>NW_028270142.1:117751159-120251159 GCF_037043375.1 Chiloscyllium plagiosum | reverse complement strand
CTTTTGTTTTCCCCCCTTAGACTTTGATTTAGATTCTCCGGAGGCCTCCTCTACATCTACTGTAGCTTCCCTTTCTTTTGCTGAGGATTGAGGGTCAGGAACAACAACATCCCCAGCCCCTGTCCCTTCGTCCTCCTCTTGTGAATCATCTGTTCCCTGTCTGTCTGTCTGTCCTCCTTCCCCATGTTCACCTAACCTGATTTTATGGTACGGGGGGGGCAAACAGTTAAGAGGATCCCAGGGACTAGGTGGGGCAGAGGGGGAATCCTTTGTCTTTACTAACATCATTCCCAAACTGCCCTTCCAACAGGACGCATAATCCGCCTCCTCTTGACTAAAAGGTTGTTTTCCATTCACATACAACCCTAAATACTGACAGACCCAATCCTCGTCCGAACCATACTTTGGCCAGAAGACAGACGGACGAAGGATTGGTTCTTTGGTCCATACTAAACAACAATATTTAATCATTGTCTTTTTATCTTTTGCCCTTGTACAAGTATTACTTGTCCAATCCCGCAACATCCTCCCCAATGGACTTTCAGGAGGAATGTTACCAGGGACTTTTTCGTCCCTTACTCCGTGACAGCTACTCTGCCTACCCCCCCATTTTCCCGGGGCCCTCGCTAGTCCCTCAGCGAGTAAATTCCTCTTTTCCCGGCCACCAAGGCAATACTTAAAAGTCTGTTTTTCTTACCTTGGTCTGTGCACAGAATTGCCTGGCCCCTTTTGTCACCGTATCTTCTATCGAGCTCCTATCACTGTCTGATTCAGATGTCTCTCTTATAGGATTCACATCAGTCACCCAAGGGAGCAGACCAAACCGGGACACGAGACCGCTCCTCAATGGGGAACGGGACGCGTCTTCCCAGTGTCCAAGGCCAGCCACTCCCCCCGGTGATGGAAGAAAATCCCAGACACGAGCCCCCAGTTGTGAGAAACAAAGCCCACTCACATCAATAATTTCAGTCCGAGACCAAATTTCTGAAACAGCAGCGTCGTTTCATTTGTACACCTGCAGGCGGGTGCCTTGTCTAATTGCCAGGTAAGGCAATGACAAAATGCACAGTATATCCCAAAAAACCCTTGCAATTTATACTGTTTTTTCCCATATGTTTTCCTTATTCCATTGCCTGTTCCCTGCTTCGCTTACGTCACTCATTTCCTTAAGACTTATCCCACAACTTCTGTTTATCCTGTCTTGTCCGTGACAAACTCTTATCTCTGACTCACATAAGGGTGTTTGACGTCAGTCTATTGTAGATTATTGATTAGGCATATCTTTTCTTCTATCAGCATCTATTTCCATCCAGAGGCCACTTTGACCTCTTTGATTAGGGTTTGTTCCTGTGTCTCCGTGTAGGAGGAAACAGATGCTTTCCTGTTTGCCCATACATCCACCATTGTTCTGTAATCACGTCTCATGCTAACATATCCTTTCTTTTTGCTGAATATGTATTTTCTCATTCCTGTTCTGTATCAGAATTTATAGTTGCAGAAATAACATTAATTCATTTATATCCCACAATGGCTTTCTTCACCTCCTCATACTCCCCAGCTACCTCCTCTGAAAGTGATGTGAATACCTCACTAGCTCTACCTACAAGTTTTATTGGATCAACAAAACCCACATGGTCACTGGCCACTGCATTTGTTTAGCCACCTTTTCAAATGAGATGAGAAAGTATTCCATGTCCTTCTCATCAAATTTAGGCAATGCTTGAATATATTTAAACAGTTTCTCACCAGACCTTTGGCTACCATGGGTTTGCTCATCTTCACTCTCTTCCTCACTAAGCTTACCATCAACCTTCATCTCCATTGTTTTAAGCTGACTTTCCTCTCTCTGCGCCAGTTTCTGAGGTCCAAACACACTCTCTTTCTTCCTTCCCTCTTTCTCCTTTCGCTCTCTTCTCTCTCTCTTTCTCTGTCTTCTCTCTCTCTCTCTTTGTTCTTCTAAAGCAATTAATTCTTTTTCTCTTTTGCCTGCGTTTAATCATAATTAAAACTGCTTCATTTCTGTTGTCTTTTCCTTGTCTTTTGCCTCTAACTCAAGCTGCTTCATTTTCAATCAAATTTTAGCCATCTCTAAAGATTCTGATGGTGTTTTCAGAAAATGTAAATGCTGAGCTATTACTGTAATTATCTCTCCTTTCCTCATGGAATGAGGCAGCTGCAACTCCAGCTTGTCTGCTAATTCCAACAGCTTGGCCTTAATCACCTTTTGTAAAACCCTAAAGTTACTTCTTCCACCTTCAGACAACTCTTGGTGACTGAAAGAGCTATTGTTATCCCAAACCCGGTTTAAACCAACCAAATTCAACACCCAGAACAAAAGACACTAACACTACCACTCACTGTGTTCGAGTCCAACCTCCCTCATCCTAATTTGGAACCATAGAGCAAATTCTGCAAAGACTCTCTGATCTGTTATGGACTGGGCCAGACCCTCTCAAAACATTTCAAGGAAGTAGCCTGGACGCTAACTTTGCTAGTTGTTTTAAGCAGGTGAAATGTAGATATTCCAGGAGAGATGCAGCCAGTCAAACCACTTAGTTTTAAACAAAGCAGAATTTATTTACAAGATTACTGAATGAAACACAAACAAAAGAGAACAAATTTCAGAATAACTTAACCTATCTAAAGACCCAACAGATTACTCCAATTCGATGATACTGTTCCCAATACTTGCAACAAACCTATAAACACCGCTTGGCACAAAAGGCAAAATCAAACACAGGGTCTTACAGTAGAGAAGTCAGAGAGAGGCAGGGTCAGCATAGACCTGCTTCTCTTGGGTCCAGCAGCTTCACAACTGCCGACTGCTTTCAGTGAATAGCCAGACTGCCAAAATCAAACCAGAACAAATCTAAACTGGGAGAACTGGTCTCTCCCCTTTCATTGGATAAGTTGTTTTTATTCAGATTCTGGATCAGTGGTGCTTGAAGAGCACAGCAATTCAGGCAGCATCCGACGAGCAGCAAAATCGACGTTTCGGGCAAAAGCCCTTCATCAGGAATAAAGGCAGAGAGCTTGAAGCGTGGAGAGATAAGCTAGAGGAGGGTGGGGGTGGGGAGAAAGAAACATAGAGTACAATAGGTGAGTGGGGGAGGAGATGAAGGTGATAGGTCAGGGAGGAGAGGGTGGAGTGGATAGGTGGAAAAGGAGCTAGGCAGGTGGGACAAGTCCGGACAGGTCAAGGGGACAGTGCGGGCTGGAAGTTTGAAACTAGTATGAAGTGGGGGAAGGGAAAATGAGGAAGCTGTTGAAGTCCACATTGATGGGGTTGAAGTGTTCTGAGACGGAAGATGAGGCATTCTTCCTCCAGGCGTCTGGTGGTGAAGGAGCAGCGGTGAAGGAGGCCCAGGACCTCCATGTCCTCGGCAGAGTGGGAGGGGGAGTTGAAATGTTGGGCCACGGGGCGGTTTGGTTGATTGGTGCGGGTGTCCTGGAGATGTTCCCTAAAGCGCTCTGCTAGGGGGCGCCCAGTCTCCCCAATGTAGAGGAGACCACATCGGGAGCAATGGATACAATAAATGATATTAGTGGATGTGCAGGTAAAACTTTGATGGATGTGGAAGGCTCCTTTAGGGCCTTGGATAGAGGTGAGGGAGGAGGTGTGGGCACAAGTTTTACAGTTCCTGCGGTGGCAGGAGAAAGTGCCAGGATGGGACGGTGGGTCGTAGGGGGGCGTGGACCTGACCAGGTAGTCACGGAGGGAACGGTCTTTGCGGAAGGCGGAAAGGGCATAAACCAAATCATCCGCCGACATTTCCGTCACCTCCAAAAAGACCCCACCACCAGGGATATATTTCCCTCCCCACCCCTTTCCGCCTTCCGCAAAGACCGTTCCCTCTGTGACTACCTGGTCAGGTCCACGCCCCCCTACAACCCACCCTCCCATCCTGGCACTTTCCCCTGCCACCGCAGGAACTGTAAAACCTGTGCCCACACCTCCTCCATCACCTCTATCCAAGGCCCTAAAGGAGCCTTCCACACCCATCAAAGTTTTATCTGCACATCCACTAATATCATTTATTGTATCCGTTGCTCCCGATGCGATCTCCTCTACATTGGGGAGACTGGGCACCTCCTAGCAGAGCGCTTTAGGGAACATCTCTGAGACACCCGCACCAATCAATCAAACCGCCCCGTGGCCCAACATTTCAACTCCTCCTCCCACTCTGCCGAGGACATGGAGGTCCTGGGCCTCCTTCACCGCCGCTCCCTCACCACCAGACGCCTGGAGGAAGAACGCCTCATCTTCTGCCTCGGAACACTTCAACCCCAGGGCATCAATGTGGACTTCAACAGCTTCCTCATTTCCCCTTCCCCCACCTCATACTAGTTTCAAACTTCCAGCCCGCACTGTCCCCTTGACCTGTCCGGACTTGTCCGAACTGCCTAACTCCTTTTCCACCTATCCACTTCACCTTCTCCTTCCTGACCTATCACCTTCATCTCCTCCCCCACTCACCTATTGTACTCTATGCTACTTTCTCCCCATCCCCACCCTCCTCTAGCTTATCTCTCCACGCTTCAAGCTCTCTGCCTTTATTCCTGATGAAGGGCTTTTGCCCGAAATGTCGATTTTGCTGCTCGTCGGATGCTGCCTGAATTGCTGTGCTCTTCCAGCACCACTGATCCAGAATCTGGTTTCCAGCATCTGCAGTCATTGTTTTTCCTGTTTTTATTCAGAGCCTTTTGCCTGAGGCAGTACCTGTTGCTATAATAAAATTGGCCCTAAAACCCTTCAAATGTAGAATTTTTGGTGTGTGTGTCTTTTACAAACTCTCTGAAAAAAAGCCAAGGATACCATAACCTTGTTAAAGGTGCGGCATAATCACATACTGCAATAACTAAATCAGAACAGTATTCTGGCGACTGTAATCAAGACATGTGTCCCTACCCCAAACTGTTCCAGTTATAATGTAGGAATCTACCTAGCAATTGAAAAATTGTCTCAATTTGTCCTGTCCTCAAGAAATAGGACAAATCTAAACTGATCACTTACTGCTTCATCAATCCACTCTTGATCATCAATAAAGTGATGGAAAATGCCACCAACAGCACATACTCAGGAAAAACCTTTTCACTGATGCTTAGTTTGGCTTCTGCCAAAGCCATTCAGTTCCTGACTTCATTACAGCCTTGATTCAAATATATACTGAGGTCAAAATCTCTAAACACGTTCCCTAACAGGATTATGGGTATCCCTACATGTAATGGGCAACAACAGCTCAACCATCGCCTTCTCCAGGGGAACTAGGAATTGGCAATAAATGTTCACCCAGCCAGCAAAACTCTATCCTGAGAATGATTTTTTTTAAAATGTGAGGTTCCTTCAACTAAGTCATTAATTTAGAGTGTAACTAATTGAGGCCATTGCAGAGCCTCAGTGAGGCCCTATCCTTAATACATGTACCAATGATTGCTGCATTATAATGGTAAAAGAGACAATTATCCTACTTGACTACAGAGATTCCTTCTGATGAGGGAGAGAGATGACTGGTGGTGGTTTAACTTGAGTGACACCACTCCTCAGGTGATGGACAAGGTTGAGAAGGAAAGGCCTTCATAGTCACATCTTCTGATGCAGGATTTGAGCCCATACTGTTGGCATCACCCTGCATTATAAACCAACTGAGCTAACAATTTGAAATGTATTTAAGATATTTCCCTCTTAAGAACTCTCCATAAGTAGAAATGAAATTGTGCCTGTACTGCACTTGTTGGCTTGCCATATTCATGGCATCTACCCCTGCTGTAAGTACCTTTGTGTACAGTCTATATGTGCCATTAACCACTCATTACCTGTAACACACCCTGTAGTTCCTCAAACTGCATTAAAAGTCAGCACTGGTCACATTTATTTCTAATTCCTTTTCCTGTAAAATAAAATGTGCTGACACTGTCTGGAGGAAATGACAATCAGAAAAAATTCAGGCATCTGTCAGAATTGAAATATTATAATCATCGATTATGGAGGTCTTATAGATCATCAATTTCCTTTTATTATTTATGTACCTAAAACTCCTAAATTCCTACAACAGCTCAATGCACATGTGTGTCATGAATTTAGAAAGCACTTTCCTCCATCTATTTTCCACTTGACAATGAATTTAGACAGTGTCTCACTCTGGTATACTGAGCATTTCTCAGTTAAGGCATACAGAATTCAGAAATTCCTTCACAGTCCTTGTCTCTCCAGGAACATGTAAGCAGTGTTGGAAATTTTAAATCAGGGTTTAATAGGTAACTTGGGCAAAATATTCATTCTGGAATATTTTGTTCAGCATTTTGTAATATGTAATTTAATAACCACATTAGCTCGTCAGATTCAAAGTTTAAAATTTTACAACCTCCACTCCCTGGGGCAGATTGGAAAGTACAAGGTGAGGGGTAAATAAATTACATGGGATGGCAGTGGACATTTCATCTGTCACCTACCTATCTGTGCTGGTGTTTGACTTGCAATGGGAGATGTTACCAAATTGAATAAATTCATATTATACTCCATCTGCTGAACTTCTGCCCAATCTCTCAAGCTATCTATATTAGTCTGCAACTTCCTTGTTTCCTCTTCATAGCTTATTTTCCTTTCCATCTTTGTGTCAGTCACAAATTCAGTTACTGTGTTTTTGTTCCTCACAGTACTGTAAAAAGCTGAGGGCCCAGCACAAACCCCTATGAGGATCAGCTCATAATATCCTGTCAGTCAGACAAATATCCAATTATGCATATTCTTTTTTTTCTGCTAGCAAGTCAATCTTTTATCCATATTAGTATGCTATTAGATATAAAAAGCTTTGCGCACCTTTGTGAAATGTAACACATTGTCAAATATCTTCTGAAATTCTAATTACAATACCTCAATAGGCTCCCCTTTATCCTCACTGCATATTACTCTTGCAAATAGTGCCAATAAATTAGTTCAATTAAATGTTCTTTCTTCGTTTAGAACCATCAAACTTACCCTAGATTAATTTAGAAAATGAAACAGGAAGTATTTTTTCTTGCAACAAGTAGGTAAGGTTGGAATTCAGAACCTAGAGGTAGGTTCAAGCAATGCATTCAAAAAAAGTTAAATTGTTATTTGAAATAGGAATGTTGTGCAGAGCTATGGAGAGATGGGTGATGCTTATTCAGAGGGCTGATGCAGATATGACAGGTCAAATGGCTTCTTTTTGCACTCCAGATATTCTCTGATTGTGTGAACATCATTTTCTTATCAGTCTCATCAATGGCTCCTCTTCAGCTATTGGACTGTGACCTACAACATTTTTTCCTTTTTTTGAGACAATTTGTGCCTTTAACCTCCTGTCAAAATCACTTGGTGCGCTGTGAATACTAGTTCTGTCAATACAATAAACAGAAACTGGCAAAAAAAAAACAACAAAAAAATGACTCCATATAGATAACCAAATAATTATTTGCACATTTTAAAGAGTTAAAACAAAATAATGGTTTCTCAGAACAGGAAATTAATTTAATTGAATTGGAGATAGCAATTGATGTATATGATGTGATTAATATGGGTAGAAGAAAGTCAATATTTCAAATATATCTTCTAACTAAATGTATTTGAAGCCACTTGAAAACCTGCCTAAAATGTTTTTTCAACACCTTATATCCTCTTCAAATATTGCTGATGCAAGAAATCGTAAATAAAACTAGAAAATGCTGAACACGTATCTTCATTGACCTGAAACAACAGGGAGATGGTGGTGTAGTGGTAATAACATTGGGTCAGTAATACAAATGCCCTGGTTGTTGTATTTTGATTACACTTTCAGCTAGTAGAATTTAAATGCAATGAGTACTTCTTAATTAAAAGCTACTCTCTGTAATAATGACCATGAAACTCTCATTGCTGGTCATAAAAACAAGCAAGCCCACAACTAACAGGCCAGATCTGAGCTCTGTAGCTGAGACATACCTGGTCGTGAATGGGAGAGGTCAACTAAACAACTCACTGGAGGAGGAGATTTCATGAATGTCCTCAATTACAGAGGAGCCCTATACATCAGTTATAAAATGCAAGCCGAAAGCCAGAAATGTCAAATGGGTGATTCATTTTGACCTCCTCTTGAGCTCCATGGCATCACAGATGTCATTTTTCAACCTATTAAATTCAATTTATGTGATCCCAAGAAAAGTTGAATGTACTGAATAATACAAAATCTATGAGCTTTGAAAATTTCATGACAATAGTATTGAAGACGTGTACTGCGGAAATTGCCACATGCCCAGTTACAACACTAGCAAATACAGATTTCTTTAATGTGAGGAGCTCTAGCAAAACTGAAGTCAATGGGAACATTGGGCAATCCTTCACTGATTGGAATCATACCTGCTACAAAGGAAGAATGTTGTTGTAGGTCCAGTCATCTCTGTGCAAGAAATCCACTGCAAGTATTTGTTAGAGTGGATATTTTCTAGTCAACTAGTTCAGAGATGATTTGGAGCAGGTGGGGTTTGAATCCAAGCCTCCGGACTCAGAGGTAGGGACTCTTACACAGTGCCATAGGAGCCTTTATTCTGCAGGGTGCTACATTAGTCTGTCGTCATCCACTGTTTCTTCAAGGTCCCTGTCTTTTAAGTTCAGATTTGAGGATGTTTGCTGATGATTGCACAATGTTCAGAACCATTCACAACTCGTCAGTATGTGTCCACATGTAGCAAGACCTGGACTATATTCAGGTGATGAGTGGCAAGTAACTTGCATGACATACAAGTGCCAGGAAATTACCATCTCAACAAGAGAGAACCTAACCATCACCGTTGACATTTAATGGCATTACTGTCACTGATACTTCATTATCAATAATCCTGGGATTAACATTGACCAGAAACTGAACTGCATTAACCACTTTTTTTTAATAGTCGCCCCTGATATGTGGCATCACTGACCAAACTGGATTTATTGCCATCCATAATATCATTGAGAAGATGAGCTTCCTTCTAGAAATGGTAGTGTTGATATATCTGAAATGCTGTTCGGAAGGGAGGTCCAGAATTTTGACCAAGCGACAGTGAAGGAACAATGATATAGTTCCATGTTAGATTGATGTGTGACCTAATAGAACCTTGATATAAATGGTATGACTACAAGGCCAGAGGCTAGGGCTTCTGCTTAAGTAATTTTCTTACATTGCCTGTTCGCCATCTGCAAAGCTCAAGTAAAGAGTATAATAAAATACTCACACTTGTCAGGATGAGTGCAGATGCAAGAACATTCAAAAGCCTTGACACCATACAAGACAAAGCAGTGTGCTTGACTTGGACTCTATTTAAATCCTACAATATTCACTCCATTTACCACTGATGCACAGTGGCAGCAGTATACACTATCTACAATATGCACTGCAAAACCCACCAAAGCTCAATCCACAATATATACCATCGAGAAGCTCTAGGGCTACAGATAAATGGAAACACCATTATCTCCAAATTTCCCTCCATTCCTCATACCCAGTGGTAATATAGTTCTGAGTAACTTTGAATCCCGTTCCAAAAAGTACGTTGAGTTATGGACTGCAACAGATCAAGATGGGAGCCTTCCGCAAAGACCGTTCCCTCCGTGGCTACCTGGTCAGGTCCACGCCCCCCTACAACCCACCCTCCCATCCTGGCACTTTCCCCTGCCACCGCAGGAACTGTAAAACCTGCGCCCACACCTCCTCCCTCACCTCTATCCAAGGCCCTAAAGGAGCCTTCCACATCCATCAAAGTTTTACTTGCACATCCACTAATATCATTTATTGTATCCGTTGCTCCCGATGCGGTCTCCTCTACATTGGAGAGACTGGGCGCCTCCTAGTAGAGCGCTTTAGGGAACATCTCCAGGACACCCGCACCAATCAACCAAACCGCCCCGTGGCCCAACATTTCAACTCCCCCTCCCACTCTGCCGAGGACATGGAGATCCTGGGCCTACTTCACCACCAATCCCTCACCACCAGACGCCTGGAGGAAGAACGCCTCATCTTCCGCCTCAGAACACTTCAACCCCATCAATGTCGACTTCAACAGTTTCCTCATTTCCCCTTCCCCCACCTCACCCTAGTTCCAAACTTCCAGCTCAGCACTGTCCCCATGACTTTTCCGGACTTGTCCTACCTGCCTATCTCCTTTTCCACCTATCCACTCCACCCTCTCCTCCCTGACCTATCACCTTCATCCCCTCCCCCACTCACCCATTGTACTCTATGCTACTTTCTCCCCACCCCTACCCTCCTCTAGCTTATCTCTCCACGCTTCAGGCTCACTGCCTTTATTCCTGATGAAGGGCTTTTGCCCGAAACGCCGATTTCGAAGCTCCTTGGATGCTGCCTGAACTGCTGTGCTCTTCCAGCACCACTAATCCAGATCAAGATGGGAGCTCACCATGAGCTTATCGACTGCATTTTGTGATCATCAATAAATGCTGTCCAGCTAGAGACTTCCACATCTTGTGAATAAGTGAATAAAATTGTCATTCAGAAGTAATTCATTTGGAGTTTCTCAATGAGATTTTCTTTTTCTATATAATTTGATGAGTTCTCAATGAGAGTTTCCTAACTACTGTCAAATTAATACTTTTGCTGCTCACTGTAGTTGTATTTTGAGAGGGACCTTTTGAATTGTATCTTGAATGCTGTTGCATTTGCACTCATCCAGACAACTGTGAGTATTCTATTACATTCCTAACTTGAGCTTTGCAGACGGTGAGCAGGCAATGTAAGGAAATTACTTATGCAGAAAACCGAGACTCTGGCCTTGTAGTCATAGCATTTGTATTAAGTTTCTATTAAGTCACAAAGCAATCTGACATGGAGCTGCGTCACTGTTCCTTCATTGTCACTAGGTCAAAATCCTGGACCTCCATTATGGATATACTGACACTACCATTTCTAGAAGGAAGTTCATCTTCTCAATGATATTAGGGATGGGCAAAAACATGGTGGGGGGGTAGCAGCAAATGAACATTGTGACAAGATAGATAAGTTGACAGCACAAACAGAAATAAATGAATGTGACTTGATATCTATTATGCAGAAGTGTTTTCAGCTTAACAAAGGCTAGAGACTCCATATTTAAGCATATTTAACCTTCTGGAAGAACAGGCAAAAATGAAAGGGAGGCTTGTGAATAAAGGAAGGTATCAGTGCAGAGGTGAGTAGTGATGTAGATGCAATACTTAATGGATGTGGAATCAGTTTCGATGGAAATAAAAAAAAGCAAGAGAAATAAATTGTGGGTGTTTGTTGTTAATAGGGTCCTGAAGATTTACCTTGCTGTAGATCAATGCATAATTTAGGAATTCATGGACAAGTGTAGGAAGTGCATTACAATTATCTTGAGTGATTTTAATTGCATATTCACTGGACAAATCAGATAGAAAATGAATTAGTAGAATGCATCAGGGATTTTTTTTTGAATGATATGCTGCAGAATCTACCCAAGAATAGACTGTTCTGCAAGCAGTAATGTGTAATGAAATAGGATTAATAAAAGATCTAATAGCTGGAGATCCTCTGAGGTGAGCAATCACAACATGGTGGAATTTCAAATTCAACTTGAGACAGCACAACCCATGTCTCAAACCAGCATCCTAAACTTATATAAGAGCAATTATAGAGCTATGAAGAAGGAATTGTCTGAAGCAGGCTGGGAAAATAGTTTACGCGGAAAGTCAGGGGATAGGAGTGACAGACAGGAGTAATAAACCATAGGGAACCCAAATGTTTTCATCAGTCCTCATGTGAAGGTCACCATAAACATCTGAAAGATAATAAGGGACAACTATGTGACAAATTAATGAGATTAAAAGCAAACAAGTCGGCAGGAACTGAGGGTTTCACCCAAGGATTATAAAGGAAGCAGGTGCAGACTTAATGGAGTATTGATCAAAATATTCAGGAGAATTCCAGTTATTGGAAAACTGTTAATGTGATGGAGAAAAGCAGAAAACAGGAAAGTATAGGTTATTTAACTTAACATTGATCAGCAAGATTATGTTAAAGTTCATTTTAAAGGAAGAACTAGCAGGACTTTCAGAAAAGCTTGACATAATCAAACTAAGCCGACATTCTTTGATGAAAGGTAAATCATGTTTAACAAATTTGCTGAAGTCCTATGAGCATATAACTAGCAATGTTGATAAGTGGGAAAAGGTGCATGGTTTTCCAGAAGTTATTCAATAAGGGGCCACCTAAAGGTTATAGCACACTGTACGGGTTAATGTATCGGTGTGTATTGAGTATTCGTTAACACACAGAAGACAGTTGGAATTAATGGATCTTTTTCAGGTTTGAAAGGCGTAACTAATGGAATGCCACAAGGACTAGTTCTAGGGCCTCAAGTATTTATTATCTATATTAATGACTTGGAAGAGGGGACAAATTTCAATGTATTCAAATTTGCTAACACACACTAATCGGTTAGTGAGCTTGTTGTGATGAGGACATAAGAATTCTGTGAGGGATATGGATAGGTTTACTCCTCAGATAAAATATTGGTCAATTAAATTTAATATAAAAATGATAGATTATGCACTTTCTTAGGAAGGAGTCAAAGGCAGATTATTATTTGAATGAAGAGAGACTCCAAAAGAATGCAACTACTTGTGTATACAGGAATAGCAAGTAATTAAGAAGGCCAATGGAACTTTGACCATTATTGCTAGGATTTTAGAGTTTAGAAATAAGGAAGACATGTTTCAAAGTTTTGATGAGGCTACACCTAAAGTGCAGTGTAGCTTATTGGACCGCACATTTGAAAAGGATGTATTGGCATTGAAGGCAATTCAAAAGACATTCATTAGGTGAATTCCTGGAATGAAGAGGTTGATTTATCAAGAATGGTGAAACAAGTTAGGCCTTTATTCATTAGAGCTTAGCAAAATGAGGGGTGACCTTATTCAAATGTACGGAGTTCTGAGGTGGCTTGATAGTGTAACTGTTTAGAAGATGATTCTGCTCATGGGGGAGTCTTGAATAGGTGACATGGTAACAGAATAAGGTGACACGTATTTAAAACAGTGATGTGAAGGAATTAAGGAACTTCTAGTTCTAAATGGGAGAGCCGTGGAGGCTAGATCACTGAAAGTATTTGAAGAGGAGTAGATACGATAGCATCTTCCAAGCACACAATCATTTAGAAGGACAAGGGCAGCAACTTTCCATCAAGCCACTCATCTTCTTGACTTGAATATATATTGCCAATCCCCCAGTATGGCTGAGTCATAATCCTAAAATTCCTTCCCTAAGAACATGTCTGGAGGGGCCTGCACTAAATGGCCTACAGTGGTTCAAGAAGGCAACTCACCTCCCCCTTCTCAAAGGCTTATATGGATGGCCAATAAATGCAGACCCAGCCACTGATGTCTACATTCTGTAAGTGAAATGAAAAAATAAGATAGATATTTGAAATATACAGGCATTGGCATAGATTAGGAAATGACGTATGGGGCAGATCTGCTGTAACCTTTTGAATGATAAGGCCAAATGGCCGAATACTTGGTCTATTTCTTATATTGCCGGAAGGAAGTGATGACTGCTTGTTCTGCCAGAAAGCCTTGCTGCTGACAATATTTCCATAATTTAATTTGAATACAAACTTATTCACCAATTTATCTGGAAATGATTCAGAGAATGAGAACAGAAAAGATGTTAAGCCTTAAATATCCAAAATATGGGCAAAATTCATTCAAATCTTCAAAAACACTCTGTGATTAACAGGTTCGTTGCAGTGAGACATTTGTTATCAATATCAAATGAACAACCTCAGAAAACCATCATAAAATGCCCAAAGTAAAAAACAGAGCATGAAAATACACCTTTCTCAGCTTCAGATTCGAGATTTAAAGCAATAATCATCTTGTCCCAGAGAAGCTATTAACTCAGACTGAAGCTTTAAAAGGGATTTGGATCAGTTCCTAATTCAACAGGTGCTGGAGGGACCAGAGTTTGAGAGAGGAAAGTAATGAAAGATAGAACAGTGGGAATAATTTGCTGTCATAACTATGCATAGCAACATTGTCAAGTATTCCTCTGGACAACATTTCTAAGTACATCATGAATTGTTTCTTTTGGAATCTATTTATGATGTCGCAACAAGAAAAAAATGGTTGCTGAAATAAACTCCAGAGGGCAGGATGAAGTGGATGAGTTTGATTGCTCTTTCACTTTGAGTTTCTTCGTATGCACACACTGATTTCTTTTATTTCTTTCATTTCACAGAAGCCAATCATCCAATCAGCATCCTTTTCTTCTCAGTATATTTGGCTCCACTCATGTCAGATGGAGTTGTTGTGGAAAATGAGTTAGTTTCAGGCACAATTGAAAACCCTACACCAGGCCCGTGTTGTTCAATAGGAAGGCAGCTGGCTAAATGCACAGTTACTACTTTAATTGGCAATAGTTGCAAGCAAATAGAACTCCACTCACTGCAGCTCCTGATACAGAGTTTAATTAATAACATTACTCTTGTCGCAGGAATGAGTGCAGCATCTTGGGAGGATCAGCTGCAGTACACCTACAAGGTAAGATACAATAGAAGCAAATTGAACTGAATTTTGAAATCCAGGTTGAGGAGCAGAATAGGGATGTCCATTTGAGGACACTAGGAGCAAAGCATCAAACTAACAAGAAATGAAAGGGAGGAAAGAGGAGATCTTTTCATTCACTCGTGGGACATAGGAGTTGCTGGCTGAGCCAACATTTATTACTCATTGCTAGTTGCCCTGTAGGAGATGGTGGTGAATTGCCTTCTTGAACTGCTGCAGCCTATGGTGTACTCTAGGTAGACTCACAATGCTGTTAGGGAGGGAGTTCTAGGACTTTGCTCCAACAACACTGAAAGAACAGTGATATACTTCCAAGTCAGGATGTTGAAAGGCTTTGGGAGAGCTGTGGGGAAAATCACCAGTCTCAAAGTCAGATTTGGGATTCAGCGACAGAGTTTATTGTACAAAGAAACCAGAGCTCTGGGGAGAGAGCGACATTCGTCAACATGGCTGTCAGCTGCGAGCCTCCTCTCACTCTCAAAGCATACATCATAATATTTTATGCATTTTGTGGTACAATAGTTCAAGTATCAAGTCTTTGTTTGTACAGCATGGTTTGTTTACAGAAAACATTACAAAATCATTGTCAGTTTCAGTGATTGTGGTCGTTCTTCCTCAGAAAGAAGATCATTTTCCATTATTGCAGATCTGAAGTATTAGCACTTGTACACAAGCAGCCTCAAGTAGTTAACATTTCTCTTGAAGGTGGTGGCTGGACTCAGACACTTCGGCAGGCAGTAGACGTTACTGATATGTATTCTCTCCCCCACCCGCCTTAAACTAATCATCTATGCTCTTCTGTGTCTATTGTGCTGGTATCCTGTTAGCCTCAGGCAGTATCTGTGTATGCTTTGCTGTATATTTCCATGTAATGGCTCATCTTGTGTGCTAAGTGACCAATTTATGGCTCAGCAGCCATCTTGTGTCTGTGTGCCCCGTGTCAGCATGTCCCGTGTCAACTTCTATTTCTGGAGGAAAATTGCAGGGGGTTGGTATTCCCATGGATCTACTGCTCTTGTCCTGCTAGATGGAGGTGGTTGTGGGTTTAAAAGGTGATAGCACTGCTGCTACTGTGTGTCCATGGTGGAGGGAGTGAAAGTTTGTGGTTGAGGTGCTGATCATCTGTTGCATTGAAGTTTCTGCCACACCACTACTGAGTGTCTAAATAGTCCTGGAGTTTAGCACTGATGATAGTTTGAAGAAGTTGGGACTATTCTCCTTGGAGAGAAAAAGGTTGAGAGGAGATCTGATTCAGGTTTATAAAATAATGAGCGGGCTGGAGAACGTAGATAGGATGAAGCTATTTCCATTTGTAAAAGAAACAAGAACAAGCAGGCATAGATTTAAAGAAGCTAGGATGATATGGAAAAAAGCCTCTTTCACCCAGCGGTTGGTTAGGATATGGAACATGGTAGAGGCAAATTCAATTGATGCATTGAAAAGAGCATTGATAGTTTTTTTTGGATAATAATGATGTGCAGGGACATGAAGAAAAGGTTGGAAACTGGAATCAGATTATAGAGCCAGGCTAGATAAGAGAACTCATTCAGGCACAATGGCTAAATTGCCTCCATCTACACTGTAATAGTTCTGTGATTTATTGTTCACTGAATAAAATCCTCTAAATCCTCTACTGGTTCTCATTTTTGTCTTCATCGCTTCAATAAAAAGAGAACCAGATCTGAAAGGAGTCCTTATAATTGGTGTAACTTATTTCTGCTTTGGCCCTAGCAAGTCAATGCTATTGATTAACGTTCCTGGCTTTTCAATTATACATTGAACCATATCCCTAACACTAACCCCTTCAAAACTATAACTACTCTTTTGGAAAGACAAAAAAATGTAGTATTTGAGTGGCAATTTTCACAAACACATAATACCCGAAAGCATTTTACAGCTGAATAATTACTGTGTAAGTATTTTAATATTTTGTGTTCAATAATTAAGGGAAAAAGTGAGGACTGCAGCTGCTGGAGACCAATAATTAAATCTGGATTAAATAATGCCCTCAACTTTGATATCAACTTTCTGCCCCAATTTCTTCTCCAATTTATTATTTCCATCCCACACTTTACTTCTGTGCTCTTTACTCCTCGACCTTCTCTCCTCAATACATATTATTTCATTCCACTTCTTTTAGATCATCTACCTGCTTACTGCTCCTTTTCCAAATATTCAGCACTCCTCAAGCTTTTTACACTCTTTTAAAAAATATATTCAGTCTCAAAATATGATTTTTGCTGGCTAGACCAACATTTACTGTCATCTATAATTTGCCTTGAGAAGGTGGTGGTGAGCTGACTTCTTAAACTTCTGGAGTCCATGTGGGATAGAAATACGTACAGCACTGTTAGGAAGGGAGTTCTAGGATTTTGATCCACTAACAGTGAAAGATGATATCATTCCAATTCAAGATGGCGTATGGCTTGGAGTGGAACCTGAAGGTGGTAGAGTTCCTATGGATAGACTACCTTTGTCCTTCTGGGAGGTAGATGTGGTAGTTTTAAAAGTCATCATCCCAAGATTGACTCAATGTTAGATTAAACTAAAGCCTCCTTTGTGGTTTATTCTTGGTATCATTGTTTCCTCCTTGTTGTTAGCACTCCCAACTGTTCCATCCTAAGTTAGCCTTTCCACTTAAAGTACTGGGTAGCAGTTATCTGTCAAACTCTTACTTTTTTACAATGACTGATTTTCTTTGTTCAATTCTCTGTTCTTACCTCTAATTCTGTGGACTCTACTAATGGATTAGTTTTCACTACCTGTCATGTTCATGTAATTATAACATATATTTTACAAAGAAAGCTAATTTGACTTTTTAAAAATAAACACAGCACCCAAAAAAAAAGGCAGCTAGAAATTAATTCATGTTAATTTGCTTAAGCCAGAAAAGGCAGATAGGCTCCTGTGGTATCTCAATAGCAAACACAAAGTGAACCATTTAACATTTGATTAACCCTTGGATAACAAAATAAAATTTTCACATTGTGAGAATTCAAAAGCTTTTGAGACAAGAGACTGGAAAAAACTTCAACAGAATTGACTTTGCTCTGTGGATCAATGATTTGTCAAAAGTTAACATCGCAGGTATGTAAGGTTGGATCTGCAAAAGGTTGTAATGCACCACTTTAACTATACCTCCCCTGCAAGGTCTCTGAGAAGATGTCAAACTCAGAGTTGTCAGCTCAATCAGAAAGGCTTTCAGAAGTCAGCCACAGATCTGCAGAAAATTTAGATGCAGTCTGCAAGTGCCATAAGCCACAGAGCTAGGGAAAAACAAGAAACCTTTTTCTTTCTCAAAACATCTCTACCTACTGAGTCAACCTACATAAGTAATCTCTAACTATTTAACTACAGAAGCCTTGGAGGACCACAGATGTTTAACAGACTATTACCTGGGATGGGCAGGTGCTCTTCTGAGGAAAGGGTAGACAGGTGAGGCTTGTATCTGCTGGAATTTAGAAGAGTAAGAGGTGACTTTGTTGAATCATATAAGATACTAAGCAGTGCTGACAGGGGCAGTGGGGAGAGGCAAGAACTAGGGGTAACTGTTTAAAAATCAGGTGCTGCTATTTAGAACAGATATGTTGAAACTTTCTCTCATAAGGACTAGAATCTGAAAATGTGGTGAAAGCAGGGTTCTTGAATATTTTTGAAGCTGGAGTTTGATAGATTCTTATTAGGTAAGGGGGTGAAAAATTAAGAAGGGTTGGAAATGAGTATAGGCCTAATCTACTTTAATGCTTCTCATAAGACAGTCCCTCCATCCCTGGTATCAGCTTAAAGAAACATCTCAGGACTGCCTCCAATGTCAGTATGCCTCTGAGATAAGGAATTCAAAGGCTAAGTAAAAGTTCAGCCATATTAGATTGGCTTGGGATATCTGGTCGGCATGGATGAGTTGCACTGAAGAGTCTGTTTCCATGCTGTTCATCTCTATGACTCATATTGGTGTGAGTCTGGAATTACATGTAGCCCTATCTCATGACATTGGCCATAAACCACCATGATGAAAATTGCTGCAATTCAAGATCACGACTCACTACCAGGCTTTTCAGGAAACCAACGATGGGAAATAAATCTTTGAATATTTTAAAGACAGAAGGCAGTGAGGCAGATGAGAATAAGAAATTAATCTTCAATTCAGACTGATAGAAATTATGATGAGGAGGTGCTGGTGTTGGACTGGGATGGACAAAGTTAAAAATCACACAACACCAGGTTAGAGTCCAACAGGTTTATTTGGAAGTACTAGCTTTTGGAGCACTGCGCCTTCATCAGGTAGCTAGTAGGGCAGGATCATAAGACACAGAATTTATAGCACAAGACCATAGTGTCATGCAACTGATATGATATATTGAACAAATCCAGATTAAAGAGTCATAGAGACATAGAGATGTACAGCATGGAAACAGACCCTTCAGTCCAATGCATCCATGCTGACCAGATATCCCAACCCAATCTAGTCCCATCTGCCAATGCCAGGCCCATATCCCTCCAAATCCTTCCTATTCATATACCCATCCAAATGCCTCTTAAATGTTGCAATTGTACCAGCCTCCACCACATCCTCTGGCAGCTCATTCCATACACGTACCACCCTCTGTGTGAAAATGTTGCCCCTTAGGTCTCTTTTATATCTTTCCCCTCTCACCCTAAACCTATGCCCTCTAGTTTTGGACTCCCTGACCCCAGGGAAAAGACTTTGTCTATTTATCCTATCCATGCCCCTCATAATTTTGTAAACCTCTATAAGGTCACTCCTCAGCCTCCGACGGTCCAGGAAAAACAGCCCCACTCTGTTCAGCCTTTCCCTGTAGCTCAGATCCTCCAACCCTGGCAACATCCTTGCAAATCTTTTCTGAACCCTTTCAAATTTCACAACATCTTTCCGATAGGAAGGAGACCAGAATTGCACGCAATATTCCAACAGTGGCCTAACCAATATCCTGTACAGCCGCAACATGACCTCCCAATTCCTGTACTCAATACTCTGACCAATAAAAGAAAGCATACCAAACGACTTTTTCACTATCCTATCTACCTGCGACTCCACTTTCAAGGAGCTATGAACCTGCACTCCAAGGTCTCCAAGGTCTCCAAGGTACACCTGATCAGGTCCTGGGGATTTATCCACCTTTAACCATTTCAAGACATCCAGCACTTCCTCCTCTGTAATCTGGACATTTTGCAAGATGTCACCATCTATTTCCCTACTGTCTATATCTTCCATATCCTTTTCCACAGTAAATACTGATGCAAAATATTCATTTAGTATCTCCCCCATTTTCTGTGGCTCCACACAAAGGCCGCCTTGCTGATCTTTGAGGAGCCCTATTCCCTCCCTAGTTACCCTTTTGTCCTTAATATATTTGTAAAAACCCTTTGGATTCTCCTTAATTCGATTTGTCAAAGTTATCTCATGTCCCTGTTTTGCCCTCCTGATTTCCCTCTTAAGTATACTCCTACTTTTTTTATACTCTTCTAAGGATTCACTCGATCTATCCTGTCTGTACCTGACATATACTTCCTTCTTTTTCTTAACCAAACACTCAATTTCTTTAGTCATCCAGCATTCCCTATACCTACCAGTCTTCCCTTTCACCCTGACAGGAATTATACTTTCTCTGGATTCTTGTTATCTCATTTCTGAAGGCTTCCCATTTTCCATCCGTCCCTTTACCTGCATACATCTGCATCCAATCAGCTTTTGAAAGTTCTTGCCTAATACCGTCAAAATTGGCCTTTCTCCAATTTAGAACTTCAACTTTTAGATCTGGTCTATCCTTTTCCATCACTATTTTAAAACAAATAGAATTATGGTCGCTGGCCCCAAAGTGCTCCCCCACTGACACCTCAGTCACCTGCCCTGCCTTTGGTCAAGTTTAGAACCTTCTCTAGTAGGTACATCCACATACTGAATCAGAAAATTGTCTTGTACACACTTAAGAAATTGCTCTCCATCGAAACCTTTAACACTATGGCAGTCCTAGTCGATGTTTGGAAAGTTAAACTCCCCTACCATAACTACCCTATTATTCTTACAGGTAGCTGAGATCTCCTTCCAAGTTTGTTTCTCAATTTCCCTCTGACTATTGGGGGGGGTCTATAATACAATCCCATAAGGTGATCATCTCTTTCTTATTTCTCAGTTCCACCCAAATAACTTCCCTGGATGTATTTCCGGGAAAATCCTCCCTCAGCACAGCTGTAATGCTATCCCTTTCATCTTTTAGAATGAATTGCAGGTTTTGAATCATTAATATGAAAATCCCAGAACTTCATCCAAGTCACATTCCCGAGATAACTTAAGGTTTTATTAAAAAAGCTGTCATTTCAGCTCAGACAATGCATTAAATGTGTGAGGTTAGAGTCTGTATGCATTTCAACCTTGAGTCAGACAATTTCCAAAGTAGGAATTTATAAAATGTCATATGAATTGACTGCCTGCAGATTGTATGCTTTTTGAGCAAAATAAATGAATCGGCAAATACAATTGCGCAAATTCACCCTATAGATTTATATGTGTGTGTGCATGCATGTGTGTGAGTGAGTGAGTGAGAATGTGTGTTTATGGTTGAGGGGGGGTGGGGGGAGGAGTACTTGTTTGTGTGCCCGCTTGGTGAAGTGTGTGCATGTGTGTGTGTGTATATAGTGAGAGAGAGTGCGTATGCGCATGCATGTATGAGAGTGTGTAGTGCAGTGGGGTCACCTGTAGTGTGAAATGAACTCTGGTCCCCAGTTGAGGCCATCCTCATGGGTATCAAACTTGGCTATCAGCCTCTGCTTGACCACTGTTGGAAACCCAAAGTTCACCTTGGAGGATGGTCACTCGAAAGTCCAAGGCCGAATGTCCCTAACCGCTGAAGACTTCCCCAACTGGGAGAGAACATCCCTATCTGATAATTGTTGTGTGGTGTCTGTTCAAACGTTCTTGTAAAGTCTGCTTGGTGTCACCAATGTACTATGCCTCTAGGCATCCTTGCCTGCAGCGTATGAGGTAGACAATGTTGGCCGAGTCACCACAGCCGCATACATGGTGGGAGGTGTCCTCAAGTACTCATGTGACTCAGCCAACATTGGTGTTCAAA
This sequence comes from Chiloscyllium plagiosum, assembly GCF_037043375.1. Classification (NCBI taxonomy): domain Eukaryota; kingdom Metazoa; phylum Chordata; class Chondrichthyes; order Orectolobiformes; family Hemiscylliidae; genus Chiloscyllium; species Chiloscyllium plagiosum. The sequence goes on along the minus strand of NW_028270142.1, from coordinate 120,229,517 downwards.
CTCGGATCTTTAGGTGACCATCTTCCAAGGTGAATTTTGAGTGAAAAATGATATGCAACAAAACAGAGTGGCTGATAGGCAAGTTCGGAACGCCTGAGGATGGCCTCAACCAGGACCTTGGGTTCATGTCACACTACAGGTGACTCCACTACATGATAATACACACACACACACCCTTTCACTGGCTTATATTCTGTCACGTGCATGCACACACTCTAAGTCTTTGGGGTGAATTTGCATTTGCAGAATTGTATTTGCAGATACATTCTATTTTGCTCAAAAGGCACACAGTCTGCTGGCAGTCAATGCTGGCTGTCAATCCATGTGACAATTTATAAATTTGTACTTTGGAAATAGTACTATTTCAAAATGACTCAAGATTAAAATACAGACAGACTCCAACCTCACGCCTTTAATGCATTTTCTGAGCTGAAATGTCACTTTTTTTCATAAAATCATAAGTTATCTCGGGTATGTGACTTGAAAGTTCTGGGATTTACATATTAATGAATCGAAACCTGCAACCCATTTTAAAAGGTGAAAGACTTAACAAAAATTTAGGTTTGTTCAATATGTCGTATCAGTTGCATGACACTATGATCTTTCGCTATAAATTCTGTGTCTTATGATCCTGCTTCACTAGCTACCTGATGAAGGAGCAGCGCTCCGAAAGTTAGTGCTTCCAAATAACCTTGTTGGACTGTAACCTGGTGTTGTGTGGTCTTTAACATTGTTAGAAATTAACTCAACCTACAGAGCTAAGAATCTTGAAGAGCTTCTCCTCATCTCTATGCACTGTTAGTGATTAAATTCTAAAATATCTGTACGTTCTCCATTTATTTTATTGCAAAATTAATGATAAAAGATGTAAGAAATTGAGTTTTTAAAAATGCTTTGGAATGAACAGTCATATTATTGTAAATCTCTAGAAAATGATATGTTGTGTTTCCTTATCTTTGGGGGCAAAATTCCTAGCTACGTAGATATACACAAAGAATATATAGCTGAAGAAAATGGTGCTATCAAGTGTTAGATGTTGAGCTCTCGTCTTATAGGCTTCCATCTTGTTGTTTATGATTCAATCAGATAATTTCTCTCATTCTGTTATCCATGAAAGTGCAAGACAGGAATTAACAAATGCCATTCAGCATGAAATAAGCTAAAAATGACCTCACACAAAGCAATTGACATTGGGAAGGTGGTTCATTAAGTATCTTTTGGATTATAACTAGACAGATTTGAACAAGTGATCAAAACTAAGTAAACAACAAAGTTCTTTTTAACAGGTACTTGGAGGCAGGGGGCAGTTTTCATTTGCTCAATGCCTCCTTCAGGTGGAGGAAGAGCTTCCTAACACTTTGGCTTCTGGGTGAAAGATTGTTATTACAAAGTACAGAAATCATCACACAATCCACACCAGCCATCCATTAGAATTAGAAGTAGAATTAGATTTTATCATCACATGTACTCAGGTACAGGGGTTCAGGCATACATTGAAAAGTTTACAATGCTATGTTGCAACACAGCGTGAACCCTTTTGCTAATTAAACCAAACACCCAGAACAGCTCACCTTGCCTCATAATCTGTTAAAATATGAGTGACAGAGAACTCCAAAATTACACTATTTAAAGAAATTAATATCAATTTATTCCTTAAGTTTGAAAGTGAACATTAAACAATAACTATTCACAACCCTAAGCCCTCCTTTCCATTGACTGCTTATTATTTGCCTCCAACAATATACTATTCCAATAAAATAAAGCTTAATAAAATCATATTAAAACCATACAGCAGCTGTTGTCTCTGGTGTCTGTCTTCTTCTGGCTGAAGATCTCTCTGGGTTGTTTTCTTTCTTTTACTGCAAAGATGTTTTATATGAAAAAGATTCCTTTGAGAGAGAATTATTTTGAATGGCAGCCTTTTTCAATGGCAGGTACTTTCTCAATGGCAGTTGCTCTGTCTGACTTTTAAAATGCCTTTTTTTTATACCCCCAACATCACATCATCTCATTAGTTCAATGTTGGTAAAAATAATAAATTCAAACTCAATTGGGTTTTTGTATCCTGGGTCATAATTTAAACTGATTGTTTAAATTTGAATTGTTGTCAAAACAGCAACCAACCTGGGTATCTATTTCACAGCCAAATGTTACATACTTACAATTTTCCAGTACACTCTGAGACGGCTAGCTAGTTATCATAGGTGCTTGTCAGTTCTCAGTTCAGAACAGTATTCTCTCTCTCTTAATGGGACAGTAAATGCCTTCAACTTAATAACAGTTGCCTTTCCCAGCACTATCTTAGGGACAAGGGTACCTCAGTACAAAATCTTACCTACAAAAACTTAAAAATAAAGAATTAAGTTTAAAAAGTTCAACATTACAGTTCTTTTTGGTACAAAGTAGAACAATGAAGAAATAAAAGTTAGAAGTTAAACTTTACAGTCCTTCTTAAGCCATGTGCCTGCAGATGCTCCATGCTAGTCTTTCCCCATGAAGGTTTGCTTTCCCCTGCTCTGAGAAAGTGAGGACTGCAGATGCTAGAGATCAGATGACTCTCCTCTGCTCTGGGCAGGGGAGCTAAATCCTGGCTAGGCCCAACTACTGCCACCAAGTCTCACGCTGACAGAAATCTCCTGATTCGGACCCCAGCTAGTGTCACTCACTGTCGTTTCCGATGTCTCTATGACCAAGGTAAGTAAACAAAACATGAAAACTTAAAAAAAAAGAGAAACACAAAATGAGACAAAACAAAAGAAAAGTGGACAGAATGGAAGAGACCTGGGCTCAGGAGCCTGGTCACTGCCGACTTTGCTGCCACCATCTTAGCAAACCATATTTCCAGTTTATTTGCTGTACAATAGCTGTAGACCACTCTTACCTATCACTGATCCTATCTTTTCCCCATTTTTAACAGATATGAACTGTTGCTTCTTAATAAACTTCATGAAATTGCTATGAAGTCTTAACCGCCTATTTTAGATACAATGCATTTCCACGCTGGATTGTTACAAGCAATAAAATGTGTTATTCAAGAAGAATAATTTTAAAACAGTGTCTCTCTCTTCTTGGAACAGAGCTAGTAAAAATGTTCTTTGCTTCCATGAATTTGTAAAACTTTCTTGTTCTCACATTATTCTTCTTGTACATTTATTGAAATCTCTTTATCAGTTTGTGTTTGAGACTTAACATTAGTTAAGACCTCATGGGCGGCACGGTGGCACAGTGGTTAGCACTGCTGCCTCACAGCGCCAGAGATCCGGGTTCAATTCCCACCTCAGGTGACTGACTGTGTGGAGTTTGCACGTTCTCCCCGTGTCTGCGTGGGTTTCCTCCGGGCGCTCCGGTTTCCTCCCACAGTCCAAAGATGTGCAGGTCAGGTGAATTGGCCATGTTAAATTGCCTGTAGTGTTAGGTAAGGGGTAAATGTAGGGGTATGGGTAGGTTACGCTTCGGCGGGTCGGTGTGGACTTGTTTCCACACTGTAATGTAATCTAATTAGTCATTACTGTAGCTTTCCTGGATGAACTAAGAACCCATAAGGTGGTCTTCTAGTCAGATATACTCTTCCCTGGGGATATTAATGAGTTTGTTGAAATTTTATGTCTTTCCATCATCTTTTATGGTTCATTGCCTGATGCTGGTTCACAGATGATCAGTGCTCATATATTCAATTGAACAGTAGGCTTGGAAGACCATCAATAACAAGATCTGTTGTGTGGGGGTTAGAATAAGGACGGGGTGAAGGTGCCTCAAACACTAAATTGTTAAACATGTTGTTGAGTCCAGAAGGCTATAGAGTTCCCAAGCAGAAGATGAGGTGATGTTCTTCCAACTTGCTTGTCTTCCACCTTCTCCCATGTCCTCACCCTAACCCCCACACACCATGCCTAGTTATCACATGGTTTGCACTTCTGATGAGGGGCGTATGCCCGAAACATCATCTCTCCTGCTCCTTGGATGCTGCCTGACCTGCTGTGCTTTTCTAGCGCCACACTTTTCAACTTTGGTTTGCTATGATACACAATCCTCTGTTAACCACTAATTGTCCTATTAGTAGCTGTCCATTCTCCTGGGCTGATTGTTGTCCAGTCCTTTGTCTGTTCTTCTCTCTCTTTGGGGTCTATCTCCACCTATCATTGATTCCTTACACACTCCTTTCACCCTATCTTCTGCATATAAACTATCTTTATCCTAGCTACCATCAGTCCTGAGGAAGGATCACTGAAGCCGAAACATTAACTCTGATTTCTCTTCACAGATGCTGCCAGACATGCTGAGCTTTTCCTATAATTTCTGGGTTTTTTTCTGATTTCCTGCATTTGTAGTTCTTTCACTATTCTTAGGAACTCACCATGGCTTCTTTGATAGTCGCTTTCAAACCCACAGTCACTACCATATAGAAAGACAATGGCAGGAGATACCACCTGCTCATTCTTCTCTAAGCTGCTCACCATCCTGACTTGAAGCATATTGCTGTTCTTTCAGAATGCAACATCAAAGTTCTGGAAATCGCTTACCCAATAGCATTTTGGGTTTGCTTTTGTTAAATAGATTGCAGTTTTTAAGTCAATTCACCACAAGACTTTAAAGGGAAATTAGAGATGGGCCAATGATGCTCATATTCCATGAAAACTACATTTGATCAGGCATAATCAATCAAGCCTTAGAAATCTGATATCATAGATGGAAATCTCGTCTCTATCCATAGAATGTGTGTGCTAATTGTGGAATGTACAGGACCAAGGCAACAGGAATATTAACACCGTCAGAACCATTACCTTGTACAACAATTGGAACTGCAGCACCCAACAAGATCGATGCTCAAAATCATTTCAACAATTCTTTTTATACACAATGAAATAAGTTTCTTGATCAGATCTAATTAACTACTAAAGTGATTTAGTTGTGGATGAATGAAAATATATGATGCTTAAGGAATCCAATCAAGCTAGGAATTCAAATAAACCACACTGAATATTTAATTATTGTAAGTTAACTAGTAGATAAGATGGATAAAGCTTTGATTTGAATGTTTAATTTCAGCTTCAAGCTATTCACTGTATTAAATTCTTCACAGCCTTCATGCACCTTAATTATTATATTTTGCCTGCAGTCAAGGTGTTATTTTGCCAGCTATTTATCACTGGATTTGGTACCTAAATCCGAAAGGTGATACTTAAAACTTAAAATTAGAGAGCAAATCTATTGTTTGAATTCATTACATATTCTTCGAATCCTTTCTTGAAAAAATTAATTGAGCAGTAATAAAGATTTAACATTGTTATTTATAGTAAGGACAGAAAATTATAATACATTTTTTTAAAAAGTCTCATTAAAACATCCTCATAAGCAATTAAATTAAGTGCAATATGAGCCCTCTTCAATTACCATGCTCCAACAGCACTGCAATAAAGTATTTATAGATGAAACAACCATTCTGTTGGATTGTTTCATTGTTGTTTAATTGGCAGGCTATTAAAAAGACAGGTGATGAAGTTCCTTTCTACCGGCTGTGTTCACATATTATTTAATTAAAAATGAGAGAGCGAAATGAAGAACAGCTATCACCCAATTATGAATTATTTTCATATGCATTTCAATTAGGAAATGCACACCCTTCATGATAATCAAGCACTAAAACACATCATGAAAATGAAAAAGACCCTTTGGTACTAAGATGCAAGGATTGACACTTCTTTCTAAATCCTGGAAATCTGGGACTCCCTCCCTCCCAGTAAATGTCAATGTTGGCTCAGTTCAAATGTTCATGATTGAATGAAGCTTGTGTGACAATTTTACCAAAGGATAAAGAGCAAAGGCAGAGAAATGGAATGTTGCATGCTGGGAAGTCATGATCCAAGTTCATTTTTCTTGGAAAGCCTACTCAAGATTAGAATATAGGAACAAGAGTGGGCCACTCCGTCGATCGAGACTGCCTCACCATTCTAGATCATGGCTGATAATCTTCTCTATCTAAATTTCCCATACTAAGTCAATGTCCCTTAATGCCATTAGTTTCCAGAAACCTATCAATTTCTGCCTTGACCCTACTCAATGCTTGAGCTTCTACTGTACTTTGGATGAAGAATTGCAAAAATTCACTACCCTCCAAGTCAAAAAATTGTTCTTGATCTCAGTTTTTAGAACCTACTTCTTATCTTGATATTATATGTCCTCTTTGTAAAGTCACCAGCTGGTGTAAACATCTTATATCTATCCATTCTTTAATGCCGTCTAAGAATGTTATACGTTTTAATTAGATCATTGCATTTTCAGAAACCAGAGAAAAGAAGTCGCACTTTCCTCAATTTCACATCATAAGACAATCCTTCCGAACAAGGGGGAAGCTGGTGAGACTCTATCACACTCCCTCCATGTCAAGTTGAGCCTTCCTTGAATAAGGTGACCAAAACTGCACACAGTATTCCAGGTGGGATCTTACCAAGACTGTTTATAATGCAGGAAGCATCATTATTTCTATACACGAATGCTTTTGCCATGAATTCCAACATATTGCTTGTCTTCTTAATTGTTTGTTGCACGCTAATTTTTAGTGTCTCATGGACAAATATACTTTGAACAACTGCATTTCCATAGCTGTCACCATTTCAAAAGTGTTCTTTTTTAACCATTTGCCACATTCTAGCTCATTAAAACACTATCCAGGTTGTTTCGAAATGTTACAATCAGTACCCACCTGTGTGCCATTTATAAAGATTGTGAACAGTTGTACAACCAGCACTGACCCTTTTGGCATTCCTGATTCAAATCATTCCATCATTGATGACCAATCCTATAATTGTCAAGACCTGACAAATGGAATTTCATCCCTTTCCTTCCTTTGGAATCTCTTTAAAAGCTCCCTATTTCAGAAATTCTTTAATTTTGGCAAAAATTTTCTGATGAAATTCACTCTCAAATCCTTCTTGAAAATGCACCTATGAAATGGCTTAGAATGTTTTACAGTATCAAAAACCCTATCACGCATTATAAGTATTGTTTTAATTGTTCCATCTAGTATCTTCCTTCCAACATGATGTGTTTCTCCAACACTTTGGTTTTTATTTCTGATCACCATCCCCTAAGCTTTTATGAAAATTAACTTATTCTTTTATCAGTTGGAGTGCTGTACAATTATTATAACAAAAATCTTGGTCTCATGAGTTATTGATGTTATAGTTTTATAATCACTATTGATCTGAATATTACTTGTCTTGTAGAATGTTGCAGATTTCAAAATCATAAAAAAATCGGAAATGCTCAGCAGGTCAGGCAGTTTCTGTTATACAAGGCAAGGTTTTTGAAAGAGTTAATGCTGGAGACTGCATTAATCTCCACCCAAACTTAAATTGGGTGGCAAAAGCAGAACACCTTATAATCTGACAGAATAATCTTTGGTTTCTCAACAGTGCGGTATGGTTGTGTGTGATTTGTATGGTTTTATATTATTTATTTTGGATTTTGGATTGATGACATGGAAGTTCGGTTTGTTCGTGAAGGGGTTTAATGATTAGCCTTTGTTTATTTCTCTAGCTGTATGACCATAAAAGGCAAGAGCAGAAGTAGGTCTTTTGATGGATCATGTCTGCTTCACCATTCACTGAGATCCTAGCTGATTTGATAATTCTCAATTTCATCTTTTTGCTTTATCCCCATAACACTTGGTTCCTTTAATAATGATCTTGAATATAATTAACAACCCAGCCTGTACAGTTCTCTGCAGGAAAGAATTCCATGCATGCACCACACTCTGAAATAAAAGTAAATCCTTCTCCATTTGTCTCTTATCTGAGTGACCCCTTTCTCTAAGATTATGTCCTCTGATACTGGATTATTCCACAAAAGAGACAAGCTCTCAGCATCTATCCTGTTCAAGCCTGCGAAAATTCTTACATTTCAATAAGATCTGCTCTCGTTCTACAGAAAACTAATGAGAACAATTCATAGTGAATTATTTGCAAACACAGTTTGAGAGAGAGAAGGACAAACAGGGTTTTGCTTTCATTGTTTGCTTATTAAATTCACCTGGAGTAAACATTTGTGAATTAAGTTTCAGATTGAGGAATGTGGAACTTCTTTTTTGCTTAAGGGGAACACCCAGAGCTTAGAAAATTCTTTTTAGTTTCAGTTTGAGAGTCTTTCAGACGTTTTGTCTGAAGCTGGATGTGTAATACAATTGCTCCCCAGAAAGGAAGATAATTTTGAACTGTTCAAAAATAGCTATAACTGTAAGGAGTTTTGTTTGGAAGTTATTGGTTAAGAAAAGTTTGCTTACAACCCTAAAGAGCTTATTTGAATCTGTATTTCAAAGTCTTAAACTTGTGTTATATGTAAACCCTTCCACCTTCATTTCATCTTGTGATAGATTTCAGTTAGATTATGAAAAGCAAATCTACAGCATTTAAAAGGAGTGCTTACAGTGAGTATGGATACCTTAGCAAGTACACATCATAACTACAATCATAAGTGTAATTTAAGATGAGGTCACTGCATCAGTAATATGAAAGTATTAAGGCAACAAAGGGGCAATTTAAAAGGCTTATTGTTCAGGGTCTAAGATGATAGTAAGAAGATTATTGAGGCCGTGATAAGAATAAGGGATTGATTTAAAAAAGTGGGAAGTGTTTACTAAAGGCACTAGACCTTGATTAAGAAAGATGAGGAACAAGATAAGGATTACTTATTTGAATGTCAGAAGCGAGAAATCATTAATTTTGCTCATGAGAAAGTAGGAAATATCTGTCATGAATGTGATGAGGTTAGCCAGGTGGACCTCATAGAATATGAGTTCCTTGATTGAGGTTGTTACTCTGCACCAGTCAGGGATGCTCGGCTGACAGATTAGAACAGGTGTGTCCAAACTGGCCATAAACAGGTCCAGGCAGCAGGAGGGTCATGGAGAGGGTCATTAGGGCCGATTGCCTGCCCCTCTTCCGCGGTTATGTCAGAGCCTGGGTGTCTCTGGAGAAGGAGCACGTGGTGTCCACCAACACCTTGGAGTTGTTCAGGGAGAGGTGGGCGCCACAGGGAGTGGAGTGCATTATCTCCCCTCCAACTCTATTTTGATTTAGTCCTTGCCCTCCCCTTCACTGTTTGATCACACAGCGTTGCCCTTTGTGAAGGGCACTGCTTGTCACTGGCCACTCGGGTGTTTCCTTTCTTCCTGGTGGTGGAAACGAATAAAGATTTGTGCACCTTGTGTCTTTCACTGTGTCCCACACCAGCACACACACAACATGGGAAGAAAAAAAAATAGAACAAGAGTGTCCAAACTGGCCATACACAGGTCCAGGCAGCAGGAGGGTCATGGAGGGGATCGTTAGGGCCGATTGCCTGGCCCTCTTCCGTGGTTATGTCAGAGCCTGGATGTCTCTGGAAAAGGAGCACGCGGTGTCCACGAACAGTCTTGAGCTGTTCAGAGAGAGATGGGCGCCACGGGAGTGGAGTGTATTATTTCCCACCTCAACTCTATTTTGATTTAATCCCTGCCCTCCCCTTCACTGTTTGATCATGCAGCATTGCCCTTTGATGTGAAGGGCACTGTTTGTCACTGGCCACTTGGGTATTTTCTTTCTTCCTAATGGTGGAAATTGAATAAAGATTTGTACACCTTGTGTCTTTCACTGTGTCTCCCACCTACACACACACAACATGGGTGCTGGGGAAATAAAAGCACTACCGCAGAAAAATAAAGAAAAAAAAGGAAAAAAAAACAAAAGTGTCAAAAAAAAGAACAGGAGTGTCAGATATCCTCTTAGGCTGATAGCTGGCTCTGTGGTCAAGGATTTGCCATGTGTAAACAAAGGATGATTTGGTAATGGGATACTGGCCTCTGTGGAGTTTGATTAGATTCTCTACAGTGTGGGAACAAGCCCTTTGGCCCAACAAGTCCACACCGCCCTTCCGAAGAGAAACCCACTCTCCTACCCTATATTTACTCCTGACTAACATGCCTAACACTGTGGGCAATTTAGTATGGCCAATTCACCTGACCTGCACAGCTTTGGATTGTGGGAGGAAACCGGAGCACCCAGAGGAAACCCATGCAGACACAGGGAGAATGTGCAAACTCCACACAAACAGATGGGAATCGAACCCAGGACCCTGGTGCTGTGAGGCAGCAGTGCTAACCACTAAGCCACTGTTTTAGTCTCTTTTGCAAACAATTTTTGCAAACAGTTGGAAAACAGTTGGCTGCATAAGTTGGAAACCATTATTTTAATTTCAAAAAAGGGAATCCCAGTAAGCAGTGCAGAGATACAATATTACTGCATTAAATACTTTAAAAGTTTTGAATCATGACAATAAATTTCTATAAACTAGGATTCAGATGTGGTTTGAGAAAGAGATTCTATCAGCATAAGACCACAACATATAAGAGCAGAATTAGGCCATTCAGCACATTGAGTCTGCTTCACCATTCCATCATGGTTGATATATTTCTCAACTCCATTCTGCTGCCTGTCATTTCTTTGACGACTCTGTCTAAGTCCTTCTTCAGCCTCCTTGCTTCCTCAACACTCCCTGTCCCTCCACCTACCTTTGTGTAATCTGAAAATGTAGCAACAATGTCGTCAGTTCCTTTGTTCAGATGATTAATGTATAAAATGAATGGTTGTGGTCCTAACACAGAGCCCTGTGAAATTCAAACAGGGTTGCCCCAGGTTTCCATCTGAAAAATACCTCTCTATATATACTTTCTCACTTCTGCCAGTCTATATTTGTCAGTACCATCCCCTGAACTGGGTTCTAATCTTATTTTGCAGCTTTGCATAGCACCCTGCCAAAGGCTTTTGACAATCCAAATAGATCACATTCATGACCTACTCTTTGTCTAACTTGCTCATTACCTCCTCAAAGAGTTCTATCAGACTTGTCAGCATGACACCTTCTTGACAAAGTTGTGCTGACTCAGCCTTATTTTAGCACTCAAGTACACTCATCCTTAATAATGGATTCTAAAATCTTACCAATGACTGAGGTTAGGTTAACCCATCATTAATTTTGTATATACTACCTCCCTCCATTCTTAAACAGGGGTGTTAAATTAGCCATTTTCTGACCTGTGGAACCCTCCTTGACTCCAGTGTATCCTGAAAGATCACTACAAATATCTCTATAATCTCCTCAGCTATCTACTTCAGACCTCTGGTGTGTAATTCATCTGGTCCCTGTGATTTGTCCACCTTCAGACCTTTTGGCTTTCCCAACATCTCCTTAGTGATAACTACTAGACTCAATCCCCTCACTCTCTTGAGGATCGGGTCTGCTGCTGGTATTTTCCACTATGAAAACTGATAAGAAGTATCTATTCCCCCATCTCATTTTTCCCCCATTATTACTTCTCCAGCCTCATTTTCCAGTAGCCTGATCTCCACTCTTGTCTTTCTCTTACCTTTAGATATCCCAAAAAAACTTGCAATCCTTTTTTATATTGCTAGATAGCTCATGCTCATATTTCATCACACACCTCCGCACCCCCCCCCCCCCCCCCATCTCCATCTCACCTGCTTGTTGCTTATTTAGTTGTCTTGCATTGGTTTTTAAAGGCTTCTCAATCCTTTCACGAACTACTATCTTCACCACATTGGATATTTTTTCTTCTGTTTTTAAACCGTCCATGACTTTCCTTGTCAGCCATGGTTGCCTCATCCTCCCCTTGAGATGATTTTCTGTGGTGCCTTCTGAATTACCCTGAGAAACTCCAATTGCTGTTCAACTGTCTTCCCTGCTCCTGCTCCAATTTACTCTGACTAGCTCCTGCCTCATGTTTTTGTAATTACCTTTACTCAATTGTAGTAACGTTACATCTGATTCCAGATTCCCCCTCTCAAACTGCAGGGTGAATTTGATTATATTATCATTACCTAATCAAGTCTGCATCATTACACACTACCAACTCTAGAACTGCCTGTTCCCTAGTGGGCTCTACCACAAGTTGCTCCATTAACATTGAGATACAGTAGAATAATCAAGCTTTAAATTAAGTAGAACAACTGATCACATCAGGAATAAATGGCAGGAATTCTAGTTCTGCCTGGCAGATAGAACTTTGCAAAACAGCCACACAGGACACAAGATTGGACATCTTGAGAAAATGGTTTTTGTGCTATACAATAGCTTCCAGACTAAATAGTAAATCACACATTGAATAAATCACAATTACATTGAAAATTATGTATTTTGGTGATGTTGTAACTCACTAAAAGGTACAAGAAGGCACGGTTATTTTGAAGGATAGCTTTTGGCAATTATTTGAATATCAGAACAAATACAACACTTGAAAGGACACAATGTAATAAAAGAATTCAACATCCATCAATAATTGCCACAATGATCTCTGCAGGTTAGTGGAGAACTGAGTATGGAGCTTTGAAATCAGAACTTACAAGCAACAAATTTATTGTTGGAATTATTGATTATTTTTTATCAGATTTGCTACAATCAAAAGAAGAATTAAGTTTGGTCCAAACTATTCAGATTGTGCTTACAGAGAGGAAGGGAAAAAGAATCACAAAAAGTCCTGAGAGGTGAGTGATACTATTATTAAAGGTGAGCTAATGAATCTGTGAAAGAATTGATTTAAATTATTCAGTTGACCGATCTTTTTAGACACAGGCTAACAAAAAGTGTGGACCAAGCTCCTTTACTTAACAAGAATTATAATTTATTAAAAATAAATACATTCAAGCTATACATAAGCAATTAATTTAATTTTATGATCTTTCACAGAATGTGGGCATTGCTGGCCTGACCAACATATATTGCTCATTAACCAGAGGGCAGTTAAGAGTCAACACATTTTTTGATCACACAACATTGCCTTTTGTTGAGAAGGGCACTGCTTGTCACTGGCCACTCTGGTGTTTCCTTTCTTCCGGGTAGTGGAATATAAATAAAGATTTACACACTTGTTGTTCTTCACTGTGTCCTACACCTGCACGCACAGGACATCGGTGCTGGGAAAAATAAGCACTACCGCTGTTTGGTGGTGGTGTGGGGGTTAAATTTAAAAAAGTAAAAAAAGTCAATATATTACTCAGAGTCTAGATTTACCTCGAAGTCAAACTAGGACATCAAATTTCCTTCCTCAAAGAATGTTAATAACTGGTGAGAGGGACCTTGTCGCTTATGAGTATAGCGTGAACCAAGCTGATATGCTCAAACAGGTTGATGTTAAGAAGAAAAATATGCTGGAAATTGTGAGAATTGATAAGTCCCCTGGGCCAGACGGGATACACCCAAGGTTTCTATGGGAAGCAAGAAAAGAGATTGCTGCATCTTTAGCCATGATCTTTGTGTCCTCACTGTCCTCTGGAGTAGTACCAGATGATTGGAGGGAGGCAAATGTTATTCTGTTGCTTAAGAAAGGGAATAGGGATAACCTTGGGAATTATAGACCAATCAGTCTTACGTCGGTGGTGGGAAAATTACTGGAGAGAATTCTGAGAGACAGGATTTATGATTATTTGGAAAAGCATAGTTTGATTAGAGTTAGTCAGCATGGCCTTGTGAGGAGCAAGTCATGCCTCACAAACCTTATTGAATTCTTTGTAGATGTGAGAAAAAACATCGATTAAGGTAGAACAGTGGATGTTGTGATTTTAGCAAGGCATTTGATTAGGTTCCCCATGGTAGGCTCATTCAGAAAATAAGGAGGCATGGCATACAGGGAAACTTGGCTGTCTGGATACAGAATTGGCTGGCCAATAGAAGATGGAGGGTAGTAGTAATGGAAAGTATTCAGCCTGGAGCTCAGTGACCCAGTGGTGTTCTACAGGGATCTGTTCTGGGACCTCTGTTCTTTGTGATTTTTATAAATGACATGAATGAGGAAGTGGAATGGTGGGTTAATCAGTTTACCAATGACATGAAGGTTGATGGAGTTGTGGATAATGTGTGGAGGGCTATTGTATGTTGCAATGGGACATTGACAGGATGCAGAACTGAGCTGATAAGTGGCAGGTAGAGTTCAACCTGGAAAAGTGTGAGGTAATTCATTTTGGAAGATTGAATTTGAAGGCAGGTTACAGGGTTAAAGGCAGGATTCTTGGCAGTGTGGAGGAATAGAGCGGTCTTATGTCCTTAAAAAGGCTACTTTTATGACATGGGGAGCCCCCCTCCTCACCCCACCCCCGCCCCCACACCCCAACTATCCCAAAAGTCACTACTTAAAGTACAATAAAGTAAGAACTTTATTCATTAAGTCTAACATAGAATATTAAATAACAACTGTTTACAACTCCTTTCTCTAAACTATATTTTATTTTCCCTTCTAGACTACTGGTCCAGTAAAACTCCTGATTAAGATTTACCAAAAAATTTAAATTTCAAAACCAGACAGCTTTGAAAACAGGCAAGTTTTCTCTTTGTATCTTCCTCTGTCTTCTTCTCTTCTTCTTAGGGATTTCTGTTTCACAGATCATGGATAGATAAAGGTACCTTTAAGAGAGCTATTCTTGGGGCAGTCTTGGGGCATATGTTGGTGGCTTGGCAGTTCTCCTCCAACTGTTCAATTTGTTTAATATTTATACTCCAAAGCAAAGGATTATTTAATTGGTTTTAATATTGTCAAAATACCAAATTCAAACTTTATTGGTGTTTAGTATCTTGGGCATCATTTAAATTGATTGGCCAAATTTGAAATTTGTCTTTGTTTGTCTCATAGCAACCCAGGGACTGCTTGCTGCTGGGCCAAATGTTACATTGTAAATTCCCCAGCACTCTGTGTGCTTGTTAAGTCCTTTAGTTCTCTTAAAGGTACAGTACCCCTTACATTTTCATATCACCTCCTCCTTAAGAAAAAAAAAATCTTAATGAAAAGATGGTTTCATTTGTTATATTCTTTAAACACAACACCATAACATACCATAACTTTAACCTCAATTCACCTTAACTTCTTCAAATAGCTGTCCCTTATCTATACTTTGTCAGTTAAATTCACGATAACCCATCTGCAATTGCATCCTTACGACCCGCAACATGTACGATTTTTAAACTAACAATCTGTAACAGAAGACACCAATGAAATAGCATCATATTTTTGCCTTTAAAGCATTTAAAGAGTTGTGATCTCTGCATGCAACTGTCTCTGACACATTGTGCATGACATACACATTTAAATGTTCTAAGGTTCGTCCCAACCTCAATTGTTATGTTTTGATTCTAGAATATTTCTTCTGGGGGGATATTGATCTTCTTCGAAAAGTAACGAACTGGCAGTTCAATCCCATCCTCATCTTCCTGTAGGAGTACAGCTCCAACTCCAATGTCATTAGCATTGATGGTGACTTTAAAATGTTTTGAAAAGTTTGGCATAGCTAAAATTGTTTTGGAGGCTAATATTTCTTTCAAATGGTCGAGTGCCTCCTGGCATGATTTTGGTCACTGAAGCTGTGTGTTCTTCTTCAGCAAATCAGTTAATGATGCTACTACACTGCTGAAGTTTGGAACAAATTTACAATAGAATCTTCTGAGTCCTAAGAATCAAAGCACCTCATCCTTTGAGGTTATTTGTGGAAATTCCTCAATGGCCTACGTCTTTGCGTTCTGTGGAGTGAACCTTCCATGACCAATGTTATGTCCCAAAATGTCATCTCTGCTTTTGCAAATCCAGTTTTATTTACGTTTATCACCAGTTTTGCTTCTCGTAGTCATTCAAAGAGCTCTTCCAACTGTACCATGTGATATTTCCAGGACTTACTGACGGTCACTACATTGTCCAAATAGACTGCATAGTTTGTTAACCCAGCCACAACTCAGTTCATGAGTCTTTGGAATTTGTCAGGTATGTTCTTCATTCCAAAGGGAATCATTTTAAATTGATATAGCCCATTTGAGGTTACAAATGCAGAAATTTCTTTCACTGTCTCTGACAAAGGCATCTACCAGTAACCACGCAGTAAGCACAACTTAGTGACATAACTGGCTTATCCAACTTTCTTGATAAAGTCCTCCAATCTTTGAATTGGATAGGAGTCCGATTTTGTAACGGCGTTGACCTTCCGATAATTTACGCAGAATTGTTGTATCCTGTCCGCTTTGGGAACTAAGACGATTGGTGAACTCCACTCGCTTGGGCTTGGTTCGATGATATCCTCATTGAGCATGACCTCCACCTCCTTCTGGACCTGTCTGGCTTTGAAAGGATTAAGCCGATAGGGATGTTGTTTTATCTGAGCAGTATTCTCAACATCTACTTCATGTAAAATAGTCCTCCCCAACTGATTCTTACGTATGTCCTTGCAATTTTCCAAATGAAATAAAGAAGGTTTCAACATCTTTCTCATCAAAATGTTTTGACATATTTATATGTATTACTACCTTCTCTTTTAATCCCCAACCTGTTAACTTGACTTTGCTGACTAAGTCGTAACTTCTCAAGTTCAAATCCTCTCTCTCTTTCTTTGTCTCTCCCTTTCTTCTCTCTCTTTGCTCAGCCAAGAACCTTCTCTCTCTCCTTTTCCGCTCTCTCTTTTTCTTCTCTCCCTCTTTCACTTTCTCTCTCCCTTTGTTTATCTTCTACCTTCATTTCCCTCAATTGTAATTTACTTTTTTCTACCTCTACTGAACTTGTCTGTTTTTCTGATACACCTAAGTGTTTGAATAATTCCCTAACAATTTCAGCTTTACTTTTGTCCTTGGTTAAACCCAAATCTAAATTAGTTGCTAATTCTAAAAATATGGCCTTTCTCTTTCCTTCTAAACTTTCTCGGCAACTTTAAGAATCATCTTCAAATTCCAGAACCTCTTTAGCAATTTTAAGAGCCATTTCTCTCACTTTTAATTTAATCAATCACAGGTCACCAAAATTAAGCAGATTGTCTCACCTACATTTTATTTAAAGACCTAGGATATTAACTTGCTGGGATTGTTCATAGCCCAAATCTATTCAAATCTGTCTAAACCAGGTCAAATCCCGGACAAGCCCCAAAACTGTTAAGCCATGGGGGTAAATAACCCCAGCTAATTTAAATCTGCAACATAGAAATATTTCACCCGTGCTGTAATCTGTTAAAATTCGAGAGGCTAAGCATTATCCCAAATCACAATTTAAAGTACAATAAATTAAGAACTTTATTCATTAAGTCTAACATAGAATCTTAACTAACAACTATTTGCAACTCCTTTCTCTAAACTATCTTTTACTTTCCCTTCTACAATACTGGTCCGATAAAACCCCCGATGAACATTTACGAAAAATTCAAATTTCAAAACTAGCCAGCTGTTGAATTTTCTCTTTGTATCTTCCTCTGTCTTCTTCTTCTTAGGGATTTCTGTTTCACAAATCATTGATAGATAAAGGTAACTTTAAGAGAGCTATTCTCGGGACAGTCTGCATATGTTGGTGGCTTGGCAGTTCGCCTCCAACTGTTCAATTTTGTTTAATATTTATACCCTAAAACATCAGAGCATTTCATTGGTTTTACTATTGTCAAAATACCAAATTCAAACTTGATTAGAGTTTAGTATCTTTGGGCATAACTTAAACTGAATGAGAACTGAACCTGATTTTTTTTGTCTCACAGCAAACAAGGTACTGCTCGTTGCTGGACCAAATGTTACATTGTAAATTCTCCAGCACTACGTGTGTTTCCCAAGTCCTTCAACTCTCTTAAAGGTTCAATACCCCTTACACCTTCATAACCCCACCCAAGTTGATGGTTGTTAAGAATATATATGGTGTGTTGGCTGGGATTGAGTTTAAGAGCTGTGAGGTCATCCTGCAGCTGTATAAAGTCTTGGTTAGACTATGCTTGGAATATTGTGTTCAGTTCTGGTTGCCTTATTATAGGAAGGATGTAGAAGCTTTAGGGAGAGTGCAGAGGAGATTTACCAGGATGCTGCCTAGATTGGAGGGCATGTCTTCCGAAGAAAGGTTGAGGGAGCAAGAGCTTTACTCATTGGAGCAAAGAAGAGTGAGAGGTGACTTGATAGAGGTGTACAAAATGATTAGAAGCATAGATACAGTAGATAGCCAGAGACTTTTTCCCAGGGCAGAAATGGCTATTGTGAGTGTGCATAATATTAAGGTGATTGGAGGAAAATTTAGGGGAGATGTCAGAGCTAGGTTATTCATAAAAAGAGTGGAGTGTGTGGAATGCACATGAAGCAATGGTAGTAGAGTGAGATACATTAGAGACATTAAGCGACGCTTGGAATAGGCACATGTATGATGGTAAAATGAAGGGTATGTAGGTTATTTTGATCTGAGAGTAGGAATAAAAGTCGGCACGACATCGAGGGCCGAAGGGCCTGTACTGTGCTGTACTGTTCTATGTTCTATGAAATAACATTTTTGTTCATTGACAGTTGATATGGTCACTATTGGGCTAGACTTTCCTTCCAGACTTATATTGAGTACAAATTTCACCATCTACTGCCATAGGGTTTGAACCTGCATCTCCAGAATAAGAACATAAATTTCTAGATGTCTAGTTCAGTGACATTAACCCTATATCACCACCAGTCCGGCCCATCCCATCGTTTGAATATGGGTTATCAATATGTTGAACGATAGAGAGTGCCAAATGAAGACAAACAGCAGGAGAACTAGGGAACAAAACCATGCTGACTCTTTCTGATTACTGATCGATTCTGGTATCTTCCTTCCAAGAGACATCAAGCTAAGTGGCCTATAATGTCCTGTTTTCTGCCTCCAGATTTCATGAATAGAGGGGTTATATTTCCCAGCCTGAAAGAACCTTTCCAAAATCAAACAAATTTTTCAAAAAAGCACCAAACCATCTACCACCCCATAGGTCACCTTTTTTTGAGGCCATAGGATGAAGTCCAAAACATTCCAAAGAACTATGAACTTGCAGCTCCAGCTGTTTGCTCAGTACTGCTTCTCTAGCTGTTATCATTTTCCTGAGTTCTACACTTTCTTCAATCTGCTGATATACCCTTATCAATGGGATTTTTTTAATGTGATCTATTTTGAAGACAGAAGCAAAATGTTTATTCATTATATTTCTGATTTATTAATTATTTACTATTAAGTGCATATTGTCACCACATGAGTCCTCTTTTCCTTTTCAGATATGCAAACAAACTCTTGTTGTTTTACAATTGAAGCCACCTTCCTCTCAAGTTATAATGTATTTGGCCAATTAACCTGTTGGTTCTTCTCTGTTGTTCTCTGCATTGATCTGTCACTCAACTTTATGCATTCAGTTAAACATGGGGAATTGGGGGAAGGGGAATTACGATGCTGTAAGACAGGATCTGAGGAGCATAAGTTGGGAGCACAGGCTGTCGGGGAAGGATGTCATGGAAATGTGGAACTTTTTCAAGGAACAGATACGACGTGTCCTTGATATGTATGTACCGGTCAGGCAGGAAAGAAATGGTCGTGTGAGGGAACCTTTGTTGACGAGGGAGGTTTTTTTTAGATTAGATTAGATTAGATTAGATTAGATTACTTACAGTGTGGAAACAGGCCCTTCGGCCCAACAAGTCCACACCGCCCCGCCGAAGCGCAACCCACCCATACCCTTACCTAACACTACAGGCAATTTAGCATGGCCAGTTCACCTGACCTGCACATCTTTGGACTGTGGGAGGAAACCGGAGCACCCGGAGGAAACCCACGCAGACACGGGGAGAACGTGCAAACTCCACACAGTCAGTCGCCTGAGGCGGGAATTGAACCCGGGTCTCTAGCGCTGTGAGGCTGCAGTGCTAACCACTGTGCCACCATGCCGCCCACATAATGTTTGGTTGAATGTCTTGTAAAGAGGAAGAAGGAGGCTTACATAAGGTTGAGGAAACAGGGTTCAGACAGAGCAGTGGAGGGATACAGGATAGCCAGAAGGGACCTGAAGAAAGGAATTAGGAGAGCCAAGAGAGGGCATGAAAAATCTCTGGCGGATAGGATCAAGGATAACCCAAAGGCATTTTATGCGTATGTGAGAAACATGAGAATGACGAGAACGAGGGTAGGTCCAATCAAGGACAGTAGTGGGAGACTGTGTATTGAGTCGGAAGAGATAGGAGAGGTCTTGAATGAGTACTTTTCTTCAGTATTTACGAATGAGAGGAACCGTATTGTTGAAGAGGAGAGTGTGAAACGGACTGGTAAGCTAGAGGAGATACATGTTAGGAAGGAAGATGTGTTGGACATTTTGAACAACTTGAGGATAGACAAGTCCCCCGGGCCTGATGGGATATATCCGAGGATTATGTGAGAAGCAAGAGAGGAAATTGCAGTACCGTTGGCAATGATCTTTTCATCTTCACGGGGGTGGTACCAGGGGACTGGAGAGTGGCGAATGTTGTGCCCCTGTTCAAAAAAGGGAATAGGGATAACCCCAGGAATTACAGGCCAGTTAGTCTTACTTCCGTGGTAGGTAAATAATGAAAAGGGTACTGAGGGATAGGATTTATGAGGATCTGGAAAGGCACTGCTTGATTAGGGACAGCCAGCATGGATTTGTGAAGGGTAGGTCTTGCCTTACAAGTCTGATTGAATTCTTCGAGAAGGTGACCAAGAATGTGGCTGAGGGTAGAGCAGTGGATGTAGTATACATGGATTTTAGTAAGGCATTTGATAAGGTTCCCCATGGTAGGCTTATGCGGAAAGTCAGGAGGCATGGGATAGTGGGAAATTTGGCCAATTGGATAGAAAACTGGCTAACCGGTCGAAGTCAGAGAGTGGTGGTAGATGGTAAATATTCAGCCTGGAGCCCAGTTACAAGTGGAGTTCCGCAGGAATCAGTTCTGGGTCCTCTGCTGTTCGTAATTTTTATTAATGACTTGGATGCGGGAGTCGAAGGGTGGGTCAGTAAATTTGCAGATGATACGAAGATTGGTGGAGTTGTGGATAGTGAGGAGGGCTGTTGTCGGCTGCAAAGGGACTTGGATATGATGCAGAGCTGGGCTGAGGAGTGGCAGATGGAGTTCAACCCTGCCAAGTGTGAGGTTGTCCATTTTGGAAAGACAAATAAGAATGCGGAATACAGGGTTAACGGTAGGGTTCTTAGTGAGGTGGAGGAACAGAGGGATCTTGGGATCTATGTTCATAGGTCTTTGAAAGTTGCCACTCAGGTGGATAGAGCTTGTAAGAAGGCTTATGGTGTATTAGCGTTCATTAGCAGAGGGATTGAATTCAAAAGTCGTGAAGTGATGTTGCAACTGTACAGGACTTTGGTTAGGCCACATTTGGAGTACTGTGTGCAGTTCTGGTCGCCTCACTGTAGGCAAGATGTGGAAGCTTTGGAGAGGGTGCAGAGAAGATTTACCAGGATGTTGCCTGGAATGGAGAACAGATCGTACGAGGATAGGTTGCGAGTGCTAGGCCTTTTCTCATTGGAATGGCGAAGGATGAGGGGTGACTTGATAGAGGTTTATAAGATGATCAGAGGAATAGATAGAGTAGACAGTCAGAAACTTTTTCCCCATGTACAACAGAGTGTTACAAGGGTCATAAATTTAAGGTGAAGGGTGGAAGGTATAGGGGAGATGTCAGGGGTGGGTTCTTTACCCAGAGAGTGGTGGGGGCATGGAATGCGCTGCCTGTGGGAGTGGTAGAGTCAGAATCTTTGGTGACCTTTAAGCGGCAATTGGATATGTACATGGATGGGTGCTTAAGCTAGGACAAATGTTCGGCACAACATCGTGGGCCGAAAGGCCTGTTCTGTGCTGTATTGTTCTATGTTCTATGTTCTATGTTTTATGTTCTATGGATAGGTATTGAGTCCTCCCCTTAGAAATTGTCTTTATAGTATGAATGGAATCATTCTGGAGAAACTTAGCAGATCTGGCAGCATTTGTAGAAATAGAAGCAGAATTAATGTTTTGTGTCTGGTTTGAACCTTCCTTAAGGACCTGCTGAGTTTCTGTAGCATTGTATGTGTCTGTTTCAGATTTCCAGCATCTGCAGGATGTTGCTTGTGTCATTTTTGGTATTATTTTGAGTATTTTTAAATATCCCTTTAAATATAGGGGACTGCACTGTGACTCAGTGGGTGGCACTGCTGCCTCGTAGCACCAGGAACTTGGGTTTAATTGCAGCCTTGGTTGACTGTCTGTGAGGAGTTTGCATATTCTCCCAGTGTCTGTGTGGGTTTCCTCTGGGTGCTCCTGTTTCCTCCCATGGTTCAAAGATGTGCAAGTTAGGTGCATTGACCACATTAAATTGTCCCAATGTCCAGTGATGTGTAGGCTAGTTGAATTAGCCATGGGAAATGCATGGTTCCAGGGATAGGCTAGTGGGGTGAAACTGGGTGGATGAAGTCCACAACGTGGACTTGTTGGGCTGAATGGCCTGTTTCCAAACTGTAGGGATTTGATGATGGCAATTTAAGTTGGCTTTCTCTGTATTGGATATGTTAGTTGAACTCCAGGTGATCAAGGGTTATGGTTGAGAAACTTATCAGCCATGATTGAATGGCGGAGCAGATGCGATGGGCTGAATGGCCTAATTTCTGCTCCTTTGTCTTATGGTTTTGTAAACAGACTACAGATTTTAATTTAAGCAAAATTTACATACTTTGTGTTACACTGTATAATACAAGAAAATTGTTTAACAGTTCAACTCGGAGTTCAGTAATGAAGAAAGAAAAGAGCCAGTTGAAAGAGAGAAAACAGCACTTGGATAATAAGACAAGAAAGAGTTGTTGCATTCAGCACATTATCATATCTCAGAAATATCCTAAAAGGAGTCATGTACAATTAACTCCTTTTGATAGTCACCGTTGTAACTGTTCGAAAAAATATGAGACAGGCAAAACTAAAGAGAATGGATCCAGGAAATGAGATAGAGACAATGCTGAGCATCAGGTGTTGCATAGGTAAGCGAGGAAAAGACAAATCCATACAATAACAAGAATGAAAGAATACATATGAAGTGGATAACTGTGGTGTTTGTAAGAGAGGAATGTGTATAATGTGGTCAATCAGAAAAACAGTTGAAGTGAGAGAATGAATCATGAGTCCAAAGGTTAGAGTGAGCTGGAATTCATGCAGTTAACGTGGGAAGAATTTGCTTTTGAAAAACCATGAAAAGTGCACTTTTAGACTCACACAGGCAAACATCACAGGGAAGTATAACACCACATTGGTGGGAATCAGAGCAACTAAGTGCTTAAAATTGTAGATGTGGCACTAAAATCATAGGCTGTTGGGAGCAAAATTGACTCTAAAAGGGTTCCCGCTGATCAATTACTTTAGCTATAATAATTTTGTTAGCGAGTGAGGCATTTTAACTGTTGGCTGAACAGAAAGCAATGTGCCTTAATGCTGGACTGAAACAAGCCAGAAACTAATGGAAAGATCACCACCAGTCCTATGCTCCCTCCCACTTACAATCCTGTCGAATCTGTCTATTTTCTCTTCCATGAAATATTTTATGTAAGAACTAAGTGCAAACCAGTTTGTGGCACATATTGCCTGAACTTCCTCAACCAAGCACTGATGTACACTCACGTCCAGACTACCTGGATGGAAAATGCGCTAGCAGCATTGCAAATAAGGCATAGGACTTAAAATAGCTGACCCTGAAAAACACCCTGGTGATCCTGTCTCTAATCAATACAAAGCCATCACACCCAGCCCTCACAAAACCAACCCTGAATTAAAATTGATTCCAATGCAATATTGTAGGATGTTGATTGCCTTGTTGGAAAAGCACAGAAATCATGGAGTAGGTAGTTTAAATGCTCTTTGTTGTGGTTCTGTTCACCGAGCTGGGAGTTTGTGTTGCAGATGCAAC
This sequence comes from Chiloscyllium plagiosum, assembly GCF_037043375.1. NCBI lineage: Eukaryota > Metazoa > Chordata > Chondrichthyes > Orectolobiformes > Hemiscylliidae > Chiloscyllium > Chiloscyllium plagiosum. The sequence continues at coordinate 120,205,801 of NW_028270142.1, read as the reverse complement.
ACAAACTTCTCCCAAATCTTCTCCCAAACTTTAAATGCTCTGTTGCCAGAATTTATGTAATATGAAAACATGTTTGCAATCTTTGAAAACATGGCAACAGTTACCAGTTTGTTTATTTTGAGGCATTTCTAAGAGATGTTCCAGACATTCTTCTCTATTGGGACAAACTACAAATGACATGCCTATAATGAGAAGTGAGGAAGAATGTTATTGCTATTAATAGCATGTGGTCATCACCGACTAGGCCAATACTTATTACAGAGAAAGTAGTGGTGAATAGTCTTCTTTAACTGAAATATAATAGCTATCTTTCTCATTAAAATTCAGTCAGATAAATCTAAGGTCTAAGGCTACTTTCCACTCATTGATGGCCTGAACTGTGCCCCTTAGTCTTTCAAATAACCTTATTTCCTTAATTTGAAAGGAAAGCCTAAGATGAGAAAAGGGATGCTTCATCAAACTCCTCTTTGTTGATTTGTGTCCAATTAACTACTATGTAAGTATTGATTAGAGATAGAATCAGACTCACCTCTGACATCACAAAAATTGGATAATCCCACTAAGAATAGTCATGAGTGAGCAATTACTATTTGGGCAAAGAATCAAAGGGTGGCCATTCAATTGTACTTAAACAATGAATCTGTGACTTCAAGAGAGAAACGTTTTTGAGAAAAAAAATGGGATTAAGCTCAGCAAAAGTTAGTGAAAGGGGAAGTACAAACATAGAGTAAGAAAAAAAAAATATAGGTGGGAGATGTTGGGGGAGAAAGAGAGCAAAGAATGAAGGCAGAGTCAAACCAGAATAAAGAGAGAGAAAATAATTTTGAAAATTATCAAGAGAAAAGAGAGATGTCAGTATAGGAAAGATAACCTAAACTTCACAATCCAATAAAAAAATCTGTACATGCACATAAAATGGCATGTAAAATTAATGATAAACAGGGAAATAAAATGTAATATCAGTTAGTGTGAAGCAGAATTAACTGAAGGTGCAACATAGATCTGTGTACAAGTAAAGAGCACACAAGGTAAAGGCCTTTGTATAGTTTATCACTTAATTAAAAATCTAATTAGTTCCAAGTAAAATGATATTCAGTTGAAATGATTTATCACAATTGACCCATGATCTCTGGTGATTAATGTTCTATATGTTCATTATAATTTATTGCAATTTAAATTATAACTAAATTGAATGGCATTGTGTTGAAATGATTCAATTACTGCAGTGATTAATTAACTGCAGTTATTAACGTCAATCTACTTCAAACATGCAGGCGATTGTAAAGAACATTGTGCTATAACTTACTGAATTTAATCATACACGTACCTTAGGTAATTGTGAGAAGAAAAATACTGTTAAAATTGTGCAATGGCTTTGAGGAACTGAATGTTAAACTGACTTTTCACCTTGGCAAGTTGAATTTAAATCGAGCTGGAATTGAAGTTGAAAGACTTGCCCATATACAGGCAATAAGGCTTCTGTTGGGTTTTAGATACTTGCTAAAGTTTGCTTATAATAGAGACATTTTGACTAAAAAATAATCTGATTAATAATCTACATTACTAAGATGGACACAGACTTCCAGTCAGAGAAATATTCCTCAAGCATTGTCCTTTGATTCCTGCCACTGAGACAATTTTTGGACCCAAGTTGCTAAAGTGCCCTCAATGCCATGGCTCATAGTTTAATAACCAATCTGCCAAGTGAGACATTGCCAAAAGACTTACTGAAGCCAATATGGATTTCACCAACTACATACTGTCATGAACAAACCCAGTCACCCCCTCGAAAAATTCATGATTATTTCCCATGATCATTCCCTTTCGAAGCTATGCCAACTATCTCTAATTAATCCTTGCTCCTCAAAGTGTGGATTTCTTTTGTCTTTAAGATTCAAGGAGGTACATAGGTTGGCACTGATTCAGAATGGCGACTAGGCATCTGAAAATAGGCGGGAAGTTTAACCCTAACCAAATTCTTAATCTTCATTTCTGAACTTTGACAGAGTGTTGCACCCTTGAAACAGTCTATTGACCTCATCCAACTCAGGAACTGGCAGCCTTTATAGGCCTTCCTGGGTTGCCTGGCCTAACCCCCAATCCAGCCTACTCCCCATCCCTGAAATTATAGACTGGAAGTGGATACGAACATTTCTAAATATGGGTTCTCCCAGCCAACTCTGTGCACCTGACATGGAAATCAAGTTTACCTCCTTTATCATTTTATAAATCTCAAAGCAAAATAATTTTTAATGTATCTGCCATCTCTCTGTCATTACTATCTATGTCTTAATAGTCCTGTTTCTATGATAGCTTATTCTTTATTGATGCACCTATAAAAATTTTTATTTTAATACGCACCTATAAAATATTCAACAATTTTGTTTTATAATCCTTAAAAGTTCAATTTTACTGTTGCATTTTGTCTGCATAAATTTTGACTACACTCCTACTGTCTTTTTATTCTAATTTACCATGCATTTTCTGCTGTCTTTATTCTTTATGTATGCCTCTTGCCTCTCTCAGTTGTTCTCTTATGTTTTTATCGAACAATGAAATCTCATTTGTTTTTTGTTTGTTCTTTCATTTTAGGGGTTTATATTTTGCTTGCACTCTGTTGAGCACCATTTTACATGTTTTCCCTTGTCATTCTATAGCATTGTTCATCAATATTATTTCCAATTTTCTTTTCCCAAATTCTATTCTGACCTCCCCAAATCAGCTTTACTCCAATCTATTAGCTTCTGCTTTACTTATGTTCTTCTATATTATCATCTTAAAGTCCTTAATGGTCACTATTACCTGGACATTATATCTACCTTTGCTTTTATTATCTGTTCTGTTTCATTCCAATTTACTATAGAACCAATAGTTAATCTTCCCTTTTATAGCCTTTTTTTCTAACACATTAAGTTAGAAAGGAGCCTGTACTATTGTAGACACTCATTTCCCTTATCCCTCTTTTCTATCTCTTCTAGCCAATTGATATCATGTTAGTTGAGACTTACCCCTGGTGATTTTTCTAGTTCTTTTTACTTAATTCCTTATTTTGGCTGCATATTTCTTCCTCCACCTCCCTTCCAGTACTGGATGATCTGGTTGTGTCTATGGCAATTTGCTTGGGTAATAAGTCAAACGATATAGCCCTTTAAAATTCTTCTTTCCAAATTAAAGCTTTACAACTGACACACTGTCAGCATAATCTCCTCCCTGCGCCTACCTTGTTCCAACATGGACCATGCCTTTTGTATTTAACCCTCCCTGTCCAAGTAACAATTCAGCCACCATGCAATATCCTTTATTCTGGCACTAAGTAGATAACATGCCCTTCAGAACTTTCATCCATGGCTCCAGAATGTGCGATCAATTTCCTTTCTTGTAAAGTCCTGTGATATTACTGTTTGATCTCATTTGAGATGTATTTTTTTAAGGAAAGTCATCCAAAATGGCAATTATTCAATGAAAGGTCAAAGTCACAAAATTTCACAGGTTAAAAGGGAAAATGTATTTGTGCCATCAGCTCACATATCTTGTTGCAAATACTGTATGTATTTAAATAAAAAGCTTTAAGCTTTGTATTCCTAGCATTAGTACTTAGTACTTACCCCCCCTTCTTCTTTCTGCTGCACTCTTCTGCTTATACCTTCTGTCCCAGCCTGTCCCACTTTGATTAGCATTCATCTCTTAATTACCCAAGCATCTCTCATCTCTCATTTACTTTTCAATTCTTTAAACCTCTCTTCACTTGAACCCTGGATCACTCCTACTACCATATTCGTCACCTCCCCCATTCACAGAGGCTATGTTTGACCTGTCGGTATAAATTGCATCCTTTCATAGTCCACCCAATTAATAAATCTATAATAGGTCAGCCTGAGGTCACATTCTTCTGATTTGAACCAGAGTTGTTGCTCTGAGAAACATTGAAATAGGAGCAGATGTAGATCATTCGGCCCTTCAAAAATGCTCTGCCATTCATTATGATCATGGTTGATCATCCAACTCAACAATTTGTTCCCATTTTCCCCCAAAAATATTTTGATCTCTTTATCCCGAGCACTATTTCCAAATCCTTCCTTAAAATAATATGCTGTTTTGACCTTGACTTCTCTCTGTGGTAGCAAATTTCACATTCTCACCAGTTGCTGGGTGAAGACATTTCTCCTCATCTCAGTTCTATTAGTCTGAGACTGCAACCCATGGTTCTAGATTCCCCTGCCATCAGGAACATCTACCTTGCATCAACTCTGTCTAGTTCTGTTAGAATTCTATTGGGTTTCCACAAGACCTCCCCTTATTCTTCTAAATTTCATTGAAAATAATCCTAACCAATTCAACCTCTCCTGATGTGTTATACATCAGCTGTGCCATTCTGGTCAACCTTCACTGCACTTCCTCTATAGCTACAGCATCTTCCTCAGACAAAGAGACCAGAACAATACACAATATTTCATGTGTTGTCTCAACAAGTCCCTGTATAATTATAACAAGACATTCCTGCTCAAGTACTCAAATCCTCTCGCTCTGAAGGCTAACATTTTGTTTGTCTTTCTTACCACCTGCTGCACCTGAGTGCTGAGCACAAGTATATCCTGGTCTCATTGTATGTCTCATCCCTTCTCAAATTACAGCCATTCAGATAATAATCTGTCTTCCTGTTTTTGTCACCAAAGTGGATAACATCACATTTATCCAGATAATACTGCATTTGGACACTCACTGATCTTGTCCAAATTTCATCTAAGCATCGCTAGATCATCCTCAGGGCTAACACTCCCATCCCAATTGTGTTATGGGCAAATTTGAAGATAGTATAATTGTAGTTCCCTCAAGCAAATCTTTTGTGTACATTTTGAATAGCTGGGGTCCTAGTGTTGTTCACTATGGTACCCCACTAGTCTCTGCTTTTCCATCAGATAAAGACCCATTTAGTTGTACTCTTTGTTTCTTGTCTGCCAACTATTATGCTCTCCTTCCCAACATATTACCCAAAACCCCATTTTCTCACCTTTTCTCATTTTGTTTTTCTTGATATTATTTTATATTTTGGATGGGAAAATGGTTACATTTGTAAAGTGAGTCTCCTCTTAAATTATTAATATTGGCTTTCAGTATTATTAACTTGACAGTAAGGAAGATGAAGATGAAATATAAGAACACTTAAAGGAAGGAAGATGAAGCTTTCAGCCCAACAAAACTATTTTTTTCTGAATTGATTGTTTTCAATATAGTCACTGCCAGCACAGCAGGGCCATCTGCAGTTTGAGAATCCACAGACAGCTGGAGTAGCCTTCACGTAGATTCTTCAACTGAACCAAAGCACTAGTACTCTACTTAGGGCTTCGTCAGTCAATAAGACGAGGTAGCAGAATGATGCACTGGATCTGTCAAAATAGGGATTTCTAGTTAAAGGCACCTTAGCGTGTGCTACAATGCCTCACTCTACATGGCCTTTTGAGGATGCAAATGGTTAAATAAAATGACACAAGAACTGGATGATTGTTAACTTTTACTTGATGTGGGATTTGATGCAGTGAGGTAAAATTCCCAAAATGGAAGTGGAGAACCTCTCCGAAAAGTGTAGTGAGGTGTTGTTGCAATTGTGCAAGGTTTGGTCCGACTACACCTGGAGTACTGTCGACAGTTTTGATCCTGTTACTTGAAGGATGCAATTGTTCTGAAGGCAGTTCAGAGAAAATTCACTGAATTAATTCGAGAGTTGAAAGGCTTGCCATCTGAAGAGAAATTGAACAGCTTCGGCCTACACCCACTAGAGTTTAGAAGGTTGAGATGAGACGTAATTGAGGTATCTATTATGCTAAAAGGGGTTTGACAAATTAGGCACAGAGCCGACATTACTCCTTGTGGAGAAATCTAGAACTAGGATAAAGAATGGCAGATTTGAAACAGAGATGAGGTGTAATTACTTCATTCAAAGGGTCAGATTCACTACCTGAGAGTACAGTGATGCTGGGACACTGAATAAACTAAAGAAGGAGATAGATTTTTTTTACTTAGTAATTGGTTAAAATGTTGTGAAGAGCAAGAAGGATTGTGGAGTTGAGGCCGTGATGAGTTCAGCCATGATTGTATTAAATAGCTGAATTGTCTACTCCTGCTCTTAGTTTATTATGTTCTATGTGGCAAAGGAAACCAACAGGAGAATTCTGTTCCTTCCAGCTTAAAGCATCATGAGGGTCTAATGCCTCAGTAGGGTGCAAAAAATTGTCAAACTCTGCCCTTTGACTTTCCTAATGACTTCCTGCATGATATCCTTCAAACCAATCCATCTCTAAGCCCCACTAATTTGACTCTCTCCTGGTACCTCACATTGTCATCAGAAAGGACAACTCACCCTCGTTCTCATTCTCTTATCCACTTGCACACATTCCTCCAGTACCCACTACAAGTCCTGTCTTTCTCAGACCCATTTAGAGCACTCATATCCTTTTGCTTTTTCTCCTTGCGGAGAACAGAGTGACAAGCTCAGGGAGAGTAGTGAATATTTGGGAGGCTGTGGAGTGTGGAAATTGCAGTGTACCCATGAGGTAGGCCTCCAGGAAAAAAAGTAGCGTTGGCAATGTGTGTCCACGTGGCTCACTGGAAAGGAGCTTTTGTTTCAGGAACTTGCAGATGTTAGTGATGATCTTCTGCTGAAGATTCAGAATAGATATTGTCCCTGATCTCAGAATCCATAGCATATCATAAAAATTCCATCCATGTCTCAAATAAAAAATCATGGATAATAAAGCAATAGTCTTGATTAATGGATGGAACTTGGCTCTCCAGTACAACCTGAACTGGATCCTAATTCACATTTGCGGGGAGCAGGATTGTGAATGGTGTTTGATGATCACTAGCCATTTAAGCTGTTGCTTCAGAATTGCAGTCTGGTTATGGGTGGGAGTCTGCCTCTCTGAGCAGTCAGCCTAAAGGGTGATGGAGAGCAGCTCTGTAACCCAGATCTTGCCATCAATAAAAACAACCATTGCTGACACTATAATGGAAAAGATGAATAGTCTCTGCTTTGAGGCATCTTTGCTAGAAATAAGAAACATTGTTTCTCTGTCAGTATCGGTGCATTAGGCTCCAGTAGTCAGTACCTGCTGTAGTAGCACATCAAGGCAGTGGGTATTGTATGTGGTACTTTGCCTGTAAGAGAATTCTCCTTTATGGAATTCATATATGTATAGACTTGCTTTTTGTTTGCAAGTTGAATTCACAGAAATCAGTTGATTTACTGTAATGTTTGTTTCATTACTTAAATGGGTTTTACTGCTCAAATAAATGAACCTACAGATTTAATGAATTCCAAATGAGTGATGGTTTATTAAATCAATATTATTGACATGACAGCAGGGGCCAAGTTATCTGCCAACATTGGGCCCCTCCGTAGGCCACAGATTGGACAGCAAAGAATGTCTGCTACCAGGGAGGCTCTGTGGCCCTGGTAGTTTTCTCATGCAGTGTGGGGAGGAGCACCTAATGCTGGAAAATCTTAGCAGGATCATAACAGTGCCATGGATTGGCCCCACATTTGGACCTCTGCATAGCTGGCAGACAAGCACTGCTAACTCTGTGCTTTGTAATATCTTGCTGTACTGGGAACATATCAGTCTTCAGACCTCCCTCTCCAAGTCCACCTCCAAAACCTTAGTAAAATGTCAGCCAATATTAGTGTGGGAGAGTGATTATAGATATTGTCTCACATCCTACTTGTAGGAAAGCACATTTGGGGAAGTTAGCAGGAATATACTCCATGGCAAATTTGTGATTGTTCAAAAAGTAATGTTGATTGAATTTTTGAAGAAGTAACAAAGAGGATTGATGAGGGCAGAATGGTAGTTGTGATCTATATGGACTTCAGTAAGGCATTCGAAAAGGTTCCCCATGGGAGACTGGTTAGCAAGGTTAGGTCTCATGGAATACAGGGAGAACTAGCCATTTGGAAACAGAACTGGCTCAAAGGGAGAAGACAAAGGATGCTGGTGGAGGGTCGTGACCAATGGAGTACCACAAGGATCAGTGCTGGGTCTACTACTTTTCATCATTTATATAAATGATTTGGAGGTGGGCATAAGAGGTATAGTTAGTCAATTTGCAGAAGACACCAAAATTGGAGGTGTAGTGGATAGCGAAGAAGATTACCTTAGAGTCCAACGCGATCTTGATCAAATGGGTCAATGGGCTGAGAGGTGGCAGATAGAGTTTAATTTAGATAAATGTGAGGTGCTGAATTTTGGGAAAGCAAATCTTAGCAGGACTGAAACACTTCATAGTAAGGTCCTAGGGAGTGTTGCTGAACAAAGAGACCTTGGAATGCAGGTTTATAGCACCTTGAAAGTGGAGTGGCAGGTAGATAGGATAGTGAAGAAGGTGTTTGGTATGCTTTCCTTTATTGGTCAGAGTATTGAGTACAGGAGGTGGGAAGACATGTTACGGCTGTACAGGACATTGGTTAGGCCACTGTTGGAATATTGCATGCAATACTTGTGGGATATAAATGAATTAATGTTATTTCTGCAAGTATAAATTCTGATACAGAATAGGAATGAGAAAATACATATTCAGCAAAAAGAAAGGATATGTTAGCATGAGACGTGAATACAGAACAATGGTGGATATATGGGCAAACAGGAAAGCATCTGTTTCCCCCTTACACGGAGACATGGGAACAAACCCTAATTAAAGAGGTCAAAGTGGCCTCTGGATGGAAATAGATGCTGATAGAAGAAAAGATATGCCTAATCAATAATCTACAATAGACTGACGTCAAACACCCTTATGGGAGTCAGAGATAAGAGTTTGTCACGGACAAGACAGGATAAACAGAAGTTGTGGGATCAGTCTTAAGGAAATCTGTGATGTAAGCGAAGCAGGGAACAAACAATGGAATAAGGAAAAATATGGGGATTCAAACTGTATAAATTTCGAGAGTTTGTTGGATTTGGTGTGCATTTTGTCATTGCCTTACCTGGTAATTAGACAAAGCACCCACCTATAGGTGTACAAATAAACGGCTGATTCAGATATTCGTCTTGGACTGAAATTATTAAAGTGAGTGAGCTTTTGTTTCTCACAATTGGGGGCTCGTCCGGGATTTTCTTCCATCACCGGGGGGGAGTGGCTGGCCTTGGACACTGGGAAGACGCGTCCCGTTCCCCATTGAGGAACGGTCTCATGTCCCGGTTTGGTCTGCTCCCTTGGGTGACTGATGTGAATCCTATAAGAGAGACATCTGAATCAGACAGTGATAGGAGCTCGATAGAAGATACAGTGATAAAAGGGGCCAGGCAATTCTGTGCACAGACCAAGGTAAGAAAATTGACTTTTAAGTATTGCCTTGGTGGCCGGGATTGAGTGTTAGTAGTTAATAAGGGACTAACGAAGGAACTCACTATGGTTTGCGCTTTGGGTAAGGAAAAAGCCTCCGGGGAAACAAAGTAAGGAAACGGCAATGGAAATGGAGGCAGGGTCCCTTACAACATTCCTCCGGAAAGTCCTTTGGGCAGGATGTTGTGGAAATTGGCAAAATAATACTTGTACAAGGGAGAAAGATGATTAAATATTGTTGCTTTGTATGGACTAAGGACTCCATTCTTCGTCCCGCTGTCTTCTGGCCAAAGTACAGATCGGACGAAGACTGGGTTTGTGAATATCTGAGTTTATATGTCCATGTGCGAGAGAGAGAGAGAGAGAGAGAGAATGAAAAGAGCTGTACAGCTGGTAGGAAGTTTAACCCTTTGTGATTTGGTTTGAGTGAACATTTGTTTGTTGGTGATTGAATGTTTGTGTTTTATTCCCTGGAGCTTGTGTTCCAGGACTGTTTTGAATCTGATTTTGTTATGGAAACTTAACATGATTTCTTTTAAGGTTAAGGATTCTATTGAGATTAAAAAAAAGGAATGATAACTCCTGTTCTTTTTACAGATCATGACTGCCTTACTATCAGTTTCTAACTAATCTCTTTTATCTTTACATAACAGCGATTTATGGAGGACAGTTGAAGTTTCAGTTCAACATTAGATTGTGGTAAAAGCAAAATTCTATGGTTAATATCTGTGACCTTGGATTCAGCCATTGTTCATGCATTAGAAGTTTTTTTTTAAAAAACTTGAGTAGACAAATTCTTTTAAGGCAGCTCTGATTATTTTACGACTTATAGTATTGTAATTGAGCAATGATTGGTCAGGACTATTTAAGAAAACTAATTTTGGATCTAAATTAAAGGACTAAAACTGGGTAATTACAGTGAATTGCAAAATTGGGAACTGTATGCATTTTGCATTTTGACTATTAAATACTGAAGAAATGAACGTAAATATATATAAATATATTTATAAGTTAGGAACAGGCTTTGAAGGTTAGTCAAGCATGAATTGATGAATTGGTGTTTGAAGTTATGGGGAGCTAGAAATATTGCAATATTTCTTTAAAAAAAAAGATAAAGGGGAAAAACGTAACGACTTATCCCCTTCGGGAGGTACCCATAGGGGACAAAGAGAGTGGGTTTGTAAGTGCCCCCCTCACCAGTGGGGAGGTCAGAACATTTAAAAAGGAAATGAAGGTCCTGGTTGAGGATCCGGTGGGATTGTCTGAACAAATTGATCAATTTTTGGGGCCCAGTCTGTATACCTGGGCTGAATTAATGTCTATTTTGAATATACTATTTACTGGGGAGGAAAGGGGACTTATATGAGGAGCTTCCATTAAAATATGGGACAGGGAACACCCGATTGGAGATGGGGATGCTGGACAGGGAGAGGTGAAGTTTCCCCTCAGAGACCCCCAGTGGGAAAACCAAAACCCGGAGCATAGAGAAGAAATGAGGGAATTGAAAGACCTGATTCTAAAAGGAATAAGAGAGGCAGTTCCGAAGTCACAGAATTTGATTAAAGCCTTTGAAATTAGACAGGAGAAAGATGAGACTCACTCAGCTTTCTTGCAAAGATTAAGGGACTCAATGCGGAACTACTCTGGAATGAACCCTGAGGACCCAGTGGCACAGGGTCTTTTGAAAGTACATTTTGTGACAAAAGCATGGCCAGACATACAGAGAAAGATACAGAAGATAGAAGGATGGAGCGAAAAAACCATTAGATGAATTGTTGAGAGAGGCACAGAAAGTATTTGTAAAGAGGGAGGATGAGAGACAAAAACAGAAGGTGAAAATGATGGTAGCTACAGTAGATGAGGTAATTAAGGGGAGAATGGAACCGATAGTGGGCAACCGGAGCGGCAGGAGGCAGCATGTAGGACAGAGAGGGAGAGGAAGAGGGAGAGGACAAGGGGGAGCATTTGATAGAGGGTTTGAGCGACAGGGGCAGAGATGGAAGTCTCTGCAGGCAGGATGCTATTATTGTGGAAAGATAGGGCATTTTAAGCGGGAGTGTCCTGATCTACAAAGGGAAGAAAGGGCAATTCCGCTTATGAATTATGATGAAGAATAGGGGTGTCAGGGGTTCCTGCCCTCGGGGGCCCACCAGGAACCCTTGATAAACTTGAAGGTGGGACCGTGTAGGGAGGAGGTAGTCTTCCTAGTAGATACGGGGGCAGCACGGTCATCGCTGAAATTTAAAACAAAGAAAGTAGAAATGTTAACACGGTCAATTATTGTTTCAGGGGTAAAAGGGGAAGGATTTACTATTCCAGTATTTGAACCTATGATGATAGAAGGTCCTAAGGATAGGATCACAGGGGAACTGCTGTATATCCCTGATATAGGAAGTAACTTACTGGGGAGAGATTTAATTATCCTTTTAGGACTGGAGATTGGAGTTCAGGAAAAAGAATTAGTTGTACAACTGGCGATGTTGACAGAGGATGCTGAGAGAAAGATAGACCCTATTGTATGGGCTAGAGAAGGGAATCGTGGAAAACTACAGATCCCTCCCCTTACAATAAATTTAAAACGAAAAGGAGACGTTATCTGTGAACGACAATATCCTATTTCCATAGAAGGTAAACGAGGACTGCAGCCAGTAATTGAGGGACTGATTAGAGATGGACTGTTGTAGCCATGTATGTCTCCTTATAATACCCCAATTCTACCAGTACGGAAATCTGATGGAACTTATCGATTGGTGCAGGATTTGAGAACATTAAATCGGATAGTACAGGTCAGGCACCCAGTGGTGCCAAACCCCTACACATTATTAAGTAAGATCCCTCATGACCACAAATGGTTTAGTGTGATAGATTTAAAGGATGCCTTTTGGGCTTGTCCCTTGGCGGAGGAAAGATTTGGGACTATCCCCCTATGAAATCTTATTTGAATTACCTTATCTGGGAACACAGGGAGAATTGCCAATTCCCGAAACTAAAGATTTGTTTTTAAAGAAGTATATACTGGGCTTGTCCTCCTCTTTATCTTTCCTCAGAAAACAGGGTCTATTGGCACAGACTCCACCCCTTGAATTTGCTGTTCATCCCATCCGGCCAGGAGATTGGGTCTTAGTAAAATCATGGACAGAGACTAAGCTGCAGCCAGACTGGGAAGGGCTGTATCAGGCTCTTTTGACTACCGAAACGGCAATAAGGACGGTGGAAAAAGGCTGGACTCATTACACTCGGATCAAAGGGCCAGTGGACCCTCCAGTTGAGGAAGAAGTCTGGACAGCCGAATCAACGCAAGACCCGCTGAAACTCAGGCTAAAGAGACTTTGAGTAACTGACTATACAGTGGCGATGCGAGCGCGGGATTATTTCTGTAAGATTGTATATTAAGCCTTTTTGTGTTTTAGCATAGTGATTAGAATACTGGGAATGCTTAGAGTTATGATGCTCGCCCTCTTGGTATTGGGATTTTGTCACATATCATTTTCATATGTATTATTAATGGTTCCTGAGTCTGATAATCCACAAGTAATAGACACTGATGTATGTAGCTTAGTAAATTGTGGGAATGTAGCTACTCAGAGACAGTACCGCAGCTCAGAGATACATCTTAAGTCCTATGGGGATGGCCTTGGGGATGGTACCTGGTATAATGGTCTTGTCACAATACACCGGGCCCCCTTCCGACCAGCGCGCGATTGTCCCGATAAAAAGTGTAACCCCATATATTTAACGATAAGGAAAACCACATGGCACGAAGCAGTTTTGGGAGGTGGCACTTATGAGGTACAATTAAATGAAACATTTGGGATTGAAATGAAAGCAAATGGGAAGGAGTTTGTGGGCTGTTGTTTTCGAATTAGCGTAGGACAGGGAAAACGGGTAGAATTACTGGGTAATGAGATACAACCTTTCACCCCTCCCGATGATCCTAAAGTAGTAAAAATTATAGAGGTAAAGGATTTGAAACAGACCATCAAGATAGAGACTGGGTACGGGGACGCAAATGCCTGGCTTGAATGGGTAAAGTATACTGTAAAAAGTCTGAACAAAAGCAATTGCTATGCATGTGCCTCCGGTAGGCCAGTGGCCCAGGTGGTTCCCTTTCCGCTCGGGTGGAAGCGAGACAGGAAGGGCATGAAATGTATGATAGCCCTGTATCAGGATGAGACTGCATGGGATGATAGGAATTGTACCTCCCTATCTCTGATGTTCCCTCCCTTGGAGGAGAAAGATGCAAAAGTTCCCCCCACATTTTCCGCCGCAGTTGGAAAACACACGTCATGTGTGCACAGGCGAGGTACGAGTCGGTCGAGACATTTGGGGGAGCTGAAATTATGTACAGAGATTAAGAATGTTACCGAAACGGAGAAGGGAGGGAACTACTCAGCACTAAAGGTTCCCCAAGCGGATCTGTGGTGGTACTGTGGAGGCAAAATACTGAGACCCACTCTACCTCCGATTGGAAAGGGATATGCGCAATTGTACAATTGGCAATTCAGAAGGAAAAGATAGTAGGGAATAAGGGAAGGGGTAAGAGATTACTGTTAGATACTTCTTTTGATGACAGGATTTATCTTGATTCGGTAGGAGTTCCTAGGGGAGTACCTGAATTCAAAGTTCGTAACCAGATTGCAGCAGTCTTTGAGTCAGCTCTCTTTTGGTGGGCAACAATTAATAAAAATGTAGACTGGATAAATTACATTTTTTTATAATCAACAGCGATTTATAAAATTATACAAGAGAGGCGGTTAAAGGAATATCAGAACAGCTTGATGCGACAAGTAGGATGGCATGGGAAAACAGAATAGCCCTTGATATGATTTTAGCAGAGAAAGGGGGTGGTGGTTTTTATCCTTACTTCCCTGATAGTAGTAGTCGGGGTATTGGTGGCCATTGGCTGTTGTGTCATACCCTGTATACGAGGGCTCACCCAGAGGCTGATTGAAACAGCCTTGGTGAAACGAATGCCCCTGAGGAGAATCAGATAGAGGAACTTTATCAACTAAATAATAAGGAGATGAGTGAGACTAAGATGGATGAAATCTCTGAAATGATGCTTGCGAATTTTGGGAACAATGTTTAAAAAAAAAAGAGACAAAAATGCAGAAGATAACAGATAGTAATGAAAAGAAAAAGGGGAAATTGTGGGATATAAATGAATTAATGTTATTTCTGCAAGTATAAATTCTGATACAGAATAGGAATGAGAAAATACATATTCAGCAAAAAGAAAGGATATGTTAGCATGAGACGTGAATACAGAACAATGGTGGATATATGGGCAAACAGGAAAGCATCTGTTTCCCCCTTACACGGAGACACAGGAACAAACCCTAATTAAAGAGGTCAAAGTGGCCTCTGGATGGAAATAGATGCTGATAGAAGAAAAGATATGCCTAATCAATAATCTACAATAGACTGACGTCAAACACCCTTATGGGAGTCAGAGATAAGAGTTTGTCACGGACAAGACAGGATAAACAGAAGTTGTGGGATCAGTCTTAAGGAAATCTGTGAGGTAAGCGAAGCAGGGAACAAACAATGGAATAAGGAAAAATATGGGGATTCAAACTGTATAAATTTCGAGAGTTTGTTGGATTTGGTGTGCATTTTGTCATTGCCTTACCTGGTAATTAGACAAAGCACCCACCTATAGGTGTACAAATAAACGGCTGATTCAGATATTCGTCTCGGACTGAAATTATTAAAGTGAGTGAGCTTTTGTTTCTCACAATACTGGTCTCCTTTCTATCGGAAAGATGTTGTGAAACTTGAAAGGGTTCAGAAAAGATTTACAAGGATGTTGCCAGGGTTGGATGATTTGAGCTGTAGGGAGAGGTTGAATAGGCTGAGGTTGCTTTCCCTGCGGTATTGGAGGCTGAGGGGTGACCTTATAGAGGTTTATAAAATTATGAGGGGCATGTATAAGATAAATAGACAAAGTATTTTCCCTGGGGTGGGGGAGTCCAGAACTAGAGAGCATAGATTTAGGGTGAGAGTTGAAATATATAAAAGAGACTTAACGGGCAACTTTTTCATGCAGACAGTGATACGTGTATGGAATGAGCTGCCAGAGGAAGTGGTGGAGGCTGGTACAACTGTAACATTTAAAAGGCATTTGGATGGATATATGAATAAGAAGGGTTTGGAGAGCTATGGGCCGGGTGCTGGCAGGTGGGACTAGATTGGGTTGGGATATCTGGTTGGCATGGACAGTTTGGACTGATGGGTCTGTTTCCGTGCTGTACATCTCTATGACTCAATGACTCTAGTGTTTTTCCTTTTTTTTAGAATGGAACTCATGCATTAGATGAAATCTTATAGGAGTCTGAGTTGGATGAAAAGTCTGGCAAGAACGATCTCAACTTCAAAATCAGCTTTTTGACCTTTTATGCTTTTCACTAGCAGCATGGCAAGATCATTATTAGGTTGCAGTTGGATGCAACTTGACAGGAATTAACGCATTAACACTGGTTAACCGCCTTGTTAATGCCACAACTCACCACATTAGGATTTAGCCTCCCATCTAACCAAATTAGTCAAACAAGCCAGTCATCAGGTAAACATCCGCCACTTGCTCTGACCAACCCACAGGTTGCCTGCAATCAAAACACAGGCCAGAATATGATCAGTGGGCACCAGGCATGTGCACCCCTCTTGCATGGGCAATGCTATCTGGCATCTGCTGACCTCACATGACCATTCTGACACATCTCCTATGTACTGATGGTATGTTCTGGAAACACAGATGTGTACTGCAGGGCACCCCAGCAAATTGCATTGAAAGGCTGCAATAGAGATATTTAGTGCACAGAAACAGATACCCAGCACACAGGCTGGATTAAGCTGTGTATCAGGGATATTCTCTCACTCTCTTCATGCTCACTCACTTAGTACCTACCTGCATGATAACAACATTGCTGCCTTACCTTTCTGCGGTTTACCATCTTACTCTCTTGCAAATCCTGCTGTTTTTCCCTCACAATTATAGTGTGTCCTCACCCAAAGCCTACATTTTGAATCCCAAAGAGATAACTGCCATGAATCCTGTGGTGATGACTGTATTTACTCTCCCTGCCCCCTTAGAAAAGACCTGACAGACTGACCATAGCACACACTCTTGACTGACATGACTAGCGGCCCCAGGGAAGGCATACCCAGACACCTGACTGGTGCCTCTACACCTCTTGACCTTACAGACTGACAGACCTGACAGACTGACCTATTAGGTTAGCTTATCTATTCAGCATTAATTTGGATGACTAAAAGTTCATAAGAAGGCTCTGATCTGTTGCCCTTTCCAAGATCTTAGCTGTTGCATTGAGATAAAAATCTATCAGACAGCAATATGGTTGGGAAAGGGAATGTGCTAACACAGAGCACTGGTGGGTTTTACAGTAAATGAAGCAGAATTGTATTAGGGAGCAAAAGCTGGAGTGTTCATGTGTTCATGAGTATTCAGTGCTTAGTAATTTTATGGAAGACAATGTGCTGTAAGGACCATGTCTCTAAGTTATCAGGTGTCCAGCAGTGGCTTTGTGGGTGCCATCAATCAAGACTGACAAGTACAGGAAAATTACTTCACATTCACGGACCACCTGATGTTTCTTTTGCATATGGAAACAGTTAATGCTGCAGCAAAAAAAAACCATAAATAGCGAATGATTTGTTTCTTGGGATGGAATAATTATAAGTGGCTAAAATGTAAGATTGTGGGCTTTTAATTTATTGTTACACTTCTTTCCTTCACTTTTCAATTTGATCATTTTATTAGTTGATTTTACCAGTCTCAATTTTCTTTTCCCTAGAGCAGCCAGAGAAACAAACACCAGAAAAATCTGACATGCACATCAGATGAAAATCAGAAGTTAAGCAACAGAAGGGTAGGCAGCTAATACCACTAGCAGCAGGAACTGTGCAAAATGACAGACTTGGATTCAGTTCATATTTTCCTGCCAATGCCCATTTGAAGCTTTCACAGCTTTTGTTTGTTAGCAACACATCTGTATGAATATTCCCAAGTCCTTGAAAAGTTTGCATGTTTGTTGCATCTTTCATCACCTTAGGACATTCCAAAGCACTTCACAGTGCCTGAAATATTGTTTGTAGTGCAGTCACTATCTTAATGGAGGCAGCCAACTAGTGCACAGCAAGATCCCACAAACAGATAAACAGTTTTTTTTACAGTGTTGGTTGAGGAATAGCTCCTCTGTTCTTATTTGATCATTCGAGTTTTACATCCACCTGAGACTTGGTTAACTGTATCATTGAAAAGATAGCAATTCCAGTGGTGTAATATGTTCAGGGTTCTGTATTATATAGCCCAGAATATATGCGCATTGTCTATATTGGACACAAACCCATATCTTTCTCATTCAGATTTGAGAGAGCTGCCACTGAACCACAACTCATATGTCAAAAGAATCTAAACTTGTGAAGTAACTGTAAAGTCAAGGTTGCTTCAAATAAGGATTTGAGCAACATGGACTATGGCAAGATTTGTGCTAAAATTGGGGCAAGAAGTCCCCACCACCCAGGACTATCTCAATGTCATTTTTATGCTTTTACCCTTTATGCATTTACTGAGTAGTGAGGTGAGTTTCTCATGAGGAAGCAGTGAGTTGCCTATTAAAGATGATTATGGCTTATTAAACATTTTAGTAGTGCCACAACTCACCGCATTACTGTGAAGGGAGGGGGATGGAAGAATGAATGGCACACCGAAATGTTAATCTAATGTCTACAGCATGTGCTAGCTGTCTGTGCAGCAAACACTGCATAGGAATCAACCAAGTGGCCATGTCGAAAAATAGTTAGGAGCTCGTCTTCGGTACCGTCAAGGGAACACAAGTGCTGTTGGTCAGAGGGTCTCAGTACTGCCAGTCAGGGCCATAGTCCACACACACAAAAGAAGATTGGCCACTGTCAGTCATCTACTTAGGCTGCTCAGATTCAGGGGATTTGTCTGGCTGCAGTCTGAGGAATAGGCAATGGGGCTACTACCAGTAGTCAAGGGAACAATATATCGACAATTAGGTAACTGCAAAGACACAGTCAAGGCTCTGGAGAGTCATGTCTGGAGATGCTCATTGAGGCTGGTCAGAGGTCCATGGATCTGTTCATGGATTTTTAAGGAGACCCATAGGATAATGTGGTATAATTACCCAAATGCATGAATGAGTCAAGACTTGGGTTTCGAGCGGTGTGTGGTGGGGAGTGGTGAAGGAGGAAGAGACAGCAGCATTTGTAGAGTTGGGAAGAAGTTGGGAGGTGGGGGAAATTATCTCGAGGTAGATGTGGGTATGAGGAGCAGCATCAGAGGTCATTACAAACTGCAGAGTGGGGGTTGTTTGCAAGGCCATTTCCACAAGGTTATTAGATTAGATTCCCTACAGTGTGGAAACAGGCTCTTCAGCCCAACAAGTCCACACCAATCCTCTGCAGAGTAACCCACCCACCTTCTGACTAATGCACCCATTTTCCTCTGACTAATGCACCTAACACTATGGGCAATTTAGCATGGCCAATTCGCCTGACCTGCACTTTTTTGGCCTGTGGGAGAAACCGGAACACCAGGAAGAAACCCACGCAGACACAGGGAGAATGTGCAAACTTCACACAGACAGCCGCCCAAGGCTAGAATCGAACCTGGGTCCCTGGCGCTATGAGGCAGCAGTGTTAACCACTGAGCCACTGTGCTGCCCCACAAATTGCAGAGGAGCAGGGTGGCCATCATTAAGTGTAAATACCAGGGTTCAGGTGATAGGAATAAAGGGTAGACATGGATACTGCAGATGCTGGAGATTAGAGTCAAGATTAGAGTGGTGCTGATGAAGGGTTTTTGCCCAAAACGTCGATTTTCCTGCTCCTCAGATGCTGCCTGACCTGCTGTGCTTTTCCAGCACCACTCTAATCTTGATAAGAATATGGTTGCAAGCAAAATCCAATGTGATGGATCTCCACATTGATGGATGTGGTTGTAAATGGACAGAACCCCACTGGTCCTCACCTACCACCCCACCAACCTCCAGATACATCAGATCATCGTTCGTCATTTCCGCCACCTCCAAACAGACCCCATCACCAAGGATATATTTCCCTCCCCTCCCCTATCAGCGTTCCGGAAAGACCACTCCCTCCACGACTCCCTTGTCAGATCCACACCCCCCACCAACCCAACCTCCACTCCCGGCACCTTCCCCTGCAACCACAAGAAATGCAAAACTTGCGTCCACACCTCCCCCTTCACTTCCTTCCAAGGCCTCAAGGGATCTTTCCATATCCATCAGAAATTCACCTGCACCTCCATACACATCACTTACTGCATCCGCTGCACCCGATGTGGCCTCCAATACATTGGGGAGACAGGCCGCCTACTTGTGGAATGTTTCAGAGAACATCTCTGGGACACCCGCACCCAACAAACCCAACTGCCCTGTGGCTGAACACTTTAACTCCCCCTCCCACTCCGCCAAGGACGTGCAGGTCCTTGGCCTCCTCCATCGCCAGACCATGGCAACATGACGCCTGGAGGAAGAGCACCACATCTTCTGCCTAGGAACCCTCCAACCACAAGGGATGAATGCAGATTTCTCCAGCTTCCTCATTTCCTCTCCCCCCACCTTTTCTCAGTCCCAACTCTCAGACTCAGCATCGCCTTCTTGACCTGCAATTTTCTTCCCGACCTCTCTGCCCCCACCCCCTCTCCGGCCTATCACCCTCACCTTAACCTCCTTCCACCTATCACATTCCCAACGCCCCTCCCCCAAGTCCCTCCTCCCTACCTTTTATCTTAGCCTGCTTGGCACACCCTCCTCATTCTTGAAGAAGGGCTTATGCCCGAAACGTCGATTCTCCTGCTCCTTTGATGCTGCCTGACCTGCTGCGCTTTTCCAGCAACACATTTTTATTGCAAATGAGACACAACCTCATTGACATCCAATTCCATTAAGTGAGAACTAGGTACAAAGGTCCCCAATAAACAGTCAAATAATCGTTGATCATGATATTTGCATTTGGTGATTCAACCTCTACTCATTTTACTTATGTTCTCATATATTGACTATTTATCTGTAAAAGTTCATACTTGATCTTATCTGATTGCTTTCCCCATTTCTGACCGAAAGGGATATGCAATTGTCCTTGATGATCTTTCACATATTTATAGATATTTTACAGGAAGTTTTTAAATACTCTGAAAGTTTACTCTCATACCCTATTTCACCCCCTTTTTTTATTAACCTTTTAGTCCTCTTTAATTGAATTCTAAACTATTCCCTTTTCTTAGGCTTGCTGCTTTTGCTGGCAATTTTATGAGTTTCCTCTTTGGATCTAAAACTATTCCTAATTTCTTTAGTGAGCCATGGTTAAGCCACCTTTGCTGTTTTACTTTTGCACAACACAAGCATAAATAATTGTTAAGGCTCATGCAAATATTAGCTTTGCCTGTCAATCATCAATGCTTTGAGTAAGGATTCTCACTTCATCATTGCCAAATTGCACTTCATATTTTCTCATTCCCTTTCCTTAGATTCAGGTACCTAGTTTTGGATTAAACATCTTCACTTCCATCTTAATGCACAATCCTCTCATTTAGTTGCCACTTTTCAGCAATGTAACCCGGGAAATGCAATTAAACAGTTTGCATTGTTCAATCCCCAGTCTTGGGTGACCTGCTCCCTAGTTGGTTCCTCACTGTACTAGCTGAAAACAAAACATCATAGAGAAACTCCTGGAAATCCTCCCCCATAGTATTATTGCTAGTTTTGGTTTTCCAGCCTATATTTAGTTTAAAATTACCCATCATTATAGTTGTACTCTTTTTTCATGCATCTATGTGTTCCATGCCTTCGCACTACTGTTTGGGGATCTATAGACAACCCCCAGAAATGTTTTCCACCCCTCGGTGTTTTGTATTTCCACCCATATATGTTCCACAATGATTTTCCAAGCCAATGTCCTTCATCAGTATTGGATTGTATTCTCTTTCCTAAATAAAGCCAGCTCACCACTTTTTCCCATTTGTTTGTCTTTCCTAAATATTGAATATTGGATGTACACTTCCCGTATCTAGTCAGCCTGTAGCCATGTCTCTATAATTAAAGATACATCAGAACATTGTATATCTATTTGCACTGTTAATTTATCCACCTGATTATTAATACTCTGCACAATGAGCCACAATACTTTTAGATTTGTCCTTTTAGCCTTGTTAATCATTATGATTATATTTACCCTTGCTTCCCTTACTTTTATGCCTTCCACTTTTGCTTCTTACTTTTCTGTCTTTCATTTCTATCCTTGTTTTGGTTAGAAATGTGCCATTCATTCTATTGATATAAATGTCAATACTATGACTGATTCAGGTGTTAGGATCTTAGTATATTTCAGTATTTCAATACTGTTTAGTGCCTCCATTACTAACTTAGTTTACCTTGAACACAATCCTGTTTCAGGCCCTTAATGAGGTAAAATAATGCGACTTGGTCGTCAGACCGCAGTAACATAATATTTTTGACATCACTTGTGCCCACTTGAGCACAAGCAAGGACCTCATGAATTTCCGAAGACTGAGGTGATTGCGAGTGAGATTAAAGCTGGCTGGTAGTGATAATCATTTTAAATATGCAGCCAGGACCCAGGAGGTGAAATACTGTTTCTGCTGACTCTATAGTAAGGAAACTATAAAACTTTTACCTTGTCTGTTTAGAGCTTGCAGTGGTTACTTAAACTATGTGAGTTTGATTTTTAAGATGATAAAAAGCTGATGATGGTGGCATGCACAGTGAATAATATTGTAATTTTCAGTTGAATTTTGCAAATGAATCTGAAAGAGATTTTGAACTACTCAGAATAAGGCATTAATGTGTAAGTATCGAGAGTGTGGTGCTGGAAAAGCACAGCAGGTCAGGCAGCATCTGAGGAGCAGGAGATTTGACGTTTTGGGCAAAAGCCCTTCATCTGGAATGGAGGGAGGACGAGAACTTCTTCAAGATAGGCATCCTTGGAAGAGGCTTCGCAGTAAGATTAAAATCAACTAGGCAAAAGTGAGGACTGCAGATGTTTGGAGATTAGAGTCATAAGTGTGGTGCTGGAAAAGCACAGCAGGTCAGACAGCATCCGAGGAGCAGGAAAATCGACGTTTCAGGCAAAAGCCTTTATCAGGAATGGATGAAAGGCTTTTGCTTGAAATGTCGACTCTACTGGTCCTCGGATGCTGCCTGACCTGTTGTGCTTTTCCAGCACCACACTCTCGACCCATTGATGTATGAGTGTCCACTGCATTAATAGGAAACATCTGTGAATTAAGCTAACAACAGAATTTTATGTCAGAGCATTGACACATTCATTACTAAAATTACTCAGTATGTTATACACTCAATCAGGTCCTGCAATGCATTGATTTTGTGAAGCTGTTTAATTCAGTGTTATTTACTGTTGTTCCTCCCAGTAGTACACATCTAATGCTAAAGACTAAATTGTGTTTCTCATGAACATACTAATATTGTAATAATTTATAAGCATGGTTTCCTTTCTATAGACTACCTTATTAAATAAATACCAACGTCGAGTGTGAAGACATTTAAAGTTCAGGGAAGTATCTTTTAAAATCAACAGCAAATGTAGAATGGGCAAAAAAGTGGTGGTGAGGCAAAAGGAGAATAAGACAAATATGAAGATTTGAGATCAAACTTAAACTATTGATAACATATCCCAAAGGTAATGCTTAGCTTTGTCAGAAAGAATTAATAGATCTATGCTTATGAAAAAGATATTTCGTGACAATCTAAGAGAGTAGCTAATCCATCTAGAGTTAATGTGCATATATCCTTACTGTATTATTACATGAACACTTTCCAGGGATATCACATAATCTGGCCAGCACTCAGACTAAGAGCTATTCTAATGGAGTCATGTAAGAACATTAGACTATAAGATGTTGGAGAAGGATTAGGCCATTTGGCCTATCAAGTCTGCTCCATCATTCAGCAAAGAGTGATGTGTTTCTCAACCCATTCTCCTGATTTCTCCCCATTAACCGTTAATCTGCCTACTATTCAAGAACCTATCTATCTCTGTCTTAAATACATTCAATGACTTGACTTCCAGCAATGAGTTCCACAGATTCACCACCCTCTGGCTGAAGAAATGTATTTTTGTCTTCTTATTTACTTACTCTTGATTAAAATGTTTGAGTTGAAACAAACAAAGTTACATAATTCTATCAGTAAATTACAATGATTATGGTAAAAGAGACCGAAATCCTGAAATTTCATTCAGTTAATTTTGCCACTTTTGTACCAGTGACCTGTTGTATGCCTGCAGAGATAGATTCACCATGATTTTGACGGCATGCGACTTGCAAAGTTGATTGGAGTAACAGTTAAAGGGACAACCTGCAAGTGGGAGGCTTTCAAAAGTGAGTAAATCAGAGTTCAAAGACAGTATGGCCCTGTTAAAGTGAAGGCTAAGACTGGTAGGAGGGTAGGGAATAATGGATGAATAAAGATATTGAGGATCTGGACAAGGCTAAGAAGGAGGCATACGTAAGGTTTGGACAACTGGGATCAAGTGCATCTCTTGAAGAGTATAACTGGTCTAGGGGCATTCTTAAGATGGAAATCAGGAGCGCAAAAGGGGATATTAGATGATCTTTGCGAATATGGTGAAGGATAATCCAAAGAGATCCAACAAGTACATTAAGAGCAAAAGAGCAACCTGAGAGAGAATAATGCTCAATAAAGATCCACAAGGTTGTCTATGTATGTAACCACAGGAGATGGGAGAGATACAAAACAAATATTTTGTGTCAGTATTTACTGTGCAGAAAGATAGAGACTAGAGAACTCAGGGAAATAAATACTAGTATCTTGAAAACTGTTTAAATTACTCAGTGGCTGGGAGTCTTTAAAAACATAAAGGCGGATAAATCTTCAGGATCTGATCAAGTGTCTCCCAGGACATTTTGGGAAGCAAAGGAAGAAATCACAGTGCCTCCAGCAGAGATATTTGAATCATTTATAGCCATGTGTGAGGTGTCGGAGGACTGGAGTATGGCTAATATTATGGGAACTATAAATCGGTGAGTCTGATATCAGTGGTGGATAAGTTGTTGGAGGAGATTCTGAACAATCAGGTTTATATGCATATGGAGAGGCAAGGACTGATTAAGGATAGTCAGCATGGGAAATTATGTCTCACATAGTTGATTAAACTTTTTGAGGGCATTACCAAAAGGATAGATGAGAGCAGAGCAATAGTCGTTGTCTACATGTACTTTAGTAAGGCCTTTTACGAGGTTCTGCATGGGAGGCTAATTAGTAAAGTTAGATCACATAGGAATCAGGGAGAGCTTGCTAACTGGATACGAAATTGGCTTGACAGTAAGAGACAGGGTGTAATGGTGGAGTGTTGTTTGTCAGACTGGACGCCTGTGATGTGTAACGTTCCACAGGGATCAGTGTCAGGTCCACAGTTGATTATCGATTATTTGAATGATTTGGATGAGAATTTAGAAGGCACGTTTGGTAAATTTGTGGATGACATCAAAATTGGTAGTATCACAGACAATAAAGAATGTTAACTTAGATTACAAAAGGGATCTTGATTGTTTGGGCCAATGGACTAAACATTGGTAGATGGAATTTGATTTGAATAAATGCAAGGCATTGCAGTTTGGTAAGATGAACATGGGCAAGACATATACAGTTAATGGTAGAGCCAGAGATACTGTGGTTGAACAGAGATCAGGGGCTCAGGTACATAGTTCTTTAAAAGTTGCATCACTGGTAGATAAGGTGGTTAAGAAGGCATTTAGTGCACTTGCTATCATTGCTCAGACAGTAGGGAGGTCATGGTGAGGTTGTACAGGATGTTGGTGAGGCCACTTTTGGATTAATACGTACTGTTCTGGTTGTCCTATGACTTGGAGGTGCTGGTATTGGAGCGGGGTGCACAAAGTTAAAAATCACACAACACCACCAGTCCAACAAGTTTATTTGGAAGTGCTAGCTTTCGGAGCACAGCTCCTTCATCAGGTGGTTGTGGAGTTTAAGATCATGCTCACAGAATCTGTAGCCAAAGGAGTCCAGTGTCATGGAGATGTGATACAATAAACAATCAGATTAAAACTTTCATCTTTTATAATGAGATATGCTGGTTTATATTCTTTGATATGTAAATCCTAGAACTTCTTTTAAATTACATTCTCAAGAAAGCTCAGCTTTTTAAACAATTGGTGTGAAGTCTGTCTGTGTCCCGACGCTATGTCAGACTGACAAATCCTCTGTATGGTTTTACAGACTTTTACATCCAGTTTTTGAGCAAAATAAAATGTAGTTCTGCAAAAACAAACTCATCCCATAAGCTTATATGTGTGTGTATGTTAGAAGGACAAGTTGTGTGTGCATGTGGGTGAGAGTGCACATGATAGAGTGTGTGTGTATCTATGTGTGTGTGTGTGTAAGCTTGGTTAAGTGTGTGTGTGAGTGTGATGGGTGTATGTGAGAGGGTGTATGTGTTGGTGTGAGTGCAGAGGGGGTGTATATGTTGTCCAAGTATAGGAGGGATATGATTACTTTGGAGAAGGTTCAGAAAAGATTTCCCAGGATGTTGCCGGGAATGCAGGGTTTGAGTTATATAGAGAGGTTGGATAAGTTGGAATTTGTTTCATGGGAGTGCAGAAAGTTGACAGTGGCTTTATAGAGGTTTATTAAATCACAGGGGGCATAGATAAGGTGATTTACAAAGGTCTTTTCCCTGGGGGGTAAACAGTTCAAAACTAGAAGGCATATTTTTAAGGTGAGAAGAGAATGATTTGTAAGAGACCTGAGGCACAACTTTTTCACACAGAGTGTCGTTTATATGGGAAATGAACTGCCAGAGGAAGTGACAGATGCAGATACAGTTAAAACATTTAAAAGAATTTAGACAAGTTCACGAATAGGAAACGTTGAGAGGAATATGCTCCAAATGCAGGCAAATGGAGTCAGTTTAGTTTGGGCAACTTGTTCGGCCTAGGTGAGATGGACTGAAGGGATAACTACATGACTCTCTGACTCTATGCATTCATGCAGTATCCAATAGTAGTTATTTCTTTTAAAATATAAATACCGCATTGAGATTGCTTGTAATCATGACTACAGGCTTTAAAAAGTCAACTTTGGCTGAAAGTTGGAGCAAATAGGGTTTGTAAATGGACATAAATAGTTACTGAACTGTTAAGTTGCCATATTGGATGGATCATGAATGAATGAGTCTCAGCATTTCTTCCGCTAAATGAACTTTGGCAGAGGCAGCCAAAGAGAAACAGAACAAGAGTGAACTATTTCAAAAGAGAAAAGAAAGCAAATTATTTTTGAAAAAAGGAGAAGATTTTAAAGGGTCACCATGAGCAGACCCTTTAAGAAGTTTTGACATGTGCCATGTGGAGGAAGGATATGGCCCTCAAACAGTTATTCTAGCTCTCACCCCACTCTCCCCAATCAGAAATCAATACCACGAGAGTATCAATGATACACTAAGGGTAGACACATTACCCACATTCCATTTTCATTCACTAGACCACTGTTGGTACATCAAATTTTATATCCTGAAAAGCTGCACAAGTAGAGTCATAGAGATGTACAGCATGGAAACAGACCCTTTGGTCCAACCCGTCCTTGCCAACCAGATATCCCAAACCAAACTAGTCCCACTGCCAGCACCCGACACATATCCCTCCAAACCCTTCCTAAGTAAGGGGCAGCACGGTGGCTCCGTGGTTAGCACTGCTGCCAGGGACCTAGGTTCGATTCCAGTCTCAGGCAACTGTCTGTGTGGAGCTTGCACATTCTCTCCATGCCTGCGTGGGTTTCCTACGGGTGCTCCGGTTTCCTCCCACTGTCCAAAGATGTGCAGGTCAGGTGAATTGGTCATGCTAAATTTCCCATAGTGTTAGGTGCATTAGTCAGAGGAAAATGGGCCTGGGTGGGTTACTCTTCGGAGGGTCAGTGTGGACTTGTTGGGCCAAAGGGCATGTTTTCACACGTAAGGGAATCTAATCTAATCTAATCCTTTACACTGTATTCCTGTTAGGGGCCACAAACTTAAGAGGATTATATTTATTATCCAATTTAACAGGATCATGCAAGAGGAGATGATAGCCTAGTGTTATTATTGCTAGATTATTAATTCAGACATTCGGGTCATATTCTGAGGAACTGGGTTCAAATCCTGCCATGGCAGATGGTGGAATTTGAATTAAATATCTAGAATTAACTGTTTAATGGTGGAGACGGATCTGGTATATTAATATCCTTCAGGGAAGGAAATCTGCCATCCCCACACCCAGTCTGGACAACGTCTATCTCCAGACCCATAACAATGTGGTCGACTCTCAATAGACCCCTGAAGTAGTCTAACAAGCTACACAGTTGTAACAATTTCTTCAAAAAAAATGAAACCAGACAGAGCATCCTGTAGTCATTGAGGAAACTGTATTTATTCTCTATCAACTTAACCATCAGATCATCTTTATTGGCTTAGTCATATCGGAAAAAATTAAGTCAGATATAAGCACCGCAGTAGCAAGGGCCACCTCCCTTCTATTTTCCAACCTTTTTTTTGGGTAAAGTTTTACAGGGTTCACAAGACCACAAATCTGTACAGCACATCAGCAATAATAAAAGTTGTCTCAACTTGTCAAAGCTACAAAGGCAACTGTCAGTGTCCAATCCTGCCACTGTTTTCCAAATGTTCTATTATGAACTTTTCTGTAATGGACTTCTCTCTCTATCTCCATTTTAAAACAAAAGGATGACCTGAACTACCCTCTCAGAACTGTTCCAGAGTCTGTAGAATCTTGAAAGAAGGCCACCAGTGCTTCTACTATTTATAGGCCACTTCTTTAAATACTCTGGGATATAGATATCAGACCCTGGGTATTTTTCAGCTTTCACTCCTAACAATTTCTTTATCACCATTTCCCAACTAATACTGATTTCATTTAATTCCTCACTCACATAGAACCCTGTGTTCTCCAAACTTTCTGATGTTATGTTGTCCTGTTTTGTCAACACAATTGAAATAAGTGTTAATTGTTCAGTCAATTTTTGTTCTCTATTATAAACTCCCTTGTGTCTGACTATACACTTGTCTTCATCAAATCTTTTCTCTTTATATACTGATAGGAACTTTTACAGCCTCTTAAGTTCCCTGCAAGCTTACATTTAGAACATAGAACATTACAGCGCAGCACACGCCCTTTGGCCCTCAATGTTGCGCTGACCTGTGAAACCAATCTGAAGCCCATCTAACCTACATTATTCCATTTTCATCCATATGTCTATCCTATGACTATTTAAATGTCCTTGAAGTTGGTGAGTCTACTACTGTTGCAGGCTGGCCGTTCCACACCCTAATACTCTCTGAGTAAAGAAACTACCTTTGACATCATCCCTCAATTTAAAGCTATGTCATCACCATCTGAGGAAAAAGGTCCATCCTATCTAACCTGCTGATTGTCTTATATGTCTCAACTAAGTCACCTCTCAACTTTCTTCTCACTAACAAAAACAGCCTCAAGTCCCTCAACCTTTCCTTGTAAGACCTTCCCTCCTTACCAGGCAGCATCCTTGTAAATCTCCTCTGAATCGTTTCCAAAGCTTTCACATCATTCCTGTAATGTAGTGACCAGAACTGTATGCAATACATCAAGTGCAGCTGCACCAGTGTTTTGTACAGATTTTTGTTACAGCTGCAGCATAACCTCAGAGCTCTGAAACTCAATCCCTCTACCAGTAAAAGCTAACACACCATATGTCTTTTAACAACCCTATCCACTTGATTGGCAACTTTCAGGATCTATGCACATGGACATCGAGGTCCCTCTGTTCATTTGGACTACCAAGAATCTTATCATTAATCCAGTACTCTGCATTCCTGTTACTCCTTCCAAAATGAATCACCTCATACTTTTCCACATTAAACTCCATTTGCCACCTCTCAGCCCAGTTCTGCAGCTTATCTATGTCCCTCTGTAACATGCCACATGCTTCGGCACTATTCACAACTGTACTGACCTTAGTGTCATCCGAAATTTAATAACCCATCCTTCTACGCCCACATCTAGGTCATTTATAAAAATGATAAACAGCAGTGGCCCCTAAATAGATCCTTGCGAAACACCAGTAGTAACAGAACTCCAGGATGAACATTTCCCATCAACCACCACCCTCTATCTTCTTTCAGCTAGTCAATTTCTGATATATACCACAAAATCACTCTCAATCCCATGCTTTCATATTTTGTGCAATAGCCTACCGTGGGAAACCTTATCAAATGCCTTACTGAAATCCATACACACCACATCAATTGTTTTACCGTCATCTACCTGTTTGGTCACCTTCTCAAAGAACTCAATAAGGTTTGTGAGGCATGACTTACCCTTCACAAAACTGTGTTGATTATCCCTAATCAACTTGTTACTTTCTAGATGATTATAAATCCTATCTCTTATAACCTTTTCCAACACTTGACCCACAACCGAAGTAAGGCTCGCTGGTCTATAATTACCAGAATTGTCTCTACTCCCTTTCTTGAACGAGGGGACAACATTTGCTCTCCTCCAGTCTTCCGACACTATTCCTGGAGACTATTCTTGTTTTCTATTTTCCCTTTCTTAATCAATCCCTTTGTTCTTCTGAATTCTAAAATGTTCCCATTCCTCAGGTCTGTTTGTTTTTCTGCCCAATTCATATGTATCTTCCTAAGATCTAATATTACCCTTA
This sequence comes from Chiloscyllium plagiosum, assembly GCF_037043375.1. Classification (NCBI taxonomy): domain Eukaryota; kingdom Metazoa; phylum Chordata; class Chondrichthyes; order Orectolobiformes; family Hemiscylliidae; genus Chiloscyllium; species Chiloscyllium plagiosum. Next base: position 120,175,694 of record NW_028270142.1, on the reverse strand, counting down.
AAACTCCTGTAAACTATAATTTGGACAATTTTCCCATTTTAATTTTATGCTAAACAGGAGTGAATTATTGTCGCAGTTCATCCATGTGTTCTTTCAATGTTTGTCATTGCCTTTCCACCATTAGCCTTTTAAGTAATGTTCCCCAAACTATTATAGTCAACTCATACCTCAAACAATTGAACTTTCCTCTATTTCGGTTTGGGATCTTAGTCTCAGAATCAGCTATATCACTCTCCATCTTGATAAAGAGCTCTATCATATTATTGTCTCTTGAAATCAGACTATTTGACTCATTAACTCTATGCTGACCCTCCAATGAGCATGCACTCCTTTACCCTATCCCTGTAACTTTGCAATCACATGGCCAACCTATCTAACCTGCATATCTTTGGACTGTGGGAGGAAACCAGAGAACCTGAAGGAAACCCACAAAGACACAGGGAGAATGTGCAAACTCCGCACAGTCGCTCAAGGGTAGAATCAAACACAGGTCTCCGGCCCTGTAAAGCGGCATTGTTAACCACTGAGTCACCTTGCCACCGAAGAAATGTGTCCTCATCTCTGTCTTAAACGTGTGATTCTTTGATCTAAGATTATGCCTTTTGATCCTCGACTCACCCATGATGGACAACATCTTTCTGCGTCTACCCTGTCAAGTTCCTTCAAACACTTAGATAATTCATAGTATTATTACTGTATAATTCAACATGATCATCTCTCATTCTTCTGCATTCCAATGAGTACAAATGTAGCAACCCTCTCTTCATACGACAATCCCTCAATATCTTGTATCAGCTGAGTGAATCGTCTCTGGACTGCCTGCAATGCAAGTAAATCTTTTCTTTAGGTAAGAACCCCAATGTTTCATTGTGTTCTAGCTGTGGTCTGACTTGTATTATTTTAGCAAAAGCTCCCTATTTTTGTACTCCATTTACCTTCACTATTATCTGCTGATCTCAAATCTCACTGTTTGTGATTCATGGGCAAGGACACCCACATCACTCTGTTCAATAACTCTCTGCAGTTTTCCTCCACTTCAAGAATATTCAGTCCCTCTATACTTTCTGCTAAAGTGCATAAACTCACATTTACCCACATTAGATTTCAAAACTTTGGTTGCTTTCTTAACCTGTCTGTATCCCTCTGTAGATTATTTGTGTCATCTGTAACACTTAGCTAAAGTGCATTCACTTTTCTTATACAAATCATTAATATATGTTGAAAAAAATATGGTCCCAGCATTGATCCCTGTGGCACTCCAGTAGTTATAAGTTGCCATCCTGAAAATGCACCTCTCTGCCAATCCTTTACTCATGCTAATATACAGCCTTCAGTGCCTTAGACCCTCACCATATTAAGTAGCCTACATTATCCAGTCCCTTCTGAAAATCCAAATATATCACACACACTGCTTTCCCTTTATCTAGCTTACTTGTTACCTTCTTCAAGTATTCTCCTAAATTTTTCAGGCACAATTTCTCCTTCATATTTCACATTGTGAAGCCATACTGACTCTGAATATTATGCATTTTGACACTGGCAGTTTTCCAATCCTGTGGGACTTTTCCCAAATTTAGGAATCCAGAAAGATAACTACAAACGTATCCACTAGCTACTTGCTTCAATATCCTCGGATTCCTCCTATCAGGCCTTGTCAGTGTTTAGGCCCCTTAGTCTCTCGAGCACATTTTCTCTTGTGATAGTTATCTTATGTGTTTCCTCTTCTCTTTCTGACCCTTGAAAATTTAATAATTTTGGAATATTATGGTGTATTCTACTGTGAAGACTGATACAGAGCATGTTGGATCCTTTTCTCATAAACTCGGGACTTACTGTTCCAGCAGCCAATTTCCCTTCTTGCAACCTGGGAAGCATCCACTAACAAGTTAATCAAACACAATTCCCCATTTGCAAATCTATACTAACTATACCCAATCTAGGGATCATTATTATTCAAGTGTCTATTATCATTTATAATGGATTCAAGCATTTCCCTACTACTAATGTCAAGCTAACAAGTCTGTAATTCTCTGTTTCTCTCTTGCTCTAGTATTAAATTATGGGGCAATCATTTGCAATTTTTCAATCTGAAGGAATGTTTCCAAAATCCGTGGAATTGTTGTCGATCATGACTAATGCATGAACTGTCTCTGTAGCTACCTCCTTCAACATTCTAGAATTTTGGGCTATTAAATCCTGAGGATTTATCTTCTTCACATGTCATTTCTCCACTAAACTAAGTCAACTCATTTATTCAAACCATTTGGTCCCAACTTCTGGGAGATTTCTCATATCTTCTTCAGTGAAAATAGACACAAAGTAATCATTTAGCTTTTCTGTCATTTCTTTAATTTCCATCATAAATTCTCCTGATTCTTACATTCATTATCACCATTGTGTTTTTGCTACATTGTGATCACATTTCTCCTTCCCTCCTTCCTTATCAGTTTCTTGGTCGTCCCTTTTCTGTACTCTAAAAATCTTTCAATCCTCAGATAAACTGCTATTTCTGGAAACTTTATAGGCCTTTCATCCTAATTTTGTACAACCTCAGACCTCCTTTACTAGCCATGGTGAACGGACCTTATTGTGTTTTTGCTTTAAGCACATACCATCAGAGCATAAGACCTAGGAACAGAAGTAGACCATTCAGTTCATTTGGTTTGCTCCATCATCCAATGAGAATATGGATGATCTCAAACTCTACTTTCCTGACATTTCACCAAACCCTGGATTCTCTTACAGTCCATCTCAGCCTTGAATACATTTAACAACATTGCCCTTAGTTCTCTGTATAAAGATTCCACAAAATTCACTGCACTGAGATTAGATTCCCTACACTGTGGAAACAGGCTATTCTGCCCAAGTCCACACCAACCCTCCAAAGAGTAACCCACAGAGACCTATTTCCCTCTGACTAATGCACCTAACACTATGGGCAATTTAACATGGCCAATTCACCTGATCTGTACATCTTTGGACAGTGGGAGGAAACCCACGCAGACACGAGGTGAATGTGCAAACTCCACATAGACAGTTGCCTGAGGCTAGAATCAAACCTGGGACCCTGGTGCTGTTGAGGCAGCAGTGCTAATCACTGTGCAACCATGCCACCCCATTGTGAGTGAAGAAATTACTTCTTATTTCTGACTTAAATGGTTAACTTTTAAACTTGGAGATTATTCTTTCTATTCCCAGAAGGGGAAATAACCTCTCTGCATCTACCCAGTCAAATCCCCTAATAAAATTATATGTTTCAATAAGAAGGCAATCACTCTTGTAAATCCAATTGTTTCAGGCTCAACCTTCCAAAACGCTCTTCTTAAGAAAATTTCTTCATGCCTGGGATAAATCAAATGAATACTGTTCTGGATGATCTCCAGTGCCACTACATCTTTCCATGTATAAGGGGAGAAAAGCTGTTCACAGAATTGTGGGTGTGGATTTAGAAAGATTGAGACTTAGCAAGACATCTCTATTTTTATTTTCATTATCTTTGAATTGAAGGCCAACATTCCATTTGTCTTCTCTATTAATCAAATTCATTTGAATGTTACATATTTGTGATTCATTCACAAAGACCACTCTAATCTCTCTGTCTCTGTTAATTTTCTCCATTTAAATAATATTTAGCCCTTCTATTCTTCTGAGCAAAGTGCATAATCTTTTTTATTCTATTGCCACATTTTATTCTATCTGTCAATTTTTTACCCATTCACTTAACCTGTGTATTTCACTCTGCAGATTGTGTCATTCTACCACATGGCTTTCCCTTTATTTTAGTATTATTTGCAAACTTGGTAACACTCCATTCACCTTCTCATCCAAGCCATCCATCTTCTCTCGGATAATTAAGGATGGTCAGTAAGTTCTAGACAGGCCAGCAATGCTCACATCCCATGAACGAAGAAGACATACTCTCAGGAATGTATTTTAGCTGCACGATCACAATGCAATCCAAATGACTTGTGTTTATACGTTATTTTGTCTGTTTGATCTATTTCCACTGTGACTGTAATGATTTATTTTGCCTATTGTAAAATCCCTGTTTCCTCTGCTGTCGAAATTATTCCTGTGGTGTTCTGCTGCAACAAACAGTTATTTAATCCTGTAATGATTTATTGTATGTACCTTAATGTGTTTAAGCTACAACTCCATTGTGGAGACTTAACCATTCTAAGTTGGTTGCTTCTTGCTGGTAAAAGAAACAGATCAGTACTATGTGACACAGTAACCTCCATCTCTATCAAATAAAGGAGGATCTTAGAGCCCTGGATTCTGCAATTTTCTAATGTTATAGCCACGAAACATTCCATGTCATTATGAGATTATAAGTGAAATAGAAATAGCTTTGTCTATCATATGGATTTGTGAAAGAATAGCAATACATCTCAAAGAATTCAAAGATGCAATTCACTATTCTCTTCTGCATGCCTTATCAATCTAATATAAGAGTGGTACAAAACTAGTTCAGTTCTGAAATAAAATTTATCCGCAGTCATTAACTTAATAATTCCGAACCAAGGATGAAAATCTCAAGTTCCACAATGCCAAACATAGTGAAGTTTAGCAAAGGTAAAAAGACTTACATTTATGTGCCATAATCATATCTCTCAGAATCATTTGAAGAGTACTGTACACATTAGTAAATAATTGAAAATGCAGTGACTGTTGCTTTGTCTTCTTGCAAAGTTATGAGTACACTCAAAGAACCTTCTCTCTGCAAATATCTAAATTTGTGTACTTGTGTGTGCTTCAGAGTCTGCATAGCGCTGAGTACCTGAGCTCCCTGAGACATGAATGCATGTTAGTAATGGTCTGGTTGTGTAACTGTCCCTGATCATGTTGGATGATAGAGTATGTCAAGCTATGAGTAACAAAAATGGTGCAAATCCTTCCAGCAGCAATATTTTCACCTTTCATTTCACATACATGTTGCTGACAATAGATTCGGGACAGCACAGTAATGAGTAACTCGGCACACTCTTTGTCTTTCAATTGTATTAGTCAATATCAGTAGTAAAGCAGGTGGGTGTGAGTAGATTTTCTTTGAATGAAGCAGATTGCTTTGATCTTGAATGCACTCCTTGAAAGGATGAAAGAAGCAGATTCAAATGTAATTTTCAAAGGAACTATATACACTTAAGGAGGAAAAATGTGAAGCGTAAAGATCAAAACAGAAACTGTCATAAGATAATTCATCGAGAAGGACAGGAACAACAGATACATGAGAAGATCACCAACTTCAAGTTCTTCTCCAAGTCACACACCATTCTGAACTAGGAAAAATATTACCATCACAACATTGTTGCTGATCCCCAATCTGGGATCTCCCTTCCTGACAGTACTGTGGGTGTAACAACCACACACTCCCCATCCCCACTGCCACCCTACTATGGACTGCAGCAGTTCAGTAAGATAGCTACCATCACCATTTCAAGAGCAATTAGGGATGGGAAATAAATGCTACTGGCAATCACTTCTAATGAATAATGGTAAAAAGGAGATCTTTCCAAGAGGCAGCATTGACATGATGGGCACAATGGTCTCCTGTGATACAAGATTCCATGATTCTATGGAACTTGAAACTTTGATTGCCTTGTGCATCAAAAAGCTGATCTTAACTGTTTTGGAAAACATATTAACTTATGAGCAAAAGTGACTGTTAATACCAAGTGGTTAATAACATCTGTTCCTTGACTGGTAAGGCCAAGAAAGATTTCCCTGTTCCTCAACACACTCATACAGTATATATAGCAGATGTTTTAAATATAGTACAACATTGCACTAACTAATTAAAAAATAGGCTATTAACCATGCAACAAGTGTAAGGCAGCATTCATGGTCACATTAAATCGTGATTGCAACACATTTGGGTCCAATAGTGAAGTGGTTACATTACTGGACTAATTCCAGTGAAATTGAGTTCAAATCTCAATTTATATGAAGTAAGTTTCCATGGAATGAGAGAAAGGTGATAATGTTGTGCAGGGGTAATTGGGGGAGGAGTGGAGAGAACATGACAATAAAATTAGTAGTTTAAACTGATTAAATACAGCACAGAAGATTATTATCTGTCAGAACTGATTATGGTGTCAGACAAAAATGGGATGAATGAGAGAAATTACTCAAGATATATGCAAAAGTTAAAGCAGATTAGATGCTAGCAAATCTCATTTTCATTATCACAACCTATCATCAGAGAGGATATCAGAATTATTAAAGCAAATTAGTTAACTTGACATGAGGTAGGTGAAAACCTGAAAAGGTCGGGTGGATGCATGATACAAGACAAGAGCAAATAACGTCCAAGGGCAAGTAATTACCCTGCACAGGATGGACTTCTGAATGATTCCATCCCAAGCATTAAACAGCAAGCTCGAGAAATGAAATCACACAACCTGCAAGCCCATTTTGCCGTCAATATTGAAGTCTAATGGTCTCCAAATGAGCTCTTCAGCTCCTGATGCGCTGTAGCATTGTTGCATGCACAGTTGTACAATGCAGTGTGCTAAAAACAGCTCTCTCAGGTAGTGTCTAAAAGTTTTCTCTTTCTAAAATACTTTTAATTGATAGTGTTCTCCCAATCTCTAAATGCTATCAGAAACACATCATCTTAAGTCTTAATTTGTATACATCACTATATTACATTTCTTGCCCATCTTTCACTTTACTTGGTCTACTTGATTCTAGTAATTTATTTGTACTAGTTTACATATTTCCACGACATCCCCTCCCCCCCAGCCCTGACAACCCTTCCTATTTTTGTCACCTTCTCCAGTTATTATAATCATGTAGCAATAATCATTATCACCTTTTTTTCACTGACTTGGCCAACATTTAGAACATAGAATATAGAACACAGAAAAGTACAGCACAGAACAGCCCTCCGGCCCATGATGTTGTGTTGAGGATTAATCCTAATCTAAAATAAAATAATCTAACTGCCCAATTTACTGCCCATCCCTAATTGCCCAGAGAGGAGAAAGGAGTCAATCACATTGATCTGCATCTGGAGTGACATGTCAGCCGGAAGAGGGGGCAGATTTAACTCCCTAAATGATATGAGTGAGCCAGAAGGGTTTTTACAGCAATGCTTTCATGGTTGTCATTAGAGTTTAAATTCCAGATTTTTATTGCATTCAAATTCCATTACCTGCAACTGTGAGATTTAAACCCATGTCTCCAGAAATTGACCTGGAGTTTTGGATTACTTGTCTAGTTAGATTGCCACTATGTCACCACCTCTACCCAAAGTCTTAATCTCCTGCGTTCAGATGATTTGGAACTCTGACTAGACTCTAGTTATCTTGATTTCAACTCTAGGCCAATGACACTGCACCATGTCTAGAATTGTTGCAGCACTCCATTCACTATCTGATGTAATATGGGTATGTCTATGATAATGCTCACTTGTACTCACTTTTCAGTTCGATTAAATCATTATCTTTCTGTTTCTCCTGACTGCTACTTCAGGTGGAGAAAGTGAGGTCTGCAGATGCTGGAGATCAGAGCTGAAAATGTGTTGCTGGAAAAGCGCAGCAGGTCAGGCAGCATCCAGGGAACAGGAGAATCGACGTTTCGGGCGTAAGCCCTTCTTCAGGAATGAGGAAAGTTTGTCCAGCAGGCTAAGATAAAAGGTAGGGAGGAGGGACTTGGGGGAGGGGCGTCGGAAATGCGATAGGTGGAAAGAGGTCAAGGTGAGGGTGATAGGTCAGACTGGGGTGGGGGCGGAGAGGTCAGGAAGAAGATTGCAGGTTAGGAAGGCGGTGCTGAGTTCGATGGATTTGACTGAGACAAGGGGAGGGGAAATGAGGAAACTGGAGAAATCTGAGTTCATCCCTTGTGGTTGGAGGGTTCCTAGGCGGAAGATGAGGCGCTCTTCCTCCAACCATCGTGTTGTTGTGGTCTGGCGATGGAGGAGTCCAAAGACCTGCATATCCTTGGTGAAGTGGGAGGGGGAGTTGAAGTGTTGAGCCACAGGGTGGTTGGGTTGGTTGGTCCGGGTGTCCCAGAGGTGTTCTCTGAAACGCTCCGCAAGTAGGCGGCCTGTCTCCCCAATATAGAAGAGGCCACATCGGGTGCAGAGGATGCAATAGATGATGTGTGTGGAGGTGCAGGTGAATCTGTGGCGGATATGGAAGTTTCCTTTGGGGCCTTGGAGGGAGGTGAGGGGGGAGGTGAGGGTGCAAGTCCTCCGCATCTTCCGTAACTACACTGGCCCCAACCCCCACCTTTTCCTCCGCTACATCGATGACTGTATCGGCGCCGCCTCATGCTCCCACGAGGAGATTGAACAGTTCATCCACTTCACCAACACCTTCCACCCCAACCTCAAATTCACCTGGACAGTCTCAGATTCCTCCCTCCCCTTCCTCGACCTTTCTATTTCTATCTCAGGCGACCGAATCAACACGGACATCTACTACAAACTGACCGACTCCCACAGCTACCTGGACTACACCTCCTCCCATCCTGCCCCCTGTAAAAACGCCATCCCATTCTCCCAATTCCTTCGTCTCCGCCGCATCTGCTCCCAGGAGGACCAGTTCCAAAAACGTACAACCCAGATGGCCTCCTTCTTCAAGGACCACAATTTCCCCCCCCGCCCGACGTAGTCGACGATGCCCTCCACCGCATCTCTTCCACTTCCCGCTCCTCCGCCCTTGAGCCCCGCCCCTCCAACCACCACCAGGACAGAACCCCACTGGTCCTCACCTACCACCCCACCAATCTCCATGTACAGCGCATCATCCGCCGTTATTTCCGCCACCTCCAAACGGACCCCACCACCAAGGATATATTTCCCTCCCCTCCCCTATCAGCATTCCGTAAAGACCACTCCCTCCGTGACTCCTTCGTCAGATCCACACCCCCCACCAACCCAACCTCCACTCCCGGCACCTTCCCCTGCAACCGCAGGAGGTGCAAGACTTGCGCCCACACCTCCCCCCTCACCTCCCTCCAAGGCCCCAAAGGAAACTTCCATATCCGCCACAGATTCACCTGCACCTCCACACACATCATCTATTGCATCCTCTGCACCCGATGTGGCCTCCTCTATATTGGGGAGACAGGCCGCCTACTTGCGGAGCGTTTCAGAGAACACCTCTGGGACACCCGGACCAACCAACCCAACCACCCTGTGGCTCAACACTTCAACTCCTCCTCCCACTTCACCAAGGATATGCAGGTCTTTGGACTCCTCCATCGCCAGACCACAACAATACGATGGTTGGAGGAAGAGCGCCTCATCTTCCGCCTAGGAACCCTCCAACCACAAGGGATGAACTCAGATTTCTCCAGTTTCCTCATTTCCCCTCCCCCCACCTTGTCTCAGTCAAATCCATCAAACTCAGCACCGCCTTCCTAACCTTCTTCCTGACCTCTCCGCCCCCACCCCAGTCTGACCTATCACCCTCACCTTGACCTCTTTCCACCTATCGCATTTCCACCTCCCCCAAGTCCCTCCTCCCTACCTTTTATCTTAGCCTGCTGGACAAACCTTCCTCATTCCTGAAGAAGGGCTTATGCCCGAAACGTCGATTCTCCTGTTCCCTGGATGCTGCCTGACCTGCTGCGCTTTTCCAGCAACACATTTTCAGCTGCTACTTCAGGTGGTCAAACAATATAAGAGCACAGTGAATCAGTTTTTCTGATGACTGTGACTTCAGACTTCCTGCCCCCAATCAGATTTCATGCCTTGATTTTAATGTTGATAGAGATTTTGCCCAGTATCTAGAATTGTAATTTTTGTGGTCGTTTTGTACTGTGATATTTCTACGTTTGTTTGACCTACCCCTGAGCTTGAGAAATTATATTTTGCACATTGTGATGTAAAACTGTTACATCCCTTTTTTTACTTTTTCCACTCTGTAAATGCCTGAAACACAGGAACAAAATGTAATCAAAATATTGAATGGAATTCACTTTATCAGGGAGGGACAAGTACAGAAAGAGTAGATGCATTTGTTTGCAGTTTTACAGACCTTTCATTGGATCCCAACAATGTTGGGCATTGAATTGGAAAATGCTATGATCCCAGTAATGTTGCTGTGGAACAAGTCAGATCACAGATTGAAATTGGGTGTGATATTTTGTTCTTTTTTGTTTTATCAATGTAATAACCATGCAATGCTGAAGATTTGTGTTTAACAATATAGCAGGTGTTTATTTTACAAGATAAATTAAAATAAAATAGAATGAGTAAACTATTTATGTATAACACATCGTTAAAGATTTCAAAACACATTGTAAAAGTACAATTCAATTAATCCCAACAATACTCTTTTACAGTACTAACCCCAGAGAGAAATCCATTCTCCATCCCACATTGGGTTTGACTTAACTGTGGCTTTAATTCCCAGTTGTGAGAATCAAAAAAGCTTTTCCTTGATTCATGATAGCGACTTAGTGTTGGTAGGCTGGTGCAAAGGACCTCTTGATGGACCAAAGGACCCCTTATGCATTGTATGACTCTATGACTCCAGAACTCTGTATAATCCAGCTTCAATCTTCCCATTGAAGGCTTTAACCAAATTCTTCTGGCCTGGAAATTCAAAACTTTAAAACTTCTTTTACCGAGTTAGCCTCATTCCTAACAGTTCTAAACTATCTATTTTCTTTGGGAACAACTGGTTTATATAGATTTAGCTACGACTTTGGCAAAAATCACCTAATTAAAATGCAAAAGCATTTTTTCAAACTATAGGAATCCTGGATGTAGGTTTGCTCGCTGAGCTGGAAGGTTTGTTTTAAGATGTTTCATCACCATACTGGGTAACATCTTCAGTGAGCCTCTGAATGAAGCACTGGTGGTGTAGTCCACTTTTTATTTAGATGTTTGAGTTTCCTTGGCCAGTGATGTCATTTGCTGCAATGACCTCATTTCCTGTGCTGCTGCCATTTCCTGTTCTTTTTTCTCAGGGTGTGTTAAATGGATCCAAGTCAATGTGTTTGTTGATAGGGTTCTGGTTGGAATGCCATGCTTCGAGGAATTCTCGTGCATGTCTCTGTTTGATTGGCCCAGGATAGATGTGTTGTCCCAGTCGAAGTGGTGTCCTTCCTCATCCATATGTAAGGACACTAGCGAGAGTGGGTCATGTCATGTTGTGGCTAGTTGATGTTCATATGTCCTGATGGCTAGTTTTCTGCCTGTTTGTCCAATGTAGTGTCTGTTACAGTTCTTGCAAAGTATTTTGTAAATGACATTAGTTTTGCTTGTTGTCTGCGTAGGGTCTTCAATTTCATTCGCTGCTGTTTTAGTGTGTTGGTGAGTTTGTGGGTTACCATGATGCTAAGGGGTCTGAGTAGTCTGGCAGTCATTTCTGAGATATCTTTGATATTGGGGAGAGTGGTTAGGGCTTCTGTATGCGTCTTGTCTGCTTGTTTGGGTTTGTTGCTGAGAAATCGGTGCACTGTCTTCATTGGGTTGAAAAATGTGGTGCTGGAAAAACAGCAGGCCAAGCAGCATCCGAGGAGCAGGAGAATCGACGTTTCGGGCATAAGCCCTTTTTCCAGCACCTCATTTTTCAACTCTGGTCTCCAGCATCTGCAGTCCTCACTTTCTCCCTGTGTTCATTGGGGTACTTGTTCTTTTTGAATATACCGTATAGGTGATTTTCCTCTGCTCTGCATAGTTCCTCTGTGCTGCAGGGTGTGGTGAGTCATTGAAATAATGTTCTGATGCAGCTTCATTTGTGGATGTTGAGATGATTGCTTCTGTAGTTCAATATTTGGTCTATATGTGTTGTTTTCCTGTAGATGCTGGTTTGAAGTTCCCCATTGGCTGTTCCCCATAACAACTAGGAATGGTGGGAATGACAGAATAGGAGTTCTGTCTGAGCTCTGAAGTATTTTAGAATCTTCTATCTGAAAGTCTAAAACACCACACTGTCTACCTTGTATGCTTTTAAACTCTTCCAATCTAAACAAAACTGTCTTGCACTCCAGGAAGTTTTCAACTGTAATACTGTGTCTTAAAAGAAATGACTCGGAATATAAAAATTAAAACCTTTCAAATGTATACAATTCCCACTGTGCAAAATTCAAAGCTCCAAAATAAATCATATTAAAATATATGTAAATATATGTATCAGTTTTGATTGGAATACAAGACACTTTTATTAGAATTATGTCATGCTTAAAAAGGTATATTACAAGGGCCATTTGTATAAAGCAATCTTGTATTGCATTGTGTGTTGCAGATAGTAAATGATCAGAGCAAGCTGTTTAAAAAATGAATAAAATTAATTGTGCTGATGCAGAGGAACAATTTCATTTAGTGAGGGAATTCAAACTAAGAGAATGATATTATAATTCAAGCTAGGCTCTTTAGAAGTGAAGAGCTGAAAATGTGTTGCTGGAAAAGCGCAGCAGGTCAGGCAGCATCCAAGGAGCAGGAGAATCGATGTTTCGGGCATGAGCCCTTCTTTAGAAGTGAACACTTGCAGTATAGTAGCAAAGATCTGAAACTCAGAATTCTTGTGAATTGCATTGCAGTCATTTTAATTCTTTTTAAAGCAGTGATCAATAAATTTAATTTTTAAGCAAGGGCATCAGGGAATTGTATCAAAGACACTAACATAGAGTTGACACTCAGATCAGTGATTATAGAATCATGAACCAGAGTACCGTTGGCCTGACACCAGGGTGTTATCCACAGGTCACAGAACTGACAGGAAGTCCCTTCAGTCCCATGAATAATTCTTAGTGGAATCAAGTACACTTTAGGCAGAGGTGGGTACCTGCAGATGCTGGAGATTAGAGTCAAGATTAGAGTGGTGTTGGAAATGCACAGCAGGTCAGGCAGCATCCGAGGAGCAGGAAAATCGACAATTCGGACAAAAGCCCTTCATCAGGATTGAGCCTTCATCATTCCTGATGAAGGGCTTTTGCCCGAAACGTTGATTTTCCTGCTCCTCGGATGCTGCCTGACCTGCTGTGCTTTTCCAACACAGCTCTAATCTTGACTCAAGTGCACTTTAGACAACTGAGTGGGCGCCATCTGTCCATCCTTTGGATTAAGGCTCTTGTGGCAAGCATTCCATCTGCTGAGGACAACTAACCAGTTAGAGGCCTGCAGCCCTTCATCCCAACAGTGCTGCAGGAGTGGTGGCAGCCATGGAAATGCAGTCACCAGAGGTCCAGAATCACAATGATTCCAGACTGTGAATAGATGAAGGCGATAGAGCGGGAGAGGTGGAGGAGCAAGAGGCAAGGCTAGAGGTGATTAGGAACAAAAGCAGAAATTGTTGGAAAAGCTCAGCAGGTCTGGCAGCATCTGTGTAGAGAGAAAGAGTTAATGTATTGAGTCAGGTATGACTCTTCTTCTGACGCATGCGGAGCATGACAGCAGTGGCCTGGTGCAGCCAGTGGTCAGGCCATGTGATGGTCCCCTCCGCTGGTCTGCTGCGGAGAGCTCTTGGAGAGAGACTGTGAAGTTTGTCTTTTTAAATTAAAAATCACAAAACACCAGGTTATAGTCCAACAGGTTTATTTGGAAGTACTAGCTTTCGGAGCGCTGCTCTATCAGGTGGTTGTGGAGAATAAGATTGTAAGACACAGGATTTATAGCAAAAGTTTACAGTGTGATGTAACTGAAATTATATATTGAAAAAGACCTGGATTGTTTGTTAAGTCTCTCATCTTTTAGAATGACCATGTTGGTTTCCGTTCTTTTACGTAAATCACAGAACTTCCTTAAAAGTTACATTCTCAAGTGAACTTTAACAACTGGTGTCAAGTAGGCCCAGATAATGTGTGAGGCTGTCTGTGCCACAATGGTCAGATTGATTCTAGTTGAAAAAAAACAGATTTATAGAATCTTACATGGATTCGTGCAGTTTTTGAGCAAAGTAAAATGTAATTTTGCAAATACAAATTCACCCCATAAACTTATATGTGTATATGTGTGTGTGTGCATGTATGAGAGGGAATTGCTTATTAGTGTCTGTGAGAGAGTGTGTGTATGTGTGTGAGTGTGAGTGTAAAGGGGTATAAGTCTGTGAGAGGGTGTGTGTGGGAGTGTATGTGTGAGCTAATGAGAGAGGGTCTGCGTGAATGTGTGTATAGGAGTGTGTCTGTCTGTGTCCGTCCGTCTGTCTGTATGTAGTGCAATAGGGTCACCTGTAGTGTGACATGAACCCAAGGTCCCGGTTGAGGTCATCCCCATGGGTACCGAAATTGGCTATCGGCCTCTACTCGGCCACTTTTCGTTGTTGCCTGTCCCGAAGTCCGCTTTGAGACTGGAGTACAGTCACCTGAAGATCCGAGGTCGAATGTCCCGCACTGCTGAAGTGTTCTCCGACTGGAAGGGAACACTCCTGTCTGTTGATTGTTGTGCAGTGTCCATTCATCCGTTGCCGTAACGTCTGCTTGGTCTCACCAATGTACCATGTACCTCACAGCATCCTTGCCAGCAGTGTAGGAGATAGATGACATTGGCTGAGTCGCATGAGTACCTGCCACATACATGGTGGGAGGTATCCCCATGCATACTATACATTGCACTACACACACACACACACACACACACTACATAGAACATTACAATGCAGTACAGGCCCTTCAGCCCTCGATGTTGCGCCGCCCTGTCATACTAATCTGAAGCCCATCCCACCTACACTATTCCATGTATGTCCATTTGCCTGTCCAATGACGACTTAAATGCACTTAAACTTGGTGAATCTACTACCGATGCAGGCAAAGCATTCTATACCCTTACTACTCTCTGAGTAAAGAAACTACCTCTTACATCTGTCTTATACCTATCTCCCCTCACTTTAAAGTTGTGTCCAATCATGTTTGCCGTCCCCATACTTGGAAAAAGGCTCTCCCTGTCCACTCTATCTAACCCTCTGATTATCTTATATGTCTCTATTAAGTCACCTCTCAACCTTCTTCTCTCTAACGAGAACAGCCTCAAGGCCCTCAGCCTTTCCTCGTAAGACATTCCTTCCATACCAGGCAACATCCTAGTAAATCTCCTCTGCACCCTTTCCAAAGCTTCCACATCCTTCTTATAATGTGGTGACCAGAACTGTACACAATATTCCAAGTGTGGCCGTACCAGAGCTTTGTACAGCTGCAGCATAACCTACTGGTTCCGGAACTCAATCCCTCTATTAACAAAGGCCAAAACATTGTATGCCTTCTTAACAACCCCATCAATCTGGGTGGCAACTTTCAGGGATCTGTGTACATGGATACCGAGATCTCTCTGCTCATCTGCACTCCCAAGAATCCTACTATTAGCCCAGTACTTTGCATTCCGATTATTCCGGCCAAAGTGTATCACCTCACACTTGTCCACATTAAACTCCATTTGCCACCTCTCAGCCCAGCTCTGCATCCTGTCTATGTCTCCCTGCAACGTATTACATTCTTCATCACTATCCACAACTCCACCGACCTTAGAGTCGTCCACAAATTTACTAACCCACCCTTCTAAGCCCTCATCCAGTCCATTTATAAAAATGATGAACACATGCATGCACACACTCACACAGACCCTCTCTCATTAGCTCACACACACTCCCACACACATCCTCTCACAGACTTATACCCCTTTACATTCAGACTCACACATATACACACACTGTCTCCCAAAACATCCCCGCCACACACATACCCACATGCACACATACACATATAAGTACTTGCAGAATTATATTTTACTTTGTTCAAAAACTGCATGAATCCATGTAAGATTCTGTAAATCCATTTTTTTAGATTAGAATCAGTCTGACCATTGTGGCACAGACAGCCTCACACAGGAAAACTCACACTTTCAATACATTATCTGGGCCGACGTGACACCAATTGTTAAAGTTCACTTGAGAATATAACATTTTTAAAGATTCTGCAATTTACATATGAAAAAACTGAAACCAACATGGTCATTCTAAAAAAGAGAGACTTAACAAACAATTCAGGTCTTATTCAATATATAATTTCAGTTGCATCAAAAAGATGAGAGACTTAACAAACAATCCAGGTCTTTTTCAATACATAATTTCAGTTACATCACACCATAAACTTTTATTATAAATTCCGTGTCTTATGGTCTTGTACTCCACAACCACCTGATGGAGGAGCAGCGCTCCAAAAGCTAGTGCTTCCAAATAAACCTGTTGGACTATAACCTGGTGTGTGATTTTTAATTTTGTACACCCCAGTCCAATACTGGCATCTCCAAATCATGACTTGTCTTTTTTTACTTTGCTTCTTGTTTTTTTCTGACCTATGGTTGTACTGTGTATAGCTTTATGTAACTTTTTTTCTGTCATTTCTCTATCATGTACCAAAGATGGTGCCTCATGTTGGTGACATTGGTGTACTGTAAGTAGTCTTGTAACTGAAGAAGCTGTACCTAAGATGGTGCTACTAAATGGCGGCTTATAAACTTTTCATTGTACTCTTTTGCATACACGTGACAATAACGTTATTTCATTCAATCATTGATTCTCCATAGATGCTGCCAGGTTGGTTGAGTTTCTCCAGCATTCTCTGTATTTGCTTCGATTTTGAAGTATGCCTGATGCTGCTCCTGGCATTCTGTCCTTTGCTTTTTATTAGCATATCATTCAAACAAGTGTATGTGTGAGTGTAGGAATGTTAACAATTCAATATTCAATGTTGATGGCCAGCTGTGCTATCCATCATGTTCCTTGTAAGGAATTGCTGTAACCGGCTGTGCTACTGGCCACACTTTGAACTCTTGCTTGCCATTTGGTGACTCTATTCTTTTTTTGAAGGATGATTCAAATTCTCCTTAGGATTTGAAATGACCCAAATATCATGCACTTGGCAAGAGAAGAATGCACCAAATCATTCCTTCGCACAGGCTTAGTAAACCAACATCTCAGTCAGGCAGGTCTGTGGTATTAGAGAGTAACCTCTTGGACAGGCAGGTATCTGCTGTTCCAGAGCTCTGCCCAGTTCCTGAGGCAGGCAGGTTTGGCATACTACAACACACTGTCCAATTCCTCAGGCCTATTTTTCTGTGATCCTCGAAGTGATTGTTCATGGTAGCCCAGCAAACTGTTTGATGAATTGGGTCTGGAATAATAAATCTATTCCAAAAATTCCAGCAATCAAATGCACTGCTGATATGATGCTCATGGCTAAACAAATTATAAGAAGCTTAGCAATGTTCTGTGTTAGTCAGCTGCACACTCCAACACTCCAGTACCCTTTCCCATGCTAATCTATGCTTCAATTATCTGTACACAAATAAATACATGAACAGGGAGTGTCTGAGCAGATCTAAAAGTCATTAGGTTTAGGAATCTTTCATACAGGGGGACATCAACACAACTGTCAGAGATGTACCAGTTAAGCCAAGCTCACTGAGAAAAATGATGGAATTGAAAAGGAATTAGTTGTTGCCTGATAGCAATTTCAGGTTTTTACAGTGTTCAGGTCATGGTGGAATGCAAGACTAAAGAAAAATAACTTTCAGAAGTTATTCAGAAGAAAAAAAACCCTCCCATTTTCTAATTAAGGTTTTTTATTTGTGGACCTAAACATTGAGTGTTTTCAAGCAATGTAGGGTATTCAAGATCAGTCTGATTCTATGTTCACCTGAGGTCTTCAGAGAATTCTTGCCAAAAGAAGAATTTGATAAATAGAAATCATGGGGTTGAGACTCTGACTCTGATTCACATTTCTCCTGTTAATTCAATGGTAATTGTTCTAACATTTTTAAACTGTTACACTCACCTTAGCAAATGTAAAGGGAAAGAAAAGGGAGGACAGATTATTATGTAACAAAAAAAACCTGGAAAGTAAAGTGTCATGTGTTTAAGGAACTTTTTACAAAATTATATTTGGGCCACTACTGAGAAGTAATGAGATAGACTAACAGATCTTTGCATTTAACTGTAAAGTTCTCTTCTATCTGTTTAAGCTCGTAGTTTAGGTTAGATATTAGAATGACAAAGCAATTTCTGAAGTATGAGTATCTAATTCATACAATATGATGGTTAATTTTTATGTTGCAGGGAAAGGGCAGATGTGCTTCCTTGAACTTCAGACAGTCTCAAAGTTAAAATCTCACATCTCAAGCAGTTATTTTGGAAACTTGTCTGGGATTTTCTGAATTTCTCATAGGGATGGAGAGGATTTGTAACTTACATAAAATAATGTTACAATCCTGATTCTGGAATTCTCACTCCTGAACCTACCTTTTTCACTCTGAGTAGGGAACAAGCGGAAGGTTGTATATTGCACATCTGTAGTTCACAGAGACATATAATATTGTAGTATATTACATTAAATTATATATTTACAAATATAACAGTGCTGCAGCTTTCAAATCAATTGAATCTTCATTAGTCGGATGTCCAAAATATGAAACAGGATTCAGGAAAATTTCTAAATGATCAGGAATATTTAGAAAGGTTGGGTACCATTTAGAATCAGGTCCATGAAATCTTTTGGGAGAAATAAAGCACCATTTGAGTTTGTTAAGTGTGCACCTGAATCTATGTAAGATATAGATTAGCACATTGGAAAGCTTAAGGTGTGAAAGCATTTATTGTGTCAGAGTTATAGAGCTTGGAAACAGCCCCTTCGGTCCAATCAGTCGACCATATTTCAAAACTAAACTAACCCCACCTGTCTGCACTTGGCACATATCCATCCAAATATTTCCTATTCATATGCTTATCTAAATATCTTTTAAACATTATAACTGTACCCACTTCCACTACTTCTACTGGAAGTTCATTCCACACATAGACCACTCTCTGTTTAAAACAAAATTGCCCTTCATGTCTTTTTAAAATCTTTCTCCCCTCACCTTAAAAAATTGACGTTCAGTTAAATCTCCTTGGAACTATCAAGATGCCATAATGTGCTGCTGGTGCACACTGAGATTTCCACCCTACAGTGAGAGTGACAGTAACTTCAGAAGCTTAGTAGAGAACCTTGCAGAGTTTACCAGCTCTCCCAGGTTGGATACTGCACTCAGGTAAGTCAGACTCATTGGATAAGACCTTAGGAAAGGGAATGGGAGGTTGGGTTTTAATGTCCAGGTAGCAGGGAGGAATCAGAATCTTGTTGTTAGATGTCTTTACTAATATTGGTTTGTTGTAGCTCTTCAGTTACACAATACGCTTGGTTGCTTTGTATTTTTGGGAGGTTTTTTCTGAATCTTCTTTTGTGAAGACAGATGCA
Organism: Chiloscyllium plagiosum; assembly: GCF_037043375.1. Taxonomy (NCBI): domain Eukaryota; kingdom Metazoa; phylum Chordata; class Chondrichthyes; order Orectolobiformes; family Hemiscylliidae; genus Chiloscyllium; species Chiloscyllium plagiosum. The sequence goes on along the minus strand of NW_028270142.1, from coordinate 120,156,512 downwards.
AAGTAATTATTTAATCTTATTGCCACTGCCCAATTCTCTAATATAATTCTCCTGTCTCCACCTTGATGAGCTTGATTCATCCTTGCTTATCTTTTTTTCCCTTTAACATATTAATAGAAGCTTTTACAGTCTTTATAAGAATATAAGAACTCGGAGCAGAAATAAGCAACTCAGCCACGCAGGCCTACTGTGCCACTTAATGCAATCATGGCTGATCTCACCTCAGCCTCAGCTTGACTCTCCTGCCCACTCTCCATTACTCATTAAAAACATGTCCCTCTCCTCCTTAAATTTATTCAGTGTTTCAGCATTCACTGCACTCTGTGATAGTGAACCCTTTGACAGCAGCAATTTCTTCTCACTACAGGAAAACAACACATACGGATCAAACGCTGAACTACAGAAGCAATCATCCCAACATCCACAAATGAAGCTGCATTAGAATATTATTTCAATGAGCCACTACACACTGCGGCACAGGGGAACTACAAAGAGCAGGGGAAAATCATCTATATGGTGTGTTAAAAAAAAAACAGTACCCGATGAACACAGTCCACTGGTAACTCAGCAACAAACCTAAACAAACAGACAAAACCCTAGCCATTTTCCCCCAAATCAAAGCCATCTCAGAAATCACTGCCAGATTACTCAGACCTCTTGGCATCATAGTAGCCCACAAACCCACCAACACACTAAAACAGCAGCTAATGAATTTGAAAGACCCTATACAGACAACAAGCAAAACTAATGTCATTTACAAAATACCTTGCAAGAACTGTAGCAAACACTACTTTGGACAAACCAGCAGAAAACTAGCCATCAGGATACATGAACATCAATTAGCCACAAAACGACATGATCCTCTCTCACTAGTATCCTTACATACAGGTGAGGAAGGACACCACATCGAGTGGGACAAGACATCCATCTTAGGACAAGCCAAACAAAGACACACACTAGAATTCCTAGAAGCTTGGCATTCCAAATGGAACTCTATCAACAAACACATTGACTTGGATCCCATTTAGCAACCCCTGAGAAAAGGGGCAGGAAATAGCATCACCACAGGAAATGATGTCACCACAGGTAATGACAACACCAACTCAAGGAAACCCAAACACATAAATAGAAAGTGAACCATACCACCGGTGTTTCATTCGGAGGCTCACTGATGATGTTACCTAGTACGGTGACGAAATGTCTGAAAATGAACCTTCAGGCTCAGCGAGCAAACGTACATCCAGAATTTCTTCTCATCTCTGTGTTGAACCTTTTAGCCTTTATCCTAAAACTATGACCTCCCATTCGGGATTGCCTCACATGAGGAAACATCCTCTGTCGGTCTACTTTGTTAAGTCCCTTTAACATCTCACATGTCTCAATTAAATCTCCAGTTATTCTTCCAAATTCCAGAGACTATAGGTCTAAACTGCTCAATCCATTTTTAACTGCAAAAATATACTTTCTTCATAAAGAAATCTGTATCTACATTCAAAGGTACTAAAGCAGCTCTATACATTTGTGCATATCCAGAGGAAACAAACATTGGAATTTGACATTCCCTGCAGTTGCAAAAACCAAAGACTTTTCTTACTCATGTTGGACATTACTTACATACATTATGGCAATGAGACAGTCTGATAACTGAACAGACACTTGTTATACGTTGTACAGAAAGATCTCAGATTGTGTTCATGGTGGAAGCTGACCCAAGCTTTAGTGCATCCTTCAATCCTTCAGCATATAGTCCTGGACATTGGAATATGCCAGTCTGCAATATGTGTCTGAAGTTCACACTTTATACTGGAAGACCAACAGGTTTTGGGCAGACCAAAGAGCAACTTTCACCAAGTTGATTGTCCAAACCGCTCAATCCCTCTTCAAAGGCAAGACCCTCATCTCTGGAATCAATCTACTAAACGTTGTCTTATCTGCCTCCAATATCACATCCCTCTTCAAGGAAATATTCCCCTCTAACTTATATTCTCATATTACTCATCAGTTTCTTGGATCTCCATTGCTGGGGTCTAAATTTCTCCAAATCACCAGGCTTATCACTGTTTCTAACATGCTTACAACTGTTATGATAAGTCCTCAAGTGAGGGCCTCCAATTCATTATGATCTTGAGTGGGAGTGCATTCACAACTGTCTATAATTTCTTGCGGTGTTAGGCAGAGCAGTTGCCATACCAAGCTGTGATGCAGATAAGATGCTTTCTATGGTTCATCTATAAAAATTGATATGAGTCACTGTGGACGTGGATTCTGGGAGCATTGTCTTTGGCAATTGAGCAGTTGGTTTGAAGTGTTTGGATTCTGTGTGATTACTGAGTGCAGTTGTCTGATTAACTTTGTTTTTTTGACCAGCAACTTGACTCCACAACCAGAGTGGGAGAATAAGACTTTGATTTCTATTTGCAAGCTCAGGGGTGTCTAAACATGATCAACTCTAAACCTCATAATACTCCCGAGCCCAGTCACACTAGCACACCACAGGAAAGCTGAAGTTAATTTTTAACACTTTCTCTTGTGTATATCTGGCAAGGTAAAACACAGACATGTCTTCTGCCCAGATTGTCTTTTTCTACATCACCTTAAACCCTGGGGATGTAATTCACAGAAGATGGCTCGGGTTTTTGCAATTTATCTCTTATTTTGAAGTTTTTCTCTAAAGTTTCTTGACATCCTTTGCTGTGTTTCATTCTGTGGTCTCAAGCCTGAATATAATCCATCCAGGAATTTTCCAAGCAGTTTCAAAATTGCATTATTTGCCATTTCTAGCTTGTAGGATTCACACTGTGAGCAGAAATTGTTTTCGGGTAATTTGCACCAAAAAATAGCATGAATGTGTCTGAACAAATCTTAATTGATATTTTTCAATGCTATTTTAGCTGAGTTAATTGCAAATAATTGGGTTTTAATATTAATTTTATGAACCTCAAAAATTAACTATTTTATTTAACTAACATTCTCTATTTGTTATTTATATGCACTGTATTATAATCTAGTTAACTCTCATGTGATGATGCTAAAGTTAATAAGTTGTTTCAATATTTCTTCTTTATGTTAAGATGAACTAGAATATTCTAGATGGTGAAGTCATATTAAAAACTTGAATTTAGAAACAGAACCACATGACCTGGTGACCATGAATGAAATGTGTTGTGACACAAGAATCCAACCATATCAGTCATGACTCACAACAAAGGAACAACATTTTTTTAAAGGAAGGAGTTGCCTATATGGACCTTACACATGAGAATTAAGTCTAAAAGACTGAGGCTGAGTGGAATGATTTTTGAAAAACATTAGATATTATGGTCACTCTTCTACAAAAGCTATTTTGCAGTAAGATTATTAATCCTTTCATTGGATAATGGTAAATCTAAAATTATCTGTTCTCCAGTTTCCTTCTTAACACATGCTTTAGAATACCATATTTGCACATATTCAAGGAATTCATTCTCCTTCACATTGCTTATTGGATTGATCCAGTCGATATGTTGATTAAAATCTTCCATGATTACTACATTGTGGCTGTTTCGTACAGCTGTAATTTTGTCCCAGTTTACCACTACTGTTTAATAGTGGCATATAATAATTCCCATTAATATTTATTGTCCATTGTTGTTTCTTTGTTCCACCCAAATGGATTCTACACTTTGTTCTTTCAATTTACAATCCATTCTCACTAAAGTACATTCCCATCCCTCCTTAACATCACCAATCCACGCCCCCGCCCTCCCCTTTTTCCTTTTAGCCTGTCATTCCTAAATATCAAAGATCACTGAATGTTCAGATGCCACCCTTGGCAACATTTCTGCCTTGACTTGGTCATGACAACTCAACCATACACTTTCTTATTTATGCTACCATTCACCCATTGAAAATGCTGTGAAATCTTTTGCCCTCCCTCCTACTCTATTTCGTCAGCCATGTGTTCATTCATTCAATCTCTTCAGTCAAAGGTTTATCAGAACCTGAGCAGTTTGGACAATCATTTGTGGCAGAAACAGAGAGGGCTATCTTGATATTGGGGGCATCCCACTCTATGCGTTTATGCTTTTAGCTGAGCGTTGAAGCGAGTTTCTCACTGAGCAATAGTGAGTTGCTATTTAATGGGGATTATCACGCTTTAAATTCCTTATTAACAGCCCAACATATCTCATTAATATTCAAAGGAAAACAACACTACACACAGACTCTTGCAATGTACAGAACACAGATCTGCAGAGTCTCTAGTGTCTTGCCATCCCAATTCTCTAGCTTTCTGGTTGTTGTGCAATTTCCTGCCCCACCTATCGCTAACCAACTTCATTCACACCAATACTTTTGGACACAGAGGCCAAACAAAGTATAGGGATCTTGTCGGACAAAGCCAATAATGTAAACAGAACATACTTCCCCTGTACAGCTTGTTTCTTTTGCTTCCCCATGCTTCAGCATTCTCTCACTATTGACATTGATGGTACATCCCACGTGACCATGAAGTTTTACACATACAACAGGTTCAAGGTTACCAGAGTGACAAACAATCTGATGTAAGGTCAAAACACTACAATTCATAGAAACATATCAAATAATGTATAGTGCATTGCCTTTGGTGCCACCAAATTCTCCCCCCCACCCTCCTTCCCACTCCCTCCAAGTTTACCCCCAGTTTTTGCAACTTGGGTTGGGGAGGCCTGCTCAACAGTGGAGACTGTTAGCCCTGCAGGTTTTGTTGAGTAACCCCATGGATGCTTGTATTTGTACTTGCCAGAGGCAAGTGAATGCTCTCAGCCTGCACTTCTGAGGGTCAGGAGATAGTAGGCAGGATACAGGAGAATGGCTGACTAGCTCTGGAGTGCCCTGATAAGACTTTTCTGAGGACCCTTATTAAGAGTCTGTATTAAACTCAGGAACTAAAATCTCAATTAATGCCTATCTCCAGTGTAATGATATTGGAAGTTAGGGAACTTAAGGAAATTAACAGTTACTGCCACACATATTTAGTTTTCATACTGGATTTCTTTTCAGCTTCAATATCTCAGAAGCTGAGGCCTGACACATTATAACTCAGATCATGTCTTTATCTGCTTGATAGCAAGATCATTTATGGTTAGATGAGGTAATAAACAGTAATCCTTTGTTTTGCTTTTTAGCTTACTTGTTATATTCTGCACACTTAGCTGATTTCAACTTCGAAAGGCAGTAGAATAAGTAAATCAACAGATAATACTTTAGGCTATAAGATACCAGACAAATGTATTAAAGAAGAATTGGATAAATTAACAGGATTACTGAGCTGTAGTTTTATAGTAGGTGAATGTCCTCCAAATATGACTTGACAGTTTCTTGTTGCTTGTCTACCTAATATCTGGATTGGAATTCAATGTCTTTTGGGGACAGTTTGGAAGAGAGGAGATTTGGTGGGATCGTGCAGGAAGATGGCTGATCATCCTGCCACTAAGCAAACTTACCCCTAGCAGAAAATGGAGTAGAATTCCTTTGTGCCGAGAAATGATTGAACTACTCCAGTAGTGAATGCAAGTGTTATCAATTCTAGAAGGAGCAAAAGTCCCTTGGGCCAGATGGGATTTATTTGAGGATTTTCTAGGAAGCTAGGGAGGAGGTGTTGGAGCCTTTGGCTTTGATCTTTGAGTCATCATTGTCTACAGGTTTAGTACCAGAGGACTGGAGGATTGCAAATGTTGTGCCCTTGTTCAAGAAGGGCAGTAGAGATGACCCAGGTAATTATAGACCAGTGAGCCTTACATCCATTGTAGGAAAAGTTTTGGAAAGGATTCTAAGAGATAGGATTTATAATCATCTAGCAAGCAACAATTTGATTGCAGATAGGCAATATGGTTTCATCAAGGGCAGGCCATGTCTCACAAACCTTATTGAGTTTTTTGAGAAGGTGACCAAGCATGTTGATGAGGGTAGGGCAGTTGACCTGCTGTACATGGACTTCAGTAAAGCCTTGGATAAAATTCCACATGATAGGCTGTTGTAGAAAATTCAGAGGCATGGGATTGAGGGTGATTTAGCAGTTTGGATTAGAAACTGGCTTTCTGAAAGAAGGCAGCAAGTGATGGTTGATGGAAAATATTCAGCCTGGAGTCTGATTACTAGCGGTGTGCTACAATGATCTGTTTTGGGACCACTGCTCTTTATCATTTTTATAAATGACTTAGACACAGGCATAGGTGGATGGGTTATTAAGTTTACAGATGACACTAAAGTCAGTGAGGTAGTGGACAGTGTGGAACAATGTTGCAGGTTGCAGGGGGACTTGGATAATCTGCAGAATTGGACTGAGAGGTGGCAGATGGAGTTCAATGTAGATAAATGTGAGGTGATTAACTTTGGGAAGAATAATAGGAAAGCAGAATACTGGGTCAATAGAAAGATTCTTTGCAGAGTGGATGTGCAGTGTGATCTTGTGTCCATGTACATAGATCCCAGAAAATTGCCACCCAGGTTGACAGTACTGTTAAGAAGGCATATGGTGTGTTAAGTTTTATTGGTAGAGGGATTGAGTTCCAGAGCTGTAATGTCATGCTGCAACTATACAAAACGCGAGTGCGGCTTCACTTGGAATATTGTGTGCAGTTCTGACCACCCTTTTACAGGAAGGATATGGAAGCATTGGAAAAGGTGCAGAGGAGATTTACCAGGATGTTGCCTGGTCTGGAGGAAAGGCTGAGACACTTGGGTCTGTTCTCATTGGAAAGAAGAAGGCTAAGAGAGGATTTGATAGAGACATACAAGATGATCAGAGAATTAGATAGGGTAGACAGTGAAAGTCTTTTTCCTAGGATGATAACAACAGCTTGTACGAGGGGGCATAATTATAAATTGAGGGGTGATACATTTAAGACAGATATCAGAGGCAGGTTCTTTACTCAGAGAGTTGTAAGGACATATAATGCCCTGCCTGTCAATGTAGTTAGCTCAGCCATATTAGGGAGATTTAAACAATCCTTGGATAAGCACATGAATGATGATGGTATAGTGTAAGGGGATGGGCTTAGTTCACAGGTCGGTGTAACATCGAGGGTTGACATAATCCCAGAGGACCATAGGACTGCTCTGTCTTCAGAGAGACTATTGATGGTGAACTTAACCTGCCTCAGCTGAGTGACAAAGTTGGGAAGGACAGTCCTTCATGTAACCTCAGGCAGTGCAGGAAATGAACCCATGCTCTTGACATCATTTCACGTCACAAACCAGCCATCCAGCCAACTGAGCTATCCAACCCCTTAAAGGAAGTAGTTCCAGAGATAGTGGATACACTGGTAGTAATCATCCAGAAAGCATTAGACTCTGGAAAAGTCTAAGAAGAATTAAAAAGCTGCCAATTGGCACACTGATTGAAAAAGGGACAGAGGTAAACAAGAAACAGGTAACTATAAGCGAATTAGTTCAACATCTGGCATGAGAAAATGATACAGTCTGTTCTAAAGGATATAATAAAAGAGCATTTGGAAATAAATTATGTAATCAGGCAGAGTCACCATGGTTTCATGAAGTGGAAAATCATGCCTGGCGAACCTATTAGAGTTCTTTGAGGACACGATAAGCAGAATAGATAAAATGAACCATTGGTTGTATCATAGAATCATAGAATCATACAGTGCTATAATGTTACAAATATACTAAAACCAATGCTAGACCCATTGTTCCGCAGTAGGTGTATGGGTTCGAATATTATGACCTTCAAGTGCTCATTTAGTGATGTTTTAAACGTTGTGAGGTTTCCTGCATCAACTATCCTCCCAGGAAGTGTATTGCAGACCCCTACCATCATTTGGGTGAAAAAAACACTTTTCCTCAAATTCTCACTAAAACTTCTGCCTTTTACTTTAAAATGTAACAATGAAAGGTAGGTCCTTAGGGAGCACAGAGGAACAAAGGGACCTTGATGAGGAAGTCCATTGATCCCTGAAAGAGTCAGCACTGACAGACTGGTCGTGAAAAAAGTGTACAAAATGTTCATCTTCATTAACCAGGGCAGAGAATATAGGAGTAAAGAAGACTTGTTATAACTTTATAAAACATTGGTCTGGCCATGGATGGAATACAATGTGCAGTTGTGGTTGCCACACTGTCAGAAGGATGTGATTGCACTGGAGAAGGTGTTTAGATCAGAGTGGCGCTGGAAAAGCACAGCAGGTCAGGCAGCATCCGAGGAGCAGGAAAAGCGACGTTTCGGGCAAAAGCAGGAAGCCTCCAGGGTGGAGCGATAAATGGTTGGGGGGGTAGGGAAGGTGGGGGGGGAAGGTAGGAGGAGGGGGTGGCTGGGGAGAAGGTAGCAAAGAGTACAATAGGTGGATGGGGGTGGGGATGGAGGTGATAGGTTAGAGAGGAGGGTGGAGCGGATAGGTGGGAGGGTGGCAGGTAGAGCAGGTCATGAGGACAGTGCTGAGCTGGAAGGTGGGGGGGAAATGAGGAAACTGGTGAAGTCCACATTGATGCCCTGGGGTTGAAGTGTTCCAAGGCAGAAGATGAGGCGTTCTTCCTCAAGGCATCGGGGGTGAGGGAGCGGCGGTGGAGGAGGACCATGACCTGCATGTCCTCGGCAGAGTGGGAGGCTGAGTTGAAATGTTGGGCCATGGGGCGGTGGGGTTGATTGGTGCGGGTGTTCCAGAGATGTTCCCTAAAGTGCTCTGCTAGGAGGCGTCAAGTCTCCCCAATGTAGAGGAGACTTCATCGGGAGCAACGGATACAATAAATGACATTGGTGGATGTGCAGGTGAAACTTTGATGGATGTGGAAGGCTCCTTTGGGGCCTTGGATGGTGGTGAGGGAGGAGGTATGGGCGCAGGTTTTGCAATTCCTGCGTTGACATGGGAGGGTGCCAGGATGGGAGGGTGGTTTGTTGGGGTGTGGACCTGACCAGGTAGTCACGGAGGGAACCGTCTTTGTGGAAAGGGTTGGTGAGGGAAATATATCCCTGGTGGTGGGGTCTGTTTGGCAGTGGTGGAAATGTCGTCGGATGATGCTGTTAATGCGAAGGTTGGTAGGGTTGAAAGTGAGCACCGGGGGAGTTTCTGTCCTTATTACGGTTGGAGGGGTGGGATTTGAGGGCGGAGGTGTGGGATGTGGATGGGATGTGTTGGAGCGCATGTTCAACCACGTGAGAAGGAAAATTGCGATCTCTAAAGAAGGAAGCCATTTGGTGTGTTCTGTGGTGGAACTGGTCCTCCTGAGAGTAGATACGGCGGAGGCGGAGGAATTGGGAATACGGGATGGCGTTTTTGCAGGAGGTAGGGTGGGGAGAGATGTAATCCATCAACTTCACTAACACATTCCACCCTGACCTTAAATTACCTGGACCATCTCTGACATCTCCCTCCCCTCCTGGACCTCTCCATCTCCGTGGGTGGCATGGTGGCACAGTGGTTAGCACTGCCGCCTCACAGCGCCAGAGACCCGGGTTCAATTCCCGACTCAGGCGACTGACTGTGTGGAGTTTGCACATTCTCCCCGTGTCTGCGTGGGTTTCCTCCGGGTGCTCCGGTTTCCTCCCACAGTCCAAAGATGTGCACATCAGGTGAATTGGCCATGCTAAATTGCCCGTAGTGTTAGGTAAGGGGTAAATGTAGGGGTATGGGTGGGTTACGCTTCGGCGGGTCGGTGTGGACTTGTTGGGCCGAAGGCCTGTTTCCACACTGTAAAGTAATCTAATCTAAAAAAAATCTAATCTAATCTCCATTAATGATGACCGACTTGACACTGACATTTTTTTACAAACCCACCGACTCCCACAGCTACCTGGATTGCACCTCTTCCCACCCCACCTCCTGCAAAAATGCCATCCCGTTTTCCCAATTTCTCCGCCTCCGCTGTATCTGCTCCCAGGAGAACCAGTTCCACCACAGAACACACCAGATGGCCTCTTTCTTTAGAGATCGCAATTTCCCTTCTCACGTGGTTGAAGATGCCCTCCAACACATCTCATCCACACCCCGCACCTCTGCCAACAAGGTTCCAACCTTCCAGCTCAGCACTGTCCTCATGACCTGTCCTACCTGCTAATCTCCCTTCTCACTTATCCGCTCCTCCCTCCCCTCTGACCTATCACCTCCATCCCCACCCCCATTCACCTCTTGTACTCTTTGCTACCTTCTCCCCAGCACACCCCACCCCCCCACCCCCACCCCCACTTACCTCTCCACCCTGTAGGCTGCCTGCCTCTATTCTTGATGAAGGGCTTTTGGCCGAAACATCGATTTTGCTGCTCCTCAGATGCTGCCTGACCTGCTGTGCTTTTCCAGCACCACTCAGATCTAAACTCTGGTTTCCAGCATCTGCAGTCCTCATTCTTGCCCTGGAGAGGGTGTTGCCTGGAGTGTAATGACTCAGTTATGAGGAGACACTGGATAAACTGGCTTTGTTTTCCTTGGAACAGAGGAGCTTGAGGAGTGAGCGAAATGAGATCTACAAAATTATGACAGGCATAGAGTGGAGCATTAGAATTTCTTTCTCACAGCAGATGTGTCTAAGACCACAAGGCATCAGTTTAAGGGGAGGAATAAGATGTTTAGAAAAAATCTGGAAACAAAATCACCCAGAGGGTCTTAGCAATATGGAACTTGTTGTCTGAGAGTGTTGGTGGAAGCAGATACTCTCACAACATTTAGGAACAATCTGGATGAGCACTTTAAATGCCAGCGCAAAATAGGCCAAGTGCAAGTAAATGGGATTAGTGCTTGTTGATTGGCATAGACATGATGAGTGGAAGGGCCTTTTTCTATACTGTATTACTGTCTGACTCTCAGACTCTGAGTGCCACAGGGAGTAGTGCTCAGCCACATGTATTCACGCAGAGAGTGGTGCGTGTATGGAATGAGCTGCCAGAGGAAGTGGTGGAGGCTGGTACAATTGCAACATTTAAAAGGCATCTGGATGGGTATATGAATAGGAAGGGTTTGGAGGGATAAGGGCTGGGTGCTGACAGGTGGGACTAGATTGAGTTGGGATATCTGGTCAGCATGGATGGGTTGTACCGACAGGTCTGTTTCCATGCTGTACATCTCTATGACACTATGACTCTATTTACAATATATATTCCTGATCTAGTTAAGTGTATTATCGCCATGTGCTGAATGACACCAAATAAAAGAGTTGTGTCTACAGAGAGATATAAATGGGTTAAGTTAATGGACAAAAATGTGATAGCTGGAATATAACGTGGGAAAACATGAGATTCTGCACTTTGTCAGGCATAATAGAGGAACTTATTATTGTTTGAAAATGGAAAGACTGCAGAAAGCTACAGGACAGAGAGATCTAGGGTCCTCGTGCATAAATCACAAAATGCTAGCATCCACGTTCAGCAACTGGGCTGCCGGCCTTTATTTCGAAGTAAAGAATAATAAAATGGGAAGGTCTTGCTGAAGCTATACTTGGCACTGGTCCAACTATGCCTGGAATACTGTGAATGGATTTAGTCTCCCGATCTTAGGGAAGATATACTGGCATTGAAACATAAAACAGCATTAAAATGGGAGCTGCAACAGGCCAATTAGTCCTTTGAGCCTGCTCCACCATTCATAATGATCATGGCTGAACATTCAAGACAATCATATGAACAGGAATAAATCATATAGACCGTGAAGCATGCTTTGTCCTTCAATTAGATTATAACTGTTCACTAACTCAGCTACATTTTCCTGGCCTATATTATCCCTGCCCTTGCCACCTTCAGAAAGCTATTTATGCGGTTAGGCACCAAATTGATGGTACAGTGGGCAATGAAGAAGATTATCTCAGACTACAACGGGATCTTGATCAACTGGGCCAGTGGGCAAACGAATGGCAGATGGAATTTAATTCAGATAAATGCGAGGCGTGCATTTTGATAAGGTAAATCAGGGCAGGACTTACATAGTTAACGTTAGGGCCCTGGGGAATGTTATCAAACAGAGAAACATAGGGGCACAGGTACCTACTTCCTTGAAAATGGCATCACATGTAGACAGGTGGTGAAGAAAACATTTGGTATTCTTGTCTTCATCAATCAAATCATTGAGTACAGGTGTTGGGACATCATGTTATAGCTGTACAAGATACTGGTGAGGACACATTTGGAATACTGCATTCAATTCTGCTCACCTTGCTATAGGAAGCATGTCATTAAATTGGAAAAAGTGCAAAAAAGATTTACAAGGATTTTCTGAGACACAAGGGGCCTAGATAAGATGAATAGCCAAGGTCTTTTTCCAAGGGTAGGGGAGTCCAGAGCCAGAGGGCATAGGTTTAAGGTGCGAGAAGAAAGATTTAAAAGGGACCTGAGAGGCAACGTTTTCATGTAGAGGATAGTAGCCAGAGGAAGAGGTAGGGACAGGTAAATTACAGCTTGTAAAAAACATTTGTACATGCACATGAATAGGAAAGATTTAGAGGGATATAGGCCAAATGCTGGCAAATGGGACTAATTCAGTTTAGGATACCTGGTCAGCATGGATGAGTTGGACTGAAGGGTCTGTTTCTGTGTTGTATGACTTTTTGACTCTAAATTGAAGGTGGCTGTAAAAAATACCCTCTTCCTGAATTCTTCCCATACCTTTGATCCTTTTAAACCTAAGATATATATTCAGTTCTTTGCTGAAAACATTCAATGATTTGCCCTCTACTGCTTTCTGTGGTCAAGAATTCCATTGACTCACCATTCATTGGATGAGGTATTTCTCCTCATCTCAGTCTTGAATGGCCCACTGTGTATCCTTAGAATGTGACCCCCAGTTTTGGACTCCTCAGTCATCAGGAACATCTTTCTTGCATCTACTCTGTCTAGTTTGCATTTTATAGGTTTCTAATGAGATTACCCCCTCATTCTTCTAATTCCTGATGAAGGGCTTTTGCCCGAAACGTCGATTCTCCTGCTCCTTGAATGCTGCCAGACCTGCTGTGCTTTTCCAGCACCAAACTCTTGATTCTAATGTCCAGCATCTGCAGTCCTCACTTTTGTCCAGTGAATTTAATCCTAACCGTTCCAGTCTCTCTTCATGCATAAATCCTGCTATACTAGGAATCATTCTGGTAACCTTTCATTGCAGCCCCTTCATAGCTAGAGCATACTTATGTGGCAGAGAGTGCACATTACACACAGGACATATTAGTCATTTTGGAACTCAGCAAACTGGAGTGTTAGGAAGTCACCTTCAATAATAATTGTCTGCCTAAGACAGGAAGAGGATTTCACGAGGAATCAGAGCTCCAGAATATTAATGTGATGTTTAACTGTTCATCTGGAGCCAAACTTTGAATATATTAAGAATAAATAAACAGAACTATACTTACAGCTCAGTTTGTCATTATTTTAATCCCTTTCAATTGTTCAGATATGAATTGCATAATCTCTTCTCTGTTTTAATATTATGGCAACAATTTCAGCATTACCCTGCCATCAAACATGTCAGCAATTAATTAAAATTAGCCAAGTTATTTATCCACCCTCATGATGTCAAGTTCTCACTGACTCCAAATGTATGCAGGTTTCTGGGCTGTCACTTTCACTGACTACTTGAAGCTAATGGGGTTCTTCTTTAAATATTCATTTTCCTGCAATAACCTGCAGCGATGTCTTGAAGGTGTGATGACTGCAGCCTTCAATGTTGACAACCATCTTGCTGTGTGTCAGATATAATTCCAACAGTGAAATGTTTTGCCTTTGATTTCTTCAGCTTTAGTCTTGCTTTGAATACCTTGTGTCTTCATTCGTCAAAAGCAGCCACTGTTGTGTTTCTGTTGGTGAAATGAAATGCAGAGAACTTTCTATGACTTGTTGTGGTCATAATCCCAGCATCAATACAATACTTATCCAGTGTCTCCAAATGTAGGCAATTAAATCATAAAAGTGTGCAGGATAGCAGTTGGAATGTTGATTGCGCAGAACAGGATAAATTTGATACATTTTGACTCCAACAAAAAAAGCAGAGGGATCTCATGATGGATGGATCATAAATTGCATTTGAAGACCAGAGGGTCTTTTCTCAATGATTTAATTTGGGGGTAAAGCTGATAGCTAGCTTTTACTTAATTAATGTTATCAAGAGGTAAGGAGTAAAGACAGGAAAATTAAGTTGATCAGCCAGGATCTATTTGAACGGTGGAACAGGAAAGATGGGCTTACTGCCATGTCTAATGATTTGTGTATTCATAGTTAAAAATCACATCACACCAGGTTATAGCCCAACAAGTTTAATTGGAAGCACTAGCTTTCGTAGTGCCACTCTTTCATCAGATGGTTGTGGAGGACACAATTGTAAGGCACAGAATTTAAGTTTGTACACCCCAGTCCAACACCGGCATCTCCAAATCATGTGTATTCATAGGTTTCATAAGCTTTTAAAAGGGTAGGCTGACTTGCTAAGTTAGTTTTCTTCATTAATGTTTTGTAGCTTCCAACTGGAGTAATATCGTAAGTACTAAACTTAAAATTGTTAAAGAGGAGTTCTGCTATTTCACCTGTTAATACATCAATCTTTCCTGGTACAGGTAGGAAGGTATAAAATGTGGAATTGGCATTGAGTTCAATAGCATTCCCTTTAAAAGCATGCCTCTCTGGTTTGAAACAGATTAAACTGAAAATGGCACATAGCAACAATAAAAAGAAAAGCTTTGTCAGAATCATACTCCCACTGTCTCTTTAATAATTACAAATGAATCATCCAGTCAGCTCAAAGTGCAACCAGCCACAGTTCCATTAGGATACAGCTCAACTGACACTTCACCACATCCAAATTACATTTTCCTTTTGTCAGTGGATTGATCTCAACATTCAGAAATATCTTTTTACTCAGCATCATTGGATAATAACACAGCAGGAGTCACTTTAGTGTGCCTTTCCTCCCTTCTGTTTTTTTATATTCAACCTCTGTGAGATACCTTAAGCTATAAAAAGGTATGACATTTGGGACAGTATCCAGGATGTAAATACAAATTGATTATGGATCATTTGTGTTGTATTTTTGTCATGCATAGTAGACACGGCCTTTTATTGCCTAAAACTTGAAATTCATAACGGTTTTGGAGTGGAAAATGAAAAATAATTAACATTATGGATGCTAGAGACACAGACTGAAAGAGTTACAAATAACAAAAGGAGGGATAATAACAATAAAGATTTCTGATGCATTTCTTTTCAATCATTTAGAGAATCTGAATTACAGAACTAATGGTCGAGATATCAACTGTTTGTGAACAATTGGAAACAAGACACAAAGTTTAGGTTTTAAATAGTCATAATCATTGGTTACCAAACTATGAGACCCAACTGGATTCATAAAAATAGCAATTAAGTCTGCAATCTGTGGGTTTATTTTTAAGATTAAAACTCAAATAAAAGGAGCTTGGGGGAACATTTTTCAGCCCAGCTCTGTAGAAAATATTTGCATGAAGGAAAAGGAGAGAATTCAACAAGAGCTTGCTTGGGCTTAAGAGGGGAAAAACAGTCATCATTTAAGATCACTCCATTCTCCTTCATTTTCTTTCATCCAGAAGTGCTCTTACATACAACGGTATGTCTTTATTCCCCCATTGGCATATCACCCATTGTATTTTTTCATCTATTAAACACCACCAGTAAATAATCTATTTTCCAAATGATTATTTTATATGCAAAGCTAGTTAAGGACAATGCAAATTATCAAAGGTGATGGAGAGGTAGGGATAGAAGGAGGGGAATAAATTAAAATGGAATTGGAAGGGGCCATTATACTTTGTTTGTGACACATACAAACCATAACAAGTGAAAGTAGTCTTGGGCCAGATAAATGGCGACGTTGATCACTGCAGTTGCTGTAACAGTCACCTCAGAATAATGAGCTGATCCTGAATCAAATAAACAAAGGGATATGAATAATCTTGATGCCTTTATCTCGCCAAAGTGTTAGGCTAAAGCCATCAATGGTTGACCTACAGAAGCTGTTTACTATCTGATGTTATTTTTTTCCTAAAGGACTTGTTTATGCACCTTATTTCTGAGGTCTACTGTAAAACACTCTTAACAATAGGTAAATATTCAAGGCAAGCCCTCCTATTTTCCTAAAAAGCCCATGAAGGTGAAATTATCTTGTGACTTATTACCTACTAGAGAATCTACTTTCCCATTCCTTATGCAGTTGGTTTACACATGGGTTACGAAAGGCCATACAAAGGCCAACCTTTGCAGAAATGGCTTGTTTCAGATCCTGCACTGGAGCCATGTTATGCCATAATAACCCTTGGCAGAAATAATGCATATACTGTTCTGTATTTCTCAAATCAGAATGCTTTTTACACAAGACAAATAGAGCAATCCATGAAAGAGTCCATAAAATACTAAGGTCCTATCATTTCTTTTAGTGTTAGTGCTCCAGTCAGGTCATTGGATTTTCTGGATGTGGTCATGAGAATTGCAGTGATATCATGTGAATTCTGTCCACTTTTATGCAGAGTCTGAAGTAGAATGCTAGAGTACAAAATCTGAAAAATAATGGAAGCTCTCAGAACAATGATAATAATAAGTGAGAAAGGAGAGCCTGACTAATTTACCTTGTTCTTTCTAACGCAATGTAAATAAGTTGTGGGTTATGTAGACAATGCAATTCATTTTCTAATGGAGGAGAATGTGCAGACAAGACAATGAATTAATTTTCTTCATAACCAGTGAAGATAATTCCATAATGATACCAGAACTCAAATTTAACTTCCAATTTACATTAGTCGACTGAAATGGGAGATGGCACAGGGGCAGGGTGACACTAGGCACATGGATATGCAAGATGGCCACTGAGCCATAAGCTGACCACTTAATACAAAAGATGGCCACCAGACCACAAAATGGAGAGAGACAGCAGAGCAGACACAAATACTGTCTGGGGTCACCAGAATGCCAGCACAATGCAGTCACAACCTAGTTGATTAGTTTAAGGTGGGTGGGGGAAAGAATACACGTGAGTAACATATACTGCTTGCCAAAGTCTCTGGGTCCAGCCAACACCTTTGATAGAAATGCTAACTGCTTGATACAGACTCAATACAAATTGCTAATAGCCAGGTCTGCAGCAATCGTCCTTCTCAGGAAGAGCGATTAGCGCCCATTACTACAGCAATGGATTTCCATGCAGATGCTGAAATTGACAATGTCTGCGCTGAAACTGACAATGACCGCACTAAAATTAACAAAGGCTGCGCTGGAACTGACAATGACTGCACCAAAACTATCAATGATTCTGCAATGTTTACAATAAACAAACTATATTACAAAGACAATAACCTCATCACTGACCTATTATATTACAACATGTACAAAAGTATCTTGACATGTGCTCCAGGTTGAGAGAAACATCGCAGCTCACCAGTGTGCTGTTGGTGTCTTTCTCTCCCTGGAGCTCTGGTATTTCCTTGTACAATAAACTCTGTCGTTGAACCCCGACTCTGACTCCGAGGCTGGTGATTTCACCTACAACAATTGGCGTATTTATTACTGGTTCTTATTACTGGTGCCCTGGTTGTAGGCACAACCAGGGAGCCGGGGTAAGAACCAATTTGTACCTGGTATGGGAAGAGTCAGACCGGACCAAAGACACAGTTTAAAAGGTATATGATTGTAATGTCTAACTTGCTACAATACTGAGTTAAAAAAATTTAGGTGCATGTCTGAGGAGAATAAGTGTTAACTGTATTAACTGTTGTAAGAACCTGCTGCTTGTGCTGAAACAGCGAGTACAAGGTAGTGCCTGTCTCAAAAAGCCTGCCCTAAATCAGTTGTTAAGAGGGGTAGCCCCCCACCCGAAGGTTGGGATTTGAAGTGGGAATTGAAACGTCGAGGGCACTAGGAGTTGTGAAGCACAAGTGACAAAGTCGGGTTACATTGGACTCTGTAGGGGCAAACATTATAGAGTCCAGTTAGAGTTTAAGTTAAATGTTGGGTGCTGTCTGTACTGTAACTTCCAATGTGGTGAGGAAGAGGAGCTGAGCCAAACCTCAGTGGAGCGTATGTTACCAAGTTGGGGAGCTGAGTAATCGTGATACCCTATCAGTCCGTAGGGTAAATTGGCGGTGGCCAGGAGGGTAAAGAGTCCCACTGGTAGAGAACACACCGGGCTAGAGGTAGGTTTCTGGGCCTATTGGGAGGTGTTGGATCAGTAGAGGTGGCCAGGAGGGTAGAGGAGCACCAGTAGAGAGCACCCTATTGAACCAACATTCCCAGCCGACCAGTAGGTACCAACTAGTAGTGGTGCCCGGGAGGGTAGAGAAGTCCCATCGGTACAGAGCACACCTTGCTAGGAGGCTGCTATGGTAGGTATGGATGGTGCTGGGACAGTATTATTGGCCAATCTTAAAGAGGAAATTCAGAGGGTGCTAGGAAATGCTGCCACGAACTGCAGCAAGATCATGACCATGAAGCAACTTAAAGGGGAAGGAGCCTCTGAGTATCGGGAACGATTATTTAGGGTATATCAGGAATGCTCAGGGCAAGCAAACCCAGATCAGGGGGGATTCTGGGCATTCATCCAAGTTTTTAGAGATGGGCTTTCTAGCGCCCACCAAGCCATCCTGAAAATGGGAGTAATAATGTCCCAGGATTATGATGATCTAGTTGAGCAGGCTAGCAGGGTGCAGGAGGCAGAAGCTCTTGCAATAAAGGCCAAGACCTGACAAAGCAGCCGACTGGAATGGAAGCGAGAGTGGAGTAAAACTATCCTGCCACAACTGTGGCTGACAGGGACACTTTGATAGAGAACGTAGGACCCCATGATCAGGGAATAGAGCAGGGAACAATGTAAAATACTGCAGCCACTGCAACAGAATAAGACACATAGAGGCAGTGTGCTGGGAAAAGCATGGGGCACCCCCAAACACCACCCGGAACACTGCGGAACCACGAGGATCCTGAGGTCAGCAAAGCTGACAACCAGCTGCCCCCATTCGTGAGGGAAAGGGAGAGGGGAGAATTTATATACCTGCAGTAATAAGAGGGAGGAAATTTGAAATGCTAGCAGACACAGGAGTGGCTGTATCCATCACAAACTTACCCTTACTCCACACAAAATGATTCACTTATCCGGAGTAGGAGGGGATAAAACACCAGCTTACCGAAGTGAAACTATCCTTGTAGAAATAAGCAATACATATATCCCTATGAAATTCTACATATGCCCAAATAATGAGGGCACCATAATGAGCAATGACCTCATGAGAGAATATAATGTGCGAATTGATTGTGCGAAGGGGAAATTGATTTGGCCCAGATAGGATGGTCGAAAGACTGAGATTGGGAAACTTACAAATCACTTTGAAACTATTAAAGTGTCTACAGTCACCAGTAGGGACTGGAACCTCAAAGGGTGGATTCGGAGCCATCTGCAACTCCATCCCTGGAGCATGGGCAGAAACAAATTTAGATACAGGTCTAGTCAACACAGACCCGATAAGGGCTCCCAGGCCAGAGCATAAGTCCCACAGGGAATGCCCAATAAAACACAAAGCTGAAAAAACTGTTGTGGAGATGATGAAAGGACTAGTGAAACAGGGAATCCTGAAAGAAGCCAGTACTAAAGCCTGATGGGAGCTATAGGCTCACCATTGATTATACAATACTAAATAAGGTCACCCCCAAATTGCACCCTATTGTAGCACACCCCTCCACCATTTTAAATAGCTTGGCCCTGAACACAATATTTTTACTCTTTTAGACATAGCTAATGGGTTCTGGTCTATCCCATTACACCCTGAGTCCCAGAATAAATGTGCTTTTCCAGTAAGGGACAGGCAGTACACGTGGACTCGCCTGCCACAAGGGTTCCACAATATCTCCGCTGTTTTTCACAGGGCAATGAGTGACATTCTGAAGAGAATAGATTTACCAGAAGGCAGCACTGCCCTCCAATATTTAGATGATATCTTAGTAACCTCAGAATCCGAGTCAGGACACCAGGAAGCTTTATGTCTAGTATTACAGGAATTAACAATCGCCCCACTTAGCCCCACAAAGGCACAAATTGACAAAACCTGCGACACCTTATGTCCCAGGGACTCAAAGAAATGCCCAATGATTCTAAGAAGGCAATCTGACAGATGCCATGACCTGCCACTGTCAGAGGAGTCAGAAAGGTCACGTGGCTATTCAACTACAGTTAGAGCTTTATACCTGAGTTCGCAAAATTGGCTGAACCAATCCAGAGATTAACTAAAGGAGGCAAGCCCACCTTGGAACCTGTAACCTCGGGGCCAGAACAGGAGGAGGCATACAGTCAGCTTAAACCTCGGCTCATATCGGCCCCTGGGCTAGGGCTGCCAGATCCCAGCAAGGATTTTCACATCCACTGTAATAACGAGGGAGGATTTTACTCCGCAGTGGTCACCCAGGACCACGGTAACAGGAGAAGGCCCATTGGACACTACTCAGCTACAGAATGGCCAGTAGTCACCAGGTTGTCCAGGTGCATAGCAGCCTCAGACTGTGCTGCTTGGGCCGTTAGGGTTAGCAAGCCCATAGTAATGACAGGGAATGTCATCTTCCACACTAAACACACCCCCATAGAGATGCTAAACACAGGGAAACTGAAGGCCATCTCCAACATGAGAAAGGCAAAGTGGGAGGCAGTTCTTTTACCCTCAAGTTGGTCCGTGGTAATAGGGATACAGGAGAATACCCAACTGAAGGAATTCTAGACCCAGGGAAACCGTACAACTGTGGGGATATAGATGGGGATGAAGGTGGGGGAAGAGTAAAAGATACCCCTTAGACACAGCCGAGGAGACTCTCTTCATGGGCGGGTCATGAAAATATGTAACAGGGTCACCCCAAACAGGATGGGCTGTGGTAAATGATAAGTTAGAAATAGTTAGAAACAAAAGGATTGATGGAAGTCAGTCCACACAGGTAGCAGAACTGGTAGCACTCACCAAAGCACTGGAACTAACAAAATAGTTAATACGCCTTTCGTGTAGTCCATGACTACATAGTGGTAAGAGGATTCAACACCGCAGAGGGAAGCCCTATCATACACCAATTAAGATTTCAGGTACCATTGAGTGCCACTGAACAGCCAAAGAAGCTGCAGTAATAAAAATAAAAGCCCATCAAAAGGAGCCAGCAAAGGAGAGTCTAGGGTGGCTAAAATTTAAAGGAAACCAGCCAGCAAGCAGAGCAGCTCAGAAAACCCTAGAAAAAGAAGCCATTAACCTGACTGCAATAGCCACTATTGAATTAGCAAAAGATGTTATCCAAATTCAGCACCTTACAGGAGGACACCAGCAGGAAGTGCAAGAGAGCAATGGAAACTGCAGGGGGCATTCAAAGGGGAGGATGGGGTCTGGAGGCGAGCAGACAAGGTGGTAGCACTAGCATGTAGACAGAACACATTGCCTGAACTGCACCACAGGCTCTCCCATACAGGTAGAGAGGTCATGATAGCAAGCCTAGGGAGAGAGTGGTAGTGGAAGGGAATGGGAAGAGACGTGGCCAAGTACTGCCACAGATGCATGGTTTGTGCACAACATAACCCAGGGAGACCCATAAAAGTTAGGATGGTACACCAGCCCAGACCAAGGGGACCCTGGGAACACCTTCAGATAGATTTTACAGGGCCACTACCACCTTCCCATGGGAAAACATACTGCCTGGTCATCATCGACCAATTCACCTGGTGGGTAGAGACATTCCCAACCAAAAGCTGCACTGTGACCACTGTAGCCAGAACATTAGTGGAGGAGGTAATTCTGGGGTGGGGGTGTACCCCTCCAGGTCGACTCTGACCAAGGGACACATTTTACAGGCAAAGACATGGAGACTGTCTGCCAATCACTTGGCATTAGACAAAAATTTCACATTCCTTATCACCCGCAGAACTCAGAGATGGTAGAGAGAATGAATAGAACACTCAAAAATACTTTAGCTAAGGCTCGGCAAACCTCAGGCAGAACATGTGCTGAAGTGCTGCCAGCCACTCTAATGAAATTGAGAGTCACCATAAATCAGGGAACAGGGCTAACACCATATGAATTAATGACCGGGCAAGCAATGCAATTGCCAGAGATAATTATCACAGGTGGCACCGATGTGGGTCCATTAAAAGACAGAATTCGGCACTATGTGATAGAATTAAGCGCCCAGTTGAAAGGGATGCAGAAATCTGTAATTGATAAGCAGGATAAAAAGAAAAAGGCAGGGGAACTTGAAATCTTCCCTGAGATCCCACCACATCCTGGTGCGAGAAGTGCCTGACAAACCAGGATTTGCCCCAAAATGGAATGAGCCATATGACATGGTAATAAGTGGGGACGTCTGTGTCTCCATAGATATTAAAGCAAAAGGCACATGGAAGCACTGGACCCAACGAAAACCATTTAAAGACTCCTGCGACCAAACTAATGTCATTGAACATTCTCCAGGTGCAGACAGGAACAGCTAACAAGACAGTAATCCCAGGGGGAATACCGAAAACGCAACAGAACAAACCACACAGAAGCACAACTGCACCTGCTAGAGTCAGAGAGTCATAGAGATGTACAGCATGGAAACAGACCCTTCAGTCCAACCCATCCATGCCGACCAGACATCCCAACCCAATCTAGTCCTACCTGCCAGCACCCGGCCCATATCCCTCCAAACGCTTCCTATTCATATACCCATCCAAATGCCATTTAAATGTTGCAATTGTACCAGTCTCCACCACTTCCTCTGGCAGCTCATTCCAAACATGTACCACCCTCTGTGTGAAAAGGTTGCCCCGTAGGTCTCTTTTATATCTTTCCCCTCTCACCCTAAACTTATGCACTCTATTTCCCCGACCCCGGGGAAAAGACTTTGACTATTTATCCTATCCATGCCCCTCATAACTTTGTGAACCTTGATAACGTCACCTCTCAGCCTCCAATGCTCCAGGGATAAACAGCCCCAGCCTGTTCAGCCTCTTCCTATAGCTCAAATCCTCCAACCCTGGCAACATCCTTGTAAATCTTTTCTGAACCCTTTCAAGTTTTGCAACATCTTTCCGATAGGAAGGAGACCAGAATTGCATGCAATATTCCAACAGTGGCCTAACCAATGTCCTGTACAGCCGCAACATGACCTCCCAACTCCTGTACTCAATAGTCTGACCAATAAAGGAAAGCATACCAAACACCTTCTTCACTATCCTATCTACCTGTGACTCCACTTTCAAGGAGCTATGAACCTGCACTCCAAGGTCTCTTTGTTCAGCAACACTCCCTAGGACCTTACCACTAAGTGTATCAGTCCTGCTAAGATTTGCTTTCCCAAAATGCAGCACCTCGCATTTATCTGAATTAAACTCCATCTGCCACTTCTCAGCCCATTGGCCCATCTGGTCCAGATCCTGTTGTGATCTGAGTTAACCCTCTTCGCTGTCCACTACACCTCCAATTTTGGTGTCATCTGCAAACTTACTAACTGTACCTCTTATGCTCGCATCCAAATCATTTATGTAAATGACAAAAAGTAGAGGACCGAGCACCAATCTTTGTGGCACTCCACTGGTCACAGGCCTCCAGTCTGAAAAACAACCCTCCACCACCACCCTCTGTCTTCTACATTTGAGCCAGCTCTGTATTCAAATGGTTAGTTCTCCCTGTATTCCGTGAGATCTAACCTTGCTAACCAGTGTCCCCTGGGGAACCTTGTCAAATGCCTTACTGAAGTCCATATAGAACATATCTACCGCTCTGTCCTCATCAATCTTCTTTGTTACTTCTCAATCAAGTTTGTGAGACATGATTTCCCACGCACAAAGCCATGTTGACTATCCCTAATAAGTCCTTGCCTTTCCAAATACATGTACATCCTGTACCTCAGGATTCCCTCCAACAACATCCGGCTCACTGGTCTATAGTTCCCTGGCTTATCCTTATCACCCATCTTAAACAATGGCACTATGTTTGCCAACCTCCAGTCTTCCAGCACCTCACCTGTGACAATCGATGATCCAAATATCTCAGCAAGAGGCCCAGCAATCACTTCTCTAGCTTCCCACAGAGTTCTAGGGTACTCCTGATCAGGTCCTGGGGATTTATCCACTTTTATGCATTTCAAGACACCCAGCACTTCCTCCTCTGTAATATGGACATTTTGCAAGGTGTCACCATCTATTTCCCTACAGTCTATCTCTTCCATATCCTTTTCCACAGTAAATACTGACGCAAAGTACTCATTTAGTATCTCCCCCATTTTTTGCGGCTCCACACAAAGGCCGCCTTGCTGATCTTTGAGGAGCCCTATTCTTTCCCTAGTTAGCCTTTTGTCCATAATGTATTTGTAAAAGCCCTTTGGATTCTCCTTAACCCTATTTGCCAAAGCTATCTCATGTCCCCTTTTTGCCCTCCTGATTTTCCTCTTAAGTATAGTCCTACTGCCTTTATACTCTTCTAATGATTCACTCGATCTACCCTGTCTATACCTTACATATGCTTCCTTCTTTTTCTTAACCAAACCCTCAATTTCTTTAGTCATTCAGCATTCCCTATACCTACCAGCCTTCCCTTTCACTCTGATAGCAATGTACTTTCTCTGGTGACGAAAACAAAGACTTTGACTGACAACTTTATTTACCTGCTAAAATGTATATACCTGCATGTATTTTATTGTGTTTAAGTGTCATGACTGTCGGAAGCACGTCAAGATTTGAAGGCAATCTCTTCTATAAAACCCACCTAAGCTTGTATGGGACCCAAACTGTCTGCTGACCACTGGCACGATCAGTAGAATCCCTATTTGTGGCCACCCCAATGTGGACCCCTCACGACCTGTATACAGTAGACACCTCGGGAGAGCCATATAAGGGGCAGATAGGAAAATACAAATGGGGTCTCCAAGGTAGACGTGTGCAGCTGGGCAGGACCACCGGCCTGGGGAAGGGTAGATCCATTTAAAACCCAGTAATTACCCGCTCTGTTTCACAGTGCAGGGATGGGAATGCCTTTATGCCTTGGTTCCCAAAAATGACTGATGCGTTCAGACACAGTGCACTTATGAGCACTGTACAGTTACTAGGGAACAGTTTACCTGCACCTGCAGCAAGGAGGCTTGCTTGAACGTAACCGGAGGCAGACAATTCATTTATGGTCAGTGCAATGGTGCTTGTGTCAGCCAACTCCGTATTAATTACCCGTTCGACACTTACCAGCTGGTGGAAATACCTGGGGAATCAGAGGCAACATGGGTGGACAGACAGACAGATGGACGGACAGGACAATGTATGTTACCGAGCGGTGAAGGGATTTGTTTTTCTATTTAAGGGGACTTACGTGATAGACGCCCCAGACCTCCCAAACCTGATCACAGTCAGGACAATTGCACCCCTTAGTGTACCACGCCCAATGGGCGAGATGTCCGGAGAAGGATAGTGACCCGCTCCATCAGTCAGCAGTTCTGTGCTGACTGGGAGGTCCCCACCACTTTGGGGTCATCATTGGGATATGGATTCTTAGGATTTCTATCTTTGGCGTGGTGCAGCAGGGGTCGTCGGCGTGAAAAACCGAAATTACCTTCTATGTGGCCTGACTATCTTAGGCAACGATACCTCAAAAGCTCTGGAAATAATTAATACGGAGTTGGCTGAACTCAAACTCTACATACAGCAGACACATTACGTGGTGGATTATCAATTAACACAGCATGGGGGGAGTTTGTGCAATTATTGGTGTAAATTGTATCACTCATGTTACTGATGCCTCTTATAACATTACAGAAGCCATCAAGAATATCCAAGACCAGTGAGATAATTTTCGACAGGGAGACACAATTACAGACAGCTGGCTAAATTGGTTGATAGGTAAATCTTGGGGACCCTATTTGGCACACGGGGTAGTTCTTCTCATTGCATTCATGTTGGTTTTCTGTATGGGCCTCGGGTGTTTAAAGCTCTGCTGGAGGGCGCTACTGACGAGAACTGCCAGCAGCCAGTGTCACCACAGAAGAATCCCCAACAAAATTGGTGCTCCATGATACCCCTCAGGAGGAGGAGCTCCTAGAGATGACCTACCTCTACACATAAGTTGGATGGTCTGCGGGTAATCTCTGAAGTTGCCTCCTTGACCACAAAGGATGGGGGTGAAGAGGGAGATGGCACGGGGCAGGGTGACACGAGGCAAATGGACATACAAGATGGCCACTGGGCCATAAGTTAGCCACTTGACACACAAGATGGCCGCCGGACCATAATTTGGTGAGAGACAGCAGAGCAAATACAGACACTGCCTGAGGCCACCAGGAAGCCAGTGCAATGCACTCACAACCTAAGTAATTATTTGAAGGCACATGGGGGAGACAATACACATGAGTAGTGTATACTGACTACCTTTGATAGAAATGATAACTGTTTGATACGGACTCAATACAAATTGCTAATAGCCAGGGCTACAGTAATTGTCCTTCTCAGGAAGAGCAATTAGCATCCATTACTACAGTAATGGACTTCCATGCAGACGCTGAAATTGACAATGTCTGCACTGAAACTGACAATGACCATGCTGAAATTAACAAAGACTGTATTGGAACTGCCAATGACTGCACCAAAACTATCTATGATTCTGCAATGTTTACAATAAATAAACCTTTTTTACAAAGACAATAACCTCAACACTGACTTACTATATTACAAAATGTATAAAAATGTCTTGACATTTGTTTCAGGTTGAGAGAGGATTCGCAGCTGACCACTGTTGGTGTCTTTCTCTCCCCAGAACTCTGGTATTTCCTTTTATAATAAACTCTGTCACTGAACCCTGACTCTGACTCCAAGGCTGGTGATTTTCCCCACAACACAACTGTGGTATTTTATCCACACATATCAGTTTCATGGTTTGAACACAGTAGACCTATAATATTACATCAATCATTTTATTCACTCCTTGTTCCACTGGGAGAGAGTGCAACACAAGTGTCCTGGTTTTCTTGTTTTGTCTGGACTGACTTATAAAGAAACACTGGATGGGTTAGTACTATATTCACTGCAGTTTGGAAGAATGAAAGGAGATCTCATCAAAACCTATAAAACTCTAACAGGACTAGACAACAGGAAGGGTGTTCGCAATGACTGAAAATCTGAAATGAGGAGTCACAGACTAAAGTTTCGAGTAGGTCATTTAGAAATGAGGTGAGGAAAAATATCATTGCACGGAGAGTGGTTGGCCTATGGAATTCTCTGCCATAGAGGACGAAACATTGAATGTTTTCAAGTGGCACTTAGAGATACTTCTTAGGATTAAAGGGAAAAAAAGGCAATGGGAAGAAAATGGGTCCACAGTACTGAGATGCATGCTTGGCTATGGTTGTGTTGACTGATGGAACAGGCTCGAGGGGATGAACGGCCTACCCCTATTTACTATGTTTCTATATCCTAAAACGTTAGGGATGTGAAGGCCTCCCCCTTTGCTTACAATGGTAATGTTTCTTAAATTATTTTCCAAGGACCTTTTTTAACACTTGAATAATTAAGTGACACTGAAGCAGAGACAAACAAAAATGAAGCATCAATAAAACTACACATTATCATTCAGTATATAATTATTATAGCTTGTACATTATAGATCAACATACAATGTTTCATTTAAATATGAGAATTGGGTTTGCAAATAGCTTTGCAAAAATGTTATTATTTTATGTACTTACCAGTCCATTATTCTATCTGAACCATTCCAGTGCTTGGAACATGGCTACGAATATTATAGGATAGTAGCGATGTTCACATTTGCATTATACATTGATTATTTATGACAGCATTACATGAAGGTTGTAGGAACAAATTGTTGCGACATGCTGGAATCTGTACTGAAAACAACAAATACTGGAGATCCCAACAGGTCAGACAGCATCCATGGAGAGAGATCAAGCTAACGTTTAGAGTAAAGATGACTCTTCATCAGAGCTGAAGGGAAGTGTAGAGAGACAACAATTATGCTACAGTTTGAGGAGATGGTGCTGGAGGTGTTGGGTGGAGAAAAAATGTTTATAGTTTGCATAAAGTGATCGGAATGTGAGAATGGTTCCTTGACATCACTGACTTTATTATGAAATTAATCAAATAAACATCTAATTTTCCATGAAAGGTTCCAAAGGACACAATTTTTTGTTTGTTTCAAGTATGGTAGCTACATTATAGGTTCCACAGTACATTATAATTGAAATTTTATAGAGACATGGATGACATAGGCTACAACAAGATTGTGACTGAACTGCCTGAGAAGTTCAAAGAGACCTATCTCGATGTCAGCAGCAACCCGTAGAGTCAGAGAGTCATACAGCATGGAAGTAGACCCTTTTGGTCCAACACATCCATGCCAAGCAAGTATCCCTAATTTAACTAGTCCCATTTGCCTCTAAACCTTTCCTATTCCTGTACCAATCCAAATGTCTTTTAAAGGTTGTGATCATACCCACCTCTATCACTTCCCCTAGCAGCTTATTTCATACATGCACCACCCTCTTGGTGAATTTGACATGCCAGGTCAAAAAAGTTGCAGTTTAAACTGCCCATATTGATTTTTTCTTAATTATTCATAGGATGTTGGTATTGCTGGTCAGGACAACATTTATTGCCTATCCCGAATTACCAGGAGGGCAGTTAACCACATTGCCGTAGGTCGAGAGTCACATGTAGGCCACAACATGTAAAGATGAAACATTTCATTCCTTTAAAAGCACTAGTGAAGCAGATAGAGTCATAGAGTTGTACAGCATGGAAGCAGAATCTTCGGTCCAACTTGTCCATGCTGAACAGATATCCTAAATTAATCTAGTCCCATTAGCCAGCACTTGGCCCATATCCCTCTAAACTCTTCCTATTCATATACTCATTCAGATGTCTTTTAAATGCTGGAATAGTACACCAGCCTCCATCACTACCTCTGGCACCTCATTCTATACACGCACCACCACCACATGAAAAAGTTACCCCTCCGGCCCCTTTTATATCTTTCTCCCCTCACCTTAAACCTATGCCCTCTAATTTGGGACTTCCCTAGCCTTGGAAAAAGACCTTAGCAATTCACCTTATTGATGCCCCTTACGATCTTGTAAACCTCTATAAGGTCACCCCTCAGCCTCCTACACTCCAAGAAAAGAAAAGAGCCTCAATCTAATCAGTCTCTCCCAATAACTAAAACCCTCAAGTCCCTCTTTTCTGCACCCTCTCAAGTTTAATAAGATACCGTAGGCTGACCAGAATTATATGCAGCATTCTAAAAGTTGCCTTACCAATATCTTTACAGCCATAACATAAGGTCCCAACTCCTATAATCAATGGATGTAGGTTTGCTGGCTGAGCTGGAAGGTTCACGTTCAGACGTTTCATCACCATGCTAGGCAAAATCTTCAGTGAGCCTCCGGACGAAGCTTCGACCGGAGGCTCACTGAAGATGTTACCTAGTATAGTGATGAAACGTCTGAACATGAACCTTCCAGCTCCGCGAGCAAATCCACATCCAGAATCTCAACCTGAGTTACAAGTCTTCTCAAAAACTTGCTTCTATAATCAATGCTGTGACCAATGAAGGCAAGCACTTTCTTTACTGCCCTGTCTACCTGTGAGTCCACTTTCAAGGAACTATTTGTGGCATCTTCTATGCATCTGCTGAGTAGCGGTCTGAGTTTCTTGAGAGGCAGGGACTAATTTAGGAGCATTGCAGCTGACTAAACGTGTCATTGGTGGTGGCACAACTTATCTCATTTATATTCAGCTCTCTAGCTCACCAAACCTGCTGAACAAGCTGGATAATGAGAACTCTCCCACATTACTGGAGGAGTAATCCTTGGCTGAGGAAAAAGGAAGACATGGAGGAGATGAAAGGTGGCACCTTCAGATCAGATGAAGGAATGTAGTTTGGCAATACTGCCAGATGCTGCCATACCTGCTGAGTTTCTGCACTTTTTCTGATTTTTCTCTTTCCAGCATCCACAGCATTTTGTTGAATAATTTGCAATGTCATAGCCTTCACAGGAGTTGGAATCTTTGGGCAGCTGATTGTCACAATAGGTCACAGGAGTTAAAAACTAGCTAGCTTTGATTTGCCAAATGTTCTGGAGGGTTCAAGCTAATTCCAGCTTGGTGATTATGCACAAAATATGTACATACCCCCAGACGTTACAAAGCTCTTATCCAAAATGAAAACAGAAAATGCTGGAGAGGTTCAGCAGGTCTGGTAGCACATAGAACATTACAGCAGTTCAAGCCCCTCGGCCTCGATGTTGCACCGACCTGTAAAACCAACCTGAAACCCATCTATCTTACACCATTCCATTTTCATCCATATGTTTATCCAATGATCATTTAAATGCCCTTGAAGTTGGCAAATCTACTACTGTTGCAGCCAATGCATTCCATGCCCCTACTACTCTCTGAGTAAAGAAATTACCTCTGACATCTGTCCTATATCTATCACCCCTCAATTTAAAGCAATGTCCCCTCATGCTAGCCATCACTATCTGAGTAAAAAGACTCTCTCTGTCCACCCTATCTAATCCTCTGATCATCTTGTATATCTCGATTAAGTCACCTCTCAACCTTCTTCTCTCGAACAAAAACAGCCTCAAGTCCCACAGCCTTTCCTCGTAAGACCATCCCTCCATACCAGGCAACATCCTAGTAAATCACCTTTGAACCCTTTCCAAAGCTTCCACATCCTTCTTATAATGCGGTGACCAGAACTATATGCAATGCTCTAGGTGCGGCTGCACCAGAGTTTTGTAAAGCTGCAGCATGACCTCGTGGCTCTGAAACTCAATCCCTCTATCAATAAAAGCTAACACACCATATGCCTTCTTAACAACCCTATCCACCTGGGTGGCGACTTTCAGGGATCTATGTACGTGGACACCGAGATCCCTCTGCTCATCAACACTACCAAGAATCTTACCATTAGCCCAGCACTCATTATTCCTGTTGCTCCTTCCAAAGTGGATCAGCTCATGCTTTTCCACATTAAACTCAGTTTGCCACGTGCAGGGACATAAACAGAGTTAATGTCTGATATTGTTCCTTTGAGATACATGGACTTGAGATATTATGTATCATATCTGAATAGTTGCTTCATATTAAAGCTTTTTTTAAAAATAAGATCTATGATTTCAAACCCCTTTTTTGGTAGATTCTCTGATGAAAAGCCTACACAATTCTGTTCCTTCATTCTTTTGCCCATGGTGTGCACCATATTCAAATATAAAATTAGTTTACCAATGATTTTACAATAAAGCTGCTGAACAAGATACAGAACAGTACAGCAGTATCTTCATTTGTTCCACATCCAAACAACACGAAGCAGTTGCACAAAGGCTGAATACAGTTTCAGACTCTGTCCTTGAGGTTTTAAGTGACA
The DNA here is from genome assembly GCF_037043375.1 of Chiloscyllium plagiosum. Classification (NCBI taxonomy): domain Eukaryota; kingdom Metazoa; phylum Chordata; class Chondrichthyes; order Orectolobiformes; family Hemiscylliidae; genus Chiloscyllium; species Chiloscyllium plagiosum. Next base: position 120,125,201 of record NW_028270142.1, on the reverse strand, counting down.
GACAGGAGTGTGTGATGCGTGATATAAATGAAGATGCTGGAGATCTGAAACATAAACAGAAACAGAGTTTCGTGAGCAATTTCTGTTTTTGTTTGTGATGTTGGAGAGATTACTGGATCTGGCATTTGCTGTCCTTCCAGCAAACAGGTTGTTGATTAAAACAGAGTTAAAAAGTGTGGCACTGGAAAAGCACAGCAGGTCAGGCAGCATCTGAGGAGCAGGAGAGTCGATGTTTCGGGCATAAGCCCTTCATCAGGAATTACTGATTGAAAGGGTAGATCAAAAATACAGTGGAATGCAGTGTTATTCCAAATAACCTCCGTTTTCACTCATTCCAGTTGGCAGAACTAGGCCAGGCAAGGTAATACCTGTGTGAAGCTGACTGTTATGGAGTCACTTTAGATATCCTGGTTGGGAAGTAAATGTTGGCAGCCTAGCTTGACCACCCTCCCATCTCTTTGCCTTTGTAAATAATTGCTCCGTCATTAGATTCAACCTTAATGCCATTGTCCCTTCCTGGTTCTTTAATCAGCTCAAAAACACCATCAGCTCTCATTATTCCTCTGACTCAAATCTCTTATGCAACTCTCTCTCATCAACACCCCCTGGACCCCATTCTACTTGATCTACTGAAGACTTTGCCTTGATCTACTTGGCCCACAGTCTGTAATTTTCTCCGTAAGCTTCTAATCTTGCTCTTATTCAGTTATATTACTGGTCTAATTTTCAGCAAACCAATGTTCCTCAAGAGAATATGAATGAAAATCCACAATGGCATCTTTGAAAAATGAAAGTTGGAAACAAAAGCTGATATCATTAACAGAAACAGAAATTACTGATGAAACACTGCATGTCTAGCAACCGCTGTTGGGAGAGAACAGAGTTAATGTTTCAAGTCCAATGACTCTTCATTAGAACTGGTACAAGTAATTATGATCATGAAATGTTTCTAATTGTCTTAAATCCCCACCTGACTGAATAATGTCTTTTTAGGAAATAAACCCACTGTTCTTACTTGGTTTACCTTATATATGCCTCCAAAACTGTCCTATAAAATTATTTGTGTGTCTACAATCTTCTTTCATACTGCACCAATTATTCAAGATCTTTGTTTATCTGTGGTTTTCCAAAATAAACCATCCATGATCAGAATCTCCATGTGTTAAGGGCCATCACTACTTTCCAACACTACATTAAGGCATAGGGTTTTACTTTTGGAGTTTAGATTACCTTGAAAACTCTCTCTTGATCATTTTAGCTCTTGAAGGCAATTAACTGTCTTGGGATAAATGTCCCCCTGTAATGAGTATCCTGTGTGTTATATATAAAACTTGCTGTTGGTGAACCATTCACAGATTCATTATGGGTTGATGGCAATGTAATCATATTGGTTTTCCCCACAATGTTTGTTTATTCTTTCATAAAGAGTGGTAGCCAATTGGAAAGGAAGCAGCATAATGTCCATAAATCAGCTATTATAATGCAATTCAGTGACAGTTAAGCTCCTGAAAATGCAGTGATAAGGCAGGCAAAAACACTAGTGTCCTCAGCAGAATTGTTATATGTTAATACATTAATGAATGAAAGGCAAGGTTTTGAGGATGGGAGCTATAAATTCTTCTGCAAGAACATAAGCAGCAAGTTAATTTTGTTTATTTGAATGATGGCTAAGGTTTATTGAAATATAGAATAATGCAGCACAAAACAAGCCCACGTAGAACACCACATCCATGCTGGCTCTTCAATAATGCCAGCTCAATTAAAAAGTATTATAGTTAGTCCAATTTCCTTTTGGAAGTTGTCACGAAGTCTGCAAGGAATAGCAAGCCAAAGCAAATCAGCATCATTAGATTCACAAAACAATGAAGTTAAAATATTCAAAATGGGTTCAATTGTTCAGAACCAACCTTTACAAATAACAAATCTTGGACATAAAGTTTATATCTCAAACAAAAATAACATTTTATTATTAACAATGTAACTTTAGCAGAGCACAGATGAATGAGGCAATCTAATTATTATCCACAATCTGAGCCCAATCTTCTTTCAGTGTGAAGCCCCAGTTGTATACAAATAGATAAACAAGGACAGTTAACAGAAAAATTGAAAAAAAAAGAAAATTAAAATAATCATAGTTTGCCAGATTGATAACTGTATTTGTATTTTCCATGTCTTTGAATGCCAAGTGACTTTATTGGTAATTTCTTTCAAAGCCTCCTTTTCTTTCCTGCTGATGTCTTTTAACCTCTTATAAATTTTCTGCTTTATCTCGAATAGATTTTATTTTCTCATTTCTGTCTCTAAGTCCAGTTCCAATTGGATTTTCTACATTGCGCTCATATCAGCTGATATTCTTTTCCTTACTCCACTCAGCTTTTCAACTAAATCATTGCTGCTGGCTGGATTTGATCAAAGAGAATATAACATGTTCTTTCCCATGAGCTCAGTTGGCACTTTCCTCAATGTCAAACTTCTGCAGATTACGATAAATAAGTGCTGAATAGAAAATTGAACATTGAACATAGAACAGTTCAGCACAGGAACAGGCCTTTCAGCCCGCAATGTACCGAACATGATACCAAGCTAAACTAATCCCTTCTGCCTGCCTTATCCTCCTCCCTCCATTCCTTGCATATTCATGCACTTGTCTAAAAGTCTCTTAATTGTCCTGATCATACTTACCTCCACCACCACCCTTGGCAGCGCATTCTAGAATCCTACCACTCTTCGTGTAAAACATTTGCCCCTCACATCTCCTTTGAACATTCTCCCTCTCACCTTAAGTGCATGCCTCTTAGTTTTAGATATTTCAATTCTAGGAAAACAATTTTGACCATCAACTCCACCTGTGCATCTCATAATCCTATCAAGTCTCCCCTCAGCCTCCGCTGCTTCAGAGAAAACAACCTGAGATTTTTTAGCATGTCCTTATAATTCATACCCTCTAATCCAGGCAACATCCATAAATCTCAACTGCACCCACTCCAAAGTCTCCATTTCTTTCCTGTACTGTGATGACCAAAATTGAACATAGTAATCTAAGTCTGGCAAAACCAAAGTCTTATAAAGCTGTAACATGACATCCTGACTCTTGTACTCAATTCCCCAACCAATAAAGGCAAGCTTGCCATACACCTTCTTTACCACCCTATCTACTTCTGTGACCACTTTCCGGGAGCTATGGACTTGAACCCCAAGGTCCCACTGTAGGTCAGTGTTGTTCAGGGTCCTGCCATTAACTGTACACTTTTCCTTAACATTTGATCTCCCAAAGTGCAGCACCTCACACTCACCCGGACTAACCCTATTTCTCTGCCCGTATCTGTAACTGATCTATATCCCGATGTATCCTTTGACATGAAGGTGGATATGTCAATTGATAAATTAGATGCTGATTAAACTGACTGCTTCATCATATTCAGCATTTCCAGTTGCCTCATTCACAAGAACAAACAGAGATTATTCCATGACAGTCCTTGTGGGTGCAAAAGCTTTGACATCAAGAGATTAAGAATATTGTAGAAAATATACTCCCCACCCTCAACCCGCACTCCAAGTGATGGCATTCATGTGACTTGTTCAATGATGTTTCAGACTAATATTGACCCCCAAAGTGTTGGTAGTGTGCTGTTCAGTAATGGCAATAAATGTGGAAGAGAGTTTGCGAAAGAATTGAAGCCATTGATCCTGTTCATTAAGCTGATATTCATAATATATCACCAGATCAGCAATCTGTCTGGTGCTGCAGACCTGCCTACTGCTAGTCAGATTCAGACAGTAACAGCCATGCTGATTTTAATGAACATTGACCAGGCTATACTAATCTTAGTAATTGTGAATAGGTCTTCCTGAAATAAATGGTAGAAGGTCAATGGCTCTCTGGTGAACAGCAGTACTTTTCAGTTCATGGCCCCTTACCCCTCTAATGCCCATTGCTTGAGTAGCACTGTGTTCTATTGCTGTACAGTGAGAAGAAGTTTCCAACTAGACTATTTTAAAAGGAAGTGTTCAATGCTGTTTGGATCAAGATCTCTCTGTTAAGAGGAAAGGTCACTCAACCTGAAACATTAATTCTGCCTTCTCTCCACAGATGCTTCCAGATTTGCTAAGCTTTTCTAGCAATTTCTGCTTTTGCTTCAATTTCTCTCAGCTTGTTCTTTCTACTTGAGATGGATACTCATTGAAATTCAAAAATGGAAGGTGATCTCATTGAAACATATAGGATTCTTAAGAGGCTTAATAGGGTCAATGTTGAGAGGACATTCTCTTTACAGGAGAGTCTAGGACCAGAGGACATAGTTTCTGAATAAAGAGGCACCAATTTAAGACTGAGATGAGGAGGATTTTTTATTCTCAGAGGTTTATAATTCTTTGAAACTCCTTGCCACAGAGAGCCGTGGAGCCAGCATCCTTGTGTATATTTAGGGCTGATATAGATAGATTCTTGATTAGTTGGATAATCAAGGGTAATGAGAAAAGGGTAGAAAACTGGACTTGAGGAATGTTGGATCAGCCATGATTCTATTGAGTGGTGGAGCAGCCATGAACAGCTTTCTCATATTCTGTAAGGAGAGAAAAGAGCTGACGTTTCGAGTCTAACTGACCCTTTGTCAAAGCTCTTTTAGCTTTGACAAAGGGTCAGTTAGACTCGAAACGTCAGATCTTTTCTCTCCTTACAGATGCTGCCAGACCTGCTGAGATTTTCCAGCATTTTCTCTTTTGGTTTCAGATTCCAGCATCCGGATTAATTGTCTTTTATGTTTTTCTCATATTTTCATTTCTTATGGTCTTATACATCATGACTGTATACTTTCCTGCAACAACATGGGTTTTGCTATCTAACTTGCCTCCTGATTGCTGGAATACCTGATTTTGACATTTCATATTTGTGTTTTTTAAAACTTGGTAACATAGGTGTAGCAGGGAGAAGAAAGTGGGGACTGCAGATGATGGAGATCAGAGTCGAGAGTGTGGTGCTGGAAAAGCACAGCAGGTCAGGCAGCATGTCAGGAGCAGGAGAATCGATGTTTCGGCCATAAGCCCTTCACCAGGAAACATAGGTGTGGCAGTTGGGCATTCAAGCCTGCTTTAGCATTCAATACAGCTATTAGTAATTATTCACTTCAATTCATGCCACTTTTAAATACAACTTCTCCATATCGCTTTACATCAATGGTGTGTAAAAATCTACCAATCTCTACTTTAAGCGTACTCAATGACTGAAGTTTCACAGTCTCTGGAGTAGAGAGTTAGAGACTCACAACCCTCTGAGTAAACAAAGACTTTTCTAAGTGACTTCTCTCTGATTTTGAAATTGTGATATCTTAGATCTAGATTCCCCAAAAGGAGAGTCTTTTTCTATCCCTTTAAGTATTTTGTAGATTTCATTGAGATCACCGTCCATTCTTCAAATAGAATACAGGCCCAGTTTGCCCAATCTCTCTTCATAAGTCAGTCCCACCATCCCAAGAACAAATCTGGTGATTTGGTTGTTAAGATAATGGAACCAAAACAGCACAAAGCAATCCAGATGCAGTCTAACCAAGATTTTAAACGATTGAAAAGAGGCATTACTAATCATGTATTCAATTCCTCTGGTGACAAAGCAAACAGTCCACTAAGCTTCCTAATTGACTATTACAGTTGTGTGTTAGCCTACATTAACTTGATGGTGAGCATATCCAGGTCACTTTGTACAATTTCTAAGCTCCTACCATTTAATACTCTGAGGAAAGGTCTCTCGACGTGAAACATTCATTCTGATTCCTCTCCACAAATGCTGCCAGACCTGCTGAGCTTTTCTCACAATTTCTGTTTTTGACTCTGAACATCTGTTCTTTCTACCAAACGTGGACACGTTCTATGCATTACATTCCAACTGTTCTTGCCTACTCATAAAGTCTGGCCAAATCCTCTTGAAGTCCATTTGCATCTTTCTCACAGCACGGATTCCACTGAGCATTTGAGTAATCAATGAACTTGGGTAATAGTATAAGCTTGCCTTCACTACAACAGGCAGTGGTGCAGTGGTATTTGTCACTGAGCTAGTAATCCAGAGATCCTAGCTGTAACTCCAAGATCAAAGTCTGCTATACTAAAAGGTGAGATTTAAACTCAATTTTTTAAAAAAAATGCAGTTCCAATGATAAACATTAAACACTTGTGTAAAAACCCATTTTGTTCACTAATGTCCTTTCCTCACTTAATCTGACCGACGTGTGACTCAGGATCTGCAGCAATGTAATTAAAGTGGCTTAACCATCTACTCAGTTTAGGTTTGACTCAAAAAAGGAGGCAACATCCTTCGTGGGGACACATATATTCTATGAAATAACAGAGAAAATGTGAACCTTATAGTACTCTCCCAGGTCACAGTGCTAACGTCAGATTAACCTTTATGGGGTGAATGAACACTTTGCCAGAAGCTTCAGCAATATCCTGATTTGCATAGCCACTAATTTTTAAAGTTTATAAACTAAGCAGATAATCACATCCATTAATAAAAAGTTAATGAATAAGTTTAGCTGTCATCATTCCCTCTTGAACAAGCCAACAATAGCAGGTTTTGAAGAGGAAAAAAAACGATTACACAATGGTCTGCTTTGGTCATCCTGAGATAAGCATCAAGTTGATAATTGAGAGGAGATCAGATGAAAGATGAGAGATTAGATTAGATTAGATTAGATTAGATTACAGTGTGGAAACAGGCCCTTCGGCCCAACAAGTCCACACCGACCTGCCGAAGCGAAACCCACCCATACCCCTACATTTACCCCTTACCTAACACTACGGGCAATTTAGTATGGCCAATTCACCCGGCCCTGCACATCTTTGGACTGTGGGAGGAAACCGGAGCACCCGGAGGAAACCCACGCAGACACGGGGAGAACGTGCAAACTCCACACAGTCAGTCGCCTGAGTCGGGACTTGAACCCGGGTCTCTGGCGCTGCGAGGCAACAGTGCTAACCACTGTGCCACCGTGCCGCCCACACGGTGAGAGCTACTACAAATGATTTTCATTGAGCAGCTTTCATTCCCTACATGGACACAATAAAACATGCCTGCTCTTTCAAATCTAATATCCACTTTCCTTTCATTGCTTACTGCAGAAAAGTTCCAAAGTAAAAATTATCCTTACGGGGGATCTAAGATGACGGCGATCCGAGAAGATCACACTGCAGAGCTTCGTATCGCAGCAGGAGCAGGACGGTCCTTTAACCCACCCAACCCAGGTCACCAGGATTTCTTGGGATGTTGGAAAGATTGTGGAGCCCCAAAAAACATTTAAAAATTGACTTACCTATATTTTCAGCTGTCCAGAAATGCCTAAAAAGGGAGGAGGAGCATCTGAGGCCAGGCCTGCAGCTCAGCCTGCAGCAGCCTCGAGCAGATTACTCTCCAGGACCTGGTGAACCAGCTCTCGAAATCTCTCAAGATGTTGGGGAAACAGATTGAAGAGAAGCTGGCTCCAGTCTCTCTCATGCTGCAGAAGCATGAGCAGCAGCTGGGAGACCTGGAGAAGAGGACAGATGAGGTGGAGCACAGGGTCACAGTGGTGGAAGCTGATGCCAGTTCATTCAAGGAAGAGATCCAAGCCCTGAAGACGCAGGTTCGTAATTTGCGTGACTAAGTGGATGATCTTGAAAACAGGGGCAGGAGAAAAAACATTCGGATCATCGGTCTGCCCGAGGGTAAGGAAGGTGAGCGGCCTGCGGAATTTGTTGAAGATTGGCTTCCGAAATTCCTTGACTTGGAGACTGGCACAAGAGGATTGAAGATAGAGAGGGCTCACCGGGTCGCAGCACGGAGGTTGGGTCTGAGTCAACGCCCTCGTCCTTTCCTGGTGCGGTTCCATCATTACCAGGATAAGGAGAGAGTCTTGGAGGCTTCCAGACTCCAGAGGAAGGATCCAAAAGCCCTAATTTACGAGGGGTCTAAGATCATGTTTTTTCAGGACTTTTCAGCGGCGGTGATCAAGAAACGAAAATCGTACGATGGTGTCAAGAGAAGATTGAAGGAGCTTGGGATTCAGTACTCCCTGAGATATCCGGCAGTGCTTCGGATCACCTTAGATGGACCCATGCATCTCTTTGACACATCGGAGAAGGCAAGAGACTTTGTGGACAAACTAACCTAAGTTAAACAATTGTAGTATGTATAAATATCGTTGCTTGGGTATGCGTTTATCATTCTGTAAAAGAAATGGAGGAAATCCGGTTGGAGCTTTGTTTTTCCCCTTTTTTTTAAACCTCTATTGATAATAATTTGGTTCAAACTATGTCTGGCGGTGGTTACGATGTACATATTAAATTTCTAAGTTAGGACATTCCAAAGGATGGGTGGGGTATTTATTCCCATTTTTTTAATAAAATAATTGTTTTTTATTCATATTGATATTCTATGGGGTGTTTATTTTTTTTAGCTTGTGCTTGCAATGCGGCTCTAGCTGGGAGAAGTGAAGGTGGTTCAGATGGTTAGATGCCTATTTATGGGCAGTTCGGGATGGGTAGTTGCCCCCTCTGGGCAGGGGTGAGTTCCCCTACTCAGCGCTATTGGCGCTTTATATGTTGGTTTATTTTCTGGTTTTTGTTGTTTTTTATTTTTAATAATTTTGTATGTTTGTTAAATGCAGTGGTTTTAGTTCATGTAGTTTTTATATTTGGTGGATCATGCGACACTAAGGCTCAGCAATTTGTGGTTTGGGTTCCTCCCCTCTGGAATTTAAATGTAATTGCAGAAGATTATGGCTAATGATTTGATTAAATAGTGTATCTCGAATATCAAGGGAAGTCAATTAAGAGGAAGAAGGTACTCTTGAGTCTTAGAAAGGAGAAGGAGGATATTGCTTTGTTACAGGAGACACATTTGGATGACAAGGAGCATCTGAAATTACAGCAGAATGGCTTTGACCGAGTTTATTTTCATCATTTAATACCAGAAGTAGGGGAGTGGCTATATTGGTTAGGAAAAATCTCTCATTTAAATTGTTGGACTGTGTTAAAGACACATACGGGAGGTTTGTAATTCTTAAAAGGTAAAAACAATGACTGCAGATGCTGGAAACCAGATTCTGGATGAGTGGTGCTGGAAGAGCACAGCAGTTCAGGCAGCATCCAATTCTTAAAGCCTTGATAAATGGGGAAGAATATGGCATTTTAAATGTTTATTGTCCCCCAGCTTATCCTCTTAAATTCTTGGTAAATGGTTTTTCTAAACTGATAAGTCTCGGCACATCATTATAGGGGGAGATTTTAACTGCCTCATGGACGCCACAGTAGACAGGTTGCTTAAAGGTCCATCGATACCCTCTGCACAAACTAAACAGTTATTGGGTTTGTGTGGGCAATTAGGATTGGTGGACATCTGGAGGTGTCTCCACCCTACAGGTAGGGATCTCACGTTTTTCTCCAATCTGCACAGATGTCACACGAGGATTGATTTTTTTTCTGACCCCTGCGGTAACCCTGGATCTGGTGGCATCCTGTACGATTGCCATCTCTGATCATGCTCCAGTGTACCTCATGGTTAAAGTTAAGGATATTACAGTGGATTCAAGGCACTGGCGAATGGACTCCTTTATTCTCATGGACAGCAAGTTTGTGGAGTATTTCTCTAGGGAATTTTGGGCATTCCTAGACATCAACATAGGCTCGGTTGATAGCTCATCTGTTCTGTGGGAAACTGCTAAAGCTTATGCCAGAGGGTTAGTTATTTCATATTCCACAAGTAGGAAGCGGCAGAAGGGTGAGCAGCAACATCTCCTTGAAGCATGGTTGAAGGCAGCCGAGAAGGCCTATTTTGACAAACCCTCATTGGTCAAACTATAGAGGATTATGGCACTGCGGTCTACACTAAATTCCGTGCTCACACAGACGGCAAAGAAGGAGCTGGCTTTTGCAAAGCAAAGGTTATACGAGCATGGTGACAAGCCAGGCAAATACTTAGCATACCTTGCCAGAAAGAGAAGTGCCCCACAAACCATTACAGCGATTAGGGAAGGGTCTGGGAACCTAACATGTGATTCTAAAAAGATTAATGTGGCGTTCCAGAGATTCTACTCTAAATTATATCAGTCTGAGAATTGTGAGAAGGGGCAGGCCAAATTGGAATCCTTTTTTAGAGATCTGAAGCTTCGGGTGTGACTCCCGAACAACAGTCCTTTCTCAATGCCCCATTATCAGAGCAAGAAGTGCAAGAAGCTGTGAGGCAGCTTCAGAGTGGAAAGGCGCCCGGTCCTGATGGACTTCCCAGTGAATCCTATAAGGAATTTATAAGTATAGTCAGGCCCGATGCTGAAAATGTTTAATGATTCATATAGTCATGTTTGTCTACGGGTCGGTGTGGACTTGTTGGGCCAAAGGGCCTGTTTCCACACTGTAGGTAATCTAATCTAATCTAATCTAAAAATGTGCTTCATACAGGCCCATCTCGCCCTTAAATGTGGACTTTAAGATCCTTTCTAAGGCTCTTGCGTTAAGGCTGGAGACTTCTATTATTAAAGAGGATCAGATGGGCTTCATAAAGGATCGCAGATCCTCCAATAACGTTGGGAGGCTGCTTAACGTAATTCAAGCATGCCAACAGCAGTCAATATAGGGATTGGAGATTTCTTTAGATGCAGAGAAGGCATTTGACCGAGTTGAGTGGCTGTACCTTTTCTATGCTCTAGACCGGTTTGGTCTGGGCAAAGTTTTCATAAGATGGGTAAAGGTTCTCTACAGTGTACCTCTCGCTGCGGTCATTACCAATGGGGTACGATCAAGCAATTCACCATTACTTTTTACGTTGGTGATTGAACCGTTGGCAGAGGCCATTCGTGGGGATCTCAATATATCAGCTCCAGAAGTGGGGTCAAAATTACATAAGATCTTGCTGTATGCAGATGATGTTCTAATTTTCTTGACAAATCCAGCAGTTTCAGTGCCTTGCCTGATACAATGCATTCACGCTTTTGGCACTTTTTCAGGGTATAAGATTAATTTTGCTAAATCAGAGGCTCTGCCTATAGGTGGTCTTACGAAAGAGCTGGTTCTTGAGAGTGACTATAGATTCCCATTTAGGTGGTCACAGGGGGGGGTTTTGTGTATTTGGGCATATTCATTACTCCAGTTCTGGATTAGCTGTTCAAAGCCAATTTTACTCAATTATTTTAAAAAATTAAACAAGATCTCCAAAGATGGGAGACACTTGCAGTCTCATGGTTGGGTCGGATAGCGCTTATTAAGATGAATATTCTCCTTTGTTTGCTATACCCTATACGGATGCTGCCCCTGATTTTCAATAAACAAACACTCAGGAGACTGAACTGTTGGTTCAGCTCCTTTATCTGGCACCGTAAACGGCTCCTCATTAAATTAGCCAAACCGCAGTTGCCTCACAGGTTGGGGGGAGTAGACCTTCCAGACATTAAAAATTACCAATTAAGCTCACTTTTGACCTACGTAAATGATTGGGCTTGTGGGGACCCTCTTTCAATATGGCTAGATATCGAAGTCTCCCAGGCAAGATGCCCCCTTACCAGTTTGCTGATTTTGGACAAGGTAAGGACAGTTAGGGAATATTGCCATAACTCAATAGTCATCAATACTGTTAAAGCTTGGAGGGCAATTCGGCAGAGGGAAGGTAACATTGGCAAAACATCTTTGTTTACACCTTTAGTGGGTATGTCAAGTTTTCAACCAGGTATGATAGATTCAGGATTTAAACGTTAGGCAGCTAGGGGTATATCTTGCATGGGTGATTTATTTGAGGGAGATGTAATGATGTCCTTCGATCGGTTAGTACGGAAGTACGAGTTACCTAATAGAGACCTCTTTCGTTTTTTTCAAGTTAGGAATTTTATTCAAAGAAAGACCACACTTTTGACTGATCCCTACAAATCTGACATAGAAAGAGGGGTACTAAGGGCTAAGAGTACACTCTCTGTCAGTACTCTACATCACCAATTGGGGGGTGCCACCTCAGAAGAGTCTGATCGACTCTGCAAGATGTAGGAAAGAGAGCTGGGTGTTGAAGTTTCTTCAGAGGCATGGGAGGATATTTGGGAGAATGCAAGGAAGATATCAATTTGCAATAGGACCCATGCTTTACAGTTGAAGATTCTCCACAGGGTCCACTTAGCCCCAGATCGTTTGTCAAAATTTAAACCAGGGGTATCTTCAGCATGTCCCAAGTGCAAGGTCTGTACGGGTACTCTTACCTATTGTCTTTGGTCTTGTGACAGGCTTCAAACATATTGGAGCGCTGTGGTGGGTGCAATGAAGAGGATTTTAGGTGTAGGGGTGGAGAAGGACCCTATTTCACTCCTTTTGAGCCTACCCATTGTATTTCCTGCAGACTCACATAAGGCAAAACTTTTCAATATTCTTACATTCTGTGCAAGGAAGAATATCTTGCGAGGTTGGATATCAGAAAACCCCCCCAGGCCTGTCAGGTTGGTGGAAGATTGTTATGGAGCATATTCCCCTGGATTTTCTCACAAATATGGTACACCACAAAACTGAGAATTTTTACAAGACATGGCAACCCTTTTTGAAATACCTGGACACAGATTTATCTGCCACACTAACAAGGGCTTTTATAAAGCCGTAATGATTGTATTTCATGAGTCCAATATCCAGGGAGGAGGAACTGTGAATGTATGAGTGTTTTGTTTGGCTGGGCTGAGTTATTACTATTTATTTGTTTGTTGTTAGGTATTTATTTAGTTAGTTAAATAGCTAGTTTAGGGTTTTTTTTAATTTTATACTTCTCTATATATGTTTATACATTCGTATAGGAGAGTGGGTTGGGGAATTTTTTTTATTATTTGGGTTTAGTTTTGTACTATTTTTGTACTGTTTTGAATTGCATTGTTTTGAATTTGTTGTAATATTTAAAAATCTATTTTTTCTTAATAAAAATATATTATAAAAAAAAAATTATCCTTACAAAGGCTCCAATGAACAAATCAACAAGATTTTCATGCTCCCAGTAAAAGTAGTTTTCAGTGGAATCAGGATTCAAATTGAAACACCTTCATATGCAGTAATTCGATTTTAAATTCTGACCATTTTATAAGTATCAATTCCTCTTTTCTATACCTTTGCCTATTTGTTTCAGACAAAGAAAAATAAATTATGAAAAGATCCCAAAGTACCTTGCTTGTTATAGTAAGCTTATGGCTGAAAAATGTGTTGCTGGAAAAGCGCAGCAGGTCAGGCAGCATCAAAGGAGCAGGAGAATCGATGTTTTGGGCAAAAGCCCTTCGTCAGGAATAGTAAGCTTATGGCCAATACTCTCCTTGAGTACTGAGCTTACTGCAATTCGTGGGGATCAGTGGGAGGACTCCACATTTACAGTGTTTCTTTGGACATTTCTCTTTCACTCATCTACCGCTTGCTTGTTGAAACATTTGTATCACACCTTCCATAGGGTAGGTTTGTCCAAGGCTCATTCTCTGAGATCAGCAATTATTCAATCACCACCTCAGCATAGGGTGCCAATTTCTGAACATTGTTTCTGAATAATCCTGAGTGCTGCTCAGATTTTCAAGTCACTTGTACAACATGAATACCATTATATTGAGATGTAAAACACCCAATGCTTGATACAGACAGTTCAGAATGGGGAATGTTGACTTTGGAAATTCCAAGCCCTGACTCCATCTCTTTCCTACCTCAGGTAATTTAAGAGATGTTCTACATATTCATCGAATAAATTCCTTGATATATCATCAACGTAATGCAATTCCTCCCCACCCAATTTCCTGAGGGGATTAGGAATACGGGTGAGTTTTACATGTATGGTGGGTGACTGGTGGTACTCCCACAAAATTTCAGAGCTTTGAAGCAGTGCATGTACGATACCCCATGAAGAAAAGGGGTAGTCATCCTGGTCTCCTGACCAATGCATATCCTTTCACCAAAATTTATATGTTTTTTGCAACACAACCAAAGCAATTTGTCCACTTCCTATGAATTTGCCTTTACATAACAAGACATGAAATAAAAAGGATTTGTACTCATATCACACCTCTCACAAATTCAGCGTGTTCCAAAGTGCATCACAGCCAAAAAAGTAAAAAATAGCAACACCGGATTAGGGTCAAGACCCCGACATCATTATGTCAGAATGCAATTTCAACAGCGACAGCTAGCAAGTCAAGCGGGAACTCCAATAGCGACCTCTAAATGAGTAATCAAAGATCTTACATGAGGTAATTTACAGCAATTTTGCAATCCCCTCAAAATTTTTCAATCAGCACATGGATAGCATGGAGGGCTGGGCAGCATTTAAAGGGTGGTAATGCATACAGAGGTTGATGGCCTAATGGTACTATCGCTAGACTATTAGTCTGGAGTGGGAGAATCGACGTTTCGGGCATGAGCCCTTCTTCAGGAATGAGGAGAGTGTGCCAAGCAGGCTAAGATAAAAGGTAGGGAGGAGGGACTTGGGGGAGGGGCGTTGGAAATGCGATAGGTGGAAGGAGGTTAAGGTGAGGGTGATAGGCCGGAGTGGGGGTGGGGGCGGAGAGGTCAGGAAGAAGATTGCAGGTTAGGAAGGTGGTGCTGAGTTCGAGGGTTGGGACTGAGACAAGGTGGGGGGAGGGGAAATGAGGAAACTGGAGAAATCTGAGTTCATCCCTGGAGGTTGGAGGGTTCCTAAGCTGAAGATGACCCCGCACCGCCCGTTTCTACCTCCTGCCCAAAATCCACAAACCTGACTGCCTCGGCCGACCCATTGTCTCAGCCTGCTCCTGCCCCACTGAACTCATCTCTGCATACCTCGACACGGTCCTGTCCCCCTTAGTCCAAGAACTGCCCACCTACGTTCGGGACACCACTCATGCCCGCCACCTCCTCCATGATTTTCGCTTCCCCGGTCCCCAACGCCTTATCTTCACCATGGACATCCAGTCCCTGTACACCTCCATCCCCCATCACGAAGGACTCAAAGCCCTCCGCTTCTTCCTTTCCCGCCGTACCAACCAGTACCCTTCCACTGACACCCTCCTTCAACTGACTGAACTGGTCCTCACTCTGAACAACTTCTCTTTCCAATCCTCCCACTTCCTCCAAACCAAAGGAGTAGCCATGGGCACCCACATGGGCCACAGCTATGCCTGCCTCTTTGTAGGATATGTGGAACAGTCCATCTTCCGCAGCTACACTGGCGCCACCCCCCACCTTTTCCTCCGCTACATCGATGACTGTATCGGCACTGCCTCGTGCTCCCACGAGGAGGTTGAACAGTTTGTCCACTTTACCAATACCTTCCACCCCGACCTCAAATTTACCTGGACCGTCTCAGAGTCCTCCCTCCCCTTCCTAGACCTCTCCATTTCTATCTCGGGCGACCGAATCAACATGGACATTTACTATAAACCGACCGACTCCCACAGCTACCTAGACTACACCTCCTCCCATCCTGCCCCCTGTAAAAACGCCATCCCACATTCCCAATTCCTTCATCTCCGCCGCATCTGCTCCCAGAAGGACCAGTTCCAATACTGAACAACCCAGATGGCCTCTTTCTTCAAAGACCGCAATTTCCCCCCAGACATGATCGATAATGCTCTCCACCACATCTCCTCCACTTCGCACTCCTCTGCCCTTCAGCCCCGACCCTCCAATTGCCACCAGGACAGAACCCCACTGGTCCTCACCTACCACCCCACCAACCTCCAGATACATCGTATCATCCGTCGTCATTTCCGCCACCTCGAAACGGACCCCACCACCAGAGATATATTTCCCTCCCCTCCCCTATCAGTGTTCCGAAAAGACCACTCCCTCCCTTGTCAGGTCCACACCCCCCACCAATCCAACCTCCACTCCCGGCACCTTCCCCTGCAACCACAAAACTTGCGCCCACACCTCCCCCCTTACTTCCCTCCAAGGCCCCAAGGGATCTTTCCACATCTGCCACAAATTCACCTGTACCTTCACACACATCATTTACTGCATCCGCTGCACCCGATGTGGCCTCCTCTATATTGGGGAGACAGGCCGCCTACTTGCGGCACGTTTCAGAGAACACCTCTGGGACACCTGGATCAACCAACCCAACCACCCCGTGGCTCAACACTTCAACACCTCCTCCCACTCCACCAAGGACATGCAGGTCCTTGGACTCCTCCATCGCCAGACCATAGCAACACGACGGCTGGAGGAAGAGCGCCTCATCTTCCGCCTAGGAACCCTCCAACCACAAGGGATGAACTCAGATTTCTCCAGTTTCCTCATTTCCCCTCCCCCCACCTTGTCTCAGTCCCAACCCTCGAACTCAGAACCACCTTCCTAACCTGCAATCTTCTTCCTGACCTCTCCGCCCCCACCCCCACTCTGGCCTATCACCCTCACCTTGACCTCCTTCCACCTATCGCATTTCCAACGCCCCTCCCCCAAGTCCCTCCTCCCTACCTTTAATCTTAGCCTGCTTGGCACACTCTCCTCATTCCTGAAGAAGGGCTCATGCCCGAAACGTTGATTCTCCTGCTCCTTGGATGCTGCCTGACCTGCTGCGCTTTTCCAGCAACACATTTTCAGCTCTGATCTCCAGCATCTGCAGCCCTCACTTTGTCCTATTAGTCTGGAGTCTCTGGTAATGTTCTGCGGACCTGAATTTCAATCCCACCATGGCAGATGATGTAATTTGATTTCAATAAAAACAAACTTTCAAATTAAGAGTTTAACGATGATGCTTTAAGCTTTCAGTCTTTCAGACAAGGGCTTCATTGGCGAGGAGCCAAAGAGAGGAATTGAACAAAATATCATTTCCACAGCCACGACAAGTGTGAACTCCTTAGAACAACATTGTACAGATATCATGGGGAGCATGGAGTCTGGAGGAGTTTTCTCGAGGGAGGAGACAAGCCTGAGATAGGGGAGGAATAGGCATATAGGAGTTCTGGCCAGCTTTATTGTCAGTTTTATGATGCGGAAGTGATAGAAGGCCTCAGAGTTTATTGGCTGCAAAGACCAGTGTGGAGACAAAGGTATCCAATTGTGAAATTATATAGGCAATGGACGAGCTATGTCCTGAATGTCATACACACAGTGTTGACGGAGAT
This sequence comes from Chiloscyllium plagiosum, assembly GCF_037043375.1. Lineage (NCBI taxonomy): Eukaryota > Metazoa > Chordata > Chondrichthyes > Orectolobiformes > Hemiscylliidae > Chiloscyllium > Chiloscyllium plagiosum. Next base: position 120,108,147 of record NW_028270142.1, on the reverse strand, counting down.
GAAGCCTGTCAGAGAATTTGGGTCCACATGTTTAACGTTACCATGGGGAACAGTGGACAGGAAGCTATGTTTTGAGGTCAGCGAAGAGGCATTGCTATAAATGAATGAATATCAAAGAGAGTCGAGATTCTGCATGGTCAACCGAGAGAAATACAGAGGGTAGTGTTGGCATGGTCATTTGTGGCTGGGCTAGTAATTCAGAGAGGCAGGTCATCAATCAGAGACCACGTTCAAATCCCACTATGGTAAATGGTGGAAGTGAATTTAACAACATCTGGAATTAAAAATCAATCTGATTCACGAAAGCTCTTGTCAAGTTTGGAACGAGTTTGGCCAGGTGTTTCTCACTGAGAATGCATTTCCTGATTGGCCCAGGCTAACAGCCCCAGTCAGGGAGTCCTGGCTGATAGATATAAACCGGAATCTCAGGGATTCTCCTCACTTTCGGGACTGGCTCTGTGTTAGCTGGTCAGAAGTAATGTGCTGTGCATGTGTAAATAAAGTGTGACTTGGTGACAGGATACCAGCCTCCACGGAATTATTTCAGCCATTAAGAAAAGAAAGTTGCTATCCATGCCTCTTCTGACCTACATGTGACTCCAGATGCATAGCAATGTAGTTGACTCTTAACTGTCCTCTGAACATGCAGTTGCATCAATTATGTGAAAAAAGAAAATAAGACCTGATGAAGCATCTGGTATTGACTGACCTACCATGAGTGGCAAATTCACTCTATCAACCCCTACATTTGCGGCTACTGCCAAAATTGGAAGAACAGTCTCATAGACACATTCATGCTCATGGCATTATACTTTACAGACAATGTCCCAGATATCAACATTGCCAAACCTGAATATGTCCACACCAATGGTGCAGAAGTGAAGCACAAAGTTATATCGTTGGGTGGAACTTGACCTGGGAATCCTCAACATTGAGTCTGCACCTCATGAAGAGTCTCAAATCGTGTCAGCTTTACCACATTCTGCCATCCTTTGGCTGATGATCATTACTACTTCATGTTGACCACCACATGGAGAAAACTGAGGAAGGCAAGACCATAAAATATACAATGGTTGGGACTTCAGTGTTCATCACCGCAGGTGGCTTGAATAGCACTACTACTGACCAAACTGGTTACGTCTTAAAGGACAGGGTTGATAAACTGGGTTGCAGGTATTGAAGGAAACAGCAAGAGGGAAAAGCATGCTTAACATCATCCTTATCAATTTGCCTGCTGCAGATGCATCCAACCATGACAGTATCAGTAAGAGTGATGACTGCACAGTGCTTGTGGAAACAAAGTCCTGTCTTCACACTGAGAATATCTTCCATCTAGTTATGTATCACAATGCTAAATGGGACAGAGTTTGAACAGATCTGACAACTGAAGACTGGTCATCCATAAGGGATTGTGGGCCATTAGCAGCATCAGAGCTGTACTCAAACACAAACTTGCAACCACATGACCTGGCATATCCCTCACTGTATGATTATCATTAAATCAAGGCATTAACTCTGGTTCAAGAAAGAGTGCAGGCGGGGATGCCAGGAGCAGCGTCAGCCATACCAAAAAATGAAGCTACAGGATAGGACTTCTGAGGTGCTAGATAGCATAAGCATCAAGTGATAGATGGGGCAAAGTACTTCCACAACTAATGCATCTCATCTAACCTCTGCAGTCTTATCACTTCCAGTTGTGATTGGTAGCTCATAATTAAACAACACACTGGAGGAGGAGGTTCCATAATTATCTCCAACCTAAATGATATGGGAGCCCAAGACATCGCTACAAAAGGTAATGTTGAAGCATTTGCAACAGTACTTAGTGTCACAGATGCCAGTTTTCAACCAATTCATTCCATGTGATGTCATGAAAAAACTGGAGACACTAGATATTTCAAAGACTATGGTCCCTGACAACATTCTGGCAATAGCACTAAAAATGTATGCTCCTGTTTTGCCACTCACTTAGCCAAGCTATTCCAATACGATCACAACATTACATCTACCCGTCAATGTGGAAACTTGTCCAGGTATGCCCTGCACACAAAAAAAGCAGGACGAGCCCGGGTAGCTCAATCGGTAGAGCATCAGACTCTTAATCTGAGGGTCCAGGGTTCGAGTCCCCGCTCGGGCGTCAGCTTTTAAGTTGCACTGACCTTGAAGAGAGAACACGCAGTGCTCGCAAATCAAACTCAACGCCCCTCACGTTCTGGTAGTGAGAAATAAGCACAGTTGAAACTTTATTGCTGGAACAGCACAGCAGGTCAGGCAGCATCCCGGGAACAGGAGATTCGACGTTTCGGGCACAGGCCCTTCTTCAGGAATGTGCCCGAAACGTCGAATCTCCTGTTCCCTGGATGCTGCCTGACCTGCTGTGCTGTTCCAGCAATAAAGTTTCAACTTTGATCTACAGCATCTGCAGACCTCACTTTCTCCTCGGAAATAAGCACAGGCCAGTTTTGCCTGGATTTCTGAACTGTCACGGTTGCTGCCATACTCGCTGTGTTTCTGTGGCCAGTCCTTGGTAGTATACTGGTTAGTATCCCTGCCTGTCACGTGGCAGACCAGGCTTCAATTCCCCGCTGGGGAGGCTGCGGTATCTTGAGGGTCAAATTCCATACCTTGACCCAAGAGTGCCGGATTCAAGTCCCGTTTGCTCCAGAAGTGTGTATTAACATCTCCAAGTAGTCTGTTCTTGAAAACAATCTCAACCTACAATAGTCTCCATGGCAGGCTTGTACCCTAATCTATCAAGCACCCAGTTGGGGCTCCCTGCTTTTAAGGGGTGGCACAGTGGTTAGCACTGCTGCCTCACAGCACCAGGGGCCCAGGTTCGATTCCGGCCTCGGGTGACTGTGTGGAGTTTGCGCATTCTCTCTGTGTCTGTGTGGGTTTCCTCCGGGTGCTCCAGTTTCCTCCCACAATCCAAAGATATGCAGGTTTAGGTGAATTGGCCATGCTAAATTGCCCATAGTGTTAGATGCTTTAGTTAGAGGGAAATGGGTCTGGGTGGGCTACTCTTCGGAGGGTTGGTGTGGACTTCTTGGTCTGAAGGGTCTGTTTCCACACTGTACAGAATCTAATCTAATCTAATCTAAAAATCCAACCCAGCCAACTATCACCCTCATCAGTCTACTCTTGATCATCAGTAAAGTGATGGAAGGTGTCATCACTAGTTCTATCAAACAGCATCTGCTCAGAAATGACTTGTTCACTGATGCCCAGGTTGGGTTCTGCCAGGGTCACTCAGCTCTTTTCCGCATTACAACTTTGAGTGAAACAGGGACAAAGGAGCTGAATTCCAGAGGTGAGTTGAGAGTGACTGTGCTTGACAACAAAGCTTCATTTGACTAAGTCAACAAGCCACAAGTAGCATCAAATAGTCCTCACAAAACTGAGATCAATGGGAAAAAGAGGGAAAACTCTCCACTGATTTGGATAACACCTAGAGAAAAGGAAGACTAATGTGGTTCTCAGAGATTAATCATCTCAGCTCCATGACATCTCTGCAGGAGCTCCTCAGATTAGTATCGAAGACCCAAACATCTTCCTTTTTCAATGACATTTTCTCCATCGTAAGGTGACCTACATGTGACTCCAGACACATAGCAATGTGTCACCAGTAAGAATTACCAGTTGGAATGATGTTGGTGATTGCACCATGTTCAGCACCACTGGTGACTCTGCTGATACTGATTCAATCCATGTCCAAATGCATCAAGACCTAGAAAATATCCAAGTTTAGGCTGAAAAGTGTTAAGTCAGATTCACGGGACACAAATGCCAGACAATGGCTATCTGCAAAAACAGGTATTACTATTGCTGTTTCTCTCATTGTCAATGTCTGATGGGTAAAAATTTTAAGAAAAAGCTGTACTAGCCATACAAGTACTGTGGATAAAAAGTCAGTCAGAGACAAGGAATCTTGCAGTGAGTAACTCTGTTCCTGAATCTCCAAAGCCTGCCACCCCATCTGCAAGGCTCAAGTCAGGAGTGTGATGAGTGCAACTCAACAATACTCATGGCATTTGACATCCCACAGGACAAAGTACCCTACTTGATCAGTAGCATATCCACTAACATTCACTCCTTTCAACACAAGTGCTCAGTAGGAGTAGTGTGCATTATCCACAAGATGTACTGTAGAAATTCACCAAAGCTCCTTAGACAGCACTTTCCAAATTCATAGCCACTAGTATTCAGAAGGCCTAGTTCAACAGACACATGTAACCTCCACAAACAGCAAGTTCCCCTCCATGCCACTCACCATCCTGACTTGGAAGTGTATCACCAATCCTTCAAAATCCTGCAAATTCCTCCCAAATGGCATTGTGGGTCGACACACAAGGAATGCAATAGTTCAAGACGGCAGCTCACCACCACCTTCTCATGGGCAACTCGAGACAGGCAACAAATGGTGGTCTTGCCAGCATCTAAAGAATGAATTTTCAAAAAACAAAAGAAATTGAAAATTAAAATCCACATAAAAATCCCTGGAATGAGCTGGTTGTCCTATCAGTAGCAGCTGAGAAAATTAGGTCAATACTCTCTTAAATGGTGACCTCACTGAAGTATGCATGAATCTGAAGGGACTTGACAGACAAGACACTGATAATTTGTTTCTCTGGCTGAGGAATCAAGATCATGGGGGCACAAGCCTTAGGCTAAAAGATTGATCATTTCCAGTTGAGTTGATGAAAAATGTCTGCACTCGGAAGCTTATGAACGACTGGAATTTTCTACCCCAGTGGCTTTAGGATTCCACATTGATGAGCATGTACAAGGTTGATTTTGTCAAATTTCTAGTCTGCCAAGTAATCAAGGGATGTGGGGAGCAGGGAAGTAAAGCTGAACCAAGGGATTCACCATTTAAGCACTGAAGTAAAATATAGCTTTTTATGGAAGGGGAGATCACATAATCTCCTCATGCTCCTATTTATTATTTCCAACAGTGTATCAGCCTTAATTAATACTTAGAATTGGAATAATGAAAAGGAGTGGGTGAAAAGTACTTTGAAAAGCACCCACGCACTCAATGAAAGTATCGTCTGAAAGATTATGTTCTGTTAATTCCAATGAACTAACAAAATGGGTAATTCTTTGTAGTGTTTCTCAACTGTATAAAATAGGACAGTAGCTTGATTTGCCTTGACAAGCTGTGGGTTTGAATCTAGGTTTACACATTCAGGAAAGGCACAGCAGAGAAATCTAGTGAGAAAGTGGCCAATTTGCTTTCAACACAGAATTGCCTTCTGAAAATAATGTACTGGTGTAAAACTTTAAAAAAACTCAAACAATAGCTAAAACATGATTTGTTCTCTAACCTTACACTTCATTGCAGTTTGTATACTGAATAATAAAACTGGGCCATCTCCAACAGAGTAATATAACACAATTGGCAAAGGCAAATCCAGCATGGGCGAAGAACAAGGGTCTTTCCTTGGCATCACAGAACTGATCAGATTGGACCCAGATCACATGGCAGATGTTACCAAATGATACTGCAACTTCTAATGATTATTCTTTTCAAAATTGTTAAAGTTAATTAAAATTTATTTTTAAAAGTTGCAACAGAGTCGCTTTTTTTTCATTTTCAAGCTTCTTCTAATTGAAGACATGCATAATAAAATGTTTCTTCCTCAGGCATAGTTTAATAGACATTTCTCTCTTTAATTAATTTAGTAAGTATGTTCAAGGAATGGGTACAGTTAATTTTGATCTTGTTAGTAACGTGACATGCATACATAAATGAGACAGCAGCCCATCTATTGTAGTTGTTGGCGTATTAAATAATTAGTTGATGATTGTGATCAGGATAATTTTATATACTGCAGTGTCTGGACTGAAGGTATTTGAGGCAGGGGATCTGGATGAGGGGTGAAGTTAAGCGAAATCATGGAGGCTACATGTACATCTCAAGAGAAATGAAAGATGTCATCTGTTGTGTAGTTTAGAACAGAAGTTATCATGGCACCAGCCCTTTCTAATAGCAGCGAAGTAAATAAGAGCTGCCTAACTGTTTTACTTCAAGGACAAGGTTGAAGGACAATGTTCAAGTGGGAAGCATAAATCTGAAAAATGTGCCAGGGGATTTTAACTTATGCCAAAGTAAGCACATGGAACATTGGTTTACCACCTATCCTGAAAGATTATCCTGTTCCAGCAATATAACACGACCTCTGTAATACACTGAAATATAAATATACCGAAAGAAGGGGCAAATCAGGGGAATCAAAATATGTTGGATTTCTTTCTGGCTCCTGAGGAGATTGAAACCAGTCCAGGAAATCAGACTGACCATGTAAACACAAACCATTACTTTACTGATGTTGCATCTGAAATATTATCCCACCTGCTCAAATTCTGTGCATAGGTTTGCAACCACAACATCAGATTCAATTGTAAAATTGGAACAATGATTTCGCCTAGAGTGAAAATACTCTCTCGATTTTTAAAAATTTAATTCTGAAATTGATTTGATTTCAATTGTAATAACTACCTCTAAAATATATTTCTTGAAGGAACAGAAAAGGAGTGAGGCCTAAGAATTTTAGGGCAAGACAATTAACAACTTTTTTTTTTTCTCTCAGAATGCATGTCTTTCAAATTCTTAATCCCTGAAAAAAGTGCTCGATGGGTTTGTTAACTAATGAAGCATTTTAGGATGAGCTATAGCATGGAGCAGATGGAGCGAGAAGTTCCCACTATCTTGCACAATCATTTCTTAACCCCATGGGGAGGAAAGCACTCAATGTCCCAGCACGGCATCTTCGATTTGCATAGCAACCATCTATGTGATCTGTCTTGTTACAAAATAGCAATTTGGGAATTGTTTGCTTTAAAATTGGGTATCATGTGGTGGGCAATTTGATCATAATGCCAACATGATTTCCTTGGTGAAAAGCCCATTTCAAAGGCGAGACTTTATTTTCGTAATATCAGCCAGCTGTCAGCACTGAGTCAATACTTTGGAGCAGTATACCAGTTGGGGTTGATTGGCTATAAAGTGACCTTACCGTGAATAAAATGTCAATTTGGAAAGGGTAGAATGAGATTGAGCAATTAGCTGTGGACTGAAATCTTTTTGCGGAGGCAGGGATGAATGCTCATGAATTTCTACTGCTGCAGAAATCACAAGTTCACAATTTATATGATTCAGAGATGCCGGTGTTGGACTGGGGTGTACAAAGTTAAAAATCACACAACACCAGGTTATAGTCCAACAGGTTTAATTGGAAGCACACTAGCTTTCGAAGCGACGCTCCTTCATCAGGTGATTGTCACCTGATGAAGGAACGTCGCTCCGAAAGCTAGTGTACTTTCAATTAAACCTGTTGGACTATAACCTGGTGTTGTGTGATTTTTCACAATTTATAGTTCTTCTTCAATTTGTAGCCCTTTTAAGGATTGTCAAACAGGCCAACCTACATGTCACACGTAGGGGTGACACAGTGGCTCAGTGGTTAGCACCGATCCGGGTTTGCTTCTATTCTCGGGTGACTGTCTGTGTGGAGTTTGCACATTCTTCCAATGTCTGTGTGGCTCCGGTTTCCTCCAACCAAGATGTGCAGGTTATGTGGATTGTCCATACTAAATTGTTCATAGTGTTCAGTGAATTAGCATTGGAAATGCAGGGTTACAGGGATAGGATAAGGTGGTAGATTTGGGTGGAATGTTTTTCAAAGGGTTGATGTGGGCATGATAGTCTGACCTTGTTGGTAATGTTTTATTATTAAACAGGAGATTGTGGGGAACTTGGAAATAGGTCAGAATCAGCATGACTTTGTCAAAGGGAGTTCACGCCTGGCAAATCTGTTCGAATTATTTGAGGAGGTAATGAGTAATTTAGACGAAGGAGAGTCAGTGGGCATGATGTACTTGGATTTCCAGAACACTTTTGACAAGGTGCCACATGGGTGGATGCAAATTCAGGGAAGAACCCACGGTTAAGGACAATGTACTGGCATGGATAGAGGATTGGTTGACTAGCAGAAGGCAAAGGGTGAGGTTAAAGGGGTCTTTTTCAGGATGGCAGCCAGGTGGAGTTCCACAGGGTTCAATGTTGGAACAACAACTATTCATATTATGTGTTAATGATCTGGATGAGGGCATTAGTTTGCGACTGACACAAAGGAAGGTGGTGTTGAAGAACAGGTAGTGCTGAGAAGGCTGCAGCAGGTCTTGGATGGGCTTGGATTGTGAGCAAAGAAATGTCAAATGGAACACAATGTAGGAAAATCTGAAGTTATGCACTTTGGTAGGATAAAACAGAGGCATAGACTATTTTCTATATGGGAAAGGTTTCAAAAATCTGAAGCGCAAGTAGACTTGGGAATCCTAGTTCATGATTCTCTTAAGGTTATCATGTTGGTTTAGTTGTCAGTCTGGGTCTGTATTTGATGGAGTTGAGAAGTATGAGGTAGAATCCAATTGAAACTTACAGAATACAGGGAGGCTTGGATAGAGTGTACATGGAGAAGTGGTTTCTATTAGGAGGAGAGACTAAGGCACCTGAGGGTGCAGCATCAGAGTGAAGGGATGACCCTTTCGAACTGAGATGAGGAAAATTGCTTCAGCCAGAAAGCAGTTAACTCACTGACACAGAAGATTGTGGAGGCCACATCATTGAGTGTATTTAAGTCAAAGTTAGGTAAACGTTGATTCAAGAGCATCAAAGGGATTCTCCTTGATAAGAGAATCAAGGATATGGTGAGAAGGCAGGAGAAAGGGGTTGAGAAACCTATCAGCCATTGATCGAATCAGCAGTGGTTGACTACCATTCCAGTGACATTATCATTACACCACCATCTCCCATAAGAGCCTTTTGACTATTGGCCTCAAATGCACATTAAGCTGCCAGTGCTGACCTTCACTTAGCGATGTTTCTGAAATGGCTGTTATACCAAGGCTATAATATTTTGATTGGTTTTATTTATTGTCACATGTACAAAAGTACAGTGAAAAGCTTTCTTTCTGAACAGTACAGGCAGATCATAGTTAGCAAGGATGTAACATCTTAAAGCTTGCAGATGATACCAAGTTGTGTGGGAGGGTGAACTACAATGAGCGTGCAGAGATCCTTCAGCATGATCTGGTCAGGTTGGGTGAGTGGGCAAATCAGTAGCAGGGGCAGTATAATTTGGATAAATGTGATGCTATTTGCTCTGGAAACAAAAACAAGAAGACCAATTACTGCCTTAATGTCTGTAAATTGGGAGAGGGGAGTGTGCAACGGGCCCTGGGTGCCCTTGTGCACCATTCGTTGATGGTAAACATGCAGGTGCAGCAGGTAGTAAAGAAGGCTTATGGTTTATTGGCCGTCATTATGAGAGGTTTCGAGTACAGGGGAAGAGATATTTTGTTGCAGTTATACAGGGCCTTGGTGAGGCCTTACACAGAGTATTGTGTGCACCTTTGGTCTCCTTTTCTGAGGAAGGATGTTTTGCTCTCGAGGGAGTGCAGCGAAGGTTTACCAGGCTGATTCCAGGAATGACTGACTTATGAAGAGAGTTTGACTAGGTTAGGATTGTTTTTGCTGGAGTTCAGATGAGTGAGGGGGGGGGGGGGGGGTCTCCTAGACACTTAAAAAATGTTAACAGGTCTAGACAGTGTAGATGCAGAGTGATGTTCCTGATGATGGGTGCATCCAGGACCAGGGTCACAGTCTGAGGATTCGTGGTGAACCATTTAGGACCGAGATGAGGAGACATTTCTTCACCCAAAGAGTGATGAGCCTGTTGAATTTATTACTACAGGAAGTAGTTGCTGCCAATACATTGAATGTATTCAACAGGCGGCTAGATATAGCATTTGGGATGGGATCAAAGGTTATGGGGAGAAAGCAGATTAATCCATTATTTGGATAACCAACCATAATTGTGATGAATGGCAGAACAGGCTCAAAGTGATGAATGGTCTCGTCCTGTTCCTATCTTTTATGATTCTATGTTTCAACGATGTATAGATCAGAAGGACCTAACCAGAAGCATACAGGTCACAGTGCACAACGTGTGCGCTAGGCAAGATCAACATTAGCAAGATCAGTATTATTTGAGAGTAGAGACTAATAGCAGCTAGGAAGAAACTGTCCTGAACCTGCTAGTGCAAGTGTTCAGGCATCTATATCTTCTGCTTGACGGAAGAGGTTGTATGACATAATTACTGGGATACAATGTGTCTTTGATGATTTTAGCAGCCTTTCCGTGGCAGCACGTGGTGTAAATGGAGTCCATGGATGGAAGATTGGCTTCCATGATGGTCTGGGCAATTCACACCACCTTCTGTAGTTTCTCACAGCCCTGGGCAGAGCCGTTGCTATATCAGGCCATTATTCACCCAGACAGTAGAAGTTGGTGAGAGATTTTATGGACATGCCAAATTTCCTGAGTCACCTGAGGAAGCAGAAGTGTTGTTCTGCCTTCTTGATGTCAGATCTACATGGGAAGTCCAGGACAGGTTGTTGGGTATCTTCACTCTGAGGAACTTGATGCTCTCTGCCCTCTCAACCTCAGTTCCATTGATGTAGATGGGAATGTGTTTTCCACCTTTGAACTGATAGCCTTCTGACTCTGAATGCCTTTGAATCATGTCTTCCACCACCATTACCTCGAGCCTTTGTCTCAAGCTGAACTAGTCTGTTTGCATTCTTGGTATTCTCATTGAGTTTGATGTAAACACATGACCTGGTCCTTTCTCTATCATAATAGCTAGCATTATTTGACTTTGGAAGATTATTTGCCTACACTTCTGGCTCAATTCAACTACTGTTACTTATCTCATCTATGGCTTTTATCTCTTCAAGTGACTCAATATGGTTATCTATCTACTTCCAGTTGAATTGAAATACATTTCAGAAAATGTTTTCGAAAGAATTTTGAGCTTTAATGAATGTATGTAGATTTTATTGGTAGGGCAGAACCTGGCTTAGCTTTATTATAAATGAAACCTGCCAATACCAGCGGCCCAGCAGAACCACTTGGAAATGAAATTATTTGACCAATATCCACCAAACCATGGCAATGCATGCGATAGCATTTTCAACGAAAGTGGAGAGGAAGTTGGAAGGAAGGGAAAGAAATTTACAGGCAAAAGCAAATATTCATGCAATTCTGGATTCCAGATTTTGGGAACATTAAATTAATATGTAATTTTGTCATACATTTTCTATGATGTAAAAAAAAACCTAACTGTTCCTTTCTATACATGAGTATTAATTCAGACTTTGGTTGAGGTATTTTGAGTTGCTGTGGAAGAAATGCCATTATTTTGATAATGAACTGCTGGGATAAATGTTTTTCTGGTCTTCGAGGTACTTCAATATATGTCCTTTAATTGACACACTGATTACAAAGAGCTGATTAACAAGTGTGAAACAATATTAACTTACCAGGATGAAATTCAGTTTCAGAGGCCACAGAAAATGTGTATTAGCTAATTAAAGTCAATGACTAATACTGAGTGAAGTGTGCAAATGGGTGGGCAATCAATTATGCTCTTCATTCTATCTAAGCAGGCTTCAACTGAGAAAAAAAGTACCGGTTTCCAATTAATCCAGATACAGAAAAAGACGAGGACTGTAGTGATTGTTACCAGATCAGCCAGATGGACCTTATAGAATATGAGTTCCCTGATTGGAGTTGTTGATCTGGTCCAATCAGGGAGCCCTGGCTGACAATTATAAATGGGAGTGTCAGAGGTTCTGTTCACCCTGAGAGCTGGTTCTGAGGAAACTACATCAATGTCAAGTACTCTCAATAAAACAAATGACTAGGTGATGGGATACCAGCCTTTGTGGAGTTATTTCAGAAATCATAAATGACCACAGACTTGGAAAATTGCAATTTTCAAAGTATAAAAAAAAGACATGAGTAAAGTTTGAAAATTATTCATCCCAAACTATCTGATGAATGTTTAATATATATTGTTAACTATTAGAGTCATAGAGTCATAGAGATGTACAGCATGGAAACAGACCCTTCGGTCCAACCTGTCCATGCCAACCAGATATCCCAACCCAATCTAGTCCCACTTGCCAGCACCCGGCCCATATGCCTCCAAACCCTTCCTATTCATATACCCATCCAAATGCCTCTTAAATGTTGCAATTGAACCAGCCTCCACCACTTCCTCTGGCAGCTCATTCCATACATGTACCACCCTCTGCAGGAAAAGGTTGCCCCTTAAGTCTCTTTGATATCTTTCCCCTCCCACCCTAAACCTATGCCCACCAGTTCTGGACTCCCTGATCCAAGGGAAAAGACTTTGTGTATTTATCCTATCCATACCCCTCATAATTTTGTAAACCTCTATAAGGTCACCCCTCAGCCTCCGACGTTCCAGGGAAAACAGCCCCAGCCTGTTCAGCCTCTCCCTATAGCTCAAATCCTCCAAACCTGGCAACATCCTTGTAAATCTTTTCTGAACCCTTTCAAGTTTCACAACATCTTTCCAATAGGAAGGAGACCAGAATTGCATGCAATATTCCAACAGTGGCCTAACCAATGTCCTGTACAGCTGCCACATGACCTCCCAACTCCTGTACTCAATACTCTGACCAATAAAGGAAAGCATACCAAACGTCTTCTTCACTATCCTATCTACCTGCGACTCCACTTTCAAGGAGCTATGAATCTGCATTCCAAGGTCTCTTTGTGCAGCAACATTCCCTCGGACCTTACCATTAAGTGTATAAGTCCTGCTAAGATTTGCTTTCCCAAAATGCGGCACCTCACATTTATCAGAATTAAACTCCATCTGCCACTTCTCAGCCCATTGGCCCATCTGATCGAGATCCTGTTGTAATCTGAGGTAACCCTCTTCGCCTTCCACTACACCTCCAATTTTGGTTTCATCTGCAAACTTACTAACTGTACCTCTTTTGCTCGCATCCAAATCATTTATGTAAATGACAAAATTAGAGAACCCAGAACTGATCCTTGTGGCACTTCACTGGTCACAGGCCTCCAGTCTGAAAAATAACCCTCCACCACCACCCTCTGACTTCTACCTTTGAGCCAGTTCTGTATCCAAATGGCTAGTTCTCCCTTTATTCCATGAGATCTAACCTTGCTAATCAGTCTCCCATGGGGAACCTTGTCGAATGCCTTACTGAAGTCCATATAGATCACATCTACTGCTCTGCCCTCATCAATCATCTTTGTTACTTCTTCAAAAAACTCAATCAAGTTTGTGAGACATGATTTGCCACGCACAAAGCCATGTTGACTATCCCGAATCAGTCCTTGCCTTTCCAAATACATGTACATCCTGTCCCTCAGGATTCCCTCCAACAACGTGCCCACCACTGAGGTCAGACTCACTGGTCTATAGTTCCCTGGCTTGTCTTTACCGCCCTTCTTAAACAGTGGCACCACGTTTGCCAATCTCCAATCTTCCGGCACCTCACCTGTGACTATCGATGATACAAATATCTCAGCAAGAGGCCCAATAATCAGTTCTCTAGCTTCCCACAGAGTTCTCGGGTACACCTGATCAGGTCCTGGGGATTTGTCTACCTTTAACCGTTTCAAGACTTCCAACACTTCCTCCTCTGTAATCTGGATGTTTTGCACGATGTCACCATCTATTTCCCTACAGTCTGTATCTTCCATATCCTTTTCCACAGTAAATACTGATGCAAAATATTCATTTAGTATCTCCCCTATTTTCTGTGGCTCCACACAAAGGCTGCCTTGCTGATCTTTGAGGGGCCCTATTCTCTCCTTAGTTACCCTTTTGTCCTTAATATTTGTACAAACCCTTTGGATTCTCCTTAATTCTATTTGCCAACTCTATCTCATGTTCCCTTTTTGCCCTCCTGATTTCCCTCTTAATTATAGTCCTACTTCCTTTATACTCTTCTAAGGATTCACTCGATCTATCCTTTCTATACCTGACATATGCCTCCTTCTTTTTCTTAACCAAACCCTCAATTTCTTTAGTCATCCAGCATTCCCTATACCTGCCAGCCTTCCCTTTCACCTTGACAGGAATATTCTTTCTCTGGATTCAAGCGGAATGAATGGGGAGGGTGAGGGAGCAGAAGACAAAGGCAGCACTAATGATAGTTCTACAAAAAGATGCTAATGATCAGTGTGAGTAGTTGAAAATAAGTTGCTTTTGCTGAGAGTAAAATCATGTCAGCAAGACCAAGACATGGGAGAGGGGTTGAAAAGGATTGTAATGAAAATAGAGGCAGTGTTCAGGTTCTGAAGGTGTTGAACTCACTGTTGAATCCTGAAGTCCGTAAAGTACCAAAGAGGAAATGACATGCCAATCCTTGAGCTCACTTTGAGCTTTGCTGGATCTCTACAGCAGGCCTAGGACGGAAATATTGGCTTGACAGCAGGGTGGTAAGTTTAAATGACCGTTGTTAGCAATTTCAACAAGCACCATCTTGTTGTCATGCAAAATCTCTGTCTTAGGCCACCTGCAGGGGAACTTCCAGTAGAATATACAGCAGAATTCTGTACCAGCTCATACTTATGGAGAATTGAAAGTGTGACACCAACAGAGGTCCATTGGAACCAATAGACCATTCAGATCCTCAAACCTGCTCTGATATTCAATAAGATCATCACTGATCTGTTTGTTTTGAATTTTACACTTCATCTATCCCTGATAACCTTTGAATCTCTTGTCAAACAAGAATCTCCCTACCTCTGCAATCAAAATATTCAAGGGTCTCTCTTTACCATCTTCTGAGGCAAAGAATTCCAAAGTCACCCAACCGTCTGAAAGAAAAAAAATCCTCATATTGGTCCGAAAAGGCCAATCCCTAATAGACATGACTACTATTTCTGGACGATCGCAGAAGGGAAAATATCCTTTCCACATCCACCTTGTTAAGACTTGTCAGAACCTTATAGACCCCACACTCCAGTGGAAACAGGTCCAGTCTATCAACCTTTCTTCATAAGGCAAACCACTCATTGCCAGTATCAATCTAATAAACATCCTCTGAGCCACCTCCTACACACATTTATTCCTCCATAAATAAAAAAAAACTGCACACAATTTTCAAGACGTGACTTACCATTGCCCTGTATAATGGAAACATAGAACCTTAACATTTATGTTCAATTCCTCTTGTAATAAAAGATAGTATTTCATTATTCTTTTTAATTACATTCCATGCCTGCACACTGGCCTTTTTGACTAATGCACAAGAACACTTAGATCTCTGCTCATTGAAATGCAGCAGTTCTTTTCTGTTTAAATAATGCTTTGAGCAATATTCTGTTCTTCCTCCCAAAGTGCACAGTCTCACATTATAGTGAAGAGTGTGATGCTAGAAAAGCACAGAAGGTCAGCTGACATCTAAGGAGTGGGAGAATCGACATTTTAGGCAAAAGGTCTTCATCAGGAATGCAACCATGCTCTCGGATGCTGCCTGACCTGTTGTGGTTTTCCAGCACCACACTCTCAACTCTAATCTCCAGCATCTGCAGTCCTCACTTTCACCTATTCTCAAATTATACTCCATCTGCCAGATAGTCAAAAGTGAGGATTGCAGATGCTGAAGATCAGAGTCTAAATTAGATTGGTGCTGGAAAAGCACAGCAGGTCAGGTAGCATTGGAGGAGCAAGAAAATAGACGTTTTAGGCAAAAACCCTTCATCAGGAATGAGACCAGCAGAGGAGAACTTCTTTAAGGTAGGCATCCTTGCAAGAGGATTCGCAGTAAGGTTAAAATCAACTTGGGAAAGTGAGGACTGCAGATGCTGGAGATTAGAGTCTAGATTAGAGTGGTGCTGGAAAAGCACAGTAGGTCAGGCAGCATCCGAGGAGCAGGAAAATTGATGTTTCAGGCAAAAGCCCTTCATCAGGAATGAGGCCTCATTTCTGATGAAATGCTTTTGCCTGAAACTTCGATTTTCCTGCTCCTTGGATGCTGCCTGACTTGCTGTGCTTTTCCAGCACCACTCTAATCTCCATCTGCCAGATGTCTGCCTAATGACTTGACCGATCTATATTGATCTGCATCAATGTTATATTGTCTTCACAATAGTTTGTGTTATCTGCATATTTAGCTATATACTTTTGCTTTCTTCATCTATTTTTAGTTTAACCTATTTTTCTAATCAACCTGTTCAGAGATGTTATTGCACACTGCTGGATCAGGTGGGACTTGAACCCCAATCTCTTGGTCCTGGGATAGTGACACTACCACTGTGCAACAAGAGGGACCCTCACTCTCCTCTTCAAAGTCATTGTTATAAATTGAAAAAAGCTGATGCTCCAGCTCAGACTTCAATGGGGCTTACTCATCATACTTTGCCACTCAAAAAAAGACTAATTTATGCATGATCTCTGCCAGCTAGCCAATTTTATATCTTTGCTAATAACTCAACTCCTACACCATAAACTCCTATTTGTGCAGCTCCCATCAGTTTGCTTAAGACCACTTTCACAGTGATTGCAATTTCACCAAATTCCTCTGTTCCTTTCTTGCATTATAGCATAGATTTCAGATCAGCTGGGTTCTTACCATAAAGACAAAATATCACAACATGTTATGTTCTGCCCCAATTGGTACCTGCCTCACCTTCAATCACCTTCTCTGTTCATGGACTAAGTGTAGGTGTCCTCAGACAGTCAGTATGTGCATGTATGGAACAGTAAAATTAGAAAAAGCACAGAACCCAGATTATATGTAGAATTGCATGATATTGCAGCTGTGTAAGTAGTGTTGTTAATAAACCTCAAGATACCTGATTTAATTAGAACCTGATTCTCTGAGCTATATGTTATGTTAACACATAGAAATACATAAACTATCATTTTCCATCTCACTGATCTACATTTTTTTTCTGGAACGTTTCTTCTATCTATATAGAGAAAAGTATAACATTAGTTCATTCCATTTGCCATTTCCTTACTTTTTAACATTAACTCCCCATTCTCACTCTCTCAAGGATCTACAGTTACGTACGCTCTTTCCGTTTTATATAGTTACAGAAACATTTGCTGTACACTTTTACATTTCTAGCTAGTTTCCTTTCATATGATGATTACTTTGTCCTGATTAATCTTTTAGTCATTCACTGTCCTTGTTTATATGATATCAAATTACCCGACATCTTTGTGCAATTATACGGTCTTTCCTAAAGTTTGATATTTTCCTTAACTTCTTTAGTTAATCATGAATGATATGTTCTCCCTTAGAATTGTTCTTTATACAATTGTTGCAATATACTGTACTTATTCAGAATATATCCCCTTGGATGTCTGCCACTGTTTGTACATTATATTTTCTCTATGTCTGATGTGGCAACTCACTTCAGATAGCTCAACTTTCATGCTCACATAGTTATCTTTATTTAGTTTTAAAGTTCTGAGTCTTAAGTTAACTCCTCTCTCTTTCAAGTTGAATTTAAAGTTCACTCATATAACAGTCACTGCTATCTTTATTCAGTGACCATTAATTAATCCTTTTGATTTACACAATGATTAGTATAAGCTGCACTCTGGTTTATCTCAGAATGTGCTGCTCTGGGAAATTATCTTGAAAGCATTCCATGAACGCGTCATCTATACTGCTATTGTCAATCAGATGTTTTCAGTTTATATGTAGATTAATACAATGAATGATATTTGTTGTCCCTTTATTACAAGTGTCCAATAACCAATGCATGAATACATTGCTTAAAAAGGGCTAAATTGTAACTTTTTTAACAGAATGTACTTATACAATACTTGAATAATTTGAAGAGCAATGGATTAGGTCAGTGAAGTGGGAGAAATAGAATAGCTCCTCAAACAGCTATGGCAAGAATGATATGTTAAATGTTCTCTTTCTATGCCATATGATTCAAATACAGTACTAGAGTGTTCCACACAGTACTATGATTTTGCCTTTTGACTTGAACATATGATTGGCTTGCCCTTAATTGAAATCCATGTTACTCACCTGAAATCCATGAGCAGCTATTTGATTCACCAGTACTGCCTCACGCCATTATTGGGAATCATTGATGAGTTATTAAGCAAGCAATGACTCCAGGTACAATCTTTAACTTCTGGTTTAAAAAAAGCAATTTTATTAATTCTGAGATATCAGTCTGGTAAGTCAAATAAGCCTGGTGTGGATGGTGCAAACCCAAAAAGTAACTGTTTATTACCCAAGATTTAGAAAAGACAATTGCTACATTGAGCGGTGATCAAAAACCAATTGCAGACTGCCCAAACAGGAAAGTCAGAGCTGTGGTGGTTGTGTAGACATTGGTAACATCATGCAGAATACCAATTTTTGCTTAATAATTCATAAACAAGTTTTGATTTGAAGGAAACAGCATTGTCATAAAGCCAGAAAAATAATACATTAAAGCTCAATTTGTGCAACAGGAAATTCATAGCTTCAGTTAATATGGACATCAAACATCAGTGGCTGACAGTACTATCACAGTCATATCAGGTGATAGCTTCATAACCTGTAGTAACATGCCATCTTCCTGATAATGTTGGTGACAATGATTTGAAACTATATATAAGCAAGCCTTGGGCTGAATGAATTGCTCTCTCTGAGATCCAGCATAGGCACAAGTTGAATGGCCTCCTGTTGTGCTGTAAAATTCTGGTTCTATGGCTGGCGTGTCCAATACCAATCAAAGAACTATGACTAAATCATCACATTTTGTCACATTGCAAAGTATGCATTACATTTGTGCCTACATTTCTCATCTACTGTAAAACAGCAGCAACTCACAATCAAACATGAAAAATGTTGAAAAGAAGCCAGTCATTTCCTTCACGCTTTGACTGAACACATCTATCTTGAATCCCAATGTGGTTAAAAAGCAGAAGGTACACATTGATGGATCCTTCTCAGTGTAGAAGCTGTAAGAGAAAGGCTGTGAAAAAAGAGATCACTATATATTGTCGGCATTGATCTCACTCATTGCCTGAGCAGTGATGGTTCATTTAAGGAACTGGAAACTACTGACCGACCAAACCGTGTGATCCCTTCTTTCAGGGTAATGTGATGGATTAGGGTATCACTGGAACTTATGAGATCCACTACACTAGCATTCCAGACCAAGGAACACTTCAGGGATAAATGAACATTTTTGAGAAGGTTTGTAGATCAGGTAGATGATAAGTATATAAGTTAGCTCATTGAGCTGGAAGGTTGGCTTTCAGACATCTTGTCACCAGCACTTCACTGGAGATTCTCACTAATGTTGTTACCTAATTATAGCAACGAAACATCTGAAAACAAACCTTCCAGCGCAGCAAGCTAACTTACATTTTTATAAATGGACATCTAAGTCTGTAAAGATTTTGCTTGACCACCTTTATTGGGACAACAAATGTCATGACACAGGATGTTTCCGCACAGCCATTGATGATGTAAAGCTGGCGATTTTTGATAGCTTTGTGAACTTAAGCCCCACAATCACCAGCAATCCATTCGCTTGGTGCAGCAATCCACAAATACATTGCAAACACTGTGGCTGTTCTGTCCAAGATAAGTAATAAAGTGTTGAATAACAGCAACCTGGCAAATCTACAAAGCCTATGTCCTCAGTGCACACCTCTATCTTTCTCGGTCTGGGCAAAACAGAAAAAAAGGGCTAAACAGTTTCCATCTTCATTCAATCAGATGTATAAAAAGGATCTCTCAACAGCTCTCTTAATAAGTCAGAAGTCCTGGAGCATGCTAGTTTCTGCAGCACACACTCATTGCTAAATGAATGATGTCTGCAATGGCTCTACCATGTTCATAGGGTGAATGATCTTTGTATTCTAAGACTTTCTGTATGGTGTACTAGGCATTAGGTCATGTCTTGCTGGAGAATGATACACGACTGCTACAAATGCACTTGCAAGGCAAATTTGAAAGTAGCAAGCTTTGATCCTTCCAAGATGGTGCTAGACTGCAGTGACATTTTGTGAGCTGTCTACTGAAAATCTTATTCTTACATATCTTATAATTGTTCTGCTCTTTTCTACCTCAATTGTAGTTTAACAGAATGACAAACAATGTCCTCTCAAATCCACCTTTAGCTTTAAAGATTCTACGACTCCCGAGTCTTAGCTACTAAGGCTGGAACAACAAGCCCAGGGAAAGTAAGGGCCTACTGGCTTCCTGCAAGGCTGACCTCCTCTTGGAATCCCAGAACTAAGGCCTGACCAGCGCAGGAACAAGGCCTGACCAGCACAGGAAGTGAGGCCTGACCAACACAGGAAGCAGGGCCTGACCAGCACAGGAAGTGAGACCTGACCAGCATGAGAACAAGGCTTGACCAGCACAGGAGCTGAGACCTGACCAGCATGGGAACAAGGCCTGATCAGCACGAGAACAGGGTTTAACCAGCACAGGAAGTGAGACCTGACCAACACGAGAACAAGGCCTGACCAGCACAGGAGCTGAGACCTGACCAGCATGAGAACAAGGTCTGACCAGCACAGGAGCTGAGACCTGACCAGCACGAGAACAAGGTCTGACCATCACAGGAACAAGGCCTGCCCAGTGTGGGAACTGAGGGCTGACCAACACTGGAACAAAGCCTGACCAGCCCACAAGAACTGAGGCCTGACCAGCACAAGAACAAGGTCTGACCAGCACAGAAACAAGGTCTGACCAGCATGGGAACAAGGCCTGACCAGCACAGGAACAAAGCCTGACCAGCACAGGAGCTGAGACCTGACCAGCACGAGAACAAGGCTTGACCAGCAGAGGAACAAGGCTTACCAGCATGGGAATTGAGGGCTGACCAACACTGGAACAAAGCCTGACCAGCCCACAAGAACTGAGGCCTGACCAGCACAAGAACAAGGCCTGACCAGCATAGAAACAAGGCCTGACCAACACGGGAACAAGGCCTGACCAGCACGGGAACAAGGCCTGACCAACACGGGAACAAGGCCTGACCAGCACGGCAACTGCGGCCTGACCAGCACGGGAACAAGGCCTGACCAGCACGGCAACTGCGGCCTGACCAGCACGGGAATTGCGGCCTGACCAGTGTGGGAACAAGGCCTAGGCGAAAGTGAGGACTGCAGATGCTAATGATCAGAGTCTAGATTAGAGTGGTGCTGGAAAAGCACAGCAGGTCAGGCAGCATCTGAGGAACAGGAAAATCGACGTTTTGGGCGAAAGCCCTTCATCAGGAATGTTTGGTTATGGGGGAGGGTGGCATCATGGTCGAGGGGGCGATAGGAGGAGGTGGGAGGAGAAAGTGAGGTCTGCAGATGCTGGAGATCAGAGCTGGAAATGTGTTGCTGGAAAAGCGCAGCAGGTCAGGCAGCATCCAGGGAACAGGAGAATCGACGTTTCGGGCATAAGCCCTTCTTCAGGAATGGTGGAGGAGGTGTCTTTGAGATGGCGCCTGGCTTCAGTGGTGTAGAGGTCAGTGCGCCAAACTACCACTGCACCTCCTTTCTCTGCTGGTTTGATGGTGAGGTTTGGATTGGAGCAGAGGGAGTGAAGGGCTGCCCGTTGTGAGGTTGAGAGGTTGGAGTGGGGGAAGGGGGTAAACAAGTTGAGGCAGTTAATATCTCGACGAAAGTTAGAAATGAAGAGATTGAGGGCTGGTACTAGGTCAGCACGGGGTGTACAGGTCGATGGAGTGTGTTGGAGATGGGTGAAGGGGTCCTCGAAGGTGGGCGGGAATCCTGATTGAAAAAGTAAGCTCGGAGGTGGAGGCGGCAGAAGAAGTGTTCAACATCATGACGCATATTGAATTCATTGATGCGTGGATGTAGGGGGATAAAGGTAAGGCCTTTGCTGAGGACTGATCATTCGTCCTCAGTGAGGGGAAGGTCTGGAGGAATGGTGAAAACTTGGCAGGGCTGGGAGCTAGGACCTGGTGTAGGTGTGGAGCTGGCAGTGGA
Source organism: Chiloscyllium plagiosum (assembly GCF_037043375.1). Lineage (NCBI taxonomy): Eukaryota > Metazoa > Chordata > Chondrichthyes > Orectolobiformes > Hemiscylliidae > Chiloscyllium > Chiloscyllium plagiosum. The sequence continues at coordinate 120,086,307 of NW_028270142.1, read as the reverse complement.
GGCGGAGCCTGTAACTGGAGTGGGCGTGGTGTTAGGGGGAATGGTGGTGGAGTCATGAGCAGGGGTGATGTTCCCCTCAAGGTTCTGGGGGGCAGGGATGGTGACAGTGGGATATGTGGGGGGGTGCGTATAGGCAGTATGCAGGTGAGTGGCATTCGTGGGGGCGGAAGTGGTGGCAAACACGGCAGTGGGGGAGTGGGGGATGGAAGTCGCTGAATGTGTGACATCAGCGATGATGTGAGGGGCAGAAGTGACATCACACGTGGTGCATGTGAAATCGTGAGGGGCAGAAGTGGCTGCCGAAGCGGCCACAATGGGGGCAGAAGTGACATCATATATCATCGTGGGGAGGGTAGCTCCACCAGCACTCTGTTCTGCTACTTTGATGCGCTTTGCATGGTATGACCTGCCTGTACAGCATGCAAAACATCGCTTTGCACTGTATCTCGCTACATGTTGCAACAAAAAAAAATCAATCAGCATAAACTCAAAAAACTGTGAGACAGTCACTGACGACAATAACCTCTGCAGGCAAACTGATTGAGGGCTTCTGGATTAGTGGTGCTGGAAGAGCACAGCAGTTCAGGCTCCATTGAAGGCTGTAGAGAGTGTGGAAAATGGAAAGCTCAGCTGGCCAAGAAGGGGACCCAGAACAAAGAGAGGTCAATGAATCCTATACCTTCTCGGCCTGTAAGTCCATGTACAGCAAGACTGGTTGTGACTCCGTACTCAAGCAGACCTTCTGAGTCATACGATGTTGTGTTTAACATGAAGAACTGAATCTTTACATGTTGGGAAAGTGCCATTTTTGTCAAGTGCCCATTCAGACATTAACAGTGTGGAGCTGCCCTTCACCATCACTATAGTGGCACAATATTCCTGCACTCTGGCTGAATAGGCTCCATGCCACAAAAGTCACCTAACCTTAACCACATCCCATTTTACAAGCCTTTCTAAGTCACTGTTAGACTTTCTGAAATTCTCGATAGTCCAGTGGATGTGGAGTACTTCAGCTATGACCTCTTCATCTGAAGTCTGCTTGAGTTGCACTGGAGGTTGCTGCTGGTCTCGGGCTTACTGTTGCATCTATTCCCCTTCTATTTCTCTGTGCCATCATTGCACAGCAACAACAATGTCAATAACTTGTGCTGTGGCTCATCCATCAATCATAGTTTTCAACCCTGTGTGTGGAGCAGAAGAAGCAGAACAGATTGCTAGCAATGAGGGCTGCCAGCATTCATATCCTTCACAGCTGAAGATTTAACATTCTTCTCTGTACATTGGGACATGAAGCGCTCCCACAAGAAGGCTTACATATTGACCCATTGTTGTACTATGGCCTTATTCCGATGAGTGCATCACTTGGCATGTAGTAACTTGCTAGTAGTCGAGTGTGAATGCTACATGAGTACTGATCCCTACTCCTCCCAGCTCCACACCACCCATGAAAGGCATTATTTTGTACGAGATACTCTTAGATTATACTTCAGGTGGAGCTGGAATCAGTTCCATGTGTATCCTTAGTTGTCTTGTTCTTGCTGTGTGGATTTGGCCTACATCCCCTCTCTTAAGGTTGTCTGTGATTACTTCGACTTCACAGAGATGTCTACCTGTGACTTTCAAAACCAAACACAAATGCACATTGTGTGTGACAGGATTTGTACCCCATACACTCATGTACCTCATACACTTCTCACACGCAGTGACATAATTGCAAGTGAACCTGGAAGATTGATGTTCTTGCGCCTGTAAGGCAGAGTGGAGCCATGTTTTTGGTTATCAAATTGACACAGGCTCTGTCCATTTGGGGCACGGTTATTTCCAGCAGATCATGGAGGGAAATACAGGTCATGCTTGATACTGTGGGTACCAGGCTGAGCCTGCTAATCAGGGTCCCCTCTCACTGAGTCCCCATGTCCCTTTCTATTTAACAATCCAAGGACAGCCCATCACGATTGTACCCACCCACCTATCACCTTGAATTGAATCTACAGCTTTCTTGGAACCGTGAACATGTCACCAGTTTGGATATGCCCACCATCATGCTACAATGTACTATCAATTGTGGCAACACTGCTCACCCCTACAGTATCCTATGGCCTCCCATGCACCACTGGCACCTCACCTCCCCCACCCCAACTCTATATCAACTTCATCCTTATACACTCACATCCCAGACTGTTGTCTACAATTCCCAGTGTGGACCTTCCACCTTCCTGTCACAACAGTGAAATACACACATCACATTCATTGTGCTATCTTCCTCAGGACTGATCAAGCTCCACATCTCCTGAGTGACAACTGACCAGATCGCCGAGAAACTCCCTGACTGATGATCCGGGATCCTCTGATTGTTTGCACTGGTCCTGGTGGACTGACCATAGTGAACTGCCTGAACAGAACTGAGACTGATCCAATGACCCTGAGCACTCCAAGTAAACAACTGATGATGTCCAAACCTCTGAGACCATACTGTGTCCTTGAATGAGTGAACTGAGACATCTGACTGAAGGATATCCTTCTGGAGTATATTGAAGACTACTTACCTTCAATTTTGAGCCATGGGCATTTGATTGATACACGTGCAGTGTGTTTGCCATGTAGACTGCATGGTGCAAGTGAGAGATTGACATTGTATGGTGCCATACAGCAGCAGATCCACACTCCCGACAGATGACAAGTTGCCTGGCTTTGTGTCTGAGTTGAGAGAAAGTGAGGGCTGCAGATGCTAGAGATCAGAGCTGAAAATGTGTTGCTGGAAAAGCGCAGCAGGTCAGGCAGCATCCAAGGAACAGGAGAATCGACGTTTCGGGCATAAGCCCTTCTTCGATTCTCCTGTTCCTTGGATGCTGCCTGACCTGCTGTGCTTTTCCAGCAACACATTTTCAGTTTGTGTCTGAGTTAAAGAGCAAGGCAAGACTGAATACTGTGACCTTTAAAGTACAGCTGAGGATGTAAAGCATGAAAAAAAGTAAAGGAAGGCCTCGATACTGTGAGCACTAAGTAAGTGAGAAGTAGCCTGGTCCAATCTGTGAGCTGGGTGCTTGGCTTTCCAAAGCATTGCAATGAGAGGCACCAATGTACTCCAAAGTTCAGCATTAAAGTGCAGAATCATACTGTAAATGTTTCGAAGATGTGCCATGACGGTGTGGAGAGGCTGGCATGTGTTGGATGTGAGATTCTGTGGATGTAAAGTATGTAAGGCAGCTGCCCTTTTACTGTGCTCAGAGATGTAAGTGCCATGTGTCCACAATGGAGGTCCAGAGGAGCAATTGGCACCTGCTCTGTCTTCCATGTTAGGAATTCTCTGCGTCTAGTTTCTATCTGACAGGTGGTAGAAATGGAATCTGAATATTAACACATTAGTAATAAAAGTGATGATGAACAAAAATCCCCATTAATAGGCCTCTTGCTGCTCACTAATGAGAATCTTGACTCAATGTCTGGAGCTTAGTTGGCTTGAGTTCTCACATGGTTCTGACAAACCTCTCACCATAGCCCACGTCATTCAGATCCTGGGAGGATTCCACCCAATCTGTCCAGCAGAGTCCAAACCTGGTTTCATATAGCTGAACATTGCTTTGCTCATGTGTTAGACTTGTGAACCTGACCTTTCCCAAAGGTATATGACCAAGAATGTCAAACAATTTCCAGCTACACAAAAGTCTTTCATCAAAAATGGTTGCTCTTTATGTGATAGAATATTTCATTGTGTTGAATAAACTTGTCTCACGAAGGAGCTATGCTGCATTCCTCAGGGGCAATCCATGTTCATTATACTTTCAAATTAAGAAAAATAGTCATCACAGTCTGAGAGGACAACAGGGCAGCTTTGTCATTGGACCCAGAAGACTGTCAGCGAGTTTAATCTGTGGGTTACTATGCCTCAGGCAAGGGGGTAAGTTGAGAATGCCGGACCTTCATGGTCATTGTGAGAATTGAACCCATGATGGCTTCTTGGCATCACCCTGATTCACAAACCAGGTTAACTGACCCCCAACCCACATCCTCACCAGCTCTTTCTGTGGGTTAAAAACAAGCCCCTGTTCATCATTACCCTATGACGCCAGTAGACAAGCACACGGAAAATGGACATAGATAGGATTAGGCACGAAATCATGAATGGTGAATCATTGCCATTACTCTCTGTGTTGGCACAGAAATAAATAGTCATTCGGCAAGGTTGGAGCATATTGATAACCTAGGTTGAGCTCTACCACATTTTGGGGCAGAAATAGAAACCTGAAGGCATAAAAGCTAAAAGAAAGTTTTAAAACAAACAATAAACATAAAGTTCAGCAAACTCAGAGGCATGGTAATTCAGGTAAGTGATTGAGCAGCTGAGACCGCACTGTGATAGCCATACATCAGTAAACGGTTGACTTAAAGAACATTGTGACACTAATGTGCATTAAGAAAGATGTGGTGAAGAACAGATTCAATTGGATCTATAAAGTTTCCTGAGCTGAAATGTATACGGACTGTTTGTATATTCCAGTTAAATGAGCTGTGCAAAATATATTCACATCTATTGCCTGAATTAAATAAATGAATAAGCACACACAAATATTTCTGGTTTTAAAATACAGCTGATATAAAGAGGCAACAAAGGTCACTGCAGTAACACACATGCACAATCTATATATGTAATTCATTAAATGTACCATCAAATATCTACCATTTGGTCGACAAATGATTCATGTCATATTGAATTACACCCCGTTCTTCTGCAATGGCTTTTCATATTTCTTCGACACCTCAATTCATTAAGAGAGCTGAGATAAAACATGCAACTGAAATCTTTTGTTCAATAACCCGCAAGCTCATATCCTCTGGAACCTGCTTAATTTGCTTCCCTTAACAGAAGGTTGTTCCACTTGAACACCTAGCCTAATTACTGCTGACTCCCTCCTGGCACAAATCCATTGCAAACAGCACATGCATATTTGATTAAAGGTCATGCAAACCTCCCCATTCACCCAGCAATGAGAACAAGTAAACCTGAAAGCAATAAGAGTTAGATTAGATAACATTACCCAATTAATGTTTGAGGCATAATAACTTGTGACCCAGAACGAATACTATAGCCTATTGCATGAGAATAGGAAGAATATGCTAATTATCCAGCCTGTTTTTTTTAAATATAAAAAACAAGATGTAGCTGGATGTTAAAAGAGGAAATGGAGCAGAACTGCTGCATGATGAGAAGTGTCATTTGGAAAGAGGTTACAATCATTATGTTGTTTCTATCACTCCTCATAATGGATCTTCAATCTATTGCCAATCGTTTATTAGAAATAGTATTGATGTCTTGAGCTACATGTATAGGGGAGATAAAATGAGGAGCTGTGGGGTAATTACTTTCTCAAGAATGGTCTGGCTTTCTAATACAAATATTGTGAAGGTGCCAGTCAGCTATCAGGTTGGTGTCAATACCTGAATACAATTTATAGTCTCAAGTCTCCCACTGAGGAGTCTACTTGTCTCATACAACTTTCTGAGACTTATCAATAACTATGCAGTAAAATATTTTCCAGATAGCATTAGTTGATATGTATGCAGCATATTTCTTTCCTCTTGCTAGTTACTAATTAGAATTAACTCGGACTATTCTATAGATTCAGGAAATCCCCACCCTCCCTGTGACAACTAGATTTATTTATTTCTGAAGGAGGATCACTAGGCTCAAAATGTTAACTCTGTTTTCTCTTCACAGATTCTGCCAGATCTGCTGAGTTTCTCCAGCACTTTGGTTTTCTTTCAGATCTGCAGCTACAGAACTACAGTGCTTTGTTTTATTTGTTTATTTTCAGACTGGTTCATTATTGACTAAGTGTTAATAATTTGTAACACATGCTAATGTTACTCCTAAAAATGTGTGGAAAAATTGAGAACAAAAAATGTAAGTACAATTAAATAAATATAGGCATAAAAATTACTTACACCTTTTCATTCTTTGTAATTTCCTTGTTTGTTCTTTAATTTTTTTCCCACCTTTTTGAAATCTTTCTATTGTTTACTTTTAAGTTTAAAAGGATAAACTTATTCTCTCCTCTCCTGGTTTCACCATCCACTTCAAAGCATTGATAGCAATATCCAACCAAATGACAAAATAGATTTTCATACTGACTTTCCTGCAATCCCATGCTGTTAACGTTTGATTACTTAGTACACAGTTATGAGACAAATTGGATGTTGTCTGGACTAGAACAATTTATAACTTAGAGAGATGGGATAGGATTGTCTTCCTTAGAGTAGAGGAGATTGAAAGATATAAAGTTCTGAGCATTTTGGCAGTGTAGATGGGGGAAACGTTTCCCCTTCAGAAAGGGTCAATAACAAGCTTTTAACAAGTTTTAAATTAAGGATCAGGACAAGTACAGGGGACTTACGGAAAAATAGTCTCATTTAGAGCTGTGGATAAAAGGGTGGTGGAGGCAGAAACCATGAAGATATTTTAAGAACTATTTAAATTAACTGTAGAAATCGGATAGCATACAAAGTTATGGGCCATGTGTTGAGAAATGGGATTAGAATGAATATTTTTTGATAACTAGCACAGACAAAATGGGCCAAAGCATCTCTTTCCATTCTGTAAAACCTCAATGACTCTAGGTAGGATGCCATTGTATGGATATCACAGATTGACCATTGGAACACTGACTGATTGATTCATTCTGTTTGTTTATTTGATGGGATGCTTTTCAGAGGGTTGGTGTGGACTTGATGGGCCAAATAGCGTGTTTCCGCAGTGTAGGAATTCTATGACTCTTGATGAAGCAAAGGGACTGGCACTCAGATGCAAAGCTTTAAAACCTCACAGGTAACATAAAATATACATTTTCACCTTTACCGGAGTCATAACCAGATGTGATTACATGCTGCAAAGTAGGAAATGGCACCATGATTTGAATTTAAATATTTCCTGTTCTACTAATGAAATGAATTTGAAAGCACAATAAGTAATGGCTATGGATAATAAGTTATAGATATTAGAAAAAAAATGCACCTCTTTTTTTTAATAATCAAATCTTCATTCTTCATTTTATACTCAAAACAATCTAACATTGTCTTCTGCATGCCTGGCCCATTCAGCTAATTCTATGGTGATATACATTTCATATTAACTAATACACATATTTCACAGGGAAACTCATCATTAACCATGTTGGCAATTGCTTTATCAGAAAACTACACTTCACGTAAGTAGGAAAAAGTGCTAAGATGTGCTATATATGTTTAACAAAACAGAAGGATTCCTCACAATAGGAATAAGTAAAATATGTTTGTCACTGTCAGTTATGGCATCTAATTAAATTTTTAAGTTGAACTCTTTCAGGCCAGACTTGATGAAGCATTGATGGATAATTTAACGTTTTGTCCACAGTCATTCTAAATTATTTGAGATAGAAATAGACTGATAATTAGTTTTTGCACAGCCCCTTCATCTGTTCTAGCTATGCTGGAGTTAAATTCAAACTTGTGGAATGAAAGTCTCCTCTCTTCTAGCTGAAAAGAATTGCTTCTAAAATGGTACAAATTGGTAACCTTGAATCCTCCACCAGGAAATGAAAAATGTCAGAGTTGTACAGTTGGGATTAAGACTTGCTATTAGTGTGAAGTAGAGAGAACTGCAATTAGCAGTTGGCAGATATTGTTGGCCCAAAATTGCTGGCCGTTGCTGACACTTGCACTGAAACCAGAAGTGACGCTTTCTTTAGCACTGACATCCTAACCTTTGTTGAGTGCAAAATAAAGCACCATAAGATGTTTTAAAATTAGATAGCAACCCTGTATGTAGGCATGTTTCTTTCATTGTCTACCAGGGATGTGATGAATGCAATGTTCAGAAACTATAAATTCTTTCTTTCAACCATTCAGCGAACTGAGTCTGATACACTTTGTATTCAAGATCATCAGAAGTGTCATTACATGCAATCCCCAGGAATGAAAAAGACCAGTGAATGGTATCAAAAAAACACAAATGAACAATTATTGCAAAATTTATTTACATTGTTCAACTGTTCCAAAAGTGCCTAGTAATGTGTTCCCAATTTTGGGATACATGTGAAGTATACTTCATTGATTAATATGCAGGAAATTACAGACCAACCAGGGGAGAGAGATTAATTGAATAGGTCTTAATTGATGCATAGATTAAATTGTTGAGTTATTCTGTGTGGTAAGATTCTATGATTTATTTAGACTGACGTATGGGCCTTGAAACAGTGCTATGCACTAGCATACAAATGTTAAAATGAGCTGGTTTAAAAAAGGAGGAAAACTAAAGTATGCAATTGCATTAAAAGGCCTTTGGATAAAGGGCATCATTTCCAGTCCACCCTGCTAAAGTAAACATGCTAGAGCTACACCGTTTGTTAGGCCACCATGGATTGCAAATGCACATACTTGTAAAACTATAATTTAATTCTGTGGAGCATCTGCAAACTGCATCAAATTTTCCTGCCATTTTGTTGATCAAGTATCAAGTACTTATGGGGCTGAGTGGCATTTGGAAAAAGTTCTGATGGTCTAATGATGCCCAGAAACAATGACATATTAAATAAATTGTCATAGCTGACAAAGAGTTAATCTGTGAGTAATAATGGCAGCTAATCTCTCTGTCACCAAAATACCAGATCAGCACATTAAATGCATGTGCATGAATATGCATAAGGCTAGATGTGTTTGAGGAGGGTGGAGAAATCCAATTAACACACGCCACATTGCAGTGATTGAAACCAAACAAGTCCAGCCATGCACAAATCTCGCTAAAGCAGTGAATAATTTGCTAGCCACAGTGAAAGGTATCCCTTCAGGTGTGGAGCAGCGTGAATAGGAGACGTGGGCACACAAGACAGTTAGATAATACAGCAATTTAATCCTTTTTTTAAATCAACAATGCCTCTTCAATTTTTTTTTCAAATTCCTGGAACAATAAGGTTTTGAAATACGGCAGATGTAGGTATAGTCATGTGCAATCTCTCTTCTGTCAAGAAATGATGTATTCCAATTAGCATCGCTCAAGTAAAAAATAGGACATCACATGATTCCAGAACCACCATCCAAGCTGATGTATGATTATAGTTGTAGTATGTAATTATAGTGAATTTGGCAAAGGGAAATGTTGATTTGATTATAATGTATAATGACTTCAGGATATTCATGTAGTCTGCTGCAAACCAGAACTTGGTGATACAAGACCACAGTAATGATGCCACAGAGGAGAATAATGCTCTTTAATGAACATTATTTTTCTTTGGACAGCACCAAGGGACACCAAAATATAGGAAGGAGATTTTTTTCTAAAAATAGTTCTGCTTATAATACTACAAGACACACTATTTTGTGATCTGCTGCTTTAATAATGGTTTCAACCAGGTTGTTATGTTTTCACTTCTCATGCATAGGTATCCATTTCATTATGAGGATGTTTAAAAATTAGATAAATGTAGCTAAATGTGAACACAAGGACAAAGTGAAGAGGGCTCTTGCATGCCTCTCCCATGCTGAGTTCATTCAAAATTATTACAACTAGGCAGCTCTTCCTTGAGATAATTTCTTGCCTGATTGATACTCTGCAATATAAAGCTTGACCTTGTTGATACATTTGTATAATTAAACAAGAGACTGGCCTGATGGAGTCCCCAACCATGCACTCAGCTCCTGTGTGGACCAGCTGACGGGAGTATTTGCAGACATCTTTCATCTCTGCTTACTACGATCTGAAGTCCCCACCTGATTCAAGACCACCATCATCCCAGTGCCAAAATAAAATCATGCAGTGTGCCTGAATGTTTACCGCCTGGTGGCTCTGACTGCCAAAATTATGATGTGCTTTTAGAGGTTACTCATGGCTCATATCAACTCCAGCCTACCAAATTGCCTTGACCTTTGCACTTTGACTACCAGCACAATGGGTCCACAGCAGCAGCCATCTCCCTGGCACTACACTCATCCCTGGAAAATCTGGATAACAAGGATACCTATATCAGGCTCTTACTTATTGACAAGGAGAAGATGGGGACTACGGATGTTGGAGAGTCATAGTCAAAAAAGGTGACGCTGGAAAAGCACAGCAAGTTAGGCAGCATCCCAGGGGCAGGAGAGTTGAGAGTTCAGGCATAAGCCATTCATCAGGAATGTGCTTCTGCCTGAAACATCTTTGCTCCTGCTTCTCGAATGCTGCCTGACCTACTGTACTTTTTCCAGCACCACACTTTTCGACTCCAACTTATTGACCGCAGCTCTGCCTTCAAAACCATAATTCCAATCATCTCTTAACACGAAAACCTAGATCTCAGCTCTCTGCTCTGTAACTGCATCCTTGACTTCGTCACCCACAAACCACAATCAGTAAAAATAGGCAACAACACCTCCTCAGCATAATCCTCAACACAGGTGCCCCGCAAGGTTGCTTACACAATCCCCCAGTAAACTTCTTATACACTCATGACTGTATGGCCAAATTACACCCCAATTCCATTTACAAGTTTACTGATGACACCACCATCATGAGTGAGATCTCAAACAAAGAGGAGATAGAATACGTGAAAGAGATTGAGTGCTCCGCAGCATGGTAAAACGATATTCATCTCTCCATCAATGTCAGCCAAGGAGCTGGTTACTGTTTTCAGGAAGAGGAATCCTTATCTGCATCGATGGTGCTGAGGTGGAGATGGTCGAGAGCATCAGGTTCCTGGGAGCGATGGTCACCAACAGTCTGCCCTGGTCCACCCACATTGACGTGATGGTGAAAAAAGCACAATGTCTCTACTTTCTCAGGAGGCTAAGGAAATTCAGAACGTCCATAACGACTCTGAACAATTTTTATAGATGCACCATAGAAAGCATCCTATCTGGATGCATCACAGTGTGGTTTGGCAATAGCTCTTCCCAAGACCGCAAGAAACTACAGAGATATGTGAACAGAGTCCAGTCCATCACGCAAACCAGCCTTTCATCCATTGACTCCATGTATACTTCCCACTGCCTCGGGAAAGCATCCAACAAAATCAAAGATTATCCCCATCCCAGTTAAATTGTTTTGTGCTCTATTTCATTGGGCAGGAGATATGCATGTTTGTACACATATATGAGTAGATTCAAAAACAGCTTCTTCCTGGTTGTTTTCAGATTTTTCTATGGACCTCTTAAACTCTACATTCAATGTTGATCTCACTTTCTGAGCACCTTCTCTGAAGCCATGGCACTGTATCCTTCGCTCTGTTCTATTACCCTAGTACACTTTGCCTATACTGCAAAACTTTTTGCTGTACCTAGGTATATGTGACAATAATAAATCAAATCAACTCATTATTATTGAATGGTACTGTACATAAAGTTTTGTGGTGGAAAGCCTTCACTTGTCTGCATTATTGGGATGTTCTGAAGATGACTTTCAGTTGCCATTTCTTTTCGTACAAACTACTTTATTGTAGACTTAAGAGGAAAAGAAAAGCACAGGAGTAAACTGGGCTTATAGTTAGAATACAGTTTCCATTTATGTTGCAGTAGCCTGGCCTTAGCAATTAGCAAAATCCAAAACAGTTCAGAAGACTAGACAAGGATTAAGGCTGCATTGATTGGATTGGGTGCATTGTAGGGAATCCATACATAAGGAATTGTAAATGTAGAACATAAGTTCAGGTTAAATTATCATTCAGAAGTCCTGAACTCACTTCCCATTGATCAGGAGTTACAACTATTTGCGGAAAAGTTGTTAGTGCATAGACACAGGGCCACAACTTGGACTGGTTTTGAAAGGGGTGCCTGTACTCACAGTACCAGAGTCCCAGGTTTGGTTTCAGCCTCGGGCAACTGTGTGGAGTTTGCACATTCTCCATGTCTGCGTGGGTTTCCTCCGGGTGCTCCGCTTTCCTCCCACAGTCCAAAGATGTGCAGGTCAGGTGAATTGGCCATGCTAAATTGCCCGTAGTGTTAGATGCATTACTCAGAGGGGGGTGGGTTACTCTTTGGAGGGTTGGTGTGGACTTCTTGGACCGAAGAGCCTGTTTCCACACTATAGGGAATCTAATCTAAAAAGAAGAATGTAAAACACAATATTTGCTAGTGACATTTGCATTAGGCAAGAGGTAGAACTGGTCAAGAGGATACTTGAACAGGAGATCTTGCTGGAAGAGAAAATTAGGAGTTAGTTATTAAGACTTGCCAGGGCATTACTAGTTGATGGTTGATTGTCATTGGTTAAAGGATTTGCCATAAAAAATCCAGGTAGAAATATTACATCAATAATCAAATTCAGTATTAGGATTAAATAAAACCACATTAACAAAAAGTGAAGGTAAAACATCCTTGTTTGGAAGTTGTTTTGTTTTTTCCCAGAGAGTTCTCAACAGGAGTTATAAAAAGAGAAAAAGTGATTCATTCAAAAAGTTTCTATAACTACAACAGTTAAGGCAAACCAGGATATTAGAATTAAAGCATATGTTAGAGATAAGTTAACAAAGCTAAAGTCTCGATGTATATTTATGAATTAAGAGACCAGGCTCAATGATATTGTGGGTAAAAGGATCAGTTTGAAAGAGCTAAGAAGGTAAGCCCTCAGACCTCCTGGGATGCATTGAAAGGCAAATGACCATTTATTGAGTTTTGTACCTTGCCATGCCTTGAGCAGTGAAATGTTAAATATTAATTTTTGTTGTCCAGCAAATCTTGTTAGTTGGCATTCTAAATTAGTGGCTCTCCTTTTGCCAGTGTTGTTCCTCATTAGCAAGAATTTTCTTACCTTGGGATTTAGTATCGAGTCCAACAGAAACTATAAAGATTCACAAAGAATTGTGCAAAGAGTTTGCATCTCACTGATAAAGCTTAAGCTCACTCCACATTAAATGACCTGTCCTGAAAACTCTGCTCACATTGATAGCTGTGACAAATTGGACCACAGCAGCTGGCAAAATCTAAACTTTTTAAATGATCAACAAAGTTCAAAATAAATAACCCAGGGCAGTCTAATAAAACTTGTCAATTTACATCATCTTCCAATAAGAATAGTTCTCTCAAAAAAAAAATTGCAGGATCTGGTTTCAGGTCTGTACGTTCTCCAAAAAACAAATTGATTTTTCCTCAGGCTACACCTAACCTGGATAGCAGTTTTATTGAAACCGTCCATGCATGTTTGAAATTTCTGGTCTTATAGTCCTGCTCCACAGCTATCTGATGAAGGGGCAGCGCTCCGAAAACTAGTGCTTCCAAATAAACCTTTTGGACTATAATCTGACATTGTGCGATTTTTAACTTTATCCAGTCCAACACCGGTTCCTCCACATCATGAAATTTTACAAACAGACTAAGAGGGAAGAAGATTTTACCTCTCAGTACTTTATGTGGTGAAGATAATAATTTCAAGCATAATTAGCTGTTCTAAAGAAACTTGAAAGTCTAACTATTACTTCATGGCATTCAAAAGCTTGATCTCACATTTTTAAACTGAGAATTTTCACATTAACTAACTAAATGCTGTGCCTGGAACAGTGGGTCAGAAGCTGGGTATGCGAGAGAGAGAGACAGAGAGAGAGAAGCAGAGAGAAAGACAGAGAGAGAGAGAGAATTAACATTTATATAGCATCTTCATGAAGTAATGAGATAATGTTTTTAGTGATATTTGCTGAGGGATCCACATTGCCTCGGACACTGGAAAACCTTCCCCTTTCTTCTTTGCTGTAGTGTCATGTGACATTTTATATCTGACGTAGGAGGCAAATGGAGACTTGCTTTAAGGTCACATCTGAAGTATAGCACTTCTAAATGTCAGCATTCTTCTAGTATTGTATGGAGTGTTCGCAAAATTGTGTGCTCAAAACTCTTTGGGAAAGGTTTAGAACCATGCTTATTGTTAAACCAAGGCAGAAGGCTGCAGCAAACAGGCCACACCTAACTTTCCAAATCACTTCTACCACCCATAAAGCACAAAATGAAAGTTTGAAGAAATTTTCTCCATTTGCCTGAATGAGTGCAGCTGCAACAATACTCAAGAAGTTCAACATCCTTACAGACAAGGCAGCCTGCTTGATTGGTAGTTGATTCATCATATTAAACATTCATTCCCACCACCTCACAAATCCATGACTTTCACCTTTCATTACTGCTGGGTCAAAAACATGGTACTGCCTGCCTGCTGATACTGCAGGAGTGCACACACCACATGTACTACAGTGTGGTAAGTAGAAAGCTAATAGTTTTCTGAATGGCAACTAGTGTTGAATATAATTGCTAGCCTATGGTGCTATCCATATTCTGAGGAAGAACAAACAAAAAGCAGACACTTCCTCGCAAATCTTTTAATGTTCCTTTTTTCTTTTTTCTGTTCTCTCTATTCACTGTTATCCTTGTTAGTCGTAGTAGTGGTATCGTTGTCACTTTTGAGTCAGAAGATTATGAGACGAAGTTCCACTGCAGAATTGTATTGTTATAGGTAGATGTCACAGATGAGATGTTAAATCAAGGTCCCATCAATCCTGTTATGAAAGCATAAAAGATTTGTGACACTACTTGCACAGTCATGGAGATTTCCTTATGTCCAAGTCAATACTTAGCCCTCAAGTAACATTGTTGAAAGACCTTTCCCCAATCAAGTTCCGGGAGCAGTGCTTCATCTTTCCTCTTGGCACCCTACAGCATTCTGGCCTCAATATTGACTTCAATACTTTAAGATCATCATACCACCTTGTTCTTTGAACTTTCCTTAGATGATTTGTTATCATCATCATCTCATTCAGTCACATAACCCCCCCCCACCCCCAGCATTGTTCAACCTCTCTTCAGTTCAAAGAGAGTCATATTGAATGTGAAATATTGACCGTATTTCTCCATAAATGCTGTGAAACCAGCTGAGTTTTTTGAGCACTTCCTGTTTTTATTGTTTTGCTTGCTCTTTTCCCCACTTTACTGCCTTACAACCTCTTTCACTTCTCTCTGCCTTCTGTTCTGATGAAATACTATCGATCTGATAAGTTAACTCTCTTTCTACTGACAAATGCTTCCGGATGTGTTGAGTATTTCCACCATTTATTGGTTTTAAATTCAGATTTACAACGTCCATACTATTTTGCTTTTGTTTGGTAAAAGGAATAGTCTGGTCATGACTGAATTGCTCTTAGTTGGAACGTCTTGATGGCAAATTGATTGTATTCTCCTCGGTTACAACAGTTTATTGACTGTGAAAACAATATGCTATGTTTACTTGTGTTATTTCAGGGCGGCACGGTGGCACAATGGTTAGCACTGCTGCCTCACAGCGCCAGAGACCCGGGTTCATTTCCCGCCTCAGGCGACTGACTGTGTGGAGTTTGCACATTCTCCCCGTGTCTGCGTGGGTTTCCTCCGGGTGCTCCGGTTTCCTCCCACAGTCCAAAGATGTGCAAGTCAGGTGAATTGGCCATGCTAAATTGTCCGTAGTGTTAGGTAAGGGGTAAATGTGGGGGAATGGGTGGTTTGCGCTTCGGCGGGTCGGTGTGGACTTGTTGGGCTGAAGGGCCTGTTTCCACACTGTAATGTAATCTAAAATACAAGATATGTTATTTCTATCTCCTTAAAAGGACTTTTGTTTTCAACTTAGCTGTAGTTTTTGTTGCCTTTGTCGCAAACTCTCAGTCAATTGTTACTCTCTTCTCCCTTCTCTTTCTCCCTCTCTTATTTTTGTTTCCCTTCTGAAATAACTACACAAAGGCCAGTATCCAGTCACCAACTCGCCTTTTATTTACTTGTGCACAGTACATTGGTTGTGGCCAGCCAGCGCAGAGTCAGTCCCTAAACTGAGGAGATTCTGAATCACCTGCCTTTTTAAATATTAAACCCCACACTACCAACAAACAGCGGTAGTGCTTATTTATTCCCCAGCACCTATATCATGTGTGTGCAGGTGTAGACGCAGTGAAAAATAACGAGA
Source organism: Chiloscyllium plagiosum (assembly GCF_037043375.1). NCBI lineage: Eukaryota > Metazoa > Chordata > Chondrichthyes > Orectolobiformes > Hemiscylliidae > Chiloscyllium > Chiloscyllium plagiosum. The sequence goes on along the minus strand of NW_028270142.1, from coordinate 120,070,400 downwards.
GCATAAATCTTTATTCATATTCCACTGCCAGGAAGAAAGGAACCATCTGAGTGGCTGGTGACAATCAATGCCCTTCTCAACAAGGGCAATGCTGAGTGATCAAAAAAGTGAAAGGGATTAAATCAAAATAGAATCAGAGGGGGAAACAAAATACTCTACATCTTAGGGTGCCCACCTCTCCCTCACTGTTTTTTTTCTTTTTCTCCCCCCACACTACCGTCTAACTGGGGTAGTTCTTATATTTTCCCCAGCATCAATGATGTGTGTGTGAGACATGGTGAATGACAACAGGTGTACAAATCTTTATTCATTTCCCATCACCAGGAAGAAAGGAAACACCCGAGTGGCCAGTGACAAGCAGTGCCCTTCTCATCAAAGGGCAATGCTGCGTGATCAAAAAAGTGAAGGGAAGGGCAGGGGTTAAATCAAAATAGAGTTGGAGGGGAAAATAAAATGCTCTGCACCTTGTGGTGCCCACCACTCCTTCACCTGATTATATTTGTCAGCCAAGGCTCCCTGTTTGGCCCAGGGTAATAACCCCAATCAAGGATCATGTAGTCAATGAGATCGACCTGATTCCAACCACTACAACTTCTTCTGGAGAAAAGTTGTCCTTTTGCCCTGCTGACAAAGTTATGAGCTGACCCCCCTTTTGGAGCCATTTCTTCAGTGGCAATTATGCAAGAACCCCCGTGTGAAGGGCCGTTTCTGGCTTGTAACACCTGAAATGGTGTGCGGTTAGTCTTCAACTATGGGGCCAGCAGCATGAATGTTGCCAGCAAAACTGGTGACAATATCTGCCTCCCTGCCATGCAATCCCATGAGTGGAACGCTGTAGACCCTGGATGCATAATGTATAAGATGAGGAACAGATTTTGTGAGAAAAGTCACTGTAAGCCATGAGACTGGAGATTGTGAATATCAACAAAAACAAAACCTGAAAAATGAGAAAAAATACCCCGTATTGTTTTGAATACACACCTGTTGACAGACCTATTGCATATTTCCAACATGCTCAGTTTTTATTATAAACAATGATTGACAGCCTTCTTTGCCAATACTTCTATCAATGATGTAGTACAATTGCAATGAGTGCCAGGATAATCTCTAGGGACATTCTACCTTTCTGTTCTCTAACATGACTACCATACAGTGTTTAAAGAATAGTTAATCAATGTTATTCACCCATGGAGTGGCTGCCATAAAGTTCAGTATTTGACTGGTGATAATTCCATTGTTTTTCACATAGGGATTCAGTGAGGTCAGAACTATATTGTCTTATTCACTAAGTGAGATTAATAATGATGCAGCATCAATGGGTGAATATCACTAAAAGGGAAAATGACTATAATTTATCAGCATTTAAAACAAAATACCAGTGACAAGATACAGATACACAGCGAACATAAGGGTGAAAGAGGCAGCACCTTGAATCTAGTCCCAGGAAATATTACAGTATATCCGAAGAATATATGTTTGACATTTGAAACGATGTGCTAAATAAGACAAGATGTTACATAAAGGAAGTAAACTGAAGGAAAGGCCACCTGAGAAATAGGAATAGCAAGCAAAATAAACCAAAAGTAAAACAGAGCTGAATGAAGTAAACAATCACTCAGATGTGTCCAAAACGTAGCTTTCTTCGTTGTAAAAATGTTCTCAGATGAATCTCAAAAAATACTAAAAAAGATACTTGAATGAGACTTTATTAACTTATTATAATTTCACACTATTAACCTTTAATAGTTACATATAGAATTTTTGTATTTGATGTGTAATGTCACCCTCTGACAACTTGTGAAATAGCCTAACTATTAAAATAAGTTTCTAGTTGACTGGACTTTGTTCATTTAAACTGGCAAGTTGTGTAAAAATGTAATAGAAATGACTATTGCACCAGTAATGGCTAGTAGTTCTCTGATACACTTAATTTGAGTTTTAATATTTTGCCATTGAACGACTTTAACATGGAAATATATCCAGCACTTTACCGGTCGAAGTAAGGAAAGTCAATGTTGAGCAAGTGAAGGGATTTAGACAATGCGATCAAAACATTTGTAATGAGTCTTGAGGTTTTTAAAAAGAAGCAAGTGGATTCCAGAGAGTAGAAGTCAGTTGCTGATGTCCCGACACACCAGACTGAAGAGAAAAGAATAGATTGTCTAAACCAATAATTGATGGGGTGCAGAGCAGGATTTATGAAGTTCACAAGAGCAGAAAATATGGCCTTTAAAGTGACTGAATTGGGCAGGATGTAAATTTCAAATTCAGAATTTCAAATTCTCAATGACGGGTTAAAATGTACTGAAGAAGTCACAGGGATGTTTACTCTCTATCAAGTTTCATACCAGCTGTATAATATATATGCATGGTCATTAGTCATTAATCATTTTAAATTTCCATCCAACCTTCAAGATATATCCAGTGGTACAAGAGAATTCCATGGCCTCAAGTTCATACTTGCTGAAAAGTGGTGTAAACCAGTCAGATTGATGCTGATGTGTGTGAGGTCAGTTTCTATCATCAGTTCATTAACCTCCATTTCCTTGTACTATATGAAACTCTACTCACCCAAATTTCAATAGCATTTCTGGTCCCACAATAGGCTCCATTCATCTATTACACTCACAGAAGAGCAGTGACTTCTAATCCTCCACTGTGGTTTCCTTTTTAAATCACTTCATAGTTTGTGTCCTTACTTTCTCCATACTTCATCCAGTGCTACAAATCTGCCTGCCATTTTCCATTTCCAAGCCACCCCTTGGTTCCTATGACTTCTCATTCTAGTGCATTCCACTCTTTTCATTCACCACTACCAATCTTTCCTTCAATAGTTTCAGTCCAATGTTCTGGAATTCCCTCCCTAAACAGCTCCAACTTTTACTATCCTTTCATAGCCTCCATCTCATCCATTTCTTTGAACAATCTTTTGATTTCCCCTCCTAACATCTCCTTTTATGTGACTATTTTGACCTGATTACATGGCTGTAAAGTTTATCTTTTGTTTACCATGTCAAGAGAAACAATCAGTGAATCAAAAATTGCATTAAAATCGCAGTGTCTACCCTTACCACAAAAAACAAGAAGGTAAGTTTTGCCACAATATTCATCAGCAGGTGTGGAGGACTGCATACCGAGGAAGTCAATCCCCAGCAGGAAACCTTGGAAGAAATATGACGTACAGAAATTGCTAAAAACCAAGCTTGAGACCTTCAGGAGAGCCACTCAAATACAAGGAATCCAAGTATGATCTTCGCAGAGCCATTAAGACAGCCAGGGACCAATACTGATCCAAACTAGAGACCCAGACAGACACCCGGAGAGTATGACAAGGACTGAATGACATCACAGTTTCTAAAAAGAGACTGTGCAAGATAGCAGAAGATGACACATCCTTCCCAGATCGTCTCAACATCTTCTATGCTCCCTTTGAGCAGAACTTCGGCCAAGAGGTAACACCTGTTCCGACAAGTCCTGACAAACCTATCCCAACAGTCAATACCTCGGAAATCAGATCAGTTTTCCTTCATGTGAATCCAAGGAAAGCGATGGGACCAGACAGAGTACCAGGCCATGCACTCAGAGCATGCGCAGATCAACTGGCAGATGTCTTCTCGGATATCTTCAACGTCTCCTTGCAGCAGATCTCAATGACTACTGCCCAGTGGCCCTAACTTCTGTGGTCATGGAGTGCTTTGAAAGGCTGGTATGGCATTGATCAACTCCAGGCAAAAGTGAGGACTGCTGATGCTGGAGATCAGAGTCCAGATTAGAATGGTGCTGGAAAAGCACAGCAGGTCAGGCAGCATCTGAGGAGCAGGAAAATCAACTCCAGCCTCCCCTCTACTTTTGACCCACTCCAATTTGCTTATCGGACCAACAGATCCACTTCAGATGCCATATTACTCGCCCTTCACTCCTCCCTAGAACATCTTAACACCAAGAACAGCCAAGTAAGAATCTTATTCATTGACTACAGTTCAGCCTTCAACACTATTATCCCCTCGAGACTGATTGCTAAGCTTAGTGATATCAGAATAAGTTCCATTCTCTTTCCACTGGATCCTCAGTTTCCTGCCCCACAGGCCACAATCAGTGAAGACTGGAACAACATGTCATCCTCACTAACACTCAACACTGGAGCCCCCCAGGGATGCATACTCAGCCCCCTATGGTATTCACTGTATATCCATGACAGCGTCACCAAATACCAGACTAATGCCATTTAGAAGTTCGCTTATAATACCACCAGTCGGTCAAATCTCAGATGGCGACGAAACAGACTACAGACAGGAGGTGGAAGATCTGGAGAAATGGTACACTGAGAACAATCTAGCTGTCAATGCTGGCAATACCAATGAACTCATTATTGACTTTCAGTGGATGTTACTCATGCCCCCTTACATGTTAACAGCACAGAGTGGAATGAGTGGAGAGTGTCAAGCTCCTGGGAGTGGTCATCCACAACAAGCTTTCTTGGACTTTTCATGTGGATGCACTGGTTACAAAGGCACAACAACGTCTCTTCTTCCTCAGGCAGCTGAGAAAATTTGGCATAATGGCAAATATCCTTGCCAACCTTTATAGGTGCGCCATCAAGTACATTCTGTCTGGATGTATCACTACCTGGTATGACAACTGTACCATTCAAGATCAAAGACAGTTACAGAGAGTGGTGAACTCTGCCCGGACAATCACAAAGGCCAACCTCCCTCCTATGGAATTCATATACCAGGCCCACTGTCAAGGAAAAGCTGCCAACATTCTCAAAGATCCATCCCACTCTGGCAATGTTTTTCTACAACAGCTACCATCAGGCAGAAGGTGCAGAAGCCTGAACACGTGCACCAGCCGGTTTTGAAACAGTTTCTACCCTACTGTTGTTAGAATATTGAATGGACTCACAAACTCTTAACATTCACCTGTACCTGTGTTTTTGTTATTTCTGCTGTTTACCTATTATTTACTTATCGATGCTACTTAACTCTGTGATCTGCTCTGCTTGTTCTACTCACAAGTTAAAGCTTTTCACTGTGCCTCGGTACATGTGACAATAAATTCAATTCAATTCAATTCGATTCAATATTCTAAAAAGTCTTTCAAAATAATTCAGATGCTGTCTAACTCTCATATAGGATGCTGAATTTCTTCACATCTGATTACAACATACCACAATGAGTAATGTTGTTTAAAATCAGACATTATCAATTTTACACAAAAGGTTACTCTGAGGTTAATTGCAACTTCGTATGAAAGGCAGTCTTTGGAAATTCAAGCTAGCAGCAGCATGGTTAGTTTTAAAAGGGTAATACTTACAAAACGTTATTGTAGTCAGATGGTTGATGCGCCAAATGAATAATTAGGTGAGGTATGCCTTGAATTAAAGAATTAATCTGAACTTTTCACCCCTATTTAGCATTGTCCTTTATTTTCTGTAAACTCCTGAACAATCTTTTATAAATTACATAATTCACTGATAGGATCGAAGCAAGAATCACAGAAACTGATTGAAAGGGTTTTATTTGTACAATTCCTCAGTGGTTCTGTTGGTAAAGGTGCTGCTGAATGTGGAACTGTGCCATGCAAGAGGGTACGTGGACCTGCTCAGTTTGTCTATTCATTCTGGAGTTTATAGTTTTGCTGGAGGATAGAATCCACTTTGCTACTTAGCTACAGCTAAGGAATAAGAAGGTTAAAATTGTATTGCATGGTATAATCTATCGGTCACTGACTAATGGAAAGGACATTGGATAAAAGAATCTGTAGAGAAATTACAGAGACGCTTAAACATCAGAGTGCAGTTATAATAGGGGACTTCAATTACTTATACATAGACTCAAACCTTGGTCGTGTTGTAGGAAAGATTATGAAGGTTCTTAGATTGTGTCCAGGAGAACGTTCTACAGCAGTATCTAATCCAGCAAAAAAAAAGAGACACTACTAGTCTTAGTTCTTGGGAATGAGGTGGGCCAAATAGAGCACAGGCGAACGTATGAGGTCGGAAAACATTGCATCATAAGGTTTAAGTTGATGGTGGATATTACATCGGAGAATCTGAGCAGGATAAGCATAGTGCCAGATAAGCCTGGTGTAAGCTGGGTAGGGTGCTAATTGAGTATAGCACCAGGTAAGTATGGCGTAAGCTGGGTATGGGTGTCAGGTGAGTAGAATGCCAAATGGGTGGGGGGTGAGATAAGGGTGTCAGGATGCAAGAAGGCAAGGGAGTCACCCAACTGACTGTCAGGGATAACTCTGTCACCTGCATGAAATGTTTGCATTTTGCCATTTCTTATTTGCAGTTAGGAACCTAGTGTTTTATTGTTACCACGCACTATCTGACACCAAACCTAAATTCTTGCTTTGTCTATTTCAAAAACAAAATCCAGCTATGAGCCTTCAGTCTCTTATTGTAGTCCATTTGGGAAGTGCTCTGATTCTCAAGATCTACCATTTCCAGAATCACCACAAAATTTAATGACAAACAAAACATGTAAAGTCCATAACTTATTTGTCTGTTGGAATCAAGTGAGCAGGAACTACCAGTCAGCTTTCTGTACGTAACAAAAACTGCTATTTATTACAAGTATGTAAATTATTCATAGAATTCTAACAGTATGGGTAAAGACCCTTCGGCCTAACATGTCCAAACCATCCCTCTGAAGATTGTCCTCCCCAAACCCATTCCCCATTACTCTAAATTTACCCCTGACAAATTCACCTAACCTACACATCCCTGAACACTATGAGTAATTTAGCATGGCAAATTCACCTAACCCGCACATCTTTGGATTGTAGGAGGAAACCCACACAGACACAGAGAGAATGTACAAACAGTCATCTGAAGCTGGAATCAAACCCAGGTCCTGACACTGTGAGGCAACACTACTAACGACTGAGCCACTGTGCCATCCAGGGTTATGATTATAATCATAAATAGATACGAACTATCAACATATGGCTATACAAGTAAAATTCTAACTCCCTTTTAAAAAATCCATATACAGACAGACACAAACAGAAAGAAATAGTTTTATGGGCAGAGGTGAAAAAATCTGGGAAACACAGTTCGATCGCCTCAGTCGCCAGGGGTCATTGAGATGATTCTTTTAGCTGAGAAAGAATGTCCTTCTGTTCTTCAGTTATTTTTCTTCATTGGAGGCCCAGAGTGATTGGTACACAAAATGAAAAATCTTTTAGTTGCTGGTTAAGAACAAGAACTAACTGCAACTAATGGGTTGTAAAAACAAAACTAGCTTTCTTCAGACTTCTATGTTTAACTGCAAGGACTCAGAGTGAGAGAGACACCAGCTGCCTTTCTTGAAGTCCAAATGTTTCTTACTGTATCATTCACAGATACAGGCTGTTCAGCTTCCCAGGAATCAATTAGAGAGTTGGCTGAAAAACCGTTGGCATCGTCAGCTGGTCACAATTTCACAAATCGATCAGTTATGTTTGCCGGTCAAATCTCACTCTCCATGCAACCCCTGGGCCATCTCTAAATAGCTATTTACACTTCTCTTTTCCATTTCAATCCACAATTAATAACACAGAAAATAAAATGACATAGTCTCTATACTGTTAATAACTAAAATTAACAAGACCTCAGAGATAGATGAGATGTATCAAAGGATATTTAAGGAAATAAAAGTGAAAATTGCAGAGGCATAACAAGTGTACCCCCTAATTTGTCTTCTTCTTGCATCAACCTCCAAAGTCCATGTATGGCAGCAGCTTCTGGAAGTGTAAGTCTTGTATTTAATTTGATTTGATTTATTGACATGTGTACCTCAACACAGTGATAAGCTTTGTTTGTGAGTAAAACAGGCAGATCATAGTAAGCAAGGACATATAGATCATATGGTGAAAAAAGCCTTGAATAGAAAAAGGTTACACTGCACAGGACGAACACAAGGCAAGATCAAGCATTAACAAGATCAGCATTATTTGAAGTTAGATAGTCTATTCATTGGTCTAATAACAGCAGGGAAGAAGTTGTTTTTGAACCTGTGTGTGTTCAAGCTTCTGTATCTTCTGCTCAACAGAAGAGGTTGAGAAATTATTACCAGGGTGGGATGGATCTTTGATGATACCAACAGCATTTCTGCAGCAACGAGACATGTAAATGGAGTATATAGATGATTATCTGGGCTATGCACACAACCTTCTGTAGTTTCTTACAGTCCTGGGCAGAGAGGTTGCTGTACCAGGCCATTATGCACCCAGACAGTATGCTTTCTCTGGTGCACCTATAGAAATTGGTGAGGGTCCTTATGGACATGTCAAATTTCCTGAACCACCTAAGGAAGAATAATTGTTCTGATTTTTTGACCGTCACAGGTACATGGGAAGTCCGGAAGACAGGTTGTTGGTTACTATTACTCCTCAGAACTTGATGCTCTCAATTCTCTGAACTGCGACTCCATTGATGCAGATGAAGGTGTGTTCTCCTCCTTTCTTTCTGAATTCAATTATCAGTTCTTTACTTTGATCGACATTGAGAGAGATTATTATTGTTGCACCAAGTCACCAAGCCCTCTACCTCCCATCTGTAATCTGACCCATCATTGTTTGATTTCCGTCCTATCATGGCGGTGTCATCAGAAAATTTGTAGATGGCTACACAATCGTGGGTGTACAGGAAGTATAATAGGGCACTGAAAATGCACGTAGCAGTTCGATGAACAATTTGCATAAGATTTTACAGCAAGTATTAATTTTGAATCTTGAATTTTACAAATTTTGAAATGAAACGAAAGGTTTGCAATATAAAACAAACTTCTCAACCACTTGGTGAACTTTACAGCCAATGAGGTATACTCACAAAATGTACTCTCTACTGCATTATACGATATGCAGTACTCAATTTGTTCACAGCATATCCTATCAACAATAATGTGATAACAAACAGAGGGGGTCAGTTTGACTCAGTTGGTTGGACATCTGGTTTATAATGTAGAGTGATGCTAAATTTCTCCACCAGTTGAAGTTGTCAAGAAAGATTCTCCTTCTCAATCTCCCTTCTCACCTAAGGCCAAACCAACCCGTGTCCCCTCTCTCTCTCTCTCTCCCTCTATTCAGAGAACAGGCCTAATAGATAGGTAGCCTGTTTTCATGATATTGATTGAAAAATGAATGTTGGGTAAGAAACTGGATAGAACACACTTAGTCAGAGCAACTTACAGCAGATACTGGAACCTGTACTGAAACCAAAAAAAAGCTGGAAAGAACAAGTTGGAAATCACTGGTTACCAGCACTTTTTTGTTTTCAGCATAGAATGCACTTCTCTTCTTTGAAGTAGTGACAACAAATCCTCTACAGCCACATGGAAGAGCAAAACAGTTCTCCATTTAACGACTTTTCTGAACGAAACATCTCTGATCGTGCAGCACTTCTTTACCACTTCAGTGAAAAGCTAGTTTTAATTTCTGTACTCATATCCTGAAGTGGAATTGAAACAATTATATTATGATTTCAAGGCAACAATACTGATCCATGGCTGTCACCAAAATAGGGTAATTTGGATCTTACGTGAATGGTATGATTTTGGTTTCTTCTGACCTCATTGAATGGCTAAGTCCAAATACTGTGTGTCCCACTGTCAAAGTTATAATTGCCTTGCAAACATTTGCCAAACAGATATTGAAAAAAATCTTTATTGTAGAGGTCTGTAACAGTTAGGCTGTTAAGTATATTTTAGGCTGAGATAGACATTTTTTTTTAAAACAGCAAGGGAATCAGGTTATGGGAAAATGGCAATAAAGTGGAGTTGAGGATTTAGGTCAGTCATGATCTCATTGAATGACAGAGAAGATTTAATGGGCTGAATGGCCTTCTTCTGCTCCTATATGCTGTGGCATAATGATCTTAAAATCTATAAGAAGAAAATAATGTGACTCTTCAAAAGCACTCAGTTCTAAGGTTTCACTTGAATTCATTTGACTCACCCTTAGCACTCTTGAAGCTACAGAAAGATAAAATAAGCTGTCTTTTAAAAACTCTCTATTCAGGTAATTTTATACTTGTCTTCACATTGCCAGGGGATCTGGGACACAAAGACAGGCAATTGCGATTTTCTTTTTGTCCTATTAATGCAGAATCCACAGCCACATGGGACTAATGTAGGTGTGCATTATAAAAAAAAATCAGATCACAAAGTACCATGATGTATCTGAGGTTATATAGAAAATGAAAGAAACTGGCAAAACTATGTAAAACCAGCAAATGAAAGAAAATATGAAGGTCAGACAAAGACAAGGGAATGAATTAATTTGCAACATTTATTCAAAATTATTTTTAAGACCCATAACACAAAGCCAATTTCAAAATTTACCCTTTCAAGATTCTTTAAAAGAAGAAGTAAATAGTCATGTGTAGGAAGAAAGCAGAGTGAATGTTTGAAGATTGGTTTATTGAAGAGTCACCGAATCTGAAATGTTAGCTCCGCTTTCTTTCCACAGACGCTGCCAGTTTGGCAGACTTTCAACAGTAAGTTTCTGTTTCTTTTCTCAGATCTCCAGCAACCTCACTTCTTTGCTTTAACTAAGTAAATGATTTTTATTCATTAAGTGAGTACAATAGGTTTTGTACAAATATCTATAGAAGGCTGAGACAGACTTTTTTATTAATCAGTAAGAGAATCAAGGTTCTAAGGGAGAGGCAGGAAAGCAAAGATGAAGGTTATCAGATCATTAGTGATCCCATTGAATGGTGGAGCAGAATGGTCTATTTCTGTCCCCGCATCTTATTCATCAAATAACTCTGCTATAGTTAACGTTCTAAGTTGGTGTCTCACCTTATGTCCACCTCTCCTCAGGTCTCCACTGGAAGCTTTGAATCCGCCTTTGTAACATCCACCATTCTCACTACACTGAAACAACCCTAAACAAGGTAACAGTTGATATTCTTGTTGGACATGATCATGGTGCTATTCCAAATCACGAATCATGTCCTTTTCTTTCAACCTCTCTATAACACCTTTCCTTCATAATCCAATTCCATTGCATAATTCTATATATTACCTGGAGATTACTTTTCTTTGCATTCCTGCATCAGCAACCCTTTAACTATATCATTCTTTTAACTTATTTTTAAAATACTGTAATGTAATACTTTTCTCTTTACTCCTCTTTTGTATCCAAGATTTGTACCTAGGTACTTGTACCTAAATGTTAACATAAGAGGTGACATTGAGAAACTTTTCTCTATACTCCTATACTTCCGTACTTGAGTATGTGACATTAAAGGATATTTATAACTATACAAACCTTCACAAATCTTGCATCTACAAAATATCTTTGCTGAGCTTCCTTTTCTTGTTTTTTTGTGTTCTGCTTCTTTGGGAGGAATAGGTTAATAACATTAGTCTAAAAGACCATGATATAATGAGAATTTAAGATTACAGAACTAGAAGAGAGTCTAGAGTGACATCTCTTTCAGGAGTTACTCTGAGCTGTGCAGATCTATGACTGTGTACAGAGTTGGTCCAAAAATAGGAAGTTATTATTAAATATACACAGACCACTGCAGAATCATTTGCGAGGCAATTAGACCCACATCATCACAATCAAAAGATGAGATGCTGTCCATAGAAATGGAGTCAGCTTCCATGTGTGCCTCAAAGACACCTGGCTGACCCTGGCTCAGGAACTGAATGTCTTTGAACAAGGGGTTACAGGCTCCTCCCTCTCTCATTCTTTTAGGGCTGAGTGAGTGAAGATGGGAACTACACTTATTATTTCTGGATAAGACCGATCCTAGATACAGCTTGACAGATTTGCTTTTTAATAAATGAGATTTTTTTTTTCACTGAAACAGGAGCACTGAATGCTGCAACTGAGCATTTTATTAATAATAATAATGTGTAAAAGGAAACAGGTTAAATAGAGTGAACCATCTAAAACAAACTGGAAGATTTCAGAACTCACAGTAAAAGTACAATCTGACCCAACACTAACACTTTGCAGTTCTCAAACAGCAGAGCTAATTTGCTTCTCTATCACATCTAAGGTTTGACCTAAACTGTGTTTTTTTTTATTTGGAGATGCGGGTGTTGGACTGGGGTGTACAAAGTTAAAAATCACATAACATCAGGTTATAGTCCAACAAGCTTACTTGGAAGCACTAGCTCCACCTGATGAAGGAGCGACGCTCCAAAAGCTAGTGCTTCCAATTAAACCTGTTGGACTATAACCTGGTGTAGTGTGATTTTTAACTTTGTTATTTTTTTGCCATTCCCAGTCTTGAAATGTGGGTTTGATTAAACATACAACATTTCCAGCCTTGATTAAACATACAACTGAGCTTCAAATAACTCTTTCCAGGCTTTAACTAAGCACTTCACATTTGGAACTTTCAAACCAAAATCCTTATGCTGAGGTGAACTAAATCTCATCTTTTCTGAATAAATTCCTTTCTCTAGGAGAAGCTGTTTCATACATTTAATTTCAAACAGAAATTCTGAAAACTGAAACCACAAACATTTTTCACGCAGTGGATTTTCTCTCCTGAGCAAAAAATTTCTTGATCCTTATAAACAGAAAGGATTTTGCTCCTCAATGTTTACTTGTAAAACATTCCCAATGTACACAGATCCCCTTTATCACTACCAAGGACTTCCTCTCCCATTGTAGTTTTTTTAAAAAAATTGTTCTAGTGCCAGAAATGTTGACAATTTAAGTATTAAACTTTCTCATAAACACAGACCAAAGCCCACATTTCATTCATTCAAAATATATATTGTCAAATTTTAAAATTTAATCAATATCAAAAATATTGACAGTATGAAATGTAGATAGTTTTCATCATTCACATAGATGTCAAAGATAGGGATTGTCATACACTTGTTTATTTATTAAAAATCACACAACACCAGGTTATAGTCCAACAGTTTTATTTGGAAGCACTAGCTTTTGGAGTGCTGCACCTTCATCAGGTAGTTGTTGGAGCCCCCAGAAAGCTAGTGCTTCCAAATACATCTGTTGGACTATAACCCGGTGTTGTGTGATTTTTAACTTTGTACACCCCAGCCCAATGCAGGCACCTCCAAATCACATCTGTTTTAAGAAAGATTACTGACTCTTCAGTAAGTTTAAACAATGATTAATTCATTACATATGAGAGAACGATGTACAGCTTTATTGAAGTTGGTCTAAATGCACTGAAGTAGTGGTAGCTATCGCTGCATGTCTCTGTCATGTGGTCTTTCACGTCACCTCTATGAGAGGTTCCATTTGCTCTGTTGCAAACATTAACCCTTTCAAACCCTTATACTACAGATATAAGGAAACAAGTCATCTGGTTGAAAGCTCAAAATATTTTTATGGCTAATGCAGGGACAAAGGTTATAGAGTTTGTGTGATAATAATTATCAGTGATGTCAAGCATTTCTTTTCCCAGGGAGGGTCAAATGGGACTGGAAGTGGGTAACAATACTATGTAGTGAGGAGCATATGAAAATTGTTGAAGATTTCCTGGTGTGTTAGAGAAACTGTGAGGCCAAACAGCTACAAGTGATGGCAAGAAGGTAGCTGTGGAAAAAGATGGAAGAATTTATATGGAAATGAATTCAGAGAAGAAAGTGCAAGGAGATCTTAGATGACAATTGATAATGCTGAGGATAATAACATCATTAAGTAGTCTGCTTATTGTGAATATTGCATTTTTTTAAAAAAATCAACTTCTGTAGCTCATGTTATTTAAGAGCACTTTATAATTCAGCTCTTAAGCAGCTTGCTAATGCCAGTTTGTTTAGTCATTACGTTTTTGGAATGAAGCCCACTCCATATTGTTCAGAAAAGCTGTTAAGATGATTGATGCAGAAAATTAACTGGCAGACTGATGTGGATGGAACTGTTATTCTATTGTTATGAATACCATTCATTAGAAAATTTATAGGATGGATCTTCAGACTGTGGATTAAGAACTCCACAATTCTGAATTCACCTTTCAATCACGCCACTAAGATAAAATGATGAAGCATTAGCAAGACCTCTGTTAGTGTAGTGAGTACACCTTTGGACTCCGCATTATGCAGATGATGTTTACTTGCTAAGTTAAAAAACATGCTGTTGAAAATGTCTATATTTGTTTTCCTAATTACTGATGGGGTGTTAATAGTCCTGATGAAGGGCTTTTGCCTGAAACATCGATTTTCCTGCTCCTCGGATGCTGCCTGACCTGTTGTGTTTTGCCAGCACCTCTAATTGAGACTCTGGTTTCCAGCATCTGCAGTCCTCGTTTTTACCTTGTTAGTAGTGCTGGCCAAGGCAGCATTTATTGCACATCCTAAATTGCCCAGAGAGCAATTAACAGTTAACCACATTGTTGTGGGCCTGGAGTCATTTGTAGAGCACAACATGTAAAGATGGCAACTTTTCTTCCTTAAAGGCAGGAAACATGTTTCCGCTGATGGTGAGTGCCGAACCAGAGGACACAACTTAAAAATACGGGGTAGACCATTTAGGACAGAGATGAGGAGAAACTTCTTCACCCAGAGAGTGGTGGCTGTGTGGAATGCTCTGCCCCAGAGGGTAGTGGAGGCCCAGTCTCTGGATTCATTTAAGAAAGAGTTGGGTAGAGCTCTCAAAGATAGTGGAATCAAGGGTTATGGAGATAAGGCAGGAACAGAATACTGATTAAGGATGATCAGCCATGATCATATTGAATGGTGGTGCAGGCTCGAAGGGCAGAATGGCCTACTCCTGCACCTATTGTCTATTGTCTATTGTATTGTCTATTAAAGAGCAACAGTGAATCACGTAGTTACTAATAACTAATAGTTGTTATCTGGTTGCCATTAGGCTAGCTTTTCTTGATTTCACATTTCAATTTAATTCAAATTTCTCCATTATAGGATTCACACCGATGTTTCCAGTGCATTATCCTGGGGCACAAGAATACTAGTTCAGTAGCATTATCACTACATCAACTCCTCCCTACTTTTTCTGTGCATGCTGATAGATAACTGGTCAGTATTTTGATCTTGTCGGCTGAGCAAATGACAAGGAATGTCCCCAGAAGCTGGCAGAGTCCCTTTCCACATATGAGTGTAATCTGGTCTATTCCACAGTTTTAATTTGCCACTTGGAATGGGCTAATGCTGTCAGTTAATGGTGGCAAATAATGAGGACTGTGACACAAGAGGCCCCATAAAAAGCTTCCATTCAATAACAATTGGTTAGAAATATAATGTCATTTACAAATAATCAAGATTGGAGGTGAGGACTTTTTTGTCTTTTGGGAGAGTTGTTAGTTCTGGAATTCTGTAACTGAAAAGGTGGTGAAAGCTAATTCTATGAGCAGTTTTGAAAGGAAACAGGGTAAATACTTGAGGATTAAGAATATACAATACATGTAAAAAAAACTGCAGGCATGTGAACCTAAACATGGCTTTCTCAACGGCCGACATAAATATAAAGGGCTGAATAGTTTCCTTCTGTGCTGTATGTCTCTATTACTTAAAGATCTTTGCAAAACTGAGTGATGAACACTGTAAAATTCTAATAGGTGCAATAGACTGGGGTGGGAATGTTACATGAAGAAAGAAGAGAGTTGAATTTATATCACATTTTTCACAATCCCAAAGCACTTTATAGTCAATTAAGCACTTTTGAAGTGCAGTCATTATTGTAATGTAGGAAACGTGACAGGCAATTTGCACATACATAGTCCTACAAACAGCAATGAGACAGCCAGACTTGTATTAACTAATAATCACAATAGTGTTTTAATTTTTTGACATTTTAGCTTCTTTGTTGTTTAGTTGACTGCTACAGAAGCTCAGTAGTTCAGAAATAAATCAAAGAAAGCTCTCAGACATTGAACAAGGAGGTTTTGGGAGAACATAGTGTAGAGGTTTTCTTTATGGAATATTTCAGGAGGGAGTTGGTTTCTATGACATTGATAGCAGAAGCAGTGACTTTACAATTGGGGTCCATCACACTGCTGTCACAGTGGAAAATATGCAGACTCCACTTTCATCCATTCCTCATGCTAGGAATTGCACTAATGCAGACATGTACATTAAAACTAGCAAGAGATGTTCTACCATGGTCACAATGACAGTGAACATCAATGGATATGGATCTTTCCAGATGGGAATGGGTGACATATTAATTTGGAGAGGAATAGGAACCAAAAGGTGAGTCTGCTCTGCCATTGAATGAGATGTCAGGGATGTCAGATAATATATTACCATTCAAGTCAAAGGAGTACTCAAATTTCTTCCAGTCCTGTTTCTCCACTGATCTAACAAATTTTGAATTTTATCAACAAGATGATATAGCCAATTTTAAAGATAATAAACAGTATCTGGCTTAGTATTCAACATAATTCAGCTTGGTTTTTTTTTTTACCAACTTCATAAAGCAATTTCAGGCCCTGAATATGTTTTCTGAGATATATTCAACCTCAGTTACGCCCAAGCTAATATTGTTTTCATTCCTTCACCTTTACTCCCTGTTTTATTGACCTACTATTAGTGCACAGCTTTTTCCAAGCCTTCACAGTACTCAGGACATTTCCTGAGGCCTATGTCTAACATTTAGTTCCTGACTTACTCCTCGAACTTCTCCTTGCATTCTGACTGCATAGAATCACTGGCCTTATGTCACCACTTCAGCAGCACAATTTAAAAGATTTTATGTGCATGGAACCTGCCTCTGTCCTGATGTGTCCTCTTCTCCACATAACAGTGAGCCAGAAACTGTTTTTGAATTAATAAATTATTTTTATTGTCACATATATTTGGGAAAATACAATGAAAAGTGTTTTGTCACCACAATCTAGCGCCATTTTGAACAGCATGCTCACATTGCCCTTCTCCCCCTCCTACTCTGAGCACGCTCACATTGCTCCTTTTCCCTCTCATGCTCTGAGCACGCTCACATTGCCCCTTTTTTCCTCTCCTGCTCTGAGCACGCTCACATTGTCCCTTTTCCCTCTACTGCTCTGAGCATGCTCACGTTGCCCATTTTCCCTCTCCTGCTCTGAGCACGCTCACATTGTCCCTTTTCCCTCTACTGCTCTGAGCATGCTCACGTTACCCATTTTCCCTCTCCAGCTCTGAGCACACTCACGTTGCCCCTTTTCTTTCTCCTACTCTGTGCATGCTCACGTTGCCTCTTCTCCCCCTTCTCACAGTTCTTCAGTGACACCCAGACAATTTCGAAAGACCTATTAAGAGTTTTACATAGTTTGGCCCTAGGAAAACTTGAATACAACTAAAATAGTCAAATGTAGAAACCTCCTGAAACTGTGTTCCCTGAATGTTACAATGTTCACCAACTGCTAGCTTTAGCAGCATAAGTTGCATACAACAGAAATTAGTTTATCATAATATCCATATTATCCATGTAATATGTCTAGTTCCTAAAATATTGCCACTGGTGCCAATAATAAGGTATAGATTGTTTAAAGTTGAATAATATATTGCAGTCATTGCTGGTGGTTTAGGAAAAAAATCCTATGTTGTGTTAAATTATATGCTGTAAAGATACAATAAGACAGCATCATGTAAATATTAATAATTCCCAGTTGTTCTATAAATCATAACAGATTCATTTTTAGCATACCTTTTTTTGATTAATTAACGGTTACACAGTGTTGAAAGTAATTAAATCCCACTTCAAAAGCTACTTAAAGTGATGTGTTTACCACAGAAAATAAAACATAAAAGAAAATGGCCTACTTCAGTCAAGTTGTTCCTAAATAACTACCATAGTTTAATTTATGTGTTCAGTTTTCTGAAGGCAAAGAGAGCATGGCTCAGTTTAATACAATGTGTAAAACAAATTGACTTTATTAAGAAGAGAGACCTCCTATTAGAAGCAGCAGCATAATCTAGATTAGAGGCAGTTCAGGGAAGGTTCACTCGGATAATCCCTGGTATGAAAGATTGTCTTACGAGCAAAGGCCAGACAGATTAGGTCTCTACTCATTGGAATTTAGAAGAATGAGAGGTGGTCTCATTGAAACATAGAGGGTTCTTAAGGGATTTGACAAGGTTAATGCTGAGAGGATATTTCCCTTCATAGGACAGTTTTGGACCAGACGGTAATGTCTCGGAATGAAGGGGTGGCAAAGAATGTGTTGAGAAGTGATTTCTCCTTTAAGACCTTTATTGGTCTTGAAAACTTCTTTCCACAGAGAGCTGTAAGGATGGAAACCTTGTGTACGTTTAAGGTTGAGATGGATAGAGAGTTTCTTGATAAGTAGGGGAAACAAGAATTGTGGAGAAAATGCAGGAAAGTGGATGAAGATTGTTAGATTAATCATGATCCTATGATTGACAGAGCAGGCTTGAGGAGCCAAATGGCCTATTTCTTATAATTTTCTGGTCTTATTCCAAAAAAAATTGGATATAACCTTTGCCCTGCATGTTAATTAGTGTATTCCCATTTTTTCCTGTCATCTGTTCTCTTCCACACTCCTACACCATTTCCTCTTTTCCTTTTCTCAGAAGCATTGATTGATGTTGATGTACAGTTCCACAGATGACAGACACTCTCTAATGCCCCACAAATTCCTTGCTTCGATATTTTGACTTTACTGTTGGAAGAATATTTGGATCCTGATCCTGCACTCCCAATGCTGCCATGAATCACCTTCCAGTAGCATTCATTGATCTCGGGGGGAGGTTGAATAGGCTGGGGTTGTTTTCCCTGGGGCATCAGAGGCTGAGCGGTGACTTTATAGAGGTTTATAATCATGAGGGACATGGATAGGGTAAATTGACAAAGTCTTCTCCCTGGGGTGGTGGAGTCCAGAACTAGACGCCATAGGTTTAGAGTGAGGGGAAAACATTTAAAAGGGACCTAAGGGGCAACTTTTTCATGCAGAGGGTAGTGTGTATATGGAATGAGCTAGCAGAGGAAGTGGCGAAGGCTGGTACAATTACAACATTTAAAAGGCATCTGTTTGGGTATATGAATAGGAAGGGTTCAAAGGGATATGGGCCGGGTGCTGGCAGTTGGGATTAGATTTGGTTGGGATATCTGGTCGCATGGACAAGTTGGACCGAAGCGTTTGTTTCTGTGCTGTACATCTCTATGACTCTATGACTCCGTGTAATAGAACACCAAAACATTTTCATTTTCCTAACCAAAGAGGTTTTGTTGCCTGGAAAAATATGGCTGAGCAGTATAATCCTGCAAGCATTTATGTAATGGTGATCCAAAAGAGAGTGCCATAGGTGGGACATAGGGATTAACCAAATGGTCATTGAATAAGGGTCTAGCGCTTAGTTACACTTTGTTGCTTGAAGATGTCTATAGATTAGGCTCCCTTCATCCTGATTCTTTTACCATTATTTTTTCTTATATTCTTGCTAACGCTCTATATATTTTTGTTGCCACATTGGGATACCCCTAAACTTCTCTGCCTCTTTAAATTGTTCATTTATTTATTTCGGTCATTTTAACATTCCAAACCTTTATCTGGAACTATTGACAAAGTGTTGGATTTGGAACTTCATCATAATTTCAGATATGTCAATGCAAAACAATTCTCTCCATTTGGGTCAAAACTGCTTCTATTTCAAAAGACCGACCCTGCCATCCTCCTTAGAAGACTGGAAACTAATGTTTTCACATGAAATGAGTTTGAGTAAATTACTTCAGTTCCTAATGGGCACAAATTCTCCTGGCATTAACTCATAACGTGACTTAAGATGGTCTGCTGTGGAAAACGCAAAACATATCACACCGTTTCAATGGGGATGTTTTAATGAGATTAGGACTGAGACATTCTGTTACCACACAGTCAGTGGAGTTTTGCTGCATTATAGAAGTAACATGCACAGCAAATAAGTTTTGATGCTGACACAGTCAATTTTACATTTTAAATCACTGATCTCTTTCTCTTTGATCTGCACAATATTTC
This sequence comes from Chiloscyllium plagiosum, assembly GCF_037043375.1. Classification (NCBI taxonomy): domain Eukaryota; kingdom Metazoa; phylum Chordata; class Chondrichthyes; order Orectolobiformes; family Hemiscylliidae; genus Chiloscyllium; species Chiloscyllium plagiosum. The sequence goes on along the minus strand of NW_028270142.1, from coordinate 120,050,521 downwards.
AAAGGAAATGTGGAAAACTAACTTTACTTATTTTTATGTTGCAGATTCAAAAAAGCATCTGCAAAAGTAGATTTTAATCACTTTTCACTGATGGGCTGAATAAAATAGAATTGAGAAAAGAACCATGTACTGCAACTATTTCATTCATACAGTATTGTAAAAAAAAATAATTAATATAGCACCATTCACGCAGAAAAGCAGCCCAAATGATTTCACTGAACAGTATACAGAACAAAATAAGCAATTTGATTGCTGCATTTCCCACAATGTGTGGAGTGCTGGTGTTGGACTGGGGTGTGGGCTATAACCTGGTGTTGTGTGATTCTCAACTTTTCTCACATGTGACAGTATCCACACTTCAAAAATATATAATAGTCACAGCATTCAAAATGTGGCTGAATGAAGAGTCCTCAGAATTAGCCGGATAGAGTGACAAACTAATGCTTCTGACCTTTGGAAAATTAGAGTCCTACCATTACAGTTAACTGAAATGAAGTGAGAATTGAGAAAGTACAACCATTAGGAAAGTCCCTTGTGTTGATACCAACTGAAGGTCAAACATGAGGAAAGAACAGGAGAAGCTCTGGCTGGGTGGGCATATGTCAGAAGATGAACAGAATGAAGAATGAGAGCTATTGGTAGAGATACAATGACCAAAAGTAAATGTCTGTGACCCTAATGGACAATGGCTAAAATCGGACGAATGGATAAAGCCCTTTGCAGCTTCTTTATTTCATTTTAAGGGAGGAAAGGAGAGGAAAGGGACTTGAAGACGAGAAGGCAAAATGAATTGAGCTGAAGGTTGAATTCACTCTGAGAGTGAAAAGTCATTCGAAGAAGAGATTGAGGGGGAAAAGACTGAGAGTATTTTTTGAGAAACCCAGTCCAGCTTGGATGTGTGGTAAAGAACGAGAATGTTTAAAAAAGAGCAGCTGGGCTGCAACAGGCCAAAATGCTCAAAGGAAAAGATGTCAAGAGGTATGAGTCCAACAAAAAAAAACAGTGGAGAAAGAAATTCTGTTGAAAACTAGAACTAGGGGGCATAGCCTGAAAATAAGGGGGAGCAGATTTAGGACTGAATTGAGGAGAAACTTCTTCAGCAAAAGGGTTGGGAATCTGTGGAACTCCCTGTCCAGTGAAGCAGTTGAGGTTACTTCGTTGAATGTTTTTAAGACAAAGATAGATAGAGTTTTGAATCGGAAAGGAATTAAAGGTTATAGTGAGTGAGAAGTGGAGCTGAAAAAGCCAGAAAAAGATCAGCCAGGATCTTATTGAATGGCAGAGCAGGATTGATGGGCTAGATAATCTACCCTGCTCCTATTTCTTATGTTCGTTTGAAAAGTCAGTGGTCTCAAACATTTGGCTTGTTTTTGACACCAGAAATAAATGGGGCCTCAAGGATTCACTTGACAGCAGCGAGACTGGCTCAGTAATCTTCTGGGAAGTGATGATTTTCTTTGTTGCCTCTGTCATTCAAGTAAGGATGGTGAATGGGTTCTCAATGCAGGCCTATTTAGAGAACCAGCAGCTCCTGACATTCAGAAACCTCAGTCGGACATGTGGGCACTGCTGAGGCAATTCGTAAAAATGGTGAGGCATCCTCACTGAGCTATAAAACACTGAAGAATATAAACAAACTCTTGGTTGTTTGGCCCATCAGAATGGATTGGAGTCAGCAACAAGTGCAGCCATCCAAAATGTGACCCAAATGGGGCATCAATCTTATGACCAGGTTTGTCACTGGGGGTTGGGGGCAAGTGTGAGAGCCAAGTGCAGGTGAATATGTAAATTTCCTGCAAATTGGGATCTTAGCAAGCATAATCGGCATTCATGGAGTAGGCAGCAAGGATTAGGCCAAAACATGTGCTGGAATTTAGAAGAATGAGGAGAGATCAAACTGAGGTATTTAAGATAATAAAAGATATGGATAAAATAGACATAGAATGCTTGCTTCCTTTTGTGGGGCATTCTAGGATGAGAAGTCATGTCTTAAGATAAGGGGGAACAAACAGAGCTGAGGAGAAATGACTTCTCCCAAAGGGTTGGGAATCTGTGGAATTTGCTACCCCAATTCTGCTCTTATGTTTTACGAACCTGTGAACTTATGATCCAATCCCATCCTCTGGGAAAGTCACTAGGTAATGAGAATATATCACTTACACTCACTATGTCCAGCTCCCCTCCTCACTCAATATTCCACGTTTCCTCACCTCCAAGCATCTCTGCCCTGGGAAAATTTCACCATTTAACTCTGCAAAATTGCTTACATGCTGATTGTTCCCAAAATTTTCTGCTTTTGTTTTTGGAAGATAGAAGTAATAGAGCAGACCCAAAAATGTCTGATAGAAGTAAGAGTACATTTGAATCCTATAGAAATGGACGTGATCAGAATGTAAGCAGATGACAGAAAAGAGATAATATCCACAATTGAAGTCCAAGGTGTCATGGTAAGATGTGGAAAGATTGGAGGCAACTTAGAATGTTCATCAATCAATGTTCATTTTCTAAGCCATGTCTGGGTAGAAGCAAATTAGAAACTGCTTGACAGTGCAGCTGGTCAATGGGTTATTGCTGGATGTTGTCCAGAAGAAAAAAAGGACCAGGAAGGAGTCAAGCATGAGGCAATAGAACTTGATTGAGGAATACATTGGAACTGCACAGTGCTTACAGTGTTGGCAGTGTCTACCAGTGAATTTGGCATACTTGCAGAAGAGTGAGAAACTGTGGGAGTTGAAACCCTCGAACCAAGAGTATTCAATTCCAGGGCACTAGGCAAGGATCAGAAAGAAATCCAATGAATCAGTGCAGGAAAAATTCACAATGAATTAAATGGTCTCAACTCTGTCTGCAAAGGAAGTCTGAAATAATGGGAATGATAAAAGATCACTGACCCAGCTATATATTTTGTGACTGCCTGCAACAGTTCTTTTTTTTTAAAGAGTCTTGATGTTAAACATGGTTTATTTAATGAGATAACTGTCTTAGCTTGCGAGACTGATCATAGTTGTACAAATGCAATATCTTAAGATTGATGTGAACTAGTTTACAATTGTTTTACTGTCTCCTGTCTTCTGCATAAATAAAAAGAACAAAACAAAAATGTCTGGTGTAATGCTCAGAGAAGAACCTTATTAGCAAATGAAGAGTTTAAGTTCTGCCATCACTCAGTGTCAATTCTTACCTTGAATTCACTAATGAACATCTATGAAAAACAATAGAGACATAAGGCTGAACCTTACAATAATTTGGCAAAGCGTCATTTCCATTTATATTCATGCAGGTTTTCTCTCCATGAGTCCAAGCAGGTTTTCTTATGCAAGCAACCTCATTAATTGCATGACACATCACTATGCTGCCCGTCTTACCTGATACTAGCCCAATTTCCCACTTGAAGTAGCTAGAAATACTCGCAACTACCAAAATATCCCAAGATATGATGGCAACCCTGGTATGGGTGCCATATCTAAAAAGTAAGTGCTGGCAGTCCAAATATTTGCACTCTGGATGGCTGCAAAGGGGCAATTGGTGTCCCCTTTTCAGCGACAGGGACTGAAAGTGGATAGAGTTCTAATGAGGAGGATTATCCTCTGCCCAGGTGTTCACCAGAGGAGTACATTACACCAGGTACTGCTAGCCTTGGCAGAGGTCACCACCCAAGACCCTGTGATCTCCAAGGGCTGAATAAACACCCAACAATGAAGGAAAAGGTCAAACCTTCTCCGCTTTGCTGGGGTAAGTGCCATTATCTTCTCTCTGCTACATCACACCGGCTGTATCTCTGGTCTGGCAGATTTTAGATCAGAGTGGTGCTGGAAAAGCACAGCAGGTCAGGCAGCATCTGAGGAGCAGGAAAATCGATGTTTCAGGCAAAAGCCCTTCATCAGGAATAGCTTTGCTTTGGGCAAAGCCCCTCATCAGGAATAGAGGCAGGAAGCCTCCAGGGTGGAGAGATAAATGGCGTGTTGGCGGGGTGGGCGGGGTGGGAGGTGTTGGGGCTGGGGAGAAGGTAGCAAAGAGTACAATGAATGAATGGGGGTTGGGATGGAGGTGACAGGTCAAAGAGGAGGATAGAGTGGATAAGTGGGAAGGGGGATTGGCAGGTAGGACAGGTCATGAGAACAGTGCTGAGCTAGAAGGTTGGAACTGAGGAAGTTGAAATGTTGGGTCACGGGGTGGTGGGGTTGATTGGTGCGGGTGTCCTGGAGATGTTCCCTGAAGCTGTTCCCTGAAGCGAGGAGGCGTCCACTCTCCCCAATGTAGAGGAGACCTCATCGGAAGCAACAGATACAATAAGTGACATTGGTGGAAGTGCAGGTGAAACTTTGATGGATGTGGAAGGCTCCTTTGGGGCCTTGGGTTGTGGTGAGGGAGGTGGTGTGGCCGCAGGTTTTGTATTCCTGCGGTGGCAGGGGAGGGTGCCAGGACGAGAGGGTGGTTTGTTGAGTGGTGTGGACCTGACCAGGTAGTCACGGAGGGAACGGTCTTTGTGGAAAGTGGAAAGGGGTAGGGAGGGAAATATATCTCTGGTGGTGGGGTCCGTTTGGAGGTGGCGGAAATGTTGGCAGATGATGCGGTTAATGCGAAGGTTGGTAGGTTGGAAAGTGAGCACCGGGGTGGGGGGGCTCTGTCCTTGTTACGGTTGGAGGGGTGGGGTTTGAGGGCAGAGGGGCAGGATGTGGAATGTGGATGAGATGCGTTGGAGGGCATCTTTAATCACATGAGAAGGGAAATTGTGATCTCTAAAGAGGTCATCTGCTGTGTTCTGTGGTGGAACTGGTCCTCCTGGGAGCAGATACAGTGAACGCGGAAGAATTGGGAATACGGGATGGCATTTTTACAGGAGGTAGGGTGAGAAGAGGTGTAATCCAGGTAGCTGTGGGAATCAGTGAGTTTATAAAAAATGTCAGTGTCAAGTCGGTCGTCATTAATGGAGATGGAGAGGACTAGGAAGGGGAGGGAGGTGTCAGAGATGGTCCAGGTGAATTTAAGGTCCAGGTGGAATATGTTGGTGAAGCTGATAAACTGCTCAACCTCCTCGTGGGAGCACGAGGTAACTCTGGTTTTGCAGCCGCCTCCTGTCAAGGCTAATTTTCTATCTCTCTCATTGTCATATGTAAAATCCTGCCTCACTTACTCTTACCCCCATAAATTCTCCCACTCTGCATTGCCTCTTTGCTGCCTACTCACTCTCACCAACACATACAGCTATGCCATCCTCTTTCGCTTCAGTTCAATCCATGTTGTTGTCTAATTGTAGGAGGAGAACACCCATAACAGATCAGAAATTTTGAAGAATATTCAGCCACTTACCAGGAGAGGATCCTGGCATTAGCCAGCAAAGACAGGGGCCGTCTCTGGGGGAAGCCAAGGTCTCCATTCCTTCTAACCAAGAAAGAAGTACAAGAAGCACTGGTAAACCTTAGCAGGTCTGGCAGTATCTGTGAACAAAGAACAAAGAATATTACAGGTCCTTCAGCCCTCCGTGCCTGTGCCAACTCATTTTGCCCTAAAACTGTCTTCATTTATAGGATCCATAACCCTCAATTTACTTCCTAATCATGTATTCATCCTATTTTTTCTTGAATGCTGCTGTTGTGTCTGCTTCCATCACCTCCTTTGGCGGTGTGTTCCAGACACTCACCACCCTTTGTGTGAAATACTTGCCTCACACGTCTCTTTAAAACTCTCCCCTGCCCACACAGTTTGAACCTATGTCCCGTAGTAATTGACCCCTCCACCCTAGGAAAATGCCTCATACTTTCCACTCTATCCGTGCCATTCACAAACTTATAAACTTCTATCAGCCTCAACTCAACCTCATCCTCAATCTCCTATATTCTAGTGAAAACAAACCCAGTCTATCCAACCTTTCTTCAAAGTTAAAATCCCCCATATCAGGCCAAACCCTATACCCTCTCCAAAGCATCTACATCTTGGTAAACCTTTTCTGTACCCTCTCCAAGGCATCTACATACTTCTGGTAGTGTGATGACCAGAACTGTAAGCACTATTCCAACTGTGGACTAACTAAGGTTCTATAAAGTTGCAACATAACTTGTCCGTTTTGATGCTCAATGCTCCTCCCAATGAAGCCAAGTATGCCGTAGGCCTTTTTTACTACCTTATCTGACCTGCGCTGTCACCTCCAGTGATTTGTGGACCTACACACCCAGATCAGTATTCCTAAGGGTTCTGCCACTCCCTGAATAATTTCCACCTATACTTGAGCTGCAAAAATGCATCACTTTCCATTGTCTGCATTAAACTCCAACTGCCACTGTTCTGTCCATGCCTCCAACTGATCTAAAACTTCCTGTATCTTCTGACAATCCTCCTCATTATCGGCAACTCCAATCTTTGTATCAACCCCAAACTTACCAAATCATTTGTGTTGACCACAAACAATAGAGATCCCAGCACTGATCCCTGTGGAACACCATCAGTCACAGTCCTTCATTCCAAAAAAACATCCTTCACTACCACTCACTGTTTCCTATGACTAAGCCAGTTCTGAGTCCATCCTGCCAGCCTAGCAGGACTTCACCTTTTGTAACCAGACTACCATAAGGGACCTTGTTAAAGGCTTTACTGAAGTCCATGCAGACAACATCAACCACTTTTGAGGAGAAACAGAGTTAATATTTCAAACCTGACTCCTCTTCAGAATTATTTGATAATAACATCAATGTTAGACCTGAGAGAATGAATTGCAGCATGTTCAGACCGAGACAGGTTAGAGTGGGTGAAAGGAGCAGAGAACTTAAATCAGTCAATGTCACATTGGCAATTCTAAGTGAAGAGATCAAGTACTGACAAAAGATCAGGGGGAGGAGTCCAGGTAGAGGGGGAGGTTTGGAAATAGTTGGAAGAGTTAATGTGGTGGGGTGAGAAATGGGAACAGAGCCAAGACAATGGAAATACAGTTTACTGTTGTGTGTATCTGAGATTCGTTGAGGTCAGCATAGAAAGGAATAAAGCTAAGTCTGTTGCAGAACACAGATCATTCAGCATTAGAGTGTGAAAGGTCAGACAGGATGGTGAATACATAACAATTAGATAATGGGATAGAGGAAAATGGAGTAGAATTAAAATCCAGAAGGGCATCAGTGATCTCGATTATTTAGACCTCGGGTTCCTTAAAGCCTGAAATGAAGAGAAAAGGTTCTGATTTTGGGGATTGATGTTTTAAAATAGAAAATCTGGTTACAATGTGTCGGTGAAGCTGTTCCTGGAATATTGGATGTAGTTTTGACTCAATCACAGATTGAGGATAATGTGGGAAAATTTGAGATTCTACTTTGTTGGGAAGAATGAAAAAACAGAATAGTATTGAAATGGAGAGAGACTACGCTATGCTCTGGAGAGAATCTGCATGTCCTCACAAATGAATTACAAAATATCAACATATAGGTATGCAAGTTATAATTAAGAATCTGAGTATTAAGGGGTTGTTGGCTTCCTCTGAACATACAGGGTATGCCATATTACCTTAAAACTACAGACCATGCCCTTTGAGGGAAAGTCATTTTGCTTGATATATGTGCCGATGGTTCAGAGGATTCTTTCAGTAGAAGCTGGAGTGCAGGTAAGAGCCATGACAGCTTCATTTGGCAGTTCCTGAATGGCTGAAAGGTGTAGGCTCTTTTAGGAAAGAGGTTGTTCAAAAAATTCCTACTGGATCTGCTGCTTGCAATTCATACAGAATGGAGTTTGTGAATACACATGCCAAGAATCCATTTCTCTCTCCCTCTAGTGGCCAGTTGCAGATGTTTTTCAAAAGTTGCAACATCAGCGAAAATTGCATTGGCAAGATTTCAGATCTAGAATCTTTTTTAGTATTTATCCAGAAAATTTGAGAAAAGTAAAATAAAAAATTAGTTCTGCTGCATGGAATTGTTCTTAGTCAATTGAAACTTGGATGATCTCTAACCAACGAAATGGGTTTAGCCAGTTTCAAAGCTTTTTATAATCAGCAGAGGTCCACTGGGGGGATCAGTTAGTTCAGTTGGTTGGATGGCTGGTTTAAAATACAGAATGATGCCAGTGTGGATTCAATTCCTGCACTGGCTTAGGTTATCATCAAGGGCCATCCTTCTCAACCTCTCCCCTCACCTGAGGCAACGTGACCCTCTGGTTAAACCATCATCAGTCATTTTTGTTTACTGTGAGAGTCAGACTATGGTGACTTTACACCTTTACAAGGCAAACAACATTAACCTAACATAATTCACTAAAGTCAGATGGCTGTCTTATATAGTAAATTAAAAATAGTTTAATTATATGGAGCTTGGAGATGTCAAGGAATGCAACATTTATAAAAGTGAGAAATTTTCATGTCATATCCAGAGCAGTTTAATGGGTATTTTTTTCTAATTCGGCCCATAAGTTTGCACATTTATTGTGGTGAAATTCATGATGGGACATAAAACTAATCATGCATATCAGCCAGCTATTGTAGAAAGATCACAATTTTCAATTCTATTGATTTAAGTTGAAATGAAAATCTACAATTTCTGTAAGAAGCTGGTCTAAAAAAAATTGTACTGTCAAAACTACAGTAGCTATGTTTCACACATGCAGCGAAATGAAAATCTCTACCATTGAATTCAGCTTCGCAATTCACCGGGGTGAGAATTGAATATCTAACCTTAGGCTTCCTCGTATAGTAATCTGATTACTGGAACTCTACACAGGTTAAGCTATTTCTCGTAAATTATAGGACTTTCTCAACATTAGACTATGTTAATGCAGACAACATGTTAGGAATAATAATATTTCTTATATATAGGATTACATTCATACACAGCACAGGAACAGGCTATTTAGCCTAATCAGTCTCTGTTGCTCCACTCAAACCTGCATTTATGCTTTAACCTACAAAAGAGAGTATTCTCTCTGTACCCATGCATGAACAATATACTAATGAACTTAGGCGGGAATGATTTTTCATGTGATGTGCAACATAAAGAGCTAGTGCTAATATGCAACACTGTAAGGTCTGGTGTGTCTTTAATCAATGTTTTACTCTGGTCTTTCAGCTCACTGGTTCAAGCTCCATTCCAGAATTTGAACACATAGTGCAAACTGACATGACAGAGCTCCGAAATGCAGAGAGATCTGGGTGTCCTAGTACATGAATCATAGAAGACTAGTATGGAGGTACAACAAGTCATCAGGAAAGCTAATAGAATATTATGATTTAATGCAAAATTATTTAAATGCTAGAGTAGGGACGTTATGCTTCAGTTATATAGGGCATTGATGATATTACAGCTGGAGTACTGTGTGGTCAAGTGAGCATGGGCATGAAGTGGGACATTCTAAATTGAACCACAGCTGGAGAAACCGAGCCTAACAGAAATTTGGCCAAACTAAATTATTCCTGATGAAGGGATTTTGCCCAAAACGTTGATTCTCCTGCTCCTCGGATACTGCCTGACCTGCTGTGCTTTTTCAGCACCACACTCTCGTCTCTCATCTCCAGTATCTGCAGTCTTCACTTTTGCCACACTAAATTATTGGCAATTGGCTACAGAGATCATGGAAACCAAGGTCAACGAGTTCACAAAGGTTCGGAGGAACCAACCCAAGACTTGTGTATTGAAGAAATATCAATCAGACTTTTTGTTAGCTTGACTTCCAGCCAATGACGGAGGACATGCTCTTTACACCTCCCCAGCATGGCAGCAGTACAGGCTGTTGGCACAATCTCATTGGATGTTTTGTACCTCATTCATGACCCCATTGGCTAAAGGCCACAGAGCATTCAGGAAGTTCTGGGGTGAGGTGGATAAAAACACACACCTCAAAGCTACTCCCACAGTGATGATTCATGGCAAGATGCATAGCAGGAAGCTGTGTGGCAACTCAAGACCTGCAAGACCCACCTTCATGGAAGAGAGCCAGTCCTACATTGGAGAGGAAGGAGACTCCAATGGCCCAGCTCCAACATGTGGATCATTCTGGGTAATACATTTTCTCAGATGGACAGAGCTAGATAGAGATTAAATATTGTAGAAATTTTAGATATGCTGTCAATGTCTTTTTTTTTAATAAGGAATGTTTTATAAATAAAATAAAATTGAAGCTCAAACCAAATTTGGTCTAATTTCATCTGCCTCACTGACAAGATTGTTTGGGTTAAGTATTTTTAAAACATAAACTAATCAAAGTGTCCAAAGCACAATAACAACTATGAATGTATAGGTTACTGTACCTGTGGAAAGATGTTACTTTGTTGGAAGAAGCTCAGAGAAGGTTTACTTGACTAATATTTGGAATGAGAGGATTGCTTTATGAGGAAAGGCTGGACAGGCTAGGCCTGTATCCTTTGGCCATTAGAAGAGTCAGATGTGACTTAATTGAAACATATAAGATCCTAAAAGCAATTGACTGGGTGGATGTCAAAAGATATTCCTTCCTTTGGAGGCGTCTAGAATTAGGGGTCATACTTTAAAGACAGGGGGTCATCCATTTAAAACAGAGATGAGGATGCATTTTTCTTCTCTCAGAGGGTGGTGAGTCTTTCTCAGAAGACAATGGATGCAGAATCTTTTTTTAAAGGCACATATATTCTTGATTGCCAAGGGGATGAATAGTTCTCAGGGACAAGCAGCAATGTAGATATGAGGTTAAAATCAGATCTTCACAATCTTATTGAATAGCAGAGTAAGGTCATAGAGCTGAGTGGGCTACTGTTGCTCCTTGTTCTCATTTTTGTACGTATCATGCAGTCATGAGAGAGTGCTGTATTGTGAGTGGTGATATCTTCAAATTGAAATGTTGAACTAAAGTCTTAACTCTTTTGCCTGTTCAGCTGGATTTGAAATAATGGCATGCTGCATGAAAATCAACATTCATTTTTGCCTGCAAAATATGAATGATGACATTTTAAAAGAGCAGTTCATTAGCTGTAATGTATTTTGAGGCATCCTGAAACATTGTTGTGCTTCCTGACATAAAAGGCATCCTGGAAAGCCTTCATTCTTTTTCTCTGCTGGGTCAAATAATATTACTTTCAAACTATTATGGTTTCACCTCAAACTTGAAGACTTTAAATAATGCACTGACTCCTCAACTGTTGAAATTCCAAGACTATTGGCTTACATAAATCCTCAAGTCTATAACATTTTCACCTACCATAGTTCATAATGACAATCATGCATCTAAGCTTAGAGAATCTTATATCCAGACTTACATTCATTCCCAATACTACAGCTCCTGATTCATCCCCAGACCATTGGACTTGCACAGGCTTAGATTCTACCGCATTTTACAGCACCAACATCTCCTTGTACTAGAAATAACCAGGTCTGACCCACTTACAGAGTACTTATTCTTGATTCAATTATTTGTCAAATTATGATTCTGCTTTTTTTTGGTGGGTTCCAGGCTGGTTGGAACAACAAGAAAATATGCTGCTTGTTTTGAGATTGACCTATATCTACTTTGTATAGATGAAATAATTGAATATTTGTACCATATTGCATCATTCTTGATTGTGTATTTGTTAAAGAATGACTCAATTTAGATTTCTTGAGGTTTTGTAAGTGTCAAGATCATGTGGAACTGATCTGTATAGCTGGTTCCAATTAGAAGAATAAATTCAAATAGTATTTCTGCTCCCACAGGACTCATGCAAGTGCGTCACCATAAACTGTAAGGCTGCATTGCATTATTGTAGATCTTGGAGCTACCTAGTGTTGATATACATTGCTCCTGTGACCTCAAAATGTGAAATAAGAAAATAATTATAACTCAGAGTCTGTACGCAATGATGAAGAGGTCTTCTGAGGGCAATATGTGACTGTTTACAAACCTGAAAATTAGGTTGAGTCTTAAAGGAGCTATAATCCAACACTTTATCTGACTGCAGGAAATCATGAAATACCAATAGAAAAAAATGTTCATTCTGAGGGAAACAAAAAGAGATTTAAAAGGAAAAATGTGTTTGGCATAATATAAGTAACTGCTGTTTCAGAGTCTGTTGGAAATTATTTTAAAGCTATATTTTGAATAGTAAATATATGTTCACCTTTCAGCATATCATGAGCTCTGAACAAATTCAGTGGGATAATTAGAAGTCTGCACACATGACAAAGGCTGAGTTTGGGGGTGGGGGGGGGGGGGGGTGGGGGGAGGTTAGAATTAATTACGTAACTGACTTTAATTACTCAGGCTATAATATAATCACTGAAGAGAAAACCATGCCTCCATCTCTTTTCCCTCTCCTGGCAGATAAAGTTGTTGCCTCTCAATCTCACAGCATCTCAAAATTCTCATCCCCATGATTACTTTTTGCATATGTGTTCAAGGGCTGTAAATAAATAGTGGTGAGGCAATTATTGGCAAATCCTAAATGCCCTTGAGTAGGTGGTAAAGAGTTTCCTTTGTGAACCGTGTTAAAAACCACATAGCACCACATTATAGACCAACAGGTTTATTTGGAAACACTAGTCTGCTAGTATTTCCAAATACATTTGTGAACTATAACCTGGTGTTGTGGTTTTTAACTTTATCAACCCCAGTCCAACACCAGCACCTCCATTTTGTGAAATGCTACAGTTTTTGGGCTGGTGCATACACCTGAACTGCGAAGAAGGGCGTTCTATGATTTTTGACCCAGTGACAGTGAAGGAACAGACAAATAGTTCCAAGTCAGGATGGTGTGGGGATTAATGGGAAGCTTGCAAGTGGTGGTGTTCCATTGAATGTGATACCCTTGATCCTGCAATGTGGTAGAGAAGCAGGTTTAGAAGGTGCTGTCAAAGCAGCCTTGGTGAATTTATATAATGTATATAGTGCACACTGCCGCGTCAGTGTCCCCTTGTATGAATTGCAAAAGGTTACTATGCAGGTAGAGCAAGTAGTCATCTATTGTGTGGAGAACTGACTACAAAAGTAGGGAGGGTATGCTTCAATTATGCAGGGCACAGGTTAGACGGCACGGTGGCACAGTGGTTAGCACTGCTGCCTCACAGCACCAGAGACCCGGGTTTAATTCCCGACTCAGGCGACCACTGTGTGGAGTTTGCACATTCTTCCCGTGTCTGTGTGGGTTTCCTCCGGGTGCTCAGGTTTCCTCCCACAGTCCAAAAATATGCAGGTTAGGTGAATTGGCCATGCTAAATTGCCCGTAGTGTTATGTGCAGGGGTAAATGTAGGGGAATGGGTCTGGGTGGGTGCGCTTCGGCGGGTCGTTGTGGACATGTTGGGCCGAAGGGCCTGTTTCCACACTGTAAGTAATCTAAGTAATCTAAACTGAATCTGGAATTGTACATACAGCACTGGCCACCTTAGTTAAGGAAGGATTGAGTTGGAGATGATTGAAAGAAGGTTTATGAGATGAATGTGTGGAATGGGTGGGTTGTCTTATGAAGAAACATTGGACAAATTAGCCTTGTATTCACTGAAGTTTAGAAGTGTAAAGGAGTGACTTGAATGAAACATATCAGGGTTATCCACTTGGATCAGAGATAAAGTTTTTTTGTCTTTGAAAGTTGTGAGTAATTAAAAGTCTCTTCTTGAAAGCAGAGTATTTAAATAGTTTTAAGGGAGAGGCAGATAGATAGATGCCAATGTGAATTTGAGGTTACAATCAGATAAGTTGTGATCTTATTGAATGAATGGACAGGCTCAAGATGCTGAATGGCCTGCTCTTATCAAGTATGTCCACACATTCATTAGGGTCTTCAGTGCTGGAAGAAGTAACAGGTGAAGGTAATGAATGCAGTACCAATCAGGTGAGCTGCTTTGTCCTGAGTGTTATCAAGTTTCTTGAGTATTGTTGCAGTTACACTCGTCCAGCCAAACAGAGTTTCCCATGATGCTCTTGACAAGTGCCTTGCATTGCTTGTCTGACAATCATTGTGGAGACAGGAGCTATGTCAACTCTAAGCTACAGAAGCACGTAATCGTGTAAGTGCTGGCAAGCAGATTGACTTGCCACTGCACAGCTTCCATTTCCAGAAGCTGCTGCCTCACACAGATATTAAAATAAAAGCAGCAGGAAAAATTAAAGAGAACGTTGAAGACGAGATGAGTTATTCACCATGCAATTCTTACCATTTGATTTGCTGTTATAGCCATAGTTGGTATACACAAGAATCATGTGGTTTCTGGACAATGATAACCCCCGAGATATTGATAGTGGCTGATGTATTGATGGCAATGTCAAAAAAACAATAAGGGAGGAGCAAATTACTGCAGATGCTGGAATCTGTACTAGAAACAAAAAATGTTGGCAATCACAATGGGTCAGGCAGCATCCATGGAGAGAGAGCCAGCTAATGTTTCGAATCTAGATGACTCTTCATTGTAAGCTAATGGTCTTGCATTATAGGTTATGCCGACTCAGTCCCACACCATGGTGCATGGTGGTCCTTGACATTCTCAATGTGGGAGGAAAATATTCATACATCTGAACTTGTTCCATTGCCAGATTCTCCAGATTCCAACACAACTACTTTTAATGGCTGGTCAATGTTAGTGCTTATCGACATATCTCTAAGTGTGAGATTTAACAGCCAAAAGAGGAATTTCATCAGCTCCATACTCTGGGTTCAATGGAATGAATGTCTTATGAATGGTAGTATCTTTCTTGAAGCTAAGTTCTCAAGCACTGAGACAAATCCCTTTGAAATTGGCTTTGATGGGCTGGCCATCCTGCTCTCTCCAGGTTCTGTTCTTTTATCTCTGAAATCACTAACATTGCGTGGAGGACAACAAGAAATACTTCAAAGACACTCTGAAATCCCCCTTGAAGCGTGGTGACATTGATATTATTTAGTCGGAGGAAATTACTATCAGTGTTGGTCAATTGCCAATCAAGCTGCACCATGTGTTGAGTGACTCCGCCATAATAACATGACAGTAGTGACAGAGAAGGAAACAAATCCTGCAGTCTGGATCTTATTACCTCACGAGACGCCCTTCCCCATGTCAGCAAAGATCTGTGGTGTGAGAATTGACCTGTTCAGTCACATGAAGTGCCAGAGCAGATATTTTGTGCCCAAGTAGTGAATGTCTTTGAATTAAGGGATAGCTGATAACAACAACCTTTTTTATGATTCTAATAATATCCTCAATAGGTTCTTTACCTAATCTAGTTTTCAATGGAAATTTTTGAAGTTACTAGTCTAGATATTCAATGATGCAACATTTAGAATACATCACCAAGTGAGCACTAAAGCATCAAAGATTTTGCATATATTCCCTACACAGAAGATGAATGCTACCATATTGGTAAATGCAGAACAAAGGAGATTAAGGTAGAAAGATATGCACATAGATATAGAGGTGATAATGGCAGGAGGAAAGGAGGACTGGCAAAGAGAACAAAAAAGAATAGGGTGTATGAATAGGAAAAGTTTAGAGAAATATGGGCCAAGCACAGGCAAATGGAATGATTTTAGTTAGGAAAGTTGGTCAACAGAGTTACAGTCTGTTTCTGTGCTGTATGCTTCTATGTCAATTTTTGTAATGCTGTTGGTGAAAGACTATATGGGAGATCAGAAAGCTGATTGAAAAGTTATTCAATGTTACTATTTCATTTCAGTTAAAATCTGTGCTTCTGAATATTCTGGGTTCATTATCAGCAAAGATCATATCCAAGGATATCCCTCTTTGTAGTAGAAATAATGGAGCCTACTGAAATGCATATATTTTTAATTGCACATTTAATTAACATTATTTAAGAGACTTAATCGATATCATGAGTTGAAAGCTAGCTCATAATGAGCTCATTTCAAATCTCTGTGCATTTAACTTCCTTTTTTCTGTTTTTACTACACTGAATAATAAGTTGGGTAGCAACCTCAATCAGATTTTTAAAACAGTGTTAACCACCACAAAATAACCTAATGACTGAACTGGCAAGAAATTTCACCCAACATGTACAATATGCAAAATGGTGTTTGTTGATGTTTTGGAGAATTCACTCAATGTTTTGAATGATGATTGTGTCAAACTAAAATGATAAAATGCTGGAGATCACAGCAGGTCAGACAACATCCATGGAAAGAGGTCAAGCTATCTTTTCCAGTCAAGATGACCCTTTATCATAGGCATCATCTTGACTCAAAACTTTAGTTTACTCTCTCTCCATGGATGCTGTCTGACCTGCTGTGATCGCCAACATTTAGATTAGATTAGATTCCCTACAGTGTGGAAACAGGCCCAACAAGTCCACACTGACCCTCCAAAGAGTAACCCCATCCAGACCCGTTTCCCTCTGACTAGCTGCGAATACACAAAACTCTGGTGCAGCCACATTTTGAATATTGTGTACAGTTCTGGTCCCCATATTTCGGGAAGGATGTGGAAGCACTGGAAAAGGTGCAGAGGAGATTTACCAGGATGTCACCTGGTCTGGAGGGAAGGTCATATGAGGAAAGGCTGAGAGACTTGAACCTGTTCTCATTGGCAAGAAGAAGGCGAAGAGGGGATTTGATAGAGACATACAAGATGATCAGAGGATTAGATAGGGTAGACAGTGAAAATCTTTTTCCTAGAATGGTGACGTCAGCGTGTACGAGGGGGCATAACTACAAATTGAGGGGTGATAGATTTCTGACAGATGTCAGAGGCAGGTTCTTTACGCAGAGAGTGGTAAGGGCGTGGAATGCCCTACCTGCCAATGTAGTTAACTCAGCCTCATTAGGGTGATTTAAACAATCCTAGGATAAGCACATGGATGATTTTGAGATAGTGTAGGGGATGAGCTGAGAATACTTCACAGGTCGGTGCAACATCGAGGGCCGAAGTGCCTGTTCTGCGCTGTATTGTTCTATGTTCTATGTTTGATTATATCACAAAATAACAATGGCCTAATTAGATCATCCAACGAGGATGAGATTTGAGTCACTTCCTGTTGAATTCAATTATTTCTGAAATAATTACAAGGTCCTGGCATTCACTGCTCAAAGCAACAACATATCAGATAAAACCAAAATAACTGGATTATTAATTAATCATGTAGAAGACTGTCAACTTTTGAGGATTGATGATTCAGTGGGTTTGCATGCTGCCCTTTCAAATTTCTTCAGTTTGTGTTAAGTTAATTGATATAAATCAAGGTCAGCAACGAGAATGCAAATAATAACATTGACTTGGATTGTGTAATGTTTTTAACCATAATAAAAAATAACTCCAAGATGCTTCACAGGACCACTACAAAACAATATTTGACACAAATTTCCAAAAATGTATAGTATTGGTGGATTGGGCACACTAAGTTGCTCATAGTATCCAGAGATGTGTAGGTTAGGTGGGTTTGCCATGAGAAATGCAGGGCTAAAGAGAGGCGGTGGGGTGTGAGTCTGGGTTAGATGCTCTTCAGAGGGTCAGTGTAAACTTGACTGCTCCCACACTGTGGGGATTCTGTGACAAAACCTTATGAAGAGATTTTTAACCAGTTGATCAAAAAACTTGGTCAAATGTATTTTTTGAAGCTGATCTGAAAAGTGAGGTGAAGAAGTCTAAGCAGGTAATTCAGGCACTGACAACTGAAAGCATGGTAGCCAATGGTGAATATATTGAAATCAAGGATGCAGAAGAATCTGCAACTAGAAGAGTACAGTTATCTTGGAGAGTTATCATGGAAATTCTAGGTACAGGGGAGAACAAAACCATGTTGGGATTTAATATTTCAGCCAAATCAGCCCCATATGCCTGAATGAAGAGTAAGAATAAGGTTGATTACCAAGACAATAAGATCCTAAGATATAGGAACAGAGTTAGACCATTTGGCACAAAGAGTCTGATCCACCATTAAATCAAATCTGTTGTGCGTCTCAACCCTAATCTCCTGTCTTCTGCCCAAAACCCTTGATCCTCTTACTAATGAAGAACTTATCTATCTCTGTCTTAACGATATTCAATGATTTGGTCTCCACAACCCTTTATGGCAATGAGTTCTCAGTTTACCACCCTCTGGCTGAAGAAATTCTTAATTTTCTCTGTTCTAAAGAGTTGTCATTTCACTATAAAGTAGTGTCGTCTGGCCTTAGTCTCTCCTTATTATTCGGTATGCTTCAATATAATCACCCCTCAGCTTTCTAAATCCATCCAATACAGAATCAGAGTCCTTGATCACTCCCCATTTGACAAATCCTTCATTCCCAGGATCATTCTTATCAAACTCTTCTTGATCCTCCCCAGTGCTAGCATATCCTTCCTTAGATACAGAACCCAAAACTGCTCAGAAAAGTCCAAACTCCATTTGACCAGAGCATTACACAATCTCAGCAGTCCAGCCCTGCTTTTGTATTACAGCCCTCTCAAAATGATTTCTGAGATTGCATTTACCTTCTTAATTGCCAACTGAACCTGCATGTTAGCTTTTAGAGAATCCTGACCGAGAACTCTTAAGTCCATTTGTGCTCCAAATTTCCAAAGCCTTTCCTCAATTATAAAAAAAAAGTCCATCTCTATTCTTCTTACCAAAGTGCATAACCTCATGCCAATGTTGGTTAATCTGCTGACATTCAACAAATGAGATGTTTTACCCACTAAAGGTACCAACCAGCTCAGTTATTGCACTCTGGTCTCCAAAACTACGATTTGTGAAACCCAAGACCCACTCCAAATACTGGACCACAGTGCAACTCTGAAGGATTGCTGGGCAATTGAAAGACTGACTTTCCGATGAAACACTAGTCTGAGATCTCAATTGTTCTCTCTTTTTTAGATACAACAAGTTCGGTAGCACAATTTCGAAGAAGGTCAGCAGGCTTTCCTGCACAAATTTACCCCTCAACCACTTTAAAAGATGAAGTTTCATTATCATTTTGCTGCTTGTGCATCCATGCAGTGTGAAAATTGGTTGTCGAGTTTCCAATGTTACAACAGTGACCGCACCCAAAAGTATTTAGCTGGCTTTAAAGTGTTTTGCAAATTTGAGGATATGAAAGCCACTACACAAAAATGTAGTACTGTCAACAGAGAGGAAACCACAAGTGGAAAGTTGGTTTCACCAACATGGATTTCTATTTATTGGTTATATTCAAACTTCAGATTTGGACTTCAGATGAGGAAACGATTCACACTTTGAAAAACTACACCACTGCATGATACAGTCACCTTTCGAAGGAGCGGGTCCATAAAAAGGATTGGTTTAATTACTTTGCTTAACAAAGTAAAAGACCAATGAGAATTACCAAATGCACATCACCTTCAGAGGTTAACCAAGCTGGTAACTATATTATATATACAATGATGTTGACTCCTCACACATGAATAATATCAAATGAAAGGCAATTTCAGTGCATGCATATTGATTCTGCCTGTAATTTTTTTCTCTGCTGGTCAAATTTTCAGTTAGTGATAATTAGAATTCCATTTGAGCTCAATAATAGAGGCCCCTACCATGGCCAGTAAAGGTTTTAAGCAGCCACATGCTTGAATCATGATAAGCACAGCGATTGTTACATAATTATAGTCTTTATTGGATTGGGCTCTGCGGAACGCTCCGTTTATTTTTAAAACCCACTAAAAACCACTCTGAGTCATTTTGGAATCAGGGATAAAATATGCATCATTATAGCTTATGTCATATTGTCATGAATTTTACCAGAATTATAGCTAACTGCTGGCCCCAGAGTAGGCATAATTTGTGGTTTATTTCATTAATGTTCTAGAAATTGTCACAACACAGCTCATTGTTCCTTTTCTAGTTGAAGGGAAAGTAATAGTGACATTTCCTTGTGTTAAGATATAAAATGAAAGGGTTTATTCTGTTGCCTTGTAATGTAGCAACATAACCATTATCTTCTAGCTTTCTGCAGCTGCCTGCTTTGTCATGTTACATCTTATTTAATATTTACACAAAAAGTTCTGATTCCATTTAGTTTGATGGTGTAGTTGTAAATGGAAAAACATTACAAAAGTCTGCTAAATGTTCTTTTAATTTCAGGCTAAGCATTTTCAGAACCAATAAGTAACCTCTTGTCCAGCTACTCTTTCTCTGTCCTCCCCAACAATATGTAAATAGAAAAGCCTTACCTGTCTGTGGAGCTAGAACTAGTTCTTCATTCCAGTGCCATAGGCTGTTTATTTAGAGTCATAGAGGTCTACATTACTGATAAAGGCCATTCAGCTCAACAAGTCTGTGCTGGTCAAAACCAAGCACCTAACTAAACTAAGCTCTTTTTTTTCCAGACTTGGCCCATGGCTTTGTCTTTTGATTCAAATGCCCACTGAAATCTCCTCAGATTGTTGTCTCAGGAATGAGAATCCATTTCCGATCCTTGCTCAGCACAAGCTCGTCTTTGGTTGTTGGCTCTCCCATGGCTCTGTCCACCACTCCTACAGTGTGAACTGTATCGGTCGCTTTGCCACTTTGCCTTGCTGCTGTTGCTCTTTGGGTGTTATGTTGAATCTCTACCTGCCTGATAAAAGACCGTTTGTTATTGTCAGCAGCAGCCTGTTTAATTTGACAACCATTTGAGGTTTCTCATCAGCTCTCCTATTAAAGTCCCACAGAGATAGTGAGGCTTCAATGAGCAGGAAAACATCCGAAGTATTTAATGTGCAGGTGTCACTGCAGATCACTTAGCACACAGGACGATATTTTTAAACTTCTAAATAAATTTTGCAGCATAAATAAGTGCCTGTCATCTGAAATGTACATTAACAGCAGTTTGTAAACATACATGCTTTACTAACATTGTTAAGTCATTCATGTGCTCCCTGTATTGGAGAAAGAAGCTAAAGATCCAAACATGCCATATTTCATGTCCTTCTATGGGAACAACAGAATGATCTAGCTTCAAATAATGCTGTAAATAATAAGCTTGGGGATGCAGTTCCAACATTTAAAACTGAAATGAGGAGATATTTGCATTCTCTCAGAGTTATAAGCCTCTGGAATTCTCTTCCTCAGAGAATGGTGGAGGTATGGTCATTAATTTCTTGAAAGGTAGAGGTAGGTAATTAAACAGGAATCTCTGGGTATTGGGGCAGGTAGGAAATGGATCTGAGGCTACAGTCAGGTCTAGTGGAGAAGGCTCAAGGGGCTTAATGGCTCACTCCTGATCTAAGGTAATATGGAAGCAAATCACTGAGTTTCCATATGGAAATTGTGACAATACTGTGTCTTTAAGAGGTGTGTTTGTTTTTCTTGTAGAGAGGTGTTGTTACAGTGGTGACAAAATGTCTTATTTAGACAGACAGTTGGTAAACAGCTTTGAGTTTCCTTGGGTGCATATTCCTTTATAATAAGACAAAAGAATCATGAATGGCTGGGGTCAGGGCTCACACAGCTTCAGGATGCCTTTCTGTTTTGCTTGCAGTTTGTTGAGAAGGTTTCTACTGGCTGCTGGAGCTAAAAGTTTGAGTTCTTTCCTACAAAAGTAAAATCTTAGACAGCAAGACTTCCTCTTAAAAATTAAAAGGGCTAGATTATTTCTTTCTTTTGGACTAGATAGAGGCAGCCCATGAGAACAATAACTATGTAATTGCTGAATTGCCTTTCTCAGAAACACGTGTATGGGATGCTTCCTATATTGGAACAGTTAATGATTAGTGGTTAAATAATACATTATCTGGTTAAGTATTTCAATAAAGTTATGCCAGTTCTTTTGTTGTATTTTAACTATGTTGCAAGAATAAAGTATGTTTTGATGAAAGCTTAGTGGTGGACCAAACAAAGCATATCTGGAACAGAGTGCCTTACACATACATCTTAAAAATAAAAGTTAGGGTCTAGGCTATTTTGGAGAGTCTGGTCTGGTCCATAATAAAGTAGGGTGGAAAGCTCACAATCTGAGATATTAAATATTGAAATATGTCATGTTTGATTTTATTTTATTTGTTGTGTACTTAAGTACGGTGAGAAGCTTTGTTTGCAAGCAGTATGGCAGATCACAGTAAGCAAGGACATACAGAGCATAAGATGCTTAGACAGAATGAGGCATAGAGATTATAGTGCACTGGAGGCACATGAAGCAAGGTCTAACATTAATAGATTAACAGTAGTTGAAGTTAAAGAATCTATTCATCTGTCTAATGACAGAAGGGAAGAAGGTGTTCTGGAACCCATTGGAGCATGTGTTTAGGCTTCTGTATCTTTTGATGGAGAAGATAAGGAAGCTTGTGGAAGTGCATTACTGGGGTGGGAGGAATCTCTGATGCTAACAGCCTTTCCACAGCAATGAGAAGTGTAAGTGGAGTCTATGTATGGGAGGTTAGCTTCCATGATGGTCTGGGTTGTGCACCCAACTAGTTTCTTACAGTCCTGGGCAGAGCTGTTGCCTCAACAGGCCATTATGCACCTGGACTGTGTGCTTTCTATGATGCATCTGTAAAAGTTGGGAAGGGTGCTTATGGACATGCTAAATTTTCTGAGCTGCCTGAGGAAGAGTCATTGTTGTGCCTTCTTGACTGTCTCATCTATGTAGGAGGTCCACGATAGATTATCAGTTATCGTCAGTCCAAGGAATTTGATGCTCTCAACATTCTCAGCCTCCCTCCATTGATATATTTGGAGATGTGTTGTTCTTTATTTCTGAAGTCAGTTCTTTTACTTTGCTGACATTAAGACCGAACCAGTCATCATTGCACCATGACACCAAGCCCTCCAGCTTCTGTTTTCTGACTCATTCTTGTTTGGTATCTGTCCTAACACAGTGCTGTTGTCAGCAATATTGCAGATGACATTCATTCAGAATTTGGCTACACAGTTGTAGGTGTATAGGGAGTACAGTAGAGAGGTGAGAACACATCCTTCAGGGCCTCCAGTGTTGCAATTTGTCATGGAGGAGGTGCTGTTGTCGATCTTCACTGATTGCAGTCTATGGGTCAAGAAGCTGAGGATCCAGTTGCGGAGGGCAGAGCCAAAATCTAGGCCTCAGAGTTTTGAGATCAGTCTGGACTGGTTAATGGTGTTGAAGGTGGAGCTGTAGTCAATGAGCAGGAGTCTGATGAAGGTGTCTTTGTTGTCCAGCTGTTCCAGGGATGAGCACAGGGCTAGGGAAATGGCGTGCGCTGTAGACCTATTATGTCAGTAGGCAAATTACAGGGGCTCAAGGCAGACTGAGAGGCTACAGTTGAAGTGGGCCATGACCAGCCTCTTGAAGCACTTTATGACGATGGAGATCTGAACCACTGGAAAGTAAAATGTTAAGGGACATTGCATGTGCTTTCTTTGATACATTAACAGTGATGTTCTCAGCATCAAGGATTTCTTTAAAATTAAAAAAATGAAGAAAAAGGATGTATTTGCCCACTGGACAGATGAAGTGGTAGACTCCATACAAAAATCACAATCTACACATGGCGGTGTGGTACTATAATACCTTAATGTAGACTATTTTATATGTCTTTTTCATGTTGCTCTTTCTATACATTTATACATCAAAGACTTGCCGCAATTATCTTTCTAATTTGACAACAAACAATCTGATCACTGTTCAGAAGGCTTTCCCATTGGCAGAATGTTCTTCCCAGGGCCTGTAATCTACTGGATCCCTTGAGCTCATTTATCTATGAGGATTAATGCGAGCCACAACTGTTGAGTCAGGGAGCTCAAAGTTTAAATCAGTGCTTCAGTGCTGTTCTATTCAGAATCAAACCTCACAATTTACTCAAGGAAGGAAAGCACAGGATATGAAAACTAGGTAGAAAATAATGCTCCATCTTCCACACCTACATTGGCACCACACCCCACCTTTTCCTCCACTACATCGATGACTGTATCAGTGCTACCATGTGCTCCCACAAGGAGCTTGAACAGTTCATTAACTTCACTAACAACATCTTACGCCCCAACCAGTTGGACTATTTTGGAAACCTCCCTCCCCTTCCTGGACCTCTGCACCTCCATCTCCAGCCACTGACTAACCACGGACATCTACTCCTATTCCACTGACTCCCACATCTACCTGGACTACACCTCCTCCCACCTTACCTTCTGTAAAAATACCATTCCTTATTCCCAATTCCTCCAACTCCACTGTACCTATTCCGAGGATGGCCAATTCCACTTTAGAAAATCCCAGATGGCATCCTTCTTCAAAGATCACAATTTCCCCTCTCACATTTTTGACGATGCCCTCCAGTGCACTTTCCCACTTCCTGCACCTCCACACTTGAATCCCACCTGTCCCTACGCAACAAGGACTGAACTCCCCAGGTCATTACCTTCCACTGCACCAACCTCCATATACATCACATCATCCTCCAGAACTTCCACCACCTACAAACAGACCCCAGCGCTAGGGACATAGTTCCCTCCCCACCCCTTTTAGTTTTCTGGAGTGACTATTCTCTCCACAACTCCCTCATTAGATCCAAGTCCCCCAACAGCCCACACCCAACTCCTGCCTCTGCAAGAAGTGCAAAACCTGCACCCACATCTTACCCATCACCACCGTCGGAGGCCCCAAGGGATCCTTCCACATCCAACAGAAATTTGCCTGCACATCCATCAATGTCATCCACTGTATCCGTTGCACTCGATGTGATCTCCTGTACAACAGGGAGACAGGATGCCAACATGCAGATTGTTTCAGAGAACATCTCTGGAACACCCGCACCCACCAACCCCACTGCCATGGCTGAACACTTCAACTCCCTTCCTACTCTGCCAAGGACATGCAGGTTCTGGGCCTCCTCCATTACCAAACCTTTACCATCCAACACCTGGAGGAAGAACGCTTCATCTTCGGCTTTGGGACCCTGCAACCACATGGGATCAACGTGGATTTCACAATTTCCTCATTTCCCTCCCCCCACATTATCCCAGTCCCAAGCCTCCAACTTTAGGGAGGCACGGTGACTCAGTGGTTAGAACTGTTGCCTCACAGCACCAGGTACCCGGGTTCGATTCCAACCTCAGGCAATTGTCTGTGTGGAGTTTGCATATTCTCTCATGTCTGCATGGGTTTTCTCTGGGTGCTTCAGTTTCCTCCCACAGTCCAAAGATGTGCAGGTCAGGTGAATTGGCCATGTTAAGTTGCCCATAGTGTGTTAGGTACATTAGTCAGAGGGAAATGGGTCTGGGTGGCTTACTCTTCAGAGGGTCAGTGTGGAGTTGTTGGGCCAATTGGCCTGTTTCCACAGAGTAGGGAATCTAATAAAAAAAAAACTCAGTCCTGACCTGTCCGTCACCTTTCCCATCTATCCTCTCCACCCTCCTCTCTGACCTTTGCCCCCACCTACATCTACCTATTGCACTCTCAGCTACCTTTCCCCAAACCCCACCCCCTTCCTATTTATCTCCCATCCCCATCCCACAAGTCTTATTCCTGATGAAGGGCTTATGCCCGAAACATCGACTCTCCTGCTCCTTGGATGCTGCCTAACCTGCTGTGCTTTTCCAGCACTACACTCTCGACTCTGATCTCCAGCATCTGCAGTCCTCACTTTCTCCCATATATTACTGACACCATGAATAAGGATTCAATTCACCGGAATTCTTGGTGGGAGGTGTATGTCTGGATGATTATTTTGAAGTTATCTTGTTTGTATTTGGAAGTGAGGGCAAAAAATGTATGATTAATTCATATGTGATTGAGTGATTTCAATAGAACTCATACTTATGAAAACTGATTTGAACCTTTATTGAACTTAATGACCACAATTCTTGTTCCAAATTCCCAATTTACACTTCTGATTCTTGGACTGAATTTCCCAAGTCTTAAAGAGTAGCTCTAAGAGTAGAATAAAGGGAACCTCTGAATAGCAGTCACTGCAAATAGAACAACTTCCTGTTTTTGCATTGCATTGATGTTTTATTGTGAAATAATTTGGTCTGGTGATACTAGAACCTATGAGCTGATGCCCTCATACTAGATCTTTGTATCGCCATATTGTTCTCCAGATCCAATTTAAAACCCATCTTCAGGACTGAACTTTGCATTATCACCTAACACCTGCTGATTTAGCTTAAAGGAAATTTCCGTCTGATTCTACTTCTGGGAGGCGCCTTGAGAAATTTTTTAAAATTGAAGTTTATTCCAAAACACAAATTATTCTAATTATTGCCACTGACTTCAGTTCATTATTTTATTGCTGTACCTACTAGTATCTCACTAGTATCCTTACATAGAGATAAGCAAGGACACCACTTCAACTGAGACAACACATTTATCCTAGGACAAGCCAAACTGAGACACGCACAAGAATTCCTGGAAGCATGGCATTCCAACCGGAAGTCTATCAACAAATACATTGACTTGAATCCCATTTACCACTTCTGAAAAAAAGAATGGGAACTGGCGTCACCACAGGAAATGATGTCACCACAGGAAATGACATTACCGACCCAAGGAAACTCAAACATCTAAATAGAAAGCAGGAAACACCAGCAGGCTCACTAGTATGGTGACGAAACGTCTGAAAATGAAACTGCCAGCTCAGCGAGCAAACCTACATCCTGTGCCTACTCATGAGGAGTTTCTGATCTTGATTCAGACAGGTCACAGAAGCCAAATGTATGCAAGAGTTGAATGTGAGGTCACAATACTAGAACAAAAGTTTGCCATAGGAGTAAAGAGAAATTTCTTCACTCAAAGAGTTGTAGGTCTTTGGAACTCTGTATGCTAGAGAGCTGAGTATTCCCAGTCATTGAGTACAAAAGAACGTAAAGGGAAATGAGATAATGTGAGAAGATAGAATCAAGGAAGAATGTCAGGTATAATCTTTTTGTGAGGTGTGACACATTCAAAAGACTAATGGACTACTCCAGTTTCTATTTATTGTATTCTTATGTTATTTTCTGACAAAAAAATCAAATATTTCAAAAATTAGAACAATGCTAGTGATCAAAGTCTGAAGCAGCAAAGAAAGTATTGAAAACAACTGCAGATCAGTCAACATTTGTAGAGAGAAAGGAAGGTGCTGATTCATCATTAGAATGTTAAGGAAAGATTTATACCAGAAACTATTGCCTCATCTATTCTCTCCACAACTGATAGCTGGATCACTGCTAATATTAATCTTGCTGTCTTGCACTGTTGATTTCCTGATTTTATTAGCTCATGTTTAAACATGAAATATATCAAATATTGACAGAAACAAACTGCAAAATGCAATATGAAATTGGTTTTGGAGGTTTTCTTATTAGGAGCCTCTGTAAAACTAGTCTCCATGGTTATACAGTCTCATAATCAAAATGATTCTTGAAATTCCTGATATGGAAAAGTTGAGATGAGGTTGGAATAGACTAGGGTGGGGGTGTGGCGTTAGGTGGGAGTGAAGGGTAAAGAATCAATAAAGCAAAACACTCTCATTCCCTCTAAAATCAGGCAAAGGTTGAACATGTGTTTGAGCTGCCCTCCTGGGTTTTCTCTTTGGAAATTGTGTGCAGTGTTTTAATCTGCTCCCAAAGGTTCTGTTCAGTGTACATGTTGGTTCCTCAGCGGGTCTTTGGAATAGTTTATATGATTTTTAGAGCAATGTTTACTGATTCATTTCAGATTTCTGTTTTCCTTTGGGAGAAAAGCAAGATGATAACCTATTATACACTTTTTAGCCCAATCAAGAAGCAGTAATATGTCATTCAACTCTCAAGGAAAGTGCATTTATAGACAAGAAAAAACACCCACCCAGATCATTAAAATAATCTCAGGATTATCAGTACAATTATTTTTTTCCTGTTTCATGATCTAATGACATGGTTTGTTGTTGGAGCAGAGTTCCACATATTTTACAGAGTCCGCAGAGATTATTGACCCAGGGTGTAGAAACTGCTATCAATTCATATCTTTTATTCCTACTATCTTATATCTTTTTTTAAAAAAATGTTTTATCAAGTTTTCATTGAAGAACTGTGATTGATGTTGCATCACTATCATCAGCCCTAGTGAGGGTTGCTACGTCTTAATCATTCTATGTATCAAATTGATTAACCTGACATTTTTCTGCTCCTATATGTTATGTCCCTATTCCAGGATTCAGGCTAGTTTATTTTGTTTGGACTTTCTCAAATTAATGCAAATGTATCTCTATTTTTTAAGTGAGGAGCAGGAGAGCAAACAGGGAATAAGAGACTAATTAGTCTGATATTAGTCAATGGGGAAATGTTAGAATTCATCATAAAGGAAGTAAACATTAGATATTCTGAAAACAACACTGGATTGAGCACAATAAACATAAACTTAGGAAAGAGAAATTATGTTTAACAAACCTGTTAAGGTTTAGAGAAATAGTAGTTGGAACTAGGTGGATCTCTTTGACTATGTGATCCTTGATTGGGATTGTTAATGTGGGCCAGTCGGGGAGCTCTGACTGACCAATATATACAGGGGATTCAGAATCTCCTCTGTTCAGGGACTGACTCTGAGCAGGCTATAAATAAAGTGTGACTTGGTGATGAGATACAGGCCTCTGTGTAGTTATTTCAAGGATGTAAGCAGCAGGTCTGATAAGGGAGATCCACTGAACATGGCACATTTCAGAAGGTGTTCAGTAGGGTCACAAGGAGGAGGTTGTAACAAAATTAAATCAGATGGGACTAGGGGTAACATCATAGATTGGGAATTAGTCAATGGACAGAAAGCAGAGACATTGAATAGCAAGTGCCTATGCTTCCAATTTTCTTTCCGGAGTGTCGGGCTGGATTGGGAGTCAAGCCCAGTAACTCAGGAGGAGTAGAGGAGGCTGCCAATTTCTGAGATTGGCAGAATATCTGTCGGGGCATTGAGACTGAATAGGTACCTTTTTAGCTGAGTATGGCATCAAAGGATCCCAACAAAACTGATTCAATGATAATCAGGGTGGAGGGGTGAACTTATGTTGGAAAAACCCAGTTCCTGCCTCCCTAAAGCTTGTCCATCATCTAGAAGGCACAAGTCAGGAATGTGATGAAATACACTCCATTTGTATGACTAAGTGTAACAGTAACAACATTCAAGATACTTGGCACCTTTCAGGTCTAAGCCCACTCACATCTTCAAACTTCACTCCATTCATTTTCCTGCCCCTGTACTCAAATCCTCTTGTGTTGGAAGCTGTGGTGAAAGGGTTAAAATTGTGTCCCAATACATGTGTGAATCTAACCGGAATGGAGGTGTTGCTTAGTCCCGTGTGAATCTTATTACACACCTCCCCGTGTGAATCTTCTTATCTGTATGTAACCAGAATGGAATGTGTTTTTTTAGCCTTGCTCTGCTGTTCACATGAATTTTTATATCTGGAAAAGAGTATATCAGCTGGAAAAGTCTCCAGTTCGGTGAGTCTGCTCCGGGGTTGCGTTTAACCGCCGAGCGTGGGTTGTTGGCAACCGCTCTACGAGAACTGACGGCTCCCAGTTCCGGTAACACGTAGAGTGAGTATAAACCAGACCCGTTGTAAGTACGAGACCTGGTTGTGGCGACGCTGCGGGGAATAAAACACTTATATTCTAGCAGACTCGCCTCTTGGCTGTTTGTTCTGTGTCAGACTACTTTCCTGCGAGCCTGGTCCTTGACCTTGAGAATTTTTTTAAAACATTTTGGCGTAGCCGGCAGGATCAATCGCAATTGAGGAAAGATTTTGATACAGAACAATGTTTTGGAAAAAGGCTAAGAAACCAGAGGAACAAACTGTGGAGGTCCCGACCGTCCCGGGATGGCATGGACCGTGGCATGGCGTGGCAGTTTGTTTGAGAAATGGTGGGGGGCGACCGGAGAACTGGGAGGCCGAGGGCGTAGGAACCCCAGGGTCGCTGCTGTCCACCCTTGAGAGGATCCCAGTCCTGCCGAAGAACCCCTTGCCTGGGGTACAGCGGAGGATGTGGGCCTGTGCGGCGGCTTGTAGACAACAGTCAGACAAGCGCCAAAAAGCTGAAGCAGAATTAGCCCTCCTGAAACATGAGCAGGGACTCAGTTCGGGAGATGCCTCTAAGTTGAGGCAGGAAATTATGAAGTTAAAAGCTGAATTGACAGCATTAACTGAACTAGCAGGACGAACTATTATGTATCTGTCTGCTAAGAAACGGAAAGAGAAAAGGAAGGTCCCTAGAACCCCGGACCCGGTACAAGTACGGGCGTTTGTAGCCCAGTTAAATAACGGGGATCGGTGGGATATCGATCATTGGGATGGGAACATTTGGGGAGATTCAGATGATCAGTACGAAGAGGACCCACCCGTACTCCAAGCTAAACCAGTGGTTAGGCGAAAGCAGGTTCAGAGACGTCTCCCAGTGCAACGGGAGGTAATGTTAGATGAGGAAGGAAACCCTATACGGAATGAACAAGGGGAGGCAATTATGCATGAATTACCGCGGGCTCAGCCTCCTGCAGAATTCTCTGAATTAACGGAAGACTTCACTACCGATGAGGTGCTGTTTATCACCCAGAAAACCCGACGTAATCCTGGGGAGCCGTTAGAGCTATGGCTAATTCGGCTCCTCGAGGAAGGGGGGCAACAAGTGCAGGTAGACTATCAGGATGCTCCCAAGTTTGGTGGATTAGCAAAGGATGCTGCCATAGACCTGGGGTACCGCAGACAAGCCAAGGATATGGTAATAGATCGCAGTATGGGGACCTTATTTGGGATGTATGCCAGGGCAGTGGCCGAACAGTATCCCTTCCCGTCCGATTGGCCCCCCTTGGAAGGAACTTGGACAACAATTAAGGAAGGGGTTCAGAGGCTAACCCGTTTGTGTGTGCGGGATGCCCTGTTGCTGGGAGTGCTGGACGAGGTAGATAACACAAATGTTAGTAGACAGACTAGAGACCACCTAGTGAAGACTGCCCTCCCCCCATTATAAACCACTGTTATTAACCATAATGTTGAGTGGACGGGGAGAAACCCTAGGAGATGCCTGCAGTATGATGAGGGAGATGGGTGGTTTGGGGGATTGGGGACCCACAACCCGTGCTTCTCAGGGGGGCACGGAGGGGCGTCGCCCTGAGGCTCGGGCAGGGGGAAAAGTAAACCCTAATCAAGGAAGTAACCAAGGCCCCTCACGGCGTGCTTTGTGGCAAGCTTTGATACGGGCGCGGGTCCCAGCATCGGAGATTGATGGCCTACCTACACCGGAATTAAAAGACTTATGCAGACGAAAGGGACTGAAGGTGTCCCGGGTAGAGACGGAGTCCCGACCCACTATGGAAGACCTAGTGGAATTACTAACACAAAAATGTCAGACACGGGGTCCGGTTGTTAATGAGCCTCGAAGGGGTAGAACTTCCACTTCCCAGCGGTGGGAATCCTCGGAGGACGAGGAGGAGGAGGAGGTACGGCCTCCCCTCCGAGAGTGTTATAAAGTGGATAGGCGTGGCCGGAAACCTAGTAAGAAAGGCAAGAACAAAGAAGGGCGAGGCAAACGTCTTTACCCAGTGCTGTCTGGGGAAGATGAATGGGAGGAACAATAGGAATCGGGCCAAGCCCCAAGGGTTTGCCCACGAACGAGCCAATGGTCAGCAGACGACATTCGCAAATCCGTCCAAACCGTTATGGCTCTAGTGGACACAGGGGCGGAGGCCACCTTAATCTATGGGACGCCCCATAAGCTGGTTGGGCTGGGAGGTAATCTGATTGAAGGAAAAACAGTACAATTGCCCCTAAAGATAGGTACAATGCCCATTAAAACTTATTCAATTATCATTACACCAGTTAGAGAATGGATCCTGGGAATGGACATTCTGGCCGGTTTAACACTTCACCTCCAACAAGGGAAGTTTGAATTTGGAATCACGAAAATGGCTTTGCGCTGTAGGACGGTGTTAGTGGGAAAGGTTAAAATGGACCCCTTCCCCATCCCGATCGCCGATCGCGTAATAAGTCTTAGACAGTATAGGATTCCCGGCGGACATAAAGAAATATCCGCCACAATTAAGGATTATTTGGAAGCGGGAGTGCTTAGGACATGCACCACGGCGTGGAATAACCCCTTATGGCCCGTACATAAAGCCGATGGGTCATGGCGGATGACGGCAGATTATCGGCAACTAAACCGTCACACTCCGGCCTTGACGGCAGCGGTCCCGGATGCCGTCACTATTATAGGACGAATCCAACATCATCCAGGGGTGTGGTACGGAGTAATTGATTTGGCTAATGCCTTCTTCACAATTCCTATTCCCGAAGATAGGCAGGAACAGTTCGCATTCACTTGGGAGGGTAGACAATTCACGTTCACGCGATTGCCCCAAGGATATCTGCATAGCCCTACTATCTGCCACCGGATAGTTGCAGAACACTTGGCTGCCTTTAAAGTGCCTGACGAAGTGATGATCTCGCACTATATTGACGATATGATGATACAGGGGACAAGTCAGAAGCAGGTTCAGGAATTGCTGGACCAACTGGTTCAACATATGCGAGGATATGGGTGGGAGATCAACCCAGCCAAAATCCAGGGTCCCTCACAAACGGTAAAATTCTTAGGAATCGTGTGGAACAAGGGGGAAAGGGAAATCACTGCGAAAGCTAAAAATAAGATTCAGGTCTTTGCCGTCCCTCACACCCAGAAGGACGTGCAGCAATTTATTGGGTTATTCGGATTCTGGAGACAGCATATTCCCCATTTAGGACAAATTTTAAAACCTTTGTATCGAGTTACGAGGAAAAAGGCAGCGTTCGGATGGACGGAGGTCCATCAAACTGCATTTGAAATGGCCAAGCAAGCGATACAGCAAGCTGTATCCTTGGGAAAGATACAGTCAGGACCTGTAGAACTGCAAGTCTCAGCACAGGGGGATTATGCCAATTGGAGCTTATGGCAAAAACAGGGAAGAACCCGTAAGCCATTGGGAT
Source organism: Chiloscyllium plagiosum (assembly GCF_037043375.1). Taxonomy (NCBI): domain Eukaryota; kingdom Metazoa; phylum Chordata; class Chondrichthyes; order Orectolobiformes; family Hemiscylliidae; genus Chiloscyllium; species Chiloscyllium plagiosum. The sequence continues at coordinate 120,017,839 of NW_028270142.1, read as the reverse complement.
TTTGGTCCCGAAAATTACCCCCGGCAGGGGAACGGTATACCCCCTTTGAGAAACAGTTATTAGCATGCTACTGGGGCTTGGTGGAAACCGAAGCCCTGACCATTGGACATGAAGTGATCATGAGAACAGCTATCCCTATTCTTCCGTGGGTACTTAGTGACCCCACTACCCACCGAATAGGAACTGCCCAAGAGAGCAGCATCATTAAATGGAAATGGTATGTGTCGGAGAGAGTGCGGACTGGACAGAAAGGAGTGTCAGTCCTACATGAGCAAGTGGCGGAGGCCCCTGAGGAAGGGGAAAAACGGTTTGAGGTGATTGAATACAAGGAATCACCCGTTAAGATGGGAAAACGGTATGATGAACTGACCCCGGATGAACAAGCCACGGCTTGGTTCGTAGATGGGTCAGCCCAATGGAAAGCGGGACAGCGTAGATGGAAAGCTGCCGCCTTTAACCCAAAACAAGGCACTACCCTAGAAGAATTAGGGGAGGGAAAAAGTAGTCAGTGGGCAGAATTAAAAGCAGTGCATATGGTAGTCATGTCGGCTGAACTGGACTTACGAGCGTTAACTACACAGACTTTGGTCCAACAAAAACCTACGGTGATTAAGACCGGATTAGGATTGATTTGTCCCCCTGGGACCTATGGGCATATCCTCCCGCGATCGGGATTGTCACTAAAGGGGATTGATGTAATGGCAGGAGTAATTGACGCGGACTACCAAGGGGAATTGGGAGTAGTCCTGATCAACATTACATCTGGACCTTATGTGATACAGAAGGGAGACAGAATAGCACAATTAGTTATTAAACCATGTAACCTCACAACGGTGGAAGAGACGGGAGCTCCCGTTAAGGTTACTGAGCGTGGGACGGGGGGATTTGGGTCTACTGACACTAAGGGTGCCAAGGTATGGGTACGCCAGACAACTGGTCCCCCCAAACCGGCAGAGATCATAGCCCAAGGAAAAGACAGTCTGGTCACCATTATGTATCCTGGGGAATCAGTCTGGAGGAGTGTGCCAGCTCAGTCGTTGGTACCCTTATCGAAACAAAATGTAGGTTGGAAAATTAGTAGTGAGGAACGACAGCAAGATGATTTTAAGTGCGCGGCAAATCAATGGTGTGCAATTTTAGATCTCACGAGTGATTGTCAAATGTATACTTGTGTACGATGTTATAAGGGGAGAAATGTAACTTTGATAACCCCTAACTGTACATTGATGTTGAATGCAACGGTGAATATGTGTCATTGGAATATAACCGCTCGTGAATGTGAAAGCTCAAACGGGACACGATGGAACATCACGACTGGAGATGAGGACATCTGGATCAGCAATGGAACAGTTATTCAAAACCGGACTCGAATGTTATGGCTGATCTTGGTGCGCCCTAACGTCTCTGACGTGCACCGCACACAGTTGGCTCCCATTATGTCAACTTGTCAGCAGATGGCCCAGGCAGTACTGCACACTGATGTTCACTGGCAGGTGCGGCTGCCGGCTATCCCAGAATGCCAACATAAGAGGAGGCGGCGTGCATGGTATGACACTCTACTGGGAGGTGCAGGAACTGTCATGGGTATCTCAAATGCTATTGACTCTGAGGTAACCCGTACTAAATTATCTAACACGGGACAGGCCACCTCACAAGGACTACATACTATTGGAAGGTGGATGCCATCCGTAATGATGACTCAAGGAGAGACAGCTGAAATAATGATACGATCTCTGCAATGGGAACTGGATGTCTGGGGTGCCACTCAGGAACTGTTTGAGAACATTACGGCTCAGTTAAATTGGACTGCCTGTCATATTCAAATGTTGCATGCTCAAATACAGAAAGAACGCTTTTTGCGTGTGGTAACATCCCCCAATGTACAAGCGTGGAGGGGAATATGGAATGTATCTGAGAAATTGTGGATGATAACCCATCCATGGTGTAACGCAACTATGTGTAACGGATACTTTGTTACCATGAATGTAACCCACACTGTTACGGTCTGTCGATATTATGTATTACCAGTGATTACATCTTCTGGATATTATTTTCTGAAGACAAGGGGACAGTGGTTTAGCCCAGATACCAATATTACCTATGATCTGTCCGCTTGTGAACAGACTGATCAGGGGAAAACTTGCCTACTGATGGACAGGTATCGGGACCCTTGCTTGACTAAGGGAACGGCCCTGTGCGAATGGACTGTTGAAACTCCAAGGGACATGATGTGGCAGATTGGGCCACACACGCTCTGTGTGGCTACCGATAATCCACATCCTATCGGGATGCCTCTCAAATGTCTATCAGTGGCACTGGCAGAATCAGACCTATCTGTTGACCACTTATAGCAGTGCTCGCCACGTTACCAAGGTGCAGTGGAAAGTGCTGATGAATCCTTGGAACATTTCCCTGGATCGGTTTAAGCGAGCATTGGACCGATCCGAGGAGCTTAAGCAGATATTACGAAAGCATCAAACCAATGTCACCAAGGTTACGGTGTCTACCTTTATACATGGACAGGAGGTAGTACATGCTGTAATGTCCTGACTTGCTTGTATATTTGGCGTGTACGTAGGCGCTTGTTAGAAAGAATACATATGGGCATAATGTAACACATGTATTGGGCCAAGCAGTGGAATGTGGTGTGTCCCAATACATGTGTGCTCATAATGTAACACATGTATTGGGCCAAGCAGTGGAATGTGGTGAAAGGGTTAAAATTGTGTCCCAATACATGTGTGAATCTAACCAGAATGGAGGTGTTGCTTAGTCCCGTGTGAATCTTATTACACACCTCCCCGTGTGAATCTTCTTATCTGTATGTAACCAGAATGGAATGTGTTTTTTAGCCTTGCTCTGCTGTTCACATGAATGTTTATATCTGGAAAAGAGTATATCAGCTGGAAAAGTCTCCAGTTCGGTGAGTCTGCTCCGGGGTTGCGTTTAACCGCCGAGCATGGGTTGTTGGCAACCGCTCTACGAGAACTGACGGCTCCCAGTTCCGGTAACACGTAGAGTGAGTATAAACCAGACCCGTTGTAAGTACAAGACCTGGTTGTGGCGACGCTGCGGGGAATAAAACACTTATATTCTAGCAGACTCGCCTCTTGGCTGTTTGTTCTGTGTCAGACTACTTTCCTGCGAGCCTGGTCCTTGACCTTGAGAATTTTTTTAAAACAGAGGCCAACATACCATTTGCCCCCTTCAGTGCTTGTTGCATCTCTATGCTTACTTTTAGTGACCACTATACAAGAACACCCAGGTGTTAGGGCACCCATTCCCTAATGGGTGCCCTAACACCTGGGTGTTCTTGTATAGTGTCGGAGAGAGTGCGGACTGGACAGAAAGGAGTGTCAGTCCTACATGAGCAAGTGGCGGAGGCCCCTGAGGAAGGGGAAAAACGGTTTGAGGTGATTGAATACAAGGAATCACCCGTTAAGATGGGAAAACGGTATGATGAACTGACCCCGGATGAACAAGCCACGGCTTGGTTCGTAGATGGGTCAGCCCAATGGAAAGCGGGACAGCGTAGATGGAAAGCTGCCGCCTTTAACCCAAAACAAGGCACTACCCTAGAAGAATTAGGGGAGGGAAAAAGTAGTCAGTGGGCAGAATTAAAAGCAGTGCATATGGTAGTCATGTCGGCTGGACTGGACTTACGAGCGTTAACTACACAGACTTTGGTCCAACAAAAACCTACGGTGATTAAGACCGGATTAGGATTGATTTGTCCCCCTGGGACCTATGGGCATATCCTCCCGCGATCGGGATTGTCACTAAAGGGGATTGATGTAATGGCAGGAGTAATTGACGCGGACTACCAAGGGGAATTGGGAGTAGTCCTGATCAACATTACATCTGGACCTTATGTGATACAGAAGGGAGACAGAATAGCACAATTAGTTATTAAACCATGTAACCTCACAACGGTGGAAGAGACGGGAGCTCCCGTTAAGGTTACTGAGCGTGGGACGGGGGGATTTGGGTCTACTGACACTAAGGGTGCCAAGGTATGGGTACGCCAGACAACTGGTCCCCCCAAACCGGCAGAGATCATAGCCCAAGGAAAAGACAGTCTGGTCACCATTATGTATCCTGGGGAATCAGTCTGGAGGAGTGTGCCAGCTCAGTCGTTGGTACCCTTATCGAAACAAAATGTAGGTTGGAAAATTAGTAGTGAGGAACGACAGCAAGATGATTTTAAGTGCGCGGCAAATCAATGGTGTGCAATTTTAGATCTCACGAGTGATTGTCAAATGTATACTTGTGTACGATGTTATAAGGGGAGAAATGTAACTTTGATAACCCCTAACTGTACATTGATGTTGAATGCAACGGTGAATATGTGTCATTGGAATATAACCGCTCGTGAATGTGAAAGCTCAAACGGGACACGATGGAACATCACGACTGGAGATGAGGACATCTGGATCAGCAATGGAACAGTTATTCAAAACCGGACTCGAATGTTATGGCTGATCTTGGTGCGCCCTAACGTCTCTGACGTGCACCGCACACAGTTGGCTCCCATTATGTCAACTTGTCAGCAGATGGCCCAGGCAGTACTGCACACTGATGTTCACTGGCAGGTGCGGCTGCCGGCTATCCCAGAATGCCAACATAAGAGGAGGCGGCGTGCATGGTATGACACTCTACTGGGAGGTGCAGGAACTGTCATGGGTATCTCAAATGCTATTGACTCTGAGGTAACCCGTACTAAATTATCTAACACGGGACAGGCCACCTCACAAGGACTACATACTATTGGAAGGTGGATGCCATCCGTAATGATGACTCAAGGAGAGACAGCTGAAATAATGATACGATCTCTGCAATGGGAACTGGATGTCTGGGGTGCCACTCAGGAACTGTTTGAGAACATTACGGCTCAGTTAAATTGGACTGCCTGTCATATTCAAATGTTGCATGCTCAAATACAGAAAGAACGCTTTTTGCGTGTGGTAACATCCCCCAATGTACAAGCGTGGAGGGGAATATGGAATGTATCTGAGAAATTGTGGATGATAACCCATCCATGGTGTAACGCAACTATGTGTAACGGATACTTTGTTACCATGAATGTAACCCACACTGTTACGGTCTGTCGATATTATGTATTACCAGTGATTACATCTTCTGGATATTATTTTCTGAAGACAAGGGGACAGTGGTTTAGCCCAGATACCAATATTACCTATGATCTGTCCGCTTGTGAACAGACTGATCAGGGGAAAACTTGCCTACTGATGGACAGGTATCGGGACCCTTGCTTGACTAAGGGAACGGCCCTGTGCGAATGGACTGTTGAAACTCCAAGGGACATGATGTGGCAGATTGGGCCACACACGCTCTGTGTGGCTACCGATAATCCACATCCTATCGGGATGCCTCTCAAATGTCTATCAGTGGCACTGGCAGAATCAGACCTATCTGTTGACCACTTATAGCAGTGCTCGCCACGTTACCAAGGTGCAGTGGAAAGTGCTGATGAATCCTTGGAACATTTCCCTGGATCGGTTTAAGCGAGCATTGGACCGATCCGAGGAGCTTAAGCAGATATTACGAAAGCATCAAACCAATGTCACCAAGGTTACGGTGTCTACCTTTATACATGGACAGGAGGTAGTACATGCTGTAATGTCCTGACTTGCTTGTATATTTGGCGTGTACGTAGGCGCTTGTTAGAAAGAATACATATGGGCATAATGTAACACATGTATTGGGCCAAGCAGTGGAATGTGGTGTGTCCCAATACATGTGTGCTCATAATGTAACACATGTATTGGGCCAAGCAGTGGAATGTGGTGAAAGGGTTAAAATTGTGTCCCAATACATGTGTGAATCTAACCAGAATGGAGGTGTTGCTTAGTCCCGTGTGAATCTTATTACACACCTCCCCGTGTGAATCTTCTTATCTGTATGTAACCAGAATGGAATGTGTTTTTTAGCCTTGCTCTGCTGTTCACATGAATGTTTATATCTGGAAAAGAGTATATCAGCTGGAAAAGTCTCCAGTTCGGTGAGTCTGCTCCGGGGTTGCGTTTAACCGCCGAGCGTGGGTTGTTGGCAACCGCTCTACGAGAACTGACGGCTCCCAGTTCCGGTAACACGTAGAGTGAGTATAAACCAGACCCGTTGTAAGTACGAGACCTGGTTGTGGCGACGCTGCGGGGAATAAAACACTTATATTCTAGCAGACTCGCCTCTTGGCTGTTTGTTCTGTGTCAGACTACTTTCCTGCGAGCCTGGTCCTTGACCTTGAGAATTTTTTTAAAACAGAGGCCAACATACCATTTGCCCCCTTCAGTGCTTGTTGCATCTCTATGCTTACTTTTAGTGACCACTATACAAGAACACCCAGGTGTTAGGGCACCCATTCCCCGCAACTCTCCACTCCCTCCACCGTGACCTTCCCAATCTATTGCCTGCCTTCCAAAGCAGATAACCTTATATTTACTCTCATCAGACATACATTTGCCCACTCACTCATCCTGTCAAAGTAAAATAGTTAATTTGACATTCACTTCCAGAAAGTTGTGGTTGAGAATCTTCAATTTTACAACATGATGCTTCTGGATTATGTTGGCAACAAGGAAATACGAATTTCATTTAAAAAGTCTAACCATGGTAATGGAGAATTGAACTGATAGTCAACCAGTCAATCTTATCATTCCAATGTACCTTTATTCCCTCATGAGATACTGACCAATCTTCACAAGCTCAGGGACAGTATACCCACAATCTAAACCTTTATTGCCCAATTCAATCTCTTGCACTCCACAGAGCCATCCCAATCATCATTTGAGCTTTTCAGCAAATAAGAAATTTGAATCCATTTTAATGGACACCTTTCATACTAGAAAATACATTATTAGAAGAATATCCAATGTGGAGACAAATCTAATATCTTTATCATGTGCTTTGAATGTCTTATTACCAATTATGTGATGTGAGTTGAACTTCAATCAACTCATTCTGGATTATTTAAGAAATTAGACAAGATTGGAATACTGCTTGTGTCTAATCCCTGCTGTGTCTAAACCCTCACAATGCCTGTTCCTATACTGTCAGTTAGAGTCTTGATGCTGCAGGCTTCATACTTGAAATAAGATTTGAAAAATATAGAACTGGAAAGTACTGTTGGAATTTACAGTGAATGCTTCACAATCCAAATTTTTCAATGGAAACGCTCACCCAGGAAATATGCGGCGTGACATCGAACAATTCTTCCGCCGCCTTCGCCTCCGCACCTACTTCAACCAAGACTCTCGCCCAGCCTCTGACGATCCCTTCTCCCGCCTCCAACACACCCCATCCACCTGGACACCCCGTGCTGGCCTCTTACCCGCCCTTGATCTCTTCATAGCCAACTGCCGCTGCGACATTAACTGCTTCAACCTCTCCACCCCTCTCACCCACTCTAATCTCTCACCCTCGGAACATGCAGCCCTCCATTCCCTCCGTTCCAACCCCAACCTCACTATTAAACCAGCAGACAAGGGAGGCGCCGTAGTAGTTTGGCGCACCGACCTTTACACCGCTGAGGCTAAACGCCAGCTCGCGGACACCTCCTCCTACTGCCCCCTTAACCATGACCCCACCTCCCACCACCAAACCATCATCTCCCAGACCATCCATAACCTCATCTCCTCAGGGGATCTCCCATCTACTGCCTCCAACCTCATAGTCCCACAACCCCGCACTGCCCGTTTCTACCTCCTGCCCAAAATCCACAAACCTGACTGCCCCGGCCGACCCATTGTCTCAGCCTGCTCCTGCCCCACCGAACTCATCTCTGCATACCTCGACACGGTCCTGTCCCCCTTAGTCCAAGAACTCCCCACCTATGTTCGGGACACCACCCACGCCCTCCACCTCCTCCATGATTTTCGCTTCCCCGGTCCCCAACGCCTTATCTTCACCATGGACATCCAGTCCCTGTACACCTCCATTCCCCATTACGAAGGATTTAAATCCCTCCGCTTCTTCCTTTCACACCGTACCAACCAGTACCCTTCCACCGACACCCTCCTTCGACTGACTGAACTGGCCTCACCCTGAACAACTTCTCTTTCCAATCCTCCCACTTCCTCCAAACCAAAGGAGTAGCCATGGGCACCCGCATGGGCCCCAGCTATGCCTGCCTTTTCGTAGGATATGTGGAACAGTCCATCTTCCGCAGCTACACTGGCACCACCCCCCAACTTTTCCTCCGCTACATTGATGACTGTATCGGCGCCGCCTCGTGCTCCCACGAGGAGGTTGAACAGTTCATCCACTTTACCAACACCTTCCACCCCGACCTCAAATTCACCTGGACCATCTCAGACTCATCCCTCCCCTTCCTAGACCTTTCCATTTCTATCATGGGTGACCGAATCAACACGGACATTTACTATAAACCGACCAACTCCCACAGCTACCTAGACTACACCTCCTCCCACCCTGCCCCCTGTAAAAACGCCATCCCATATTCCCAATTCCTTCGTCTCCACTGCATCTGCTCCCAAGAGGACCAGTTCCAAAACCGTACAACCCAGATGGCCTCCTTCTTCAAGGACCGCAATTTCCCGCCAGACGTAGTCGACGATGCCCTCCACCGCATCTCTTCCACTTCCCGCTCCTCCGCCCTTGAGCCCCGCCCCTCCAACCACCACCAGGACAGAACCCCACTGGTCCTCACCTACCACCCCACCAACCTCCATGTACAATGTATCATCCGCCGCATTTCCGCCACCTCCAAACGGACCCCACCACCAGGGATATATTTCCGAAAAGACTACTCCCTCCGTGACTCCCTCGTCAGGTCCACACCCCCCACCAACCCAACCTCCACTCCCGGCACCTTCCCCTGCAACCGCAAGAAATGCAAAACTTGCGCCCACACCTCCCCCCTGACTTCTCTCCAAGGCCCCAAGGGACACTTCCATATCCACCACAAATTCACCTGCACCTCCACACACATCAACAAATTGCATCCGCTGCACCCGATGTGGCCTCCTCTATATTTGGGAGACAGGCCGCCTACTTGCGGAATGTTTCAGAGAACACCTCTAGGACACCCGGACCAACCAACCCAACCACCCCGTAGCCCAACACTTTAACTCCCCCTCCCACTCCACCAAGGACATGCAGGTCCTTGGACTCCTCCATCGCCAGACCATGGCAACACGACGGTTGGAGGAAGAGCGCCTCATCTTCTGCCTGGGAACTCTCCAACCACAAGGGATGAACTCAGATTTCTCCAGTTTCCTCATTTCCCCTCCCCCCACCTTGTCTCAGTCAAATCCCTCGAACTCAGCACCGCCTTCCTAACCTGCAATCTTCTTCCTGACCTCTCCGCCCCCACCCCACTCCGGCCAATCACCCTCACCTTGACGTCCCTCCACCTATCGCAATTCCAACGCCCCTCCCCCAAGTCCCTCCTCCCTACCTTTTATCTTAGCCTGCTGGTCACACTTTCCTCATTCCTGAAGAAGGGCTTATGCCCGAAATGTCGATTCTCCTGTTCCTTGAATGCTGCCTAACCTGCTGCGCTTTTCCAGCAACACATTTTCAACACAGGAAATATAAACAGGTTATGGTTGACATTAAAATAAGGTACTCGTGAATGCATATAAGGATTTTGTCTGGTAGTAGTGTTGACTGTAATTTCTTCTCTATAAATTGGTTAGGATTTAAAAGTAGCTCCAAACTGACAATAAAAGGCTGTAGAAGAGAGGTTAGAAACAGGATTTCGCTATCATGCAGGTTGATGACAATTAATTTGTGGATTTGGTTTGGTTGTGTTGTTCCCCCTCAGTTCTGTTCCCAATGTTTTGATCAAGTCGGACTCTATGATTCTTCACCCAAGGACTCATTCTTCAGACCTTAGGCTGTTTAGTGACAATCAGTAGTTGTTCAGCCATAGCACATCTCAATTATTTCTTCACACACTTCCCAGTAAGGGTTCACTGAATGAGTTTCAGGTTGGACTCCTTTTCTCAGGCTGTGACAGAGAATTGATTATATCAACCTGGATGTTTTATCTGTTTTACTGTAACGTCAATGATATATGATCTGGGCTGGAACTAATATCATAGAATCTTGCTACAAATCCATTTATTCTTATACAATGATCTTGAACTCTTTATACTGGTTCAAATTGGGATAACTGTCTGCATGCTCATCAATCATGCTCTTGTACCCTTTTGTCCCTTCTTTCGAATAATGCATTATGGTTGGGTCATGAGTGTGTATTAGGGAAGGACTGCATGTGCCTGACTTCCAAACCTTGGAGCTGCTTTTCAAGCTAAACTACTGCCTTGAGGAGTAACCATGCAGATTTAATATGGCTATCTGAAAATCACGGCAAGTTATTTTTTATCAATGAGCATGGACTTGAAGTGTGAACAGTGTGTTCTGTGAAACTGTTAAACTGATGGTAGAAGGAAGATGAGGCAAAATGTTGATTATCCCACTTCCTTTACCTGGCTTGAAGATTGCACTGATGCACTGGTGGACCATGTTGGCCAAAACTTTGATGAACATCAAACATATTGAATATGTCAACTATCCTGTTGCACTCATGGTTTCTTTGGTTCCCCAGCTTCCCCAACCACCCTGTTGCAAAAATCTTTCCATCCTGAGGATCAATGACTGGGGTGGTGGAGTATAGGTGTCTGTGCCTCTCCAGCTCTCAGAGAGCACTGGACCTGGCTGTCCGTGGGAGTACCAACCTGTCCATGGAGGCAGCCAGATGGTAGCATGCATAGCTGCATTCATTTAGCTTCTGGGCAACAAGTATCATCTTCAACAGCTATTCTCTTCTGGTTCTGATGCGTCTCACTTCTGGTGTGCCAGGTTGGATAAAAGCCAGCAGCTGGTACAGTATATCTGTGGGAGATTTGTTATAACCCAAGCAACCATTTTGTCACATATTAAAAGCCTGGAATCAATTTTAATTTTCATATTTGTGTCTGCTTGTATGTTCCCAGGCTCAGTGAGATGGCTGACCTTGTAGCTGTACTAGCACCTGATAGTGAACTCTTTTCCAGCATGGGAATGCTCTTCTTTTACAAGAATCTATTGTTATACTAACATTGCTGGTTAGTAGTTGATAAGCAATGTCCAGACAGCTACGTGACTGGGGCTAGTGACTGGGCTAAGTGCCTACTTAATCCTTATGGTTCAATTAACAGTTTGCTAATTGTTAAATTATTGCAACCTGTATAACCATGCAACTCTCTGTATCTTGTCAGAGTGACTTGCAACCATCATGGTCGACTTATCTCTCCCCGTGAGCTCACGAATAAACAGTCAGTAACTCAAGGCTTGTGTGGTGTGAACCGTTTTCCTTACTTCGGATAGATATGAAAGGAAACTTTTACTAAATATTTTCATCCCAATCCCCAATAATATCCTTGAGCATAATATCGCAGAGCACCCTTAGATCTATGAAGCATCAAAAACTCATCTTTAATTGTTCAATGGACTGTTCACAACGTCATTTTCCAGTGTTTGTATGTGTCCTCTGCTTGTGTATGGAGGTTAAAAACGGGAATCAGAATCCATGACTATTGTAAATATTCCTCTTCCTCTAGGATCAGCCATTTGGATGATCTGAAGATCTCCTGGCCCCAAGCAGAACAGTCTTCCACTTCCCACCTCCAAGACCACTGCCTCCAGTTTCTGCGACATTGAAAATCGCCTTGTTGTCATTCATCAAGTTTATTTGGAAGCACTAGCTTTCAGAGCACTGCTCCTTCATCAGGTGGTTGAAATAAACTACCTGATGAAGGAACAGCGCTCCGAAAGCTAGTGCTTCCAAATAAACCTGTTGGACTATAACCTGGTATTGTGTGATTTTTAACATTGTTTTCCCTAAAAGTTTAAATTGCAATAATGTTATGGTTTGCAACCTTCTAAAAGCACAGACTGCCTTTAAGAGAAGAGGCTAACTCTACCACATGCTGCTCAGTCCCCTGCAGAGTGCAGAGGCACCCAGCAATGCACCAGATGTGCTACAATTATGCTGATGAGATGGTTGCACCAAATTTATATTCTGCTTGCCTGCAAAGGAACCAGCATGGGCAGGTTGTGAATCACACCAGAAGAGTAAGATAATACAGTTTTTTAGTCCTGTGTGAAGTATTTTGCTTGCTCTGGTCTCCATATTATAACAAGATCACAGAAGTATTGGAAAATATACAATTTTTTTTAATAAGGATGTTACCAGAACTGAGATTGCAACCATTAGCAAAGTTTGAACAAATCTTTCCTTCAGGAAACAAAAGATGGAAGTCAGGATTTACTGAGGGAGGTCGAATAAGTCCAGTTATGCCACACACAGTTTCGTGGAAATGCTCCCAGATGGCAAGATTTTCAGTTTGGGGGAGATTGGGTGCTGGATGGAATCACATCCGTCACCTCTGATTGCTCATTGAAGATTGGCCAGAGACTGGTAGAGTGCCAGGTTAGGCTGGTGAAAAGGTTCTGGCATAGTTCTCTGAATTTCTCTTGATTGTTTAGTCTCTCACCATACCCCTGGCAGCCATTTACTCTTCATCCATTCCGCATGCCATCTCCAAGTCTCAGTGCTAACTCTAAAGCAAATTATGTTTCCCTACTTACGCTAATATACAACACAGCTTCATATGCTTGGCTAAGAACACAAAATAGCTGACACCAAATTTAAAAATAGAATCATGTTTAAACGGTTTGTGTGATCTTTGTCAACATATACAGAAACTCAGCAAGTCTAACAGCATCAGTTGAGAGAAACACAAGCATTTTAAGTAGTTTGCTTCTACAGAACTGAGATCTTCGTTTGCTTGACATATTTGCGTGATTTTATTAAGCTTTTTTTTCTGAGATCTCTTTTGCCAATATCTCAATGATAATTTGTACAAAATTACGAGGTCTGAAGTAGCTAAAGCTTCTGTTAATTACACTTGAATGTTCTATTTTATGGAGTTGTAGCGGCACTATTTTTTAAAAAGAAAATTATGTAAGGTTTGTTTTATTCTAAGGAGTTTCCTACATATTATTATGAATAGAGTTCCTTGGTTCTGTACTTAAGAATATACTAAATCTATGATGGAAAGATCATGAGTAGGCATAGAGGCCAAAATGGGCTATGAATGGGCATTGAGTTGGCAGGGAAGAAGCATGGGTGATACACAAGAAATTTAGAACTTATCTTTCAACACATTTCCATATCTACATCAGTCATGACTCCTCTGATCCCCATAAACTCCAAATCCTTGAAGAAATGGCATGGCTTCCTGAAAATTGTGAGGGGCAAAGAGATGCTTTGCCTGATTATTGAGTCAAATTAGACTCCTTACAGTGTGGAAGCAGACCATTCAGCCCAATAACTCCATACCAACCCTCCGAAGAGCATCCCACCCAGAACCATTCCCTATGCTACCCCTATACCTCTGTATTTCCCATGGCCAATCCATCTAATCTGCACACCCTTGGACTGTGGGAGAAAACCGGAACACCCATAAGAAATCCCCACAAGCACAAGGGAGAATGTGTAAACTCCATACAGACAGTTGCCTGAGGGTTGAATCGATCCCAGGTCCCTGGCACCGTGAGGCAGCAGTGCAGGATGTGGATTCACTACCTGTGCCCTTATTCTGTACCAGTAAAGTTTAGAGGCTCCAGTAATGAGGCCAGTATTTCAATGGCCTTGAAATCATTAAACTCCATGGAAATCTGGATCATGCAGGTGATGTGATTGAAGTATTTTAATAAGAAAGGGCTGACAGAATAAATGTGGAGATCATGTAGGATAATCCAAAACTGAGCACCACATGTGCTAGAACATTATGAATAAACCCAAGAGGAATCTAAGGGGAGATGTGTTTCTGAAGAAGTGATTCCACAAACAATATTAAGGCGCATGCATAAGAGGCTTCAAAAGGGAACTAAATGAAAATATGCAAGAGAAAGATAATGCTAAAATACGGCAAGTAGAATAGGAGGGCACCCATGTGACATATGAAAACCAGTACAGACTGATCCAAATAGTCTATTTCTGTGCTGTTTATTTCATGTAAACTGATGAAAATACATCAGTTGCATTTTTCTTTCATTGTTAACAAACTTATCGCATATGCCAGGGAGTTTAATTCTTTTTCAAAAGTTAAATGTTCCTGCCCCATTATGCCTTGACTATTGCAATACAGCTGTGAGAACAACCAAAAAAAATCCATAAGACATTAAAATTCATAGAATGCATTATAACAAAATCCTGGAAGAGTGCCTGTTGTAAGCTCTTTGGGACCTTCCCACAATTCCCTGTTGCAGATTGCGAACATGGTTTGGTCTCTATTTTGTTGCCTTCTGTACATTTGAACTGGTATTATGCTGCCTGCATTATTAAAGCAGTTATCTATGCTAACAATGCAAAGTAGCAGTGTGTATGTCATTGATAATGTGACGATGAAACTGTGTGACAGGACAAGAGGGTTTTGGGGAGTGCAGGGCAGAAGTGACATCCTTTAGATATGGCAGTTCAAAGATCTTGCTGCCCATGAAAAAAATCTTAGACCTCTTCTTGATGTTTTCCAACACAGGCAGTAAATATTATATGTCAATATTGAAAGTTTCTTCCAGGTCTGTTCAATTTATTTTGTACATTAGGGATTTGAAGGCACAGTTTGTTTTCTATTCAACTTGATTTCAGTTTCAGGTTCCTTCTATGTGCTATTCTTCATGCATTGGAGTTCCTCCAGGATTCAGGAGCCTGTAGGTAGGAGCAAATGCGTGTTCCAAACTGGCATTTGTCGATAATGATCCCAATGGAGTTATTTTCCCAGAGGAAGGATCCCAATTAGCTGATGATTATCAGCCAATTGAGAATGGCAGATGGGATCCTGATACTTCTGCCCCATCACAAAGTTGGCAGATACAGCACCTTGGCAGCCTCACCAGGAGCCATGGGCAGTGTTGAGGCAAGTTGGTCAACATGAGAGGGCCTCAATATGAAGGTATCTCCAGAGGTATTAATATAAACTAAAAAATCATCAGGGTCAGAAGGAAGGACCTTTGAGCAGAGGGGAATCATGTCTGACATAGGCATTTGAGGCTTTTGCTGTTAGCAGCACCTATCTTTGTGATATGGATCCTTTAATCCCTCTGGGAGACAGATGCGGAGATCTGAACTCTCAACATCCTCCCGCCCCCAGCCCTCCAACTGCTCCCCCACCTCCACTATTGTACTAATGCTGCCCCCTCCACATTTCATGTCAGCTCTCATGAAGAGTCATCTAGACTCGGAACATCAGCTGGCTCTCTCTGCATGGATGTTGCATGACCCGTTGTGATCGCCAGCAATTTTGTTTCTAGTGCAGGTTCCAGCATCTGCAATAACTTGCTCCTACCTTGCTACTACAGAGACCTATTCCACCACCAGCAAGAAATTTAATGCCATCTCAAAATAATTCCAAATGAGACCTCAAAATTGTCAGTAATTGCTAGTCTCCATTAGGCAGATATTTGATCTATTTTTTCGGAACCCTCCTCCATTTTGGAAATGAGTGAACGAATTGTCCAGCAGAGTTTCTCAACCTTAACACATTCCCCCCTACAATCCATCCCCCATACTCCACAATGCCACCACAACCATCACCACTAACATCACTGCCCAGTTTCCAATTCTGCTATCATGAGGTAAGGAAAATTTTAGCCCTTGAGTTAATATGCTTACATCAAAGAATTACCTCCACTATTTAAACACACTAGTTTGCCTGTTTAAAATCAGCAGCTTACCACTTGTGTTAGAACAGCACAGAAAGGAATTCAGTGGCTAGATTTTACGAACATGTTTGTCTGGCAAAATGCTTTGAATTTCAGCAGAGAGGTCACTGCTGCAGTCCAATTTCACATTAATTAAAAGCTCGGCCCCTCACTGACATGAATTAACCACCTTACTAATATTTAAAGATTAAACCCGAGAATTCATAACTTGGTATTGCCTTCAGTGATGCGCTTGCTATGGTGAGAAATTGTGGAAATCATGCCTTTTGAAGACTCATGCATAATTAAAATTGTATATGGACTTCAGCAAAGTGTTCGACAAGGTTCTTTGCTAGACTGGTTAGTCAGAATAGATCACATAGGATCCAGGGGGAGCTAGCCAGCTGGATATAAATGGGCTTGAAGGTAGGAGAGTGGGTGGTGGTGGTCAAGGATTGCTTTCCGGGCTGGAGGCTAAATGTCACAAGGATCGATTCTGGGTCCCCAGCAGTTCATCATTAATACAAATGATTTGGATGTGATTTTACGAATCCTGGTTAGTAAGCTTGGAGATGACTCCGAAATAGATGGATGCAGTGGTGAATGAAGAGGATTATCTCAAATTACAACAGGACCTTGATTTAGATGGGCCAATGGACTGAGGAGTGACAGATGGAGTTAAATATAAATAATTCTGAGGTGTTCCATTTTGGTTAGGGAAACTAGGGGTAGGACTTAGGCAGTTAATGGCAGAGCCCTAGGGAGTGTTACCAAACAAAGATCAACTGGTACAGGTGCCTAATTCCTTAAAATTGGAGTCGCAGGTAGACTAATGAAGAAGGCATTTAGCCTACTTGCCTTCATTGGGCAGAACATTGAGTATAGGAGTTGGGACATCATGCTGTGGTTATACAGGGTATTGCTGAGGACACTTTTAAAATACAGAGTACAGTACACCCTTTTACAGGAAGGATGCTGGGTAATCCAAGATGGAGGACAGGAACAATTTCTGGCTGTAACAGGCTGCTCCTTTTTTGAGACAGTTTGTGTTGGAGATGATTTCCTCCAATTCCAGGAGCAGCAATTACTGTTTTATAGGCTGTTGCATTATTTTGGAACTTTGGAGGAAAAAAGTCAAAACAACAGTACTTTTAAAAGGGAGAGGAACAGACATGAGGTCAGTGCAGGAGTGTGAGTGAGTGAGAGAGAGAGAGAGAGAGAAACCCACACTGCTAACTGGCACAGCAGTGAACCTGCACAGTTACTGCCTTTGCTGTTGAACTCATGTATCACTGGATATCAGAGTGCATCTGGGAAAATTATGGGAAAATTAACGAACAGTGAAGTTCGCAATTAATCTTGGATGAACCTACTTGGGAGAGGTCACAGCACAGAAACAGATAAGTGAATATTTTAAGTATGGCCTTACAGTAAGTCTACAGCAGTGAGGAGAGTGGGTTTTTTTGATTATATTTAATATTGAGGTATGTCTCTTGAACTTAAAAATATAAGACATAAGTATTAACTTAACCTGGAGCAATGTTTTGTAGAGGAATAAGTCAGTGCTATTTTCTGGGTCTGTAGATTGAAAGAAGCAAAAATAGCCTATAGTAGAGTGATATGCTCTTCTTGATGGATATGGGAGTTTATGGAGAGTTTACATGTTCCTAACAGAGGATTATATCTGCAATAAATGCCGTTGGTTGCGAATCCTATCATATCGAATGGATCGATTGGAGAGACAGTGAAAGGCAATGAGGAATTTACAAGAGCAAGGGGGTGTGATGGATGGCAGTTAAAGGAAGGGGGGGAGAAGTCGCAGATACAGTCACATAGATGGGTTAACTCCAGGAAAGGTAAGAAGATAGGCAGTTAATCCAGGATTCTTCTGTGGCTATCCTAATTTCAAACAAGTATCCTGTTTTGGAAAATGTAGGGGGTGATAGATTCTCAGGGGAACGTAGCACGAACAGCCAAGTTTCTGGTATTGAGACTGGCTGTAATGCAATGATGGATATGTCCAGTTCCAAGTAATCGATTGTGTTAGGAGACTCTCTAGTCTGAGGTACAGACAGATGTTTCTGTTGCCAGCAGCAAAAAATCAGAATGGTGTTGCTTCCCTGGTGCCAGGATCAAGGATGTCTCAGAGGGCGCAAAATGATCTCACGGGGGAGAGGAGCCAGTAGGAGGTCATTGTCCACATTGGAACCAAGGATATAGGAAGGGAAAAGATTGAGATTCTGAGGGAAATTACAGAGAGTTAGGCAGAAATTTAAAAAGGAGGTCCTCCAGGGTAGTAATATCTGGATTAATCCCGGTGCTGTGAGCTAGTGAGGACAGGAATAGGAGGATAGAGCAGATGAATGCATGACTGAGGAGCTGGTGTATGGGAGAAGGATTCATATTTTTGGATTATTGGAGTCTCTTTTGGGGTAGAAGTGAACTGTAGAAGAGGGACAGATTGTACCTAAATTGGAAGGGGACTAATATACTGGCAGGGAGATTTGCTGGAGCTGCTTGGGAGGATTTAAATTAGTAAAGTGGGGGTGCGGTGGGACCCAGGGAGATAGTGAGGAAAGAGATCAATCAGAGACTGGTACAGTTGAGAACAGAAGCGAGACAAGCAGTCAGGGCAGGCAGGGACGAAGCAGAGAACAATGTAGGACTGATAAATAAAACTGCATTTATTTCAATGCAAGGGACCTAACAGTGAAGGCAGATGAACTCAGAGCATGGTTAGGAACATGGGACTGGGATATCATAGCAATTACAGAAACATGATGGACTGGACTGGCAGCTTAATGTTTCAGAATATAAATGCTACAGGAAGGACAGAGGGCAAGAGAGGAGGAGGACTGGTGTTTTTGATAAGGGATAGCACGACAGCTGTACAGAGGGAGGATATTCCCAGAAATACATCTAGGGAAGTTATTTGGGTGGAACTGAGAAATAAGAAAGGGATGATCACCTTATTGGGATCGTATTATATACCCCTGAATAGTAAGAGGGAAATTGGGAAACAAATTTGTAAGGAGCTCTCAGTTATCTGTAAGAATACTAGGGTGGTTATGGTAGGGGATTTTAACTTTCCAAACATCGACTGGGACTGCCATAGTGTTAAGGGTTTAGGTGGAGAGGAATTTGTTAAGTGTATACAAGAGAATTTTCTGATTCAGTATGTGGATGCACCTATTAGAGAAGGTGCAAAACTTGACCTACACTTGGGAAATAAGGCAGGGCATGGGACTGAGTGTCATTGGGGAGCACTTTGGGGCCAGTGACCATAATTCTATTTTAAAATAGTGAAGGAAAAAGATAGACCAGATCTAAAAGTTGAAGTTCTAAATTGGAGAAAGGCCAATTAAGACAGTATTAGGCAAGAACTTTCAAAAGTTGACTGGGAGTAGATGTTCGCAGGTAAAGGGATGGCTAGAAAATGGGAAGTCTTCAGAAATTAGATAATGAGTCCAGAGACAGTATTTTCCTGTTAGGGTGAAAGGAAAGGCTGGTAGGTATAGGGAATACTGGATGACTAAAGAAATTTAGGGTCTGGTTCAGAAAAAGAAGAAAGCATATACTCAGAATAGATCAAGTGAATCCTTAGAGTGTTAAGGCAGTAGGAGTATACTTAAGAGGGAAATCAGGAGGGGAAAAAAGGGGACTTGAGATAGCATTGGCATATAGGGTTAAGGAGAATCCAAAGGGTTTTTACAAATACATTAAGGACAAAAGGTGCTGGGTCCACTACTTTTTATCATTTATATAAATGATTTGGATGTGAATACAGGAGTATAATTAGTCAGTTTGCAGATGACACCAAAATTAGAGATTTAGTGGACAGCAAAGAAGGTATCTCAGATTACAACGGGATCTTGATGAGAAGTGGCAGATGGAGTTTAATTTAGATTACTTAGTGTGGAAACAGGCCCTTCGGCCCAACAAGTCCACATTGACCTATTGAAGCGCAACCCACCCAAACCCACTCCCCTACATTTACCCCTTCACCTAACACTACAGGCAATTAAGCATGGCCAATTTACCTAACCTGCACATTTTTGGACTGTGGGAGGAAACCCACGCAGACACGGGGAGAATGTGCAAACTCCATACAGACAGTCACCTGAGGTAAGAATTGAACTCGGGTCTCTGGTGCTGTTAGGCAACAGTGCTAACCACTGTGCCACCGTGCCGCCCAAATACAAAGTGCTACATTTTGGGAAAGCAAATCTTAGCAGGACTTATACACTTAATGGTAAGATCCTGGGAGTGTTGCTGAACGAAGACACCTTGAAGTGCAGTTCATAGCTCCTTGAAAGTGGAATCGCAGGTAGATAGGATCGTGAAGAAGGTATTTGGTATGCTTTCCTTTTATTGGTCAGAGTATTGAGTAGAGAAATTAGGAGGTCATGTTGAACCTATACAGGATACTGGTTAGGCCACTTTTGGAATATTGCGTGCAATTCTGGTCTCCTTCCTATTGGAAAGATGTTATGAAACTTGAAAGGGTTCAGGAAAGATTTACAAGGATGTTGCCAGGGTTGGAGGATTTGAGCTATAGGGAGAGGCTGAACAGGCTGGGGCTGTTTTCCCTGGAGTGTCGGAGGCTGAGGGGTGACCTTAGAGGTTTATAGAATCATGAGGAGCATGCATAGGATAAATAGACAAAGTCTCTTCAGTGGGGTAGGGGAGTCCAGAACTAGAGGGCATAGGTTTAGGGTGAGAGAGGAAAGATGTAAAAGAGACCTAAGGGGCAACTTTTTCACACAGAGGGTGGTACGTGTATGGAATGAGCTGCCAGAGGAGGTAGTGGAGGCTGGTACAATTGCAACATTTAAAAGGCATCTGGATGAATATATGAATAGGAAGGGTGGGATATGGACCAGGTGCTGGCAAGTGTGACTAGATTAGGTTGGGATATCTGGTCGGCATGGACGAGTTTGACCGAAGGGTCTTTTTCCATGCTGTACATTTCTATGACTCTATGATTAACTTGAGAGAGTGCAGAAAAGCTTTGTAAAGATGCTTACGAGCCTGTAGGGTTTAAGTTATAAGGAGAGGCTGAATAAGTTGAAGCTTTCCCTGGAGCACCAAAGGCTGAGGGGTGACCTTATAGAGGTCTTATAAAATCATGAGGGTCATTAATAGATTTAATAGCCATGTCTTGTTCCTCGGTTGGGTAAGTCCAAAACTAGAGGGTTTGGATTTAAGATGAGAGGGGAAAAATTTAAAAAGGACCTGAGGGATAACTCTTTCATGCAGAGGTTGGTTGTGTATGGGAAGTTGTGGAGGTGAGTACAATTACCACATTTAAAAGGCATCAATGAGTACATGAATAGAAAGGATTGAGAGGGATCTAGGCCAAATGCTGCCAAATGGCACTAGGTCAGATTGGGATATCTGGCGGTGTCTGAGTTGGACTGAAAGTTCTGTTTCTGCGCTCTACGACTCTATGACCCTATAAATCACATTTTATGGAATCTTCTGTGACTTCAAGATGTCCCAAGTATTTCAAAAGTGAAGTCTATGGGAGATACAAGAGCCAATTTGTGCTCCCAATACAGCAGATAAATAAATCACCAGACTATCCATTTTTGTGGTTTTGGTTGAGAATAAATGTTGGCCAGAAATCTGGAAAAATAAATGCCTATTCTTCTGCAAACTAACATCATCAGATGTTTTGCTTTATTTTCCTGAAAGGGCAGCCAGGGTCTCAAACTTTTAACTGAGAGGCAAGTGTGCTATTTTTGAACCAAGGCTGACACTCTGAGCTATTGGAAAAACAAAATTAATCATTTAACTTAATGGTCAGTATACATTATGAAAATATACACATCCTAGTAACAGATTCCATGCCCTCTTTTTTTTTAAATTACTGAGCTCAGGATTTATCTATTCATGTTTTTCTTTTCCTTCTTCAAGTGAAGTAATGTCTTCCTAAAGTTTGCAGAAGAAGGCTGGTGGAACTAATACATTTCACGTGTCAGAGCTGATGTTCACTTGCTAGGATCTCTGGCTGCATTTTCAAAGCTGCTGGCCCATTTTTGCTGTTTTTTGCAGGTTGACATATGCAGAGTGAAATGCAGTTCTTAAAGGGCACAGTATGTATTCGCTGTGGGAAAGTGCTATAGTGAAGCATTGAGCTGGGAATATGTGAGTCTTTCATTTTCAATTTTCTAACCAGTGCAGAGAGAAAACAAAATCACATTGCTTTCTGCCACAAAGTCCCATTTTTTCAATATAATTCATTGCTGAAACAAAATAACCTTAATTTAAAAAATTCATTCACAGGAGTGGGACATTTTGAGATATTGATCGCAACAAAAACTTGCATGGAAAAAGCACCTTCATTGCAGGCAACAATCCAACGGTGCTTTGTTATAAGACCAGAAAACATAGAAGCAGAAGTAGATCATTCAACCCATCCAGTCTACTCGCCATTCAATGATCTCATGATTGATTTGCTAATTCTCAATTCTTCCCTTTTCTCCCACTTTCCTCCCTCTTCCCTATGTCCTTTGATTCCCTTGCTGATTAAAAAATGTGTCCATCCATAATGACCACTTCTCAACAGTGCTTTACAGCAAACAGTTCTCTACCCACTGAGAGGAGAGATTCTTCATCATTGCTACCTTAAATAAGTGACACCTTTACTCTGATATTATAGCTTCTGGTCCTCTTCTGCAAGGAAAACAAACTTTCTCCACCTACCTTGTCAAGTTGCCTAAGAATCTTATTTCTTTTCAATAAGATGACCTCTCATTCTTCGTCGAGAGTGTGGTGCTGGAAAAGCACAGCAGGTCAGGCAGCATCTGAGGAGCAGGAGAATCGACATTTCGGGCATAAGCCATTCATCAGGAATCTACTACAAGCCCACCAACTCCCTCCACCTGAAACATCAATTCTCTTACTCCTCAGATGCTGCCTGACTTGCTGAGTTTTTCCAGGACCACACTCTCGATTCTGATCTCCAGCATCGGCAGTCCTCACTTTCTCCCACCTCTCATTCTTCTAAACTCCAGTGAATACAGACTCAATCTATTCAACTTCTCCAAGCATGACAGTCCCTCTATACCTGCTAATCTTTTCTGGTCTGTCTCCAATATCAATACTTTTTTTAGATAAGGTACCCCAAACTGCTCACAGATCACAGTAATCTGATTCATGCCCTGCATAGTTTTAGCAAGACCTCCCTACTTTTATAGCTTATTCCTCTGAAATTAAGGACAATATTTTATTTGCCTTCCCTAATACCTGCTGAACTTGATAAAAATTGGTGGGCTAATAGTAAGATACTTTGGATTTTGGAAATCTAAAACAAACACAGAATGCTAGAGAAACTCAGCAGGTCTGTGGAGGGAGAAAGTTTTATTTTGAGTCTGGTATGATTCCTGTTTGGAACTGTTGTTTCTGGATAGACTGTTGGTGTCTAAAATTGACAAAGCACCGGAACTGTAACAAGGATTTTGAGGGAACTTAGGGATATGGGCCAAATGCAAGTAAATGGGATTGGCTCAGTTTAGGATACCTGGTCTTCATGGATGCATTAGACAGAAGGGTCTGTTTCCATGCTATATGACTCTATGATTCTATGTTCCAGACAACACCATGCTGGAACTCCATCCTGAATAGCACTGTGAGTTTATCTGTACCACCTGGGCTGTAGCAGTTCAAGAAGGCAACTCATTAAAACATGGAAATATAGAAAATAGGAGCAGGACTAAGCCATTTGGCCTTTGAGCCGGCTCTGCCATTTATTTTGATTGAGGCTAATCATCCAAATCAACAGTCTGTTCCTGCTTTTCCTCCATATTGATTGAAAGTGCTATATCTAACTCCGTCTTTGGCATTGACTGCTTTCTGCTCATCACCACTGTATCAAGGGCCATTGGGCTTAGGCAGTGAATGCTAGTTTAACCAATGATGTCACATTCCAAACGTAATTAATAAGTTCCATAACCATAGATCCATTTTTCTGCACACCAGTTGCTGCTGATAGTTCAGCATGTGTACTTAATTGTTTCATTGCATAAGCTTTCATCTCCCACTATCACCCCTTTGTCATTTGACCAATTTCACTCAATCATAGATCTAATAAAATGGCACCAACTTGAAGCATTAGTTTTGTTTCCGTCTCTGTTAAGTCAGCCTGATCTGTTAGTATGTATTTGCTAATCAACCTGTTCTGAGGCATTATACTTCTAGAACAGGTGGAACTTTACCCAGGCTACCCAATCTGAGTATTTACAACTGAGGCTTATCAAACCGACCTGACCAAGTCAGCAAAACCAAAAAGGAGCCAGAATAAGCCACTTGCTCCTTCGAGGCTGCTGCACCATTTAAATAGTCGATGGCTAACTTTTTACCTTGATGCCACTTATCTATGCAATCTGCATATGCTTTGATAGCTTTAATAAATTGATGGTACAATTATGCACATATTACCCACTCTCCATTAATGGACATTTCTGGAAAAGACTATTAATAAATTAAGGAGGTAAAAACAATGACTGCAGATGCTGGAAACCAGATTCTGGATCAGTGGTGCTGGAAGAGCACACCAATTCAGGCAGCATCCGACAAGCAGCAAAATCGACGTTTCGGGCAAAAGCCCTTCATCAGGAATAAAGGCAGAGAGCCTGAAGCATGGAGAGAGATAAGCTAGAGGAGGGTGGGGGTGGGAAGAAAGTAGCATAGAGTACAATAGGTGAAGCGCTTCAGGGCAGAGGAAATTACCTGGGAGTTGCAGTGGGAGAGGGACTCCCTGAGATTCTTGTAGAGAGAGGAGGAAAACTTCTTCAAGGCAGGCATCCCATTAATAAATTAATGTCAATCCAAGATCCCTTTGGAAATCTCCCTCTTATTCATTAAATGTGACAAAGGAAATTCCTACAATGTAGCTAACTGTAAGATCCTATTCTTTCCCAATAGCAATTTGTCACCTTGACTAATTGGAGGAGGTGGTGATGTAGTCATGTCATTGAAATGGTAATCCAGAGCCCCAGTTTAATTTTCTAGGAACACAGGTTAAAATCCTAGCATGGCAGCAAGTGGAATTAGAATTCAATTGTCAAAAACATCAGGAATTAAGGAAAAACCCAGTTTAATGGCAACACTGTAATGATTGTCACTAAAAGCCCATCTGATTCACTAGTGCCTTTTAGAGGAGAAGATCTGCCTTCCTGACAGACTGACCTACATAGGACTCCAGGCCATAGCAATGTAGTTGACTTTTAATTACCCACTGGGTAATAAGGAGTAAAACAATAAATGCTGGTCCAGCTAGTGACACGCATTTCATATGAACAAATGAAACAAAACTGAAAACGTCTTTTTATCAGCCAAATGTTTTTAATAATTCCTGAACTACACATGAGTATATTAAGTTAAACATATGCTTAAAACTCAGTCAGAATCAACGCCATGGTGAATTCTATTTCTAAATCGAGCTTTGTGGAGTAGATCCCTTGAGAGAATGTTACAGTGTTGTTACCTAAAGGTTCTGTCGTACATCTCCTGCAAGTTAAACAGTACACCAGCAGACTACTACTTCCAGCATTGCAGCCAACATTCTGGGAACAAAACTCTATCTCTCCGATGTCAAACATGCTGAAACATCCAAGAGACTGAGAATTGCAATTGACATAATTTGACTACAAATATAGAAGCTTCCATCAGCAAGAAGAAACTAACTATTAAAGAGTTTTCAAGCCATTTTAGGAAACACACTGATACCCTCTATGTAGTCAACCTAAGTAGACTGCAGATTAATTTAATCTGATCAGACTAGGGCCAATGATTCTTTAATATGACTTTGTTCTTCAATGGTCAAACTCTCTAACAGTGCCGTGCTGACCAGGGTTCTGAGCCTCCTTCTTGTTTTTTTTTTTGTCCCAAGGCCACTGTCTTCATGTAAGTCCTTCTTCATCCCTTGATTTGTTTATGCTGTACTTCACCCGTCCTTGATTAGACCACTAACCTTTAGGCCAAAATATTATTCATTGTTGATTTTTCCCATAGCTCATTTATTTCTGGCATGGTTTTTTAAAAGAAAAGGATGTATGATGCACTAAGTGAATTTTCCACTTGTTTCTCTCAAGTATTCACTATCTTACAAATAGGGGCAAGATTGCCCAACCTATGAGTATCAACAGCTATTTGAAAAAAAACATTAACAATTGAAAAGACTATTCCTCTGCATACCACAACATTTTTCAACTGTTGCACCTTCGCAATAAATTTAAACATTTCGTCGATTATCTACTCATGTATGCAAACTCCAATTCTCTGGTCTAACTTGCAGCAGAATGATGCTAAATGTTTAGGGATGTAAATTCCAGATGTGTGAAGTTGTGTGACAAAATAATGAATCAATCAGCATTGAAGCGAATGATTGACAATCAGTAGGATTACTTTGTTCCATTTGATTTGTTTCAATGTCTGCAAACTATTGACATACCTTTATGTCACACTTTTTTCATCCACTACTTAATCTTTTCTTGAATCTGCAGGCTCTTCGTAGTTAAATGCACCATTCTAACCAACACCTTGGTGAATCTCCTTTGCACCTCGTCCAGTGCAATCACATCCTTCCTAAAGTCCAATAGCCAGAATTGCACACTGCTCCAGCTGTGGCCTCAACATAGTCCTTTACATCTCCAACATGAATTTCTGTTCTTCTAATCTATGCCTCAAATGATAAAGGCAAGTGTCCCTTATGCCTTTTTAACCTGCCCTGATACCTTCAGGGATCTGTGGACAAGTATGCCAAGATCACTCTTTTCCTTTAAGCTTCCTAATGTCCTGCTTCATTTGACTACTCCTTTGTCTTGTTCCTTCTCCAAAGTGCATCACCTTATACTTATCAGGGTTAAGTTCTATCTATCAATGATCTACTCATCCAACTTTTTCAATTATGTTCTCCAGTGACCCTTATCTTCATTTTCAAATACCCAACCAATCTTTGTCATATGAAAACTCATTTATTGTCTGCACCTCTCACCCCACCATTATCCATCCCCACATTATTTGTACATACTTCAAATAGCCAGGGACCCAACAAAGTTCCCTGTAGTACACCACCAGCCTTCAATCACACAGTCTTCTACCACCACCCTCAATCTCCTATCACTTTCCCAATTTTAGAACCAACTTGATAAACTATTCTGGCTCCCTTGTGCTTTTACATTCAATCAGATTTCCTGATTACTTGTTGAACCTGCAGACTAACTTTAGTGATTCATGTACAAGGACACCCAAGTCTCTCTACATCTCAGAGCTCTGCAATCTTGCACAATTTCAATAGTTTTCTTTATTCTTTCTGTCAAAATGGACAATTTTACACTTTCCTACATTGAACTCACATTTGCCACATCTCTGCCCTGTCATTTAACCTAACCATATCCCTTTGGAGACTCCTTATGTCCTCTTCACAACTCATTTTCCTATCTACCTTTGTGTCATTAGCAAAGTTAACTATCATACCATCAGTCCCTTCATCAGAATAATTTATATAAATTGTAAAGAGATGAGACCCCAGGACTAACTCCTATGACATACCATACCTAACACCTTGTCAGCCTGAAAAGAACCCATTTATTCCTAAACTCTGTTTCCTGTTACCTAACCAATCTTCTATCCATGCCAATATGTTATTCCATACACAATAAGCTTTTATTTTCTGTAATAACATTTGATGTGGCACTTTAACAAATGGAAATCTAAGTCCAGTACATCCATCAGTTTCCCTTTGTCAACGACAGAAGCTAAATTTTAAAAGAACTCCAATAAATTAGTTTAGCATAATTTCCCTTTCACAATACTATTTGGCTCTGCCTGATTCCATTAAACTTATCCAAGTGCACTGGTAAATGCCTTTAATAATCACTTCTAACATTTTATTTATGGCAAATGTTAAGCTAACTGGCCTGTAATTTGCTATTTTCTGCCTTCCTCTCTTTTTGAATAAATGAATTTCATTTGTGATTTTCCAATATAAGGGAACATTTCCTGAATCTAAAAGGTTTGGGAAAACTAAAAAAAAAACACCAACTATCTCGCTAGCCACTTATTTTAAAGGGCTAGGGTGAAAACCGCCAGGACCAGGAGGCTTGTCAAATTGCAATTCCAACAATTTATTCAGAGCTGCTTCCCTGGTAACTATAATTTTCTTGCGTTCCTCTTTCCCTATCATTTCCTGATTTACAGCTATCTTTGGGATGTAACTTATATCCTCTTGAGACTGAAGCAAATGATCTATTTTTCAATTTGTCTGCCGTTTCCTTAGCCTTTATTACCAACTCCCCAGGTTCTTTCTTTATAAAATCTGCAGAAACTTTTTCTATCTGATTTTTTAATTCTAGCCTAACCTTCTCTTGTAGTCTATTTTTTCATCCATATTGTTCTTTTATTAATTCTTTTCTGTTTTTCATATTCTGTCCAGTCCTATACGTAACTTCCAATAGATGTGACTGCACTACATTGTGAGCCAGACTGACAATCCTAAATAGATTGTCAGTATAATCTATCCTATATGCAAGATTATCAGCAAATGCTGTCCAATTGTGGAATCCTGTCTAATGTTGGACTTTCTGTTTGCAATTGTAGGCTGGTTGAGTACAAGCAATGCCTAACCTGTCATGAACAAGAGAAGGGAAATGCCATTTGATACAATCGGCCATGTTTTGGGAAGTATCACTTAAGTACCTAACATTGCATTGGGACTGAAGTTCAAATATGATATTACTCATTTGTGAGATAGGCAGAACTTCGTTTGGATTTCGCAACAGGAGAAGTTTGGCAGTGAACACCACTTCTGTTGCTACTACATTCTAACAGTATGAAAGAGCTTCATCAGTTACTCAAACCTTTGAGATGTTTTCTGCTTTCAGGAATATCTAAGATAGCATTACCATATATATATGGGTGAACAAAGACCAAACTCATGATTAGTCTAGTAACCTTTCTCTGAACTGCTTCTTATGCATTAACATCTTTCTCGAAATATAGTAATCAGTACTATATATGGTATTCCAGATAAGGTCCCAGCAAAGCCTTGTACAGGCTTACTGTCCTTGGAAATTTGGTTGGAGGATGGGCCAGAAATTCCTGAGGGAGGGCTTATGCCAAAATGTCGATTTTCTTACTCCTTGGCTGCTGCCTGACCTGCTGTGCTTCTTCACCACTATACTTTTTGAACCTGAACTCCAGCATCTGCAGTCCTCACTTTTTCTCCCAGAAATTCCGAGGGTCTTCTTTCCAGATGGTGACCTTCCTGAGCCGAAACTTCCAAAAGTTGGAGACAGTTAGGCAGCAGCAGGACCAGACACATCAGGTTTGCTGAGTGGTGACTGGAGAGGGTCACATCTGTTTGTGGCTCTTCCTTCAACAGTGGGTCTTGTGACACTTCCCTGTCTCGTGAGGAGGGAACACCTTGCCTAGGCTCAAGATTTTCTGTCCCACTCTCACCCGGCCTTTGTTCCATTGGGCCAATACATAGACAATGGAGGGCAGATATTGCCATCTTTCCAGCAGCACTTGAGGGTGCTGGCTCTATCTCTCCAGGGCAGTCCCCAAACCACCCACAGAGGCAGACGGTTGCAGGTCTAGCTGCATTGCTGCAGAGTCTCAGCAGTCACAAGAAGGACTTCTGCAGGACTGTCTGCAGTGTTGCAGCAGCTGAGCAATAACAGGCAGTGCATTCTGCTCCAGCTTCTCTGCTATGAGGGTTAGTGACTTCTTTACACCTGCCTGCTACTGTTGCTGCCTAGTCCTTCCTGTTCACCTGGACAAAGTCCTTCATTGCTGAGACCATCAGGGGGCTCAATAGATGATTGCTCCCCTGACTGCCAGTGATGTGGGGCTGTTTCACCTGCACCCATCTGTGGAGTTGTCACTGTTTTAGAACTCACTGCCCACTGAGATTTCCACATTCATGTTGCTGGTGATCCAGGAAGTAGTTTTGACAATGGTCCCTCCAATTCCTCAGCACTTTCATCTTGAGAGTTCATGGCAGACGGGTTGCTACTTGGTAGGGTGAAAGGCAAAAGACGTTGCAGCCACCAATGAGATGGAAGATTGATATCTCCATATCCCTGCTGGAGTACTCCGTGTTTTCCTATGAGGGTAAGAATCCTTTGCTTGGCAGGGGTGAGTACATGGATATCCACCACCACCCCTGTTCTGTGTTGCTCTGCCCTATTTTGGGATATTGTTTCCAGTAATGATATAAAGGGGGAACTGCATAAGCAATACAAAGAGGATGGCATGGCTATTAGTGCTGAGGTGATGTGAGGGAGTGAGGAGGCAATGAAGACGGCACATAGGGTTAATGGTGTGAGAGTATGGATGGTGACAAGAGTGAGTGAGGGAAGGTGCTGTATGCAACAGATGGGGCGTCAGACCATAGTTGTTTTGTGGGGAGTGGCTGAAACAGCACAGATAGGTGTAAGGTAGTAAAGGACAGGGTGTTGCACTTAGCCTGGCAGAGCAGAAAAGATCATTGACCTTGTTTTGCACTGTTGCCAAGTCCTCCTCACCCTAGAGATGGCACTGACCCGAGTAATGATCTCCAAACATACTGGTATTGAAGACCGGAACCCCTGGGGAGGTGGGGTCTCTTGGTTCCGCAATTGCTCAATAAACACACTTGTAAATGATTCTTTGTCAATCACACAAGCAATCATTTATTCTTTGAGATGGCCAAGTCGGTATTCTATGATCAGCCCAGAAGTATGAGTACTCTTAGACCACCAAAATAATCCGACAACTTATAGAATTTGCATTGAGTTATATACATTTATTCACAGTCAGACATGGAGCATGATCACATAGTACAGTCAATCACATCCTGCGAGGTCCTCATGCACTTTTGCCTTAGCCTATCGCGATTTCTTGTAAACAACCAGTTCTTAGAATCATATTTGTCCTGCCTTGTGGTTAAGGTTAAACCGTCAGTGCTGCAATTAATCAGATCTACGTCAGTGTGCGGTTTCTTGTTTCTGTCTGGTTCAGTGCAATTTAGCAATGCAGAAGCCATTTTGTGCAGCTCCTTCAGCCATTTTGTCCTACCTCCCAGATGCCCACATTCTCAGTATGATATGGTAGCATGATCTCCTCTGCTGACCCTCCAGCAAGAGGAATCCTCTCCCTCCACCACCCCAGTACCAGGTTCCTCTCAGAAGAATGGTGCAAGTCTCCCCTTCTTTACCACGAGTCCTTACTCCTTCCAGAGTCGACCAGTACAGCTTCCAGATGGCAGCACCATGTAAGTGCACAGTTGGCTTTAGAAGGTGGCTTGGAAACAGGGGATGATGATCTTGGGAGGACCTCTGCTGAACAGCAAGTTGCTCTGGGAGCAGTGTGTGGTAAAATGTAAGCAAGTTAAATGTGATTCTCACCATGATCGCCAATTAAGGTGACAAGTTCGATAAGATACAGTAAAACAAACATGCTCAGCATTGCATTGAGAACCCATGACATACACTTTTCTGAAAAAACCGTAAGATTCAGTGCTATATTTCTGTCTCAGCTTTTACATCTATCACCATTTCACTGAATGTTTGACTATGTATGTCTCTGCCCTGTATCCTTCAATGATGCTTTGGTGTACTCACAAGCACCTAATTTCTATTTGTTCCTTAAAGCCATATATTTAACTTTTGCCTTACTCAAGCCTTAAATTTCTTAACAAAGTTCTTTAAGCTTTGGATGAGTAATTAACATTTCGACCTACTTGCCTTTGGGACTTAGTTCCAATGGATGAAATGATTGCATAGCACTATGTAATGAGTTGTCCTGGACAACACTTCTCTCTCAGTTATAATTCTCACTAAAGAAAAATGGTCTGATCTCACACTCATTCATAATAGAAAGTTATTTAGAGAGTTTTCCACTGATTTATTTAGCATTTATCCCTCAGCCAATATTATCAAAAAGAAAAATAGCTCATATATCACACTTGCTATTAGTCAGATCTTGCTGTGCAGAAATGAGCTATTACATTTGTCTATAAAACAAAAGTACCTACTTCAAAAGATTTAATTACTGAAATAAGCTGTGAAACACTTGAGGACATCTAATTGCAGGCTCCGTCTTTCATATAATCTGTTTTCTGTTGGTAATATGATTATAGAGAAAAAATGAATAAAGCAAATCTTGCACAGGATTAAAATTTAAAAACTGGACGGCAATGATTTACGGTAGTAATCAAAATCTCGTTGGCACTGATAATCTTTTAAAATTTATTCCTTTCTTTTTTACTCATTTGGTCGTCTGAGTAATGTAC
Organism: Chiloscyllium plagiosum; assembly: GCF_037043375.1. Classification (NCBI taxonomy): domain Eukaryota; kingdom Metazoa; phylum Chordata; class Chondrichthyes; order Orectolobiformes; family Hemiscylliidae; genus Chiloscyllium; species Chiloscyllium plagiosum. The sequence continues at coordinate 119,985,825 of NW_028270142.1, read as the reverse complement.
TTCACTGAGCTGAGCTGTTTAGCAGTTAGCTGTACTTGCAGTGAAGTGGGTTATCCGGGAATAAGTGGCATTTATAGCTCACTTCAATCACAGTAATCTGCCCCTTGAAATTTTCCTGGAATTCTTCTGCGTCTTTTAGAAGATTAGGGCTTTCAACATTTGAAGTGCCCTTATCAGTCAGTCGCAGTGATGGCTTGTGGGATGGTTGGCTGCGCAGCAAAAAGCCATCACGTTGAAGAATTTTTTTAAAAATTAAAAAAAAATTCTTCTGTTCACTAACGCTGAGCTTTTCTTATCGCACCATCTGCTTTCTGTAGTACCATTTTTTAAAAAAAAATTTTCAACACGCTTGACTGAAAGAAGAATATATCTCAATTAATGATGAGTTTGACTCTCCTGTTCACGTGCGTTGCTGTTCGATTCACATAACTCTTGTTATGTTACACAGTCTGTATGCTGAATAAATAGGACATGTGGTGAAAAGAATATTACTGAAAGAAAAGGGAAGGCATTAATTAAATCAAGTCACTGCGACCTATGTTTAGGTCACTTCTGTTCCCTAATGTTTTTTGTTTTTCTTTTTTCCAATGCTTCCTTTACCCTCTTTCTTTGTCACTGATTAACATTTCTTTTTGCTTTATGGTCATTATTGTATTTTCCTTTTCTATTAAATAATATCATAACTAAGAAGCATTTTTATTCGCATGGTTTCTGGTCATGCTTAAACATATCTGGTGACTCTGAACTATGTACTTTAGAACTCCAGTAAAAACTCAGTAAAAGGAGTAGCCCATTCAGCATGCCAAGATTGCTTTGCCATTAATTAAATTGTAGCTGATCAATTACCTCAATGCCCCATTCCTGCACTACCTTCTTATCCATCAATGTCATTAGATCCTAGAAATCTATCATTTTCTATCTTTGACATGTTCAACGATTGAACATCCACAGCTTTGTTGAATGAAGAAAGTCCTTCTCATCTCAGTCTCTAATGACCTACATTTTATCCTGAGATTATATTCTCTTGTTCTCGAGGCTCACTAGCCAGGGAACACATCTTACTGACATGCAACCTGTCATGTCTGAAATACGATTTAAATTGCAATGAGTTTCATCTGTCACTTTAAAGAAAACAAGCCCAAGTTTTCTCACTCTGTTCTCACAAAACAATCCCATAATCCCGGGGATTGGTCTGGTAACCTCTGTTCAAATCCCTCAATGGTAAGTAGATCCATCTTTAGATAAAGAGATCAAAGCTATACAAAATACCCCATGTGAGACAAATGGTGCAAGGCATCCATATTCCAGAATTCAGATCCCCTTGTGATAATGGTCAACATCCCATTTGCCTTTCCATATACTTGCTTTATTGCACACTTACTTTTACTGACTAATGTTCAGGGATTTGTAGGTCAGGGGTATGCATTAGTCAGGGGTAAATGTACAGGGATGGGTCTGGATGGGTTGGAAGGGTCAGTGTGGACTTGTTGGGCTAAAGGGCCTGTTTCCACATTGTAAGGATTCTAAACAAAGAGAACAAGGTCCTTTTGCCTATTTGTCTCTACTTAAGAAATATTCTGTCTTTCTGTTTTCCTTGCTAATGTGAATAAGTTCATATTCATGCACATTGTAATCCATCTGACATGTTCTATCCCATTAATTTAGCTAGTCCACATCCTCTCAAAATGACCTTGCATCATCCTCACAATTTGCACCTCACACAGTTTTGTACCATCAGCAAATTTGTAAATATCTCAGCTGGTCCCCTCAGCCAAATCATTTATGCAGACTGTGAGCAACTGTGTACCTTACCTCTGACACTTGTGCTGCCCCCACTTGTAACACCTATTCTGCGATGAATCAATTCATTCTTACTTCTGTCTTCTGTCTCTTAACCAATTCTCAGTTCATAACAGTGCACTGAGATTACTGACAGTGTGGAAACAGGCCCTTCAGCCCAACAAGTCCACACCGACCCGCCGAAGCTCAACCCAACCAGACCCATTCTCCTACATTTACCCCTTCACCTAAAACTACGGGCAATTTAGCATGGCCAATTCACCTAACCTGCACATTTTTGGACTGTGGGAGGAAACCGGAGCACCCAGAGGAAACCCACGCAGACACAGGGAGAATGTGCAAACTCCATCCAGAGTCGCCTGAGGCGGGAATTGAACCTGGGTCTCTGGCACTGTGAGGCAGCAGTGCTAGCCACCATGCCGCCCACTTTCTAAAGTGCGGTACCTAGATCGGTACACGGTATTCCAGCTGCAGTCTAACCAGTGTCCAATATAATTTCACCTATTTCTACCTATTTTTGTACTCTATGCGCCCATTAATGAAGCCAAGAATATTGTATGTATTTTTGAACAGTTCTGTCTACCTGTCTTGCCAAGTTTAATTACTTATGCACACATACACCCAGATCATCTTGTTCCTGCTCACTCTTCCGAATAGTAACCTTCATCAGGAATGAAGGGCTTATGCCCGAAACATTGATTCTCCTGCTCCTCAGATGCTGCCTGACCTGCTGTGCTTTTCTAGCACCACACTTGCGACTCTGAACTCCAACATCTGCAGTTCTCACTTCCCCTAGCCTCAGTAATGGTGCCGGTGCACCATGAACTGAAAGCCATTACATCCACGCCAAGCTTTGAGCCATGCATTTCAGTTCTTCACTTCATTTATCCTATGCCAGCCTACCTGTGGCTGATGAAGTAATCAAGAGATTATTATCTTGAAGGCTTTGCTTTTAATTTCGCTCCTAAGTGTTGAGAATCTTTCAGTGGAACCTCCTTTCCATTTCAATCAATGTCATTAGTACTAATGTGAATGACAAAAGATGGATCCCTCCCCTTCCACTCCAAGTTCTTTTCAGTCCTGAGGAGATGCGTTTAACCTGGGCACTGGGCAGATGTGATGGTACTGTGCCTTTAAGAGAGATGTGTTCTGTACGGTTTCTTTCTGCAGAGAGGTATTGCTACAGGGATGCCAGAATTTCTGCTTCAGAAGTCGTGGGTACACAGCTTTGAGTTCCCTGTAGTTTCTTTTAAATTAGACAAAAGGAGCATGAGTGGGTGGAATCAGGCTTACGCAGAGGTTTTAGTTTGCATTCAGTTGGGGTTTGGAGTCAGCTGTTGAAGCTGATAGATAAAGCTCTCTCTCTGCTACACCAAAATGTTCTCTCTGCTCTTAGATTGTTCCTTTTGGTGTTCCTTTCTCCTGAACTGGAAGGAGCTAGCATGTCAGAAAAATCTGTTTTGCTGAATTTGCTTTTACCAAGGGTGAATTTATAGGATGCTGCTATTTTGGAAGAGTTGATGCTTGGTAGTTAAATAAGATATTAATTTATTAAGTATTATTCACGCAGAGGGTGGTGTATGTACAGAATGAGCTGCCAGAGAAAGTGGTGGAGGCTGGTACAATTGCAACATTTAAAAAGGCATATGGATGGGTATATGAATAGAGGGATATGGGCCGGGTGCTGGAAATGGGATTAGATTGGGTTGGGATATCTGGTCGACATGGATGAGCTGGACCGAAGGGTCTGTTTCCGTGCTGTACATCTCTATGACTCTACGACACTAAGTATTTCATTGGAGTTAAAGTTATGTCAATCTTTTCCTTTCTTTGGTATTTTAACTGTGTTGTAAGATTGGTGGTGGACCAATCAAATCACCTCTGGAACATTAATTAAAATTAAAATTTGAGTCTAAGCTATCTCATTGAAATAATTTAAGAGTTTGGTCTGGTCCATAATACACACAACACAGCTTTTGGAACTTCTGTTTATAATTACAGAGAACAGTATCAGTTCTCCTAATTATACCGTGCCCCACCATCACACATTCCCATTTCCTGCCCTTACTTGAATGTGTCCCTGTACCAAGATACTGTGGTCAGTTTGCTCATCCTCCCTGCAGTCCCCACACAATTTACGAGAACCTTGTAATTATTGGACATCTTCAAAGGCTGAGGCTCCTCAATTGCAACCTCCTAGTTTATCATTCCGGTATTAGCTGCAGTGACACCTTCCTGTGCCTGATAACAAATAAATTTTGAATTACTTTATCTGAGGGGTGTACCTGCCCATAGGAGCAAAGTACGCAGGCAACCTTCCCCTTCCCTGATGTGGCGCAATGTCTGCAGCTTGGATTCCAGCTCCGCAATCTGGATCCAAAGTTCCTCAAGCTGCTAACACTTACTACGGATGTGTTCACTTTGGATCACAGTGATGTTCAGCAACTCCCACATGTTCCAGCAGCAACACATTACCCATCCTGCCACTAGTGTTGTTTTTGATTTAATTTATAAATATATTACTCTAGATTCCCTGCCTTTTATATTTACTGTAATACTTTGTTTTTATAAAGTAAAACTAAAATCCAGTATGAACCCTATACTAAATTTTTAAAAAAGGAGACAAGAGGAGGAAAAAAATACTACAGAGCTAAACACAACTTGAAGACTTCACATTTCCTTTGAAGATTAGAAATATTCACCACTCTGACTCAGCTCCTGTACCTGCACTCTCATCACGCTGTGGTTTGATGTCCTTCCACTGCTGGTCTCAGTGCAGATCTTAATCCATAGCTTTCCCACTTACCTCTTGCCAAGGAAAATTTACTTCTTCAGTCTCTCTCTCTCTCTTTGCACCAATTTCCCACTTTGAAACAAATCTCCAAGTGTATAGTCAGTCAGCCTTTGCCTCATTCTGATGAAGTCTCGTGCACACTGATTGTGCTCTTTTCCTAACAAAATGAAATGTAATAATTCTGACCATTATGCTTCACTTTTATGTTTTAAATAATGTTCTGGTAAAATATACCTGAGGCAGTCCATGATTGTTTTAGGATTTCAGTGACCTTTGACATTAGTTTTACTGAAATTATGCCATGACTGTCTTTGGGACGGCACGGTGGCACAGTGGTTAGCACTGCTGCCTCACAGCGCCTGAGACCCGGGTTCAATTCCCGCCTCAGGTGACTGACTGTGTGGAGTTTGCACGTTCTCCCCGTGTCTGCATGGGTTTCTTCTGGGTGCTCCGGTTTCCTCTCAGTCCAAAGATGAATTGGCCATGCTAAATTGCCTGTAGTGTTAGGTAAGGAGTAAAGATAGGGGTATAGGTGGGTTGTGCTTCGGTGGGTCGGTGTGGACTTGTTGGATCGAAGGGCCTGTTTCTGCACTGTAATGTAATCTAAACATGTACTGTGAAAAGATATATTTACAAAAGGTGAATAGGACTAGTGACCTGTTGGCACAGAATACAATATTGGGACTGGCCTGATGAATGAAATAGCATAAATTTGTCCATATGGCAAAAGCAAAAATAAATCAGTGTCAATATAAAGTGGGAAGCTTTGCCCTGTCGTTAAGATATTTTATTACACATGGAAACAGAAGACATAACTGAGGTTTTAAACAAGAGCTTTATATTTGTATTCATTGTTGAAAAATCACATATAGGTCTAGAAATGAATGAGGAAGCCTCCGATATACTTGATTAGATCAACTTTTATTGGGAGAAGACATTAACTGTTTAGTAACTTGAAGCCCAGGCTAAGATGAAGTATATCCATGGCATCTGTAGGATGCAAGAGCTGAGGGTTGCAGGGGCTCTGACATTAATTTTTTAATCCTCTCTGGCCACAGGAGGATGTCAGAAGACTGGAGAACAGCCAATGTAGCACTGTTTTTTCAAGAAGGTTAGTGGAGATAAACCAGGAAACCACAGATCTGTGAGTCATATAGTTATGGTAGGGAAACTATGAAAAAAATATTCTGAGGGACAGAATTAAATTCCACTTGGACAGCCAAATATTAATCAAGATTAATCATCATGCTATTTTAAAAGAGGGAGATTGTGTCTCTCAAATTTGATTTAATTTTTTGAGAAGGTGACTCTGTGTAAATGTGGATAGTGCAGTGATATAGTCCACATAGACTTTAGTAAGGCTTCTGACAAAATCTCACATAGCAGGCTGATTAAGAAGTTCAGAGCCCATGGGGTTCAAGGGCAATTTGGTAAATTAAATCCAAAATTGGCTTCATGGCAGGAAGCAGAGAGTGATGACTGAATGATGCTTTTGCGACTGAAAACCTGTGTCCAGTGACAAACCTTAGGGTTCGGTGTTGGCTTTAGAACCAAGGAAACAAAGGATCAGAGAGACCTTGGAGTGCATGTCCATATATCCTTGAAGGCAAGTAGATTATGTAAATACGGTGGTTAAGAAGGCATATGGGATATTTGTGATTATTAGTCAATACATTGAATACAAGAACAAGGAGGTTAGGATGGAATATGTTAGTTGGTCTACAGCTGGACCTCTGTGTGCAGTTCTGATCACCAAACTATAGGAAGGTTGTGATTGCCCTAGAAAGTGTACAGAAGAGATTCACCAGAATGTTGCCTTGGTTGGAGCGGTTCTTTTCTTCATCATTCATGGAATGTGGAGTCAGAGCTGAATCAGCATTTACTTCCCATCTCTAATGCCCCTTGATCTGAGTGGCTCAGTAGAGTCAAAGTTTGTGCGAAGATTTGTAGCTCGGGTGCTCGTTGTTGTGGTTCTGTTCGCCGAGCTGGAAGTTTTTGTTGCAAACGTTTCGTCCCCTGGCTAGGCGACATCATCAGTGCTTGGGAGCCTCCTGCGAAGTGCTTCTTTGATGTTTCCTCCGGTGTTTATAGTGGTCTGTCCCTGCTGCTTCCGGTTGTCAGTTTCAGCTGTCCGCTGTAGTGGTTGGTATATTGGGTCCAGGTCGATGTGTTTGTTGATTCAAAAGGGCCACAACACACTGCAGTACACCAGAACTGCAAAAAGAAGAAGAGGAACACCTATACAAGGTATTCGCCAAAAACGGATACCCGCGCAACTTCATCAGCAGATGCCTAAGAGAAAGACCACGGAACGAGGACATACCACAACCAAAAGGACTAGCCACACTACCATACATCAGGAGCATCTCGGAACTGACTGCCAGACTACTGCGACCCCTAGGACTCATAACGGCACACAAACCAACAGCCACGCTCAGACAACAACTCACCAGAACGAAAGACCCGATACCCAACATGAGCAAGACGAATGTAGTGTACAAAATACCATGCAAGGACTGCACTAAACACTATATAGGACAAACAGGAAGATAGCTAACAATCCGCATACATGAACATCAACTAGCCACGAAACGACACGACCAGCTATCCTTAGTAGCCACACACCCAGACAACAAGCAACATGAATTCGACTGGGACAACACTACTATCATAGGGCAAGCCAGACAGAGAACAGCCAGGGAATTCCTAGAGGCATGGCATTCATCCACAAACTCCATCAACAAACACATTGACCTGGACCCAATATACCAACCACTATAGCGGACAGCTGAAACTGACAACCGGAAGTGGCAGGGACAGACCACTATAAACACCAGAGGAAACATCAAAGAAGCGCTTCGCAGGAGGCTCCCAAGCACTGATGATGTCGCCTAGCCAGGGGACGAAACGTTTGCAACAAAAACTTCCAGCTCGGCGAACAGAATCAGTAGAGTCATTTCAGAGAGGAAGTAAGAGTCAACCACAAATGGCTGTGGGCCTGAAGTCATGTGTTGGCTGGACAGGGTAGAATGGCAAATTCCATTTCCAAAAGGGCATTTGCGAACCAAATGGGTTTGTACGAGAAGTGATAATGGTTACATGTTTGCCAGCTATGAAGAAAGACTAGATAGACTGGGCTTGTTTCTCTTAGAGCAGAGAATACGGAGGGGGGAGCTGTGGTAGGGAGTTTTCTGATTGAGGTTCACAAGCTTCTGAGGGTTATGGACAGGGGAAGATAAACTGAATTGTTTCCCCTTACTGGAAAAAACAGCTGGGCACAATTTTAAGGTAAGAAGCAGGATGTTGAGACTGAAGTTGATTTAAGGAAGTGTTTTTTTTTCACCCAGAGGCTTTTGTGTACCTGGAACTCACTGACTGAAAGTGTGGTAGAGGCAGGAACTCTCCAGACATTTCAGAACTACTTAGATGAGCACGAAGTGCTATAACATACAAGGGCTCGAAAATGGAATTAGATTAGATAATGTTTGATAGCTGGCAAAGACAAGATGGCTTGAAGGGCCTCTTTCTGTGCTATGAAAACAATTTGATTCTATGACTCTATTAACACTAACAACATGAGAAACTATATTCCTAATGTTATATATTTTTTTGCATCTCTCCATTTTGCTCTGAGGTCAATTTTAAACTCCCTTCATCAAATGAAGAGTTTGTATCAAACCAAAACCTCTAAACTTGTGCTTATATGACAAATTGTGCTTATATGGCAACTTAAAAGTGGACAGGGGTTCCTATTGCAGCAAAGGCAGGCTGATCTTAATTTTCAAAGTTAAAAATCACACAACACCAGGTTATAGTCCAACAGGTTTAATTGGAAGCATTTGCTTTCGGAGAGTGGCTCCTTCATCAGGTGGTGATTTACAACCACCTGGTGAAAGAGTAATGTACTGAAAGCTAGTGCTTCCAAATAAACCTGTTGGACTATAACCTGGTGTTGTGTGATTTTTAACTTTGTACACCCCAGTCCAACACCGGTATCTCCAAATCATGACTTAAATTTCAAAGCCACAACTCAATATCATTGGTGTCAGAATAGGATTATAATATTTAGAAAACTGCTCGAGTCCAACTTCAAAATTTGAACCATGGCACGAAGCGCTGACTGGATAGAAAAGGCCAATAGAGCAGAGTAATTTTATTTCTGCCATATACAGCTGGTACAATAAAAAGGAGGCAACGTTCCTCCAGGATCAAGGTGTTACATGAACACACAGACTACATGAGAGTACAGCCATATACAAGACAGCACAAAAAGCATAGAAAAGTGCAAAATATGCAGGACAGCACAGTAATTCCTGACAAGACAAGACAATAGGCACAGTGGTGGACAAATTACAATATAACAATGAATGATCATTAATAAAACATTGTTTTAGCAGCAATTCAAAATGTTGTCCAAGAATTGCAAATGGAATAGAATGTGATCATACAGTGTTAAGGAGCCTGATGGCTTAGGGGATGTTTTAAGAAGTGTTTTTGAAAGAGGAGCAGGAGCTCTGATCTCCCACATTGCTGGTACAACCTGCCAAAGCCCTTCCTCACCTCAGTTTAAGACAAGGACTATTCTATACCATTCTAAAGCTTCCAACCTGCTTCTCCCTATTAGTTTGCTCTTCTCCCCTATCAGTCTTGCCGGTTTTGGGAGGGAAATTATCTTGGATTTTTCAAGTGAGGCGAGTGGTGAATTTTTCTTTGCACTTACATTGAATTCCAAACAAGTTTGATGTTTAAAATCTAGTCCTATTTCTCCTATCTTTACGTGCTTCTCCTTAACTTTCTGTCCCTGTCTAAATCTGCTGCTTTGTGTCTGTCTCTTTCACTTTCTGCCTTCATAACTGCCTCTTGTTTTGTTTTCCTTCATATTAGTTTCCCTGTCTGCTGAGCTGCTTGTCTGGATATTTACCAACTCCCTGCATCAGGATTTTCCTAACTCTTAATTTTCTTCCCTATCTCCATCTCTTCGCATGCCTCAGTAAATACCTCTACGTACCTCTGAAATGAGGCTAATATGAGGAAGAGAAAGCAAATGAAATGAAAATGCATTGGGTCTGAACTGAAACACATAATGCTGGAAGAGTTCTGTCAGGAAATCAGTGTTAATGTGTTTGACAGTCTTGAAAAGACAAAACTACAGCCACAATGGGCGTACATCCTTGACCAAGTAAGGTACTATGATGAGCAGGACAAAGTTCACAATATTAACCTATCTTCCTATCTCTACTGGACAGTTTTCAGTCTCCTCTCTCCCTCTCTCTCTCTCTCACACACATACACACACTCTCTCTGTGTCCCTCTTTTGTTATCGGCTACCATTCTATCGCTTTCTCAGAATCTGATTGAATATTCCAAGATCTGTGTCTTTCATCTCTCTATAGTCTTTATATCTCCCTTTCTTGCTTTCTCTCCAAGGCTGTTGATGACCTACTTATCTTACTTTGGTGGCTCTGTAGCTGAACAAAGACATTTTCTTTCTTGAAAATACAGAAGTATTTTTGTGAGTGGCAAAGTTTGTCTCTCTATACAACTGTCATTTTTTGCTTTATCAATTATCTCTGTGTAAAAGTAACCTTCAGCCGATTTCCCCCAAAGGACAGACAGGCAGATACGGATTGATATTTGATCCCAATTTGGTGTCCAGCTATTTTAAAGCTGCCACTTTTCTCCCATGATTGACAGGACAGAAATATTTGCAGGAGCAAAGTCTCTTCTTTTTATAATCACTTTTCAATTCCGAAGTGCTTTTATCAATTTGAAATCAGTTATCTGTCTGGCAGTACTGATTTAAGTGGGGTCATCAGTATGATTGCAGCAATAAAGCTTAAACAACATTTGAAAGGAGAATGACAAAAGCTGGAGCTTTTTTTTATTAGTTACCTAATTAGGTGTCTTATTTGGCTTACCTCATTGCCTCCTCGTGAAATCTGAAAAAATGTTAAAGCAGCTCACCACATAGAGGTTTTGCTCCCTATTCCATTTTGGCATTTATTGGTATGAGTTTTTTTTTAAACCAGTGGCAGGCACCTTTGGTACTCTTGTTTCTATGAAGGACAGTTGCAATCCATCCCCCCCATATCTGTCGGCCAACCAAAGACTCTTGGGAGTGGTAGACACTTTTGGAACTGCACGCGAAAGAAAAGGATGACATGAGAGAATGGCAGCTTTCCCAACAGGCTAAGTTGGTTCTGGGTGGACACTGGAGCTAGTTGCTCAGGTGCCCAGGGAAGCAAGGGTTGGTGCTTATAGTGAAGTTAGCTGATGCTATTGCTGTGGATGAAACCAATGCCACCAGGAGGTCCATGCTACTTATGTAAGAGAATGCTTCAGTAGAAGAACCGAACCCCAAGCTCACTCAAAAACAACCAGGACCGACTGACAGGTTCCCTGCATAAAAGAGGGCACACATGCTACTGATCAAATGTTAATTGTTCCAATACTTGTAGAGAATAATATAATTTATAAAAGATATTTGAATTCCAGTGACCATCTAAAAAAACTACATGTAAAACATAGAAAATAGGAGCAAGAGTATATTGTTCAGTCACACCTATTGACACCTTTAGGGTTACTATCTACTTCTTAAATATGCTTAGTGATTTAGCCACAGCCACCCATTTCCAGGGTCACGGCTCTTTGGGTGAAGAAATTTTTCCCCATGTCAGTCCATAATCCTGAGACTATGGTCCTTATTCTACATCTGTTAGCCAAGGGGAGCATTATTACTGAAATCCAGCCTGTCCAGTCCTTTACAATTGTAAAGGTTTCAATGAGCTCCCTTCTCATTCTTCTAATCTCCAGTATCCCCCTGTATAACACAGCTATCATCCCAGAATTTAACTGGTGAAAATGTTCTGAACTCCCCCTGTTGCTAGTGTAGTTTGTCTTAGGCAAGGAGACTAAATCTGTACACAATATTCCAGTTGGCTCCAGGGGTACAGCCTCAACAAGATATCTTTGTTCCTGTTCTCAAATCTGTTTGCAATGAAGGCCAATGTACCATTTGCTTTCTTAACTACTTCTTGCACCTCCATGATTGCTTTCAGTGACTGATGTACAATAATATGCAGGTTCTTTTATACTTCAACGTTTCCCAAGTTATCATCATTTAATTAATGCAATTAACAGATGGAGCATGGATATCTCCTTCCTTGTCTATTACCTATCTCTACAATCCCAAGTCCTTTCATGGAACAGGTTGCTTTCAGCCCATTCAACCCATTTTCAACTCCAGATAATTCTTCTATAACCTAATGGTTGCGTTCTTGTGCAATCACACTTTATAAACAGCACTTAAAGGGTTGGTGATGTAATCTGCATTACAGCCAACACACATTTTAAAAATTTGCGCTTTAGAATCAGTATCCCCATTTTGTCAATCACACTACATCGTATTCGTGTTAGCGAAATGCGTGTTATAGCAGAACGACCTGTATTCATAATCCTATTATCACCTAACCAGATTTTCCTTTTCCCTGATTTACTATCAACATCCACTTGTCTGCCTATCATTTCTTTTCTCTCTCTCTCTGGGCTCTGTCTCAACTTATCGACACACTCCTTCACAGCCCCTGACAACACAATCCACCATCACGTCATCATCTACATAAATATCATCTTTTCCTTGCTGTTTCTAGTTCTGAACTTGAAATTTTACCTCTGTTTTGTCTCTGCAAATGCTATCAGAGCTGCTGAGTTTCTCTAGCGATTTTACTTTTATTTGTTTTAGATCTTCAGCATCTGAAGTTATTTGTTTCATTATATAATTTAATTAGTACTCTTTTTTTTCAATTAAAGTGGAAAACCTCACATTTCACATTATATTGTATCTGTCAAGTATTTGTCCACAAACTCCATGTGTCCAAAGTACAATAAAGCCCCTATACTGCCTCATCACCACTTAATCTGTCAGTTCTAAGTCATCAGCAAATTAGAAACATTACATGTAATTCTGTCATCTAAATTGTAATTCCCTCATCTTAGTCAAGCTTTAAGACTTTTACAATAAACATGTGGAATCAACATTGACTGATACAGGAAAAGAAGTGCAAGTTTTATCATAATGGACAATCCCATGCCATGATCAAAGTTCACACTGTCACTTAAATAGATACAATATTTTCCCAGAGATAACCCATGCTCCTAATGACCTGTTTTCTTTTACTCCTACCCTGGAGACTTCTCTGTCTAGCTAAAGCGAGGTAAATCTTGCAGCCTTGTTTAAATCTTCATGGACTTAGTCTTTCAAGCTGAGCATAAGTTCCTATCCATGTACTACTTGTTAAAAAAACATTCTGATGTAACACTGCCTGGATTTATCTCTTGGCCTTCTGTCTCCCTAAAAATCTTGCTAACAAACCTGCTTCTGCCAGGTTCAGAGACATCCTTAAAGAAAATGCTATAAGCAGAACTTACATTACATCCCATGTATTCTTCTTTCCTAAATTTTATCTCCAAATGCAACATATAATCATTTCAATCATGTGTCCAGGTTGAAATGCTAATTAACTATCTTTTAAACTCCAACTCCATTTCAAGTTGAAATTGATTAGGTAGGTTAAAGTAAACCCCTTTATAAAATATCTGGTTTTATAAAGGATTAAGTACTTTAGGGGATTTGAATGAACTTGTACAGTAACATTTGGAGTCAACCCTTAGTATGTCATTTAATCTCAGATTGGTGTGAAACACATAAAGTAAGTGGAGTGGGAGAGGGACATGATTTAAGATTGATGGGTCACAAGGGGTGGCTGACAGGTGAGGGGCATGAGGAGTGACAGTGAGAGAGCCTTTTTCCAACCATGTAACTGAGACAAAGCATTAAGCAATGAGGATGAGCTGTAAACTGAGCACTGAATAGCTCTGTGGCTGCCTCTGAATAGTTTCTGGGGATGGTGATGTGATTTTCTTATGCAGTCAGCCCCTGGACTTCAGAATTTATTTGGGGCATGTTTCCTGATGTTATGCATTGAGACTTTTAGAGTCTGTGTATAAACTAGCAGCTCACATGTTAAGGGAATATATTGTCTCCTTTCCCAGTTCATCAGCCCAGGCTCTACCCTTATCTTTTTACAATAAAACCAGTCAAACTAATTGCCGAGTAGGACTCAGAACAGGTCAATTGGAAACTCCCTCCCCATTCCAACCTTTTAACCTCAATTGAAGCCACAGTCCCAAAATATTAAAAAATGTTGTATTCGTAATTCAGAGGTGGTGGGAAAAGGCTCTGATTGGCTTACTAAATAGCTCAATTTGGGCAGGAGAGCCAACCATCTCTTTACCCGCCATGGCAAGAAGGTATGGTGACAGGAAGGTGATTACCACTTCACCTCTTATGTTGACATTTTACAAACTCTTTGTCTTTCAGCCCATCCCCATAGGGTTAATAAAATTCAGCACTTCGGATTTTTTGTTATTAATCTCTGTTTCCTCACTTGTACCATTTGAGCAGTGTTGGTAAAGCTGGAAGAGGATGCGGTTTAGGTTCTGAATCCAGGTACAAGCTTGTGCTCATTGATTATCTCAGCGTCTGAAATTCAGAGTTAATTTGATCCTTGAATATCTGTGACACAAAAGAATTCACATAGATACTTGTTCCTGCCTGTAATCAATATGGAACCTGCCAGAGACAGTAGAATTCTTCAATTTTACATTGCTAAGTCAAGATTCTGTTTGGAATCGATCAGCAAATGCTATGACTTCTTTTGACTCCGAGTCAGTTGCATAGTTAGTTGTCAGCTCGTAATCAATAGGGCAGAGCCCTGGGGAATTTTAATTTCAATCTCCTTATTAGTATAATTTGTGTTTCCTGTGCAGCAAGTAACAGGTTTGTATGTACTATGTGTCATTCAAAGGTCCCACCTGGTTTCCTTTACTCAACAAAGACTGGCAAATGACTTGTTATTCACTTGCCACTCTGCAATTCATCATTTCAAAGGGGCTGGTATTAAACAGCTTACAAGGTTAAAATGAGGGCTTTTGTGGCACAGGGATGGTGTTCCTACCTCTGAGGCTCAAAGACCTGGATTCAAGTCAACCTGCTGCACTGATGTGTCAGACTATATCTGAACAAATTGATTAAATATATCTCTAAAATTATATTTGTTTGCATCCATTGTAAATATTGCAAACAATATTTTTGTTTCCCCTTCTATTCCAAACATTTCTGACCCTCTCTGATATCCTTAGCTCCCCACTTGATCCTGGTGATGAGCATACAATTTGGGGCAGGAATTTAGACTGTGTTTTTCTGTTTGCTTTATGGAAGCTTAAGAGCTTGAGGTGGGGAGAGTGAGTTTGTTAATATTGAAGAGGTCATTATGCTAAGTGAAGATTTTATGAGGCATGTCAATGAGGCACACTGATCTCTAAACAGGGTAATTAAGGTATCTTGGGCAGGCAGCTGTGCAATGGTGATGTCACTGGACTAGTAATCTAGAAACCAAGCTTGCATGCATCAAACATGGGTACAAATCTTACTTTGGCACATGGCGAAATTAAAGAATAGAGGTTGAATACTTTCTAAATGCGGAACAGCTTCAGAACTCTGAAGCACAAGGGGACCTGAGAGTCCCTCATTCACAGTTCTCTTAAAGTTAACATGTAGGTTCAATTAGCAGTTGGGAAGGCACATGCAGCATTAACTTTCATTTCAAGAGGACTAGAATGCAAGAGCAGGGATGTATTGCTGAGGCTATATAAATTCTGGCTGGACCCACATTTGGAATATTACAGGCAGTTTTGGGTCCTATATCTAAGGAAGGATGTGCTGATGTTGGAAGAAGAGAAAGTGAGGACTGCAGATGCTGGAGATCAGAGTCAGGACTGCATTGCTGGAAAAGCACAGCAGGAGAGGCAGCATCCGAGGGACAGGACAATCAACATAATGAAGGGCTTATGCCCGAACAGTTGATTCTTCTGCTCCTCTGATTCTGCCTGATGTTGGAAGAGGTTTATAAGAATAATGCAAAGGATGAGGACTTATTGTATGAGAGTGGTTGAGGACTCTGTGATGGTACTCACTACAGTTTAGAAAGATGAGTGGGGAGTCTCAATGAATCTTTAATAATATTGAGAGGCCTGGAGAAATTGGATGTGATGAAGATGTCTCCATTCATGGGAGAGACTAGGACTTGAACAGAAAGCATCAGAGTGAAGCGTCAACCATTTAAAACTGAGATTAGGTAGAATTTATTTAGAGAGAGGGTGGTGAATCTATGGAACTCATTGCTGCAGAAAGCTGTGGAGACTATGTCATTGAGTGTATTTAAAATAGAGATAGAAAGGTTCATAATTGGTAAGGGGAGAAGGAAAGAAAACAGAGTTGAGATACATTTCCAGCCATGATTGAATGATGAAGTGGACTCATGGGACAAATAGCCTATTTCTTCTCTTACAGTTTTAGGATTTAGTGATGGTAATATCATTGAATATTAAGAGTAGTGGTTGGATTGTCTCTTATTGAGGATGTTCAGTGCCTGGCATTTGTGTGGCACAAATGTTACTTAGATTAGACATGACACTTTTAAAAAAAATATTCCTGGGATGTGAATGTCATGGCTTGGTCAGGATTAATTGCCTATCACTATTTGTCCTTGAGAAGTAAGGGTTAGCTGTTCTCTTGAACCATTGCAATCTATCTGTTGTACACATGGTGCTCGTATAAAAAGAGACAGCAAGAATTTTTACCCAGCATCAGTGATGGACCTACAATTTAAGTCCAGGTCAGAATGATGTGCAGATTAGAGGGAAAATTGCAGGTGATGGTGTTGAAATGAATTTGCTGCCTTTGACCTTCTGGGTGGTGTAGGTTTTAAATTTGAGAACTGCATTTGAAGGCAGAGCATCTTACAGACAGTACACACAGCCATCATTGTGCATTAGTTGTGAAGGGGATGAATACTGTAGGTACTGGATAGGGTGCCAATCAAGAAAAATTCATTGTGATGGTGATGGCGATGATTTTGTTGAGTGCTGTAAGAGCTGTACTCATCCAGGCAAATGCAGAATATTCCAACTTACTCCTGCCTTATGCCTTGTAGATGTTAGATATGTATTTTGGAGACAGAAGCAGAATTAGCCACCACAGAATTTCTAGCCTCTGACTAGCTCTTGTAACCACAATATTAAAACGGTGGGTCCAGTTTGTTTTGTTGTTGATTGTGCTGATGCAATTCAATTGCAAGGGGAAGTGATTAGGGTTATCTCTTGTTGGAAATGGTCATTGCCTGACAATTTTGTGGTATATATACTACTTGCTACATATCAGCCCAAACCTTAACATTATCCAAGTCTTGCTGATAATGAACCCGGGTTTCCTCATGCGAGGAGGAAATGGTACAGAACTTAGTACAATCATCCATGAATATACCCACTTCTGACCTTAAGAGAGAGGGAGGCTAATCGAATAAACAGCTGAAGATAGTTGGGCCAATGGACACCATCTTGGTGAACTTATGCAGAACATAGGACATAGAACATTACAGTGCAGTACAGGCCCTTTGGCCCTCGATGTAGCACCAACCTGTGGAACCAGTCTGATACTATTCCATTCTCATCCATATGCCTATCCAATGACCATTTAAATACCCTTAAAGTTGGGAAGTCTACTACTGTTGCAGGCAATGCGTTCCACATCTCTCCTATTTTCTGAGTAAAGAACCGACCTCTGACATCTGTCCTGTATCGATCATGCCTCAATTTAAAGCTATGTCCCCTTGTGCTAGCCATTGCCATCCAAGGAAAAAGGGTCTCACTGTCCAACCTATCTAAACTCTGAATACCCCATATGTCTCAATTAAGTTGCCTCTTATCCTTCTTCTCTCTAAAGAAAACAGCCTCAAGTCCCTCAGCTTTTCCTCAGAAGACCTTCCCTCCATACCAGGCAACATCTTAATAAACTCCTCTGAACCCTTTCCAAAGCTTCCTTCCTATAATGTAGTGACCAGGACTGTATGCAATACTCCAAATGTGGCTGTACCAGAGTTTTGTACAGCTGCAGCATGATTTCATGGTTCTGAAACTCAATCCCTCTACCAATAAAAGCCAGCATGCCGTATGCCTTCTTAACAACCTTATCAATCTGGGTGTCAACTTTCAAGGATCTGTGTACCTGGACACCAGGATCTCTCTGCTCATCTACACTACCAAGGATCTTACCATTAGCCCAGCACTCTGCATTCCTGTTACTCCTTCCAAAGTGAATCACCTCACACTTTTCCACACTAAACTCCATTTGCCACCTCTCAGCCCAGCTCTGCAGTGTATCTATGTCCCTCTGTAATCTGCCACATGCTTCGGCACTATCCACAACTGTACCCACCTTCGTGTCAGCTGCAAATTTACTAATCAATCCTTCTACAACCTCATCCAAGTCATTTATAAAAATGACAAACAGCAATGGACCCAAAACAGATCCTTGCAGTACACCATTAGTAACTGAACTCCAGGATGAATATTTCCCATCAACCACCACCCTCTGTCTTCTTTCAGCTAGCCAATTTCTGATCCAAACGGCTAAATCACCCTCAATCCCATGTCTCCGGAAATACCTTGGCAATAAATATCCTGTTGACCTCCAACAACAATCATCTTCTTTTGTGCCAAGTATCAGTGTAAACAACAGAGTTTCCTTCTCATTCCCATTATCTGCAAAGTTGATTATTCAAAAATAACTTTGATCTCAAAGGCAATCACACTTACCACATCTGTGATTCAGCTCTTTTTTCCCTATATAGATGATTTTAAAAAGTCACATCAAAATCCTGAAACTGTACAGATCTATCTATGCCACAAGAACTGAAGCAATGAAATAAGATAAATTGTTACCGCTTTCACAATTAGGGATGTGCAATAGACACTGGCTTGTCATTAACACTCACTGATACAGTTGTCCCACATAACATGTACCACAGTTAGTTAGTTAGGTTCTCATTGAATCAGTTGTCTTGAAGTTTGTTTACAACACTGACTATTTGTAGAATTGAAAAGGATATTGCAGACTTAGTCAGAGTTCTACATTTAATAGTGATATATGCATTATATAGACAGACCTGACAGACTGAAGGCACTGACCCCATTACACAAAGAGTATTATTGAAGGCATGGCAGATAACTTTATACCAGAAATTCACATGTCATAGTGTTGTGTAACTATCTTCAAGATTCAAGCTAATTGGTCTGTATTCTAAGCCATACTACAACCATTACGTCCTGTGAATGAATAGAAACAACACACAAAAAATTTATCAGCCGGTCACCAATATTACTTGCGATGGAGTCCTTGCTCTTCTTTGAGTTTGCACTTTTGTCTGCAGCAGATGGTAAATTATTGTGGTGATGTCCTCAGGGAAATGCAAACTTCTCACATATTATCCCTCACTGAGGATCGAGTGAGAACTGCTTCATGGTACATGAAGGGCTGGGACAGTCTCCTGCTCAGAACCATTCTCCCTCTCTTCTTCTTCAAGCCTCCTGCAATACAGGGCCTCTGTGTTTTCTCTGACTTATACTGTCTTTAAACCGAAATATTTTCAAGTGCACCAATGTCTGGGAGCAATTAGTTTGAGCATAACTTGAAGGTGGCAAAAAATCCTCAGAATCTGCCACATCACTTTCTGTGGCGTTTTGCAATTTTAAACTACTACAGTAAGCACCAAATGATTATCGAATTATAGAGAGAAATCAACTAGGTGCAGGCACAATGGGCTGAATATCCTTCTTCTGCACTATAATCATTCTGCGATTCTTTGAGCTTACTTGGAAGTAGATGATTATTCATTTAAACAGTGATGTTAAATGGCCTTTTCGGCTGCTGAGTGTATATTAAACTTTGTGAGGTTAAAGGAGGTCGTTAGACAGAGATTTTGATCTCTAAAATAACATCACTGACATCATCGCAATGTTGCACACGGATCCTAACCCCTCTGCAGATTTCCACTGGCCGTCACTGCACTTCACCAATATGGTGCCTGGAGTATTTCATCCCAATAGAGTGTGCATGCAGCTCAAATGTCACTTGCACTCATCATGCCACAAACAGCTGCTAACAAGCACAATATCTTTCACTTTGTCTTTAAGTAGCAAACGCTCAGACTAATGGAACTAAGAAAATAATGCATTTTTCATTAGCTGGCAAGAGGTGTAATTAGTGGTACAATAATTAAAATAATGAGTTAGATTTTC
Source organism: Chiloscyllium plagiosum (assembly GCF_037043375.1). Taxonomy (NCBI): domain Eukaryota; kingdom Metazoa; phylum Chordata; class Chondrichthyes; order Orectolobiformes; family Hemiscylliidae; genus Chiloscyllium; species Chiloscyllium plagiosum. The sequence goes on along the minus strand of NW_028270142.1, from coordinate 119,966,036 downwards.
TGAAGTTAGCCACAGTAATGTATGAAGGAAGATTTAATGAAACTGTGAAGCTCACAGCTTAGTGTGGAATGTAATGACCATTGAACCAGAATAGGTTGTTACTGTAGAAACCATTATCACTCAATGAACTATTCCGAATGGTGCATTGCAAATTTGTAGAGGCTGTATCAGAGCAATTTATATGTATAATGCATAATTATATTTTGTTTTAGTTATCCATAAGATTTTGTCACAATTCCTTTCTCCTATAAGTGAATTCTTATTTTGGATGAATGAAATAATATTGTTTTCATCATTAAATGATTGCTGGAGCTCATAGTTTTATTTGTGAATGAGTTGACCTGCTTTTAGATACTTTGTTGTGATCCTCTTGAGCTCTTTAAAAAGGAGATAGTCAGTGTTATTTGTTTCCCTTTATGGAAAATAATACTTTACAGAATTGAGTCTTCCAAAAGTTTAGGTTTTGACATCTTAAAACTGTCTAGGCTCTAACATCTGAATGTCCAAAAACATCCTTACCGAATCGACTCTCTGCTTTTTCCTTAGGACGGTCTGTAAAATCTACCTCTTTGCCAAGCTTTTGGTGACATATAGTAAAGTATGCTCCTTTAATTGGATATCAATTTTCTATCAGCTTTAGCTCCCGTAAAATGTTTTGTTCTGGAAACATCTGTGCAGAGAGAGACAGTTACCATTCCAGGATGTAGGTTTGCTCGCTGAGCTAGAAGGTTCATTTTCAGACGTTTCGTCACCATACTAGGTAACATCTTCAGTGAGCCTCCAAATGAAGCTTCATCCAGAGGCTCACTGATGATGTTACCTAGTATGGTGATGAAATGTCTGAAAACAAACCTTCCAGCTCAGCGAGCAAATCTACATCCAGAACTCAACCTGAGCTACAGATCTTCTCAAAACTCACTAGTTACCATTCCAATTCCATTGACTCTTCTTCAGAACGAAAAGAGGGTGGAAAAGAGATGGGTTTAAGCTCAATAAAATATGGGGAAAAGTAGATGGTTGGTGTTAATAGCAGAAATTGGTTTACCAAAAGCCAGGCAAAATACTAGGAGTTGGGGAATTAGGAAACATGGGGACAGTGTTAAGGTCTAATTTTTAAAAAAAATTAGTTCATGAGATATTTACATTACTGATTAGGCCAGTATCTATTACCTGTCACCAGTTGCCCTTGAGAAGTTGGTGGTGAATTGTCTCCTCAATCTGCTGCAGTCCATGTGCTGCAGGTAGCCCCACAATGCCATTAAGAAGGGAACTCCAGCAACACAGAAAGAACAGCAATTATACTTCTGAGTCAATATGGTGAGTACATTAGTAGAAAACTTGCAGGTGATTGTGTTCCATGTATCCCAACTGCCCTTTTTTTACTTGATGGGCTTCATGGGTTTGCACGATATTTTTTTTTTGCATCCTGTAGATAGTACATACTGCGGCCACTGAGTGTTAGTGATGGAGGGAGGGGATGTTTGTGGATGTGGTGCCAAATAAGCAAGCTCATTTGTCTTGGATGGTGTTGGTGTAAAGAACACTCTTCTTGAGTGTTCCATCTGGGCAAGTTGGACGTATTCCATCACACTCCTGACTTGAGTCTTGTAGATGACAGGTTTCAGGTGGCCAGGAGGTGATGGAATACTTCCAACTACCTTCGACAGCATTATCCTCTGATCTGGGATTGTGGTTGGGATTGTGGTTGGTGGAATCAATGTTGAGGTCTGAAAGTTGTCAAGTATCTAAATGGAAAATGAGGTGCTTTTGCTCCAGTTTGCATTGGCTTCTCTTAAACGCTACAGCAGAGATAGGATGGAAATGTGAATATGGGAACAAAATGATGCACTGAAATAATAAGCAACAAGAAAGTCAATGTCATTCTTGTGGACAGAGACATGTTCTGCAAAGTGGCTGCCCAGTTTATGTCTGGGATTGATTAGTGGAGGCTGGATTGGGGAGAGGGAAAAGGGGAGATAAGAGCAGCAGGTGATGTGGGGCGAGACCAGGTAGAGAGGGGAGACCAGAGCTGGGGACAGCAAGAAAGGTGAAGAGAGAAAAGAGGGGGAGTGTATAGTGAGGATAAGGGTGAGTGAATGGAAAAAAGAGGGAAGGTATTGGATGAGAATAATGGGGGGACGAAGGAGCAGAAAAGAAGTAGAGGAGCTAGTAAGTTAAAGTGAAACACAAGGACAGGTTGTTGTGAAGGAGGTCGGGTTGAGCTGGGAAGGGGACAGCGCAGAGTGGGAAGGATATGGTGGAGTGGGAGCAAAATTGTGGAATCTGGAGGAAGGTGAAAGGAGTGTAGAGGCTAAGAGGAATGGAAAGGGAAGATGGCAAGGGGAGACCAACTGGATGGAGAAAGAATAAAGGAGAAAAATGAGCTGGGGAAATGGGAGAGGGATGTAGTAATGGGGAGAGAGACGTGGGGTGTGGAAACAGAGACAGGTGTGTGGTGGCTGGAAAATGTGGGGTACAGCAGATTGCAGAGTGGGAGAGGAATGAGAGAATGGAGTGGACTGGGGTAGGGAGGAAGATTGATGTGGATTTAGGTAGGAAGGGGGAGAGAGGTGAGCAGAGGAAAGAGAACAGGAAGGAAAGATGAGAAGAGGAACACAGGGGTGAGAATTATAATAACATAAAACAATAAACATACAATATTAAGTCAAAATATCAAGCATTAGCAGGTACAAAGTTAATGTAAGTAATAAAATTAAAGTTTCATTGTTGTGAATTTTTAAAAATAATGACTGTTTGCAGCTAGGATTTAGAAAAATTTGAATCCCCAAATTTTTCTTCTATTAATTGCTTCCAGGCTGATCCAGTTTGTGTTTTAACTAACTTTATTCCTTATTGATTTCCAATGATTTCAATTGAACACTGTTGAGCACTTTAAAGGAAAATAAATCTTTGCACTTTATCTGTTGGAACACGATGATTTCATTTCATGATCACTGACTTCATTACTGGATACCAACCAATGATTGAACATTTTGGAACAAAGATTGATTATCTTGAATATAATGGTCTTGAACACAAATCACTGCAAATGGACGTGATCAAATGCTGTTGAGTTCAATATCATACTCAGTATTTCTGGTAAGATATCTTCTCTCTTTATATTGACAGCTTTGGACCCACAGAAAGGGCAGATTAGAAAATCCATCAATACTCTCAATAATAAACTCATTCAACTTGTAGCCATGATAATCAAGGGAATTATTCATTTCTTTGACATCTCAATATTGGCACAAGATAATAGGCATAAGTTAGTAATAAAAAAATTCTGCACAAGCAGCTGTCATAGTCTAAGAACACCACGAATCATATATGCACATAGTTGAAAGATTTTAACCAAGAAATTGTTAACTTTTAAACAGCATCACCAAACTAATTCTCAAATTGGAACTTCACAATCGATTCTGTACATTACAAGAGGATTCATTACTTTTCATTTGGTAATAAACTTAAAACTCATGTTCAAGGAGTCAATGTTTTCAAGTTCTCCTCACTTTTACAGTTAGCTTTGTATTCCTGTTAGAGACCTTGAACACTGTTCTGTCTCCTTTGCAGCCCTCCATTCTCCACCTGCTTTGCAGCTTCTTCCATCCACACCTCTTTCCTCACCTTAGAGATTCCCTCTCCCTCCATCCCCTTCTTGCATGCCCCTCACCTCACCTTCATCCATGTTTTACAGTCACCCTCTCCCCCAGTCTATGTCCACGCAATCTCCTTCATTATCCACCAGCTACACCATCCCCCCTCCCCCAACCTCCCTCAATACTACCAGCAAGCTCCACCACCCCCACACACCCCTACACCTCCTTCTCCCCAGCCCACCTTAATTGCAGCCTGCATTCATCCTCAAATCTTTTTCTCTGGTTGGTGATTGGGTTTTCCTGGATCTTCTGACGGTATTTGCCTGTTGTGCCTGAGTGTTTTGGCCATCAGCGCAGATCCATCATCTATTATTTCTGAGCCTCTCTCCCAGTGCTAATTAAGTACTGCCAATGACAAAAAAGAAAGTCACGAAGGGTGGATGTTTTGGGAGGTCTCACAGCAATGAACTGGTAGATTGCTAGCAAAGACAGTCTAAATAGGTTTACTACAAGATTCCTACTCCTTATGTCTCCACAGTGACTGTGAATTAAAAGTGTTCAAAACAAAGAACTGGTTTCACAATCCCCTCCCATAGTCTTCACCCCTTGACAAGGCTGTAGCTGCTTACATGTTTAGGTCAGAGTTCAAATTATTCCCATGGTTCAATAAAATCTTCGGACCCTGAAGTAGAGTTCAACTGTAATCAGCCTGTTTCTTGGCAAATGTTCAGATCAGAAAAGCTGATTAAAATGAAAGTTAGTTTACAAGTGATCAGAATTTGACAGATGAGTCAGGTCAGACATTTTAACTGCCCAACTGATCCTGTTGACATTCCACAGGATCCATAAAGCCAAAACCACCTCCCTGTTTCAGACCTTAGAGTAATTATTTCATCAATTATTTATTTCCCTAATTTTATTCATATTTTCTTTACAGTTGTTTTCTTTGTTCTTGTTTCTCTTGTTGTTGCTTTTGGGTAGTCATTGTTCATCATTCCACCATTCGCACCTGTGTTGACACATCTTCGGCCTCCTTAATTGTCCCGTGATCAAACACAGAAGTCTTGTGCCACCATGTCCTCTGCCCTTCACCCCTACCATGGAACTTCATTATTTTTTTCCCAGTCCTGCCTCATTTCAATGTACCAAGCATTTAAACTTTAACTTAAAAACAAACGCAGTCCAGCTTCCATGTTAAAATGCCCAAAGCATGGAAAGTATCCAAGTCTGAAGATTATGGTGATAAATAAATTGTTATTGGATTCCCTTTTTATTCTGCCTGGTGTTAAGTGTTGAGTCAACTGTTCAGTTGATATCCATGCTTCCAAGTGAATGACACAACGATTTCACACACGCCAAGATGTTCACAAATAATATGCTATGCTGACTTTAACGACAGGCAGACACACACACACATACACAAAAAACATACACACACACACACACACACACATACACACACATGCACCTTGTTATTTTACCTGCTTTCAAACCTGCGTTTGCCTGATTATTTGCTTGTCAGAATCTCAACTGGTTCTCTGAAGATTGTTGGGAACATTTTTGCAATACATACATTGAACAATTTTAAAATAATCATATTCACAAAAGTAGGACAGTTAATGCCAGTCTTCTTGGTATTCTTAACTTACTGGTTTCCCTGGATATAAATTGGGGCCACACCAAAGTTCAGACTGAATGAGCACAGATGATTAATTGGACAAATATTCCAGAGCCTTCATTTCCACTGTCAAGTATCACTAGAGGAACCTGTATCCGTAACTTCAGGGTAAAAAGTCAGTAAATTGGAAGGTAATGGAAATAATTTAACAGTGGGGCAACCAAACCCTTTCCAATGGATCTACTTGCAGCAAAATGTTTCCTTTTATAAAATTGCCATTATTTCACAAGAAGTGGGTTTTATTGATAAGGGCAGAATTTACTACACATCTTTAAGAAGGTAGGGGTAAGCTGACTTCACAAATACAACTGAATGACTTAATAAGCTGCTTCAGAGAATGTCAAGGGTCAATCACTTTGATCTGCAGCCACATACAGGTGAGATCACATTGGGGACAGCACATTTCCTTCACTCACGATGAATCACAATGGAATTTTAAACAATCCACCCATTTCTTGGTTATCATCACAGCTGTGAGATGTTTTGAGATTTTCATTCAGTTAATTAAATTTAAATTTCGCAGCATTGGAGGAGATTCCTGTCACCAGATTGCTAGTCAAGGTCTCAGGATGGCCAGTCCTTGTCCACTTTGCTGTTATTTCCATTCCATTTTTCTAAAAATAACTGGCTGATGGCAGATGCCCCCCTCCTCAAACTTTGACATGCCCAAACTTCTTCAAGTTGTTTGTTGACAGCTGGTAATGAGATGCAGTCTAAAGCTCAACAAACAGAATTATTCAGGGTAGCTTGTGGAGCTGAATTAATGTTCCTGTAGTGTCCCTAAAGAAGAAATATAAGTTGTTTCTCCTGAATGTGAAGCACAACGTGTGTCTGACACAGTATAATCAGGGCCTAAATTATCCAGAACTACTTCTTTCTTCTCTTCTGGATAACACAATTGGGCAAATCAATGGAAAAATTCTGTCAGATGGCATTATCCTGTAATAAGCTATTTGCACTTATTGTTCTTCCTTCAGAAATCCACATAAAAATAGAACGTACTTGTTTTAGTTCATCAGTGTTTTAACTTGTAATTCTTTGTTAAGAATTGTTACAGCATGGTAAGATTTTCCTTATATTTACTTTCTTTCCTTTGTCGTAACAGTTGAAGAGAACAAACATTTTTATTTTATTATGTTATGAGCATAATCTTAGAAGTTATAATAACATCACCTCTAACTCTTCTAAACTCCATTCAGTACAAGCTCAACCTGCTCAACCTCTCCTCCTAAGAAAATCTCTCCACCCCCAGAAACTACCAAGGAAACCTTCCCAGGACTGCCTCCCATACCAGGATATACTGCTTTGATAAGGAGAACAAAACTGCTCACAGCAGTCCAAATTTTGGTCTGACCACAGCCTTGTGTAAGTTTACCAAGTCCTCCCTATTTTTATGCTCCTTTCCTTTGAAATAAAGGCCAATAACCAACTGTTCCTTCCGTATTATCTGCTAAGCATAGATGCTAAATTCTTGTGATTCCCAAAACAATTTGTGTTACAATTTATTTGAAATCTTTCTCAGTTAAATAATATTTATCAATAATGTTATGTAATTGTATTTTTCCTGCCAAAATGCACAATTTTACATTTCCCACAGTTTTTCTATTTACCAAGATTAGTTGACTATATCCATTTTTAGACATTTTTTTGTCATCCTCAGTATTTGCCTTCCCATCTCTTTTTGAGTCATCCACAAACTTCATGACAATGCATTCATATCTGTCGTCTAAGTATTTACATGTATTGTAAATACTTGAAGACTCAGCACTAATCCCTGTGATACCCCATTAGATGCCAAACTGAAAGTGCTCCCTTTGTCCCAAGTTCATTAGCTGCTATCTCTTCGATCAGTTAGCCAATTCTCTATCCAGACAGGAGCATGCAAGGAGCATATCTAATAATGTATCATGCATATCTAATAATGAGTTGCCAACTGAGTGAAGTTACAACACAGGATTACTGGCTTGCCAATCAACAGAAGTACCATGCGATAGTCAGAGCTAAGCAATTCCACAACCAACAGATTTGGTCTAAGCTTTGCAATCCTGCTACATTCAGTCATGAACGATGATGAGAAATTAAACAACAGGAGGAGTTTGACCAACATATATCCCCAACAATACCAATAAGCTCCTCCAAATATCAATGATGGGGAAGCCCACAACATCAGTGCAAAGGACATGGCTAAAATATTTGCGCCCATTTTGAGCCAGTCATGCTGAATAGATGACTCCTTTTGGCTTCATTTTGAGGTTGGCAACATCACAGATGACAGTTCTTCAGCCAATTTGATTCACTCCACATGATTTCAGCTAAGGCACTGGATGCTGCCAAAGACACTCAGCTCATGACATTGTTGATGCCTCGGATTCATCATGCACAAAACAGCTCAACTCCAGAGGTGATATGAGAGAGACTGCAATTGACAACAAAGCAGCATTTGACCATATATGGCATAGGGAGCCCTAGTGAAACTGGAATCAAAGGGAATGTTCTCTGCTGGTCAGTGTCATACCTCGCACAATGTAAGTCAATTATGTTTGGAGGAGGAGAAAGTGAGGACTGCAGATGCTGGAGATCAGAGCTGGAAATGTGTTGCTGGAAAAGCGCAGCAGGTCAGGCAGCATCCAAGGAGCAGGAGAATCGACGTTTCGGGCATGAGCCCTTCTACAGGAATGAAGAAGGGCTTATACCCGAAACATCGATTCTCCTGCTCCTTGGATGTTGCCTGACCTGCTGCGCTTTTCCAGCAACACATTTCCAGCTATGTTTGGAGGAAGCCAATTATCTCAACTACAGGATATTTTTGATGGAATTCCTCAGGTTAGGTATTTTTCATCAACCTGTTCAGAGATATTATGACACTCTTCCAGTACAAGTGACATTTGAACTCAGGCTTCCTGGCTCAGAGGAAGTGACACTATCACTTTGCCACAAGAGCCCTAATGTCTTAGGGTAGTATCCTAGGTGCAACCATTTTCAGCTATGTTGCCAATGATTAACCCTCCTTTTTTTCAGATCAGAAGTGGAGATGTTGATTGATGATTAACTCGAGCACCGTGGTTAGCACTGCTGCCTCACAGCGCCAGAGACCCGGGTTCAATTCCCGACTCAGGTGACTGACTGTGTGGAGTTTGCACATTCTCCCCGTGTCTGTGTGGGTTTCCTCTGGGTGCTCCGGTTTCCTCCCACAGTCCAAAGATGTGCAGGTCAGGTGAATTGGCCATGCTAAATTGCTCATAGTGTTAGGTAAAAGGGGTAAATGTAGGGGTATGGGTGGGTTGAGCTTCAGCGGGTCGGTGTGGACTTGTTGGGCCAAAGGGCCTGTTTCCACACTGTAAATAATCTAATCTAATCTAATCAGATAGCACATCACCACCTCCTCTGGGGTAATATGGGATGGTCAATATGTCCGAGCCAGGTCAGAGATGATCACATCCCATGAATAAATACTTTCAATTGGAATTATGGATGCATCAAAGAGAAGAAAGTTACTGATATGATTCTAGCCTATGGTTGCACAAGGCAAGTCAGAGTCCAGACTGAAACTGGTACCTGGGGACCTCAGCTCATCTCAGGGTCACTCCAAAAGGTACCATGTTGGACACCTGGCAGTGGCTTTCCCTGTCATGCTCGATGAGCCCTGACCATAATCAACCACATCCACAAACATTGGCATCCAACATGTGCCAACCTGTAAGAATTCTAAATGGCACATCTCTGATCTATTTACTGTGTGGTTTTGCATTACAGTGCTGAATTCAGCACACAACAGGAGCTATCATTGGAATGTTGCAGAATGGACATACAGATATCAGGAATAAAAGAATAACTAGAGAAAGATTAGGGCCAAACAATAGTGGCAAGTTATGCGTGGAGTCCAAGAAGGTTGGAAAAGTGCTAAATGAATATTTATCATTAGTATTCACATTGAAAGAAGATAATGTTGTCTAGGACAATACTGAGATACAGGCTACTAGACTAGATAGGATTAAGGCTCACAAGAAGGAAATGTTAGCTATTCTGGAAAATGTGAAAATATATAAGTCTTGTGGGCCAGATGGGATTTATCCTAGAATTCTCTGGGAAGCCAGGATGGGGGTTGCAGAGCCTTTGGCTTTGATCTTTATGTTGTCATTATCTACAGGAATATTGCCAGAAGACTGGAGGACAGCAAATGTTGTCCCCTTGTTCAAAAATAGCCATGGTAATTATAGACAAGTGATCCTTAGTTCAGTTGTGGGTAAAGTGTTGGAAAAGGTTACAAAAGATAGGATTGATAATCATCTAGAAAGGAATAAGTTGATTAGGGATAGTCAACACGGTTTTGTGAAGGGTAGATCGTGCCTCATAAATCTTATTGAGTTCTTTGAGAAGGTGACCAAACAGGTGGATAAGGATAAAGCAGTTGATGTGTATATGGATTTCAGTAAGGCATTTGATAATGTTCTCCATGGTAGGTTATTGCACAAAATATGGAGGCATGGGATTGAGTGTGATTTAGCGGTTTGGATCAGAAATTGATTAGCTGAAAAAAGACAGAGGGTGGTGGTTGATGGGAAATATTCATCCTGGAGTTCAGTTACTAGTGGTGAAAAACAAGGATCTATTTTTGGGCCATTGGTGTTTGTCAATTTTATAAATGACCTGGATGAGGGCGTAGAAGGATGGGTCAGTAAATCTGCAGATGACACTAAGGTCGGTGGAGTTGTGGATAGTGCCGAATGATGTTACAGGTTACAGAGGGACATAGATATGCTGCAGAGCTGGGCTGAGCGGTGGCAAATGTAGTTTAATGTGGAAAATTATGAGGGTAATTCATTTTGGAAGGAGCAACAGGAATAAAGAGTACTAGGCTAATGGTAAAATTCTTGGTAGTATCAATGAACAGAGAGATCTCAGTGTCCATGTACATAGATCACAGAAAGTTACCACCCAGGTTGATAGGGTTTTAACGAAGGCATATGGCGTGTCAGCTTTTATTGGAAGAGGGATTGAGTTTTGGAGCCATAGGCTCATGCTGCAGCTGTACAAAACACTGATGCAGCTGCACTTGGAGTATTGTGTACAGTACTGGTCACTGCATGATAGGAAGGATGTGAAAGCTTTGGAAAAAATTCAGAAGAGATTTACTAGGATGCTGCCTGTTATAGAGGAAAGGTCTTATGAGGAAAGGCTGAGGGACTTGAGGCTGTTTTCATTAGAGAGAGTAAGGCTAAGAGGTGACTTAATTGAGACATATAAGATAATCAGAGGGTTTGATACGGTCGACAGTGAGAGCCTTTTTCCTCGGATGGTGATGGCTAGCATGAGGTGACACAGCTTTAAATTGAGGGGTAATAGATAGAGGACAGATGTCAGAGGTACTTGTTTTACTTGGAGAATAGTAGGAGTGTGGGATGCACTGCATGCACCTTGGATGCTGCCTGAACTGCTGTGCTCTTCCAGCACCACTACTCCAGAATCTGGTTTCCAGCATCTGCAGTCATTGTTTTTACCTGCCTGCAACAGTAGCCAACTTTAAGAGCATTTAAGTGGCCATTGGATAAACATATGGATGAAAATGGAAGAGTGTAGGATAGATGGGCTTCAGATTAGTTCGACAGGTCGGTGCAACATTGAGGGCCGAAGGACCTGTACTGCGCTGTAACGTTCTATGTTTATTGTTCTATGTTCTAATGGACATTTTGCACTCAGGGACATATGCACAACTCAGGAACTTGACTCGGCTGTATCTCTGGTCGGTTTGCTTGTTCTCTTATCACTCACTCACTCCCTTTGACCCCAGCTAGATGCTTAGAGATCCTTGCCTTAAATTGACATGTTGTGATTTATCCTTCAAGCAGAAATGCCCTTTTGGTGTTCAACATTGTCTACCTCAAAATTTACAAAGCTTCAAAATTTTGTGTCCCACACACACTAAGGTCTAGACCATTTATCTATATCGGAAAAAGCAAGGTTCCTGTTGCCAACCCTGGGGAAATCCACTGCAAATCTTTCTCCAGCCTGAAAAAATATCCATCGCTCTCTGGTTCCTATACTTCAACCAATTTTGAATCCATTCTGATAGTGACCTTTCTACTGTATGAGCTGTAAATTTTCTTGCAAGAATATTATGTAATGTAATATTGAATGCCTTCTGGAAGTCCATGAAGGATTATATTAAATCAAAAGCATTCTTATCATCAATCCTCTCTGCTACATCTTCAAAAAAACTCTATCAAGTTAGTCAAGCATGACTTTCCCTTAAGAAATCCATTCTGAATCTTCCTTCTATCTCTCTTTAACAATCCCCATCACAGAACTTAGCTTTTCATTTTCTCCCCATCTCTTTCTCTTGCCTCCACACTCTGCATTTGCTTAAAACTTGTTTCTTTCGGTTCTGAAGAAAGGTTATTGAATTAGACTGTTTACGGTCTAGCTACTGTCAGATCAGCTGGGTCATTTCTGATAATTTCTTAAAAATATTTGGAATTTGTTGACACCTTCCTCCAAGAATCGATTGAATGCTTATTAGTCTATGATTATTTGATCAGATTTTTTTTCGTTCTCAAATCAACTGAAGAAATTATTCCTATAGTTCATCATTTGTTAAGGATTAGCCATTGTCATATTGAACAGTACGTTGAAACTTTATTGCTGGAACAGCACAGCAGGTCAGGCAGCATCCAGGGAACAGGAGATTTGACGTTTCGGGCACAGGCCCTTCTTCAGGAATCAGGGCCTGTGCCCGAAACGTCGAATCTCCTGTTCCCTGGATGCTGCCTGACCTGCTGTGCTGTTCCAGCAATAAAGTTTCAACTTTGATCTCCAGCATCTGCAGACCTCACTTTCTCCATATTGAACAGTACAGCAGGGTCAAAGGATTGAAAGGCCTACTCTTGCTCCTAGTCCCTATGTTCAAAATATATTAAGAAAATATTCCAGACCATCACTTTTTTCTTATTTTAAAGGTAAATGTAAGGTGTTGTGTTCCAGGTGCAATTCTGTTGGTCCTACTATCGGCTTGAAAACAAAACACATTGAGTAGGGTGGCACGGTGGCTCAATGGTTAGCACTGCTGCCTCACAGCGCTAGGGACCCAGGTTCAATTCCCGCATTGGGCAACTGTCTGTATGGAGTTTGCACATTCTCCCCCAGTCTGCATGGGTTTGGTCCGATTTCCTCCCACAGTCCAAAGAAGTGCAGGTTAGGTGAATTGGCCATGCTAAATTGCCTGTAGTGCTAGTCAGAGGGGAGTCGGTCTGGGTGGGTTGCTCTTCGGTGGGTCAGTGTGGACTTGTTGGGCCAAAGGGCCTGTTTCCACACTGTAGGGAATCTAATCTAATAACTCTTTCAAAGAACCACAGAAGGAACCGTAGGCCAAATGACCTCATTCCACACTGTTTCAGTTTATGTGGGTGGCACAGTGGTTAGCACTGCTGCCTCACAGCGCCTGAGACCCGGGTTCAATTCCCACTCCAGGCAACTGTCTGTGTGGAGTTTGCATATTCTCCCTGTGTCTGCGTGGGTTTCCTTCGGGTGCTCCAGTTTCCTCCCACAGTCCAAAAATGTGCAAGTTAGGTGAATTGGCCATGCTAAATTGCCCGTAGTGTTAGATGAAAGGGTAAATGTAGGGGAATGGGTCTGGGTGGGTTGCTCTTCGGAGGGTCGGTGTGGACTTGTTGGGCCGAAGGGCTAGTTTCCACACTATAAGTAAACAAATCTAATTTATTCATGCTCTAGAAAATACAGACAAAATGAAAATAAAAGAAAAGAATTAGCTTAACTATAATTGCATAAAATGCAGAACAAAATAATAAGTATTAACTACTACTAATTAACTGTTCCAATGTAGTAACATCCCATAAACACATCCTTGGCTAAAGCAAATTCAATAAAATAGATTGTCTCACATGCAATTCTCGCAGCAAGAAGCCAGCCCCAGCTTTTAGGTGTAACAGAGAGGGGAATAAGAGCTTCTACATCCAGTATGAAGACCCCAGCAAGTCCTGAAAGGGAAAACTAAAAATCCTGGTTCTGTGGAAGCTTGACATCACCCATTCAGGCTGCTTCTATTGTTCCAACTTTAAAACAAAAGCCTAAGATGTCACAAACTGTTTACTTTATTGGCTTTGAGCAGACTTTGGAGCTTGACACCTCTGTCTCAGCCTTTCTTCATGAAAAAAGACCAAGATAAGGTACACCTCTTACAGTCATAGTATCATCACAAGAGGCTCCTAATATTTCTTATTTAAGGATGTAAAGATTTGAAAATGTTAGTACTGAGGAGTGCATTCATCACCAGTCATCATATTGATGTTATATGTAGGTGAACATTTTAGGATTCTGAAGGAGGAGGACCTACCATCCGAGACCTCCTCATTGTCTCCCTGCCAATGTGTATTATATCAGTGCAAGTAATACTTTGTCAAGGACATGCAATGTACTACATATTGCTCAAGAGATGAGCCTCTGCTCATTAGGCTAACAAATGATTTTCCTCTATCACATGAGACCATGCAAACTCTGTGGATTCCTACCCATAAACATGACGGTGATGGTTAACTTAGCTCAATGATGAGGAATAGCACAGACTTCTGGAGGTCCATGAAGGATTACATTAAATCAAGAGCATTCTTATAATCAATCCTCTTTGTTACCTCTTCAAAAAACTCTATCAGGTTAGTCAGGCATGACGTTCCCTTAAGAAATCCATTCTGAATATTCCTTCTATCTCTCTTTAACACCCCCCCCTCCCCCAACAGAACTTAGTTGTTGGACATTATGTTGGACAACATAATGATCAGCAGTAAGGATTGTTCATACACTAATATCTGTTTTAATTTACTTTGCATTAATTTAAATTTATGCTTTATGGTCCTGCTTTTCAGGCTTAATGGCCAATTTTGGGTCGCTTTATCAGTGTCAATTAATGTTTTATCCACTTGTGTCATCTTGACACAGTTTTCAGCAAGCGTTCAATGAGCTTGAAAAGCAATAGCTACATTTTATAGTGCCCCTTACAACCTCAGAACATCCCAGAGCATTTTAACAGCCAAAGAATTAGTTGTGAAGTGCAGTCCCTGCTGAAATGTAGAGAAACAGAGCAGCTCATTAGTACACTACAGCAATGAAATAATAAACGGTTAATCTCTGTTTAATGATGTTGAGTGAAACATGCATATTTGTAAGGGCAGTGGATAGAACTCCCCTATTCTTTCTGGAAAGGTACTGCATGATAGTGTACATTGCAAAGTAGAATCTTGTTGAAAAGTTGCTGTAGTGGATAAAAAAAATGATTGTTATCCTGTGGGTGGGACATTGCTATCTATGCCTGTAGATTTGCTTGTTTACTGATGAACCACAGTCCCATAGAACGCCACTGTAGAATCTTTGCTTTTTGCAATTTATTGATGTAGATGAAGATGTTTGAAAAAATGTTCATCAAACTTGTGGACGATATAAAAGTGAATTTTAGGAATCTAAAAATAGACTAAACAATCAAACGCTGGTCTTGATAGACGGAATGGACCTGTTTTGAGGGAATAATAAGTAAAAAGGCAAGAGAGTAGTCCATGGGTGGTCAGGTAGATTAGTAAAATATGCATACAAGAAAAATGAAAAAAAGGTGAAAATAAAAAGGTCTTTGTGTTGTAGTTCATAGCTCTCCAATAGTTCACATGCAGAAGGAACAAATGCAGAGAAAACACAGTCAAAGAAAACTCAGCACTGGGCTACATTTAATAAAACATACAATACTGTCTTCATGCAGGATCTTGACTAGGACTCAATAAGTGCTTGGACTAGATCTCTCAGAAGATCTGTGATAATGAAGTTTTGAAAAAGGTTTGGATGAAAGCTACATGAATGATTCATTGTCAATTCCTAAAACTTCACAATTTAGGTGATATTGACTCAGGATCAATCCTGACTGTGGTCCATAAAAATCATCACGAGGCTAAATTGAGTGTTTACTGATAATTTATTTAGATGAGAAGCAGGATGTCATAAATTGAGAAGGTAAGAAATCATTTCATTGTTGGAATGCATTTTCTTTTCTCAGTGAACAACAGACCTGTGGGACAGGAAGTTAGTTTGTGTAGTGAATGTTAACACATTGAGTACCTTTTCCTGTTTTTGTTCTTTATGTGGGCAATAGCTTTTAGGAATGCCACCTTTGTCTCAGAAAATTTTCCAGGTTTTGTTTTTTTAAGTTTGCAATAGTTTTTAGGAATGCTACCTTTTGCATCAGAAACTTTTAGGATCAACCTTACATCAGAGATACTATTTCTTATTAATTCAGTGTGTGAGCATTGTTGACTAAGTAGCATATATTAACATCCTAAATTGCCCTGGAGAAGGAGGTGGTGAGCAGCCTTCTTGAAATGCTGCAGTCCACAATGATGTGAGAGAGAAAGTTCAAGGGTTTGACCTAGAGTTAGTGAATATTGCCCAAATAAGGCTAAAGTTTCAGCGAAGTACCATAGATCTGGATGTCATTTGGATGAGTTGTAAACTGAAATATTGTTTGTCTGTTTGATGAATTTTTAAGATCTTGAAATATTTTACAAAGCTGATGACAGAGACACATACTTTTCCCCTACACCAACACCAATAAAAAGACCAGATTAATTGATCATTTATTGAAGCACTTAGAGACATTTATGAGCGGTGTTTTATAAATAACTGTTCCTTTTTACTTCAGTGGCTTTTTACATTAAACTCGAGCTTTGTCAATCATTCTCATAATGTGACACATGAAAAATGGTTATTGCAGTAATATACTGGTGTGCAGATAAATCCACAGGATCGAGTTCCAAAATGAAGGTAGGAGTGGGAGGAAGGGGAAGCTTGAATTGGAGAGCAAGATCATTTGATAAAACTGTTTATTCTTGAAGACATCAAAATGTGCAGAACACTGTAATCTGTTAAATGATTGGAAGAGTTTTGTTGACAGGTTTACACTCTCTGCCTGAAATGTTTCTATTTCAAAGGTACTGCTGTCCTAGATACTGATCTTTTGGGATTACCCATCAGTTTCTCCCATTTATGTTTATTATTTTTGAGCACTTGTTTAGACATTTCAAGATTATTGATAAATACTAGAGTATTAAATGTTAGCTCAAGTGAATTAGAGATGATGTCAATGCAATTCATCTTCCCAAGCCTTGAAAATTACTAAAGCTGGTAAAGAGAAATGCATTCTCAAATGCTATACATCATTGATGTAGACCAAGGGATGTTGAAAGTTGGTATCACTTGATTTGAATCAGTAAGATGATAACTATAAGCAACCTCAGATATTAGCTCCAGATGTATTCTGAGATTACAGTTACTGGAATGTCTAATTGAATAGAAGGCATGTGTTTTTATTGGGTTTTTTTGAACAATTGTTTACCTTTTTATTATTTCATAGGTAAGGTTAATATTATTGTCCATTCAAAATTGATCTTGAGAAAGAGGAAATGAGTTGTCTTCTTCAACAATTTGCTTTCTAGCCGTGAATTATGCTGGGAAAAATAATTAATGTTGGAAAAGAATTGCAGCAGTTTAATATAATAGTCTTACTTTGCTGCCTGATGATCACCTTCTTGAATGTACGTATGATTTGTTCTGTGAGACCATTTGTTTGTGAATAGTGAGATAACGTGATATGGGTCAGTCCCTCGTGGTACCAATTTTATTTTTACATGTGATGTGGGTAGTTCCATTGTTGCCCTTCCCTTATTGTCCTTGAAATGAATAGCATTCTAGGTGATTTCAGAGAGCAGTTACAAGTCAACTGCATTGCTGTGAGTCCAAAATTAACATGTAGGCCAGACCAGGTAAGGTCAGCAGATCTCTTTCTCTAAATACCCAGGTGGGTTTTTGCAATGGTTGGCAATAGTTATATCATTGCAATTGGACTTGCTTTTAAATCTAGTTTCTTATGAAAGATTGAATTCAAATTTGAACATCTGCCATGTAGAATTGGAATTCAAGTCCTCAAACTATTAGTGTGGAGCTCTGGATTACTAATCTGATGATGTTACTGCCATGCTACATGCTTTACAGTTATCAAGAAAAGCTGGTCAGCTTTCAAGTAGACACAGCAAAACACATCTGTTATGGAATTTGTTGGTTTGGGTTACTTTTCTGAGCATATGAAGGGCTTGTCTTCTGAGCAAAGTTTAAACAGGTTGGGTTCCAACTCATTTGAATTTATTAAAATGAGAGGTGATCTCATTGAATCATACAGGAACTTGCCAGGGTAAATGCTGAGACAATGTTTCTCCTCATGGGAGCATCTGGAACCAGAGGGAATTCTCTTGGAATCAAGGGTTGCTAATTTGAGTTGGAGCTGAACAGAAATTTCTTCTGAGTTGTGAGACTACAGAACTCTTGCTATAGAGAGACAGAGTCCTGTGGGGGCAGAGGTATTGTGTACATTAAAGGCTGACATAGATTCTTAATTGTCAGACAGGCCTATTTAGTCATCACCTTTACACCTCTAAGCTTTCAGAAGGATGTCCTCTGTATGAAGAAAGAGTAATATTATTCACGTATTCATGAGGATGAATGCAAGCACAAAGCCACAGTGAAAGTCAAGAGTTAATGGAGAAAGGAGAGGAACGTGGATGCACAGAATGTCAGATCAGCCATTATCCTATTGAATGGTGGAACAACCTGGGGCGGGGGGGGGGGGGGGGGGGGGGTGGTGGCGGGGGGTGCAGGTGCGCATTTGCAAATGGCCAATTCCTATTCCAATTTCTTATGGTCTTATACTAGCCATAATGTTGGCTGCTTCTAAAGCTTGTAGAAGTTATTAGCTTTTCACTGTGGCTTTGTGCTTGCATTCATCCTCATGAATACATGAATAATATTCCTCTTTCTTCATACAGAGGACATCCTTCTGAAAGCTTAGAGGTGTAAAGGTGATGACTAAATAGACCTGTCTGACAATTCGTTTTCAGTAAAGTTACATTCATGCCCTTTGCTGTAGTATCTTCTAACAAACTGTTCAATAGATTCTTGGGGTTGCTGTCTGTACAAGATGAGTTGGATACTGTTAATCCTGAAGTAATTTCTTACCTTGAACTGATCTTCAAGAACCTTCCAGATATTTTCTAGGTCTTCCTGATCATCCATGGGAAGACTGAATATATTATTTCAATTCCACAGCAACCATGATTTTCAGAACTCTTTCCTCAGGATCGTCTGTCAATTGATCTATAAAATACGACTGCATGCATTGTATATACAGTCTGTTCTGCTATAACAAAGAACAAAGAAAATTTACAGCCCAGGACCAGGCCCTTCGGCCCTCCAAGCCTGAGCCAATCCAAATGTACTGTCTAAACCTGTCGGTCAATTCCTGACCATCTGAATCCCTCTACTCCCCACCTACTCATGCATTTATCCAGATGCATCTTAAATGAATCTACCATGGCTGCCGCGTGTATCCACCTTAAACGTTCCACCTCTCACCTTGAAAGCATGACCTCTCGTCACTGAATCCGTCACCCTGGGAGAAAAGCTTGTTTCTATCCACCCTATACCCTTGTCTATACCCTTCAGGCCCCCCCCTCAATCTCCTTTTTTCTAATGAAAATAAACTTAACCTACTCAACCTTTTTCATAGCTAGCACCTTTCATACCAGGTAACACGCTCATAAACCTTCTCTGCACCCTCTCCAAAGCATCCACATCCTTTTGGTAATGTGGCGACCAGAACTGTACACAGTATTCTAAATGCGGCCGAACTAATGTCTTATACAATATTAACATGACTTGCCAGCTCTTATACTCAATACCTCGTCCAATGAAGGCAAGCATACTGTATGCTTCTTGACCACTTGACCCTGTGCAGCAACCTTCAGGGTACAATGGACTTGCATTCCCAGATCTCTCTGCCCATCAACCTTTCCCAAGGCTCTTCCGTTCATTGTATAATTCACTCTAGAATTAGTCTTGCTGAAATGGATCATCTCACATTTGTCTGGATTGAAAACCATCTGCCACTTTTCCACCCAACTCTCCAGTCTATCTATATCCTCCTGTATTCTCTGACAGTCCCTTATGCTTTCTGCTACTCCACCAATCTTCATGTCAACTGCAAACTTGCTATCATACCAACAGTGCCCTCTTCCATATCATTTATGTATATTACAAACAACAGTGGCCCCAATACTGACCCCTGTGGAACACCACTGGTCACCTTTCTCCATTTTGAGAAATGCCCTTCAACCACTACTCTGTCTCCTGCTGCACAACCAGTTCTTTATCGACTTAGCTAGAACACCCTCCACAACATATGACTTCACTTTCTCCATTCGTCTACCATGGGTCACCTTATCAAACACCTCACTAAAGTCCATGTATATGACGTCAACAGCCCTTCCTTCATCTATCAACTTGGTCACTTCCTCGAAGAACTCTATTAAGTTGGTAAGGCACGATCTCTCCCGCACAAAACCATGTTGCCTATCACTGATAAGCCCATTCTTTTCTAAATATAAATAGATCCTATCTCTTAGTGCCCTCTCCAGCAACTTTCCCACCACTGACGTTCGGCTCACTGGTCTGTAGTACCCAGAATATCTCCACTACCCTTTTTGTACAGGGGGACAACATGAGCAACCTTCTAGTCATCCGGCACCTCACCTGTGTTTAAGGATGCCACAATGATATCTGTCATTTCCTCTCTCGCTTCCCTCAGCAACCTGGGATAGATCCCATTCGGTCCTCTGGATTTGTCCACCTTAACAACCTCTATCCTACCCAACACATCTTCCCTACTTATGTCAATGTGATCCAGACTAATCAAACTTCTATCTCTAATCTCAAGATGCATCATGTTCCTCTCCTCAGTGAACACTGATGCAAAGTAATCATTCAGAATCTCATCCATTCTCTCAGGTTCAACACACAGCCTTCCTTCATTATCCTTTAGTGGATCAATCCTTTCTCTCGTTACCCGTTTGCTTCTTATATAAGAATAAAATGCTTTGGGATTCTTCTTAATTCTGCTCGCTAAGGCTATTTCATGACCCCTTTGAGCCTGCTTGATTCCTTGTTTAAAAGGAATAACCTGGAGTTGTGCTCCTGTGTGACCTTGTGTTATAGAAAATTGTGCAATAGAAATAGTGAGGCCTATGGAAAAACAGAGTTAGGGACCAACCACTAAAAATATCAGTAAAATTCAAAACAAAAGTAATAGTTAGCCGAACATAAATGATAGCATAGTCTATTTAAATGTAAAATCATATATTCTAATTAAATAATACAATAAATTTAACACTTTAAGGGGTTTCTGAGTTTGCCGAGTTACAGTAGAGAACTGTATTAAGACAGGGACTGAGGGTCATCATCAGCCTTATCATTACTTATGATGAAAGAAAATATTTAGTCCAGAAGTGGATGCCTGTGGTTCATTGTCCTCAGATTGTTTCTTGGGGGTTGGCTTAAAAAAAGCATCTAGTTTTTGCTGCTTTTGCCATCGTGAAGAAGCTGTTCATGGGATGTCCGAGTTTATGCCATGAACTGCTTTCTTGCTGTGTTCTACATTGTAGCCATTGTCTTCTCAGAGCTGCAACTATTTCTCAACTTCCCTCAGGATAGAAGACAAAGGCAAAGTGGAAAGTTCTCGTAATGCTGCATCCAGGACTTTCATCGTCTTCAACTCCAGCTTCAATTTCCCCCACCGCAACAAGTTATTGTAGATCAGCCTCCACTTATTCAAATCCAACTTGCTTTGTAAGAGAGACACATTGATTGTTGGATGCTCCTCTGGATCAATGCCTTTAAAATCATGAAGAAAATCCAAGAGAAGCTTCTGCCAAACTGCAGGGCAAGCTGTCCTTACTGATATCACCCCAGGCCTCCACATTGATGCAAAAAGCATTCTTAATGTTAAAGCTCTTCCAAACTTGAAGAACATCATCCTCATTATCATCCTCAGTAGCTGCAATCAGCTTCCTGAATGTGTGCCTTAAATAATAAGCTTTAAAAGCTGCTATTGTACTCTGGTCCAAGGGTTGAATGAGACCGTTTATGTTCAGAGGTAGAAATAGCATTTGATGTTTTCAGAAAGCTCACCAATGGTGGGAGGATGGCTTGGTGCATTATTCAGAATGAGGAGAATCTTGAAATCCAAATCTTTTCTCCTACAATAATTTCTAAAAAAAAGCCCTCAAGAACATCAACAATCAGGTCAAAAAAAGTTTGCCCTGAAATCCAACCTCTTTTACTTGACCTGAAGTAAACATCTAGAGTGGACACAAGGTAACCGGGTACAGAATCATGTAGAGGCCAACTAGGAGTTTGCATTTTAAAGAATTTGTTCCCCAATTCACCAATCGTGTTACAGCCAAATCACGTAATGGGAGAACGACCTATACAGTAGTGAGTCATTCAGGGTGTCATTGCACATTGCAAAGATGGTGTTTCTGCTAACTATTATTACTCCTCAAATTTTTTACACTGTCCATATTGAGCTATGAATCCCTAACATCATATTAGTGTCAGTTAAAACTGATGTTCCAGCTAATTCCTTCGAAAATGCTCTTTTCCCAACAAAGCCTATTGTACACTTTTAGGAGCAGGTTTCTTCCTGTGGGTGCATGTGCACTAAATAAGGAATCATGACATTGAAGCACTGTAATCAATATGGTATAGATGTACTCACTGTGTCATTAGGGAGCTGGTGAAGGCGTAGGAATATAATTTTAAGTCAGGGTGATGTGTGTCTTGGATGATAATTTGCTGCTGGGATGTTTCCATGCATCTTCTGCACTTGTGCTTTGAGGTTGCAGAGGTCAGAGATTTGGAAGCTGATAGTACACACTGCTGTCACTGTACATTGGTGATAGAGGATGCCCTTTGTTTGGGAGAGGAGTGAGTTAGAGGTGCCTCATGTCGAGACAGTTATATGCCACCTGCAGAGGACACCAATGGGATTGGATCTGGGCAAACCAGGCATGGAGATTAGCTTCTTAGCTTATGTCAAACAGTGTTTCTCATGATTCAGAGCCCATTGACCAGCAGAGCACACTCAAGATACAGTAGGACAACTTCATGGTGCCTTTGTTTAGAACCAATTGGAAAAATTTATTGTGCGTCAGTAATGGAATTAACTCTCTGCACTAAAGAGTAGACCATTTTTATCTCCTGCCTAAGGAAGGACATTCTTACCCTAGAGGGGAGGTTCATTTGATTGGTTTCTGGGTAAAGTGTTGGCTTCTGAGGAGAGATTAAATAACACATGCACATAATTCTCCATGCAAATGAGAGGTGAGCATATTAAAATGTATACAGAACTTAAGCAGCTTGACAGAGTAGATAAAGACAAAATGTTTCCCCTGACTAGAGAACATAGAACATGGGATCATTGTCACAGAATGCAGGGTCATGGCTGAGATGAGGAGATATTCCTTCTAACAGAGGCTTATGAATCTTTAGAATTCATTACCAATACAGTAAATCCAATAGAGTTGATAGATGTGAGGTAAATAACTGCTTCGAGATATTACAAGATGGTGGATTTGAGTAAAAGGTTAGCCGTGATCTTGTTAAATAGCAAAGGAGACCCAAAGGGGCCAAAAAGCCTACAACTGTTTCTTTCTTTTTTCTGCTATTACACTATTTTGGAAATACTGTGGAGTGCTTTGGGATATGTGTTGTTGACTCTTAGATTTTCCATGAAGTTTTGG
Organism: Chiloscyllium plagiosum; assembly: GCF_037043375.1. NCBI lineage: Eukaryota > Metazoa > Chordata > Chondrichthyes > Orectolobiformes > Hemiscylliidae > Chiloscyllium > Chiloscyllium plagiosum. Next base: position 119,943,087 of record NW_028270142.1, on the reverse strand, counting down.
TGCATCCTCAGAGAGGGCAGAGAATGTGATGAGTAGTTCACACAGTCTCTGTACCCTCGATGAAGACTACAGTTACGTCTCTGGATCTGCAGCAAGATAGGGAGACAGGACAATGACTATGACAAGGAAAACATACTGCCAAAGTCCTTTATTTTCCATAACAGAGAGGGGAGGTTATCTTTCAGAGCTACCAATGCACCTTCATCAGCATTCTTTTGTATAACTATCCCATCAAAATACATCTGAATCTCTGCAGCACAGATGTGCAACCTCATCTTTTCTTTCATTCTGGCCATTTTACAGTCAATTCATGTCTGGCAACTTGTTGCAAGCATCTCTCCACTCTGTACGAACCTCAGTGATGCGTGTGTTGCCAATATCTAAGTATTAAATAAAATTCCAGGATCTCTTCAGAAGTGATGTGCTGTTGCATCACATGAGAGAAAAAAGAATATCAGTAACTGAGTTGCAATGTGTTTGGTGTATGACAGAGTTGAAGAGCTGGAGGTATGTGCAGCAACGGGAAATAGGGTTAACTTTGTATGTATTTGAATGTGTGTTGGAGTGAGGTAAAATATTTGGATGCTAGTTCTGAGTAACAGAGACTGCTGGTGGATGAAGAATGAAGAGGAGCAACATGAGACATTAGTGGGGAAGTGACCGTGAGGTCCTAGGAGTTAGACTCTCTGCATTGTGCTCATATTTACCTTCTTTCATTCCTTTCAAAGACTGATTTGTGAGAGCTTCCTGGCTAAGTCTGCCCACCCAACCCCCCCCCTACACACAACCTCATAATCTCTTGCTTCATTTGGGCTCAAGGCCTAAAGCCTCCCTTGCAGTACACATGAACCTTGGAGCTGGATTTGTCAATCCTGAAACCTAGAGAGAGAGGTTAAATTTGTCCACAAGAGAGAGGAACCTTGGCCCACAACATAAAACGAACCTAAAATTCCATTCCAAAGCAAAAATGATATACTTTATACTATGAATAAATTGGACCTGATGTTATGGTAACATCAGATTATTGCCATGGAAACAAAAAGAGCAGACAAGTCTTTTATACCTGCACAAAAATAACTCAATTGATGTACTTTGAATGCCTGAGTAACAATCAATATTAGTGTAAATAAGCATCATATAAAATCCCTCTTAACTTTCCTGTTGCTAGAAATATGCACATTTACAAAACCTTTAATGAGTCTCCATAGCTCTCCATATATTTCTGATCTGAGTTCCACTTGCCTTATTCCTTTTTAAAGAAAGTTGTCTCTGTATAGACTCCAATACTACACTTCTCCACAGGCTGCCAATTGATTTGTTATTTTGCAAAATGTTGGAAACACAAACAAGGACTATCAGAGCAGAGGGAAGACAATTGAAGTTTGCTGCAGGCAGGTCCTCAGAAACTGCAAGCTATGAAAGTGATTCCACAAAGCTGTGCTCCCATCAGACATGTCCTGCCCACAAGGAGAATTCTGTCATGGAGCTGAGCTCATTTCAGCTGGTACATTTTTGTAAAGATCTCCTTTTGGACAGATACTGCATCATGAAATCAACCTGACAGTGACTTTTTTTCTTGGGAAGTGGTTATACATATTGTCCTGGTTTTATAAGACAGTTAATCAGCCCACCACAGGCACATTGGAGGCACTTATGTGAATGCAATTCTCAACGCTATTGTAATCACACCATTATAAGGCTAGACATTGGAGAATAGAGATAACATCCTAACTGTAAAAATAAAAATCACCTTGCATTTGTACAGTGTCTTTCATGACCCAAAGTGCCTTCTGGTCAAGTACATTTGTCATGTTTTACTGAAGGAAATGTGCAGCCATTATGCTTACAGTTCAATTCCACAAAGAATAAAGATCAGAGAATGATGTTTGCAGGGATGTTGATTAAGAGATAAATATTGGGTAGAGGCAGTAGGAAGATTCTTGTTAAATAATACAACATTGCAATAAGACAAATTGCACGGGTTTGCTCGCAAATTTGTGTTTTGAGGAAGTTTTGAGGAAGACTCTGATGTAATCCCGTTTGCCTACAAACATGTTCCATGTCATAGAAAAATGAAAATGCAGTGACCTGGTAAATTTGTGAAAACTGCCTTGTATCTCAACTTGTTCACTCTTTACAACATCCTGACCTTCTACCAGAAAAGGCATTGAAACAAAAATGGGAGTTGATGCTAGAAAAACGCTGACCAATTGAGGTTTTTGCAGGATTTTGCAACGCATGGCTCGGAGGAGTTTCTCAGCATATCTGATCAAATTTGTCTCCTGAACCACCTAGCCAATAATATGATGTCCCTCGCAACCATTGTTATCCCTATCTTATCATGTACTTTTCACAGATCAACACACCATTGCCAGGATATTCGAGAATTGATTGGTATCCCTAGTGCTGGCACAATCTTTAGAAATGCATCTGGACAAGCAGTCAGTCTGGAGATGCCCTGGATGGGTTCTAACATTTGCCCCGGGCATTGGAAAATTGGCACCCCATGTTGTAGGCAGGGACCTGGAGCTCCATAGCACTATAAGACCATAAGAAATAGGAACAGAACTAGGCCATTAAGCCATTGAGCCTGCTCCACCACACAATAGGATTATGGCTGTTCTGACATTCCTCATATCCACTTTCTAGCATTTTATTCATACTGATTGATTCCCCCCAATCTACTTATCCCAGCCTTAAATATACTCTGCCTCCACAACTCTCTGTGACAAAGAGTTCCAAAGACTCCCAACCTTCTGAGAGAAAATATTTTTTCCTCATCTTAAATTGATGCCCCATTTTTTCTGAAAACAAGCTTTTGTCCCAAGTTCTCTTATGAGCTGAGACATCTTCTCAGTATTTACCCTTTCAAACCTTTAAGAATCTGATCTGTTTCAATGAAATCACCTCTCATTCTTCTAAACCCGAGTGAGTGGAGTCCCAATTTGTTTAGGCATTGTTTATAAAATAATCTTTTCCTACCAGGCATCATCCTTGTGGACTTTCTCTTTACTGCCTCCAATGAAATGATCTCTTTCCTTAAATAAGGGGCCCAAAACTACTTGCAGTACTCCAGATGTGGTCTCTCCAGTGCATTGTATGTTTGCAATTAGACTTCCTTCCTCTTAAACTCAACATCTTTGAAATAAAGAGAAAGTACAGGCTGCAGATGCTGGCGATCAGAGTCGAGAATGTGGTGCTTGAGTTTCCTGATGAAGGGCTTATGGCGGAAATGTCGATTCTCCTACTCCTCGGATGTTGCCTGACCTGCTGTGCTTTTCCAGCACCACACTCTCAAACCTTGAAATAAGGGTCAACATTTCATTTGCCTTCCTGATTACCTGCTCCACTTGTGTGTGAGACTTTTTGTTTTATGCACAAGTATCCTAAGTTCCGTTGTGTTTCTCTCTGTTTAAATAATGCTTTGTTTTCTTTGTTCTCCCTTTGAAAATGAACAAGCTTCACATTTTCCCAACTTCATGCTGCATTTGCCAACTTTTTGCCCAATTATTAACCTGTCAATATTTTTCAGCTATTCCTTCCTTAATTGATTCAAATATCTTTCCAACAGTAGATGTAAAGCTAATTGGCCTATATTTACCCACTTTTCACCTCCCCCAATTTTTGAATAGTGTTGTCACATTTTCAGTTTTCTAATATTCTGGTACTTCCCCAGAATCCAAGGAATTTTGGAAAATTACAACCAATGCATCCACTATCTCTGTAGCTACCTCTTCAAGGATCTTAGGTTGCAAGTTATCAGGGCCAGGGGACTTAATCTACATTTAGCCCCATTAGTTTGTCTAATGTTACTTCTCTGATGATAGTGATATAATTAATTTCTCACTCATAGAGTCATAGAGATGTACAGCATGGAAACAGATCCTTCTGTTCAACTCATCCACGCCAACCAGATATCCTCTATGAATCTAAGCCTGTTTGCCAGCATTTGGCTCATATCCCTCTAAACCCTCCCTATTCATAATCACATCCAGATGCCTTTTAAATGTTGTAATCATACCAGCCTCCACCACTTCCTCTGACAGTTCATTTCATAAACGTACCAGCCTGAGTGAAAAAGGTGTCTGTTAAATCCCTTTTATATTTTTGCCTTCTCACCTTAAATCTGTGCCCTCTCAGGGTGGTACGATGACTCAGTGATTAGCACTGCTGCTTCACAGCACCAGGAACCTAGGTTCAATTATTGCCTCAGGCAACTGTCTGTGTGGGGTTTGTACACTCTTCCCGTGTCTGTGTGGGCTTCCTCTGGGTGTTTTGGTTTCCTCCCACAGTCCAAAGATGTGTAGGTTAGGTGAATTGGCCATGCTAAATTGCCCATAGTGTTAGGTACACTAGTCTGGGGTAAATATAGGGTAGGAGAATCGGTTTGGGTGGGTTACTTTTCAGAGGCTCAGTGTGGACTTGTTGAGTTGAAGGGTCTGTTTCCATACTGTAGGGAATCTAATCTAATCTGGGTTTGGACTCCTCCATCTCATGGTACAAAGCTTGTTTATTTATCCTGTCCATATCCCTCATGATTTTACAAACCTCTATAAGGTCACCTCTCAGCCTCCGATACTCCAGGGAAAATAGCTCCATCCATTCAGCCTTTCCCTATAGGTCAAACCCTCCAACCTTGGCAATATCCTTATAAATCTTTTCTGAACCCTTTCAAGTTTTACAACAACCTTCCTATAGGAAAGAATTAAAAATCACACAACACCAGGTTATAGTCCAGCAGGTTTAATTGGAAGCACACTAGCTTTTGGAGCGTCGCTCCTTCATCAGATGGTACCATCTGATGAAGGAGCGACGCTCTGAAAACTAGTGTGCTTCCAATTAAACCTGTTGGACTATAACCTGGTGTTGTTTAATTTTAACTTTGTACACCTCAGTCCAACACCGACATCTCCAAATCATGACTATTATAGGAAAGAGACCAGAATTGAACACTGTTCCAGAAATGGTCTGAGCGATGCCCTGTACAGCCACAACATGACCTTCCAACTCCTATACTCAATTCACTGACCAATAAAGAAAAGCATACCAAATGTCTTCTTCACTCTCCTGCGACTCTACTTTCGAAGGAACTATGAACCTGCACTTGAAGGTCATTTTGTTCAGCAACACTCGCCAGGACCTTCCCATTAAGTGTGTAATTCTTGCTCTGATTTGCCTTTCCAAAATACAGCACCTCACATTTATCTAAATTAAACTCCATCTGTCATCCTCGGCCTATTGACTCATCTGATCAAGGTCCTGTTTTACTCTGAGGTAGCCTTCTTTGCTGCTCACCACACCTCCAATTTTAGTGTCATCTGCATACTTACTAAACATATTTCCTGTGTTCACATCCAAATCATTTATATAAATGACAAAAAGCAGTGAACCCAGCACCAATCCTTGTGGCATATCACTGGTCACAAGCCTCCAGTCTGAAAAACAATTCTCCGCAACCACACCCTGAATTCTACCTTCAAGCCAGTTCTGCATCTAGATAGCTAGTTCTCCCCTATTCTGAGTGATCTAATCTTGCTAACCAGCCTACCATGAGGAATCTTGTTGAACACCTTACTGAAGTCTATATAGATCACATCCACTGCTCTGCCCTTTTTTTAGTATTAACAGGATGTTCAAAGTATCTTCTTTTGTAAAAAGTAATTCAAAATATCTCCTTAATAATTCCTCTGCCATTTCTTTGCTCCCAATAACCATCTCCCCAGATTTTTTTGTAAGGAGCCTATGTTCACAAGGACATTTCACTTCCTCTTCATATATTTAAAGAAGCTCTTATTGTCAGTTTTTGTATTCTTTGTTAGCTCTCCCTCATAGCTATTTTCTCCATCTTTATTATCTTTGTAGTCTTCCTTTGCTGGATTCTGAATTCATCTCACTGACTTTTGCTGCCTTATGATTTTTTTCAACTTAATTCTTCTTAACTTCTTGAACAATTAGTTTATCCCTCTCGTAGAATATTTCCCCTTTACTTGGATGTTCTTTTGCTGAGATTCCTAAATTATATCCTTAAATGTCTACAACTGCTTGCTGACTGTCATTCTATCTGCCAGTTCATTTCAACTGGGTCTAGTTACACTCCATTGTAATTCTCTTTATTTAAGTTAAACACAGTTGTTTCCAACACAGGTTTCTCAATCTCAAACTGAATATTAAATTCTGTCATGTTATGATCACTACTTCCGAAGGGATCTTTTCCTTGGAGATCATTTATTAAACATTCCTCATTACCAATTACCATCAAAATAGCCTGCTCCCTGGTTGGCTCCATGACACAATGCTTTAGGAAACTACCCTATTGCACTGTATGAATTCATTGACGAGTCTATCCTTTCCATTTTAATTAACTGGTCAACATCAAAATTCAAGTCACCCATAATTTTACTCTCATTCCATGCTCCTAATATTTGTTGATTTATTGCCTTTCCCACTGAGTAGGTACTGTGTGGGGTTACACTGTTCCTATCAATGTCTTCTTTCTCTTGTTATTGTTTATTTCCACCCATATGGAGTCTATATTATCCAAGCCTTGATCATCTCTCACATTGTGCTGACTTCATCCCTTATTAACAGTGATCTTGGTTGTAATTTTCTAAAAACACTTATTCATCCAACCTACTTTTTAAAAAAAAATCAAACATTCCTGAATGCTAAGTTACCAGTTTTGATATCCTCGTAACCATGTTTCCATAATGGTTATGAGATCATATTCATTTACCTCGATTTGTGCCATCAGTTTATCAACCATATTCCAAATACTTCATGCATCGAGATAGAAAGCCTTTAATTTTGTCCAGTTATCAAATGTCCCTTGGTGCATTATGACATTCACATATTCTGGATTTGGGTTTGCTTGCTGAGCTGGAAGGTTCACTTAACACCCCCTAAGAAAAAGAACAGGAAATGCCATCACCACAGGAAATGACCATCCCAAAGAAATCCAAACATATAAATAGAAAACAGGAAACACCAACAGTGCTTCGTTTGGAGGCTCACTTAATATGTTACCTGGTATGGTGATGAAGTGTCGGAAAATGCGCCTTCCAGCTCAGTGAGCAAATCTACATCCAGAACCTCAGCCTGAGCTACAAATCTTCTCAAAACTCATTCACATATTCTGTCCATTCCATTTATTTTCTGGTAATAATCAGCCCCATCATTACCTTACAATCCAACCTTCCCCTTTACCTTTGATTTTTGAAATTTTTCATGCATCTAATCCTGATGGATATGTCATGCAGAGATTGGATGTCGCAGAGGAGGTTACAATGCTAGACAATGTCAACATAGTGCAAAGTTTACCAAGGTGAAAGTGAGGTCTGCAGATGCTGGAGATCAGAGCTGAAAATGTGTTGCTGGAAAAGCGCAGCAGGTCAGGCAGCATCCAGGGAACAGGAGAATCGACGTTTCGGGCATAAGCCCTTCTTTCCTGAAGAAGGGCTTATACCCGAAACGTCGATTCTCCTGTTCCCTGGATGCTGCCTGACCTGCTGCGCTTTTCCAGCAACACATTTTCAGCTGCAAAGTTTACCACCCAGCTCAGGACAAGGACAGGGATGTAATAAGGAACATTGGAGATTTGGGGATGTTTTGTCTGGAGGAATGCCCAGCAATGTAAGAAGAAGATCAATGATTTTCACCACTATCCAGCATAAGCGCCATATCCTCTCTCCGATATCTCATACTTATTGTATCTCAGATACTGCTCATACCTCCCACCAACAGTCATGCTCTACTCCTCTCAATAATGGCTCCAACATCTTCCTTCACTCACTGTCATCCACTCCAGCCCTTGGGTTTACTAACCCTGTGTGCCCTCTACACTGCCCACTCACTCACTTGAGACAGATCCCTCACTGTACCAACTGTGCCAATCACTTTCAAATCAGTCCAGGAAGAAAATAATCACAGACCGGCCAGAAAGGGTCAAGATGGGAGGTATGGTCCCAAGCTCAGCTCCTCACTCCTTTTGAGGAGAACAGTAATTGTTCTTTGCTTTGCTTTCCATCATTACACATGGTAAGTTTAAATATTAATGAGCAATCTAGTAAACCAGTTAGGTTTTATCTGTTTGAGAAATGACTCTTGAAGCATACTTGTTCAGGACATAAATGAGACCAGTTTTCCACTGGGACTTGCCTGTGATTTCATGTAGCCTCAGATTAACTGGCATAGTCATATGACAAGGATGCACAAATTTGTTATTCCAGATGTTAAGACTAAAACTTCAACTTATTGCACACATCCTTCAATTTGATGTCCTCCCCCATCATGGGGTTTGGTTGACAATCTCACTACCATCAGAGTTTTGGGTTTACCCAATTTCAGCCATTGTGATTTTGTTGTACTGCTTTGGGGTCTTGAGGGATAACAATATATATTGGCCCATTGTTAGGGCACTGATTATACCTTACAAACTACCCAGACTGCCTGTGCTATGCCGGACCCTTACTGCCTCCTAATTTACCTGATCACAACATTGGACAAAAAGCACCTGCACTGGTGTCCACCTGAACACCCAGTTGGAGGTTAGGTATCATACCTTGGTAGGCGGAAGTGGGTAGTGCAGATGCTGGAGATTAGAGTCAAGATTAGACTGGTGCTGGAAAAGCACAGCAGGTCAGGCAGCATCCTGAGGAGCAGGAAAATCGACGTTTCAGGCAAAAGCCCTTTATTAGGAATTCATCATGTCTTGGTAGCACATGGCATTGCACCTCTTAAATAAATTCACCCTCTTAAAGGTAAGCTGCATTCAGTGGAAGAAAGTTGATGTTGGTCACCTTCACTGTCTGCATGTTGGACCTACACATATGAAGCAGCAGGGAAGAAAGACGTTCTCTATGTTCACAGATTCTTGAGTGGGAGGCTTCTCCGCGAGAGGTGGCCAAGAGAAGAAAGTGTGTGTTTTCTCGGGGATGGTGAGGTTTAGTTCTCTAGAAAAGCACAGATAGTTCACCATAGCCTCATTAGCAGTGTTCCCTTATTTAATCTTTGTCAGGACAAGGACAGGGATGTAATAAGGAACATTGGAGATTTGGGGATGTTTTGTCACTTGTGACAGTTTCACTGGATCTGCTGTTGCTGACATTCTTGATGCTATCTAGAGTCACAATACAGATATTTATTATTTGGGTGTTATGAAGCAGAGCCATCTTGTTTTCTCTTCCTCAATTAATCTTATTACCGTATGCACATCAGACATCAAGATTTACATCACATGAAGGATTTTTTTCAGTGAATTACCAGAAGATAAGCAGCTCAAAATGACGTACACTCCACTCCAGGTCAGCATTTTAAAAAGAGGAGAAGGACACTTATTAAAACTGGTGAGAACAAAGATAAGTAATTCCCATTATTTTAGTGGTGCATCGGAGATAAAGCTAACAGTAGGAATAGATAGAATTTAACCTACTCTCAGCCCACCTGTTACTCTCTTTTTGTTATAAATGGTCCAATTTCAAAATTCTGACAAAGACTTGTATGTCCTCCTTTTCAGCAGCTACATAATGGTGCTGCAGTACCAGGGGAAAGGAACAAGTGTTGAGGTCAAGCTTGGCTATCCCCAAGTGCTCACATTCTTCCTATTACAAGTCTCAGTGTGTTCAAACCAATGTCAGCCCATGTCTCTCTCATTCTCTATTCAATTTAATCTTGTGCGCTGTAAGAGGCACAAATTAAAAGACTCAAGTGAAACTGGACTTTCGGAAGAATGTTTTGGTTCCCTGCAGAGTTAAATATATATGGAGCAGGCTCCCATTAAAAAAAAAATTCTCACACAATTAACTTTTTCAAGCTGGGTGGCTCTGTGGTTGTCACGCTGTTAAGACCAAGAAATTGTGCTTTGCTTTTATATTTAAGACCTGGGAGTGTTTAATGTGAGTGGTCCCTCAGTATGTGAAAACCCTGAAATTTCCATTGGTTCTATCAGAAAAGAACATTTAAGTCAACTTTTCTGTTCACTATTTTAATGAGAGAAATGCAGATGTTATGGCCCTTCTGTTAAAATACACTGACCAGTCAAAGAAATGTCATGAGTAGATAACATGAAGTGTTCCGATTGTTCAAATCAGAAAGGCTTAAACAAATTCTCTATGGAGTCAATATTAGGACTAAACTGCTGGAAAAGTTAAGCAGATCAGGTAGCATTGTGGTGAAAGAACTGTTACCATTTTGAGCCAATGTCCTTCTATCAAACCAAAAAAGCGAACTTTTCAGTCAGAGGAAGGGACTGAGGCAAGACTAACATCTGCGATAGCATGAAGGCCAAAAAGATGGATAAATAATAAAAAAAATTCATAATGTTCCAACCAAAAATAGTGAAAATGGAAAAAGTGAAAAGGTGAAGGTTATGTTCAATGAAATGTGATTTGCGATATAAAATACAATCTCAATGCAGCCTGAAGAGATAAAAGCATCAGAGAAGAATGAACCAGCAAAAAAAAAGAAAAGCCATCACATAAAGAATGACGGAACCAAAGATTACAATCCAAATGTGTTCAACCCATTGTCAGGCCAGCAAAGTGTGGAATGCTGGATGCAGTTCCTCAAGCTTTCAGCTTCAGTAGAACAATATAACAGGCTATAGTCGGGCAGTTCTGTACATGAACAGAGTCTTGAATTAAAATATCAAGCAACCAGAAGCTGAGGGTTGCACTTCCAGACAGGATGGAGGCGATCTGTGAAATAGTTACCCCACAGATACTGCCTGACTTTTTCCCGGCAATTGATTGAAGATATCACCAGCAGTGCCATCAAGCAACGTTTGCTCAAAGATGCCCAGTTTGGGTTCCACTAGCACCACTATGTTCCTGAATTAATTGGAGTGTTGGTTCAAAACGTGGAGAAAACAGATAAATGCTAAAGGGGAGGTGAGAGTGACTCTGTGGACACCACTGGCAGAGTCAGCATTTTTTGCCCACAATTGTTCTTGAACCAAAGTCCTTGTTAGGCTGTTTCAAAGAGACAATTACATTGCTGTCACATGTATGGCAGATCAGGTAGAGCAGCAGATTTATCTCCTTAAAGGACAGTATTCAACCAGATGAGTATTTACAAGTGTCAATGATAGATTTATGGTCTAAATTACAGAAAGCAGCTTTTAATTCCAGAGTTATGGCATTTTCGCTTTTTATATCCAATGAATGTGTATTTGGCATGATAGATCCAGTGTAAAAGAATAAAGCTTGATGTTTGTAGCTTAAAAAAACATATGAGATACTGTTAGCTGTGCTCAGTTCAGAGGATTTTATATGTGAACATGACACATTCAATATTAAGAAATACGGGTGAATGGCATATTTCTGACAGGAAGATTCACTGTCGTATTTTTTCTATTAATGTACCATTTTACACAAGTGCTGCAGTCACAAAGCACTTCATGAGAAACTGCTTCTTTGAATTCATCTCAGTTTTGCCTTTGTTTTTCCAGTTATCTCTCTCTCCACAGCTTCAGTTGTGGCTCCATAAATGAGAACAATCTCCAAAACTTTGCCCAAATAAATATTCTCCTGTGAACATCAAATGTGAGTGCCAAATGAACAATTTCCATGTCTTTCTCTGGTACTCTGTTCTCTTTCTTTACTTTGTTAAATGTTTATCTGTTTGCCTTATAAATACTATCATAGGTTCTGTTATTTCTGGTAAGGCATGTGATTTCACCTCAAACTCTGATGTGAAAGCAGTTGCATGGCCTCTCCTATTTTTGAGAAGGTAGTTTCTAATAAATCAATGACTGTCTCTGCTGCCTTCTTGCACTGCAACAGTCATTGGGCTGTAGGTACACCCACAGTGCTGCTGAGGAGTAAGTTCTTGGACTTTGACACATCAAAGGGTGATATTGATATATACAGTCAGGTTAGTGTATGGCTTGGAGGAGAACTTAAAACTAATGTTCCCATACATCTGCTGTCCATGTCTTTCTAGATGGTTGAAGTTGTGCCCTGGGTTGGTGCTGTCAAAGGAGCCAGGGTGAATTATTGCAGTGCGCTGAACAGATGGCACACATTGCTGCCATTTACAAAACATCCATACTTTTTCACACTCTTCTCTTTGAAAAAAAGACCAACATTTTATTTGCTTTCCCTATTATCAGTTGAACTTAGATACTGACTTTTTTAGATTAGATTAGATTCCCTACAGTGTGGAAACAGGCTCTTCGGCCCAACCAGTCCACACCGACCCTCCGAAGAGTAACCCACCCTGACTCATTTCTCTTCGACTAATGCACCTAACACTATGGGCAATTTAGCTTGACCAATTCACCTGACCCGCACATCTTTGGACTGTGGGAGGAAACCGGAGCACCCAGAGGAAACCCACTTCTTGTAAATCATGGGCAAGGACTCCCAAATCCCATTGTGCTGTAGCTTTCTGCCATTTTTCTTCAGACAGCTTCACAGTGAAGCAATCTGGTCTGATTATCCTGAAGCCAGCCTTGAATGAAACAGTCTATGAAGAGAACTTAGACTGTTTTATTTTATGATTTGTGCACAAAGACTTCCAAATCCCTCTGTTCTATAACTTCCTGTAGTCTTTCTCTGTTTAAATAATATTCAGCTGCTCTGTTCTTCCTGCCAAATTACATAGCCTTAAATATTCCATCTACCAAGTTTTTCCCACTCACTTAACCTTCTGATATTCCTCTTCAGATTCTTTCTACAATCCTCACCACTTGTCATTTCACCTATTTTTGTTTCCTCTACAAACTTGGATATCGTACGTTCATTTCTCTCATCTCATCAGTAATATGTTGCAACTTGCAGTCCTAGCAGCAATCCCTGTGGCACTCCACTAGTTATAGATTGCCATCCTGAATATACTCCAATTTCACAACTCTTTCTTCTATTAGTTAGCCAAGCCTCCATCTGGGCTAATGTACAAATGCCAAAACCATGGGATGTTATCCAGTTAAGAAGCTTAATGTGTGGTACATTATCCAAGACCTTCTGAATAGCCAATCACAGTATATTATATCCATGGCTTTCTCTTTATCCATACCTCCTCAAAACATTTTAGTAAGCTTGTTAGGCATGATTTTCCTTTCATGATAACTCTGCTTAGTCATATTATGTATTTCTGAATGCTTTGGTATTTATAATACATTGTAGTGTTTTCCCAATAATAGTCACTGAGCCAACTGGCTTATAGTTAACTAATATTTCTCTCCCTTTTATATCTTTCCCCTCTCACCTTAAACCTATGCCCTCTCGTTCTGGACTCCCCCACCTCAGGGAAAAGACCTTGTCTATTTATCCTACCTATGCCCTCATGGTTTTATCAACCTCCTATAAGGTCACCCCTCAGTCTCCGACACTCCAGGGTAAACAGCTCCAGCCTATTTAACCTCTCCCTATAATTCAAATCCTCCAACTCTGGCAACATCCTTGTATTTCATTTTTGAATCCTTTCAATTTTCACAAAATCCTTCCAATCGGAAAGAGACCAGAATTGCATGCAATACTCCAAAAGTAGCCTAACTAATGTCCTGGACAGCCGCAACATAACCTCCTGTACTCAATACTCTGACCAATAAAAGAAAGCATACCCATTGCCACCTTCACTATCCCATCTCCTTGCAACTCTACTTTCAAGAAACTATGAACCTGTACTCCAAGGTGTCTTTGTTCAGCAACACACACTATGAATTTACCGTTAAGTGTATAAGTCCTGCTTAATTAGCCTTTCCAAGATGCAGCACCTCGTATTTATCTAAATTAAACTACATCTGCCACTCGTCAGCCCATTGGCCTATCTGTTCAAGATCCTGTTGTAATCTGAGGTAACCTTCGCTGTCCTCTACCCCTCCAATTTTGGTGTCATCTGCAAACTTACTAACTGTACTTCCGATATTCACATCCAAATCATTTATATAAATGTCGAAAAGCTGTGGACCCGGCACCGATCCTTGCTAACCAGTCTCCCATGGGGAACCTTGTTAAACATCTTACTGAAGTCCATATAGATCACATCCACTGCTCTGCCCTCATCAATCCTTTTTTGTTACTTCTTTGAAAAATTCAACCAAGTTTATGGGACATGATTTCCCACACATAAAGCAATGCTGAATATCCCTTGATTTTCAAGTACATGTAAGTCCTTCCTTCAGGATTCCCTCCAACAACTGCCCACCCCACCACTGATGTCAGGTTTGCCGGTCTATAGTTCTCTGGCTTTTCCTTACCACCTTTCTTAAATAGTGGCACCATGTTAGCCAACTTCCAGTCTTCTGGCATTTCACCTGTGACTATCGATGATACAAATATCTCAGCAAGTGGCCCAGCAATCACTTCTCTAGCTTCCCACAGAGTTCTCAGGTACACCTGATCAGGTCCTGAGGATTTATCAATATTTACGCATTTCAAGACTTCCAGCACTTTCTCCTCTGTAATATGGACATTTTTCAAGCTGTCACCATCTATTTCCCCACATTCTATACCTTCATGTCCTTCTCCACAGTAAACACTTATGCAAAATACTCATTTAGTATCTCTCCTATCTCCTGCAGATCCACACATTGGCTGCCTTGCTAATCTTTGAGGGGCCGTATTTTCTCCCTAGTTACCCTTTTGTCCTTTATGTATTTATAAAATTCCTTTGGATTTTCCTTAACCATATTTGCCAAAGTTATCTCATGTCCCCTTTCTGCCCTCCTGATTTCTCTCTTAAGTATACTCCTATTGCCTTTATACTCTTCTAAGGATTCACTCCTGTCTGACATTTGACATATGCTTCCTGCTTTTTCTTAACGAAAACCTCAATTTCTGTAGTCATCCACATTCCCCATACCTACCAGTCTTTCCTTTCACCCCAACAGGATTATACTGTCTCGGAACTCTCATTAGTTCATTTTTGAAGGCTTCTCATTTTCCAGCCATCCCTTTACCTGTGAACATCTGGCCCCAATCAGCTTTTGAAAGTTCTTGCCCTAATACCGTAAAATTGGCCTTCCTCCAATTTAGAACTTCAACTTTTAAATTTTTATTTCGCCATGTTCATTCTCTATACAGCCGAAGTTTTCTTTGGCTTCTTCCTTACCTTTTATACAGTTAAAGAAACTCTTAGCGAACGTCATGATATTTCTTGCAAATTTATTCTCAAAATTTAGCTTCTCCCTCTTTTTAAATTTTTGTTTGTCTTTTGTTAATTTTAAAAGCTTTCCAAATCCTCTTGTTTACAAATAAGATTTGCCATATTGTATATTTATTCTTTCAATTTGAAAGTGTCCTTACTTCCCAGAATAACCATGATTGATTTATCCCCTTCTTAGAATGCTTTTCCTCACTGGGACATATCTTTACTGTGAAGCTTGAACTATTTTATCAAAACTATCACATTCTACGTCAACTGCCTTTCCTGTTGACCTCCTTTCATACTTTACTCCAGCTGACACTGCCCTTATTCTTATGTACTTAACCTTATTTAAGTTAATAATGTTGCTTTTGACCTAAGTTTCTTGTTCTCAAGCTGATTACTAAATTCAACAATGTTAAGGTCACTGTTCCCTCAGAGATCTTTGATTCTGCGATCATTTATTCAACTTGTCTTATTAGACATTAGCAAATGCAAAATACTTGAAACCTTGATTGGATCCATACTATATTCATAGAATCATGGTGTCGTATGCATTGAAACCAGTCTTTCAGCCCATCATGTCTATGCTGACCAGCAAACACCAAATGCCGACACATCCCATTTTCCTGCACTTGGTCCATAGTCTACTAAGCCCTCGCATTTTAGTGCTCATCAAAATGTTTCTTAAGTGTTGTGAGAGTATCTTCTCCACCACCCTCTCAGCTTGCACATTCCATTTTTTTTACCAACCTCTGTGTGAAAAACCTCTTCTCAAATCCTGTAAATGACTTACTCCTCACATTAAACTTATGTCCTTAAGTCTTAGACATGTCAGCCATGGGGAAAATCTGCTCTGTCTATACTTTGTCTTATAATTTTGTCTACCTCAATCAGATTCTCCCCTCAGCCTCCTCTGCTCCAAGGAAAACAAGCTCAGCTTATCCAGTCTCTCCTCATAACCGAGACTTTTCACCTCAGCCACAACCCCAGTGAATCTCCTCTGGCAATTATTTCCTTTCAGTAGTATGGCAACCAGAAATGCACATAGTATTCTACCTAGAGCCAAACTAATGTTTTATAAAGTTGTAATAAGACATCTTTGCTCCTATATTCTATGCCCTGGCTGATGAAAGCAAATATCCTTCATCAACACTTAATTACCTTTGCCGAGTTAAAAATCACACAACATCAACAGGTTTATTTGGAAGCACTAGCTTTCGGAGCACTGCTCCTTCATCGGGTGGTCGTGAGAATAAGATCGTAAGACTCATAATTTATAGCAGAAGTTAACAGTGTGATTTAACTTAAATAATATATTGAAAAAGACCTGGATCATTTGTTAAGTCTCTCACCTTTTAGAATGACCATGTTGGTTTCAATTCTTTCATATGCAAATCACAGAACTTTTTCAAGTTACATTCTCAAGTGAACTTTAACAATTGGTGTCATGTCGGCCCAGATAATGTATTAAAAGTGTGAGTTTCCCTGCGTGAGGCTGTGCCACAATGGTCAGATTGATTCTAATCTAAAAAAATGGATTAACAGAATCTCACATGCAGTTTTTCAGCAAAGTAAAACATAATTCTGCAACTACAAATTCACCCCACAAACTTATATGTGTATGTGTGCATGTGTGAGAGGGTGGGGGTGGGAGTTTGAGTGTCTGTGAGAGAGTGTGTGTATATGTGTGAATGTGGGTGTAAGGGGATATATGTCTGTGAGAGAGTGAGGGTGGGAGTGTATGTTTAACAGTATGAGAGAGGGTCTGCGTGAGTGTATGGGTCTGGAGGAGTGTGTTTGTGTGGGTGTGTGTGTGTATGTAGTGTAATGGAGTCACCTACAGTGACACTCCTACACGCACAGACATCCTTATACACACACACACAAACACATACACAGTCTGACCATTGTGGCACAGGCAGTCTCACACAGAGCAGCTCACATCTTAAATGCATTATCTGGGCCAACATGACACCAATTGGTAATGTTCACTTGAGAATGTAACTTTTAAATGTTCTGTGATTTACATATGAAAAAACTGAAGCCAACCATGTTCAGACTGAGAGGGGATCTGATTGAGACATATAAGATTATTAAAGGATTGGACACTCTGGAAGCAGGAAACATGTTTCCGCTGATGGGTGAGTGCCGAACCAGAGGACACAGCTTAAAAATACGGAGTAGACCATTTAGGACAGAGATGAGGAGAAACTTCTTCACCCAGAGAGTGGTGGCTGTGTGGAATGCTCTGCCCCAGTCTCTGCATTCATTTAAGAAAGAGTTGGATAGAGTTCTCAAGGATAGTGGAATCAAGGGTTATGGAAATAAGGCAGGAACAGAATACTGATTAAGGATGATCAGCCATGATCATATTGAATGGTGGTATAGGCTTGAAGGGCAGAATGGCCTACTCCTGCGCCTATTGTCTATTGTCTATTCTAAAAGATGAGAGACTTAACAAACAATCCAGGTCTTTTACAATATATAATTTCAGTTCCATCACACTGTTAACATTTGCTATAAATTCTGTGTCTTATGATCTTATGCTCCACAACCACCTGATGAAGGAGCAGCGCTCTGAAAGCTTGTGCTTCCAAATAAACCTGTTGGACTATTACATGATGTTGTGTGATTTCAACTTTGTACACTCCAGTTCAATACTGGCATCTCCAAATCATATCTTTGCTGACACCTTTAGCAATTCAAGAACTTGCACGGATCTCCCATTCATTGTGTATATCCTTCCCTTATTAAACCTGCCAAAATTCATCACATCCCATTTATCAGGATTAAATTCAATCTGTCATTGCTCTGCCCAATTCACCAACTGATCGATATCAGACTGTAAATATTGTGATCCTTACCAACTACAAACAGTAATCCAGGAAGCAATAACAATGGAATAATAAGATATTTACTCAAAAAAGTGAAAAACATTTTTAGAATGATACAAGACAAACAGGGTTAATGAACTATTTCCTTCTTCTTTATGTCCAACAATTTTGTTTCTCTTTCAGATTTCTGACATCTATAGTATTTTGCTCCAGTTAAAACATCCACCTGTGTCTCCACTGTGTTTGAAATAAAGAATGCAATTAAAAACTGTATTATACTTTCAGGTGCATATGTCTGTGTGCCAGTTTATGCATATATGACTTCAGGCAGTCTTTTACATTTTTTTGATCTGGCAGAGTAAAGCACCAATAAATATTAATCACCTTACAAATATGCATGTCTGCCCTGCTTCCGTTTCTGGACTAGCAATGGGAAAACCAGTCAGGTTTTCCACACTTTGTCGTTGTGCAGAGACTCTGCCTGGATGATAAATGTTGGTAGATTGTCTAACAAGAATGATCTTGCCAGTGATACATATTCTCCCAGTGTTGCTTGTCCAGACTCATTCAGATTAACAGTCACAGGGGCAAGACACTAAAGAATAGCCACTTACTGTAGAATGATGTTCTATCAAGGACCAACATATTCGGGGGGGGAGATAATGTAAGGCCAAAGATTTTATTCACACAAACAGTGGGTTGAACAAACAAAAATAAAACCTGGTGAGAACTTGCTTCAGATTTTGTATATTTTTATGCCAGTATGTTAAAATTAAATCAGCTATAGCCACTTCCATGGATTCTACTGCAGCATTTGTTTTAAATCATTCATGGATTGTGGATATTACTGGCTAGGCCAAAATATTTTGCCCATTCGCCAAAGGGCAGTTAAGATTCAACTATGATGCTATGTGTCTGGAGTCAAATATAGGCAAGATGAGGTAAGGGAATCAGTGAACCACATGGTAGTTTACAACTATCAACAGTGGTTACATGATTACCATTATATTAGCTTTAAGTTCTAAATCTTTGTTGAGTTTAAATTTTAATGATGAGATTTGGTCTTACGTCACCAGGATATTAGCCTGAATCTCTAGATGAGGAAGGGTCACTGGACTCACAACATTAACACTGTTTTCTCTGCACAGATGCTGCTAGACCTGCTGAGTTTCTCCAGCAATTTCTGTTTTTCCCACAAGATTACTAGTCCAGTCACCTTCCTACTATGTCACTGCCTCCCCCATGGTCAGGGTTCCCACTTTAAAGAAGTTAAACAGATAACCCAAAATGTGGCCAGGAAGAGTTCACCCATTACAAAACCTAGGTGTGCCATTCATTATATTGATTTGGCCAAGAATAAGAGCATTAAGCCCTATGAGCTGGAGGATAGCAGGAGAAGGTTGAATGGGTAATGAATTTTGGATAGCAACAATGTTTTGGAGCTAAGAGAAGGGATGGTTGGGCAAAGAAGAACAATGATGATAGTAATAACAGCAAAGAGATGGATTAACATAAGCAGACATGATGATGATGTAGTCTTAATGACAGAGTCACATGATTAAGCTGCAAACTCTGGCCTAGTGTGATGAGAATGTGTGTGTAGATTAAGGTGTAAACAAAGAGTTCTTACAGAAAGATCCACAGGATCCAACAGCTTTACTTTGGGCGATGAATCAAAGTTAAACCCTAAACACACAACAGAACATAAAGAATGGGAACCTCTTTGACAGGACAATTCCAGATGTGATTCAAGAGGCTCTATCTTATCTATGAATTTGGGTCCTTAGTGAACATTCACATAGTTTATCTGAAGATAAGAGTTTTAGTGAGGTGGTCACTCCTAAGGTTCAGGTAGAGAGTAGCTGGGTGACCACCAGGAGAGGCAAAGGGAGTAGGTGGAGAGTACAAGTATCACCTGTGGCCATTCCTCTTAAAAACAAGTATACCGTTTTGGATAATGTCTGGGGATGAGCGTTCAGGGAAAGCAGCAGTAGCCAGGTTGGTGGCACTATGACTGGCTCTGGGGTACAGTGGGAAAGGATAAAGGTAAATAGGACCTTAATGATAGTAGTCTCAATAGTTATGGGGACAGATAGGAGATTCTGTGGCCACAGCATGGTGTGTTGACTCCCAGATGCCAGGGTCCGGGATGTCTCAGAGTGACTGCACAATGTTCTCAAGGGGGAGAATGAGCAGGCAGACGTCTTTGTGCATATTGGCACAAATGACATGGTAGAAATGGGGATGAGATCCTATGGAGTGATTATAGAGGGCTAGGAAAAAAATTTAAAAACCAGAACCTCATTGGTGATCATCTCTAGAATCCTTCCAGTGAGGGTAAGAAAAAGAGGCTACGGCAGATCCATGTGGCTAAAGAATTGGTGCGGGGACAGGGATTCAGATTTTTAAATCATTGGGATCTTTTCTGGGCTTGTTTAAGAGGGACAGGTTGCACAAACTGGAGGGAGACCAATATCTTGGTGGCCAGGTTTGTTTGTGCTACAAGGGAGGGTAAAACAGGGAATGACAGGGGGTTGGAATCCTCAACAGCAAGTACGGGGCTCAAAGCAGATACAGTTATCATTAATAATAAGTTGAAGAGATAGGTCCGGTTGGAACACAACAGGGAGCAAAGAATGCCTGTTGGATTAAGTTACATTTATTTCAATGCAAGAGGGCTGACAACAAAGGCCAATGAACTCAGGGTGTGGATAGCCACATGGGACTGGGATATAATAGCCATTACTGAAACATGGCTAAGGGAGGGATGGGACTGGCAGCTTAATTTGCCAGAGTATAGGTGCTTTAGGTGGGACAGAGGTAGTGGAAGGAAGGGAGGGGGAGTTGCATTTTTGATTAAGGTGAGTATCACAGTAGTAGTCAGAGATAAAATAAATGAAGGACCATCCAGTGAGGCTTTGTGGGTGGAGCTAAGAAATAGGATGGGAATGGTGACATTGTTGGGGTTATACTATAGGCCCCCAAATACTCAATGGGAATTAGAGGAACAAATGTGTAGGGAGATTGGGGAGACTTGCAGGAGCAATAGGGTTATCATAGTAGGGGATTTTAATTTTTCTAACTTTAGACTGGGACCCCCAGAGTATTAAGGGCTTAGATGGGGTGGAATTTGTTAAGTGAGTTCAGGAAAGTTTCCTCAAGCAGTATACAGAAGGTCCTACTCAGGAATGGGCAAAACCCAACCTACTCTTGGGAATTCGGGCAGGACAGGTGACTAAGGTGACAGTGGGGAGCACTTTGGGACCAGTGACCATACTTCTATTAATTTTAAAATAGTTATGCAGAGGGCCAAAACTAGACTACAAGTTCAAGTTCTAAACTGGGGCAAGGTGCATTTTGATGGCCTTGGACAGGAGGATGCAGAGGTTTATTGGAGGAGTTTGTTTGCAGACAAAGGGACCTCTGGCAAGTGGGAGGCCTTTAGAAGTGAGATAGCTAGAGTTCAAGCTCTATGTTCCAGTGAGGGTGAAGGGCAAAGTTGGCAGAAATAGGGAACATTGGTGACAAGAAATGATGAGGCTTTGACCAAAAAAAAGGAGGTAAGGCTCAGTTATAGGCAACTGGGATCAAGGGAATCCCTGGAGGTATACAAGGGTTTACTGAAGAAGGAAATCAGGAGAGCAAAAAGTGGCCATGAGATAGCCTTGGCTGAGAAGATTAGGGTGAATCCAAAGAGCTTCTTTAAGTATAATAATGGAAAAAGAATAACTAGAGAGAGACTAGGATCCCTCATGGAGAAAAGCGAACATGCATGTGTAGAACTGCAGTAGATGGGCGTGGTTCTTAATGAATATTTCTCCTCAGTGTTCACTATGCAGAAAGACATGAAAACTTGAGAACTTGGGGAAGTTAGTGGTGTTATCTTAGGGAAGTCCATATCTCAGTAAAGGCAGTGCTGGATGTATTAGAATGTAAGAAGGTGGATAAATCTCCTGGTCCTGACCAGATATATCCAAAAATACTGCAAGAGGCTAGAGAACAAAGTGCAAGGACCCTGGCTGATATTTTTGCATCATTGTTAGCCACAGGTGAGGTCCTGGAAGACTGGAGGGTAGTGAATGTTGTGCTATTATTCAAGAAGAACTACAAAGAAAAACCTGGGAATTATAGACCATTAAGCTTAACATCTCTGGTGGGTAAGTTACTTGACAAGATTCTGAGAGATAAGACCGATATGTATGTGGAAAGATAGGGTCTGTTTAGGAGTAGTCAGCATGGCTTTATGAAAGGGAGATCATGCCTCATAAATTTGTTAGAGTTTTTTGATGAAGTGACCAGGAAGATTGATGAGGGCAGGGCAGTAGATGTAGTCTATATGGATTTCAGTAAGGTCTTTGATAAGGTTCCACATGGTAGGCTGCTCTGGAAGGTTAGATCTCATGGAATCCAGGGTGAGCTGGAAAATTGGATACAAAATTGGCTTAATGTTAGGAAGCAGAGGGTAATAGTGGAAGGAGCTGGAAATGTGTTGCTGGAAAAGCGCAGCAGGTCAGGCAGCATCCAGGGAACAGGAGAATCGACGTTTCGGGCATAAGCCCTTCTTCAGGAATGAGGAAAGTTTGTCCAGCAGGCTAAGATAAAAGGTAGGGAGGAGGGACTTGGGGGAGGGGCGTCGGAAATGTGATAGGTGGAAAGAGGTCAAGGTGAGGGTGATAGGTCAGACTGGGGTGGGGGCGGAGAGGTCGGGAAGAAGATTGCAGGTTAGGAAGGCGGTGCTGAATTCAATGGATTTGACTGAGACAGGGTGGGGGGAGGGGAAATGAGGAAACTGGTGAAATCCGAGTTCATCCCTTGTGGTTGGAGGGTTCCTAGCCGGAAGATGAGGCGTTCTTCCTCATCTTCCGGCTAGGAGAGGAAGAACGCCTCATCTTCCGGCTTGGAGAGGAAGAACGCCTCATCTTCCGGCTAGGAGAGGAAGAACGCCTCATCTTCTGGCTAGGAGAGGAAGAACGCCTCATCTTCTGGCTAGGAGAGGAAGAATGCCTCATCTTCCGGCTAGGGGAGGAAGAACGCCTCATCTTCCGGCTAGGAGAGGAAGAACGCCTCATCTTCCGGCTAGGAACCCTCCAACCACAAGGGATGAACTCGGATTTCACCAGTTTCCTCATTTCCCCTCCCCCCACCCTGTCTCAGTCAAATCCATTGAATTCAGCACCGCCTTCCTAACCTGCAATCTTCTTCCCGACCTCTCCGCCCCCACCCCAGTCTGACCTATCACCCTCACCTTGACCTCTTTCCACCTATCACATTTCCGACGCCCCTCCCCCAAGTCCCTCCTCCCTACCTTTTATCTTAGCCTGCTGGACAAACTTTCCTCATTCCTGAAGAAGGGCTTATGCCCGAAACGTCGATTCTCCTGTTCCCTGGATGCTGCCTGACCTGCTGCGCTTTTCCAGCAACACATTTCCAGCTCTGATCTCCAGCATTTGCAGACCTCGCTTTCTCCTAATAGTGGAAGGAGGCTTGTCAGATTGGAGACCTGTGACTAGTGGAGTGCCTCAGGAATCAGTGCTGGGCCCATTCCTGTTTGTTATCTATTTCAATGATTTGGATGAGAATGTACAAGGCATGATTACTAAGTTTGCAAATGACTCTAAAATAGGTGGTATCATGGACAGTGAGGAAGGTTATCGAAACTTGCAGCAGGACTTTGATCCGCTGGGGAAGTGGGTTGAGAAATGGCAAATGAAGGTTAATATAGATAAGTGTGAGGTCTTGCATTTTGGAAAGTCAGATCTGGGTAGGAGTTTCATGTTGAATGGAAGGGCCTTGAGAGTGTAGTGAAACAGAGGGACCTTGGAGTTCAGGTTCATAGTTCTCAGGAAGTGGAGTCACAGGTAGACAGGCCAGTGAAGAAGGCTTTTAGCACACTGGCCTACATCAGTCAGGGCACTGAGTATAGAAGTTGGGAAGTTATGTTGCAGTTGTATAGGGTGTTGGTGAGACTGCATTTGGAGTATTGCGTTCAGTTTTAATTCCCTTGTTAGAGGAAGGATGTTAATAAACTGGAAAGAGTGCAAAATAAATTTGCAAGGATGTTGTCTGGGCTTAATGGTCTGAGTTATAGGGAGAGGTTGGACAAGCCAGGACTCTCTTCTTTAGAACTTAGGACACTGAGAGGGGAACCTTATAGAAGTGTATAAGGTCATGAGAGGCATGGATAGGGTGAATGCACTCAGTCTTCTTCCTAGGGTTGGAGAATCAAGGATGAGAGGGCATCAAGTTTAAGGTTAGAGGAGAAAGAATGAAAGGGAACCTGAGGGGTACCTTTTTTTTACACAGAAGATGGTACACGTATGGAATAAGCTGCCAACAGAAGTGGTTGAGGCAGGTAAATTAACAACATTTAAAAGGCATTTGGACAAATACAAGGACAGGAAAGGATTAGAAGGTCATGGGCCAAGTGTAGGAAAATAGGGTTAGCGTGGATGGGCATTTTGTTCAGCATAGACCAGTTTGGGCCAAAGGGTCTGTCTCTGTGCTGTAGGACTCTATGACTCTATTTCAACATGCTTGCTTCTTGCTGACCTTATCTGGGTGTGTTGAGACCTTGGGCACAGTTAAGGCCAAGGACTTATTAAAGAGGGTTAAGTGTTTATTTGGTCAACCATTTTCACTGAAATGGTCTCTCCTTCATCTATGTCTTCTGAGAAAAAAAGAACAAAGTTGAAACAATAACATTCATGAAATGTATTCCTTAACTACCTGTAATGACCAGCTTTGAATCTTCAATCCGACTGAATTTCTTCACTTTAGAGATTTGGCTTTGTCAAACTATGCAGAGGCATCAAGCACAGGGTGAGTGGCTCATTTGCTTTATTATGATGATATTTTCTCTATACTAACTTTCCACTTCCTCTCTGAAATCTTATCATCTTGTCCTGAGATATGATATCACTTAAGTGTGTGGTGCTGCATTTTGGAAAAGCAAATTAGGGTAGTATTTATACACTTAATGGTGAGGTCCAGGGGAGTTGAACAAAGAGACCTTGGAGTGCAAATTCCTTGAAAGTGGAGTCGCAGGTAAATGGAATAGTGAAGAAGATGTTTGGTATGCTTGCCTCTATTGGTCAGTGCATTGAGTATGGGAGTTGCGATGTCATGTTGCAGCTGTATAGGACATTGTTTCAGCAACTTTTGGAATACTGCACCCAATTCCGGTCTCCCTGCTGTAGAAAAGATGTTGTGAAATTTGAAAGGGTTCAGAAAAGATTTACAAGGATTTTGCCAAGGTTGGAAGGTTTGAGCTATAGGGAGAGGCTGAATAGGCTGGGGCTATTTTCCTTGGAGCACTGAAGGCTGTGGGGTGACTTTTTAGAGGTTTATAAAATCAAAAGGGGCATGGATAGGGCAAATAGCCAAGATCTTTTACCTGGGGTAGTGGAGTCCAAAACAAGAGGGCAGAGGTTTAAAGTGAGAGGAGAAAGATTTAAAGGGATCTAAGGGGCAACATTTTCATGCAGTGGGTGGTACGGGCATGGAATGAGCTGTCAGAGGAAGTGGTGGAGGCTGGTACAATAACTTCATTTAAAAGACATCTGGATGGGTATTTGAATAGGAAGGGTTGACAATGGTAGGGACCAAATGCTGGCAAATGGGACTAGATTAATTTGACATATTTGGCTGACATGAACAAGTTGGACTGAAGGGTCTGTTTCCATGCTGTACAGCTCAATGACTCTAGGTACTGATAGAAACTATTCCCACACAGCATCTGCCACATTCAGACCGAAAACCTGAGTGAAGCAAAGCTAATCTCTACCTCTGATCCCCCAACTCTCACTCCCTCATGCTTCTAGCTAGAATCATTGCATAACAACCTGAATTACGAGTCCTCATAATAATTTCATTCAAATGTAAGTTCCAAATACCGATCTCCTGCCACCATCCTGATGACAATCAGATAACTTGACATCTCCTGAGAACCAAATCCAGATCGCACCTGTGGTATGCCAGAAATAGCACACCAAGAAGTAGATTTATCATGTTGGATACCGTGGGGTAGCTGGAATGTGTCAACTTTTCAGCTAGCTCTTTCGATAGGTTGGAACAAATTACTACTGTGGGCGGCACGGTGGCACAGTGGTTAGCACTGCTGCCTCACAGCGCCAGAGACCCGGGTTCAATTCCCGCCTCAGGCGACTGACTGTGTGGAGTTTGCACATTCTCCCTGTGTCTGTGTGGGTTTCCTCTGGGTGCTCCGGTTTCCTCCCACAGTCACAAAGATGTGCAGGTTAGGTGAATTGGCCATGCTAAATTGCCTGTAGTGTTAGGTTAAAAGGTGTAAATGGCCATACTAAATTGCCCGTAGTGTTAGGTTAAAAGGGGTAAATGTAGGGGTATGGGTGGGTTGCGCTTCGGCGGGTCGGTGTGGACTTGTTGGGCCGAAGGGCCTGTTTCCACACTGTAAGTAATCTAATCTAATCTAATCTAATCTAATCTAAAAGAGATTGATATGGTTTTTTTGCTTGCATTTAATTAAATCTCCTTCATGAGGCTGATTTTATTAGATCTTACTTTCCTATGTTCTATCGACACTTTCAAAGAACAAAGAACAGTACAACACAGCAACAGGCCTTTCTGCCCACTGAGATTGTCACATGATGCCATTCTAATCTAAAACCTTTTTGTCTCTGTGTGGCATATATCTCTCTATTTCCCACCTATTTGTATATCTGCCAAAATGCCAATTAAATATTGCTATTGTATCTATCTGCACCACGTCCTCAGTCAACACATTTCAGACACTTAGCATCTTCTGTGCAAAAAAACTTGGCTCTCACATCTCCTTTAAACCTACCCCCATTTACCTTAAACCTATGTTCCCTAGTATTTGACCATTCTACCCTGGGAAAAAATCTCCAACTATCCATTCTATCCATGCCTCTCATAATTCTGTAAACTTCTATCAGGTTGTCCCTCATCTTCTGATGTTCAAGCGAAAACAAACCAAGTTTTTCAATCTCTCCTCATTGCTAATACACTCCAAACCAGGCAGCATCCTGGTAAACCATTTTTGTACTCGCTCCAAACCCTCCACATCCTTTTGGTAATGTGGCAACCAGAAATGTACACAATATTCCAAATGTAGCTGCACTGAAGTTGTATACAGCTGCAACATAATTTGCCAATCTTTCTACTCTGTGCCCTGACCAGTGAAGGCAAGCATGCGGTATGCCTTCTTGATTATTTTAGCCACATGTATTACCAATTTCAGAGAACTGTGAACTTGCACATCATACCTCTATATGTTGATGTTACTCAAGGTTCTACTAATAATGTATACTTCCCTCCCGCATCAGATCTTCCAAAATGCATAACTGCATTTGTCCAGATTAAACTTCATCTGCCACATCTCTGCTCAAGTCTCCATCCTATTATATCCCTCTGCATCATTCAGCAATCCTCCTCACTATCTGCAGATCCTCAATCTTTGTATTGTCTGGAAACTTACAAATCAGGCCACCTGCATTCTCCTCCCAACTACATATATATTTTTCAGACAACAGGAATCCTGTTACTGATCCCTGTGGAACACCATTGATCACAGATCTCTAGTCAGAAAATCACCATTCTACCACTACGTTCTGTCCTTAATGATGCAGTTCTGTATCCATCTTATCAGTTCCGCTATGGATCGTATGCGACTTCACCTTATGTATCAACCTGCTGTGAGGGACATAGGCAAATCCTTTGCCAATGTCCATATAGACACTGTCTGTTATCTTGCCCTCATCAATCACCTTTCTCATTTCCTCTAAAAGCTCAATCACGTTTGGGAGACACAACATTTCTCGCACAAACCTACGCTAATTGCCTATTGTTAATAAATTCACATTTTCACAAATATGAGTAAATCTGATCCCTAAGAACCTTCTCCAATAATTTCCCTTAAACAAAGGAACAATGTTGGCTATCCTCCAGTCCTCTGTGACATATCCTGTGACTAAAGAGGACACAGAGATTTCATACAAGGCCCCAGCAATTTTCTCACCTGTCTACTTCAGCATTCTGGGAAATATCCCATCAGGTCCTGGGGACTTGTCTACATTAATGCTTTTCAAAACACCCAACACCTCCTTTTCGTATGTTGACATGCTGTTGAATACAAACATACCCCTCCCAATGTGAATATTGATGCAAACTATTTGTTTTGGACATCACCCACTTCCTCTGGCTCCATGTATAAACTCCCTCCTTTGTCCTTGAGTGAACCCTATTCTTGCCTCATATATAGATAAACCATTGTGGGATTTTTCATAATTCTGTTTTCATGGCCTCATTAAACCCCCCCCCCACTTTTCCCCCAATTTATTATTTGAGTTATTTAAAAATTATTCATTCATGGGATGATGTCATCGCTGGCCAGGCCTGCATTTATTGCTAATCCCGGCTATCTTTGTATTCCTTGAGGGTTCTGCCAGTCTTCTGTTTTCTAAACCTTAAGTATGCCTCCTCTTACTTTCCAGTGACATCAATTTGTTGTAAGCTCTAGATGAATGCCATAAAAGTAATTATCTCCTCAAAAATGTTTCTATCACTTCCCTCTTCATCTCCAGGTGCCAGGAAGGGCTGAGGATTGCTGGCCATCAACCTTTATTGTTCAAGATCTGTTGATACCAAGTTTCCTGAGAGATGTCTACAGTCTACTTAATGACATCAGTTCATTCGATGGCAAAGACAAATAAAGTAATTCCATAAATAAAAAATACTTCCAACGAAGTTTGCAAAAGCACTCACACAATATTTTGTATATTTTGGGATTTCCCCACAGTATTTTGACCTACGCAAGCCCAGATTTCATTTATAAAGACACTCTCCCTACTGGGCTGACATGAGGAGTGCTAATAGGCTTAAAAGTGTTACCATGGCTGTTTGAAAACAGAGATGTAAGGAATAGTTGATTCAAAGGTAAAATAAATGTTGAGTTCCTGGTAGTTCTGTTGGTCAAAGGCGATGCAAAGTTGATTTGTATTGCTGGGAAGTTTCCAGGTTTGATTCATGCCCTCTGGGACTGCAGTTAATTAACTGGGACTGCAGTCTAATTTTCCCTGCTTTGTGTGTCTGAAATTGTCAAAGACGAAGAGAAATACAGAAAAAAAGAACAGCAATATGCCATTCAATTATAATGTTATAAAAACTCAACTGGTCCAAACATGCCCTTTAAGGAAGGAACTCTACGACATTGACCTGGTTTGACCTGCATGTGTCTACAGATCCACAGCAATGTGGCTGGCTCTTAACTGTGTCCTGAAATGGCCGAGCAAGCCATCTATTTCAAGAACAATAAATGCTGGCTTTGCCAACATGACCACATCCACGAAAGAATTCTCCCCGTGTCTGCTTGGGTTTCCTCCGGGTGCTCCGGTTTCCTCCCACAGTCCAAAGATGTGCAGGTCAGGTAAATTGGCCATGCTAAATTGTCTGTAGTGTTAGGTAAGGGGTAAATGTAGGGGTGTGGGTGGTTGGCGCTTCGGCGGGTCGGTGTGGACTTGTTGGGCCAAAGGGCCTGTTTCCACACTGTAAAGTAATCGAATCTAATCTAATTACAAAGGGGCAACAATTACAAAGGGGCGGCACGGTGGCACAGTGGTTAGCACTGCTGCCTCACAGCGCCAGAGACCCGGGTTCAATTCCCGCCTCAGGCGACTGACTGTTTGGAGTTTGCATGTTCTAAATTGTCCGTAGTGTTAGGTAAGGGGTAAATGTAGGGGTATGGGTGGGTTGCACTTCGGCGGGTCGGTGTGGACTTGTTGGGCCGAAGGGCCTGTTTCCACACTGTAAGTAATCTAATCTAATCTAATCTGAAATCTTGTGATTGCAAATAAACATGTTGGACTATAACCTTGTGTCATCAGACTTCTGACCTTGTCCACCCAGTCCAAAACCGGCACCTCCACATCATGATCAATTGGAAGAGGCATTGGAGATGGGGCAAAGGCACAAAATGTATTCTGGATGGAGGACTTCATTGGAAAACACTGAGTATGGTCCACTAGTACCACCACTGACTCTTACAATATTAACATGCTGAGCAAGACCAAAAATATTGGCAGTTCAGCTGGAAACACTGCCTGCAGGTAAACAAACACTGTAGATAGCACTCTCCTTGGTTAGAACTTGAACTGCATATTTACTAATTTCAAATGGTAGCTGTAATGTTATTTCAACTTAGGAATCAATACTAGTAGTACAGTACCCCAGTGCATAGCTCAAACAGAATTTGAAGACCAAGTGTATTTAGAAAACTATTTAGTCTGATAAGTCTCTTCAGATCAGCATGTGGCATTCACCAGGATCTCAACTGCTTTCAAAGTATTGCCTTGCCATCTGTTCTTCTCAGGTAATGACTTTTCAGGACATATGGCCACAGAGCAAACAAGGTCCAATGAGGGGAATTGAGAAATGCAAATTAGGGCACTCGACATCTCTGAATCTTCTGAGCTTTGACATTCTGCCTATGTTGGGTTACTGAAGGGAATACTGATGTCTAAAGCAAAGGCACTTTGAATGCTGATGGGTACATATTATACAAAGGTCCTGTATTTGCATGGTTCCCTCATGTTTCATTCAACTTATTGCCAAAGGGCTGAAGCTAAAAGCAGTGTTTCACCATCACTGCAAATAGCTTTCCCAGAAGTTAAAGGGGAATAGCATTCTACTGATTTACCATATTGTTGTAAATGTCAGAAAAGGTATCAGTTGCACACTAACTAATGTCTCTTGATCCTGTCTTCTTGTATGCCTTTTGTGATTGATTTTTAGATGCTCAGGGATCAAAGAAAGAATGTGCATGTTTTATGCATTTCAGTGTCAGCCTTGGCTCAGTGGTATCACCTCTAAGCCAGAAGGTTGTGAGTTCAAGTCCAGATCCTATGACTTAAGCAAATAATCTCAGCTGACATCTTGTCAGAGGTGGTTATCATCTGGTGAGACATGAAGCTGAAATTATGCCTGGCCTCTCAGGTGACCGTAAGGGTTTCATAACTATTAAAAGATGACCTCAACTATTTGAGGAAAACCAGGGGAGTTCTTTTTATCTCTTGATCAACATTTACCTATCAACAAGTGGCATTTAAAACAAAACATATGGTCATTTGTTCATTGCTGTTTGCAGGACTTCACTTTCTACCGATTAGTAACCACATTACAACAGTGACTAAACTAATTAAAGCAAAGCAGTTCTGACTGCACAGTTCATCTAAAATATCCCACACTCACTGTTCAAACGAGAATAGTAAAGTTCTCCTATTATGTTAGTTAATCTTTATTCCTTTATTACCAATGCCTGAAAACAGATTATTCTGTCACTTACTTCAGTACTGTTTGTTTGTTGTGTGAAAATTTGCCACTGTATTTACCTTCATTCCAATAGTAATCTCTTTTCAAAGATTTGACTGTGTAGTATTTTGGAACATCTTGATTAGATTAAATTCTCTATGAAAATAAATAAGTCCTTTGCATTTGATCTGCCTGTACCTTAATCTGAGTTTACTGGAATCATACATCTCAATCATCAAGTGGAGCACATTTCAATGGGTTAACATCTGGCAATAGTGATCATATTATAAATAGAATTAAAACCATTATGGTAAGTGACTAAAAGAATTCAGTGATATAAATACCTAAGTATTTTAAGAAGGGTGAATGTTTCATGTTGTTCATTAGAACAGCAAAGTTAGAGTTTTGTAGGTTTTAAACAAGACCACAACTAGGGCCAAAGAGCAAGGGATGGAGGAAAGGACTGAACAGAAAAGGAAGATTTATGATATTTGGAGGGTAGGGCTGCTTATAACTCATGGTGCAGGTCAAAAACAGATGTTAATTGGACAATAGGTGGGCCTAGAGGAGAGGTCAATGATTCCAGCTGAACTACCACAAGCATCCAGTGATAAAGAAAATGGGACAGTGGTCATTTAAGATGCATCTGGACAGATGCAGGAGTAGATGGGGAGCAGAGGGATACAAAAGTACATTTGGATCGGCTCAGGCTTAGAGGGCCGAAGGGCCTGTTCCTGGGCTGTAAACTTTCTTTGTTCTTTGTTCTTCATAAGCTAAAGCTGTAGTATTTAATGCTGAGACCAGAGTACTCTGAAAAGTCACGTTGAAAGATAAGGTACAGTATCAAATTGCTTCTTGATATGTTCCCTTTCCAACATTTTCTATTTCTATATCATTTGAAAACAAAATAAAAATCATAAATTAATCTACTTTCTCCTCATTATGTTGGCTGAAGATTTGGAGTCATAGAGTCATAGAGATGTATAGCATGGAAACAGACCCTTCATTCCAACCTGTCCGTGCCGATCGGATATCCCAACCCAATCTAGTCCCACCTGCCAGCACCTGGCCCATATCCCTCCAAACCCTTCACATTCATATACACTTCCAGATGCCTTTTAAATGTTTCAATTGTACTAGCCTCCACCACTTCCTCTGGCAGCTCATTCCATACACATACCATCCTCTGAGTGAAAAAGTTGCCTCTTAGGTTCTTTTATATTTTTCCTCTCTCACCCTAAAACTATGCTCTCTAGTTCTGAACTTACCTACCCCAGGGAAAAGACTTTGTTTATTTACCCTATCCATGCCCCTCATAATTTTGGAAACATCTATAAGGTCACCTCTCAGCCTCCGACGCTCCAGAGAAAACAGCCTTAGTCTATTCAACCTCTCCGAGAGCTCAAATCTTCCAACCCTGGCAACATCCTTGTAAACCTTTTCTGAATCCTTTCAAGTCTCCCAACATCTTTCCGATAGGAAGGAGACCAGAATTGCACGCAATATTCCAACAGTGGCCTAACCAATGTCCTATACAGCTGCAACATAACCTCCCAACTCCTGTACTCAATACTCTGACCAATAAAGGAAAGGAGACCAAACACCTTCTTCACTATCCTATCTACCTGTGACTCCATTTTCAAGGAGCTATGAATCTGCACTCCAAGGTCTCTTTGTTCAGCAACACTCCCTAGGACCTTATCATTAAGTGTATAAGTCCTGCTAAGATTTGCTTTCCCAAAATGCAGCACTTCGCATTTATCTTAATCTGCCCACTTCTCAGCCCGTTGGCCCATCTGATCAAGATCCCATTGTAATCTGAGGTAACTTTCTTCGCTGTCCACTATACCTCCAATTTTGGTGTCATCTTTAAACTTACTAACTATACCACTTATGCTCACTTCCAAATCATTTATATAAATGATGAAAAGTAGTAGACCCAGCACCGATCCTTGTGGAACTCCACTGGTCACAGGCCTCCAGTCTGAAAAACAACCCTCCACTACCACCCTCTGTCTTGTACCTTTGTACCAGTTCTGTATCCAAATGGCTAGTTCTTCCTGTATTCCATGAGATCTAACCTTGCTCACCAGTCTCCCATGGGGAACCTTGTCAAATGCCTTACTGAAGTCCACATAGATCACATCTACTGCTCTGCCCTCATCAAGTTTCTTTGTTACTTCTTCAAAAAACTCAATCAAGTTTGTGAGACATGATTTCCTACACATAAAACCATGTTGACCATTCCTAATCAGTCCTTGCCTTTCCAAATACATGTACATCCTGTCCCTCAGGATGCCCTCCAACAACTTGCCCACCACCGACATCAGGCTCACTGGTCTATAGTTCCCTGACATGTCCTGACCACCCTTCTTAAACAGTGGCACCACGTTCGCCAGCCTCCAGTCTTCTGGCACCTCACCTGTGACTATCGATGATATAAATATCTCAGCAAGAGGCCCAGCAATCACTTCCCTAGCTTCCCAGAGTTCTCGGGTACACCTGATCAGGTCCTGGGCATTTATCCACTTTTATGCATTTCAAGACATTCAGCACTTTCTCTTCTGTAATCTGGACATTTTGCAAGATGTCACCATCTATTTCCCCACATTCTATATCTTCCATATCCTTTTCCACATTAAATACTGATGCAAAATACTCGTTTAGTATCTGCCCCATCTCCTGCGGCTCCACATAAAGGCTGCCTTGCTGATTTTTGAGGGGCCCTATTCCCTCTCTAGTTACCCTTTTGTCCTTACTATTTGTACAAACCCTTTGGATTCTCCGTAATTCTATTTGCCAAAGCTATCTCATTTCCCATTTTTGCCCTCCTGATTTCCCTCTTAAATAGATTAGATTATATTAGATTAGATTAGATTACATTACAGTGTGGAAACAGGCCCTTCGGCCCAACAAGTCCACACCGACCCGCCGAAGCGAAACCCACCCATACCCCTACATTTACCCCTTACCTAACACTACGGGCAATTTAGCATGGCCAATTCACCTGAGCTGCACATCTTTGGACTGTGGGAGGAAACCGGAGCACCCGGAGGAAACCCACGCAGACACGGGGAGAACGTGCAAACTCCACACAGTCAGTCGCCTGAGGCGGGAATTGAACCCGGGTCTCAGGCGTTGTGAGGCAGCAGTGATAACCACTGTGCCACCATGCCGCCCACTAAGTATACTCCTACTTTCTTTATACTCTTCTAAAGATTCACTTGATCTATCCAGTCTATACCTGACATATGCCTCTTTCTTTTTCTTAAACAAACACACAATTTCTTTAGTCATCCAGCATTCCCTATACTGTAAATATATTCCTTACTTTAAAAACAGAAGGCTGGCTGTGACTCTGGATGGATTCAGCGCTCAAAACCCTGTGGTGACTCTGTAACCCAAGCGGGGGGGGGGGGGCGGTCACGTGACGTCCCTGTCTCGCACCCGGAAGAGTGCGGGGTGGTCACGTGACCTCCCGTTTCGCGCCTTGGAAGTGGGTCGAGGAGGTCACGTGATGCTCCATTTCGCGGGCAAAAGAAGGTCACGTGGGGTCAGACAGCTAGGAATGCGAGGAGACGGGGAATGGAGTCAGACCAACACCCAATCAGAAGATAATTCTACCTCAGTGTTTATATGACGTTTTTATTGTATAAAAGACTGGGGCAGGGATAAAACGAGGTCTTACTTTTTGAACTGACACACTTTGTAGTTTGTCAGGGACAAAGAGGTTTAGACCCAGAGCTCTGAATGCTTTGTCCACTTACTGTGTAAAATAAATTAAGAGTGTGAGACCGAATATCTTCTCCTATTGCTTCATTTAAAAGAACACGCAGGACTTGGCTCACACATAGAAGAAAGTAAATTTAAATTGGTAGATTGAGCCAAAGTCCAACAATTTGGTGACCACGACGTGATGAAGACGGAGAAGTGACGGAAAGAGAGAAAAATAGAAACAACGGACAACTGGCGTTTGATGACAACAACAAGCAGCGCCACATAAAAAAAAGGTGAGCAGACGCCTGTTTACATCGAAGTTCTGCAATTGGAGATACTAAATTGATTGTTGTCATTATACTGCAAGTGTCCTGGTAATAGTAAGTGGACAAAGTATTGATAAGGTTCGTACGGGTTTAAAGTCCCTTGGGGTTAGAGTCCCCATAAAAGCAACAAGGTACGTAAGTGTGAGGAGGTTTAAAGTCCACTGAGCAGGATCTCATAAAAGCAACGCTCACAAATTTTGATGTATGATTGATGTTTTGTAAGTTTTAGAAATTATATTGGGGAATGTACGGAGGGTGGTAGAAAAGCCAGTAGCGTTTTGAAAACCAAGACGGTGGTGTTTCAGTGAGAGAGAGTTGGTAGTGGAGACCAAAAACTGCTGATAAATCTCGCTGAAAGGGTCAGTCGCTTGGGTGTATTTCATCCAAACTGACCAGCCACCGGCTTTGTCTTTGATTGGGTTGGTTGTTTGGTTATATTTATACCTAAACTAACTGACTACTGGACGGGAGGATTAAAATAAAAATACATAAAATGGAAGGGGAGTTTGATAAAGAGTGTGAAGAATATGGAGGATGTTCTTCCGATTTAATGTTGTCCATAAAACAGCAGTGGGGTAAAGCCAGAAGTCAGTTAGTCAGTGGGCTTGCAAAGAATAAACAAAAAACAATGCTGGAGAAATATAATAAGATTTGGGAGGAATTACAGAAACAAGGCAAAGTCCCTAAAGATGAGGAGAAGAAGAAATTGTCACTGTTTTTAGGAAAAGCAGAAGAGCAAGCTAAATTAGAAGTAGAAGAGCACATGAAGGGAAAGAAAGGGTCAATATTAGTTAGAAGAAAGTGGACAAAAGAAGGAGGGGAGAAAGAAGAGAGGAGGATTCATCTGCACAACATGACGTTAGCCTGTATGGCGGTAGAAACATTACAAAAGGGAGTAGGTGGTACCTTTACAACAGATTTGACAAAGGAGATAGAAAAGGCAGGACCATCTGCGCCATTATATCCTAAATTGCCTGTGGTACAATCACCGCCTCCATATCCTGTAATACAAATGCCACTTATGTATGTTCAAGAAGGGGTGTTAGACATGCGAGAAGTAGGAACAAGAGAGTACAATGTAGTAAAACAGAGACTGGCGGAGGCTGTAGAAGAAAACATTAGAAAAGTAGAAAAATTAACATTAGAAGTTGATCAGAGGGTTAAGGAAGCGGAGGAAGCAAATAGGGTGACAATGATGCACAGTAGGAATAAAGAACAGCTAAAACAGGGGAGATATTTTCCAGTGCAGAGAATATAGTACTGAGAATGAAAAGAGGGGAAGATTACATGATTCAGGTCAGTTATTGGATGATGGGTTCTCAGACAGAAGAAGGAGAGATTTGAGGGAAGAACAGGATAGAGAGAAATTGGATGAGGAGGTGTCTAAAAGTAGTATAGATATTGAGGACGAAGAATCCCTGACAGACAATGATCCAAACACCTATCCGGTCACCTTGAAAGGTCACTCACAATGCATACTGAACATGGCCCTCCACTGAAGCCCCTCCCTAAACTAAGTTACAACTTGCGTCAAAGAGACACATTACGACAACCTATAAAGTATCAGCACCACCAAATGCCATTAATTTACAGAGGCTCTTATCTGGGGAATGTCTATCAGCCTTTTACATTTACTGACATGAACTGTATCCTGGATAAAATGCCCCCACCCATGGAGGGGGGTGGGCCCTGGATGGTAAAGTTTTCTCAATATACACTAGGGTACAAGTTAGCCATGGGCGATTGGAGAGCATTGCTGGGTAAGCAATTGAATATGTGGGAAATACAGCAGATTGAAGCGTCTGCGGGGACCACCTTATTACCTGATTCGGAACCGTTTGTGCAGCATGCCACCAGTGTGGGAAGGGCAATGAGGGATAGGTTTCCGATTCCACCGGGAGCAATGCACTCACTCACCTTCACAATGAAGGAGGGTGAGGATATGTCTGTCTTTTTGGCTAGGTGTAAGGACACGTGGGCAGATACTGCGGGGAGCCATCCATGGTCAGGTCATCTACAGACCACGTTGTTTAGGAATGCCGTCATGACAGGGATGCCAAAGGAAGTAAAAGAGGCAATGGAGAGTAATCCTGACATCCCAGGTTGTACTACAGAACAGTGGGAAAAACATTTGATGCATCACATGAAGCGTTACAGGACAAAACAGGATGAGGATAAACAGAGTAATGAGTCAGCTAAAGTGCAGTTGCTGAAGTTACAGCTTGATGAGGCTAGAAGGAAGGCTAATGATACAAAGAAGGCCTCCCAACAGACGACGAATCAGATGGTTCAGCGGCCATTGCCCCAAAACAATCCACCAAGTTTAGATCCAACACCTGATTGGATGCCACCCTACCCCCAATATGGGGGCAGACCAATAGGTGTACCGGGAGGAATGCATGGTAGAGGAAGGGGCCGCGGAGGATTTAGAGGTCAGCCACTCAACACCTGTTTTGAATGTGGCCAACCCGGGCATTGGAGAAGGGATTGTCCCATGTTGTGGGGAACCCAGGGAGGCCAGGGATTGATCCGAGGACGATATCTCCGTGCAAGTCAGCCTCCTCTTCAACAGGCTGTTCAGCCTTATCAAGTCCCAAATGCAGCTGCAGCCCCAGGGCAAGGACAGTACCCCCAAACTATGCTGGAAGGGCAGGGGTATGAAGATTGATGGGGCCCGAGAACCCAGGGGCATGTGGGGTTGGCAGACCCCTATATGCAAATGAGGGTAATGGACAAGAATCTGTCTTTTTTGGTTGACACAGGTGCAAGATTTTCTACCATCACTTGTGATATACCTCGGTCAAACATGTCATCCTCTAGTGTCCAGTTAGTAGGGTTCTCGGGTAAACCAGAAAATCTGCCTTTGACGTCGCCACTGATCACATCAGTGGCCGGACAGACTTTTCGTCACCAGTATATTTCATCACCTGCATGCCCCGTGAATTTGATGGGACGTGACCTGCTGGTGAGATGCAGGGTTTTGGTTTTGTGCGGACCAGACGGACTGGTGGTGACCTTTCCAAATGGCCATTCCGTCAACTGTTCTATGACAATGATTCACTCTGGATCCCAAATGATGCTATCACCGGACACATCACCAATGGCAGAAGGGCAGTGTGCAGATATATACTGGGGACTTCTCGAACCCGAAAACAGGCAGAACAACGGCATACAGTCTTTATACAGTCAATGGCGACCCTGGGTTCAGATGTTGCATCCCTATGCTCCTCCTGCAGATCCCCTTCATGTTACTTTATATTATGATAGAGATGATAATGAAATTTATCAGCATGCATTCTATCAGTACCTAGAAGGGACTCAATGGGATACTTCCTCCAGTTGCATTCTGCTTGGAAACGAAGGTGTGGCAGGTGTTGTTGAATTAACTGCAGAACAGTTGGAATGGTATGAGATGTCTGAAGAAGCAATACCTCATGTCACATTGGCCATGCATGCTGAATATCAGGCCAAGGATCTGGGACCTATGTCCAAACGCTTGATGGTGTTAATGGACTGGGTGTGGACTCAGTTACCCGGTTTACAATATTCACCATCGGAGGAAGCCTATAGAATTATGTACAGGACAACTGATAAGGTACTGCTGGAACATAGGCAGATTGAACGGTTTCATGGTAGGGAAAAAACAGACCATCCACAGGCTGCGGCGATGCTTGACTCTCTACCAGATACCTTGTGGTCAGCAAGTTCAACGGACGTTGGTTACTGCAAACACGTCACACCAATCACATTTGATTTAATAGACCACACTCCGATTTGGCAGAGACAATATTCACACAAACCAGAGGCTGAAGCCGGCATTGCCGACACAATTGAAGGATTGTTAGCAGCAGGGGTGCTAGAACCCTCCCAGTCAGCTTGGAACACCCCTATCTTACCTGTAGAGAAGCAGAATACAGGCAGATATAGGATGGCGCATGATCTTCGATGGATTAATAGTGTCGTTTCTACTCCAACAGTTCCAGTTCCAAACCCCTACACTGCATTGTCTGTCCTGACCCCTGACCATAAGTGGTTCTCGTGCATTGATCTGGCCAACGCGTTCTTTTGTTTGCCCTTAGCTGATCATTTGAGGGACATTTTTTCATTTACCTATAAAGGTCAACAATTACGTTATACAAGGGTCCCTCAAGGGTTTATTTTGTCACCTGAGGTGTTTAATCAGGTACTGAAACAGCAGCTGAAGGATCTGACGCTCCCAAAGGGGGTGGTATTGATCCAGTATGTGGATGACATTCTTTTGGCGGCACCCGATCATGTTTCGTGTCTGGAAGCCACAAAGTCGTTGCTGTTTCACCCGTATAGTGTCGGTTTTAAAGTTTCACGGGTTAAATTGCAATGCTGCAGACAAACGGTGTCTTTTCTGGGTAGAATTATTTCTGCTAAGGGAACAGGTGTGTCTCCGTCCCATAGATCCTCCTTTCTGCATCATACCAAACCAGTCACTGTAAAAGACATGCTCTCATTTCTTGGGTTGGCAGGATACAGTAGACAATTTATTGCATCATATGGGGAGCTCACTTTCCCTTTAAGGGCCATGGTA
Organism: Chiloscyllium plagiosum; assembly: GCF_037043375.1. Lineage (NCBI taxonomy): Eukaryota > Metazoa > Chordata > Chondrichthyes > Orectolobiformes > Hemiscylliidae > Chiloscyllium > Chiloscyllium plagiosum. The sequence goes on along the minus strand of NW_028270142.1, from coordinate 119,903,263 downwards.
AATGAGCAAGGTATGAGAAATTTGTCAGCCCATTTGCAGTGGACTACAGAGGCAGACAAAAGTTTCATATCTCTTAAATAGGCTTTAACGCGGGCTGCTGATTTAGCGGTCCCAGATTACAAAGAGCCATTTTTCCTCGATATTTCTGAAACATTACACATAATAAATGGTGTTCTTTTTCAGAAAAAAGGGGGAGGCAGGCAGGTGTTGATGTACGTAAGTGTTACTCTTGACCCAATGGAGGACAGACACCCGCCATGTACAAGACATGCAGCAGGGGTAGCAAAAATTCTCCAAAAGGTAGCACATATAGTCATGGGCCATTCATTAACAGTACTGACGACACATAGTATAGTGGCCTATGTGAACTCAACAGCTTTTACAATGACGTCATTGCGGCAAACTCGGTTAGAGAAAATCTTGAATGCACCACATATAATTTTTACACATGAAGGAATTAACATGGCTGGTAATATGGGAGAAGGAGAGCCACACATGTGTGAGGAAAGGGTACAGAGAGATACCAAAGTAAGGGCAGGTTTACAGGCAATTCCATTAGTCGACCCATAAGAAGTGCTGTTCACAGATGGTTGCTGTTATAGACATCCAATTGAAGGACTTAAAGCAGCCTATGCAGTGGTGCGACAGACAAGTGAGGGATTTGAGGAACTGTTGACAGGAAAAGTGACAGGTAAAGAATCAGCTCAGTTGGCTGAACTACAGGCAATGATAGCTGCGTTAGAATGGTCAGAGGGAAAAAGAGTAAATATCTATACCGACTCTGCATATGTGGCAGGGGCTATACAGGTAGAACTAAGTCAATGGATCAGGGCAGGATTCTTAACAGCAACAAAAACCCCAATTAAACATGAAAAAGATATGAAAAGATTAGCGGAGGCCCTGATGAAATCTGCAGAAGTGGCGGTGTTCAAGTGTAGAGGACATGATAAAGCAGATACAGTAGTAGCGAAGGGTAATCAGGAAGCAGACTCAGCAGCAATGAAAGCAGCAGGGTATACACCACAGTATATAATGATGCAAACAGAGAGAACAGTGTATGACCTGCTGCCCGCTTGCGATGCAAATGTGTTAATAAAAGAGCAGCAGAAAGCCTCTCCTCATGAACTGACAGTATGGAGAGAGAGAGGGGCCACAGAGTCAGAAGGGATATGGAGGTCACCGGATGGTAGACCAGTGCTACCCCCAGGTTTGATAGCTTCTATGCTTCAGGAGGCACATGGGCTCACACATTGTGGAAAAACACAGATGCGGAGGTATCTGACACATTGGTGGTATCCGTTCTTGCCAGCGATGATTGAAAATTATATCAGGGAATGTAGAACGTGTACAGAATATAACGTGAGACCAACAGTGAAACCACACGAGGGAAAATTCCCTCTTCCAAGAATGCCAGGTCAGGAAATAGTGATTGACTACACTGATATGATAGAGAGAGTAAACGGATATCAGTACCTTCTGGTAGCAGTGGATGCATACACTGGTTGGCCAGAAGCAATACCTGCGAAAAAGGAAGATGCAAAGACAGTGATCAAATTCTTGATAAACCAATACATTCCAACGCATGGGTTTCCAAAGAAAGTCAGGTCAGATAATGGCACACATTTTAAGAATAAAGACCTGCAAGAAGTTGAAGCAGCTTTAGGACTGAAACATGCCTGTACCATCCTCAGTCACAGGGAAAAGTGGAAAGAATGAATCAGTCCATAAAAGGAAAAGTAGGAAAAGTGTGTGCACAAACAAAGTTAAGCTGGGTGGATGCCCTACCTTTAGCTTTAATGTCCATTAGAAGCTCAGTAAACTCTATTACAGGGTTCACCCCGTATGAGCTGACAACAGGGCAGCACTTCCCGGGACCAGGAGCTGGAATACAGATGGAAGAGGGAGGAGGAGCCTCTCTAAGGTATAAACCTTACTATGACCAACTAACAGCTTTGGTGTCAGCTTTCTCCAAACAGGTTGGACCGGAAAAGGGGGAACTACAGAGCCAAGCGCCATCTCCTACAGACTGGGTCCTGCTGAATGTGATCAAACGGAAGTGGTCGGAGCCGAGGTGGACAGGACCTTATAAGGTGGTGGAGAGGACATCTCATGCGGTCAGACTACAGGGGAAAGGAGAAAGCTGGTACCATTGGAGCCAGTGTGTGCAGCCACGGAACTGCCAACGAGAACTTTAGAACAAATAAGAACAGAAAAAGAGTAGAAGGGTCTTAAATGTTTAATGTTTGTACGAAGAAGGTTTTGGAAAAAGGGGGAGAGGTTCTCAAGATTTCTAAGCAAAGTTGTGTAAAGGATATAATGTTTATCTCTGTAAGCAGCCCACATTACCTTAGGCTGTGGAGGTTGGGAGTCTTTGCTATTGTCTTATGTATAAGTGTTATGCTGCTGTTAATAGGAGTATTAACCACGAGGGACAAACACACAGGCGAGGGAGGAAGTTCCAGGAATAAAAGAGCAGTAGGACAAGAGGCGGATAAATGTTTAAGGGAGACGAGGAGCCAGGTACACATCAGACACGATAGAAATCATGGTACAACATATCAGTTTGATTTATGCAAAGTAATTGATTGTGGCAAAGATATAGGGAGCTGGAGGGAGTATGATGTATACCTTTGTTTCTATGCCATTTACTATGACCCATGTCCGTCGTGGGATAATGTATTAACATGGACTGGGGTACGATGGACCCCCAAGAGGTCATCACCTTTGGATAATAGATGGAATATTCGAGACCATGTGAGCCTGACAAAGGGGCAACTTAATCATTCTTCAAAGTTAAAAAATCCACTTTTGTTAACCCTGACAAAATTTGATATTAATCCTAGTCCAAAGGAGGTACAGAGTTACTGTGAGAGTGATGACAGAAGCTTTTATTTTGTAATAGGTGTAGATCAATCTGGAGTGGATAATATGGGATTATTAAAGGTAACCTTAGTGGACCCTCCTATGAGCCAGCCACAAAATAAAAATACAAGTATGGAGGTAGAACCAAGTTCAGGAGTTGTGGTAATAGACCACAACAACCTTACGAGAAGGGAGATTATTAAATTAGCTACCGGGTATGGGGACAAGAACTTATGGCTGGACTGGATGACAGCGACTGCAACCTCAATGAATATGAGTAATTGCGTCGCGTGTTCTTCGGCAAGGCCAACCCTATTTACTACCCCGGCCCCATTGTTCCCTAACATAGACCCAATCGGATTTCACTGTATGATGGCCCTCACTATGCAAGCGGACCCTCCAAATTGTACCACATTAAGTGCTATTTTCCCACCTGTAAAGAATTCTATGTTCCCTCCAGTGTTTACATCAAGAGCCAACAATTACACTTGTTTTGCTCGAAAGTCAAATATTGTCTTGGGAGACATGCCCGCTGACTGGTGTCAGGACACGATTGATGTAACCGGCTGGCAGAATGCTAGCACAATGGTTTGGGCCAGAGCTGATCTTTTTTGGTATTGTGGAGATAGAACACTGCATATTAGTCTACCTCCAGATTGGTCTGGATCCTGTGCAATGGTTAGGTTAGGGGTACCCTTATTCCTTTTGGGAGAACGACGACAGGGAATAAATCCGTATACACGAATTCGTAGGGATTTGTTTGATGTCACACCTGGCTCAACCACTTACATAGATGCAATAGGTGTTCCCCGTGGTGTACCTGATGAATATAAATTGGCAGACCAGATAGCAGCAGGGTTTGAGAATCTCCCAATTATCGGGGTTTTATTCCCAGTTACGCCGAATAAAAACGTTGACCGAATTAATTATGAACATTACAATGTACTTAGGCTCGCCAATAGAACTAGAGATGCGGTGGTGGGACTTTCTGAACAATTGGCAGCAACCTCATTGATGACAGTTCAAAATAGAATGGCCTTAGATATGTTGCTTGCAGAAAAGGGGGGAGTGTGCTCTATGTTTGGAGATCAATGTTGTACATTCATCCCCAACAATACGGCACCTGATGGTTCGGTCACCAGAGCCTTGGAAGGACTAAGAATTTTGTCTGAAGAAATGCATGAACACTCGGGTATTTACAACCCTCTAGGAGGACTGTTCGATTCATGGTTTGGGAAATGGAAAGGATTAATTGCGTCTGTGTTTATGTCCCTCGGTGGTATGATTATTGTGTTAGTGTTGTGCGGATGTTGTTGTATTCCCTGTATTAGATCTTTGTTAAACAAGGTAATTATTACAGCAATTGAAGGGAAGGCTCCCCCGTCTTACCAGATGTCACAGATGGAGACGGAAACCATGGCTTTAGCAAGGAGGGAAGACTATGCATCAGAGAGCGAATATGATGTATAGAACTGGTTGGTTGGTCTCATTTTCATGAGACCAAAAGGGGGACTTGTAAATATATTCCTTACTTTAAAAACAGAAGGCTGGCTGTGACTCTGGATGGATTCAGCGCTCAAAACCCTGTGGTGACTCTGTAACCCAAGCGGGGGGGGGTGGTCACGTGACGTCCCCGTCTCGCACCCGGAAGAGTGCGGGGCGGTCACGTGGCGTCCCCATCTCGCGCCCCGAAAGAGCGCGGGGTAGTCACGTGACGTCCTGTTTCCCGCCCCGGAAGTGGGTCGAGGAGGTCACGTGATGCTCCATTTCGCGGGCAAAAGAAGGTCACGTGGGGTCGGACAGCTAGGAATGCGAGGAGGCGGGGAATGGAGTCAGACCAACACCCAATCAGAAGATAATTCTACCTCAGTGTTTATATGACGTTTTTTATTGTATAAAAGACTGGGGCAGGGATAAAACGAGGTCTTACTTTTTGAACTGACACATTTTGTAGTTTGTCAGGGACAAAGAGGTTTAGACCCAGAGCTCTGAATGCTTTGTTCACTTACTGTGTAAAATAAATTAAGAGTGTGAGACCAAATATCTTCTCCTATTGCTTCATTTAAAAGAACACGCAGGACTCGGCTCACATATAGAAGAAAGTAAATTTAAATTGGTAGATTGAGCCAAAGTCCAATAATACCTACCAGCCTTCCCTGTCACCCTGACAGGAATATATTTTCTCTGGAATCTCGTTATCTCATTTCTGAAGTCTTCCCATTTTCCAGTCGTCCCTTTACCTGCGAACATTTGCGCCTAATCAGCTTTTGAAAGTTCTTGCCTAATACCGTCAAAATTGGCCTTTCTCCAATTTAGAACTTTAACTTTAGATCTGGTCTATCCTTTTCCATCACTATTTTAAAACTAATAGAATTATGGTCGCTGGCTCCAGAGTGCTCCCCCACTGACACTTCAGTCACCTGCCCTGCCTTATTTCCCAAGAGAGAGTCAAGTTTTTCACCTTCTCTAGTAGATACATCCACATACTGAATCAGAAAACTTTCTTGTACACACTTAGCAAGTTCCTCTCCATCTTAACCCTTAACACTATGGCAGTCCCAGTCTACGTTTGGAAAGTTAAAATCCCCTACCATAATCACCCTATTATTCTTAGAGATAACTGAGATTGCCTTACAAATTTGTTTCTCATTTTCCTTCTGAGTATTACGGGGTCTATAATACAATCCCAATAAGGTGATCATCCATTTCTTATTTCTCAATTCCACCCAAATAACTTCCCTGGATATATTTCCAGGAATATCCTCCCTCAGTACAGCAGTAATGCTATCCCTTCTCAAAAATGCCACTTCCCCTCCTCTCTTGCCTCCCTTTCTAACCTTCCTTTAGCATTTGTATCCTGGAACATGAAGCTGCCAGTCCTGTCCATCCCTGAGCCATGTTTCTGTAATTGCTATAATATCCCAGTCCCATCTTCCTAACCATGCTCTAAGTGTATCTGCCTTCCCTGTTAGGCCTCTTAATTTAAATACATGCAGTTTAACTTATCAGTCCTACCTTGTTCTCTGCTTTGTCCCTGCCTGCCCTGACTGCTTGACTTGCCTTCTCAACTGTATCAGCCTCAGATTGAAATCTTTCCTCACTATCTCCCTGGGTCATTTTCTCGGCAATAATTTTCCTTAGAACCAGATATCTTGCCTAAGAGATATGTCGTAGTCAGAATCAATTCAAATTAGGACAGAAGTGATATTGGATAATGAAAGGAGAGGTGGAAAATGATGGGGAAAGAATCAGATTTATATTTTGCTTTGAATTTAGGCGAGGAAGATTACTGTAATGAACTGAGGGAAAAATTGCATAAACTGCAGGGTGGGTTGAGAGGCAAGGTACCATTTGAACTGATGTGGAAAGCAAGAGAGTAGGAGGAAGAAAAATAAATGTAACTTAAATGGAAAACAGTAGGTTCGCAAATTGAATCCAAATGGGATTGAGTGCGATTGAGATTTTGAAGCATGAAGGTTTGAAAATATTGCATATGGTAATTTTTCAGCTAATCATGAGTTTGAAAATGCAGCAGTGATTTTGTTTTTCATTTTGCATGGAATTAAAAATCTATGAATTGTGAAACATTAGATTGTGTCAAATTAATGCAAATACAACATTTATAATCTAAATGTTTAAGCCCACTAGAATTGCACTTCTACTTTTATTCCTTTAGAATTTTGGTTTTCTACTTTAACCTCAATTTTTGTCCTCCTAATGAAATGAGAAATGGGTTAAGTAAACCCCAAGTTTAATTTACAAAGGTCATGTGATGATATCAATTATTGTAGTTAATTTATAGTCAGAACCATATTTTTGTGAGCAATTTTTTTTGGAGGGGAGGAAATATTTGTGGGGGAGTGGATTGATGTGTGAGCACCAGCTTCTTTCAAATTAAAGGATATGGTGCTGTTTTCACACTCTTGTTAATCCCTTGACTCAAGTCAAAAATTTCACTAAAGTGAATACACGCAGGACTATGTGGTCAAGTACAAATCTCCATGCACCCATGAAGAGCAGTGAGCTCATCATGATAAGTCCTTCATTTTAACACTATGTCTGACTTACAAGCTACTTATCATGAGACCGGATTATATAATGAAGCCCGACCTATGAACTAGATGAAGCAATTGAAACAAGGCAATTTTCACACATGAACTGAAGAAGTGAACGTTCTACAGCCAGCAGGAGAATATTGTGAGTATTGTATCCAAAGCTGAGAAGAAGCACATTGTATGCATCCATTGGGCACATTAATTATTCAATAAGCAACTCTCACGTCCCAGTAAAATGGTGATGCTCATGTTTATTCAGGAAAAGTCAACTCACTGCATAAATATCAAATCTAGCAGGAACCTGAAGTGTATCCTCTATTTACGACTCACTGAGTGCAATAACAACAGGGAGTCCAAACTGATAAGAGACAGCTGGAGATGTTATTGTTATAGACCCTTAAAATGTGCCTATCAAATTTTGTTTCCTATTTTAACTTGTCAATAATTTCTGGGCTAATATTCCACCAGTATGGTACCATATTAGCAAAATTAGATCACAGTGGGTTACTAATTGACATTTCTTTGATCTACAAAATGAAGAAATGCTCTTGTGTGTTTGTCTAATATATTTCAAAGACTTTCACAGGTAATGAATTATTATGACGGTGTGTCTCCTGCCATTGCACTTGACCAGGAAGATGGTGTCATTGAAATCACCAGTTTGCATCCATGTCAAATGGGAACCAGAGCTTGGAACCAAAAATAGAAGAGGTGCCTTGTGGCTGCCTTTCCTTCGCTACCCAGTTCTCTGCTCCCTGCATCACCCCATTCTACACTCCCTTCCATGCTAGCCCTACTCACCCTATGCTGAAGAGCCAGTAAATTTGGCGGCTATGTAAATCAATTTGGTCTTTGTACACCTTGTGCCTCTGAATCCAATCAAAATAGGATCACAAGACATATATCTTGATTCAAAACTACTACAGCTTTTTAATTGTAGGGCCTGTGACTGTATCCCCTACAGTTACATTGCAAGTACTGCTGTACTGACATGCACTTCTGTGCAGACACAACAACAGGCTGCTTGCGATGTCATTCAGTTTGGATATGTCTGGGAGTGTGGAGGTCATCTTCTATACAGCACACCAAGATATTAATCTAACACCTACAGCATGTGTCAACTGCATGCACAGCAAATACACCAAACATTTATTCAACTAAATGATCATATTGAAAAGTAGAAAGTGAATGATGCCTAATCTGCAGTCCAATCATGCTGACTGGCAACTGTCAGTCAAAGGATCTAGGTATTATCAGCTACAGACACAGCCCACATACAGTCCCCTGGGCTTAGATACAGTCAGTTATCCATTCAGACTGGTCACAGTCAGGGGTAATGTCTGACTACAGGCTGGAGAGTAGCCAACAGTCTGTCCTTTAGGACTAGCACCAGCAGTCAGAGGAATCATCTGTCATCAGTCAGGGAGCTGTAAAGATAATCGTCAGGGTCTGGTCAATCATGTGTAGGGGCAGCTCGTGAAGTCAGTCAGTGCTCGAGGATTAATAAAATCCTGTGGGTCCATGTATTGATCACTGGGAGGGTGCAAGATGACAGGAATAAGGGGGAATGACAGGGCAGTTGAGGCTGGGAAGGGTAAGGCAGAGGATTGTATAGAGGTGGGGAAAAGAATGATGATGGGCCATCCCCAGTGTTAGGGGGCTGTGATGTCAGAGCATTAGAGGGAATGGTAGGCTATAGGAGGGGAAGTTATTAGCAGTGACCGCCTGACATGATACTGGGAAGGAGGATGAGAACATTGTGGAGGTGGAAGCTGACATTTTCCACAAGAATGGAGAAATGAGTATGACAGGCCAGATAGGACCTGAATGACACCCAGCTCCAGTTGATGAGAGCTGGGTACAACAGACCATCATAGAATGTCAATTGATCATTGATCATCATTTGGTTTGTATTATGGGGATGAACAACAGCCTCTACTTATTTCATTTGTTTTCATCTTTGCTATTTGTAAATAAAAACTCATATTTGGACTTGTCTCATATTTGCCTTTATCCGATATTACATTACAGGACTCAGGATCTCCAGTGGTCAGAGCAGTGGTGACTTTGAGAGGGTGTTAAAACAGGATGTACTTAAGGACAGCTAGACTGTATCACCTGGTGGATAAACAGTGACTGGGGTGAGACAATGTGGCTGTACATTTGAGGGAGCAGCAACTATATGTCATGAGGAGAGTACTTTCTGACTGTTGAGTCATTATTTTGCCAACCATGCAATGCCAACACGTCTCCAAGTGCACAACAACCTTTCAAAGATGAAGTAGGTAAAGAAATCACGAGAAAGACGGTGATACACCAGAATGAGCAAACATTTTGAAGGAGAAGGTTTTAATGGAATTAAACATGGATAAGTTCCAGACCCTGGTGAGGTGCACTCTAGGCTAATGTGGGAGACAAGACAGGAGATTGTTCTGACAGTAATTTTCAAGCCCTCTCTGGCCACTGAAGATATGCAGAGGAATGTGGGTAGCTGATGAGGCACCATCATTCAAGAACGCTGGTAGAGATAAGCTTGGAAATTACAGCCCAATAAAGCTAACCTCTGTGGTCGGGCAAGAATTCTGAGGGATAGAATTAATATTCACTTGGAGAAGCAAAGATTAATTAGGGATTGTCTGCATTGCTTCATCGTGGGAAATCATGTCGAACAAATTTGTTTGAAACATTCAAGGCATTGGCTATATGTGCAGATGAGAGCAGTGCTATTATGTAGTCTACATGGACTTTAGTAAGACTTTTGACAATGAGTTTCATAAGAGACTGGTCAAGAATTTTAGAACCCATGAGACATTGCATCCAAAATTGGTTCAGCACTGCATGATAATTATTTAGATATGGTCAACTAAGTATTGATTAGTAAGATGTCAGATGATACAATAATGGATGGTGTGGTATATAGAGATGCAAAGGAACACACAATTATTAAAAAATGTGGAGGATCAGAGCAACCTCAGTCTGCATGTCCATAAATCCTTGAAGACAGCATGACATGGAGATCAGATAGTAAAGAAGGCAAATGGGATACTTTCCTTTCCTAAGGTAACAGTGGCTGAAGGATCTGAACTTAACGGAATTTATATTTGCCAGGAATTGGTGTTGGAGAGACTGTTAGGTCTGAAGGTTGGTAAGTCCCCGGGGCCTGATGGTCGACATCCCAGGGTACTGAAGGAGGTGGTTCGAGAAATCATGGATGCGTTGGTGATTATTTTCCAGAGTTCGATAGATTCAGGATCAGTTCCTGCGGAATGGAGGGTGGCTAATGTTGTACCACTTTTTAAGAAAGGTGGGAGAGTGAAAGCAGGAAATTATAGACCAGTTAGTCTGACATCAGTGGTGGGAAAGATGCTGGAGTCTATTATAAAGGATGAAAATACGACACATCTGGATAATAGTAACAGGATAGGTCAGAGTCAGCATGGATTTATGAAGGGGAAATCATGCTTGACTAATCTTCTGGAATTTTTTGAGGATGTAACTCTGAAGATGGAAGAGGGAGATCCAGTAGATGTAGTGTACCTAGATTTTCAGATAGCTTTTGATAAAGTCCCACATAGGAGGTTAATGAGCAAAATTAGGGCGCATGGTATTGGGGACAAAGTACTAACTTGGATTGAAAGTTGGTTGGCTGATAGGAAACAAAGAGTAGTGATAAACGACTCCATTTTGGAATGGCAGGCAGTGACCAGTGGGGTACCGCAGGGATCAGTGCTAGGACCACAGCTTTTTACAATATATATTAATGATATAGAGGATGGTATTAGTAATAACATTAGCAAATTTGCTGATGATACTAAGCTGGATGGCAGGGTGAAATGTGATGAGGATGTTAGGAGATTACAGGGTGACCTGGACAAGTTTGGTGAGTGGTCAGATGCTTGGCAGATGCAGTTTAATGTGGATAAATGTATAGTTATCCACTTTGGTGGCAAGAACAGGAAGGCAGATTACTACCTCAATGGAATCAATTTAGGTAAAAGGGCAGTACAAAGAGATCTGGGTGTTCTTGCACAAAAGTCAATGATGCTAAGCATGCAGGTACAGCAGGTAGTGAAGAAGGCTAATAGATGCTGGCCTTCATAACAAGAGGGATTGAATATAGAAGCAAAGAGGTTCTTCTGCAGCTGTACAGGGCCCTAGTGAGACCACGCCTGGAGTACTGTGTGCAGTTCTGGTCTCCAAATTTGAGGAAAGACATTCTGGCTATTGAGGGAGTGCAGCGTAGGTTCACGAGGTCAATTCCTGGAATGGCGGGATTACCTTACGCTGAAAGACTGGAGTGACTGAACTTGTATACCCTTGAGTTTAGAAGACTGAGAGGTGATCTGATTGAGACATATAAGATTATTAAAGGATTGGACACTCTGGAGGCAGGAAACATGTTTCCGCTGATGGATGAGTGCCGAATCAGAGGACACAGCTTAAAAATATGGAATAGACCATTTAGGACAGAGATGAGGAGAAACTTCTTCACCCAGAGAGTGGTGGCTGTGTGTATTGCTCTGCCCCAGAGGGCAGTGGAGGCCCAGTCTCTGGATTCATTTAAGAAAGAGTTGGATAGAGATCTCAAAGATAGTGGAATCAAGGATTATGGAGATAAGGCAGGAACAGGATACTGATTAAGGATGATCAGCCATGATCATATTGAATGGTGGTGCAGGCTTGAAGGGCAGAATGGCCTACTCCTGCACCTATTGTCTATTGTCTATTTATTAGTTGACACATTGAATACAAGAGCAGTGGTTTGGGGTAAGGAATTATGCCTTTCTATCATTAGTTAGGCCGCAGCTTGAATACAGAGTGCAGTTTGGTTGCCACAATACAGGAAGAATGCCATTGGATAAGAAAGCGTGCAAAGAAGTTTCAGTAGGATGTTTCCTGGGCTGGGGCGATTCAGCTACATAGAGAGATTGGACAGGTTGGGGCTATTTTGCTTAGAGCAGAGAAGGCTGAGTGGCATCCAGATTGAGGGTTACAAAATTCTGACAGACATAGACAGGGTAGAGAGCAAGAAACGTTTCCCTTTAATGGATGGTTAATAGCCAGGAAGCAATGTTTTAAGGTAGAGGACAGAAGGTTTAAAGGGGCTTAAAGGAAGACATGAGTATCAGAAAATCACTGCTCAGAAGACACCGGAAGCATCGTAATACTTAAGAAGTATTTATACGATGACTTGAAGTGCCATAACATAAGGCTATTAGCCATATACTAGAAAATGGAATTAGAGTGGAGTGTTTGATGACCAGCATAGACGGGGTGAGCTGGAGTAATGTTCCCTCCAAGCTGCACACAAGATTCCTCACAAGACAAGAAGTTAACTTTCAAGAAGAGATTCTAGAGTATTAGTCTCAAAAAAGTTGAAAACTCAATGGCTTTGTTTGGGAAGGATGGACAGAAGAGCCTAAGATTCAGGAGGACAAGGAGAATGAAATTATCAGAAATCATCTCTGAACAGCAATAGAGCCATGCAGTAAATGATTCCATTAAGATCTGATTAAAGAACTTCAGGCAGCTTCATGAAACTAAGATTGATTGTACAGTTTCAGCTCAAAGGGGTTTAACCGCAGTTAGAGTGAGAACACGTACTAATTGTGCATTAAGGTATCAGGGTCAGCTGTTACTGATTTTGCTGTAACTTTAGGCTGAGATCCAATTGTTACTCATGTGACAAAATTGGCATCTCACATGTTAGTTCACTGACCCAGTTTTAATTTACTGCCTGTCAGAAGAAATTTGAAAGTTTACTTGTTTAGCACTTTGCAACACTTTCACATAATCGAAGCTGATGTAAAAAGCAGCGGAGCGAAAAAGCAGATTTCATATAGCATAGAGTCAGAGAGATCCTGTAAAACTTCCAGGTATCATATTGGAACAGGCAAGTGCTTCTCACTAATATGAAAGTAATGGACGTAGACATTTTATACATCCCATTCTTAGGCATGAATGAGGTGTCAGGGCCTAAATACTGAAGCCTAAGATTCCCCTGACACTGGGCCTTCACCCACTCTCCATCATGTAGTGAGTAATGGTGAGTAGAGGGAAACTTGCCAATGAAACATGAATAAGAAATGAGGTGATGTTACCAGTGACCTCGGGGGCTGACTGAGTCAGATCAAAGTGGCAATTGTGGACAGGCATCAAATATCAGAGCTATCTGTAGTAACCAGTATTCCCTCATGGTGAACTAAGGAGAATTTGCATTCCTTCAGTCCCCATACTTAGGGAAATAGACTATAGAGCCTTAGCTTGTTGGTGGCAATCTAACATATGGTTCCTTGAAGGACCATTTGTCAGACCTCATGAGTGCTTGTTTTCTTCTGTATAATGATACCTAAGAACAAGTCAATCTTCCATAACAGCTTTAAATGAAAGTTCCTATCTTTTTCAAAAGGCATGAACGTTGCAAGACAGGACAGGATTTGATTTTAGGGCAGGAGCGTAACATCAGAGTAACATGAGGGTCATGATTCTGAACTGTGTGGGAAATAGTCACCTGGCAGAGACTTTCCCTAAATTATTAGGAGCCAAGAAATGGTCATCTGGTCTCAGGTTGACATGGGGATAAACATCTAAGAAATTATCCTGTTCTTGCTGCATTTGTATACAGAAAGCTTCATTATTTAAGGAATTGCAAATCATTGTGTGACTATCCCCACCTCTGGCATTCCCTTAGCTAAGGAAATATATCATTTCATTGGAGATGGTTCAAAGAAGGTTCTCTTGGATGATCCCTGGTGTCAAGGGATTGTCTTATTAATAAAGGTTAAGCAGATTGGGCTCCACTCTTGAAATTTAGAAGAATGAGAGGTGAAATATATATGTATATAGAACTCTTAAGGGACTTAATGAGGTAAATGCTGGGAGGATGGTTTCCCCTCATGGGAAAATCAAGGACAAGAGGCCTAACCCCAAAATAAAGGGGTGCCAATTTAGATGATAAGATGATGGAACTCTTTGCCACAGAGAGCTGTGGGGGAAGAGTCCTTGTGTATTTTCAAGGCTGAGATAAATAAATTCTTGATAAGTCGGGGAATTAAAGGTTATGGAGAAATCGCTGGAAAGTGGATATGGTGAATAGCAGATCAGCCACGATCCTATTGAATGACAGAGCAGTTCCGAGCTGCTGAATGGCTTACTATCATCTGGCTGGGCCCTGTGTGAGAAAATCAACACACCAGATAAACATATTTAACTATTTCCTCACCAATCTACCAGCAGAAGGTGTATTTGCCCAGAGCAACATCCGTATTCATCACAGGCATTGATGGAATGAAGTACTTCAAAAAGTACGAAAACTCTCCAGCCCAGGAAACATCCTGGTAAAGCATAAAATGAGGTGGTGTTCTTCAGCTTCTGTTGAGTCTTATGTGGAGCACTACAGCAAGCCTGTTGGCCAGGGAACAAGGTGCTGTGTTGAAGTGGCAGGAAACTCGAAGTTTGGGGTCATCAACATCAACATCACAATCACCTCCTTGCCTTTTTACTCCATGCCACTATTTATGGGTGGCACGGTGGCACAGTGGTTAGCATTGCTGCCTCACAGCGCCAGAGACCCGGGTTCAATTCCCGACTCAGGCGACTGACTGTGTGGAGTTTGCACATTCTCCCCGTGTCTGCGTGGGTTTCCTCCGGGTGCTCCGGTTTCCTCCCACAGTCCAAAAGATGTGCAGGTCAGGTGAATTGCCCGTAGTGTTAGATAAGAAGGGGTAAATGTAGGGGCATGGGTGGGTTGCGCTTCGGCGGGTCGGTGTGGACTTGTTGGGCCGAAGGGCCTGTTTCCACACTGTAAGTAATCTAATCTAATCTAATAAAGGCAAGAATACCGTGTGCTTTATTTGTTGCTCTCTCTATCTGTCCTGCTACTTTCTGGAAACACCCAGGCCCTTCTGCTCCTGCACGCACCTCCCCTGCTCCCTTAGAAATGGAACCTCTTTTTTATTGTAATCCATGTCCTTCCTACCTCAGACCTCTCTCCATTGAAATTTAACTGTCATATATCTGCCCACTCAGCCAACTTGTTTATATCCTTCTATACAGTGCTCCTCATAGTTTGCAATTCATTCAAATTTTATACCACCTACAAACTTTGAATTTACCTCTAGCACACCAAGATCTAGGTCATCAATTCATAACAGGAGAAGCAAGGGTCTCAATACCAATCTTTGGGGAACTCTACAGCAAATTCTCCTCCAGACCAAAAAGAATCCATTGACTATTACTTTCTGTTACTGTCCCTTTTAATCTATGGCTTGTAACTTTCCTTCCAAATCGGTTGTGTGGCACTGTAATATACGCCTTCTCAAAGTCCATGTACCAATAACCTCATCAAACCTTCCCATTACCTCTTCAAAAAAATTCCAGCAACTTAGTTAAACATGATTTGTCCATTAGAAATCTATGCTGAATCAACTATCTTTTCCATGTAATGACTAATTCTATCTAGAATAATTATCTCTCAAAGTTCTCCCCACTGCTAAAGTTAAACTGACTGGTCTGAAATTGCTGTAATCACCATTGATCTCACAAAAAGGAACAATGTTCCTGGTCAGCGAGGTAGAATCCAGTTATTAGATACAAATTAGATTGGTAAGTTGAAACTTATTCATCCAGGAATTTGTCACAAACCAAACTCTTGTTCTTTTTTAAAAGATAAAGATTGAGTTATACATTTTCTGAAGCCTCACTTCAGCATGGTTAGAATTTATTCAGTGAAACCACTATTAACATCAGTGTGCTGAGAGGCTTAGACCTGTTAACCTCACTGATGACGCCAGGCATAATGCACCTCAGGTGTTAACTTCTTCAAAATCTGATTTTCGGAACAAATCTTATGTACACCATAAGAGTGACCCAAGTCTGTAAACCAACATCATCTCACTGCACTTTCACCAAGTTCACAATGAATTCCAAGGTTTAAAACAACTGTTCCCACCTGGATCCAAAAAGGGGTAATCACTGACTCTCCTAGCTCATCCAAAAATCATGTGAATTGATGGCCATATCTTCAATTTTTAGTAAACTAAAGAACAGCAGATGCTGAAAACCTGCAACAAAACCTGGAGAAACTCAGCATGTCTGGAAGCATCGATGGAGACAAAAATAGAGGTAACGTTTTAGGTCCGATCACTCTTCATCAGAACTTCAACACTGGAAACATTAATTTTGTTTCTCTCTCCATAGATGCTGCCAGATTTCAGAGTTCCTCCAGCAACTTTTGTTTTTGTCTTTGTTTTTTTTAGGCCAGGCACAATTGTTAGGGGATAAGCAGCTCACTCAATTCGATGTTTGTTTTTTTATTATTTCAAAAAATATTCTTTACTCATAAAAAAAATCTTCACATGCAGTTTTGTTCTTTGCAGTAGCATATGAAGAAACAAGTAAACGTGGTGTTCGGCTCTATCTAACAAAACAACCAAAGGCATTTCTTACTTGTACAAGACTAGTTTTACATAAATTTGAGGCTCCAAATTTAACTTCTGCTGTAAGACTTTAGACAGTGATCTTTCCCTACTGTGGCGGCAGCTACTCCAAGCTTTTGTGCATCCCTGAGCATGTAATCCTGGACTTTGGAATGTGCCAGTCTGCAACACTTGATTGAGGTTAACTCCTTGCTCTGGAAGACCAATATGTTTCGGGCAGACTAAAGAGCGTCTTTTGCGAGTTGATTTTGATTTATGCTGCAGAGTTATGCCAACAGCATGAGTTCAGTTTCTACACTGACTGAGACTACCATGAAGGTCCCATCTTCTCCAACCTCCCACGAGAAGTGGTGACCCTCAAGTTAACCTCACCACCAGTCATCTCTCTTTACTGAGAGAGTGCAACTATTGTGACTTTACCATTCATAGTTGTAACTTCATTCTTTTTTCTTTTTCAACCTCATTTTCTAGTGTATATGTTGAACAACCACCTCCCAGGTTTTAATATATGGATAAACTTTACTTTTTTTTAACAAACCCAGAGAATGCTGGAGAAACTCCACAGGTCTAACAGTGGAGAAACAAGCAGTATTGACATTTCAAGTCCAGCATGACTCCAGTAAGTTTGGTAAGACTTATACTGGGCTCAAAATGTCAGCTGTGTTTCTCACTTCACTGATATGGCCAGATCTGCTGAGTTTCTTCAGCATTGTCTGTGTTTGTTTCAGACTGCATCCAAAATATTTTGGTTTTATTATACTTTTCTTTTAACCCAGAAGAATTTTTATACTGGGCTTTAAGAACAGAAGATATGGGGAGCACATCACAATCTATTTCAAAAGGGAAAATAAATAAGAAAAAAAAGTAAATACTCTGCTTACAGACAAAGGAGGAGAAAATTAAATAATTCAATTTAGCTGTCCCTCTTGTCTGTAACATCATGCAAAAATGTAGAAAATGTAGAAATGTAGAAAATGTTAATCCACAGTCAGCAAAGAGTAATCAGTGGTAGGAACCTAGGTATGTGACTCTCAAGATGTACGGTGACATATTATCTCTGGACAAAATTACATGTCATATTGGGAAAAAATAGAAAATAAGGTTACAAATTGATCATGTTTCTGAAAAAAGAAAAAACAAAATTTCATTATTTGAAATTTGATGACCAAGTTGTTCATTAAATACCATGCTCATATGTCAAGATAAGGGCATTTTCATCATAAACTCACCACTGCTACTGAAGCAGAACAACATTGGAGCACCACAACATCAACAGGTTTCTTGTTTTAGAGTCAATACAGGGACCTGCAAGGAAAAGCGATACAATTGGTCCAACTTGACTTGTATACTGAAAATCAGATGACCAGTGCAACAAGAACACTTATTTCTAACTATTTTTTTCCCCTTTACGTTAAAAGATAATACAGAATTGATTCTAACATTCTCCATAACTCTGCTTATTTGAAATTGTTTTCTGGTGTTGAATTTAGCTAATTGAGTGTCACTTGTTTTGTACATCTGCTCCTGCCACTAAATGCAGTAGGAATAAGAGAATGGAGACAGAGAAAATAAATTCAGTTCACTTAAAAATAAGAGAAAAAGAGGCAAAACTAAATATTTTTTAAAAACTGGATTTTCAGCATTCAATATATCAAAATATGTAAAATATATTAAAATATTGATCAGTTTTAAAAACATAAAACTAAAGAATAGTTCAGGCTTTGCAATTCAAACAAGAAACCTTACAAGCAGCAAACACAATTTATAAGTCCTTGTTCATTTTATGCATGATTCGCTGTGCATTAAGTTAAATGGTCAGATATAGGAATGTGAAATTAGAAAATTATCCCTTTAGAAGCAAAATCAAAATTATTAAATGGAACATACAGAAAAGAGGCAATGTGATGAGCCAGAGTAAATTATGCAAATGCTGTATTAAATCATATTTATTTAAGTTGGCTGAATTGAGCAATACTGTGATGAAGCTTTGCTTGATGTTTGTCAAATTCCACTGCAGTATTGGAAATTTTCAGTGTCAGTTGTGTGAGCCAAAGACCAACAAAACTGGTCAATCCAAGGAGACAGGGGCTTAACAGAATCAGCAAAGCATTAAGAGAACCTGTTAGTCATATTCGAGGCATTCTATATTGAGCTTCTGGAGATGGTTTGGAATATTAAACTGATAGCAGAGTAGAGGTTTTCTTTGACAATTTTCTGTGCACTCTGTGTATGTGCATTCATACATGACAGGCTGCAGCTGGAGAAGAGGAGAAAAGTAGGGATAAGAATGCGGTAATCAAGAGCTGAAACAAGGAACCAGAAAGAATGATTAAAGACTGAACATTGGATTCATTTAGCAAACAGCTGAACAGTTGGAAAGCCAAAAGTGGTGCTCTAAAAAGATGAGATCAAATGGACTGAGAGGCCAATCCTATCACAGAGGCTTCTGCAATCAAATTGGTGATTTTATGATACATTGATCTCATGCTTCAATTAACCGAATTATGCAAATTATTATTGCAAATCACCATGCAATTTATCCACTAAGTGCTCTGTCCAATACATACCCAAGTTGTTGTCATAATGCAATGATTACTTTTACTTTCATAGAATCCCTACAGTGTGGAAACAGGCCTTCAGCCCATTGATTCCACACTGTCCCTCCAAAAGGATCCTACGCAGATCCACCCATCCCTGCAACTCAACATTTTCCATGACTAATCCATCTAGTCTGTACATCCCTGGGCACTATCGGGTAATTTATTATAACTTATCCAACCTGAACATCTTTGGGCTGTAGGAGGAAACTAAAGCACCTGATTGAAACCCTTACAGACACGAGGAGAATGTGCAAACACAGACAATCTTCTGAGGCTGTAATTGAACCCAGGTCCCCAGTGTTGTGAGGCAGCAGTGTTAACCACTGAGCCACCCCAATAGATTACGATAGACAGAATACTATACATTCAATTGAGCATTTCCTTTAGCTACAACAATAAGGGAGACCTCAGGGTGTAATTGTGACAAGCTACTTCCTCTATAAAGAGCCCTCTTGTGTTAGATTTACAATGTGTAAGTATCATTTGTCAATTAGGACATAATAACTGGGACATCACCAGCCATCTATTACCATACTAGAAGCAGAATTTTCATTATGCCAAACATTAAAATGTATGTGCATGTCTTCTGTGTCTCACTGTACTAGTACTATGTAAGAGTTTTGGAAATTATCTTGTGGAAGCATAGGTTAACATTTAATGTCATTTATATTACATTTGCTGGCTGTGTCTAGGATCCAATTAGAAGCCATCTGAGACAGAATCATATACTTTGACCTTGTGTTGTCAGTATATGCATGTATTTTTAAAAAGTTATTGCCAAATTACTGTCAGCTTGTCCTTACAGAGTTCTGGCATTCTCCCTAACACCTAACACATATGGTTATTATTTGTGTATCTTCACAGTGAACGTAGTCAGGATATTTGATTGTCAAACTGAATTACTTCTACTGGAACTTAAAGTGGGCATTATTCATCAGGAAGCATTCAAGAGTAGGCTTTTTCTTTTCATAATTCAAAAATGTGGAAGTTAATTGTTAACAGCTCACCCAGCTGAGATCAACATGTAGGTCAGGCAGCATCTGAGAAGCAGGAAAATCAATGGGAGCAGCAATATCTGTTCCCAGAAGGACCGGTTCCACCACAGGACACACCAGATGCCCTCCTTCTTTAAAGACCGTAATTTCCCCTCCCACGTGGTTGAAGAGGCCCTCCAATGCATCTCATCCATGTCCCACACCAGATACCCTCAAACTCCTCCCCTCCAACCGCAACAAGGACAGGTCCTCTCCTTCCACCCTACCAACCTCCGCATAAACCGCATCAGCTGCCGACATTTCCGCCACCTCCAAACGGACCCTACCACCAGGGATGTATTTCCCTCCCCACCCCTTTCCGTTTTCCACAAAGACCGTTCCCTCCCTGATGACCTGGTCAGGTACATGCCCCAACAACCCACCCTCCCGTCCTGGCACCTTTCCCTGCCACCACAGGAATTGCAAAACCTGCGCCCACACCTCCTCCCTCACCACCATCCAAGGCCCAAAAATAGCCTTCCACATCCATCAAAGTTTCACCTGCACATCCACCAATGTTATTTATTGTATCTGTTGCTCCCGATGCGGTCTCCCTTACACTGGAGAGACTGGACACCTTCTCACAGAGCGCTTTGGGGAACATCTCCGGGACACCTGCACCTATCAACCACACCACCCTGTGGCCGAATATTTCAACTCCCCCTCCCATTCTACCAAGGACATGCAGGTCCTGGGCCTCCCCTACCGCCGCTCCCTCACCACCTAACACCTGGGGGAAGAAAACCTCATCTTCCGCCTCGGAACACTTCAACCCCAGGGCATCAATATGGACTTCACCAGTTTCCTCATTTCCCCTCTCCCCACCTTACCCCAGTTCCAAACTTCCAGTTCAGCACCATCCTCATGACCTTTCCTACCTGCCAATCTTCCTTCCCACCTATCCACTCCCCCCTCCTCTCCGACCTATCACCTTCATCCCCATCTCCATCCACCTATTGTACTCTTTGCTATCTTCTCCCCAGCCCCACCCCCCCTCCCATTTATCTCTCCAACCCAGAGGCTTCCTGCCTTCATTCCTGCCTTCATTGCCCAAACCGTTGATTTTCCTGCTCCTCGGATGCTGCCTGACCTGCTGTGCTTTTCCAGCACCGCTCTAATCTAGACTCTGATCTCCAGCATCTACAGTTCTCACTTTTGCCTAACTCAACATGTATCTGAGCCAAGGGGTATGGATTCAAGTCCTACCTGCTGCAGAGGTGTGCAAATAATGATTCTGAACTGGTTGATTAGAAAATATCAAGGATCAAATTGTGGAATAGTTCAAGTTTGTACGAGTCTCTTAATGACACAGCAGCTCATAATCCTCCCTACATCCAAATGTGGTTTTTGTGATTTCTTTTCTCTGTTCTTTCTTCGTGGTAGCATCTTGAGCTGCTGGCCTCAGTGCAGACACAGCGAGGAGTCCTCTCAGTCCAGCGTGGGGGTTTCCAGGGGTTTCCAGGCCCAGCGTGGCAGTCTCTCCAACATGGCTTTCTGTCAGCCCTTCATGGTGGTCTCCTAGCCAGGCATGGTGGCCTCCTGGCCTGGCATCATGGTCTCCTGGCCTGGCATTGAGGTCTCCTGGCCTGGCATGGTGGTGTTTCAGTCTTGCACAGTGATCTTCTGGCCCATCCTGGCAATTTCCCAGCCTGGCATGGCAGTCTTTTGGAGGAGACCCAGCATGGCATGTGATCTTCCGGCAACCCCCCGGCAGTGTATTGGCCCGGCATGGCCTTAGTATGGACTTCCAGCCTCGAGGTGATTTCAGAGCCATCTCCCCATCTTGAGGTGAAGCCTGCCACAATGGGGAGTGAAGGCCTCATGTGGACTAGAAGCTCGGTGCCAGTGTGGATTGGGTTAGAAGGACTATTCTTCTGAACTTTTCATTTCTCTACTTTCTAATTTATTACCATGATCTATAATGCTGGACTTCTTATTTCTTTATTTTTCCAAATGTTTTTTCTCAGAACTTGCACTGAAGAATCTGTACCTTGGTGCCTTGTATCTGAGATAGCGCCATAACTGGTGACCTATACACCTTTCACTGTATTCATTTGAGTCCATGTGACAATAAGCCTAATTCAATTCAATTCAGTTCCGTTCAATTCAATTCAATTCAAATGAGATTATGAAACTCTCCTCTGATCTAATACATACTTTCCCAGGCCTACAAATCTATGGAGTTCACAACTGCTCCATTGTCCCTTCTCACGTTTTCTAATATCTATCGGCAGATGAGAGGAACTGTGTGCTGATCTAAGGAATAAGAAACAAGGTTGGCGGGGAGAGCCTAATTGATGGGGTGGTCAAAAATCAGCTTCCCAATGGCAAGATCTAAATTCACAATTAAATGTAGGGATTTTAGACAGATTGAGCAGCCTGATGGCAAATATCAGGAAGCTCTTTCGCATAAATTTTAATTCATACATGTTCATTAAAAGGCCACCTCACAAGGATGAAGTTCCCATTCTCAATTAAGTTTTCTATTAGCAGGCAATACATACTTTATATAAGAAGGTACTGCAGGCAAGGCACTGCAAAATTTGGACTTTGAAGTAAGTATCCGTTGTCATCTTCTCTTCGAGTGCTTGTCCGTGCCATGTTAGAATTGCAATCAAGTGACAGTAGCCTTCGCTGCCCAGGGCACAGAGAATGATCAATGGATTTAGAAGCTGGGTGTTGAAGGCACAGCTCTAGAAGGCTGGATAATGTTGCAAATCTGTCTGTCTGTCAAGGATCTCAAACGGACTGGGGAAGGGAGGCACACTGACTGGGGAAGGTTTGAAGAGCCGGAATACTTAGCTGCAGGCATCCACTCCTACAGTCCGAATGATGATTCAGGATTTCAAAGTTTGAGTGCTTGTCCAGGTACCAGGAACTTCAATCCCTTAAGATAACAGTGGAGCATTGATTTCTTCCGCCTGCTCCTTGAGCCAGTATGTGTAATGAACTGAAGACTGCACAATGGGATGACAAAAGCTGATATCACCCCTCCCTTCCTTTAGCAGGAATAACTCTAATTTCTGTTACCGCAAATTCCTAATTTATAACATAATTTGTATAGACAGGGTATCTTCTGGGTGACTAGCAATGAACTGGCTCCCTTAGTTATTTACTATATTTTAGTTAATTTTTAAAATGGATCACTTTCTCTAGATATACTTTTCTCCTTCACCCAAATAAGTTATGCTTTAATAAATGCCAATTTAACTAGACTTTTTGTGAAGTAATAAAAAGGGTGAGTTTATTAAGCACTTTCAGTAAGAAATGCAAAGAAGACATAGTAGTTAGTACACACGTGCACAGGTTGGAAATAAAAAGTGAGCCCAAAAAGATAAAAGTTAAAATAGATATATGAATCAGTCTCTGAATTGTTTGTGACAGCAGTGGAGGTTACCAGTAGCATTGATGTTAGTAGTTTGAGTTTCTAGGCTGTTTAAATTGATTGAAATCTTTTGACCTGATATCTTTCAGTAGTGGCTGACTGACAGCACTCAGAGTGGGAAAGTGAGTCTTTTCCCTTGTTTTACCTGTAGTGCAGGTTTGTTTTAATCGCTGTTCTCTAAGTTGTTCTCAGAAATTGTTAGTCTATGCATGAAGACAGTAAAACGCTAACACAACATACTTGCATTGTAGTTGGTTTCGATTCCCAGTTATTGCATATTTATTGCAAAAAGGCTAAGCAGAAATTCTGTAAGCATCCAGGTAAGTGATAATTCAGGGAATACTAAGCGAGAAGTGAGCAACCCTGAGATTTACCAGTGTCCAATCCACGAGTGATCTGTACCTGAGTACAAATTGCCTAGTCAATGAAAAGTGCCAGAATACTCTGTAGTACAACATTGAAGTACAAAAATACATTGGAGTGCATTTGTGAAGTAAGTGCATTGGAGATCATTTTTATTGCAAAATTATTCATAGCCTTTCATCTATTAGTACATACAAAAAAGTTGTTATTCTGTAGGAATATTATTTCCAAAGAGGAAAAAGAAACCCAACTGATATCTTAGAATTTTACATCCCACAGAACTACCATACAGTTGCAAATAAGACATTTTACTATATGCAGGAAGAAAATACTTACACTCTGAGGCAATGAGGGGGTCCGACAACTAAATGGACCCCCCTTTATAGTTCATCTTAGACAGTGGTCTTTTCTCGCTGTTCCCTGGTGGCAGGTGCCCCGAGCTTTAGTACATCCCACAGCAATGTTCTGGACCTTGGAATGTGTCAGTCTGCAACACTCAGGTGAGCTCAACTCTTTCCTGTAGAGGTTTTGGGCAGTCCAGAGAGCGTTTTTCACTTAATTGACAATCCTCCAGGTGTAGTTAATGTTTGTCTCACTGTGCATCCTGGGGACTGGACCATGGAGCACAGAGTCCCACATCACGGAGCTGTTCGGGAAAAACCTTGACAAAAACCACTGCATCTCACTCCATGACCTTGCTTGTAAAGGTACATTCCAGCAGGAGACATGTGGCAGTCTCTACCTCCCTGCAGCCGCTTCGAGAGCAGTGTGCGGTGGCACACAGAGACCAAGCATACATGAAGGATCTGACGGACAGTGCCCTTCCTACCACCAGTCGAGCTACATCTTGGTGCTTGTTGGAAAGTTCTAGAGATGAGGTATTCTGCCAAATAAATTTGACGATCTGCCAGAGATAGGATCCACCCTCGTCTTTTCCTGCAGGGCCTCAGGGAAGCTATGTGCTGACCATCTCCTGATGGACTTGTGGTCAAAGGTGTTTTCCTTCAGCAATGTTTCCACAAAGAACGGGTGATATGGAACGGTCCAACTACTTGGAGCGTTCTGTGGTGCTGAGACCAGACCTATCCTTCATAACACCAGGGAGAGGTAGAACCTCAGTACATAGTGACTTTTGGTGTACCATGGGTCTACGTACTGCTTGATGCAGCCACACACAAAGGTGACTATCAACATGAGATTGGTAGTGGGTATGTCCTTCACCCCCTTTATCTTCAGCTTTGTTCATGGTGTCCCTGTGCACAGAGTCCATATTTGATCTCCAGATGAAGTGGAAGATGCAAAGGTGCAGGCTCAGGGATTGGGCCAGACCCATGCCACATGTGACAACATCAACAGTACCTCACATCTGATGACCAGGTTTGTACCTGCAATGGTGAGGGAGCAGTGCTCACAAAAGCCCAGTTTCTGCCTTACCTTGGCAATAGACTCCTCCCAGCCCCTCCACATGCCCCAGCCCCTCCACACCATATACTCAGTACCTTCAGATAATCTATCCTGACCGTGATGGGGATAAAGGATAATGTTGGCCCAGTTCCCAACGAACATGGCCTTGCTCTTGCCTCAATTTACCTTAAAGGATGTTGTGAAACTTAAAAGGGTTCAGAAAACATTTATGAGGATGTTGCCAGGGTTGGAGGGTTTGAGCTATAGGGAGAGGCTGAATAGGCTGGGACTGTTTTCCTTGGAGATATGTTATGAGGGTGTCATCAGGCTGGTATTTGTCAGACGCCAATGTTTGTGGATGGGGAGCTCACTGTCTATGGAATATGCTTTGAGATGTTGGTGACTGCTGCAGATCCAAACAAGCAAGTGGTGAGCTCAAGCCATGAGACAACTGTCCAGTTTATATCCAACAGGCTAAAATAGATGGAGTGTTAATCAGGTGGGGAAACAAGTTATGGGGGAAAAGGCAGGAAAGTGGGCACACAGAATATCAAATTTTATTGAATGTTGAGCAGGCCTGAGGGGCTGAACAGTCTATTCCTGTTCCTATTTCTTACAGTCTTGTTATATTTGGGAGATTGGGAAACACAATTTAACTGAGGTGAGAATCCCATTGCACTGATGAACATTGGTTGGAAAATGGGACGTTTTGCTCTTGGCATCGAGAAGGTCCTCACTGGCCATCTCATGTGATTTTTTTTTTACCAATGTCTACATTGCTGACTGCTTGGGAAAACCCCACCCAAATTTCCTAAAAGTGAGTGTTTTCTACTGAGAGAGATACTCAGCTCCCTTGTTATCTATTCCTGTTACATTTCTGACTGTTTGCAGTCTCCCTGACATTCTTTAGGCGCATGAGCCCCACATATGGCTTTGCCAGGCAATGACTAAATTTACATCCAAAGTCTTGGTTCTAATCTGTATTTGGATATCTACCATTTAAATTCAAACTGTAGAAGGCATGATTCTATCCTTGGCTAGGAGTCATCACTATTTGTATTATCCTATCTACTCATTTCAAACTTAATGATATCATGAGCAATGCAGTGTGAGATGTCAATGAAATTCTTAAATTAAAAAGACCTGACTTAAATACTTCTTTTTGATTAAAGCTACAAAGTATTGTTTTGTCACAATATTCTTTTAAGATAGTAATTCTTCATTATTGTTCTGTTGCCTTCACTGTCACCATAGTGATGGATAAGTAAGGTGAGTCAAGGCTGTGAGTTTGTAAATATCCTGAAATGAAGGTCCACCCACCTGTAGCACACATGGAAATGTTGTAAAGGTTGTGGGTCCATCTTCTGCAATATCTGCTGTCTCTGGGTAGGCTTTACCATGTTTGGGAAACCAGCCCAAACATCATTGCTCAACATCCATGACTCAACAAGAATCTCTGGTTAATGATCATGACTGGGAACTTTGGCTGACTTCAAACATCTTCAGCCTTTAGGCTTTGAGCGCACTTGGAGCATGGATGTGTGGATGTGTCAGCTATGTTAGAACAGACCAGGAACTGAACGTGGAATGTGAATGTGGCAATTAGGGAGGATATTCAATGTTGATTTAACTTAACTTAATATAACCTGGGTGGAAAGGCTTTTGATTATAGAATATGCCAACAGTACTTTTTATGGAAATATTTAACTGACAACTCAGAGTCTGTGACATCAGAGATTCTGCAGCATCTAAGCATGCAATACCCTTCTACACTGCAGAAGCACAAATCTGGCAATCAGAAAATCCAGTTCAACTTATTTGTGCTACTCTAAGATTGATACCCTAAACCAAATATCCTTTAGAAATGGTTGACCTTAGTACTTCCATGATTCGTAGAATGAACAAATTCCCTTCAGTGATTTATTCGAAGAAAACAACAGATGACCTGTGAGCAGAAAGTAGTTGTGATGCACAAAGCAAATTTGAAAACGCAGTTGGAGTCTGAGCTGAAATCTAAGTGTCATGTAAATAAAAGCAAGGACGAAAAGAGTCCTTCCACAGCTTTATGTCGAAGAGAAAATAATTGGTAAGGCTTATGAATTTTTTTGGCTCTTGTTGGAAATGTCAATACTGCAGAATGTAAATCTCAATGTGTTACGCCTTAACTTCACAGCAAACCTCACAATGTTTGATTTTAGTTACTTTTGGTGAATCTCATTTTTGTCAGGCCCCTAATATATTTGAAGGCTATTTTCAAAAAAGTTCCTTTTGTATTTCACTTCATGCAATCAAAGGCCAGCTTTAGAAAAAACTCATTTTAAAAATATTTCCAACAAATGTGAAGGACAGCTTCAGAAAGCAGCAGTAAATCTTCAGTGAGTTTGATGATTTCATTCCTTCTCATTCATGAAGGGATGAAGGAGTGAAAGAACAAAAATAAACAAGAAAGCTCTAAAAAGATGAAAAATATAAGCGTCATACTTACATTGATGTAGAATGAATCTAGAGCTGTTTTTGGATTCAGACTCAAACTGCAAGTGCAGCAGAAATACAATCAAGAGACCAAAGACCGATCTGGAACTAGAGATGGTGCTTTAGGAACAACCCCTGTGCAACCAGCTGCCATGACTCCACAGTTAGCACTTGCATCGAGGGCTCTTGTGACAAGTAGTAGTGTCCCTAGCTTTGAGGCAGTAGGCCTGGGTTTAAGTTCACACATGCTCCAGAGATGTTTTCTAACATTGTAGGCAAATTGATCAAAAATGTCTAGCAGTCTTGTGGGAAATGTCAGTGTGTTTGCCTCACCAGCTTTGACTGAGTGGTCAAATTCTAGGAAGGGTGTTTGCAGTGAGTGAGGTACAGGCATGAGAATTGAGGAGTCAAGATGCAACTCTTGTTGTTTCAGGCTTTTCATTGATAAACTCTCATTATGGGTCATGAGGGAGTGGCTGATGAAAACCTCTGACTAACAAGCAAAGCATGTATTTATTTCAACCTCATGATGACTTCATATATCTACCGAACATTCAAAGATGCTTTGCATTAAAACGAAATCCTTTAAGCTGTTTTAGTTCAGAAATTACCTGGACCATTTAAAATAAAAATGAACACGGAGAATGCTGGAGAAGCTTAACAGCATCTGTGGAGAAAAACTGTTTCAGCTCTGGTTTGAGTCTACTTCAGATCTGAAGAAATACTTGGACCATTTAGAGTCATGGAATCACGGAGTTATACAGCGTGGAAACAGACTGATCAGTCCCACTTGATGGCATCAGAATAGAGAAGCTGACCCTGGGGCTTGTCCCCTCCTATTGATTTTCTTTCACTTTTTTTTTCTTTTAAATTTTGCTCAATTTCTTGTTTTCCCTTTTTTTCGTTTTATTTTCTTTTAAGCCTGGAAAATGGCCCGGTGTGGCAGTCTTGATCCGGTGTAGTGGTCTCGGCCCAGGTGCTGGTCTCAGCCTGCTATGGTGGTCTTGACCTAGTGTGGCGGTCTCCACCCATTATGGTAGTTTTGGCCAGGCTTGGGGGTCTTGACCTGGCATGGTGTTCTGGCCTGGCTTGTTGGTCTTGGCCGAGTATGATAGTCTCAGCCCGCCATGGTGGTCGTGGCCTGGCATAGTTGTCTCGGCCCAGTGTGGTGGTCTCAGCCTGGCATGGTGGCCTTGGCCCAGTGTGGTGATCTCAGCACGGCGTGATGGTCTCAGCCCAAAGTGGTGATCTCAGCTTGGCATGGTGGCCTTGGCCCAGAGAGGTGGTCTCGGCCTGGTGTGGTGGTACTCCTACTGCCCTTATATTCCTCTCGGGATTCATCCAATCCCAGCTGTCTACACCTGACAACTGCCTCTTTCATTTTCTTAAGCAGAGCATTAATTTTTCTATTCATCCAGCATTCCCTACACCTACCAACCTTGCCCTTTGCAACACAAGGAACATACTGCCTCTGGACTCTTGTTATGACAATAGACAATAGACAATAGATGCAGGAGCAGGCCATTTTTCCTTTCAAGCCTGCACCACCATTCAATATGATCATGGCTGATCATCCTTAATCAGTATTCTGTTCCTGCCTTATCTCCATAACCCTTGATTCCACTATCCTTGAGAGCTCCATCCAACTACTTTCTTAAATGAATGCAGAGACTGGGCCTCCACTGCCCTCTGGGGCAGAGCATTCCACACAGCCACCACTCTCTGGGTGAAGAAGTTTCTCCTCATCTCTGTCCTAAATGGTCTACCCCGTATTTTTAATCTGTGTCCTCTGGTTCGGCACTCACCCATCAGCGGAAACATGTTTCCTGCTTCCAGAGTGTCCAATCCTTTAATAATCTTATATGTCTCAATCAGATCACCTCTCAGTCTTCTAAACTCAAGGGTATACAAGCCCAATTCCTACAGTCTTTCAGCGTAAGGTAGTCCCGCTATTCCAGGAATTGACCTCATGAACCTACGCTGCACTCCCTCAATAGCCTGAACGTCTTTCTTCAAATTTGGAGACCAGAACTGCACACAATACTCCAGGTGTGGTCTCACCAGGGCCCTGTACAGCTGCAGAAGAACCTCTTTGTTTCTATACTCAATCCCTCTTGTTATGAAGGCCAGCATCTATTAGCCTTCTTCACTACCTGCTGTACCTGCATTCTTGCCTTCATTGACTGGTGTACAAGAACACCCAGATCTCTCTGTACTGCCCCTTTACCTAACTTGATTCCATTTAGGTAGTAATCTGCCTTCCTGTTCTTTCCACCAAAGTGGATAACAATACATTTATCCACATTAAACTGCATCTGCCATGCATCTGACCACTCACCTAACCTGTCCAGGTCACCCTGTAATCTCCTAACATCCTCCTCACATTTCATCCTGCCACCCAGCTTAGTATCATCAGCAAATTTGCTAATGTTATTACTAATACTATCTTCTATATCATTAATATATATTGTAAAAAGCTGCGGTCCCAGCACTGATCCCTGTGGTACCCCACTGGTCACTGCCTGCCATTCCAAAAGGGAGCCTACTCTTATCACTACTCTTTGTTTCCTGTCAGCCAACCAACTTTTAATCCAAGTTGGTACTTTGCCCCCAATACTATGCACCCTAATTTTGCTCACTAACCTCCTATGTGGGACTTTATCAAAAAGCTTTCTGAAAGTCCAGGTACACTACAACTACTGGATCTCCCTCGTCCATCTTCAGAGTTACATCCTCAAAAATTCCTGAAGATTAGTCAAGCATGATTTCCCCTTCATAAGTCATTCTTGAAGGGCTCCCACTTTCCAACCATCCCATTACCTGCGAACAACCTCCCGAATGTTCTTCTGAAAATTCCTGCCCAATACCACCAAAATTGGTCTTCCTGCAATTTAGAACTTTAACTTTTAGAGCTACTGTAACCTTTTCCATCTTTTGAAACAAATAGAATGATGATTGCTTTCCCCAAAGTGCTCCCCCACTGATGCCTCAGTCAATTGCCCTGCCTGATTTTCCAAGAGAAGGTCAGGATTTGCTTCTTCTCTAGCAGTTACATCCACATATTGAATACACTTAATAAATTCCTCTCCATCCAAGCCTTTAACACTATGGCAGTCTATGTTTGCAAAGTTAAAATCCCCTACCATTACAACCCTATTATTTTTACTGTACCTGAGATCTCCTTACAAATGTGATTCTCAATTTCCCGTGACAGTTGGGAGCCAATAGTACAATCCCAAAAAGGTGACCATCTCTTTCTTATTTGTCAGTTCCACCCATATAATGTCACTGGACATTCTCCCAGGATTATTCTCCCCAAGTGCAGCCGTATTGTTATCCCTAATCAAAAATGTCACTCCTCCTCCTCTCTTGTCCCCCTTTCTATCCTTCCTCTAGCATCTGTACTCCGGAATATTAAGCAGCCAGTCCTGTCCATCCCTGAGCCAAACTTCTGTAATTACTATGATATCCCAGCCCTATGTTCCCAATCATGCTCTGAGTTCATCTGCCTAACCTGTCAGGCCTCTTGCATTGAAATAAATGCAGTTTAATATATCAGACTTACCTCATGCTCTGCTGTGTTCTTGCCTGTGTTGACTATTTGACTTGCTCCTTTTTACAACCATACCTGCCTTTTTAGTCATCTCTTTTCTCAATAGCACATTGGGTACCACCCACTCCCCTCCCATCCATAGCAGTAGCACAGCGGAGCACCCCACGCCTCTACACTGTACTTAGACCTGGAGGAATAAATAACTTGAGTGCGTAGGTGCACATTAGGGGTAGAAATTTGCCTCATTTGTTACAAGGCTTTTAAATTACTGATAGTTGCAGATTTGTTATACTCCCTGTAGCAAACATATTTGTAGCTTTTTTTTAAACTCTGAAATTTTAATGGCCTGAAGTAATAACTATTGCAGTAACAAATAACACTCACTTGATACACTCACTTGTGGCTATTGTGTGGATTTTTATAGAGTTGGGAAGACTCGCCTGACCTCTGAAAATGGTGAGTGAGACTAGGCTGCAAAACTCTTATCCTGATTAATGGTGATCTAATTGCAGCTGAAAGGGGAGAGGAGGCTTGGTATGATTCACAAAGGAGTCCTGAACTCAGCAAGACCATTTCTGAGTTCAAACATTTTAACTGTTGCAATAGTCCTAATCCACAGTCTGTGAGTCATGAATTTATGGAGTAGTCATACATTTTCTTGAAGGACATGCTTGTCCATTTGCTTGACATCATCTGAAATTATTTAACTCTGGAAGAGGAAGACACTCCAAAATGGAGGCAATTTTGCTCAACCCTCTTCAAATTTAAAATTCAACAAAGATCTCAGAAGCCAGGTCACCCTCGTGGAATGGGGAGACAGAAATCAGGGGTCACAAACCAACTATTACTGAACCCAGGGAGGAGCGACACAGAATCTCGCACTCACTTTCCTGCATTATCAGCAACTCCTGTGATCTTCCCAACCTATCTCAGCACAAGTAGGGAGTACAATGCCCCAGCTCACTGACAAAGCATCAAAGCCATTCAAAGACAAGGGTCCCCAAAGTCTGCATCACATTCCTCTTCAGCAGAGAGATTTCCTGAGCTTCCCCATAGACAACGATCTCCTGGGTTCAAGCCTCTGACCATATATTAACCTGAATTAATGTCTTACATATAGTCCGCCCAATAAATGCTACCTACAGTAATCTGTTCAGTTTCCGTTCTGCTGCTTATATGTTACTTCCTCCCACTTGGCTAAAGCAGCTTTCACACATTAGTTTGTCACTGGGTGCAATGCTGCATAACTTCAAAGGAACGATTTACTTTGACTAGCAATCTCTGAAGGTGCTTTCAACACGGAGAGTGAAACATCAGGAAAGAATGACAAGGCTGGTGGGGAAATTATATTCT
Source organism: Chiloscyllium plagiosum (assembly GCF_037043375.1). NCBI lineage: Eukaryota > Metazoa > Chordata > Chondrichthyes > Orectolobiformes > Hemiscylliidae > Chiloscyllium > Chiloscyllium plagiosum. Next base: position 119,870,745 of record NW_028270142.1, on the reverse strand, counting down.
GTAGACAAATTATATTCTCTGAAGGATAAAGCATTCCATTTCTCAAACCAATTATGATGCACTGCTTTTAAGTGTCATTGATTTTTGACTATTTCTCATACATGTAAAAGGTGTACACAATGCAGACAGCTGTCTTTACTGCCAAAATCTATTTATTTTTGGAAAAATGTCTTTTTATATTTCCAGTAATAATATCAAGTCATGACAGCATTGCTTGCTAGTATGTAAATTGATCTTCTTAAGGGTAAACCTTTAAAGTTGGGACATGAATTTAATCTTTTGTTTCTCATTGTAAATTTAATAGGATTTTCTGAGGCAAAGAGTCTCTTCCCCAATGTGTATTGTATTCTTTTCATTGTAAGTCATGATGGAATCTCTAAGGTCTGTTCACTGATTAAAATGGGAGTGTTAATTAATTAGTTTTCTTTCTGGCCTTTATCACAGCATTGCTGTTAATCACAACCTTGACTTCACCATTCACTGGCATAAGAATAGATTCAAATCCACAGATCTGACAATTACTTGAAGTATGAGAATGTTATAAATAGGCCATTCAGCATCTCAAATCAGACGGACATTCATCTGGGCACTGGCTGATCTACATCTTAACTCTACTTACTCATGTTAGTCATTATCCTTTGATACTCTTCCCATTAAAAAAGTGAGTGTTGCTGAAAAAGATACTTTTGGTTCAAAGTTTTCATCCTGTACTCATCAGGATATTTTGCAAGAATAACAATTTGTGGGGAGAAACCAACATTTATATCTGCAGGAGAAGGGTTTGCTAATTGGTTGGCAAGTGAATGCTGATTGATCTTTGCTAGATAATTCTGAATGCTGAGGAATAATATTGGTGATCAATTTAGGATTGCTGATGGAGCTTGCTGTGTACATTTGCAATGACTTGTCAATATTGTTTCCAGGCACTGCAACAAAACTTTCAATGAAATAGATTAGAATAATTTGCTAGTTAATTATTAAGGGTAATGCACTGACTAGTCAGATTCAACTATGTTAAAATTAAAACAAAGCTTTAGTATTAACTGTCAGTCATCATAAATTGGCACATTCTCCGTGTAAATGTTTGTCAGTACTCTCCTCTCATGCATTGTAAATGTGGATTTTCCCCTTGAGTTTATATTCTTGTGAAATGTCCTGATTCATGCACGATGGAAAGCTTTGACAAATGTGTCTTTCCTGAATTCAAGTTCTGTACTGTCATACAATTATTTGTAATAAAAATAAGTTCATTCTCAAAAATTTTAGTTGATCCAAATTCCATTGTCTTTTGGGAGATAATGTTGAGCTATCTACTATCTATTCTGTAAAATAATGTTTCTGGTATCATGTCTGAAGGATCTAGTGTAATTTTAATATCTTTTTCCTCATTATACTGCACTCACACCAGAGGAAATAGCTTATCTTTATTGAGTCCTTTTTTATTATTTTCATTCTTCTAATTTTAAGGAAATATAAAACATAACTAGGCAGCATTATTTTGTTAAATTTTAAACCCCAGCAACATTCTGGTGAATCTGAGCTGAAGCACTGGCAGTCAAATGATTAAATATAACTTCATAAATCCTGGATGGCTAATATTCTTTTAACATTCCTCTTCGTCTACATAGGGGCAGGAGATGCTGAAGGTTTTATGTGTTTTGCACCAAAAATTGAATCTACCTTTATTGTCGGTTGAGGTAGATCTTGGGAAGGATTTTAGGAAGATTCTCTCCACCCTTTCCCAACCTGCAATAGGTATCTTCGAAAAGCGGGTCTTATAAAATCACACAGTTAACCTTCCCAACACTTTCTCATCCATCCCTAACCTATCTCAGAAAATATGGTAAGGGACTGGGAGAGTAATATGATTTCTAACTTACCTTGATCGTAATGGTGTCCAAACCAACTAAGGGCCCAATTTCACCTCCATCCCTGCTCTGCCAATGGCAAAAGAAACCAGTCAGTAAGTCACAATTGTGTTGCTTCAGCCAATATTGGGCAAGAAGTTGGGGTGCAGACCTTGTGTGTGTGGTCCTGTGCGTCCAACAATACTCCTCCAAAGACTTCTTCCCTCTTTATGTAACCTTCATGCATCGTCCCTAACTTGGTTCCTAACTGTCCTCACCCATTCCACTGGGATCTAAAACCAGATCTATTTAAAACTCCAGATCTACTTTGCAACCATTGCTTCTTCTTCTCAGGGGCTGATTCTGGTCCTACCAATGGCCACTGCCCAAACCTGGTGCAGATATGAATTGGTGAGTTCCTCATGTGTGACTTCCTCCAAGATAGGGCAGAAGTGTCACCCTGGTACAGTTGATTCTACACCCAGAATAAAGTGGATGAAGGTGTCAGTGGCTTTTGGATGAGTGCATTGTGAACCTGCAATTCAGTCATGGGTTAGGTCAGACGGGAGCGGAATGTGGAGCTTATTACTGCAAAAGGCCACATCGGTCAAGTTATTGAGTGCATTTCAGACAGAGAACGTTAAGTTCTTGATTAATAAGAAGATCAAAGATTACAGGCAGAAGGTAGGAGAATGAGATTGAGAAAAATACCTGCCACACTTAAATGGCAGAACAGACCTGATGGGATGAATGGCCTAAATTTGCTAATATCTGATGATCCTATAGATAGATCAAATGAGTAGGCAAATATTTTGGAGCTTGAATAAATGCAAGAAAATGTTAAGTTATGCACTTTGGCAGGAAGAGAAGAGGAGCTGAATATTATTTATATGACTGCAGCAAGACGGATATGGGAGTCCTTGTACATGGATCACAAAATGCTGGATTCAAGGTTAGTGGGTAATAGGGAAGGTGAATGAAATGATAGTCTTTACTTCAAAGGGAATGACGTATAAAAGTAGGGAGGTTTTATTGAAATGTGGCAGATCAGAGCAACAATACAATGAGCAGTGTTGGTCCCCTTATTCTAAGGAAAGATATACTGGCATTGGAGACAGTCCAGAGAAGGTTCACTAGGTTGAAACTGGGTATGAGAAGACTGCCTTATGAGGAGAGGTTGAATAGTTTAGGCCTGCACTTATTGGAATTCAGAAGAATGAGAGGCGACCTTTTTGAAACATGCAAGATTCTTAAAGGACTTAACACAGCAGAGGCAGAAAGCTTTTGTCCCCTTATGGGCGGATCTAGGACTAGAAGGTGTAATATAAATCAAAGATAGAAATGAGGAGGAATTTCTTCTCTCAATGGTTGGTGAATCTCTACCACAGAGGTCTCTAAATGTTGGCTCATTATGCATCTTCAAGGCTGAGATAGACAGATTTTTAATCACTAGGAGAACCAAAGATTATTGTGAAAAGGCAGGAAAGTGGAGGTGAGGATGATCAGCTCACCTACGACCTCCAGTGAATGGTTGAATGGTCCATTTCTACTCCTATGTCTTATGATCTTATGTTTAATATATAACTTTCACCAAATTTAAGGATTACAATAAAATAGAAGCAGGAATACACATTTGGCCGATCGATTCCACTCCATTCAATAGGATATTGGCTGATCTTCTACCTCAACTCCACCTTCTTGAATAATCCTCTTAATTCCCTGATATCACCAAATTGATTGACTACACTCTTGAATGTCCTCAACTACCAAGCATCCACAGGTCTTAGGAAAACCTGGAGAGGATAAATTCCAAATACTTCAAATATTTTGAGTAAATAAATTTATTTTAATTTCAGTCCAAATTCCAAGTTCTTTTTCTTCATCTCTGACCCAAGTTCTCGACTAATTCCAAGTTATCTTGAGATGTCACCTTTTGTTATAAAATCTTAAGTTACCTCGAGAAGGTGACTTAAAAGAGGTTCTGGGAATTACATATTAATGAACCAAAACTTGCAACCCATTCTAAAAGATGAAAGACTTAGCAGTCCAGATTTGTTCGATATATCATTTCAGTTGCATGACACTGTAACCTTTTGCTATAAATTCTGTGTCTTATGATCTTACATTCCACAACCACCTGATGAAGGAGCCGCGCTCCGAAAGCTATTGCTTCCAAATAAACCTGTTGGACTATAACCTGGTGTTATGTAATTTTTAACTCTGTTAAAAACAGACCCTCAGATCCAAGTCACCCAAGCTGATAAGATATCCTAAATTAATTTAGTCCCATTTGCCATCACTTGTTAAAAATAGGTTGGTTTAAATTGACTGACCTGTTTAGATGGCAATGAGTTTCTGATCATTACAAGAATTCTGAACTGATGTGAACCAAATGCAGCAATCATTTCTTTATGCCAATAGTTCCCTTTAAATGACAATTATTTACCCCATGTCAAATAAATTGGTGTAATGTTAGAAGACTACAAAAGATGATGAAAATTAAATAATTAAATCTGAAGTATAAATGCCTACAATTAATAGCAAGATCACCACATTAATCCAGGACTGTATGGTCAGACCACAATTATTATCACAAAGTGACTAGCATATTTGCCTATTTATTGAGTGGAGTCATAACTTGTCCTCTTTGACTAATGCTGCAGCTTTGCAATTTATTTCCTAAAATGGCGTTACAACGTATGCACATGAACAATTTTGAATTAATTGAAAATATCTCTACCACAGAATGATCTGACAAAACTTCAATAACACTTCAACCATTACACTTGACTTCAAATAAAAATTTAATCGGATGTGTTATGAATTGGTTGACACAGCATGCAGCAAAAAGCAATTTTTTTTCAGTCAGAATGCAACTTTATAGAGGAGACTGTAATACTTTTTATTATCAATGGGAGAATTAGAAGAGAGTGTTGGGTAGAGTAACATTAAAACTGTCAAACTTAATTCAACTTTGTGCATTAAGCTTGACAATAAAAATGGAGAGATGCCATTGCTGCATCATCTTCAATGTTTCAATGGTAATATTAAATAAAAGTTAGCTCAAAGAAAGTCCAATTTAGTCTTTTTTTAACGTATTGTAGTTGGATTTTCCCATTGGAGATGGAAAACATGAAACACAATTGTATTTTGGAGGGTTAGATGTTCATCGCTTCCAGAAGTCTGACTTAGAAACAGAGACTCATAGAGTTGTACAGTACGGAAACAGACCCTTCGGTCCAATTCATCCAAGCTGACCAGATATTCTAAATTCATCTAGGGCCATTTGCCAGCACTTGGCCTAAATCCATCTAAACCCTTCTGATTCATCTACCCACCCAGATGCCTTTTAAATGTTGCAATTATACCAGCCTCCATCACTTCTGGCAGCTCATTCCACACACGTACCACCCTCTGCGTGAAAAGGTTGCCCCTTAAGTCCCTTTAAAACCTTTCCCCTCTCACCCTAAACTTAGGTCCTCTAGTCCTGAACACGCCCAACCCAGGGAAAAGACCTTGTCTATTTACCCTATCCATGCCCCTCATGATTTTATAAACCTCTATAAAGTCACCCCTCAGCATCCGATGTTCCAGGGAAAACAGCCCCAGCCTATTCAGCCTCTCTCTATAGCTCAAACTCTCCAACCCTGGCAACATCCTTGTAAGAGAAAGTGAGGACTGCAGATGCTGGAGATCAGAGCTGAAAATGTGTTGCTGGAAAAGCGCAGCAGGTCAGGCAGCATCCAAGGAGCAGGAGAAACGACATTTCGGGCATGAGCCCTTCTTCAGGAATGAGGAAAGTGTGCCAAGCAGGCTAAGATAAAAGGTAGGGAGGAGGGACTTGGGGGAGGGGCATTGGAAATGCGATAGGTGGAAGGAGGTTAAGGTGATAGGCCAGAATGGGGTGGGGGCGGGAGGAAGAAGATTGCAGCTTAGGAAAGTGATGCTGAGTTCGAGGGTTGGGACTGAGACAAGGTGGGGGGAGGGGAAATGAGGAAACTGGAGAAATCTGAGTTCATCCCTTGTGGTTGGAGGGTTCCTAGGCGGAAGATGAGGTGCACTTCCTCCAGCCGTCGTGTTGCTATGGTCTGGCGATGGAGGAGTCCAAGGACCTGCATGTCCTTGGTGGAGTGGGAGGGGTAGTTGAAGTGTTGAGCCACAGGTGGTTGGGTTGGTTGGTCCAGGTGTCCCAGAGGTGTTCTCTGAAACGTTCCGCAAGTAGGCGGCCTGTCTCCCCAATATAGAGGAGGCCACATCAGGTGCAGCGGATGCAGTAAATGATGTGTGTGGAGGTGCAGGTGAATTTTGTGGTGGATATGGAAGTATCCCTTGGGGCCTTGGAGGGAAGTAAGGGGGGAGGTGTGGGCGCAAGTTTTGCATTTCTTGCGGTTGCAGGGGAAGGTGCCGGGTGTAGAGGTGGATTGGTGGGGGATGTGGACCTAACGAGGGAGTCATGGAGGGAGTGGTCTTTTTGGAATGCTGATAGGGGAGGGGAGGGTAATATATCCCTGGTGGTGGTGTCCGTTTGGAGGTGGCGGAAATGACAACGAATGATACAATGTATATGGAGGTTGGTGGGGTGGTAGGTGAGGACCAGTGGGGTTCTGTCCTGGTGGTGATTGGAGGGGCGGGGCTTCAGAGTGGAGGAGCGGGAAGTGGAGGAGATGCGGTAGAGAGCATCGTCGACCACATCTGGGGGGAAATTGCGATCTTTGAAGAAGGAGGCCATCTGGGTTGTTCGGTATTGGAACTGGTCCTCCTGGGAGCAGATGCGGCGGAGATGGAGGAATTGGGAATATGGGATGGTGTTTTTACAGGGGGCAGGGTGGGAGGAGGTGTAGTCTAGGTAGCTGTGGGTGTCGGTCAGTTAATAGTAAATGTCTGTGTTGATTCGGTTGCCCGAGATAGAAATGGAGAGGTCTAGGAAGGGGCGGGAGGTGTCTGAGACGGTCCAGGTGAATTTGAGGTCGGGGTGTAACTCTTTTCTGAATCCTTTCAAGTTTCACAAAAGGACAGAGACCAGAATTGCACCCATTTTTCCAAAAATGGCCGAACCAATGTCCTGCTCAGCCACACAGGACCTTCCAACTCCTATATTCAATGCTCTGACCAATAAAGGAAAGCATACTAAACACCATCTTTTCTATCTTATCTACCTGAGACTCCACTTTCAAGGAACTATGAACCTGCACTCCAATGTCTCTTTATTTAGTTGCAACTTCCATCTAGTTGTGACCTTAACTGGAATGGAGATGCATTTCTCACTTAAGTAAAGGTAGGAATGGAGACAAGTTTCAGATAGCCTTTGGTCTGTTCGACTGAGGCTGTTACTTGCAGTTTGTGTTGTTTCACTACAAGGACCCAGAGAGCTAGGAAAGTATCCATGAATGAGAGTTCATCTTCCCAGATGATGACAGAAGGAACCCACCTCATTTGAAATAGGGCCACCCTTCATTTCAGGATCATCTGCCTTGTCCTGAGAGTATTATTGAAACCCTTGAGAGAAAGTGAGGGCTGCAGATGCTGGAGATCAGAGCTGAAAATGTGTTGCTGGAAAAGTGCAGCAGGTCAGGCAGCATCCAAGGAACAGGAGAATCAACGTTTCGGGCATAAGCCCTTCTTCAGGGCATAAGCCCTTCTTTCCTGAAGAAGGGCTTATGCCCGAAACGTCGATTCTCCTGTTCCTTGGATGCTGCCTGACCTGCTGCGCTTTTCCAGCAACACATTTTCAGCTATTATTGAAACCCTGACTACTCCTGGTGTGGAATTATGCACCAAATTATTTTAAAATGAGGAAAGTCTGCAGAATGCTAAAACACAAAGAAACTTGAGATACTTGTGCATGAAGCAAAGAAAGCAAACACACTGGTGCAGAAGGTAATTAAGAACGGTGAAGGAACAGAAATTGCTGGAAAAACTCAACAGATCTGGCAGTGTCTGTCAGAAGCATGCAGAGCTAATGTTCCAAGTCCAGTAACTCTTCATCAGAACACCAAGTCACTGGAGTTGAAACTTTAACTCTGCTTCTCTCCATGAATATTGCCAGGACTGCTGACTTTCTCCAGCAATTTCTGTTTCTGTTTCAGATCTCCAGCATCTGCAGTTCTTTGTCTCATTTTAAGGCTGATGGATGTTGACCATTGTTTCAAAGGGATTGGAATAGAAGAGTAGGGAAGTCTTACTGCAACTGCTTAAGATGCTGGTGAGACCACATCTGGAATACTGTGAGCAGTTTTGGTCCCTTTATTGAAGAACAGATATTATTTCATTTGGGGCAGTTCAGAGAAGGTTCACTTGGATGATCCTGGTATGGAGGGATTGTCTTATGAGTAAAAGCTAAAGAGACTCCACTAATAGCGTTTAGATGAATGAGAGGTGATCTCATTGAAACATATAGGATTCTTAAGGGGCTTCTTGGAGAAAGTGAGGACTGCAGATGCTGGAGATCAGAGCCGAAAATGTGTTGCTGGAAAAGCGCAGCAGGTCAGGCAGCATCCAAGGATTCCTGAAGAAGGGCTCATGCCCGAAACGTCGATTCTCCTGCTCCTTGGATGCTGCCTGACCTGCTGCGCTTTTCCAGCAACACATTTTCAGTTCTTAAGGGGCTTGACGGGATAAATACTAAGAGGATATTTCTCCTCATGGGAGAAGCTAGGACCAGAAGGCATCATCTCAAAATAAAGAGGCTCCAATTTAAGAGTGAACTGAGGGTGAATTCCTTCTCTCAGACAATTATGATTCTTTGGAACTCCTTTCAAGAGAGAGATGTGGGGGCAGGGACCCTGTGCATAACTATGGCTGAGATTGATAGATTCTTGATCAATAGAAGAATCAAACATTATGGGAAAAGGGCAGGAAAGTGGACTTTTAGAATGTTGGATCAATCATGATCCTATTGAATGGTGGAGAAGGCGTGACAAACTGAACAGCCAACTCCTGTTCCTATTTCTAATGGTCTTATTATGGACTATACCAGCTGATACCTACCTGCATGATCCCTGGGGACCAATCATTGGTGGCTTGTTGTTGCTATAAGTTGCTGGTGCCAATCTTCCAACCCACGATAGTCTAAGTGGCAATAAGTCTCAACAGAGCAAGCTCGTGCCTTAGATAATATAGCATAGTTCATTACATTTCAGCATCTATGTACAGACTACGTTAACTCTTAGATTATAACAGACCCTAAATGATTCTCCATCTGTGTGACATCATCAGATTGGGTATGGCTCAGCAAATGTCAAGATTAGCTCTTTCATGATCATTACTTAGCAGCCACCTTGCCCCCACGCCCACCACTTTCCTAATGCCCAAAACATTGATTCTCATGTTCTTCGGATGCTGTCTGACCTGCTGGTGCTTTTCCAGCACCACACTTTTCAACTCTGATCTCCAATATCTGCAATCCTCACTTTCTCCATTACTTCATATTGGCACCAGACCTGAGCTCACAATCTCCTATCAGTTGTGATTCACAGGTATTGTCAAACATTGTTTAAGAGAGCAAAATTTAGGGTGTAGGTTTGCTTGCTGAGCTGTAGGTTTGATATCCAGACGTTTCATTACCTGGCTAGGTAACATCATCAGTGGTGACCTCGAAGTGAAGTGAAGCTGTTGTCTCCTGCTTTCTATTTATATCTCCTGGATTGGGGTTCCTGGGGTTTGTGGTGATGTCATTTCCTGTTCGTTTTCTGAGGGGTTGATAGATGGCATCTAGATCTATGCGTTTGTTTATGGCATTGTGGTTGGAGTGCCAGGCCTCTAGGAATTCTCTGGCATGTCTTTGCTTAGCCTGTCCCAGGATAGATGTGTTGTCCCAGTCGAAATGATGTTTTTTTTAATCCGTGTGTAGGGCTACGAGGGAGAGAGGATCGTATCTTTTTGTGGCTAGCTGGTGTTCATGTATCCTGGTGGCTAACTTTCTTCCTGTTTGTCCTACGTAGTGTTTGTGGCAGTCCTTTCAAGGAATTTTGTAGATGACGTTGGTTTTGTCCATGGGTTGTACTGGGTCTTTTAAGTTTGTTAATTTTTGTTTGAGAGTGTTGGTGGGTTTGTGTGCTACTAGGATTCCAAGGGTCTTAGTAGTCTGGCTGTCATTTCTGAAACTTCTTTGATGTATGGTAAGGCGGTTAGGGTTTCTGGCTGTGTTTGGTCACTCTAAACCTCAACCCGAGCTACAAACCTTCACAAACCTTGCAAAAAGAGTGAAAATAATATAGACACCAGAAATCTGAAACACGCACAGAAAATGCTGGAAAATCTCAGCAGGTCTGGCAGCATCTATAGAGAGAGAAACAGAGTTGACATTTTGAGTCTGCTGTGAATCGTCTTCAGAACAATTCTGGCCTCCTTCACTGCTGCTTACCTATAAATATCTTCAATCCAGCCTATAAATCCTGGATGTATCATATTTCCATTTTGTTTGCACATCTCATCCCTCTCCCCTGAATTCCCAGGACTAGATCTCTGCTTTTCCTGCACTGACCTGCTGTTCCTCATTCCAATCACCTTCTTGAACTCTGAGTTCAGTCAGCCATGCCCACTTCTCCAATGTTTGCACAATGCCAGGTGATTCCAGGAGGGGATGGACCTACTAAACTGGTACATTTCTTCACTTTACCTCCTTTGTTGACCTGTAAAATAACTTTAACTCCAAAGGGCTAAACCCTTTACACTTTAAACACATTTTTACTTACTTTATAAACTCTTTCTGCTGCCAATTCATGGCTCCTGCCTCCATACAGCTCTAAACTAAGATGGCTACATTGAAAATTAAGAAATAACCTACTTTGGATGGGCTTTTATTGAGTTCATGAGACCTTTAATGAACTTTACAAGAAGGGAAGCCTGTTCCATAGTCGGCTCCATCCCTTGCATCAGGAAACAAACTGAAGGTTGAAACAGAGGCTGGAGTTCTGAGCACATAGATCATTGCCTTCAATGATCTAAGTTCAACCTCCATCTGGTCCCAAACAGCATCTAGACAAGTTTGGTGTGAGTTGTCAAAAAAAAAAACAGATTCCATGGTTAGCACTGCTGCCTCACAGCGCCAGAGACCCGGGTTCAATTCCCACCTCAGGAAACTGTCTGTGTGAAATTTGCACATTCACCCCGTGTCTGCATGGGTTTCCTCCGGGTGCTCCGATTTCCTCCCACAGTCCAAAAATGTGCAGGTTAGGTGAATTGGCCATGCTAAATTGCCCATAGTGTTCGGTGAAGGGGTAAATATAGGGGAATGGGTCTGGGTGGGTTGCTCTTCAGAGGGTTGGTGTGGACTTGTTGGGCCGAAGGGCCTGTTTCCACAATGTAAGTAATCTAATCTAATCTTCAAGTAAAGCAGAGTAGGGTTCATTGGTTGGACAGAAGTAATTTGGTTTGCATTTTATAGTCATACATTCAATTATAATTTTTGTTTAATGCAAGTATCTATATACTAATTATAATCAAGTAACAAAATTCATTACAATTTAAGAAATTAGATATATAATCATTCAAAAAATGCATTTTCTTTAATTCAGCAAATGGCTGGCATTTATTGGTTGCCCATTAACACATTGGTGGGCTTCCAAAACAAAATACTAAAAAATCTAAACATCTAAAATTTTACTTGATTAATGTGAAGTTTACTTTCCCTCCTTATGTGGAAACATTCCAGCTAATTTAATTCAGATAGGTTAATCTCAGGTTGAAAAGAGTCAAGGCTTTAAGATAAACACTTCAATAGCTGTGGGATTTTGCTGTTTTAAAAATAAATCATTCTGGAAAAATTGGTGTTACTGGCAATATTTACTGGCCATTCCTTGGTGTATTCGATAAAACTGAATGCCTTACTTGGACAGTTCAGAATCTGTCCTTACTTGGACATAATTATGAGCAAAATAAGATTATTACTGTATTTGCAGTAAATGTATGTTTGTCTCTGGCAGAATCATTTTATACATTAGGATGTAAGGGTTGTGTTTGATCTATATCACATATTAGAACTTTTGATTGATATGGTTATCAAAACCAAGGACTGAATCTTATCTTTTCTCGGCTCACTGCAGCTGTGGCATGTTTTTCGGCAAATTCCCACTGTGAGGCAGAACGGGTTTCATACTTTATCTCACCAAACCCGTGTCATTAACTAGCTGCCTCACCCCATAGTGCCCTCCATATATGACCTGATCTTCATCTTGCTACAGATTATTCTTGGAACAATATGCCACAAGACTGGCATCTCATGTGCCCGTGCCATCTGTGAGAAACAACTGTACACCCAGACAAGTGGTGGAAATCCTGCATTATCCTCAGATGTATTTCTGATTGAAGGTCCCCTCTGAGTGCCCAGGATTCTTTCCCCAATGCCCAGTGGTGACCTGCATCATGTCATTGTCCAGCAGGGGAACATCACATAGATGCCATAGATGTCCCCCTACCTCCCCCCCAACTTGAGTCCCCCATCCATTTTGGCACCTATTGCCCCTCTGATTCTGATCAATAGACAAGATTTTGGACAAGTTCAAAGCTGAATTTTTATTGACAACCAGTAAAGGGGAACAGGAAAGAAACAAATATGGGATGCAGTTCACACTCATCATGACAATCAGGATGAGCTGCAGTACCCAGCTGGTACCTGCTGGAACTAGTGTCCATTAGGTCCTGTCTGCCATGTAGGGACTAATATAGCTGAGCACAGTAATTCACAGAGAACTTCCTCCTCCACAGTGATCTTATCATTCTCTTCAGAAATTTGTTACTGTTCCCCCAGTTCCTCATTATCTACGACATCACTTTGTTGTTTGCAGAACACAGCACTCCAGGTTAGTGGACCCATTCTGACTATACTATACAGGAAGTCCCATCCATGACCACATCAATGTACTTCAGCAGCCCCATGGTCAGCTCCGTCACAGTCCTGGACACAGTGTATACACCAACTTGCTGAATGTATCTCACAGGCTGAATGACCAGCACATGACATTGAAAACTGAGGTCACTGCACTCTGACCTCCTTCCCATCACAGACACAACTCATCCATTCCACATTCCATTGCATTGCTCACCATATCTGACATGATAGGAAGCTGAATATTAATCAGAGAAGTTGAGCTACCACTAGAGAAGGTGCAAAACTAGACTTACTCTTGGGAAATAAGGCAGGGCAGGTGACTGAGGTGTCAGTGGGGGAGCACTTTGGGGCCAGTGACCATAATTCCATTAGATTTAAAATAGTAATGGAAAAGGATAGACCAGACGTAAAAGTTGAAGTTCTAAATTGGGGAAGGGCTAATTTTGACAATATTAGGCAAGAACTTTCAAAAGCTGATTGGGAATAGATGTTCACAGATAAAGGGACGGTTGGAAAATGGGAAGCCTTCAGAAATGAGATAATGAGAATCCAGAGAAAGTACATTCCTGTTAGGGTGAAATGGAAGGCTGGTAGGTATAGGGAATGCTGGATGACTAAAGAAATTGAGGGTTTGGTTAAAAAAAAAAGGAAGCATATGTCAGGTACAGACAGGATATATCGAGTGAATCCTTTGAAGAGAATAAAGGCAGTAGGAGTATACTTAAGAGGGAAATCAGGAGGGAAAAAAGGGGATGTGAGATAACTTTGGCAAATAGAATTAAGGAGAATCCAAAGGGTTTTTACAAATACATTAAGGAAAAAGGGTAACTAGGGAGAGAATAGGGCTCCACAAAGGCAGCCTTTGTGTGGAGCCGCAGAAAATGGGGAGACACTAAATAAGTATTTTGTATCAGTATTTATTGTGGAAAAGGATATGGAAGATATAGAATGTAGGGAAATAGGTGGTGACACCTTGCAAAATGTCAATATCACAGAGGAGGAAGTGCTGGATGTCCTGAAACGCATAAAGGTGGATAAATCTCCAGGACCTGATCAGGTGTACGTTAGAACTCTGTGGGAAGCTAAAGACGTAATTGCTGGGCCTCTTGTTGAGATATTTGCATCATCAATAGTCACAGATGAGGTGCCGGAAGACTGGAGGTTGGCTAAAGTGGTGCCACTGTTTAAGAAGGGGGAAAGACAAGCCAGGGAACTATAGACCGGTGAGCCTGACCTCGGTGATGGGCAAATTGTTGGAGGGAATCCTGAGGGACAGGATGTACATGTATTTGGAAAAGCAAGGACTAATTAGGGATAGTCAACATGGCTTTGTGCGTGGGAAGTCATGTCTCACAAACTTGATTGAGTTTTTGAAGAAGTAACAAAGAAGATTGATGAGGGCAGAGCAGTAGATGTGATCTATATGGACTTCAGTAAGGAATTCAACAAGGTTCCCCATGGGACACTGGTTAGCAAGGTTAGATCTCACGGAATACCGGGAGAACTAGCTATTTAGATACAGAACTGGCTCAAAGGTAGAAGACAGAGGGTGGTGGTGGAGGTTTGTTTTTCAGACTGGAGGCCTGTGAACAGTGGAGGTCCACAAGGATCGGTGCTGGGTCCTCTACTTTTTGTCATTTACATAAATGAGTTGGATGCGAGCATAAGAGGTACAGTTAGTAAATTTGCAGATGACACCAAAACTAGAGGTGTACTGGTTACCTCAGATTACAACAGGATCTTGATCAGATGGGCCAATGGGCTGAGAAGTGGCAGATGGTGTTTAATTCAGGTTAATGCGAGGTACTACATTTTGGGAAAACAAATCTTAGCAAACTTATACACTTAATGGTAAGGTCCTAGGGAGTATTACTGAACAAAGAGAACTTGGAGTGCATGATCATAACTCCTTGAAATTGAAGTTGCAGATGGATAGATGGTGAACAAGGTAAAGGAGTTTGGTATGCTTTCCTTTATTGGTCAGAGTATTGAGTACAGGAGTTGGGAGGTCATGTTACGGCTGTACAGGACATTGGTTAGGCAATTCTGGTCTCCTTCCTATCAGAAAGATCTTGTGAAACTTGAAAGGATTCAGAAAAGATTTACAAGGAAATTGCCAGGGTTGGCAGATTTGAGCTATAGGGAGAGGCTGAACAGGCTGGGGCTGTTTTCCCTGGAGCGTCGGAGGCTGAGGGGTGACCTCATCGAGGTTTACAAAATTATGAGGGGCATGGATAGGATAAACAGACAAAGTCTTTTCCCTGGTGTCGGGGAGTCCAGAACTAGAGGGTAGAGGTTTAGGGTGAGAGGGGAAAGATATAAAAGTGACCTAAGGGCCAACCTATTCACACAGAGGGTGGTGTGTGTATGGAATGAGCTGCCAGAGGAAGTGGTGGAGGCTGATACAACTGCAACATTTAAGAGGCATTTGCATGGCTATATGAATAGGAAGGGTTTGGAGGGATATGGACCAAGTACTGGTAGGTGGGACTAGATTGGGTTGGGATATCTGGTCGGCATAGACGGGTTGGACTGAAGGGTCTATTTCCATGCTATACATCTCTATGATTCTATGACATAGCAATTTGAAATCCTAATTCATAAGAAACTGAATTATTGTCGAAAATGCTGATGGATCTTTTATCAAATTAATTGCAGTTAAATGTAGATTTGCTTGTAAGGAACTCCATATCAATACCAAGTGAAGCTAAAGTGCTAAAGCATAACAGATCAGTCCTTAGAGGAGAAGATCTTATCATATACATACAACATAATTCATTCAGTTCTTAACATATAAAACCAAAACAACGCACATGAGAAACTAATACTGTGAATAGGACAGCTACCAGATACTGAAATTTGTCATCAGTATTATGGAGCAAGAAAACCTTACAGGCACAGGCAGTGCCTTACTATTAAAAGAAAAGGCTACCTGTAACACAAGAGGTAACTTTCAGAAAATATACAAATGTAGGACACAGTCAAAGAAAGACAGAAAGTCAAATAGTTATCCATATATTGGTGCTATTGAGAAAGAATATTCTACAATGGAAGAAAAGACTAAAGTGTTGTTGATGAAATAGATCATTCAAATCTAGCCTTTTGTAAAGATGCTGTTTATGTCAATAGGTATTTCAATTATTTCAATTTTGCTATGGGATGACTGTAACAATATTATGATGAAATGAAAGCTCACTGTCTAATGCTGACATTAGTACAACTGCATCTCCTGATCCATGAGATATTTATTGATGCCAGGTAATGAGATGATTCAGAAGATGAACATTCAAACAGAATATTTCATTTCCTCATCGACTCAGGTTGTTACCTAAGTACCAGTGACAAAGACCATACCAAGTGAGAAGCAACTGCCAATTTACTGCCAGATTGAGAACAAAAATCTGCTGAGACAGATATACATGTGGTTTGTACTACCCCATGGAAGTTCCACAGAGAAGAAGGGATAATTAAGATCCAGAGATCCAGAACAGGGAAGTGAAGAAATGTCTTGTTCAGAGATTCAGGATATTACAAACACTTTTTGGTACAGTGATCCAAGACTTCCTCTATAAAAGAAATCCAAGTGTTAAAGGTTCTTCCATCAAAGGGGTGCTCCTTCCTCACGCTGTCAGAAACAGAAACAAATTTGGCAGTCTTCAACCCAAACACTTCCAAATTGGAAGTAAGTTTATTCACAGGGAATAATGAAACATCCTGACTACCCAGATTTATGAATTCAGGGGCCTGGGACCAACAGGACCAATTTGTATATAGTTTTAAATATATACAAATACACTCAAATAAATAATATTAGTAATGAGTAAAAATGCTTGTGAGCAGAAGTCAAATAAGTGTTTCATTGTCTGGAAGAGTTAACACTGAGCAGTGCCGTAAGCACTACCCACTGTAATTATTCCATATGAACTTGATAGGAAAATAGCTTAGGATCTCAAAGGAGGAGGATTTGCCATGCAGATCCTCTTCATAGTCTCCTTAACAACATCTATAATATCAATATAACTTGTATTTAGTAGCAAACATATAATAATCTACTCTTATAAAGATAAAGATGTCTTTTTGTTCGAATAACAAGACATTTTCCTCTACAACACCAGACTAAGTAGGGCCTGTAGATACCTATCCTAAATGAAAGTGATGACAGCAGCCTATTATATTGTGAGTTATCATGCAGTGAGCTTCATACAACAAGTTGGTCACCAAGATTACATTTAACAGGTAACCTTTTATACACTGGCACCAAGGAAAATTATAATAGAGCATCAGGCAGGCGCATGCACTTTAACTTTATGGTCACTAAAATTGTTAGGCTTAAACTCCAACATTCCTTTCTTCTTGATTTATATACCTCATGTATATTGTTATCCTTTCCTTTTGGGGAATATGCTTCCTGAGCACTGGTCACTGTCCTACAGTAATCAGTTTGCATAATTTTTCTTGTCAACAGCATTGTCCATATGTACAATACTATAGGATGAAAAGGCTAGGCAAGAGTTAAAGTGAGAGCCTTTGAAATTACAGGTCATAATTCCATTAGTACATAGTCCATTACAATCCTAATTTTTGCCTTTGCTGCTTTGGTGACAGTCTGATGACTAGATCTCTGTCCTATAGGAAACCTACCTTTTTTTTATTTCATTGGAATCAATAAATTAAAGTCTTTCCGGCTCTATAAAGTGTACAATCCATATTACAGCACAGGTGGTGAAGATGAAATCTATCCCTTTATTTTTTATATTATATAACTCTTGGGAATGAGAACAGCCTCATATCCATATGTTCAGTGCTTCACAAGAACCTGTCCTTGTTACTTTATAGGAAAATGCAAACGTGCTGATCATTATTTCATGTTTTCCTGTCTTGCTTCATTGTTGCTGATGATAATCTCTCTTTGCACCAATGGCTAACCAAGCTCTTCCTTCTCTGAAGCTCCGTGAATAGAATAAAATAATTGGATCTCTATTTCTTTTTAGCAGATGTCTGCCTTCAGCTCTCAGTGTAGCTGTGTATTGTGCATTAATAGTGAGGAAGTGTTATCTGCAGCTGGTTCACTTTTATCTCTCATTGTTTCTTCCAGGCTGTTTACCAATTACACTGTCAATCACATTGAGTATAGGGGAAAAGGTTGTACATTATTTTTTCTTCCCTCAAGACAGCTACAATTCTCTGTTGTCATTAGACTCCTCAAAAGTAGAGCCCTTAATTCATCAATCCAAACTACAAACATTTTTCAATTGTGGTTTAAATAAAAATATGAGGGTGGATTTAGACTCAGAGCATTTTTTTTTTGGAAACTATGAGGCTTCTTAAGATTCAAAATGATCTCTAAATATTTCTTTGACATGAAATGCACTATATATTTATGATTGACCTAATGACTGCCAACAGCACATAGTAGGGACAGATCTTGAAATCAAATTGACTTGATGTTAGCGCTGCTGCTTTAAACATCTGCTCTCTGGTCTAGGCCTCTGTTAACCTCGCATAGTAAACACAATGTTAAGCAACATAATGGACCAACCCTCAACTAGCATTATTTAAACAGATCATCAATTACTTACAGGCTAATTACTGATATGTTTCTTCCAGTTGTTGTCACAGTTTTATGGGGTTTGATAACTTTTGATATTTGATTTGGCAGCTCACCACCACCTTCCAGACAATTAGGGATTGGCAACAAGTGCTGGCCGAGCTAATAAAGCCCATGAATGATATAAAAACACAGACATTTTCTGGCATACCCTGATGATCCTTGGAGATATACTCTTTACATTGATTTGTTCCAACTACCTCTTTTCACTGAATCATGCAGTACAAAAGAGCACTATTGGTCCATCAATCCTAGTGCTGAGTTATTGACACTAATCCCAAAAGTCTTAGAAGTTATGACATCTCAAGTGCTTATTCAAGTACTTTGTAAAGTTGTGAAGTTTCCTGTCTCTACTATCCCTCCATAGACAGGCAGGAGGCTGGAAGAACACAGCAAACCAGGCAGCATCAGGTTACCCTTGCTGGCATGCTGTGCACTTTCAGCCTCCTATCTGCCTATTTTGGATTCCAGCATCTGTAGACTTTTTGTCTCTACTATCTTTTGAGACAGTGCATTCCAGATTCCCACTCTCCCACACCTCTCCCACCCCCGCCACAGTTGAAAGGAAATTTCCTCAAATCTCCTCCAAAGCTTTAGTTCTTCGTGTTAAAGTTATGACCCACATTATTGATCCATCAAATAAGGTGGAATGACTGTTTCTTCTCCACTCTGTCAATGACTCTCATAATCTTATACAATACAATCAGTTCCCTTTCTCAGTCCTCAACTGCTCCAAATAAAACAACCCGACCTTATCTGGTTTGTCTTCATCAGGGAGGCTCCTGCCTAGCAAAGGATACAGGGTATTTCCCTCACCAAGATTTCCAGCAGAGCATTCAAAACCTGAGCGACTGCTAATTCCCATGTTTGCAATTTCTCATTTTTGCCGGATGAAGTGAACTTGTAAAATTACATACATTACCTGCTCCATCCACATTGCAATTCTCCTTTAGGAAGTGCAGACAAGCATTAAGCAGTGCAGGCAAAGTTTGTATTGATTGAGATAGTAATGATACCATGTCCCTCGTTGATGCATGCAGTGAGTAAACAGTGCAGGAAGAAAGGTTGCTTGCAAAAACCATTGTAATGAGCTAACATACTACCTGGGTTCCACTGAACTAAAACAGATTATCACAGTTCATGATCCCTGCAATCGCTTCAGGAGTTCATCATTTTGATCCCTATTGTGTTTTGACTTCTGTAGTTTTCTTGCCAAACTAGGAGGCAAAAATTGATCTAGTTAAGCTTCATGTCTTCAAGTTTCTCTCTTTCCTTGCTGCTGATCTCTATTCAAACTTCTTTGTTCAAACCAGAATTAGTTCCATGAAACTTCTGTTCCTTCTGTTGACTTCTAATTAGATCAATCATAATTTTATTGAATGATAGAGAGACCTGAGGTCCCATATGGCCTACTCTTGCTCCTAATTTGTATCTTTTTATGCTCTATCAGAAAGGTCCTGTCTCCTACTGCGGGCCAATTGCTGGCACTGAGCTTACTCTCATTCATCAGCAAAGTCATAGACGAAATTTTCAACAGTCCTATCAAGTGTTATTCATAGATACCTAGCAGACCAATATGCAGTATGACTTCTAGCAGCACCATCTGGCATCAAGCATTGTCACAGAGCTGAACTACAATGGTGTGGTGCGAGTAACTACCTTTGGTATTAACATAGCCTTTGGTTGAGTCTGTTGGCATCAAGTAGCCCTAGCAAAATTGAAATCATTAGGAATCAGGGGAAATCTCTCCTGGGGATGTAATCATACACAGCACGTGGGAAAGTAGTTGTGATTGTTGAAAACCAGTTGCAAAACAACATTACTCCCTGGTGGCAGAGCAGCACGCTGACAGCATATTTTAGGCTTGTCTGTCAAGCATGAGAATGTAATTTCACTGTAACCTGTACGTATTTCTTCTCCAGAAACACTCATCCTGTTAGAGCAAGAAAATAACACAAAATAAACAAATGGATTTGAGCATTTACTGACTCAACTTTGGTCATCCTTTTAAAGACTGATTATGGTGAAATGAGGATGTGGTAGTGTGCAAATCAGCTGGTGATAATGTCACTGCACATGGAATGTGATGATGTCAGCTGCACGTGAGCAGATGGAGCCTGAAGCGTGGTCCTACCAGCCAACATCACTAGCCCCATCTGTGCAAGCACCAAGGCAACTTTATTGACCATTTTGGCACTCAAAGTAACCATAGTAATTTGCCAACATTGGTCACGGCTGGTCTTATCTGTGTCTTTCTGTGCCATAACACTGACACTGGCTATTACCTTTTAATGTTTGGTTTTAGTCTTTGTGTTTGCTTGTCACATACTTCTTTAGAGTGAAAAATATCTTGTACACATAGAACCATATAAAATAGGAACAGGAGTAGGTCTTCAGTCTGCTCTGGCTTTGAATATGCTCATGGCGGATCATCCAACTCAGTACCCTGTTCACATTTCCTCCTCATACCCTTTGACCCCTTTAGCTCTAAGAACTATATCTGGATCCGTCTTGAAAACATTTAATATTTTGGCCTACAAAGCACAGTGAATAAAGTGAATAGTCTCTTGCAGTAGAGTTCTTCTTATCTCAGGATCTGTTTGTCAGTCTTCCTGGTTTCTATTTCCAGAGAAGTCTGAATAGTATTCTCCAAAGGTAAATTGTTGGATGATGAGAAATCAGGCAAAGTTCCATCAAGGATTCCAACAACAATTCTGTCTCTAATTAGTCATGATTTTGAGACTCCATAGTCACTGTTTTCCACAGATTTATAGAGGTCATTAATAAAATCATCATCCGATTCCATTGGAAGTTGTACTCATCTATACTCATCATTAGATTTCTTCTATTCATGGTGGGTTCAGATTCATGCTATGCTATCTTTTCCAAGCAGACCACCTCTGGCGCTTTATGTTATTTGGCCCCTCTCCCAATGTGTGGCACTGGGTAAGGGCTGGTCAGTATAGCTTGCTGACATTAATCCTGTTTGCCTTTGATTTGTCTTGGGTCTATTTGGTGATTAGTGGTAGAGGTAGCATCACCAGGGTGTATCCATAGAGGGAACACTGTTCTTGGGTAACAAGAAAATTCATCACATAATAACAATCAGTACAACAAAATCTGGCCAAGCACAGTCACTAGGATGTTAGGGAGCTGGTACAGTTACAGTGACAGGGGGTAGAGCTCCCTGTCTTCATTGTTGTGGTTCTGTTTGCCGAGCTGGAAGTTTTCGTTGCAAACGTTTCGTCCCCTGTCTAGGTGACATCCTCAGTGCTTGGGAGCCTCCTGTGAAGCGCTTCTGTGGTGTTTCCTCCGGCATTTATAGTGGCCTGTCCCTGCCGCTTCCGGTTGTCAGTTTCAGCTATCCGCTGTAGCGGCCGGTATATAGGCCTATAGGGCAAGCCAAACAAAGAACAGCCGGGGAATTCCTAGAAGCATGGAACTCATCCACAAACTCCATCAACAAACACATCGACCTGGACCCAATATACCGGCCACTACAGCGGACAGCTGAAACTGACAACCGGAAGCGGCAGGGACAGGCCACTATAAATGCCGGAGGAAACACCACAGAAGCGCTTCACGGGAGGCTCCCAAGCACTGAGGATGTCACCTAGACAGGGGACGAAATGTTTGCAACAAAAATTTCCAGCTCGGCGAACAGAACCACAACAACGAGCACCCGAGCTACAAATCTTCACCCAAACTTTGAATCCCTGTCTTCACCCACAGACTGTGTGTGTGTGTGAGACCTCAGTGGAATTGATAGAGCCAATTTAACATGAACATCAATTTCTTTAGAAAAACTGTTGTATGTAAGAGAAGTGAGGGTCAGCATCGACCAGAAGTTGGCAGGTTCCTCAGCTATTTGGGTGGGTGAGCAGCTCAGAGGTTTAGTCTTCTTCTGACCTCCCAAGGTTCTTTCACCACCAACTAGACATGAGTCAGGAGTATTGCCCAGATGTTTGCAGCTTCAATAAAACTGAAGAATCTTATCAGCATCCAGGACAAAGTATACCATTTAGATGGCAACTAACTGAGACATGTGCCTCCTTCATCACTATATCATGGCTGCTGTGATGATGCTGCACCTTTACCAAGCTTATGTTTTCCTTGTTTTTTTCAGCGAGTTCACAAAAGCAGTGCTTCTGAAATGTTTAGCTTTTGATAGGTTTTAGGGCCAGTTTGATTATAGCTAACGGATACTGCCTCAGGCAAAAGGTTTTCAAGTTTCAAAAAAATCTTGTACAATGAAAGGGGAGTGGGCAGTTCTCCCAGCTCAGCTTTTCTCTAGTTTGGTTACCAAGCAGTAATGTTGTGAACCAAGAGAACCAGATCACTGCTGGCCTTCCCTCCCTCTGATTTTTCTCCTGTAAGGTCCTATGTTTGATTTTACCTTTTGTGCTAAAGGGTGTTTATGGGGATTGTTGCATTTATTGGAAACAGCATCATTAAGCGGGGATAGTCTGTTGGGTTTTCGGCGAGATTAAGTTATTTTGCATTCTGTTCTCTTTTGTTTGTGCTTCATTCAGTAATCTTGTAAATTAATTCTATTTTGTTTAAAACTAAGTGGTTTGACCAGCTGCATCTCTTCTGGAATATTCACCTTGCACCTGCTTAAAATAACTAACAAATTTCAGGTCTTGAAATGTTTTGAGTGGGTCTGGCCGGGGTCCATAACACTACAAATGTGCATTTGCTACAAATTAGGGATGGACAGTAAATGTTGGACTAGCCAGTGACACCCATATTCCATCAATTGATTTTAAAAAGTGCAATTGATCAAGGATAATTTGACTGCTTGGTTAGTTCACATTTGGCATGCTGCGCATACATATGATTTGGAGATACCAGTGTTGGATTGGGGTGGACAAAGTTAAAAATCACACACAACACCAGGTTATAGCTCAACAAGTTAGTTGGAAGCACTAGTTTTTTGGAGCTCTGCTCCTTCGTCAAGTGGTTATACTCCACAACCACCTGAGTAAGGATCAGCGCTTCGAAAGCTAGTGCTTCTAAATAAACCTGGTGGACTATAACCTGGTGTTGTGTGATTTTTAACTGCGTATACATACGTAGCCAGATTATTAAAAAGATATCCTCAGCATTTGAATAATGTGCAGAAAAGATATATACGACAGTAGTATTGAGAGGATACAACAATTATGGATTAATTAATAAAATATCTACCCTGAAAAGTTCCTGTTAAGATGCCCTTCAGTTGAGATTGTTAACCACCAATAACCACAAATTACTCTATGCTGGTTGTGACAACCAGCAGTGGAGAGTTTTCCATCTTATTCCCACTGAAATCCTTACATGGACCTCTTACTTGCATAATCAGCTAAATACTGCATTGGTCTCAAAGGCAGTCAATCACATTTCATCTCTAAAGTTCATCTCCTCTGACCAAGAAAATATATGACCATTCCTTTACTGTCACTTGGCAAATATCCTGGGACTCTCTCTCTAGCAGCACTGTGGCGGTGTCAAAACTACAGGGACTCCATTGGGTCAAGAAGGCAACTCATCACCATCTTTTGAGCGGCACTTAAGGATATGTGAGTAAAGCTAGAATGCCTAAATTCCATCAATGCTTCTAGTCTCTGTCTTGATCATTTCAATTAACTAGAATTTAGAATGTATAATGGTGCTTATTTGAAATCCAAAAATAAACACGTTAAGAGAAGACAACAGCTCATAAATTCTATTATTCCAAATTTTTCTCTGACTTGTCCTTTGTAACAGGAAATGTCCTCATCTCCTGGGCACTTGTTTAACTTTCTTTTGAAAGTCTGCAGTGAAATCACATTTGGTTTAAGGTTTGGTATTTTGTTCCAGGACCCAATATTCCCCAATAAATATTTTAAGCATCTTACCTAAAGTTTGTTGACTTATCTTGCTCACATGTCCTTCCATTCTTCTGTTCCTAATCATCAGTTTTACTGATCCAACTGGACAGAATCAAATCCATTCATCATTTAAAATCTATCAAACATATCAACTTAAAGTCTGAGCTTCTGCAATAAAAAAACTCTTGCCAGAGGAGATTCAAGATGGCGGCAGTCTGCTGTGTTAGGGTCTGTGCCATACCTCAGGCAAGGTGGGCTCTTACTGTCCCCACCCCCACCATCTCCATTAATCATACCTGAGGAAAGTCTATAGTTTAAAATAAGTAGAATACCTAGAGCCCGCTTAAATCAGGAGTTAAGGGAGTGCAGTAGGCAGAGCACTCCCTTACTATGTCGGGCATACCCCAGCCATTACCTCGATTCCTGTGGCAGCACCCTTGAGTTCAATGGAGCAGCAGCAGTTACTTCCGGAGTTTACAAAACTCCATGAAAAGATCGCGGGAGCGCTAGAACCAATCACTGCCATGCTGGCAAAACATGAGCAGGAGATCCAGATCTTGGATCAGTGCGTGGAAACTGTGAAACAGAGGAATGCAGCCTCTAGAGATCTCCGAGGGGTGGGTCCGAACCTTGGAAGGTCAGGTTCAGGCCGACAGGAACAAGTAGACTACCTCGAAAATCAAGGTCAGAGAAAAAATCTGTGGATTTTGAATTGAATCGAATTGAATTTATTGTCACGTGTACCAAGGCACAGTGAAAAGCTTTGTCTTGCACATAATGCACGCATATCACATAGTTAAGTAGCACAGATAGTAAATATTAGGTAAGCAGCAGCAAAAACAAAAGCATAGATACAGGCGAATGTTAAGAGTTTGTGAGTCCATTCAGTATTCTAACAACAGTAGGGTAGAAACCATTATGAAACTGGCTGGTGCGTGTGTTCAGGCTTCGGTACCTTCCCCCCCATGGTAGAGGTTATAGAAAAACATTGTTAGGGTGGGATGGAGCTTTGAGAATGCTGGCAGTCTTTCCTTGACAGCAGGCCTGGTAGATGGATTCTATAGATGGGAGGTTGGCCTTTGTGATTGTCTGGGCCGAGTTCACCACTCTCTGTAACCGTCTCCAATCTTGAATAGTACAGTTGCCATACCAGGCAGTGATACATCCAGACAGAATCCTCTCGATGGCACACCTATAAATATTTGCAAGGGTATTCGCCGTCATGCCAAATTTCTTCAACTGCCTGAGGAAGAAGAGATGTTGTTGGGCCTTTGTAAAAAGTGCATCCACATGAAGAGTCCAAGAAAGCTTGCTGTGGATAACCACTCCCAGGAGCTTGACACTCTCCACTCATTCCACCTCTATGCTGTTAATGTGTAGGGGGCATGCGTAACATCCCGCCAAAAGTCAGTAATGAGTTCTTTGGTTTTGCTGGCATTGTGAGCTAGGTTGTTCTCAGTGCACCATTTTTCCAGGTCTTCCACCTCCCATCTGTAGTCTGTTTCGTTGCCATCTGAGATTTGACTGACTATGGTGGTGTCATCAGCAAACTTGTAAATGGATCTTGGGCTTACATGAGCTTGAAGAAGGTGAAAACCTTGCTGACTATCTCGAGGGATGGTTTCCAGAGTTGCTGGACCTGGAGATCGAGTCGGGCTGGGTGAGTGTGGAGCAGGTCTACCGGATCGCAATGCGCAGGTCCAGGCCAGTCCAGTGCTCCCGCCCGGTCCTAATGCAACTCCAGTATTATAAGGAAACAGCCAGAAGACTGGGAAAGGATCCATGAGTTTTGGCTTATAAAGGCTCGAAAATAATGTTTTCTCATGACTTTTCTGGGGCTATAATTAAGAAAAGGAAGGCTTTTGATGATGTCAAGAGAAAACTGAGAGATTTAAACGTTCAGTACTCTCTGAGGTACTGGCAATGCTACGTTTCAGTTAGGGGGTAAACTGTCTACAACTCTGACACAGCGGAAAAAGTAAAAGAAGTTTTGGACTCGCTGAAATGATAGACTTTGGCCAAGAAGGAAGGAAGAAAAGAGGCGTATGGATAATGGCATAATATAACTTTTTTTTGTATCTTCTTTCTCTTTGTTCTTTTCCCTTTTGACGCTTCAGGAATTATAGGCTTGATATTGCTCAGGTGTAAAATCCGCTATGTTTTATATTATGTTTGTTTTGAGGTTATTCGTTATTTTATTGTTGTGTTTTGCTGGATGAGGGGTAGTTCCTCCTTTGATGTAAAAATGTGTGGGGTTGAGATGAGAGGAGGGAGAGGTAGGCGTGCATTGTTAACTTGTAGGAGTGTAAATTATTATTTTTTTCCTTTGCTGGTGTTTGGGACGCGGCCTTAACTGGAAGGTGCTAGGATGGTTATGAGGTTAGGAGTGAATGTCCCCTATGGGCAAGAGGGGGTGGGGATCTCTGGAAATTTGTGCTTTTTGTGTTTATTTGTTTAAGTTAGGGGGAAGACGTTAGCTTTTTAGTTTTGGTAGTTCTAGTAGTGTTTGTAGGAACAGTCTTCAGAATTGATAAATTCATTTTTTTTCCACTTGTCGCTCATTGATTGGGCTTTTCCTTCTTAGGTGGACTGCAGGTGCACCTGGAATATAAAGGGGAGCCATTCCCCCTTAAAAAGAAAAAGATGATTTCAAATCTTAAGAAGGAAAGGGTTGACATTGCACTGTTGCAAGAGACACATTTGATTGATAAGTAACACCTGAAGTTACAACAGGGGGGATACGATAGGGTATTCTTTTCCTCCTTTAACTCCAAAAGCAGTGGAGTGGCCATACTGATACGAAAGAGCATCCTATTTCGGGTCACAGAGTATGGATGGTTCATCATTTTCAAGGCTCTAATATACGGAGAAGAATATGGCATCCTAAACATTCACTATCTCTCGGTGCACTCTCTCAAATTTTAAATTGATGCAGTCTCTAAGTTAATGGCTCTTGGGGTGCACCATACAATTATAGGAGGAGACTTTAATTGTCTTTAATTGGGGTAGACAGGTTGCCAAGAGGGCTGTTGGGTACACCTCAGCAGTCTAGACTGTTAGTGGACTTGTATAAGGTGTTAGAGCTAGTGTATGTGTGGAGGTGCCTCCATCCGAATGGGAGAGACTTTACCTTTTACTCCAACCCTCACAAGTGCCACACAAAAATTGATATGTTCTTTGCTCTGTCAGTTTGTTTGAACTTGCTGTTACCGTACAGAATTGGGAGCATAACTAATTTGGACCTTGCGACGGTGTATTTAGATGTTAAGACCAAAGGTAGTGGAGTAGGCACACAGCAGTGGTGCATAGATCTGTTTCTGTTGAAGGATGACAACTTTGTTCAGTATATCACAAGGGTGCTCAGGGCTTTTTGGGACATCAGTCGGGGTATGGCCAGTAATCCATCAGTGCTCTGGGAGACGAACAAAGCATTTTTAAGGGGTATAATCATTTCATACTCAACAATGAGAAGGTGGCAGAGAGGAGAGCAGCAGCTGATGCTTGAAGCCCAGTTGAAGGCAGATGAATCGGCATATTATCCCAGACCATCCGTGGTCAAATTGCAACAGGTCACAGCTCTCCGGGCTGCTCTGAACTCAGCGCTCACACAAGTGGTGAAGAGAGGGGTCTCGTTTGCAAAGCAAAGACTGTTTGAATATGGGGATGAGCCAGGTGTATCCCTGTCTTACCTGTCTCGGAAGAAAAGTGCTCCACAGTCTATCTATTGTGTCTATCAGGAAGAGAACTGGCAATATTACTCGGGAACTGAGGAAGATCATTGCCAGATTCCAGGAGTTCTATACAGAGTTATACTGGTCGGAGGGATGTGGGGATAGAAATGCAAGAATGGAATCCTTTTTGGAAAACCTGGACTTCCCCGGTATAAACACTGATCAGGCCTCCCTTATAAATGCACTTCTGACAGTACAGGAGGTGCAGGAGATGGTTCGGCAGCTCCAAGGAGGTAAGACATCCAGTCCAGACAGATTCCCGAATGAAGTTTACAAGGAGCTCATGCACCTGTTGGCTGATCCACTGCTGGGGATGCACAGTCACTCATATAGCCAGAACTGTCTTCTGCCCTCTCTTAAGGAAGCTAATATTTCCCCTATCTTTAAGAAAGGAAAAGACTCCGAAGATTGCAACAGACCCATCTCGTTGTTGAATGTGGATTCTAAAATTTTATCAAAGGTGTTGGCTCTGATGTTGGAGAAGCTGCTGCCTGTTATTATAAAAAAGGAGCAGACAAGTTTTATCAGGGGCTGCAAGTCCTCCAATAATGTCAGGTGGATGTTGAATATAGTACAAATATTTCAGCAGAGAATGATTCCAGGTTTGGTCCACATTCACTAGCCCCAGCTCCTCACCCAAGTCCACTAATTGTCTAGACTGATGAGATGCACCCGACAGCCCTCTTGGCGTCCTGTCTCCCTAGATGCAGAAAAGGCTTTTGATCGGGTGGAATGGTCATATCTCTTTGCTGTTCTAGATCATTTTGGTCTGGGAGGAGCCTTTGCCAGGTGGGTGACAGTGTTATATAAATACCCCAGGATGGCAGTTATCACAAATGGGGTTAAATTAAGCAGTTTTGGTATGGGGAGGGGCAGCCGACAGGGATGTCCCATGTCGCTGTTGCTGTTTACCTTGGTACTTGAACCACTGATGGAGACTGTCCGAAAAGACCCTGAAATAATGGCACCGGAAGTGGGAGTTGGGGAACACAAAATCACTCTCTATGTGGACGATGTCCTTTTGTTTTTAGCTAACCCCGAAAAATCCATACCCCTGTTAATACAAAAAATTAAATTATTCGGTAGCTTTTTGGGATATAAGATAAATTTCACAAAATCGGAAGTCATGCCTGTGGTGATGGTGGTGGTGGAGGAGGGGAGGTTTTGTGGAGGTACTGAAGGTGGAAGGCAGAATGGAATTTCCTTTTAGTCACAGAAAGGTTTTCTCTTTCTGGGAATTTCTATTACCCTTCGCTTCCAGCGGATGTACGAAGTAAACTTTGTGCAGCTGTTTGAGACAATAAAGCAGGACTTGCAGCGATGGGAGGGACTACTCATATTATGGCTCAGCCATAAAGCCTTGATTAAAATGAATGTTCTCCCTCGGTTGCTATATCCTATGAGGATGCTCCTGTTATTGCTATCCAAACAGGTGTTGCGGAGGTTTCCGGGATGGCTTAGATCATTTATTTAGTACCTTAGGTGTCCCTTAATTAAACTTACCTAGTTGCAACTTCCATAGAATATGGGGGTGGGGGGGTGGAGGGGGTGTGGTGGGAGGGTGTTGCACCTCTCAGATTTGAGGAGATATTAAATAGGCGCCCTGTTGTCATATGTGGGTGAATGGGTGCACAATGACCCGAAATCTAAATGGCTAGACGTGGAGGCCTCACAGGCGAAATGTCCCCCATAAAGTTACTGATCGTGGATAAAATGAGGTCGGTGGTTGAACACTGTGAAAGTCCGATTATCATAAATAAGGTAAAAGCACAGAGATTGATGCAGTAGGGTGAGGGCAATTTGCTTAAGACTTCGCCATGCACTCTGTTCTTGGGAGCTCCAGGATTTAGGCTGGCGTCAATGGACCACGGCTTCAGAGCTTGTGAGGGTAAAGGAATCTCCTGTCTGGGAGATCTATTTGAGGGAGAGATCTTGATGCATTTTAGCCAATTGGGTCAGAAGTACAGAATCCCTAATAGGGACCTTTTCTGATATTTCCAATTTAGGGATTACTTACAGAAGAAAACCATGCTCTTGACCCAGCCCTACAAATCAGACATAGAACACAGAGTCCTGTGATGTGGGGGCACTCTCTCAGTTAGTACCATATACCACCTGCAGAGAGGGAATGTCTTGGGGCATATGAAGACACTCCATGAGATTTGGAATCAGAAATTAGGGGAGGAAATCTCATCAGAAATGTGGGAGGATATACGGGGGGAATGTAAAGAAGCTCTCAATATGCAATAGGATGCAAGCGATGCAATTGAAAATCCTCCACAGGGCCCACATGGCACCAGAGAGATTAGCAAAGTTTAAAAAAGGATCCTCCTCGAAATGTCCCAAATGTAAAAACAGTATTGGCACCCTTACACATTGTATCTGGTCCTCTTACAAGATACGCAGATACTGAGGGGCCATAGTGAATAAGCTGGAGAGAATCCTGGAAGTGGAGGTTAGATGGGATCTGGTATCCCTCCTTTCGGGGCTACCAAATCATCCCTCTCTGGATGAGCATGGGAAGAGGTTGTTTAACATCCTGATGCACAGCTTGAGGAAGAACATCCTAATGAAATGGATATCAGAAAAGCCTCCAGGTCTTGCAGGGTGGCATAGACTTGTGATGGAGCATGTCCCTCAGGATTACCTGACAAGTACGGTGCACCACGGAATGGAACGATTTTATAAGATATGGCAGCCCTTTCTAGACATGGATGTCAGCTGTATTGATTATGACCTTTATATAGCCACGAGGGCCATATATGGCAGTGTGGGGACCCTGGGAGAGGGAGGCCTAGTAAATATCGGTATAATTACTGTTGCTCCCGTGGACAGGACCCTTGATGGAGGTGTGACGAGTGGAGTAATGTAATATAGCACAATGTAGTGTAATTTAACTTTTGTGGATTGTAACTTAATTTAGAGTTATTTCATTTAATTTGAGTTTGTGCTAATTTGGTTTTAAGTTAAGCAAATATGAGTCAACTGTATCTTGGAGAATAGTAAGCAGTTTATTGTTAACGTTACTGTATTATAACATAATCGTATAATATCATTCCTACTTTTCTATACTTTTGTATTTTTATAACTTTTTTTTGGCTTGTGTTTTTGTAAAAAAAGGGGAAATAATTTTCAATAGATATATACATAAAAAATCTCTTGCTATCCTTGAACCTATAACTATGGAATGGCTTGGCAATAGTTGTTGTAGTTTATAATTCTCTGCATGTTTCTTATGGTTTTGCTAATAATTGCCAAGCTTTGGGCTGAAACTAGCTACAACATTTCCCATTCAGCACAGTGGCAGAGCGACGGACGTTATCCTCAATGTAAAGATGCAACTTTGTCTCCTCAAGGCCTGTGTGGTGGTTATTGTTCTTGATATTTTCATTAGAGCATACATCAGCCATGGGTAGACTGGTAGATGGCAATTTCAAGTGCTTATTTCCATCTAATTAGCTTCACACCATCGGTTGTAGGACCAGTCTAGCAGCTATCCCCTTTCGGACTCAGCCACCTTAGTGAGTAGCAGTACTTCCAAGACACTTTTAATTAGGAACATTGAAATCCTGAGTACATTCTATGCCCTTGCCATTCTCAATGCAGCCTCAAGGGCTGCTCAACATGGCAAAGAACAGTTTGGTCTATACTCACTTGAGTTTAGAAGAATGAGTGAAGATTTAATTGAGGTATATTACTGAGCCTAAGGGGATTAGCAATGTAGACATAGTCCTGATGTTTACCATTGTGGACAATTCATAGTTTTAGGCTAAGGCGTGGCACACTTAGATCGCTCATTTGAGGGTGGCAGGAGATGGCAATCAGCAGTAAGTTTCCTTGCCCATGTTCAGCCTAATGCCACAAGACTTCATACGGTCTGGAGTCAATGTTGACAATTCCTCTGGCAATTCCCTTTTGACTGTGTGCCAACCACTCTTTCGTCAACTCTGATGAGCTTAGCTTGTTAGTAAGACAGCATGTACCCAGAGATGGTGTTGGTGGGATCAGAGTCGAAGCAATTAGATCCAAGTGACTGACTATCTATATCATTTCAGAAGATGTTCAAAAGTTAACCACATTATTCTAGTCGTGGAAACACATGTAGGCTTGTCAATGTTAGGGTGACGCATTGTCCTTCCCCAAAGCGTTAGCTGGGTTTTAACAATAACAAAAAGTTTGCTTAGACTATTTTTTTAAAATTCCATTAGACTATCTTTTTTAATTCCAGAAATATTACAAATCAAATTCAAATTTTACTGTCTGCCTCAGTGGGATGCAAACCCATAACAGAATCACAAAATTGTTATGATACAGAAGGAAGTTGTTCAGCCCATCACATTGGCACCGCATCTATGAGCATTTTGACTGAGTGTCAAGCAATGCAGCCTTTCATTTTCCTTGATGTTGTGTGGATCTCTGACGTCCACATGTAGCAGCAGCTTTCAGAAGCAAAAACTGTGCTTTGGCACACCCATTGGTGTGTGCAGAGTTCCCCGTATCTGTGCAGCCAATAACTTTAAGGGAACATTGGCAGCAAGACAACTGATTAATTCAATGGAGAAAAGCTTCAAAAACTTTGGTGTAGAGAGATCTGGGTGTCCTCATGTATGAATTGCGATATGGAAGTAATAAGGAGAGCAAATGAAATTTTGGCATTTATTGTTAAAGGAAAGGAATATAAAAGAAGGGAAGTGCTGCTGTAACTATACATTAGTTACACCACACCAGGAGTACAGTTTTAGTCCCCATACTTGAGGAAGGATGCCATTTCATCAGAGGCAGTTCACAGAAGGTTCACAAGATTAATTCCAGGGATGAAAGGCTTTATTAGATTCCTAACAGAGTGGAAACAGGCCCTTCGGCCCAACAAGTCCACATCGACCCTCCGAAGAGTAACCCATCCAGACGCATTTCCCAAAGCAACGACTACCCTGACGCGGCACTGCAAACATCACACACTTGTCCACCTCGGCATTACAATTGGTCAGTGTGAGGATTGAGCCCACGACCTTGGCGTTATTAGCACCACGCTCTAACCATCTAAGACCAACATGACCAGTGCTTGTTTTATGAGGGGCAATTGAGCAGTTTGGTCTGTTATCAGTTGAGTTCAGAAGAATGAGAGAAGATTTAATTGAGATATATAAGATGCCTAATGGGATTGGCAAAGTTGAAGTAGATCTGACGATTACCATTGTGGACAATTTGTAGTTTAGGCTAAGAGGTGGCAGATTTAAAAGAGAAATAACGAAGAATTATTTCTCTCAAAGGGTTGTGAATATGGGTAATTCACTACCCCAAATTACAGTGGATGTTGGGATATTGAATAAATTTAATGAGGAGATAGGCAGGTTTTTAATTAGCAATGGGTTAAAGTGTTATGGGGAGCAGGCAGAAAAGATGAGTTAAAGTTGAGATGAGATCAGCCATGATCTTATTATGCGATGGAACAGGCTCAAGGGACTGAATTGTTTACTCCTGTTCTTAGTTTTTATGCCATTTCCCTATAACCTTGCATGTTGTTCCTATTTAAATAATCATGTCATGTCCTCTTGAATGCCTCACTTAAAGCTGTGTCCACTACATGTCTGGTCATCTCATTCTAGACTTTAACTATTTGCCATGTGCAAACAAAATGATACTTTGCATTTGCTTTGGTTGAAAAACACTAAGTCTCTGCAAAACATTGTATCCCTCAGCTACTGCACAAATGACAATACCACTAAACCACAACCTCCTCACTGTTTGATAAGTGAGTTGTGGGAATTGGAAAAAAAGGAATGTAAATAAAGTAGAGGTACAGTTTAGCAATGGTCTAACTGAATGACAGAACACTGCTCCTAGCGTTTCAAGATTCCTCAGAGGATTTTGTCGATCAGTCAGTTTTTCCTTCTCCTTCCAAAAGATTGCAAAAGTGACAGTCACAGGAGTGACGATAGATCGTTGTGTCCAAACTTGTCCCATATCTTTTTTGGACCATAAAACAAGGATTGGCTCAAATTGAGTCCATGCTTATTTTTCTCGTACTCTATTTCATATCTCTATATGTATCTGGTTCAAATCAGTTGTTCCACCATGCACTTAATGAGTAATTAATCTTTGTTCCTCTGAAATCTTCATTTCTACTTTGCATCTGGTAGCACAGGTGCTAATTCAAACCTTATGTTTTTTTTTGGCACTCCTGTTTCATTTTATTAAACAAATTACAAAAAAAGTTTACAACAAACAAAGTTACATTTACAGCTGCATACAAGAGACAGCAATTTTACAAGGGAGAGCAGCAAAGCCAGGCCCCAAACCCTACAATTCAAACAGTTTACAGGGACATGAGGACAAACCTCAAATCCCAGTTTCACATAAAGATATAAAGAGACAACAGCAATGACAGTTGTACATTGGACAGAAACCTTATGCTTTTCCACAGTAGCAGGCGTAACATGATTGGCTGATGTGGTATTGCCTATTTGAACTGTGTTGATGACTGTCTAAGGACAAACACATCTTAAAAGTTGGCTGCATCCCTTGTCTCGAAGCAATAGTTCCACTTGCCCTCGACTTGTGTAGTA
The DNA here is from genome assembly GCF_037043375.1 of Chiloscyllium plagiosum. Lineage (NCBI taxonomy): Eukaryota > Metazoa > Chordata > Chondrichthyes > Orectolobiformes > Hemiscylliidae > Chiloscyllium > Chiloscyllium plagiosum. Next base: position 119,836,313 of record NW_028270142.1, on the reverse strand, counting down.
ATTTGAAGACACTTGTAGCAGGCACTGCGCTGAAAGGCAGATCCATCAGGGATATCAAATGTGAGAGTCTCTGGTTCTCCATAGTATCTGACCTGTTAGCTCAATGAATGTTAAATCTCTGAAAAATATTCTGTGTTGCTACCTCAGTCTTAGGAAGTGAACAGTAAGTTTTGATAGCATCCCCTTAAAGCTGAAGTCTGAGGAGGCTACCATTTATTCCCCATCCTAAGTGTCACTGTGAAGGTGATGCTCACTAACCTTTTTAAACCACTTGCAGTCCACCTGTTGTAGATGTGCCACCATTGCACCTCCCACAGGGAGACATAGAGTTTTGAGTCAGAAACGCTATAGAAACAGTGACGTCGGGCCAGATTTTCTGAGGAGTGGCAATCTCATACATCCCCAAATCAAGATGGCACCAACACCGGGCAACTCCTTGTGAGCTCTCCACAGCAAATCTTTTTCTTACATTTCTTCCAACCATTCCACACTTTTAAACCTAAATTCTAAATCTGTAAAAATTACCAATAATGTCCTAACTTGCTTTTGTGCACCTCCTGTGCAGTTGTAACTTTGTATTCCTCACTCTGCCTGAACACTCTATATGATGTGATGATATGATATGATGTGACTGTACTGCCCGTAAAACAGAACTTTTCACTGTGCTTAGGTACATGTGCCAATAATAAATCAAATCAAAAAGGATCTCCACATTTCTGAAAGGAGATTTTAATCAGTGCTACTTCAGAAAGTCATACTTCTATACTGACAGGTCTCTCAAAATGCAGAACTTTCAGAAGAAAACAAACCATGCTCCCATTTCACAGCTGTTAACTGCTGTATTCTGAAATGTAAATGTCCTGACAGCCACTTTCAGCTGGGATCAACTGATAACTGAGTAAGAGTGATGTTATGATGCTGGAAGTATAGGATGCCAGCTGGATAGGAAGCCATGGTGCCAAATGGGTAGGGTACCAAGTGTATAGGAATAGGGTGTCTGGAAGTACGATACTAAATGCTTGGGGGTAAGGTGCCAGAAAAGTTGGATGTCACATCCACGTGCATTCACTGTCTCTGCCACTGATGCAATGTTGCAACATTGCATGCCATCTACAAGATGCACTGCAGAAATTCACCAAGGCTGCTTAGAAAGGATCTTCCACAATGGCAACCATTTAGAAGGACAAAGTCAGCAGATATTGCAGGAGGAACATTCATCTGTCCTAACCTCCATTCCCACTATTCTAAATTCTCAAATAGATCACTGAGAAGATGAAACACAAAAGAAAATACTTATCACCTTACCAATGCTGTTCCAGCAGTAGGAAATGTGGGAGCATCAAGCAGGAGGCTGTCAGAGAGGTCACAAGGTTACATATTTGATTGGTTGCTTTACCCGAAACACTACTTGGGTAATGTCTCTCACCCATCTTCCTCCTCTAACCAAAACAAAAGGTTCTATGCATCCATTGGTAAGGTAATAAAGTGTTTTCTTTTATGTTTCATTTTTTCGGTGTTTTTTTGGGCAATTTAGAAAAGTGGGAAGGAGGTCAGGGCAGCTGAATATTCCTCCTGCAGTATGTGAGAGGTAAGGGTCACCTCTAGTGTCCCTGCTGACTTTATTTGTGGATGCTCCTCAAGAACCGCATTAGGGAACTAGAGCTGGAGTTGGATGAACTTCGGATCATTTGAGAGGTGGAAGGGGTTATTGAAAGGAGTTACAGGGAGGTATTTACTCCACAACCACATGAAGAAGCTGGATGGGTTACCATCAGGAGTAGGAAAGGGAACCGGCAGGCAGTGCAGGGGTCTCCTGTGGTGGTTCCCTTAAACAACAAGTATACTGTTTGGATACTGCTGGGGGGGAAGACTTACCAGGGGTAAGCAATGGGGCACAGGTCTCTGGTGCAGAATCTTCCCTGGTGCTCAGAGAGGAAAGGGGAAGAAAAGCAGAGCTTTAGTCATTGGGGACTCCATAGTTTGGGGACAGATAGGAGGTTTTGTGGGAATGAGAGAGACTCACAATTGGTGTGTTGCGTCCAGGTGCCAGGGTTCATGATGTCTCTGATCGTGTTTTTGGGATCCTTGAGGGGGAAGGGGAGCATCCACAAGTCGTGATCCATATAGGCACCAATGACATAGGCAGGAAGAAAGGTTTGGGATCTAAGGCAGAAACTCTGGGAGCTAGGGTGGAAGCTTACAGCTGGAACAAACAAAGTTGCTATCTCTGGTTTGTTGCCCATGCCACGCGCTAGTGAAATGAGGAACAGGGAGAGCGCGGAGCTGAACATGTGTCTGCAGGGGTGGTGCAGGATGGAGGATTTTGGATTCTTGGATAACTGGAGCTCTTTCTGGGGAAGGTGCGACCTCGTCAAACAGGATAGCTTTCACCTGAACAAGAGGGGTACCAATATACTGGGGGGAATTTGCTAATGCTCTAAACTAATTCTCCAAGGGGATGGGAACCTGAATTGTATTTTCAGTGTACAGGAGGTTGAGAGCAGTGCGGTCAGGGATAGGATTACAAAGTTGCGAGAGCGCACTGGCAATCAGGATTTGGTTTGAAATGCATGTAGTTCAATGCCAGGAGCATCTGGAATAAGATGAGTGAATGTGCAGCATGGGTTGGTACCTGGGGATTTTGACATTGTGGCCATTTCAGAGACATGGCTAGAGGAGGGACAGGAATGGTTGTTGCAAATTCTGGGATGTAGATATTTCAGTGGGGGTGTGGTTTTGGTAATCAAGGATAGTATTACATTGAGAGAATGCTTGAGGACTCATCCACTGAGGTAGTTTGGGTTGAGGTTAGAAACAGGAAAGGAGAGGTCACTCTGTTAGGAATTTTCTGTAGGCCTCCGAATTGTTCCAGGAATGTAGAGGAAAGAATAACAAAGATGATTCTCAGCAGGAGTGAGAGTAACAGAATAGTTGTTATGGGGGACTTTAACTTCCCCAATATTGACTGGGAATACTATAGTTCAAGTAGTTTAGATGGGTCAGTTTTTGTTCAATGTGTGCAGGAAGGTTTTCTGACACAGTATGTAGACAGGCCAATAAGGGGTGATGCCATATTGGATTTGGTACTGGGGAATGAACCCAGCCAGGTGTTAGATGTGAGGTAGGTGGGCACTTTGGCAACAGTGACCATAATTCGGTTATATTTACAATAGCAATGGGCAGGGATAGATATATACCAGCAGGAAAAGAGGTATAACTGGGGGAAAGGCAATTATGATGTGATTAGGCAAGATTTAAGATGCATTGGATGGAGAAGGAAACTGCAGGGGATGGACATCCTTGAAATGTGGAGCTTATTCAAGGAACAGCTATTGCGGGTCCTTGATAAGTATATACCTATCAGGCAGGGAGGTAGTGATCGAGAGAGGGAGCCATGGTTTACTAAAGACATTGAAGCTCTTGTCAAGAGGAAGAAGAAAGCTTTTGTGAGGATGAGGTGTGAAGGCTCAGTTAGGGGCTTGAGAGTTATAAGTTAGCCAGAAAATATCTAAAGAGAGGACTAAGAAGAGCCAGGGGGGGACATGAGAAGTTGTTGATGGATAGGATCAAGGAAACCCCTAAGGCCTTTGAAAGGTATATCAGGAATAAAAGAATGACTAGAGTAAGATTTGGGCCAATCAAAGATAGTAGTGGAAAGTTGTGTGCGGAATCTGAGGACATAGGGGAAGCACTTAATACTTTTCGTCAGTATTCACATTGGAAAGAGGCAATGTTAGTGAGGAGATACAGGCTACAAGATTAGATGGGATTGAGGTTGACAAAGAGGAGATTTTAGCAATTTTGGAAGATCTGTAAATAGATAAGATCCCTGGGCCAGATGGGATTTATCCTCGGATCCTCTGGGAAGCCAAGGAGAGATTACAGAGACTTTGGCTTCAATCTTTATGTCATCATTGTCGATAGGAGTAGTGCCAGAAGAGCAAATGTTGTTCCCTTGTTTAAGAAGGGGAGCCGAGACAACCCTGGTAATTATAGGTCAGTGAGCCTTACTTTGGTTGTGGATAAGTTGTTGGAAAAGGTTATAGGATTTATTAACATCTGTAAAGGAATAATTTGGTTAGGATAGTCAAAATGGTTTTGTTAAGAATAGGTCATGCCTCACTAACCTTACTGAGTTCTTTAAGAAGGTGACAAAAAGGTGTATGACGGCAAAGCAGTTGATATGATATACATATGGACTTCAGTAAGGCATTTGATAAGATTCCACATGGAAGGCTATTGCACAAAATACAGAGTTGCGAGAATGAAGGTGAATAGTGGTTTGGATCAGAAATTGGCTGGCTGAAAGAAGACAGAGGGTGGTGGTTGATGGGAAATGTTCATCCTGGAGCTCAGTTACCAGTGGTGTGCCACAAGAATCTGTTTTGGGGCTACTGCTGTTTGTCATTTTTTTTTTAATGATCTGGATGTGAGTGCAGAAGGATGGGGTAGTAAATGTACAGATAGTGCCAAAGGATGTTGTGGGTTACAGAGGGACAGAGATAAGATGCAGAGCTGGGCTGAGAAGTGGCAAATGGAGTTTAATGCGGAAAAGTGTGAGGTAGTTCACTTCAGAAGAAGTAACAGGAACACAGAGTACTGGGCTATTGGTAAAATTCTTAGCAGTGTAGATGAACAGAGAGATCTTGGTGTCCTGGTGCATAAATCCCTGAAAGTTACCACCCAGGTTAATAGGGTTGTTAAGAAGGTATATGGTGTGTTGGCATTTATTGGTCGGGGGATTGAGTATCGGAGCCACGAGGTCATGCTTCAGCTGAACAAGACATTGGTAAGGCCGCACCTGGAGTATTGCAAGCTGTTCTGGTCACCACATTATAGGTAGGATGTGGAAGCTTTGGATAGGCTTCAGAGATTTACAAGGATGTTGCCTGGTATGGAAGGAAGGTCTTACGAAGAAAGGCTGAGGGAACTGAGGCTGTTTTTGTTGGAGAGAAGAAGTTTGAGAGGTGACTTAATCGAGACATATAAGATAATCAGAGGGTTAGATAGGGTGGACAGTGAGAGCCTTTTTCCTCAGATGGTGAAGGCTAACACGAGGGGACATAGCTTTAAATTGAGGGGTGATAGATATAGGACAGATATTAGGGGTAGTTTCTTTACTCAGAGAGTAGTAGGGGGAGTGGAATGGCCTGCCTGCAACAGTAGTAGACTCACCGACGTTAAGTGCATTTAAATGGGCATTGTACATACATATGGATAATAATGGAACGGCATGGGTTAGATGGGCATCAGATTATTTTCACAGGTCAGCGCAACATCGAGGGCTGAAGGGCCTGTACTGTGCCGTAACTTTCTATGTTCTATGTTCTATACACAGAAACAATACTACATGCAAGATTCTGTCTCAGCCACTCACTATCCTGATTTGGAAATACATCACTGTTCTTTCACTGTCATTGGTTCATAATCCTGGTCTCTTCCAATGGGCATTATGGATCTACCAGCATCAAATGGATTGCAGCAGTTCAGGACAGCAGCTCCAGGGCAACGAGAGAGGGCAATAAAGGCTGGGTCAACCAACAGTATCCACATCCATGAATGAATAACAAAGCAAAGCAAAACTGTATGATTGTCAGGTAGCTTAACACATCTTAAGAGAATATGCATAAATTTAAAAAAGCAAAGTTAAGTATTGAAGAAAAGAAAAAAACTTTTCTTTTTGGAGGCTAGAGATTTGGAGGCTATAAAGAGGACCTTTGTGAATACTCTTCGTAAGTTCATGGAATGCCCTGCCAGTAGCAGTGGTGGACTCTCCCTCTTTATGGGCATTTAAGCGGGCATTGGATAGGTATATGGAGGATAGTGGGTTAGTATAGGTTAGGTGGGCTTGGATCGGCGCAACTTCTATGTTCTTAACAATATCTGTACAAATTCTCTTCTTCTCGGTTTCCATAAAGTGAACTGAACAAATTGTTCCTGTTCAGAGTTAAATCATAGAATGCTATAGTACACAAGAGACCCTACTGCCCATGACATTAGGATTGCCACAACCACACTAACCCCACTTTTCAATATTTGGCCCTTAGCCTTGAATGTTATGACTCGTCAAGTGCTCATCGAAATCCGTTTTTAAAGATTGTGAGGTTACCCACCACTCTCACAGGCAGTACATTCCAAATTCCTACAACCCTCCACGTGAAAATGTTTTTCCTGAAATCATCTCTAAATCTCCTGGTGTTCACCTTGAAAGTGTGCCCCCTTGTTACTGACCCAACAATTAAGGGCTTTTGCCCAAACTTCGATTTTCCTGCTTCTCGGATGCTGCCTGGTCTGCAGTGCTTTTCCAGTACCACACTCTTAACTCTAATCTCCAGTATCTGCAAAACTCACTTTCACCTAATTAAGGGGAACAGTTGATTTTTATTCATCCAGTCCATGCCTCTCATAATTTTATACACTTCTTATCAGCTTTGTGTGCACTGAAGGACTAAAACTACTATCTCAGGAATCATCCTGGTGCGTCCCCTTGCAACCCCATATCCTTCCTGCAGTGTGGTAACCAGGTCTATACACACTACTCCAGCCGTGGTCTAACCAATGTTCTGTAGCTTCTCCATCATAACCTCCCTTTTTTTTTAATTAGTGCCTCAACTGATAAAGGCAAGCATCCTGTAAGCCTTCTAAATACCTTATAAAACTCTCCTGCACTTCCAGGCATCTGTGGATGAGCATCCCAAGATTCCTCTATTCCTCTGAACTTGTTCATGTCCTACCATCCTTTGAGTGCTCTGTTGACTTATTACTTCTCCCATTACCTCACACTTACCAGGATTAAATTCCAGCTGCCACTAATCTGCCTATTTGACAAAATTATCTATATCATGCTGTAACCTAAGATCTTCTTCCTCACTACCACCTGGCAAACCTTCAAGTCATCCCCAAACGTAGTTATCATCCCCTTCACATTCACATCTCCATTATTTATATAAATGTTCCATGAACTGTGAACGTATTCTCCATAACAGACCAGTACAAGCTGTAAAAGAAAATAAATAAAGGGGCAAGTCAAGTAAAGCTATGAATAAAAAACAAGGAAGAAATAAACATACAAGGGGAAAGAGAAGACACAATATTATTCTTTCAGCTGTTTCAGGTCTGGCAAGGAGACTGACACAAAAAGAATGAGAAAGAAATGGAGAGAGAAAAGCAGAAGGGAAGTGGTTTAAATAGCACAGATCAAATCTGCTTTTCATCTATAAAACAGCATGATTCCTGTCTGACCCAGCCACTGTGCTGGAAAGACAGGATGTATGGTCTCCTTACATATGCACAAACTACAGAATTACTGAGCACACAATCAAAATGCTGCGCATGATTTCTCCACAGAAGATGACATATTTCGATATTCTTAACCTATTGGAAATGAATCACAGCCGCAAAATGGTTCCCTAATGGACAATAAGCCATAACCTGTTGTAATGAAATTTCAAATTCTAAATGTTTTTAATGCCACCATAACCATTTAGTTGGTCTGTTGAGACATATTTCTGAAGTATGAAAACCATCAATTACTGTACTGCAGAAAAAAAACTACTAAATGTAGATCAGCATTTTTCTACCATTCAACACACTTTGATTAAAGTGCCTGACAAGTGCAGTTGAAACATGCCTGACCTTTGTCCGACTGCGTTTTATTCACCTCTCCGTTAAAGACCTATCCTGAAACCTAATTGGTGAGGGAGTCAGTAATGAAGCAGCATCAATTCAGAATTGTTGCTCAGAGAATGAGACAACAAGTTGTAACAATAGTGCTTTAATAGATCTTGTGAAAATGTGAAATGTTCTGCTACAGAAAGTAGCAGAGATCAATGCAATTTTAAAGGAAAATTGAGTAAAGATTTGGGACTGAATAACATGTTGGAAAAGAAGATATGGATTAATTTTAGTTTAGAGTGAGCCTCAATATGATGAGTCAAATGATTTTCTTCAATGCTGTTACCATCTATGCTTCTACATGAGCAGGAAACACAAGTCCTGGAATTGCAGAGGAAGAAGTAACAAGTAGGGAGGTAGAAAGAGAATTGCCAGCAGCAGGTCAGTAATAATGTCCATATCCACTCTTTCTTTATATTCAGCTAATTCATACAATCACTCATCAAATTACAGAGACTCATTAAATCAACATTTTCCCTGCAGTAAAAGTTTTTTAGAACTTTGCCTCTCAGCTATCTATGTGTTCCAAACAAACATGGCGGAGGGAAGCTAACAACAGAAACCTGGATGCTCAGTTCCAGGCCCTGCCAGCACTTCTTCACATACAGCCAGCCAACTGCACGCTCTACAGTGCAAGCTCAGACAGTCATAAAGTCATACAGCTCAGAAACATGTCCTTGGGTCTAACCAGTCCATGCTAACCATAGTCCCAGAATAAACTAGCCCCATCTGCCTTTACTTGACCCATACCCCTCTATATATTTCTGATGCATGTACTTATCTAAGTTTTTTTTTCGGGGTAGCACAGTGGCTCAGTGGTTAGCACTGATGCCCTCACAGCACCAGGGACTTGGGTTCGATTCCCACCTCGGGCGACTGTGTGGAGTTTCCGCATTCTCCCTGTGTCTGCGTGGACCTGGGTGCTCCAGTTTCCTCCTACAGTCCAAAAATGTGCAGATCAGGTGAATTGGCCATGCTAAATTGTCTCTTAGTGTTAGGTGCATTAGTCAGGGGTAAGTTTAGGGTAGGTGAATGGGTCCAGGTGGGTTACTCTTCGGAGGGTCGGTGTGGACCTGTTGGGCCGAAGGGCCTGTTTCCACACAGTAGGTAATCTAATCTAAACGTAACTACCTGCATCTACCACTTCCTCTGGAGGTTCATTCCACACAAAACAACTCCCTGTGTAAAAGATTTTGTCCCTTGTGTCTTTTTTGACTCTTTCCTCTCTCAACCTTAAAAATATGCTCCTTAGTCTTGAAATCCCCCACCCTGAGGAAAAAGACACCTGTCAAGCATCTTATCTATACTCATCATAATTTTATAAACCTCTATAAAGTCACCCCTCAACCTTCTCCGCTCCAGTGAAAATTTCCCAGCCTATCCAGCCCCTCCTTAAAACTCAAACCATCCATTCATGGTAAAATCCTGGTAAATCTCTTCTGTACCCTCTCCTGCTGAAATCTTCCTATAACAAGGTGACCAGAACTAGATACTATCTACGCACAAGGATGGTAGATGTTTGGAACTTTGTTCCTGAAATGACAGTGGATGCTGGATCAATTGTTAATATTAAACCTGAGATAGATAGGTTTGTGTGATGCAAAGGTATTAAGTGAATATGGTCCAAAAGCAGGTATATGGAATTAGGTCGCAGATCAGCCATGATCTCATTGAATGGCAAGACAGGCTTGAGTGAGTGAATTGCCTTCCCCTATTCCCATGTTCCTATGTAAGTTGCTTTTGATGAACAGAACAATTTCTTGATCTACCTTACACAATATTCTTCAGCTGCTGCTGCACCATATCAATGAAGGCAAATTGTTTAGGAATAAAATTTTAACTGTGTGCGTACATGCAATGTTGATATATTCCTGAACTCTATTTTGAGAACTTTGTTTTGCGCCACAGGCTGGACCAGTATTGTATCAGTTTTCCAAGGCTGTTTTGACACCAACATCTCAACCCAAACATCTGTCATCAAGAAGAATTAAGGCAGCATACACATGGGAGGACCAAAGTCTACGAGTTTCACATCGAGTCGTAGACCATTCTGACATCAAAATGTATCAATATTCCTTCATCATCGTTCAATCAGCTACCTTAAGCTCTCTCCTAACAGTGCTTGCCAACACTGTTCATGAACAAATTTAAATATAATCGACTGGCAATATCTGTGGACTGAGAAATGGAACTAATGTTTCAGATCAATGATCTATTGTCAGGATTTAATTGTGGTAAAAGTCATGACCTGTAATTTTCTATGGAAGTTTAAGTTGCATTAGCTGCTCCCTCAGCCTGGGGGACGTGGAGGGGAGGTAGTCAGGTTGGGAAATCACAAGAAACTCCAAAGATTGAATTTCCTTGCACATTTTGGAGTTGTAACCAATCAGCTCCTGCTTGACCGATAGGTTTTTACTTCTCTCTCTCTCTCTCTCTCTCTCTCTCTCTATAATTGGCCTCTAAATTTTCATCTGCCACCATTGTTTGGTTGTATTTTCTTTAAACACATTTTGCAATTAAAAATTCAGAATATCCACAAGTACTTCCGAGCTCCTCCGTTCTCACATTCAGGCTACAGGACCAGATAAATAGAGGACAAACACAAACACATGCTACAGAAACTCAGTAGGTCTGGCAGCACCTTTGGAGAGAGAAACAGTGTTGACATTTCAATAGGACTCTTCTTTAGATTTGTTTTGAAGAAGACACATCAGACTCAAAATGTTAACGCTGTTTCTCTCTCCACCGAAGCTGCCAGCATTCTCTGTGTTTGTTTCACTTCCAGCATTTGCAGTCGTAGAATTATAGAGTCTTATGGCATGGAAACAGATCCTTCGGTCCAAGCAGTCCATGCTGAACATAATCCCAAACCAAAATAGTCCCAACTGCCTGTTTCTGGCCCATATCCCTCCAAACCTTTCTTATTCGTGTGCTTATTCAAATATCTTTTAAATGTTGTAACTGTACCCACATCCACCACTTCCTCAGGAAGTTTATTCCACATGCGAACCACCCTCTGTGAAAAAAATTGCCCCTTATGTCTTTTTCTAAATCTCTCTCCTCTCACCTTACAAATGTGCCTCCTCGTATTGAAATCCCCAATCCCAGGGAAAAGACAACTACCAAAAACTCTATCTATGTCCTTCATTATTTTATAAACTTCCATAACATTGCATCTCAACCTCTTATGCTCTGGTGTAAAACGTCCCAACCTATACAGCCTTTCTTTATAACTCAAACCTTCCCTACCCGGCCACATCCTGGTAAACCTCTTCTGAACCTCTGCAGATTGACAATATCCTTTCTATTCCTGAAGAAGGGCTAATGCCCGAAACATCGATTCTCCTGTTCCCTAGATGCTGCCTGACCTGCTGCGCTTTTCCAGCAACACATTTCCATCTCTGATCTCCAGCATCTGCAGACCTCACTTTCTCCTCAATATCCTTTCTATAACTGGGTGACCCGAACTGGACACGGTATTGCAGAAGAGTCCTGTACAAACTCAACATGACTTCCCAACTCCTAGACTCAAAGGACTGAGCACTGAAGGCAAGCATGCCAAATGCCTTTATAACCAGCCTGTCTATATGTGATGCAAACTTCAAAGAATTATGCACCTGAATCCCTAGGTTCCTCTGTCCTTGAAAGCAAGAGATTGCAATCTCTGGTGGAGAGGAGAATTGTTCTGGATGAGAGGGCCCACATGGTAGGCAAATGGAGTAGACTGTGATTGGGCGAGGAATCAGGAGAACTAACAATCTTAAAATCAAGAGGTGGGGTGAGATTGGAGGCTTTGGACAGGATATCAAGTGCTTTGAGACATTCGGAGGTTGTAGAAGTGCCTATGTAAATAGAAATCCATTATTTCAGTCATATTGGGGAGTGGCATATTTACTCGATACTTTTCAATTCATTGAAATTACTTGAGCCATTGCCAATTTCGCTGGGGGGCATTTAGAAACATCTCACTGACAAAACTACCCTTGTGCCAGTTACTATTGTAGATATTTTCTAACTGGCCTGTTCAGCAATGTCATTACTCACATCTGACATATGCTGGGCCTCCTGGCTCAAAGGTAGGAACACTTACTATTGTTTCACAACAACCCTTCCAGTTGTTTTTATACTGTGACTCATCTGAAGCAGAATCAGTCTAAGTGGTATTTCAGAATGTGCTTTCTAATTTTTTGGATATGTCAGCCAGGACCATGGTCAATATAAATAGAATATTTCTTGTAGGTTTTGTGAAATGATAGTCCTAAACATCCCTTTGTCGTACATGGCACATATTAAAAGTAGGATCTTATTAACATCGTCCATCAATCCAGCTAGGCCAGAAGCCTCAGAAGAATAAGCATTCTGCTGAAGCTTGACATTTCCATTATCTGCTTTGGCCTATTCAAACTAAATTAGGTGTCAAATTCAAGGCAATTATCTTACATGAAACTCATGTGTACTATGCAACAGACAGTGATAGACAGAACTCTGTTCAGCTTTGACCTTTAGTGATGGGAAAAAGCCTCCCTTTGCTTCTCCGGGGCCTGTTCTGAGCCCAGGGCCGTTGAGTGAGCATCTGCACCTGATGCTGGTGCATTATTCAGCTTTTGACACATGCCCTCCAGTTACATTTTAAAGATGTGATTCATGCATTTCAGTTTTAACAGAAATTCATTTTAAGGATCTTTTCATTATTCAAATGCTCACACTGTTCTCAGCAGGAAATGATAGGCGGAAAAGTGTCTGACAGCTCCAGCACTGAAGGACGGGGTCTAGTGACAAAAATCATTCACTGGTATCAAGCCGACCTGGTGATTTTTGTATCAGCGTTTCCATAGCCACTGATCTTGGCTCTGACTTGGCCAGAGAGAGGGATCTTTGATTATAAATTCTCAGCCAATAAAATAATTTCAGTTGGAAGTTACTCCGATGCAAGGGTTACAGTAAATTAAATATCTGAAAGTTCAGGAAGATAAAAGAAAATTAGGTTGGAATATTCTGGGATAGAAAAGATAAAATTAAATGTGTAATTGAAAATAGAAAAAGAGATGAAATTCCTCTTCAATAAAAAGAGAGAACTCTTTCTTTTGTCCACTTTTAATGACACATTCTTGAAGTTTGAAGAAATGAATGCTTTCAAGTAAAATTGGCAATAGACTCAATTTTATTCTTGAAAAGACGTCATTTAAACACACAATTTTTGGATATGAGCTTAACATATAAAATTATCTAAAAATGCTTTCTATTTCCTTTACAATTAATTCCTTCAAAGCAATACTTATTCATGAATTAATGTCACTACCAGTAAGATCACACAAATACAGACTTAAGAATAACTAATCATTCCATTTCAACCATATCAAGAGTGAGGAATGTTGAGGAGTCAGCTGCCAGCACTCCCTGCTGTCTCTTCAAAAACTGTAAAATTAGGGTTGGAGAAGTGCTCTTTATTAATTTCATGCTCTGGCACAAAGCTTTATTTTGATGTGAGCTCAGAAGGGGAATTTGGGAAGTTGAGACCAGAAGGTGTAAATCATGGCCTGGATGTTCTTTTTACTCAGTTGAGTTAAATGGATGGAAAATTATGTGCACTTGGAATCAAACACACATGGCTTCATGCCCGAGTATCAAAACACGAGCCTCCACTCCAAAGGAAGATGCTTCAGGAATGCGAACTTGTAAAATTGGCCTCGCTGTCCAATTGCACTGAAACATTGAAAATAACAACAAAATGCAACAAATGCTATTTGTGCCAACAATATCCAAGGTGCAGTGATAAAGACCTATCAAACCAACTGTTTCCTGGGCATCTGCTTGACAATCCGCAAAATAGAACATAGAACATAGAAGAATACAGCGCAGTACAGGCCCTTGGGCCCTCGATGTTGCGCCGATCCAAGCCCACCTAAACTACACTAACCCACTATCCTCCATATACCTATCCAATGCCCTCTTAAATGCCCATAAAGAGGGAGAGTCCACCACTGTTACTGGCAGGGCATTCCATGAACTAACGACTCGCTGAGTGAAGAACCTACCCCTAACATCAGTCCTATATCTACCCCCCCTTAATTTAAAACTATGCCCCCTTGTAATAACCGACTCCATACGCGGGAAAAGGTTCATACTGTCTACCCTATCTAACCCCCTAATCATCTTGTACACCTCAATCAAGTCACCCCTAAACCTTCTTTTCTCTAGTGAAAACAGCCCCAAGTGCCTCAGTCTTTCCTCATACGATTTTCCTTCCATACCAGACAACATCCTGGTAAACCTCCTCTGCACCCGTTCCAATGCCTCCACATCCTTCCTATAGTATGGCGACCAAAACTGCACACAATACTCCAGATGCGGCCGTACCAGAGTCTTATACAACTGCATCATGACCTCAGGACTCCGGAACTCAATTCCTCTACCAATAAAAGCCAGTACGCCATATGCCTTCCTCACCGCACTATTTACCTGGGTGGCAACTTTCAGAGATCTGTGTACATGGACACCAAGATCCCTCTGTTCATCCACACTACCAAGTATCCGACCATTAGCCCAGTACCCCATCTTTTTGTTATTCTTCCCAAAGTGAATCACCTCGCACTTAGCTACATTGAATTCCATCTGCCACCTTTCTGCCCAGCTCTGCAGCTTCTCTATATCCTGCTGTAACCTGCCACATGCTTCCTCACTGTCAACAACTCCTCCGACTTTCGTATCATCCGCAAACTTGCTCACCCAACCTTCTAACCCCTCTTCCAGGTCATTTATAAAAATGACAAACAGCAATGATCCCAAAACAGATCCTTGCGGAACACCGCTAGTGACGGCACTCCATGAAGAAACTTTGCCATCAACTACTACCCTCTGTCTTCTTCCATCCAGCCAATTCCTAATCCAAACCTCCAATTCACCCTCAATGCCATATCTCCGTATTTTCTGCAGTAGCCTACCATGGGGAACCTTATCAAACGCCTTACTAAAATCCATATATACCACATCTACCGCTTTCCCCTCATCAACCTCCTTCGTCACCTTTTCAAAGAATTCAATAAGGTTTGTGAGGCACGACTTGCCCTTCACAAAACCATGCTGACTATCCTTGATCACATTATTCCTATCCAGATGTGCATAAATCCTATCCCTTACAATTCTCTCTAAGACTTTGCCCACAACAGAAGTGAGACTCACCGGCCTATAGTTACTAGGGCTATCCCTACTCCCCTTTTTGAACAAGGGAACCACATTTGCTAGTCCCTCCAGTCTTCTGGGACTACTCCTGTAGACAAAGAGGACATAAAAATCAAGGCCAATGGCTCTGCAATCTCCTCCCTTGCTTCCCAGAGAATCCTAGGATAAATGCCATCAGGCCCAGGGGACTTATCAATTTTCACCTTTTCCAGGATTTCCAACACCTCTTCTCTACATACCTCAAAGCCATCCATTCTACTTATTTGTGACTCAGTATTCTCATCTACAACAATGCCCTGTTCCTGAGTAAATACTGAAGAAAAGTATTCATTCAGTGTCTCCCCAATCTCTTCCGCCTCCACACGCAACTTCCCACTACTATCCTTGACTGGACCTATTCCTACCCTAGTCATTCTTTTATTCCTAACATACCTATAGAAAGCCTTAGGGTTTTCCCTAATCCTATCGACTAAGGACCTTTCATGTCCCCTCCTTGCTGCTTTTAGCTCTCTCTTCAGGTCCTTCCTGGCTACCCTATAACTCTCAATCGCCCCAATTGAACCTTCACGTCTCATCTTGAGATAGGCCGCCCTCTTCCATTTAACAAGGGATTCCAATTCCTTATTAAACCACGGCTCCCTCGCACGACCCTTTCCTTCCTGCCTGACAGGTACATAATTATCAAGGACACTGAATAGTTGCCCCTTGAACAAGTTCCACATATCCTTTACACTCTTGCCTTGGAGTCTACTTTTCCAAGCCACACATCCTAAGTCATGCCTCACCGCATCATAATTTCCCTTACCCCAACTATAACTCTTGCCCTGTAGTACACACTTATCCCTCTCCATCACGAGTGTAAAAATCACCGAATTATGGTCACTATCCCCAAAGTGCTCACCTACCTCTAATTCTAACACCTGGCCTGGTTCGTTACCCAGAACCAAATCCAGTATGGCCTCTCCTCTTGTTGGCCTGTCTACATATTGTGTCAGGAAACTCTCCTGCACACATTGAACAAACACTGACCCATCTAACGAACTTGAGCTATAGCTTTCCCAATCAATATCAGGAAAGTTAAAGTCCCCCATAACAACCACCCTATTACTGTCACTCATCTCCTGAATCACCTTCCCAATCCTTTCTTCAATGATTCTAGGACTATTAGGAGGCCTGTAAAAGACTCCTAACAGGGTGACCTCACCTTTCCTATTCCTAACCTCAGCCCAAACTACCTCAGATGGCAAGTCCTCATCCATCGTCCTTTCCACCGCTGTAATACTATCTTTGACAAGCAATGCCACACCTCCCCCTCTTTTACCCCCACCTCTGACCCTACTAAAACATTTAAATCCCGGAACCTGCAACAGCCAATCCTGTCCCTGTTCTAGCCATGTCTCCGTAATAGCCACAACATCGAAGTCCCAGGTACCAACTCATGCTGCAAGTTCACCTACCTTATTTCGTATACTTCTTGCATTGAAGTATACACACTTCAAGCCACTTCCCTGTTTACAGGCACCCTCCTTGGAAATTGATGCCATGTTCCTCACCTCCCTACACTCCAGGCCCTGCACCCTGAAGCTACAATCTGGGTTCCCATGCCCCTGCCGAGTTAGTTTAAACCCCCCCCAAGAGCACTAGCAAACCTCCCCCCAAGGATACTGGTTCCCCTCAGGTTCAGGTGTAGACCATCCTGTTTATAGAGGTCCCACCGTCCCCAGAAAGAACCCCAGTTATCCAAAAACTGGAACCCCTCCCTCCTGCACCATCCCTGAAGCCACGCATTTAAGTGTTCTCTCTCCCTATTCCTCGAATCTCTATCACGTGGCACAGGTAACAAACCAGAGACAACAACTCTGTTTGTTCTAACTCCGAGCTTCCAACCTAGCTCCCTGAAAGCCTGTCTAACATCCTCAGCACTCCTCCTACCTATGTCGTTGGTGCCAATGTGGACCACGACTTCGGGTTGCTCCCCCTCCCCCTCCAGGACCCGGAAAACACGATCAGAGACATCACGTACCCTTGCACCTGGGAGGCAACATACCAAACGTGAGTCTCTCTCGTTCCCACAAAACCGCCTATCTGTGCCACGAACTATCGAGTCCCCAATTACTACTGCTCTGCTCTTCTTCACCCTTCCCTTCTGAGTAACGGGGACAGGCTCCGTGCCAGAGACCTGAGTCCCGTTACTTACCCCTGGTAAGTCATCCCCCCCACAAGTATCCAAAACGGTATACTTGTTCTTGAGGGGAATGGCCGCAGGAGGTCCCTGCACTGGCTGCTTCCTCCCAGTCCCCCTCACTGTAACCCATCTATCTGCCATCTTTGGAGTTACTACTTCCCTATAACTCTGATCTATGACCCCCTCTGCCTCCCGAATGATCCGAAGTTCATCCAACTCCAGCTCCAGTTCCCTAACACGGTCTTGGAGGAGCTGGAGATGGGTGCACTTCCTGCAAGTGTAATCGGCAGGGACGTCCATGGCATCCCTCACCTCATACATGTTGCAGGAGGAACATTGCACTGCCTTCACTGCCATCCCTCTAAAGCTAACTATTTAAAAAAAATAAACTGATACTGAACATCTTATTCTCAAAAACAAAATTACCTTGGCCAAGGACTGTTGTGTCAGCATCCTCAGCTAATTGTTTGAAGGTACTGTCAATAGTTCCATTGTCTCACCAAAAATAACAGGCTTGACGTCTGGTCATAAGTATAAAATGCTTGGGCAAGAGTTAAATTTCAGATGGAGATGATTAATGCAATTTTTTTTTATATAAAGGTGTACCTGACTATGCAATCAAGTAGCATTAGAAAAATAACTGTTGTCAGTGGCATTAAAATGTGAAATTCAGTCCAGTGTGAAATTATTGTCACTATCAGCAGCCAATGAGTGTTCCTTAGGTGGTGTTCTTAGCCCAAACATCCTCCATTTCTTCAACATGTACATTCTCAGCATTATAGATTCAGATTGGGGCTATATACTAATAATTTCACAGCATACCTTTACATTTATAAACCCTTCACATATGATGCACCTATCTTGACCTACAGATGTACATTATCAGATAACTCTTTACGTGTTTACCCGTGAAGCCCCTGGATAAAATGAAATACCGCGCAATTATTTTCAAACTTTTAAAGAAAGTGTTGATAAGCGGCAGAGAGATGTGCGAAGCAAACTATTGTGTCAATCCCTAATGATGCGTCAAGATCGAAAGCTGCTGCTGCCCTTTGCATAACAACTTGATCTTAGATAGTCTACAATTAATTTTAAATTACTGTGTTTCCTTTATAACTAAGAAACAGGTGGTTACATTTCACCCTGAGTTTAAAGTGATTAATTTCAATAATTGCTTGTGTGAATGATGTAAAAATTGCTAATTGTGTTTGGATATTTGCAGGCATGGATGAGCTGGCAGCACTGAGTCAGAAGGTTGCAAGTTCAAGTCACTCTCCAGAGATTTGAACAAAAATATCGACTCTGACACTTCAGTGCAGTGCAAAGGGAATGCTGCACTGTCAAACAGGACAATAAAACAAGGTCCAATCAAGCTTCTCAAGTGCATAAAGGGTTTTGATGAAAACAATGGAATAACTCTGTGCCTTTACCAATATGTATTCTTCAATCATAATTATGACAAAAATGAATTATCTTTCCTCAAATAGCAGCTTGTGGGAGCTTGCTGTGTGATATTTGGCTGCTGTATTTCCTATATTACTGAAGTGACAATACTTTAAATGTACAACACTTTAAATGTACTTCACTGA
This sequence comes from Chiloscyllium plagiosum, assembly GCF_037043375.1. Classification (NCBI taxonomy): domain Eukaryota; kingdom Metazoa; phylum Chordata; class Chondrichthyes; order Orectolobiformes; family Hemiscylliidae; genus Chiloscyllium; species Chiloscyllium plagiosum. The sequence goes on along the minus strand of NW_028270142.1, from coordinate 119,817,686 downwards.
TTCTAAAGCACTTTACATATTTTTTGCAATTTATCTTCAAAGTGATAGGGTATGTTTTGTCGATTGGGGTCTTTTATTACTGCATCTGAGATGATTTATTATATTATGGCAACACAGAAAACTTTGCAAAAAAAAATGAACTTACTTTTCAGAGCAAAGAACTTTGATATTCAAAACAGGGAATGCAAAGAAACCTATAAACCAATGCATAGCTAAAGTTGAATTATTACATCCAATTTTGAGCATTGCACGTTACGATAAGTGACACTGTCTTGGGGAGGATCCAAATAAGATTTATCAGGAATCATATCAGTAGTAAAGTTCTATGTGGAGGGACACAATAGGTGAGAGTTGTTGTCCTGGCAGCCAGGAATTGTAAGCACAGGTTTAAAATAATAAGAATGGAGACATCCAACTTGAAGATTTTACATAATAAGTAAGAAGGAACTGTTTCCACTGGTGAGTCGCTCAGATTTAAAATATTAGTAAAGGAACCAGAGAGGAGATGAGAAGTTTTTTTTAAATCCTGTTGTTATGATCTACATACATGGGTTGGAATAATTATAGTAAAAGAAATTGAATATCGAAATGAAAGGAAAAGAATTGCAGGGTATGAGATAAGTGCAAGGAAGTTAGCTAGTTACAGTCATAGAGTCATAGAGACATAGACGACAGAAGCAGACTCTTCAGTCCCACTCATCCATGCTGACCAGATATCCTAAATAGATCTAGTCATCCTTTGAATGAAAAGATATGAAAAAAGAATAAGAAATAAGTGATGCAGTCTTTACAGCTTCTGCCATCCAATACAGTCATACCACCTGCTGTATCTCCATTTACCGGCCTGATTAACCATACCCCTTGATTTTCTGAAAAAGCAGAATTTTCTTTGCCTTGACGAGTACATTTAATAATTACTATGATCCCCACAGAGACATAGGAGCAAGAGTAGGTCCTCAACCCTGATTCACATCCAAAGAGATCATGGCTGATATGTGGCCTAACTCCATATGTCTGCTTTTGGCCACAACCGCTTAATATCTTTGCATACCAAAAATCTCTCTATCTCAGATTTAAAATGAACAACTGACTCAGCATCCACTGCTGTTTATGGAAGGAGTTCCAAACATCTACCACCCTTTGTGTGTAAAAGTGCTTCTTAACATCTCACCTGAATGGTCTGATCCTAATTCTCAGACTATTCCCTTTAGTTCTAGAATGCCCAACCAGCAGAAAGGGTTCATCTGTCCTATCTTTTCCTGTTAATATCTTGAAGATTTCAATCAGATCAATTTTTCTAAATTCTGGAGAAGACAGCCCTAATTTGTTTAATCTCCTCCTCATGACATAACCCCGGATGTCTAAGTAAAACTATGTTGAACTCTCTCCAAGGCAAATATGTTCTTTCTGAAATGTGATGCCAGATCCGCTTGCAGTACTCCAAGTGGGATCTAACTAAGGTTTTGTTTAACTGCGGCATAACTCCTGAATACTTGTACTCTAGTCGTCTAGATATAAAGGCTAACATTCTATTAGTTTTTGTGATTATTTTCTGTACTTTTAATGACATTTTAAAGATCTACACACATGAACCCCGAAGTCAGTTTGGACATTCACTGTACTGAACTTCATGCCATCTGGACAGTGTCACTGATCTATTCTTTTTAGGTCCAAAATGAATAGCCTAACATTTATTTCCATTGAACTCCATCTGCTACAGATTTGCCTAATCACCAAGTATGCCAATATTCCTTCGTAATTTTGTGCTACCATCTACACTGTGTACAATGACTTTGTGTCATCAGTAAATTTAGAAACATGACTTCCTATGCCATTATCTAAGTAATTAAAAAATGATGTGAATAATTATAAAGAATCCAGGTCCCTGTGGGACAGCATTGGTCACACCCTGCCAAATTCAGTATCTACCCATTATCCCCGCTTTCTGTCACCTGCCACTCAACTAATTTTCCAGCCATAACACTACTCTGCCCCCAATTCCATGGGCTTCTATCTTAGTTAACAGTTTCTTATGTGGGACTATACCAAATTCTTCCTGTAAGTCCAATAACAACATCTATAGACATTCCTCTGTTGACTACCTTAATCACTACATCAAAAAATTCAATGAGATTTGTCAGGCATGACCTACCTGTCATGAATCCATGTTGACCCTCCCTTGTTTGTGAAAATGTTCAAGATGTTCAGTTATCCTATCCTTGATTACAGAGTGCAACCATTTCCCCACTATAAATTTTCGGCTAGCTGGTCTGTAATTCCTTGGTTTTCCTCTCTCATCTTTAAAAAGTGGAGAGACATGTGAAATATTCCAATACAGAAGGAAGACTTCTCTCTCAAGGGAACTAGGAAAGCTTATAGCTAGGGCATCCACAATGTGCTCCCCTACTTCTTTTAACCCTCTCAGATTGAAAACATCAGGTCCTGCGGATTTGTCACCCTTTAATGCCATTAAATTCCTCAATACAGATGTTTTACTTACTTTAATTTTATTCAGTTCCTGCTCCTGATCCACTATTAATTGCCTTGGGACTTCCAGCAAGCTATTCTCCCTTTCTGCAATAAATACTGGAATGAAATAATTATCTAACATTTCTGCCATTTCCCTCTAGTCCCCACTCTCAATCTTTAGTGGGCCAACCACTTTCCATAAATATAATTATAACATTTATTCTTATTGATTTTGATTTTCCTGGCAAGTTTCCTTTCATAATCCCTTTGGTAGCTCTTGCATGCTGCTTTGTCCCCTTTGCTAGTCTTTGCATCTTTCCCGTTCAGCAGGATTGGTGCTGTGTTTTTTTTAAATTTTGCATTTTTGTAAGTCCTTTCTTTTAGTTTTGTGCTGGCCCTTACCTCCTTAACTGTGCATGACAGCTTTTTTTTTTCCTGTGAACTGGAGCTTTTCCCTCTCAGGGGTATAAACTTTTTTTGTGTATTGTGTCAAATATTTCTTTAAATATCCCACACTGTTCTTCATTATTTTACCCATTAACAGACTTCCATAGCTTACCGTGAACAGTCTCTGTCTCTGTCTCATCTTGTTAAAGTCAGCCTTTGAAACTAAACCTCCAGTGGCTGATCCATGTTTTTCGCTTTCAAATGGTACATTGAACGTTGTCATGTTAGGATCACTATTTGATAAATTATCACACACAATTAGATTATGAATTATATTTGACTCATTACTTATTGTTAAATCCACATTGCTTGTCCCTTTGTTGCTTCCAGGACATATTGCTGGAGGACACTATCCCAGACACAGGGGTTAATTCATTCTGCTTGGCTGAATGGTTGGTTTGTGAAACAATGTAATACTAAAAGCGTGAGTTCAATTCCCATTAACTGAGGTAACCATGAAGGGCTCTTCTTCTCAACATCTTCTCTTGCCTGAGTTATGGTGGCCCTCAGGTTAAATGGTATGGTTAACAAGTTAATTGCCCTCTAATGAAAGAGCAGCCCTATGGTCCGGTAAGACAATGGCTACACAAACAAACTCCCACTCTCATGTTCTATTTTGGACATACTCCAGAAATTCACTACTTTTCTGAAAGGTGCGTGTGTGTCTGGTTAAAGTTAAAATCCCCTTTTAATACTAAGCTGGCTTTGCTATACACCAGCCCAATTTCTGACTTCAAAGTTGTTTCCGGGGTCTATACAGTTTTAGATTCTTTACTTTTGCTCAGTTCCACTCATACAGTCTCCACTGAATACTTTGTCCTCATTATATCCTCCCTCACCATTGAAGTAATTTTGCTTTTAATCAGTAAAGCTACCATGTTCTCTGCTATTTCCTCTGTCTGTCCTGTAAATGTATAATCTGGTACATTTAGTTTTTAATAGACAGACCATCTTGCAGCCATGCCTCAGTAATGGCTACTATATCATAATATCCAATTTAAATTTGTGCCTGCAGCTCATTTAATTTATTACTAACACTTCATGCATTCGTATATAGCACTCTTATTTGGGCCATACACTGTAAACTGCTCCTCACCAATTTGCATGTGGCTGATATTTTAATTTGAAGTCCCAGTGATGAATTTAAAAGAATTGTACAATAAGATTTTGCATTTTAAGACTTGCTATAACAAACTAAAATCAACATTAATTAAGCATTATTTAGTACACAATTAAACTTAAAATGATAGAACTCATAATCCTTAATGTCTTAAAATGACCTATAACCCTACAATACATATTTAGATCACACTCTCTGCAGAATTGTAATCTTTTCAAAAACAGTCCAAGTTATTCACAGCCTGTGTGCCCAATTTTGCAAATGCTTGCTGTGACTTCAAGGTCCTGTTCCTCATTCTTCAGAGAAATTCAGAATCATTTTCCAGCAGCAAAGCTCATTTGTGTGACTCCTCGTCACAGCCTTAAATCTGAAATCACAGTGACCTCAAATCTTTGTTGGGTCTTGCTCCTAACAGAAGTCAACTTTTCACTATCCTCTGCCTTGTAGCTGGTAGAAAACAGCTATTCCCTGCTGCTTGTAATGGCTGCTCCTTCCTTGTTTCCCTTTCTCTCTGTTCAAAGTCTCTGACTCAGTAAGTTTGCAATAACAAAATTATTTGCCTCTGCAATCAGATATTACAGCTCGCAGATGCATTCAGATAGCAGTTGGCCTGGGACTCCACTTCACATGGTAAACAAATCAGTCATCAGACTGAACTCCTAATAGATTTCATGCCCTTCTTCATTTCTCCATTTTATTTTAGATTAATAGAGACTGTTACAAACATAGCCATCTTATAAAAGTTGACATTCGAAACACATTTTTCAAACCCTTTCAAGGCCAGTGAGGCTATTTAGCAGTAATCATGAACTTAATACACTTTAAAAACCCAGTTACACTTGCATCAATAAGCGATTTTAGAACAAGTCTAAAGGAATAAAATGGAAAAAAAAATTAAAAATTCAATAATTTATGATTAATTCCATTCCTGATAGATCTTAACTGCCCCCTCTGGAGAACAATTATAATCAGCAAGAGAAATGTCTGAATTAATTGTTTAAATGTGTATGTGTAGATGCAGAAATATGCTGTCCAGTTTAGAAAAACCATGATGGTGATTGCTAATAATCAGTACATAATAATCCAGCCCTTTCGCCCTTTGGAATGTGTGAACTTTACTTTTCTCTATCAGAATAGCAGAGATGAATTCTTCCAGTTTATGCCAGGACAGCAAACACGACCAACCTCCAAATGCAACTCTGTCTTGAAGGTCACATTTGCATAATACTTACTGTTGAGGATTTAACTGATAGGGAATGACTACAATTCAGATAGATATAAATGTACCAACGCCATCAGTGCTGGGAGAAGACTTATGACTAAAGTGTATTGCACAGCTTGACAGATTTATGCATTTGGTTTTAAATTTCTTGGTTATTTATTGTGCACCTCGTAATTCATCAGATTTTACAGTAGATTATAGGCTAGGGTATAATGTAATGGCAGGTATTAAGGGCACATTTACTGCAGGTTGTAAAATATCAAAGCAAATGATCTAAATCTGATTTCAAATTGTAAATGTTATTTGTACTAGAGTGTGATTCTAAAGCAGTAAAAGATTATCTTTAAAACTATGCAGAGAAAAGAAGATGTTGAAAATATACCCTAATTGAAGCAATATATGAAAGACAAAAAACATGTATTTTACCATATGTTTTCTTTTTTCTGAAATTGGAACTGATTCATCTTTTGCAGAGACTGTCTGACTATGTATTGCACTATTCTCAGTTCTTATTTCACATTAGCTCACCTGCCATGTTATTGGTCATAATTTAGGATCTGGAACATGGACACAAAATGTTTGAGAGGGGCAGGGAAAACTGTATACTTAACCAAGATTCTTCGTAAATTTCAAATTCTTCAGTTAAGGAAATAGGCCCAAGTAGATCTAAGCACAGGGAAATTAGACATTAATCACTGATTGCAAACAATTGTTTTCTTACACATCGATTTCATTCAGATCAGGAAAATCACAGAATCCCTACAGTATGGAAGCAGGTCTTTTGGCCCATTGAGTCCACACCAACCCTCTGAAAAACACTCCACACGGATCTACCCCATTCCTGAAATTCCTACGGTTAATCCACCTAGCCTTCACATCCTGGACACCATGGACAATTTAGCTTGGCCAATCCACCATAATCTGCACATCTTTAGACTATTGGAGGAAACTGGAACATTCGGCAAAAACCCACACAGTCACCTGAAGCTGGAATCAAACCCAGCTGTCTGCAGTGCTGTTCGGCAGCAGTGCTAACCACTGACCCACTGTGCTGCCAAAAAATCTCCATATAATTGAGAAGGAACAGATTTTCCACTCCCCCAACCAAATTGCTTTTTAATTCTCTCTGAATTCTCTTCCAGGTTTTCATTCCCCTGACAACCTAATCTGAGCCTTCCCCACATCACGAGCCTCTCTCTGTCTTTCCCTGTCTCAGACAGATGTCTCCCAAAGCCTTTTGAACTACCGTCTCATAATCTCAATCGTTGCCTTTTGGGGATCAACTCGCACCAAAAGAGGAAAAAAATGCAGTTGTTACTCACTCTCACTTCAGCAAGTTATTGATCTCCCATGCTGCACATCACTGAAACAATTGTGAACCCGAAGGAATAATGTGTCACTTGCAGATAAATTAATTGGCAAGGTGAACTTCATTCTGGTGATAGTACCTTCTAATGAGCAGAAACAACATGAAAAAGCATGGCAACTAAGCTTCCCAACACTCGAGCACTTCCACAAAGTTTCAACTTTCCAAGTACTTAGTACCGTTGTTTCATTCCCTAGTTGACAGCTGACCTCTAGCCTCCTATTTCAAGCTCCTGAGAGGATCACCTGATTCTCACCGAGATACAGAGAGAAAGAGATAGTGAGAGGCAGGCAGACCAAGGAATTACTACTGTTAACAGGATGTGTTAAACATTAAACAGAATGCTTGTGAAAATTGCATTAAAAGGCAAGGAACAGGACTGATGGAATCGTTCAAGGTTTAAGGAACAGGAAGTTGTAAAGGTGAGCCTCACAGGTCCAAATCAGTGCTGGAATACTCACACAGAGGTTGATTCAAAGAATGATTTTTACACTCTGCATTCGCACATGGATAAGCAAAACTGCACACAGCACTCAAAGTATGCAGCTTAGTGGAGACAAAGCAAGAGAAAGGAAACCCTTCGCTTCTTTAAGTCCCATTTCCTCATCCCTAATTTTCAGAGAAAAAAACATGCACAAAAAAATCTTAGCCAGATTATAACGTGGGTCTCTGTATTTCTAACTGCCCAATATCCTACATGTTAAGGTGGGTCTGGGGGGAGTGGGTCATGGCTAGTGAGGTCCAGTTGGCCAGCCACAATCCATGATTGAGTATGTCAGGACACATGCCTTTCACATGGCCAAAGTGAGTATTACAAACAAGGACAGGACTTATACAAGTAATGATAGGGCCCTGAGTGGTGTTGTAGAACAAACAGACTTCGGGGTTCAGGTACATAATTTGAGCCACAGGTTGACATGGTGGTTAAGAAGGTGTTTAACATGCTTGCTTTCATTGTTCAGACCTTTGAGTACATGTTGGAGTTGTACAGGACATCGTGAGGTCTCTTCTGGAACACTCTGTGCAGTTCTGGTCATCATGTTATGGGAAGCATATTACTAAGCTGAAGATGCATCAGAAAAGATTTACCAGGATGTTGCCAGAAATGGAAGGTTTGAGATATAAAAATAGACTGGTAAGACTGGGACATTTTTGTGCTGGAGCATAGGAGGTTGAGAGGTGACTGTATTGAGATTTATAAAATTATGAGGAGCATAGATAAGGTAAATGACAAGAGGTCTTATCCCAGGGTTATCCCTAGGGGGTATCATTTTAAGGTGAGAGAAGAAAGATATAAAGAGAACATGAGAGCAATATTTTATACAGAGAGTGGCTCATGGGTGGAATGCACTGCCAGAGAAAGTGATGAATGTAGGTACTATTACAATGTTTAAAAGACATTTGGATAAGTTAACGAATAGGAATAGTTTAGAGGGATATGGGCCAAGCGCAGGTAGGTGGGACCAGTTTAGTTTTGGAACACTATCGGCACTGTCCCTTCTTGTTGTCTAGAGGAATTAAGGGCTACGGGGAGAACGCTGGTAAGTGGAGATGAAATGCGCATCAGCCATGATTGAATGGCGGAGTGGACTCGATGGGCCGAATGGCCTTACTTCCACTCCTATGTCTTATGGTCTTATGGTCTTATGGACTAGTTGGACCGAAGGGTCTGTTTCCATGCTGTTTGACTTTATGACTCTATTACTAAAGTCTAATGGCTTGTGCCTACCTGATTGACTATCCAAGTGATTGTCAAGAAGCTTTACTGGTGTGTTAGAACACATGAACATTTGCATTACGAGCAGGGAAAGGCCATATATTGCTTCAACATTCTGTAAAATCATGATTGATCTGTTTGTGTTTTAATTTCCAACTTCCCATCTTTACCTGATAATCCTTGAATTCCTTGCCTAGCAATAATTTATCTACCTCCACTTTAAAAATATTCAATGACCTGCCTCCATCATCTTTTAATGTAGGTGTTCCAAAGTTGCACAACTCTCATCAAGCTAACAGGCGTACAGTTTCTCAGTTCCCATCTCTGTCCCTTCTTGATTAATGGTTCAGACTAAGAGTCTAGTGAAGTATGAAAAATTACTGCCAATGTATCTATTGGTTTCTTTACTGTTATTTCTAGAAATTAGAAGGTTAAGGGATGATATAATTGAAGTTTTTGAGATATTAGTAGAAAAGGACAGGCTGGATAAAAATATAACAGTTCAATGATTGGAAAATTGTAGAACTAGAGGGCATAGTCCGAGAATTAGAGCCAGACCATTTCAGGAGAGATGTTAGGCAGCATTTCTACACACAAAGGGGGAATAGATGTTTGAAACTCTCTTCCACAAATGGCAAGTTAAATCAGTCATTATTTTTAAACCTGAGACAGATTTATTTTGTTAATGAAAGATGTTAAGGGATATGAGCCAAAGGAATGTATATGGATTTACGTGCCAGATCAGCAATGATCTCAATGAATGGTGGAACTGGCTAGAGTAGCTGAATAGCTGTTCCTATAATACCTTGAAGTCCCGAGGATAAAATCCATCTGGATCCAGATATATGTCAGGTCACAACTCCATCAGTTTGCTCAGGTCCTCTTCTCTAATTATAGAGTCATAGAGATGTACAGCACAGAAACACACCCTTCGGTCCAAATCATCCATGCTGACCAGATATCCTAAACAGATATAGTCCTCCTTGCCATCATTTAGTCCATATCCCTCTAAACCTTTCCTATTCATGTACCCAACTTGATGCCTTTTAAATATTGTAATTGTCCCATCTGCTTCTTCTGATATTCCATACACATGCCATCTTCTGTATGAACACATTGCCCTTCAATTCCCTTTTAAATCATTCCCCTCTCACCTTAAACCTATACCCTCTACTTCTGGACTCCCCTACCATGCAAAAAAAAACCTTGCTTATCCCTGCCCCTGTTGGTGTTATAAACTTCTATAAAGTCATCCAGGAAATAAAAGCCCCAGCCTATCCAGCCTCTCCCTATAGCTCAAATCCTTCAATCTCGGCAACATCCTTGTAAATCTTTTCTGAGCCCTTTCAAGTTTAACAACATCTTTTCTTTAAAATTGAATGCAGTATTCTCAAAGTGGCCTAACCAATGGCCTGTGTAGGTGCAACATGCCATTCCAACTCCTATACTCAATGCACTGCCCAATAAAGGCAAGCATACCAAATGTCTTCTTCACTATTCTGTCTACCCGTGACTCTACTTTCAAGCAACTATGAGCCTGCACCCAAGGACCTTACCATTAACTGTATAAATAATGCCCTGATTTGCTCTACCAAAAGGCAGCACCTCACATTTATCTATATTAAATTCTATCTGCTACTCCTCGGTCCATTGGTGCATCTGATAAGATCTCATTGTTCTCTGAGGTAGCCTTCTTCATGTCAAATACAGCACTAATTTTGGTGTCATCTGCAAACTTATTAACCATACCTCTTATGTTCACATGCAATTTATTTATAGAATGACAGAAAGCAGTGGACCCAGCACTGAGCCTTGTGGCATACTGCCGGTCACAGGCCTCCAGTCTGCGTGCAAGCCTCCTAGTCCCATTAATCTAGTCCCATTTACCAGCATTTGGCCCATAGCCCTATGAACACTTCCTTTCATGTACCCATTCAGATGCCTTTTAAATGTTATAATTGTATCTGCCTCCACTACTTCTTCTGACAGCTTGTTCCATACACGCATCACACTGTGTAAACAGATTATCCCTCAGGTCCCTTTTAAATTTTTCCCCTCTCACCTTAAACCTATGCCCTCTAGTTTTGGTCACCCCTACACTGCGACTGGCAGGTTTGAGCTATAGGAAGAGACCGAAGGGGCTGGGGACTTTTTATGTGCAACATTATTGAGGTTAGTAAAACCTTCCACCACCATCATCTGTCCCCTACCTTGAGCCAATTGTGTACCCAAGTGGCCAGTTCTTTCTGTATTCCATGTGATCTCACATTGCTAAGCGTAAACCTCTTTGAATGCCTCGCTGACGTCATTACTCTGTCTTCATCAATCTTCTTCATCACTTCTTCTTCAAAAAACTCAATCAAGTTCATGAGACATTATTTCCCATGCACAAAGCCATTCTAACTCTCCCTAATCAGTCCTTGCCTTTCCAAATACATGTAAATTCTGTCCCTCAGAATCTCCTGCAACAACTTACCCACCACTGAATTCAGGTTCAGTGATCGATAGTTCCTTGGCTTTTTCTTAATGGAACCTCACTTGTGGCTATCGATGATACAGATATCTCTACAGGGGGCCCAGTAATCACTTCCCTAGGTTCCCACAAAGTTCTGCATTGCACCTGACCAGGTCCCAGGTATTTAACTACCTTTATGCAAATGTACAGCACCTCCTCTTCTATACTATGGATACTTTTCAAGATATCACTATTTGTTTCCACAAGTTCTTTAGCTTTTACATCTTTCTCCACAGTAAATGATGACATGAAATACTCTTTTAGTATCTCACTAATCTCTTGTAGTTCCATACATTGATGGCCTTGCTGATTATCTCCCTAGCTACTGTTTTTCCCTTAATATATTTGTATAATATCTTTGGAATCTCCTTAATCCTATTTGCTGATGTTGTCTTATTCCATCTGGATTTCCCTTATAATTATATTCCTGCTGCTGTTATATTCTTCTGGGGATTCCAGCTGTCTATACCTGACATATGCCTCCTTCTTTTTCTTGACCAGAGTCTCAATTTGTCACATCATCCAGTATTCCCTAAACCTATCGTAATTTCACCAAATTATTCTTCATCTTCCACCTCCTAATACACAGGTATTACAGAAATGTTGTTTTGCATCCTCCACAGTGCAAACAGAAGCAAAATATTTGTTCATTTCACCCACCATTTCGTTATTATCTGTCATTAACTCCACGGGAGATGACAGTCACTCTCCTTCAAGACATTTTTATCTTGTGAGGTTTTACAAATGGGTTATTTTTATTTCAATGATCTTGAGGTGTAAAGAAAATACAATGATGAAAATGTTCAACCTTTGACTGTGATTTCAAGTCCATTAAATGTGGCTTCAGTCTTTTAGTCAAAAAATTCATAGAATAAATTTTACAAAGGATAGTTTCACAACAATGACATCTCAACTTAACATACCTTTTACCTATTTATTTTGACACCTTGCTAAATAGAATCCACAAATTGCAGAGTGTCAGTTAACAAAGCCACTTTAATATTAAATTGGTTCACTAGCGTAGTTGAACATAGGATGCAGTAATCCAATGTTACTAGTATGGATTATTTTCACCTTCAAAGCAAAGTAATATGAAGTTAAATAATATTTAATATATTAGTTGCAAATCACAAGACACTACGAAAAAAATCTATGCGACCTAACCCTGTGTCAAATTTCAAATATGGAAAGCCTGGAGGGGAATGAACATTTTAGACTGGGGAGACGTACCTGAGGTGCCATATTATAGAGACATAAGATAGACAAAGGGAATGAAAAACATAAATCTCAAACATTATTTTATCTGAAAACACAAAGAAGTTGTGGAAGCACAACTTCAAACGAGTAACCTATTATTTCAGAACAGCTATAGGAAATTTTTCTTTAAACAGAGTGATCAACATTGAATTGAGTTGTGGAGGCAATAAACCTTGCATTATTTAAGCAGCAAGCACACACACAAATGCGAATTAAAGATTTTTTTTTACATGACTGGATGAAGTTGGCTGAATTGCCTTTCTCATCAATTATGATTAGATAATCTTATGAATATTTCCTGTTCTACAAACATAGCTATAGTTGTGAAATGAGAATGCCAAGAATATACGGCATGGAGAGGAGCATGGGGCTGGTCGAGCATTAGGATGTGGAGGAGAATTCACAAATGACATGGATTTCAATAAACAACAAGATAATGAATTACCAGATTACAATTATTGCCATTGTTTTTCTTTCTGTTCTATTTTTCTGACATTATATTAATTGTGGCAAAACCAGAAGATGTGGCCAGAAATTGGAGAACTCACCTTTGAACTTGCTAGACACCATTTTGTGGGAGTTCCTCTGGAAGCAAGCCACAATCAATGTATTCACATTTCACAGAGGTATCAGCCCATTTAATCCAATAGCTTCCTCCCCACCTTTGTGTACTTCTGCTGACCTATTTTTATTTGAAATATGAACCGTGCAAGTTAGATCTTGTAGGAGCAGATCTGAACCTGAGTTTTGTCATTGTATGGTGCTGCCATTTCCTAGTTTGATTGACAGCTACAAGTGGTTATAGACAATTTGAAGTGGAACTATGAACTGCAATGGTTGTTGTTACTAGGGATTATGCACTTACTTGAAATGCTCATTGATATAAGACATTTAAAAGTCCTGTATTTAGAGCGTTTTAAAAAATGTTCACTACTTCACTCAGTCTGTTGGTGTAAGCCAGTTGCACTCCATTACTTTTTTACTGTTATATATCTGACTTCATAACTATCAACTGTTACAATACCACGCGTGCCATTTTACAGTTTGATTGACAGTTACATGTGGCTAGAGAAGGTTTAAACTAGCTCAATGAATTTCAATGCTTATTGTCATAAGGGATTATGCACTTGAATGAAATATTTGTTATTATGAAACATTATGTAGTTGAAAGAATGTAAATGTAGTAAATGGATTATTAAGAGGTTTTTTTTTTCAAAACACAAACGCTTATAATACTACAGAGGACTTCATTTGATCTCTGCACTGATGCTGAAATCTACTCATCGTGGACACTGAGTTGACATGAGATATGCAAGGGAAAGGGTTCTCATGAGTTGGTACTAAGTTGACATATTGACTATAAAGGGTCTTAAGGGGACAGCAGAAATGTAGAAGTTAGCATCGGAGATATAAAAAAGTTACAGAGATTGGGCAGTGGGGTTTAAGGTGGCATGGGAATATATAAGTGGCAGGTGTGTTCAAGCAGAGGGTAATAGGTTGCCATAGGAACAATGACAAGCCTTGGGAATAAGGCAGATAGATGTAAACTGGCATAAAGACTACATAGGGTGGCACATTGACTCAGTGGTTAGCACTGCTGCCTCACTGCGTCAGGGACCCGGGTTTGATTCCAGCCTCGGGCCACTATCTGTGTGGAGTTTGCACATTCTCCCTGTGTCTGTGTGGGTTCCCTCCCACAGTCCAAAGATGTGCAGGTTAGGTGAATTGCTTAAAAATGTGTTGCTGGAAAAGCGCAGCAGGTCAGGCAGCATCAAAGGAGAAGGAGAATCGACGTTTCAGGTGCCCGAAATGTCAATTCTCCTTCTCCTTTGATGCTGCCTGACCTGCTGCGCTTTTCCAGCAACACATTTTTAAGCTCTGATCCCCAGCATCTGCAGTCCTCACTTTCTCCAGGTTAGGTGAATTGGCCAAGCTAAATTGCCCATACTGTTCAGGGATCTGTATGTTAGGTGTGATTCGGAGATGCTGGTGTTGGACTGGGGTGTACAAAGTTAAAAATCACACAACACCATGTGTATTAGTGTTAGGTGTATTAGTCAAGGGTAAATGTAGAGTAATAGAGTAGGAGAATGGGTCAGTGGGTTACTCTTCGGAGGGTCGATGTGGACTTGTTGGGCCGAAGGGCCTGTTTCTACACTGTAGGGATTCTAAGGGCCATAGTGACTGTATGCAAGAGCTTGGAGACATATGAACATATAAATTAGGAGCAAAAGTAGACCACTAGCTTGCTGTACCATTGGCTGGTCGTGTTGATCTGATTCCTCCATATTCCTGCTTCCCCAATTACCTTTCAGCCTCTTACTTAGCAAGAATCCATCTACTTCCATCTTAAAAGTAAACAAAAACTCTGCTTTCACTTGGTTTTGTGGAAGGGAGTATCAAAGACTCACGACCCTTTATAAGAAAATAATTTCTCTTCATTGCTGTCCTAAATGGATAACTGTTTTGAAACAGTGACCACTAGTTCTCGATTTTCTCACATAAAGAGATATCTTTTCCATGTGTACCCTATCAAGACCCTTTAGGATTTTATATGTTTCAATCATGTCATGACTTGCTCTTCAAAACCCCAGTGAATACAAGCTTAGTTGTCTAGCCTTTCCTCAAAAGAAGTTGATCCATGCCAGGAATTAGTCTAGTAAACTTTTCTTGAACTGCTTCTAATGTATTTACGTATTTCCATAAATAAGGTGACCAATACTATAGACAATATTCCAGATATGGTGTCAATAATGTCTAACTGAGGCCGAACATCCTTATTTTTGTTTTGAATACCCTTCACATTAACCATAACAAACTATTGGCTTTCCTATTTACTTGCTGAGCGTGCATGCTAATATTTTGTTACTCATGCACTGAAACATCCAGATCCACCTGCATCTCAGATGTTCTGCAACTTTCATCATTTAGATTGCATGCTTCCTTACTATTCTTCCTGTCAAACTGGCAATTTCACATTTCATAACTTTATTCTCCATTTTCTAAATGTTCATTGACTACTCAAACTATCAATATTCATTTGACGATTCCTGATCTCCTCTTCACAACTCCATTTTCAGTCAACTTAGACTTAAATTGATGTTGAAGGTATATAGTGTTGTGGTATTGGGGAGAAGTTGGCACGGAAAGTGTAAGGGGCCATTTTTGTGTGGATGGGGTACATGGAATTGGCATGCAATATATGTGAAGAATGATGACTAGAGTTAAAAATCACACAACACCAGGTTATAAGCCACCAGGTTTATTTCGAAGCACTAGCTTTCAGAGCATTACTACAACCACCTTATGAAGAAACAGGGCTCCGAAAGCTAATGCTTCCAAATAAACCTGTTGGACTGTAACTTGATGTTGTGAGATTTGTTGTGGTCCAACACCAGCACCTCCAAATCATGATGACTAGAGTGGCTGCCTGATGACATCAGTACAATTCAGGTTTACCAAGACACACCTTTAACCCAGCATCCTCCTCACTCACCCTGCAGTTATTTGGCCCAATTCCAGTACGCCTCCACGGCAGAGTGTAAATGTTGACTTTTACTCCTCATTTTCCTGGTTGCATTTGTGGAGCCAAGAAATGTACCAACTCTGCACTTCTGACTTTGCAGTGAAATCCAGGCCTATGCTTCACCAGAATATACAGAAGATTAAAATTTAGCAATCAATGGTCTACAAATGATGGGGAGAGGAACTCCTCACCCTCTCCTGACCAAAAAGTCCATTGATAACTGACCAAAGAGAAAAATGCAGCAACAAGCTGCAGGCAATCTTAACATGGGAAGAGTGGGACTTGTGCCTGTCATTGTGGAGGAAGTCCTGCCCTCTGGAGCTGCCAGCCAATCTGATAGGCAGGCAGTACCAGCAGTCCTGCTAGCACCAAGAGCTCAGTAGTGAGCACTATTGAGTTCTTCAGACAGGACTGCGAGCATGGTAAGACATATACATTTGACTTGGCGAGTAGGGGGCGTGTTGGAAAGTGGATTTTGGAGAACATGCAGGTGGGAAGAAGGGGTGCCTTCAGTGGGAGTGGAGGTTCCCTGGATATGTGAAAGTTTCTTGAAGATAGCAACCGTAACTCTTCCCCATCCTTCTAAATCATAGAATCATAGGAGCCTACAGTGTAGAAACAGGCCTTTCAGCCCAACAAGTCCACACCAACCTTCCAAAGAGCAACACACCCAGACCCATCCCCCCTAACCTATATTTACCCCTGACTAACACACCTAACCTACACATCCCTGAACACTACTGGCAAGTTAACATGGCCAATCCACCTAACTTGCACATCCTTCTACTCTGGGAGGAATCCAGAGCACCTGGCGGAATCCACACAGACACAGGGAGAATGTGCAAACTCCACACAGACAGTTGCCAGAGGCTGGAATCAAATCCGGGTTCCTGATGCTGTGAGGCAGCAATGCTAACCACTGAGTTACCGTGCCACGATCAGGTTCCTACCTGGTGGCACACAACAACTGTGTATTGCCATGGGTTGTACATTATCAGTGTCAACTGAGTATTGACAAGCTCAACTAACTCTTCATTGTTAATTTACAGATAGTACATTTGTCAATTTTGGCACTAATTTACTTTCCAAACAATAGTGGGGGGGTGGAATGTGATGTACTGGGTACCTGCCCCTTCAAAAACACACCAAATACGGCCTCTAAAATCCAGTCCAATATGTTTGGGGTTAAATGTGAACACAAAAGATCAACTAAATTATCTTTTATATTGAAAATGATACATACTGCTTGAAAATATCCAAAAATAAATGCTTGTAAACAAGATAGCTTGGCAATTACCCTTATTTCTCCACGAACTCTGAATGTCCTCTTTGTGTTTTCAAACTAATGATGAAAAAAGAAAAGGAAATTCTCTAGACTTTACCTTCCTACAACATCTTGCTGTTCTATGCCTGAGATAAGAGCAATATTTTTCCTGTCTGTGAACAACATTTTAAAAATCTTGATCACGTGATGAGTAAGCAGGTGGTAAGTAGGAATGTATTTCAAGGCAAAACTACATTGCAGTGACTGAGATATGATGGAAGTGATCAAACCTTTAAAAAAAACATAATTTTTAATTGGGATGTGGGCATTGCCAGCTGTGGCAGCATTTATTGTCCATCCCTAATTGCTTAGAGGCCAGTTAAGAGTCAATCATTTTGCTATTGGTGTAAAGTATCATGGAAGCTAGACCAGGTAAGGATGGCGGATTTCTCTTCCCTAGGAGGGATTGGTGAATCAGATGGGATTTTACAACAATCATCAGTGATTATCCAATCACCATTAGGCATGCTTTTAATTCCAGATTTGTTTTCATTGAATTCAAATTTCACTATTTTCCATGGTGACATTTAAACTCTCCCAGAACATTAGCCTGGATTACTAGGTCAAGTGATAGTACTATTACATCACAATCTCAGCTAACTATGATATTCAAGTATAATTTAGTTTCCTCCTTTTCTGTAGACACACTCTAAATTATTGCTTATGCTGCATGTATTTCCATATATCTTCTCATTTATATTTAATGTGTTCCTGTTTGCCTTTCATCCACTCTATAAAACACTGCTATCAATCTACTATCTTGCATGCAATACATCACTGATTGTCTATTATCTAGTAACACACTTCCATTAATCCACTATTTTGCATGCAAAATACCCCTTACACTGTGCACATTGTAGTCCTAGATATCTGTTGTTCTTTCAGTAACACATTTCTAGCTTTCTGCTGTTCATGTGTAATATACTCTTGTCAATCCAATTTGTTGTACATTCTCCCAACAATCCTTTTGATATCAGACTCCAGTCTGACTGTTATTCTGCATGTAAAACATCCCCATCTATCATTTACATCATGTGTAACACACTCCTAGCTATCTATAATCCTGTGTGTAACAGGCACAAGTCTATCTGTTATTCTATATTAACACATCCTCTAGCTATCAGTTACTGTGGATATAACACATTCCCTAGCTATCTATTATTGTGTATGTAATCCATTCCTTTGACAGTACTTACTCGTGGAATTATGTTATCCTTTAGCTTGTTCTTTAAACACCATTCAGCGGTGAACCCAGGAAAGAAATACATTGTAAGGAACAATTTATGAGATTTTCAAAAGCCTGAGGCTGAGTGAAGTAAATGGAAAATGTCACATGATGTGGGTTGAAGTCTTGTGTGTAACAGATGGAGGCCACGGAAAAGATTCAACATATATATTCTGTGTGCAGCTTTAGAACTAAACTCACTTCTTCCTTATTACTGGAATGTAAGGGATTTATAGCTGCATTTTGAGAATGGCTGAACTTGGGTTAGGTGGGATGGTAAATTTTTTAAAATTTCTAACACAAACTCAACCTGCTGATTTTCAGGTTTATGACAGGCGGAAGAGTGGGAAAGCAAGCAGCTCAGTCTCTGGAGGGGTGTTGCTTGCTTAAATACTTTAACAAGATTGCCTGCATCACGTTTTATCTTTTTTTTTACTTTTAACCGTGTTTGGACTATTTCAGAAACCCAGCAACTAATGGAAGGTAAGGAGCACTGTGACAAGTGCTTAAATATTAGTTAATCTCATCAGATAAGCTCAGACTAGACCTCAAGATGCTCCTTCAAAAGGGAGTTTATTAACATTATATACATGATCATCCAGCAGCAGGCATCTTTGCTTTAAGCCACTTTGACTTCCACCTTCTCACAGAGTCACTCTCGTGTAATATTGAGATCACAGTCACCTCAAAGGCTAATCTGTATATTCATTAAAACCTCTCTGTACATGAAGGTGCTGAATGTTTCTCTGCATTGTTTTTCAGACAGGAAGAGCAGCAATATTTCTCTACTTATGATCAGATATTTTGCCTCAATGATTACTGACACGACCTTCTCAAAGATTAGACTCTCCGCCTATGATTACTGACGTATCGTCCCTCAACTCTGTGATTTCCCGAATCCCTCATGATCAGACACTTTACCATCGCCTGCAATTTTATTTTAAATGATCTTATTTTCTCCAGAAAGCTGCCATTTATGGTTCAGAATAATCTCTCACAGATTTGACAACAGGTACAGTTTCAGTGAGATATTAAAACTGGATGGACCTATCATTGTATTTTCATAGGGAAGTGTCTGAAAATTGAAAATTTTCAATCACTCATTAAATATGCATTAAAACATAGGAAAGTTACACACAAATAAAAAGTAATTTATTTTATTTTTGAACTTTCTCCACTTGTCTTTGAAAACACTGACTTGTGATGGAATTTAGTTTCACAGGAGCACATTAAATTTTGGTATCTCATCTCAATAGTTTTTGGAACTATTCACTCTCACCCTGAAAGGGAAGACAAAGTCAAAAACTTTAATGCTTGGAAATGAATACATTGCTTGTACTGGTCCTCCATTTTGAAGCATGCAAAGTCAGATAACCAGCATGTCTCATTTGCCAGTTATACTGGTTTTTATTCTGTACTGGACAAGTTTCTAGGCTCCAGTCAGAACTGAAAGGACTAAAGACCATGTAAACTTGGTGTTTGTTTCAATTGAACATGAATGTTTTATTCGGAAGCTGTCCTCTTTTTAAAAGCTCAAAACAAGCCTGAGCAAGCCCATGAAGCAAGCCCACTGGCTGAAGACTCATCAGTGTCACATGACTTGCCTCTTAAAGCAACACTGTCCCAACATAACATGCACACCTTATAACAGGTAACACCCCTCCCTTTTGCTAGGTAACAACATCAGTAAGTCTCTGGTGAAGCACTGGTATTAGTGGCCCGCTTTCTATTTATGTGTTTAGGATTCCTTTGTTCAGTGACATCATTTCCTGTGGTGATGTTATTTCCTGTTCTTTTTCTCAGAGGGTGGTAAATGGTGCCCAAGTCAATGTGTATCAACCTTCCCCTGAAATGAACAACATCAGTATTCACATAGTTCCAAGCACACCGTATATAGACAAGCAGCCAAACTATTTATAAGGACATGATACATAGCTCCATTAGATACAGCACACAAAAGACACCATTTAACAAGTGAATCCATTTGGCAGGCAAAAGACTAACCATTGTCACACCTCTTGAAAGAACACTGTCTCTATATAACATACACGAACTATGCTATGTAAATCTTTCTTTCTGAGATGCAAAGACAGGTATAGCAGGGCAACAGATACACAGCTGTGCAAAGGATGAGAACATCATGACCTGACCTTATCCTCTCTTGACAGGAAGATTTTCTCTGTGTTCTATATATAGCTGTAACTGTGTTCTTGACCTTGGATATCAAAATTGGGTTAATAATAAGGGCATGAATCACGAGATACAGAATTGATGCCATACAAAAACAAAACCCATCTCCTCTAGACAAATATTTTGTTCAATCACCTCTCTTTTTGGCTTTGAACCATGAAACCTTTTGTCATTTAATCTCCTTGGTCTTCCATCCATATTGCAGGCTTCCCTTTTGATTATTTTCCTCACCTATTCACTTGCTGAAATCTATCTTATATCTTACTTTTCATAGTTCTGGTGAAAGGTCACAGACCTGAAATATTAACTTTGATTCTCTCACCACAGACACTCTTTGACCTGCTGAGGGCTCCCAGAAATCTCTGTTCTTACTGTAGATTTCCAACAAATGCAGTATCTTGCTTTTGTGTTACTGCCAAAATAGCTTGTCTGAATTTTATTTATACATCCCTGTTACACACATTTGACTTTCATGTTTCCCAATGTTACAACAGTAACAAAAACACATTGACAGTACATAGACAGTATGTAATTGGATGTAAAAGTGTTCTGGGACATTCTGAGATCTGAAAAACACTATGTTGTCATAATCTTGGTTGAGACCAAGTAATAAATTTATTTTTAATCTTGTGACCTATTTACTAAAACTATGAAACCACAATGTTCATGGTTTGATATTAAAATAAATTATCACACCAGTTTCAAAGAGAGTGAACCCAAGCAACTACACTATTTTAAATATGCAATTCAATCTGTCCTTTCTCCCATCTTCACTTTTGAGAGCTGGACCATGAATTTCTATTGGATTGGTCCATCTAGTGTAATAATTTGTCATTATTTCTGCAGGGTGGCTGACTGACTCTTACCATCTGCCTTTCGTCACATTGGGAGGATTTACAGGCTGTCAATCAACTTATTTGAACAAGTTGCAAAAGCCAACAAATCCTGTTGTGGGACACAAACCAGGAGCATTCTAGCTAAGAGTTGAGGAAGCTACCATAATGCCAGAAGATCTCATAGATGAACAGTTATATTAAAGGCATTAAAATCACAAAAGAGAACACTCTGTCATCTCAAGCAACCACTTTAAATTGCACTTCCCTCAACATCCATTGGATGTACAAGCCAATGACTTTAGGAACCTTTCAGTTTACTCCATTTTTAAAATGTGTTCAACACACGAAATTGTTTAAGGGACATATTTTGTCTTCTGCAACCCACTTGTTCTAAAACGTAAAATCGCACTGCTTTAACACAGAGCTATCTCCTGGAGCCTGTTAACCTTACAGTTAACTTGGTTAACCATTTTTTCTCTTATGTGTCTTGCAAGCAGCATGATTATTTGTAAGAAGTCGGGTGCTTTCTTTTTTAACCAGAAAGCAATTCCGAAAGAAACGTAAATCTTATAGAGATCCTCCAAACAAAATAAAATATAAGCTTTCCCACCCCCAGAAGACATGGTCCATCTCAATAAAAATATTCTCTCCTTTATTTTTTACCCTTGTGATGTTTTTCTGTGTCAATTATACAGTGGCAGTCTTTCTTCCTAAAAGGGAGCATGAGATATTGATCATAAGTAAAACATTTGGCTGAATGCTTGTTTTCTTTCATTCCAACGATTTTTAAAATTTATTCATGAGATGGTGTCACTGGTTGGGTCAGCATTTTTGCACAATGATAGTTACCCTCGTAGAAATGGTGGTGAGCTGCCTTCTTGAACCGCTGCAGTCCATTGATATTTGTGGACCCATAATGTCATTACAGAGGGAATTCCATGGTTTTGACCCTATATAATAATGAAAGAACAGTGATATATTTCCAAGTTTGGATGATGAGAGTCTCGGAGGGTGTCTTGCAGGTCAAGGTGTTCCCATGAATCTGCTGTACTTGTCCTTCTAGTTGACGTGGACCATGAGTTTGGAAGGTGCAGTCTAAGTTGCCTTGGTGAATTTCTGCAAAGTATCTGTGGAATTCTACACCACAAAGAGTTATTGAAGTTTTGTCAATGAGTAATTTCAAGTCTGATATAGACAGGTTCTTAATCAGAAAGGGAATCGAGGGTTATGGGAAAAGTGAGGAAACTTGAATTGGGGATTATCAGATCAGCCATACTCACATAGAATGGTGCAGCAAAGTTAATGGGTTGAATGGTCTAATTCTGCACTTACATCTTATAGTTTTGTGGTCTTTGAAGATAGTACATACTGCTGCCACTGAGCATAGGTAATGAAGGGACTGAATGTTTGTGGATATGGTTCCAATCAAAGTGGGCTACTTTGTCCTGAAAGGTATCTAGCTTATTGAGTGCCCTTGTCTTGTGTTTTTCAGGAGTCATGAGTTAGTTACTCACTGCAGCATTCCTAAATTCTGAACTTCTGTTGTAACACAGTATTTATTGCCAGTTTCTTGTCAATCATGATCATCAAAATGTTGATGGTGGTTGATTTAGGTGCTGTCATTGAATATGAAGGGACGGTGTTTCAATTCTCTCTTGCTGGAGATGACCACTGGTACTTGTGGAACAAACGTTACTTGCCACTTGTCAGTCCAAACCTGGATATTGTCCAGGACTTGTTGTATATGGGATATGGAATACTTCAGCGTCTGAGGAGTCACAAGTGTTGGTGAACATCCTGAATTCTGTGTAATTGTGACAAAGATAAACTTTCTCTCTACATCTTTCTCAACGTGGCGACAGTCTTTGACAAAGTTGACCAAACCAAATTGACTTCCTTCAAATCCCCCTCACTGGCATCCACCTAGGTGACACTGTTCTCCCCTAGTTCCATTCATGGCCAGAGAATCATTTGCCATTGCTTCCCTCCCAGTTCTTGCCCCGTTAACTCCAGTGCACCTTGGGGATCTTCCATTCCTCATCTCAATACTGCCCCTTGGCAACATTACACAATTGCAGAGTATTAATATGGATGTTGATGACAACGAGGTGAACTTCATTGCCCTGCAAATGACATAGAAGAGGGTGCGGAGTGTTGGATTAGTATGTTTACTGATACCACAAAGATTTTTCGAGTGATTAACAATGAAGTTGAGTTCCTTGTGTTACAGCAAGATATACATGGGATGGTCAAATAGGCAGATAAGTGGCAGATGGAATTTAACCTTGAAAAACGTGAGGTGATATACTTTGGAAGGAGTAATTTGACAGGAAAATGTTCAGTGAAAGACATGACCCAAGGAAGTTCTGTGGATCAAAGAGACTTTGAAGTGTTTGTCCATAGATCTCTGAAGGTAAAAGAGGATGTTAGTCGGATGGTGAAAAAGGCATACAGGACACTTCGCTTTATCAATTGAGGCATAGATTGCAAAAGGAGAGAAGTTATGATGGAAGTGTCTGGAACTTTGGTGAGATCACAGCTAGAGTACTGTGTATATTCTAGTTGCCACATTACAGAAAGGATGTGACTGCACTGGTGGGGGTGCAGAGGTGATTCACCGGGATGCTGCCTGGGATCAAAACTTTAAGTTGTGAGAAAAAGTTAAATGACCTTGGGGTTATTTTCAATAGAGCAGAGAAGCCTAAGGGGTGATCTGGAGGGGTATACAGGTAGACAGACTGGGTCAGGAGCAGCCGCTCCTCTTAGTTGAAGGGTCAGTCACAAGGGGATACAGGTTTAAGATGAGAAGGAGGAGGTTAAGGGGGAATCTGAGGAAATTTTGTTTTCCTCCTGAGGGTCTGGAATGCACTGCCTGGAAGGGTGGTAGAGGTAAGTTGCCTCACATCTGTTATAAAGTACCTGGATGGGCACTTTGCACGTCGTAATATTCACAGCTATGGACCAAGTGCTGGTAAATGGGATTAGGTTGGTCAGCTATTTCTCAAGTGTTGGTGCAAACTCAATGGGCCACAGGGCCTCTTCTGCACTGAATGATTGCATAATTCTATAATTCAACCAATTACTTACCTGACATCTAATGCAGGATGATCAGAAATTTACTCCAATTAAATATTGTGAAAACTGAAATCCAGAATACCACCTCTCTGTGACAAAGTCTGAGATCCATCCAGACTTTTAAACAATAATAGAAAAACACAGAAAATGCTGGGAAAATTCAGCAGATCTGTCAGCATCTGTAGAGGGAGAAAAAGATTTGGCATTTTGAGTCCAAAGAGACTCCTTCAGCAATCTCTGTACTTATTTCCGATTTCAACATTTGCAGTATTTTGCTGTTATCAGACTGTTCACAATTTCCCTGTTACATTTGATTTCAGGAAAAGCGTTCAACCTCACATTAACATCATCACAATGACTTTTTATTGTTGTTTTCCCTCTCCATATTATCATTTGCTTTCACCTCTTTTTCAGCTCATTTGCTGCTGCAAATCTCATCCAGGCCTTTTATTATCGTTACACTCAACTATTCTAATGTACACTTGGCTGCTTTTCCTACTTCTACATTATCTAAACTTGAAAATCAAAATTTGCCACAAGTCCCATTTCCCTGTCAACTTTGTATTCACTGCCTTACATTGGTTCCTAGTAAAGCAATATTTTAAAACTCAGACTTTTGTTTTCAATTCCCTTACCTATCCCTCTTAGTAAGTAGCCAAGTCCCACTACCTACATCTTATTCTGCTCCCCAAGTTTTGTTTGTGAAAGGTCTTGGGGCCACTGGTTATCTAGCGGCATATAAATTTAAGCTGTTATCATTACTCCTAGTTCAGATGTAGTAGCTGATGATATGGACTAAATTTAGGGGTGTTCATGCATATCACTGAGGGGGCTGTGAATTGCAAAAGTTACCAACAGACTGACTGTCACAAACAACACCTGTAAATCCTGATGTACCGCACTCCGTACAGGGTCCAACATGGGCTCCTGGGGAATTTAACAAGCATCATTAAACTTGGTGCAGCTTAGTCTTTACAGCACAGTTCAAACTACTTAATCCTTTTACCAGCTGAGCCAGGCAAGGGAGATTAGGACAAAGCAACTGCTCTTTCAATTCAAAGATGTCTCACTATTTCGAGGATGTACCGATGCATGTTTGTAGCAAAAGAATCCAAAGAAGCTTGAAACTTCTTTTTGCACCACGCCAGGTCATTCTGCAACTGGAGATGATTTAGTATTAACCTCTAATCTAATGGGCTGCAGATGGACCTTTTTTACAGTCACACTGATTTTTATCAGTATGAGCTCTGTCTGTTATCGAGAACATGTTTTATTTTATACTAGAATGTACTTTCCTCATTGTATGACATTGGACATAGGCTCTGTTGCTATTTCTTTGGTTAGAAAAGTAGTTGTGAGCAAAGAGTAAAAGAATGTCAGGAAAGAGAACCAATGAATAAATTAACTTGAGCAAAGGCCTGAATAGACTATTCTTTAAAAACAGGAGCAACTCGTGTTAGCTAAAAAACACACGTGTAATCCTTGTCATAATGTTTTATTTCTCTTCTTTCTCTTTGACATTCTTGTCATGCACCCTTCTCCATTACGTCTTCCTTCTGGTGTACCTTTATGGCATTGTTCCCTCATGGCTTCATTCTTACCTGTCGCATGTGTTTCTGAGGCGTCCCTTCTTGTTGTTCATAAACTCGTTATTTTTCTGATCTGAAAGAGGTGTAACAATTACAAATTCGCAATGCCATTGCCAATGGCTGTGTATGCGATTGTATGTTGAAACCATGTTAAACTTTCTCCTGTGATATGATATGGGTGCCAGTGGAGAACATGGCATTATAGAATCATAGAATTTAAAAGTGTTAGATAACAGAAATGGCTTTTCGAACTGTCGTGGCAGTGCTAGCTCTCCTAAGAAGCAAGTCATCTACTGCCACATTGCTTTCTCCTCTTCACATCTATGCATTTCCTGTCTTTTAGGATATTCAGAAAAATGTAGAACAAATAATGACACAGAAGAGGCCACACTGGCAAATGTGTCAATGTACCTTCAGAAATAAGCCACCCAGCCTCTTCCCATTTTCAATGCTTGGTCCTTATCCTTGGAGATTACAGGACTTCAAATGCATACCCAATCACCTTTTAAATGTGATTCTGTAATCCTTTCAGGCAATGTGTTGCAGATCCCTTCCACCCAGTTAGTGAAAAACTTGTCGATATTTTGCGATCTAACAGTGAGACCATTTTCCTGCACTTTCCCTACAATGCAACACATTATTCATTACCCAATGATTTCTTCAACCTGCCTCCAGTACATTCTGCATTCCAGACCCAAAACTCTACATGTTTTGCAAACCCATGTGCCCTCTTGTTCTTGATCTGTTTACAATTGGAAATGGTTCTCTCCATCTACTATGTCCAAATCTCTCAAGACTTTCAAAACTTTTATTAAATCTCACTCTGACCTTTGATCACCAAGGCAAAAAAGCCCAGCTTCTCCGATCTATCTTCATTGCTGAAGTTTCTCAGAGAAACATAGAAGATGGCTCAATGGTAAGCACTGCTGCCTCACAGCACCAGGGAACCAGGTTCGATTCCAGACTTGGGCGATTGACTGACTGTGTGGAGTTTGCACATTCTCCCTGTGTCTGCATGGGTTTCCTCCGGGTGCTCTGGTTTCTTCCCACAACTCAAAGATGTGCAGGTCAGGTGAATTGGCCATGCTAAATTGCCCATAGTGTTAGGTGCATTAGTCAGAGGGAAATGGGTCTGGGTGGGTTACTATTTGGAGGGTCGGTGAGGACTTGTTGGACCGAAGGGCCTGTTTCCACACAGTAAGGACGTAACCTAATCTAAATTTGCTTTTTTCACTGCCTGCTGCACCTGCATGCTTACTTTCAATGATTGGTGTTTGAGGACGCACTTGTTTCATTGCCATTTTTCACTCCCCTTTCCCAATCTATTGCCATTCAGGTGGTAATTGCCTTCCTGGTTTTGCTGCCAAAGAAAATAACCTCATATTTATCCACATTAACCTGCATCTTCCATTTATTTGTCTATTTACGTAACTTGTTCAAATCTCACTGAAGCCTTTTTGAATCTTCCTCACAGTATACATTTCCACCCAATTTTGTGTCTGCAAATTTGGAGAAATGACATGTAGTTTCCTCATCTAAATCATTAATAAATATTGGGAAGAGCTCAGGTCTAAGCACTGATCCCTGCAATACCGCACTCGTCACTGCCTGACGTTCAGAAAAACATCCGTTTATTCCCAGTTTGTTTCCTGCCTACCAACCAGTTCTCAATCGATTTCAGTATGCTACCTCCAAACCTTTGCACTTCTCCTCAACAGAATCATTATAGTTGATCTCTGATGCATTCACATTTTACCTAAAGTGTGGCAACCAGAACTGTACACAATACTCCTGTTGAGGTCTACATGTTGTTGTGGACAGGTCTAGCAGAATCTCTTTGCTTCTTCCAATCTATGCTCCCGTTAATATAGTCTAGTATACTATATACTTTGTAAATAGGTTCTCGTTACCTATCCTGCCAGCATTAATGACTTGCACACATAAACAAGCAGATCTCTCTGCTCTTGCATATCAATTAGAGTAGTTCTATATTGTCTTTCCATGTGTTTTTTCTACCACGACGTATCACCTCAAGGCCACTGGTATAATCAGTGAAAATGACTGGGCCTAGAACACTGTCCTGGGGAATTCTTGGAGTTAAGAAGGCTGACCTCCAACAACAACAAGTATCTTCCTTTGTGCCAGGTATGATGTCAAGTATTGGAGAAGATCCCACTGATTCCTAATGGCTTCCATTTTGCTCGGGCTCCTTGATGCCAAACATGGCTAAGTATTGCTCTGATGTCAAAGGCAATTACTTGCATCTCTCATCCACAGGTGAATTATTTGTCCATATTTAGATCATGGCTGTTTTGAGATCAGGACCTGAATGGCTCTGGAGGATCTTAAACAGAGTGGAAGTAAGCAGACTGTTCCTTTCGAAGTGGCACTTAATAACACCACCAATAGCCCCGTCTGATGATTGAGGATAGTCTAGTACTATCTCCCACCACTCCCCCTCAGCTGGTAGCTCCTTATCCTCCATACTGAACATCACTTGGGAGAAGCACTGAACTGGGTAAGGACACAAAATGTTCTCTGGATGGGGGATGTCAATGTCCACCACCAAGAGTGGCCCAGCAGCAACACTGCTAACCAAGCTGATCTGGTCCTAAAGGGTATAGTTGCAAGATTGGATGTGTGGCAGGATGATGTGAGAGAACCGTCAAGAGGGAAATGTATGCTTGAGCTCATCCTCAACAATCTGTCTACCACAGGCACATCTGTCCATGACAGTATGAGCATCAGTGACCTCTGCACAATCCTTTTCGAGATGAAATCCCATCTTCACACTGAGAAAAGCCTCCCTTGTGTTGAATGTCTCTACATTAAATGGGATGAACTTGGGAAATAAGTGATGAGGATGTCACAGAGTCTGCAGAGTAATATCGATAGGTTAAGGAAATTGACAAAAACTTGGCTGATGAGTGTGATGTGGGAAAATGTGACATTATGCATTCAGGCAGGAAAAGTAGTGAAGCTGAATGTTATTGAAATGGAGAAAGACTGCAGAAAATTAAAGAACAGAGAGATATGGGAGAACTATGGCATGCATTAAAAAACCTAGCCCCCATTTTCATTGGGTAACAGGGAAGACAAATACAATGTCAGCTTTTACTTCAAAAGGAATAGAGTATAAGATAGCAACGTTTTGTTAAAATTATACAAAGCTTTAGTCAGACCACTGCGGGAATACTGTGAAACATTTTGGGCCCTTTAACTGAGGGATGGTATACTGGCATTGGAGTCAGTCCAGAGAAGGTTCACCAGGCTGATACCAGATGTGGAGGGACTATTTTATGAGGACAGGCTGAGTAATTTGGCCTGTACTCATTGGAAGTTAGAAGAATGAGAAGTTACCTTATTAAAACAAGCAAGATCCTTAGGAGACCTGACAGAGTAGATGTGAAATGGTAATTTTGCCTTGGGGGGGGGGGGGAGTTTAGGACCAGAGGGCTCAATCTAAGAATAGGGAGTCACACATTTAAGACAGAAATAAGGAAGAATGTCTTCTTTCAATTGGTAGTGAATCAGTGAAGTCTTTATCCTGAATGGCTGTAAATATTGTATCATTAAGCATATTCAAGGTCAAGACAGACTATGTTTAATCAGTAAGGGAATCAAGGATTACTGTTAATAAACAGGAAGTGGAGTTGAGGATTATCAGATTAGCCATAATCTCATTGAATGGCAGAGTAGAACTGATGGGCTGAATGGCCTATTTCTACACATATATTTTATGATTGAATGTTGTGCATGTCAGTACTGGTTTTAATCTGTCAAAGGAACTCTGATACTTCTCCATCCATCCAAATTCATTTCCTTTCTTTCAGAAACTCTCAAAGGAACCATTGTGGTGCTGAAATGCTAAACACATTTCTAATAGAATCCATTCATGTTTACATAATCACAAAATCTTTTCCTTTGGCTTAAACACTAAAAAAAAACACTAAATTGATTCTACCTTTTCACTGGCTAAGTGATATTCTGCTTTGTCCTCCTATATGACCCAAACTAATCACTTGTGTTTTGGTAAATTCAGTTTTGATGAACAATGAACCATTTGATATTTCATGACCAATCAAGCATTTCATTTAAATATTGTAAACGTTAGCTTGAATACAGAAAATTTATCAATATATACAACTATGTTGCACAATCATTTGATGATCTTGTGTATTTGTGTATGAATCTACCTGAATTACCGCATTGATACCGTGATAATCTGTATACACTTTTCAGCACTTCAAAATGTTAATATAGGACTTGTAAGATGTGCATATAAGGTGGATAGAGGGTGAGTGGACTGGAGGTGAACAGAATGATGGAGCTTTACACTGATCTGAAGAAATGTGCCAACATTTGCAGATGGAAGTAAACTTTTAACCTGGCTGCCTCAACATTGCGCTTTGTGCGCTTCATGAGATAAAAATCCTGTCATACTGTCAGAACAGAGGCCAAATCATCACAAATACTCTTACAAACTTCAGTGGAGGAAGGATCATTGAATATTTTTGGGGATGAATTTGGTAGATGCTTGATTAAGAAGGGAGTGAAAGGTTAGAGGTAGTGGACGGGAGTTGAGGTCTCAGTCAGATCACCATTGGAGCAAGCCCAAGAGCTGAATGACTTACCCTTGTTCATAATTCATATGTTTATGCCTCCAATATCCTATGTTTATCCAAATCTGTAACCTATCAACCATGGACACCCTGACTTACGTTGACTTCGAGTTAAACAATGACTTGATTTTGTAGTTCTCATTCTTGTTTACAAATTCCTTCCTGAAGCTGTCCCGTTCTTTATCTTTTATTCCTACAAATCATCAACTCTTTCAGGTTTATGTATTTAATGAATTCTGACCTCTTAAACATTCCCATTTTAATTCCCATATCACAGGCAGCTATGACTACAGCTATGAGAAAGTGAGGACTTCAGATGTGTTGCTGGAAAAGCGCAGCAGGTCAGGCAGCATCCAAGGAGCAGGAGAATCGATGTTTCGGGCATAAGCCCTTCTTCAGGAATTCTTGAAGAAGGGCTTATGCCTGAAACGTCGATTCTCCATGACTTCAGCTCTGAAGATCAGAAGCTCTGAATTTCCTCCCCTAGCTCCCTGCTTCTCTTTCTTCCTGCAATCTACTTCGTTGACCAACACTTTGGTCATCAGCCCTGATGTTTCCTTATGTGCTAGGTATCAAATTCAATTTGACAATACTTCTGTGAAGCATTTTAGGTTGTTTTAATATATTGAAGGCTCTTTATAAATCCAAGTTGTTCCTGTTTATCATTTTTAAAGGATTACATTTTTCAAATTTAATGAATTATTCTCAGACTTTCAGAAACATTGGTTCACAAATATTTTATGGAAGTGAGTAATTCTCACAAAATACTATTTATAACATGGTCTGTAGCTGTGTGATAATAGGATTAAATTCCTTTCAGCGTTTGTGGCTAGATCACAAACTCACTGAGTATTGTCAACTTCAATATTGTCACTAGTTGTTTCTGATGTGCTTGCCTCCAGGTTAACTCATGGGATTAGGAGAAAAATTGTGCACAGAATATAAAACCATAAGTTCAGCTAAATGAAGGCTACCATTGTGCTAAGATGACACTTTGCAACCTCCGGCTAAAGTTTGTTTAGTTACACATCCATTCATGGCGGATATTGGCCTAAAATAAAAAAGAAACACATCTAATTAATGGAATCTTGAAGCATAGAAGGTGGTCATTTGGTCTTGTGCAGACCTTTAGCATGGTCTGTCTTAATTTGCTGCATACCTCTGATCTTTCCCTTTAACCCTGCACATTTCCTTTCATGTATATCTCTATAGCTTGAATTTATACAATAAAATATTCAAAAGACTTGATAAACTGAGTGAAAATCCTAATGACCAATAAGTTGCCATTGGAATATGTTTTGTCTAAATCTACGGCATACTATGAATTCACCTTTTAGCCTGTTTTCTTGCTTGCTGATGGTAATATGCACCTGGAGAAATTAATCAGATTTTTTTGTAATACCTACCTCAAAAGTTAAACCCTTAGCATTGTTGCAGCTGATAACCAGAAATTATGGATTGAAGGTCATTGACCAAAAATCTAGAGGGGTGATGAGCAGAATTTCTTTCATGCAAAGACTTATAGGGATCTTGAATAATGTATCTGATAAGGTAACAGAAGCAGATTCAGTCAACATATTTAAAAGGAGCATGGATTAGAAGATGAGAAATTCGTAGGATTATGAGCAAAAAGCAGGATCGATTGACTGAGCATGAAAACTCTTTCAAAGAGGTCACACAGACATAATGGGCACCTGTTTTGTGATTCAATGATTATATGCTGATAGTATTCTCAGCTAAGTTTTCATTATTTATTTTGTTATGCTTGTAGTGGCCATTTTGAAAACAAGGACACTTGCAGAAACAAATGACAAATGACATAAACGTCTTTGTTGTCTGCAATTTCATTGTATCTAATGTCTGTGTGCACGGGTCACTGGCCCTCCTGCTAGTGGTACCAATTTCATCCAATCTAATCCATCAAAACACATCAAATTTTGTTTGAAGATATCAGGACAGTGGCTCTGGTTTAAAAAAACCTCCTTCATGTAATCAAGAATACTTTTTTTGAAAGTAATTCTGAGGGGAAATGTCTCGAGTGAAGGACAAATCTTGTTCAAAACTTGCTGCACTCTTGAATGAGCCTGACTACTAACAAGCTGGGATAAAAAGACAGAGAGGCAAGGAGGGAATGGTCTTTGGGACTGATCTAAACACTGACCTATCAGTGTGTTCTATTCAACAACAATGGTGGAAAAAAAAGCATAAAAACAACCCTTTTACATTAATTCTTAGAAGACGCCAACAAAGAAAAAGTTGCCAGTGACTATTAATTCCCTTATTTCCTGGAACAGACAAATTGTTCATTCTGCTTGTTGAGCTGAAATATCGGGATAAGATTATATGCTGTCTTAATCTTAAAAACTGTCATGTCTTAATGTTAGTAAAATTATTTAGGAAATATTTCAGTCTCAAATTGAGTTGTATCTTAAGCACCTGAAAACAAAACACTCTACACCAATTTGCATTTCTGAGTTTTTTATTCATTCAGTTTTGGTGTGTGTTCTGGTTTTCATTCTTTCAATTGGTCCAATCAAAAGCACAACCTTTACTGCTACCTCAACTCGTTTTAGGTGTTGTCATAGCAGCCAGGAACCAAAGCTGCCAGCTTTTACTTGTCAGTGCGACTGCGGTAAGCTCTACGGGGAATACCAACATCATTTGTTTTGCAATGCTGTATATTTCTGTTTTTAATTTCCTTAACTTTAATTAAAATTCTACTCCAACCAGCTCACGGAGATCAAAGCTGACAACTGCCCAAGTAAGAGAGAAATATGTTTCCAAAGGAAAATTTGGATATTTAATGGATGATCCATTTTTGTGGCTGCTGGAACAAACTAACTTTGTTCCATTTTAAGCAAGATCAAGTGCAGTGCATTTTTACTTAATATGACATGGAACCACAGAGTGAACATGGCTGCATTAACTTCAATACAGATCATTATCAGGCAGCAAAATGGAATTCATTATGGCTACGTAAGTGGTTTATAAGTTTTTCCAAATCCATTTTAAATCCTATAAATAGTTTTTCTTTCTTCAAGTGCATCAATCATCACATTTATCTGTATAAGCACCATGGGACATTTATGGCCTAATGTGAAATATTATGATTCAGCGGGGGCTGTAACAGAGACTAGATATTATTGTTGGATTGAACTCAGTCTGACTGAATGGATCCAAACAATGGGGCTGGATTTTACTGTCTACCTGTGATGCAGCTGCCCCCACCACTCAAAGAGAATTGATGATATTGGGTGGGCAAAGTTATGGAAGCTTCACATGCAATTGGCAGGCTAACTGCCTTTCTGAAATAACTAATAAACAAGACATTAATCTTTGGGTAACCCAATCAGCTACAAATGTTCATTGCCCACTGCAGTTGCATAGATCATTACAGCACAGTACAGGCTCAGCCCTTGATGTTGCACTGACCTGTGAAACCATTCTGAAGCCCATCTAACCTGTATTATTCCATTCTCGTCCATATGCCTATCCA
Source organism: Chiloscyllium plagiosum (assembly GCF_037043375.1). Lineage (NCBI taxonomy): Eukaryota > Metazoa > Chordata > Chondrichthyes > Orectolobiformes > Hemiscylliidae > Chiloscyllium > Chiloscyllium plagiosum. The sequence continues at coordinate 119,783,690 of NW_028270142.1, read as the reverse complement.
ATGACCATTTAAATGCCTTTAAAGTTAGCGAGTCTACTACTGTTGTAGGCAGTGCGTTTCATATCTCTAATACTCTCTGAGTGAAGAGACTACCTCTGACATCTGTCCTATATCTATCACTCCTCAATTTAAAGCTATGTCCATGTGTACTAGCCATCGCCATCTGAGGAAAAAGGCTCTCGCTGTCCAACCTTATAAACCTCTGATTATCTTATATATCTCAATTAAGTCACCTCTCAACCTTCTTCTCTCTAACAAAAACAGCCTCAAGTCCCTCAGCCTTTCTTTGAAAGACCTTCCTTCGATACCAGGCAACATTCTAATAAATCTCCTCTGAACGCTTTTCAAAGTTTCCACATCCTTCCAATAATGTGGTGACCAGAACTGTACCCAATTCTCCAAGTGCAGCCACACCAGAATTTTGTACAATTGCAGCATGACCTCATAGTTCCAAAACTCAATCCCTGTCCCAATAAAAGCCAACACACCATATGCCTTCTTAACAATGCTATCAACCTGGGTGGCAACTCTCAAGGATCTATGTACCTGGACACCGAGATCTCTCTGCTCATTTACACTACCAAGAATCTTACCATTAGTCCAGTTGTCTGCATTCCTGGCTTCAGGTGTGGAAAGGTTTGGGAAAAGAAAAGGTCTACCACTGGAACCATGGCAAAATGGACTCTCTTCTGAGGAAGGTTGCAGCATCTGTCCATGTTTTCATGGCAGCTTTTGAAATATTTGCTGAGCCTTCAATGAAAAATAGACACTGATCCGCAGAGCTAAAGATCTTCACAATTGTAGTGGCCGACTTCCCGTTGAAATGAAAGATCCTTTACCGCCTGTTATTCCATCCTAGAGTGCTGCTTGGTTGCAGAGACACACTTGCTCTTATAATTGACCTTTTCATAGCCACTACATTGACATTTAAGTGGACAAGCTGAGACAGTGGGGCAGAGAGTAGGTAGTTTCCTTTTGATCTTTTTCATTTTTTAAATTTCTGAGTAGAAGCAAGTGACCAGTCGGATACTATAGAGATGCATGCTTGGACCCTAGATATTCACAATTTATGCTAGTGATAATTTAGATAAAGGAACAAATGGCAATATCTCCAAGTTTGCAAATGACACAAAGTTGAGAAGGAGGGTTAACTGTGGAGGAGGCAGAAATACTTGAGTCTGATTTGGACAAGTTGATTGAGTAAGTACATAATATGTGAGGTTATCCACTTTGATAGAAAAATCAAGAAGGCAAATTGTTATCAGATTGATGGTAGTTTGGGAAAGGGTAAAGTGTAATGAGACCTGTGTGTCCTTGTATACCACTCACTGATAATAAGCATCCAGGTGCAGCTGGGGGTGAAGAAGACAAATGTTATGTTGGTCTTCATGGTGAGAGGATTTGAGTACAGCTGTAAGGATGTCTTGATGCAATTGTGAAGAGCCTTGGCAGGACCACACCTGGGTTATTGATCTCCTTATCTGAGGAAGGATACTCTGGTTATGGAGGCCTGTGACCAGCAGTGTTCCACATTCCTGATGAAGGGCTTTTGCCGGAAACATTGATTTTCCTGCTGCTCGGATGCTGCCTGACCTGCTGTGCTTTTCCAGCACCGCTCTAATCTTGACTCTGATCTCCAGCATCTGCAGTCCTCACTTTGGTCTAGTTGATTTTAACCTTACTGTGAATCCTTTTGCAAAGATGCCTACTTTGAAGAATTTCTCCTCCACTCTCTACAAGGATTTCAGTGAGTCTTTCTCTCACTGCAACCCCCAGGTCATCTCTTCACTCATTCCTGATGAAGGGCTTTTGCCCAAAACATTGATTTTCCTGCTCCTGGAATGCTGCCTGACCTGCTGTGCTTTTCCAGCACCGGTCTAATCTTGACTCTGATCTCCAGCATCTGCAGTCCTCATTTTCGCCTAGTGTTTCACAGTGATCAGCATTGTGCCTGTTTTTCATGTTCATTTGTGTAGATGATTTGGATGTGAATATAGGAGGTTCTTAAGTTTGTGGATCACACCAAAATTGATAGTATAGTGGGCAATGAGGAAGGTTATTCAAGATTACAAAGAAATCTTAATCAATTGGGTCAATGGGCTGAGGAGTGGTAGATGTAGTTTAATTTGGATAAATATGAGGTATTACATTTTGTTAAAATTAAACAAGGGCAAATTTATGCAATTAATGATGGCATCCTGGATAGTGTTGTAGAACAGAGAGACCAAGGGGTTTAGATACATAATTCTTTGAAGTTTGTGTCACAGGTAGACAAGGTGGTTAAGAAGGCATTTAGTCTGCTTGACTTCATTGCTCAGACTTTTGAGTCTAGGTGTTAGGAGCTTATTCTGAAGTTGTACAGGATGCTGGCGAGCTGTCTTCTCAAGTACTGTGTGCAGTTCTCGTCGCTCTTGTGTTAGGAAGGATATTATTAAACTGGAGAGGATTCAGAAAAGATTTGTCAGGATGTTGCTGGGAATAGAAGGTTTGAGATATAAAAATAGGCTGGAGAGGTTAGGACTTTTCTCGATGGAATGTTGGAGGTTGTGAGGTGACTTTGCAGAGGTTTATAAAATCATGAGGGAGACAGATAAGGTGAATAACAAAGCCTTTTCCCTAGAGTGGGAAGGTTCAAATCGTGGGGGCATATTTTTAAGGTGAGAGAAGACTGATTTAAAAAGGACACAAGGAGCAATTTTTTTATACAAAAAATTGTTCGTGTGTGGAATGAACTGCCAGAGGAACTGGCAGATACAAGTACAGTTACAATATTTAAAATACATTTGGATAAGTACAGGAATAGGAAAGGTTTGGAGGGATATGGGCCAAATGTGGGCAGGTGGGATTAGTTTAGTTTGGAGACATGATTGGCATTGACTAGTTGGACAGAAAGGTCTGTTTCCATGCTATATAACCCTACGTGAAAGGCAATCTTAAATGTAATTTTATTTGTTGGCACTTCCTTCTCGTGGAATTTATAAATTACAAGGAGGCTTCTTGGTTTGCTACCTATGGGTAAACTCTCTTCAATGAAAGCTACCAAGTGCTACACTAGTCATCTAAATTGAAATCATGTTATGGATTTAACTTCTTTGCACTGCTCAAAATCTTTTGTTCCATTTATGTTACTCAAAGCAGAGCTCCTCTTTCAGGGGCCGAATGTAAAACTCCTCAAGCTCTTTTTGAATCAAATTTAATACCATGTTAAAGTTATACACCATACTGTACCAAATGGTGTCAGAGACACTGCCACTTCCAGGACTTCACATAGTTGCTTCTTTCAGGAATTAGTTATGCCTTGACTCCAGGTTTATGCGGCAGCCTCAAAGTCTTGCAAACAAGAAAGTTCCTTGAAGAGATTTTAAAGTTGGAACTTACATGTTTTCTTAGACTCTTCAGTCACCTCCTTTCATGGCTGGAGTCCCAGGTTTCTCCAGCCTCATCGCAGAACTCAGCCCACAGACTCTGCAGATCATAGAAACATAGGAAATTAGAACAAGAGTAGGCCATTCAGCCCTTCAAGCCTGCTCCACCATTCAGTGTGATCATGACCGATCATCCAATTCAGTATATGAAATAACTGCAGAGGCCAGTAACCCATCATCAAGTCACCCTTTGGTTACATGTTTCTTTTATTTAGTCATTTTTTGGTGGGATATGGGTGTTGCTGGCTGGGCCAGCATTTATTGCCCATTCCCTGGTTGCCCTTCAGAAAGTGGTGGTGAACTGCCTCCTTAAATCACTGCAGTCCACTTGCTGTGGGTTGATACACAATGCCAGCAGGGAGAGAATTCCAGGATTTTGACCTGGAATTGACAGTGAAGAAATGGCGATATATTTCCAAGTCAGGATGTTGAGTTACTTGGAGGGGATCTTGTGGTGTTCTGATATATCTGCTGCCTTTGTCTTCCTAGATGGAAGTAGTTGTGGGTTTGAAAGGTGCTATCTGACGACCTTTGGTAAATTTCTGCAGTGCATCTTGTAGATAGTACACACTGCTGCTACTGAGCATCAGTGGTGGAAGGAGTGGATGCTTGTGGATGCAGTGCCAATCAAGCTTTGTCCTGGATGGTGTCAAGCTTCTTGATTGTTGTTGGGACTGCACAAATCCAAACAAGATCACACTCCTGACTTGTGCCTTGTAGATAGTGGACAATCTTTCAAGAGTCAGGAGGTGAGTTACTTGCTGCAGTATTCCTAACCTTTGACCTGCCCTTGTAGCCATTATGTTTATGTGGTGAGTCCAGTTAAGTTTCTGATTAATGGTAACTCCCAGCATGTTGATAGTGGGGGATTCAGTGATGGAAACATCATTGCATGTCAAGGAGTTGTGGTTAGATTGTCTTTTGTTGGTGAAGCTTATAGCCTGGCATTTGTGTAGCACAAATGTTACTTGTCAGCCCAGGCTTAGACATTGTCCAGATCTTGTTGCATTTGGATATAGACTGTTTCAGTATCTGAGGAGTTGCAAATGGTGCTGAACATTGTGCAATCATCAGCGAACATCCCTAATTCTGACCTTATGATGAAGAGAAGGTCATTGATGAAGCAGTTGAAGAGGTTGGGCCTAGGACACTACCCTGAGGAACTCCTCCAGAGAAATCCTGGAAATGAGACGACTGATCTCCAACAACCATAACCATCTCCCTTTGTGTCAGGTTTAATCTAACCACCAGAGTACACTGGCTGTAGCCAGCGAGCTCAGTCAGTCCCTGAAGTGAGGAGATTCTGAATCTCCTGTTGTCCAGGGCTCCATGATTGGCCCAGGTGAGCAACCCCAGTCAAGGATCTTATAGTCAATGAGGTCTATCTGGTTCCAATCGCTACAGTACAATATCCCCACTTTCTCCCCATACCCTATAGAAACCTAAAACATAGGAGCAGGAGTAGGCCATTTGGCCTTCAAGCCTGATCTGCCATTCAATGGCGGTAATTTTAACCAGTGCTGAAGCTTTTCTTTGATAGCATAATGGCATTAACCAATTGGTGCCACCAAGATAATTGTTCATCTATTTATTATCTTTGGTTTTAAAGGTAACTGAAGCTGTGAGTGGAGTAGATTTGCATAATTAATTTCATAATTTTTGTAATGTTCTTAGCAAATTCATCATGTTTGTACAAGTTTATAAATCGTTAGTTTTAAACAGGTTATTGTGGTGTGTCATCAAATAATGGGAGGACAAGGAGAGAGAGAGAAGAAAAATAGTGTGACGGACAAAACAGATCAACTTAACAAAGTGAATAGGGAACAAACTTGATGCATCCGAACAAGGAATTTTATGTGCTGGGGACATATGCCTTGTTGTACTTAATGCTCAAAAAACTGAATTACGTGCACCCAAACGTTGATTAGGCAATCTTGAAAAGTGAAATTTACCCTTAAATTTTTTTCAAATACTTTCTGGTTCACCACACTGGAGCCTACTGAGCAGAAATGTCATCCCCTTATAACCGGTAAGTCAGATATAGCTGTTAGACAAGTGACGAGAGATGTGGCAGTGCAGCTAACTCTTTGATAGGCCTTTTCTAGAAACTAAAGGTTGTACCATAATACCATGAGCCATTAAGGTTTTATAGGAACAACGGTTTTATGTGAAGTTAAATAACAGGACAATTGTCTGATTGGCATTGGGATTGGTCTTGGATTTTCATTCCACAGGGAATTCAGGATTTAGCATATTGTGTTGGGTTCTGTGGCCTTGAGAACCAAGGAGGAGGCCCCAATGTCACAACCACTTGATGAAGGAGCGGCGCTCCGAAAGCTAGTGCTTCCAATTAAACCTATTGGACTATAACCTGGTGTTGTGTGATTTATTAACTTTACCAATATTTACAGTAACATTGGAGAAGTGTTCTGGGAATACAAGAATACTAGGAATATACATTCACATCTTCCATTACCAGTGGCTACAGTGTATATCACTTACACAATAGCAAGTTATTTGATTGACAGTATTTCCCAATGTATGGCCTCCTCCAATGAGAAAGACAATGAAAACAGATGGATGGAAACACAACCATTATCTGCTACATTAGCTTGACTTGGAAATACAGCACAGTTCCTTTAAATCACTTGGTCAAAATCCTGGAACTCCATAACATCATGTAGATATACCTGCTCAACAGAAGTAATACCCATTCAAGAGTTATAAAACCTTGATGAGGCCACAGCTGGAGTATTATGTGCATTATGGTCACTAATCCATAGGGAGGACATGATTACACTGGAAGATGCCAAGTAGATCCACCAGGATGTTGCCTCAAATAGCACATTTTAGCTATGAGAAGAGGCTTGATAGGCTCAGAATGTTTAATTTGAAACACGGAAGGTTGAAGGATAAAGATATACAGGATTATGAAGGGCATGGAGAGGACAGACAGAAAGCAACTGTTCCACATTGTTGAAAAGTCAAAAATAAGGTGGCATAATGTTATGATGAAAAGGAGGAGGTTTAAAAGAGAATTAAGGAAAATGTTTTTCAGCCAGAGGGTAGTAGCTATCTGGAATGCACTACTTGGGAGAGCATTGGGGCAGGGGATACCTCACAACCTTTAAAAAGTGCATTGATGAGCATATGAAATGTCATAACATTCAAGGCTACGGGACAAGTGCTGCAGAGTAGGATTGGTGTACAGTACATAGGTCAGCACAGGCTTGATGGACAGAAGGAGATTTTCTGTGTTGCATAATTCTGTGCCTTTGACCCGAGGAAAATGGCTCATAGAGATGTCTAATGAATCCCAGTTCTAGCATTACTCAAACTCAATGAAAGAATGATATTAAAATACTCGGAGGCTTGCGATGGAGTAGATCTTGGAAGTACTGGATTTTGAATTGAGATTTTATGAATTTGGTGAGCAGCATCAATGCACTTTATAAAAGAAAGAATTTTTTTTTCCAATTATATAGAACATTTGGCAATCTCAGGATATCATCTCGCATTTTGCAATCAATGAATTACTTTAGAGGTTTTTTTTAAATTCTTTCATGGAAACCATGACATCCAAAAAGATCTATCACGAGATTCTGTAAAATCATAGGGCAGCATTTGCCAGGGCATTGGTCAGAATCCACATCAGGGACATCTTCCTGATACAGTTCTACAGCTGGGGCTGTCGGCCAACAGCAGGACTGGATACACAGTGGACGCAGTGAGGTGGATAGCGAATTTAAATTAATATTTGTGAACCAAGTTACTATTGATACTTTGGGCCTACAGTACATCTGTGGTCACAACCCTCAAATTATAGGGACAGTCACCAGCTTTGTGGAGCATGACTTTCCCGTATCCCATAGAAGGTTATCTCGACAGTCCTATGGGCTATTAAGAAGAACCTGCTTGTTGGCCCCACTCATATTTAATTCCTTACCTCTGGGCTCTCTTGATCCCCAATGTGCCTCAGCAGCACTCATTACTTCCAGTGTGGATGTTGAGGCTGGAGAATCGATGGCCCTCTGAGTGGGTTGTCACCATCAGGAGCACACAATAAGGACAGCGAGCGCAGAGATGGAAAATTAGGAGGGTCCCCATTCCCAACCTCTCCTTTGGAGAGACTCCATTTCATCTCAGCACTCGAGTCCCAAAAGCCTATGTAAAATCCTGCCTATCAAATCAATTCACAAAAGCAATGGGGATGAGGAGCTACAATCTGACAAAATAGTCCAAGTATGCTTGTTGGAGAAAGATTGAGACAATTTCCTCTGGCAGTTTTGCCCCTTGATCAGACAAAGAATTTGACAATTTCCTGTAAATGACATTAACCTCTTCCTTTTTACCTGGTCAATTTGTATAGCATGTAAGAATTATGTGGCACACTTGGTCTGAAAGGAAATGCAAGGGCCTGCTAGACCAATCCAAGCGTTATAAACTCATCTTCAGGAGGACTACCATTTGCTTCAGGGTGACTCTATTGTAAGAATGGGAGCGTTGCACCTACACCTGACCTGAGTCTGGGGTTGAGTAATGGAGTCATCAGCTACAGAGTGTAGCCCTTGCCTCATGTTAAACATCTGTGCAACACATCTTGACCTCAAAATGAAATAGGAACATGAGGTTTTTTTTTAAAGATATAGACAGGTGGCAGCTTCTAAGATAAGATTCCAAGAAAGTTATGCTCAACTTTTTATAAAACTTTGCTTCAGTCTCAATCGGAGCAGCCAATTCTAGACACCATAGGAGGAAGGATGTCAAGGAATTTGAGGACATTTACATTTACAGTATCATAGATACAGTTACATGTTATTTAGAGAAGAATTGGAAGCTCCTCCATAGAGCTAGGATGATTAAGGGAAGATTTGTTCCAAGTATTCAAAATCATGGTCAAGACTTTCTGTCAGTTCCACTGATATTGGCCCAAAAGCATTATATATCAGTGCCAACGATGAAGGAATGCTAAGGTTAATGAACTTTTCCATTAGACTTTACAGAATTACATTTGAAACAATGCCCACCAACCAAACTATCAATGTCCCAGATTAAGTTACTCACTGTTGTATGTTTCCATTAATTGCTGTTAACTTGTGTAATTGGACAAAGTTTTGACAAAATTAAGTCTTTACCTTACTAAGGAACTGCACACTGTTCACCAATGTGACTAGAAATTTTGTTTGCTCGCAGTCAGTTTCACAATGATGAAGTCATTATTCAGATTAAAAATGTTATATTCAGCTGTGTTAAAAAAGAACTGCCTTAGTTTACCACTCAAAATTATATCAAATGCATTAAAAATGCCACTGAATTGCACTGCTTCATAGCAGATCACATGTTCAATGATATGCAAACATGTTTGGGCAGAAAGCTGAAGAAAACAATCACTTCTCAAATGAGTGCAATTTACAAAACTCAAAAACAGTCCCATGAAGAGTTTTGAATTGAATAAATAAGGAGAAACTGTTTTCAGTGACAGCTAATTTTAAATATCAGTCTTCAGTTCACAAATTCATTTGGCAGAAGAACCGGAGATGATATGAGGAAAGAAAGAATCTATGATCTGCTTTGTGCTGCCTGAAAGTGAATTCAATAATAACATACATAAAGTAATTGGATGAGCACTTTAAATGGAAGGAAGTGTGGAGTGCTATGGAAACAAAGCACAAGAATTAGATAAATTTGATTATTTTTACAAAGAATCATTAACTGCCAAATGCTTTCCTATTGTTCTGATTCTAAAATTCCACATTACTCGTCTGTTTTTTGATAGTGTAGAACAAAATGGCAGCATTATAAAGGTTGGGTATGAGTTAACAGGAATTGGGGTTTGCCAGGAAAAAGTGCTTACAATCACTTTGTCTGGTCCTTAAAGGGACAGCACAGATACCATGCTAAAAGCATCTTCTCAGCTGGACTTATATTTTTGAACTAAAATGTTCTTGATTATCAGCAGGAAATTGAGAAACAAATTTGTAAGGAGATTTCAGTTATCTGTAAAAATAATAAGGTGGTTACGGTAGGGGATTGTAACTTTTCAAATATAGACTGGGTCTGCCACAGTGTTAAGGGTTTAGATGGAGAGGAATTTGTTAAGTGTGTACAAGAAAATTTTCTCATTCAGTGTGTGGACATACCTACTAGAGAAGGTGCGAAGCTTGACCTACTCTTGGGAAATAAGGCAGTGCAGGTGAGTGAGGTGTCAGTGGGGGAGCACTTTGGGGACAGTGACCATAATTCTATTAGTTTTAAAATAATGATGGAAAAGGATAGACCTGATCTAAAAGTTGAAATTTTAAATTGAAGGAAGGCTAATTTTAACGGTATTAGGCAAAAACTTTCAAAGGTTGATTGAAGGCAGATGTTCGCAGCTAAAGGGTCGGCTGGAAAATGGGAAGCCTTCAGAAAAGAGATAACAAGACTCCAGAGACAATATATTCCTGTTAGGATGAATGGCTGGCTGGTGTAAGGAATGCTAGATGATGAGAGAAATTGAGGGTTTGGTTAAAAAGGAGGAAGCATAAGTCAGGTATAGACAGGATAGATCAAGTGAATCCTTAGAAGAGTACAAAGGCAGTAGGAGTATACTCAAGGAGGAAATCAGGAGGGCAAAAAGGGGACATGAGATAACTTTGGCAAATAGCGTCAAGGAGAATCCAAACAATTTTTACAAATACATTAAAGACAAAAGAGTAGCTAGGGAGAGATAGGGCCCCTCAAAGATCAGCAAGGCAGCCTTTGTGCGGAGCCGTGGAAAATGGGGGAGATACTGAACGAGTATTTTCCATCAGTGTTTACTGTGGAAAAGGACATGGAAGATATAGAATATAGGGAAATAGATGGTGACATCTTGAAAAATGTCCATATTACAGAGGAGAAAGTGCTGGATGTCTTGAAACACATAAATGTGGATAAATCCCAGGACCTGATCAGGTGTACCGTAGAACTCTATGGGAAGCTAGACATGTGATTGCTGGGCCCCTTGCTGAGATATTGGCATCATCAATAGTCGCAGGTGAGGTGCCGGAAGACTGGAGGTTAGCTAACCTGCTACCACTATTCAAGAAAGGTGGTGAGAACAATCCAGGGAACTATAGACTGGTGAGCTTGACATTAGAAGTGGGTAAGTTGCTGGAGAGAATCCTGAGGGATAGGATTTACATGTATTTGGAAAGGTAAGGACTGATTAGGGATAGTCAACATGGCTTTGTGCATAGGAAAACATGTCTCACAAACTTGATTGAGTTTTATGAAGAAGTAACAAAGAGGATTGATGAGGGCAGAGTGGAAGTTGAGATCTATATGGACTTTAGTAAGGTGTTCGATAAGGTTCCCCATGGTAGATTGGTTAGCAAGGTTAGATCTCATGTAATACAGGGAGAACTAAGCATTTGAATACAGAACTGGCTCAAAGGTAGAAGACAGAGGGTAGTGGTGGAGGGTTGTTTTTCAGACTGGAGCAGTGGAGTGCCACAAGGATCTGTGCTGGGTCCACTGCTTTTTATCATTTATATAAATGATTTGAATGTGAGCTCAAGAGGTATATTTAGTAAGTTTGCAAATGATATCAAAATTGGAGGTGTAGTGGATAGTGAAGAAGGTTACCTCAGATTACAAAGGGATCTTGACCAGATGGGCCAATGGGCTGAGAAGTGACAGATGGAATTTAATTTAGATAAATGTGAGGTGTTGGATTTTGGAAAAGCAAATCTTAGCAGGACTTATACACTTGATGGTAAGGTCCCAGGAAATGTTGCTGAACAAAGAGACCTTGGAGTGCAGGTTCATAGCTCCTTGAAAGTGGAGTCACAGGTAGATAGGATAGTGAAGAAGGTGTTTGGTATGCTTTCCTTTATTGGTCAGAGTATTGAGTACAGGAGTTGGGAGGTCATGTTGCGGCTGTACAGGATGTTGGTTCGGCCACTGTTGGAATATTGCGTCCAATTCTGAACTCCTTCCTGTCAGAAAGATGTTGCAAAACTTCAAAGGGCTAAGAAAATAATTACAAGGATGTTGCCATGGTTGGAGAGTTTGAGCCATAAGGAGTAGCTGAATCAGCTGGAGGCTCAGGGATGACCTTATAGGGGTCCATAAAATCACGAAGGGCATGGAAGGCGTAAATAGACAAGTTCTTTCTCTGGGTCGGGGGAGTCCAGAACTAGAAGGGATAGGTCTAGGGTAACAGGGGAAAGGTATAAAAGAGACCTAAGGTGCAACCTTTTCATGCAGAGAGTGGTGCATATATTGATTGAGCTGCCAGGGGAAGTGGTGGGGGCTGGTACAATTTGCAACATTTAAAAGGCATCTGGATGAGTATATGAATAGGAAGGGTTTAGAAGGATATGGGCTGGTTGCTGGCAAGTGGGGCTAGATTGGGTTGGGATATCTGGTCAGCATGGATAAGTTAGACCAAAGGGTCTGTTTCCATGCTGTACATCTCTATGACTCTATCTGCAAGCTATCCCAACCCTGATTCTGTGTTGATATTCCCCTCCATGGTTGCTTTTGGGGAGTATTGTTGTATATGGGTGTCCCTCATAAACTGGATTTTGTTCTAGCATGTCCTGTGGAGCAGGAGATCTGATATATTGGATGTCATGGCAGTAACTAGCCTTCCAGATTCATGGCAAATATAAATAAATGGTAGGTACAAGAAAGTTCACGTGAATCACCAAGGTCAGAATTTTCATTGTGTTGATGTCAAAGAATTATATGGCACATATGTAACCTATCATCCAAGCATGCAATTCAGGCAATTAGAAGTTTTGCTCTTTGAAAATTGGACAATTAATCTTCAGATGAAGGTGGGACAAAGGGAATAACAGTCGGCGTGACGTCATGAGTAGTTGCCCCATGGTTATTGGCTGAAAGAGTTCAAATGGGCGATTTGATATGGCATAAACTAACAGCCCCTAGAAATCAAGTATATCAATCCTTTTGCTCGCCAAAATCTTCTATTCTTCCCTGTCATTTCTCTATGTTCTTGTTGCTACTTTGCAGGAGACACAAACATTTGACACTCTAACTGCAAAGATTCTTTGTTACTAGTCGAAAGCATCACCTTAAAGTTAGGAAAAGTGAATTGACTTCCTTCAGGCTTTCAGTATTTTACTGTACAACAGCACCTGCTTTTGCAATGTTCTGCAGGCTTCTGTCAGTATTGTTCACACCCACAGGTTGTTTGGCTTCCCAGGGGCTAATATGATAATCGTTGTCAAGCTGAAGGCCTTTGGCATCTACACCAGGTCGCAACTTTGCAAACCAATCAACAACTACAATATGATTCATGAAACGAGATTTTAGCCTGGGATCTGACTCGTCCAATTGTAACATCAACTGGGATTGCAGCAGCATCTCAAATCCTGCTATTTAACAAAATGTATACATCATCTGAAAATTTCCTACAATTATTTTAACTGCTCAAAATAGATAATTGTGGTCACAAACATACATAATCTAACATTATGCAAAAATAATTAGATTAGATTCTCTACAGTGTAGAAACAGGCCCTTTGCCCAAACCGACCCTCCGAAGAGTAACCCACTCCCCTCTGAATAATGCACCTAACACTAATTTAGCATGGCCAATTCACATGGCCTGCACATCTTTGCGACTGTGGGAGGAAACCAGAGCACCTGGTGGAAACCCATGCAGACATGGGAAGAATGTGCAGACTCGACCCAGACAGTTGCCCAAGGCTAGAATCAAACCTGGGACCCTGGTGCTGTGAGGCAGCAGTGCTAACCATTGAGCCACTGTGCCACCCAATTACCTTGAAAATGCAAGTTACATTGTACTCTTCCTGATCTGTAAAAACATCTGAAGCTTCAATGTCCCTGTGATCAGAAGGAAGCAAATCAGTCAGAGCTTCGTGTATTAACTGATCACTCTCTCCTGTTGTCGTTCATTTAAATGAGACCAGGATGATACCTGACTTATACATTGTTAAATAACTTCTTGTCACTTGTTACCTGGACTGACCCACTTATATAAGTATCGGTGAAAGAAACATTTGAGGGCTCATGCTTTTTCTCTGGACAATCACAAGGTCACACAGTTACTTAAACAGAAAACTGGCAGGCTGCTGATGTCAAAGAAAACGTATGGTATCATGTGTCAATTTCAAAAAAAGGAGTGGAAAATAGAAGAAGAATGACATACTGCTCCCTTAACAAAAGAACTTTGAACCACACACAATATGGTCCCCAATTATTTTCTGACAGCTCAGCAAAGTAAACATGTTTTCAGTGAGCTGCCAAACTCCTCACACAGCCAGGAGGTCATTAAGCAATTCTAATAATTGAGATTGAAATGTACTTTCCGTGCACCACCACTATCTGAAACCTCGCAGTTCACCTCCTCTACCATCCTGTGCCGCATACAAACCTAAGTATTATTTTAGTTAAAAAAAATCACACGAGCTTTTGGAGCGATGCTCCTTCATCAAGTGGTTGTCCTGACACCCATTAGGACAACCATCTGAAGGAGCAGCACATCAAAAACCAGTGCTTCCAAATAAACCTGTTGGACGATAATCTGGAGTTTTGTGATTTTTAACTTTGTGCACTGCAGTCCAACACCAACCTCTCCAAATCATAAGTATTATTTCATTCAGTGAATACCAGGGTTATGTTAGGAAAAGGCACCATTTAACTGCGCAAATGGGGATTCATTGAACTCTGATTTCTGAATTTTCCCTGATCCTGGCATCCGCAATTTCACATTCATTCAGGATTTTTTCAAGGCTCTGATTTCCCCTGATGTTTGATATTCCTGATACTTGATATTCCTGTGCATTTGTGGTGTGAATGGATCACCCAAGAAAACTATATTGGTAAGCAAAGGCTGATAGTGACAGTGTTTGTAATTAAAAACAATGGGAGGATGTCAACAATTGATAAAAATGAAGGACATAGCAAGACAAAATAACGCAGAAAGATTGCAATGGAACTTGTGATTTCCACAGAGACTGTTAACATTTAAAGGAAAATTCAGAAACCTCATTATTTCCTCAAAGAATGAAGGCACAAGATTCCCCAGTTTAAATGAGTGACTTGTATTATTCAAGAGTCAAACAAAGTTAACAATAATAACTAAACAACATCTTAGGTTTTCAACTATACTTTACCATTTAAAAAAAGAGCTAATTATAATTTCAAACTAAAACGCCAACAGAACTTTCTCTTTTCCACTTTAAATTCGCCACAGAAAGACTTTGGTAAATATCAGGCTCTTGAAGAAACCTTCACTTCCCGAGACCAAACCAAGGTATCGCAATTGTTAGTAATTCAATGTGATTCTTCTCAATGTTCTTGCTGACCTCTGAGGTTAGAGTTTGTTTGAGGTTGTCCTGCTGTCATCCAACTAAGCAATCCTCTATCACTACTTAAACAAGTCATGATTTGGAGAAGCCGGTGTTGAACTGGGGTGTACAAAGTTAAAAATCACACACCAGGTTATAGTCCAACAGGTTTAATTGGAAGCACACTAGCTTTCGGAGCGACGCTCCTTCATCAGGTGATAGTGGAGGGCTCGATCGTAACACAGAATTTATAGCAAAAATTTAGTGTGATGTAACTGAAATTATACATTGAAAAATTGATTGTCTGTTAAGCCTTTCATCTGTTAGAATACAATGATAGTTCCATTTCTTTTATGTTAAATCACAAAACCTTTTGTTTTAAGATTTGGAGACAATGATCATTGTTCGCAGCAAACTGCCCGGCTCTCAGGACAACTCCATACAGCCCTGTGTTTTAAAAAATTCTCAAGGTCAAGGACCAGGCTCGCAGGAAAGTAGTCTGACACAGAACAAACAGCCAAGAGGCGAGTCTGCTAGAATATAAGTGTTTTATTCCCCGCAGCGTCGCCACAACCAGGTCTCGTACTTACAACGGGTCTGGTTTATACTCACTCTACGTGTTACCGGAACTGGGAGCCGTCAGTTCTCGTAGAGCGGTTGCCAACAACCCACGCTCGGCGGTTAAACGCAACCCCGGAGCAGACTCCCGGGTCTGGCTTATACTCACTCTACATGTTACCGGAACTGGGAGCCGTCAGTTCTCGTAGAGCGGTTGCCAACAACCCACGCTCGGCGGTTAAACGTAACCCCGGAACAGACTCACCGAACTGGAGACTTTTCCAGCTGATATACTCTTTTCCAGATATAAACATTCATGTGAACAGCAGAGCAAGGCTAAAAAACACATTCCATTCTGGTTACATACAGATAAGAAGATTCACACGGGGAGGTGTGTAATAAGATTCACACGGGACTAAGCAACACCTCCATTCCGGTTAGATTCACACATGTATTGGGACATAATTTTTAACCGTTTCACCACACCCTGTCACAGTGGATACTGCAAGGCGTGTCAGATTGTGGACATAGATACCACTATTACGCATGGGAACACCTCCCACCTTGTACATGGCAGGTACTCATGTGACTCAGCCAACGTTGTCTATCTTATACGTTGCAGGCAAGGATGCCCGGAGGCATGGTACATTGGGGAAACTGAGCAAAGGCTACGACAACGGATGAATGGGCACCGCACAACAATCAACAGACAGTAGGGTTCCCTCCCAGTTGGGGAACACTTCAGTGGTCCAGGACATTCAGCCTCGGACCTTCAGGTGACCATCCTCGAAGGTAGACTTCGGGACAGGCAGCAGAGAAAAGTGGCCGAGCAGAGGCTAACAGCTAAGTTCGGTACCCATAGGGAGGGCCTCAACCGGGACCTTGAGTTCATGTCACATTACAGGTGATCAGCATTGCACTACACACACACACACATAGATATTCCTACACACACACACTGTCACATACACACGGACACAGGTACACACAGACGCACACACAGACACCCACACACACCCATATAGACACACACACTCCCATACTCACACGTGCACCCCCTCACAGACTTAAGACACTGCACTCACTACACACACACACACTTTCTCACATTCACAATCCCACCCCAGACAGACAGACACACACTGACAGACAAAGACCCACAAGCACACATATATTTTGTGGGGTGAATTTGTACTTGCAGAGTTACATTGTACTTTGCTCAAAAACTGCATGCATTCATGTAGAACTCTGAGGTCAAAAACTACACGAATTTATGTAAAACTCTGTTATCTCACTTTTTAGATTAGAATCAATCTAAACATCATGGCATAGACAGAGAACACGGGGGCTAACACCTTCAACATATTGTCTAGCTATCACCATTGTTAACAGCTAACCCGAGGATGCAACTTTAAAAAAAAAGGTTTTGTGATTTACACATGAAGGAAGTGAAGCTATCACTGTATTCTAACAGATGAAAGGCTTAACAGATAATCAATTTTTCAATGTATAATTTCAGTTACATCACACTGTAAATTTTTGCTATAAATTCTGTGTTACGATCGAGCCCTCCACTATCATCTGATGAAGGAGCATCGCTCCGAAAGCTAGTGTGCTTCCAATTAAACCTGTTGGACTATAACCAGGAGTTGTGTGATTTTTAACTTTAAACAAGTCATAGTTGTGAAAACTACAGCTCAATTATGGGTTTCACACATTCTAACTCAGAGAAACTAACATAAACATACTACTGATTCCCCAGAGCCCTGTTTGTGTCCTATGTTACAGTTGCTTTGCAGCTCTTGGGAGCTTTTCTCTCTATGCTCCAAAACTCAACATCTTGCTCCTGTTAGCATAATGAAACAAACAACTCCCACACAAAAGTGTAATCCCCCCAATTTAGCCACATGGCAATGAGGTATACCTTAGGATATTACAAACATAATTTATACTAATTGACTTTGGCTTCAACACCCAAAACTTTTGACCCCAAGGTCTCATGACTGATTTATAATTTCTACTGGAATTACCAGTCCTGTTTTCAGACTTGCTGGGTCTACAAGAAACTCCTTGTTTACAAAGATGTATTTAGCTTCTTTGTTCTCGGTAATGCCATTGAATAACTTAAGTCTCTTAATTAAATAACTGTAGACCTTCTGCCCTTGCTAAGCTCAGAGATGGATCAGCCATTGTTTAAATTTCTTACTTCCAATCCTGACCTTATTAATTAAATCAAGAATATACTTTGAATTGTCAATGCTTGAATTGTTTTTGCAATTTTCAAGTACGGAATTCTAAATACCTTTCATTTACAAATTGAAACTTCCTAAAAATAGCTATTTCTAATACATTAAAATAAAACACAAAGGTAGATAATTATGAGAACTTTTCTTCTTTTTAATTTTTCTATTTTTTCCTAATTTTTCCTTACTCGCACGGAACAATATGTCCTGAGATACCCTCTGGGCTTCAATGCATTGTTGAAGTGTACACTATGCAAGTATATGTCTCGGGGGTATTTTTCTATCCTGTGACATTAACTACTAAGAAGGACACAAGATTACTGTGCCCTTGGCAGAGTCAAAAGAAAAATATAGATTTGCATTTATGAGACATCTTTCATGATTACAGGCCACTCAGACGTATTTTAAAGCAAATGATGTGGTTTTTCTTTGTTCTTTTAAAATACTAATCCATTAACTTATAACACATAAGATTGATGAACGGCATGTGGTAAATTCTGTCTATATGAACTTTAAGAAAGTAATTGGCAGGATTCCACTTTAAAAGCCGCTTTAAAAAAAATGAAACTTATAGAATAGGAGAATCCAATGCACAATTGGATAAAAACTTGGCCCCAAGACAGAAAATAACCAGTTGTGCTGTTAAGTTATTTTTTCTGAGATCCTTATACACTTGATGCAACTGTTATATGCCAACTTTTGTGAACAATAACCAAATTTTATTTGTCAGTACAAGCTGTGGAGAAATACTTAACACTCTTCGCCATGTTTGCAAAGTATGACGAGAGATCTCTCCCTGAACAAGGAAACAGTCCTTTCTTTATGCAAAATCTTTACATCACAGTGAGTAATGCTCACAAGACAACCCCCAGTCACTCCGTCACAGTCACATGCCACTCAAGACACAATGAAGTGACCACCTCACCTCCAGAAACAATGTATTGCAAATCATCCCTTAATGGCCAGATCTGGTATGAATTGTATTTTTTTGAAACTATAGATGAGTAGTCAAATTCCAACTGCAATGTTCCAATTGATTTCTGAATATGGGATGAAAATGTAAATAGCAGGAGATGACAATGAAAATGGCTCGGAATGACAAGGAAACAGCCATGTAAATGGCTCTGAATAATAGGAGATGATAATATAATTTCTTACAAGTCAGAGGCATCCTGCCCTAACCTCAAGACATCCAACTTCATGCAGGCCAGCAGAGCAAGCTAACTTTTTAATATTGCAGTGTTAAATGTTTGTTTTTTTGCAAGGCCTCCTTGTGGCAGTGTGCTGGAAATCACTATTCCTGGAGTCATCACAAAAGTTAAAGATTTTATAAAACATGCAAAATCCCTCAATGTACATGTCTCATAAATCCTAGTTGACAGAAAGTATCAACCATATCTCTGTACTTAGCAAGAATTACTATTCATTACAAATAAATAGACTCCAGCTACAGGTAAACAATTTAAATCATTGGCATGTAACTCTACAAATTAAATCTCGTACCCTCACATAAACTCCCCTAACACATACATACAGAAGAAAATGAGTGTGATGAGCAGAGGGAAAGTTTGGGAAGGCCTGATCGCTACTCACTGGGTTCACTGAGATGATGGTTTGTTAGTTTGTCTTTGTTTTTGCTTCTCATTATCCAGTTATTTTCACTTGCATCTTGAAGGTTCAGGATGGCTAGTTCACATTTATAAAATCTTTGGCTTACTGGTAAAGATCCAGTTTACAGAAACTGCCAAGGGTAAAGTAGATGCATCATCTTCAGCTCCTGCCCTTGCAGAGATTGGATGGTTTCCTGTGAATATTCACATAAACTGTTCAGCTACTTGGGAGCCAATCATATAATTGTCAATCAAGCAGGAGGTTTTTGTCGTTGATCACTTAGACCAATCAGCTGCTTATTACCAGTCAAATCTTCATGCTTACACAGCCCTTAGCTCCAGCTTTGATTGGTGCTTGAATACACAGCTATATGAAAAGCATTTACAATGAGGATCAGGTTACTTGCCTTTAAAAAGTACAGCAATCATTCAACAATCCTGGGTTTTTTTTAAACTAGTTCTTCTCCCATTTCGGTCCATAATCAAAAACACTGGAAAATAAAAAGACATGGTCATTTTGGACTGGAGGATGCGAGGCAGTAGAGTTGTTCAAGGGTCAGTGTAAAGACCATTATTTTTCCTGCTACCTATAAATGACTTGGATTTGGAATGCCAGGTTAAATTTCAAAGTTGTCAATGATGCTAAATTTGGAGCAATGACAATCTTAGAGAGGCCTGTGACCAGAGAAGTGCGACAGGATCGGTGCTGGGTCCACTACTTTTTGTCATTTATATACATGATTTGGATGTGAACGTAGGAGGTATAGTTAGTAAGTTTGCAGATTACACCAAAATTGGAGATGTAGTGGACAGCGAAGAAGGTTACCTCAGAGTACAACGAGATCTTGATCAGATGGGCCAATGGGCTGAGGAGTGGCAGATGGAGTTTTATTTAGATAAATGTGAGGTGCTGCATTTTGGAAAAGCAAACCTTAGCAGGACTTATACACTTAATGGTAAGGTCCTATGGAGTGTTGATGAACAAAGAGACCTTGGAATGCAGGTTCATTGTTCCTTGTAAGTAGAGTTGCAGTTAGATGGGACAGTGAAGAAACGTGCTTTCCTTTAATAGTCAGAGTATTGAGTATTGAGTACAGGAATTGGGAGGCCATGTTGCAGTTGTACAAGATATTGGCTAGGCCACTGTTGGAATATTGCGCACAGTTCTGGTCTCCTTCCTATTGGAAGCATGTTGTGAAACTTGAAAGGGTTCAGAAAATATTTACAAGGATGTTGCCAGGGTTGGAGGATTTGAGCTGTCGGGCGAGATTGAATACGCTGGGGCTGCTTTCCTTGGAGGGGTGACCTTATAGAGGTTTACAAAAACATGAGGGGCGTGAATAGGATAAATGGATAAAGTCTTTTCCCGGGGGTGAAGGAGTCCAGAACTAGAGGGCATAGATTTAGGGTGAGAGGGGAAAGATATAAAAGAGACCTAAGGGGCAATATTATCACACAGAGGTTTGTGTGTGTATGGAATGAGCTGCCAAAGGAAATAGTGGAGGCTGGTACAATTGCAACATTTAAAAAGTATCTGGATGGGTAGATGAATAGAAAGGGTTTAGAGGGATATGGGCCAAATGCTAGTAAATGGGATTAGATTAGGTTAGGATATCTGGCCGGCATGGACGATTTGGACCGAAGGGTCTGTTTCCGTGGTGTACATTTCTATAATTGTATATAGTGATGATACTGCTCCTTTAACAAGGTTATGCTAAAATCTGGGCTTCTTTTCTCAGCAAGGTCATAAAAGCAGCAATTCCGAAAAGTCTAGGTTTGAAATGTTTTAGCGCCAGTTTGATTAGAGCTAACAGATACTGCCCAGGAAAAGGCTTTCAAGTTAAAAAAAAAAATTGTGCAATGAAAGGAAAGTGGCCAGTTCTCCCAGCTCAGCATCTCTCTGGTTTGGTTTGGTTTGGTTTGGTTTGGTATTTTTAGTAGTCTGGCTATTCACTGAAAGCAGTCAATCAGTTTGAGGCTGCTGGTCCAAGAAACAGCAACATGGAGGAAGGTGTTCCATGCTGAATTTCTCTGCTATCTCTCTCTCTCTCTCCTGTAAGACCCCGTGTTTGATTTTACCTTTTTTGCCAAGGGGTATTTATAGGGGTTGTTGCAGGAATTTCAAACAGCATTATTGATTGGGATAATGTGTTGGGTTTCCAGATAGATTAAGTTATTCTATATTCTGTTCTCTTTTGTTTGTGTTTCATTTGGTAAATTGCAATTAAATTCTGTTTTGTTTAAATCCAGCTGCATCACTCCTGGAATATCCACAGTACACCTGCTTAAAACAACTTGCAAAGTTAGGGTCTGGGCTACTTTCTTGAAATGTTTCAAGGAGATGTGGCTTGGTCCATAACAATATGAATTGTCTGTTCCAGAAAATATAATGACAGAATGAACATGCAAGTGGTCTTCATAAATTTAATACAGAGACGTGCACAATGATGCATTTTGGCAGAAAAGATGGGACAAATCATTAAAAGTGGCATGTCCTAGGCCTGGAGATAGTGAGCACAAAGATGGGAAAGGAACATAATTAGGCAGAAGACCAGAACTTGCCAACTTCCCACCTCCAACGAATGTAAGTCCTAGATGGAAGTCCAAGTGAAAACATCCTGATCTGCTGCCAATGACTGTTTAAGCATCTCATCCTGTCTGATTTACAAATATTTCAACTTCCGAAAGTGTCAGCCTAGCCATCTGGTTAAACATGTGAGTAAGCTGTCAGTTGACTGGGGTGGTGGGGGAGCTAAATCTAGACTAATCTACACAGGATCAATGGGCTGAATAGAGGGCAATTGGGTCGCCACTGTGAGCCACAGCCTGATCCTTGTTTCTGATCTCCATGACCCCCACCAGGCAGAATAATAACCAACAATAACCTTTTCAATTCTGGGATCCAACTTCCAGTGTGGGACCTAGAGGAGTGGGGGTGTAGTGACAGCAGCTAAGCTTCCTGGCTGGAGCTGCTGAGTTCTCCTTGGCTGGTCAGCTCTTAGTAGCTGGGATCTTTAATTTCTAATGCCTGTCAAAAAATCTTCAGCAGCCTGTTTTTAGGAAACTTCAATCGACTTTCTCATTCTGACATGCCATTGGCATCCCTCCTCCAATCCCTTCTGTTGTTAAACTTAGCCTGAAGAAAGGAAGATACCATCCATAGATCTATTGGTACAATTCTGAAAGTAAAAAGGGGATCTGAGGAACCAGGTAATTGAACTTTTAATGACAGTAGCATATAGTGAGCAAGTGATCAGCAAAGTATACAGGACCTTGGTCTTTATAACTGGAGGCATGGTGTATGAATGCAGGGAAGTTGACCAAAACCTATACATAGTTCTAGTCATCACATTTTAGGAAAGATGTGAACTTCCTAGAGATGATTCAGAGGAAGTTCACCAAACTGTTTCCAGGGATGAGGGACCTTGGTTACAAGATCCAACCTGGAAAGGTTGGCGTAATTTTCCTTGGAGCAAAGGAGATTGAAGGGAGATTTGATAGAAGTGTACATGGTTATGGTAGTCACAGAGCAGATAGAGGAAAGCTTTTCCCTTTAGCATATGATAGAGGGAAGGCGACACGCAGATTTAAGATTTTGTCTGAGAGATGCAGGGGCATTATGAGGAAGAATGTTTTTGTGTTGTGAATGGTAATGACCTTGAACCTAATGCCCATGATCAAGATTGGTACAGTAACATTCTATGACTTCAAAAGGAAATTGAATGAACACACTAAGGAAATAAACTTGCAGGACTATGGGGACTGACTGGATTGCTGTACCAGAGCTGGTAGTAACCCAATGGACCAAATGGCCCAGTGCCATATATCATTCTAAGACTCTAATAGGGACATATGCCAGCTCCCACAGCAGCAAAGTCATAATGACCAGATAATTTGTTTTGTTTTTGATGTTGATTCATGAAGCAATATTGATCAGAGTATTGGCGTGAACTCCCTTCACTTCTTTGACATCATGCCTTTTATCCTTTCATAGCCTTCTGAGAGGTCAGAAATAAATTTGTCTTTATTTTTGTTGAGAAATTTGAAAAAAAGTAATGTACAAATTTGCCACAAAAAGGGCATCTTTTCTATGGTTCCTTCAGATGGTAGGGAATGATTTGATATTGCCACCAGTTGTGATATTTACAGTGCCCAGCAGAAGCAGAGGGAACTCCAGCTGAGCCATTAGACAGCACTCTGACAAACAATGCTGATGTGGTTGTCAGAAGAAAACTCATGACTATGCCTGAATCTTGTTAGCAAATAGAAACCTCCCTCCAACCATGACATATGGCCCCATTGTCTGCCAGTGGAAATCACTGGATGAACCGGAACTTATCAGTAGGCAATAACGCAGCTTCTGAAAAACTGAGAGAAACATTTGGTTTCCATGAGGTTCTAGACACAGAAGCAGTAAACAATCATTTCCAAAATGTTGAAAGTCCAAGAGCATCTGGGTGGCATTTTATATATTGGGTAGGAGCCCATAAATGCCAAATCATTCACTAACCTTGAAAACAGCAGGTCAGCATTCAATCACTAATAGGTATGATTATCGACGTAAGAAGTTCCATTTCACTGGCCATTGATTCTGTGAGTCCCTATAGAACATCATAGAAAAGAAAATTTAAGATATTTTTTATTGTTCTTAAAAGAATCTTTAATTGCCTATTTTCTAATTAAATATCAAGCAAGACTGTGAACACACATTGGTTTGGCCTCAGACACTTGATAGGGAGAGGGTTGGAGTTGGTGTCCAGGAAATGAAGGTTGTAATGGGGACTGAAGACAATGGCAATGGTCTCCACAATATTTAACCAGACAAAATCTCTTCTGATCTCATCTTTTCGGATGAGCAGTCTGATCATTTCCAAATGGATGGGTCAAAGAGTTGGTGTTGAGGAAGAAAATAGGAACAAGAGTAGGCCATTCAGCCCCTCAATTCTGAATTAGTGGTGCTGGAAGAGCACAGCAGTTCAGGCAACATCCGAGGAGCAGCAAAATTGATGTTTCGGGCAAAAGCCCTTCATCAGGAATACAGGCAGAGTGCCTGAAGGGTGGAGAGATAAGTGAGAGGAGGGTGGGGGTAGGGAGAAAGTAGCATAGAGTACAATAGGTGAGTGGGTGAGGGGATTGATGTCACACACGCAATGACTTCCTACTGCCGTGTTTGCCACCACTTCCGCCTCCACTAACACCACTCACCTGCATTCTGCTGATATGCCCCCCATAGATCCCACTGTCACCATCCCCACCCCCCCGAATCCTGAGGGGAACACCACACCTGCTCATGACTCCACCCCCATTCCCCCCACCATCACACCCACTCCAGTTATAGGCTCTGCCCCCACTCCCAGCTGCACACCCACACCGGGTCCCAGCTCCCAGCCCTGCCGGGTTTTCACCATCCCTCCGGACCTCCCCCTCACTAAGGAAGAACGATCAGTCCTCAGCAATGGGCTCACCTTCATCCCCCTCTGTCCACGCATCAATGAATTTAATACACGCTGTGACGTTGAACACTTCTTCCTCCGCCTCCGCCTCCGAGCTTACTTTCACAATCAGGACTCCCACCCACCTTCCGAGGACCCCTTCGCCCACCACCAACACACTGCATCTACCTGGACACCCCGCACTGTCCTATTACCCGCCCTCGACCTCTTCATTTCCAACTGTCGCCAGGACATTAACTGCCTCAACCTGTCTACCCCCTCCCCCACTCCAACCTCTCACCCTCACAACGCACAGCCCTCCAATCCCTCTGCTCCAATCCCAACCTCACCATCAAGCCAGCGGATAAAGGGGGCGCAGTGGTAGTCTGGTGCACTGACCTCTACACCGCTGAAGCTAAACACCAACTCGAGGACACCTCTTCCTACCACCCCTTCGACCATGACCCCACCCCCCCATCACCAAATCATCATCTCCCAGACCATACAGAACCTCATCACCTCAGGAGATCTCCCACCCACAGCTTCCAACCTCATAGTCCGGGAACCCGGCACTGCCCGGTTCTATCTCCTTCCCAAGATCCACAAGCCTGACCACCCTGGCTGACCCATTGTCTCAGCATGCTCCTGTCCCACTGAACTCATTTCTACCTACATTGACACTGTCCTATCCCCCCTAGTCCAGGAACTCCCCACATAAGTTCGAGATACCACCCACGCCCTCCAGCTCCTCCAAGACTTCCGTTTCCCCAGCTCCCAAAGCCTCATCTTCACCATGGATATCCAATTCCTCTACACCTCCATCCGCCATGACCAGGGCCTCCAAGCCCTCTGTTTCTTCCTCTCCTGACGTCCCCAACAGTACCCTTCCACTGACACTCTCATTCGTTTGTCCGAACTAGTCCTCACCCTTAACAATTTCTCCTTCGAATCCTCCCACTCCCTCCAGACCAAAGGGGTCGCCATGGGCACCTGTATGGGCCCCAGCTATGCCTGTCTCTTTGTTGGCTACATAGAACAGTCGATCTTCCGTAATTACACCGGCACCACTCCCCACCTCTTCCTCCGCTACATTGATGACTGCATTGGCGCCACCTCGTGCTCCCGCAAGGAGGTTGAGCAATTCATCAACTTCACCAACACATTCCACCCTGACCTTAAATTTACCTGGACCGTCTCTGACACCTCCCTCCCCTTCCTGGACCTCTCCATCTCCATTAATGACGACCGACTTGACACTGACATTGTTTACAAACCCACCAACTCCCACAGCTACCTGGATTACACCTCATCCCACCCTACATCCTGCAAAAATGCCACTCCATATTCCCAATTCCTCCGCCTCCACCGTATCTGCTCCTAGGAGGACCAGTTCTACCAAGAACACACCAGATGGCCTCCTTCTTTAGAGACTGCAATTTCCCTTCCCACGTGGTTAGAGATGCCCTGCAACACATCTTGTCCACATCCCGCCCCTCCACCCTCAGACCCCACCCCTCCAATTGTAACAAGGACAGAAAGCCCCTGGTGCTCACCTTCCACCCTACCAACCTTCACATAAACCAAATTATACGCCGACATTTCCGCCACCTCCAAACAGACCCCACCACCAGGGATATATTTCCCTCCCCACCCCTTTCCGCCTTCCACAAAGACCGTTCCCTCCGTGACTACCTGGTCAGGTCCACGCCCCCCTACAACCCACCATCCCATTCTGGCACCTTCGCAGGAATTGCAAAACCTGTGCCCACACCTCCTCCCTCACCTCCATCCAAGGCCTAAAGGAGCCCTCCACATCCATTAAAGTTTTACCTGCACATCCACCAATATCATTTATTGTATACGTTGCTCCCAATGCGGTCTCCTCTACATTGGGGAGACTGGATCCCTCCTAGCACAGCGCTTTAGGGATCATCTCCGGGACACCTGCACCAATCAACCACACTGCCCTGTGGCCCAACATTTCAACTCCCCTCCCACTCTGCCGAGGACATGGAGATCCTGGGCCTTCTTCACCGCCGCCCTGTCACCACCAGACGCCTGGAGGAAGAACGCCTCATCTTCCGCCTCGGAACACTTCAACCCCAGGCCATCAATGTGGACTTCAACAGTTTCCTCATTTCCCCTTCCCCCACCTCACCCCAGTTCCAAACTTCCAGCTCAGCACTGTCCCCATGACTTGTCCTACTGCCTATCTTCTTTTCCACCTATCCACTCCACCCTCCCCCCCGACCTATCACCTTCATCCCCTCCCCCACTCACCAATTGTACTCTATGATACATTCTCCCCACCCCCACCCTCCTCTCACTTATCTCTCCACCCTTTAGGCACTCTGCCTGTATTCCCGATGAAGGGCTTTTTCCCGAAACGTAGATTTTGCTGCTCCTCGGATGCTGCCTGAACTGCTGTGCTTTTCCAACACCACTAATCCTGAATCTAGTTTCCAGCATCTGCAGTCATTGTTTTTACCATTCAGCCCCTCAAACCTAACTCTATGCAGCCTTTGAGTTCTTGCATTACCTGTGTGCATTGTGGCCCGGCGGTGCGAATTTTAAGGTCACCTGTGAATGCTATTTTCAATTTTCAATAGATGGCTATTTTCAATTTTCTATAACCAATAGGATAGCCAAGAATACTTGTGACCAACTGTAAGCTGCAAGCATTTCACAAGCAAGGTACTTTAATCTGCATTGCGAAAGTGCCTGTTTAATGCAATTGCCCCATGAGGGCCTCATGTCACTCACATGTGGAGCTCATGTACTCAAACAGAAAATACCCACTGGCCCCACATTCTGAAGGTGGTTGTGGCTATCTTCCATTTCCTGTGCACATGAGAATAGAAGATAATGGAGGTCACGTTTAGCAGAGTGAATCACAGGCACTGTGTGGTCATCAATGCTCTCCCCCAAAAATCCCATTGCCCAACCCCTCACCCCCGAGCCTTCATGCTCCTTTTATCCTGGCACTCCTTAACAAACCCCCTTGAGTACTGAACATCTGATCAATACCTCAGCATGTTCCCACACATTATTTTCAACTACATCTCCATCTCTCAACATTACCAACCTATGACATGAATATGCTGGTCTACTTTTTGGTCTCGAGTACAGACCTCAGCAAACACTGACCAATGCTAAATATCCTTTTGTTGTTCCACAGCATCTCCTTTATACGTGACCTTTCTGCATGCCTCTTGTCTCTCTCCACAACCCTCTCCCACCACCTAGTCCTACCCAATGAGGCTCTGCATCTTGATTGACCTGATGATGACTAGAGCTGATGTTCATGCTTTATTGGGAACTTCCCCAGCAATCATTGTCTCCCCATTTGCTTCTGCTTGTGATATACTTTTAATGTTGTCTTACTCGTTCCTCTATTTCAGTGTATCCTCAGACCACTTTTCTTACTCTGAGATCCTCATGTACCTCCACATTGTTTTGGCAAGAGAGTCATGGTATCAGTTAATGGAGTTGGCAGATCTCATTGTGAGATCTTTCATCCTAATATGTTTTTCTAGCTTTGATTTCACAAGCAAATTATCTGATCTGATCTGATTACACAATGAACACATTATCCTTTCATCTGCTGTATAAGACTATATCTCACTTTAAGTGAAGGCCTCAAAACTCCCAACCAATCTCTAGATTGTTCTCCGCGAATGGTAACAGAATTATTGGTAAGGGGTCTCCAAGTACCTCCACCCAAAGTGTAAGTTCTCTCGGGGACATTCTGCCCTCTGTTCTGCAAAGTGAATAACAGGTATGTAATTGAAATATGGGTGTGCCGTATCCTTCATGAGGTACTGGCATATTTGATTGTCTTTATTGGTCAGAGTATTGAGCATAGGAGTTGGGAGGTCATGTTGCGGCTGTACAGGACATTGGTTAGGCCACTTTTGGAATATTGCATGCAATTCTGGTCTCTGTCCTAACGGAAGGATGTTGTGGAACTTGAAAGGGTTCAGAAAAGATTTACAAGGATGTTGCCAGGGTCGGAGGATTTGAGCTATAGGGAGAGGTTGAATAGGCTGGGGTTGTTTTCCCTGGGGCAACAGAGGCTGAGGGTGATCTTATAGAGGTTTACAAAGTCACAAGGGGCATGGATAGGATAAATAGAGAAAGTCTTTTCCCTGGGGTGGAGGAGTCCAGAACTAGAGGGCATAGGTTTAGAGTGAGAGTGGAAACATATAAAAGGGACCTAAGGGGCAACTTTTTCATGCAGTGGGTGGTGCATGTATAGAATTAGCTGACAGAGGTAGTGAAGGAGGCTGGTGCAATTACAACATTTAAAAGGTATCTTTGAAGGGTATATGAATAGGAAGGGTTGGTTGGGTGGATGTGGGTTGGGTGCTCGCAAGTGGGACAAATTAGGTTGCGATATCTGGTCGGCATGGATGAGTTGTTTCCGTGCTGTACATCTCTATGACTCTGTGATCGTATGAACTGTAAAGGTTTATTACATGGTGGTTGTTATTGAGCTATCCTATCTCTGAGATAAATGAGAGTCTCCACGAGACATCTGGCTCAATCTAAAATTAAGTCCACATTACTTACTGAAATGTTCTCATACATGCAACAATTTTAAGCTGAACTCACTGGACAAACCTGTACAAGTCTGGCTAGCTTGTACACCTTCATATCCTGATGAATGGAGCTTTGCTTTTGATGTCAGTTAAACCGTTCAGATAATAACTACCTTACTCAACATTCTGCTCCTGCTCTCTCAGGAAGCAGGACAAGCTCACCATGCTCTCCCCACCCACCTAGAGGATTCTGTGAATTATGGTTCAGCTCTTCTAAGTCTCTCTTCCATTTTGGTCCTCTCTGGTATGTGACAACCCCTTCTGCATCACTCAAAAGTAGCCACAATGTGGTTTGCTGACCACCCTTTAAATCCCACACCCTAATGCATCATCCCATGTCCTTGAACTAACTATTGTCCCTAGCTGAGGGAGGATCCCACTTTTGGCTGCCAAAGGATGGTTTCCACTGTGAAAGAGGTTAGGACTTGACATTATCCTGGACATCGCAGAGACTGAGTTTTTTCTTAGACAGGATAATTCTGCCATTTTATGTTTGTATATTAGTTAAAAAGAATCACTTTATTTTGTTTCTGTCACTCATGCTAGCAGAACATATTCGCAGAGGTTTTAGGATAATCATATAAATTATCTGACAAAGTGCTCTGAAGATAGCAAGTGATTAAACTGAGATGATTCCTAACAAGCAATGAAATGGCCCCTTATTAGGCAAGCATATCAAGCCATGGTTAACTTTGTGAGTTAGGATTGGTGAACTGGTGAGTAATAGGCTCTGATATACGCAGGGGCTTTTGTCATTCCAAATATATGGTTCAAGTGGCCAACAGCAGTTCACAAGCTATTTTTTAAAGCAATTTAAGTCACTGTGACAGACAATTTCTAAAAGCTACTAAATCAAGTAACTTCTTATCTGCTGGGTTCCCCACCCCAGGCCAAACTTTCTCAGACTTTGACCTGCCACCCTGAAGAGCCTAATACCTTTCCTTGTTTCCCTGATCTTTCTCGGCAATTGTTAATCCTCTGAAAACATTCCACTTTACTTACATTGAGTCTTTTTAAAACACAGACCTCTAAATGTCAATTTGATTTTTAAAACCCTAGCTGTCTGAATATTATTTGTGTGTACTGTTATTAGGATGAGTAATGTCAAGGGAAGTGCGCAGTGAACTTGGCTCAGAACTAACATGTATTGACTTGAAGTACATTGATTAGCCAGTGGCAAGTGAGCTAGGGGCATAGCTTTCTCCTTTTATCAACTATATTGCAAAGAGGAGGTATAACCTCAAGATACTAGCGTAACAATGATATTAACAGTTCCTGAAATAATTGCTTCAATTCCCTTTCACAAAATAGCTTTCAGCATTTTAACACATGGCCCAAAAAAAGAAAAATGAGTTATTCCATGTGGAATGCCTGTCAATGCCATGTTTTCTTCTGCATCAAAAAAAAGGAAAGTCTAAGGTTTTCTTTCTTAAACTGGATGTAACAAATGGACTGACCCAGAATCATACAGTAGCCTGCAGCACAAGCTCCCGGTCCCCTACCCATTTCCTCCAAGTTCAGAAGCACCATGCTGCTTTTTACCTTTCGTCCACTGTCCCCTATAATTATTGAGGGGGTGATCATCCCTGCATTCGTGTGGAAGAAGTTATTCAGACAAAATGGACAGGGTTCTCATGCTGTTGGAAATTATCCTGAGGTAAACTAATGATATCCTTCACCCCGGCACACAATGCCACTGTGTGCAGCTGGAGGCAGCTGTCCATGCAGTCTGACTGATTTGACAGATATCACTGAGTGAGCCTGAAGGAGACTGTGGCATAGAAGTTCCAGACAGTAATGACTTTTGTCTCCATAGGCAAAGGCCAGATCCCCTAATGAAAGTTACTATTGAATCAGCTTTCACTACCCTTTCAAGAAGCACATTGTACGTTGTAACAGATCACTACATAAAAAAGAAATGTTGCATTTCTATGGCTAATTTAGCCAGTTATCCTAAATATCTGCCTTGTGTTAACAAACACCAGTGGAAATCATTTTTCCTTATTTACTTGATAATATGCCCACATAATCTTGACTGCATCTATTAAAATTCCCTTTGACCTTGGCTAATTTCCAACAAGAGCAATCTCAACTTTTTGAGCCTTTCACCCTTAATCAAGTCCTTTGTACAATTCTGGTAGACTGGCTTTGTGCCCGCTTCAAGATTTTGACATCCTTCCCAAAGTATACAGTCCAAAATGTAACTTATTAAAAAAATCTCATGCTTTATGTGTCTATTTAGAAATGCATGGGTCCTATAATTGCTTCATCTGTTCCAATATCAGAGCTGATTGTCTGAGCCCACAGACCCAGCTTGTGCATCCCTTTAACCTATGAGACTATGAGGTAGTTTGACACTCTGAAGGGTGTATAGATAATCTTTCTGATTCATGGCACTCGCTGAACAGGCAATATGAGGTTCTGTCGAGGAAATACAGTTTACTAGAGAAAGGATTAGAATAGCGGAACACCTAATTATTGCTCATAGGTAAAGCAACAACTGCTGATCCAACAATTAAAGAAAGATTTGGATGAACCTAATGACAGATGCAGACTGACCTGTACGATTTTGTGTTCAGTAGCCATAGATACCTAAAATTGTTAGTTAACAATTCGTGAATAATCTTAAGATAATTTATTATGCTTATTAAGAAACAATAGGTAAGATGTGATACATTAACAAAATAGATGGGAACAGTATATAACCCATGTGGTTCACTGACTCACAGACTTGGTGATTGGTTGGCGCAGATTTGTTGATCTCAATAGCTCATGATGCTCTTCAGCTTAAGTGTTAGGGAACTCTCCCATGGGTCTTCCTCCATCTTTCTTGGTTCATCTTCCATCTGAACAGGTAAGTTGTCTGGTGACAACTGCCCACTGACAAATTGTAAAATTATCTCCAAGTACTTGCTAACATGCTTAATTTCTAGCGGCTGGTAGTTTATCTTATGTCAATCACTTGTTTGAACCTTTATGACTAATGAATACAGCCCAGGTACTTAAGATGTCAGTATGGTCACCTCCTCCCCAATGTCTATTGCCTATCATAAGGTCAGCCTTTTACTTTGTAAAGGGTCAGTTCTTGGTCCATTTTAAATGTGCACACATAAGGAGGTATACAAAACAGACTTCTGGCTAAGTTAGGAATACCCACATGGGTGTCTGAACCAACAGACCCCTACTGCTTCAGGGACTGTTTATGGGTATTTCCAGAAACAGAAAGAAAATTGTTTCACTGTTGAGGTAGCCTGATGTTCACCTGTCAATTTTTATTTAGTATTTCTATACAAACTGTTATTAGCATTTCACTTTTGGAATTAAGTTGCCATCATGGTATTACCACAATTGAATCCCTCACCATCAATATTCTTGGGGACTCCATTGTGAACTGGAATAGCCATATAAATATTGTGGTTAAAAAGAAAGCAAGTCGAAAGCCTGCCCAACATCTACAAGGCACATGTGAAGAATGTGTTGGAATATTCTCTACTTGCCTGTCTGATTGCAGCTCCTACTACACTCACAATACTCAGCAGTATCCAGAACAAGGCAGCTCACTTGTTTGAGACCCATTAATATTTGATCTCTTCAGCAGCAGCACCACACCGTAACAGCATTAAGTAACATCTATATGATGTAGTGCAATAACTCCCTAAGTGTCCTTCAACAGTACCTTCCAAACCTACGATTTGGAGATGCCAGTGTTGGACTAGGGTGTACAAAGTTAAAAATCACACAACACCAGGCTATAGTCCAACAGGTTTAATTGGAAGCACACTAGCTTTTGGAGCAACGCTCCTTCATCAGGTGATAGTGGAGGGTTCAATCCTAACACACAGAATTTATAGCAAAAATTTACAGTGTGATGTAACTGAAATTATACATTGAAAAATTGATTGTTAAGTCTTTCATCTGTTTGAATACCATGAAAGTTTCATTTCTTTTGTGTGTAAATCACAAAACCTTTTTTTAAATGTTGAATTCTCAGGTTAGCTGTTAACAATGGGTGATAGCTAGACAATATGTTGAAGGTGTTAGCCCCCTGTGTTCTCTGTCTATGCCATGATGTTTAGATTGATTCTACTCTAAAAAGTGAGATAACGTTGTCTATCTTATACATTGCAGGCAGGGATGCCCAGAGGCATGGTACACTGGGGAAACTGAGCAAAGGCTACGACAACGGATGAATGGGCACCGCACAACAATCAACAGACAAGAGGGTTCCCTCCCAGTTGGGGAACACTTCAGTGGTCCAGGACATTCAGCCTCGGACCTTCGGGTGACCATCCTCAAAGGCAGACTTCGGGACAGGCAGCAGCGAAAAGTGGCCGAGCAGAGGCTGATAGCTAAGTTCAGTACCCATAGGGAGGGCCTTAACCGGGACCTTGGGTTCATGTCACATTACAGGTGACCACTATACATACATGCAGACACTCCTACACACACACACACACACACACTCCTATACACACATACACACGGACACACATATACACAGATGCGCACACAGACACCCACACACACCCTTACAGACACACACACTCCGACACTCACACATGCACCCCCTCACAGACTTAAGACCCTCTACACTCAGTACACACATATGTACACTTTCTCACACTCACAACTCCCAACCCAGACAGACACACACCCCCATGCACACATATATTTTGTGGGGTGAATTTGTACTTGCAGGGTTACATTGTACTTTGCTCAAAAACTGCATGAATTCATCTAAAACTGTGTTTAATTTTTAATTCCAAACCTATGAAGGACAAGGGCAAAGACAGCACCTGTGAGAACACCACCTGCAAGTACTCCTTTATGCTTCTCACCATCCTGTCATGGAACCATATCATAGGTCCTTCAGTGTCGCTGAGTCAAGGTCCTTCCGAAAAGTATTATAGGTGTCCTTACACCTCAAAGACTATAGTTGTTTAAGAAGGTAGCTCATTAGCATCTTCTTCAAGGCAATTAGGGATGGACAATAAATACTGGCTTTACCAGTGATGTCCACATCCCATGAATGGATATAAAAGAAACTTATTCTTAAAGGTATCATTTATTAAAAGCCCCATTTCTTACAAATGCATGTCCTCAAAATAGGTCAACTAAATATGCTTGCTGATGTTTGTAAGTATACTTCTGAATTAATCCTTAAAAGATATTTAGTGATTATGGACATTTAATCAAAGCAAAAGTAGAATCACAAGTGGATAATGTCCATTGCAGACATTAGTTAAATAAGGAAGTTTAATGAACTGATGTCTTCATAAAAGAGGTATGTGTATACTAAAGCGGAATATGGTGTAATAATCAATAAGGCTGAACATGACAAAGCAAAATACTTGTGGAGTCAGTTACTTTGCCACTATCAAACAAAGACACCTGCAGAAGGACATTTTGCATTACAGTTAAAGTTTACAATATTACAACTAACTCAGTCACCTCACATGAAATTTATCTGTGCTATTTTAGTCTTGTTGTCCTGTAAAATGAGCTCGATAACATCTTTTTGCACATACAGGAGAATTTTGCAGGATACTTACAGATATTGTTGCAGCAATTTAAAATTATATTCTGCACTATTCCCCAGAAAATAATATCATGAATGGAGAATATTACTCAACACATGACATAGCAAGTTGCCTTTTCAGAAGAGTAGTACAAGGAGTGACTAAGACATGATGATTAATTTAGATTATCCTCATAAGTGTCACTTCCTTCTGTTAACATTATCATACATCAATGATATGACTGAGAAAACTAAGAGAAGTTGCAGAGAAGATTTGTCAGTCACTGGAGGTTTATTAGGATAATATTAGGTCTGAAGAACTAGCTTTGAGGAGAGATATGAGGAATTGGATTAATCTCCTTATAGCAACAAATAACAAGGTAAGTTCTAATGGAGGTAATTCAAATTTCTGGGGAGATTTCAGAGCAGAAGCTGTGAGAAACTCTGAACTCTAGATTGGTAATCAAAGGTGGCATATTTAAAAATAATTGGCATAAGAAGAGAGGACAAATGAAGAGAAACATTTTCACACAGCCAGTAGTGACAAGCTGGTATGAAATACTGAAAAGGGGATGGAAGCTGACTTAATAGGAATTTATAATAAGTAATTGGACATGTCTTTTAAGAGAACTGATTTTAAGGATTGCAGATGAAATACTGGGGAGTGGTATGAAATTGAAAAACTCTCTTTCAAGTTGTCAGCATAGGCACAACCAACTGAAAGGGTTTCTTCCCTGCTGTTGAATTATTCTATTGTGAAAAGACCCTTCTTCTGTGCCTACAACCGGGGAACCATTTTAATGAGAAACTAAAATTACTCAAAATAACTTTGTTCATGATCCTCAGTTGATTTCTGAATGATGTTCTTCAGCAGGGGTGGCACGGTGGCACAGTGGTTAACACTGCTGCCTCATGGCACCAGGGACCCAGGTTCAATTCCAGCCTCGGCCGACTGTCTATGTGGAGTTTGCACATTCTCCCCGTGTCTGCGTGGATTTCCTGCGGGTGCTCTGGTTTCCTCCCACAGTCCAAAGATGTGCAGGTTAGGTGAATTGGCTGTGATACATTGCCCATAGTGTTCAGGGATGCACATGAGCCAGGGGTAAATGTAGGGGAATGGGTCTGGCTGGGATACTCTTCAGAGGGTTGGTGTGGATTTGTTGGGCCGAAAGGCTTGTTTCTACACAGGATTCGAAAAATCTACCAATAGAAGTATAATGTGACAGCCGTCTATAATGATACCCCACACATTGCTCTTAAGATGTTATTAGCTAATTTGGAAAATGATGTTGCCTTGGCTTAATTGCTTTCAATATCTGGTGCTGAATTTCCAAGATATTAGGAAATATGTGGAGACTGATTAGGCATGAAAAGTAGTTAACAGTTGGCTGGTTGAGTAACCATTACACTCTCAATGATTATTATCTAAATAGCACGTTCAGGGATCTGAAATGTATCATTAGCATGACTTCAACTACTAATTCTAAGAGGACTACTTACTGTGGATTAGCTGCATTAATTGTGTACATTATAATGGGTTATAAACCCATGAACGGTACACAAGGGAATGACCCACAGATCATTGGTGTAAAGGTTATTTTAAGACATTTTCTTAAAATAATTATATATCACTGACGCCTATAATTCAAAATCATTGTCTTTCTGTCCCTACATAACTAGCATTTAAAAACTAAGGAATTGGGTACAGGGCATAGTCACTGGGAATTTGATTTTTTTTTACTAGAGGTGAGATTTCGCATTGTACAGTGCTCTTTGAAAGTGTCTGTCACTGTTAAATAGCCCTGAAAATGTTTTTCAGTTGTCTGCACGCCTTAACAAGATTTTAAAACCTAAAGCTCAAAATCACCTAATCTCTACTTCCTGATTTATCTCATCTGTCCCTCACATTCTTCTTAGCCGTGGGACTTCAGCAAGCTTTTCTCAATAAGAACAATACATCTCTCCTACAGGCAATGCAGTAACATACAATTTTCAGAAGGATCATCATTACCAAGTAACCAAGCTATATAATTCCACAGAACTTTAGAGCAGCAAAATTTGATAGAGTAAAAGGCCTCTATGTCCATCTTATTTAAGCGAGCTCCTCACACAAAAACAATCCAAAACTTTCTGACTGGTCTGTTTCCTTCCTATTATCCTGTATTACTTTTACATAAAATACTGATGTAATTTTCCTTTTAAAATGCAATTGTCTTTGCTTCAACTGCTCACTGTAAAGTTGTTTCCTTACTGTCTAGTTGTCTAGAGACAAGCACGGAGGATGCTGGAGAAACTTTTCAGGACTGGCATCATCTGCAGAGAGAAAATCAGAGGCAATGTTAAATAACTTGGTTCTTCTTCAGTCATACCAGACTGAACATTAACTCTCTTTCTCTCTCCAAAGATGCTGCCAGACCTGCTGAGTTTCGCCAATGTTCTCTGTGCGTTTTCAGATTTCCAGCACCCACCATATTTTGCCTTTCTTTATTGTATAGAGACCTGGATTACTGATGTGGAGGTGTAATTTCAAATCCTACCTTGACAGGAGGAGAGAAACTGTAGGAGCAGCCTGGAATAAAAATATACAGTGAGATAGTATTCTCCAATTTTGCACAGATATAAAACTACAAGTGTATAATATAAATAGTAATCGCTTATAGCATAATGTCAGTGTAGGTCAGAAGGATTGGATTCAAGTCTGGCTTGCTCCAGAGATGTGACACAAATTGTCTGACCAGGTTGATGAAAAACATCTGTAATACATATATGAAGATTTACCCATTATGTCATTCTGAAGTGAGATATGAGAAGCGATATCAGGACTGAGAAAGAATGCACAATTTTGTATAAACATAGAATAACAGGATATATTTCAACAGAATATTGAAATATTTTCAATGGCTCAGCGATTAGCACTGCTGCCTCACAGTGCCACGGATCCGGGTTCAATTCCCACCTTAGGCAACTGTCTGTGTGGAGTCTGCATGTTCTCCCTGTGCCTGCATGGGTTTCCTCTGGGTGCTCCGGTTTCCTCCCACAATCCAAAGATGTGCAGGTCAGATGCATTGGCCATGCTAAATTGCCCACGGTGTTAGGTGTCTTGGTAAATGTAGGGGTCCGGATGGATTACACTTCGGAGGGTCGGTGTGGACTTGTTGGGCCAAAGGGCCTGTTTCCACACAGTAGCGAATCTAATCGAGAATGAAATGTGAATTAATGCATTTTTCAAGAAAAAATACACTTTAAATAGTACAATAACATTTTGGAAATTAAAGAGAAATGGAGAGATTTTGGTATGCAGGTGACAGTATAAGTAGATAGGTTATTTGAAAAGACAAATGGAATTCTTGGTTTTTTTTCTATCTAGGGGTACATAATGCAAAAAGAAGGAATTTATAATGAATTTGAACAAGCTGTTATTTAAACTCCAATACTCTGTATAGTTTTTGACACAGGGTAATGGGAAATCAGTGGTTGGTATTGTCAGTGAAATGATAACAGGAGCAACTACATTTATGGCACTGATGCAAAAACTAAGCAGATAACGGAAAAAAAACAGTGCAGAGTGGTTGATGTTAAATATGTGGTACCCATGTGTCTATATGTTCTTGAGACCTAAGACAACCTAAAGCAGGCACCTCAAAGCACTGGAAAATAAACAGTGCTTTCACAAGACCTTCAATTTGATTGGCAAGGAAGGTGATCCAACACTAATGTGCTCTCCCAAGCCAACATGCATGCACCTCTCAGAACTAGCTTTAGTCATTCATATGCCTGACCAAGATTCCTGAAGCAGCTGTTCTACTTGTGGCAGGAGAATCCCAAGGGAAGAACAGAAATACTATGTACAATATCTTGGAATTTTGTGGCTTGTGACCAACCGAAATGGAGAAGACTCATTCAGGAGACACATTGTTGGGAACACGCAGACAACAAGTTGAGATGTCGGAGGGTGCATACTAACTCTCAATCAACCGATTGGCTCTACCATCCAAACACCAACTTCTAAAGCTGTGGCAGATTTTGAAGATTGTGCATTGGAAGTATCATCCATCTGAGAAACCATCAAACCAGAGTGGAATCAAGTCATTATTGATCTTGAGGGATTTTCTAAAAAAAAATTCTCCACTGCAACGTAGTCTATATCTTCAACAGGAAGAAGTTGTTTAAAATAAGTGGACAAATTCTATTAGCCGAAGTTAGCCCAGGTTGAACTTCATGGCCTGACGTATCCCC
Source organism: Chiloscyllium plagiosum (assembly GCF_037043375.1). Classification (NCBI taxonomy): domain Eukaryota; kingdom Metazoa; phylum Chordata; class Chondrichthyes; order Orectolobiformes; family Hemiscylliidae; genus Chiloscyllium; species Chiloscyllium plagiosum. The sequence continues at coordinate 119,744,761 of NW_028270142.1, read as the reverse complement.
ATTCTGATCATAAGTATCGGTGGCCAGCCTTGGTTCAGTGGGAATGCGGGAGGTCATGCCAGAAGCAGCACCATGCATACATAGAAATGAGATATTAACCTTGGTAAGCTGAAACACAGGACTACTTTAATTTCAAAACAACTTAAGCATAGGTCTATGCGACCCCACAATAAAATGATCAGATCTAAGCTTCCCATTCCTGCCACATCCAGTCATAAACTGTGGTGCATAAATAAATAACTCACTGGAAAATCAAGCTCCCCAAATATTCTCATTCCATGGAGGACCCTATGTGATGATGATGCTCCTTTAACAAGGTTATGTTGTCCTTGGCTTTTTCTTCAGAGAGATCATAAAAGCAATGATTTTGAAAAGTCTGGCTTGGAAGAGTTTTAGGGCCAATTTGATTATAGCTAATAGATACTGCCTCAGATAAAAGGCTTTCAAGTTTAAAAAAAAAACACTTGTACAATAAAAGGGGAGTGGTCAGTTCTCCCAGCTCAGCTTTTCTCTGGTTTGATTTGGTTTTTAGTAGTCTGGCTGTACAGTGAAAGCAGTCAGGACATTGTGAAGCTGCTGTACCCAAAGAAGAAAATGATCAGATTTGTGGGCGGCACGGTGGCACAGTGGTTAGCACTGCTGCCTCACAGCGCCTGAGACCCGGGTTCAATTCCCGCCTCAGGCGACTGACTGTGTGGAGTTTGCACGTTCTCCCCGTGTCTGCGTGGGTTTCCTCCGGGTGCTCCGGTTTCCTCCCACAGTCCAAAAAGATGTGCAGGGTCAGGTGAATTGGCCATGCTAAATTGCCCGTAGTGTTAGGTAGGGGGTAAATGTGGGGGTATGGGTGGGTTTCGCTTCGGCGGGTCGGTGTGGACTTGTTGGGCCGAAGGGCCTGTTTCTACACTGTAATGTAATCTAATCTAATCTAAAGAAGGTACAGGCTGATCTCCTCTCTCTATGACATCTCTCCTGTAAGAGCCTGCGTTTGATTTTACATTTTGTGCCGAGGGATGTTTAGGGGAATTGTTTCAAGTATTTGGAACAGCATCATTAACTTGGGGTAATCTGTTGCGTTTTCTGGTAGGTTATGTTATTCTGTGTTCGTTTCTCTTTTGTTTGTGTTTCATTCGGTAATCTTGTAAATAAATTCTGTTTTGTTTAAAACTGAGTAGTTTGACCAACTGCATTTCTCCTGGAATATCCACTTATACCTGCTTAAAACAACTGGCAAAATTAGGGCTTGGGCTACCTTCTTGAAATGTTTTGAGGGGGTCTGGTCTGCTCCATAACACCCTAGCATATCAAAGTAGTGGGTCTAATCTAAAAAAGACAAAGCTAAAACAATTTTATCTTCAGACAAAAGTAATAAATCAATGATCCATCTCAATCTCTTACTGAGGCCATCAACATCACAGATGCTAGCTTCAGTTCGACTCATTCCAAACGATATCAAAAAATGGCTGAAAGTCTGCATTCCCAAAACAATGCTGATTATCATTACTGAGAGAACTCTGTACATATACTGATCTTCTGGCTTCTCTCTTATCAGTGGCCACTAAACACTTTGACTTCAATACATAATCAGTTCTAATCAGTTTCAGGCACTCACACAAACAGATATATCGCCACTTAACCATACACAATGTATAACACATATTGATTTCCACATTACACTACTCAGCAGTAACAAGGGATTGATAGCAGTGTCAAAGTGTCAGCAGAAATTACGTCACACTTTCCTAGCCTTTGTTCAATAAAAATAACACTAGTAGCAGACATATCAATACCTATCAGGAGTAATGAATTAATAAATGTCACAAGAGAATGGGAATTTGGTTATTGTTCGCTCTGGCTTCCTGAAAGCCCTACTCATTATTCTCCTGTGCGGACTGGTCAGATAAAGTAATTTAATCAATCAAACCTCACAAACCTCAAATGGATTTCTTGGCCAACAGCCAGTATATAGACTTCATCTGTCATTCAGTCATTTTACAGACTGCTTGGGTTCTCAATTTTTGATATTGTCAGATAATTTGAACTCAACAGCTCTGCACGCCTATGTTTTACTCTTTATTCTCATTCTCAGCTACTCACTTTCTCTCTTTCTCCAAGCAACTTTTCTCCTATCCAGAATGGAAGTTATTTAGATTATGATGTCTTTTCACAATAGCTTGCTCGCCTCACCCCTGTGTCAATTGTTTGAGTCAGCCAAAAGACAGGCAAACCTAGATTTCCACTGCCAGCCTGAGATTGAGGTAGTTTAAATCTGGTGGCCAGTAGAATGAAATTGGCAATAATGCCATCTAAACAGTGACAGAAAATAGCTTTTGTGAGTAGGTGGTGTCATGTGGACTCAATCTGTGTGGTACCTCACTTAAATAGTCGTTTGCAATCAAAACTATCTACCCTGCCATTATCTGAAGCTTCCAGGATATAATTTCAAAAGGATGCCTTTGCGAAATGGCTATTAAGAATTGTAATGGACATGTATTAACGTTGTTTTTCAGACCAGCAATTGCATTCAATTAATTCTGTTGAAACCTTGTTATATATTTTCAGCTTTGACTTTTATGCTGGATATTTTTGGTCAGATGCACTAAGCCAGATAGTACTCATATCAGATGACCTGCTCTTTATGTCTGTAGCAATATGAATTCTACATTCTCATGACTTATCACAGGGCTTTATTAAACTATTTTAAAAGATGGTAAAAGAGGACATGCTGTTGGAAGTCAGGTTCCATATTCATGTCATCTGACATTAGCATGAGATGTCACAAGTTCATTGGCTTTCTTGTAGATATGTATATACTTAACCCTTTACCCTACATCTCCCAGATTCACTTGTTATGATACACCATTTACTCTTATCACTTAATCATGAATATTCAACTCTTTATTCCCACTTTCACACCCCCTGTATTATACACACAAAATTCTGTCTGATTTGAGGCAGTAATTTTCATTTGCAGGCTGTCTCGAAGGTTGTCCAGAAAGATGGACTCCCTTTTTCTTTTTTGGAAGAATGGAGTGAAATAACACCCCCTCTGCGGGCAAGAACATTTCTCAAACTCCACCAAAAGTGAGAAGTGCATCTTTATGGTTCAATGTCTAGGTGGACCTTGAAGTTCACTGCTGAATGCTTCCAATCACTGCTGAGCTTTCCTTCAGATATTTCCCCACTTTTGGCCTCAGATCACTGGACTGATGAATGTGGTTTATCTGTAACAGAAGATTGACTTTATGCTTCACTTCAGATAGTCCTTGTTTCTTGCCTCTGATCCCATGGGTCTGCTCACTGCTGTGAGGTCTACAGTCTAATGAGTGAAGGCTGACAGATTTTATTGATTATAGCTATTTATAAGTCAGAGTTAAAGGGGGTATGCTGTAATAAATTAATTAAATATGATTTCCATTTCACAAAACCATGTTTCTTCTCCCTGATTACCTTGAACTTTTCTGAGTATCCTGTTATAATATTGTTAACAAAAGCTTTAAACATCAACCCTATGATAGACGTTAACCTAACAGGCCTGTAGTTTTCTATTTTATGACTCCTTCCATTTTTAAATAACAGAGTTACTTGCACTATTTTCCAAACTACCAGAGTATTCACGAAATCTAGGGAAGTATGAAAAATTAAAACCAATACATCAACTATCTCACTAACCATTTCTTCTAACACTGATGAAGTTGATCAGGCCCCAGGCATTAGTCTACCTGCAGCTCCAAAACTTTATTCAGGACCACTTCCCTGGTGATGATAATTTTCTTGAATTCCTCCCTTCCCTACACCTCCCGATTTACAACAGCAGTCGGATCTAATATAACACGATAGTTCTGTTCTCGTGCAATCTTGCATTATAAGAAAATCGCGTAATAGCCATGCCATTTAAACTAATGGGCCTGGAATCATTTCATACTCAATACAGGTAAGGAAAGTTCACATTCTGCAAATAATGGTTTAAATTCTTTAATCGCATTAAAGCCAATTTGTGCTGAAGAAACAGGCGTTAAAGCAGAATCGACTGTAATTCTGGAATGACATTTGTATCCTCCATGTACAGTATGTGTCATTCATTTATGTGTCATCACCCTTAGTTTGCATTATTAATTTCTAAAATTCCTCTTACCTTATTAACTCTTCTCCTTTTTAATAGTATATATAAATTCTTATGAACTGCATTGATATTTCTAGCTATGTTACTAATAATGTAACATTTCCCTCTTTATTAAGTTTTGGTCATGCTTTGCCATTTTTCATCATCTATCCAATCTCGTGACCTTCTGATATCTTTACATGATTATATGTTTTTCTTTTAAGTTTGACACAATCTTTAATTTTTTTTAATGGAATAGAAGGGATGGGTCCTCACCTTGGAAATTTTGTTTCTCATTATAATGTGTCTATTCTGAGTACTCTGAAATAGCCCCCAAACACCTGCTATTGCAACACTATTGACCAATCCCCTAGACTATGGACATATGAAATACAAACTTGCTTCTCAACTAGAAAAAGAAAATGTGCAATTGCAGTACAAGACACTAGTGAATCTATACAGCCTGGAAAACCAGTGTCTTCAGGAATTTTGGACATGAAAAAAAAACATTTTGAAGCAGATTTTTGCATGGACCCCAATTCCACTTACTAGTCACTCTCTAATGGTTCCTGCCAAAATCCAGACCATTGCCTCCCATGACAAGTTCCTTCAAATCAATGTAATGGAGGGAATGATATTTTTTATGTGGATGCCACTGCTAAAATACCCACCAATCCCATACCTAATCGCAAGAAGCAACATACACTACTTTCAAAAAGAATGAAATGGAGGCTAGAAGATTCTGAATAGTTGAGTTTCTCATGACAATTGATCAGAAGCAGTTGATTGTTGTAAGGAGAATGTTTTTAGAGCATAGCCCAATTTTTATATTTTCTTGTATTTTCTGCCCAATTTACTCACACATCTTCATGCTAGCTTTTATACCACATTTCATAATGTTTCTCATTGTGTCTACACTCATTTGCCTCATTTGCCATTTCAAAAGCTATTTTCTCTCACTTTTCTGTATTAAACTGCCTGTATCAACTGTCTGTTTATCCTGTTTTCCTGTGTCTTCCTGAATAATTTTATTCGAATGCTAACTGCCTTCAAGTCCCTAATTGTTTGTGCCACTAGAAAATGTTGCTATTGCAATCTCCCCACCACCCCATGCCCAATCCAAATCACCTATATATGAAAAAGATAAATGAAACCAGCATGAGAGTTTAACATTACCAAACCTTCCCCACTTCAAACAAGGCCTTAAAGCAAAGATTATTTAATGCAGTGTCGCTTGAAGTGATGCTGCACAAGCTTACTCAGCCAAAGAATGGGGCAGACAGTGCAGCCAGACACTATCTGGATGGCCTCCTGGGTTTGTTTTGATGAATATCCTTGATAAAACCCATGCAGGTCATGAAGGAACAAGCAGAAGTGTTCTTTGGTGTTGGCGAATTGATGCAGCCTGCTGGAAGTGGCATTATGTGAACAAATCTTTCTCCCATTGTGTGCTAATCTTTCGGTAAATGTGAACATCTACTAATAATGTGTTTCTATGATGTGCAACACATTTCTTTCTTCATTTCAATAAATTATGTTCAATTTATCGCAACGTATCTTTGCCAAATTTATTGTGACTGCCGGAGATTAAAGTACAAATTATGAAATGCAGACCAATGTTTTCTCAAAGTATAAAGTTTACAAATTTATTGAAAGCTCATGTTTCCAATTTCTTGATAGTGATAATATGAAGTTTTTTTTTCTGGTCCAGGCCACGAGAATACTAGCCCAGTTTCATGATGAATTAAAAAGCCTCAGCTTGTTGGATTAATTGATCTATATCTTTGGTAGCAACCATGGTTACAAAATATTCAAAGATGGCAACACAAACAAAAAGTATTCAGGAAGAACTTCTGAATGTACACGATCATCAATTCCTCCTCCCACTCAGCCAAGGCACATCGCTGGGACATCCGCACCAACCAAACCACTGCCCTGTGGCTGAACAATTCAACTTCCCCTCCCATTCCACCTAGGACATGCGGGTCCTGGGCCTCCTCCATCGCCAAACCCTTACTACCTGATGCTTGGACAAAGAACGCCTCATCTTCCACCGTAAGACCCTGCAACCACAAAGGATTAATTTGAATTTCAACAGTTTCTTCATTCCCCCTCTCCCCACCTTGTTCCAGCCTCAAGCCTCTAACTCGGCAGCACCCTCCTGCCCTGTCCATCGCCTTTCCCATCTATCCACTCTACCCTCCTCGTCGATCTATTACTTTCACCCCCACTTCATCTACCTATTGCATTCTCAGCTTCCTTCCCCCTCTCCCCTCTCCCCCCGTCCCATTTATCTCTCAGGTCCCCGGCCCACAAGCCTCATTCCTGATGAAGGGCTTATGCCTGAAATACTGACACCCTGCATCTTGGATGCTGCCTGACCTGCTGTTCTTTTCCAGCACCACACTCTCGGCTACCATCAATAGCCTGCCTGCTGTATATTTTAGGAAATTGCGGGCATGTTATCCATGATTTTCTGTTTATCAGTGACTAAGAAATTTGCAGAAATGTAGGACTGAATCTTAGCTAAAGTCAGCTAAGTTTCATTTTCATCAAGTTTCATGGTGGGTTTCATGGTCTAGTGAGTTTTTTTTCACAACAACATCCCAAACTTGTCTCATTATCGAGGGACCACAGTCCATGGCACCCCTCTCGTCCACAGTTATTTGGATTCTCCTACTCACGGTAAACTAGAACTACTCATCCCAGCCAGGATAGGACTGATGATCTAAAGTTGCTCTGTGTGATTGGAAGCATTCACCTTGGACATGGCAGGAAAAGGAAAATTAACACCTCAATTGGTCAACAGGAACTTGGAGGTCTTGGTGGATGGAATGATACCATCCTTTACACGCATGACTGGCAGAGAAGGCCAAGAGACAAGACCCTGCCAGCCTAGTTTTGACATTGCCCCCCAGCACATTGCAGTCTCCATAGTCTGGCCAGGCAGTGCTGAAAAGAGGTCATTGACTTTCTCTGTTGCACCAAGGTAAGTGCCACTATCTTCTCCCTGCTTCCTTGCACTCACTCCATTTCTGCCACTGCACATACTTCTCACCAAGTTTCATGCACCACCATTCTATTGCATGCAATATTTTCCCTCACTCCAACTCCCTCACAATATTAACCCTGCATGCCCTCTGCATTGTTTACTCACTTAGTCAGGATCCTTTGCCAACTTTCCCCTGTTGCATCAGCATGGTCAGATGTGTGACCCACTTTCAGCTCATTCATTACCCCCTTCTCTCATCGCAGGAGGAAATGGCTCATGATAGGACTGGAATAAACCAAGACAGAACCTGAACCTGAAACAGTCCTGTGGAGATACTGAACATCAACCAGGTAGGGAGCATTGTTTATTGTCATGCTACTCTCCAGTTACATGTGTTCATGCATGTGGGAAAAAGATCTGCCACCCTTCCCACCCACAGCATGGCCACACAAAAAAAAACACAGAAGCTGGCCTGCAAAACACAGAAATCAAGCCTGTCAACACATACAGAACACACCCACAATGCCCCAGGCTTGGCCAAGCAGGCTAACAAAGAAACCAGACATGGCCAAGCTATTCCCTGACCAGAGAATACATTGCCCAAACAACCTTCACAGTAAAGCCCCCAGCCCCAATTAGCACAGCGCTCCCAGTACCCTAAGGACAGGCTCCTTTCCCATTGAAACCGACACTGCATAAAATGAAGAGGCAGACCAAGAGACCCCGGAAGACTTCGCTCGCAGGAGGAACACAAGGACACACCTGAATGCCAGGAGAAGGGACTTTTACACATATTTGTGCGGATGGGAAATACAATGAAGAATCCTCTTGAAGACCTTCTCACCCACTCATGGAAATGGCTGGAATCTCCTATGTCAATTACAAAGGAATTGCTACTGCCGGACGCTTGATTAACTTCCATTCAGTTTATACCTGTTTTAAGCGCTTTACAACTTTTACCATTGTACTGGAACTGCTTTACAAGGATCACCTCTGTGTTGTACCCCTATAAAGCCTGCCTGCACCTTCTGTTCTGGGAAGAGCATTCTGGCTACCTGTGCAGAGAATCAGTTCTGTGACAACCTGGTAAATTTCTCTTCTGCGATATTGCTTTGTTGAATAAACTGCTTGTCAATTTCATCGCAATCCTCATTTGTGGTCTCTGATCCATTGGGCTGAATTTCTCTGACAGCTTGGCATTAGTCAGCAGGCCCTTTCTATCAACAGGGTAAGCAAACCTGACTTTTCAAATTGTGCCCAATTCGGACCTGGCAGCTAGCTCTGCCCCAGCGGGTCATATCTACAAAGGGTTGGACGTCTGGGAGTGGGTGTAGCCACAATTGTAATCTACTGCAGCAGCATTTCGGCACTGAGCTAGTTACCCTGCTCGAATGCAAGAGGCCAGTGAGCTCCCAAACTGTACCTAAATTGTGTCCATTTAACAGACGCGTGATCCGACTTGAGCCACAGAGTAGCTGTGTGCCTGATCCAGCCAGGAGAAAGACGGACCCACAGGGGTTCCAGGCGAGACAGAAGGAAAGACAGCCCACCAAATTCTCACTTAAAAGATCCAAAGATTATGGAAATTGATAAAGGCAGTAACTGCTGTGGTTCTGTTCGCCGAGCTGGAAGTTTTTGTTGCAAACGTTTCGTCCCCTGTCTAGGTGACATCCTCAGTGCTTGGGAGCCTCCTGTGAAGCGCTTCTGTGGTGTTTCCTCCGGCATTTATAGTGGCCTGTCCCTGCCGCTTCCGGTTGTCAGTTTCAGCTGTCCGCTGTAGTGGCCAGTATATTGGGTCCAGATCTATGTGTTTGTTGATGGAGTTTGTGGATGAGTGCCATGCTTCTCGGAATTCCCTGGCTGTTCTTTGTTTCGCTTGCCCTATAATGGTAATGTTGTCCCAGTCAAATTCATGTTGCTTATCGTCTGCGAGTGTGGCTACTAGGGATACACCACAGAAGCACTTCACAGGAGGCTCCCAAGCACTGAGGATGTCACCTAGACAGGGGTCGAAACGTTTGCAACAAAAACTTCCAGCTCGGCGAACAGAACCACAGCAACGAGCACCCGAGCTACAAATCTTCGCACAAACTTTGAAAGGCAGCAACTGCTGGTCTGTTTGTTTGTCTTGTGGTTTGTATTGCATGTTGGGGGGGGTTTTCCAGTGTTTGTCTGTGGTCTGTCATTGCACACCTGAGTGATTTTCCTCTGCCTTGTGCTTGTGTTAACCCAGCAGCCAAGAGTTTGTTTACATTGTGGTCAGTAATTAACTTGTCCTGCGCTCGATTGTTTATTTAACTCGCAGTGACTGACGGCTGGGCTGGCTGGAGGCAGGTGCAGTCGCTGAAATCCTCGAAAGCCGCATTCAATGCCTGCAACCTCAACTCAGAAGCTGTTTTATAGCATGGGACACGAAACTCCCCCCTCGGCTGGGGAGTGCCACCCGCGCGCACGTAGATGCCCTGGCTGCGTGAGGACAACAGGTCACAGCCACCAATAATGGACAAAAAGATGATTAAGAGGCATGGTAAATATGTTACCTTCAAGACAAAGGTAGGAAATCCTCTTGTAACACCTGGGTTCCCGGCAGACACAGTCCTCAAGCAAACAGTGGATAGTCGATATGTCATCCCTGCATTGGGGCCTGTAAACATTGGCCATATGGGGGTCCTTCAAATTTGAACAAATTGGCTATTGGATCATAGCCATTGTGGGAGGGCATGGGGACCCCTCCTGGGACATGCTGCAGTGTCTGGGACAATTCAGGGAAATTGCGAAGTGACACCTGCCCCCTAAAGTTAAAGATCGGCACCAGAGCCCCCCTAAAACGGACGTCCCCCCACAACCCCCAGTCACGACCCCACCGCCCTATGCCCCGCCACCTCAGGAATCAGACCTGCTGCCAAAGGTGGTGGCTGCATTTGTCATCACCCAGCCCCAGGAGGGCTCGCAACAGGACACAACGGCCACAGAGAGGTCTGATTCAACACCGTCAACAGACGCCAGCAGAAATATCATGCTTACCTGCAGCAGAGCTGCTGCTGTTACCCAAATCCAAGAAGGCTTTGGGCACAGAGCATCAACTCCCTCGCATCATGATGGACTCCACTCTGATGGACAAGCCCTGGACCATGCTGCAGGACACCCCAGACCCCTTCAAAAGGTCAATGCCATTCCACAATTGGCTAATGCAAATACCGGCATTTATAATTGCCTGCCCTGAGATATACAAACCCTGCTGCAACTAGCACACAGATCCCACTGGGGAACTGTTCATTCCACCATAGAATTCCCTCCCCGACCGTGGGACTCCACTCTGGGAGTGCTGGCTGAGCAACACTGTAAAAGAGACTATAAAAACCAGTGCCAGACAGCATGCGGATTTCGGTGCTGTAACCCAGTGTCTGCAAAAAGCAGATGAATCCTACCAGACTTCATAGCTCATTTTACAGAAGTCTGAGATTATTCAGCAGGCATCCCATTGTTAGAAAATCAACACCTTGCAGTACAGGCCCTTGTAACTGCATGTTGCCAGCAAATGCCCAAATATATAAATCACACAACTTGACCTGGCAAACAATGAAATGGGGGGACACGTAAATGACATTGAACAACCTGGACAGAAATCAACTATTGCCCACTCCCAGCCACAAAGGGATGTTCCCTCAATTACCCAACAGGACCACCAGACACACGACCAACAACGGCCCAGGGGACGCCTGAGGGGGCAATGCTGAAACTGTGGGAGAGCAGGACATTGGTCAGCAGCTAGGCAGGGTCACCCAGACACCCGCTAACCTCCCTAGCCCCCGCCTCCCGACAACCGCAACAGACCACTGCCACCCCCCAACACCCCACCATCCAGTGGCAGCCTCAACAGGCTGCGTACACATTGACAAACCTCTTTTCCCATAACCAGGAACCCAACTAGGAGGAAAGCTCTGCAGGCTATTTCAATACGCCTCTCCCACTCCATTTCCGAAAACCCCATGATGGATGTCAAGGTCGGGGGATGGCTCATTTCTTTCCTGGTGGACTCCGGAGTCACTTGTTCGTCTACACCTCCCTCAGCAGAACTCACACCCAGCTCGAAAACTACAAACCATGAGGGCTTCAGGAATACCCACGGTGGAACCACTCTTCCATCCCATGCAGTGCAGTATATAACCTGCCACAGTTCCAGATGCTGCCATCATCTCTGCCTCCTGCCCAGGTGCCGGCCTGGGTCACCCGACGCTGTGCAAGTTAATGCCAGCATCCGCTACTCCCCCCAGGGACTGACACTCGAGATTCCAGAAACACACTATTCCATGCTGCGGGCAGCTATCTCCTGCAGTCCCGAGCCCTCCGACCAGGCAAACTCCCACTACACCTGGTTGTGCCGCCAGAACCTACCTGCGCCCTTCTTGACCCTGTCCTCTCCCAGCAATCAACTGTCCCTTCGACCCCACGTTATCCTTCCTCCAGTGGGTGATATTGACAAGTCACTTTGTCTGTCAATGTCACTGTGCAGCTTCCATCCCGCAGGGACCAGCAGCAACATCTGCTGCACTCGCTGACTCATAGCTCGAGTTCACCTCCCCACTAACGATCACAGGCAGCTACTTTATCAGACTGCAGGGTGTTGCAGCAGAAGTGCAACTCCGTGCAGAGCAGGCTGCACTGGCCTGGAAAGACGCAACAGCAGTCTTACACATTCCCCTTAATATTAAGAACGCGTGGCTCCCCAAAGATCTAGCAACCGTGATAGAGCAGCTTGTGCAACCACCACTACATTTCCCACCCCTTGGGCAAAACACAGATCCCTTAGCAGAGATTGCACTGATTGGACAGGACAAGTTCTGTGTGCGCTGTGTTCCCGCATTACTGCAAGCTACTTTTACAAAACAGTGCCTAGGCGCTGCCTCCTCCTACGAGAGCCCCTTCTTATTAGGTGATCTCACATACTCACTGTGGGCACAGCACTTGAACCATGCAGGCCAGATATTGTCCACCCCACCGCATGCAATTACACTCAGACAGGGAGCATTCCTACCATCAATACGACAACACCGGTTATCATCCACAGCAGTAGAGGGGATCAAACCGGTTATTGAGTCACATCTGCAACAGGGAATTCTAGTGCCCACAACCAGCCCCACGCCCATCTTACCTATCTCAAAGGAGATCAGGAAAATGGCGGTTTGTGCAAGATCTTAGGGCTGTCATTGTCATTGTCATTCCCTGTTCCCCAGTAGTCCCGGACACAAATACTATCCTATCCAGTATCCCCGCCTCCGGCACCTGCTTCTCTGTAATCAACCTATGCTCAGCCTTCGCCTTGATTAAATTGTCCCCCGAAAGCCAATACCTCTTTGCTTTTACATACGGCAGCTGCCAATGTACATGGACCCGGCTTCCCCATGGTTTATGAAGCTGCACAGTGACACCGCACTCTGTCCAGCCTCCAACCGCCATGCCATAACATCCTCCTCCAGTATGTGGATGGCCTGCTGTTGGCTTCCACCTCTGCTGCTGCATGCATGCAGGATATGGTGGCCTTGCCCCGCTGTCTGGCACAGGATGGGCACAGGGTATCTATTGAGAAAATGCAGTTTTGTCAGCAAGAAGTCCAAAACCTGGGATATTGCCTTTCACATATCCTCAGAGCATTGTCCAAGGAGCGAGTGGCAGCCATCACACAACTTCCCCCAGCTGCCACAAGGACGCATCTGCCAGCTTTTCTGGGGATGGTAAACGACTGCAGGTACTGGATCCCTGATCACCATGCCATTGATGCACCCCTGTGGGAGGCAGCTTCCTCTAAAGAGCCAGCCAAAGTGAAGTGGACACCCGAAATACAATGGGTATTCATTGAACTGAAGTAACAACTAATCTCCGCTCCTGCTCTGGGAGACCCAGATTACTCACCACCCTTCTATCTTATATAACCGAGTCAGAAGGATTCACACCCAGCATTTTAACACAGCCTCATACGATCTCTGTCACCCTATTGCCTTTTATTCTGTACAGTTCCCACCTGTTGAGAGGAGAATGCCAGCATGTTTGTACACAGTCGTAGCAGCCACAGTGACAGTGCCACCTCCATTGTGCTAAATCACTTGTGTACTATTTTGGTCCAACATTCGATCTCCCTGCTGCTTAATTCAGCAGCAACCCAACATTTTACTGCAACTCAGAGAACTAGCTATGAGGTCGCTTTGCTGACCAAGGCAAACCTCTACCCCCAGCCTTGAACCCCACCATCCTACTCCCGCTCACCCAGCATGATGCTGCAGACGACCATGACTGTTTAGACCTGGGTCAGCAGGTCGTTACCCCACGTCCTGACCTGTCTGAGACACCACTAACCTGATTCTTTTCACCGATGGCTTTTCCTTCCAGCCATTAGACCAATGCACATTAGCAGGATATGCGATCTGCACCCCTTTCACCACCCTCGAATCAACTGCATTACCAGATGGGACATCCACACAAACTGCAGAGCTCTTTGGTCTCACCAGAGCCTGCATCCTGATGAAGGGTAGCACAGCCAACATCTACACAAGCTCCAGATATGCCTTTGAAGTTGTTCACGACTTTAGCACAGTATGGAAGCAGTAAGGGCTCATCACCTTGGCAGGGAGACCACTCCAACATGCTGCACTCATTACCAACCTCTTAGAAGCAGTCCTGCTACCCTCCAATGTAGCGATTACAAAATGTGCTGCCCACACCTCTGCCACTGATCCCATCACCCAAAGAAATTCCTCCATTGATGCAGCCGCCTGGGAGACTGCAATACACCTGGCCACTTATGTCCTGCAGACCCCCAGGAGGGCAAAACCTCCAGAGTCCTCTGACCTTCTCGATGCAATCTCAGCAGCTCAGCAAACTACCCCACTAGAAGAGAGGGCCTCTTGGGACTGCCTTGGGGCCATACAGTCACCCTCCCTACAGGTCCTTATCCACCCTGATGGCCACATCATCTGCCTGAAAGCCCACTTACACTTACTGGCAATGGCAATACACAGGCACATTCCCCTGCAACTGCAAGAAATGCAAAACTTGCGCCCACACCTCCCCCCTCAGTTCCCTCCAAGGCCTCAAGGGATCCTTCTATATCTGTCACAAATTCGCCTGCACCTCCACACACATCATTTACTGCATCCGCTGCACCCGATGTGGCCTCCTCTATATTGGGGAGACAGGCCGCCTACTTGCGGAACATTTCAGAGAACACCTCTGGGACACCCGCACCAACCAACTCAACCGCCCCGTGGCCAAACACTTTAACTCCCCCTCCCACACCACTAAGGACATGCATGTCCTTGGCCTCCTCCATCGCCAGACCATGGCAACACGACGCCTGGAGGAAGAGCGCCTCATCTTCCGCCTAGGAACCCTCCAACCACAAGGGATGAATGCAGATTTCTCCACTTCCCCATTTCCCCTCCCCCAAACTTATCTCAGTCCCAACCCTCAGACTCAGCACTGCCTTCTTGACCTGCAATCTTCTTCCCAACCTCTCCGCCCCCACCCCCTCTCCGGCCTATCACTCTCACCTTAACGTCCTTCCACCTATCGCATTCCCAACGCCCCTCCCCCAAGTCCCTCCTCCCTACCTTTTATCTTAGCCTGCTTGGCACACTTCCTCATTCCTGAAGAAGGACTTATGCCCGAAATGTCGATTCTCCTGCTCCTTGGATGCTGCCTGACCTGCTGCGCTTTTCCAGCTTTACATTTTTCAGCTCTAATAAGGTCAGGAGTCAAGTAGTCCTGGCAGAACCCAAACTGAGTGTCAGCAACAAGATTAACAGGCTAATCCAATCTTGCCTGTTTTAAATGATCATCATGAGTAGTTAGTTTTTTTCTGTGTGCTGTTTTTGATGGCTATGCAAATATTTAATTGCAGTTTAGCTTTCATTTTCTCATTGGATTTGCGTGTGGCTGTCGTGGCTGCTCATCCTAATTTGCCCTAAGTGGCTAGTTAGGCCAATTAAGAGTGACCAATGTTGCTGTGGGTCTGGAGTTAAATTTCACCAGCTGCAGCGATGGAAGTTACATGCAAGCCCCCATGATTAGTTTGGTTCTCTGTATTACCACTGATATGACGACAATATCATTATTTTTCTGCATGGCTAATGGGTGTTATGTCCCTTTGAGCTTTAACAGTTATAATTGGCAACATTTCAGTGGCATGGGGTGGGACAAGATAGAGATTTCACTCCATGGACCAGAAAGTAAAATCTAACAATTTGGCACAAGAATCGAAGCTCAAATGCTTTCATTCAGACCTGAAAATTGCCCAATTCTCTCCTCTAGTTGTGAAGCCTTGTAGCAGTCTGAAAAGGAAATGTGATAATATAAAACCCAGCATCTTTGAATATGTGGAATTGCAAAGATTTTGAATTTTCTAAACAGGCTACAGTGCAATCGCTATTAGTAAGAGACGGGTTAAATTTAACCTGACGTTAGAAATGTGCAAGTGGAAAATTCTGCTCCTCAAACAGTTCATCACTATGGTTTTGAATTTCTCAGAGAAAGAGACACTGAATAGAAAACATGATCAAAGAACAAGATTGATCTGTCGATGGGAATGTCAAGGTAACAAGCAGCCTTTCAAAAAAAAATCAGGATATTACTGGAAGTCTTGTGAAAATATAATCTTTTCTCTTCAGAGCCACTGGGTTGGAGGTTGAAAGTATTCTTATAAGCCTGTATTAGACAGTCTACAGCTTGTGTTATAGGAAACTAATAAAAAAAATCCACAACAAAAAAAACATTAATGCTTGTTTTCCAAGTTCATCATTCAATTCAGATCCTAAAATGAATTCTCTTCATAAAAGACATGCTTGTGCACCTGGTGCACTGGTATATTCCAAAGGGTTAGTTATTGTTTTGAGCTGGATATGTGCAGTCAAGTGTTGAAAAGGCTTTCTGGTCTGGATTAAAGATGATGTGGAAAACCTACTTGGACTGGATGGAATAAATTACAATTACATTTTTGCCATCTATTTCAAAAGGTTTCTAAAATTTGTTCTAATAATCGACTCCAATTTTTTTTTCTTTTTCTTTTCCATCCTATTCAGCTCTCCCTATTGCTTTAAATTTACTGCTGCTTCAGGGGTAAATGTCCAGAACCATATTGTACATCAATAATGATACAATCAAATAATTGTGCCTCTGTGGAGCAGTCGTCGGTTTTGTTTCATTCTCCCTCTGTCTCACCTTTAGCTGACTGGGCACCACTGCGGGACGTAACTTTCTTTAGAAGTTGGGCAAAAGCCAATAAGAATGCACCATGAGCTCTAAGTGATCAAAAGGCAAGGCACACATTATTATAAACTTCAGTTTGAAATCCCCTAAATTGTGGGTGACTTTGTAAATATATTTTCCAGTTTAAGACTGACACATATTGTACTCTGTGTTTTGGAGTGATAGAGTTAATAAAAATGTAGATAAGCTGCTGCAGTAGCTGTGACCCCAATTGTTGCAAGCTAGTACCCTGTTAGGAGGTTAGAACCTGTACAGCACTGAGCCTCAATGATCATGTCTATGCCCTACCAATGAAAGTTGTTTAACAGTAACCTGGAGGTCTGGCTAGTGGTTGAATGAAGACCTGAAAAACTCATATGTTATAACGTAATCATATTGTCTGATTTGAACTGGACCAATAATAAGTGTATTATAATTGTCACCCTCAACTTTGACAGAAAATTGAAATATATTGATTATTGCTTCTAAGTTGTATTAAACATGTTTGCAACCGTGCAGGGAAAAGGTTCAGCTTTTCTATAATAAACAATAACTCAATAATCCTTACAAACAAGACTAGAAAACATAAATGAATTTTGGAAAAAGTCCTAGTGTTCAGTGAAGAGTAGAGAAAAATTAAGACAAACATAAGAATAGATTCAACCATGAGGACCAAATGTAACTAATTAACCAGGTATGAAAATAAGAATATAGGGAGCAATGATTATTCTTACGTTATCAGTGTTGGAAGCCTGATTGAATATTTAAAAAAAACAAAACCTACTAGCAGCATAGATGAGGTCAATGAAAATAGGAATATTCAAGATGAAAAGAATCAAACCTCAAGAATAAGTTTTAAACAGAGATTGCGAAGAATGTGGACAGCCAAATGGACAGGTTGAGCCAAATAGCATTGATGAATTTAAGGAAATAGAGGATTAATATACAGGGGGGAAAAGAACATAAAGGCATATTAAAAAGGGTAAATGAAGTGAGTATAGTGGAAGGAACCTTGGTTTGGAACATAAAGTCTGAAATACACAAAATAGACTGTTTCTCTGCTGAAATCGCTTTTGAATTCCTTGGAATAGAAGGAATGTAGTGCGAAGAAAATACTGTGTAGAAGATACTCAAAAGAGAACTGTGACCTCCCATAGGCAGTTTGTAGGAAAAAAAACAATTAGATTGTATTTCATGGCCTTGCGTATAGAGCTACAGAGGCAAGAAGTCATGGAAGACCAAATGTTGGATAGGCAAAATCAAGATCAACTTGTCTCATAAAGAGATTCTGATAAGTGAAAAACCAAGACTAGTTGAGAACTGGCAATTAAGTTTATTGTCACCACTGAGCTGGTGAAAGAACATTTAGTATAAGTACTCAATGATCTTACTTCACCAAGAAAGAATGGATAAGACAACAGAAAATGTCCAAACTCCTTTGGAAACATGATCTGCTGAGTTACTAAGAGAGGAGAGAAGTGATCTGAATGAGAGGTGTTCCCTGTGCATTTGTCCTGATTTATGATATACTTGGGTACATGAAAAGAGTAAAGAGAACAGAAAATGATATTAATTATGGGTCTTATCTTCAGCAGGAATTAAAATCTACCTCATTATGGAGATTGTTGATTGTATATAGAAAAAAATTAGAGAAGAGTTTGTGATTGTAGTGTGGTTTGAGATCAATGTCCTAAACAGTACCAAGGAAATTTTGAAATGCATTGTCCTTACTTTTATTATATATTTGGAAACTGAGCAAGAAGTTTAAGAATGTGGGTTGTTCAGTTATAAAGAGCTACAAAAGCAAGTCCAGCTGAACTACTGTTGATATTGTCATGGGAAGATTAAATAATGAAATAATAATTGATATAAATGTTATGACAGAAAAACAGTGGAAAGAAAAAGAAATAAAACTTTAAGATTGAGATTTATTTACGGTAGAGTATAAAGCCAAGCTTTTGAGGTGTTGGATCACATGACCATTACTCAATCACAGCAATCTGACCCTTAAAATCATTCAGACCATTTGAATCAATTGACATCTTCTGATGGGGTGAAAGGTGTATGGATTGTAGTATGTCCTCCCCCCCCCCCCCCCCCACCGCTTCTTTTGTTATATACATTTTGGAGGTGGTGTTGCAGTTTTCCAGGCTCTACAGAAATCCCACCAATAAACACGTAAATATGTTATTTAAAGCAGGTCATTCATTAGCTACCAACTAACATCACACAGTGGATGAAGCCCAAAATTCACAATGATTTCAATTTGAAATATTTAAACCACGAGTGGAAAAGAGCAGAAAGTGGAAAGGAGTAGAAAGTGGTAATTATTTTTAAAAGTCTAAAAATATTAAAGTTATCATGACAAAAATGGCCAATTAGCAACATCATCTCAAAAACAAATGACTGACACTGGGATAATTAATGCTGCACTTTCAGTTGGGAAATTGTTACTCCAACCTCAGGTTAAAGTATCACAAATGGCATTATCGTCATTCCAGGCGTTATAGTTTAGGATGGAAGTACACTGAATTGGGGGACCAGGGAAATAATTATTTGAGGTTTGCATCACATATAGATAGGATGGTTAAGAAGGCATTTGATACTCTTGCCTTCATTGCTTAGACTTTCGAATATCGGAGTTGGGATGTTATGTTGAGTTGTACTGGACACTGATAAGACCTCTTCTGGAAAATTGCGTACAGTTCTGGTAGCCCTGCTATAGAAGGATATTATTAAGCTGGAGAGGCTTCAGAAGAGACTTACCAGGATGTTGCTGGGAATGGATGGCTTGAGCTATAAGGAGAGGCTGGATAGGCTGGGAAATTTTTCATTGGAGCGTAGGAGGTTGCAGGGTTACATTATAGAGGTTTTTTTAAATCATGAGGGGTATCGATAAGGTAAATGGAAGGTATCTTTTCCCTAAGGTGGGGAATTTCAAGAGGAGGGAGTATTTTTTTTTAAATTAGAGGAGAAGGATTTTAAAAAATGAGGGGCAATCCTTTTACATAGAGGGTGGTTCGTGTGTGGAATGAACTTCAAGATGAAGTGGTAGATATGGGTACTGTTACAACATTAAAAAGACGTTTACTTAAGTACATGAATACAAAATATTTGGACGGATATGGGCCAAGTACAGGCAGGTGGACCAGTTTGCTTTGGGATTATGGTTGACATTGACTGGTTGGGCCAAAGGGTTTGTTTTTATGCTGCATGACTCTATGACTGCCTCTGAATGCAAAACAGAAGTGGTCCCAAGTGGCTAAGGCATTTTAAAGGCTCAGTTAACTCCCTAGGGCTTTGTTCCAGGACTTACTTTTAAACATTAGGACTTCCAGCTATCTCATTTAATGCATTTAAGTTCCCTTTATGTTCATAATACTGGATAAAAATAAAAAACTGTATTCATAACCCAACATCAAAAATAGCTAATCCATTAATGACCTTTTCAAGTTTTCAAATAAACTGTAAACTTACAAAACCCACTGTGACAATGATAGGTTGTGAAAAGCAGGCAAGTATTTAAATTAAATCATTTATAGTTATGTCAATAAAGAGCTATTGATATTTTTCATACCCTGAAGCAAATAATTTTGCCTTTAAGTTTCAAAAACGTAGCTGATATTTCTAGACCTTTTCTATTCTTCAACTTCTGTAAGACTTTCTTAAAGACTCCTGACCCTCACAATGTGAGATAAAATCCCTGCTCCAGTACAATTAAGTCAATTTGAACTAGCACTGGCTTCAAATGGTCCTGCTGAGTTCAGCTTTCCTTCATGTGGGAGTAACGCTGCAGACCCATTCCACCAGTAAAAATAAGGTCTGTCAGAAATGGAGGTGGAACTTTTGAGTTCAGACCCACCTGCCATTTAGAAGCTCCTTAGTCTCTCCACAACTCCAATAAAATTCAAGTCAACCTTTCAGGAGGAAAACTTTTACCCCAAACATGTCAGTTGATTCCAGTTGCAAATACTGCTGTCAAATGTTAAGGGTAATTTGTTTCAAAATAACATTTTTCAAAATAAAGACACTTTAATCAAATTATTTAGAAAAGTATACAAAGGATACTCAGTGGAAAATGAATGGAATAGAAAATGTAAATTTAGTGTGACTAAACTGATGGAATGTTTATTTATCTTTCTTTTATTCATTCATAGGATGTGGGCATCATTGGCCTAGCCAGCATGTATTACGCATGCCCAGTTGCCCTTGAGAAAGTGGTCGTGAGCTACCTTCTTGAATTGCTTCAGCCTTTGTGCTGTAAGTAAGGCACAATGCTATTAGTGAGTGAATTCCAGGATTTTGACTCAGTGATACAAAAGGAACAGTGATATATTTCCATGTTTGAATGAAGTGTTTTGGTCAATAAATTAACAGGAAATAATGAAATGCCTTAAGACTGAAAGAAAATCACAGTGGAGGGTACTATTGATACATTGTATCAATTCAAACCAGACTAATGCCATTTACAAGTTCACTGATGATGCCACCATAGTTGGTTGAATCTCAGATGGTGATGAAACAGACTACAGACAACAGGTGGAAGACCTGGAAAAATGGTTCACTGAGAACAACCTAGTTCTCAATTCTGGCAAAACCAAGGAACTCATTATTGACTTTCAGCGGATGTTACTCATGTCCCCCTACACATTAACAGCACAGAGGTGCAACGAGTGGACAGTGTCAAGCTCCTGGGAGTGGTCATCCACAACAAGCTTTCTTGTTGCACTGGTGGTCACACTGGTTACAAAGGCCCAATAACATCTCTTCTTCCTCAGGCAGTTGAGGAAATTTGGCATGATGGTGAATACCCTTGCCAACTTTCACAGGTGCGCCATCGAGAGCATTCTGTCTGAAATGTATCACTACCTGGTATGGCAACTGTCACATTCAAGATCAGAGACGGTCACAGAGAGTGTTGAACTCAGCCCGGGCAATCACAAAGGCCAACCTCCCATCTATAGAATCCGTCTACCAGGCCCGCTGTCAAGGAAAGGCCGCCAGCATTCTCAGCATTCTCAATCCCACCCTGGCAATGTTTTTCTACAACCTGTCACAGGTATAGAAGCTTGAACACACAGCCGGTTTTGAAACAGTTTCTACCCTACTGTTGTTAGAATACTGAATGGATTTGCAAACTCTTGGCTGTACCTGTGTTTTTTGTTTTTGCTGCTGTTGACCGATTATTTACTTATCTATGCTACTTAACTCTGTGATCTGCCTGTATTGCTCACAAAACAAAGCTTTTCACTGTGTCTCAGTACACATGACAATAAATTCAATTCAATTCAATTTAATTATGCTTTACAGAGACTTGCTTGATAGAACTCTACTGAAGATAGCATGGTGATTCATTATTCACAGAATCACACACGACAGAAGGAAGCCATTCAATCCATCACAATTATGTTGGTTTGTTGAAAGAGCCAACAAATTATTTAATATCAAAGGTGGTACAGAAGAGAGAAGAGAGAGAGTTAAGCAAGGAATTATAGATATTTAAGAGATAAAAGGCAAGGCCATCAATAATACATTGATGAAAACATGGGACATGGCCAAAATTGGAGGAGAACGGAAATCCTGGAACATGGTAGGATCAAAAGAGGTTACAGAGGAAGAAGGCAATGGTTTGATTTGAAAACAAAAATGAGAAAAGGAGAGTAACAGGGTAGTTGTTATGGGGGAGTTTAACTTTCCAAATATTGACTGGAAATGCTGTACTTCAAGTACTTTAGATGGGTCAGTGTTTGTCCAATATGTGCAGGAGGGTTTCCTGACATTGTATATAGATACTGGAAAAGTGCAGCAGGTCAGGCAGCATCCAAGAAGCAGGAGAATCAACATTTCGGGCATGAGCCCTTCTTCAGGAATCCTGAAGAAGGGCTCATGCCCGAACCGTCGATTCTCCTGCTCCTTGGATGCTGCCTGACCTGCTGCGCTTTTCCAGCAACACATTTTCAGCTCTGATCTCCAGCATCTGCAGTCCTCACTTTCTCCCCACAGTATATAGATAGCCAACAAGAGGCAAGACCACATTGGATTGGGTACTGGATAATGAACTCAGCCAAGTGTTAGATTTGGAGGTGGGTGAGCACTTTAGTGATAGTGACCACATTTCGGTTATGTTTACTTTAGTGATAGAAAAGGATAGGTATATACTGCAGGTCAAGGGTTATAGCTGAGGAAAAGGCAATTATGGTGCAATTAGGCATGATTTAGGATGCATAGGATGGAGAAGGAAACTGCAGGAGATGGGCACAATTGAAATGTGGACCTTGTTCAAGGAACAGCTACTGCGTGTCCTTGATAAGTATGTACCTCTCAGGTAGAGAGGAAGTGGTGGAGCAAGGGAACCGTGGTTTACTAAAGAAGTTAAATCTTTTGTCAAGAGGAAGAAGGAGGATTATGTAAAGATGAGACGTGAAGACTCAGTTAGGGCACTTGAGAGTTACAAGTTAGCCAGACAGGATCTAAAGATACAGCTAAGAAAAGCCAGGAGGGGACATGAGAAGTCTTTGGCAGATAGGATCAAGGAAAACCCTGAAGCTTTCTATAGGTATGTTAGGAATAAAAGAATGACTGGAGTAAGCTTAGGACCAGTCAAGAATAATTTTGGGAAGTTGTGTGTGGAGTCCAAGGAGATAAGAGAAGCTCTAAATGAATATTTTTTGTCAGCATTCACACATGAAAATGACAATGTTGTTGAGGGGAATACTGAGATACAGGCTACTAGACTGGAAAGGATTGAGGTTCATAAGGAGGGGGTGTTAGCAATTCTGGAAAGTGTGAAGATAGGTAAGCCCCCTGGGCTGGATGGGATAAAATTACCTGGAGATAGGGAGGAGATTGAAGAGCCTTTGGCTTTGATCCTTATGTTGTCATTGTCTACAGGAATAGTGCCAGAAGACTGAAAAATAGCAAACATTGTCCCCTTGTTCAAGAAGGGGAGTCAAGACAACCCTAGTAACTATAGACCAGTGAGCCTTACTCCAGTTGTGGGAAAAATGTTGGTTAGGATTGTAATAAATAGAAAGGAATAAGTTGATTTGGGATTGTCAACACAGTTTTGTGAAGGGTAGGTCGTGCCTCACAAACCTTATTGAGTTATTTTAGATGGTGACCAAACAGGTGGATGAGGATAAAGCGGTTGGTGTGGTGTATATGGATTTCAGTAAAGTGTTTGATAAGGTTCCCCACAGTAGGTTATTACAGAAAACACAGAGGCATGGATTTGAGGATGATTTAGGGGTTTGGACCAGACATTGAATAGTTGTAAGAAGACAGAGAGTGGTGGTTGATGGGAAATGTTCATCTTGGAGTTCAGTTACCGCAAGAATCTGTTTTGGGGCCACTGCTATTTGTCATTTTTATAAATGACCTGGATAAGTACGTAGAAGAATGGGTTAGTCAATTTGTAGAAGACACTAAGGTTGATGGAGGTGTGAACAGTGCAGAAGAATGTTGCAGATTACAGAGGACATAGATAAGCTGCAGAGCTGGGCTGAAAGGTTCGAAATGGAGTTTAATGTGGAAAAGTATGAGGTGGTTTACTTTGGAAGGAGTAAGAGGAATACATAGTACTGGATTAATGGTACGATTCTTCGTAGTGTGAATGAGCAGAGAGATTTTGGTGTCCATGTGCATAGATCCCTGAAAGTTGCCAACCAGGTTGATAGGGTTATTAAGAAGGAGTACAGTGTGTGAGCTTTTATTGGTAGATTGAGTTTCAGAGCCATGAGGTCATGTTACAGCTGTACAAAACTCTGGTGCGGCCACACTTGGAGTACTGCACACAATTCTGGTTGTTGTATTATAGAAAGGATGTGGAAGCTTTGGAAAGGGTGCGGAGGAGATTTACCAGGATGTTGCCTGGTATGGAGAGAAGGTCTTAGGAAAGGCTAAGGGACTTGAGGCTATTTTTGTTAGAGAGAGGAAAATTGAGAGGTGACTCAATAGAGATATACAAGATGATCAGAAGATTTGAAAAGGGTGGACAGTGAGAGCCACTTTCCTCAGATGGTGATGGCTAGCACAAGGGGATATAGCTTTAAATTTAGGAGTGATAGATATAGGACAGATGTCAGAGGTAGGTTCTCTCCTCAGAGAGTAGTAAGGGCGTGGAAGGTTCTGCCTGCAACAGTAATAGACTCACCAACTTTAAGGGTGCTTAAATGGTCCATGGATAAACATATGGATGATAATGGAATAATGTAGGGTACATGGGCTTCAGATTGGTTTCACTGGTCGGCGTAATCTCAAGGGCTGAGGGGCCTGTACTGCGCTATAATATTATATGTTCTATGTTCTGTACTCTGTGGGGATTCCCTCTAGGTACTCCCGCTTTCTCCCAAAGTTCTCCTTCCATGGTCCAGGTTAGGTGGATTCTCCATGGTAAATGGCCCACAGTATCCAGGATGTGCAGGCTAGGTGAATTTGCCATTGGAAATGCAGGGTTACAGAAACAAGGTAGAGGGGTTGGGCCTCAGGTCGAGGATCAGTGAAGAATGGCCTGCTTCCACAGAGTAGGGATTTTCTGATTCTTTCATATTTGAACTGACATTATTTGTGATTGTGCAACAGTTAAGATTTCAGATTTAAGTCAATGATTGATTGTGAGGGAAAACAAATTCACCCAAAGGGTGGTGGGAATCTGGAACTCGCTGCCTGTAAAGTGGTAGATGCAGAAATCCCTATAACAATGAAATATTATTTAGCCATACACTTGCAATAGAACGCAATGAGCCAACTGCTGGAAAAAGTATTCAGAATAGTTAGGTGGTTGTTTTTTTGTCTGGCATACTTAATGGGCCAGAGGGCCTTTTCCTGTTCTGTGGGCCTCCATGACTCTGACTTCTCAAGATCAGTTGCCAAATGGTACTCATCAACACCATTTGGTTGAGTATTATCAATCTCAGTAGCAGGCATATTGATAGAACTAATATCGCAACAAGATCTTGCAAGTTACAAAAAAATAAGCTATATTACACAAACATACTCATTAGAAGTCCGACTTTTGTCCCTGCCTAACAAATAACCTGGAAAAAGCCAAAATTGACAACTCCTTATTTAGCCGGTTATCAATCTTATTGCTTTGAAGTTTTACTCGAAAGCTGTTTCTCAATTGATGATGAAAAATGAGTCTATCACCTGAATTATTGATTCTGAGTCTTAATAATGTTTCAACAAAAGCCACACAAGAAAGTTGCGAAAAAGCAAGTTCATTTTTAAATTGGTTGAAGAGGCAGGAGGCAATAGAATACTGTCTCCAGAGACATCATTAGGCAGAAAGACAGATTCTAATTTATCACCAAAAAGCCTTCTGGTTCTCCAGCAACTGGATGGTCCTTTGCACAACTTGCCATTCTCTTTGACCAAAATAAGTCATAATAAACCTGTCATGGAAGTGTACAATTAATCATATTCCTTGCACCCTAACCATTGTCATAACAATTAATATTAATCTTTTCTGTACCATTGGATTGAATTTGGGTTACAGGTAAACATGAATCAAACTAAACCTCACCTGGTGCTGCAGCAGTCAAACAATATGAGAAAGAGGCTGAAATCATGTTGACCTGTTTTATTGATTAATGTCCTGAGGAATATGACTGTTATAAAGAAATATGACAAGCTTCAAGAATCAACGCTGGAGTTAACTGGCTGAGTTATAGCTTCTTCACTGTTTTTGTAGGTAAATGCAATTTTCAATGTGTTCCAAAAACTCTCCAATTAGAACATCACAATTTCAATCCATGGTCAGAGTTGGATTGAATAAAATATTGATTGATCTCTGAATTCTCAGGACACCTTGGATATCTCTTTATTGGCTGATGTTACCCATAATTTACCAAGTCTGCTGTTATTGCTGTTAAGTATTTTGATTCCTTAATAGAACATAGACAAAATGGCCACTTGGTGATTTTTTTTTTGTTCACTGGTAATTAAAATCAACAGCTTGAA
Source organism: Chiloscyllium plagiosum (assembly GCF_037043375.1). Lineage (NCBI taxonomy): Eukaryota > Metazoa > Chordata > Chondrichthyes > Orectolobiformes > Hemiscylliidae > Chiloscyllium > Chiloscyllium plagiosum. The sequence continues at coordinate 119,718,473 of NW_028270142.1, read as the reverse complement.
AGTTTTCATGCTCTTCTAGATGAAAAAAGTCTTAGACCTTGAGAATATAGAAGGAGCAGAAGTAGGCCATTCGATCCATCGAGACTGCTCCACTATTCAATGAAATCATGACTAATCTCAACACCATTTTCCTGCCTTTTCCCTAATCTTTGATTCCCTTACTGATTAATGATCTATCTATCTCAGCCTTAAATATAGTTAATAGTCCACCCTTGACAACCCTCTGTGGTAAATAATTCCACAGATTCATTGTCCTCTGAGAGAAAAATAAATCCTCATCCCTGTTTTAAATGGATGACTTCTTATTCTAAGATAATGCCAACTGTTCCTATACTCATCCACAAGTCAAAACAACCTTTCCACATCTACTTTGTCAAGATCCTTAAGAATATTACATGTTCCAGTAAGTCTCCTTCCAATCTTCTAAACATTTATTTTAAATTCAGTCATGGAATGTGGCCATCGATGTCTGGATTAATCACCCATCTCTAGATGTCCTATCCAGCTGGTAAGCTGTTTTTGAACTGCTGCATTACATTTGCTGTACTTAGACCAACAATGCCATTCGGGAGGAAGTTGAATACAAGCTGAACCTACCCAATCTCTCCTCAGAAGATACTTCCTCTATAGCTAGGACTAACCTTAATGAACCTTCTCTGAACCACAAATGCCCAGAAATCTTTCCTTAGATAAAGAAACCAAAACTGTTCACAGTTTTGCAGCAGTGATCTGACTAGTACTTTGTATCAACATGACCTCCTTACATTTATAATATAATACCTTCGAAATAGAGGCAAGCATTCCATTTTGATTCCTTAATAGAACATAGAACATAGAACAATACACGCAGAACAGGCTCTTCAATCCTCGATGTTGCACCGACTTATGATCTAATCTAAGCCCATCCTCCTACATTATCCCATCATCATCCATGTGCTTATCCAAGCATTGTTTAAATCTCCCTAATGTGGCTGAGTTAACTAGATTGGCAGGCAGGGCATTCCACACCCTTGCCACTCTTTGAGTTAAGAACCTGCCTCTGACATCTGTCTTAAATCTATTACCTCTTAATTTGCAGCTATGCCACTCATACAAGCCAATGTCATCATCCCAGGAGAAAAGACTCTCACTGTCCACCCTATCCAATCCTCTGATGATCTTGCATGTCTCTATTAAATATCCTCTTAGCCTTCTTCTCTCCAATGAGAACAGATCCAAGTCCATCTGCCTTTCCTCATAAGACCTTCCCTCCAGACCACACAACATCCTGATAAATCTCCTCTGTACCTTTTCTAATGCTTCCACATCCTTCTTGTAATGGGGCGACCAGAAGTGTACATAATATTCCAAGTGAGGACGCAGTTGCAGCCTGACATCACTGCTCCAGAACTTAATCCCTCTACCATTAAAACCTAACACAGTGTATGCCTTCTTAACAGCACTATCAATCTGGGTGGCAACTTTCAGGGATCTATGTACATGGACACCAAGACCCCCCTGCACATCCACACCAGCAAGAATCTTTCCATTGACCCAGTATTCTGCCTTCCTGTTATTCTTCCCAAAGTGAATCACCTGCACTGAGCTCCATTTGCCACCTCTCAGCCCAATTCTGCAGCTTATCCAAGTCCGCCTGCAACCTGCAACATTTTTCCACACTGTCCACCACTCCACTGACATTAGTGTCATCTGCAAACTTACTAACCCATCCACCTATGCCTGCGTCCAAGTCATTTATAAAAATGACAAACAGCAGTAGTCCCAAAACAGATCCTTGTGGCATGCCATGTGTAACTGGACTCCAGGCTGAATATTTTCCATCAACCACCATTTGCTGCCTTCTTACAGAAAGCCAATTCCAAACTGCTAAATTACCCTCCATCCCATATCTCCACATTTTGTCCAATAGCCTACCATGTGGAACCTTATCAAAGGCTTTACTGAAGTCCATGTACACCACGTCAACTGCCCTATCCTTATCCACATGCTTGGTCACCTTCTCAAAAAACTCAATCAGGTTTGTGAAACACAATCTACCCTTGACAAAACCATGTTGACTATCTGCAATCAAATTGTTGCTTGCTAGATGACATCCTGTTCTTTTTCTCAGGGGTGGTAAATGGGATCTAAGTCAATGTGTTGTTGATAGATCTCTAGTGGGAAGGCCATGCTTTTTGGAATTCTCGTGCATGTCTCTGTTTGGCTTGTCCTAGGATGGATGTGTTGTCCCAGTCGAAGTGGTGTCCTTCCTCATTTGTTGATTAATACCTACTGAATGCAGATTATAGTTTTTTTTTGTGATATATTTATGAGGACCCACCAAATCTCTTTATGCTGCAGCTTTCTGTAGACTTTCTCTGTTAAAGTAATAATCAGCTCTTCTATTCTTCCTACCAAAATCATAATCTCACATTTTTCCACAATATATTCCAACTGTCATTTTTTTGCCCACTTATCTCATGCATCCATATCTCTCTGCATACTCCTTCTGTCATCCTCACTATTTTAATTTTTGTTTCAGCCACAAACCTGCCAATAGACCTTCACTTCCTTCAGCCAAGTCTTTAATATATATTGTGAATGATTGTGAATCCAGCATTGATCGCTGTGACATTCCATTAGTTACAGGCTGACTTCCTGAAAATGCATCCTTTATCTTAACTCCATGTCTTCTGTTAATTATCCAGAACTCGATTTGGTTAATATACTATTCCCAACACATGAGTTCTTTTTAAGTAGGCATATGGATGTTACCTTATCAAAAGACATCTAGAAGTCCAAATATATGACATCTACAGGTGCCCCTTATTCACACTGCTTGTTAATTCCTCAAAGAACAATAATAAATTTGTCAGGCATAATTTCTCCTTCATGTAGTCATATCGACCAGGCTTGACTATGTTCCAATGCTTTGGTATGACATTATTTATAACAAACTTTATATTTTTCCAATAACAAATGTTGAGCTAATTAACCAATAGTTATCTGCTTTTTTTGTCTTCCTCCATTTTCAAATAACTTTGTTATACTGGTAGTTTTACAATTCTCATGGATTTTTTCAAAATCTAAAGATTCTTGGAAGATTAACATTGGTATTTCCACAGCGACTTGCATTAAATTCCTAGAATGCAACCTATCAGGTCCAGGGGACTTAATTGTCTTTACCCTCATTGGTTTTCCAAGTATGTTTTCTTCAGTGATAGTTGCTGCTTTTATTCCTTCTCTCCTTTTAGTCCCTTGATTATTTAGTATTTTTGGAATTCTATCATGAAGAAACTTTAAAATAAGTCCATAACTGGAATGGTACAAGAATTAAAGTACACTCACATCTGCAAAAGAAGAAAAAACATAAATCCTTAAGAAATAAGAAGTGGAGTAGGTTGCTTGGCCCTCAAGATTGCTCTGCCTTTCAATGAGATCATGGCTAGTCTGACATTCCTCATGTCCACTTTCCTGCCCTTTCTACCCAACCCCATCAATTCCCGCAGTGATCAGGAATCTATGTATCCCAGTCCTAAATATACATGAGAAAGTGGCTGCCTTTGTCACAGAACAAACAAATATCACTTCACTTATCGATAACACAAAGAACTGCAGATGCTGGAAATCAGAAACAGATATTCAGAAAAACAGAAATTGCTGCAAGCCTGGCAGCATCTATGGAGAGAAAACAGAGTTAACATTCCTGAATTCAAAACCTTAACTCAGCTTTCTCTCCACAGATATTACTTCGTGCTCCTCTCACACACAGTTGCAGCCATATTTATTAGGTTACTCAAAGTGGTTTTCTATGCTACAACTTCCTTCACTTCTGTAGACACTGACAGACTGGGGTATGGCTCCATATCGGTAACAAGAAAGAGATCTGAACTGAAGGTAGGTAGTTTGAGGAAGACTCATCTTGTCAAAGGCTAACAAACTCAGGTATATATTTTGCAGCCAACTAGAAGGTCTAGGATATCCTGGCTATTGTTCCCTTTTGCTGTCACTGAGTGGTCAGTTATAAATCAAATCTAGAATCTTCCTACTGTTGTGCGTAGGACACATCACATAGTTTATTTAACTACAGAGAGAATCAAGAAAGTGCCACTTGAAAAGGGTCTAACCCACAACAGCGCAAAGTATGCACTGTAATAGACTTGATGACTGCAGCAACTGTGTACAAACTGAAATATTCAAGTCTTCATTTAGCTTTTTTCTACTGAAGTGATTATTTTCATGCTTTTTCGGCAGTTGAGCACTGCAGGCCAATCTCAGGAGGCCACTAAAACTGATGAATACAGAGGGATGGAATGAAGCACATCGAGAGGAGATTATTAGTTATCTGTTACCACTGTAGATGAAGCAAATGCGCCGTTTCCCCCTCCCGCCAACAAGAATGGTGATTCTGTATTGCCAATAAAAGCTAATTACAGCTGAGGACATTGCCATTATTGTATGAGATTTCTCCACACATTGGCAGCCGTTGTGTGTCATTAGGGCACCATTATCAATAAACAAAAGATCATTCATGGATCATTTACTCGGCAAGAGAAATAATTAGATGTTGCTAGTCTGGGATGTTACTTTCTGAGGGGAAATCAGGCCAGTTATAAAGAGGAAACCATAACTTGTTATAACATCAATAAAAAGAAATGCATGCATTTGACAAGTTAAATTTTGTGCATCACTGGCCATGATTAAAGTTTTATTCTATATTTTAACATATTTGTTGATAATTTAAGGGAATATTGTTAGTCACTTTTTTTTCTTTCTGCCTGTTATCCCCATTGTCCCAATTTCTTAAGACTAAGTGGCTAATAACTGAAAAATCTATTTGGTTCTAATGGGCTAAACATCATAATAGGAAAACAAATGCATAAAAATTGTCTTTCCATTTTCCAGGTAAAGGAACCTCTAACCCAGAAATGTCATTAAAATGAAAGTATAGTAATTATTGAATCACCAGAAAACTCTCAGAATCCCCATGATTAAAAGTAAGAATTGATTTGTTTGTGAAAGTTTTGAGAATTATACACACACAAACACACATGCACACACACGTACACACATGCGTACACACATACAAGCACACTGACACACGCGCAAGCACACAGATATACACACAAGCATGCACAAAAGCACACACACACACATGCAAAAACATCACTGATTCTTCTCATTTCCATTTTTAAACACTCTTCAACTTATGTGTCTAATGGTTAGCCAGAAATAAGTCACAGTTTCAAATCTAAATCAATATTAAATGATGCCATTAAGATCCTGTCACCATTTTGATATGTACCAGTACTACTCCTTCCTATTCTTCATTTCTGTTCATCTCTAAAATGCTGGAATGTTTTGGGAGACAAAATGACTGTCAGACATTCTGAACAGTCACAATCTTTCCAACAATATCTGTTTTACATGGGGTCCCTTGCTTGGTGGAGGAAGAGGGCCACAAGAAGCTGACAGCTGTAGCTGGAAGGAGAACAAATAGAAGAAGGTGCTCTCACAGCAATTATTTGCCTTTAAATAGAGGACACTTTCAGTCCATTGAAGAGCAGGTCAGGAATGGACTACAGTTTCTAGGAGCTGTCATATCATTGTGTCACTCCTGGTACAAGAATATTACTGCTAGCTGCCACAGTCAACTCAGCACCATATGTTATCATCACAGTCACTTTTGAATCTCAGCATATTCAACATTAGCTCCTATCACAATTTATCACTATTATTCCCCTAAGTTCATTTCTCTAATTATACTTCTTAGCACCTCTTGCACAGTAACATTGACCAAAGTAAAAGGAGCTATCCACAAGCTCTCTGCCCATATGCATATTGCCAATTATACCTTTAAAAGAGGGCTCTAAATAGTCAGGAATGTAAATAACATGAAGCAACCCATAGCCCCTTCAGCATCAATGGAAAATGAGTTTAGAAATAATAGCAATGTACATTCAGGTGGACAATTTGCCGTAAGGCATTTTCCTGCTAAAGCATGCACCACTTTCATCCCTCTGCGCCATAAAGACTTGGCAAAACATGAAAGTGGCAAGGAAGCTGTCAATGTATGGAAAAAGTTAAGATCTTAGGCTTTTTAATTATAGCATTTTCCTCACCCAAATATAGGATTATGGGGGCTTACTTCAACTTTGATTATAAAACCTGAATCAATTACTATTAAAGACTGCATTTGAGAGAGTCAATAGAAAGATTGATTAGTTAGAAGACCCATTCCACATGCAAGTATATTTTCACAAATTCGACAGAATTTATTAAGTTTATCATAACAAGTATTAAAACCAATACAAAAAATACAATGAATGTGATACTGGACACAGGTCACCTTTCCTGTTCTCTTGACTAAAGTTCTCATTCTGTCTTCAGTCTTCCTTTCTGTGTCAAACACTGCTCAGAATCACTGCTTATTAACCCTTGCTAGCTACTACTTGCAAGTGCATGATCCTGCGATGTACTATACTCTGATCAGCTTGCCAGTTCATGGACACCACATAATCAGTCTCAGATTGGCTAAACAGTGTATTCCTGTGTCCAAATAAGCATCATAATGACATCATTTCCTATTATCTAATTCATTCTTTGACATGCCAAGCACTTTGTAAGATCACTGTTTTAGTAACAGTTTATCTCTCTTATCTTACAACTTCTATATGCCTCTTCCAGAAAAATTTGACACCGGTAGATCATTGTATGCACTTGTTTACAGCATGCACTAATACCTCTTAATATTTTGTTGTCATCCCAAATATCTCAACTAATACATTTTGTTATTCTGGAAAATTCAAACATAAATCACCATCTGCGACTCCTTAAGTGCTGATGCCTCGAATAAATTAAATATCAACATTACCATAAAAGCTTTTAGCAATACTAAACCATTTCAAAGAATATCTCTGTCCTTAAGTAAAATGCTATACCTCAAAACTTTTTTAGCCTAAGTTTAAATAGGAACGAGCTATTAAAGAAACCATAAAAGAAAAAAATTAACCTGGCTATATAAATTCCTTCCTTACAACAAGTGTCTCACAAATAATCACAATTTAACAAAATATAATTCAATTTCTTACTTGTTTAATCAAAGTTATAAATTATTGAAAAAAAATTATATACAGCTGCTAAGCAGCCAGCACTGCTCCCGCTTACCTAACCCTCCAGACTGTCCAATGTGCGCAAAAAGCTTTCTAAGATGACTGTTGTTATAAAGTGAATTTTACAGAGTTTCCCCTCTCTGAATCAATCAGTCCTTTTTACTTTTTTTCTCAGTTCTGTTTGTTCTATCTCTCTTTTTGAAGCGTAGGCTCAAATGCCACCAGGGCGTGGGGAAACAAAGAGTGTAATGATATCCAAGAGCACGGTACATGTGTGAGGCCATGTCTGTTTGTGTTGTCTGTCATTACACTTTCACAAATGCAATCATCACCATGCATGAAAGGACAGTGGACAGAGACAGACCCAGAGTTTCTGTAGGAATAATAAAATCATAGAATCCCTCCAGTGTGAAAGTAGGTCACTCAGCCCATCAAGCCCACCCTCTGAAAAGCATCCAGCCCAGACCTGACTCCCACCCTAGCCCTGCATTTCTTACAGCTAATCCACCTATCCTGCACAGCCCTGGAATCTATGAGTAATTTTTCATGGCCAATCCAGCTAACCTACACATCTTTGGACTGTGGGAGGAAAACCACACAGGCACAGGACAAGCACACAGACTCTACACAGATAGTTATCCCAAGGGTGGAATCGAACCCAGATCCCCAGCACCATGAGGGAGCAGCACTGACCACTGAGCCACCAATCATTGAGTTATCGTTACCTAAGATCTCATCACACACATATCATTGCTACATACTCACATTTAAAATGAGGTATTGTGTGTCCTCTGTAGGTTCCAAGGGAGAATTGCAGAATTGATAAATGATAGTTAAGAGAAGCTTCAAGAAATTTGGATGTGCGGCATTTATCCAGTAAAAGCAGTAACTCACGAGTTGCGAGATTGCAAGAAGATTACAATTCATTAAAAAAAAGGAGCATCTCATTCAAAAAGCCAAATCTTGACTGATGAAGGAATATTTCTGGCAATTTGAAAAAGCAGACTGCAGCCATGATTAGAAATCTTCAGCCGAGAAGGAAATTATGAGCTTTATCCTCACTGTATTTTTATTAATTTAATAATGACATGAATCATTGTAAACCTAATGGTTTGGCAAAGTAAAATACATCTTGTTTTTCTCAAGCTTGATGCTGACGCTGGGAATGATCAAGTCCATGATTATCCATATCCCTTTACCCTGATTTAAACGTTTGTGCAGTGGCCAATGGAGTGAGCAGAGTTTCAGTCTTGATGGCAGTGGAAATGACAGAACCATTTGCAGTCCAGAAGTAGTAATTACTTGCTCCAAATAAGCCATCCAAAGTTATTCATTAGATAAAAAGCAGGCAATTTGGACATGGGCAGAAGAGGGATTCACAATCATGAGTAGGGGAGCTTGGGCGGCAAATGTCCAGACATTTTAACTGGGGAAATCATAGAATCAGAGAGTCATGCAACATGGAAACAGATCTTTCGATCCAACCAGTCCATGCCAAACATAATCCCAAACTAAACTGGTCCCACCTACCTGAGCTTGCCAATAGCCTTTCAAACATTTCTGTAAATGATTCCACCAATGGTAGTAAAGGCATATAATGCATCACAGAAACAACAGTAAATAAATATAGGCCTTACCAATCTATATAAGCCTAATAGATTCTTTTAAAATAGAGGAGTTGGAGAGTTGGCAAAACAGACACTAAGCTCTTCTGTTATTTTGGATTTGGACTGGATTCAAAGTGATGGACTTCAGTTCGGAATCAGATATTTTGGAAGGAATTTTAATAGATTGTGTGTCTTTGATCTCTCCAGCAGTTTAAATTAGCAAATTAGTCATCTCAATCAATCAGAAGAAGCAGAATATAGCCACAACTGGAAAGGTTCACAGGCCAGAAGGAGGTTATGAGCAGGATTTTTGCAATTTTGTTACAGATTGATGACTTAGCTTAGGGTATTAAAGCAAACTACTCAAGGCTTAAAGTAATCAAGAATTAGAAGCAGGGAAATAAAAGAAATTAAATCCCATTCTCATGGCACAATGATAGTTTTCCTACCTCGAGACCAGGTTCACATTCCATTTCAGAATAAGATGACTGTGGCTGTGTGCCATGAGATGACCAAACAGGTTGATAAAAATGCATTATATAGGGCTGAATTTTACAGGGTCAGGAGCACATTGCTCTTCACCCCTTAGAACAAAGTCAGTCCTGAAAAGACTGACTTCAAACAAGGCCATCCCACAGCCATAGTGCAGTCTCATCAACAATAATGAGGTGAGTGTTTATCTTTCACCCCTCAGTATGATGAAGTTCAACACTCAAGGATTCCATCAATCTAAGTAACAGGTCACACTAGCAATCCTAGCAGCACAAAAGGACACTGCAGGATTACAAGGAAGCTATGGAGGTCAATGTTGGCCAGCAGACACAGGTAAATCCCAGACTTTAAAGGGGCAGGAAGCGTTCAGGCACACTTGGGAAGGGAGGGGCATGGAGGCCAGGCAGGAAGGAAAATAAGAGTAACAACTTGGTAGGTGTCCCCCAGATATGCACATGAAATGTCCCTAACTTCCTTGCCACCTTCACAATTTTTTTTTAAACACTCTATCATCTGAATCTTGTCTACCAGCCGCTGCTCAGCATTTTATGGCCATGAAGGTAGATCAAGAGCCTTATGTGGACAATAATTGGTCTTTTCCTATACCCTTTATTTCTGGGTATACAGTACTGGGTTGAAATCAGGTTGCAATAAAATTATCTGCCTCCTTTCTATTCTGAGAATTTATTCTCTCTCCATCTACCAACCCAGCCGGTGAGATTCAGGATTAGGATCCACTTTCAAATAGGTGACAGCAGAACAAGAAGTAAATCCACAAAGTTGTGAGCATTCTGATGAAAAGTCATAGCCTGAAATGTTAACTCATGTCACAGACATTGCCAGACCTGCCAGTTATTTGCAGTATTTTCAGTTTTTATATCATATTAAGAGAAGTAAAAATGGGCTGTTTAATTGTGATTCTCATTCCTGTGACTGAAGGAAGATAATGAACCACCAGCAATGTCAGAGCTATAGCTCATGTCAGTCTGTGCAATGTACTATAATATGCAGCTTTGGTACTTCTCCTGGGGAACTGGGCTTTGCTGACCCTGAAGTTGTACTAAAGTGAGCTGTGACAATCAAAATTTGAGTAGAATTTTGTTTTGGGTTCCATCGTGCATTGTACATTTTTCTAGGTGCTGTACATCAGAAGCTGTTTATGCATAATGATGTTTGTGCAGAATCAGTGCAACTTGCTTGGCACACAGGAATTTATTTAAATGTTACTCAACCACAAATCTTTTGACCTTTTTGATTTTTCATTCATTTATAAACTATATCATAATCACAAATTTATGTTGTGCAACCAAAGAAAAAATGGAAATCTTGTATTCTGTCATTTGTGATACTGTAACAACCAAAAGGGAAATGTATAAATATTTGAAAACTGTGATCACGTGACGGATGTTGGAAAGTTGTGTTCGCCATCACAAAGGAGCAACCAGTTGGCAGCTGCCAAAGAAAACCCCACAAGCCTCACGTGTGTTTCAGTTTACTTGGTTTGAAATGAAGTTGGAGGATTTGTTCAGCACTCAACTACAGGCCTATAACAGGCATTGAGGCATTCAGTATGGCCGTCCGAATATTCCATATAAGTTCAAATCACTCGATATAGATTAGTCAGAGACCTCTTCCCATATGTAAATAAGAAACATAGAACCTAATTGAAGAGCATTTACAAGATTGGTCTGCTATACATGGAACCAGAAATGATTGCTCTGCCCAGCACGTTTAGATAACACCCAGTCTTCTACAATCACCTTCCCCCTCCTGACTGTGTGTCCTCACTACCTCCTCCGTCAAACCCTCTCATATGATCAGCTTTCTTTTTCCTCATTACTTCTTCCCTTTCCCAAATGCCTCTGGCTCCCACCAACTGGAGGATCACTGCTGGCAGGGCAGCAGCTGGAAATCTAACTCAGCTTCACCAGTAAAATAAAACAAAGAACTGCTGATGCCGGAGAACTGAAACAAAAACAGGAACTGCTGGGAAACTCAGCAGCTCTGGCAGCAACTGTGGAATTAAAAACGGGGTAAGTGCTTTGGGTCCATTTGACCTGAACAATCAGGAATGCTCATCAGGATAATCTTATGAAATGACCAGCACAAAAACAGTCACTAGCTTCAGTAAAATTGCCACTACTATAACATTTAAATTGTATTAATAGAAGGATGCAATACAAATTAGAAGAACTTTGCAAATGGTATTGTTAAACTCTGTCTGGAATACTGTATGCTACTCCTATCAGCCCAGCTGAATGAAAATATTATTGAATTTGATAAAATACAAAGATATGGGTAGTAAGGATAGTTTCAGAAATTATAATGTATATATATTATAATGATTCGGAGATGCCGGTGTTGGACTGGGGTGTACAAAGTTAAAAATCACACAACACCAGGTTATAGTCCAACAGGTTTAATTGGAAGCACACTAGCTTTCGGAGCAACGCTCCTTCACCAGGTGATGAAGGAACATCGCTCCGAAAGCTAGTATGCTTCCAATTAAACCTGTTGGACTATAACCTGGTGTTGTGCGATTTTTAACTTTATATATTGTAAAGTTGCAATGTATTGAAGATACATTAGGGACATTTAAGCGAATCTTGTATAGTCACATGGATGATAGTAAAATGAAGGATATGTAGGTTAGTTTGATGTTAGAGTGGGATAAAAGGTTGGCACAACTTCAAGGGCCAAAGGGCCTACACTGTGCTGTACAGTTCTATGTTGTCTGTATTTTGAAATTGAGGGATTAAGGAAGATGAGTTAAATAATTGATAACATTAAGATAGCTTAATTAGTCTTTAAAATTATAAATTAAACTGAGAAACTGATTGAGACAAATTATTCACTCTGGGAAAGCGTTTGAATAGTGAGACACAGGCTATAGTGGAGACCATTGGGTCAAAAGAATAAGCCAGACGGTGTTACTTTCATCCAAAGATTAAAAGGACTGTAGAGAACTTTCTTAAAGAAGAAATAGTGTGAATTAGTTCAAAAGTTAATTACATGTCTTTCCGATGTGAAAGTGGAGTCAGGGATATTGTGAGAAGGCAAAAACTAGCAGCTACCCCAGCACCAGTACACTGTCTTATCCACAGCACCCTTTCCCCTTCCCTCCCCTTCTATAAAATCAAACTTTTGTTGAGGTTAGGATCATTGGATCATTAAGAGCCAAATTGCTGTAGAAGTGATTATACATAAATGATAAAACTCATTCACTTATCTGGGTCAGCTGGTCCACAACAGCAGAAACATCACAGTGCTGTGGAACACTAGTCTTTAGAGAGGTTTGTTAAGGCTGCGCAAGCAGTACTGTAGCTTGTACCTGACCAATGCCCTATTGTCTAACCTTGGAGAGGTTTATGCAGCACAGTGTTGAAAAAAATACTCAATTTCTGAGCATTGTCATCCATCATCTTGACAGGTATGCATACGGTCAAAACACATTTTCAAAAATAATATCACTGATGTAGGCTTATCTGGAATGTCAAATCCTATTTTTTTAACTGGACAACTATTTGAATTATATCTTTTCTCCCCTACACATAGATTAGGAGTATATCTGCATCTCAGGGTGGTCAAGGTGCTCCCTACTTCTAGAAATGGTTTTCATCATAAATTAATACTAATGCATTATTTATGTTAAACTCTGGAATGTAATGCTTATGTATTTCAAAGTCTTGACTAAACATGGCTTCCCATCTTGATGCATCATTCTGTAACTGGGCTCATTGCCAGGTGGAGGGAAGGTTTTGATGCTGAGATTTTTTTTTAGGTATCAGAGTTCACCAGTCCCCATGAAATCTTAAACAGTCTCAAGAAACTTCAGTTTCCCTAGCTCTCTGATATAGCTGTGTGTGGCAGTGATTTTATTTTTGAGCCAGAAAGTTATGAGTTGAGTCCCTTCTCTACAGACCATGAGCTCCAGTCTTGGGAGACTCTCTAGTGCAACATTGAGGGAGTGCTGCAACATTGGTGATTCCATTGTTCAGTTGAGATATGTAAGTGAGATCTGTCACTCACTTGGGTGGAGGGAAAAGAATCTGAAGGAGAAGAGGAGCTTCTCCTGGCTAATGCTTATTCCTCAATCAAAAACAAATGATTACAAATGTGGGCGGCACGGTGGCACAGCAGTTAGCACTGCTGCCTCACAGCGCCAGAGACCCGGGTTCAATTCCCGCCTCAGGCGACTGACTGTGTGGAATTTGCACGTTCTCCCCGTGTCTGCGTGGGTTTCCTCCGGGTGCTCCGGTTTCCTCCCACAGTCACAAAGATGTGCAGGTTAGGTGAATTGGCCATGCTAAATTGCCCGTAGTGTTAGGTTAAAAGGGGTAAATGGCCATGCTAAATTGCCCGTAGTGTTAGGTTAAAAGGGGTAAATGTAGGGGTATGGGTGGGTTGCGCTTCGGCGGGTCGGTGTGGACTTGTTGGGCCGAAGGGCCTGTTTCCACACTGTAATCTAATCTAATTACATTACTATTTGTTGGACCTAGTGAGTCAGAGTTATCATGTTTCCAAAATGCTCAAAGGGCTGAAGGGTCTCTTCCATATTGTATGATCATTTGGGAGACAGAGGGGGTTATTGAGAGGAGTTACAGGGAGGTAGTCACTCCTCAGGCACAAGAAAAAGGCAGATGGGTTACAGTCAGGGGACAGAAAGGGAACTGGCAGCAAGTACAGGGATCCCCTGTGGCCATTCCCCTCAACAATAAGTATATCGTTTTGGATACTGTTGGGGGGGGGGACTTATCAGGGGAAAACAGTGGGGCACAGGGCTCTGGCACAGAGTCTGTCCCTGCTGCTCAGAAGGGACAGGGGAAGAGGAGCAGAGCAGTAGTCATTGGGGACTCCATATAGTTAGGAGGACAGATAGGAGGTTCTGTGGGGACGAGAGAGACTCACGGTTGGTGTGTTGCCTCCCAGGTGCCAGGGTTCGTGATGTCTCTGATCATGTTTTTGGATCCTTAAGGGGGAGGGGGAGCAGCCCCAAGTCGTGGTCCACATAGGCACCAATGACATAGGTAGGAAGAGAGATGGGGATTTAAGGCAGAAATTCAGGGAGCTAGGATGGAAGCTTAGAGCTAGGACGAACAGAGTTGATGTCTCTGCTTTGTTGCCAGTGCCACGTGCTAGTGAGGCAAGGAATAGGGAGAGAGAGGAGTTGAACATGTGGCTACAGGAATGGTGCAGGAGGGAGGGTTTTGGATTCTCGGATAATTGGGGCTCTTTTCTGGGGTAGGTGGGACCTCTACAAGCTGGATGGTCTTCATCTGAACCAGAGGGGTACCAATATCCTGGGGGGGGGGGGGGGGGAATTCGCTAAGGCTATTGGGGTGGGTTAAACTAATCCAGCAGGGGGATAGGAACCAAAATTGTAGTTCGAGTATAGAAAAGGTTGAGAGTAGGGAGGTCCAAAATCAAGTTTCAGGGACGCAAGGTGGCACCGGCAAGCAAGAAGTTGGTTTGAAGTGTGTCTACTTCAACGCCAGGAGCATCTGGTCTAAGGTGGGTGAACTTGCAGCATGGGTTGGTATCTGGGACTTCGATGTTGTGGCCATTTCGGAGACATGTTTAGAGCAGGGACTGGAATGGTTGTTGAAGGTTCCAGGATTTAGATGTTTCAGTAAGAACAGAGAAGATAGTAAAAGAGGGGGAGGTGTGGCATTGTTGGTCAAGGACAGTATTACAGTTGCAGAAAGGATGTTTGGGGACTCGTCAACTGAGGTAGTATGGGCTGAGGTTAGAAACAGGAAAGGAAAACTCACTCTGTTGGGAGTTTTCTATAGGCCTCTGAATAGTTCCAGAGATGTAGAGGAAAGGATAGTAAAGATGATTCTCGATAGGAGTGAGAGTAACAGGGTAGTTGTCATGGGGGACTTCCACTTTCCAAATATTGACTGGGAACACGATAGTACGAGTACTATAGATGGGTCAGTTTTGGTCCAGTGTGTGCAGGAGGGCTTCCTGACACAGTATGTAAACAGGCCAACTAGGGGCAAAGCCACATTAGATTTGGTACTGGGTAATGAGCCCAGCCAAGTGTTAGACTTGGAAGTAGGTGAGCACTTTGGTGATAGCGATCAGAATTCTGTTATGTTTACTTTAGTGATAAAAAGGGATCGGTGTATACCACTGGGCAAGAGTTACAGCTGAGGGAAAGGCAATTACAATGCGATTAGGCAAGATTGAGGAAGCATAGGATGGAGAACGAAACTGCAGGGGATGGGAATATTAGAAATGTGGAGCTTATTCAAGGAAATGCTCCTGTGTGTCCTAGATAAGTATGTACCTGTCAGGCAGGGAGGAAGCTGTAGAGCATGGGAGCCGTGATTTACGAAGGAAGTGGAATCTCTGGTCAAGAGGAAGAAGAAGGTTTATATTAGGATGAGATGTGAAGGCTCAGTTAGGGTGCTTGAGGGTGACAAGGTAGCCAGGAAAGATCTAAAGAGAGAGCTCAGAAGAGCCAGGAGGAGACATGAGAAGTTGTTGGTGGATAGGACCGAAATAAACGCTAAGGCTTTCTATAGGTATTTAAGGAATAAAAGAATGATGAGAGTAAGATTAGGGCCAATCAAGGATAGTAGTGGGAAGTTGTGTGTGGAGTCAGAGGAGATAGGGGAAGCACTAAATGAATATTTTTCGACAGTATTCACTCTGGAAAACAACAATATTGTCGAGGAGATTACTGAGATACAGCCTACTAGACCAGGTGGGATTGAGGTTCACAAGGAAGAGGTATTAGAAATCCTGCAGAGTGTGAAAATAGATAAGTCCTCTGGGCCGGATGGGATTTATCCTAGGATCCCCTGGGAAGCCAAGGAGGAGATTGCCGAGCCTTTGGCATTGATCTTTAAATCGTCGTTGTCTACAGGAATAGTGCCAGAAGACTGGAGGATAGCAAATGTGGTTCCCCTGTTCAAGAAGGGGAGTAGAGACAACCCTGGTAATTAACCCTGGGAGATATAGCAGTTTGGATCAGTAATTGGCTTTCTGAAAGAAGATAGAGGGTGGTGGTTGATGGAAAATGTTCATCCTGGAGTCCAGTTACCAGTGGTGTACTGCAAGGGTCTGTATTGGGTCCACTGCTGTTCGTCATTTTTATAAACGACCTGGATGAGGGCGTAGGGTGGGTTAGTAAATTTGCAGATGACACTAAGGTCGGTGGAGTTTGGATAGTGATGAAGCATGTTGTAGGTTACAGATAGACATAGATAAGCTGCAGAGCTGGGCTGAGAGGTGGCAACTGGAGTTTAATGCAGACAAGTGTGAGGTGATTCACTTTGGTCCGGAGTAACCGGAATGCATAGTACTGGGCTAATGGTAAGATTCTTGGTAGTGTAGATGAGCAAAGAGATCTCAGTTTCCAGGTACACAGATCCTTGAAAGTTGCCACCTAGGTTGACAGGGTTGTTAAGAAAGCATACAGTGTTTTAGCTTTTATTAATAGAGGGATCGAGTTGCGGAACCATGAGGTTATGTTGCAGCTGTACAAAACTCTGGTGCAGTCGCACTTGGAGTATTGTGTACAGTTCTGGTCACCGCATTATAAGAAGGATGTGGAAGCTTTGGAAAGGGTGCAGAGGAGATTTACAAGGATGTTGCCTAGTATGGAGGGAAGGACTTACGAGTAAAGGCTGAGGGACTTGAGGCTGTTTTCATTAGAGAGAAGAAGGTTGAGAGGTGACTTAATAGAGACATATAAGATAATCAGAGGGTTAGATAAGGTGGACAGGGAGAGCCTTTTTCCAAGTGTGGTGACAGCGAGCATGAGGGGGCATAGCTTTAAATTGAGGGGTGATAGATATAGGACAGATGTCAGAGATAGTTTCTTTCTCAGAGAGTAGTAAGGGTATGGAATGCTTTGCCTGCAACAGTAGTAGATTCGTCAACTTTAAGTACATTTAAGTTGTCATTGGACAAGCATATGGACATACATGGAATAGTGTAGGTGAGATGGGCTTCAGATTCGTATGACAGGTCGGCGCAACATTGAGGGCCGAAGGGACTGTACTGTGCTGTAATGTTCTACGTTCTATAATTCCAGATTCTATCATTCTTGACAGAAAGTAATCCAATCTTCTTGGTCTGGAGGTTTAGTAGTTAGGAGATCTTGACATAACTCTTGAGAAAGTTTTTGATGATGAAGGGTGGCCATCATTTTCACTGAAGGCATCATCCAGCCAGCAAGCATCTTGCCAACATGAAGGTTCTTACAGTGACTGCAGATGACCTGTTTGCATGCAGGTCTGGTAACTCAATTAAGCTTTGTTCTGAGTCCTTATGACATTAATCGGTTCTGCAATAACTTTATCATCATGGATAAGTATAACTTCAAAATGACCCGACAGAGAAATTTGTATTCATCCAGGAGATTGAATCTTGATTTTTGTTGGCTGGATGCATAAATTGTGGGACTATTTCTAAGTATTATAGTTGATCCTGAATCAAGTGAAAAGTTTTCCATTAAAATTCTTGATTTCATTACTATTCTTCCTTTTGACAACCAATTATTTCCTGGCCAACAATGTTTGTCCAGATCTTCAAATTCTTTTGTAGGGTCAACAAACACCTACTTGGTTAAAGACGAGAAAAGTTTCTGATTTCCTCTTCTCTTTCAATGTTCGATATTTTCCTACGTTCAGAAGTTGTTCTATAAGATTTGCTTTGAAGGGGTAATTTCTTGTTGCACTTGCCAGATCAACCACACTGACAACATTGCGTGCCCTTGCTCGATAATTTTACAGGTTGTAGAAGTCATGACAACAGGCTGAGTAGCAGCACACAGGAAGTGGATTGTCAGGTCCTAGGGACTTATTGGCCTTTAATCCCATCAATGTTCCTCGACATCATTTACCCACTGATATTGATTTCCTTCAGTTCCTCCATCTCACTGGACCTTGTACTCCTCGATATATTTGGGACTTTATTTGTGTCCTCTTTTGAGAACACAGAAACAAAATATGTATTTAATTGGTCAGCCATCTCTTTGTTACATGTTATAACTGCCTATGTTTCTGACTGTAAAGGGCCTACATTTCTCTTCACTTGTCTTTTTCTCTTCACATACCTGTATAAGCTTTTACCATCAGTTTATATGTTCCTCACAAGCATTCTGTTTTAGTCCATTTTCCCCTTTGTCATCCTATGTTGAAATCTAAACTGCTTCAAATCCTCAGGTCTGCTGCTCTTTTTGACCAAATTGTTTACCCCTTACTTAAATCGAATAATCTCTCTGATGTCAATTGTTTGCTATGTTCGGACCGCCTTTCCATTTTTTTCTTTTTTGTCAGACAGGAATGAACAATTGTTTCGGTTCCTCCAAGTATTCTTTAAATGTTTGCCATTGCCTCGCTACCCATTCCATTAAGGAATAATCTCTAATTTGTCATAGTTGGCTCACGCCTCATACCATCGTAGTTTCTTACATTTAGATTCACGACCCTAGTCTCAGAATCAACTACTTCACTCTCCAGCTTAATGAAAAGCTTTTCCATATTGTGGTTATTCCTCACCAAAAGGCCTCACTCAGCTTGACTGCTAATTATTCCTTTCTCATTCCCCAATAACCTGTCTAGGTGGCCTATTCCCTAATTGGTTCCTCAACGTATGACTCCAGGAAACTCTCTTCCAAACACTTCAAGAATTCCCCCTCCAGTGCATTGTTACTGAATTAATTTGCCAAATCTATCTCAGATTAAATTCAACCATAATTACAGCTGTACTTTTATTATTTGTCTCTAATTTATTGTTAAATTCCTTCTTAAACATTACTACTACATATTTAGGGTCTATATATAACCTTGCATGGTGGCGTTTTCTAAGTTCTACCCCTGCAGATTCCACTTCACCAGCGGAACTGTTCTTCCTCAATCTTGTGTTAATTTGTTCTCTAACCAGCAATACTACCCATCTCCTTTGACTGTCCTTCCTAAAAACTGAATACCTTGGGATATTCAGTTATCATGCCTGGTCACCCTACATCCACGTCTCTGTAATCCGAACTATATCATATCCATTTATATGTATTCACTCAAGTCATGCATCCAAGTTATTGTGAATGTTCCATGCACTAAAACACAAGGCCAGTCTTTTTAAATTTCTTAGTCCTATCCACAGATTTTATTTTTACATTGTGACCCTTTGATTCTTACCCTTGATCTCTCATTCTGTCACTTTACTCATTTTTCACTTTTTTTGTTTTTATCCTTGTTTCCCTCTCTTCTGTCTCCTCTTTAATCTCCCACCAACCCTTGCAATTTTATTTTAAATGCTCCTCAACCATTATAGAAAATGCTCCCCAGGATATCATTCAACTTTTCAATGCATTCACAACAGACCATCAGGAAATTACAGAAGTAATGGATTTTTTTCAAGCATTAGCCTCTTTTTAAGACATAGTTGCTATCTCAGCATCATTGAGATAGTTGTCTTCAGTTTGCAAGGATCAATGCTATGCAGCAAATTTTCTTTCACTATAATTTGAATTCTAGAGCAGACATTGCAAATGGACAAAGAAATGATTGTAAATTTGATTTGCAAATGCCTACTTCACATACTTGCCTCTTCTATGCCCTAGCATCCATCAGACATGGATCCTACACTTTTAACCAATTAAAGTGACAGTGAATCCACTTACCTTGAGTAATGTCCAATTCCTTTTCCAGATAAATTTTGCTTCCAGAGAAAGGCAAATGATGAACATGGAATATGGCTCACCGTGGACACCAACAGTGCTGGGCTCCATCTTTGGACCTGGGGGGTACTACCTCCCTAGAACCCTTATGTGCCCTTTACACCTTGCACCATCTCCAACAGCCTATTTCCATCTATCTGCCCCTCCCTGTCCCCATGTGGAGACACACCTCATTGAACTTCATCCCTAGCTGTCCTCCCTGTTCCCTGAGCTCCAACACTACACCTTATTAATTCCCAATCTGGTCCTCTGTATTACCTTGAGAGATGCCACATTGCTGGTCACTGACAATAATACCCCGTCTTCCAATGCTGTTTCGTAACACCGCATACATCTTGTGATTTCCCTCATTACTGTTCTTGTCCCCACCTCTACAAATGTTTGTACTTTCACACCTCCAGCCTTGACTCTCACGCTTCTTATAGCAGTGATCACTCTGCTGTCCCTACAGGCCAGCTTGCACCTTTGTCAATCATCAAGAAGCAGATTCCCCCACAAAATTGCAGAGACTTCTGACTGACTTTGCTGCGCAACCCCTGGATGTGATGGACGGGACCTCTGGCTACAGTGTTTGCAACTCCCTGATCAACAACACATGGACAGGACTGACTGCTGCCTAATCCCTGGACTGGAGTTACACAGATTATCTGACTTTGATTGGTCCAAGCAGCTGAGTGACGGTGACCCATATCCCTTGACGGACTGTATTAGATGGCCTTGACAAACAGTGATCCCTCCCTGACTAAACTGAGGAAAATATGACGAAAATGATAGCATAAGGCCTTGGCTACACATGATGTTAACACACTTGGCAAGGCAAACAAAGTAGAAATGCTGCAGGAAGGTGCTAAATGAGTGGTAAGAGACCAAAAGAACAGGCCTGAGGTCCAGCCTGGTTCACTTCATGGACGTATGACTCTTGCTGGAAATGATCTGTGATGACCTAATTGGGAGTATAAGGAACACAGTAGAGTTCTTCACTCTGAAAACTGGAATCTACAGATGAGAACTTCCTGATGAAGGTCTAATGCTTGAACCATCGATTCTCCTACTCCTCGGATGCTGCCTGACCTGCCGTGCTTTTCCAGCACCACACTCTTGAGATGGGAACTACACACATTCCTCCACACAGTGAGACATACAACACCCTGATGGCAAGAGCCATGTCTCCATCCTCATACAACTCCAGTCTCAGCATGTACAACAACTTGGTGAAGGTGACTGAGCCATAGAGAACATCAAAAGGGAGTACATGCTGTATTCTGAACTTTTTGGATTTGATTTGATTTGATTTATTATTGTCACATATACCTAGGTAAAGTGAAAAGTTTTGTTTACATGCAGTACAGGCAGATCATACTGTACAAAGTGTATGGTACGGTGGCACAGTGCTTAGCACTGCTGCCTCACAGTGCCAGAGACCGGAGTTCAATTCCCGCCTCGGGCAATTGTCTATGTGGAGTTTGCACATTCTCCCCCTGCCTACGTGGGTTTCCTCCGGGTGCTCTGGTTTCCTCCCACAGTCCAAAGATGTGCAGGTTAGGTGAATTGGCCATGCTAAATTGCCCATAGTGTTAGGTAAGGGGTAAATGTAGGGGAATGGGTCTGGGTGGGTTGCTCTTCGGAGGGTTGGTGTGGATTTGTTGGGCCGAAGGGCCTGTTTCCACACTGTAGGGAATCTAATTATGGAAATAGAACAGAATGAAGATTGCAACGTTAACAGCTGCAGAGAAGGTGCACAGACAACGAGATGAACATTACATTTAAAATTGGAGAAGTCAATTCAAAAGTCTAATAATGGCTTCTAATGTCAGACCCACATAAACGATGAATCTGAGCACTGAATTCGGCAGAGTCCATCATAATACTGACATGAGATATGGTAACCATGATGTGGAGGTACTGATGTTGGACTGGGGAGACCAAAGTTAAAAATCATACAACACCAGGTTATAGTCCAACAGGTTTGCTTGGAGAGATGGTGAAGACTCCCACAACTCCCTTACAAGTTTCACAAATTACAGCTCATCTTTGGCCAGCATTCACTTCCTTTCATGTCATTACTGCTAATGTCTGCACCATTGAGATTGCAATGTTCAATTTGCAAGCATCAATGACATGGTGCAAATTGCTTTTGATCAGAATTTGAACACAAGGCACGCTCACTCTGCATGCATTGCAAACCAGTGAACAATGTTTTAAATTAAATGTAGCTGAATTTTGCAAATGCATGCTTCATATATTTGCCCCCTCAATATCCTAGCATTCAGCAGACAAAGACACTTGTTTGAATCAAGATGCAGTGCATTTGCTGCTTATGCTGTGTGTGTTACATCGACATCTCAGTGTACCATACATCAAGATGTCACACTCCCAGACAAATCTCTGCTGGCAAGTTGTTTGTCAGTGTTTGCACCAAAGAACACATGAATAAAGCAGTCCTGATAACCTTTATTCTCTGGCTTAAATGACAATGGCACAACATGGCAAGGCAAGGCAGGGATCCTGCAAACATGCAAGTAGGTGCTAAGTAGATGAGCGCTTAGTGAAAAAGATGCAGTGTGGTACAATCTTTGAGTTATGTGCCTCTGCTGCAAGGAACAAGTACTTTCAGCAGGCTTTCAATACAAGTTGATGATGCACCTTATATTGCAGGTCTGTACTTCCTAAGCATCCTATAAGTGAATCAATGAGGTACCATGAATAATTGGTGGGTTGGCACATATTGGATGTCAATATCCTAGACTGGATGTATGTACGGCTGGTGCCCTTAGATTGTGCCCTGTGAGCATAGTGAGTAACGTGGAGGTTGTTCACAGCCAACAGTGAACTGAAGACATCAGGTATTCATTCTGACTTCCATGTTAAGAACAATCTGTATCAAACTTGCTAACAGTGGGTGGTATTAATAAGCTGTTAATAAGCAATAACTCATCATATTAGGTAACTGACTACTGTCTGGTGAGAATCTCACCCCAGTGCCCCAAACATAGTTAAATGATTCAGCAAGGTAATGCATCAAGATAGGTCTCGTTGGATTTCTCAAAGAATTTTGCCATATTTCTCACCACAACCCACATTATTCATGTCCCTATAAAATTCCATTAATGATTCTATTGCTCTGCCTGATAAGATATCTAACACCCTTACAATTTTCTGCTGAGAAACATTCTCCCAAATTTTCCCTTCATTCTTTTGGTGATAATATTTTGACTGTTGATGACCAACGCAGCAAATAGTGGAAGTAAAAAAGAATCCTTATATTTGTAGATATCTGTGGTATAAATGGCAAGACAACATCTTCAAATAATGTAGTGCTTAAGGGAAAGAAGGAAATTATTGCTGTGTAAAAGAAGGAATAAGCTCCTTTTACTATAGCAATTACAAGATCTATGACGTCAATAGCTCCTACAAAAAAGGCAGCAATTTGGAAAAAAACAAAGATAGGAAACAGAGGTACAATGTTACAGGAGATAAGGCTGCCCATCATTGTTCAGCAATCTGTCCAATTATCTGAGGCGCATAAAAGACACAGTGAAGTTCGAACCAGCAAGAATGAGATAACGAAAGAAAACAAAATAAAAGACATAGAAGGTTTCTCTCAGTGAGGACTTTGATGACCTTCAAGGAGAGTTAGTGTGGAAAGGTTCAGATAAGCAATGTTCATGATTTCCATTAAGTTGTATACACTTAGGTTTTACACATCAACTTCGAACTCGGCAGACAGCTATTTCTAGATCTTTTACAAATAAAAATAAGTTAATTGCCCATCATATTGTATTATCTAGCTTTTTGAAACAATGAGAAAGAATAGAATGAATTATCCAATAGAAATGTCACTATGCGCATTGTGGAAACATCTCCTCTGGTGAGAACAGGTATGAATGTAGCTGTGACACCCTTTAAAGTCAAATGAGTAAATGTGACAGAGATGGTGGATTCATGATAATGTTACTGGACTAGTAACCCAGACATCTGGGCTAATGCTAAGGGGTCATGGATTCAAATTTATTAAGATGTTTAATTGAATTTAAATTCAATTAATAAAACTGGAATTGAAAAGTAAACTCATTCGTGGTGATCAAAAACTATCATCGATTGTTCTAACAACCCACCTGGTTTGTTAATCTCCTTTAGAAAACGAAATCAGCCACTTTTATCCAGTCTAGTCTACATGTGACTCAAGACCCACAAGCATGTGGTTGATTCTTAACTGGCCTCTGAATGGCCCTATCACGCTGTTCAGTTCAAGGAGCAATTAGGAATGGGCATCACATGTTGACCTTGTTCATGACACCTACATTCTATGAAAGAATTAAAAATGTGGGTGCTGCCAAAGTTTCAGATGGCATGGGAACCTGACTGGTCTACTGCACCATCAGGAAAGGAAGAAGGAAGAGAAATGAGTTAGAATCCTAGACTTATACAGCATGGAAACAGACCCTTTGATCCAAGTGGTCCATACTAACCAGATATCCTAATCTGATTTATTCCCATTTGCCAGCACTTGGCCCATATCTCTCTAAACTCTTCTTATTCATATACCCAACCAAATTAAATGTTAATTGTACCCACCTCCACCACTTCCTCTGGCAGATCATTCCATACACATACCACCCTATGCATGAAAATGTAGCCCCTCAGGTCCCTTTTAAATCTTTCCCCCTCTCACCTTGAACCTATGCCCTCCAGTTCTGGTCTCCTCCCCCCTGGGAAAAAAGACTTTGGTTATTCACTCTTTTCATGCCCCTCATGATTTCATAAACCTCTGTAAGGTCACCACTCAGCCTCTGATGTTCCAGGAAAAAAGCCCATCCTATGCAGCCTCTCCCTTTAGCTCAAACCCTCCAATCCCGGCAACATCCTTGTAAACCTTATCTGAACTCTTGCAAGTTTAACATCTTTCCCATAGCAAAGGAGACCAGAATTGAATGCAGTATTCCAAAAGTGACCTAACCAATATCCTATACAGCTGCAACATGATATCCCAACTCCTATACTTAATGTGCTGACCAATGTTACCAATTTAAAATGCAACCTGTTTCATTCAGTGGATTTCTGAAAATGTAAGTAAGGCTCTTGAAATATATTTGCATTTTATGTCACACTTTTGCTGCTGACAAATCTCTGTCTCAATATGTTCTGTAAGAATGATTCCTATCATGGGAATAGATGGATCAGATGCAATGGAGGGATCAGCACACATTGAAGTTTTGAAAAGGGAAAGAATCTACTAATGCTGCAAATTGGAAATAACAACAGGTGCCAGTTAGCACCTGAAACAGTGAGAATGACGAGTAAATATTTGATGACACGATCTGCTCTTCACAACTGGCAGTCAAGCTGGAGACCATATTTTAGAAAGCAGGATGTGGGAACAGATTACAGTAGGTGACACCCAAAAGAAAGACAGAGCACGCAGTTATATTGTGTATGATTGCAGGCTATTTATTCTCTCACTTCCTTTTAGGCTTTGCCAAATCATTCCTTTTAACCAACCAATTAGTCACCTATCTGATGCCTGTTTCTTTGGTTCAGTGTGTGTTATTTTGTTTTGTCTGATTATGTTCTTGTGAAGTGGCTTTGCATGTTTGTCTATGTTGGAGGTAATATACAGTTGCAGATTCTTTAGAGAGTTTAATGTGGCCATATTTATCCTTTGTTAATGATTATAAAGATAGGCAGCAATTTATCTTGAGAACAGCTCAATGACTGAGCATGCCCTTCATGAAACTGCCTAGTTACTGGACCTTCTAATTTGTGTTTTAATACCTGCAACTGGGTGTATGTCCACAAAAACAACAGTGAGAAATGGAAATATATCTTTGTTTGTCCTCTGTGATTAGCTTTGACTATAAGCCTAAACTCCAGTGAGCTTTGACTGGGACTTTGCCATCACTGTCCTCTGGAAAAAGTTAGCTAGAGGTCAGTTCAGTAATGAAATATAATGGATCCGCCCAAGGCTAGATTTTTCTGTTAAAGGAAGACATGAGGGACAGGAGTTTCCATTTTGGTCGCAATTTACAATTCAGGCTCCAACCTTTCCTCAAGTTTCATGCTCAAACTTAATTGTGTATTTCGAAATGTAAAATCTTCTGTGATTCAGGACAACTGGGTAGCATTTCAAAATGCAATTTAAAAGTATGGATATATTTCTGGATATAATTAAGAGTGGTAACCTGTTGCACTCATGTTAGTACAGCCGAAAATAGGTTCAATTCCCAAAATAGGCATATCAAACTAATGACTTTTGGTTCATTTTCTGTGAGTAACCTAATTTTAAATAACTTGAAATTTAGTTTTACAGTAAAATTTTGTTACAAAAGCAAAACACTGCGGATGCTCAAAATCTGAGACAAAAATTTTAGATTTCTGATGAAACGTGATGAATTAAAACTTTCAATGGAATTATCTAATGCAATAATGTGGGAAATGGTTAGAAATGTGGAAAAATGTGGAAAAATGTGTAAAAAGAGTAAGGTTGATATTTTTTCCAACTTCTCCTTCAGCTTTAAACAGTGAATTCTGAATATTATTAATGAGAGGTGACTACCTTATTTCCATGCATTAGCAATTCACTTCTCCTGCTGTGAGAAACTATATGGTGCCAATTCCCAACACAAAGGTTAGAATGGTTACCTAACAAGTCACTACTCACTTCTGTGGACCTTCACCAACTTTGTCTTCACAGCAATGTCCTTGCCTGCCCATTGCCACCATTCATTTGCATCCTTCATCTGCACAAGTGATGCAATATGGGTCTTAATTAACTTTCTTCGGGCTCGCTTACTCTGTGTTTTCATGGAGGCTGCCGGCCTCTGCTTTTCAGTAGTGAGGGACAGACAGGTAAATTTTCATGGTGTGGTGCACTGAACAGGCAAGTCGGTGGATGTATCACTGTACAGTACTGTGCTATGTCAGTGTCACAGCTCCGTGCCAGCAAATCACAGCTAAAATACGCTGCATGCGCTTCAACCAATTAGCCATGTGTGAATGTCAAAGGGCACTGGTGCTTAATTGTCTGAAGTAGAACTAGGTTCGTTCGGGAGAACTATCAAAGTCAGTTAAGGGATTTGGCTGATTCCAGTCCAAGGAGTGGGCTATTTTGTTTTCCTGCTATGGAGCATTTTAGTACGGTGGAAGTACAGTTGGTGTGGTGCATGAGCAGGAGAGGTGGTGAGGAGTCCCTAGTGATTGAGCAGGAAACATTGAGAGCTGAAAGTATTAGTAGTTTGGATGGATGAGGTGAGTGCAAGCCCTTGAATTGACATGATGCATACAACACTGAGAGTAGCAATCCATGAGCCATTGTGAGAAGAGTGTGAAGTGGCCAAGGTGGAGTGAGTGATGGCTTTGTGACTGAAAGCCACAGCAGAAAGAAAATGCTGGCACTTGCCCTTGTAGAGCACAGAGAACATTGACCTTCTCCTGGAATGACTGTGCAATAAGCTTCACCTGCAACACAACTCTGATTCAGACTGCCATCACAGTTGAGACTGGCTGTGTTTATTGGCATGACCTCCTTTGCCAGTCAGCAGTAAACAACATTTCCTTCCTTTCCACTTCCATGCACCTCCAAGCTCACTGTAGCTTGACTAAAAAAACTTTTCTTTTGGAGCCATTTCCTCAAGGTAACAGTGCAGGACAACAATGTGAAGGACATTTCCTGGTTTGTAGCATCTGAAATGACGCACAGTTGATTTTTAGATATGCTGCCAAAGTCATAAACATCATTAGAATTAGAATTAGGATTATAATTCTAATTCTAATCTTAATCAGAGTTCAGATTAAGATTAGAATTAGAGTTAGGATTAGGATTAGAATTAAGATTACAACCATTACCTTTCCTTATGTGTGACTTCATGTGATGGTTTCCAGAGAGGTTGTATAAATAATGAAAGAGAAAATCACATTTTGGAGGAAAAAAATAGAAAATTCAGCCCTTTGACTCTGTTCCTCACATCACACATGCTGCCAGATCTCCTGAGTATATCCATTTGTTACATCGATTATACCATACTCAGTTTTCTTTTGGTAAAGTTGAAAATACATCAATACTTTTAAGATTATAACCTTAGCACCCTAGTATTTAGTAAAAAGGGCTTAATCATGTCTTCTTCTCTCAGTCTTCTCTATTCTAAGGAAAACAGCCTCAGTCTATTCAATTACTCTTTATAATTGAAACTTTCCAGTCTGGTAATATCCTGTTAAGTCTATATAGTGAAATCACACTCGTTCTATAATGCAGATTCCACAAAACTGCACAGAATACTCTTGCTGTGGTTGAACAAATATGTTATAGAGTTCCAGTAGAACCTCCTTGTGCTTAAACTCTATGCCATGTCTAATAAAGTCAAATATTCCACATGCCTTCTTATCCTCTTTATCTACCTTAAGGGACCAGTAGATTTGCAGAGCAAGATCCTTCAGATCCTTGGGGTTTCCCAGGATCCTATTGTTCATCATATACTTCCTTGTCTTGTTTATCCTGCCCAATAGCATTACATCACTTTTTTGAATTGAATTTCTAAGTACCGAGCAGCTCTGCCTCCACTACCCTCAGGCTATCCTTATAACTATTTATCACCCCATCATTTTTTATCATACTGAGCAATCTTCCTACATTGAAATTTAAATTATTTATATACAGTATAAGCAGCAAGGATGCCAACATTGATCCCTGTGGTCACTGGTCACAGACTTCTCGTCATAAAAACACCTCTTAAGCAGCAATCTTTCCTTCCCATTACTCAGCTAATTTGGGATACAATTAGTCAAATTTCCTCGGTTCCTATGGGGGAAAGTGAGGACTGCAGATGCTGGAGATCAGAACTGAAAACTGTGTTGCTGGAAAAGCCCAGCAGGTCAGGCAGCATCCAGGGAGCAGGACAATCGATGTTTCGGGCACAAGCTGAAGAAGGGCTTATGCCCGAAACATCGATTCTCCTGCTCCTTGGTTCCTGTGGGCTCTTACATTTGCAATCAGTCTCCCATGTGGGACCTTATCAAAAGCCTTGCTGAAATCCAGGTGGACTATATCAAATGCATTCTCCTTTTAACCATAACCTGGTTACATCTTTGAAAAATTCAACCAAGTTGGTCAGACATAACCTCCCCTTAAAAAAAACCATGCTGACTGTTGTTGATCAACTCCTGCCTCTCCAAATGCTGATTAATTATGTCCCTCAGAATTGTCTCCATTAGTTTCCCCACTACTGAGGTTAGACTGACTGGTCTGCAGTTTCCTGTTCATCCCTTCCTCTTTTTTTGAACAATTGTAACACATTGGCTGTCCTGACAGCTCTGATATCTCACCTGTAGCCAGAGAGGAATTGGAAATTATTATCAGCACTCCATGCTATGCCCTTCTCTGCCTCTGGGATCCATTTCATTGGGTCCTGGTGATTTATCTATTTTTAAGTCTGTCAGAACACTCAGAACCTCTTCTATGCAAATACTAATTTATTTAATTGTATCCCAGTCCTCCTCCCTGATTCTATACCCACATTGTGCTTTATCTATTGGTAACCCCAACACAAACCATTTATTTAGAACCCTCCAGCTCCACATAAAACTTCTACTGTGGTCCTTATTGGACACTACTCTTTCCATAGTTATCATTTCATCCTTAATATATTTGTAACATAATTTAGGATCTTCCACTATTTTACCTGCTATTGTCCTTTCAACCCTCCTTTATTGTTCTCTTTCTAATTTCCTTTGTAATTTCCCTCTTGCACATTCTGTACTGCTTTTGAGCTTCTGCTATTCTGAGTCCTCAGAAATCTACTATGAGTCTCACTTTATCTCTTTATCCAATCCTGTATGTCCCTCGATGTCCTGGTTCACTGGATTGTTGATCATACCCTTTGTCATTATTGGTTCATAGGGCTATGTTTCTTAAACTAGCACAAAAGATCGCAGAAATTCAATTTGCTTTGGACATGTAATTGATGGTTCATCTCCTTTGATTTTTTCTGCTGGTTTGTCCATTTCAGGAAAATTGCAGTGAAGGGAAGCTCAAACCAATGTAAACACTAAGCCATGAAGCTTTTCTCAGCCTAAGTAATGACCTGTTAGCAATATCATCAGAATGCTTATTTCTAAAACATGATTCCCATGAAATTGGCATAATTTGAAGCAGTCACTAACAATTTGTCTGCAATAATGCTCCTGTAATGTTTCTCTCAACCACTTTGCCAGCCTAAATATCAGGAAGTTTGCAATCCACTGATCTAGCGTGCAATTTGCAATGACAGCAAGTTTTAAAAGCTGTCAAAAGGGCACTGCTATTAACTTCCATTGTGGTAAAAGACTAACGTGTTTCAAAAGAGGAAGGACAACATTCACAAATGTGAAGGAGGTGACGAGAGTTGCATTATATCTCTCAGAGTGGGTAATTTTAGCTATGGGACTGTCATAAATTGTACGATATCAAAATGATCGTCTATCGTCCATGCTATGTGATTTACTTTGCTATTAACTCAACAATATGGCTAGTGAGTGGTTGCTTCAAAACAGTTATGCTATCAATCAGTGTTAAACTTACAGCTAAATAGTGAGTGTGATGTTGGCTATTCAGCAGAACTGGATCAGGGTCTACAATGAGTTTCAATGTGGAAAAACAAACTTGAGGGTTACTGCAGTTTAATATTTTTGATCAAAACGCGAATCACAATTCAGACTCACACCCAGTTCTGTGTCATCTTCAAACTTGGAAATATGACAATAGTACATTGCATTGCATCCAAATCATAGTTAGAGATTAGGAATAACTGGGAACCTTCTGGAGCTTCAGTGGTCACAGCCTACCAACCTGAAAATGACCTACTTATTTCTAGTCCCTGTTTTCTACCTGTTAACCAATTCCCAATCCATAGCAGTATATTTCCACCAAACCCAAGCGGGAAATTTTGCTAGTGGGTAACAGTTACATGGGAGCAGAGAAACATGACCACAAGCTTAGGTAGCTTTTAATGCCCATCCCTAACTGTCCTGGTGAATGTGGTAGGGAGACACCATCTTGATGCTCTGCTGTCCTTGTGGTTTTGGTACTATTGAATATTGAGGTCCCTCAAAAACTGAATTTTCCTTGTACAGTAAGCTTTTTATTAATTATCACCTGGGGAGTGGGAATGCGCCGGTTGAACAAATATTGCAGATGATCACGAGGTCCACATAATCAATGTAAAACACACACTAAGTGATAGAAATGTAATGCAGGAGCTATACACGTCACTGTTATACTTCCTTTTCAGCTTAAGTCACTTAAATAAGAATGCAACTTTGCCTTAAATAAACATACAGACAGAGAGCCTCACACCCTCAATTAACAACCTGGACATTGCAGAGATCGCGATAATACAGTAAACGTTTGGTAGTTGAGGTATGTAATTTTTTGCTGGTTTATCGAGAGTGCCAGTTCATAAGGTGCCAGTTAAAACAAACTTTACTGTATTTACTGTGTTTCATGAATCTTTATTTAACAGCTATTACAGCAGTAATTAACTTACTGAAATCCTAGACTGGGGAATGAAAGGGAAGAATCGTGAGAAAGACAGATGTCATGATGCACATTGAGCTAACATCAACAGTTTATCTGGTGCTAAATATACTCTATTATCAACGTATTGTTTACAAAAATAACAAGGTTTGGTTTCTTGGAATGAAACTAACCCTCAAATGGAGGTCATAGAGTAACAGAATCATAGAGCTCGACAGCATGGAAACAGGCCCTTCGGCCCAACTTACCCATGCTACCCAGTTTTCACAATTTAAACCAGACCCATTAGCCCACATTTGGTTCATATCCTTTCATACCTATCCCATCCGTGTACCTGTATAAATGTTTTTTAAATAGCAAAATTTTGCTCAATTCCACCATTACCTCTGGCAATGCATCCCAGACACTCACCAACCTCTGTGAAAAAAATGCCCCCTCCAGACTCTTTTGTATGTTTTCCCTCTCACCTTAAACCTATGCCCTCTATTTTTTGACGCCCCTATCAATGTCCCTCATGATTTTATCAATGTCCACTATCTACCTTATCAATGTCCCTCACAATTTTATATCCCTCTATAAGGTCACCCCTCTGCGCCAGGGAAAAGAGTCCCAAACTATTCAACCTCTCCTTATTACACAAACATTTCAGTCCCAGTAACATCCAAGTAACTCTTTTCTGTACTCTTTCTCGTTTAATAATATCCTTTCCAGAGCAGGGCAAGCAGAACTGCAGGTCGGTGGACCAGGGCGAAAATGGTCATCCAAATCATGGATGTCTGGATTATGACCATTGGCCAAGATTAGAGTGGTGCTGGAAATGCACAGCATCTGAGGAACAGGAAAATCGTGTTTCGGTAGCAGACCTTCATCAGGAATGAGACTGGAAGCCTCGGGGGTGGAGAGATAAATGGGAGGGGGTGGAGCTAGGGTGAAGGCTGCTGGGAGTGCATTAGGTGGTGGAAGAAGGGGTAAAGGTGATAGGTCAGAGAGGAGGGTGGAGCGGATAGGTGGGAAGGAAGATTGACAGGTGGGTCAGGTCATAAGGATGGTGCTGAGGGAGAAGCTTGGAACTGGGGTAAGATGGGAAGGGGAAATGAGGACACTGGTGAAGTCACATTGATGACCTGGGGTTGAAGGGTTCCAAGGCGGATGATGAGGAGTTCTTCCTTCAGGCGTCGGGTGGTGAGGGAGCGGTGGTGGAGGAGGCCCAAGACCTGCATGTCCTCAGCAGAGTGGGAGGGGGAGTTGAAATGTTTGGCCACGGGGTTGTGGAGTTGATTGGTGCGGGTGTCACGGGGATGTTCCCTGAACCGCTCTGCGAGAAGACGTCCAGTCTCCCCAATGTAAAGGAGACCGTATCAGGAGCAACGGCAACGGATACAATAAATGACATTGATGGATGTGCAGGTGAAACTTTGATGGATGTGGAAGGCTCCTTTGGGGCCTTGGATGGAGGTGAGGGGGGAGTTGTGGGCACAGGTTTTGCAATTCCTCCGGTGCCAGGAGGGGAGGGTAGGTTGTTGGTGGGCATGGACCTGGCCAGGTAGTCAAGCAGAAAGACCGTAATTTCCCCTCCCACGTGGTTGAAGATGCCCTCCAACATATCTCATCCACATCCCCAACCTCCACCCTCAAACCCCACTTCTCCAACCCCCGCAAGAACAGACCCCACTGGTCCTCACCTTCCACCCAACCTTCACATAAACTGTATTATCCAGCAACATTTCCGCCACCTGCAAATGGACCCCACCACCAGGGATATATTTCCCTCCCCACCCCTTTCCGTCTTCCGCAAAGACCGTTCCCTCCGTGATTACCTGGTCTGGTCCACAACCCCAAACAACCCACCCTCCCCTCCCGGCACCTTCCCCTGGGACCGCAGGAACTGCAAACCCTGTACCCATGCCTCCCCCTTCACCTCCATCCAAGGCCCCAAAGGAGCCTTCCACATCCATCAAAGTTTCACCTGCACATCCATCAATGTCATTTATTGTATCCGTTGCCGTTGCTCCTGATACGGTCTCCTTTACATTGGGGAGACTGGATGCCTTCTCGCAGAGAGCTTCAGGGAACATCTCCATGACACCTACACCAATCAACCCCACCGCCCCGTGGCCAAATATTTCAACACTCCCTCCCACTCTGCCAAGGACATGCATGACCTGGGTCTCCTCCACCGCCACTCCCTCACCACCCGACGTCTGGAGGAAGAACGCCTCATCTTCCACCTCAGAACCCTTCAATCCCAGGGCACCAACATGGACTTCACCAGTTTCCACATTTCCCCTCCCCCAGCCTTACCCCAGTTCCAAACTTTCAGCTCAGCACCATCCTCTTGACCTGTCCCACCTGTTAATCCTCCTTCCCACCTATCTGCTCCACCCTCCTCTCTGACCTATCACCTTTACCCCTTCCTCCATCCACCTACTGCACTCCCAGTTAACTTCTCCCCAGCCCCATTCCCTCCTATTTATCTCTCCACCTCCTGAGGCTTCCAGTCTCACTCCTGATGAAGGGCTCCTGCCCAAAACATCGATTTTCCTGTTCCTCAGATGCTGCCTGACCTGCTGTGCATTTAATCTTGACTCTAATCTCCAGCATCTGCAGTCCTCACTTTCACCAATGACCATTGGCCACAAAAGTTCAAACAATGGACTGACACAGAGAAAAATAACCTACCCCAGAAATCTGCAAGAACAAGAAGTGCTCATGGGCAGAGCAGGGGCCTTTTTTTTAAAAAGCAGACCTAGTAAGCAGTGGTTCTTATCAGGTTGTCCCCAGACAGCAATGTTCATTCAGCAGTCCTCAACAGGCAGATCGAAGATGGACCAGAAGGAGAGGAGGCAGAACAAGGGTCCTGACAGCATTATATTGAAACACCTTGGCTCGAGAGCGGAATTTGGCTCCATCATGTTAATGAGACAGAAACATTCCATGCCAACAGCCTGTTTGTTCTCTGGTATTAGAGAACTATCCCCAATTGTCACAGTTTTATACTTTATTTTTATCTAACTAATTAATATGTCATAGCTAAACTGCTGCTTCTTAACAAGCTCAATAAACAATCAGAAAACTACTTACACACCACTGAATGGCTATTCTGGGTAACTGTAAGCACAAGCCCCCTATTATCAACAGTACACGTGGAGAACCGTTCAGCAGGGAGTTCCAGGATTTTAACCTAGCAACAGTGAAGGTTCCCACAATATTATTCTAAGTCAGGGTGGTGTGTTGATTTGAGGAGAAGTTATGGTAGTACTCCTCTGTTCCCATGTAACTGCTACCCTTGTCTTTCATGGATCATGAATTTGGAAGATGTCTGCGGGGCCTTGAAGTAGCTGAAGATGGTTGGCCTTAGGAAACTGCCCTGATGTCCTAGAGCTCAGATGGTTGACTTCCAAAAACCACAACTATCTTCCATTGTGCCAGGTATGACTCCAACTAATAGAGAGTATTCTCTCCAATGCCCATTGGCTCCAATTTCACTTCAATTCTGTGACGTCACACTCGGTCAAATGCTGCCTTGATGTCAAGGTCAGTAATCTTTGCTTCCATTCTAGAGCTCAGCTTCTTTGTCCATGTTTTTATAAAGGTCATAATGAGATTAGGAGACGAGCAGGCCTGGCAGAATGATAACTGAGTACAGTAAAAAGATTATTCTGGAGTAATTGTTGAGGTCTCATCCATCATTTATTGATGACTGATGGAATGGGAATTCAGTGGGTTGAATTTGTCATATCTGGGCAATTTTTCATTTCCAAGTAGATACTAGTATTGCAGCTGTATTGGAACAGCTTGGCTTGGGTCACAGCTAGATCTTGAACATTAATCTACAGTATTATTGCCAAAATGCTATCAGGATCCCTAATCTCTGCAGTGTCTGTATTGGAGAACCTGTTTGCATAGACTTTCAGCCATTTCTTGACATTACATGGAATGAATCATCGAAGGCTGTCACCTGTGACACTGGAGATTTCAAGACAAGGCTGAAATAGACTATCCTCTTGACTTCTGGCTGAAGAATTTTTGCAAATACAACAGCCAGATCCTTTGCACAGATATGCTGAAAGATCCTAATATTACAACACTGGTCACCATTAAACACGTAGTTAATTCCAACTTAATAAATTGATTTTGAAATTCACCATGGTGAGATTTGAATCCATGACACAAGAATACTTTCCTTGATGTTCAGATTACTCGCCCAGTAACATTACAATTACAGCAAGACCTCCTTATTTCATTCTAAACTATTCTACAATTCAGGCTGCAAAGACACTTCTAGAATTAAATACTGTTATTAAATTATAATAAATATTATTATCAGTGAAAGGCATAAAAAGTCCTTGATAAACAGAAATTCGTATTTTCCTTTCACTACCAGAACATGAATGCAAAATCCTTCAGGAATTTATCTCAGCAGTACATTATCCTTAAATCATATTTTTTTCACTGAAAGCATGAGAGAGATTAATATTGACCCAAAACTTTCTTCTCCCATCCATCTCCCTTCTAACAATTCATTAAACATTGCGTGCTACAAATGTCACACATAATCTCCACATACAATAGTTGACCTTGTCTAGTCAAACTCTCTGTCACACTGCTGGCAGTCTCACTTACAGCCACTGCAGGGATATGGAAAAATTCAATCTGACAGCATGTCCAATGTCTATATCAATTAAAAAGGCTTAATGTCTCTGGTCAGTCCGCTCGTAGCATGCATTTCCAGATGTTTCACCAAGCAGCACACTGAGAGAATGTCCGGAGGCGGGAAGAAATCTGTTAAATGGAGAGTGCAAGATGTGATTTTCAATGGATAGGATATCTGTAAAACCAGAAAGCAGAAAAGAACAGCCAATCTTAGTCAGCACACAGTCACCTTTTCTAATGTATGTTGTCCAACTGTGAAAGACAAATGATTTTAGCCAATTTTGCAGTTGCATTCTACTCAGTGTTATCTGCTGGATGAGGGGATCAGGAATATCTGGGGCATATTTTGTGATTGTATGAGACCTCAAACAGAACCAGTAAAAGGATTTGATAATTTCTTGTCCTTTAACTTTTTGTAAAACTATTTTTATATTTTGTATTGCAAAAAAACTTTTCCCAAATCCTGAGTATGCATTTGATCCAAGAATCAGTCACATTGTAATTACTATTATTGCCTCATCAAATATTGTGGTTTCAACCTGATATATTTAATAAAGTCAGAATTAAATTTATGATTTGGTTTTGAATAATTTAGCATTTGGTAACTGTCACAATGTAGGGCATTCAGCGGCCAATATTCACGGAGCAAAGTCCTGCAAAAAAAAATGAAATAAATGACCTGAAGTGTCAGCCATAGTTAATAACAATCTTGCCTCTGAGTTTCAAGATTCTGGCTTCAAATCCCAGTGCACAACTTGAGCATGAACATTCAGGTAAATTTTTAATACAAGGCAAGCTATAATGTTAAAGGTGCTGTCTTTCAGATGGTTTATTAAATTGAGTTTGTCTGTCCACACAAGTGGACACAAAATACTGCAGGACACTATTTGAAGATGAACAGGGTTTATCCTTGATATTGAAGCTGATATTCATCGCTCTATCAACATCAAAAAGCAGAATATCTTTTTTCACCACATTTCTATTTGTAGGAGCTTGCTGTGAGCAAATTAGCTGTGATTTTTCCAGATTACGATAACGCCTGCACTTCAGAAGTACAAAGAAAGCTATGCTAAAGTGATCTGAGATATACAGTAGTTGTGAAAAATGTGATATAATTGGAAGTCTTTTTTTTTAAATGACCTTTTTTTGAGGCAATAAAAGCTGGTAACTAGGCACAATTGATTCCCTCAAAAAGTGATGAGACTGTTGCTAATCATTGCACTGCTACCATAGGATCCTGATGTGAGCATATTCAGTAGTAACTTTGAATGTTGCTGCCAAATGAGAAGGGACAACTAAAGGCAGTATTGAAATTATGCAAAGAGATGGCAAACTCAACATTTATGCTGTGTTACACTCTTGAACCATTTTCTGAATTGAATGTAGCTTCCAGTAGGTAATTTTCCTGAAATAAGTATGTTCCACCTGATATTTGGAATTATTTTCCCAATCATGAAAAACAGAATATTTGGGTCTCCAGGGAGCAAACATGAGACAGCCTTACAACATCTTGGAAAACATCAGTTTGTAATAGCAGAACTACAAACAACAGTTTGCAAGACATGAATACAACCCTAAGAATGTTTCCTTTAGTGGTACTCAGCCTCAAAAGTAGGTTGGTGATGATGTTTGAAGACCAGCACAGACTCAAGGATCAAAGGGCCTTTTTCCATGATGTTTAAAACTCTATGAGTCTAAAATGGTCTAGTTCCCATACTGATATTATTGGCTAGATTTGGCACTTAACTTAAACCCCACCTGTTTGAGACCTGCTTGCTGCTAAGAGTTAATAAAATACTGATAAATGCACTAAGTACTTTCAACCATTTACATTATTATTACAGACCTTGCATTCTTATTTTCACAATGATGATGTAGAGGCTACATTAAAAAGAGTTTCACAATATGAATATTTACACATACAAAATCAATGTTTGTCTGAACTTTACACATATCATTGTTATAATACTATTTCTCACAAAGCTTATTGAATATGATGATCCAAAGTAAACTTAATAATGTGGGCATTATCTTATTTATTTTTGGGTAATTGTGAGTCGTGTTTGGTGGAGTGATTCTCGTCATAAGACCAAAAGTGTTTTTTCACCACAGCTTACCAAACTTGTCGCATTAATTGGCGTTCCCGCTCTTGTGGTGAATTTGTAGTCCGACTTCCACGCAATCATGGCAGGCACAGTTCCCAATGCGACTCATCACTCCTTGATATCCATCTTAAGATCAACATCTCTTGTAGCCACACCATCTTTCCATACAGGTTCATGCCCGGAGGGTCACCATCATCTAGAACCTGTCCTGCTCAGAGAGATATGAGAGAAGGGGAGGCTGGCACCAAATCTCTTGGAGAGGGGCATGGATGACCTTGTGAACAGGGTGGTTGAAAACAGAGAAGTTCTCTTCCTGGAATACTGACAGAGGAAGGCACGCCACTGTTGAATGCCAGCCTGAATTTAGATAGCCACCTGGGTGAGTGCCACTTGCAGGTAGCAGAAGAATGAGCTGCATTGTAGGAAGAAGGTGAATGACTTTCTCTGCTCTGCTAGTGTAAGTGCTGCCTCACAGTCATTCTATCCCTGCCAATGCGATCACTCTCACCAACGCTCATATACGGACAGCTCCAACATTACATCTAACACTTTCCCTTAATCATCCTTGTTACCCCCAATCCCCCACACTCCCACACTGCATGCCCTGCCTACTGCCTATTGACTCCCATACAATACACTGTCCCCAAATGCACATGCCCACTCAGCCACATCGCCCACTTCGCTCCTACACATTTGCCCTTTTTTTTGTAATCACGGGAGGAGACAGCCCATAATAGGTTGGAGCAATATCACATCACATTAGTGAGACCACGCCTTGATATTGTGTATAATTTGGTTCTTCTTACTTGAGGAGGAATGTAGTTGCATTGGAGGAGTTCAGAGGAGGTTCACTAGATTCATTCCAAAAATAGAGGTTTGTTTTATGAAGAGCATAGAATAGATTGGGCTGATACTTTCTGGAGGTTAGAAGAATGAGAGGGAGATCTAATTGAGATATTTAAGACACTAAAGGGGATTAACAAATGCACATAGAAAGGATGTCACAAAAACAGAAAATGCTGGAGTAACACAATAAGTCTGGCTGCATCTGTGGAGAGAAAACACGGTTAGTGTTTCGAATCTAGTGACTTTTCTTCAAAGCAGTGTACCTGGTATCCATGTTCTCACTCTCTGAGGACAGAATAACTGCTGGCAGAGGAGAAAACAGGCCATTCCTGCGGGGATGTAGAGACACCCAAGTCCCAGCTCCAAGCAAGCACCATTTGCAGTTTTATTGCAAAAGATGGTCAGTGCAATACATTGAACACCATAGTAACCAGCTGCTGCAATTCATTTTGCCATTTGTGCCTTATGCCAGCCCATTTCCCCAGAACACATGGCTTTGATCTATTCAGATGAGCGTGTTAAGGAATTGAAGAAAGCTTTGGCAATGCTGTATCCTGGACCCCTCCCCATCAGTTCAAATGGTAGCTCATTTCTGGGGTCCATAAGCATGCACACTGCCTCGGGATATGGGAACAGAACAGTTCCACCAAGCACCCAATCAGAGGCGCAGCCACTCACAGACTCCTCGGCAGTTTCCACTCAGGAGACTACAGAGGTCACTGACTCTTCACCGTAATCCTACCTGATTACCCCCTCTGACTCTGGGAAGACCAAACTAAGGAGGGTTAGCTTGCCTCTAGCAAGAAGACACTTGGCATGTCTGGCCCATATCGACCCAAACACTCTCACGATGGCTAGGACCAATGGGCTTCACCTCAGAGTGGTGCCCCTCTACCCCAGCTACTGAACAGAATAGTTCAGAGTCATGTAATGGAAAGAAGAGGAAGTAAAAGTAGAAAGAAGACCACAGAAAACAAGGTGATGTAAATAATTTCATTTTTTTCATCAGCCCTTATTTCTTATTATTCATGAAGTTGTTGCTGCAGCTATGTAGGATATGATGCTTTGTTGCACCCAGCAGCATCACTGCTTGTGCAATGAGGTTGGATGTCTACAATGCATGCCAAGTATTTGGGCCATCAATGCACAGACATAGCATTGGCTCACTGCAACACCTTAGAACACCCTTTCCTATACTGCATATGGCTCACCGGCTATGTCTGCAGGAGTGTGTATCTCAGGGAGTTCATCAACAATGGCAGTGTCAGTGAGATGCAACATACAGGGAAGGTCAATGCTATAGAATTGTCGATATAGGCACCCTGCTTATCTGCATTACCAACATAACCTGTGTTTGTGACTAGTATTGGTTGCTGTGAAAGGCCAGTAACCAGTTAAAGATGCAGTTCTCCCTCAAACATACGCTATCCTTTGTGACTGTGTTCATGGCCGCTGTCCTGAACATGGCGCACTTTCCATGTGCTTCATGATTGAAAAGACAGTGAGTGACTTTCTGCCACTAGCTTCTAGACTCAGTGTGAAGGTCCTGGTGAGACCCCAAAATGCCTCTCCACTTCCTAGCTTCCCAATCCATGAATCCCACAGACTTCATATACCCTCAGATGATCAGTCAATCTGTATACACCTGCTCGACCCGTCTCCTCTCCCAACTAACACACACTTTCCCCTTTAATCTCGGTGAATGGAAGTGCCAAGATGACCGTGACACATCCCCTTGAGAGTCCTGATTTTTTTTTTTGCCACAGTTGGCCTGTACCTGCATGGACACCTGGTTGGTGACCACCCTGTCTCCAACATCAGCAAGACCCCTACCACACTGTCCACATGGCCAAACCGCAGAGAAGGGCATGATCCATGAACAGCAGATGCATATAACCTTCCACTCAAGTCATTGGTACCAGACATTCAGGGAATCATTGTCACCATCCTGGTATCTCCAATGCACTGACATGGTGCACTCCAGGGGTAGACTTATTTATCAGAGCACATTGGCAACCAGTAATGTATGGCTGCATCAGGTACATGTACCATACAGTGACAGGCTCCCAAATGATAACATGGATCAGGCTACCTACTATGACTGCATCTCTGCTCTTTCTGCGCCCATTCAACTGTTGGCTACCAGCTTAACCACAGCATGCATGCCTTGCTTTTACTTGTGTTGCCTTGCAGTGCCAATTGGCACAAAGACACAACCAGTGCAGCTGTCCCCAGTAAAAGAACACATACATCTTATCATACTTCAGTGTGCACATCATTGTAGCATCTATACCACATGTTCATGGAACATGCCCTCTGCAGTTTGGCCATGGGCAAAAGGGAGGTCATTTGTAGGAGATGGCAAGTTGATCCTGCCCAGAGCCTGTTCAGGATTTCTTGTGGAGATTTCCCTATGGTGAGCTTATTTGGTGAGTATGATAAGATTGTAACTGGTATATTAATGAGGTGGGTTGAGCTTTTAAAGAGGCATTAAACAAGCAGTAATGATCATCAATTGGCAACCTGCCACTACCTCATGAGGATCTTGCCACACTGCTTGATAAAAATGTTGCAAGATTGATCAAAACAAGCCTCGCCAAATATCTTGCCCACTTTCCCACCATAGTTCACTTCACTCAGACTCCTGTAATATTTTGCTTGTAGTTCACCTTTCAATGGTTACCTGTTCACTGTGCCCTTGTTGCATTTCAATTCTCTATATTTAAAGTTTGAGCTAAAAGTGAAGGGATTGCCTAAAACAACAATATGTCAAGAACTCTTTGTTGATCAATGAGCTTTAATGCTTTTAGACACCAGATTACCCTTGCTTGCTTCAGTTATAACTTTTGAAGAATATGAAACTCCACTATGCAGCTGGAGGCATGCTGTAAATTTAGAGCAAGCTTCTAACGTTTTCTTGTATTTTTATCTTTGAGATCTAGTATTAAATCAATGACACATTTGTCTGTCTGGTTTTGCATCATTCTTTGAAACAAAAAGCAGACTTTTTCTGACTTTCCTAGCCAGAATCATATACTCAACTCACACCAGCTGACAGTTAACTGATAATTGCTGTTCAAGGGGTTTTATTATGTGTAAAATGGCTGCTGCATTTACCTGTGTTACAGTCGAAGCATTTCTTTTTTTATAAAGCTTGTTGAAAATTTACAGCACAGGACTTCAACGCAAAAATACCAGTTGCTTGTGTAATCATATCCTGTCAATTCCAATTATCGAAAATATGATCATAAAGCCATAGAGTCATAAGATATACAACACTGAAACAGACCCTTCAGTCCAATTCATCAATTTCAACCAGATATCCTAAATTAATCGAGTCCCATTTGCCAGCATTTGGCCTATATCCCTCTAAATTCGTCCTATACATATACCCATTCAGATGCTTTTTAAATGTTGTAATTGTACTAGTCTCCACCACTTCCTCTGGCAACTTATTCCAAACAGGCACCACCCTCTGCATGAAAAAGTTTCCCCTTAGATCCCTTTTAAATCTTTCCCCTCTCCCATAAGCCTATGCCCACTAGTTTTGGATTCCCCTACTCTGGGGAAAAGACTTTGGTTATTCATCCTGTACATGCAATTCTTGATTTTATAAACTGCTATGAGGTCACGCTTCAGCCTCCAAAGCTCCAGGAAAATAGCCTCAGTCTTTTCAGCCTCTCCCTATAGCTCAAATCCTCCAACCCTGGCAACATCCTTGTAAATCTTTTCAAGTTTAACAACATTTTTCCCATATCAAGGAGAACATAAATGTACACAGTATTCCAAAAGTGGCCTCAATCATGTCCTTTACAGCTACAACATGACCTTTCAACTCCTATACTCAATGTACTGAACAATAAAGGTAAGCATACGAAATGTTTTCTTCACTATCCTGATTGCCTGCAATTCCATTTCAAGCAACTATGAACTTGCACTCCAAAGTCACTTTGTTTGGCAACACTCCTGAAGACCTTAGCGTTTAGTATAAAATTCCTGCCCTGATTTGCTCTACCAAAATATAGCATCTCACATTTATCTAGATTAATCTCCACCTACTAGTCCTCAGTCCATTGGCCCATCTGATCAAGATCCTGTTGCACTCTAAGATAATCTTTTTCTCTGTCCACTACACCGTCAATTTTTGTGTCATTTGCAAATTTATTAATCTTACCAGCTTCTCTGAATTGCCTCCAGTGAAATAATACCTTTCCTTAAATGAAGGGACCAAAATAAAGGAAAGCAGAGTTAATGTTTCAAGTCCAGAAACCTTTCCTCAATAGATTTGAAGAACCATTCACCATCATCCTCCTCCACCTGGCTGAGCTGGTCCACATTTTGAACAACTTCTCCTGTAACTCGTCTCACTTTCTTCAAATCAAAGGTGTGGCCATGGGCACCTGCCCAGACCTCAGTTATGCCTGTCTCTTTGCAGGGTTCATAGAAGATTCCTTGCTCAAATCCTATTGGGTCCTCCTCCACAAGTCTTTCTCTTGTACAGTGATGGCATCATCAATGACGCTTCCCTCTCTTGTTTGGAACTGGAAAAGTGTATCAATTTCACTTCCAATTTCCAACCCACTCTCACCTTCAACTTGTCCACCTCTGACTCCTCTCTCCTTTTCCTCAACATTTCTATTTCCATTTCTAGAGATAGGCTAGCCACAGATATACTGTACAAACCCATCAATTCCCAAAGTTACTTGGACTATACATCCTCGCAGCCTGTTTTTTGTAAAGACTCCATTCCATTCTCCCAGTTCCCTCATCTTCATCGTCTCTGTTCTTAAGATGCCACCTTCTGCAAGGCAGCCTCAGAAGTATCCACCTTTTTTTCTGATCTGAGGATTCCCCACTATTATAATT
Source organism: Chiloscyllium plagiosum (assembly GCF_037043375.1). Lineage (NCBI taxonomy): Eukaryota > Metazoa > Chordata > Chondrichthyes > Orectolobiformes > Hemiscylliidae > Chiloscyllium > Chiloscyllium plagiosum. Next base: position 119,674,611 of record NW_028270142.1, on the reverse strand, counting down.
ATCTTAAAAATCACAACAGCAGGTTATAGTCCAACAGATTTATTTGGAACTACAAGCTTTCAGAGCGCTGCTCCTCCATCAGGGGGCACGATCATAAGACACAGAATTTATAGCAAAAGATCACAGTGTCATGCAATTAAAATGATATATTGAAAAAACCTAGATTGCTGTTAAGTCTTTCATCTTTTAGAATGGTTTGCAAGTTTCAGTTCATTAATATGTAAATCCCTGAACTTCTTTTAAGTCACATTTTTGAGATAACTTAATTTTTATGAAAGAAATGGTGACATCTCAGGTCAGACAATGTATAAAATGTGTGAGGTCTGTCTGTATCTCAATCTTGAGTCAGACTGGTTCTATTTCCAAAGTAGGAATTTATAAAATGTTACATGGATTGACTGGCTGCATTGACTGCCTGCAGGTTGTATGCTTTTTGACCAAAATAGAATGTATCTGCAAATACAATTCTACAAATGCAAATTTTTGGTATAAATTCTGTGTCTTATGATCCTGCCCCACGAGTTACCTGATGTAGGAGCAGTGCTTCCAAATAAACCTGTTGGACCATAACCTGGTGTTGAGTGATTTTTAAGTTTGTACACTCCAGTCCAATACCGGCACCTCTACATCATGGCTACCATCATGATTGACAGGGTCCTTAGCTGTGTCTGACTCATTTCCACCACTTCAGCCCTCACCCCTTCTCTTCCCCCATTCCCCCCACCCCCTCCAACAATAATGTTAGGGTCCTCACCACCACTCTAACAGACTTTGCATCCAATGCCACCCTTTCCATCACCTCCACTGGGATGCCACCACATATTCCCCTCACGTCTCTGGTCAGCCTTCCACAAGAATCAATTCCTCTAGGACACCTTGGCCCACTACTCCATCCAAAATCTCCTTGCAGTTCCATGGCGCCTTCCCCCACAACTGCAGGAAGTCTAATACCTGTCCATTTACTTTCTTCGTCCTCAGTATCCAAGTGCTTTACCTGCACTTCACTCAGTCAAATTCACTGTGTTCGCTGCTCACCAGTTGGCCTCTTCCACAATGTGGAGATAAAACACAGATGGAGTAATAGCTTTGCAGAATACTTAAGTTCTGTCTGTAAAAATGACTCTGAGCTTCCAGTCACCTGTTACTTCAACACACCACCGTGTTCCCACACCAGCATCTCAGTCTTTTGGGCCTGCTGCAATTCTACAGCATGGCACAGTGCAAGCTGGAAGAGCAACATCTCATTTTCTGCTTGAGAACTCTACAGCCTTCAGGACTGAATATCGAGTTCAATAATTTTAAAGCATTGACACCTCTTTCCATGTGTTTCACCCTGGGCACAGGTAATTCTTTCTAACATGTAAACATAAAACTGCTTTCTAAGTGTTTACATTAGCTGTGTTTTCTTTTTAGGAAAGCTTTAAAGCTGAGGTTTTAGAGCCGTTAAACAATCCTTTTTTTAAAAAGTTGGATCAGCAGGTTGCTGGCTCATTTTAAAAAAATAAGAGAGAAATACAAAGAACTCAATTGAATGCTTCTTCAGCCATTGGCTTTGATTGTTTTGATGGTTTCACCTTTTCATTATTTTTAAGTAAAGGGACTCTTAGAAATTTCTTGCAGAAACTTAATTTTAATCAAAAAGAAATTAGTTCAGTCTTCTAGCTGATAAATGCACTATTTACACTCTTGGACTGCTGTCTGTACTTAGAGAAGGTGATGCTGCTGATTGTTCAAATTATTTGATATCCAGAGCCTTTGTCCAGTTGACCTTCAATTGGTTTACCAACTAATTGGCAACAGCTTTACCACTGAGATTTTTAAGGCTTCCTTTAATATATGGTGACTGCTGTTGACCATCTTGTAGATTTGGCTCCAGCTAAACGTTTGGGCGGCATGGTGGCTCAGTGGTTAGCACTGCTGCCTCACAGCACCAGGGTCCAGGTTCGATTTCAGCCTCGGGACACTGTCTGTGTGGAGTTTGCACATTCTCCCCGTGTCTGTGCGGGTTTTCTCCGGGTGCTCCGGTTTCCTCCCACAGTCCAAAGATGTGCAGCTTCGGTGAATTGGCCATTCTAAATTGCCCATAGAGTTAGGGGGAATGGATCTGGGTGGGTTACTCTTCGGAGCGTCGGTTGGGCCGAAAGGCCTGTTTCAACACTAAGAAATGAAATCTAATTTTGCCTAATACAGTAACACTTCTGTTTATTACTCATAATATAAGAAACTGGGTATGGATTGTGTGGTATTGAAGCAACCAGCAGACATTTATTACAGCTGGCTATTTTATACAAGTATTGCATTCACAGACACATCCATGTCTGGGCTATTATTAGGCTATTTGAAAACAGCAGATAGGCATGTTTCTAGCAGCAAGTCGTCCTTCAAGAGCTCCTAAGTGAGTTGGTCCCAAGAGCTTTATATCCTCAAGTCAAATGCTATGATACAGTGTTGATATCAGGAGCATGTCTTCAAACTATACTGACATGCCAACCATGAGGCATCAACAACTTTACATCATTGAGAGTCCTTACAGCTGTAGAAGTGGGACATCCCGCTATTCTAGGTGACTGTTGAGAAGTGAAGGCTGTGAACCACACCCAAAGCACTGCACTCATGGAGCTTAGAACTTACTCCAACACATCATCTATTTCATTTAATAAAGTATTCAACAGATGCTACAAGTCAAATTAGCCATGGAAATTGCATCACAAAAGAATCACTCTTTTTATTCATAGACCCAGTAATCCAAGATCCAAGGAGTCTAACACAGGAGTGTTGACATTAGTTTTTGTCTCTCTCTCTCTCTCCACAGATGCTGCTTAACATGCTGACTAAATGCAGTCTACTCTTCTTCCATCTTTGGATCTCCAACATCTACAGTATTTTGCTTTCATGTTGGCACAGAGGACCATCTGTTTACAAAAAGATCAAATGGTATGTAGTTCAGTTTTCATTCATATTACCCTTTGGAAGCCACAGAGTGTTGTTACCTGTGTGGAAAGATCTACCTTTTAACTTGATTCATACCATTTTGTCCTCACCAGTCATTGAAACAACATGCACTTTAGTTTACCAATTAGAGAGGAGTCACTGTACATAAATGATCATGCAAACATATGTATGAGCTAGGGAACAGAGGAGTAGGCTATTTGCCCTTTAAACCTACCCCATCATTCAATAAAATTATGGCTGATTCGATTATGGTCTCAGCTTTACATATCTAAATATTGACTCATGCAGGTAAGTGGATTCTAACCCCACTGTATGATGTACCTTTTCAGTAGTACACATCCACCAGGGAAAAAGTCCAATTTGCCATTCAGAGCCAAACAAAATGATGAACAAGAGGCTTATATAATCTAGAGTAGTTTTATCAGTATGGACGTTATGGTATAAATGAGTGCATGTCTGACTGGGGCTACATGAAAGAAACTGGCAATCCCTATCTTAAGGTGGTGAAGCCTGGCATGCTCAAGTTACCTTGTACGGACTTGATAGACTGAAAAGCCCAGTGAGGAATGGCATTGAGGATAGTGGAAGAGAAGACTCAGTAAATCGAACAGCTTTGGATTGCTGATGCCAGGCTTTAAGCTTGTTGGGGTAATGGAAGAGTGAGGGAGAGAAGGAATAAAAAAAAAACGTGGAAAGTGCTGAAATCATTCCTATGAGAAAGAAAGGTGGGCGGCACGGTGGCACAGTGGTTAGCACTGCTGCCTCACAGCGCCAGAGACCCGGGTTCAATTCCCGCCTCAGGCGACTGACTGTGTGGAGTTTGCACGTTCTCCCAGTGTCTGCATGGGTTTCCTCCGGGTGCTCCGGTTTCCTCCCACAGTCCAAAGATGTGCAGGTAAGGCGAATTGGCCATGCTAAATTGCCCGTAGTGTTAGGTAAGTGGTAAATGTAGGGGTATGGGTGGGTTGCGCTTCGGCGGGTCGGTGTGGACTTATTGGGCCGAAGGGCCTGTTTCCTCACTGTAATGTAATGTAATCTAAAAAAAGGTAGGGTTAATATCGCTGGCACTTTGTCAGAACAATGAGCAGTTAAAAAAATTAGGGGAGAATGACTTCAAGTGGAAGAGGGTGCAGAAAGCCTTTCTGGTTCAAACAAATCTTCAATTTTATTTGTTATCATACTCAGATAAAACTCTAAGGGTTACATAATTAGTTATATAAAAATTGTTAGCATGTTTGTTTAAATGAATTAAAATATTGGATGCATGTATTGTACCTGAGTCCATTAAATAGTCATTAAAAATAAAACTCAGCGATTTCTGGCCTGTGGGAATGCAGGGAGCTGGAAAAGCATGTCGTGTGTAGACTGGTACAGTAATGGAAAGTTGATGGGAAGCCTCAGGGCCAATATCACAGTGAATCTGAACTGACAGTTACACAATAAAGACACTCTTCTATTCCTTAAGCCCTTCACTGTAGCACAGTGTTGCTTTTCTCCTTTGAGGAACTCCTGAATAAAAGTGCCTTTTATAGTCAGAGGAACAAGACAGTCTAGTGACTTCAGAGGTATGACACATAAACTGGCTCAGGCTAGGAGTTAATGAGTCCTGAAGGAGTCTTGCTGCACCCTTATCTTGTCACTGATAGCAAGTTAGTGAAGCAATTCTAAACAACTTGAAACAACTCGTCTTGAATTCCCTTGAGCCTAGAAGATTTAAAGTTGATCTGATTGGGATATTCAAAATGTTAAAATGATTTGAGAGGGCAGAAATTGTTTTCTTATATTATTTTTAAAACAAAATGATCGATGTATAAGATTTCCGACAAACTTGACATATTTTTTGCAATGGACTCCCATCCTCCATTACCTCAAATTTTAAATTCTAATGTTTATTTTTAAATTCTGCCATGATTTCTGACCACTATAATCTCAACCAATACTACAAACAATCCCCACCTGATTTCTCAATTCCTTTCTCTTCAGCCTTTTCAGTATCCCTCCTTGCTTCCTTCCCGAGAGGTAGTATGGCTAGCCAGCCAGATCCCACACACTTAAATTCCCTCCCTCAAACTTTCTGTTCAGGCCCTAATTATGCTCTGCAGTTGGCAAATAACATGTATAGTAAGAGTGGGACGAATTTCCCAAGGGCTTCTCTTGTTAATTGTTCCAAACATATGCTGGTGTTACAGTAGTTGCACAGCAGGGTCCATAAGGGAAACTTGAGGAAAGGTGCTATTTAAATGTGAGTTGCTATTTTGGGAGGGTTACCACACACCAGTAGCATATGAGAGAGAATGCTACTTTCTGAGCAGATCTGAGCCACAGTGAAACTACAATGTGATGAAATTAGTCACTAGGTTTTCAAATGAGTTTTCAACAACAACCAAGGACAATAAAATAAAACTGTGGGAAATAAGATCGGAGCAATTAACTAACACGGTGATTTCAAGAATGAATTTTTAAAAATAGTCCACATTCTAGTTACAGTCTCACATCCCAACCCTTCCCAACTCCAGGCGCACTCCTGACCAGCCCCTATCGATTCTGGGACTTGAAACTCGACATCCTGTCAAGCCGAGAAAGGTGACCTCAGTGCCATCCATCCATGTTAAGCACATTACCATTTTCTCTGCACACAGAGAGTTATGGACCTGCAGATAATGTCGGATTAAAAGAAAAAGTGCTACAGAGAGCTTTTATGGAAGGGTAACAAAATTTCCCAGTGGCAGGGTGACATTGTTAACATCAAAGGCAGTGGAACATGTATAGGGGGAGGCGGATAGTACCGACAGATAGGAAGAAGCACTGGACTGATGATTAGCAAGAAAGACAATATGGTTGGTGATACGAAGAGGATTAACTGGGATCAAAATATGGAGGACTGAGAAAAGGATTGGAAACTTTCATGTTTTGACACAAGCAAAGGAATAATGTGCACGGATACCTTGACTTTCTCTCAAATTTGTTTTGTGAATGAGTGAAGTCTGAGGTAAGGAAAAGCTAATTGTTCCAAAAAGATTTGACCTCCCGAGTAGCAACATTCACATGTTTCTTTTCATTAACTCATTGGACATGGACATTACTGACAAGAGCATCATTATCATCCTTCAGTTGCTTTTATGATAATGGTTCCTTGAATTACTACAGTCCCTAGGTACTGCAATAGTGCTGTATGGGAGAAAGTTCTAGGATTTTGACCTAGTGATAGTGAAAGAAGAGTGATATAGTTCTAAGTCAAAATTGTATAGAATTCGGAAGAGAATTTACAGATTCTCAGATGCCTTATGCCATTGTTCTCAACGTTGTGGATTGAATGGTATTTTTGAAGAAGTATTTAGCAAATAACATCATAGAATATAAAAAGTGTTTAAATATCATCAATGTTTGTTTTTCTCCCCTGTCTCGGATACCATTTCAAATATTTATCATTCTTTTAATATTGAAACTTATTTCAGAGCATGAGATTTTAAAATCATTTCTAGCAAACGCTGAAATTTATGGTCCCAAAACAGAATAGAAAAGAAGAGGCAGGACAGTAGCATGGGCAGAAGTTCCAACACTATTTCCATTGGCAACAGGTTACAGGGAAAGTCCTGAGGCAAGAATCCCAGACACCAATCTTATTACATTATTCAGCATCCAAACAGTTATTTCCAGCAGACATATCGTCATAGTTCCTAAATGTCAAGAGCATCTTATGTCTAACTATTATGTTCAGAGCTTAGCGTGGACCCTGCTGAAGGAATTAAGAAATCTCTTTGCAGAAGTAGTGGAATGAGTAAACTTTCAGAATTGGAACAGAGTCTGAAACTTGGGTATTTATTAGCTTAATGAAACTAATTGCATTTGCATACATACTTTATCATTTATGGAACTTTGATTTTCAGAGCATTGGTGGAATAGGTTACAAATCTTGTCCGTAAGTTATTGCCTTAACAGCTGGTGGAATGATTCCAATGTGTATTTTCACATTTAAGATTAAAGGGTGGATACTGTGGTCAGCAGGACTGATACTGCAAAGGGGATTGGTTGCTGATTTCAAGGAAGAATACTAACTTGGGGTGTGATGATGCAGAGGATATTACCACTAGACTGTTAATCTGGAGAACCAGGTAGCATCCTGGGGATCTGGGTTTGATTCTTACCATTCTAGATGTTGGAACTTTAATTCAGTTAAAAGAAAATCTGGAATTAAGAATTCAATGATGTGCTCAAAACCATTGTCAATTGGCTGGAAAAACCCATCTGGTTGACTAATATTTTTTAGAGAAGGAAATCTGCTGTGCTATGTTATGGACCAGACCAACCCCCCTCAACACAAGTGAAGGAGATAGCCTCGACCTTCTTTTTTTCTTACTTAAAAGGCAAGGTGCCAGTTATTTCATTCCGGGTGCAATTTGATTGATAAAACGACTGTTAGAACTGCTTCTACTGTTCTAACTTAAAAAAAACACAGCCCTCTATCATACAAGCAGCTGAGTGGTGGGACCAAGTTCCTACAGATATTAATTTAGCTTTCAGTAGCTGTTCAGATTTGGAAGCAATACATCTCTCCCAGCTGCAACAAAATGCTTGAGTTCTCACTCTCTTAGAGTTCTTCTTTGATGTTCTTACCTCCTGGGCTGGAAAATTGCAAGAGAGACAATCTTTTTACAGACTTTGCCTTTGCCAAGGGTGTGTTTATGCGATATGCCTATATTACTGTTCAGTAAATAAATAATTTATTATTCTGTTTATTATTGGCTTGAAGCAGACCACTTAGCGCCTCTGTCTCAATGTCTCTTCACAAAAAACCTAGAACAAAATATGCTTCTCAAAAGCCATAATGCCATCACAACTACATGTAACTGCAGATCCACAATGTGTTTGATTCTTGATGAGAGATGGGCAATAAGTGTTGACCTACCTGGTGAGTCCCTCATCTCAGTTTTGTCTGAATTCAATCATAAGTAGTCTGTCTACACTGCTAGGCAGGCAAAATGTTCCTTGTACCTCTAGTTGTACAACGTTAACTAGCCCAAATTCTTTTGTTTTTCCCTCAACTTTGTTCACATGGTTTTCTTTCATAACTGCCTATTTTTAGCCACCTTCCTCTCTGGATATTAGCCAGGACACGTACACCAAGCCATTATTATGAGAGATTTCCTTATGACTCCTGTTACCATTTAAACTGCTAAGGCATGCTGAAGTTGCCAGTATAGAAGCGGATCTGATTGTATTCCAAACAGCTATTCCCAAACATGCCCGGCAATTTGGAGAAGTGAGTGGCATTTTTGACGAATGCATGAATAGAGCACGGTGTCTTTATTGTGATCATGTGAAAGCTCAGGCTGGTTCTGAAATGTCCTGTAGGAATGCAACAGCAGTCATTGGTGCCTTAAACACTGGGGGTGCAAGCCAAGGCCCTCCCATGTTGATGACCATTAATGGGAAAGGATGTAAAGAAAACTTACATTTCATTTTTTTAGGTTGCCCCAAGGTATTTTGCAGTCAATGAAATTATAATTGAAGTGCAATCACTGCTGTAATATAAGAAATGTGAAGTCAGTTTGTGCAGTTAGAATACCCACAGCAATGTGGTAATGGCCAGATAATTTCTTTTAATGGTATTGTTTGAGGACTAAAATTGGCCAAGACACCAGGGAGAAATCTATGCGCCCAATGTATTCTTCTTCAAAGTAACAAAAACAAATCTCTCCACCTACCTGAGAAAGTATACAGGGCCTAGATTTAACATCTCATCTAAAAGGCTACACCTACAATACCACTTCTTCAGTACTACACTCGGGCTCCAGCCTAGATCTTGTACTCTCATTTCTGGGTAGAACTTGAACCCAAACTTTTGATTTCAGCATCATTGTGGCACTTGTACACCACATAACAAGATGTGTGACAGTACCCTAAGGTGACCTTGAAGTAAAAACGAAAATAAACAAACGCTGGATATACTCAGCAGGCCAGACAGCATCTGTGGAGACAAACAGAGTTCACTGTCCAGATTTTCATGGATCTTTAAAAATAATGAAAGCCTACTAGTGCCCATATTTAGAGTAGTGCTGGAAAAGCACAGCAGGTCAGGCAGCATCTGAGGAGCAGGAAAATCGATGTTTCAGGCAAAAGCCCTTCATCAGAAATGATGTTTCAGGGCGAGGAGATGACCTGGGAGTTGCAATGAGAGAGAGAGACTCACTGGGATCCTTGTAGAGAGAGGAGGAGAACTCCTTCAAGGTAGGCATCCTTGGAAGAGGATTCGCAGTAAGGTTAAAATCAACTAGGTGAAAGTGGGTACTGCAGATGCTGGAGATTAGAGTTAAGATTAGAGTGGTGCAGGAAAAATACAGCAGATCAGGCAGCATCCGAGGAGCAGAAAGATTGACATTTTGGGCAAAAGCCCTTTATCAAGAATGACTAATGTCCATATGCAGTGGTGTGGGAGAGGGGTGTGAGCAGTGATCCCACACTCTATGTTCATAAAATGGCCAGCTCCATTACGAAGCTCATTCATCTCCTAGCCCCATTCAGTATTCACAAAGTGAAGCAACAATTCATTGCCTTCCCCACTCAGAGGGGTCAGGCACCATAGCCTAGACACAAGAAGCTTTTGAAAGGTAAATTCAAACTCTTTCCCACATATGCAATGCCAACCATGGAAAAGGAATGGAAGTTGGGCTCTCAGCCAAACCTCATTCAGCATTTTTAAAAATTGGAATGCCTTCTTACACCAATAATCTGATTATAAATACCGAAAGCACATATTAACCTCAGATTTTTTAATGTGCATTTACAACACAAAGACAATTTTTAAAAATCGAAAAACCTCTTATGAACAGTTACTTTTTTTTCCACTTCACCTACATACTTTTTTTCTTTTTCCCATTTTTAATTGTTTGGCAGTTTTTTTATCATTCTTTGTTTCAACATATCTCAGAAATTTGGCTGCTACTTTAGATGCTTCTGAGTGTTAGTGATTGCAATATTTAAAGAAAGTAATGAATGATCATTCTGTAAAGGTCTGTCCTCATATACCCATTGTTACTGTAGGCCTCGTTTTTTATATTGAGTATATAGTGAGGAAATGGACATGGAATTGTTATGATTGTCATGGAGGGTATAAGGAGCCATGGGGAGTGTGCAAATTGCATGAGTTGATATGAATGGGGCATGGGGAGCAGACAGAGGGAGATGTGGTTGCGATGTGAGGGCCACACAATTCTAAACTTTGACAGAATAACTAGGTCAAAGTCCCAGAGAACAAAATTAGGGATTTGAAACAGCCACTTTACATATGTGGACATATTCAATCTCCATTTGGGCATGATGGTTCTGATTCCATGCCACACCTACTCCTCCAGAGGTAAAAATCACACTATTGTGACACCTTTTCCTGAAATAGCTGCATAGACCTGTGAAATTTCCTTCCTTGAGCCAACTGCCTCGGCAATGAGACTCCAGCCCAACATTTCACATTCATGAGCTTTCAAAGCACAAAGATGAGTACAGTACAGGAACAAGCCCTACAGCCCACCAAGACTGTGCCGACACATGATGCTTCTCTAAAGTAAAAGCCTTTTGCTGATTTGTGGTCCCTTTCTCACTATTCCTTGCCTATTCACATAACTATCAACTCTCTTAAATGTTGCAATTGCATCCGACTTCATCACCTCCTCCAGCAGCACTTTCCGAGCACTTATCACCCACTGTGTGGAGAAACCTGCCTTCCACATCTTCTTTAACCTTAACCCTTTGACCTTAAACCTAGTCCCCTCATAATTTATATTTCTACACTGGAAAAACATTCTAACTATCCATGCCTCTCATAATTTTGTGAACTTCTATCAGGTCACAGCTCATTCTTCAATGTTCTAGTGAAAACGAATCAAGTTTGTCTAGTCTCTCCTCATAGCCAATATTCTTCAAACCAAGCAAAATCCTGGCAAACCATTTTTGTACCATCTCCAAAAGCCTCCACGTCTTTCTTGCAGTGTGGGGCCCAGAACTGTACACATTATTTCAAATGTGGCCTAACTAGAGTCCAATACAGCTCTGCCACAAACTGCCAAATTTTATATTCTATGCCCTGATCGATGAAGGCAAGCATGCCATATGCCATCTTGACCATCTTATCCACTTATGTAGCCACTTTCGGGGAACTGTGGACTTATATGCCATGATCTCCCCGTATGTTGATGCTACTAAGGGTTCTGACATTTATTAGATATTTCTCTCCTTTATTAGATCTTCCAAAGTACTTCACCTTGCATTTGTCTGGATTAAACTTGATCTGCCATTTCCCCACCCAAGTCTCCAGCCAAATATATCTTACTGTATCCTCTAATAATCCACCTCATGATCTACAGCTCCTCCAATCCTGTGTCATCCACAAACTTACTAATCAGGCCACTTACATTCTCCTCCAAACCATTAATACATATTATAAAGAACAGGAGTCCCAGCACTGATCTCTATGGAACACCATTAGTAACTGATCTCCAGTCAGACAAATACTCTTCCACTGTTATTCTCTGTCTTCTAATGACCAAGCCAGTTCTTACCAGCTCACCTGATCCCATGTGACTTCATTGTTTGTTTCAGCTACACATGTGGGATGTTGTCAAAGGCCTTGCTGAAGTTCATTAACACAACATCTGTTGCCCTTCCCTCATCAAGCATCTTTGTTATTTAATCAAAAAAACTTGGTTGAGTTTGAGAGACACACCCTTCCCTGCATAAAGCTATGCTGCCTATCACTAATTTCATCAGGGCAATTACAAGAATCATGTACATGCTAGCTCTAGCTCCCCCATGCCTAGGAACAGAGAGACCATTAGAAGCGCATTTACTGCCAGGTCAAATGAAAGCAGCTAACACAGGGTAAGATCTTCAATCTGGTCTGCACCATCCCTTTTCTACTGGCCTCAGTAGTGACTGAGTAATTCTTTAGTCAATGGAATTATCTGACAATTTCCTAAATTGTTTTGAGGTAAAATTCAATAATAATCTTTGTCCAGCCACTTAAACAAAAACATTGCATATTTATGAAATATTACCTGGATTCTCAGTAAAATTCCTAACAGAAATAATGTAACCATATTTTTTGGGGAAAGCTTTTATAGTACATATTTTTATAAAATAAAATATGTATTTATATTTTATACTTTAAACTGAGTGAGGGTAGCTCAGTGGTTTACACTGCTGCTTCACAGCACCAGGGACCCAGGTTCGATTCCACCCTCAGGCGACTGTCAGTGGGGAGTTTGCATTTCTCCCCATGTCTGCGTGGTTTTCCTCTAGGTGCACTAGATTCCTCCCACAGTCCAAAGATGTGCAGGTTGGGTGAATTGGCCATGTTAAGTTTCCAGGGATGTGTAGGTTAGGTGGATTAGCCATGGGAAATGCATGGTTAGAGGGATGAGGAGGTAGTATCTGGGTGGGATGCTCTTTGGAAGGTTGGTGTTGACTCGAGCAGAATGGCTTGCTCCCACACTGTAGGGATTCTATGATGATAAACATGATGGTAAAGAAGAGACAAAGGGGTTGAAAGTATGAATAATAAGATTTATTTCAAGATATTGTGATCATTATACTCTCTAAGACAGAATGTAAGTTTGTCCTAATTTAAGGTATCACATCCTTAAAGTAGGCGCTGGGGTAACTCACAGGTCAGACCACACAACAGAATCCTGTACTAGTTTAACTGACAGGTGCATAAAGAAGTTAAAGATAATAGAACTGCTATGTCCTGCAGACAAAAACAAAACTGAATTAGTCCAGTTTAATATTGCTCACTATCAAATGGCCTGAATTTGAGAGTTTGGCGCGTAAATGTTCCTGTGCTGCAAATTGTATTGTTTTAAAAGTTCTTTTTATACCTGCTTTGTGTTGTTTATTTCTTTTAACTGATTTAACTTCCACGGTTGCTCCAGCTGTTTAGAAAGCGGTGGTATTAAGATCATAAGATATAGGAGCAGATTTAGGCCATTCAGCCCATCAGATCTGCTCCACCATTTGATCATGTTTGATGCGTTTCTCAATCCCATTCTCATGCCTTTGCCTTGTAACCTTTGATCCCTTACTAATCAAGAACCTATCCATCTTTGTCCTAAAGACTTGGCCTCCATAGGCACCTGAAGCAATGAGTTCCTCAGATTAAACACCCTCTAGCTGAAGAAATTCCTCCTTATCTCCATTCTAAAAGGACTATCGCTTCACTCCAAGGCTGTGTCTTCAGGTCCTAGTCTCTCATACTATTGGAAATATCTTCTCCACATCCACTCCATCCAGGTCTCTCAGCATTCTATAAGTTTCAATCAAATCCCCCTTCATCCTTCAAAACTTCAATTGAGTATAGATCCGGAGTCCTCAACCACTCCTCACATGACATGTCTTTCATCTTGGAATTATTCTGTGATCCTCCTCTGGGTTACTCCTCACTTCCACCCTCACCCACAATACCAGTATGTTTTTCCTTAGATAGGATGCCCAAAATGGCTCACAATATTTTAAATACATTCTGACTAGAACCTTATACAGCCACAACAGTACATCTCCTGTTCTTGTGTTCTAGCCCTCTTGAAATGAATGCCAACATCATATTTTCCCTCCTTACTGCCAACTGACCTGTATGCTAATCTTAAACGAATCCTGAACTAGGACTCCTAAGTCCTTTTGTGCTTCAGATTTCCATATCCATTTCCCATTCAGAAAACATTCTATACCTCTATTTTTCTACCTCACACTGTCCTATAATGCCACTTCATTGCCCACTTTCCTAGCATGCCCAAGACCTTCTGCAGCATCCCCGCTTCCTCAAAACTATTTGGAACTTCACCCATCTTTGTGTCAACTACAAACTTAGCAACAATGCCATCTGTTCCTCCATCCAGATCATTAATGTGTACCATGAATAATTGTGGTCCCAACATCGATCCCTGCAGAAATCTACAAGTCCCTGGCTGCCATCCTGAAAAAGAACCCTTTATCCCCACTCTCTACCTTCTGCCAGTCAGCCAATCCTCTATCCATAACAAGGCTCTTATCTTAATTTGCAGCCACCTGTATGACACCTCATCACAGGCCTTCTGGAAATGCAAATAGATCATGTTCACTGGCTCTTCTTTGTCTAGCCTGTTTGTTACTGCCTCAAAAAAAATCCAACAGATTTGTCAGACCTACCCCTGGCAAATCCATGCTTATTTTACTTATTTTACCATGCACTTTCAAGTACTCTGCAATTTCATCTTAATAGTGGATCTAAAATCTTAACGATGACTGAGGTCAGGCAAACGGGATTATAGTTTCCTGCCCTCTTCCTCCCTCCTTTCTTAAACAGGGATGTTACATTATCCATTTTCCTGTACTCTGGGACCCTCGCTGACTCCAATGATTCCTGAATTCCTCCACAATCACCTCAGCTTTCCCCTTCAAAACCCTGAGTTGCAGCCTACCTTGTTCAAGTGCCTTCAAATCTTTCACCATCCCCATCACTTTCTCTTTAGTGATAAACACTACATTCACTTCTGCCCCCTAACTCTTGAAGTTTTGCTATGTTACTAATGTCTTCCATTGTGAAGACTGATGCGAAGGACCTATTCAGTTCCTCCGCCATTTCTTTGATCAAAATAAAGCAAGTCTGAGGAGTTTAGGACTGATGTGAAGACTGTTTGGTAATGCCCAATAGAGTGGATTTCAAAGGAGAACAGTAGCTAGAGAAATAATTAATAGTACAGAGGTATCAATGACTATGGACATTTCCAGAAGAGAATGGTTAAAGTCGGAGCGAAAATCACTTTGGAGATGGAAATGGAACAAAGAGGAATAGCTGGAGAATTGAGTTTCAACAAATACCAGAATGGAATTAAATCAAAATGAAAGTGAGCAAGGCAAATGGTACAAGCAGAAATGAAGGTGAAAGAATAACAGAAATCATTCAAGGCAGCCATACATGGAAAATAACTGGCAAGTAAGTTAAACAATACAAGTAATAAGCAAAATTCTGCAGAGTGTTAATCAATAGATAAATGAACTGAGATATAACACATCTGCAGTTGAAAGCCCCTTTCAACTGCTTTATCTTCACATACAACAGACAGCACCAACAAGAAAGGAACTTAATGAGATCAACATTCTTAAGGTGTTGAATAGAGCGTACATCCTGAGAGATGGAAATAATTGATTTTTCAGGTGTAATGTAATTGAAGTAGGACATTCATGGACTTGAAATAAATTGCAATTCAGTTTGGTTCCAGTCTTTTAATTACCTATTATATTCATTATTCATTATAAAATGTATGCACTTGGTAGAGGAGGAGACACAGTTCTGTCAATAACTCGCATTTGGTTTCTCCAAAACTTCCTCACAGAATTATACATTCAACACTGAGTTAAGTCATTCAACACTTGGAGCTGTTATCTTCCCATTACCAGCTAGCTGATATTAACTGGGCTGCAGGGCAGGTATAAAGAGATTAGAATGAGCAACAATAATCCTAAACTATGGGAGAGAGAAAATGTACTTTTTTTTGCAAGCGATCTCTCATTGGAATTAGGTAGGATTCTGAGGCAACTTTCACTGTTTAAGCCAAACTTTACAAATGGTACCTGTAAGATTGAAGTGCTGTTGGAAACATAGAATATAGGAGTCGGAGTGTTCAGCTATTTAACCTCTTGAACCTGTTCCCTCAATTTGATCGTTGACAGCCAATCAATCCATTATTGCTTCCTTGATACATTTACCTACCACAAAGGCCATCCATCTCAGGTTGGAAAATTTCAATTGGCTGAGCATCCAAAGATTTTGGTAATATAAATGTGTAAAGCTTTCATTCCTGATTTCAACAGAATAACTTCAATTTTACAATTAATGTCATCATTTGTGGATCCCCACCCCCACATAGAAATTTGCTTCACTATTTATTTTAGATATTTTTAATCAAAACGTTCAGGTGTGTTGTAATACACATATTGAACTCTCCTGGAACTACCACTACACCAGTTAAACATTCTTAAGGTGTCTTATGCAACATTACGCTCTTATTTATCCTTTTAAGATTTGCTATAATTTTGCTGAAATTGCATTGTGCGCCTGCCAGTGTCTTATTTTAACTATTTAAACTCTAGCTTTTAGCATATACATATGAAATCCTAAAACTTTTAAAATCGTGTATCATGTAGTCCATCAAGTCTATGCTGCTAAATCTACCCTAAATCTAAACTAGGTCCACCTTGCAGCACCAGGCCCATAGTCTTCAGCTTCTCTTGAGTTTTTTTTCCCTTCTTCACAGTGGCTAGAATGTCAGAATTAAAAATACACTTAATTTGTCATATCGTACAAAGCACAGACAAAGAACAATTGGCACATTGACTCTCTGGTTGTTTCAGTAAAACCAACTTTTTATTTCCGATCAATGCCTTCAGATTGAAAATGCATGTAAGGAAGGTACTATCACAATAGTCATGGGGGATTTCAATATGCAGGTGCACTGGGAAGATTGGGTCCCAAGAAAAATAATTTGTGAATATCTACATGGCGGCTTTGTGGAGCAGTTTGTGGTAGGAAACAGGTAGTTCTGGATTTGATTATATAGGATGAGGCAGACTGGATTAGGGAATTGATGTTAGATGAACCCTTAGGTGGCATTGACCATAATATGATAGAATTCATCCTGCAGCTTGACAGGGACAAGATTAAATCAGATGTAATAAGTAATGGGTACTATAACTGAGTAAAGGTAACCACAAAGATATGAGTGAGGAGCTGACCAGAGCTGATTAGAAGGGGAGCCTAGCTGGGGAGGCAGTAGAACAGTAATGGCAGGAGACTTTGGGGTAATTCAGGAGACTCAGCAGAAATTTATTCCAAGGAGGAAGAAATGTATTAAACGGAGGACAAGGCGACCATAGCTGAAAAGCAAAAGACAAAGCATAGAATCTCATGAAAATTGCTGGAACCCAGTGGATTGTATGACAAAACCAGCAGAGGACTAATAAACCAAAAAGAGAGAAAAAGAGGAAATATGAGGTAAGTAAGCTAGTATATCAAAGAAAACTGCAAGAGGATTTTTTTTAGATATATAAAAAGGTAGGAGAGAGGCAAGAGTGGACAATAGACAGCCTGACAATGGAGCTGGAGAAGTAGCAACAGGAAATAAAGAAATGGCAAAGGAACTAAATAGGTACTTTGCATTCGTCCTCACAGTGGAAAACACCAGTAGGTTACTAGGCCATCCCTCAACCTCCTACCCTCCTGTGGAAAATGTCCCAGTATTTCCAGTCTATTTTTATATCTCAACCCTTCCATCCCCAGCAATATCCTCATAAATCTTTTCTGAATCCTCTCCCAACCATCATCAGTCAGAGGTGACTATCACTAAGGAGGTAGTGCTGGGAAGTTGAAAGATTGAAAGGTGGATAAATCACCAGAGCAGATGGACTGACCTCTAGGGTTCTGATTGAGGTAGCCGAGGAGATTGTGAAGGCATTGATGGTAATCTTTCAGGAATCACTGGAGCCAGGGAGGGTCTTAGAAGACTGGATCAGTTGTGATGCTTATGGTCCATCATGGATTCTGGTTAATTACCTCTTACCTTAACATTTGTGAGGCAGGAGGGAAAAAGCCACACAGATTAAGTGAAGAAAATGTGAGCAAATCAACATCAGAGCACATATAGCACCCCTGTTTAAGAAGGGAAGAGGGCAGAAGACAAGGAATTATAGGCTGGTTCGCCTGACCTCAGTCATTGGTCAGATTTTAGAATCCATTATGAAGGATTGAGTACTTGTACATGTTAATTTGAGCTGGGTCAGCATGGCTTCATTAAAGGGTGGTCATGCCTGACAAATCTGCTAGAATTGTTTGAGGAAGTAACAAGCAAGTTAGACAAATGAGAGAAAATGGATATGATCTATTTGGATGTTTAGAAGACTTTCAACAAGGTTCCATACAGTTGGCTGCTAAATAAGATGAGTCCATGGTTAGGGACAAGGTATTGGCCTGGATAGAGAATAGGCTACAAGACAGAAGGCACAAGATTGGGATAAAAGGACTTTTTCCACATGGCAGCTAGTGAATAGTGGAGTTCTGTAGGGTTCAGTGTTGGGACCACAACTATTCATGTTACACATTAATGATGTAACTGAAGGAACTGAGACCATTGCTGCTAAGTCTGCAGATGACACAAAACAGGTGAAAAGAGTAGTGTTGAAGCAGGGAGTCTGCAGAAGAATTTGGGCATGCTAAGAGAGTGGACAAAGAAATACCAGATGGAATACAACATGGCACAGTGTGAGGTTATGCACTTTGGTAGGAATAGGGTGTAGGTTTGCTCGCTGAGCTGTAGGTTTGATATCCAGACATTTCATTACTTGGCTAGGTAACATCATCAGTGGCGACCTCCAAGTGAAGCGAAGCTGTTGTCTCCTGCTTTCTATTTACATGTTTGTCCTGGATGGGGTTCCTGGGGTTTGTGGTGATGTCATTTCCTGTTCATTTTCTGAGGGGTTGATAGATGGTATCTAAATCAGTGTGTTTGTTTATGGCGTTGTGGTTGGAGTGCCAGGCCTCTAGGAATTCTCTGGCATCTCTTTGCTTAGCCTGTCCCAGGATAGATGTGTTGTCTCAGTCGAAATGGTGGGCTTTTTTCAACTGTGTGTAGGGCTATGAGGGAGAGAGGGTCGTGACTTTTTGTGGCTAGCTGGTGTTCGTGTATTCTGGTGGCTGACTTTCTTCCTGTTTGTCCTACATAGTGTTTGTGGCAGTCCTTGCATGGGATTTTGTAGATGACTTTGGTTTTGTCCATGGGTTTGTACTGGGTCTTTTAAGTTTGTTAGTTTTTGTTTGAGAGTGTTGGTGGGTATGTGTGCTACTAGGATTCCGAGGGGTCTTAGTAGTCTGGCTGTCATTTCTGAGACTTCTTTAATGTATGGTAAGGTGGTTGGGGTTTCTGGCTGGGTTAGGTCTGCTTGTCGTGGTTTGTTCCTGAGGAATCTGCGGACTGTGTTATTTGAGTATCCGTTCTTCTTGAATACGTTGTATAGGTGGTTCTCCTCTGTTTTCTGAAGTTCGTCTGTGCTGCAGTGTGTGGTGGCTCATTGGAATAGTGTTCTGATACAGCTTCGTTTGTGTGTGTTGGGATGGTTGCTGGTGTATTTGGTCAGTGTTTGTCGGTTTTCTGTATACGCAGGTTTGTAGTTCTCCGTTGTCCATTCTTTCGTCTGTGACGTCCAGGAATGCGAGTTTGTTGTCGGTTTCTTCCTCCTTGGTGAACTTTATGCCTGTGAGGGTGTTGTTGATGATGTTAAGTGTCTCTTCTATCTTGTTTCATTTTGTGATGACAAAGGTGTCATCTATGTAGCGGACCCAGTTTTTTGGTTTGATGGTTGGTAGGGCTCTTTGTTCACACAGAACACCCTTCCCAAAGCAGCCGAGGACAAATCTGGTCTGGCCCTGGCGATTTGTCAATCTTAATATTTGTCAAAATTTTTAACTCATCAGCTTCCTCAATCTCTATCTGTTCCAGCATGCTTACCTGCTCCTCAATGGTTTCATTCACTATAAGGTCCTTTTCTTTAGTAAAGACAGAAGCAAAAAACTCATTTAGGGCTTCCCCTACTTCCTCAGACTCTAGATATAAAGTTCCCTATGCTACCCCTGATCAGCCCTACTCTCTCTTTGATCATTCTCTTATTCCTCACATACGTGGAGGATTCTCCCTAATCCTTCCTGCCAAGCCTTTTTCGTGCCCCCTCCTGGCTCTCCTCAGATAATTTTTGAGCTCCTTCCTCGCCTGCCTGTAATCCTCTCGAGTTGAGCAAGACCCTTGCTTCCTCCACCTGCCTTCTTTCTTTTGACGAGAAGCTCCTCTGCTCTCGTCATCCAAGATTCCTTTATCTTACCCCTTCTTGCCTGTCTCAGAGGAACACATTTGTGCATCACTCGCAACAACTGTTCCTTAAACAGTCTCCACATGTCTATAGTGCCCTTTCCATGGAACAATCGCTCCCAGTCCATGCTTCCCAACGCACGTCTGATAGTATCATAGTTTCCTTTCCCCCAATTAAATATCCTCCCATTGTGCCTGCTTCTCTCCGTCTCCATAGCTATGTAGAATGTGAGGCAGTTGTGGTCACTATCCCCAAAATGCTCTCTCACCACAAGATCTGACACCTGCCCCCACTCATTGTCGAGCACCAAATCCAAAATGGCCTCTCCCCTCATCGGCCTGTCAACGTACTGAGTTAGGAAACCCTCCTGAACACACCTTACAAAAACAACTCCTTCCAAACCATCTGCTCGAAGGAGATTCCAATCAATATTGGGAAAGTTAAAGTCACCCATTACAACTACCCTACTACATTCACACTTTTCCAAAATCTGCCGACCTATGCTTTCTTCAATCTCCTTGCTGCTATTGAGGGGCCTGTATTAAACCCCTAAAGAGGTGACTGCTCCCTTACTGTTCCTAATTTCCACCCATACTGACTCAGTAGGCAGACCCTCCTCTACAATGGTAACTTCTGTAGCTGTGATACCCTCTCTGATTAGCAGTACTACACCCCCTCCTCTTTTTTCCCCCTTCCTATTCTTTTTAAATGTTCTAAACCCTGGAACATCCAGCAAACACACTTTAACCGATTCCTTGGTTCTTTTCCAGGAAATTCCTTCCCACTGGCTGCGCTACCTCTTGCTATTGCGTCATCTCCACCAATTCTCACCTCCGGTATATAGCTCAGGTTCCCACACCCCTACCATACTAGTTTAACCCCTCCTGAACAACTCAAGCAAACCTTCCACCCAGGACATTGGTTCCCTTCCAGTTCAGGTGCAACCTGTCCTTCTTGTACAGGTCCCACCTTCCCCAGAAGGCATCCCAATTATCTACATATCTGAAGCCCTTCCTCCTACACCAGCTGTGCAGCCACATGTTAAGCTGCGCCCGCTCCCTGTTCCTCACCTCGCTATCTCGTGGCACAGGTAGTAAACTCGAGAACACTACTCTGTTTGTCCTGCTCTGCAGCTTCAACCCTAACTCCCCGAAATCACTTTTTATATCCTCAATCCTTTTCCTGGCTATATCATTGGTGCCAATATGTAACAATTTCTGGCTGTTCGCCCTCTCCTTTCAGAATCTTCTAAGGTTGATTTGTACACCAGTCAGAACACAATGCAGGGCAATACAAAAGAGCCATTCTTAAATACAGACAAAAGTTCATATGTTGGATATTTAAAATTTTACCCCTATATGTGACTGCGTTCATAAGCATGAGCATTCATAAGTCAGAAGTTCATAAATCTGTACATTCAATTTCGAACACTTTCCCCCTTGTGTATTTTTATTAATTACCTTCTGAATGGTAAATCAATGGACACTATATTAGTGAATTATTCAATGTAATTGACCAGATTAGTCAAAAGTAACTAATACACCACACATCTATAATGACTTTTTTATAAACTAAGACCTGAACAAGTACATTCTTTCCCCACCATGATGGTTTTCTCACATTTTTGTTCACTTAATCTGTGTGGAATCTTCCATCCTACTTCACAAACTGTTAAGGTAAGAGGTATTTAGTCATAGCCATAAGGGACCATTGGTGTCACACAGTCATTTGGTCCAACTCATCCATACCGACCAAATATCCTAACCTAATCTAATCCCATTTGTCAGCACTTGGCCCATATCCCTCTGAACCCTTCCTATTCATATATTCATCCAGATGCCTTTTAAATGTTGTAATTGCACTGGCCTCCACCACTTCCTCTGGCACATCACCTTCTGTGTGCCCCTTTTAAATCTTTACCCTCTCACCCGAAACTTATACCCTCCATTTTTGGACTTCCCAACCTTGGGAAAAGAACTTGTCTATTTACCCTGTCCATGCCCCTCATGATGTTAAAACCTCTATAAGGTCATCCCTCAGCCTCCGACGCTCCAGGGAAAACCATCATAGCCTATTCAGCCTCTCAATCCTCCAACCCAGGCAACATCCTTGTAAATCTTTTCCGAACCCTTTCAAGCTTCGCAACATCCTTCCACTAGGAAGGAGACCAGGATTGCACGCAATATTTCAAAAGTGGCCTAACCAATGTCCTGTATAGCTGCAACATGACCTCACAACTCTTATACTCCATGCTCTGACCAATAAAGGAGAGCATACCAAACACCTTCCTCACTGTTCTAACTACCTACAACCCCACTTTCAAGGAACTATGAACTTGCACTCCAACATCTCTTCGTTCAGCAACACTCCCCAAGACCTTACCATTAAGTGTATACGTCCTGCTCAGATTTGCTTTTCCAAAATGCAGCACCTCACATTTATTTAAATTAACCTCCACCTGTCACTTCTCAGCCCATTGGTCCATCTGATCAAGATCCCGTTGCATTCTGATGTAACCTTCCACTCCACCTCCCATTTTGGTGAAAGGGGAAATATTTAAAAGGACTTGAGGGGAAAGATTTAAAAGGACCTGAGGGGTAACTTTTTCCACACAGAGAGTGGTGTATGTATGGAACAAGTTGCCAGAGGAAGTGTTGGAGGTTGGTTCAATTACAACATTTAAAAAGCATCTGGATAGGTATACGAACAGGAATGAAATGGGATATGGAAAAATGCTGTCAAATAGGACAAGATCAGATTGGGACACATGGTCAGCGTGGGCAGGTTGACGTTATGTGCTATATGACTCTATAAACCAGTGCCTCCAAAGCTACTGCCAATCTTTCATAATAAATGTGATTTGACTTGATTTGATTTGTTACATCACATGTACCAAGATACAGAAAAATGTATTTTTTGTGTGCTAACTAGACAAATCATATTTTATTTAAGTACTGTACATCAGGCTAATAGAACAGAATGCAGAATACAGTATTACAGCTGCAGAGAAAGTGCAGAGAAAGAAAGAGGTCTGTTCATACGTCTGATATCAGCGGGGTAGAAGCTATCCATGAATCTGTTGGTATGTGTTTTCAAACCTTTGTATCTGCTGTCCAATTGACGAGGGTGGCAAGCAGTCTATCTGGGGTGGGAGGGGTCTTTGATTATGTTGGCTGCCTTCCTGAGGCAATGGCAAGTATAGGTGAAGTCAATGGAAGGAAGGTTGGTTAGTGTGATGGACTGGGCTGCGTTCACAGCTCTCTGTAATTTCTTGCAGTCTTGGGTAGGCAGCAATTGCCATTCCACACTGTGATACATCCAGATCGGATGTTTTCTATCGTGCATCTGTAAAAATTAGTAAGCATCATCATGGACATGCCAAATTTCCTTAGACTCCTGAGGCAATCTGGGAGGCAGCAGCTGATGTGTTCCATTCCTAACCTCTCGAGGCATTTCATAATGATGAATGTGATAGCCACCGGGCTATAGTCATTAAAGCACGTGTGATTTTTCTTTGGGGCCAAGATGACAGTGGTCCTTTTGAAGCCAGTGGGAACCTCACATCATAGGAAGGAGAGGTTACATATGTCTGCAACTACTCCCTCCAGCAGGTCCACACATGGAATTCCATTAGGACCAGTCACTTTCCGTGGATTCACTCTCAAGTAGGCTGATCTGATGTCTGCGGCGGTGGCCATGGATACAAGTCCACCTGAGGCTATCAGGGCAGGTGACAACATTTCACTGACCTTCTGCTCAAAGTGAGCAGAGAATGCATTCAGCTCATCGAGGAGGGATGCATTGCTGTCAAAAATTCTAATTATCTTCCCTTTGTAGCCCATTATATCGTCTAAGTCTTGCCACTTTCGATGCGTGTTTGCGTGGTTAGTCTGGGACTCTATATTAGTCAGATATTGACTCTTGGCATCCCAGATTGCTTTGTGATGAACATGCCTAGATTTCATGTATTTGTCAGGGTCACCTGACTTGAAAGCCTCAGACTTGGATTTCAGCAGGAAGTGGATCTTTCCGTTCATCCATTGTTCCTGGTTGGGGAACAATTAGATTAACTTTATTGACATGCAGTCTTCTACACACGTACTAATGAAATCTGTGAGGTCAGCGGCATACTGATTTCGGTTGGTCGCTGAGTTCTTGAATACAGACCAGTCCACCGACTCTAAGCAGTCATGTAGAATCTTGTCCGTTACCTCAGATCAGCACTGCATGACTTTCCGTATCAGATCCTCACACTTCAGTTCCTGCTGGTAAACCAGGAGAAGTAATACAGTCTATGGCCTGATTGACCAATATCCAGGCAGGGGATGGAACAGGAGGCATATTTGATAATTGTGTAGCAATGGGTCTAGGTTTTGTTTGGCCTCTGGTAGGACAGATGTGTTGGAAGTACCTTGGCAGCACACTCTTCAGGTTGGCCTGATTGAAGTCACCGAATGTGATAAACAAGGCCCCAGGGTATTCGGTTTGAAAGCTATTTGTAGCGGTGTATGTGTCATCAAATGTGCTCTTCACTTCTGCTTGGGGTGGGATCGCCAGGATCACATCTGAGCATCAAGAGGTGTTGATTAGAAGGCAGACCCCTCTACCCATTACCTTACTTGAGGATGCTATGTGGCTCTATATTTTAAGACCTCTATTTTACTATTAAGTTTTCTCCATTGCCATGGAACATTGAACATGACTAGAGGGAATTATCTTACTCTGTCCTAAAATAGTGTCACAGATTTTTTTTTTTTTTTACATTTAGGAGTCACACAATGCTTTAGTTTAATATCTCACTGTAGTGCTTGTAACATAGTCAGCCAGGTGGATCTCAGAATATGGGTTTGCTGATTGGACCAGATTAACATGCTCAATCAGGGAGTGCTGGCTAACATATAAACAGGAGTGTCAGAGGATCTGACCTCTCTCAGAGTCAGAGCCAGAGCCAGTCATGTACAATGCTGAAAATGTGTTACTGGAAAAGCGCAGCAAGTCAGGCAGCATCCAGGGAACAGGAGAATCGACGTTTCAGGAATAAGCCCTTCTTGTACAATGCACATGTAACTAAAGGGTGACTTGGCGAGATACTGGTCATCATGGAATTATTTCGCTTATCTAAAGATATCAGCTCAAATATCAGATCTCCTCCAATACTGGACTACAATGGCAGCTTAGAGTACGTCCTGATATGGGGTTTGACCATCATCTTTTTAATGAGATCAGGATTCTATTAAATAGACAAGATTAACTCATAATCCAAACTAAGATGGAGCTGCACTGGGAGGTAATGGTCAATTAACTAATACAGGTACAAAACATCCATGAATACCAAATTCAGTAGTTACCAGAAGTGGGGGTGGCACAGTTTTGTTCAAACAGTGTTATACCTATATTCCATGCACACAGAACAGCAACAATATTGGTTGACCTGGGTAAACATCTCAGTTTTTGAGCTAAGTTCAACAGGGGAAACTGGAAACCACGGGCTCAGCTGTTGCTACATGTTACCACCAATCAAAATTCAACAGGAACACATTCCAAATGTCAAGTTGATATATAACAGACTCAACTTGAAAACATTCCTGTCAAATTACAATTGCACATTGACACAGAATGGCTAGCATAATTTGAAGCAAACAGCCAGAGGTAGTATCATGGATCATCCTTCCAGTGAAAAATTGTCACTTATAACTAATATCTCTATAGAATGAGATACAGAAGAAAAAAAACACAACTTTAAAGTAAATAGATGTAAGGAAGTTCATAAAATAATGGTCTTCAGGAAAGATGACTTTCCATAGAACAATCTGTTAATCCTGGCCTTGGGGTGCACTATTTTGCAACTGGTGTAGTTAATGAACCAATGAAGCAATGTGCTGTCAGGAACTTGCATTAGATGCAGAAAACAAAAATAAGACTGTATTTATTAATGTGATAAAATGTGCTCTCATGGTCATTGTGCTGCAGGCTTGCATTAATCCATTAAAGTTTCTTGGTACTGGGCTATCCCACCTTTATCATTGTTACTTATTGTGCAATGCAGATGGGGAAGCAGCTAGCTGGTCTCCAATATTCAGAAGGAGGGTAAATTATCTTTAAACATCCTTATTTTGCTACACCTTACTTGTGGACGGATGACTGTGTCAACCCTCCAACCCACTTTTGATACCCTCATTCTGAATATTGGAGAACAGCTAGCTGCTTCCCCATCTGTCTCACACTATAAAACAACAATGATAACCTCTCCACAATGGTGGCCTGGTTGTTGAAACATTTATTGCTTAAAACTTTGTTTAAAAACTGAGATTAGTATCTAAAAATGGAGGCCATCTTTTCTTTTTCTCTCCCTTTGTTGTGCTGCTAACCTCAGCTTTTGTTCGATGGTGGTGAGCATCCTCCTTGTTGTTCAGCTCTGAAGGCCAGTCCATATCTTTAATGAGATGGTGACCCCCAGGTTCCGGCCACTAATTGTGCAATTTGAGAGAAATCATTGCTCGGGAATTCTTGCAGCATATTGGTAATATGCCTACCTCTAAGCCAGGAGTTCCAATTTTAAGTCCTATTTGCTCCAGAGGTGTTAATATCCCAATCAACCCATCCAGATGTTATCAAAATCACTGCAGGATAATTGTTACTCTCAACATTCAGTGCTGTGATCTTTATTTCAGCCAAATGTTAGGGTTCTATCTAAAACCCAGACTGTTGCACTAACATCCTCAAATGGAAAGGCCAAATAAGCTAAAGGAACTTTTTCATCAGAATCTAACTTGGAAAGTTAGCAACAAAATATTACTTATCAAAGACAAAGACAGAAGCAGAAAGTAGTGAATGCTACTAATTGTTGTGTCCACCAAATACTCTTTGTTGCCATCCTGGGCTTACTTCACAAAACATTTGCCAACTGAACCACAAACCCTCATCTTAGCTTCGCTTATTGGTTAACTGAGGAAAAGAATATTTAAAAGGTCTACGATCCCAAACTTAGAGTCATAGAGATGTACAGCTCATTAAAGGAGTTGCCAGAGGAAGTGATAGAGGTTGGCACAATTGAAACATTTAAGAGCAAATGGATGGGTATATGAATAGGAAGGGTTGGGAGGGATATGGGACAAGTGCTGGCAGGTGGGACCTGATTTGGTTGGGACATCTGGTTAGCATGGACAGGATGAACCGCATGTATGTTTCTGTGCTGTACATCTGTGTCTCTGACTCGATGGCCTTCATGATTTTATGAACCTCTAAGGTCACCCCTTAGCTACTGATGCTCCAGGTAAAACAGCCCCAGCGTATTGAGCCTCTCCCAAATCCTCCAACCCTGGCAACATCCTTGTAAATCTTTTCTGAACTCCTTCAAGTTTCACAACATCCTTCTAATACAAGGGAGTCCAGAATTGCACACAATATTCTAAAAGTGGCTGAAGCAATGTCCTGTACAGCTGCAACATGACCTCCCAACTCCTGTGCTCTATGCTCTGACCATTAAAGGAAAGCATTTGTTCAGCAACATTCCCCATGCCCTTACCATTAAATGTACAAGTCCTGTTCAGATTTCCTTTTCAAAAAATGCAGCACTTCACATTTATCCAAATTAAACTCGATTTGGCACTCAACCCATTTGCTCATTGCACTGAGGTCACCTTCTCCACTGTCCACAACACTTCCAATTTTGGTGTCATCTGCAAACTTACTAATTATCTCGATATACACATCCAAAATCATTTATGTAAATGACAAAAAGTAATGGACCCAACACCGATCCTTACGGCACTCCACTGGTCACAGGCCTCCAGTCTGAAAAGCAACCCTCCACCACCACGGTCTTCTACCAATGAGTTAGTTCTGTATCCAAGTGGCTAGTTCTCTGTATTCCAAGAAATCAAACTTTGCTAACCAGTCTACAATGAGGAACCTTGTCAAATGCCTTACTGAAGTCCATATAGATCATTTCTATCATTCTGCCCTGATCAATCCTCTGTTACTTCAAAAAAAAACAACTTCGTGAGACAATTTCCCATGCACAAAGCTATGCTGACTATCCCGCATCAGTCCTTGCCTTCCTAAATATATAGAAATCCTGTTCCTTAGGATTCCCTCTAACAATGTGCCTGCCACCAATGTCAGGCTCACCTGTCTATATATCCCTGGCTTTTCCTTACCAGCTTTCCTTAAATGTTTGCACCATGTTAGCCAACCTCCATCTTCTAGTACCTCACCTGTGAGGTATCAACAATACAAATCTCAGCAAGAGGCCACTTGAAACTAAAGTCACCATAAATAGGGAATAGGGGAGGTGGCACTGGGAAGTGCTGCCATTGCAAGATCTTCCAAATCCTTATGGTAGGAAAGACAGTAACAGCAGCAAATTCTCCAAAGCCAACATGAATATACCTGCATTGAGGTCTTTCCTACCATGGGATTTGGAAGATCTTGCAACAGCATCACCTCCCAGTGCTAGGTCCCTTGCTGTTCCCTGCATTCATGTCTAACACCAGACACCTCAAGCAACTGCTTATGGCAGGAGATTTCAGGACATGAAGGGAAACCCTTTCAGAATATACACCATACATTTCCAATGAAGCAAAACTGTAGTGTGAAATGTTACCTATATATTTGCTCTAGGAATAGGTGCAAATAGAGCTAGGTCATCATGACAAAGCAGTTAAAACATACCATTATCTACCTTGTTCTAAAAGATGTCCTCTCTTACTAGGTCATGGACAATGTTAAATAAAGACTTGAATGTTCATCACATGATCATAGACCTGATCTTATTACACAAATATCCTGTCTTAGGATGAAGGCCACTCATTCAAAAAGGTGAATCCAAGAGCATGGTGTTGGAAACACACAGCAATTCAGGCAGCATCCAAGGAAAAGGAAAAAGGAAAATCAATGTTCCTGATGAAGGGCTTTTGCCCAAAACATCAGTTTTCCTACCCTTCAGATGCTGCCTGACCTCCTGTGCTTTTCCAGCACCACATTCTCCACTCTAATCCCCAGCATCTACAGTCCTCACTTTCATCTCATTCAAAAAGACACTGAGCATCAAGAAGTTTCACTGGGAAGTGATATTGAAGCAGCTCTTACCTGACTGTCCAAGCAACATCTGTCCCACAGAGCACAGACCATGCATTGGACATAGTAGCCATCTCAGAAACCAAAAGTAGCACATAACCAGATCATCCTCAATCCTGAAGGACTGCTTAAGAGACTCAATTCCATTAACATTTGTGGAAACTTGTGATTTCCTTTCATATGATTAACTAACCAGTGCACAATTTGATAAGCAGCAATTGTAAAAGACTGCTTTACTCTCATTAAAAATGATACAATGTTCCTAGCTTTAGCAACAACTTTAATTATTCCCAAAATTCAGCAGAGCTTTGCAACTCTCTGAAAGCATCCCTGCATGTTCAACGATAATTTATCTTGAAATAAGTGACTGCTTTTGGTCTCCAGTTCTTAGCATTTTACTCATTAACCCCAGCACTATTTTGAAACACAACAGATTTAATACAGAGTTCTAAAAATAACTACTCACCACCCCCCTCCATTCCCAACCCTCAGCTTTAAATTTATTAGGTTTGAATCCATTACTTATATTTGCATAATTGACATCATTATCTGTCAGCTTGCTCAGCTCAGGCTGACAGTCATTAAAAGATCATTATAAACAGGGCTGTAATGGGTTCATGAGGCCAAATGGCTGCATTTTAATCACCAGAGAATGATAAGTTGATGGTGGCCTAAGGGAAAGGGCTCTTGTAACTGGCAGAGTTAATGAACAAATCAGGTTAGGAAAATTCACCACCTGTGCCTGAGTATACCATGTAATTGCAACTACAATTTGGAGAAGTTGAACTGGAATAGATGTGTGTAACACTACTGAGGTTGTGGATCACCACTATGGAACAGAAACAATTGGAGCCACAGGGACCCTGTACACCTTTATCAGAATTGTTGCAATGAGTACAAAAGGTTTTTTTTCCTTCCCAATGGTAACTTACTTATTAATGGCTTCTCAACTACGCAGTTTGTCCTTGTTTAGGGCTGAGAAGGTAAACAGATGATTGGTTCTTCTGGAAAATTGAAAAACTCACATTGGGGCAAAACAAGGAGGTGCTTTCATTCAAGTTCTGCTTAAAGCTCATTGTCAAGGCACAGTGTAGAAAGATTTGTACTGCAGCCAGACTATGTCATACAGGTAGTTCTCCTATAATGCACATTTATTAAACATGATTTGGCTGTAACACGATTAGTGAATTGTGGATTTTTTTAATATAAAGTGAGCTATTGTTCACTACTATGCAATTCAATTCCCTGCACTGACCTGATCAGCAAATCACAGCTCTTGTACCTGTGGTATTTATTTAACAGGTCCAGTTCATTTTCTCATCAATGTAACCCCCAGAATATTGATGGTCGGGGAATTTAGTGATGGTAATATGATTGATAGTTAGGGAATGGTGGTTAAATTCTCTCTTGTTGGTTAGTGTCTTATATTTGTGTGGCACGAATGTTATCTGCCACATTTCATTAAAGGGAATCTTATTCTTGGCAATCAATTTGGAAATTTTCCAAATGCTGTGGAAGTGTTTCAATAGTACCTCAACATTAGGACTTAGTGAAATGGGGATACATGAACCCACTGAAAGCTGGGTATCATTTTGGACTGTTTCTGCATTCCTGTGGGACTGTGTTATGATGTACATTTCAGCGGCAATGACTGTTGCTGTTCCAGATTGTTTAGTTGAAGTCCTGAGTTTTTGACATTGACCTTCATGTAACTGAACACTCTGACTCTCAACTCAGACCTGTAGACACATAGAGCAGAATATCCCTCAAAGTGGTACAGAAATGCTATCCATCTTTCACTCTACCTCATCATTGAAATGGTGTGGCTAACATGATGCAGCTTGATGGACAGCTTGTCACCATTTTGGATAGTTAGTAGCAAGCTCTTCTCAGTCACTAATATCAGTTCTGTCATGCTTCATAGACACCTAAGGTCGGTCTTTGGAGTGTTTTCTTTTTCCTTCTCAGAAATGTTGGCCATTTGAGGGTTCTAGAGAACTGAGCCTAATTTTTGTTGCAGACCATCCAGATGTGTCAACCTTTCTAATAAAATGGATTTGGCATTATTAATTTGAGGGTAATGGTGGCATAGAAAGCCAAAGACTCAGGTTATTGCTGTGGGGGATACAAAACATTCCATAGGGTCTGGTGAAATTTGAATTCAATCAACAATCTAGAATATAAAGCAAACCTTAGTAATGATCACCATAATCATGACTATCCTCAATTGTTTTAAGAACCCAACTGGTTCACTAATATCCTTAAAGGAAGGAAATCTGTCTTCCTGACCTCATCTGGCCGATACGTGACTCCAGATCCACAGCATTGAGGTTGAAGCTTAAGTGTCCTCTGGAATTTCTCTGGCAAACCACTTAGATCAAGGGGAATTTAGGATGAACAATAAATTGCTGGCCTTGCCAGTGATAACCACATCCTCTGAAATCTGTGAAGATAATTTCAACGGATACAGCAGTTTGTTCAACATTCTTGTTATTGAATTAAGGAGGATGCTGCTGTTGGAATTAGGACTTCTGAGGTGTCTCATAGCTCAGGGATACAGTTTGGATGGTTTTCCTGCTCCAATCGTTAACTTTTTTATGTTACATAACCAAGGAAGATTAACAATCAAATTTTATAATTGAACTGAACAATGTGTTCATGTCTTTTATAGCTTTCTTTTGTTCAAAAAACATTGTTCACACAACTGTTATACTTCTTGTTCTGAGCATTCTATATATAGTCTTTGGCCTGCACTATTTCTAATCAACTCTGTGATGCAATTCCTCAGCATATATTTCTGTCACAATCATGCTATTTACCAATTTTCCATCAGTTTTGCAGATTCCTGCTATGCCTGCTCTGCTTAGGTTTTTGCACTTATGTTTCTTCTTTTAGAAGGTCTCGTTTTTCTCCAGCAGTTTGTTACTGGTCTCCAATAGATCATTGTTTGACCATGTTAGAGTGTTATCCTGCATCCAAAGTTCACCAATTTGCTGTCTGAACTCAGCACTGTCTTTCTTTTATTTTTCAATTTCTTCTATTTGATGCATGTGAATTCTATTGATTTTTTTTGAGCTGAGGTTCAGGAACTCTTTCCTCTGTTAACTGCACAACGTGCAGTTTCTCAGATACTTACTCTTTTTCAGCTTGTCACATAAATGCCCTGCACATTCGTTATTCTTTCCAAGTCAGTGACTTTCTTATTTAGTCTTAATTTTTCATCTTGAATTGCTGTAAGTTTCTGGAAATCTTCTTTAACTCCTTGAACTTCCAGAATTAGTTCTCTTTTCTGCCAGCTCATGTGTCTCTCAATATGGGCTTTGAAAATTTCAGTATCTGACTGCAGTCATTCCCCTTGTTTTGCTGGTTATCCATCTTAGTGTTGGAATTGACCCAATCAATTCGAAGACTCTGGCTATCATTATATTGCTTCTGGTCAGAGGGCACATTTTAATGGGAGTACGACTTCAACCATCAGCAGCCCACCTTAACTCTTGGCCTACAGAGATACGTTGCAGGTCTTCATATCTGTACAACTATCACCCCTGTGCTCACTGATATGCATCAACTCCTGGTTCAACAAAACCAATTCAACAATTGAATTTATTGTCATGTGTACCGAGGCACAGTGAAAAGCTTTATCTTGTGAGTAATACAGGCAGGTCACATAGTTAAGTAGCACAGATAGTAAATAATAGGTAAACAGTGGCAAAGGCAAAAACAAAAACACAGGTCCAGGCGAATGTTAAGAGTTTGTGAGTCCCTTCAGTATTGTAACAACAGTAGGGGAGAAACTGTTACGAAACCGGTTGGTACATGTGTTCAGGCTTCTGTACCTTCTCCCCGATGGTCGAGGTTGTAGAAACACATTGCCAGGGTGGGATATATCTTTGAGAATGCTGGCAGCCTTTCCTTGACAGCGGGCCTCCTAGATAGATTCTATAGATGGGAGGTTGGCCTTTGTGATTGTCCGGGCCGAGTTCACCACTCTCTGTAACCGTCTCCAATCTTGAATGATACAGTTGCCATATCAGGTTGAGAATACTCTCAATGGCGCACCTATAAAAATTTTCAAGGGTATTCACTGTCATGCCAGATTTCCTCAGCTGCCTCAGGAAGAAGAGATATTGTTGGGCCTTTGTAAACAGTGCATCCACGTGAAGAGTTCAGAAAAGCTTGTTGTGGATAACCACTCCCAGGAGCTTGACACTCTCCACTTGTTCCATCTCTGAGCTGTTAATGTGTAGGGGGGGCCTGAGTAACATCCCGCCGAAAGTCAGTAATGAGTTCCTTGGTTTCGCTGGCATTGAGAGCTAGGTTGTTCTCAGTGCACCATTTTTCCGGGTCTTCCACCTCCCGTCTGTAGCCTCGGTCGTCGCCATATGAAATTTGATCGACTATGATGGTGTCATCAGTGAACTGGTAATTGGCATTAGTCTGGTATTTGGTATACAGTAGGGGGCTCAGTACGCACCCCTGTGGGGCTCCAGTGTTGAGTATTCATGAGGGTGAAATATTGTCCCCAATCTTCACTGATTGTGGCCTGTGGATCAGGAAACTGAGGATCCAGTTGCAGAGAATGGGGCTTAGTCTGAGATCACTAAGTTTAGTAATCAGTCTCAAGGGATAATACTGTTGAAGGCTGAATTGTAGTCAATGAGTAAGATTCTTATGTAGCTGTTCTTGGTGTCAAGATATTCTAGGGAGGAGTGAAGGGCAAGGATATGGCATCTGGCATGGATCAGTTGGTCCAATTGGCAAATTGGAGTGAGTCAAGAGTAATGGGGAGGCTGGAGTTGATTAATGCCATGACCAGCTTTTCAAAGCACCCTTTGACTACTGAAGTTAGAGCCACTGGGTGGTAGTCATTGAGACATGCTGCATGAGCCTTCTTATCCACAGGGATGATCTTGGCCTCTTGAAACAGGCAGGGCCAGTGGCCTGCTACAAGGAGGGGTTGAAGATGTCCAAGAAGACCTCTGCCAGTTGATCTGTGCATGCTCTGAGTGCATGGCCTAGTACTTCATCTGGTTCCATTGCTTTCCTTGGATTCACACGAAGGAAAAACTGATCTGACCTCTGATGTAGTGACTGTTGGGATAGGTTCATCAGTACTTGTTGGAATATGCTTTACCTCTCTGCTGAAATTCTGCTCAAAGCGAGCATAGAAAGCATTGAGATGATCTGGGAGGGATATGTTATCATCTGCTATCTTGCATTGTCTCTTTTCAGAACCTGTGATGTCATTCAGTCCTTGCCATAATTGCCAGGTGTCTGTCTGGATCGGTATTGGTTCTTGGCAGTCTTAATAGCTCTGCAAAGGTCATACTTGGATTCCTTATATATGAGTGGGTCTCCTGATCTGAAGGCCTCACACCTGGCTTTTAGCAGGTTCTGTTGGTCCTGATTCATCCAGAGTTTCCTGTTGGGGAACACCTGGATTGACTTCCTCGGTATGCAGTCCTCCTCATACTTGTTGATAAAGTCTGTGACGGTGGTGGTGTTCTCGACCAAGGTACCTACGGACTGTTTGAATATGGCCCAATCAGTTTAAGATCCTAACCCTTGTTTCAAATTGTTCTCCTTCCTAAATCACCTCCAATAACCACCACCCCATCTTCTCCCAATCCTCCAAGAATCCACATTCTACTAATTCTGACCTCATGAGCTTCCTCAATTCTGATTTCAGTGTTTCGGACTGTGCCTTCAGTTGCTTAGTCCCTAAGCTATAGAATTCTCTTCCTAAACTCCTCTACTTCTCTACCAAGTTTTAAGATGTTCTCTAAATCTTAATTCATTAAGCAAACTCTTGGCCACTTACCCTAATGTGGCTTGGGGTCAAATTGAGCTTTCTAAGACATCTGTCAGGTACAATAGAGCATTTTATCATTCAAGAGCACTATATAAACACAAGTTGTGTGTATGTGTGCGCGCACATGTGTGTTTGAGAAGGGGTGGAACAGTCGGACAGTCATATAGTCGGAAAGAAGTTCAGCATAGAAACAGACCCTTCGGTCCAACT
The DNA here is from genome assembly GCF_037043375.1 of Chiloscyllium plagiosum. Taxonomy (NCBI): domain Eukaryota; kingdom Metazoa; phylum Chordata; class Chondrichthyes; order Orectolobiformes; family Hemiscylliidae; genus Chiloscyllium; species Chiloscyllium plagiosum. Next base: position 119,639,681 of record NW_028270142.1, on the reverse strand, counting down.
TGTCCATGCTGACTAGATATCAAAACCTAATCAAGTTCCATTTGCCAGCACTTCACCCATATTCCTCTAAACCCTTCCTATTCATATACCCATCCAGATGCCTTTTAAATGCTGCAATTGTACCAGCCTCCGCAACTTCCTCTGGCAGCTCATTCCATACATGCACCACGCTCTGCATGCAAAATTTGCCCTTTAGATTCCTTTTATATCTGTCCCCTCTCACCCTAAACCTATGCCCTTTAGGTCTGGACTCACCCACATCAGAGAAAAGACTTTGCCCATTTACCCTATTCATACCCCTCATGATTTTATAAACCTTGATTAGGTCACCCAGTGACCCCCGACGCTCCAGGGAAAGTAGCCCCAGCCTGTTCAACCTCTCCCAATAGCTCAAACCCTCCAACCCTGGCAACATCTTTGTAAATCTGTTCTAAACCCTTTCAAGTTTCACAGCATCTTTCTGATAGGAAGGAGACCGGAATTGCATGCAATATTCCAAAAGTGGCCAAACAAATGTCCTGTACAGCCCTAACATGACCTCCCAACTTCTGTACTCAATGCTCCTGAAGAAGGACTTATGCCCAAAACATCAATTCTCCTGCTCCTTGGATGCTGCCTGACCTGCTGTGCTTTTCCAGCAACACTTTTTTCAGTTCTGTACTCAATGCTCTAACCAATAAAGGAAGGCATTTCAAACACCTTCTTCAATATCCTATTATCTGCAACTCTACTTTCAAGGAAGAATGAACTACAAGGTTTTTTCAATCAGCAATACTCCCTCGGAAATTACCATTAAGTGTATAAGTCCTGCTCTGATTTGCCTTTCCAAAATGCAGCACCTCACATTTATCTAAATTAAACTCCAATTGCCATTCCTCAGCCCATTTGCCCATCTGATCAAGATTCCATTGTACTCTGACATAACCTTCTTTGCTGTCCACTACATCTCCAATTTTGGTGTCATCTGCAAACTTACTAACTCTTATGCTCACATCCAAATCATTTATATAAATGATGAAAAGTAGTGGACCCAGCACCGATCTTTTGGCACTCCACTGGTTACAGGCCTCCAGTCTGAAAAACAACCTCCACCACCCTCTGTCTTCTACCTTCTAGCCAGTTCTGTATCCAAATGATTAGTTCTCCCTGTATTCCATGAGATCTAACTTTGCTAACCAGTCTCACATGGGGAACCTTGTCGAACGCCTTACTGAAGTCCATATAGATCCCATCCACCAATCTGCCCTCATCAATCCTCTTTGTTACTTCTTCAAAAAACTCAATCAAGTTTGTGAGACATGATTTCTCACACACAAAGCCATGCTGACTATCCCTCATCAGTCCTTGCCTTTCCAAATGTATGTAAATCGTGTCACCCAGGATTCCCTCCAACAACTTGCCCAAGACCAATATCAGGCTCATCGGTCTATAGTTCCTAGGCTTACCCCCTTTCTTTAATAGTGGCACCACATTCACCAACCTCTGGTCTTCCAGCACCTCACCTGTGACTATCGATGATACAAATATCTCAGGAAGAGGTCCAGCAATCACTTCCCTAGCTTTCCACAGAGTTCTACAGTACACCTGATCAGGTCCTGGGGAATTATTCACTTCTATGCGTTTCAAGACATCCAGCACCACCACCTCTATAATATGGACATTTTTTTCAAGATGTCACCATCTATTTTCCCACATTTTATATCTTCCATGTGCTCCTCCATAATAAACACTGATGCAAAATACTCATTTAGCATTTCCCCCATCTCCTGCAGCTCCATACAAAGGCTGCCTTGCTGATCTTTGAGGGGCATTATTCACTCCTAGTTACCCTTTTGTCCTTAATGTATTTATAAAAACTCTTTCTCTTAACCAAACCCACAATTTCTCTGGTCATCCAGCATTCCCCATACCTACCAGCCTTTCCTTTCACCTTAACAGGAATATACTTTCTCTGGACTCTTGTTATCTAATTTTTGAAGGCTTCCCATTTTCCAGCCGTCCCTTTACCTGTGAACATCTGCCCCCAATTAACTATTTGAAGTTCTTGCCTAATACCGTCAAAATTAGTCTTCCTCCAATTTAGAACTTCAACTTTTAGATCTGTCCTATCCTTTTCCATTACTAGTTTAAAACCAATAGAATTATGGTTGATGGCCCCAAAGTGCTCCCCCACTGACACCTCAGTCAGCTGCCTTGCCTTATTTCTTAAGAGAAGGTCAGGTTTTGCACCTTCTCCAGTAGGAACATCAATATACTGAATCAGAAAATTTTCTTGTACATGCTCAACAAATTCCTCTCCACCTAAACTCTTAATACAATGGCAGTCCTGGTCTATGTTTGGAAAGTTAAAATTCCCTACTATAACCACTGTGTGTGTTCATCTAAATTGCTACTAGGGTTAACCATTCAATCTAACTGCACTCCAAAGGCATGCAGCAATTGTTTTGCTTTTCAAGAGTAGAAATCCATCTGACAGAGTGTAAAAGAGAGGAGATATGTCTTCATTTTACATTCTATTGCATTCAGAGAGCCTGGTTTATATTAATAGCAGAGTTGTGGTACCTATTACTATGTGGTAGTCCCCTGTATTTAATTTGAATCAGGCTGTGTGAAGACAGTGCTTCCTAAAATGAAAGGGTTTTCAAGTCACGTATATTGTTCTGCATAAGGTCACCCCCAAATGTTACACCTAATAAACTTGAAAAATTTGCAGCTCTGCTCTAAGACAAGGGTTAACATTAGAGAGTTTCTATTCAATGGAATTCTCATCTTCATGCCAGTTGCCATTCACAAATGCATTTTCTCTGTTTTTTCTCTTTCAACGAGAGCCTTCCAAGTTAATCTTGCTCCCATCCTAAAATGTTTAAATGACAGCTCTCCCTTTGGACTTCAGTCTTGGCCTCTGTTGTTATTCCTTCCTTGTATTTATTCAGCTGGGTTCTCTCAAATTTCAAATCATCCATGGAGGACCTGGATTGAAATCAGGAGTCAAATGGGAAAGTCGCTATTTAAGTATCACTGTGCTGGAAGGAACAAAGCATTAACATCTGAAATGAACACATGCCAGTAAGAAAGGAAGCATGGAAAATATGAATTACATACAAGCCCACTCTCTGCATTTCCCTCCAGACACAACTTTCTAGCCTTATACACACATATATAGAGTTATTGCAGGACCCAGTTTAGAGTCAAGGTTGAAGCAGAGAAGTACAAGCATTGTAACATAATATATATTTAAAACAACCTTTAACAGCATAAAGCATCCTACAGCATTTCATAGGAGCATCAATAACATTATATTTTATACTTAGCTAATGCAAATCCTGAACATAAGAGATAGCCTCTTTATTTACTGACTTTGTGATGATCTGCCACTTCTTTTGTAGAGTGGGCAGACCTGTCTTATGGAGCATAGTTTGTGTCCCTTCATAAAGTGTATAAAAGGGTTTGCGCTATGGTCCCAGCAGGGGAGATTGGCTGCACAGGGGTTCTATCCTGTCCTGAACCTGTTTAGCTAGGCTACCTCTTGCCGTGGTAATTGAAAACCTACAATTCAACAGAAGGGATTTGTCACAAGGTCATCATGGAGTGGTAAGTGAGGACAGCATGGATGGTTTCAATCAGCTTGTTGGTTTTCATTAGTTGTTGAATGTATGGGGAATTGATATTTGTGAGAACAGAAGGCTAAGGGAGGAGCATAAAGTGGGTGCATGCAGTTATGATGCACATTGCAAAATTCAATAAGATGCCAAACAGGTGCTGAGTACTCTGCTCGAGACTATCCCAAGGCTAAGGCCCAGATGGTTTTATTGTAAAACAAATATGAAATCAAGCCAGATAAGAAGATTTAGGTCAGATGAACAAATGCTTGGTCAAAGAGGTTGTTTTTAAAAACTGTCTTTACGGTGGAATGTGAGCTGTAGTAAGAGTATTCTGGACCTCAGGGTTTTGGTTTGCAATCAGTTATTTTCCTGATTTTTAAGCAGTTTGAATCTCTCCCTGACTCCTGATTTTGAATACTGGACATTTTTATGGGGATGTCAATAAAGAGACAGTGAACAGGTATTTAAGGGCAAAAGAATCTGTGTTTATTTGGGTACAGAAGGTAATTTTAATACAAGAAATTGGTAACTCAGTAAATTCTGAGAACTTAATACAATGAATATACAGGAACACACTAGCACTTAAAATACACTTTAACAAAAGATAACCACTCTGAAATACTAATTACCCACACTCAGAAGATTTAAACAGTGTTTAAATTTACGCTTTTAACCAGATTTCTGACCAATAGGGTCCCAGTGCCCTAGCACGACCTGCCTTCCACTCTCTGCTGGCTAGGTTGGAATTTTGGGGCCTAGGGAGCTCTGCTCACCACTCAGAATGTGTTTTGAAGTTCTGGCTTGCTGTACTTGGAGACTAGAAGGAAACTTCAGACTATGTAGTTTGGTGTGGGGAGGGTGGGGGCTTGCAGGGGAGGTGGCAGTAGGTTAGAGAAGCCCCTGGGGAAGCTGTTCATGCAGAAGCTTAGTTGTTGAAAAGGTCCTTTAGGTAAAATTGGGGCTGACAGTTATAGGGCCCGTTATCTCCCTGCCCAAATCTGCAGTTTTCATTGTGCTGTTGATGTTCTCTTCTGAGGTTAATTGGATTTCCAATGGTTAGAGAGTGTATGAATGGGTTTTGATCAAGGTTGAATTTCAAGTATCTCTATAGGCCCCATACCGTCTATACCCTATACCCCATTCCTGAAGAAGGGCTTATGCCCGAAACGTCGATTCTCCTGTTCCTTGGATGCTGCCTGACCTGCTGCACTTTTCCAGCAACACATTTTCAGCCCATACCGCCTATGCCGAGGCTTAAGAGTTGTCTCAGGCTGGGGTCTGTTGGTTTCGGTCAATTCTTCTTTCGGGATGAGGTGCCAGTGTTGGATTGGCGTGGGCAAAGTTATAAACCTTACAACACCAGGTTATTTGGAAGTACAAGCTTTTGGAGCACTGCTCCTTCATCAGGTAGCTCGTGGGGCAGGATCATAGGATACAGAATTTATAGTAAAACATCAAAGTGTTATAAAACTGATGCGATGTATTGAACAAACTTTGATTGCTGTAACTTGGGATTCCAAGCTGAACAACAGTCCCAGACAGCAATCTCCAATCCCAGGTTTGCTGGCTGTATTGTGTATTTCCTGCAGACTCAGTCTAGCAGTCCCTTTTCTTTTAAAGTGTTAGAATTCCAGGGTTTTGTCCGTATGTTTAAAGATTCGGGATTTTTGCTCAATCTTACACAGAGACTAGGCAACTGAAGGCTTCGCTGCCATTGAAGACGTAATTATAAAGTCAGGGATACACAAGAGGCCAGAATTATTGGAGTGTGGATAACTCAGAGCATTATGAGCCTGGATATATTAAAGAAAGAGGGTGGGGTGAGGCTATGAACGTAGGTAAAAATGGAAATTTTAAAATCAAGACATTGCTTGACTGGGAGCCATGAGCTGTAAACACAGGAGTGATAGCGAAATAAGACTTGGTGCAAGCTAAAACAGGGTAGAGTTTTGGATGATCTCAAGTTTACAAGGGCAGAATTTGTGAGCCATGATGTGGAGGTTGGACTGGAGTGGACAAAGTTAAACATCACACCCCACCAGGTTACCTGATGAAGGAGCAGTGCTTCGAAAGCTTGTACTTTCAAATGAAATTATTGGACTTGAATTTGTGAGGTCAGCCAAATGTGTATTACAATTGTTAAGTTCTATAAATAACAAAGGCATAACTGAGCGTTGTGAGAGCAGTTGAGCTGATAGAGTGTGAAATCTGATGATTGTTATGGAGGTGCAAGTACCAACTCAGAAACTCACTGTGACACCAAGGTTGTGAACAAGCTGGTTTTAATTGCCAGCAGTGAGAGGAATGGAAAAGCTAGCTAGAGAATCAGGATGTGGATTTAAAGGCTAGAAAATGGCACAGTGGCTCAGTGGGTAACACAGCTGCCTCACAGCGCCAGGAACCCGGGTTCAATTCCAACCTTGAGCAACTGTCCGTGTGGAGTTTGCGCATGTCTGCAAGGGTTTCTTTTGGGTGCTCCGGTTTCCTCCCACCAGACAAAGATGTGCAGATTAATGGCAGGAATTGGCTATGCTAAATTGCCCATAGTGTTCAGGGATATGTAGGTTAGGTGCATTCATCAGGGGTAGATATAGGGTAGGGGAATGAGTCTGGGTGGGTTACTCTGCGGAGGGTTTGGTATGGACTTGTTGGGCTGAAGGGCCTGTTTTCATACTGTAGGGATTCTATGATGCAGGAATGGTGAAATGCTCATGTTAGTGGACTATAATCCAAAGTCCCAGACTAATGTTTGGGAATGCAGATTTAAATAGTATGGTAGATGGTGAAATTTGAATTCTTTCAATGTCCTTTAGGAAAGGAAATTTGCCATCCTTTACTCGTCCACTTGTCTCTTATTTCTTATGGGTTTATGACCATTGTGTTACAGGTCTTCTTGCAGTTAGGAATCAATAAACACATTCCTCATGTTAATTCAATAAAGATTAATTAAATTGACTCCTTTTTAAAACATAGGTTAATTTCGCCAGGGAGACAGTTATGCCCTGGTATGGATCCTTCAAATTTGCTGCAACCCTTCATCCCTCCTCACCATAGTTTGATACTTTGGGTCATTCCTCATATAATCATAATGAATTAGGGAATCTCCTCCAGGGTCCAGTGATAACAAAATGGTCACTTTATGTTGTTCCAGCCAGCTTGATGACAATGGAGAGGCATTGGAGGAGAAATAAGGAAGTAGGGAAAAGGAGCCAAGGGCAACATTTTCACGTGGAGGGTGGTGCATGTATGGAATGAGCTACCAGAGGAAGTGGTGGAGAATGGTACAATTACAACATTTAAAAGGCATCTGGATGGGTATATGCATAAGAAGGGTTTAGAGGGATATGGGCCAAGTGCTGGCAAATGGGACTAGATTAGGTTAGGATACCTGTTTGGCATGGACGGGTTGGACTAAAGGGTCTGTTTCCGTGCCATGCATCTCTATGACTCTAAGTTAATGTGTTGGAAACAGTTCAGTGATTTACCAGATTACACATGGAAAGGGATAAGTTGTCTCATGAGGAAACATTGGACAAGCTAAGCCTGTGCACACTGGAGTTTACAAAAGTAAGAAAGTTGAGAGTCTTTGGAATTCTCTTCTCAAGACGTGATTGAAGCAGAGTATTTGTGTACTGCGAATGCAGACGTAGGTAGATTCTTGACAACTGAAAGGGTGAAAAATTACTGCAGTCAGTGGGGTAATCAGGCCAGCTATGGTCTTTCTTAATTTCAGAGCAGACTTGAGGGGCTGATTGGCTGAATGCTCCTGTTTTATATATGTGTATAACTTGGAGGGGCATCCAGTGGGCTCTTAAAAGAAATATCCCGCCAACACTTTCCAGTGGTGCCAGGGGTGGACTCAATAGATATTAAACCTGGCACTCTCTTCTGCCCACCCCATGAAATGTTGCTGTGGGTTTGGGTGAGTCCCTTAAGTATAATTGGTCCCCGAGGAGCCTTGATTGACCAAAAGTCAGATTGGCTGCCCAATGCCTTCCCATTAAATTATGGTGAGAGGGTAGATGGATAACTGCAATATGCCACCCCATGATTTAATTAAGTGACCACCCCAGATGCCTGGCAACTGAACCCTGAGGTGTAAAATTCTACCTAGTGTGTAAATTAGAGGGTATAAAGTGTATAAGAGGGTAATGCCCAATGGCAAAAGGCTGAAGATATTAGTGCAGTCATGTAAAAGAAAGTGACTGTTGGGCCCTCAAGTTATTTTTAAGTTTAGTCCCAGTCACTCACTGCACAGCCATATGTACTCAAGAAGTGGTAGGTTAAGCCCTAACAGTTGATCACTCCTGCACACCCCTCACTTCGTACTTGTAGTTAACACCTGACTGACAATGTGTTTGAAATGCTCTGGTGGAAAGAAGCATTTTCAGTAAGAATTCCTCCCACTGTCATTAGTGCCACTTCATTACATGTAATTGGAGCATAGTCTGGCACTGTGTCACTGAAGTAACTATTCAGCAGAAATAAAAGTCAAGAAACTACTGTCACAAATGCTAATGGAGATAAGTATTTCTCTTTTTCAGTTTGATCCCACACCGTCAATTTATGTTGCAACATTTTGAACATTTCAAGTGTATGTATTTAATGATGCTTTGTATTGAGAACCAGCTGCTGGCAGTGCTGCTGTAAACGCTGTTTGGATACTTAGATTGCACAGTAATATAAACAGCTCATTGTGAAAAACTACTTTGATGATTTAAATGTAAGATCTTACAAAAGCAAAAGTTATTTTTTGAATAGATATTAAGCAGTGGCAGCAACAAGAACTTGGTTATCACTTCTTAAATTGCCCTTTTCTATTTGCATAACAATGAATTGTGCAGCCATTTTACACCCCTTACTTTTCCCATTGATTCTGTGTTTGAAATGTGTTTCCAGAACTCCAGTGGACAGTTTACAGCAATATCAAGAAAGAACTTGAGTCCATAAATTCAAGACTAAAGCCTATTTAGCTTATTGTTCATGTACAAGCTTGGAATCGCACAACATTGACCTAACTCTCATTTACAGAATGAAACCTTTCTGAGTTGTGCAGAGAGGTGAGTCAGTCATACTGGACTCGAAAAGATAACTCGGTTTTTCTCTCCACAGATGCTGCCAGACCTGCTGAGTTTCTCCAACACTTTCTTTTTTTTTTACCTAGGCCAGTCCTTGCACTGGTGAACCGCAATGTTTATTAATGATACAGACTATTTGCATAAGTAGGGAGGCAAGGGCAATCTTGAATCTTTCAGTGTCAGTCCCAGTTCCAGATGCCATATATCAGCGGCTATATGACACTAATTTACATAGGATAACAGGATGTAGCCATTATCCTAAAATGTACCATGTACCCTAACACCTGGATTATAACAGCCAACTTCATACATCGAAAAATATGAACTCTGTTAGTGTAATGAAAGGACCATGTTACTTGACAAAGTTCTATAAATCATTAAAATAGTAGTAAGGAGGAAAATAGGCCTACAGATGTTCTTGGAAATCAGAAGTTGAAAGCATGAAGCTAAATTTAACAAGCTTCCAGCACAACTTAAGGGAATTTTAATTTCTTTTAGCGTTCTGAAGCTATGGACTAAATTATTGGTTAATATATTTAATGCTGGCCCAATTAACACCTCTAAGAACACAGTTTGGATGAATGCCCAGTTCGGATCAAGATGAGGATAATGTGTACTGAGAAACTTGAGTTGTGGAATATGATTTATTCAGAGGAGGTCTCAATAGCCCCCAAGTTAGAGTTTTAGAAATTAACTACTTTGTTCAGAGGTCACTGAAGAGAGATTAGAGCAAGTATATCAATGATAACTTCCATTCATTTCATACATTGAAGATTGATGACATCCTGCATTGGAGGCTTCAGACTCACACATTCCACAGTATCGTGAGTGCTGACCGGACTCCCTCAAAAAGTACTAGTTCAACTAATTACGAGACACAATGCCACAAGTTTAGATTTCCTGCTTTCCAATTCACTCTTAACCAGATCTTTTGATTGACACAAAATAGTTAGCTATAACCTTATTCCAAATCATGCAGATACAACCTGTACGTGAAATAACTCTTGCATGTAGCTTTGTGATACTAATACAATTTAGATCAACTTTTCTGTTAGCTTATTTATGGTGTTCTCCATGTTACTAAAGCCAGGGTAGAGACAGCTTGCTCATTTCCATGTCCTGGCCAATCAGTTACCCCTGGCCATCATCCTCTGGTGTGCACAGGGATATTGTGCACATGGGGACAGGAATCTTGCATGTGTATCTATCTGCAGTGATATTCCAGATTGGCACGCATGCTTTAAATAAGCTGCTTGACTTCAATGTTGGACCCATCCACTACTCTTAATTAGACAGCAGGTATTTGACATCCCTCAATATTCTGAACCGTAAGAAACAAGTTATAATGTGTCCCGAATAAAATAGTTTGCTTGAGTAACACCACATACAACGATGGGGTGTCATGACTGGAACATGTACTATCTGCAGGATGCAATGAAACATCTTTGCAAGATTTCTACAATAGCACTGTCCAAATATGCAACTGAAACCATCTAGAGAGGCAAGAGTATCAGGTATGTGTGAACACCATGCCCTACATGTTCTGCACTGCAGCACACATCATCCTAAATTCGTTTAGGTTGCCATATTTTCATCGTCTCTGTGTCAAACCCATGGAACTGCCTACCTATTCACCATATAATCGTTGGAGATTAGAAACGTGAGAAGTGATCTTATTGAAACATATAATATCCTGAGAAGATGTGATAGTAGATTCTGAGAGGATGATTCTTCTTGTGGGCAAGTCTAGAATTAGAGGACACAGTTAAAAAAATTGGGGTCTGAGGGATCGAAGGTCTTAGGACTGAGGGAAAGACTAAGGGAATATATTCAAGGATTAAATAAACAGATGTTGGATGGTCATAGGAGTCATAGGATATTGGTCAGATGGGAAATTGGGGTTGAGGCCCCCATCTGATCAGCTATAATCTTAGTGAATAGCAGAACAGGCTCAAGGGACCATATGGAAGGTTGAACAGGCCAGGTATGTATCTTTTTGAATTTTGAAGAGTGAGAGGTGACTTAATTAAAAGGTGTAAGGTCCTGAGGAATTTTTATAAGATGGATGTGGAGAGGATGTTTCTTATGGCAGATTCTAGAAGCAGGGAGTCATTGTTAACATCAGAGTTTGCATATTTAAAACAGGGATTAGATGATTTTAGTTTTCTCTCAGACAGTCAGGATTATTTGGAACTACCTTCAAAGAATCACAAAATGTCAGAATTATCATAGCATAGAAGGAAACATTCAGCACGTTTTTTGCACCACCTCTTCAAGCAAGTACATTTACCTCGTGCCAATCTCCATATTTGTCCCCATACTGTATAACTATATTTCTACTCAATCAATCATCCAATACCCACTTTAATGCCTCAATTGAACTAGCCCCTACCACTCTTCCAGACAGTTCATTCCATACCTTTACTACTTGCGTGAAAACATTTCCTCTCACTTCAGGGATTCAGGTATTCGCCATCTACTCTCCAATACTGAAGGTTTTGTACTCAGCACAGGACTCAGTTTTATCCTTCTGCACCCCCACCTTAATGAATTTCGGACATGGCATGATGTCAAACTCTTCTTCCATCATCTTCATCTTTGTGCCCATTCCTTTGGACAAGAGTCCTCTCTCTATCCCACAGATGCCTTCACCCAGCTCCAACACCCTCCCTCCACCTAGACCCCATCATCTGGCCTTTTACCTGCACTCAATCTGTTTATTGAGAACTGTCATTGTGACATCGATCGCCTCAATTTCTTCACGACCCCCCACTCCCCCCACTCCCCCACCCAATCTAGCTCTCTCACTCTGAACTGACCGCACTCCGTGTACTTCAATTCAACCCTGACTTTGTAATTTTGCCTGCTGATAAGGGTGGTGCTGTGGTAGTCTGGCGTACTGACCTCTACATTGCGCAGGCTGACCGCCAGCTCTCAGATACTTCCTCCTCTATCCCCTGCACCATGACCCCACCACTGAACATCAGGCCATTGTATCAGCTTCAGTTACTGACCTCATTTAATCTGGTGATCTCCTCTCTATTGCCTCCAAGCTGACAGTCCTCCAGCCTCACACAACTTGCTTCTGCCTCCTTCCGAAAATCCACAAACAGGACTGCACAGGGAGACCCATTATTTCAGCCTGCTCCTGCCCCACAGAATTCATCTCTTAGCGTGTTTTGAGAAGATTTGTAGCTTAGGTTGAGGTTCTGAATGTAAGTTTGCTCGCTGGTTCGTTTTCAGACATTTTGTCACCATAATAGGTAACATCATCAGTGAGCCTACAGTGAAGCGCTGGTGTTATGACCCTCTTTCAGTTTATGCTTTTAGGTTTCCTTGGGTTGGTGATGTCATTTCCTGTTCTTTTTATCAGAGGGTGGTGGATGGTGTCCAATCGATATGTATGTTGATAGAGTTCCATGTGTCTAGGAATTCTCGTGCAAGTCTCTGTTTGGCTTGTCCAAGGATGGATGTGTTGTCCCAGTCAAAGTGGTGTCCTTCTTCATCTGTATGTAAGGATACTAGTGATAGTGGGTCATGTCTTCTTGTGTCAAGTTGATGTTCATGTTTCCTGGTGGCTAGTTTTCTGCCTGTTTGTCCAATATAGTGTTTGTCACACTTCTTCCAAGGTAATTTGTAAATGATGTTTGCTTTGCTTGTTGTCTGTACAGAGTCTTTTAAGTTTATTAGCTGCTGTTTTAGTGTTTTGGTGATTTTGTGGGCTACCATAATGTCAAGAGGTCTAAGTAGTCTGGCAGTCATTTCCAAGAAGTGTTTGATTTAGGGAGAGTGGCTAGGATCTCTGGGCATGTTTTGTCGGCTTGTTTGGGTTAGTTGCTGAGAAATTGGCAAACTGTGTTCATTGTGTGCATTCCTGATGAAGGGTTTTTGCCCAAAACATCAATTCTCCTGCTCCTCAGATGCTACCTGACCAGTTGTGCTTTTCCAACACCACAAGCTCGACTCTAATCTCTAGCCCCTGTTGTCCTCACTTTTGCCCTGGGTTCATTGGGTAACCGCTCTTTTTGAAAATGCTGTATTAAGTGATTTTCCTCTGCTCTTCATAATTCCTCTGTCATGCTGTGTATGGTGGCTTGTTGAAATAATGGTCTACTGCAGCTTCATTTGTGGGTGTTGGGATGATTGTTTCTGTCGTTCCGTATTTGGTCTGTAGACACTAGTTTCAAGTTCCCCATTGACTGTTTGCTCTACTGTGACATCTAGGAATGGCAGTTTGTTGTTGTTTTCCTCCTGCTTTGTGAATTTTATGCCAGTAAGGGTATTATTGATGGTCTTGAGGATTTCCTCCCATTTGTTTCATTTAGTGATGACAAAGGTGCAGCGGACCAAAGTTTGGGTTGGATGGTTGCCAGAGCTGTTTTTGGGTCTCTACATTACTGCCTCTGCTAAGAACTCTGATATTGGAGATCCCATGGGTATTCCCTTGGTTTGTCCTTGCTGATGAAGTTGATGGTGTTTGGTGTATGTGTCTTTGGTTCTTCTAATAGTGTAATCAGTGTTTCTTTGGACAGGTTGATGTTGATGGATGTGAACAGGGCTGTAATATTAAAGGAGACCATTATTTCATCCTCTTCTATACTAGTGTCTTTGATGATCTTCAGGAATTCTTGGGTGGAGTGAATGGAATGGCGTGAGTCTTCTACTAAATGTTTTAGTCTTTGGTGTAGCTACTTGGTTAGTCTGTACATTGGTGTTCCAGGTAGCGAGACTGAGTCTGAGGAGGGATCCTGATTTGTGAATTTTGGGCAATCCGTAGAAGTGTCGTGTGTTGGATCTGTCTGATTTCATTTTCTTTTTGAAGTCTGCCTTGTTTAATTCTCCAGATTTCTGAAGTTTTTTTGAGTAAGGCTGTGATTCGGTTCCCTAGTTGTAGGGTTGGCTCTATCACACCTATTGGTAGGTGTGGCTATCTGCAACCAGTGTGTTCGCTTTCTCAATGTAGTCTGATCGATTTAAAATGACTGTCAAGTGTCCTTTGTCTGCAGGTAGGATAACAATGCTTTTATCTTTTTTAAGTCCTTCTTGTACTTTCCTTTCTTGTGTATTGAGTGTGTTTCCTTCCTTTTTCCTGTTTAGTGTTGGTGTGACTGTCTAACTGATAGCTTGCTGGGTTTATTTCGTAAGTTTGTTGACTTTCAGTGTTGCTTCTAATGCTGCTAAGAAATATTTCTCATCCACATCCTAACACAGAAAATGACATCACCAATCCAAGGAAACCTGAACACATAAATAGAAAACGGAACATAACACCAGCGCTTCACTGGAGGCTCCTTGATGATGTTACCTAGTATGGTGACGAAACATGGACAGTTATGTCTGTCTCTTCATTGGGTATGTGGAACATTCCTTGTTCTAGTTATATTCCGGCCCCTCCTCATAACCAATTCACCTGACTTGCACATCTTTGGACTGTGGGAGGAAACCGGAGCACCTGGAGGAAACCCACACAGACACAGGGAGAATGTGCAAACTCCACACAGACAGGCGGGAATTGAACCCAGGACCCTGGTGCTGTGAGGTAGCAGTGCTAACCACTGAGCCACCGTGCTGCCCATAAATTCTGCCTGTAAAAATGACCCTGAACTTCCAGTTGCCTGCCAGCTCAACATACCGCCATTTTCTTTGCCCCAACATCTCTGTATCAAGTAGACAAACAGGACGCTGGAAGAACACAGCAAGCCAGGCAGCATCAGGAGGTGGAGACGTGACATTTCCAGTTGAGACCCTTCATCTGGATTGGGGTGGGTGGAAGGGAACTCAGAAATAAATAGAGGGAGGGGATGGGGAAAGGTAGGTGGGATAGAAATAGGTAGATGCCAGTAGGAGGTTATTGCGATAGGTCAGTGGGAAGGATGGAATGGATAGGTGGGAAGGAAGATGGAGAGGTCAGGTCAGGTCAAGGAGGTGGGGAGAAGAGTAAGGGCTTGATATGGGATGAAATTAGGGGTGGGGAGATAGTGAAGCTAGTGAAGTGGGAGGTGGAATGGAAGGGAGGAGGTGGGGCTGGAAAGGGAGTTGAGGGATTGGTGCAAAGGTTATTTGAAATTGGAAAACTCAATATTAAATCCTCTAGGCTGTCATCTGCCCAGGCGGAAGATGAGGTGTTGTTCCTCGACTTTGCGATCTGATTCACTGTGGCACTGGAGGAGACTGAGGATGGACTCCAATTAGATCTGACCGTCCAGAAAATCTTCCCTTCCCACCCCTCTGTGCTTTCTGCAAGCATCATTCCCTTTGCCACTTCTTGGTTCATGCTGCACTCCCCACCAACTCCTCCAATACCCCCGGCACATTTCCCTGTAACAGAAAAAGATGCAGAATCTGCCCAAAACCACCACCCTCCTCGCTGCCATCCAGGGTCCCAAACAGTCCTTCCAGGTGAGACAGAGCATTACCTGCTTCTCCTGCAACCCAGTGTTCTCCATCCGGTGCTCCCAATGTGGTCTTCTCTACATCCATGGGACTAAGCATAAACTAGGTGATTGTTTGACTGAGCATAGTCACTGGGCCCTAAACGGCCAGCCTGACCTCCCATTCACCACCCATTTCAGTTTCCCTTCCCACTTCCCCCACCAAAATGTCTTTCCTTGGCTTTCACCATTGCCACAGTGAATCAGACCACAAATTGGAGGAACAACAGTTTATCTTCCACTTGGACAGCCTCCTGATGCTGCCTGCCTTGCTGTGTTCTTCCAGCCTCCTGTTTGTCTACTTTGGATTCTAGCATCTGCAATTTTTTTGTCTCCAACATCTCTGTCTCAGCTTTGCTGCAGTGTTTCGGTGAAGCTCAGCTCAACTGTTCAAGGATTTTAACATCAGAGGCTAAAGAATAAAATAAGTTTTGTAATTTTATTTACATGGCCAGAAAGAAAGACAATGTACAGGAACATCTCCTATTTTGGCCAAAGTCCAGTTTCAAACCTTGGATCATTAACTAGATTCACATTCAGTTGGTTGAGGTTAGATTTCTTTTGCTTTGCTCTTAAATAACCTCCACATACCAAACTCAAAACAGTGGTTAAGGGTGGAAGAGTGTGCAAATCTCATTCCCAGTCCTGAATTTGAATCTGAAACGTGCTCTCCCCATTTTGGTCTATGATTTTTCTAATGTCTGTGTCTCTCTGGAAGGGAAATAGAAATTTAAAACAGAAATAGAAATTTAAATTACTTGTACATCATTGACAACTGAACCTGTGTCCATATGTCCTCTCATCGTGCCAGGTGAACATTAGGAACAGGCTTCTGCATCCTCAGCTGACATCCAGGCAGTCTGTGTTTTGGTTCACACCAAAGCCCTGTCACTTTCTATGATCAACCATAGTGGATGATTAAACGATAAACATAAAGTGTACACTTTATTTTGTTCTGAAGGAGGAAGCACAGATAAGACTGAAGAATGTGTTTCACTTTTGAGCACTCACATCTCTGAGTTCAAAGATTGGATTCAAGTCTCATGCCAGGAAAGGTTAAAGCTCATGGGACTGGAACAAGCACACCTTGCAGACTTAACACAAGAGAGAGAGAGAGAGAGAGAGAGAGATCAGAAACGGCAGTTTCAACTACCTGGAACTGCTGATCAATTGGATTAGCCGACAGTCCTGCTGGTGCCAGAACTCAGTAGTTGACGCTCCCTAGACTGCAAGAAGTAATAGGTATTTTGGCTGCTATGGGCTTCCTATCTTCGAAAGCAGGGGTAGCAGGATTGATGGCAAGCCCCAGGAGTAGCAGCATAGCAAGCTGGCATGGAGGATGAGGAGCAGCCAGCTCAGGGAGAGTTCACTGCTGCAGGAAACTCCAGATGCATTGTGGACACAGGAGGCCTGGAGGTTTATGGCCCAGGTTTCATTTCCTGAACATGGCAAGGCTCCAGGCCATGATGGTGGTAATGTATCACATGCTGGGGGCTGCAGGAATGGGAGGCCATCCTCTCCCAGTGGTTATTGAGCTACCGAACCTCTTGGTGATAGGCTTCTTTCAGGGAGCAATGTGTGGGATCTCTCAAATGCTTCCAAGCAGAGACCAGTGCCAATAGTGCAAAACTACACATGTTTATTTTGATCCCCTCCATAATGACAAGATCAGTGCTGCACATGTGTAGATATGTGAGTTCCTGCACTTGCAAGTAAAAAAATGTTTCTTTGATACAGGAAGGAACTTATTTATTGACAAACATCCTGTAAGAATCTTATTCCACGGAAACTTCAGGATATAGTGACTTCCATGATTACTGGAAGAACTGTTCGAATACTTAACATTTTAAGCAGCAGTTGGAGCTGCAGTTTGGTTATTGTGACTGCTGCAGAGCAGAGTGCCTCAGAAAGTGGAACATTCTCGAAACACAGACCCTTGACAGCTGATAGCAAAACCGGCCGTGGGAAGGTTTTGGAAACCGGAGATTTAATTAGTCATTCAATTCACGCAACACCATGGGAAGAATCGTTTGGATTTGCATGGTCTGAAAGTTCATAGAAGTGTGCAGCTTGCTTTTCAGCAAGATGAGTTCAGATTGAGGAAAGTATTTAAACAAAAACTCATTGTTGAGGAATAAAGGAAGTATTGTGTTCAACGCAGAAACAAGAAATTCTCACTTCCAAACATTTCAAGTTTAAATATTCCAGTGGGCTACTTTGCTCTTCACTGCTTGGGTAGCAAGCTAATGGAGTGAACCCACCATGTGTTGCAGAATACTTATTGATTCTAGAGTAGGACCAGCTATTTCCATATCACACACACATGATACCTACCTGAAAATCTCATTTACTTATACTTATCTTTTAAATGTGACTCATACTTGCATGTACCACAGCCTCTATTTTCTTCAAATTGCTTTTGAAATGTCTCAGGCCCAAGCTGTTAGATTCTGAATTTCTGATCTGTAAATAACATTAGTAAGGTCTAACATCCTCCATTGTAAAATCATACTTACCTCCTGCGCCTGTTCAATCTTAGAGTTATTCTAAACCTTTCCTTCTTTCATAAAATGAATTAGTAATATTAGTAACTTGTTCCAGTCATGTAGCTTTGACTATTTGCAAGAGATGGCTTCTTTTTCATATGTTTATATTGCACTCTCTAATTAAACAAGTTGATCACCTATAGTGGTGATACAACAAACGTAATTTCTATTAAGTCTTTGCCTGCTGCCTAATGTTAGATTCAGAATGTAACTGCAACACCAGATTTATTTTTAAAGGTCAAATAATGCATTCCATCCCATTGGACCCATTAGTCGGTTTGACTTCTGATTTCTTTCTCAGCATTCCAAATTTCTTGACAAACCATCTGTGGAAATTATGCATTACTATACTTAAATAGATTTAGTTCCATATCACATTTCCATTCACCTACATGGAAATCTATTACTATGCAATTAGGTAATGCTAGTATTGAATGCAAAGAGGTCAATTTAGATCACCACTCCTCAATAAGCCCACCCCAATAGACAACACATTACTTTGAGCTGAAAGACACCAAGATGAGGAAAAGCTTTATTGCCTTTGCTGCTGTTCATTTCACAGAGACAGAACAGAAGGCAAATGTAAGTGTACAAATACACTTCTAACACCCCGAAGAAACATATGGGAGCAAGCGAAGTAAAAAACAGATGAAATGAAAAACAATTTAAAAATTTAGAATTCTACTCATCAAACATTTGCTGAAAATTATTAGCAACAGAGATCAGGTAGGATAAGATTTAAGGAAAGCAGAATTGAAATCTTATAATTCCAAATGTCCAAGTCATAGGCACTGATCTGCAATCCACAGGTGAATAAATGATACTCTTGTTATGTAGTTAGATGAACATTTTCTATACTTGTACAGCTATCCCTCAATTAACACTCTTAATATGTTATTATAAAACAGCGTACTAAATATTAACATAATAAACAAAAATCCCAGTTCCATTAAAAAACCACATATGAGTGCAATATGTTTATGACATATAATTTTAAAAATAAAAACCCATTCACTGCCTTGAACCTAACCCGCTCAAAAACTCAGCTTATTAAATATTTCTAATTCTAAATAAGTTACTATTTACTTCTAATCTTCTTCCTTCCACTTCCTGATTTCCTCCTCTCCTGACCTTTCTACCCCTTGCCTTTCCAACTCACTGCTTCCCTATTCCCAAACTGCCAGTTCACTTTTTCCATTCTCCAACCTCCTGCTTACTGCTTCCCCTAACCCTTTTGATCCATCTCACTGTCTGATTCCTTTGCCTGAATCTTTGTTCTGAACAATGGCTTTGGAGCGGAGCAGAAAGAGGAAGGAAGGGAATGAAGTAGAGAGAAGGACTGCGATTGAGCAACTGTGGAGGGTACTGCCGAGTGCCAAGTAGTAGCAAGCTGAAGGGTTAACAAGTGGGCAGGTTAAGGAAGGATGTTTAGTAGGTGAGAAGATCAGAAGTTGGAAACTGAGAGGTTTGGCAAGTGGATAAGTCATAGGAGGGTTTGTGAGCAAGACAATCTGGGGAGGAAGGGTTGGTGAGCAGGAGGCTTGTGGGGCAGCGAGCATGAGGATGGGGAAGGTAGAGTCAGAAAGATTTGAAAGCAGAAGGGTTGGAAGATAAGAAAGGCAGAGCAGGAAGCAGAAAAATGAGATATTGTTAAGTGAAAGGCTGTGCATTCTCAAATAACCATGATAAAATGAAAATGGGGGCAATGCTTTTCTGGAAACTTCTTTAATTTACAAATCATGCTAGTATGAAAAAATGTTGTTAAGCTGTGTTTCAATCAGGGATACCTCTAAGAAATCTCTGTATCCAGTATTTTAATAGAGCTGTTAAACTCTTTAAACTAAAGGGTTATCCATCTGTGTTGAAATTCCTTGTTAAGGGTATTTAATATGAATATTCCAAGAATCATTATGATAAAATATTCATTATAATTAGCAAACTCGACATTAGAAAGGAGTTGGAAATATAATCAATGCACATTGCACTTCCCAAAACCCTAATATATATTGGACACACAAACCAGGTAATTCGATGCGCACCATCACACTTAATTTACTAGCAGATTATATGAAGGTGATATCCAATAAATTAAGGTTACTCTGCATGAGAAATCAGGAATAATGTTCCTGCCCCTCCCTGACACAGATGCAGAGTGCTGGATTGTACAGTGCAGAGAAACTGGGAACAGGGAAAGGCAATATATCAATCACACAGACCTGTGTGTGCATGGCACAATTTCAGAGCTTACAGGTGGCACAAAAATGAAAACAATTGTGAACTGTGGGGACAAGAGTGCTAAATTTCAAGGGAGTACAGCTGATGAAACAGGCAGGTTGGAGGCAGATGAAATTTTTAAAGCAGAAAACTGTGAAGTGCTAGAATTTGGCAGGAAGAATGAGAAAAGTATTATAAAATAAAGGATATGATTCCAAAGGGGATACAAGAGGGATCTGAGTTAGATGGAGCTAATAGTTGAAAGTGGCAGGGTTGGTTAAGAAAATGTTTAACAAGACGTAAGGAGACCTGAGGGTTTTTTTTTTGTCAGTAGAAGCACAGAGTACAAATGTAATGACTCTTTTCAGATCTTCATAAATTACCAGCTCAGCTTCAGTTAGAGTTTTATGCCTATTTCTGGGTATATTGCTTTAGTAAGAATGTAAATATACAGGGTGCAAAAATAATTTAAGATTGGCCCCAGGATGAACGACTTCAGTTTGGTGGATAGATTAAAGAAATGGGAACTCTTTTCCTTGGAGGAGATTCAGAGAAAACTTGATACCAGTCTTGAGGTGTGATACAGAATACATTAGGAGAACCAGTTTCCATTTGTGGAAGGATCAAAAGTGAGAGAGCGTAGATTTAAGGTAATTTGAAAAAGGAGCAAAGACAAATTGAGTATTTTTTTCAAAGCAAGTAGTTAGATTTGTAAGGCACTTTATGAGAATGTAGGGAAGCAGACTCATGCATGCTGTTCAAGAGGGAATGGAACTATTATCTGCAAATAAACAATTTCAAAGATTTCCTAATTGACCACAAAGTGCTTTGGGATATCCAGAGGTCATCAAAGGTGCATATAAATGCAAGTCTTTTTTTTCACAAACGCTCACTCTGTCTCTAAATTCTGTTCCTTCTTATGATGTTGATCCAAAGCTGACAAAGCTAATTATTCATCCCATGGGCTGTTTTTCATGTTTTACTAAACCTCCCTTCTCTTACAGAAAAATTAAGTATTATGTGAATCTTGTTGCCAGTCTGCTGAAGAATGGTGTTGCATCTTCAAAAGGTAATTAGTAGAGTAAGATTGGTGATGAGTGTAACTTAGAAAAAAATGGAATAAGAAAAGGCTCTGGTGCACTTTAATTCTAAATTGTAGTATGTTTGAATTTCCACCTATTTACTTCATTCTTCTGAGGCGGAATTTACTTCTTTAAAAAAAATCCCAAGTGAGTGGATAATAGAGCAGGACATCACTAAGTTTAGAAAGATTATAAGAGAGTTTGATAGGTTCAGTGAAGGGGTAATACTCAAATTGATTTCAACACAGGTGAGCATGAGATCACTGATTTTGGACAAGAAAGAGTAAATCTGAACATGACTTACTAATCACAAATAATTCTCAGCCAGTTGTCTTTGGAGATGTGATGTGCATTATTCTGCAAATCATCACCTGGGTGGACTGGAGAAGATGTGATTGTATTCCTTAGAAAAGAAAAGGCTAAGAAGACATGTGAGTGAGCTCTTTAAAATCATTAATGGAATTAGTCAGAGAAAGAAGCTCATCTAAGAGCAGAGGGACCTTGATTTTTATAGGGATAAATCATGAAAGGTAGCAGGACGGGTTGAGAGCATTTGCACCTCTTGACTGAGTCCTGGAATTCTTCAAAAGGTGCACACATTCTAAAACAAAAGAAGTTATGTTCAACCTGTAGAAAATTTGGGCTTGTTTTCAACTTGGATATTTGAGTCCAGTTGAGGACAGCACATTTTAAGAATGATGTGTGGGCATTAGAGAGGTGGGTATCCACCTTGGTATAGGAACAGTTCGGGTTGGGCAGAAAGAACTCCAGGCAAGCCTGTCATTTTGGTTTACAAGCTCCCTTCCCAGCCTGAAATACATCTTTAGACCATAAGATCCATCCCATCCTGTTGGTTGGATGACTTATTAAAAGAATAGCCTGTTAGGTGAATATAAAGAATCATATAACACTGATTTGAAGAGATTAGAGATATTATCCCTGGTGTTTTGGACATTGTTTATCATCAGACAACATCACAAGAACGGACTATTTGGTCATTTTCTCAATGTTACAGTGAGACTGCTTTGTGCCAAGTGTCTGCTGTGTTTCCGACACCACAACAATAACTGCACTTCAAAATTTCATAACTGGCTGCAAAGTGCTTTGGGATGTGATGAGATTGTGAAAAATGCAAGTTGCAATCCCCATTCTTACATCCAGGCCCAAGTGATTGCAGACATGAAGATATTTCTCCATTCCTGATGAAGGGCTTTTGCCCGAAACATCGATTTTCCTGCTCCTCGGATGCTGCCTGACCTGTTGTGCTTTTCCAGCACTCTAATCTAGACATGAAGATATTTGAATTTGTTCTTTTTTGGCACTCCAACGAGAATTTCCAAGGTTTGATCTTTAGTTGTACTGAGTTGGATTATCTACTTGAGGGTAATTATTAAACAATAGTTGTGCTGACAAAAGTGATCTGAGTCAAGATATTGTATTGACAGCTTGGGTAAAAATATCTGTGCACTTGGAATGCTATAAGTACCCCACTGTATGGGTAATATATTCTTTAACCGTGTCTGAAAACTGCATGTAGTGTAAGACAGTTAATGCCTGAGAAGGTTAACTACCATTATGTGTTTATCCATCAGGATATACAAATCATTCCTGAACGGAGGTAACTAATTACTCAAAATACTTGAGAGATGGAGAGCATTAGTATAGAAAATAGAAATTCTGGATTAGT
This sequence comes from Chiloscyllium plagiosum, assembly GCF_037043375.1. NCBI lineage: Eukaryota > Metazoa > Chordata > Chondrichthyes > Orectolobiformes > Hemiscylliidae > Chiloscyllium > Chiloscyllium plagiosum. Next base: position 119,617,041 of record NW_028270142.1, on the reverse strand, counting down.
GGTGCTGGAAGAGCACAGCAGTTCAGGCAGCATCCGAGGAGCAGTAAAATCGACGTTTCGGGCAAAAGTCCTTCATCAGGAATACAGGCAGAGATCCTGAAGCGTGGAGAGATAAGCTAGAGGAGGGTGGGGGTGAGGAGAAGGTAGTATAGAGTACAATAGGTGAGTGGGGGAGGGGATGAAGGTGATAGATCGGGGGCGGGAGGAGGGTGGAGTAGATAGGTGGAAAAGAAGATAGGCAGGTAGGACAAGTCATGGGGACAGTGCTGAGCTGGAAGTTTGGAACTGGGGTGAGGTGGGGGAAGGGGAAATGAGGAAACTGTTGAAGTCCCCATTGATGCCCTGGGGTTGAAGTGTTCCGAGGAGGAAGATGAGGCGTTCTTCATCCAGGCGTCTGGTGGTGAGGGAGCGGCGGTGAAGGAGGCCCAGGACCTCCATGTCCTCGGTACAGTGGGAGGGGGAGTTGAAATGTTGGGCCGCAGGGCAGTGTGGTTGATTGGTGCAGGTGTCCCGGAGATGTTCCCTAAAGCGCTGTGCTAGGAGACGTCCAGTCTCCCCAATGTAGAGAAGACCGCATCGGGAGCAACCGATACAATAAATGATATTAGTGGATGTGCAGGTAAAACTTTGATGGATGTGGAAGGCTCCTTTAGGGCCTTGGATGAAGGTGAGGGAGGAGGTGTGGGCGCAGGTTTTGCAGTTCCTGCGGTGGCAGGGGAAGGTGCCAGGATGGAAGGGTGGGTTGTAGGGGGGGGCGTGGACCTGACCAGGTAGTCACAGAGGGAATGGTCTTTGCAGAAGGCGGAAAGGGGTGGGGAGGGAAATATATTCCTGGTGGTGGGGTCTGTTTGGAGGTGGCGGAAATGTTGGCGGATGATTTGGTTTATGCGAAGGTTGGTAGGGTGGAAGATGAGCACCGGGGCGTTCTGTCCTTGTTACGGTTGGAGGGGTGGGGTCTGAGGGCAGAGGTGCAGGACGTGGACGAGATGCGTTGGAGGGCATCTTTAACCACGTGGGAAGGGAAATTGCGGTCTCTAAAGAAGGAGGCCATCTGGTGTGTTCTGTGGTGGAACTGGTCCTCCTGGGAGCAGATACGGCAGAGGTGAAGGAATTGGGAATACGGGATGGCATTTTTGCAAGAGGTAGGGTGGGAAGAGGTGTGATCCAGGTAGCTGTGGGAGTCGATGGGTTTGTAAAAATTGTCAGTGTCAAGTCGGTTGTCGTTAATGGAGATGGAGAGGTCCAGGAAGGGGAGGGAGGTGTCAGAGATGGTCCAGGTAAATTTAAGGTCAGGGTGGAATGTGTTGGTGAAGTTGATGAATTGTTCAACCTCCTCGCGTGAGCACGAGGTGGCGCCAATGCAGTCATCAATGTAGCGGAGGAAGAGGTGGGGAGTGGTGCCAGTGTAATTACGGAAGATCGACTGTTCTACGTACCCAACAAAGAGACAGGCATAGCTGGGGCCCATACATGTGCCTATGGCTACCCTTTTGGTCTGGAGGAAGTGGGAGGATTCGAAGGAGAAATTGTTAAGGGTGAGGACCAGTTCGGCCAAACGAATGAGAGTGTCGGTGGAAGGGTACTGTTGGGGACGTTGGGAGAGGAAGAAACAGAGGGCTTGGAGGCCCTGGTCATGGCGGATGGAAGTGTAGAGGGATTGGATATCCATGGTGAAGATGAGGTGTTGGGGGCCGGGGAAACGGAAGTTTTGGAGGAGGTGGAGGGCGTGGGTGGTGTCTCGAACGTATGTGAGGAGTTCCTGGACTAGAGGGGATAGGACTGTGTCGAGGTAGGTAGAGATGAGCTCAGTGGGGCAGGATCAGCTGAGACAATGGGTCGGCCAGGGTGGTCAGGCTTGTGGATCTTGGGAAGGAGGTAGAACCGGGCAGTGCGGCGTTCCCGGACTATGAGTTTGGAAGCTGTGAGTAGGAGATCTCCTGAGGTGATGAGGTTCTGTATGGTCTGGGAGATGATAGTTTGGTGATAGTGGGGTGGGGTCGGGTCATGGTCAAGAATGTCAACAGATGAAGTTAGGGTAAAGCAGAAAGCAACAAAGTCTAAATCAGGGCTACTGTGCAAGTATGTAAATCCAGGTATATAGTAAACAAGAATGCACACAAGTGCAGAATGTCATGTGAAAATTCACTTTTATGGCAATAACAGAGACATGGTTCAAGAAAGGCAGGATAGCATGTTAACTATTCCTGGGTACAAGGTATTTGGAAAATATAGGAAAGGATGGAAAAGAGGATGGCCGTGGTGTATTGATTAAGGACGGCATTGCAGTGTTGGAAAAATCTCACAGATGGTTTGAGGACAGATCAATCTGATTAGAAACCAAAAGAGGAAATGCTGGAAAATCTCAGCAGGTCTGGCAGCATCTGTAAGGAGAGAAAAGAGCTGACATTTCGAGTCTAACTGACCCTTTGTCCAGCTTTGACAAAAGGTCAGTTAGACTCGAAATGTCAGCTCTTTTCTCTCCTTACAGATGCTGCCAGACCTGCTGAGATTTTCCAGCATTTTCTCTTTTGGTTTCAGATTCCAGCATCCGCAGTAATTTGCTTTTATTCAATCTGATTAGAGTTAGGGAACAAAATAGATGTAATTTCTTTGTTCACTATAGTTAATAAATGACCAATTAATGGGAAAGATGCAGAGGAACAAATCTGCAGGGAAGGTAAAGAGACATGCCAACATTATAGAACAGTCACAATTGGGACTTCAACTACTGAATGAAGAAGTGTGCAGTGATAACATTAAGGGCAGAGAGGAACCATCCTAAATTGTCTTCTTGAGAAGGTTAGGTGAATTAGCCATGCTGAATTACCCGTAGTGAAGGGGTAAATGTAGGGGAATAGGTCTGGGTGGGTTGCGCTTCGGTGGGTCGGTGTGGACTTGCTGGGCCGAAGGGCCTGTTTCCACACTATAAGTAATCTAATCTAATCTAATCTATTACAGCAATATGTTTTCAGTCCAACTAGAAAGGATGCACTATTGGTCCTCTCTCTGGAAATAAGTAAGTTATGTAGATGAAGTGTCAGTCAGGGCACAGTTAGGAGACCGTAATCATTGTATTGTAAGGCATAAGGTGATTATAGGAAAGGACAAAAAGCAATCTAGGTAAGAATAATTAACTAGGGTTGAGCCGTTTCAATAGGGTAAGAATGGAGCTGGGCTATGTAGACAGAAACCAAATGTTGATGGGAAAAACTATAAATAAATAATAGGCTACCATCAAAGAGGAGATCATTTAGGGGCAATTAAGGTATACATTCAAAGGCCCCCAGATGAAAAAGGAGTTTGAAATTAAAATAAAGAATTGTGCTGATTTACAGGTGTCAGGTTAAAAATAGCAAGAGGACCAAGATGAAGGCAGAAGGTTCAGATCTGAGATGAATAAGTAAATAAGAGAAATAAAAGGGATTATGAGAAAAGATTCCTCTATAGTCACATCAAAAGTAAAATGATTGTAAGAATGAGACTAGGGCTGATTAGAGGACAAAAAGAGGATTCAGGTGAGGAGACATATGGTGCTTTGCTATTCAATGTGATTATGCTTGATCAAATCGGCTTCTCCACCTACCCTCAAGTCCCATAATTCCTCAAGAGGCCAAACGTCTGCCTATCTCAGCTTTAACATTCAATGATCGTAGAGAATTCTGCGGTAGAGAATTCCAAAAAAATCACAACACTTTGCATAAAATAAATTCTCCTCATTTTAGTTCTAAATCATCGGCACCTTATCTTGAGACTGTGCAGTGCTGACCTAGATTCCCAGTCAGGAAAACAATCTCTCAGTGTTTACCTTGGAAAGGCTCTTCAGAATCTTGAACACTTCATTGAGATCACCCAACTTTCTTACAGACAATGCAGATCAAAGTAACTCAGCCTCTCAACATAGCACAACCAGGGATTAATGTAGAGAAAATTTGCCGTGCCATCTCCAACATAAGTGTATCTTTTCTGAAACGTGGACTCCGACCACCTTACAAAATCAGCCAAGTTATTTGCCTTCCTTGTGTCTTAGGGTATTGTTATGCCATATTTTTCTGTCACTTGTATGATTTTTCTGAACATCATTACTTCACAAGCTTAAAGACACTCTGCTTTTCTATTCTAACCCCTCAAATGAAGAACTTCATGTTTCTATTTTATATGATCTTATTTTCCTATAATATGCAGAAATAAGAGTGGGCTATTTAGCCCTTCAAGTCTTGTCCACCATTCAATAAGATCATGACTGATCTAACATTCCTCACTTTCACTTTTCTGCCTCTTCCCCTAACTCTTATTGCCCTACTGATCAAGAATCTCTCTATCTCAGCCTTAAACTCGCAAAAAGACGCTATCCCCACAGCCCACTGAGGCAAGGAATTCCAAAGACTCACAACCCTCTGGGAGAAGAAATTCCTCTCATCTCAGTCTTAAATTGGCACCCATTTATTCTGAGACTCTGGTTCTAGAATTCCCAAGGAGGGAAAACATCTCCTCAGCATTTACCCTATTGAGCCCATTAAGAATCCTATATGATCATTGGGATCACCTCTCAAGTCCAGTGAGTAGAGTCCCAATACTGTGCAGCCTTTGCTCATAAGACAATGCCCCATACCAGGGATTATCCAAGTGAACCTTCTCTGAACTGCTTCCGATGAAGTGATACCTTCCCTCGGATAAGGGAATTAAAAATGCTCACAAATATGGTCTCACCAGCACCTTATACAATTGCAGTTAGACTTCGCTAATCTTATACTCCATTCCCTTTGAAATAAGGGCCAACATTCCATTATTCTTTCTGATTATTTGCTGCCCCTATGTGTTAGCTTTCTATGTTTCATGCCCCCCACCTCCCCTATTCCCCATCACCCCCCCATTGGTGTTGCAGCTTTATGTAGTTTTTCTTCACTTGAATAACATTCTGTTCTTACGTTCGGTCTTTGAAAATGAACAAATTCACCTTTTCTCACATTATACTCCATTTGTCAAGTTTTCCCCCACTTACTTAACCTATCAATATTTCTCTGTAAACTATTTATATTCCTTTTACAACCTGCTTTTCTATCTGTTTTTGTTATTCTGCAAATTTGGCTGTAATACCTTTGTTTCCTTCCTCCAGTCAGTCATATATATTGTAACCAGTTACAGTCCCAGCACTGATCCCATAGCACACATGAACACAGACTGCTTACTCACGGGTCATCTCACAACATTGATACTGTTCGTATGTTGCACCCCCTTGGACAGCTCTTTGACAATTACACCTTTGTACTTCCATTGAACAAGAAGGGTCAAACGTATTACGAGTATTTAATGCCACGTGCATTGATCCCCCTGTTTCCGCATGGTAAACACAAGACAAGAGGAACATTATTCGGAAACCAGTGATGATGTCCAAGCTTTTCGCACTCATGGCACCAAAGGGCTCTCCGTTGGTTTCCCCCTTTCTCTTCCTCCCACTACATCTTAACAAAGACCCTGGTTCTGCAGCTGGAATGCAGGGAGGTGCTTAATCCACAGCCCTAGAGGTTTAGTGGGCAGATCCCCGGGGACATTTGTTTTAAGATTGGCCAGACATGCAAAAGGGTTATCTTTCTGGAGGCAAGTTGACAGTCCTGGGTTTGAACTTCCAAGGGCAAGGGAGGCAGACAGGATGGAAATGCAGGACTCAGCCACCTCTATGATGTCCTGTGTGGAATGTGTCTGAGCCAGCAGCCCTTGAGGATGCTGTACCTAACCCTCCATGGAGTTGCCACCTTGTGTTTGGAGGTAGCCAAATTATCACATGACTCACTGCATTGCTGCAGCTTCTGAACACGAGGACCATAATATCCCATAAGCCTGTCTGCTGCTGCTTCCCCTCCCTGAGCATTTAGTGCCTGCTCAAAATCAGGCTCAGGCTAAGTGTTCTCCTTCTTTGTTATAACCAGTGTGCGATTATATAACACCCACTCTACCTCCAATGGCATCTATCTTTACAAAAGCAGAAGATACAATATCTACCTTTTGGGTTCCTCCCTTTGCATTATCCAAGGCTTCAGTCACACTTCCTCAGAGAAACAGTGAGTTTCCTGTACTTCTTCTAATTTAACAATTGTAGAACCACAGAATGGATGCAGCATAGAAGGGGAGCATTTGGTCCATCTTGTCCATACCAAGTTAAAGATACCCTTTCTAATCCATAGTCCTGCAACTTACAGTGCTTAAGATGCAAATCCAGGTACTTTTTAAAAGAGTTTAAGATCCCTGCCTCCACCATCAACTCATGCAGTGCATTGAGGCATCCACCACCTTCTGTGTAAAAAAACATTTTCCTAATGTCTCCTCTAATCCTTCTGTTATTTAACTTGAATCTGTGGCCCTTGGTTTTTGAACTCACTGCCAAGGGAAACAGGTTCCTCTGTCTACTCCACCTTTACACTTCACAATTTTGCATACATCAATCACACCATCCCTTGGCCTTCTGTATTCCAAGAAAAACAACCTCAACCTCTCCACATAGCTACAATTCTCCAACCCTGGCAACATTCTAGTAAATCTTCTCTGTACTCTCTCCAGAGCAATTAACATCCTTCCTGTGATGTGGTGAACAGAACTGAACACATAGTCTAGCTGTGGCCTCACCACCCTTTTCTACACAACTGTGTTCACAGCTCAGGATGGAGTCTACTTCATACAGGTAATCCCTCTATTCAAAAGTAGAGCATTCCCAGGAAATCTCTCGCAAGCCGAAAATGGCGTAAAGCAAAAGTGCATGATTAATTTGGAAAAAGGTATCATCATTTTCTGTAAAAGCAAAAATCCTTTTCAGATTCACGAAAACAGGTACTCACGTAATTCTTTCATAAAAGCAAAACTGTGTAAAGTGAACATTCACAAATTTGGGGATACCTGTATTGGAGAAATTAAAAAGGAGAATGGGTGAGCTCTTTATTTCAGCTTGTAAGCATGACCCTGAGCCGCTGGTCACCTGTCATTTTAATTCTTCACCTCGCTCCTACTTGACCTCTCTGTCCTCAGTCTCCAAGTTATCCAAATGGAATTTCAGAATATGCATGAAATACTGCATCGTATTTTAGATTAGGAACTTTACAGCCTTCCCAATTCAATGTTGAGCTCAACAGTTTCAGATCATAAACGCTGCTCTCATCAGCAGCTTTTGGTAAAGACTTGGCTGCAGCAATTTACAGCTTCCTCCAGACTCAGGATTTACTTCTTTCCTTCGCCTTACATCATCACGTCTTTTATCACTTACTCACACCTGACTTTTCACAGCCTTCCTCCCTTCCACCCCTTACTCCTCTCCCAGCATCTGTATTTGCTCAGAACTTATTGCACTTTGCCAGACAGGTAAATGACATGAAAGAGTGGACTGGATTTTGCTACAAACATCAGGAACCTGCCTTTTGGACTCAAGTTCAGCAATGTGGATTAACCAAGAGCATGACAGAAAAACACATCAGGCAGGTCCTCAGTATCTCCCTGCTTCTGAACACTTGTACTGGTGATGCTGGTAGTTTGCACTACCAGCCTGGCAGTAAGGTTATGAACTGATTATGCTGCACCTTTGAGGCCATCAACATGACTCCAAGATGGCATGTTGCTTCCCTGTTACCAGGATCCAAGGTGTCTCTGAGCATCGACAGGACATTGTTCTGAGAGATAATGGACTGCCATAGATTGCAGTCCATGTTGGTAACTTAGGTAGGAAGGAGCAATCAGATTTTAGGGAGCTAGGTAGAAGGTTAGTAAGCAGGACCTCAAATGTAGTAATATCCATATTACTCTGAATGCCAGGTGCAAGTGAAGTGCAAGATGCAAGAAATAGAAGGATAACGCAGTAAACGTGTGGCAAGAAAGGTGGTACAAGAGGAAGGGCATTAGATTCCTGGAACTGGGATTGGCTCTGGGGAAGTTGTCATTTGGACAAGCCAGACAGATCACATCTGAACAGAGGTGGGACTGAGTTCCTTTCAGGGTTTTTTTTATGGGTGCTGTTAAAAAGGTTAAAATAATTGACAGGGATCTGGGAACCAAGAGTCCACAAAAATGACCTGGAGGAGGGGTTAGAAGGTTGGGTGAGTAAGTTTGCGGATGATACGAAAGTCGGAGGAGTTGTAGACAGTGAGGAAGGATGTGGCAGGTTACAGCGGGATATAGATAAGCTGCAGAACTGGGCAGAAAGGTGGCAAATGGAGTTCAATGTAGCTAAGTGTGAGGTGATTCACTTTGGTAAGAGTAATAAAAAGATGGGGTACTGGGCTAACGGTCGGATACTTGGTAGTGTGGATGAGCAGAGGGATCTTGGTGTCCATGTACACAAATCTTTGAAAGTTGCCACCCAGGTAAATAGTGCGGTGAAGAAGGCATATGGTGTACTGGCTTTTATTGGTAGAGGAATTGAGTTCCGGAGTACTGAGGTCATGTTGCAGTTGTATAAGACTCTGGTGCGGCCACATCTGGAGTATTGTTCGCCATACTATAGGAAGGATGTGGAGGCACTGGAACGGGTGCAGAGAAGGTTTACCAGGATGTTGCCTGGTATGGTAGAAAGATCGTATGAGGAAAGGCTGAGGCACTTGGGGTTGTTTTCAATGGAGAAAAGAAGGTTTAGGGGTGACTTGATAGAGGTGTATAAGATGATTAGAGGTTTAGATAGGGTTGACAGTGAGAATCTTTTTCCACGTATGGAGTCAGCTATTACAAGGGGGCATAGCTTTAAATCAAGGGGGTTAGGTATAGGACAGATGTTAGGGGTAGGTTCTTTACTCAGCGAGTCGTGAGTTCATGGAATGCCCTGCCAGTAGCAGTGGTGGACTCTCCCTCATTATGGGCATTTAAGCGGGCATTGGATAGGCATATGGAGGATAGTGGGCTAGTGTAGGTTAGGTGGGCTTGGATCGGCGCAACATCGAGGGCCAAAGGGCCTGTACTGCGCTGTATTCTTCTATGTTCTATGTTCTAAAACACTTTGAGATGCAACTGGCATTAACAGAGATAATAGCACTTTCGGTGGAATCAGAGTAAAGAAGTCAAAACCAGAATAACTGTTCATGTATATGAGTTCATAGAGTCTAGTAAATAAGATAGGGGCTAAGGGTTTACAGGCACTGATTGCCATGCGGAATTTTGATGTGATGGCAACAACAGATACCTGACTCAAGGAAAGTAAAACTGGGTGTTATGTATTCCTGGGTACAAGGTATAATAGAAAAGGAAGGAAAGAGGAAGGCTGTATGGGTCATGAGAACATTGCAGTGCTGGAGAATGAGGATGTCTCAGAGGATCCAAGCACAGAATTGATTTGGCTAGAATTAAGGAACAAAAAAATCTACAAATACTTTGAGAGGTCTGTAGACCACTAACTTGTGGAAAGGATGTAAAATAACAGGGAAATTACAGAGACATTCAACATTATAGATGAGTTATAACAAGAAATTTCAATAGCCCGAACATAGATTAGCTTGCTTATAGTGTACAGGGTAGCACGTTTTCCTAGATTACATACAGGAGCGTTTTCTATAGCAGTATGTTCCCAGTCTAACATGAAAGGATAGACTGTAGGACTTAGAAATGATATGGGTGAAATGGATCCAGTGTCAGGTGCGGAACATTTATGAGACAGTGATCATTATATCAAAAGGATCGTGATAGTGAGGAATGACATGAATTTGAATTTGAATTTGAATTTAATTTATTGTCACGTGTACCTAGGCACAGTGAAAAGCTTTGTTTTGCGAGCAATACAGGCAGGTCACATAGTTAAGTAGCATAGATAAGTAAATAATAGGTAAACCGTAGCAAAAATAAACACAGGTACAGGCGAATGCTAAGAGTTTGTGAGTCCATTCAGTATTCTAATGAGGGTAGAAACTGTTTCGAAACTGGCTGGAGTGTGTTCAGGCTTCTGTACCTTATCCCCGATGGTAGAGGTTATAGAAAAATTTGCCAGGGTGGGATGGATCTTTGAGAATGCTGGCAGCCCTTTCTTTGACAGAGGACCTGGTAGATGGATTCTATGGATGGGAGGTTGGCCTTTGTGATTGTCCGGGCCGAGTTTACCACCCTCTGTAACTGTCTCCGATCTTGAATGGTACAGTTGCCATACCAGGTAGAGATACATCCAAACAGAATGCTCTTGACGGTGCACCTATAAAATTTGGCAAGGATATTTGCCATCATGCCAAATTTTCTCAGCTGCCTGAGGAAGAAGAGATTTTGTTGGGCCTTTGTAACCAGTGCGTCCACATGAAGAGTCCAAGAAAGCTTGTTGTGGATGACCACTCCCAGGAACTTGACATTCTCCGTTCATTCCACCTCTGTGCTGTTAATGTGTAGAGGGGTGCATGAGTAACATCCCACCGAAAGTCAATACTGCGTTCCTTGGTTTTGCTGGCATTGAGAGCTAGGTTGTTCTCAGTGCACCATTTTTCCAGGTCTTCCACCTCCCGCCTGTAGTCTGTTTCGTCGCCATCTGAGATTCGACCGACTATGGTGGTATCATTGGTGAACCTGTAAATGGCATTAGTCTGGTATTTGGTGATGCAATCATGGGTATACCGTAAGTACAGTAGGGGGCTGAGTACGCACTTCTGGAGAGCTCCAGTGTTGAGTATTAGTGAGGATGAATTATTGTCCCCAATCTTCACTGATTGTGGCCTGTGGGTCAGGAAACTGAGGATCCAGTTGCAGAGAGTGGGATTTAGTCTGAGATCACTAAGTTTAGTAATCAGTCTCAAGGCTGAACTGTAATCAATGAGTAGGATTCTTATGTAGCTGTTCTTGGTGTCAAGATATTCTAGGGAGGAGTGAAGGGCAAGGATATGGCATCTGGCATGGATCTGTTGGTCCAGTTGGCAAATTGGAGTGGGTCAAGAGTAATGGGGAGGCTGGAGTTGATTAATGCCATGACCAGCCTTTCAAAGCACCCTTTGACTACCAAAGTTAGAGTCCACTGGGTGGTAATCATTGAGACATGCTGCACGAGCCTTTGTATGCACAGGAATGTTGTTGGCCCTCTTGAAACAGGCATGGCCCGTGGCCTCCTGCAGGGAGGGGTTGAAGATGTCCGAGAAGACCTCTGCCAGTTGATCTGTGCATGCTCTGAATGCACGGCCTGGTACTCCGTCTGGTCCCATTGCTTTCCTTGGATTCACACAAAGGAAAATGATCTGACCTCTGATGCAGTGACTGTTGTGATAGGTTCATCAAGAATTGTTGGAATAGCTGTTACCTCTCCACCGAAATTCTGCTCAAAGCGAGCATAGAAGGCGTTGAGATGATCTGGGAGGGATATGTCATCATCTGCTATCTTGCATTGTCTCTTTTCAGAACCTGTGATGTCATTCAGTCCTTGCCGTAATTGCCAGGTGTCTGTCTGGATCGGTATTGGTCCTTGGTTGTCTTAACGGCTCTGCGAAGATCATGCTTGGATTCCTTATATTTGAGTGGGTCTCCTGATCTGAAGGCCTCACACCTGGCTTTTAGCAGGTTCTGTTGATCCTGATTCATCCAGGGTTTCCTGTTGGGGAACACCCGGATTGATTTCCTCGGTCTGCAGTCCTCCTCATACTTGTTGATAAAGTCTGTGACCGTGGTGGCATTCTCGTCCAAGGTACCTACGGACTGTTTGAGCATGGCCCAATCAGCTGATTCCAAACAGCACTGGAGTTGATTCTCTGCCTCCTCCAACCAGCATTGGACCTGTATTCACGAGGGGGTCTCCTACTTGATCTTTTGCCTCTTTTTACAATCTTTTGATTGTAAGCCTATAACAATCTAGAGTGAGAAAAATTTATTGGTGTAGAGGTATTTCAGTGGGATAAGGACAGATCTGGTCAGGATTGACTGGAATGAGAGGTTGGAGGGGAAAACATTAGTTTTTGGATAAGGCATAGCACATTTGAAACACAGATGAGACCAAAGAACTCTCTAAGGATCATGAATCTGTGGAATTCACATCCCAGAGTGCAGTGGATGCTGGGACTTTGAGGAACTTTAAGAAGACGATAGGTAGATAATTAATGAGTATTAAGTTGAAGTGTTATGGAGAGCAGGCATGAAAGAGGAGTTGAGACCAAAATGAGATCAACAATGATCATAACAAATGGTGAAGCAGGCTTGAATTGTCTGTCCCTGCTATTAGTTCTTATGTTTTTATTTTCTTATATAGCTGACTATCTTCAAAGAGGAGATTGTTCAACTAAAGTCAAAGTATATTCTTTCAATGTAGAAGAATAAACAAATCCAGAACTTTCTATACAGCAAAGGTGATAGGAATGAAAATAAAGAAGAAAAAGTGTACTTAGGATAAGTGTCATGTTGAAAATAACATTGAGAACCAAGAAGACTATCAAAGATAGAGAGGGATGTGAAACAGCAATGAAAAAAAAAAAGAGAAACTGTAAGAAAAGACTGGCAACCAACATAAAGAGATAGCCAAAGTCCACTCTGGATATCTAAATAGTAAAAATATAATGAAAGGAGGAGTAGGGCTGAAAAGAAGATTTATACCTGGAGGCAGGAGGCATGGCTGAAGTTTTCAATAAATACTTCTCATCTGTCTTTACCAAAGAAATAGAAATGCTAAGTTGGCCATAGTTGACAGGGGACGGGAACTCAATCACTAGAAGGATACAAAATTATAGAGTATTAAAAATTGACAAGACCCAAGGATAAAATGAGATGCATGCAAGGATTTTGAAAGAAAGGAGAGTGGAAATTGCAAAGGGCAGTTCTCATTATCTTTCGGTTTTGCCTGGACTCAGAGAGGGTGTCAGAAGACTTGAAACTTGCAGATATTGCAGCTTTGTTCAAGAAAGGTTGTCAGGATAAGCCCAGCAATTACAGACCAATCAGTTTAACCTCAATGTTGAAACTTTATTGCTGGAACAGCACAGCAGGTCAGGCAGCATCCAGGGAACAGGAGATTCGACGTTTCGGGCACAGGCCCTTCTTCAGGAATGAGCAGAGAGTGTTCAGCAGGAGAAGATAAAAGGTAGGGAGGAGGGACTTGGAGGAGGGGAGTTGGAAATGTGATAGGTGGAAAGAGGTCAAGGTGAGGGTGATAGGTCGGAGTAGGGTGGAGGCGGAGAGGTCAAGAAGAAGACTGCAGGTCAGGAAGGCGGTGCCGGGCTGGAAGGATCCGGCTGAGACAAGGTGGGGGGAGGGGGGATGAAGAAACTGGTGAAGTCCAAGTTCATCCCCTGTGGTTGGAGGGTTCCCAGTCGGAAGATAAGACGCTCCTCCTCCGACCGTCGCGTTGTTGTGGTTTGGCGGTGGATGAGTCCAATGACCTGCATATCCTCGGTGGAGTGGGAGGGGGAGTTGAAATGCTGTGCCACAGGGTGGTTGGGTTGGTTCGTCCGGGTGGCCCAGAGGTGCTCCCTGAATCGCTCCGCAAGTAGGCGGCCTGTCTCCCCAATATAGAGGAGGCCACACCGGCTGCAGCGGATGCAGTAGATGATGTGGGTGGAGGTGCAGGTGAATCTGTGGCGGATATGGAAGTTTCCCCTGGGGCCTTGGAGAGAAGTGAGGGGGGAGGTGTGGGCGCAAGTGTTGCACCTCCTGCGGTTGCAAGGGAAGGTGCCGGGAGTGGTGGTTGGGTCGGTGGGGGGTGTGGATCTGACAAGGGAGTCGCGGAGGGAGTGGTCTCTACGGAAAGCTGATAGGGGAGGGGAGGGAAATATATCCTTGGTGCTGGGGTCTGTTTGGAGGTGGCGGAAGTGACGGCGGATGATGCGCTGTACATGGAGATTGGTGGGGTGGTAGGTGAGGACCAGTGGGGTTCTGTCCTGGTGGCGGTTGGAGGGGCGGGGCTCAAGGGCGGAGGAGCGGGAAGTGGAGGAGATGCGGTGGAGGGCACCGTCGACCACGTCGGGGGGGAAATTGCGGTCCTTGAAGAAGGAGGCCATCTGTGTTGTACGTATTTTGAACTGGTCCTCCTGGGAGCAGATGCGGCGGAGACGAAGGAATTGGGAGAATGGGATGGCGTTTTTACAGGGGGCAGGATGGGAGGAGGTGTAGTCCAGGTAGCTGTGGGAGTCGGTAGGTTTGTAGTAGATGTCCGTGTTGATTCGGTCGCCTGAGATAGAAACAGAAAGGTCTAGGAAGGGGAGGGAGGAGTCCGAGACTGTCCAGGTGAATTTGAGGTCGGGGTGGAAGGTGTTGGTGTAGTGGATGAACTGTTCAACCTCCTCGTGGGAGCACGAGGTAGCGCCGATACAGTCATCAATGTAGCGAAGACCTCCCATCCACCGCCTCCAACCTCATAGTCCCACAACCCCGAACCGCCCGTTTCTACCTCCTGCCCAAAATCCACAAACCTGACTGCCCCGGACGACCCATCGTCTCAGCCTGCTCCTGCCCAACCGAACTCATCTCGGCATACCTCGACACGGTCCTGTCCCCATTAGTCCAAGAACTCCCCACCTACGTTCGTGACACCACCCACGCCCTCCACCTCCTCCAGGATTTCCGCTTCCCCGGTCCCCAACGCCTCATCTTCACCATGGACATCCAGTCCCTGTACACCTCCATCCCCCATCACGAAGGACTCAAAGCACTCCGCTTCTTCCTTTCCCGCCGTACCACCCAGTACCCTTCCACCGACACCCTCCTTCGACTGACCGAACTGGTCCTCACCCTGAACAACTTTTCTTTCCAATCCTCCCACTTTCTCCAAACAAAAGGAGTAGCCATGGGCACCCGCGTGGGCCCCAGCTATGCCTGCCTCTTCGTAGGGTATGTGGAACAATCCATCTTCCGCAACTACACTGGCCCCACCCCCCATCTTTTTCTTCGCTACATTGATGACTGTATCGGCGCTACCTCGTGCTCCCACGAGGAGGTTGAACAGTTCATCCACTACACCAACACCTTCCACCCCGACCTCAAATTCACCTGGACAGTCTCGGACTCCTCCCTCCCCTTCCTAGACCTTTCTGTTTCTATCTCAGGCGACCGAATCAACACGGACATCTACTACAAACCTACCGACTCCCACAGCTACCTGGACTACACCTCCTCCCATCCTGCCCCCTGTAAAAACGCCATCCCATTCTCCCAATTCCTTCGTCTCCGCCGCATCTGCTCCCAGGAGGACCAGTTCAAAATACGTACAACACAGATGGCCTCCTTCTTCAAGGACCGCAATTTCCCCCCCGACGTGGTCGACGGTGCCCTCCACCGCATCTCCTCCACTTCCCGCTCCTCCGCCCTTGAGCCCCGCCCCTCCAACCGCCACCAGGACAGAACCCCACTGGTCCTCACCTACCACCCCACCAATCTCCATGTACAGCGCATCATCCGCCGTCACTTCCGCCACCTCCAAACAGACCCCAGCACCAAGGATATATTTCCCTCCCCTCCCCTATCAGCTTTCCGTAGAGACCACTCCCTCCGCGACTCCCTTGTCAGATCCACACCCCCCACCGACCCAACCACCACTCCCGGCACCTTCCCTTGCAACCGCAGGAGGTGCAACACTTGCGCCCACACCTCCCCCCTCACTTCTCTCCAAGGCCCCAGGGGAAACTTCCATATCCGCCACAGATTCACCTGCACCTCCACCCACATCATCTACTGCATCCGCTGCAGCCGGTGTGGCCTCCTCTATATTGGGGAGACAGGCCGCCTACTTGCGGAGCGATTCAGGGAGCACCTCTGGGCCACCCGGACGAACCAACCCAACCACCCTGTGGCACAGCATTTCAACTCCCCCTCCCACTCCACCGAGGATATGCAGGTCATTGGACTCATCCACCGCCAAACCACAACAACGCGACGGTCGGAGGAGGAGCGTCTTATCTTCCGACTGGGAACCCTCCAACCACAGGGGATGAACTTGGACTTCACCAGTTTCTTCATCCCCCCTCCCCCCACCTTGTCTCAGCCGGATCCTTCCAGCCCGGCACCGCCTTCCTGACCTGCAGTCTTCTTCTTGACCTCTCCGCCTCCACCCTACTCCGACCTATCACCCTCACCTTGACCTCTTTCCACCTATCACATTTCCAACTCCCCTCCTCCAAGTCCCTCCTCCCTACCTTTTATCTTCTCCTGCTGAACACTCTCTGCTCATTCCTGAAGAAGGGCCTGTGCCCGAAACGTCGAATCTCCTGTTCCCTGGATGCTGCCTGACCTGCTGTGCTGTTCCAGCAATAAAGTTTCAACTTTGATCTCCAGCATCTGCAGACCTTACTTTCTCCTCGAAGATAACCTCAATGTTGGAAAAGCCTATACAGACAATTATTCAGAATAGAATTAGATATTGCCACACAACAGACTTGTCAGGAAAGTTGCAGATCATGGAGTGTGAGAGTCAGTACAAAGATAGATGCAAAATTGTCAGGAAAGTTGCGGATCATGGAGTGTAAGAGTCAGTACAAACATAGAGACAAAATTGGCTGAGTGGTAGGAAACAGAGTAATGGTCAATGGGTACTTTTCAGGCTGCTGGCAGGTTTGTAATTGAGTTCCCCAGTTGTTGGTTTTGGGACCCTTGTTTTTCCTGATTTACATTATCTGGATCTTCACGTGCAGGGGGCAGTTTCAAAGTTTGCAGATGACACTAAACTTGGAAGAATTTTAAACTGCGAGAAAGACAGAACTCCAGAAGAGCCTAGATAATTTGGTGCAGTTGGCAGATGGGGGTTGATAGTGTGAGGTGATGCATATGGGTAGCATAGATTTAAGACAAATGTCAGAGGCAGGTTCTTTACACAGAGAGTGGTAAGGGTGTAGAATGCCCTTCTTGCCTATGAAGTTAACTCAGCCACATTAGGGAGATTTAAACAATGCTTGGATAAGCACATGGATGATGATGGGGGAACGAGCTGAGAATAGTTCACAGGTCGGCGCAGCATCGAGGGCCGAAGGGCTTGTTCTGCACTGTATTGTTCTATATTCTATGTTCTAAAACACTGTTAAAAAACCCCAGAAAATATGGGGTACAATTCTAAAGAGAGTGCAGGAGCAGAAAGACCTGAGTGTAAATGTGCACAGATCATTGTAGCAGAACCGGTAGAGAAAGCAATAAGGAAATTGTTCTATATCTTTAGCTTTTTATATAAGGGAATAGAATATAAGAGCAAACAGGTGATACTGAATTGGTATAAGACACTCGTTAAACCTCAGCTGCCATATTGTGCAGTTCTGGCCATCACCTTATAGGACTGCACTGGAGAGCGAGTGGAATTGGTTTACAAGAATGGTTCCAGGGGTGAGGAACTTTAGTTGCACAGTTGTATTTAAAAAATTGGGACTATTCTCATTTGTGATAAGAAGGCTGAGAGGAGATGTCATGGAGATGTTCAAAATTGTGTGTGAGGTTGGATAGTGCAGGTCGGGGAAACTCCCTGTTCATAAAAGCGTAAGAAATTTAAAGTTATTTCATGAAGAAACAAGATTGAAGTGAGGAAGAAGTTTTTTTATTCAATGAGTTTTACAATATGTAATGCCCATGTGATGGAAGCAGCTTCAACTAAAGCATTGAAGAGGGTATTGGATGATTATATAGCTAAAAATAATGTGCATTGTTATGGGGGAAAGCAAGAGATTGACACTAGGTAATGATGCTCTTTTAATGAGCCAGTACAAGAACGATGAGCCAAATGTCCTCCTTCTGCTTTGTATCACTTCTTTGATTCTGGGATTTTCCTGAGAAATTCCAACTATCCCCATGTTGTGTATGGCACATCAGCTCACAGATAGTTAATTAGACAGTGTAAGGATTAATAGCTTGATTTGACTGGCAAATAATTAATAACTGAGGGAAAACCTGTGGTCAAGATTGGGCAAATAGCCTACCACTACTGTACTCTCTCTGAAACCTTGCTGGGGATTAGGAAAACCATTCTGGTTCATTCCTCAGTTTCCTCTTTTCTCTATATAGCGTGAGGCATGAGATTTCAACAAATGGACAACCCAAAGATCATGAAGCAAGGACCTACTGGCATCAAATCAATGCAAACAGAAGAGAAATTAAGGATAAACAAGATCTGTATACACTATTTACATGGAACAACCATGTGGGTTACATGGACTGAGAAATTCCTTTGCCTCCCCTCTCTTCACCGAGCTCGCACTTATGTTTCTCGTGAGAATCCAGTTAACTGTTCAAATTTTCCCGTCTCTCACTATCGCCACCTGCTGATAGAGGCCCCATTACGCATGATTTCATCTGACACCTGGTCACTGTAACTGCTCACCAACTGCACACACTGAATGTCACTCATCTCCCTCACATGCGTGCTCTTAATTGACCCTCACCCTTCTTCTGGCTACTCAGTGATCCTAATTTGATGTTGAATTGACAGTGGTCTACTACACCTTTTATAAAATAAGAGCATATAAAACAAGGTGTGTCACTAAATTGCCTGAGGTCTGGACCTGGAAATTTCATTTCAGTCATTGTCTTGCGGCGAAAAATTAAACAAAGCCTTTTCTACACTTTCTAATGAATTTAAAAGATCTCAAAATACTGTTTCAAGAAACAACTATGTGGAACAAACTTAGAGAATATTGGAGAAAATCAGCAGGTTGGCAGCATCTGTGGAGTAGGAAAAAACAGAGTTAAGGTTTCAAGTCCAGCTTGATTTAAATTCTCCTGAACACAATTTAAGGTCACTGGCCCCTGACTGCCCTTTATCTTTATTCATAGCTCTCTCGCCACATGCTTACACATGTTCCCCCTCTAGTCTTCTGCAAGCTCTCTCTACTGTTTCATGTGCTGGATATATGCACAATCTATCTGTGTAACCTACGGATTTCCTAATATCTTTTTATTTCTCTCTCTGTAGAAGAAGAATAGTCATACTAGACTCAAAATATTGACTCTAGAATAGAATAGCAATTTATTCTCATGTATATTTTTACAATAAAGTTTTATAAGTCGCCACACCACTGTGCCGAACTGAATGACAGAAGTCATAAATAAGAAGAGAAGAAAAAGTAAAAGTTCATCACAGTTCAATTAATGACTCCTGAATTTGGATCATGCTGGAAAACCATCCCACCGTGCCAAGATTAGACCTACATACTGGGCCATTGGAAAATTTGGAAGCCATCTCCAAAGCAAGAACAAGAGCTTTGCACCATGATTGGACGTTCATACTGGGCTGCTGGAATACTAGAAGCCACCAAAGAAGACCTCCATGATGGGGTTAGACTTCAAGGTAAGGTGCCATAATAATAACTCTGTTCCTCTCTCCACAGATGCTTCCAGGCCTGCCAAGATTATCCAGCAATTCTCTGTGTTTTTATTTCAGATTTGCAACTTGCAGAGTATTATACTTTTATAGGAGCTGAATGGAAGCTGATTCCCCCGGACAATATTAATCCTTCAAGAAACATCACTGTAAACAGATTTGCAGTCATTATTACGTTACTGTTTGTAGGGCTGTCCTCTGTACAAACTATGTGCCCACTACAAAGCAACATGATTGCACTTCAGAAGAATGTAATTGATCGGAAAATGCTCTGGGCATTCTGTAGTCATGAAAGGGCAGTGTAAATGTTCATTTTCCTTTCTTTTTCCATTCACAGCAGAGAATAGGAGAGCAAAAGGCCTGTAAAACTGAACAAAGAACACAACCCAGTTTGAGGTGCATATACACGATGCAGCGAGAATGTAACTTTGGATGAAGAGAAAAGACTTCTTGTTGTTTTGATAATATTATTTATGTTAATCATATTCCATGAGTTAAACTGACATGATATACTGCTAATATATGTACATCTTTCTGGTAATGGTTCTTGGATTTGATATGAATTTATCCCATTAAAGTCAATGAATTTTATTAATTATATCTCCATATTATTTAAATTAAGTGCTTGTCAAGTTATATTAATGAAATTTTCATTATGTTGAGTTAATAATACAAGATTTATTGATTACATTTCCAAAATGCAATTATTAATGTTTAAAATGCCTCAGAACATTTCTGTAATATACTTGTATTTAAATATCATTAATTTTATTTGGTATATATATTTGCACTATTGATTAAAATTCTACAGCATAATTGTAATTAACTTTTAGTGTCATAGTAATTCTGTGTAATATATGGTAATAGTTTAATCTTTACATATCTTGATACGTATTCTGCTGTTAGTCTATGCAACTGCAGCCTGCCTGTGAAGACAGAAAGAGAAATGAGAGAGCCTGTAGGGTGCACAGATAGTTTGTGAAAAATGTGAAGATTCAACATATGGAAGAGTAGAGAGAATTTGTGAATGATCAGAGAGGGAGCATGTGAAAGTGTATGGAGAGAGAGCTGTTTGCAAATATTAGGGGCAGACAGGGGCCAAAGTTCCTACAGAGAGATTCTGACATGAGTATATTTGATGTCCAATGAGAAAGCGCATATTGATGGATCTGGCTCTTGCAAATGCATTGGAACATGTGGATTAATTCTCAACAGAGAAACATTTAGAAGACAGTGATCAGTATATCAGATGTTTTATGTCATTACATAGAAAATGGCAAGGAGTAATCCAAAAGAAAAAATAATTGGAGGATAGCCAAGTTAAATGGGGTGTAAAAGTGTTTAGTTTAGAAACATTGGAAACAAAGGTTGACAAGCAAAGCTATAACTGAACAATGGGCTGCCTATAAAGAAAAGATAGTTTGGGTACAGTCCACAACAATAAAACGATAAGACGCACAAATCCAAAACTTCCAATAAATAGAAAGAAAATAGATAGATGAAAAATAGAGAGATTAATATGAAGCAGAGAAAAGGATAAGTGTGTCAGATGTCAGGTGGAGAATATAATAAGAGGGTCAACATCAATATAAAGGGTCCAGACAGAAATTTTAAAAGCAAATAGAGAAGCAAAGAGAAAGTATACAGAGAGAAAAGCACTGAACATTAAAGGAATCCAGAGATCTTCTATCGGTATATAAATGGTCAAAGAGTGGTAAAGAGTGCAATTGATTAGAAACAAAAGTCAAATTTACGAATGGAGACAGGGGATATGGCTGAAGTATTAAATGAATCGTTTACATCCTTTTTTTCAAAGGAGAAATGTTGCTATGGTGAAAAAGGAGGCACTCAAATATTTATTTGATTTAGTATTGGTAGGGTAGAAGTTTGGATTGGATGGTCGCGCACATATTTCATAAGCCATTTAGGACCAGACAAGCTGCATTCAAGGGCACTAAGGAAAGTGAAGGTGGAATCAGTGGTGGATATGGCCATAAATGGTCTACCCTTCTTCTAAAAATGGTGTAAATGTCAACCCAGCAACTTCAGGCCAGTCAAGTTAATACCAGGGGTGAGAAACAGTTTAGAAACAATAATTCAGGACCAAATTGATTGGATTTTTTGGGCAAGTCAGGGTTGAGTTAAACTGGTGTATATTTGTCAAGGAAAGATCATGTTTAATTGACTTGCTTAAGTTTCTTCATAAGGTAACTGAGAGGATTAATGAGGGGAATGCTGTTGATCTGGTTACACAGAATTCCAAAAGGTTTTTGATAAAGTGCCATGCAATAGATACATGAACAAAGCTCGAAAACCTGGAATGAAAGAGATAGCAGCAACATGAATATGAAATTGTCTGAGTGATACACAACAAAGAGAAGTGGTTATAGGTTACTTAGAAACATATAAAATAAGAGCAGAATTTAGACCTTTGATCCTTCTCCATCATTCAAAAAGATCATGGCAGATCTCTTTATGTTTTGAACTCCATATCTCTATCTACCTGCAAAACCCTGCCTAACAAGAATCCATTTACCTCCCACTTAAGAATATTTAAGACCCTATCTCCAGCATCATTTGAGGAAAAGAGTTTCAAGTTTGCACAATCCTCTGCATGAAAAACATTCCAACTTCTGTCTTGAAATAGTGACCCCTAATTTTAAAAGATGTCCAGAGGCACTGGACTCACCCACAAGTGAAAACATCCTCTCCACTTATCACGATTATTCAAGATCTTTTATCCTTTATTCAAGTCACCAACTACTCTCTGAACTCCATTGCTCTTCCAATCTCCATTCAAAACAATTTGTCTGACCTTTCTTCATAAGATAACTCATTCATTTCAGGCATCATGAAGTAAGTCTCTTTGAACCACGCTATTAAATTATTGAACAGATCTCAGAAGGACATGGTACCTTTAAAACATCTAGATGTAAAACTTTAGAATAATAAAGGTTCCATCTTACTCTGTACAGTCAGTTAAGCATTTAAGCAGTCAGTGAGTAAGTCAGCCAGTCAACTATGGATATAATATAATAACATAAATAAGCATAGAACCCAGACCCTATATAGGTCTAGTCTGAGATGTTACGTTAGTGCATATGATTAATTATGAAAGCATATGCCAATCAGAAAAAGACCCATTTATACCTACATTTTGTTTTCTGCTAACCCCTTAATCTTTTATCCATTATAAGATGTCTCCCAAAGCCTTGAACACACATTACTCGATAATCTTTTATGTGGTACCTTATGAAATATATTTTGGAACTCTAAGTACGAGGCATGAACAGACTCCCCTTTGTCCCAATGCATCTTACTCCTTCAAAGAGTTCTAATAAATGGCTACACGTGTTTTCCATTTCACAAACCCATGCCAATTATTCCCAATTACCATAAATTTTTTCCAAGAGCACAGCCACAACCTTCTTAATGATTAAATCTAACACCTTCCACATGGTAGCCGTCAAGGTTACTTGCATGTAGTTTCTTGTCTTCTGCTTCACTTCATTCTTGAATAGAGGAGTCATCATCGTCTCTTTTCTCACAAGCACACAATATTATTCAACCATGTCTCCATAATTGATATCAATCATATTGATTTATTTTAGTGTGTGCTATCAATTTGTTTATCTCTTTGCAGTCAGATGCAGAGACTTTAGTACTTTTTGTTGTTTTGGAAATGACTAATCTTAAACGTTGGTATACTTTTAGCTTTATTCTCTTGATCTGACCCTGTCATATACCGTCCTTCATTTTCCATATTGCTACTTATAACTCCTGCCTTGTCTCTATCGCTTGACTTGTTATGTTACCTAAGCTTGATCCCTCGCTGCCATTGTTTAGTTTAAAGCCCTCTCCAGCACAATATGGGGTTATTAAAGTTTCCAGAACAATTAATAGGACACGGAGTATGGAAAGGATCACGAATCTAACTTCAGGCATTGCAGATGAGGAGACAGCTATGAGAATGGGGACAGTCAACGCAGGGCTGAGGGTATTGTACTTAGAGACATATAGTCATAGAGTCTTAGAGATACACAGCATGGAAACAGACTCTTCAGTCCACTCGTCCATGCCGATCAGATATCCTAAATAAAGCTAGTCTTATTTGCCAGCATTTAGCCCATATCCCTTTAAACCCTTCCTATTCATATACCCACCATTTCCTCTGGCAGCTCATTCTGTACACATACTACCCTCTGCATGAAAATGTTGCCCCTTGGGTCCCTTTTAAATTTCTTCCTTCTCACCTTAAACATATACCCTTTAGTTTTGGACTCCCCCACCCCAGTAAAAAGACCATATCTATTTACCCTAAACATGGCCCTCATGATTGTGTAAGCCTCTATAAGGTCAGCCATCAATCTCTGATTCTCCACGGAAAATATCCCCAGCTTATTTAGCTTCTCCCTACAGTTCAAACTCTCCAACCCTGAAAACATTCTTGCAAATCTTCCCTGAACCCTTTCAAGTTTCACAATATCCTTAATGCACACAGTACGTGAAACAAGGTAAATGAGGCTGTTGCACAGATTAAACTTGTCAGTATGATGTTATGGCTATCACAGAGACATGGCTGCAAGTGGATCAGGGCTGGGGACTAAATATCAAAGGATACGTATCCTACCGAAAGCTCAAGCAGATAGGCAGAAAGGCCAGGGATGCCTTGTTAATAAGATATGAAATTAAATTGATAGCAAGAAGTGATATAGAGTCAGAAAGCGTAGAACCTGTGTGGATAGCATTGAGGAACCATAAAGTGAAAAAGACCCTGATGGAAGTTGTGTACAGACTCCCAGCAGTAGTCAGGATGTGGGAAAGAAAACCAATCAGGAGTCAGAGAAAGCATGTAAGAAAGACACTATTACAATAATCATGGAACTACAATATACAATTGGATTGGGAAAATCAGGTTGGTAGTAGATTTCAAGAAAAGGAATTTATGGATGTCTATGAGATGTTTATTTTGGAGCAGTTTTTGGTAGAGCCCATCAGGGAACAGACAATTCTGGATTGGGTGATGTGCATTGAGGCAGACTTGATTAGGGAGCTGAAGATGAAGGAACCTCTGGGAAAGTGATCATAATATGATAGAATTCACTCTGCCGTTTGAGAGGGAGAAGCTGGAATCAGATGTGATGGTTTTACAATTGTGTAGAGATAACTGCAAAAAAAAAATGAGGGAGGAGCTGGGCAGAATTGATTGGAAAGAGAACCTGAGAGGGAAGATAGTGGAGCAGCAATGGCAGGAGTTTCTTGAGTAATTCAGGAGGCACAGCAGAATTTCAACACAAGGAAGAAGAAATATACTAAGGTGAGGATGAGACAAAAATAGATGACAAGGGAAGTTAGGGACAGCATGAAAGCAACAAAAATCATGTGATGAAAACCAGTGGGAAGCCAACAGACTGAGAAGCCGTTAAAAACCAGCAGAGGATAACTAAAAAAAAACAAGTAAGGGAGGAGGAGATGAAATATGAGAGTTATCTAGATAGTAATAGAAGATTACAAGAGTTTTTTTAACCTTTCCGAAAGGTAAAATGAAGGTAAGCGTTGACGTTGGATTGCTGGAAAATGAGGCTGGAGAAGTAGTAATGGCAAATAAAATAATGGTGGAGGAAATTAATAGGTATCTATTGAATAGGTAAAAGACACCAGCTGCTTACCAGAACTTCAAGAAAATCAGGAAATAGAGGTAAGCATAGTAGGCATTCATTACTAAGGAGAAGGTGCTGGGAAAACTGAAAGGTCTGAAGGTGGATAAACCCAGATGACTTAGTCTGCTAGAGTTCTGAAGGAGATAGCTGAGGAAATTGTGAAAGTATCAGTAGTGAATCATTGGAGTCAGGGAGAGTCCCAGAGGACTGGATAATAGATAATGTAATAGACCTGTTAAAGAATGGAGGAATGCAGAGCCCAGGAAATTATAGGCCAATTAACCCAGCCTTGTGATTGGTAAGATTTTTGATCCATTATTACAAATGTGATTGCAGAGTACTTGAAAGTGCATGGTAAAATAGGGCTAAGTCAGCATGGCTTCATCAAAGGAAGGTCAGACCTGACAAATCTGTTACAATTCTTTGAGAAGGTAATGAGTAAGTTAGACAAACGAGAGCCAGTCAATGTGATCTATTTGGATTTCCAGAAGGCTTTTTATCAAGCTGCCACATAGGAGGCTGCTAAATAATACAAGAGCCCATGGTGTTAGAGGCAAAGTACAGGCATGGATCGCGGATTGGCTGACTGGCAAAAGGCACAGAGTGGGAATGAAGGGACCTTTTTCAGGATGGGGCAGCTGGTGACTACTTGAGTTCTGCAAAGGTTTGTATCGGGTCGATAACTATTCACATGAAACATTAACAATCCATATGAAGGGGGCATTATTGCTAGGTTTGCAGATGACATAAAGATAGGTGGAGGGGCAGGTAATGTTAATGAAGCAGGGAAACTGAAGAAGGACTTGGACAGGCAATGAGAGTGGGCGATGAAGTGGCAAATGGAATACAATGTGGGAATATGTGTGGTTGTACAGTTTAGTAGGAAGAATTGAGATTCTATATTATTTTCTAGACAGGGAAATGCTTCAGAAATCTGAAGCACAAGACGCTTAGGAGTCCTAGTTCAGGATTGTCTTAAGTTTAACATGCCAGTTAAGTTGGTAGTTAGGAAGGCAAATGCATTGTTCGCAATTATTTCAAGAAGGCTAGAATAAAGGAGCAGGCATGTACTGTACAAGGCTCTAGTGAGACCATATTTGGAATATTGTGAGCAGTTTTGGATCCTGTATCTAATGAACGATGTGCTGACATTGGAGGGAGGCCAAGGAAGGTTCACATGAGTGATCCCAGGTCTGAAAGGTTTGTCATATGGGAAGGAGTTAAGGATTCTGAGTCAGTACTTGATGAGTTTAGAAGGATGTATGTGAAATTACAGAGATTGATTGACATTTACAGAATACTCAGAGGCCTGGATAAAGTGGAAATGGAGATGTTGTTTTCATCAGTTGGAGAGGGTAGGACACAAGGGCACAGAATCAGTGAAGAGATGACACTTCAGAACTGGGATAAGGAGGAATTCTTCAGCAAGATGCTAGTTAATCTGTGGAAATGAGAGCTGTGGAGGCCAAGTATTTGAGTATATTTAAGAAAGAGATAGATAGTTTCTTGATTGGTAAGGAAATCAAAGGTTATGGAGAAAATGCAGGAGAATGGGTCGAGAAACATATCAGTCATGATTGAATGATGGAGCAGATTCAGTGTTGTAATTTTGCTCCCATGTTTTACAGATACCTTAACCACATACCAGATACTCACCAAAGAGCTAACATTTTCCCTTGGAGAACAGTTATAATCATTTGCAAACTACCAGCACTCTGTCACTGTGCTCTCCTTTCACTCACTCTTCTGACTAATATTATCTGCCTCTGGGTTGTTTTGCACATCAGAGAAGCATTTGTCACTGGAGTTGCCAGGAATTGCTATTAAGACCTCTGCTTTTCCAGATATATGTTAGTGGGCTACAGTTGACAACTTGCCAACAGCACAAAACCTGGAATTACAGTGGACCATGCCACTGTGTTAAACATCAAAAGGACATATAGAGTTTGGGTGAAATGTGAAAGTTGAAGTTTAATGCACAGGAGTAAGGTGTGATTTATTTTATGATGTGGAGAGATAATCCAAAATAAAGGATATAGTTCTCAAGGATGTGCAGGAGCAGAAGGACCTGGGGATATATCTGTACAGATGATTAAAACTGGCAGGCCATGTTGAGAATGCAATTAATATAACATGGGCATATAATTATGGGCATTGCATATCAAAGCAAGGAATTATGTTAAATCTATATAAACCAAAGGTTGTGATCCATTGGACTAGAGTGTCCAGTTTTGGGCACATCATAGGAAGGGTGTGATGGTAAATAGATATGGCGCAGAAGGGATTTATGAAAATAGTTCGAGGGATAAGGAACTTCAGTCACGTGGAGAGTCTGGAGTGATTAGAATTGTTCTCCTTGGAGAACATTGCAAGGTGATTTCATAGAGATTTGCACAATCATGAGACAACTGTACAGATTGAGATAAAGAAAATCAGATTGGTAGACAGACAGTTCAGGTATGGCGGCATGGTGGCTCAGTGGTTAGCACTGCTGCCTCATAGCACCAGGGTCCCAGGTTCGATTCCAGCCTCGGGTGAATGTCCATGTGGAGGTTGCACATTCTCCCCATGTCTGAGTGGGTTTCCTCTGAGTGCTCCGGTTTCCTCCCACAGTCCAAAGATGTGCAGGTCAGGTGAAGTGGCCATGGTAAATTGCTGGTCCTCACCCTTAACAATTTCTCCTTTGAATCGTCCCACTTCCTCCAGACCAAAGGGGTAGCCATGGGCACACGTATGGGCCCCAGCTATGCCTGTCTCTTTGTTGGCTACGTAGAGCAGTTGATCTTCCGTAATTACACCGGCACCACTCCCCACCTCTTCCTCCGCTACATTGATGACTGCATTGGCGCCACCTCGTGCTCCCGCGAGGAGGTTGAGCAATTCATCAACTTCACCAACACATTCCACCCTGACCTTAAATTTACCTGGACCATCTCTGACACCTCCCTCCCCTTCCTGGACCTCTCCATCTCCATCAGTGACGACCGACTTGACACTGACATCTTCTACAAACCCACCGACTCCCACAGCTACCTGGATTACACCTCTTCCCACCCTACCTCTTGCAAAAATGCCATCCCGTATTCCCAATTCCTCCGCCTCCGCCGTATCTGCTCCCAGGAGGAGCGGTTCCACCATAGAACACACCAGATGGCCTCCTTCTTTAGAGACCGCAATTTCCCTTCCCACGTGGTTAAAGATGCCCTCCAACGCATCTCATCCACATCCCGCACCTCCGCCCTCAGACCCAACCCCTCCAACCGCAACAAGGACAGAATGCCCCTGGTGCTCACCTTCCACCCTACCAACCTTCGCATAAACCAAATCATCCGCCGACATTTCCGCCACCTCCAAACAGACCCCACCACCAGGGATATATTTCCCTCCCCACCCCTCTCCGCCTTCCGCAAAGACCGTTCCCTCCGTGACTACCTGGTCAGGTCCACGCCCCCCCCTACAACCCACCCTTCCATCCTGGCACCTTCCCCTGCCACCGCAGGAACTGTAAAACCTGCGCCCACACCTCCTCCCTCACCTCCATCCAAGGCCCCAAAGGAGCTTTCCACATCCATCAAAGTTTTACCTGCACATCCACTAATATCATCTATTGTATCCGTTGTTCCCGATGCGGTCTCCTCTACATTGGGGAGACTGGGCGCCTCCTAGCAGAGCGCTTTAGGGAACATCTCCGAGACACCCGCACCAATCAACCACATCGCCCAGTGGCTCAACATTTCAACTCCCCCTCCCACTCTGCCGAGGATATGGAGGTGCTGGGCTCCTCCACCGCCGCTCCCTCACCACCAGACGCCTGGAGGAAGAACGCCTCATCTTCCGCCTCGGAACACTTCAACCCCAGGGCATCAATGTGGATTTCAACAGTTTCCTCATTTCCCCTTCCCCCACCTCATCCTAGCTTCTAACCTCCAGAAACTCGATCCCCTGACCTGTCTGGACTTGTCCGACCTGCCCAGCTCCTTTTCCACCTATCCACTCCACCCTCTCCTCCCTGACCTATCACCTTCATCTCCTTCCCCACTGACCTATTGTACTCTATGCCACTCTGTCCCCACCCCCACCCTCCTCTAGCTTATCTCTCCACGCTTCAGGCTCTCTGCCTTTATTCCTGAAGAAGGGCTTTTGCCCGAAACGTCGATTTTGCCTGTCCTCGGATGCTGCCTGAATTGCTGTGCTCTTCCAGCACCACTGATCCAGAATCTGGTTTCCAGCATCTGCAGTCATTGTTTTTACCTCCTAAATTGCCCATAGTGTTAGGTGCATTAGTCAGAGGGAAATGGGTCTGGGTGGGTTACTCTGTGGAGGGTCGGTGTGGACTGATTGGGCCAAAGGGCCTGTTTCCACACTGTAATCGGGGTGGCACAGTGGCTCAGCAGTTAGCACTGCTGCCTCATAGCACCAGGGTCCCAGGTTCGATTCTAGCCTCGGGTGAATGTCTGTGTGGAGTTTGCACATTCTTCCTGGCGTTAGTCGGAGGGAAATGGGTCTGGGTGGGTTACTCTTCAGATGATCGGTGTGGACTGGTTGGGCCGAAGGGCCTGGTTCCACACTGTAGGGAATCTAAAAAAAAAAGTAATTTGCAAAGAGGTAATGGTGACATAGGAAAGAGTTTTCTCATACAGGGGGAAGTTAGCATGTGGAATGTATCTTAGAAAGTGTGATAAAGGCAATTCAATCATAGTGTTCAAAAGAGAATTGGATTACCATCTAAAAAGGAAACAAAATACAGCAGGATGGGGTAGAGTGGAGAAATGCCAATAGGTAAATTTCTCTTCCATAAGTCCAACACAGACACGATGGGTGCAATAGTTTCCTTTTGCGCTCTGGCCACTTTCTGATTCCATGAGTCATTCTCATTGAATGAATGATTCATCGCTTGTTTGCCTCAGCTTTTCTAACAAGAGAGAAAGTGAGGGCTGCAGATGCTGGAGATCAGAGCTGAAAATGTGTTGCTGGAAAAGCGCAGCAGGTCTGGCAGCATCCAAGGAACAGGAGAATCGACGTTTCGGGCATAAGCCCTTCTTCAGGAATGAGGAAAGTGTGTCCAGCAGGCGAAGATAAAAGGTAGGGAGGAGGGACTTGGGGGAGGGGCTTTGGAAATGCGATAGGTGGACGGAGGTCAAGGTGAGGGTGATAGGCCGGAGTGGGGTGGGGATGGAGAGTTCAGGAAGATGATAGCAGGTTAGGAAGGCGGTGCTGAGTTCGAGGGATTTGACTGAGACAAGGTGGGGGGAGAGGAAATGAGGAAACTGAAGAAATCTGAGTTCACTCCCTCCGTTCCAACCCCAACCTCACTATCAAACCAGCAGACAAGGGAGGCGCGGTAGTAGTTTGGCGCACAGACCTTTACACCGCTGAGGCTAAACGCCAGCTCGCGGACACCTCCTCCTACTGCCCCCTTGACCATGACCCCACCTCCCACCACCAAACCATCATCTCCCAGACCATCCAGAACCTCATCACCTCAGGGGATCTCCCATCCACCGCCTCCAACCTCATAGTCCCACTACCCCGCACCGCCCGTTTCTACCTCCTGCCCAAAATCCACAAACCTGACTGTCCCGGCCGACCCATTGTCTCAGCCTGCTCCTGCCCCACCGAGCTCATTTCTGCATACCTAAATATGGTCCTGTCCCCCTTAGTCCAAGAACTCCCCACCTACGTTCGGGACACCACCCACGCCCTCCACCTCCTCCATGATTTTCGCTTCCCCGGTCCCCAACGCCTTATCTTCACCATGGACATCCAATCCCTGTACACCTCCATACCCATCACGAAGGACTTAAAGCCCTCCGCTTCTTCCTTTCCCGCCGTACCAACCAGTACCCTTCTACTGACACCGTCCTTCGACTGACTGAACTGGTCCTCACCCTGAACAACTTGTCTTTCCAATCCTCCCACTTCCTTCAAACCAAAGGAGTAGCCATGGGCACCCGCATCGGCCCCTCTATGCCTGCCTCTTCGTAGGATATGTGGAACAGTCCATCTTCCGCAGCTACACTGGCCCAACCCCCCACCTTTTCCTCCGCTACATCGATGACTGTATCAGAGCTGCCTCGTGCTCCCACGAGAAAGTTGAACAGTTCATCCACTTTACCAACACCTTCCACCCCGACCTCAAATTCACCTGTACCGTCTCAGACTCTTCCCTCCCCTTCCTAGACCTTCCCATTTCTATCTTGGGTGACCGAATTGACACGGACATTTACTACAAACCGACCGACTCCCACAGCTACTTAGACTACACCTCCTCCCACCCTGCCCTCTGTAAAAACGCCATCCCATATTCCCAATTCCTTCGTCTCCGCCGCATCTGACGTAGTCAACGATGCCCTCCACCGTATCTCTTCCACTTCCCGCTCCTCCGCCCTTGAGCCCCGCCCCTCCAACTGCCACTAGGACAGAACCCCACTGATCCTCACCTACCACCCCACCAACCTCCATGTACAATGTATCATCCGCCGTCATTTCCGCCACCTCCAAACGGACCCCACCACCAGTGATATATTTCCCTCCCCTCCCCTATCAGCGTTCCGAAAAGACCACTCCCTCCGTGACTCCCTCGTTAGGTCCACACCCCCACCAACCCAACCTCCACTTCCTGCACCTTGCCCTGCAACCGCAAGAAATGCAAAACTTGCGCCCACACCTCCCCCCTTACTTCCC
The DNA here is from genome assembly GCF_037043375.1 of Chiloscyllium plagiosum. Classification (NCBI taxonomy): domain Eukaryota; kingdom Metazoa; phylum Chordata; class Chondrichthyes; order Orectolobiformes; family Hemiscylliidae; genus Chiloscyllium; species Chiloscyllium plagiosum. The sequence continues at coordinate 119,585,499 of NW_028270142.1, read as the reverse complement.
TCCAATGCCCCAAAGGACACGTCCATATCCGCCACAAATTCACCTGCACCTCCACACACATCATCTATGTGGCCTCCTCTATATTGGGGAGACAGGCCGCCTACTTGCGGAACGTTTCAAAGAACACCTCTGGGACACCCGGACCAACCAACCCAACCACCCCGTAGCCCAACACTTTAACTCCCCCTCCCACTCCACCAAGGACATGCACGTCCTTGGACTCCTCCATCGCCAGACCATGGCAACACGACAGTTGGAGGAAGAGCACCTCATCTTCTGCCTGGGAACCCTCCAACCACAACGGATGAACTCAGATTTCTCCAGTTTCCTCATTTCCCCTCCCCCCACCTTGTCTCAGTCAAATCCCTCGAACTCAGCAACGCCTTCCTAACCTGCTATCATCTTCCTGACCTCTCCGCCCCCACCCCACTCCGGCCTATCACCCTCACCTTGACCTCCCTCCACCTATCGCATTTCCAAAGCCCCTCCCCCAAGTCCCTCCTCCCTACCTTTTATCTTAGCCTGCTGGACACACTTTCCTCATTCCTGAAGAAGGGCTTATGTCCGAAACATCGATTCTCCTGTTCCTTGGATGCTGCCTGACCTGCTGCGCTTTTCCAGCATCACATTTTCAGCTCAGCTTTTCTAACACCCTAGTTAGGTGATTTCTGCCTTCCATCTTGCCAAAATTTCATATCATCCAAATGTCCACCACCCACACACTATATGGACAACATTGTATTCTGAATACATCTTGTCTTTCTTCGCTGACTTGCATTTCCTTCCTATCACTGAATGGATCAAATTTGAAATCTTTATCTTCCACTGCAAATAGTTCTATGGACTCTAAAGCTATGCAAATCAAATTGCTTCTCTTGCTGTCCTCTCTCTCTATGGCTTCCCTATCAATGATCCAGAATTCTGTTCCATCATCTCTACTCTCCAGATCTACCTCAAATCACTCTGTCTCTTTGTCTCTCCATCATTAAAAGTCATCCGTGAAATTTATTTAACCAAATTTACTGCTACTTCTCCCAAACTTCCTGTAAAACATTACACTCTCTTCCTTTCCCTACTGTTGCGTCTGGTTTTGGTATGTTTTCTTTTAATTATTCACTCATTGGACACATGCATTGCTGGCTGAACCAGCATTTATTGCCTTTTCCTAGTTGCCCTTAAGATGGTTTTTGGTGTAAGTTGCTGGCACATGATATCAGTGTCTGACTGATCAATGCTGGCAACCATGACAGGTTGCATGACTTTGTGTCTCTTGTGAGAAGTACTGTGAGCCTTAAGGTGCAGAATGGTAATAAATGCAAGGTAAGGCAGAGATGCTGTGAGCATCTAAGAAGGCATAAAGTGAGTGAATGCTAAGAAAATAAGTGAGGACCTCTGAGATGCATCTGATTCAATCCATGAGGTAGATGCCTATCCCTGCATCCAAACTGGTCTGGCAGCAACAGTGCTATGCAAAATGTTGGTGTGCTCCAATGGGCAGCATTGAAATGAGAGAAGTGGAGAACTGGAGAATTGGAGATGTGCCATAGTAATGTGGTTAGCTAGCTATCCACAATGGACCGGAGGTGCAGTTAGTCACTGCCCAAGCAGCATACCTTGAAATGTTGAGGTCTACTGTCCAAGATGTTGACCCAGGAGAGCAAATAGCAAGCTGACAGATACCTGCACTGACACTCATGTCAGGAATTGTTGCCATTAGTTTGTCTCCAGCATGTGGGAGAACAAAACAATCATAACAAAATGAGATACTAATAAAGTAAACACATGCAAATAGGCACTCTCACCACTCACTATCAAGATTCCCAGCTCACTGCTCAAATTCAGGTGGAAAATCGGACTTCTTCCTTATTGTTGAGGATTTCATTTTTTCCAAATTCTCCATATTTTCCTATCTGACTAGACATTTCCCATCTCATTTCGGTGCTGGGAAATTTCAGCCCAAGGTTTCTTTAAACTGCAGTTACAGCATCTAGAAAATTCTCTTTTGATCCAAATTGAAACCCAGGTTAAGGCAAAAACCTTATAAGGAGATTTTAAGAAGTGTTGAAATTATGTTGACTGTAGAAGTTATCCAGATTCAGTAGAATATCTGTCAAGGGTAGGAGGAATGTATTGCCTCACTGCACTTATAACATTGTCTAGGCCACCATGCCAAAGAGTAGAGTAACAATGAGAAGAATGAGAGAATTTGTGACTGAATATGGAGAGGCATTAGAAACGCATGCAGCATGAAAGCTAAGGGAGGGTAAATTTGGCAACATGTGTAGAAGAAATTTGTAAATGGAGAGTATCGAAAGAACATTTCATTTATCTTAACAATATGTTATTTCTCCACACTGAACTAAACAAAAGTTAACATAGTGCTAGAGAGTGAATGAGTCTTACTGCAGTTGTAAAGGCCTCTGGCGAAACCACCTTTAGCGTAATGCATTCAGTTTTGAACATCTTCCAGAAGAAAAGATTTACTAAGCTTGGATGGCACACAACAAAGATGCCCTAGAATGATTTCTTGGATGAGGAGATTGTCTGTAGGGAAAAATGGAGCTGACTGAGCCTATTGTCCCCGGAATTTAAAAGAATGAGAAGAAAGAGAAGAATGAGAGATACTCTACAGAAATCTACCATTGGACCAAATGGTCTCCTTCTCTGCCTTCAGAACCCTATCATCTATGACCACCTCGTTAAAACATGTATAATTCTTCAGGTGTAGTTAGATGTTAGAAAAATGTTATGCCTGGCTGTGGAACCCAGGATTAGGAGTCTCAAACTCCATTTAAGGGTCAACCATTTAGGGTTAATATGAGGAAAAAAGGTTTTTTCACTCAGAGTTTTGAATCTTTGGCATTCTCTACCCAGATGGCTGTGGATGGTCAGTTATCAAGTAGATTGAAAGTCAACCAAGAGATTATTGAAAGGGAAATATAGGCGCAAGTAATTCCAGAGAAAGGAACATCATAAGCTTGTCCCAGAGCATATAGACTTTGGTCCTACTTTTACAGTTTGTGAAGTCAACTTTTTGAGCAAAGCCTATAAATAACTAAAGCGAAAAATACATTTCTCAAATATACCAGCATGCCAATTAAAAAGCAACTCCACACAAAAGATTGTGATATGCAAGATAGAAAATACGCACCCAATGCAGAAATGAAGAGTGACGAATTATACTGGATGAAGTATACAACGCTACAAATAGTCTTGAGACAGAATACTCCGAATTGTTCATTGTAGCTAGTGACTTCTACCAGGCCAACGCCAAGAGTGTGCTACCAAGATGCCATCAACATGCCTCCTGTCCCACCAGAAATCTGAACATCCTTGACCATTGCTATACAACCATCAAAGATGATTACCACTCCATTCCCTGCCTGCATTTTGAAAATGTAGATTAGAACACTGTGCTCCTCCTCCTGTTTACACGCTGAAATTGAAGCATGATGACCCAGTGCAGATAGTAGTGTAGTGTTGGTCTGAGGCAACAGTCTCTACGTGACTACTTACAGTCAGTGGACTGGTACATATTCAAGAACTGAGCAGCCAACCTAAACATGTATGCCACTACCATCACAGACTTCATTTGTAAGCTTGTAGAAGACTATGTGCTGAAGAAGTTAATCCAAACGTTCTCCAACTGGAAACCATGGATGAACCAGGAGACCCACTCCTGGCTAAAGTCCAGGTCTGAGGCGTACAAGTCAGGCAACCCTGACTTATGCAGAAAATCCAAGTATGACCATCATAAGGTTATCAGAGATACCAAAAGGCAATACCAAACTAAGCTTGAGACCCACACCAACCACAAGGACATCCATCATTTGTGACAAGGCTTACATGATATAATAGGCCACAAAACAAAGGCAAACAGGATCACAGGTACATTCCTATCTGATGAGCTCAATGCATTTTTACTCTTGTGCCAAATAAAAGGTCAATGAAACAATGTCACCTATCCCAACAGCCTCAGATGCACCTGTATCCATGGTCACCGCGAGAAATGTTAGGTCAGCCTTCTTGAGAATGAACCCCTGGAAAGTGTTTGGCCTGGATGGAGTCCCTAGCTGTGAACTCAGATCCTATATAAACCAGCTGGTGAGAGTATTCACAGATATCTTTAACCTCTCTTCACTATGATCTGCAGTCCCCACCTGCTTTGAGAAGACCACCATCATCTCGATGCCAAAATAAAAATCATGCAGGTGCCTCAACGCTTACCATCTGGTGGCTCTGACCTCCATAATTATGAAGTGCTTTGATAGGTTAGTCATGGCTCATTTTAACTCCAGCTTATCAAATTGCTTTGATCCTTTGCAATTCACCTACTGGCTCAACAGGTCCATAGCAGATGCCATCTCCCAGACTCTGCACTCATCCCTTGAATATCTGGATAAGAGAGATATCTACATTAGGCTCCTATTTATTGACTACAGTTCCAAGGTCAACACCATAATTCTAAACAAACTTATCTCAACTCCGAGTCCTAGGTCTCGGCTCCACCCTCTGTAACTGAATCCTTGAGTTCCTGACCCATAAACTGCAATTAGTCCCGTACTATACTTCTTGTACACTCACAATTGTGTAGCTATATTCCACTCCATTCCAGTTACAAGTTTGCTGACAGCACCACTGTTGTAACTTGGATCTCAAACAACAACAAGATAGAGTACAAGAAAGAGATTGAGTGTTTAGCGGCAAGGTATAATGACAATAACCTCTCCAATAACATCTGAAAAATGAAGGAGCTGATCGTTGATGTCAGGAAGCTTTGTGGATGGCATGCTGTTGTCTATATCAATGGTGCTGGGGTGGAGATTGTCGAAAGCATCAAGTTCCTGGGAGTGATGATCACCAACAATCTGTTTTGGTCCACCCAAATCAACATGACGGTCAAGAAAGCACAACATCTCTACTTCCTCAGGAGGCTAAGCAAATTTGGCATGCCCACAAGGACTCCTACCAATTTTTACAGATGCATCACTGAAAGCATCCTATCTGGATGCAGCATAGTGTGGTATGGAAACTGCTTTTCCCAAAACCACAAGAAATTACAGAGAATCATGACAATGGCCTAGTCCATCAAACAAACCAGCCTTCCATCCATTGACTCTACCTATAATTCCTGCTGCCTCAGGAAAGCAGTCAACATAATCAAAGACCCCTCCTACCCTCTTTGTACACTCTTCCATCCTCTGCTATCAGGCAGAGGATACAGAAGTGTGAATACATGTACAAATAGATCCAAAACAACTTCTTCCACATTATCAGACTTTTGGACAGACCTCTCAAAAATTAATTCTGATTGTTCTCTCTGCATCTTCTCTGCAGCTTAACACTATATTCTCCACTCTGTTCTGCTTCCATGATGCACTTTATGTGGTACGATCTGTCTGTATAGTACTCAAAACAACACTTTCCACTGCACCTCAGTATATGTTACAATAATCATAAACTTCAAATTTTAGTTTGATTTGATTTGATTCATAGTTGTCACATACCTAAGTAAAGTGAAAAGCTTTGTTTTGCATGTAGTACTGGCAGATTTTAACATACAAGGACACATAGATCATTGGGTGTTTAGACAGAGTGAGGCATACTAAGGTTATAGCTGCATCGGAGGTGCACAAAAGCAAGATCAACATTAGATTTGAAATTAAAGAGGTCTATTCAGCTGCCTAATAACAGCAGGGAAGAAGCTGTTTTTGAACCTGAAGGTACATGTGTTTAAGCTTCTGTATCTTCTGTCTAGTGTAAGAGGTTTTTGCACTGATTCCACAAACCTGGAAATTGCACTCCTCACTTCTGTTCCCCAAAATCCTTTTTTTATCCTATTCCATCTTTGTGAATCTGTAATTCTTAAAAGATATATTCTTGCTACATTGACCAAAAGCTTCTGGTTATAACATTTAAAAACCATTTTTACGTGATAGTGTATTAGCTAAGAAAAGATTATCAGTCACCACTTTATCAGAGATTCCTTTTTTGGTAGTTTAAATAGTTAAGCTGAAAATCGATTTGTCTATATACATAAGTTTTTGGAAATTTAACAAAAGTCTTGATGGATTTAGCAAACAGTTAAGAGAGATTTCTAGAATGCAGAGTGATAACAGCATAAATTTTAACTTCTAAGAAGCAATGCACCATATAGTATTTACAGGAAATATTCATTTAACTATGTTAAAAAAAATGACTGAAGACAGATAATGACAATGATTCATTGTTGGACAAAAGCTATTTGATGTCTGGAGTAAGCTGAAGTCAGAGATGGTTATTACAATCTCCTGCAGAGTACAGCCTTTGACGAAGTGAAGTCCCTTAAAGATTTTAGTTACAGTAGATATTTATACAGTAGTTTCAGAAGGCAGTGCTTCTTCCTATAATCGTGCTTATGTGCCCTGAATATTCATGTTTATCCTGCAAACTCACATAATACCAAGAGACAAACAATTTTAATGTTACGAACTCCAGGAAACCTTTGCTTCCACATTAGTATCTACACAAATAAATCTCAGAAGTGACCCTGGCACATCACCAAGGACATGATTGCCGAAGGCTTTGGAGATGCATGATGCTCGTGAGAAATCCGTATGGACATGCTTCCAGGCAAATGGGGAGTTTTCCATTGCACTTATGATTTTTATGTTGTAGATGGTGGATAGGCTTTGGGGAGTCAGGAGATGAGTTGCTCGCTTCAGGATTCCTTACCTTTGACCTGCTCATGCAATCACAGTATTTCTATGGCTAACTCAGCTCATCTATGTTGTCAATGGTTAATCCCAGGATGTTCATAGTGAACGCTCATGCTCAGTGATGATAATGGCTATGAATGTCAAGAGGCAATGTTTAGATTGAACTGAGTTAATATTGTCTGCCTGCTGTTGTGGAAGTGCTGGTGGCTTGTCATTTAAAGTGGATGGAATCAATAGCAAATGGTGCTGTGTGGAGAGAAGGTCAGAAATCAGACAACACCCGGTTATAGTCCAACAAGTTTATTTGAAAGCATAAGCTTTTGGAATGCTGTTCCTTTGATACAGCCACCTCTGCAGTGTGGAAAGAAGACCTTGGTTTTGAGTTGAGTATCCCAGCCAGACCACTGGCTCCCAGTCAGCGGTACTATCCCTCTTCGGCTAAAGGGTAAGAGGAATGTAGAGCAAAGTCAGGAAAGGGAGAACTGCTAACAGCAGTGCTGGCAAGGGTGGGACAGGGAAGAAGAAGGAAACGAACAGTCTCAGCAGGAGATCTTTTAGTAACTGGACCAGTCTCTGACAACCTTTGATAGGAGGTTGGAAACAATGTAAATACAAATGACTGAACATTGGGAACCAATACACTATGTATTGAGAAAAACTGCAGCAGCACTCCATTAGAACCTCCTTCCCTTAGGTTTCCTTTCCATGGGTCTGACAGCATCTGACATCACTATGATGTACAGTAGCTATCAGCATTACAGCAATTCACCCTTTACAAACACTTCCAGGGACTTTCAAGAGCAATTTTTTTACATCAATCTACGTCTGGAGCAGTGTGTGCGTTAATATGGTTTGGGTAAGAGGTATTCACTAGTACTGGCCCTTTTTTGCAGGTAAGAGCCAACAGTGGCTGTGAAAATGACCTGGCCTATTGCTTCCTTTGCTTCAAAATCTGTCCAGTCCGGTGGGCATCTGTAACATCTCTCAGTTTGCTGTCTCCTGCTGTGTAAGGTATGTGATTGACTCTCTTTATGTCAGGAAAGGCAGGTTCAGTGTCTTTTCTCTGAGCAGGGAGAAATAACAGCAGCATCCACTTGCCCACATCAGGATAGCATGATTCGCCCTGGTGCAGCGTGCCATCAGCTAGTGTAGATCACATTGCTTACCTTACATCTAAATGTTGAAATGAGCCTCAAGCACCAACAGTTCCATATCCAAAGTGAGTTGTTGAATGTTCAGAATGCATGGGGCCAGTAGGTGAATTCACATCTGAAACTGCCTAAAAATGTTGGGAAAAATTTAAGCATGGGGGTGACCAAAATGAAAAGTCACTCCTGGCAGTGAAATGGGCAGAATGGATCGTCTAATCACAAGCTAGTTCACTCCTGCATTTACTGTCACTTGGGTTCAAGTGCTTAACACCTGGCTCATGCCTCCATTGTGCGACCCAATATCTCAGCTCATATGTGATGAGAGCCATGTTGCCACCCAAAGGGGATTATTGGTGTACTCTGGCAATGCTAACCCTGTCTGGAACTCCCTAGAAACTTGTTATGCATGTCCAGATTCATCACAGCCTACAGTTTCCTGAATTAACTCATTGTGAAGAGGGCGCAATGCTTGTTAATGCAAATATGGCAAGGAGGAAGGTTGCAGGCAGCTAATACGTGCCATTTCCAGTTGATTGTCTATGATTGTCCTATTCATCAATAGCTCTAGCACCAAAATTCTACAACAGACACAAAGCTTTCTTATTGATGAGTTGGAGGGTTATGGAGAGCAGCCAGGAAAGTGGCGTTAAGGCCGTGATGTGTTCAGCCATGATTGTATTAAATGGCAGAGCAGGCTCGAGGGGCTGGATTGCCTCTCCTGCTTTTAGTTCTTATGTTCTTATATTCTTACAATCTATCTCACTGCTTATCATCCTGATCTTTTGGTTACTATTCTGAAATAAAAGCCAAAGGATCATTTCAAAACAACTTTATCCAACAATCCATTCACCATCCCACAAGAAAATTCAGCTTTGCACATTCCTTCAATGGCCATCTTTGCGTGATTTAATGCTTATATGCAGTGTTGTTCCAGTAACTACAGCTTGACTGGTGAAATACTCCTGCCTTTCAATGTAGCAAACTGTAAACAATCCATGCAGGATATTCTGCCTGGAGGATGTCAAGAGCTCGCTTTTGGAATGTATCACATTGGCATGGGTAGCAGCAGAACTGGCTGGCTGGCAGGCAACAGCAAAGCCCTGGTTGTGTGTTACAGTGGGAGGACAAATGCTATCAACTAGACAGAGTTCTATGTTCCACAGAGTTCAGAGCAGGTAGAACTGTGGCAAGTGGATGGGACGCTGGGGTTCCTAACCATCCTAGTAATCGTTTAGAGGATATGTTACAGGATGACAGCAAACTCTGTAGCTCTGCAAACCATGATGGCAGTACAGTAAGCCAACTTGACAACAATTTTAGATCTTGTGACCTCAGTCTGACCTTCCACTGTGTCATGCAGATGTTGGATGCCCTTTGCTTATACTGCAGTGGAAGCTGAAATTTCAGACGACAGATTTTGGTCACGGTTTGATCCACACGTGCTGTCACAGAGCTAGCCACCACTTCCACGGTGGAAAGAATTTGTTCCAAACTCTGCACAAAGACCTGTGCCAAGTGGAATTAGTATCTTTCACGGTCCTTGACAGTAACAGCATGCTTTTCTGACAGGTCTGACAATGAACTAAGTATTTCATAGCACATTAAAATAAAACAAAGAATTGCGGGTGCCAGAGATGTAAAACCAAAACAGAAATTGTTGTTGAAACTCAGCAGGTCTGTGTGAAGAAAGCGGAGTTAACATGATGAAGAGTCACCGAACTTGAATCGCTAACCCCACTTTCTCTCCGCAGATGCTGCCAGATTTGTTGAGTTTCACCAGCAATTTCTGTTTTTTGGTCTTTGTGTATATGCATTATATTTTCCTGCCATACAACCTCAAAGTCCTCATCTGTATCCTCTGCAGCAGAACAGCAATGTGACCAACTCTTTCCAACAACCTGCTTACCTCATGCCCTGGTTGGAGGTCATTTCTGTCCCCTCACTTGTGGTATGATGACCCTGGGATTAAGCTGCCACCAGTTTAATTACCCTTTCAATACATGCTAATGAATAAGCAACATCAAGTTTGCACACTTTGCAATAAATGGCTGCAGGTTAATCACAACCCCATGATTTCCCACATTTTCTATCATGTGTAATTTAATTATTTCCTTATTGCTTCTATTTGCATGGGTTATTCAACCAACCTACTCAGTCTTGGATTGTGTTGATCTTCTTGAATAATGCTTCAGCCACACCAATCTGACAAGATTTCGCTGTTTGTTTTTAGTAATCAAGGTTACATTTGAGCACAGATCAACACAAAATGTCCAATATACCAGGGTACTGTGTGGGATTCGTATCCATCTATTGAAGTAATACATACCCACCAATCATTTGCCGGTACTATCAGAGCAGCTCATTATTCCTCATTCCACTAACTCTCAATCGCTTTTCTGTTTTCTTGAAGTCATTTCTCCTCAATGTATTCCTCCTATCTCCTCCCAAGCCTTCCATTACTTCTTTCCACACTCCTAATTGTTTTGTTATTTGCTCTATAAAATAGATAAGGGACACACCCGAATTGTGGATTGTTGTCACTTCCTATAATAGTGCAATTCAGAATATATGTCATTTAGGCACACTTTCATTTGAGTGATGTATTGTGAATTTGCTTAGCAATTTAAGATGTTCAGCAGAGGCACATTCATGGTGTACAGTGGAACTGAAATAGGTTTTGAAATGTAACATTTTGTGTGTAACTCATCAAACATTTCAGTCACGTTAATGTGTCAGAAACTGCCAGGCTCTCTTTCTGTTGACTTGTTCCCATTTATCTTAATGCCTTTCTGTTTCTTCGAACTATATGAGAAGCAACAGGTGGTAGTTAGAATTGTCACTTTCCATTGTTCAGAGGAAAGGTAGAAGTAAGACCTTATTTTGCAATACAACTATAGGTTTAGAAAATCCATGGTGTGGAGTCACCAACACTGTCAATTCCAATTTATTCCCTCCTCAGCTGATCTCTCTGCCACAATGCAATAACCCCAGACAAAACATGCAAATGTGTATATAAACTTCCTCTTATTTCTCTTTCCTTATTTTGAGTTCTTTCTTACATCCGAGGGACCAATCCATTGCATTGTCATATAGCCAGCTATGTAAGTATTTTTTATTAAAAATGGAGCCCAAAATGCATACCATATTCCAGTTCCAGTCCTTCCACAGCCCAATAATTATAGAAAGTTTATTTAATTTTGTACTCCATTCCAGTCTCCAATATGCCATCTGACATACTGATGTATTCCTGTACCAGCACTTTAAAGAACTCCTTTGCCCCCAATCTTAGAATAAGTTACTTTTGAGATGTACACTACAGCCACTTAGAACACAGTACATAGATTGGTACACCAGAGAATGTGTGCATGATGTTGTGCCAAACATGACACCAAATGAAACTAATCCCTTCTGCCTGCCCATGGTCAATACCCTGCTATTCCTTGCATATTCATGTGTTTATATAAAAGTCCCTTAAACACCCCCATCGCATCTGCTTCCACCACATCCCTGGCAATGCATTCCACACTCGTACCACTCTCTGTGAAAAGAATTTGCTCCTCACAGCTCCTTTGAACTTTCACCCTCTCACCAAAAATGCATGCCCCTTGTATTAGATACTTCACTCTGAGAATTTAGAGTCGTAGAGATGTACAGCACGGTAACAGACCCTTTGGTCCAACTCGTTCATGCCGACCAGATATCCTAACCTAATCTAGTCCCACTTGCCAGCACCCAGCTCATAACCCTCCAAATCCTTCCTATTCATATACCCATCCAGATGCCTTTAAAATGTTGCAATTGTACAAGCCTCCACCACTTCCTCTGGCAGCTCATTCCATACATGCACCACCCTCTGTGTGAAAAAAGTTTCCCCTTAGGTCTCTTTCCCCTCTCACCCTATACCTATGCCCTCTAGTTCTGGACTCCCCCACCTCAGGGAAAAAACTTTGCCAATTTACCCTATCCATGCCCCTCATGATTTTATAATCATCTATAAGGTCACCCCTCAGCTCCGATGCTACAAGGAAAATAGCCCCTAGCCTATTCAACCTCTCCCTATAGTTTAAATCCTCAACCCTGGCAACATCCTTGTAAATCTATTCTGAACCCTTTCACGTTTCACAACATCCTTCCAATAGGAAGAAGACCCAAATTACACACAGTATTCCAAAAGTGGCCGAACCAATGTCCTGTACAGCCGCAACATGACCTCCCAACTCCTGTACTCAATGCTCTGACCAATAAAGGAAAACATACCAAACGCCTTCTTCACTATCCTATCTACCTGTGACTCTACGTTCAAGGAGCTATGAACCTGCACTTCAAGGTCTCTTTGTTCAGCATCACTCCCTAGGACCTTACCATTAAGTATATAAGCCCTGCTAAAAGATTGTGGACAGATTATCTATTTTAGGCAATGATTCAGGAAAATATATTGAAAAGCAGTCTGTTCTTTTTCAGATAATTTCATGATATCTTTCATGTTTACAAGGAATAAAAGATTGTTTAGCATTTTATCCAAAAGACCTCACCACCAACAAAACAGCACTTCAACAGTACGACACTGCTATGTAAGACCTTGAAACTACAATCTCCTAACTCAGCTGTAAGAAAGCTAACACAAAGCAAAGTGTGACAAAAACTGTGGGCAGTAGAGATGAGCATAAAGAATAACGTTGAGAATTTAGGAAGAAAGTGGTTTTGAGTCTTGTAACTGAGGACCAGAGGGACAGGAGAATGTGCAGTAGGCCAGAGCTGAACTACTGAAAATGTATGGCCAGGGAAGCATAAATATGCCTTAGCTTGGAGCTGGTCTAATTTTGAAGCATTCTGCTGCTTCAATGTTTTTGCTGTGGTTGAACTGTTTTCTCAGCTTATCCACAGAGGGCAACATATTGGTTTTAAACTGCTGCCTTGCATTTAACAAATGGTGCAATTCAATGGTGATGGGAACAGTTGAATTTTTAAACCAGTTAACAGCAGGGTGGCCAACTGACCACTATTGACATGGATTAGCCCTTATTATTACTGTTTGCTGCTCAATGTTTATCTCTTCTTCTGAGAATGTATTGTGACAGTTAGCCACCGGGGGTTGGTGGGGGGGAGTTATGATGACTGACCTCACACTTAGCTTCAATGGTCAGCACGATCAACATTATTACCAGGCCCCGGCCCACACCACAGACAAAATCAACTCTCTTTTTCTTTCCTTCATTCACAAGAGCTGGTCACACTCATGATCAGTTTGAACAAACTTGGTTAAGTGGACTTGTGTATGTTCCTGTCACTATATTCTGACTGCCACACACAGTAAGGTCACAAAACTAATTGTAGATAAAGAATGCTGCTTGGCCCGTATGACTAAAGTGTTCATATTTCACCTCATTACAGCAAACATCTTGTCTGTTGAAACAATTCCAAAATGCTTCTCCCCCTCTCCCCACCAACCCGTCTAAACTTTGGGAGGCAAGCTAAGTCAGTATTAGCACATTTCTGTAATGTGCCAGAGTACTCAGACTCCTTAACATCATGGTAGCCCAAACCCACCAACACACTAAAACAGCAGCGAATGAACTTGAAAGACCCTATACAGACAATGAGCAAAACTAATGTCATTTACAAATTACCGTGCAAGGACTGTAACAAACATTACATTGGACAAACAGGCAAAAAACTAGCCACCAAGGTACATGAACATCAACTAGCCACAAAACAACATGACTCTCTCTCACTAGTGTCCTTACATACGTATGAGGAAGGACACCACTTCGACTGGGACAACACATCCATCCTAGGACAAACCAAACAAAGACACGCACGAGAGTTCCTAGAAGCATGGCATTCCAACCAGAGCTCTATCAACAAACACATCGATTTCGACCCTATCCACCACCCCCTGAGAAAAAGAACAGGAAGTGACTTCACCAGTGGAAATGACATCACCACAAAATGACATCACCAAACCAAAGAAATCCAAACATATAAATAGAAAGCAGGAACTATCAGCAGTGCTTCGCCTGAGGCCCACTGAAGATGTTACCCATAGGGTGACAAAATGTCTGGAAATGAACCTTCCAGCCCAGCGAGCAAACCTTCATCCATAACCTCAACCTGAGTTACAAATCGTCTCAAAACTTGCGAAGATTTCTGTAATCTTGAAGCTGAAATGTCTTTCAAAAATTATGTCTGTGATATAGAGATTCATATTGAGGGTTTTTTAAAAACAAATAATGGAATGCCAAGTATCACATCCCAGTAATCCAGTATATTTTCACTTCTCTCCAAAACAAATAATTAACTAAGTCATCCCTAGTTAATCTTCATTTGATTAAATACATATCAGTCTGCTTCATGTAATACAATATAGTTTTTTTGTGTTTGTGGATTACACCAAATAGAGGCTACAGGAGATTTCTTTAAAATTTCTTTAAAAAGCAGAATAGTTGTCCCCGGGGTTGTGGCCAATATTTATCCATCAATGGAGTCACTCGATTCAGTCATAATAGCTAACGTTTGTGCAAATATTACAAAATAATGACAGATATTGTTATCCTGCTCTGTTGAACTCTTTCATTTGACTGAAACAGTGTCATCTGTTCATGCAAATTATCCAAACAGGAATTTACTACAAATTTAGTTTCATGCGTTTTTCCCTAAACATCATCAAAGATGCTTTGATCTGAGATATAAGGAATGATTGGCACCCTAAATCTAAAGCTGTGAATTCCAGGATGAATTTATTCCCACTTATTTCCTTATCCTTTTTCTAGTTTTGGTCAATATCAACATGGGATAAGATCAAGAATTTTCCTCTTACATATTATGCAAGCCAAAACAAGAGAGATTAACCCACTGAATTATTTGTGGACTGTGATTACAATTCAGTTTCCTTTCTGAATTATATTTGTGATGAAAGCTAATTTGATAGCTAGAAGGTGAAAATCCTGTATGGACATGGGAAGATTAAATAGTAGTAACAAACTGTTGTTGGTAACAGCAACTTGTATTCACATATTGCCTTTGAATACACTTTATAAAGCTCTCCATAGCAGGCTTACCAAACAAAATATGACCTCAAGCCACAGAAAGAGTTTTTCAATCTAGATGATCCCCCATTTTTTGCTAACAGGTAGTCCCCATCTATGTCAAATTACAAGATGTAAGGGAGCAGGTAGTGTTCCCAACTATCTGCCTAGATAGATGGACTGTCATTTCTGTGGTTGCTATTTATTTCGTAATTTGTATGAACATATCTGAACACAATTGGCCATTCCATATGGGTGAGATTAGTACTCATGTGAAGACAGACATTTTATGGGCATGGGTGTAGACAGGCCTGTTGCAGTCCAATTGTACAATGTGCAGATTAAGAACATATCGCAAACTAAGGCCAGGCATGGAGCAATTGGGAATCATACTGTCATGGAAAAATTGAATCACTTTTTGATATCACAAATTGTTTTTGATGGAATTATTTATGTGAACAGCAGCTTCTAGTCTGTAGTTATTTAATTATGTCTTTCAGTGCAAAAGCAGTGTAGAGATAATCCTAAATCAGTCCACATTGAAAGTTATTGTTAACTTTTTTATAACTTCTTCTGAACCACAATTAGTCACTTCCCAGTGTTGTGATTCTGACAATAAAGACCAACCAAGAAGTCTCTGCTTTGATGGTACTATAGTTGACCTTTGTTGCTTCAGTTAGAATGTCCACTTGGTTGTCAGTGCTTTCTTTGCTCCAGTGATGACACCTTTTTGAAGATCCAACTGAAAGATTCATATTCCTGGCTACAGACAATTACTTTCACTTATAATGTCACCGGATATGCATATTTTAAAAAAGACAGAATTTTTCCCCTTCATGTTGTTGAGACATGCCTCAGCATCGACCATAAGATGTAGGAGCAGAATTGAGCTCCACCATTCGATCACAGCTGATATATGTCTCAACCCCATTCTCTTGCCTATTCCCGTAACCCTTGATTCCCTTTATCCATCTCTATCTTAAACACACTCAACAACTTGACCTCCACAACCTTCTGCAGTAGTGATGTTCCACAGATTCATTACTCTCTGGCTGAATAAATTCCTCCTCATCTCAGTTCTAAAGAATCATCCCTTCGCTCTGAGGCCGTGCCCTCAGTCCTACAAATAGAAACATCTTCTCCACGTCCACTCCATCAAGGTCTCTCAGTATTCTGTAATGATGCCCCCTCATCCTTCTAAACTCCATCAAGAACAGACCGAGAGTCCTCAATTGCTCCTCATAAGACAAATCCATCATGCCCAGACTCATCCTTACAAACCTTCTCTGGTCCCCCTCCATGGTCAGCAAATCCTTTCTTAGGCACAAGCCTGTTCAGTATTCCAAATATGATCTGAAAAAAGTATTATACTGCCTCAGCAGTACATCTCTACTCTTGTTTTCTCGCTCTGTTGGAATGAATGCTAACAATACATTCACAGTCAGTACTTTTAAGAAAAATGCTCACATTATTACTACTGTATAATCTGAAGGTAAAAAAGTCTCATACTCAATCTTACATTCGGATCACTTGAAGCATGACAAAGTTCTGGAAGCATTCTGATCAACTGTAACTACTGTTGTGCATAATAACTGCAGTAAACATCCACTGGATTTGTCAGTACTATTATATCAATGCCGGATTTCTTCTCTCACCTGGGGTAACATAAGCATTGGTGCTTCAGATAAAGTAGCCTGCAAGAGGCAGAATTATATCACAGGTGGAAGCCGATTTAATTGAGTGTGGCATTTCCAAGTGCTGGAAAATGACATTGAATTGGATTCTGATATCATCCAGTCCTCTTCCAGTTTTTCCCATATGGACTCCATGTCATATAGGAAAACCCCAGTAGGCCAGGGAAAATGAGATGAGTTAAAAGGTTACTAAGTGCCTTTCCTAACATCATATACGTTTCACACTCTGTCTAAATCTCATCAGGATCATTGAGGTGAGTGCACAGTGGAAAAGGTTTCTTCAATGAAAATGACAGGCTGCAAAAAGCTTGATCAGCTGGGCTAAAAGAGCTTCACTCATAGCCATTAAGATACTGTTATTCAAAGCACATCTTGTCTCAGAGTGTGTTCAGATGATTGTCAGCTTCTTGGCACATGCATAACTTGCCTAGCACCTCACCCATTTTAGCTGAATTTCTCTGCTGCCAACATTTACCATGGCACGGGAGAAGCTTATGGTGCTTCAGCTTCCCCCTCTGCTGAGCTGAAAGGTCAGAGGCTACACAACCACAGGGCACAGGAGAGAGGCAGGGAATTCCACAAATTCACAAACTCTTTGGGTGAAGAAGTTCTTCCTCAATTCTATCCTAAATCTGCTCCTCCTAATTTTGAGGCTATGCCCTCTTGTTCTAGTTTCACCTACCAGTGGAAACATCCTCTCTGCTTCTATCTTATCTATTCCGTTCTTCATGTAGGTACAGCAAGTAATAAAGAAAGTGGATGGAATGTTGACATTTATACCTAAAGGAATAGAATATAAAGATAAGGAAATATTGTTGCAACTTTACAAGGCATTGGAGTATTGTGCACAGTTTTGGTCCCCTTATGGGGAAAGATGTGGCATTGGTGGCAGTTCAGAGGAGGTTCATTAGAATGATCCCAGGGATGAGGGTTTTTTTGTATGAAGAGAGATTGAACAGTTTAGGCCTATATTCTCTGGAATTTAGAAGAATATTCTCTGGAATTTAGAAGAATGAGGGGAGATCAAATTGTGGTATTCAAGATGATAAAAGGTGGGGCACAAGCAGAAGGTTGACAGGTATAGGATCAGCTCACTTGATATGTTTGAGCACCAGGTCCTCAGAGCATTCAGGCTCTCACAATAGGCCACCACTGACATCTGCAGTCTCCTAGAAAGAGATCTTCTTCCACTTGAGAAGGTGAACATGCATTGCCAGTGGCTGACAAAGAGCCTGTCATGTACCAAAGAGCATCTTCAGTTCCCTGCCTCTCTCAAAGCTATGTGCTCTTTCTTCCTGCACAGAGAGGGAGCAGAGAGCAAAGAATCATGGTAATGGCATGTAATGACAGGAAGACACTGCTTATGAACAGTCCCTATAAAACATGGGTGCAAGAGGATAAGTGTGAGTGTTAGCTGTGCAGATGGAAGTGTACTGTGCCTGTGGAGAGAGGAGTGAGCAGATTTGTGGAATGCATTGACCTGAAATGCCGTGTTCTGTGGAATGCTGGATAGGTCGAAGTGTGAGAGCTGACATCTGAAATGTCTTTCACCTTTTACACGTTCTTGGGATCTTGGATTCTCTTGATGCACTATTTCCAGGCTTCTTGGTGCTACTTTTGCCAACAGACACTGACCCCTTCATGGCCGTTTCCATCATGGCTGCTTGGTTGAAGAGATTGGCATCTCACTCCCATACTGGGGAGATCTCAGCTCCATTGAATCTACACCATTCTGTAAGTTGATCAGAGATGTGACATGAGAATTCTTAGAGGCTGGCACATACTGCATGCCTATGCCTATATATCAACAATGCCCATGGAACATGCCATAAGAATTTGGTGTCTGGTGTCCAACATGAAGTTCCTTTGGAATAAGAAATGAGCTGAAATCTCCAGGCACCTCTCTGATGTCCATGTCAAGCTTTCTCAATGTCTAGCTGGTTTGATGTGTTTGCTGAGATAAGAATCTGTATGTTAATGAGGTGGTTGAGCCATTAATAAGGCTATTAACAAGTGACTCACTGCTGCCTATGAGGAATTGGCCACTCCTCATGTCAAAAGCATAAAAGAGGGAGCAAGATGCTCCCGATGTCAAGATCAGCCTTGTCAGATTTCTTGCCAATCTGACACAAATCTCATCATTGCCTACATTGTTCAGCTTCCAATAAGATTTGGTCCAGCGTCTCATTAACTTCAAATACTATAAAGATCTCATTGCATGGAATAGAAACCCTCCTAATGGATAAGGAATTAAACATAGTGCACTGTGCAAATTAGCATTTCCAAAACAGAATTTCATGCATTGGGTGCACAGATCAGATATTCAAGTGCTGAAGTAAATGCGGCCACATTACTCTGTGCAAGGGGCCCTCATCTGTAAAAACACTAGCAAGGTAGCCATTAGCACCATTCATCACTGTTTATGAACTGACGAAACATTATTTATGATTTTCTTAGTATTGTCTGAAACAGACATTAATAAGAGGCAGAAATGATTGAAATAGCTACATATTTATTAAGCAAAGTCCACACTATTGGTCCTTAACATGAGTACTGGTCTACAATTTGTGCAGGTGAAAGTGAGTACTGCAGATGCTGGAGTTTAGAGTTGAGAGTGTGGTGCTGGAAAAGCACAGCAGGTCAGGCAGCATCCAAGGAGCAGGAAAATCAATGTTTTGGGCAAAAGCCCTTCATCAGGAATCAGGAATTTGCTCAAAATGTTGATTTTCCGCTCCTCGGATGCTGCCTGATCTGCTGTGCTTTTCCAGCACCACAACTTTGACTACAAGTTGTGCAGTCAGGGGATTCTGCCTATGAACAAGGGTAATTAATGTTGTGCTCGAATGAATTTATTTTATATATCTCTTGGTATAACCCAGGAGAATAAGGCATTATATCAATGCAGGTAATATAAAATTCAGCTGGAAATTCACGCTATCTAAAACATTGCATTCTGAACATCAACCAGATCTAAAAGTTGATGGAGATTGTCCATATAGATTTGGTGTACATGTTAGTTAGATGTGAACAAGAATGAATGAAAGTACATATCTTGCACTGTTGAGAGAGGCTTTCATTTGTAATGGCTGTTTCAGAATTCCCATAAACATCTAATGCATTTAATTTTATTGAGATCTTAGATTTCTCCATTTGTATGTCATTGTCAGAATCTGACATTTTAATTCATACCTTATAGTGGCCCACTCCTAGCAATTAACAAGCCATATCATTATGTTCAAATTATTTATTCACTACACGGTAGCTCAGAGTCAGTCACATTTGTAAAAATTACAATAGTCCAAGACTTCTATTAAGTGTCAATCACCACCGGATTGCCAAACTGCTCCTATTTTTCTGCCACCCGGGATTTCCACCTCAGGCCTGTAAAAAATGTGGAACAAACCGGTACACGTTTTCAGGGTCCATTTTTGTACTTGAGAATCCAGCATAGGTCACCTTTTTCTATAATGGCACTAGCTGCTGCAACATAGCAAGGTCATTCATTTGATAACATGCTGAAAAGCTGTGGGACATTTAAGTGGCTTTTTAGTGTGATTAAGAATGAGAATGAGTGAGGTAAGTGGAGAGAGGGGTTTCGGGTGACTGGCATGCTACTGTTGTCGGGTGGTAAATAGTATCTTTGTGTCAGGCTGGATGGGGTTTGGGGAGAGATCAGGGGTTGTGTAGCAAGGTCAAGTGGAGGTTCCACATGGAGGAACTGAATAGTTAGGTGTATTAGGAGGTGTCAAGAGAGAGTTGGAGGGTTGCGAGGGGAGGAGGGAGAAGGTGATTAGGTGTGAGTTAGGAGGGCCAGATGATGTCAAGAGGGCCCGTTAAGCAGGCTGTGGGGAAGTTGTGGATGTGTTGGGGATAGATTGGAGATATGGGCGGCACGGTGGCAGTGGTTAGCACTGCTGCCTCACAGCGCCAGAGACCCAGGTTCAATTCCCGACTCAGGCGACTGACTGTGTGGAGTTTGCACGTTCTCCCCGTGTCTGCGTGGGTTTCCTCCGGGTGCTCCGGTTTCCTCCCACAATCCAAAAAATGTGCGGGTCAGGTGAATTGGCCATGCTAAATTGCCCGTAGTGTTAGGTTAAACGGGTAAATGTAGGGGTATGGGTGGGTTGCGCTTCGGCGGGTCGGTGTGGACTTGTTGGGCCGAAGGGCCTGTTTCCACACTGTAAGTAATCTAATCTAATCTAATCTAATCTAATCTAGGCTTGAGCTAGAGAATTGGGAAAGGAGTTGAAAGGTCAGGGGGATTTGAAAGGCCAGTGCAGAGTTGGGGGTAAGGGGTAGATTAGTGGGAGGGATAGATTGTATAATTACCTGTTGAAAGTTTACATCTGGTCTTCAACAATATAAAGATTGGAAATTCTCAACCATTCTGTTAAGTCATTAGCTTAAGGAGATTGTTCAATATTCATTGGGCTCCAATTTCTACACAATCGAATTCTGATAGTTAAAGATATTTTCCCACTGAATAATAATCCAGTCATTTTGCTTTTAATATGTTGCACTTTATGTGTCTTGCTATCCCACAATGATATTGATAAAATTGATGAGAAATGGATTTTGGGGATAAGAGGCTGTGGTGGATTGAAAGATTATATTTGTATTCTAGGTGTAAATACTTTGCAAAGAATTAGTTTATTATTTTTGCCACATCTGTATGGAGAAATTCTTCCCTCTCCCTTTGTATCTTTTCAACTATATCACCCTAGAGGCTCAAAAGAGTTATGGTGTCTTTCTCAGGAATCCTGGAGGTGTTCAGTCTCAACTGATATCAAGGCATGTATCTGTCTTGTAGATGGATGTGTTTAACCTCCATTGAAATGTCCTATTAGCCTGTACACCTAATGAAAGATGTGAAAAGTTTGCATGATTTGACAATGTGTTACGGTCTATGACCATATTTATTACCAAATTTAACAAGACAGTTGGCATTGACAAATAGTCAATCCACGTGTATAGATCATGTTGAAAACAAATTGTCTTTATCTGTACAATGTTGTCACTGCCATATATCTGTCAGACCTAATTCTCCAGCTAACTCATCTATCACTGACCAAGATTCATAAGGGCAGGTCATTCATCTAAAAGCACCAGTAATAATCTAGAAGTGAGTTGAAATCAGCTCTCAAGATTTGGTTCCAAATACATTTGAATTTATTGTGACCATATTCTATTAAGAAAGTTGCAATGTCTCTTTTCTTGTGCTTTTGTATTTATAGTACATTGAAACTTTAATCTAAGCCACCTTTGAAACTGCCTCAATTCAGGCAGAGGAATGAATTGGACAGGAGGAGTAAAACTCAATTTTATATTTTTATACTTTCCTTTTTACTACAAATATGTGCAATAATAATTATATGAAAATATGCTTTATAGATATATTATATTGTGATATTCCAATGTTGGCATTTGTTGCATATTTACTAACAGATTTCCTACAACTATCCTGTATGTTATGTTGAGTGTAATATTGTGTGTATTATTGATGCTCAGATTACTCCTAATGTAAATTCTTAACTTCTGCCTGTGCCACTATATTTTTCTTTTCATTTTCACATCTCATCACAAGGAGAAGGATATTATTAATGAGGGATTATTATTAAGAAGAGATTTACCAGGATGTTGGCTGGAATGGAGAGTTTGAGATAGAAGGAGAAGCTGGATAGGCTAGGACTTAATTCACTGGAGTGTAGGAGGTTGAGGGGTAACCTTATAGGGGTTTATAAAATTATGAGGGGTATAGAAAAAGTAATGGCAGGTATCTTTTCACTAAGGTGTGAGATTTCAAGATTAGGGGGCATATTTTTAAGCAGAAGGGGAAAGATTGAAAAAAGACATGAGGGGCAGTCTTATTTTTTACACAGAGTTTAGTTTGTGTGTGGATGGGTACTGTTAAAATGTTTAAAAGACATTTAGATAAGTATATGAATAAGAAACGTTTGGAGGGATATGGTGGTGCAACAAATTTAGTTTGGGATTATGGTCAGCATGGACTGGTTGGACCGAAGGGCATGTTTCTGTGCTGTGTGATTTTATAAGAGAGTGTTACATGCATCCTAAATATAATCCTAAATTACACCCTTCTTAACCGTCAATGAATTACAAAAAGTTACTATCCAAGTTCAGCAGGGAATAGGAAAGACACATGGATTGTTGGTCTTCATTTCAAAGAGAATAGAATAAAAATGTTAGGAGGTTCTGCTATAACTATACAAGGTACCAGTCAGATTGCAGCTGGAAGACTGTGAACAATTTTCAGCCTCTTATCTAATGAAATAAATATTGGCAATCCCGAGAAGGACAACAAAAATTAAGTTCTCAAATGGAGGGTGGTAAATTGAGTTGAGAGTGAATATAATCCAGATATATTGGAATTGAAGATTGGCAGGTCAAATCATAAATGGAGCTATAGGTGACCATCAAAGAAAGGATAGCTTAGTTACAAGCTAATCACGTTCCACAGTGGACAGTTTCGAAAACCAGAGTTCCCTGAATAACTAAGGTTGTAGGGATTATAATAATCTCAGACAGCAGCTCGTCATGAATTTCAGACTCATCAAGCTGAATTCAGAAAGTCAGTAGGAGATCTAAAAATTGTAGAAACTTAAAGTTTGTTTTGTGGGAATGTATCAGTGAGTGCCATAAAACTGATGCCCAAAATCCCACATACATATGTAAATAGTGCCACAGTCAAAGGGAAATGGGGGACAATTTTAAATTATGAATGATTTTTTTGAACTTATGTCTGAGATAAAAAGGTATTGTTTAAAATACTGCTTTGTTTTTCTACTCACATTGATTACTGGGCACGCAAAAGGGAGCTCCCCAAACCCTATTTTTTTTAAAATTCTAACTTTTGGAATAAATCCACAAAAAATCCCTGAAGGTGAAATGAAAGATAAGGCACATTCAATATTCCTCTCATACAGGTCTGCACTCAGAAAATTAAAGAAAATGGGACAGTAGAGGAAATGAAATCAAAATTATACATCTTAGGTAAATCCAGAGGTGTTAAAAATCAATGTTGAGATTTTCAACTTCCAGGAAGTTAGTGTCCACAATGATAAGTTTCCTGAATAAGCTGGGCTCAGTTGTTTTTCATTCATGCAGGTAAAATGCAGCTTTGTTTGCACCAGCAACTTGGAAACAGAGATGAAGGGTCTGAGGCAGGCTGCAAACTCTGCTTGGAGTTTTGCATTTTCTCTGAAGGTCAAACAGCAACTCTATTTCAGTGATCTGAAGGTGGTTAGCTTTACCTGCCCTATCAGAATTTCCATTGCAAGGTGACAAGGTAACTGTAAAAACCATTTACACTCATTCAAAATAATTGATGTTGATGATTTTCTTTTTCCAGAGCTGGCTGGAAGCAGATGATTCATCTCCAGATCCCTTTGTGTCAATTTTAGTTACAATATTTAGCCCATGCAGGGGTTCAGAACCTTTCAGAAATCTGATCATGTGATCAGCCACAGGCAATTTGAGTTCAGCTACTTGTCCATTTTCAAAAACAAAAACAGGATTTAAACATGAACATATAGAAGAGAATAAAGTTTCCTTTGAGATTTCTTCACATGCTCTCTGGCCATGATGATAGTAAATCAGTACAAAAAGGAAGAGTTAACTCAGGATCAAAATGGAGATCTTCATATCAAAGCATAGGGGTGGCTGAAATACTAAATGGATATTTTAACATCAGTCCTCACTAAGAAACACAACACTTTCAATGTCACAACATTGGAAGAAACTTAATTGGATAAAAAATAGATATAGAAAGCAACTTAAAATGTTGGGTGAGATTATAATAGAACATCAACTGTTCAGACAAGATACATCCTATACTGTGGAGCAAAGCAAAGGTGAAACACACATCATGTCTGACCACAATCATCCAGCTCTTCCCAAAGGTGGCAGTGGTGCAGAGGTCAGGAGCACTGTAAATACTTCACTCCCATTCACAAAAATATCCAAAAGGGATAGATATTTTCTCATCAACCTGTTCAGAGATGCTACTCCACACCTCTGGAGCAGGTAGGACTTGAACCCAGGTCTCCCGGTCCAGAAGCAGGGAGACTAAAAATGTTTCCATTAAATTAGTGGAGGTGCAGGACAAATATATGAAAATTCAGTCCAAAGAACATTAAGAAAACGATGACTGAACTTTTTTCTTGCAACAAACAAATCACAGTTTCCTAAAGTAAACTGCACTAACTATTCAACAAGGGAAGTTAAATTATTCAATTGAGTGAAACATGACTGGTGAGAATAGAGCATCTTATTTGAAAAGGATAAACTGAAAAAGTACAAGACAACCAACCTAGCATTAGTAGTGGCAATAATCAAAGTGAAAATTAATTAGCACTGGAGAAGTATGGGTTAATAAATGAATACTGCCAGGAACTTGATATTGGAAAATCAAGTTTGGCTAATGTGATTGTGTTCTTCAAAGTAGCAGATGTATATGTTGACATTCAAAAGGCATTTACTAGATACAAAGTTAAAAATCACACAACACCAGGTTATAGTCCAACAGGTCCAATGCTCCTCGGATGCTGCCTGAACTGCTGTGCTCTTCCAGCACCACTAATCCAGAATCTGGTTTCCAGCATCTGCAGTCATTGTTTTTACCTAGGTTTAATTGGAAGCACACTAGCTTTCGGAGCGACGCTATCACCTGATGAAGGAGCGTCGCTCCGAAAGCTAGTGTGCTTCCAATTAAACCTGTTGGACTATAACCTAGTGTTGTGTGATTTTTAACTTTGTACACCCCAGTCCAACACCAGCATCTCCAAATCATGTGTACCAGATACTGTACCTATTGAGAAGGTTAAAGCTGATTGGCTGCAGGGATACAAATTTGGTTAAGTACAGACAGAAAGTAATGGTGAATGATAGTTTATTCGATTGATGGGAATGGGATTACACATCGAACTATCTTAAGGCCACAGCTCATTTTAAGTAGATCTTAATGACCTATGCTTGAATTTAAAGAATTTAATTTCAAAAGATGAAGGTGAGTTTCTGCAAAAGTCAAAAACCTGAGGAAGCTAGTAATCGCTTTTAGGAGGAAATATGCACTTTGATAAAATGGACGTACAGATGGGAGATAAAATATAATGCTGAGAATGTGAACTGATTGATTTTCGTAGAAGGAGTGAGGAGGTCCTTAAATAAGTTGTAGTACATGTTGAGAAGACTGTTAAAAATGACACAGGAGCGATCCTTGATTTTATAAATAAAGGCATTAAGTTCAAGGAAGCAATGGTAAGCCATTGTAAAACATTGGTCAGGCCTCAGATGGAAGGGGAATTATAGTCAATTCTAGATGTAATATTTCTAGAAGAATGTCAAGACATTGAAGAGTGTGCAGAGGAGATTTATCAGAATGAGCAGGACTTTAGTTATGTGGGGAGGCTTGTGCCTCTTAGCTCAGAAGACTTAAAAATAAATTCAATTTAAGTGCTCAAAATCTTGAAGAGATTTCATAGAGTAAATAAGAAGATGCTGGCAGTAACTATGGAATAAGGATTTAAAGTAGTTGGCAAAGGAATGTGAGATGACATGAGATAAAATAAAACTTTATATAGTGAGGTATAATGACCTAGAAAGTATTGCCTGAAAAGGTGCAGTAGCAAAAGGAAATCATATAAATAATTGTAAAAGAAACACTATAAATGGTCATCTCAGCGTGTAAGCACTGTGAGCAGGTCATGGAAGGTGGGTGGGGGAGCGGGGAGCAAATATTGCTCCTTGCTATTTTTAGAAGTTTATTCCTACAAGCACTTCAGGTCAGGAGATTCCTGCAGTAACACTTGAAGATGTCTCCAGAAGGACCTCAATTATCCGAATATCAATTATCCGAATATCAATTATCCGAATATCAGATTATCCGAAGAAGATCTCAAGATCCCGATAGAAACATTACATCAAAGAGGTGTTTCCAACACTGATAGCATCTTTTGTAAAAAGTGATTAAAAGTGATCTCAGCTTACTGAAATGCTATTGAGAACAGACCTGGACATTGATGTAGCCCAGGCACCGTCTCCAAATGACTGAATGCCCGCCCTCTCTCTTTCCCTACAGTTTTACACAGGGGTGTACCCTAAACCCCCCTTCCCCAGATAATCTCTCCTACATTGTCCTATGCAGGGCAAAGGTGGAACCTATCAAAAGGTTGCAGTAGAAACACGCACACACGATTCCCTAAAGGCAGCAGCAGTCTTACTGCTGCTGTCCAGTCCGGCTGTCCCGCAGTGGAAGGATTTGTGGGGAGAACAGGTGTGGTGGGAGGCATGGGTGAGTGTGGAGTGCCAGAGTCGGACTGGGTGCAGGGACTGGATGGTGCGTGCGGGTGGACGGAGGGGGCAGTATTGGATGGGGTTGGGGTTGGGGTGCGTGCGGGGATGCAGTGTTGGACGGGGTTTGGGGGTGGGTTGAGCATGGACGGGGCCAGTGTTGGACAGGGTTGTGGGGCGGGCGGGTGAGGGCGCAGGGGCTCGTGCACGATGTGCTGCTGTTTCAGTTCCTGAATGGGGAGTGGACATAACAGAAAACTCTGAACCCCAGAGGAAAGGCTTTGAACCCATTAATCAAATAATCAATTATCTAAATGAAATAATGCCCACCTATCTCATTTGGATAATCGAGGTTCCTCTGTAAACTCTTTGCATTTAATTTTCAAAATGTTCCAGTTTGCTCAGCAGGGTTCCTTTAGAAGTTGCAAACTCTCTTAAGAAGATGTGAGTTTATTTTTGGAACTTCTGAAAGCTCAACACACATAACACAGTACGTGTTCCAGTGTTCCAGATCCATGTTTTACAACTTCTTTACACCTCCATTGGGAGGTGAAAATCTGGTGCCATTTCCAGATGATGTAACCAGTAAAATGTGGTTCAGCAGAGTTTAGTTGCAGATGGAGTTCAGTCTGGATAAACGTGAGGCATTGCATTTTGGTACAACAAACAAGGGTAGGGCTTACACAATGATTGGCAGGGCATTGGTAATGTTGTAGATCAGAGGAACGTAGGGGTGCAGGTACATAATGCTTTGAAGTTTGTGTCTCATTTAGACAGGCTGGATATACAGATGTTTGGCATGCTTGCTTTCATTGCTCAGTCCTTTGAGTACTGGAGTTGGGAAGTCATGTTGAGGTTGTACAGGATATTAGTGAGGCTTCTTTTGGAAAACTGTATCCAGTTCTGGTTGCCCAGTTAAAGGAAGGATATTATTAAGCTGGAGAGGGTTCAGATGAGATCTACCAGGATGTTGCCAGGTATGGAAGGTTTGAGTTATAAAGAAAGGTTGGATAAGCTGGGACTTTTACCATTGGACCTTAGGTGTTTGAGAGGGGACCTTTATAAAATAATGAAGGGTATGGATACTATTAGTGGTAGTTGTCTTTTCCCTATGATTGGGAATTCCAAGAGTAGGGGGCATATTTTTAAGGTGAGAGAGGAAAGATTTAAAAAATACACAAGGAACTTTTTTTTTAAATAGCGGGTGGTTCGTGTGTGGAATGAACTTCCCAAGGAAGTGGTGGATGCGGATACAATTACAATGTTTAAAAGACATTTGGATAAATGCATAAATAGGAAAGGTTTGGAGGGATATGAGCCAGGAACAGGCAGGTGGGACTAGTTTAGTTTGAGATTATGTTCAGCTTGGACGGATTGGGCTGAAGGGTTTGTTTCTGTGCTGTATGACTCTATAACTCCATGGTATGTTGCAAGTGCAATAAACATTGTTTTCTTTGCTGACAGAGTAAGATGACTGATTTCATTCAGCAAAATTTAATGAATGCTATTGTGCAAGGAAAGGACTTAAAACATATAGAATTGAGTCTCTGCCTCTGTAATCTTTGTTTTCCAAGACCAATAGTCAGTGAAAGGGCAAAGTAAGCTTTCCCCAAACAAGGTCAAAGCTTTATTATAATATTCAAATGAAACTGAGTTACATAACGAAAACATCTGAATTCTTAATCAGGTCGTCCCTCATGCTGCAGCCTCATGACCCGATAATTAATTATCTGGACAAATGGAGTCAAATATTCAATGCACAAACATTTTGAAAGTTAAAGGCCTCACTTTGATTTGTTTCAATCAAATGCCTGATCGATGAATAATTTTCCAATTTGACATCTAAACCACATTTAGGGTGTCAATTCTGGTGCCATAGAATCTATTGCACATCAAAATATGTCATATAAATAAGCATGCATGTGTAAAATTGAAATTAGATTTTTAGTAACTCTGGTGTCTATAGTATGTTTTTTGGGTCCAATGTCATGCCTGGGATTAATAAGCTTCCCAATGAGAATCTCTGTTCTGAAGTGCTTGTATGAATAAAAGGCTTTGCAAAACAGGTCAGACAACTTCTGAAAGTAGCAAGGAAATCCTTCCAATATGTCCTCACTAAACGTGCAGGCTGAGATGACTGTTTCATGTTTTGTCAATGGGATAGGAACATTCAGGACTGGAATAGGTCTCCAACCTGCTTCATAACTAAATTAGATCAAAGTAAGTTACTCAAATTCAAGTTGTTTTTGTTCCATAAACTATTGAGAGGATGGGGAAATTGAGAAGCTAGATTCCAGGAATGTAGGACTAGGCCCCACAGAAGAAAAAAATATTTCCATCTAGCAAGATTTACTGACCTTCAATGGCTTACTTAGAATTTTTTTTCATGAATTAATGCCTCAGAAGATTATCCTTCATTCCAGTTGCAACGTTATGTTTGCAGCTGTTGGAAAATTTGCTGTCCATTCAATAAGGAAAACATCATTGTCAATAGGAGCTAAAATGATCACTGCATTGATTTTCTTGTTTATGCTTCCTTCCAAGCAGCATCAGATTACTCTTGCCACAGAACTTAAAGCAGATGTTTGCCACTGTAAAAAGGTTGCAAACTGCTCTCTTCAAGCAGGCTAAGCAGAGAACGATATAAATAAAAGCAAATTACTGCGGATGCTGGAATCCGAAACCAAAAGAGAAAATGCTGGAGAATCTCAGCAGGTCTGGCAGCATCTGTAAGGAGAGAAAAGAGCTGACGTTTCGAGTCTAACTAGCCCTTTGTCAAAACCAGCTTTGACAAAGGGTCAGTTAGACTTGAAACGTCAGCTCTTTTCTCTTTTTACAGATGCTGCCAGAACTGCTGAGATTCTCCAGCAATTTCTCTTTTGGTTTCAGAGAACAATCTAATTCTAATAACTAGAAGAGTTCAGTGAGTGAAATACATGACGGAACTGTGACACTGAATATCTCAAAGAATAACTGCACGATGAAAATTAATGGATTTCATTCAATTAACATGTCTGTAATGTGCAAAGCCACTACATCATAATACTCATTACTTTGTCATTTTGGATCATGTAGCATACTGGATCAGAGTACCTAATAAATAGAATAGTTGAATGGAGATCAAAGTTTTCCAGTTTAGCCATCATTTTTAATTTAGAATGGAATCTGCAGGCACAGGGAAAGTTAAAAGTTATAATGATTCCCCTGCCAATACAAGAAACACAGTAAAGTAGATTACATTCTGAAGTCTCATTTTTAGAAGCTAATTCTTGAAACTGAAGTGAATGTGATTGTAATAAAAAAGATAAAGGTCTTTCTTTTGTACATCAAAAGAAGAAAGAGAGAAGGCAGATCAAGAAAGACATTCAATAATATTGACAGACCATGTAATTTTTCTTCCAATCCGCTCACCATCTTCAACAATTTCATTAAGTTTGCATTCCCTACTGTTTCTGTAATTTGCCTCCATATCACAGAAAGAAATATTCATATACATCATCCAACTCCATGAGACTGCAAGCAGTTACAGAAAAACTGAAGACTAATTGGTGAAGTAAAATTGGCTTTTTAATGCAAAATTGAACCAAAAGGATCTAATAATTTCTGGCTAATTAATTACGAATATTTCTAATTGCCATGAGTAGCATTAGTGCCACCTACCTTTCAAATCGTAGGCCCCTAATACTGTAGTCTTTACTTATGAGTTGCTCCCTGATTGGTGCAAAGTATAACGTTGGTCAAGATATGTCTTCAATATTTGAGAAACACAGTAAATCATCTCAGTAGGGCTTCTGTCCCCAAGTGACCCATTTCACATTGTCATTCTCTTGCACTGGCATCAGATTTTCTGAGCATAAGTCTAAGGCTCCGTTAGGCATACTGTCACCATCATAAAAGATAAAAAAAATCTGTTCCCATTCCTTGCAACTTGCTGCAAGTTATAGGCACAGATTTGATTACAGTCTAAATCATTCCAACAATTCTTGAAACTTGCTCTATTCAGTTTCACCTTCAAAGAGTCAACTGAAGCACTGTTAACTGCCACTCCAGAAGCCATTAATGCCCTTTGAGCTTCTACCAAGGTCTGTGTTGCCATAGTAACATTCTGCACTTTCCTTCTCTCCAGTGTGTTTAGAATGTCATGAGAAGCTCCATATGCTAATATTCATCTTAACAATAGCCATGGAAACCATTTCCATTGTCAGACCATATAATCTATACTCCCTAATAACAGTTCTTGAGAAGACTAGCCTTTGGTTGTGTTAAGCAAGGCAAGTTATCACTTCACTCTCAACATAAAATTGGTTTGCTCTTGCCATTTTCCATTCCCACAATAGTTTTTATTTATTTCAAATCACACCACATAACTAATTCCAAGAAACATCAGGTGTTAGTCATAGAATCAAGGATTTTTTAAAAAATTTATTCCTAGATTGTGAACATCATTGGGTAGGCCATTGTTATCCATTGCTAATTTCCCTGGTAAAGTTGTTGGTGAACAGTCTTCTTGCACCTGATGTGTAGCTACCCGTTCAATGCTGTAAGGAAGAAAGCTCCAGAGCTTTGACACAACTATAGTAAAAGTGACAATATATTTCCAAATCAAAATGGTGTGTGGCTTGGAGAGGAACTTGCAGGTATTGGTGTTCCAAACATTACTTTGTTTTTTTAAAAATAGTTTTTCCACCTCTCGATATTAGCTTTCCTTGTCTTCCTTGGTAGCATAGATCACAAGTTTGGAAGGTATTGTCTAAAGGAGACTTTGTGGGAAGGTAGTGCTTTTGTGACATTGTGACTGGGCAGTAATCCAGAGTTGCAGGTTATTGTTCTTAGATGTTTGAATCCTGATACAGTAGGTCGTGAAATTTGAATTCAGTTAATAAATCTTGAATTCAAAGCTATTTGAGTGGTAAGCATGAATTGTCACATAAGCTTATCTGGTTCACTAATATACTCCAGGGAAGGATCCGACGTCGTCACATGGCATAGCCTATAAAGACCCAGACCCGGCGCAATGTGGCTGACTCTTAAATGGCCTCTAAAATGGCCTGGCAAGCCATTCAGTTGTATCTAACTGTAGTAAACTCTAATGGTAGTTGCATGATTCACCAATGAGAAGAGATTTCAGCTTCACATTTCGATTTAAATCAGTTCAAGTGTAGAAAGGTTAAGTTTGTAAAGTTTTGCTCTCAACCTCACTTGATCCAAAAATTTCAACCATTTTGAAACAGAGGTTCTAGTCTTTTTTTCCAGTTTTTTTGTTTGATGATACTTTAGATGCCTGATGGTCCCATGTGCAACTTAAACAGAAAATCATCTTCAAAACCATGTAATCCAACACTTCAAGAATTGATCCTATTCCAGATCCTAAGTGAGCCAAGCCAACCGTAAGAGTAGATTGCAATTCAGCTCCCATGTCAACTGAATCAACATGCAGACCAAGCTGTTAGCCAGCCCATATGTTACTCCCCCACCCTCCTCTCATTAATCTCTCCACCCTTCAGGCACTCTGCCTGTATTCCTGATGAAGGGCTTTTGCCTGAAACATCGATTTTACTGCTCCTTGGATGCTGCCATTGTTTTAACCTAGCCCATATGTTAGTTGTACGAACAAACAAAGTGGCTAGAAAACAGCCCCATGTTATCTGAAGTAATAGAGGAAATGTTGAGCTGAAAATTACCTACACTGAGTCACCTCTGATGGAATTGTAATTACTGGCTCTTAATTCCTTGCTGCATGAGTAAATCCGAAAACAGGAGCTGCAGCCAGCAGTTCAAATTACATCAATAGTTGTTTAACCCTTTACTCATTTTAAAACCATTGAGCCTGAAAGTACCTCATTAGATACAAGTGCACAAATGCTTAATGCACTTATCTCTGAAATTCCTCTCTGCATTATTTATTTTCAAAGCATTGCTTATTTATTCTCCACACCAAAAATTCACTTCTCAGGAAGTGGATTTTAAGAGAAGGGCATCATGTGCTGGTGTCATAGGTGACCCTAATTTGAACAATCAAGATGTAGATCAACTTGGATTGAGGTATAAAATAGAAAAGATGAAACGACACTTGAGGGAATAGCAGCTACACTGTGTGACAGAGCATACAGGAAGAAATAAATGGAAGCATGTATGAAATATACCACAATATTTGTGGGTAACTCTAATCAACATGAAGGTTGAGAGAATCTATTGTAACAGTGAACCTGAGAAATTAGTTTATAGAATATTTTCAGATCAACTTTATGGAACTCTGGAGCCAACGATAGAGCAGACTTTTGAGTTTTAAGAAGATTTGTAGCTCAGATTGAGGTTCTGGATGCAGGTTTGCTCACTGAGCTGGAAGGTTTATTTTCAGACATTTCATCACCCTACTAGGTAACATCTTCAAGTGGCCTCTGGGAGAAGCACTGTTGCTGATTCCTGCTTTCTATTTATATGTTTTGGTTTATTTCTGTTGGTAATATCATTTCCTGTGGTGATGTCATTTCCTGTTCTTTTTCTCAGAGGTGGTAAATGGGGTCTAACTCGACAGTTGATAGAGTTCCGGTTGGAATGCCATGCTTCTAGGCATTCTCGTGCATGTCTCTGTTTAGCTTGCCCTAGATTGGATGTGTTGTCCCAGTCGAAGTGGTGTCCTTCCTTATTTGTATGTAAGAATACTAGTGAGAGAGGATAATGTTGTTTTGTGGCTAGTTGATGTTCATGTATCCTGGTGGCTAGTTTTCTGTCTGTTTGTCCAATGTAGTGTTTGTTATAGTCCTTGTTCGGTATTTTGTAAATGACATTAGTTTTGCTCATTGTCTGCATAGGGTCTTTCAAGTTCATTAGCTGCTGTTTTAGTGTCTTGGTGGGTTTATGGGCCACCATGATGCCAAGGGGTCCGAGTAGTCTGACAATCATTTCCGAGATGTCTTTGATGTAGGGGAGAGTGACTAGGGTTTCTAGATGTGTTTTTTGTCCTAATTATGCTGTGCTAATCCGATCCAACAGATAAAATAAGTATAATTGCATTTTAAAGCAGCCTTTAGGCAAACAATAATTGCACATGATAAAATGTTACATTCAGTTTGAAAACGTAAGTGCAAATCCGTGACCAATGTTTCAAACCTAAATAATGGTAACTATGAAGGCATAAAGGGAGAGATGGCTCACCACTCCCTGGGTGAAGAAACTTCTCCTTATCTTATTCCTAAACAGCCCAGTCCATTTCCTTAAATTGTGTTCCCTGTCCTGGACTCTCCCCATCATCAGGAACATCCTTCCTACATTTACCATGTCTAATCAAGTTAGAATATTTGAGGTTTCTATGAGATCCACCCCCATTCTTTTAAACGCTATTTAATATAGTCCCAACTAACCCATGCACACCATCTAGTGGATATCCAGAATTCACCAGAATCTGTTGTGCTGCGCCATCCTTAAAAGTCAAGAGTGCACCTGGACAAGCATTGCCAGTTCAGAGCTACCTTACATGGTTGCTGACATTTGCCCTGGATATGGCAGGTGGGGGGAATTTAGTGCCCTACATTGTGGGCAGGGTCCTGGAAGTCCTCTGGATGGGTGGTGCCAATATAGGACTTCCTCTTCTCCCCAGGACCATCATGCCAGCCTGCCCTGGGATGGTTATCCAGGGTAAAATACCCTCAGCTGTCTGGAGGAATGCACAACAATGAAGGAAACACTCTTCACTCCAGCAAGATAAGCTCCACCATTTCCTTTCTGAATCCTCACACTCAATCCACTTCTGCCTCTACACCTACCTCCCACCAAGGTTCATACTCTATCACTCTCACTAATGCCTGGTACGTCTTCCCTCACTTGCTCTCATCCACCCCAACCCTCCAACACCATTAATCCTACACGTCCTCTGCACTGCGTACTCACTTGCTTGGGACACCTCCCAATATGCACCAAAATTAAAGCTGTGCCACCCACTTTTGTTTTCCAAAATAATTGCCTGTCTCATTCAATGAGGAAAACAGGCTACGATAGGAGAAAAAGACTCAAAATAAATGGCATAATGCTCATATTGGCCTTAAGAAGAAGTATGATATAGTTCTTTGGGCTAAAGGGATCAAAATATTTGGGAAGAAAATAGGAAAAGGGAATTGAGTTGGAAGATTAAAAATGATCATTGTTAATGACATAGCAGGTTTGAGGGGCTGAATGGTCTACATAGAACATAGAACATAGAAGAATACAGCGCAGTACAGGCCCTTCGGCCCTCGATGTTGCGCCGATCCAAGCCCACCTAACCTACACTAGCCCACTATCCTCCATATGCCTATCCAATGCCCGCTTAAATGTCCATAATGAGGGAGAGTCCACCACTGCTACTGGCAGGGCATTCCATGAACTCACGACTCGCTGAGTAAAGAACCTACCCCTAACATCTGTCCTATACCTACCCCCCCTTGATTTAAAGCTATGCCCCCTTGTAATAGCTGACTCCATACGTGGAAAAGGATTCTCACTGTCGACCCTATCTAAACCCCTAATCATCTTATACACCTCTATCAAGTCACCCCTAAACCTTCTTTTCTCCAATGAAAACAACCCCAAGTGCCTCAGCCTTTCCTCATACGATCTTTCTACCATACCAGGCAACATCCTGGTAAACCTCCTCTGCACCCGTTCCAGTGCCTCCACATCCTTCCTATAGTATGGCGACCAAAACTGCACACAATAC
Organism: Chiloscyllium plagiosum; assembly: GCF_037043375.1. Lineage (NCBI taxonomy): Eukaryota > Metazoa > Chordata > Chondrichthyes > Orectolobiformes > Hemiscylliidae > Chiloscyllium > Chiloscyllium plagiosum. Next base: position 119,549,931 of record NW_028270142.1, on the reverse strand, counting down.
TCCAGATGTGGCTGCACCAGAGTCTTATACAACTGCAACATGACCTCAGTACTCCGGAACTCAATTCCTCTACCAATAAAAGCCAGTACGCCATATGCCTTCTTCACCGCACTATTTACCTGGGTGGCAACTTTCAAAGATCTGTGTACATGGACACCAAGATCCCTCTGCTCATCCACACTACCAAGTATCCGACCATTAGCCCAGTACCCCATCTTTTTATTACTCTTACCAAAGTGAATCACCTCACACTTAGCTACATTGAACTCCATTTGCCACCTTTCTGCCCAGTTCTGCAGCTTATCTATATCCCGCTGTAACCTGCCACATCCTTCCTCACTGTCTACAACTCCTCCGACTTTCGTATCATCCGCAAACTTACTCACCCAACCTTCTAACCCCTCCTCCAGGTCATTTATAAAAATGACAAACAACAATGGTCCCAAAACAGATCCTTGCGGAACACCGCTAGTGACGGCACTCCAAGATGAACCTTTGCCATCAACTACTACCCTCTGTCTTCTTCCAGCCAGCCAACTCCTAATCCAAACCTCCAACTCACCCTCAATGCCATACCTCCGTATTTTTTGCAGTAGTCTACCATGGGGAACCTTATCAAACGCCTTACTAAAATCCATATACACCACATCTACTGCTTTCCCCTCGTCCACCTCCTTAGTCACCTTCTCAAAGAATTCAATAAGGTTTGTGAGGCACGACCTGCCCTTCACAAAACCATGCTGACTATCCTTGATCACATTATTCCTATCCAGATGTTCATAAATCCTATCCCTTACAATTCTCTCTAAGATTTTGCCCACAACAGAAGTGAGACTCACCGGCCTATAGTTACTAGGGTTATCCCTACTCCCCTTCTTGAACAAGGGAACCACATTTGCTAGCCTCCAATCTTCTGGCACTACTCCTGTAGACAACGAGGACATAAAAATCAAGGCCAATGGCTCTGCAATCTCCTCCCTTGCTTCCCAGAGAATCCTAGGATAAATGCCATCAGGCCCAGGGGACTTATCTATTTTCACCCTTTCCAGAATTTCCAACACCTCTTCTCTACATACCTCAAAGCCATCCATTCTACTTAATTGTGACTCAGTACTCACATTGACAACAATGTCCTGTTCCTGATTGAATACTGACGAAAAGTATTCATTCAGTGTCTCCCCAATCTCTTCAGCCTCCACACGCAACTTCCCACTACTATCCTTGACTGGACCTATTCCTACCCTAGTCATTCTTTTATTCCTGTATTCTTCTGCTGTATGTTCTTTGTTTCTATTCTGCTCTTCACCATTTATGAGGAATGGATTCTGACACCGACTGCTTCTGTAATGCCCCAGTCTAGCATCAGACACCAGCTCAGTAATAGGTCTGTTTCCAAACTAGGTTGGTCCGAATATGGTTCGGAGTCCATGTGTAATAAGATGGTTCCATAGGCAGGTACTGAGGAAGGAGATGTGGCTGTGGTAGCGAGTCTTCTTGAGGACGTGGCTGAAGAGCTTCAGGGCAGAGGAGAGGACCTGGGGAGTAGAGTGAGAGAGGAACTCACTGAAATCTTTGTAGAGAGAGGAGGAGAACTTCTTCAAGGTAGGCATCCTTGGTTAAAATCAACTAGGTAAAAACAATGACTGCAGATGCTGGAAACCAGATTCTGGATTAGAGGTTCTGGAAAAGCACAGCAGTTCAGGCAGCATCCAAGGAGCAATAAAATCGACCTTTTTTGGTAAAAGCCCTTCATCAGGAATCCAGGCATCCTTGGTTCCAAACTGGGTTGGTCTGAATATAGTCCCGAGTCCATGTAGAATCAGACGGTTCCTTATGGCTTTCCTGATGAAGGGCTCCAGCCCGAAACAATGGTTTTCCTGCTCCTTGGATGCTGCCTGACCTGCTGTGCTTTCCCAGCAACACACTCTCAACACTAGCTCAGTCCAAAGATGTGCAGGTCAGGTGAATTGGCCATGCTAAATTGCCCGTAGTGTCAGGTAAGGAGTAAATGTAGGGGTATGGGTGGGTTGCGCTTTGGCGGGTCGGTGTGGGCTTGTTGGGCCGAAGGGCCTGTTTCCACACTGTAATGTAATCTAATGTAATCTAATCTAATGTAATAACCTATTGACGAACACATAGCTTGATTTCTACCAGGCCCAGTCAGCTCCTAATCTCATTGCAGCCTTGGTCAAAGCATAGACAAAAGGCCTGAACACAAAGATAAGGTGCAAGTGACTACCCTTGATATTAAGTTTTTAATTCACTAAGTATGTCGTCAAAGCCCTAGAGAACTGGAGTCAAAGTAAATTGGGGGGAATGTTGCACACCAGGCATTTCTAGCACAAAGAACGATCATAGAATTCCTACAGTGTGGAAACAGGCCATTAGGCCCATCAAGCCCACACTGACCCTCTGGAAAGCATCTCACCACCACCTCCTCACCCCCCCCCACCCCACCCTATCCCTGTAATCCTGCATTTCCCATGCCTAATCCACCTAGTTTGTATGTCTCCAAACACTGTGGGCAATTTAGCATGGCCAATCCACCTAACTTGCACATTTTTGGACTGTGGGAGGAAACTGGAGCACCTGGGGTGAACCAAGCAGAGACGGGAAGAGTGCGCAAACTCCACATGCACCGTTGCCCAAGCCTTTGAGGCAGCAATGCTAACCACTGAGCCACTGTGCCATCCACTGTGAGATGGCTGTGGTTTAACCTCAGTCCCAGTAGAATGTTCCAGGCCCAACCATATTTATCTGCTTCATCATTGACCTTACAACCATACCATCATAAGGTCAAAAGTAGAAAACCTCACTAGTGATTGCACAGTGTGCAACATCAATAACAACTCCTCGGATACTGAAGCATTGTGTCCATCAACAACACAACTTGTACAAAATCCATACTAGAAATGAAAAGTGACAAGTAGCATCCACATCACAAAAATGCAGGAACTGATATTTTCCAACAAGTTAGACTTAAACCATTGCCACTTCAATAGCATAGCCATCAATGAATCTCCACTATTGGTGATTACCATTGACCATAAACTATACAAATACTGAGTAATTCTCCCCAAAACCCTTCCACCATCTGCAAATGAGGAGTGTGATGGACTACTCTCCACTTGCCAAATGGATGCAGCTCCAACAACAATCAAGAAGTTCAACACCATCCAGAACAAAACATTTCTCTTAGTTGCCCTCATCCACCTCTTCAGGGTGGCAGCAGTGAATACCAGATACTAAATGCCCTGTATCAACAGGCTGTTTTGACAGCTCTTTACAAACTTGTGACCTCGACCATCTTAAAGGGCAAGGGTAGCAGGTGCATGGGAACATCACCACCTGACAGTTTCCCTCTGAGTCACACACCATCCTGTATCACTGCTGCTCCTTCAAGATCACTCATTCAACATCGTGAATCACCAACCCGAACAGCATTTGGAATAACCTAACTCTGCATGGACAGCAGCAATTCAAGAAAGTAGCTCACTGCCACCTTCTGGAAGTCAATTAGAGAGAGGCAATAAATGTTAGCGTGGCTAACGATGCCCACATCCCACAAACTGAAAATAAACAATAGAGCAAACTACTGATGTGCTGAAACAATGATTCCACTGCTCTGTAGAAACTGTTCAAGCAGGCATCAGAATCCATCATTGTCTGCTCCTCACCATCATGAAGGATGTTTGTATAGTGTACAGTGAACCATGAGGAAACTTGATACACACGCTGCTAATTGCTAAACTATAGACTGTCAGGAGCAAGAACATAAATGTGAAGACGAGGAGAAGGAGGACACAGCCTAGCCCGTGACAGTCTCATTTGAGTGCAATAGTAACATCAGTACCCCATTCACTAACAGTCCAACACTTCAGCTTCCCTCTGTCCTGGACTATCATTTTTTCTCTCAGAAACACACCATGCGTCCTTCCACCCCTACTGATCTTCTGGTGTCGTAGCTGTTTCTAGACAGTCAGCTAGCCCAGTCTACTATTGTTCTTACAAGGATGGTGTGAGTATGAATCAAATGAATGGTGCCGTGCGTTCAGCAGCATTGATGTCTTGCAGTTCCTCCACTGCTCTCAAGATTGAAAAGAGAAAGGCAGCAGAATTGTGGGGTGAGTTGCAAATAATAGTTTTATGCTTACAAAGTCTGCAGCTGGCAAATCAGATGAGATTGTGGGAAAAGGGCAAAGTGGAATGTTAGAAGTAGAATCTGATATGAGGACAGAGTCAGCTTTGATGGCTTTAACCTTACAGTGGCCATGATGCCAGCCCTGGATGGCCCAGTAACAGTGACCAGCATCTCCTCCATCAGGGTCAGAATGGGCAACTGTGCCTATCATGTTCTAGTGAGCTCTTGCTGTCCTCATTTGAACAGCACTGTGCCCTGTAATTAAGCAAGTGTCATCTGTTTTAATGCTATGGCAGACATGGTTGAATGGCAATGTGCATACTATGTGTTTGACGCTTGTAGAAATGCTGACTGTTTGTGATGATGTGCTAAAACCAACGCATGCTAAGTGTGATCCCTGATTTATGGAGATTGTTAGTATATGGGTCATCGGGATGATTTTGTATTGGCTGAAGTTTTGGTGCAGCTGATCAGATATGCCATTTGAGGATTTATTCGCTGACTTCAGCATTTATATGGTGTCACTTAACTTCTTTAGTGACTCAGTGGTCAGCACTGCTGCCTCACAGCCTCCATGATCCAAATTCAATTCCACACTCAGGCAACTGTTTGTGTGGAGTTTGCACATTCTCCCAATGTCTGTGTGGGTTTCGTCCAGGTGTTCCCTTTTTCTTCCACAGTCCAAAGATGTGTAACTTAGATGGTTTGGCCATGCTAAATTGAACATAATGTTCAGGGATGTGCAGGCTAGTTGGATTAACTGTGGGAAACATAACATTACAAGGACAGGATTGGAGCATGAGTCTGGGTAGGATGCTGTTTGGAACATCGGTGTGGGCTTGATGGGCCAACCGTCTGCTTCCACACTGTAGGAATTCTGTGATTCTATGTGCTGCTGTGTCTCCAAGTCCTCAAGTCTGCTATTTCGCTGCTGAGCGTACCACTCTGCCTTAATTCTGTTGCAATCCTTCTCAATACTTAATATATTTCTGAGTTTTTTGTGATGTCCAGTTTGAAGTTATGTCCTGCTTGCAAGTCCAAATCATTAATATATAAAATATGCAATATTTGAACAGTTACACATAGGGAACACAGAAATCCATTTCCTCAAGACTGAAAAAAAACTGTTCATCATTACTGTTTTCTATCCCTTAACTAATTTTGTATCCACTCAGCCATTGCCCTCATCCCATGGGCTTCAATTTCACGAACAAAATCTATTAAACGGACCTTTATCAAACATTGCATCAAGTGTATTATCCCTATCTGTGTTTTCCACTGCTTCAAGAACTCAATCAAGTTAGTCAAATATGATTTGCCATTAACAAATCCCTATTGGTTTTCATTGATTTCATAATATGCTTCCAAGTGTCTCTAGAAGTTTCCCCAGGCTCTGATGTTAGGTTGATTGGCCTGTACTTGCCACCATTATCTCTTCCCTTTATGAATATAGTTGTAATTTTGGCTACCATCCAACACCACTCCCATGTCTAAGGATGATTTGGACAATTCTGGCCAGGGATTTATTTATTTTCACTCTTAACCCCCTTAGCAATCTGGGATGCACCTCATGCACGCACGATCACTTTTCTATGTATGTTAAATATATGAATGAAGAATCCACCATTCTAAAAATTACTACCCACACTTCTCCATTTTACACAACTGCTTCAGGATTAATAAAGCATTCTCATCTATCATGGGTCATACATTTCCTTTCTTTGGCTAATTAAATAGTACATCATATCTAAACTGAAAATTGTATGCAAATGGCTAATTGCCTGTATTAGACAACTATGATCACCAACACCACCTCCCACCCTAAAAATTAATAGAACTAATGTGATTTTTGCCTCCATCAGGGTGTCTTTATCCAATACAGAAATGCTTACATAATCTCTCATAGCATATGAAACTAGAACCTGCCTAACGTGATATTAACAGATCCAGGAAACATTTATTAAGGTTGACTAATATATATGTAAACATCACATTCACAACACATCCATGTCTGGGCTAACATTAAACTGTTCAGTTAGAAAGGATATCATGCATCCATCATTGTGTAATACTTCAAGTGACCAAGTTAAGATGGAATATGAGACCCTCAAGTCTCTGTGATAATATCATAAACATGTCTATTAAGGTTATGCTGACATTCTTACTGTTATGTGAGATGTACAAGCAGGTTGGGTTTGATGAGGAACCTGGGGTTGAGTGTTGCAGGGACAGTGGAGCAGGAGTTCAGAAAAGACAACAGGAGGATCTAGGTTGAGTCTCTCAGTCATGAGTTCCTTGCACAAGCTGGTGTCAATCTAGGGACCCCCAGCCCCACATCAAATTTACAGCCTGTCTGTGCTGGCTGGTTCACCAGGGATAGGCAGCTGGTAATTGACTACTTAAGGCAGCGGGGCAACGAGGTCTATCATGGGCAAAATTTCCATCCCCACCCCAACAATTTCTGAAGTGGCAGGAAATAGATAGGATATTTCCTAATGCCAACCCACTGAAGCATCAGAGGCTGAGAGGTGATCTTATAGAGGTTTATAAAATCATGAGAGACATGGATAGGTTAAGTAGATAAGTATTTTCCCTGGGATGGGTGAGTCCAGAATTCGAGGACATAAGTTTAGAGTGAGAGGGAAAATATTTGAAAGGGACCTAAGGGGCAATTTTTTCACACAGCGGATGGTGCGTGTATAGAATGAACTACCAGAGGAAGTGGTGGAGCTTGCTACAACTACAACATTTAAAAAGCATCTGGATGGGTATATGAATAGGAAGAGTTCACAGGGATATGGGCTAAGTGCTGGCAAATGGGACTAGATTAGTTTAGGATATCTGGTCAGCATGGATGAGTTGAACCAAAGGATCTGTTTCCGTGCTGTACATCTCTATGACTCGATGACTAATTGCCTGCCATCTTCAACATTTGTTCTGCCATTTTATGCAGGGAAAATTTCACACATTATATTGGATACTATGAATTTGGAAGGAAGGAAGGAACTAAGGAAGGAAAAGTCTTAAACCTCAATGGGGAGATGGTGGTATATTCATAATATCAATGGACTAATAATCCAGAACTTCAGGTTAATGCTCTCGGGACATGGGTTTCAATATTCCCATGATAGATGATAAAATTTGAATTCAACCTGGAATTCTAAGCTAATGACGACCATGTAACCAAAGTTGTTTGTGGTAAAAATCCATCCAATTCACTAGTGATCTGTGGAAATCTATCACCCTTACATGGTGTAGCCCACATGTGACTTTAGATCCACAGAAATTGATTCTTGCCCTCCAGCTATTAAATGTGGGCAAAAACACTGGTCTAGCCAGCAACAGCCATATCCCATGAATGAATATAAAATCAGTATCTTGTATAGACTTTGAACTTGCTCAGGAAATAAGTTATCAAATTCAGAGACATCTACTTAGAGTTATAGAGTCATTAATGGAATGGAAGGAGGCTATTTGGGCCATTAAGGGTACATACTCTCCATGCAACAATCCAGTGAGTTCCATTGCCAAGTTCTGTCCCCATACTTGCCTACATCTGAGGAAGTACAACCTTTTCAATTGAATATAGGAAAACTGTACTCAATTCAATGCGCATCAAAAATATTTGATCACAGCAATAAAAGATAAAATTAGGTAATAAAGCATGAAGCACTCACTTCTAGGGAGCCAAGAAAATGGCTTGTGATAATTGGTCATTTCAAACAAGTGAGCAGAGTGAATGATGTACCTTCCTCTTGAGAATGTTAAATAATCATGCTCATCTCTTATTTTTATAGATTTGAATATTTTACTAGTGGTGTGTCATGGAGAACAAGGTCACAATTACTTACAATATATCTGGTGAATTGTATGAGGAAGTCAATGTACTATCACCAAGTTTGGTGATGACAAAAATAGGTGGAAGGAATATGGGAACAGAATAGGCCATTCATCCCATCAAGCCTATTCCACCATTCAATGAAATCATGGCTAATCTGTGGCCAAATTCCACATACCTACCTTTGACCCAAATCCCTTAACATCTTTGATTAACAAAAATGTCTGTATCTTAGATTTAAAATGAACAATTAAACCAGCATCCACTGACATTTATGGAAGGAGTTGCAAGTATCTACCATCCTTTATATGTATAAATATTTCCTACATCTCTCCAGAAACAGTCTGGTCTGTCTGGTCTAGAATCCCTAGCCAGTGGAAATAGCTTATTTTTATTGAGCCTGTCTTTTTCTTGTTAATCTTGAAGACGTTGGTCAAATTGTCACTTAACCGTCTAAATTCCAGAGAAAGCAGACTGAGTTATGTAATCTCTCCTTATAAATTAACCCCTGATATCCAGGTCTCATTCTTGTAAACCTACATTGTACTTCCTCCAAAGCTAATATATCCTTTATAATGTAAACCATGAGGATGACTCAAAGGGTCTGCAAAAGGTTAAATGAGTGGATGATGGAATATGATGTGGGGAAATGTGAGGTGATGCACTTTTGCATGAAGCATGGAACGGCTGAGCTGGAGAGAGACTACAGAAAACTGCAGCACAGAGAGGCATGCAAGTCCTTTCTCATAAATCAGAAAAAAATTGGCATTAATGTTCAGGGGATAATTAGAAAGGCAAAAGAATTGGGACAATAATTTCAAAAGAGTATAAAAATAGGGAGGACTTGCTATAACCATACAAGGTACTAACTAGATCACAGCTTGAGTACTGTGAAGAGTTTTCGTCCCCGTATCTAAGGAAGGATACATTGGCATTTGAAGCAGTTCAGAGAAGATTCATGAAGTTGGTCCTGGTTATGGAGGGATTTTCTCATAACGAGAGGTTTGCAAGATTGGGCTTGTACTCTCTGGAGTTTAGCAGAATGAGAAGAGACTTTATTGAAACATGTAAGATTCTTAGGGGACTTGACAGGGTAGATGTGCTGATGTTTCCCCTAATGGGAGATTCTAAGGCCAAAGGTCATAATCTCAGAGTGAGAGGTTGTCTATTTAAGGGAAAGATGAGAGGAATTTCTTCTGTCAAAGAACAATGAATCTGTGGAATTCTTTACTGCAGACGTGGATTGGAATACTAAATATATTCAAGGCTGAGACAGACAGATTTTTAATCAGTAAAGGAATCAAGCATGATGGTGATAAGGCAGGGAAGTGGAATTGATGATTATGAGGTCAGCTATGTCCTTATTGAATAGCAGAGCTAACTCAATGGGCTAAATGGCCTCTTCTGCTCCTATACTTCATGGTCTTTTGGTTAAGTCAGACTCATGTGTCATAATCATTTCTCATTGGGAATTCACTAGTTTGGAGATTTAGCTGTTTTTATGATCGACACTTGGTGGGGATATTAAATAAACGTTTAAAAGACTAATTTTTTTCCAAAACTGAGGGAAAAGAATAGGAAGTGAGACTAATTAGATAAATCTTTAAAATAACCAACATCGGTACAATGGGCTAATGGCTTCATTAAACCTGAAATGTTTCTATGATTCTGCTCAATTAGAAAACCTAGCCATTTCCAAAAAGTTCGCCACAGCATATAAATTAGGTATTATATTCCCGTATTTGGCCAAATTCACATTCTAACATTGCTACGGTGTTGGCTACAAGAGAGGTCCAGAGCACAAGGATCACTCTTGCCTGTAATTTAGAACAACCTTTAGCTTCATAGCAGCAGCAGGACAAAGCTAGACAGTAACCACAGCCAAACAATTCAAAACAACGAGACATAGTGAGAAGCATATATTATAAAACTATCAAAAATGGCTGGCAGATACAGCACAGTAATTAAATCAATGCTTCTAATTTTACCAGAACTCCTTGATTCAATTAAAGTTTCGTGGCCTGCCGTCAGCTAGCTGTTACTTTCCATTTAATTATTGCATTACTGCTCTGTAGCACTCAGTATGCAGCTTCTTATCTTTTGTAATTTCTTGAATATGTTCTAGCTAGCATTACAATTAGAAAAATCATCAGTAACAGGCCCAACATATGATAGATTGTATTTTTAAGGAATCAGCTAGATTTCATTTTGATGTTGCAGAAGGACTGTCAAAACTAAACACAGCTCAAACTGGGTGAAGAGGAAAGGATAAGAATGTAAAGTAGTTGAGAATTAGGGAGAGAATAAGCGAAGTATGTGGGTATGGCAGAAAGGAGGAGAGAGAGGTGGGGAAGGCTTATAAAGTGCACTGAAAAATAATGAAAGGTGCTCGATAAGTACAAGTCTATTTTTTTCTGGAGTGAATATGTGGATGGCCAGTGGTGAATTGGGGAAGGTTTAAAGACAATAGGGACAAAAGAACTATACATAGGAGAAGTCCATTCAGCCCATCTCACCTACTGCACTACTGAACTGGGTCAGGGCAGATCCTTCTCATTACAGTAGGGTGGCATGGTGGCTCGGTGGTAAGCACTGCTGCTTCACAGCACCAGGCAGCTGGGTTCGACTCCAGCCTCAGGCGACTGTGGAGTTTGCACGTGGGTTTATTCTGGGTGCTCTGCTTTCCTCCCACCATCCTGCAGATATCCTGCTGAGCCCTGTAAAGGTTGTGTATGCTCTGATGAGACAGGCAATGGAAGGAAAGAGCTTTTAGGAGAAAGGGAAGGAAACTGAGCAGCGTAGGGTGATAAGTTGAAGCAAGAGAGTGGCGAAGCAGAGGAGGAAATGAACAATTAAGGAAGATTAGGGAAGACGAAGCTGAAGAAGGGGATAAGAAGTTAACAGGAAGGTGGATAGGAAAATGGAAAACAAATTCTAGAAGGAAACATTTCTGAGCAAGGGCCAATTGATCAGATTTTCACATGAGAAAGAAAGGATGTGTTACCCTCTAACCAGCGATGGAAATTCTTCACTGGGAAAAATTTCATTGGCCATTTTTCTTGTTTGAAATATGACAGCGAGATTTACGAATTGAGACATGGGTAGGTGGACAGGAACTGAGGAACACTATCAGAATTGAAGAATGTGAAATCAGCAGCTGTTTTGCAAATGAACAAGTTCAGATGATAATTAGTTACCTCAGGTTATTTAGCTATTAGACCCTTAGTTACTTTTACCTGAGGTCTTTGATATACACACACACACACACATACACACTTTAATGATCAGTATCCATCTTTTAAAGACATCAATAACAAAGTCCAAGAATGTGTAATTTGTTTGTGTTTCAGCTGCTGATCTGGAAGATTAGTCTAACGAACCTGGGAAGGGAAAATAAATTCTGATAGTGACATCCAAATCCAGGTTACAAGGAAGATCCCTAACAATCTCAGCAATATCTAGGGGTTTAATAGGACCAAGGTGATACTAATAGGGGGCAATGTGTTTGTATCTCTATCTTTGCTCCCTACCTCTCCCTCACCTTTAAAACTTTGTGTTCTCCTTATTGGTCTTTGTACATAAATTAATAATTGTACATCAATTATTCAACATGATTTATTGGTGATGGTTAGCAGATGAAAAAATACCACGGATGATGGAGAAAAAGCATGCAGTTGTATGTAACAGTATTTCTGAATATAAGAAGAAAATAGACAGCTATGTGAAGGGCTCTTGATGTGCAATGGTAATGTCCCTGCTTTTGGACCAAGAGGCCCAGATTCAAGTCCCATCTCCTCAAGAGGTCTGTAATAATATCACAAAACAGTTTGATTAGAAAATGACTATGAAATAAAGTTCCTTTATGAGAAAAAAAATAGTCAGTTGTTTCCCTATCATTCCCCCACCTTTGGTGTTATTGCATTGCCCTTAATAGGCTCTCCATGTAAAATGAACAATTGGGAACACAAGCGAGTTAAATACAGTAGTTGATGGATGGAAATTGCCATAGGTGGTGGGAAAAACTAGTCTTTGTGTGTCATAGCCCTTCTAGATATAAAAAAAAATTATAAAAAGAGAATAGACTGTTAACAAATTATCAGCCACACACTTTGGGCACTCTTGTGATGTATGACTTTGTGTCTGCCTCTGATCCAGGAGGCCTGAGTTCACATCCCACTTCCTCCAGAGGTGTATAATAACAACTCTGAACAGATTGATCAAGAGAATAACAAGTTGCTCATCACAGCAGTTAGAATGCATTATTTCCCCTTGAACTCCATTTTAATTTAATCCCCTGTCTTCCTACCCTCTCCTATTTTTGTCATCACAGCACTGCTCCTGGTGGGTAATTTGTCCATTAATCTGTGACATGGGTGATTTATTGGAGGTTTATAGGCAATAAAAGGTGTTTTTTTGTTGGGGGGAGGGCGAGTTGTAATTGAGATATCACTGGCTTAGTAATTCTGATTCCAGGCTAATGTTCTGGGGACATGGATTTGAATCTCATCCAAGCAGATAACGAGAATGATTTGATGAAAATCTGGTACTAAAAACCTAATGGTGAGCAGAGAACTATTATTGCAAAAAACCATTGGGCTCCCTTCCATTTCAGGAAGGAAATCCAATGTCTGGTCTGACCTACACACAAATCTATATCCAGAGCAGTATGGTTGACTACTATCTGGGCAATTGGGGATGGGCAATAAATACTGGCCTGCCCAGCAATATCCACTTACCATTTTTTTAAAAAAAATGTTGATTAAATGTACGCTCGTTGTGTCATGTTGAATTCATAATATGGCCTAATATTTGTAAATTAACTCTGTATGCAAGTATAGCAATAACTTAGGTTGAAAACCATCACTGTTTTCTGCTACTTAATTTTAATAACAAAGATAAAATGTGGCCAAACACTTGCCTGAGGGATTTTCCAGGGACCCTAACTTCTTTTTCTACTGGGTTTTTACTGGTTGTCGATGTGGTCAAGGAGGGCAATATGATTCTAAAGAACATAGTACAAAATGGCCTCAAAGTTTCCTTCGTCTGGAGAAAATGAAGAAACCAGGCTATTCCGAGTTCATGCCATCTTGTGGCTAAATGCACCACCAGAAACTAGTAGTTATGACACCACTTGCATTATAATGTAGTGTATAATATAATTTACTCAAATTTATACACCACTTATCTTAATGGAGAAAAACATGCCAAGGGTTAAGAAAAATGAACATCAAACCAAAGAGATGTCCGGAGGGATAGCCACAAACAAGAGGTTTATAAAATCATGAGGGACATGGATAGGGTGAATAGTCAAGGTCTTTTCCCCAGGGTGAGGGAGTCCAAAACTAGAGAGCATAGGTTTAAGGTGGAAGGGGAAGGATTTAATAGGGACCTAAGGGGTAAATTTTTCAATGAGCTGCCAAAGGAAGTGTTGGAGGCTGGTACAATTACAACATTTAAAAGGCATTTTGATGGGTATATGAATAGGGATATGGGCCACGTGTTGGCAAATGGAACTAAATCAATTTAGTATATCTAATTGACATGGATGAGTTGGACCAAATGTTTCCATCCTGTACAGCTCTGTGACAATGACTCTATGACCTTCAAAATAAGCAGCTTTTAAAGTGCATGTTAAAGAAGAAAGGTCAAGTGGAGAGATAGATGGCTGTACAGAGAAATTTCCAGAGGACAGGCCTAACTGTCTGAAGGCATATCGCAATAATAGGGCAAATGTGAGGATGGGTGTGGTGGTGGGGGGGGGAATGGTGGAGGGCGATATCTTCAAGAGCCCTGAGTCAGAGGCACAGCGAATTTAGTGGGGTTATTATGGCATATATTAAAGAGCTAGGGAAGGACAAGAAAAACGAATGATTTTAAAACGATAAATGAAGAGATTTAAATTTGAGACACTGCTCAATTGACAAGGGGAGCTGGTGATTGGTGGAACTCTGTGTGTGTGAATTAGATTCAGGCAACAGAGTTCTGATGGTGAAGCCAGTAAGGGATTCCCAACCCCTTCTCAATCATTTTCATGTTGGACAATTTTGGATATCAAAACTGATCATGAGTATCAACTTCTAAATTCATCATAGTTGTTTTGAAAGACTTCAGAAAGATTAGCTGGCTCGACATCTGGTTTGTCATACAGAGTGATGCCAACAGTGCAGGTTCAATTCCCATAATGGCTAACGTTACCATGAAGGATTCTTCTTCTCATTGTCTCCCCTCGCCTGAGATGTGTTGATCCTCAGGTTAAACCCCCTCCAATTATCTCTGCCTATCTAATGGCAGAACAGTTCAATAGTCTGCTGTTTTACAAGCAAAGACACAAAGAGGAACGGTGTATTGGATTATGTCAATGACACTGTGTTGTATGAGAATGGGAGGCAGTGCAGTTAGCATTTGAAGACTCAAGTCAAAAAATTATGAAGGCAAGGATGATAGTTACAGCTGATGGGCAAAGGTAGGGAACATTACAAAGGCGGAAGCAATTAGTCTTTGTGACGGAGAAAATAGAGACCAGGTGTTCAAAGTTGAATTGCCGACTGATTCAGCCAAAAAGATTGGCCAGGGAAAGGAGTAAAGTCAATATTGAGTGTTTATGACAGGAGCTGAAGAAACAAGTTATTGACATTTCTATTGCTTAACTGTTGGTAAAGATTTTAACAACATAGGAACACTTGAATTGAGGGACATGCCAGAGAGGTTGAGAATGTTATCACTAGTATACATGTGGAAATTGATCCAATTGTCGAGAATAAAATGTTCACGAGACATGAAATGAAAGTCTATTTGATGGATATGTGTAAAGCTCTCGGCACTGACAAGTGTTTGATATAACATTGTTTATTCTGGCTTCTGTTCATTACCATCTATAGTAATGCAAACAAAGAAGTTACTATGGGAAGGTTTAATTTGCTTAAACCACTTCCAAATGTAGCTTCCTTTCTTTTATAAATGAGGTGCATGCCCCTAGAACCTGACATGTTGCTATATAGTCCCTGACAGCATCCAATGTTTCTATGTATTCTCAAGTAGGGAATAAATCATATCTATTTGAGGAGAAATGCCCTTCTGCTGAACCATCACCTCAGAGTCACGACAGTTCTGACTATACCAACCTGATATTTCAGTCCTGCTGTAGTCGTACATTTGGCATGTCAGACTGAAATTGGCAAATTAGTGCTAATCAGTGTCAAATTTCACAATGTGTTTATATCTTGTCTCCTAAACTCGATTTAGACTGTCAAAACAGATTTTGCATTTGAATTTTCAATACTGATCAGACATATCTCCTCTCAAGAGGAAAGTTTTATTAAGCCTAAGCAAGATTTAAGCCATTGTCTAACTAAACAGATAAGAACATGCAGTTATTTGTTAAAGATTTGCATAGTAAATATCTTTGTCTGCACTGGCTATTGACTGCTCTTTGTATTGTAGCATGCAACAGAACAGGATCACCGAATTGTGCAGAAAGAGGCCATTCAGTCCATCGTGCAATGCACTGGCTATCTGAACATATTGGCTTAAAGTCATAGAATCATAAAGTTTGCAGCACAAAAAGAGACCCTTTAACCTATCATCAAGCACCTTGCATGGTATTTCAAGTGATTATCTAAAGAATTCTTCAATATTGTGATGGTTCCCACTTTTACTACCATTTCAGGCAATAAATTCCAGATTTCCACCACCCTCTAGATGAAATAAAATCATTTAATCCCCTCTAATTACTCTGCCCTTAAAACTGTGCCACACACCCCAATCTACCCCAGTTACTGACTCCTCTAATAAGGGGAAAAGCTTTTCTCCTAGCTACTCTATCTGTGCCCCTCACAACTTTGTATGTCTCAATCAGGTTCCTCCTCTGCCTTCTCTGCTTGAAAGAAAACAACGCTAGCCCATGTGTTATGAAGATGTGGGTGTACCTTTAAGAGAGTGAAGGACTTGGCAAGTAAACCGAGTGCTGGAGAATTTACAAAGTAACACTTGATTAAGAACAAACAGCACTCGCTGAATTGCTATGAGACAAAACCACAAATTTGAATTCAGCCAATCAGTTTAAAAAATATACCCCGAAAAATGAAAAAAACTCCAATCCAATTTGAATTGAGTATATTGACAATCTTAAAAGCCAATGACACAATCCAATGCTTTTGCGTTTGGGGTATAAGTCTGAGGAAAATTAAACAGTAGAGAGTAGCCCTGCCAAGCCCAGCATATAATAGACTGCCTGAAAAATAGCTCTCTTAAAAGTACCTTTTCGATCAGTAACCTGTGACGCAGAAATGCCTAAGAAGAAAAAAGGAAGATACAGGATTCCGAATAGAAGAACAAAAGCTGCCTGGTTTTGAGGTAAGAAGTGTGTTTTTTGTAAATCATAATCAGAAGTTTTATCAGACTAGTGTTATAGAAGGGAAGGTAAAAGATAAGTTAGAGGAAGGACTTGTAAATAGTGGTTAGTTAAGTATTCTCGTTATACTTTAAGAAATAAAGTTGTTAATTTTTACTTTAAATAGTTCTTGGCCACTCGGATTTTTACAGATTACTGCATGGGTTAAATCTTTTCTGTGTTTCTGGTTTACATTAAGCAAGAGGGTTTACCCTCTGTCATAACATGTCATCCCTTTTCATAGCTGAAACAGTCCAGCCCTGACAACATCCTGGTGAATCTCATCTGCACCCTCTATAGTTATTTTTTATTCATTCATGGGTCATGGGCATTGCTGGCTGGGTCAGTAGTTATTGCCCATCCCTAGATGCGAAGGTGATGGTGAGCTGCCTTCTTGAATCATTGCAGTCCACTTGCTGTAGGTGGACCCACAGTGCCATTAAGTAGGAAATTCCAGATTTTTTACTCAGTGATACATTGATACATTTCCATGTCAAGATAGTGAGTTGTTTGGAGGAGAACTTGCTGGCAGTCGTGGTATCACAATGTATCTGTTGCTCTTGTCCTTCTAGATGGTGGCAATCATGGGTTTGGACAATGGTGGACAATAGAACATCAAAATGAGCCTTATGTCATCTTTTCTCAGTAGCTGATGCCGAAGATATAACTGAGGTCAATATTGCCAAAATATAGTTAAATTGTCAAATAATGGTCAAACAGTGTGCTATTTAGTACATACAAAAGAAAGTTTGAAGAGGTTGAGCCCAATTGAATCTTCACCCAAGGTGGGTACTTTCAACTTATTTCAAATGTGTGAAAGGGATAGCAAACAGCGCCTCTTTTGACATTTCTCCAAATTTTCAATTCCCATTGTAGTATGTGAAAATCAAAATCATGCGAAATGCAGCATGGGCTTCCAGGTGGCTACCAACTAGTACCAAACTATGGTAGTACACAATTGAATTACTCCACGTCTCTCCACACGCTCACTCTATAGTAAATGTGACGAGGAGGTCCTGAATTAAAATAACTACTATGAGGCTGAGTTCATATCTAATTCACTTAACTCAAGTGGACCAAGACCAATTGTAGCTATACCACATCCCAGCTGAAATAAGCTAAGCCAGCGCAAACTTGATGCAAGAAATTCAATTTTTTTTTAATGGAAAGGCCCAAGTATGATGAAATACTCCCCACTTATCTGAATGGGTGCAGCTCCAATATTATTGACACCATCCAGGACAAAGCAACCAGCTTTATTGGAACCACATCCACAAATACTCCCTCCATGACCAATGGCAGCAGCAGTAATGCACAATGCATCCATAATAAAAGCAAAATACTGTATGCTTGCATTCTGAAATAAGAACAGCAAGTGTCAGAGAAACTCAGCATATCTGGTAGCTTCTGGAAGTGTTAGAATGTATTATAAACCCCAGTCACCGGGCAATTGTAGAACAGATATGAGGTCAATTCTCTAAGGCATGTAAAAATGTTTTTAAAAATCACTTATGAGACATGGGTATCGCTGGGTGGGCCAGCATTTATTGCCCATCCCTAGCTGACTTTGAGCAGATGGTGGTGAGCTGTCTTCTTAGAGTGCTGCAGTCCATGTGCTGCAGGCAAACCCACAATGCCCTTAGGGAGGGAGTTCCAGGATTTGAGCCAGTGACAGCGAACGAATGGCGACATATTTCCAAGTCAGGATAGTCAGTGGCTTAAAAGGAAATTTGCAGGTAGTAGTGTTCTCATGTATTTGATGCCGTTGTCCTTCAAATTGTAGTGGTTGTGAATATGAAAGGTGTTGTCTAAGGATTTTTGATAAACATCTTCAGTGCATTTTTTAAACAGAACACACTTCTGCCACTATGTGCTAATGTTCGAGGGAGTGGATGCTATGGATGTGTTACCAGGCAAGCGGACTGCGTGGTCCTGGATGGTGTCAAGCTTCTTCAGTGCTGTTGGAGCTGTATTCATCCAGGCAAGCATTCCAACATACTCCTGACTTGTGTCTGGTCAATGCTGGACAAGCCTTGGGTAGTCAGGAGATGACCTACCTGCCACAGTATTCCTAGCCTCTGACCTGTTCTTGTAGTTATGGTGTTATGTGGTGAGTTCATTTGAATTTCTGGTCAATAGTAACTCCCAAGATATTGATAATAGGGGAATTCAGTAATGGTAACACCATGGAATATCAAAGACCATAAGACCATAAGACATAGGAGTGGAAGTAAGGCCATTCGGCCCTTCGAGTCCACTCCGCCATTCAATCATGGCTGATGCGCATTTCAGCTCCACTTACCAGCGTTCTCCCCGTAGCCCTTAATTCCTCTAGACAACAAGAATCTATCAATCTCGGCCTTGAAGACATTTAGCGTCCCGGCTTCCACTGCACTCCGTGGCAATGAATTCCACAGGCCCACCACTCTCTGGCTGAAGAAATGTCTCCGCATTTCTGTTCTGAAATGACCCCCTCTAATTCTAAGGCTGTGTCCACGGGTCCTAGTCTCCTCGTTTAACTGAAACAATTTCCTAGCATCCACCTTTTCCAAGCCATGTATTATTTTGTATGTCTCTATTAAGTCTCCCCTTAATCTTCTAAACTCCAACGAATACAATCCCAGTATCCTCAGCCGTTCCTCATATGTTAGACCTGTCATTCCAGGGATCATCCGTGTGAATCTCTGCTGGACACGTTCCAGTGCCAGTATGTCCTTCCTGAGGTGTGGGGACCAAAACTGGACACAGTACTCCAAATGGGGCCTAACCAGAGCTTTATAAATTCTTAGGAGGACATCTCTGCTTTTATATTCCAACCCTCTTGAGATAAGAGACAACATTGCATTCGCTTTCTTAATCACGGACTCAACCTGCATGTTTACCTTTAGAGAATCCTCAACTAGCACTCCCAGATCCCTTTGTGCTTTGGCTTTATTAATTTTCTCACCATTTAGAAAGTAGTCTATGCTTTTATTCTTTTTGCCAAAGTGCAAGACCTCGCACTTGCTCACGTTAAATTCCATCAGCCATTTCCTGGACCACTCTCCCAACCTGTCTAGATCCTTCTGTAGCCTCCCCACTTCCTCAGTACTACCTGCCTGTCCACCTAACTTCGTATCATCGGCAAACTTCGCTAGAATGCCCCCGGTTCCCTCATCCAAATCATTAATATATAATGCGAACAGCTGTGGCCCCAGCACCGAACCCTGCGGGACACCGCTCGTCACCGGCTGCCATTCTGAAAAAGAACCTTTTATCCCAACTCTCTGCCTTCTGTTAGACAGCCAATCCTCAATCCATCCCAGCAGCTCACCTCGAACACCATGGGCCCTCACCTTGCTCAGCAGCCTCCCGTGTGGCACCTTATCAAAGGCCTTTTGAAAGTCTAGATAGACCACATCCACTGGGTTTCCCTGGTCTAACCTACTTGTTACCTCTTCAAAAAATTCCAACAGGTTTGTCAGGCATGACCTCCCTTTACTAAATCCATGTTGACTTGTTCTAATCAGACTCTGCTCTTCCAAGAATTTAGAAACCTCATCCTTAATGATGGATTCTAGAATTTTACCAACAACCGAGGTTAAGCTGATTGGCCTATAATTTTCCATCTTTTGCCTTGATCCTTTCTTGAACAAGGGGGTTACAACAGCCATCTTCCAATCATCCGGGACCTTTCCTGACTCCAGTGACTCTTGAAAGATCTCAACCAATGCCTCTGCTATTTCCTCAGCCACCTCTCTCAGAACTCTAGGGTGTATCCCATCGGGGCCAGGAGATTTATCAATTTTAAGACTTTTTAACTTTTCTAGCACTATCTCTTTCGTAATGGCAACCATACTCAACTCAGCCCCGTGACACCCTTTAATTTTTGGGATATTACTCATGTCTTACACTGTGAAGACTGACGCAAAGTACTTGTTAAGTTCTCCTGCTATTTCCTTATCTCCCATCACTAGGCTTCCTGCATCAGTTTGAAGTGGCCCAATGTCTACTTTTGCCTGTCGTTTGTTTCTTATGTACTGAAAGAAACTTTTACTATTATTTCTAATATTACTGGCTAGCCTACCTTCATATTTGATCCTCTCCTTTCTTATTACACTCTTTGTTATCCTCTGTTTGCTTTTGTATCCTTCCCAATCTTCTGATTTCCCACTGTTCTTAGCCACTTTATAGGATCTCTCTTTTTCTTTAATACATTTCCTGACTTCCTTTGTCAGCCAAGGTTGTCTAATCCCCCCGGTTAATCTTTCTTTTCTTGCGAATGAACCTCTGTACAGTGTCCTCAATTATACCTACAAACTCCTGCCATTTTTGCTCTGCTGTCTTCCCGGTTAGCCTCTGCTTCCAGTCTATTTTAGTCAGTTCCTCTCTCATGCCCTCATAATTACCTTTATTCAACTGTAACACCATTACATCCGATTTTGCCTTCTCCCTTTCAAACTCCAGACTGAACTCTATCATATTATGGTCGCTACTTCCTAAGGGTTCCCTTACTTTAAGATCTTTTATAGAGTCTGGTTCATTGCAAAGCACTAGGTCCAGAATAGCCTGCTGTCTTGTGGGCTCCATGACAAGCTGTTCCAAAAAGCCATCCTGTAAGCATTCCATGAATTCCCTTTCTTTAGATCAAAGTTGTAATAGTTAGATTATGTCTTAATGAAGGGTGATCATTGTCTGATACTTGTGTGACATGAATGTTATTTGCCACGTGTCAACCTAATCCAGATCTTACTGCATTTGAGCATGGGTTGTTTTGTTATCTGAGGATTCACAAATGGTGCTGAACATTGATAATTGCATAACGAACATCCCTACTTCTGAACTTAGTATGAAGAACAGGTCATTGATGAAGCAGGTAAAGATGTTTGATTGGAGGTGGTTGTTTGAAGGGAAAATCTACATCGTATATGTAAGAGCATTTCAAACAACAGTTGATAAGAGTTCAGGAGCAACATGTTCCTGCAAGAATAAAGGATAGGTATGGCAAGTTACATGAACCTGGATGATCAGGGATGTTATGATCTTGGTCAAAAAGAAAAAGGAAGCATGCGTAAGGTTTAGGAGGATGGGAACTGTCAAAACCCTTGAAGTATATAAGGAAAGAAGGAAAGAATGAAGAATTAGAAGAGCTAAAAGGGGTCACAAAACGTCATTTGCAATAGGGTTAACAAGAATCCCAAGGATTTTTATACATTTATAAAAAGCAAAAGGCTAGCCAGGGAAAGGGTTGGCCCACTCAACGATAAAAGAGGGAATCTATGGAGGAGCCAGAAGAGGTAGGTAAAGTCCTAAATGAATACTTTGTATAGATATTCACCAAAGAGAAGGAATTGGTGGAGGATGATCTCAGGGAAGGGAGTATCAAATTTCTAAGCCAGATTGCTATTAAAAAGGAAGAGGTGTTGTACTTCTTAAAAAGTATTAAAGTAGGTAAATCCCCGGGTCCTGATGGGATCTATCCCAGAATATTGAGGGAGGCAAGAGAAAAAACATTGCTGGAGCATTGATGGAAATCTTTTGTATCCTCTTTTGCCACAGATAAGGTCCCAGAGGACTGGAGAATAGCCAATGTTGTCCTATTGTTTAAGAGTGGTATCAGGGAGAATCCAGGAAATGACAGGTCTTTGAGCTGTACATCGATGGTAGGATAATTATTGGAAAAGATATTCAGGGACAAGATCTATAAGTGTTTAGAAACAAATGGACTTATTTGCAATAGACAGCATGGTTTTGTGTGGGGGAGGTTGTGCCTCACTAATTTGATCAACTTTTTTGAGAAGTTGATGAAGATGATTGTTGAGGGAAAAGCAGTTGATGTTGCCTGGAAGGACTTCAATAAAGCCTTTGAACAAGGCCCCTCATGGCAGTCTGGTACAAAAGGTGAAGTCACATGGTTTCAGGGTGAACTGGCAAGATGAATACAGATCTGGCTTAATCATAAGAGACAGAGGGTAGCAGTGGAAAGATGCTTTTCAGAATGGAGGGTTGTGAATAGTAGAGTTGCACAGGAATCAGTGCTAGGACCTTTGCTGTTTATGGTCTACATAAATGATTTGTAGGAAAACATGGCTGGTCTCATTAGAAAGTTTGTGGATGATACAAAGATTGGTGGAGTTGCAGGTAGTGAGGAGGATTGTTGGAGGATATAGGTCAGTTGGAGGTACGGGCAGAAAAGTAGCAGATAAAGTTTAATCCGGACAAATGTGAGTTGATGTATTTTGGAAGGTCAAGTGCAGGTGGAAATTATACAGCAAAAGGCAGAACACTTAAGAGTATTAGTATGCAGAGGGATCTGGGTGTGCAGTTCCACAGACCACTGAAAGTGGCACAGCAGGTCGATAAGGTTGTTAAAAAGACCTATGGCATGCTTGCCTTCATTGGAGGGGCATTGAATATAAGGATTGGCAAGTTACACTGTAGCTTTATGGAACTTTAGTTAGACTACACTTGGAATATTGCATACATTTCTGGTCACCACACAATCAGAAGGATATGAATGTTTTGGAGAGGGTACAGAAAACATTTACCAGATGTTGGCTGGTATGGGGGATTTAGCAAGGAAGAAAAGTTAGATAGATTGTGTTTGTTTTCACTAGAACGCAGGACGTTGAGGACCGCCATCGTAGAAGTTTATAAGATTGTGAATGGTATGGATAGACTGGAAAGTATGAGGCTTTTCCCAGGATGAAGGAGTCAATTATTAGGGGACACAGGTTCAAGATGTGGGATGGGGAAGTTTAAGAGAGATATGTGAGGCATGTTTTTGGTTTGGTGAGTGCCTGGAACACACTGCCAGAGGAGGTGGTGGAAGCAGATACAATAGCAGCATTCAAGAAGCACTGCTGGACCTAAGTCTGGGCAATGAAGCTGCACAGATGTTTGAGATAGCAATGGAGCAGCATTTTAGTGATATTGACCACAGTGTTGCATGGCAAAGGAGAAAGATGGTCCTGCAAAAATATGTTTTGGGTTGGGGTAAGGCAGATTTTATTGAACTAAGGTAGAATCTGCCAAAATAGACTGGAAATAGCTGGTTCAGGGTAATGTTTCTGGACCCCGTAATGTTCCTGATATTCATAAATGATGTAGATGAGAATGTGAGTGTGGGCGAGAATGATAACTGAGATTGCAAATGACACAACAATTGGCCAGGTAGTTAACAGTGAAGGGGAAGTCTTAGGCTGCAGGAATATATAAACTTATTGGTCAGATGGGCAGAGCAGTGATAGTTGGAATCGAACCCTAAAAACTGCAAGGTCATGCAATTTGGAAGACTTAACAAAACAAGGGAGTTCTCAATGCGCAGCAGAACACTTGGAAGCTCAGAGGAAAACAGGGATCCTGGGGATCTTGTCCACAAATCTCTGAAGGTGGCTGGAAAGGTTAATAGGGCAGTTACAAAGATATACAGGACACTAGTGTTAATTAGTCGAGGCATCGGTTATAACAGCGGGGAGGTTATGCTGGGGCTGGACAGAACTTTGGTTAGACTACAGCTTGAACACAGTATACACCTCTGGTCACTGCACTGTAGGAAAAATGTGCTTGCACTGCACAGGGTGCAAAGGAGATTCACCAGAATGTTGTTTGGAATGAAGCATTTTAGCTCTGAAGAGAGGCTGCATAGGCTTGAGTTATTTTCTTTGAAGTAGAGAAGGTTGAAGTAGAGCCTGACTGGGATGTATAAGATAATGAGATAAAATGGACAGGGTGAATAGCAAAAACAGAAATTGCTGGAAAAGCCCAGCAGGTTTGGCAGCATCTGTGGAGAGAAATCTGTTTTGAGTCGAGTGACCTTCCTCAGAATGCAATGAATAGAAGGCAGCTGTTCCCCTTGTTGAAAAATCTTTTAAAGTGAAAAGCAAGAGGTTTAGAAGGGATTGGGTGAATTTTCCTTTTCAGCCAGAGGGTGATGGGGGTCTAGAATGCATTATGTGGGAGGGTAGTTGAGTCAAGTAAAAAGTACTTGGATGAACATAACATAACATTCCAGGCTGTGGGCCGAATGCAGAAAAGTCAGATTTGTGTAAGTAGTAGTGTATTTTTGATGGTACAGATTTGATGGTCTGAATGATCTCTTCAGCACTATATGATTCTCTGATTCTTCTGTGGTGAGAGAAATAAGGTTAATGTTTTTTGAGTTCAGTATGATTCTTCTTCAAAATCACAAGGAGCTGGAAAATTGCAATTTTTTAAAAAGTTGTTGACAGCGGGAAGGGAGAAACAAGTGGAACAGATAGTGAGAGAGACCAATGCAAAATGCAAAGACAGTGACCATGGTGATAAAGGAGGGACAGAGGTGTAAAATAGGTGTAAATGTTAGATGTGAAAGTGAGAAAATAGGATGACTCTGCTGAGAACCAAGCCAACAAGAAGCAAAATGAAGTCATAGTCTAAAATTGTGGAACTCAATATTGAGTCCGAGAAGCTATAAGGCACCTCAGCAGAAAATAAGGATTTGTTCTTCCAGCTTGCAGTGAGTTTCATTTGATCATGTAACAGGCCAAAAACATCATATTGAAGTTTTCCATTTCAATAAAACACCTTTCTGCCACACTAATATTTCAATTTCCTTTACAGTGTGAAGAAAATGGGATATTATGAAGGAAAACATGAACTTATCCACTTTGGTAGGAAGAACAGATGCGTAAAGTATTTCTTAATTAGTTAAAGGTTGCACTGTCTGGTAAGGGACCTGGATGTCCTCATCAATAAGTCACTGAAGGCTAACATGAAGGTACTGGATAGTACATAGGCTGTGGGCCCTAACAAAACTCTGGCAATAGTACTGAAGATTTCTACTCCAGAAATTGTCGCTCCCCAGCTAAACTGTTCCAGTAAAGTTACAACACTGGCATCTACCCAGCAATATGGGAAATTGCCTAGGTATGTCCTGTACAAAAAACAAGTTGGTCAAATCCAACCCATCAGTCTAGTCTCCTGACTTTATTACAGCCTTGGTTCAAACATGGACAAAAGAGCTGAATTCCAGAGATGAGGTGAGAGTGACATCAAGGACACAATTGTCAAGTGTGGCACCAAGGAGCCGTAGGAAAACTGGACTCAATTTATATCAGGCAGCAAACTCTCCACTTTTTGGAGTCATAGGTGGCACATAGGAAGATGGTTGTAGTTATTGGAGGTCAGTCATCTCAGCTCCAGGACATATCTGTAGGCATTCCTCCGGGTAGTGTCCTAGAACCACTATCTTCAGCTGCTTCACCAATGACCATCTCTCCACCCTAAGATCAGAAGTGGAAACGTTTGCCAATGACTGCAAAATGTTCAACATCATTTGTGACTCCTCAAATACTGAAGCAGTCCATGTTCAAATGCAACAAGACCTGGACAACATCCAGGCTTGGGCTGACAAGTGGCAAGTAAAATTTACATCACACAAATGTCAGGCAATGGCCATTTGCAATAAGAGTCAATCTAACCACCATCTCTTGACATTCAATGGTGTTATTCACAATGTTGATTTCTTTTAAAAAACAAGCTAATAGGAAGACTAATGAAATGGTAGCCTTTATTGCAAGGGTATTTGAATACAAGAATAAAGAAGACTTGCCTGAGTGGTATAGGAGCTTGGTTAGGCCACAGCTGGCATACTGCAAGCAATTTTGGTCTCCTTATCTCAAGAAAGATATTATTGCCACTGAGGGAGCTCAACAAAAGTTCATCGGACTGGTTCCCGGGATAGCGGGACTGTCTTATGAAGCAAGATTGGGCAAACAGGTTTTGTATTCTCCAGAGTTTCGAAGAATAACAGATGATCTCATTGAAACCTACAAATACTTAATATAATGGACAGGCAGATGTAGCTAAGATAGTTTCACAATCTGGGAGTCGAGAACCAGCAGCACAATTTAAAAAAAAGGGGACCAAGATGAGGAGAATTTTTTTTTCTCAGAACCTTGGGAATGCTCTCCCTTAGCAGACACTCAATCATGAATTATGTTTAAAGTAGAGATTGGTAAATCTTTTGATTATCAGTGGCATAAAGGGTTATGGGGTAATGGCAAATCGGTAAATGGCATTGAAGTGTTCGATGTGCCATGATTGAATTAAAATAGCAAAGCAGGCTGATGGGTTGAATGGCCTCCTCCTGTTCTTATGTTCCTAAAACCTCTGCTAATCTTGCATACACTCTGCCTTAATCAGTCTGATCTAAGGAGGGAATTCCCAGCTGCTCTAATGTCTCATGTAACTGAAGTTCCAATTACCTGTCACCCTTCTTGTTAATCTCCGGATCCTCTCAAGGTCTTGACATTTGGTCTGGTGTATGGGGTCCAGAATTGGATTCCATCAGTGGCCTAATGAGAAATTTATGAAGGCTTATCAAAACTTTAATAAACTAACAGATAAAAGAACGGAAGGGTTATACAGCTGACTAATGATTTTTTTTCCATCATAAGCTTAATAACTTGTGCATCACCATTCTCTAAAATATTCTTAATATGTACAAGGAACTAGAATTCCAGCCCTTTAGCACAGACAAGATACAAGGAACAGACACTGATCCTTGCAATGTCTGCTTCTTGTAAGCAGCTTAGACAAGCTTCGACTATTTCTCATTAAAAGTGCTTTGACTTTGAAACATTGTTACAGGCAAGTGACATCACTTTTTGGGAAAAAAAACACTTTGTTTTTCACGAAGACCTGCTCTGGCACAATTTGCTTCTATGAGCATCACTTAAGTCCCACAGCATGCATGTCACAGTAGCTTCAATTATGAGCCTGTGATGACTGCTGAGGTCCCTGCATGCAGCTTCTCGTTCATTAAATTTTGCAGCTGAATAAGTCGCCTGCTTTTTCGCCCC
Source organism: Chiloscyllium plagiosum (assembly GCF_037043375.1). NCBI lineage: Eukaryota > Metazoa > Chordata > Chondrichthyes > Orectolobiformes > Hemiscylliidae > Chiloscyllium > Chiloscyllium plagiosum. Next base: position 119,522,740 of record NW_028270142.1, on the reverse strand, counting down.
AATATCACCCCCATCCCGCAACCCCCCCCCCCATATCTTCTATTAGTCTTGCTTCCAATGAATCATGCTGACCCGACATACTCAGTGCTCTGCACCTGCTCACAGCTATTAGTGAAGTCACTGAAATGGTAAATAAAGCCAGTGAGCATGGGAATTTGGTGGTGATTTCCTCTGCTCTCACTCTCTCCGCACTTTTAAGCAGATCACACCTTCTATTCCTTATGCTCCCTCTTGCAGCAAATGCTATCACCAAAACCTGTGCAGCAATTTAAAAAAAAATTAAACCAGTCACTGTGTCCTCATAATCCTGCTTTATGAGAAGAAAATATCTTCAATCCTAGTTATGCCGTGAAATGGAAAAAGAAAGCGTAAATTGTTTCTTAATTTTTTATGTTCTTTTGTTGAATTTTCATCGTCATCTTAAGACTGTTGAAGTGAGGGAACAACCAAGCAAATGCATTTCTTGAAGTTTTTCTGCACATATTTATGACAAATGTTATCGAAGCCCAAGGACAGATGGCAGTCACCTTTTGCAAAAACAAGCAACAAATGTCAAAGTAAAATTCAACCAGGAGTAGGCAGTTCATGCTTGAGTTCTAATATTTTGATTTATTGCTGATGAAAATCCATTAAAATATCTGAAAATTTTAGTAAGCATAAAAAGGTTTTTTTAACCAAAAAAACCTTCCATTTTGTTTTCAATAAAATTCTGAAAGAAAATGATGACCTTCTGATGACCATTATCAAACGCCGCCCCAGGTTGCAAATGTCCTTTCAGGAAGGAAATCCACCATTCTTATGTAGCACAAATGTGACTCCAAATCTACAAAAAGGTCAATTCTTAATTGACCCCTGAGTAATTAAGGATGGGCAATAAACATTGGCCTATTCAGTGATGCCTACATCTCAGGAATAAATTTAAATACTTCACTCTTCCTGCTCCAGTAAGCTGAGAACTGACGCTGAGGGGTGACCTCACAGAGGTTTATAAAATCATGAAGGGCATTGATAGGGTCAATAGACAAGGTCTTTTCCCTGGGTTGGGGGAGTCCAGAATGAGACGACATAAGTTTAGAGTGAGAGGGGAAAGATTTAAAAGAGACCTAAGGGACAACTTTTTCACACAGAGGGTGGTACGTGTATGGAATGAGCTGCCAGAAGAAATGGTGGAGGCTGGTACAATTACAACATTTAAGAGGCATCTGGATGGGTATATGAATAGGAAGGGTTTCGAGGGATATGAACCAAGTGCTGGCAAACAGGACTAGATTAATTTATGATGTCTGGTCGGCATGGGCGAGTTGGACTGAAGGGTCTGTTTCCATGCTTTACATCTCTATGAAATCCAATTACCACTCTAACTGTGATGAACACACTGCAAATGTTTGAACACTTTTGCTGAAGGATGGTATATACTCCAGACCGATAGTTACATGACACCATGACATGTGACATTCTGGTATAAAGGTACCTGCCTCATCTTCATTTACCGACTCTGTGTCATGTAAGCAATGTTGTCATTTACTATGTACATGCACCATGTATAGTAACATGGGTCAACACAGAATTCAAATTGCCTGCACCAGTCTATGGTATTTATTAATAGACGTCACATCATCTGTCTCATTGGAACTTGGCTCTTTGTGGTACATTCTGGATCCGTGGTGCTGGAAGAGCACAACAGTTCAGGCAGCATCCAACAAGCAGCGAAATCGACGTTTCGGGCAAAAGCCCTTCATCAGGAAGTTGTAGAGAGAGGAGGAAAACTTCTTCAAGGCAGGCATCCTTGCAAGAGGATTCGCAGTAGGGTTAAAATCAACGAGGTAAAAACAATGACTGCAGATGCTGGAAACCAGATTCTGGATCAGTGGTGCTGGAAGAGCACAGCAGTTCAGGCAGCATCCGAGGAGCAGCAAAATCGACGTTTCGGGCAAAAGCCTCGTTTTTTCCTCGTTTTTACCTCTTTGTGGTACATGTTTCATTGACTAACCTTTAGAGAATATAACAACATTATCATGGTGTCAGCAAGTGGACTCTAAAACCTAAATCTGACCACTAGTTTGTAGCAATATTTGGAGCAGTAACGGCAAATAAGTTGATAACAGTGTTTACTTGCAAAACGTGTTTTCCCAACAGTTATCCATCAATCCGTCTGAGTTCAGAGCCGATATTTCAACTACAACTAAAACTAAAGTGCTAAAACTAAACCAAAGGCAACTAATCTCTACCTTAGAAGTACAGTATTTCTATTTCATCTTGCTCTTTCTAAAAAGATGCTGCTTTCAAACACAATTTATTTTTTAAAAAGGCAATTCAGATGTACTGAAGGACAATCCCAACCTTAAGAAAAGAGCAACAATATTTGAAGAGATTTAAAGTCCTACCTGTGTTCAGATGTTGGCCATTTCTGCTATTTTCTTATTCTAAGTCAGCATACAAATAAAGAAAAAGCAAAACAGAATCAGTTCCTTTCTTGGCACATGTATCATTTTGGAAGGAACCTGGTGCTACAAATGAGCAAATCTTTAAAAGGACAACTACGCACAGTTTAATTAGAGAGCAGAGAAGCTGACAAAAATGGAGAATATGCAGATACCTGTACTGGAACTTTGAAGATCCAAAATATGGCAAGCAAGTGTATAACCATGGATTAGCATTTCATTGCCATTTTGTCAGAACCTCAGTTAATTAAAGAAAGAATCAATCATTATGGATCAGTAGATAACTAACAAAGAAAGATCAGCAGACAAACTCCTTCTTGCTTTGTGCACTGAAGGGTTAAGAAGTCAGTATTCCAAACAATGACTGCAAAGGCTCTGATAGCATCTTTCAGACATTAGATACCATCCTAAAGTTTGAGCCAATTTCAGGATACACAGGCTTGAGTTTATGTCGTACTGCGAAGGGCCATGTGACACAACAAACCAGTTGATAGGCAGATGTCAAAGAAAGATATAGAATGTGATTTTTCTCTGAAGCTAATTGAGCTGAAAAAATATGGAACTGGCCATTGTCTATGTGCCTATCAGATCCTTTAAAAAGACACTTCTGTACATTGTTGTTTTGTTCATAGAAGGACACAACTTCAAAGCAACTATACAAAGCCAGCAGCAGGTACAAGTGCTTCATGCTGGAGCTACTATTGTAGCCATCAGCAGGTTCAGTAGATAATCTAATTAACATAAGTGTTGTCCCTTTTCTCACCAATCAAAACAGTGGCCAGTATTTTGAGATGTATATGTTATTTTTTACAAGAGGACATTGGGCTATAATGTTTGGGAAGTTCAATCTCCCAGAGAAACCCAGAATACAATGTTCTACAACAGAATACGAAAAAGACCCAACTAATGGCATAGACACTTTCAAAGTTCTGTCCATGATACAGCATCATGTCAATGAAGCGCAAGAGATAACCATAAAATTACAGACTCCAGTCAGACAATACTTATGCTCAATTTGACATACCGTACGGATGCGTTCAGAAAAGCTAAAGTTTTTACTTCCATCCAAATGATATTCCCAAAAAGAAATGGACAACATGCACAATATGCCAAAATTGACACTGGTGTGAGGATAAATATCATCCCTTTATGCATCTTACATAAAATATTCTAAGAAACAGTATGGCACAGTCCATACAAAATAAGCCAACTACTTACAATGGTGTGCAACATTCCACATTTTGACTGAAACTACTTTAAAAATCAACGTGGATCCTTGGGATAAACACCTGAAACCTTTGACATTGGCAGAACAGATGGAGCAGCTATTATGCGTCTGCCAGCATGCAGAGATTTGGATATTCTTACAGTCCACAAGGAGAACACCTGTCAGTTTTAGCAGTAAAGGTTCCAGACAGCTACATCATTCTCATGTATTTTAGTCACAGCCAAGAAGAACAGGTTAAACAAGTTACATCAAATATGACCAGCTGCAACATTTCAAAAGGACATCATTGTTGGTGGCCTGAACACATCAGGCAGGTCCCCAGACCAATACATTCATTCTGATCATTCAGGAACAAACCAAGATTCTCCAGTAATGTAATCTTCAAAGGCAGAAATGTGATAAATTCACAAGCTTGACATCAATACACACTGGACAACTAGTCACATGGACAACATCTCTTATGAATCTCTCCAATTAGACACTACTGGAGTTAAAGTAGCCTGTTCCCAGGTAGATTCACACAGTTCTTCTCCCTCATACACTCACCACTCAATCAAGTCCACACAATGCATTGTGAGAGAAACAGGACAGAATGGTACAAAAGCATGATCAATGAACATGCTGATTGTTATCCCAACTTAAAAACTGACAAAGAATACAAGTGCAACATTTTCATGTGAACACAAGAGTTTGTCAAAAGATACAATGCTGTTGTGTGGAGCCCAGGTAAAATGACACCAAATAACCCCACTGCCCTGTGGCTGACCACTTCAACTCCCCCTCCCACTCCTCCATGGACATGCAAGCCCTGGGCCTCCTCTATCGCCAAATTAAAGCCGCCTAACAATTGGAGAAAGAACATCTCACAGCATCAACATCAACGTTATTAGATTCCAAATCTCCCCAATGCCCAGCTCATCCCAGATCCAACCCTCTAACTCAGCACCGCCCTCTGGACCTGGCCTATCTGCCAATCTTCCATCCCACCTATCAGCTCTACCCTCCCCACCGACCTATCATAATTGTGCCTCACCTGCATCCACCTACTGCCTTCCCACCTATCATCTCTCCAGCCTAACCCCACTCCCCTATTTATCTCTCATCCCCCTTTCCCCTCCACATTCCTGATGAAGGGCTAATGTCTGAAACGCGACTCTCCTGCTCCTCGGATGCTGCCTGATCTGCTGTGCTTTTCTAGTGCCACCCTTTTGACAAATGACACAATTGAAGAATCCAAGTATGGTGAAGAATTGGGCAACTTATCCAAAAGGCACGTCATCAACCACCCATCATACAGAATGGCTAATTAAGATATTAAGTCAGACAGTAACCACACGTCTATGAAATAAGATACAGCATCAGTCCACAATGGCAGACAGCATACCATAGAGTTACACTGTCAAGTTGTGATAAAAGTATGAAGACAAGACCTAGCATAGTTGTACGCTACCTGAATGTATAAAGACGATACATCTATGTGCATCCTTGTACATGTTATCACAAAACGTTTCTCATTCTTTAAAGGGAAAAGGGAATTGTTATATATTAGCATAGATTCCAACCCAGCAGTCCTTTATCTTTATGACAGTAACATGGCATAATGACAGACAGCATTTGAGCTTAAAAGTACCAGGGAACTCTGAAGAAGACTTAAGCCAGACTCAAATCATTACTTTTCTTCTCATTCACAGATAATGTTAGGTGCGTGAGTTCTCCAGCACTTTTTTTTGATTTAACCTATTTTTCTAACCAAACTGTTCAGAGGTGGGACTTGAACCTGGGTCACTTTATCCAGAGGTAGGGACACTACTTCTGTACCACAAGAGGGTCCCCAGCACTTTGTTTTTATAATAGGTAATTTCATTTCAAGGTACGTAGAGAATTTAATTGGGGAATAGAGGTAAGTTTTTCTAAGGTGTGTAACCTTAAAGCTAGAACTTGGATCTTCAATGATTGTATCAGAAGACACTTGTTTGCAACAAAGAGGAAAGGAAATCTCAAACTGTCTGTCACCATCCAAAAGCTTTTGAATCTAAAATTTGAAAATTCAAAACTGAGATGAAATAAACTGTTGTTAGAGATAAGGTTATCAGGAATGTGGAGCAAAAAGTATAGTTACAGTTTATGATCTAACTGAATCATAACAGAGAGACTTGAGGAGCTGATTGGCCTCCTCTTGTTTCGATCTTACATCCAATTGATGAATCCTATTAGTTAAAACAATTCTCAAATGAAGCTTGAACACAGACTGTCACTGAAAGAGGAACATTTTGTTTCACAAATCTGCATTTCTTAAGGGAGTTTTTCCATTCCCACAACACGAAAGCAGATATTTGGATTGCACATATGCTATCAATAACCATTCCAAGGGAAAAAGTGCCCCAGTGGCAGAATGAATACAAAAAGTTACTTCTAAGAACCAAACAAAATAATTTCTGTTAACTCCCATTTGCTAGATAAATGGTGGATAATCGTTAAGCTAATCCATTCAATAGTAGCATGTATCTGGTTAATTTCCAATTTGAGGAAATGTGTATCTGCTGGATTCAGCTGATATTTCTTGATGAGGGATCATTCGCTAAGGACCGGAGAGTAATTCTAGGTCTTTGAGACTGGATCAAAGGAGGATATGAGAGTATAATTAATAAGGAGTCAATATCAATCTATCAATAAATGCTCATTTTCCATATATTATAAGTATTCATATTTCATTTTTTATAACTACAAGAATATACAATGACACCAGTCTCTGCCAGTTCCCCCGATGGTTAAAAATGTAAAGCTTCCAACAGGCATGGTGCAGAGGCATATTCAGTCACAAAAGTCTCCAAATGGTTTCAGTATTCTTGGGAAAGGATGAGAAAGAATCAGACATAGCTCGTACTGATCGTAATGACAAGGCATAAACCTGTCTCACTGAGTGGCATTCCAACAAGATGCAAGATGTTTAACATTATTTGGGACACAGTGGCAATCTTAATTGTCATTCCACCTCACACCCACCCCCACCCCCACCCCCATTGTAAATATTCACTCCCTTCGTCACTGATGTACCATGGCAACAGTATGTATCATCTACCACATGCACATCAGCAACTTATTCTGGCTCCTTTTACAGCACCTTCTTAACCCAAGACCTCAATTACTTTGAAGGATAAAAGGCACAAGGGAGCATCACACCTGCTGTTCCATGCTAAGTCACGCACAATCCTGATTGCAACAATATCACTGTGCCTTTATTGCCACATGGATGAAAAATATCCTGGAACTTCCTCCCAACAGCACTATGGGAGTCACTTTGCCACATGGAGTGCAGTGACTCAATAAGATCCCTTTTCTCAAGGATAATAATGAACAAGTAATAAATGTTTGCTTTATCAATGATGTACATCTAGAAAAAAAAATGGAACATGCTATTCAATGCACGTGGGTGACAGGGCTGGATTACTCCAACTTTAATGCCCACAGAATGTAACGGTGTTCTCACATTTAGTTAAAATGAAGGAAGAAGAATCTGCTGGCTAGATCATTAATGTCATGAATTCTACTACTTCAACTTGTTAAAAATTTGATCTACAGAATTGATTGTTTCCTATGGTGGTTCACATTGAGAAGTTCACAACATATAAGGAGCCCATGTTCTCTATTATATCTTTCTTCAAGCATTCCAAAATCAGTTTCCATGTTCCACTTTCTATTCACAGACGAACATTTCCTGCTTCAATTTTTCTCTACTAATCATTCATGAGCCATTGTCTTCACTGGCTGGGCCAGCATTTATTGACCACCTTTAGTTCCCTTGTGAAGATGCCATGTTGCCTGCTTGAATTGCTGAACACCATTTGGTGTAAGGACCTCCACAATGCTGTTAAGGAAGGAGTTTTAGGATTTTGACCCAGTGTCACTGAAGGAATGGTGATATATTTCCAAGTCAGAATGGTGAGTTCTTTGCAAGACAACTTGCAAGTGGTGGTGTTCCCATGTACATGCTGCCCTTGTCATTCTGGATGGCAGAGGTTGTGTTGTCTAATCATGTAGATGGTACACACTGTTGCTGCTGAACATCAGTGGTGAATGGAGTGAATGTTTTGGATCTGCCACCAATCATGCTGGCTGATTTACCCTGGATAGTGTCAAGTTCTTGTGTGTCACTGGGGTTGTACTCATCCAAGCAAGTGAGCAGTATTCAATCATACCCCTGACTAATATCTTGTAAATGGTGGACACGTTTTGGGGAGTCAGGAGGTGAGTTACTTGATGTAGGAGTTTTAGCCTTTGACCTGTTGTTGTAATCATAGAATTTATATGTGTAGCCCAGTTCAGTTTCTTTTCAATGGTAAACCCTAGGATATTAATAGTGGGGGATTCAGTACTGGCAGGGCTAAATTGAACATCAAGGATTAATAGTTACAATCTCTTTTGTGAGAGATTGTCATTGTTTGGCATTTGTGTAGTGCAAATATTACTTGCCACATGCCAGTCCAAACCTGGATATTGTCCACAATCAACCTACACAACAGCAACATCAAAAACAGAAACTGCTGGAAACGTTGAGCAAGTCTGTCAGCATCTGTGGAGAAAAGTCAGAGTTAACGTTTGAGTTCTGAGGAAAGGTCACTCGATCTGAAATGTTAACTCTGATTTGTCTCCACACATGCTGCCAGACATGCTGACATTTTTCCAGCAGTTCCTGTTTTTGTCTCTGATTTAAAGCATCCGCATTTCTTTTGGTGTTTATTTTGGATATTGTTCAGATCTTGCTGCATCTGGAGTTCACTAATTGTACAGAACCTCATGCAATCATCAGCTAACATCCCCAAATCTCACCTTATGTCAGATCTGAAATGGCACATTTCCGTGTGGCAGTCAGGCAATTAACACATCAGAGCTATCTTACTTAGCTGTTGATCTGATAAAGGAACGCCAAGCACACTATTGTGCAGAGGAAGAGAAAAATTATAGGAAAGGAAAAAGAGAGGGAGTCAGAGTTGGAAAGGAGAAAGAGAGATAGACAGAGTGGGAAAGTTAGTGCTGCTGTCTTTAAAATGAGTCAGAGAGTGAAAAATACAAAGAGGATGAGGCATATTTAATTGAGTTTCAGAAGCGCTGTAGGAGACACACAGTAGCCACTGAAATCTGTACTGAAATAAAACTGGTAAGTGTTATCTAACTTGAATTTACAAAATATTTATTTTATATTCAATGATTTATTTTATCGTTCAAATTATTTCAGCTAGGAACACACAGTACCACAAATGCATGTACAATATTTTCTTTGGGTTAAATAATATCTGAAGAAACCTGACTCTAGCTTTAATTTTGATTCCTATGGGAAACTCTGGTTCACTTCAGAGTTTCTCACTACAGTGAGGACTTATTGTAGTTTGTTTCTCTTTCTAGGTTCTGCCATGAGTCAAGGTGGCCTGGTGAAATCTTTTACTGCTGACCGTTTCCTAGCTGGTTGATGATAATTTGTTCCTGGACCAGTCATACCCTTTGAAACTAGTACAGCACCGTCTGCAACCAAAGACTTTGAGATTAAGACTTTGTGGGCAGTGCAGGCTCAAAAGCTAGTATACTGGTTATAAACTGTTTATTCATTAACAGCTCTTTATGCATACATTGTGTTGCAATGTTCTGGGTAACATAGGTAAAATAACTTTACCCATAAGTTATTCACCTGGAATCTGTCGGCTGACTTCAGCAGAATATGACTTATGTTTCTTAAGACAATATGACAGAATTATATACAGGATTTAATTACATGCAATGTGCTGTGATTTGTGATAAAATTGAATGAGAGATCAGGTGATGCCTATCTCACCAATGAAGCAACTTACTCCATCTTTTAACTATGTCCCAGGTGTCCAAGTAAGATTCTTGTTTGTCAGCGGACATTTGTCTATTAAAGGGGGATTTTTAATTGTTAGCACCTTATTAACAGTAAGTCTTTGCTCATTAATATTTAACTTCTTATGTTACCAAATGTAATGAACAAACTAGGCATCAAGAATTCTTAACATGAACATCAAAACGGGTTCATGATCTCTTAAGTTGAATCTTGGCTGTGTAGAGCCTACATGATGCTCAGCACTAGACACTCATAGCCCTCCTGGACAAAAATTGCCATCTAACATTTGCCAATATGTCATGATGCTCATACCACCCCTCTGATCCACTTGCAGGATTCAGGAAATTGGCCATGTTAAATTGCCCATAGTGTTCAGGGATGTATTGGTTAGGTGCATTAGTCAGGAGTAAATGAAGAGTAATAGGATTGGGGAATGGATCTAGGTGGGTTACTCTTCAGAGGGTCAGTGTGAACTTATTGGGACAAATGGCCTGTTTCCACACTGTAGGGATTCTACGATTCTATGATTCTATGACACACATGAAGTACAGAACTGCACTGCAGGATACACTGGCAGCCAAAATTGAAAAGCTGTTACAAGGTCACTTTGCATGCAGACACAGAAAGCTATCCCAAATTGAAGTGAGCTGCGTCTCAGGGCTGCTCACACACTCAGTACCTACCTACAACTCACAGCACCCATGCCCTGTCAGTTTAATATCTTGGCATTTCAGCCACAGCCAATGCTATTAGTAAGGCCTTATTGATATGCTGTTTTAGATAGACACAGAATCACAAACTGGCTGCTCGTCAGTTGGGATTTGTCCAGAGATGGCAGGGGACTGGAGGGATCGGGAGGAGCATGGTGCATGGGAGAAGGCACTGCTGCATGAGACATCAGGACATCCATCTAACGCAGCATGTACCAGCTGCCAGTTTGGCAAACACACTGCATGTAATTTCAATCAAATGGTCATGGTGGAAACTTGGTGGGGCTAGTCTTCCATTCATGGTCTAGATTAGAGTGGTGCTGGAAAAGCAAGCAGGTCAGGCAGCTTCCGAAGAGCAGGCAAAAGCCCTTAATCAGGAATGAAGCAGGGAGCCTCTGGGGTGGAGAGATAAATGGGAGGGAGGTAGTTTGGCCTAGTCCTCCATTCAGTCAAGGTTGGGGATGAGAGAGGATGGCACTTTCAGTCAGGGATGCTGTCAGTCATAGGCACAGTCCACACACACTTGACCATTTTCATTGCCTGCTTTGACTCTATCACTATCACTGGCATTTCAAGTAAAGGACAGCAGTTAATAAATCTCCTCACCAAATCTGTAGTTTAACTCCTGATGTTATCACAGTCTTAATGGTCTTCTAACTACTATTTATTTGTCAGACTCTGTCTTGTAAATCCTTCCAGTTGCCATTTCATCAGCTTAAGTATGCTCCTCAGTGTTCCCAATTCAGCAACCTCAGTATAAATTAATGTAATGACCCTTTACTTCAAGCCATCATATTGGTGTGTGCTCACTTGGGTGGTGATGCTCACTGTGAATGTAACCATTCTTGTTTTCACCTTTATCATTCAACTTATCCAGGGGATGGGGGGGATTGCATGGTGAAAATTCCAGTCACCAACAAACTGATATATTTTCCTTTAATTACAACACAGACAGCCATATCCATCAGGGACACTCCTGTCATGAATTGGTTGAAGTTTTTATGTTTCCAAGGTGAACTATTTTCACCCTGCAACATATGGTAGACATTAAGAAAAAGAAAAGTCTGTCTGCACCATAGGGTAAGTAGAGATCACTGACAAAAAGGTGTGAAAAAAATCTGTGGAGGTGTAGAGTAAGTGACCTATTAGTTTGATGTGACCTGTTATGAACAACATTTTAATATCTGACTATGGACCATTAATAGATAATTAATGGTGTAGAATGGAAGATTGAGAGGATTAAGGTCACCTTAGCTGAACATTAGGGAGGGCTGTGTAATTAAAGAAGTTTCTCTAACCATAAAGGATAATGTCTTTCATTTCAAATCGACATCCAATCACTAAGCAGTCCTGCTATTTAAGTTTTTGTGACTATGGGCCCGATTTTAGTCCATTCAAAACCCACCATTTGCATACAGTTAAAGTCAGGGTCCATAAAATGGCCATTGAAAGATGGTCATTCTATTTACGCGCCTACGGTGGTTCTTTCAAACAACTGAATAATTATTCTCATTGCCTGCTCTATCCCCACAGAAATATTTATTTTCCTTTTTAAATTTATTTTCTTTACTCTCCCCACATGTCCCACTGCTTCCCTTTTTTTTAACTTCCTGTGCTGAAGGTATTGAATCATATAAATTTCCATAGGTACAATCTCCCTTTTAGTTTCTCACCAAAACATTGAGGCCAAATTTCAGTGGGACAGGCAAGTGCACCTAATAAACTTGGATCCCCAAAGATCTCATTTTTAGATTGCTGTTCCAGTTTCCCCACCAGGGGAAATAATTTCTATCTACTCTATTCAATCCTTTCATCATTTCAAAAGCTTAATTGGATCAATCTTCTAAATTCAAAAGAATACAGGCTAAATGCAGGCAATCTCCCTTGACATATTCACCTTCTAAGCACGATATAATAGTTAATCTTTACTGACCCCCCTCAAAGACAAATGTCTTATTCTGGAGATGGAGTGCTGAAAGTACTTCAGAACAAAATCTGATCAAAGCTCTGTGGAACTGAAGCAATACTTTCTTCCCCTTGCATAAACATTCTCTTGAGATAAAGGCCAAGATTCCATTAGCCTTTGGATTACCTTTGTATCTGTGCACCTGCTTTTCAGCTACATCTCACACTGTATTGTGTCTCCCCTGCCAGGTTCCAATCTCTCAATTCTCAAATGATCAGTATTCCACAGAGGTCAAAGAAAACACTTCTTGGACTCTTTGAAGTTCCCTTTGAAGCAGGGCAATATTGATATTAATGACTGGGAGGGGTCTGCTACCAATCATTCAAAATCAAGATAACCTATACCCAACAAGTTGCATTGTGCTTTGAATCTAAACACTTTATTGATTAATCAAACGGCAGCTGAGAAGGAAAGAAACATGAGGAAATTCTGGACTGTGGATCCTTGTATCTATGTGAAATTCTTCCCCATCAGTGGGTTGATCCAAGTTTATTAAGTGAAGACTGGTGTCCGAAACTCATGTCCATCAGTTCGAATCAAAGGGCAGCTGAGCTGAACACTTAATCATTTTCATATCGAATGAGAAAAAATGAATTCAAGGGATATAGCATAGATATGTATGTAACATGTCTAGAATTACAAAGGTTTAACATAGGAACAGCTTTTTACAACCAGTCTGTTGTTTCCATTCTTATTTTATTTTTCCACCTTCTTCCGGCATTCCTTCCTCTCCAGTTCCTTAACCCACATATCCATTCTAACTTTAAATGTTTGTGTAGTTTCTATAATTGGCATTTAAGTTTAGAAATATTCTCTACAGTCTGAAAGTGCTGCATAAATAATTTTCTCCTATGATCTCACTTCATCATGTACATTTAACCTTAGTTCTATGACCCCTTGGTACATATGCCCCAACTAGGTTATCTTATCGACTCCGTCTCTACTTTTATTATTTTAATCTCTTCTCCCCATAATCTGCAATGTTCAAAATGAAAAGAAGAGCTGATATTTTCTAAAATGAATCCAGTTTTACATTTTATTTCATTTACATGGAAATTAGCCACTTTTATCTCATTTTTAATTATTCAGTGGCACAAGTGAAATGAGAGCTCAAACATCTCTTTTAATGAATCCCACACTTTGCATCTGTCCAAAGCAGAGTTAGAAACAATTGATTTAATCAATGGTCACAATTAAGAAATAGACTAGTAAGGGATGAAGTTCCTGCATCAAGAACAAAAAATGGAGAATGTCTGGCTTCTTCTGAAATTAATGACCCGCTGAGAATAGTGCTCTCTCTGAAATTGGCAATTAAAAGCATGGTCTGGATCATAGGGCGTGAGGGCATTCTGACAGGAATCATCTGACACTGAACTTAAGAAAATTAACTAGCGTGAGTGCTGAAAATGTGCTAAATTCAAAGCCATTCTTTCCTGCAATTTTATTAGCAGACTGTTAATTATAGAGAAAAATTGGCATTCTTCAAACTCCTGTCTTTTTCATTTAAAATGACATTTTAACCCTGCGGTATGATTTCTTTTTTTTAGTTGCTTTGAAGCAGAGCTCACTCTGTCTAATTCAAGCGCATATTTTTCCAAGCCTTGTGGCTGCATTTAAAATGAAAAGCATCAGGCGGGAGGCACACTGGCATTATGCATTCTGCCACAAAGCACCAGCTTGATCTTGCAAATTCTCTGCTCCACATGACATTGATTTCAGCCCTGGCCAAGCGCTTTTTCCTACAGTGAGGGAGCAAAATGAGTCACTGACAGGCTGCTATCATGCACCTTCTATCAGCTATAACAAAGATCGGAGTGCAAACTGTCTATTTGTCTCTCATCCAGAAATGGAAGGTAGCATGAGGGGTCTAACAAAATTAAAGGGTTGGGAAGGCATTATTAGATCATTCTATTCGGATTACTTTCGTTAATAATATAAACTTTTATTCCAACTTTCCTTGGTCCATTACGTTTCCTCTGGATACCAATAACCCAAGGCAGTTCTAAAGACTGAATATAAGGGTGGCACAGTGGCACAGTGGTTAGCACTGCTGCCTCACAGTGCCAGGGTCCCAGGTTCGCTTCCAGCCTCGGGTGACAGTCTGTGTGGAGTTTGCACATTCTCCCCGTGTCTGTGTGGGTTTCCTCTGGGTGCTCCAGTTTCCTCCCACAGTCCAAAGATGTGCAGGTCAAGTGAATTGGCCATGCTAAATTGCTCGTAGTGTTAGGTGCATTAGTCAGAGGGATATGGGTTTGGGTGGGTTATTCTGCTGTGGACTGGTTGGGCCAAAGGGCCTGTTTCCACACTGTAGGGAATCTAATCTATACCCAGTGTTCTTTATTAAAGCAAAGTACACTATCAAAAAAAACCTGAATACTTTTGTCCATAGAATGCTAACAATGACAAGTAAACCCCTTTACATGGGATTGTCCAAAGATCAAACCAGAAAAGGTGACCAATGTGAACCAAAAGGAGAAATTGCTGGAGGAACTCAGCTGGCAGCATCTTGAGTTAATGTCTTGAGTCCGGTGACTTTTCATCAGAACACTTCATCAAATCAGCCCACTTTACCTTAAATTCTCGTTGTTTATCAGTCGGCCTTCCTCTGAACTCGTTATGTTTTAATGTGAGGCAAACTACTTTATACTCTTCCCATACAATATACTTTGGCAGTGTCCAGTCTCCAGAAAATGATCAGTTTGACCACAGGTAAACATCATAAACATGAAATGTTGTCCCCCTCAGTTTGACCACAGGTAAACATCATAAACATGTTATGTTTTCCCCCTCAGTGTGATCAATTAAATCATTAAAATTTACATGTGTCTCCTTCAAAAAATACTCTTCTCTTGACCTTAATAAACTTTGACATAAAACTATAGCTTATCTTGCCGTTAGCCATTAATATGTCATTTAATCAATTGCATAATACCATGACAGTCTCAAGTTTTTAACTTTTCCAGAGGTAATGTGACAGTTCAGCCCATTCATGTTTGAGTTACAAGGCTTGATATTAACCACCACACACATTCCGTCGCTTAACAAAAACCACTTCAAAAGCCCATAACCTTTCTAAGAATTGGACCATCACCAAGTTCTATATGTTTTATTTTCCTCATTTCAATCTAATTTCATTTCATTTCAGCTAAACCAGCAAGTTTTTGGCTAATACCTGCAGTAATGTTACAGAAAAAGAAAAGTTAGGTAAAATACATGACATGCATTCTTCTTGAGTAGTGTTGATATGGCTCAGGATAGGGTTGAAGGACATCTAGCAGGATATTTAAGCATTGAACTGCTATAATCTCAAAGTTAATAGACTATTGAATAAAGAGGCAAAATAAAATCCAAACTTTAAGCATGAATCCAGTATTTTCCTTGAGCAGTGCAGCAAATACTCCAAGCTATGCCCATCAAATAAGTTCAAGTTGTGCTCGTTCATTTCTTCTAAAATAAATCTGATTAAATATTTTGATCAAAAAGGAATTGGAGACTGTACAGATGGAATAGGGCAGATTGAGCAATTAAACATTAGGCATAAGGAGCTGGAATTTCTGAAAGGATTTGTACAAAATCTCGCTTCAATCCCAGTAGTAGCTCAAAGGAAACTATATAGACAGCCACTTATTCAATTTTTTTAGAGTTCGGGTTAATCTGTCATCAATATTTGTGCAATAGATCTAGGAACTCCCTAGCACTTTTTAGCAGAGATCACATGACAGCTGCCAGAAGTAGAATTTAGAGTTTCTCTTCCAACAATAATAAATCTATTTCTTCATTTCTCCATGGGATGTGGATGTTCTGGCAATGCCAATGACCAATGCCCATGTTTGTGCCACCTAAGCTCCCTTGAATTAAGTGATGATTTGGAGATGCCGGTGTTGGACTGGGGTGTACAAAGTTAAAAATCACACAACACCAGGTTATAGTCCAACAGGTTTAATTGGAAGCACACTAGCTTTCAGAGCGACGCTCCTTCCTCACTTAACTTTGAATTAAGTGGCTTGCTTGGAAAGTTCAAAGGGCAGTTAAGAGTCCAGCACAATAGTGTGGATCTGGAGTCATGTGCAGGCCCTAAAGAGACGTTACTGAATCACATGAAGTGTTATGGTAATTGACAATAGTCTCATGGTCGTCATTAATAGCTTTTCAATTCTGGATTATTTTCATTAATTTTCCCAGTAAAAGGTTAAAGGAATGCTTCCAAAACTGGGACAAAAGAAATTAGGGATACACCTAATGTCAAAATTAGAAGAAAGCAGTTTCAGCGAATTGTAGGTGTAGCAGAGGTTACAGAGATAGAGTGCTTGAGACCATGGATGAATTTGAACACAAGG
This sequence comes from Chiloscyllium plagiosum, assembly GCF_037043375.1. Classification (NCBI taxonomy): domain Eukaryota; kingdom Metazoa; phylum Chordata; class Chondrichthyes; order Orectolobiformes; family Hemiscylliidae; genus Chiloscyllium; species Chiloscyllium plagiosum. Next base: position 119,506,207 of record NW_028270142.1, on the reverse strand, counting down.
ATGATCATTTCAAGTTTGATGCATTCTTGGACTGGGAGTCAATTTACTTCAACAGCATGAAAACCAATTATAGCATCCATAATTTCACTGTTACTCAAAGCAAATAATTGTAACCTTCTGGTCTATATAAATTAGTATCCGACCAGTTAGCACATTCAGAATCTGAACTATCTCGGGCTATCATTTTAAATAAGTCCCTTTTTATTAACAATTTGCACTGAAAACATATGCTGAATCCACCAAAATTTCACATGAGGCTATATTACTTTCAAGTTTTTGGACTGAAAGGTTTCAGAGAAGTAACTGGCTTCAGACAAGGGGCAGTTATTATTTAATTAACTTTGTAAAATAGGAGGAGGAAAGAAGTTGATACAATATGTGGGAATTATAATGAAAATATAGAATAATTGTTCTGAAAGTGGGAGGATTAAGATGTATAAAGCAGGAAATTAGTATAATAAAGAGCATTGAACCAATTAATACTGCCGAGTACCTGAAAGCTTTGCAGTTAAAAATTGCAACATCATCCCGCACAAAGATTCTGAGTAGCCAATATAATGATGAAGAATACTTAACCTGTTGTTGCCATATTCACATTTGTCCACTTAAACCAAAGGTGTTAGTAAACCATAAGGCCATGGCAGAACCTTTTCTTCTTAATAAAAAGTAATTGACAGGCAAAACGATTTCTGGGATCTAACTTCTGCTTTTTTGCCATCAGCAAACCCATCTGAGAGACCATTGCAGATGTGGCCACCATGTTTAGTCCACCATCAAATTAAGGGCAGGCTCCTAAAGCTGCAGACCCAACCAGAGGGCATACATAACCTCAGTAAGGATAATAACCTCACTGCCAGAGCTGGCCACTTACTATTGAAGATCGAATGCGAGTGCATCTCAATTTTGAGGTACACTCTGAAGAGTTTTGAACTTCTATAAAACCCCATGAGCAATCCTAAAAGGATGCAGTAAGTCATGGTACGGAGCACATTTTACAAGCAGGTGCTAGAGATGGGGTAGCAATGGAGAATCATAGTCACAGTCAGATTTTATCTTGTATCAATACTTCTTGTCCTACAGGGACCTATCACAGAGGCTGTCTGGTGAGGAAAGGAGCTGTGGAACCGCTGAACGGATGAAATATTCATAGCAGCCATGTCGACACTTAAGTGAGCACATGTATTATCCACTTGCATTGGTTACATTATAGCTGCATCTTCATGGGGCAAAAGCTTGGCTTGGCTTCAGTACTACATGTCTGATCTCTATCAACTCTAACTCCCACCCTGCCACTGCTCCCACCAAGCTCCTGCCCAAGGATTTCCAAGGCATCTTAATACAAGGATGACTAAGGCTGCCCAATAAAAACCCAGCAATTTTAGTTTGAAGGAATTGTTCCCATTAGTAATGACCTTTCAATGTGCATTACCACAGGCTTACTGGTGTAAGTGTTCAGTACCTGAAAGGTCTAAGGCTGAATCTATAAATGTGTTTTACTGTTTAAAAATCCCATTTAAAAAGATGGATCAGGCTAAAGACTTTCTCTGATGATCATGAATCTTTCTGAATCAGCTTCCTGAAAAAATGATGCAAGCAGAGTTCTTAGGTATTTTTAAAGCAGAGGTAGTTGGATTCTTATTAAGCAAAGGCTTGATATGTTATCTGGGCTGGTGAGAATGTAGATCTGACATTACTGTCAGGACATTCTATGACCCTATTGAATGGTGAAGCAGACTCAAAGGGCTGAATGGCCTCCTCTCACAAGTAACAATTGTGTATCTTAGATATAATGCTACTAGCTATTAAGTAATATGTAATAAATATATTTACTGTTCACCAAGTTTGAGTCATTCTTTTGCTGTATATTGTATCTGAGCATCCTTCTCCAAATAGTATGAGTAGCTTATGTTGATACCACCAAGAAGGTGTGTCCATACACCTAAGGCATCTCAAAGGTTCCAGCAAAAGACAGCATGTACCAGAGTTTTGACTCCAACATACTGTACGTACTAGATCAGTTACGCTTTGCACTGAGTTTCCAGTGTGCACTTACATTTTCCAATCTGCTGGTTGCAAACTCAGTGTGTAATCTGCACTGTGTCAGAAAATAGACTGCCTGCTTAAAAAAGGCTCTTAATTGTATTTCTAAGTCCTTAAGTGGTTTCCCCATAAGACCATGTGCACTGACATGCGGCTTTGGGAAGAAGCTGGAAGAGGGTGGGATGACACTGGGACTCTGATTCCCCCAATGTCAGTTCCCAGGACTTTCCCACTAGCTCTCACTGGACCACACTCCCCAGCTAAATTGGAACATTTCACCAGTAGTTTGTTTCAGTCATTACGTTGTGACCAGTGAGAAGTCAGCTACAAAGATTCCAACTTTAAAAGCTGACGCTTCTTTTCTTGGCAGGGCTTCCTGCGTCTGCTTGCCCGATTGAGGGACCGTCTCCTTCAATTCATTTCTGATGGATGCTTGGTATAAAAGCCTCTCCCGGTAGTTGTGAGGGGATTTGGCTTGGATTCTCTAACAGAAGGAAATCAGTAATCAACCACAGCTGCACCAGCAATAACTGAAAAGCAAAACTCCTGCGGATGGGCTCGCTCCCTTGTGACCCACGTGGTACAGTTTGCTGATTTTAACCAGGTTTTGCATTTCATCAGTTGAGGATGCTTTGGTTAAGTAGATCCCTCTTGACTGAAAACCTCACACTCAGCATTTGTCCACTATTGACATCTTCATGCCATCAGCACTGATTTAATATTCTGGTTGAATTCTGATTTTATTTTGACACTGATAAGTTGAACAGATAAAATAATCTCCTGAAGAAATGGGAAATAAGTCCAATTTGCTGATTATTTATAGACTGAAAATAACACAAAATGTTTGATGAAAAAAAAACTCCAGCCTACAACCATATGTTGTGCCTATTGAGAATATGTTTGAACATAACACCTCTGGCAATTTATTCTGCAAGTACTCCTGGCATTGCTTTATAAACCTGTGTCATTGCCAAAGACTGTAAAGTCTCTTGCTTGTTTTTCTTTTCAAAGATTTTATTTTAATTGAAACATATTTTCACACAAGAACACAATGTATAGTTCACCCTTTTCTAGATAAGCTCTTGGTATCAGGTGTTACCTAATATCTCTTGAGAACATAATGACAATATAATTTGGAAGAAGATTTAATGCCCCAAAATGTGAGAGTGAAAATTCAGCTGTGGAGATGCATTCCAGACTGTCTCCAGACAGATGAAGTCATGTACCCTGTCCTAAGTCACAGAAATGGGACAAAATGCACACTTAGGGCCAGGAGATCCACACATCAGGATCCACAGCCAGCAGAGAGACTGTGCCCAATTCCATTGCAAGCAGGAGGCTCAGGTTGATGTCAAAGAAAAGAATGAAAATTTTCTAAAGAATGCCTCATTTATTCCCTAGTCATGCTGTTCAGAGATGCTATTGCACACCTCTGGAACAAGGAGGACTTGAACTCAGGCCTTTTTTGGACCAGGGATAGGGAACACTACCACTGCACCACAAGAGAGCCTAACTAGAGAATGCCTCACCAAAAATAAGCAGTTAATTTCATTTGGGACTGATTGTTCCCTCACTAGTACAGAGTCATAGAGATGTACAGCATGGAAACAGATCCTTCAGTCCAACTTGTCCATGCCAACCAGATATCCCAGATTAATCTAGTCCCATTTGCCAGCATTTTCCCCATTTTCCCCATATCTGTCTAAACCCTTCCTATTCATATACCCATCCAGATGTCTTTTAAATGTTGTAAATGTACCAGGGTCTACCATTTCCTCTGGCAGTTCATTCCATACACCACCCTTTGCTCCTTAAGTCCCTTTTAAATCTTTCCCATATCACCTTAAAACTATGCCCTCTAGTTTTTGATTCCCCCAATCTAGAAAAAAGACTGTGACTATTTACCCTATACACACCCCTCATGATTTTATAAATCTCGATAATGTCACCCCTCAGCCTCTGATGCTCCAGGGAAAATAGCCCCAGTCTATTCAGCCTCTCCCTACAGCTGAAGTCCTCCAACCCTGGCAACATCCGTGTAATCCTTTCTGAACCCTTTCAAGTTTCATAACATCCTTTCTACATCAGGAAGACCAGAGTTGAATGCAATATTCCAAAAGTGACCTAACCAATGTCCTATACTGTTGCAACATGACCTCCCAACTCCAACAATCAATGCACTGACCAGTAAAGGCAAACATACCAAATGCCTTCCTCACTATCCTGTCTACCTGTGACTCCTCTTTCAAGGCAGTAGGAATCTGCACTCCAAGGACTCTTCGTTCAGCAACACTCTCTAGGACCTTACCATTAAGTGTATAAGTCCTGCTAAGATTTACCATTCCAAAATGCAGCACCTCATATTTAACTAAATTAAATTCCATCTGCTACTCCTCAGCTCATTGGCCCATCTGATCGAGATCCCATTGTACTCTGAGGTAACCTTCTTCGCTGTTCACCACACCTCCAATTTTGGTGTCACCTGCAAACTTACTAACTATACCTCCTAAGTTCACATCCACATCATTTATATAAATGATGAAAAGCAGTGGACCCAGCACCAATCCTTGTGGCACACTGCTAGTCAAAGGCCTCCAGTCTGAAAAACAACCCTCCACCACCACCCTCTGTCTTCTATCTTCGAGCCAGTTCCATATCCAAATGGCTACTTCTCCATGTATTCTATGTGATCTAACCTTGCTAACCGGTCTAAACATGAGGAACCTTGATGAACGTCTTACTGAGGTTCATATAGATCACATATACCATTCTGTCATCATCAATCCTCTTTGTTACTTCTTCAAAAAACTCAATCAAGTTCATGAGACACGATTTCCCACATACAAAGCCATGTTGACTATTCCTATCGGTTTTTGCCTTTACAAATACATGTACATCCTGTCCCTCAGGATTCTCTCCTCCAACAACTTGCCCACCACCAACATCGGGCTCTCCAGCCTATAGTGCCCTGGCATTTCCTTACCACCTTCCTTAAATAGTGGCACCACGTTAGCCAACCTCCAGTCTTCCGGCACCTCGCCTGTGTCTATCAATGACACAAATATCCCAGCAAGTGCCCCAGCTATCTTTTCCTCAGCTTCCCACAGATTTATAGAGTACACCTGATCAGATCCAGGGGATTTATCCACTTTTATACATTTTAAGATGTCAAGCATCTCCTCCACTGTAATATGGACATTTTTTGAGATGTTGCTATTTACTTCCCCATGTTCTCTTATCTTCCAAACACTTTTCCACAGTAAACCCTGATGCAAAATATGCATTTAATATCTCCCCCATGTCCTATGGTTCCACACATAGGTGGCCTAGCTGATCTTTAGGGACACTATTCTCTTCCTAGTTACCCTTTTGCCGTTTTGACCTTAATGTATTTGTAGAATCTCTTTGGATTCTACTTAACACTATTTGCCAAAGCTATCTTCTGTCCCCTTTATGCCCTTCTGATTTCCTTTTTTAGTATACTCCTACTGCTTTTATACTTTTCTAAGGATTCAGTTGATCCCTGCTGTCTATATCTGACATATGCTTCCTTCTTTTTCTTGACCAAAACCTAGATTTCTCTCGTCATCCAGCATTCCCTACATCTACCAACTTTGCCCTTCATCCTTACAAGATCATACTGCCTCTGGACTCTCATCACATTTTTGAAGGCTTCTCATTTTCTAGCCGCCCCTTTACCTGAGAACATCTGCCCCCAATCTACTTTTGAAAGTTCTAGCCTAATACCATCAAAATTGGCCTTCCTCCAATTTAAAACTTTGACTTTTTGATCCAGTCTATCTTTTTCAATCATCGTTTTAAAACTAATCGAATGATGGTCACTGGCCCAAAAGTGGTGCCACACTCACACCTCAGTCACCTGCCCTGCCTTATTTCCCAAGAGTAGATCAAGTTTTGCACCTTGGAGGAAGTGAGGACTGAAAAGCTGGAGATCAGAATAGAAAAGTGTGGTGCTGGAAAAGCACAGCAAGTCAAGCAACATCCAAGGACAGGAGAATCGATGTTTCAGGCATAAGCCCTTCATCAGGAATGTGTTGTGGAGCCAGTCCCAGTACCAGAAATCTGACTGTCAGTGTTCCATTCATCTGAGAGTTCATCACCCCCTAAATTTTACAAACCAGCATACCTATTTGATATGGGGTTAGCCACAGGAGAGTCCTGCACTACCTGCCTCCCTGTCCTACCTTTCCTATAGGTCACCCATCTACCTGCCTGTATCTTCGGTTTATCTCCTTCCCTGTAACTGATACCCATATACTCTCTAGCTCCATAAAATTCCTCATTGCCTCTAACTGCTGGCCCAACCAATCCAGGTGATCCGATAAGATTTGCAACCAAACACACTTCGTGAAGACATAATTATCAGTATTCTGGAAACTCCCCCTAATCTCCCACATCCGACAGGAAGAGCACATCACTCCACTAAAGGCCACCTTTGTACCTTAATTATCAACAGACCCAGAAAATAGCACAGTTTGTTGCTCCATAAACACTGCTCCAGGCCAGCTTAGTAACTATGATTTTATATTTTTAAAGTTTAATCAATAGGCAGATCTCAATAACAACATATGATATAAAAAAAGGTGTACCCACTATTGTAGCTTAATAAAAGAAAATCAGTTTGGTTAAATTTTAAAAAGTCACTTAGCTGCTGCCTGACTGTGAGCTCCCACACACAGGTTAATGTGAATTTTGCTGTTTGTTAATTTTTCTTAGAACGAACACCGATGTCCAGAGATATATGAAAACAGACAGTAAAGGCAACAGTTGTGCAGGTTACTGCTGGACCAGACAGCAGTGTAGGTTTCTTTTTCTGTTTGCATCACTTTCCATGTTGTCACTTCCCTTTGTCTGTCTTCCTCCTTTTCAAAGTGCCATTGTTTTGATTTTTTTTCCCATAGTTTTGTGACTTTACTGGCTGATCCTCAAGTTGACATTAATACCAAGCATGGCTACTGGAATTTCTCAGCAAACCTGCATCCTCCATTTGAACTCTAGGCCTCCACTACATCACGGAATAGGAACTGATGCTCGTGATCCTACCGCAGAGCAGATATGGATTGATTTAAGAAGACTTCAATCATGTTGTCTGCCAACTGCATCATCTGGTCCTCCTTGTACACACAGAGATTACAGACAGCATTCAGAAGCCGATCGCTCAAGCTTGGAGACCCTCAAGCTAATGGTACAACCATTCAATTGAGCTGGATACAAGACCATGTTGCTCACCTTGATCTGAGCAAGCAGGGCCAAGTCAGGATGTACATATGGATGGTATGGTGGCACAATGGATAGCACTGTTGCCTCACAGCGCCAGAGACCCGGGTTCAATTCCTGCTTCAGGCGAGTCTCTGTGTGGAGTTTGCACATTCTCCCCGTGGATTTCCTCCCACAATCCAAAAATGTGTAGGTTAGGTGAATTGGCTATGCTAAATTGTCTGTCGTATTAGGTGAAGGGGTAAATGCAGGGGTCTGGGTGGGTTGCGCTTTGGCGGGTCGATGTGGACTTGTTGGGCCGAAGGGCCTGTTTCCACACTGTAAGTAATCTAATCTAATAGTTCAGAGTTAAATAAATGCCTGCTTATTGAATGTCAGTGTGTTTTTTTGGGGAAAAATATAGTTTGCCCCCTCTTCACTTTAGAGTAATTTCAATGCAGCTCTTTATTGTTCCCTCCTTCACCCTGAAGCTTGTCAAACCCATGGAACAGAATCTCCAATGTTTCATGGACAGCTTTATCTTGTGATACCCTTCATGAGGGCTGACACGGCCATAAATGTTATGAATGCCAATTAAGTGACTGCCTGGAAAAACAAACCCATGGAATAAACCATGGCTATGGTTGCAAAGAGAGATCCAAACCACAGCTCTTCAAAAGAGAGTAGAGGCATGTTAAAGCAGGTTGTACCGTGATTTCTTTTGTCAACAAAGATAACAAAAGTCAAATAATCCCCACTCAAAAATAAGCACAACAAGCCACTTCCTTCAGACTATATCACAAACCACAGAGACTTTTCGTTTTTTCACCTTTTTAAGGACACACAAGAGCTGGATTTAAAAAGATAGTTTCAACCCTACTAGAATGGACTTGTGGGACTGAACGCTTCCATGTGTACAAGCTGGGGGGTCAAGTGTTAACATTCTGTGGCTGTCACAGTCAAAAACTGTCCCATAGTAATCAGGTAAAGACTGTTTCCCTCTCCAAGAGCTCTAAACCAAACCAAAGAAAACAAGACAATAACAGGACATTCTCTCACCTTGAAGGATGAAATTCAATTACTGTTGAAAATAATTGGAACTGTAGAATCTCGACAAATCTGCAAGACAAAAGATCATGAAACCTACCTTGCAACTGCTAATGTCCAGGCTAATGGGAATCTCCAATGCAATGGCTGCAATCTTCATTATCCACTCTCTGCAAACAATTCAGAGAGTGATCTGTATTTCTTAAAACTGTTCTCCTTTGGGATCACATCTTATGTATGCATGTGAGTGCATTATGCTACTAATTCATAATCAATAAACTCACTCATTATTAATTTTAAAATGTCCAGTTAAATTGTCTCCCTTTAAAATAAGAGATAATTTGTCTCTGGAAGAACAGTTCCAAAAGAGGAGTGATCATTTTTATATTTAACCTTATTATGACCGACCAAGGGGATCGGTGAATTTAAAAATCGAGAGCCAAATCATCCTCCTTTCCTGAGAGCTAAACAATTTAGGGTATGACATGAAACCATAAACTGAGGAACTCGCCCTGGACCTGCTCATAACAAGCTCATAACTTGTGGTCATTCCTATTAACTGAAAGTAAAAAGGCAAAGAGTTTCTATTTGAAAATTGACCTTTACGACCAATCTGGAATCTATCCTTTGTTTACATCCATGCATTCACCATTATTTATTTAGCAAGGTCGGTTTCATGATTGAGAAGAAACACAATCTCAATTTTGCCTTCCTTAACCTAGGTACACATTTCTCCAATCATTGACCAGGTTGAGACTCGTTAACTTTTTAACATTGATAATAATGATAGGACCAATGCCTTTCTGATTGGCATAGCTCAGCGCATTCTTGAGGCAAGTCAGAACATTCACAAGGCAATTCATAACCTGAGCACAAAAAGTTTTCAAGCAGACTTCATCAAATCATTCTGTATATGTAGACTCAGTTACTAATATATATCATTCATCTAGATTTTAACTCTTTTTAAAAATGGGTTAGCACTCACTGTCATGATGAGAAAGGGTCACCAGGCCTGAACCATTAACCCTGATTTCTCTTTACAAATACTACCAGACCAGCTGAGATTTTTCTAGCAATTTTTTGTTTGTCTTTCTGATTTGCAGCATTTGCAATTCTTTCGGTTGTTATTTAGATTTTAAACCATTTTGTGATTGATGGTAAAATTTCATAATCAGAAACATCACCACAGCTGACACAATAATATATGTTAATGGTGGTTTAAGTTTTTTTTCAATGTCTGAGGAGTGTAGAAATCTCCTTTCCTCAAATGTATTATGGACTCCCTCTTCCTTAGAGAGAAGAATAGAGTCTTTTATTTTTCACCATCCCTGCTCTAATGTAACAATCTCCCAATTTTAAGCCAGGTGTTTGTCAAACATTTCTATGAAGGGGAAAAAGCTGTATAAAATTTCACTAGGGCTTGACATTCTGTAATTGTGTAAGGTGAGTGAGAAAGAGTCAAAATGCTTCATATCACTTCCCAGTTTCATTTCTATACACATTCCTTCTAAATGTCAGCCAGTTCTATAAATATCACAATAAGTTCATTCTCAAATATATCTTTGGAATCTGTTTTAAATATGTCAGATGAACTCCACATTAACTATCCCCTCTGTTCTTCATATATTGTCATATGATCTTTAACATTCTCTGGAAGCACGAGATGGGGTTTTCATTTAATATTATTTGCAGGATAGTCAGCTTCAAGAATTTATTTTGTCAGTACTACATTGCACTAAACTAAAGTTATGTTTTTGAGGCTTAAATTGAGGCACAAACTCACAATCCCATGATTACCAACTGAGTCATACTGAGAAAGGCACTCTATCCTCATAGCCATTCTCTTTATTTTTCTAACTCCATTCTAACAGCAGTGCTATAGAAATCAGCATGTAAATAGGTCCCAAATAATTCATGCATTTACTTGAATGGTAGGAGCAAACTAGGTTTCACACTGAGATTCACAATGGTATTATTAAGCTTTTAGTTTGCTAAGATACGTTTGAGTTACTTCACCTCATCTACATGGGGCAGCAAGTCGTTGTACTGTACCAACACATTTATATAATCCTTTTACACATGAGATGTTTGTTAGACTAACCAGTGTTAGGACAGACAATTCCTAGTGGACCCAGTTAGCACACTGGCTGCATGAACAATGACTGCACAGTCATTATTGTGTTATAGACACTTTGCCTTGCAGTTTTAGAGACTTGAGTTGTCAAATGTAATTGTGCGGAATATGTGATATGCATACAATTCCCAGTGCTTGAACTTCCAGGGTTTCTATTGATTAAACTGCTGCAGTAGTTTGTGTCAGTGACCCTCAATTCATTGGCATTGATTTTGTTTAAGTAAGAACAAGAAATGTTTGTGTGAATTGATTCACATTTCCCCCAATCTCTTCTTATACCATACTGTAGAGTTCCTATCAATAAAGATTCACTATATGATGTCTGTTCTTATTATTTTACAGCATGTAGCACTATCTTATTCTGTATTTCTGAGAAATTCATTCGTTATACCAAATTAAGAGATAGCAAAATTCATCCATCATTTTTGGTGTTAAATCATGACTAAGATTGACATAATTATTTCTACATCTTTTCTTCAATTTTTTAAATGTCTGTCTTTTCACCTTTCATTATTTCCAAAGTTTGGGCCATGCATATCCATTGTATTGGTCCATGCTTATGAGCAAATTTTTGCAGTGGCTTGCCATTGTCTTTCACACTATTACTGGCCAGAAAACTCTTCTACTCTTACTACCACCCTAAAGGCATTTTGGAAAGAATCATAGACTGCTGATCAATGTGTTTTATTACATTATGAGGACATCATCCTTAACCAACAAGTCTTGGCATGAGACTTGAATCAGGACCTTCTTGCTTAGATTAGTGACATTACCATTGTGCCACAAGACCTCCATCAATGAAGTAATCTAGCTAAATACCTATTGTGCAGACTCAAAAAAACCCTCCTGATTGAACTATTGCAGCCAAAGGGGGAAGTAGGACCTGACCACTATAGGTAGGATTTGTTTACACTTGCACAAAATTAAAACATCACACCTTTACTTCATATAATCCTATGGAAACAGACCATTTGGCCTAAGGAGTCCACACCAACACTCCAAAATGTGTCCCACCTAATCCCTGTAATCCTGCACTTTCTCCATGGCTAATCCACCAAGCCAGCACAAATTTCACATGACCAATCCACTTAACCTGCACATCTGTGTGGACTGTGAGAGAAAACCAGAGCACCTGGTGAAAACCTACACAGACGAAGGGAGAATGTGGATTGCCACACAGACAGTGTCCCAAGGATAGAATTCAATCCAAGTAAAAACAAGGACTGCAGATGCTGGAAATCAGATTCTAGATTAGAGTGGGGCTAGAAAAGCACAGCAGTTCAGGCAGCATCCGAGGAGCAGGAAAATCGACGTTTCAGGCAAAAGCCCTTATTCCTGAGGATTTTCCTGCTCCTCGGATGCTGCCTGAACTGCTGTGCTTTTCTAGCACCACTCTAATCTAGAATTCAACCCAGGCCCCTGGCGGTATGAGGCAGCAGTGCTAACCACTGAGCCACCCTACCACCCCATCACTGGTTTTTACTTGCTGACTTTTAGTTGGATTAGAAGCAAATTAATTTCCTCCATTTCTTTTGACTTTATGCAACTGTGTTTATCAGAATACCAGAATCTGTTTGTCAGAATGGCCCGTTTCCATACTGTAGGGAATTTAATCTAACCTAAACCACTGACTTTCTTTCTAGGCCAAGCAATGCCTTGATTATTCATCCTAATTTTCAAATCCTCAAAGGCCTCATGTGTCTTTTGTAATTGCCTCCAACCTAATAACATCTGAGATACCTGAAATCATCTAATTCTGACAACTTGAATATATCTTATCTCTACCTATAATGCAACATTGACAACTGTGTTTTCAGCTCTAAGTCTGGAATTCCCTCCATCAAACTTTACATCTTTCTACCTCTCTTCCCTTATTGAAGAAGTTCATAAAAACCTATCTTTTTGGCCAAGCTTTTGATGGTTGCTCTAATATCATGTTTTGCTTTGTAGTGTCTCGAGAAAGTGATACGGAAAATTCTATTTATATTCATTAATGGAATCTAGGCATTGCTGGCTGGACCAGCATTTATTGCTGTTAAAGATTCTGCATGAATGCTAGTTACTGCTGAATATTTTAGTGAAATTCGTAAAACTACTCCTGTTATTTAGATGAGGCGAAGAATGAATGTCAGCATTTTTCAGGCTGGCTTCTTTGGACACATGTTGAAGTCATAAAGCATACTTGGTACTTTTAGTTGGACCAGAAACAAATTAATTCCTCCATTGGTCTTGACTTTATGCAGTAATAGTCAACCGTGTTTGTCAGAATACTACTGGCATTTAGAACACGAGAAGAGAGGGACCAAAATGTCAAAATCATATCTTACAAGCATTTCATGTAACACTTAGGCAGCTGACACATGCAAAGACCAGCACCTACAAATTCTCTTTCAAATCACATTCCATTCTGATTTGGAATTATATCTCCATTCCTTCACTGTCATTCAGGTAAACTCCTAAGAATCCCTCCTGAAAAGTTTCATTTGTGTGCCTCCATGACATAGACTGTAATGGTGCAGGAAAGTGGTTTGCTATCATTTTATTGAGGACAATAGGGATTGGTAATAAATACTGCTATTAATATTTTTTCCATGATTTGTTTTTAAGAACCCACATTTAAATATGGCATGTGGGAAATAAGCAAAAAGCAAGTTAATCATTGATAAGACCATCAAAGCTGAATCTTGGATCTGGTTCTAGTAATAAAATTTTGTATCTAAGGATTGATTAAATAATGCAGGAGAACCCATATCTAAGTTGAGCATAAGAATCATCTTTTCTATTATCTGAGAGGAATGCATCACTCAAAAGTGATAGTTAAATATCAGAGCTGATTTAATGGATTGATTTCTTTAATATTGAATGATACGTTTAACAATTCTTTTGTTTCCAGCCCTTCCTTGATGTACCAAGGGGGTAAACTATAATTCTACTACTGCAACCAAAGTAAAATTTGGAAGAGGTAAGAGCCAGTCCATACACAGCAAAACAAAAACTGTGTTAACTGTGTGCCAAGTACAGGTAATGGGGTAGCCACATATTAAACAAATTATATACATTCACTCCAAGTCTCATGTGTGTTTGCATTCTCACAATGCTTTGTTTAACTGTCAGAACAGCATTGAGAACCATTTCTCCATTTACTATATTTGCAGCTCTTTTCAATAGGAAAGATTCATTCTTCATGGCGCAAACATTAATTCTGAAAGCATGAGGCCAGATTTCTGAGTGGTTTCTCTGCCCGTTGCGTTGCTGAGCCAATTCATTTCTGATAGGCCTGCATTTATTGCATCTCCTTAATTGCCTTGCAGATGATGATCTGGAGAGCTGCCTTCTTGAACCGCTGCAGGCCTTGGGGTGTTGTGACATCCAAAGTGCTATTCGAAAACAAGTTTCAGGATTTTGACCCAACAACAGTGAAGGAATGGCAACACAGTTTTATGTCAAGGTGATGCAAGACCTGACGGGGAACGTCCAGGTGGTGATGTTCCAATAGATGTACATTCTTTGTTGTTCTCGGTGGTAGGAGGGCACTGGTTTTGAAGAAGTTGGCTAAGGAACTTTCATGGGTTATACAATGTATCCCACTAATGGCACATACAACTGTCATTGTATCTTGGTGATGAAGTAAGTGAAGGTGAGTGATGGAATGCCGGTTAAGTGGGCTGATTTGCCCTGAATATTATCAAGCTTTTTGACTATTGTTGAAGATGCTGAGTGCTGTTGATGTTATTTGCACCTGACCAAGAAAGTTTCTGCCAATTCCTTTCAGCTTGAATCTTATTTTCATTTGTAGGTTCAGCACATTCAAATTCAATAGCATTTGACCAGCATGGATCCAATTTCACATGACAGAGCTGGGCTGGATTCACATTTGGAAATTGTCTACCACTTCCTTTAAATGGCACCAGGCATGCGAGCAGTAAGGATATAGAATGTGGTTTAAAGACTAAAACGACTGGCTCCAATTGTAATAAAAACCTCGAGTAAGATTTGATGACACACTTGAAGAATGTCTTCAAGGTATTTAATAGACAGAGGCACCCAAAAAAATGGAACTTGACATTTCAAAGAAACATCATGCCTATGTCACACTAGAGGTCAGTCTCCAATGATGAATGGCAACTGACAGCTGTGACTGCAAAGTCTACAGCCCTCATTTGTGTGAACACCATGGGACATTTTTCTTCATTGCAGGATTCAATGGAGTGTGTGGCAGCTTCACTGTAATATGCATCAGCGCCATATCTCAGAAACAACCGGAGGTCTCCCCAGAAGCAGACTGTAGCGACAGCAGGGAGCTAATTAGATAGCAGGCTTTATATTAGTATTCAGACAACTATGGGGTCACACATTTGCGACTCAGGGCTCTCATCATCTGAGAACTGCCAATAAACAAAGTGATCAAGGGGTTCTCAGAACCTGGGCTCAGTTCAATTTCATTACAGAAAACCTTCAGAACACAACCAAGCCAGTCCTTTGAACTGGTGTACAGTGTCATATATGACATACAAGCCTTCTCCGTCTCTCTATCCTCTGTAACACCACCGTCCTTTCTTCCCATTCTACCACTATTGTTTGCTCATGTATGCATTCTTTTCAAAGTATCAACAACATTGCTTCAGCTATTTGACATGGCAGAAAATTCCACATTCTCACTTCTCTATAATGAAAATCTTATTGCATTCCTCATTTGGTTTAATTACATTTTACACTTAAGCCTTCTTTCTTCTGGACTCACCCACTACAGGAAGCAGATTCCATACATTCATTGTATCAAACCTAATCATCATTTTAAAGACTTCCATTACTTGAGAAATGCAAATAGTCACTGTGAAAGCTTGCTGGGCTAAATGTTACTGCGCTCTGGAAGCTACTGGTAGGGAGAACAAAAGATTTCAGTTAATCCTGTTCCCATGCCTGCAGACCCCTGATTATGTCACAGGCACTTTTCCTGTATTGGGGGAACCACCGCGCAGCCTTCCTGTATGCTATTGAGCAGCAAATTAAGTGCTCCTCTCAACAGCACTGGGATTTTATCCACAGTCAGCAGTACACACCCTGGTCAGCAGTACAAGTGCTACATAGGGCTAGCAGTCGAGTCCATTGCTCCCACTCCACCTCCCACTCCAGTGTTTCCTTGCCCTGTTGATCCCACTCACTGCTCCCCTGACCCTCTCCTCTACTATCTGGCACAAATGAGGCCTAGACAGTCCAATTCATGGTATGGCCACTTCACAACAGATTGCAGCTCCAGCAATGGCCACAGCTCCCATTGGTGCAGATGAAACAAAGGGCTGCTGGCCATGTGATTAGCCGAGAAGTCCCAGGGGCAGAACCTCCTCTTCAATGAAGGCAGCAGTCCCACCTCAATGGCTAAACATCTTCTAAATGTCTCAGAATAAGCCAGCCAAATACAGGTGATCCCACCACCAACCTTTGCACTGGGGATTCCTTGCTCCTACAAAACAAACTGCCCACTATTTCTCCAAGTATTATCACATGCCTGACATTCCGCTGACCACCAAGTACCACATCTCAATCTTGAGATGACATCTTTTGCAAAGATTATGTGATAAAGCATTGCCTCCTCATTTCTCTCTACCTTTGTGCAATCTTTAGCACGGTTGATCTTCCTTGTCTCCTTCACCCACCTCTTCTTATTGTCCAGCTGTTTGACCGTGCCCTTGGCTAGGTTCATTCCCAACTACCTGAACCATTTTCTGCAAAGTCTTCTCTTCCTCCTTTCATATTGTCAACTCCAGAGTTTTTAAACAGTTTATCTTTGGCCTCTTCCAATTTGTCATTTTCATTCCATTCCTTGGTGACATTACCTGAAGATATATCAGTATCCACAGGTATGCTAATGACGCCACTCAGTTCCTTCATTACTTTTGATTTGTAACATTGTTTGTCAAGTGTTCAGCATTAAGCAACAAAAGATGTCTTTGGAACAACAAACTCATTGCCATGGAACCCCAATGCACACTGTTACTTGGATTCCAATCTATCACTGTCACTGTCTGAGAGTGAACTAAGCTGTTTGCAAGCTTACTATCCAGAGCTAAATGTCTAGTGTGATATCTTCTCTAATACTAAGATCGCTTACTTTGACCTTCACAACATTGCAGTTCTCTATCCTTGCCTCAGGGAGTCTTCTACTATACTTTTGTTAATTCCAGGTTAGACAATTTCTATAGCCCCTTGAACTACTGGCTTTATTGTATTCTAATGTACTGAATCCTCCCAGAGAGACATAAACTGTCCATCGTGGTGTCTGAGTTCCTATCCTGATGCAGAGAGGAGGAAATCTTTCATCATGCTGGTAAACAAGCAATATGAATGGTGGTTCGTGTTCCCTTGGCAACTTCCATTGACCGAGGGTTGTTGGGAGGTCAGGGAGAGTTTGGCAGCAATACAAAAATTCAGATACCTCAAATTATTCAGCTATTACAAAAAAAACACAGTGAAAAGTTTACTGAATCACTCTTACCTTGAAAATTAGACAAAATGATTGCGACAAGGGATACATCAAAAAGTTAGGAATTTATGGTTATGCGAATCATAGATTATAAGAATAAACATGATCTTCAGAATAAATGAAACCAAGAAAGGTTAAGATTCAGAATAAAGCAATCCTTACATGGAACTCAAACACCATGATGGACAGTTCATGGAAATAAAAGTTTGCTCGTGCAGATTGATGTGGAGGCATACATTTTTCTATGCAAACCTCTTTTGTCCAGCAAGGCAAAAGATGGACAACTTAAACAGTCATCACCAATTTGGAGGAACACTTCAATGCCACTAAAGGTGGCAGAGAGTTTGAAATTTGGAACTAAAAATGAGAAAAGCAGTTAAACTGTTAGTGAGTACATTGTTGATTTGACAAATTCATCATTCCATTGCAACCTTGGCACATGTGTAGCTTAAACATTACAAGATAAATGTGTGTGTGATTTGGGGGATAAATTGAATATAATAAGCAAACAAAAATATTACACTTGAGTTATCATGCAAATTGATTTTACCGTGGAGATGGCACCAACGATGCTTGTAAATCTTGTTCGAGGCAAATATCTAGTACAGCCTCTGTCAACTATTGAAAGGCCTTGAGTCTAATCTTGAGTAGACCTGATCAGTATAGTGCTGTTGCTAATTGTTTATTGACTTCTTATCATTGCGATGACAGCCACGTAGCATAGGCCTTATTGGCCAAATGATGAATACTATATGACAACTTCCTGTAAAGCAAAAGCCAAAGTACCAAAATAAGAAAGACGACTTATTCCAGTTGTGATAGAAAACATCAACATCATAACCATAGAGTTTGCAATCCTGAAGAGAATACCAAGCGCTTAAGCTGAGTATACCTAGACATGTACAGTATTTATGCCACTAATGATAATTCGAATGACAGACTTTTATACACAGCTAATATTAAATCAACAGAAAATCAACATTTGCCTCAATCCACCTGTAGATTTCCCATTATGTCTGGTCACACGGATCAGAGCATTTTCAGTTACTGAGAGGACAGTTTAACTGAAAACCTACTCTGGCATTAGAAAGGTGTGGACAATTGAGTCCAAAGTCCAATAAAAAGGACAAATTTCCCAATGTTACAGTGAGATGTATTAACAAAGAATTGTTAATAAGTCAAGATTGGCATTGCAAGCTGAAGTTAGATTAGAAGCATGTTTTTAAGTCAAGACAACTAAAACATTTGATTACCTTTCAAATAGCTACAGCAACATTTGAGAGGACAATTGGGAAGGTATGTTCTGTGCGGAAGCAGGCTTAATACAGATGAAGGCATTCCTGAAACATTGATTCTCCTGCTACTTGGATGCTGCCTGACCTGCTGTGCTTTTCCAGCACCACACTCTCAACCAGGCTTCATATAGAGTAGTATATTGCAAGGCTAGGTCAGTTTCTTTAAAATCATCAGCAAGTTGTGGGTGCTGCTAACTAGGCCAGCATACATTGCCTATCTCGAATTGTTTCAGCGAAGATGGTGCTGAATTGGCCTTTTGGAATCATTGCTGCCCTTGTGGTACAGGAGCACTCTCAGTGCTGTAAGGAAGTTCCAAGATTTTGACCTGCTGACAGTAAAGGAATGGCAGTATGCCTCCAAGACAGGATGGTAAGTGACTTGGAATGGAACTTGCAGATGTTGGTACTTCCATGTACTTCTTGCTCTTGTTCTTCTGGGTGCTAGAGGCTGGGAAGGTGCTGTTGAAGGAATCTTGGTAAATTATTACAGTGCAACAATCTCAGAACAAGCATTGTATTTGCAAACTTTATATCACATGGGCCTCTTAATGGTACATGGTGCATTGCCATTGCTGGTGAAGATAGCAAAATCACATTGTACTGATCATTTACATGCAGAGAGGACAGAACTCCTCTACTTGTACATCAATGTCTGCAGTTGCAATGATATATCGAATTGTTCACGTTTGCTGCATGTAACTGTGGGGACAACTGCTCTTCAGGGTTCCCATACTGCCATGACTTTTGAGACTGCTGAGCATTTTCACTCTGGCTTTCTCATAGCTCTAGCATTGGCTTGGTCATTTTGTCAAAGGGAAACTTGGCTTTCTGTCACACTCCCTCTATTTTGTCACTCACCCTGTAGCTATTTTTGTTTCCTGTAGTTTCTTCACTACTGGAGGAATAGTTTGGGTGCTGCATAGCTGACCCTAGACTGGATGAGTTTCCATGCTTTGAGTGGGTATATTTCTTCACCCAAGAAATGCCATGTACAAATCTGTCCCAGATTTGTTCAATTTCTTTATGATTCCTTTTGTAATAGTTACTGTCAACTCAGTCTCTTCACTTGACTGGGTATGTGTGGAGGTGATGTACGGTACTGAATTTCACAATCTTTTCTAAAGCAGCTGAATTCCTACAGAGATTATAACCTTTGAAGTTCTGTTTGTGAACTTAGTGCCCAACTCCTCATACTTTCTATGCAGAACCTTTTTCCTAGTTCATCCTATGTCAGTGATACTTACGTGGACTCTGACCACTGGTCCACCACTCTCACTGCAAGTTCAATTCCAGCCACCTCCTCAAGGGTAACTTGATATGGGCAACTAATGCTGATCCAGCCAGTGTTGTGTACATCTTTAAAAAGCGTTGGATTGTGCCTCAGTTTAAAGCAATACCATATCTGTTCTTACGTTAATGCACTTCAACTAATGGTAGACGATCTCAGAGCTCCTCCTAACATTGATAGATTTCTTGAAAGTAAGTTTCCCCTCTATCTGAAGCTGTGTTCTCAATGTCTGATCATCTCATCATTGGGCAGAAAAGATCCTATCTTAGAATCTAGCTAGATGTTCCAGTCTGGTTACATACTGATCATAAGTAAGAACAAAGAACAAAGAATATTACAATACAGGAACAGACCCTTCAGCCTTCCAAGCCTGCACTGATCCAGATTCTCTTTCTAAACCTGCCACCTATTTTTTAAAGATCTGTATCTCTTTGCTCACTGCCCATTCATGTATCTGTCTAGATACATCTTAAATGATGCTATTGTTCCTGCCCCTACCACCTCCACTGACAATGCATTCCAGGCACCCACCACTTCTGCATGAAGAACTTTCCCTGCATATATCCCTTAAACTTTTCCCCTCTCACTTTGAACTCGTGACCCCTAGTAATTGAGTCCTCCACTCTGGGATAAAGTTTCTTGCTATCCACCCTGACTACACATCTTATGATTTTGTAGGCCTCAATCAGGTCCCTCCACAACCTCCTTCTTTCAAATGAAAATAATCTTAATCTACTCAACCTCTCCTCATAGCTCGCATCCTCCATACCAGGCAACATCCTAGTGAATCTCCTCTGCACCCTCTCCAAAGCATTCACATCCTTTTGGTAATGTGGTGACCAGAATTGTATGCAGTATTCCAAATGGGGCTGAACAAAAGTCTTGTACAACTGTAACATGAGTAATATTAGAATGTGGCTCAAATTGGTTGTTCAAAAGCTGCAAAATGTCTCCCATCCTACAATACAGCCCATGGCACTGTATCCCAACATGAATATCAGACTTGCTATAGTTACATGACAGAATGGAAAAAAACAAATCCCAATTCTGTCTCAGCTCTTAATTCATTTTCCATAGCAGCAGGGAATAGAAAATGCATAGCCATTGTGATTCACCCAGTAATTGAAAGTTTTTTTTTCATTTTTACAATGTCCTTGCTATTTCTTTCAGTAACTGTCTTTCTTCCAGCTCTGGAAATCCGAGCATTTTTAGCTTCACTATTTCAACGCCATATTTGAAGCGATGTTTTGTACTGGTTGCCACAGGCTGCACATAACGAAGCTTACAACAGAGGTGGCAGTCACATGACTATGGAAAGCCATCCAGTAAAGCAATTACAATTGCATTTTTTTCCAACACATAGCACTTGTATTGAAAACAATTAGCAGTGTCACAGAAAATGCACAGCTTGAAAAGGAAGTGTTTGGAATCATACTGGAATCAAAGGTTTTCACCAGTTTTCTTTGGGTGTGAACTTCATGTTAGTAATAGATCATGAAACTGTAGCAGCTGTTTTGAAACAAATGCCAGAAACACAAATGATGACAGTGTCAAGAAATTTGTGGTGGGTATGCCTTTTTCATAGTCTAATTAAGCATTAAATATCGCAATGCAAAAGAGAAAGCCATTTTTGATGCACTTGTATATATGAATGTCTGAAATGCAAACAGTAGAAGACCATTTGGCCCCTCAACCCTGTTTGACCGTTCAGTAAGATCATGGCTGACCTGTTTCCATTTCAAACTCCAGTCCTGATAATACTTGATCCCATGCCTAACAAGGATCTAACCACCTCTGTCCCAAAAATATTCAATGAAGCTGCCTCCAATGCCTTCTGAAGCAGAGAGTTCCAAAGTCACCCTATAAGAGAAAAAGAATTTCCTCATCTCTGTCCCGAAAGGGTCACCCCTAATTTTAACATATTACCTCTGAGTTCTGGACTCACCTAAATGAGGTATATATCCACTTTGTCAAGATAATTTAGCCCATACAATCTATCTTTATAAGACAACACTTTCATTCCAGGTATTAATGTAGTGAACCTCCCATAAACCAGTTCCAATGCATTTACATTTTTCTTTAAACAGAGAGACCAAAACATTAACACGATATTCAAGAATGTGGTCTCAACATTACCTTGTCTAACTTAAGCACAACATCCCTACTTTTATGTCCAATTTCACCCATCATAAAGAACAGTATCCCATTAGCCTTCTTAATTAGCTGCGTAATAAATTTTTGTGACTCATGAGCTAGAATACCTCAGAATTCTTCAGTTATTCTCCATTTAAGTCATATTTTGCTTTCTTGTTCTTCCTGCCAAAGTGATTAACTTCCCATTTTCTGACATTATACTTCATCAGCCAGATTTTTACCCAATCACTTAAATTGTCTATATTTTCCTGCATCATTGTTTTTGGTTTTCTTCACAACATACGTTACTAGTTGTCTTGGTGTTGTCTGAAAAAGTAGCTATTATGCTTTGATTGCTCTCAGTTAAGTCATTACAGAGTGATAGGGTCATACAGCATGGAAACAGACCCTTGTCTATGCTGACCAAGTTTCCCAAACTTAACTAGTCCCACTGCTTGCATTTGGCTCATATCCCTCTACACCTTTCCTATTCATGAACCTGTCCAAATGTCTTTTAAATGGTGCGACTGTGTCTGCATCTATCACTTCTTGCAGTAGTTCATTCTGCATACAAACCACCCTCTGTGTGAAAACGTCACCCCTCAGGTCCATTTTAAATCTTTCTCCTCCCATCTTAAAAATATACCCTTAGTTTTGAACCTCCCCCACTCTAGGGAAAATACTTTTGCTGTTCACCTTAGCTATGCCACTCATGATTTTATGAATCTTTATTTTATGAATCTTTATCTTCAACCTCCTATGCTCCAGTGAAAAAAGGTCCTATACTATCCAGCCACTCCTTTTAACTTAAACCCTCCAGTCCCAGCAACATTCTGGTAAATCTTTTCTGAACCGTCTCCAATTTAATAAATCATTCCTGTAGCAGGGTGACCAGAACTGCATGCAGTGCCCTCACCAAAGTCCTGTACAATCTCAGCATGACGTTCAAACTCCTATATTCAATGGTCTGAGCAATGAAGGCAAGTATGCTAAACATTTTTTTTAACCACTCTGTCTACCTGCGATGCAACTTTCAAAGAACTACATACCTGAACTCCTAGGATCTCTGTCTCTTTGTTCGACTATACTACCCAACAACACCAAACCACTTTCATTGAACCACTTAAATTGTAAAAGTTAAGATCCCAACACAAACTTCTGGAGAACTCTACTCATCACATCCTGCCAATCAGACAGGGATCCATTTATGTATAGTATCTGTTTCTGCCAGCCACCCAATCTTCTGCCCATTCAACTGCAAAACCTGCTGCAGGCTGAACAGGCTGTAGCTATTTTCTCTGGAGCATCGGAGGCTGAGGCGTGACCTTATAGAGGTTTATAAAATCATCAGTAGGGTGAATAGTCAAGGTCTTCTCCCCAGGGTAGGGGAGTCCAAAGCTAAAGGGCACAGGTTTAAAGTGAGAGAGGTAAGATTTAACAGATCTAAGGGGCTACTTTTTCACACAGAGGTTCGTGCATATATGGAATGAGTTGCCAGAGGAAGTGTTGGAGGCAGGTACAATTACAACATTTAAAAGGAATCTGGGTGGGCTTATGAGTAAGAAGGGTTTGGAGGGATATGGGCCAAATGCTAGCAAATGGGGCTAGATTAATTTAAGATATCTGGTGGACAGGGGCAAGTTGACCAAAAGGTTTGTTTCTATTCTGTACATCTCTATGCCTCTATGACCATCAGCTTTTATTTTGCATTATGCTCTTCTTGTCGGATGTGGGAGTTTCCGGAGAGTTTAAGGGTTACCAAGAATTATATCTGCAATAAATGTTGGTGGTTGCGAATCCTGCCATATTGAATGGATCGGTTGGAATGACAGTTAGGGGGAATGAGGAATTTACAAGGGCTAGGGGATAGGATGGATGGCAGTTATAGGAAGGGAGAAAAGCCACAGATACAGTCAGGTAGATGGATTAACTGCAAGAAAGGTAAAAGAGGTAGAGAGGTAGTACAGGAGTCTTCTGTGGCTATACTTATTTCAAACAAGTATGCTGTTTGGGAAAATGAAGCGGGTGATGGACATTCAGGGGAATGTAGCATGAACAGCCAAGTTTCTGGTATCAAGAATGACTCTCATGTAATGACGGGTACATCGAGTTCCAAGCGATTGATTGTATTAAGGGATTAGGTAAAAACAATGACTGCAGATGCTGGAAACCAGATTCAGGATTAGTGGTGCTGGAAGAGCACAGCAGTTCAGGCAGCATCCGAGGAGCAGTAAAATCGACATTTCGGGCAAAGGCCCTTCAGCAGGAATAAAGTCAGAGAGCCTGAAGCATGGAGAGATAAGTGAGAGGAGGGTGGGGGTGGGGAGAAAGTAGCATAGAGTACAATAGGTGAGTGGGGGAGGGCATGAAGGAGATAAGTCAGGGGGAGAGGGTGGAAAAGAAGATAGGCAGGTAGGACAAGCCATGGGGACAGTGCTGAGCTGGAAGTTTGGAACTGGGGTGAGGTGGGGGAAGAGGAAATGAGGAAACTGTTGAAGTCCACATTGATGCCCTGGGGTTGAAGTGTTCCGAGACGGAAGATGAGGGAGCAGCGGTGAAGGAGGCCCAGGACCTCCATGTCCTTGGCAGAGTGGGAGGGGGAGTTGAAATGTTGAGCCACGGGGCAGTGTGGTTGATTGGTGCGGGTGTCCCGGAGATGTTCCCTAAAGCGCTCTGCTAGGAGGCGTCCAGTCTTCCCAGTTTAGAGGAGACTACATCGGGAGCAACGGATACAATAAATGATATTAGTGGATGTGCAGGTAAAACTTTGATGGATGTGGAAGGCTCCTTTAGGGCCTTGGATGGAGGTGAGGGAGGAGGTGTGGGCACAGGTTTTGCAGTTCCTGCGGTGGCAGGGGAAAGTGCCAGGATGGGAGGGTGGTTTCTAGGGGGGCATGGACCTGACCAGGTAGTCACGGAGGGAACGGTCTTTGCAGAAGGCGGAAAGGGGTGGGGAGGGAAATATATTCCTGGTGGTGGGGTCTGTTTGGAGGTGGCGGAAATGTCGGCGGATGATTTGGTTTATGCGAAGGTTGGTAGGGTGGAAGATGAGCACCAGGGGCGTTCTGTCCTTGTTACAGCTGGAGGGATGGGGTCTGAGGGTGGAGGTGCGGGATGTGGACGAGATGTGTTGAAGGGCATCTTTAACCACGTGGGAAGGGAAATTGCGGTCTCTAAAGAAGGAGGCCATCTGGTGTGTTCTGTGGTGGAACTGGTCCTTCTGGGAGCAGATACGGCGGAGGCGGAGGAATAGGGAATACGGGATGGCATTTTTGCAAGAGGTAGGGTGGGAAGAGGTGTAATCCAGGTAGCTGTGGGAGTCGGTGGGTTTGTAAAAAATGTCAGTGTCAAGTTGGTTGTCATTAATGGAGATGTAGAGGTCCAGGAGGGGGAGGGAGGTGCCAGAGATGGTCCAGGTAAATTTAAGGTCAGGGTGGAATGTGTTGGTGAAGTTGATGAATTGCTCAACCTCCTCGCGGGAGCACGAGGTGGCGCTAATGCAGTCATCAATGTAGCGGAGGAAGAGGGGAGTGGTGCCGGTGTAATTACGGAAGATCGACTGTTCTACGTAGCCAACAAAGAGACAGGCATAGCTGGGGCCCATATGTGTGCCCATGGCTACCTTTTTGGTCTGGAGGAATTGGGAGGATTTGAAGGAGAAATTGTTAAGGGTGAGGACCAGTTCGACCAAACGAATGAGAGTGTCAGTGGAAGGGTACTGTTGGGGATGTCAGGAGAGGAAAAAATGGAGGGCTTGGAGGCCCTGGTCATGGCAGATGGAGCTGTAGAGGGATTGGATATCCATGGTGAAGATGAGGTGTTGGGGGCCGGGGAAACGGAAGTCTTGGAGGAGGTGGAGGGCGTGGGTGGTGTCTCAAACGTATGTGGGGAGTTCCTGGACTAGGGGTGATAGGACAGTGTCGAGGTAGGTAGAGATGAGTTCAGTGGGGCAGGAGCATGCTGAGACAATGGGTCAGCCAGGGTGGTCAAGCTTGTGGATCTTGGGAAGGAGGTAGAACTGGGCAGTGCGGGGTTCCTGGACTATGAGGGAGGAAACTGTGGGTGGGAGATCTCCTGAGGTGATGAGGTTCTGTATGGTCTTGGAGATGATGGTTTGGTGATGGGGGGTGGGGTCATGGTCGAGAGGGCGGTAGGAAGAGGTGTCCTCGAGTTGGCGTTTGCCTTCAGCGGCACAGACAGACATTTCTGTGGTCAGCAGCGAAAAATCAGAATGGTGTGTTGCCTTCCTGGTGCTAGAATCAAGTATATCTCAGAGAGGGTGTGGAATGTTCTCTTCATGGAGAGGGTCCAGCAGGTAAGGTGCCAGAAGACTGGAGGTTGGATAACATGGTCCCATTATTTAAGAAAGGTGGTAAGGACAAGCCAGGGAACTAGAGACCTGTGAGTCTGACATTGGTGGTCAGCAAGTTGTTGGAGGGAATCCTGAAGGAAAGGATTTACACATATTTGGAAAGGCAAGCACTGACTAGGGATAGTCAACATGACCTTGTTCATGAGAAATTATGTCTCACGAACTTGATTGAGTTTTTTGAAAAATTAACAAAAAGGATTAATGAGGGCAGAGTGGTTGACATGATCTATATGGACTTCAATAAAGCGTTCAACAAGGCTCCTCATGGACTCTGGTTAGCAAGGTTAGACCTCATGGAATACTGGGAGGCATGGTGGCACAGTGGCTCGCACTGCTGCCTCACAGTGCCAGAGACCTGGGTTCAATTTCCGTCTCAGGCGACTCTCTGTGTGGAGTTTGCACATTCTCCCCATGTCTACATGGGTTTCTTCCAGGTGCTCCAGTTTCCTCCCACAGTCCAAAAATGTGCAGGTTAGGTGAACTTGGCCATGCTAAATTGCCCGTAGTGTTAGGTGAAGGGGTAAATGTAGGGGAATGGGTCTGCGTGGGTTGCACTTCGGTGAGTCGGTGTGGACTTGTTGGGCCGAAGGGCCTGTTTCCTCACTGTAAGTAATCTAATTGAATCTAAGCTTGAAACCAGCCATTTGGATACAGAACTGACTGAAAGGTAGAAGACAGAGGGTGGTGATGGAGGGTTGTTTTTCAGACTGGAGGCCTGTGACCGGTGGAGAGCCATGAGGATCAATGCTGGGTCCACCACTTTTCATCATTTATATAAATGATTCAGATATGAACATAGGAGGTATAGTTAGTAAGTTTGCAGATGACACCAAAATTGGAGATTTAGTGAACAGCGAAGGAGGTTACCTCACATTACAACACGATCGTGATCAGATGGACCAATGGACTGAGGAGTGGCAGGTGGAGTTTAATTTAGATAAATGTGAGGTGCTGTAATTCTGGTCTCCTTCATATTGGAAGGAGGTTGTGAAACTTGAAAGGGTTCAGAAAAGATTTACAAGGATGTTGCCAGAGTTGGAGGATTTGAACTATAAGGAGAGGCTGAGTATGCTGGGGCTATTTTCCCTGGAGTGTCAGAGGCTGAGGGGTGACCTTATAGAGGTTTATAAAATCATGAAGGGCATGGATAGGATAAATAGACAAAGTGTTTTCCCTGGGGTGGGGCAGTCCAGAACTAGAGGGCATAGGTTTAGGGTGAGAGGGGAAAGATATAAAAGGGACCTAAGGGGCAATGTTTACACGCAGAGGGTAATGTGTGTATGGAATGAGCTGCCAGAGGAAGTTGTGGAGACTGGTACAATTATATTATTAAAAAGCATTGGATAGGTATATGAATAAGAAGGGTTTGGAGGGAGATTGGCCGTGAGATGGCAGGTTGGACTAGATTGGGTTGGGATACCTGATTGGCATGGATGAGTTGGACCGAACGGTCTGTTTACATCTCTATGACTCCAATACTCTTTGATTTTGCACCTCATCAAACACCTTTTAGTAATCCAAGTATAGTATTTCTTCAGCGCCCCCCCTGCACCCCCTTTATCATCAGTGTGTGTTACTCCTTCAAAAACCTCCAATAAATTGACTTCACCTTGTGATTTCAAATAAACCTGCTGGACTGGAATCTGGTGTCATGTGACTTCTGATCTTCAATAAATTGATGAAACCATGCTGACTCTTTGTGACTTGGTGCATTAAGCCTTTGGCTGCAAACTCTGAACGTGCAATCTTTGTGGGGGCTATTGACGTCCTCATCACTTCAGCTGAAAATGCAGTTGGATTTCAGAAAAAATTCAGAATCCAAATGCATTCAAAAACAGATGCTGAATGTTTGCACATGGTTTTGTCAGTGTAAAGATGAGTAACTGAAACCATTCCAACACTGTCATCATGAGTTGTCATATCAATAGTGGGTCACAGTCAGATGATATCTAGTTCTTTTGAGAGATAGAATTGGACTTAACTCTGTGCTGAACATAAGAAATAGTCAATATGAGATGCAAAGCAAGATAATTTTGTTTATCAGCTTGACCTAAACAGTGGTTTCGAAACAATGGGAAGTAAACGTATTATCATCTAAAACTGTTGAAATAAGCTACTAATCATGGTGGGAGAAAGTGAGGACTGAAGATGCTGGAGATCAGAGCTGAAAATGTGTTGCTGGAAAAGCACAGCAGGTCAGGCAGCATCCAAGAAGCAGGAAAGTCGACATTTCGGGCATGAGCCCTTCTTCAGGATTCCTGAAGAAGGGCTCATGCCCGAAACGTTGATTCTCCTGCTCCTTGGATGCTGCCTGTCCTGCTGCGCTTTTCCAGCAACACATTTTCAGCTACTAATCATGGTGGACTTGGTCCTGCCAAAGAGTTCATGTAGACATTCTGAAAAAGAAAATGGCAATTTCTTGGTGCTTGTCCATAGTTACATGAAATGCACCGATGTAAAGCACGTATGTCAAATAACCAATACTGATTGAGCAATAGATAAATTAAAGTCTATTTTTGCTTGCTATGGTTTACTTCTGATGTCTTCCCTTAAGTTCATTCTGCTCTGTTTGAATATTTCATGAAACAAAACAGTATCGTACATGCCCTCTCTCCTCTTTGCTATCAGAATCGAATGGATCTGTTCAGCTAATCAAAGGAGCTCTCAGGTAACAAGTACTGAATGGCTGTTTAAGGTTCAGTAAAAACCAGCAGCTGTCTAATTCTTCACTGAAGTATATAATAACTTCACACTCCTCTCTACACCTGCTAAGCATTTAATGAGGAGAAGAGTCTTCTGAGTCTTTCAAATTTGACTGCAAAAGTTGAACATGAGCAATTCAGCTAATTTGTCAGTATGACCTGACCCAAAATCAAAAGGCATGCAGTTTCTGGCATAATTTGCAGGTTCATATTCAAAACCCTTTCCCACCTTCCCTACCTTAGTCTTCTCAAAAATCTCACAAGCGTGATGCTGAAATGTAGTAGAAATCTGTGAAACCAAATGAAACTCAGTTGAAATTAATGTAAAAGTGAGAAATTCTCATGTTGATCACATGATCCCAAGGAAGGATAAACCAAAATATGATAATATTGACTTGATCATGAGTTCACGCTCAAGTGCGATTCAGTTCAGACTTCAGTGTCTGAACTATCAGGTTCTGAAAAATAAACTGCATTTCGCACATGTATTGAATTGAAGCCAGTCAGGCAACTGACTCTACAACAAAACCAATAAGGAGATCAAGAACTGAAAACAACAAATGCTGGAGATCACAGCACCTGTGGAGAGCGACCAAGCTAACATTTCAAGTCTAGATGACTCTTCATCAGAGCCCTTCAACATTTGTTATTTTCAGTACAGATCCCAGCATCTGTAATAATTTGTTCCTACAAGATCAGGAAGGTTTCTTAGAATGGTTATTAAACTTAATTTTTAAATGGAAGTTTCAAGTGAAAAAAGTGACTTTTAATCATGATAAGTGTGCACATTTTTAAGGTGTTTATTTGTTTTTCACTTTTGTAGTTGTTAGTGAATTAGGAAATAATTTATAGTTTTAAAAAGTGCTTTATTAAAACAGGGTGACATATTCATGTGCTATGAATATGCACAATGTGCAGTGATGGAATTTAACCGGTGAACTGGCTACCTTGATGTCTGTTCTTGCTGGCTGGTCCCCCCAAAGTGCAACATGTGCCAACTTGCATCATTCAGAAATTTAAGTTAATCTAAATTTTTACTGCTGATTCCCTTTCATTCACCACCACTGGGCTCACTGACCAACCTTAGTTAATGATTCAGCAATGTCTCAATATTAAAATTATCTTCTTTGTTTTCAAACCTGTCTGTGATCATAGGTACCTGTTGTTAGTTAGTAGAATTCTGATCTCTGAACCACGACAGTTCCAGATCCCAATCCCACTCCAGGGTTTTGACACAAAAATCAAACACTTTAGAGCAGTACTAAGGGAATGCTTTACAATCGGACGCGCTGTCTTTCTGATGCAATGTTAAATCTGAACAGAGTTTCCAGTGCATGCAATCCCATAACATTAATGAAACGTAAAGTCAAGATTAGAGTGGTGCTAGAAAAGCACAGCATCCGAGGAGCAGGAAAATTGACATTGTGGGCAAAAGCCCCCCATCAGCAGTCAAAGTTAAAAATCACACAACACCAGGTTGTAGTCCAACAGGTTTATTTGGAAGCACTAGCTTTCAGTGCGCTGCTTCTTCACACACCACCTGAGGAAGGAGCAGCACTCTAAAAGCTAGTGCTTCCAAATAGACCTGTTGGACTATAATCTGGTGTTGTGTAATTTTTAACATTGTACACCCCAGTCCAACACTGGCATCTCCAAATCATAAAGCAGTCAAATTATCCCCAGTATTCTGTCAAATTTAGACACTCAATGACAACACAAAAATGAATTATCTGATCATTATCATATTGCAGTTCACAGGAACATGCTGTGTTCAGACTCACTGCCCTTTTTTCCAG
The DNA here is from genome assembly GCF_037043375.1 of Chiloscyllium plagiosum. Lineage (NCBI taxonomy): Eukaryota > Metazoa > Chordata > Chondrichthyes > Orectolobiformes > Hemiscylliidae > Chiloscyllium > Chiloscyllium plagiosum. The sequence continues at coordinate 119,475,702 of NW_028270142.1, read as the reverse complement.
CATTGCGATAACAAATACACTTCAAAAGAACTCCATTAGCTGCAAAGCGGTTTGAGATATCCAATGGTGATGAAAGGCAGTATATTATCCAAGTCTATCTTTAATCTGTTCAGCTCTACAACTTTACAAAAACTTGGTCATCTCGACTCAAAACATTATCTTCCTCTCTCTTCTTGGCTACTGTCTGACTCGTGTTCTCCAGCATTTGTTGGTTTCAGCACAGATTCCAGCATCTGTACTGAATGCTCCTAGCCAGGTTGTCAGTCTTACTGCCCTGGACTATTTTGTCAAAGAGGAGAAAAGCATTATCGATCTGGATGAAAGCCTTGTTGTCAGGTTTAGCAATCCATTTGCTATTAACTGTCTTTATGTGTATTTGATGTTCATGTTAACTGATGGCGATTTCTATTATCAAGCTGCAGTGATATCATCAAGTTGTCTACACAGGAAATGAAAGCCATTAATTATAAAATCACCTTCCACAACTGTTACAGAGTGAAATAAAGATTGGGTCATTCACAATGTGTTAAGGAGAAACTAAAATATTAATAAGAAACCTTTAAGAAAATTTATATTAAAATCTGAAAGGTAATAATTTTGGAGACATTTAACAATATTCCACATGTAACTTTTTTTCAGAGCAAGGTCAGTTTTGTTTCTCCAGTAGCTTTTATATAAATTACTGCTAAAAAGCCAACTCACCTCACAGAATAAGACAGGATTTTAAAAAATGGAATTCTAATATAAAAGCAAAAGACAGGAATTCTAATTCTAATATAAAGGCAAAAAGCAGGAAGATCTCTTCAAATCAGTTGATTTAATTGATAGAAACTTGGGGAATAGGAGATTGAGAGTGCAGCTTGTGGTGAAACAGCGAATGACGTACTGCAAATTCAGAATGACTATGTTAATCTATACTGACAGTTCACTCTCAATAAGTTTTAGAGCAAGATTTCCTTATGTGGCTTCAGGGCTCACTTTGTTTAATAACCTTTGTTTGAAGAGTCTGAAAATATTTTACTGGGTTAAAGGCACTGCAGATGTTTAAATTGTTGTCCATGTTGTGGAAAGCTACAGTAAACTGCTCCAAGATAAACTCACAGCAATTTACTCAGAAGAATTACACAAACCAAAGTTAGATGACAGACAATTGAATCTTTTTTTTAAAAAAAGTGATGTGTTAGCTGCACAACGGAAGATCCCACCTGCACTTCAAATGACATCATACATTATTTTGCATTTTGCTGAACAGGAGGGGAGCCTTTTGATATAATAGCTTTGAGTCAAATTTCACACAAATTAACAGTCTTGCCTCTGAAGCAGAAGGCTATATATTCAAGGTATACTCCAGAGACTTGAGAGATATAAGGTTGAGGTTCAAGTGTAGTTTGAGGGAGTGCTGCACTCTCATTCATGCAGTATTTCCAATGAAGTGTTAAACCTCTGCCATATCAGATGTTGTAAAGGATGGGAATACAGACTGGGAAAGTTAATAATGATATTCAACAGCTGTATGACCTTGAATAAGTCCTGTGTATCTTTCCTTATGGGCTGAAGACAGCGCAGCAGCTTGTTTTTCTGTACTGACTATTTTTGTTACACTGTATAAGAGGCAGAGAGAGAGAGAAAGTATCGTTCCAAGAGTTGGACTTCACCTAGGACTGGGATCACGAACGGTGCCAGGAACAAACCTAAACTTCCAGATCAGCTGTCGATGGAGTGTTCCCTGACGGACAGAAGGGCGAGCGACTCATTGCTTTATTTTTCCCTTTCTTTTCCATTTATTATTAATAATATTACATAATGTATATCCACATTTAAGCAAATTGCAGTTATCAAGTCTTCTCTTAACCACATTTAATCAAATCCAAAAGAACTGCTTGGATACACCCAGTGATCCAAGGCAGATGTGAAATTTTCCATAACAGTATTTCAATGAAAAATGATGGATTTTGTCATCCTTTTGCCAATCTTCTTCCCTCAACTAACAACAAGTGCAAATTGTTTGGTCATTATTATATTGCTATTTTAGGAATGACTTTATTAAAATTGACTGCCAAACTTGCTGGGTTTCAAGAGCATCAACACTTTAAAGGACCTTGAGATATCCTGATTTCGGAAAAGGTGCAATGTGAATGCACATTATTTATTTCTTCTTTCTTTATTTTATCCTCTGATAATGCTTCTGTGTAATATTAATGTGTCAGCGTTGAATATATGCTCAAAGCCCTACTTTCAGAAATATAATGTGTTCATCCTCAGCCAAGCTGACTACAGAGAGGCTTCATGCTGCTGGTGCAGAACCACATCCAAAAAGCCCTCAGGCCTGTTCTGAGTGAAATATTATGCTAACTTAATACTGCTTTGATCTTTGAGGTGTTTCCAAATCTACCACAGAAGCACTTACACAGAATGCAAAAATTCCCCATCTCCTAGTGTAGCAGTAGGATTGGAAATATGACAGAGACCCAGTTCATTGGGTCCTGATTGGCCCCATTTCTTCATGATATATCCGGGAATTGTACTCCTCTGTTGTCGTGTACTGGAAACTGTAACCAACTAACCAAATACATTGTGGCTGCCCTTGTTTGGAAAACAACATTGTAGCAATCTGATAAATCCAGATTGTTCATCCTGCAATATTAGTTATAACTGAATTACTTCACATATTTACATACAATATCATGGATACTGATCAGAATGCTGAAGTACTATAGACATTAACTTTTGATTACAAATATATTGTAAACAAAATCTGCGACAGCCAAATATTGAACATAAATGTATATTTAGTCACATTCTGGCAAATTCTGGTTTGATGTCCATTGAATACTGCACCTACAAGTGTCAGGCAAATGTTGGAGAGAAATGTAAGAGGGACAAACAATGAGGAGTCTATCTTCTGGCTCCCTCTCTCAGCAGGAAGCCACTTCTTGGAGAATGTTTGTGATTTGGCCTTACGGAAATGTATGTATAAAAAAAGAGTTAAAAGACTATAATTTGTGTGTTAACGGCCTTACATCCGAGAGCATGGACTGCTATCAAAGCCACAGCTTTGAGAACAACCATTAAACACCTGTGTGAGGCATTTGGGAACAAAGGAAAAGGCAGTTTCTCATTGTCTGATAACCAGTGCTGCCAGTCAACCACTGATTAAAAATAAAATCTGCACACAAGTTTCAATCAAGTTACAAAGTCAAAAATCTCAAAATCAACTGGTTAACTATTGACATCAATGGCACCAGTAACATCCACTGTAACAGCCAGAACATTCAACCATCTGCTTTACACATACAATTCAAAGACTAATCCATATTTTTAAAATCTTTTATCTTTCTGAAATGTGTTCATTGTATTGTGCTGCTATTTCTTCTCGCATTCAGTAATAAATGAAATCAATGTGCAAATCTTGGTTTGAATGATGTGGGCATTGGGAAATAACATGACAGAATGGCATGAAAATTACTTTGAGGCCTACCTCAATGTCAGCAACAATTCACTGCATCTTTTAACTAAGTTTTGGTTGTGGAGGCAAGATTCTTGCTCGGCAATGGTGAGTTGCTTATTACGGGGGATTATTATTGTTAAAGATCTTGTTCATTGCACATGTCACCTCATTAATATGGAGCTTTCTACCCTGTCACCCTGTGCAGGCAGGTTAAAGCCAAAAATTCTTGGCATGGAAGTCCGAGTTGGAGACCTGGCATTTTCAATTCATCACTTGCTCCAAAGGATCTCCATGGTAGACACTAGGGACCAATACTAGGTCACACTCCATGAACACTATCTACATACAGTCCACATCCACAGACCTTGCTATTTGATATTTGCCAACCTCTTTGAACCCAAGTGGCACATTTGCAATCCACTTACATGTCACTTCTGCACTTCAATACTGCCTCTGGAGGCACACCAGCAACTATCACTGTAATGCTGCAGCAAGGTCATTCAGAGGCACTCACACAGATAACACTCACTGGACCTGACTGAATTGCTGAACTGTTTGCTTCCTCTTTTAGTGCTCACTCATTTTGAGCATACCTGGATGTTCACAGCAACCCTGACTTGCCTTTTTGTACCTTGATCCTCAGCAACAGATACCAGGAGCAAAGTACTGCTGTATTTCTGTGCTGTTTAGCACAGACACAAAAGAAGGAAGCTTGTCATGTGATTACCAACAGTCCTCAGTCACATCACGGGGGGAAGGCCATCAGTCTGCCCTGGCAAAGGGCAGCCTTTGATGACAGTCCAAGAGCTTGGACATGGTCACTCAACCACTCGGTGTGGTCAGACATGGATTTTCTCTTCATAAGTGATGAGGAGTCAAGTACCAGGTAGCTCACCACTAGTCCTGAGTCTTTCTGCCTCATTTTGGGATGTTTTTCTCCTGCAATGAGACAGTGACAGGTATTAAGGGAGATGAAAGGGAATGGCACAGCTGTTACTTTTGGTGCAAGTGGCTACACTACCTGACTGAGGAGTGGACAGTGCAGAGGATGGACAGAGTTAGCGGTGTGGGCAATTTGCGAGGATGACAATAAGTGAAGAAAGATTTTGAAATCAACAGTGAGAGTAGTAGAGCCTTGGTAAGAGGTGGGTACAGTAGCAGAGGTAGAGGGAGTACGGTATAGAGAGAAGATGGTGACATTTAGCTTCAGGAGTGGAAAAAGAAACTTCTTCAAACGTTGTTGTGTATGCCTTCATACGGCTGAGACTGTATTGATCCTGGAATGGCCTGGTGGCATGGCTTCCACCCCTGGTCTTAAAGGATGATGATATCCCTCCTCTGCAACACCTTTTCCAGCCAGGCTTCCAGAACCATTTCCCAAAGCGGGACACCAATTTCTCCTTCTCTGGACAGTTTCAATGTGCAAGACAAATGTCCTTTACTATGCAAGTCAGTTCCAGACTAGCAGTGGTTGTCTGGATGAATAATTATGTTGTTAAAGATGCCAGTCCATTCCAGGATATACCAACCATGGTAAGCTGTTCTTGGCCAGTCATTAATGAAGTATGTTTGGTCAACAGTGAGAAATCCACTTGACCTCACAGAGAGAGACCCTGCATGAAATTTGATGAAACTAATACTTAGCCAAAACACGTAAAAATCATCCCATCCTTTTTATTCATTTAAGAAAGCCTGGTTAAATCATTTCCTTTTAAAAGATAAGCTCATTTGCATCTGGTATAAGGGCATCCACAAGGAAAGGGATTTTTTTTTAAATAACCTCACGGTTGGGACAGGGATAGCTGAGTAACCAAGGGGAGCTTTTTCATCTCTCCCCACCGGGACCTTAATGTCCCATCTGTAACTAGAATAAGCTGAGGAAAGGTCTTAATAACAGCTAAAGAACAACTGTTTTTGAATAACTGTCCCAGAGGACATCACAAAAACAATAAAATCCTTTGTTTAAGGAGTGAGATCGTGTTCATAAGAAAATGATTTACGTTTTTCAGTAAACTTCAGCATTCATTTGTCTTTCTGCATTTCAACAGATTGATCTGAGAATGTTTTTCTTCAAGGTTTACTGTCATTACTGAGGAATTGAATTTTTTTTATTACAGTGTGAGTCCTGTGACTGATCAGTTGCTAAGATCATCTTCCTTCACTTTCAGAAAATTGATCACCTAACAATTTCAATTGTTGTTGCCATTATTCACCCATTCATGAATTTAAAAAGAAATCTTTGCCCCCCAACTTGCACACTCAAAAATAAGAATACAAAAATCTTTTTGGGATTCTTGTGAAGAAATGCAATGCTAGAAAAGAGATGGCAGTGAGATCACAGAACACCATCCAAATACTGCCCACTTTATCAATTCTGTACAAGGTTTTCAGATCTTAAAACATCCTATATTCCCTTAAATAACAATGAGTTTTGATTTATCCTGAGTCTTCTTTGAAGAATTCCCACAAAGAAATATACTTCTACACAAGTTGCAGAAATTGTTAGCGAACCTATCTCCTACTTGACGTACCCTGGCAACGCCAATAACCTGTTGATGAAAACTGTTATAAAAAAAAAGCATTATATCTAAGTGCAAGTTAGGAGCAACTGGGGATTTAAGTATGAGCAGATGGAAAGATTCTAGTCCATAAGTTGTCTGAAAAAAATATCCAATGCAGCGAAGTAATTGCTGAGAGGGATAAAACTGTAAAGAGATTTTAGGTCCTCTGAGAAGGTAAAGTCTGGAAGCAGCCAAATTGTCGAAGTGTATGATTACTGTCTGTGATGCAAGATATAAGCAATTCAATCTGCAATCTTATGAGACTGTCAAGGAATATATAAGGTTAGCAATACGGCAGTGGGGTTCGGTCATAATGGACTCCTGACTTTCTTACATTAGAATGATAGAAATTTCCAGCACAGAAGGAGGCGATTTAGCCATTATGACAGTGCTTGCACATTGCCAAGGACATTTAAAATTAGTCCCAATGACCTGTGCTGTCTCAACAGCCTGTACCTTCAATTATTTATCTAATTTTCTTTTTAAAGATGAAATTGTCTTTGCCTCAACCATATCCCCTGGCAAAGCATTCCATTATTCATAAGGAGTAGAGGAAGTTCTTCTAATCTCTCTCTTCAACCTTTAAGTGAAATCTATTAATTACCAATCCCCCACTTTTTACTGTCCAAACTAATGAAATGATATTTCTCCACTCAGTCGATTAATATTCTCCACAATCTTAAAAATCTCAACTAAATGTTCTCTTAGTCATCGTTCCCCAGCAAAAACATTCCAAATATATCAAATCTCTGTCTTCCTAATTAGAGTTTCCTAACTCTGACAGATGTTTCATCAGTGTTAATGTCTGCGTTATAATATTCTTTAGGCAGTCCTTTTTTAAATTAATTCATGGAATGTGCGTGTTGCTGCCTGGGCCATTTACTTTCTATCCTTAGGGAAGGTGGTGATGAGCTGCCTTCTTGAACCATTGCAGTCCATGTACTGTGGTCGACTCACAATGTTGTTTGGGAGGGAGTTCCAGGATTTTGAGCTGGAAACCTTGAAGAAATGTGATATATTTCCAAGTCACCACTTACAGAGAATCACGTTTGGTGGTTGTATTCCTTTGTATCTGCTGCCCTAGTCCTTCTAATTGGAGGTTTTTTGTGGGATTAGAGGTTGCAGCCTAAGGAGCCTCGGTGAATGCCTGCATTACATCACATACAAGATACACTCTGCTGCTACTGAGCGTCGATGGTGGAAAAAGCGGATGCTGGTGAATGTGGTGGCAATCGAGCAGACTACTTTGTCTGAGATGGTCTCAATTTTAAAAAAGATTCAGGTACCTGGATCGCATCCACCTTCACTGTACAGTGTGCCCTCCACTCAAAACTGAGATTCCTGAAAATTTTACAGTAAAGAAGTCTCATAGTTCTTAGAGCTGTTTGAGTAGATGAATACTCTCACAGTCATTAGTCTACAGTCTTGATTATCCTCATGTTTATGGCCTGTTCATCCTTGCTGCCCTTCCCTTGAGAGGATATTCCAGTAGTCCACAGCTTGCTGTGGGAGGCTACATCCAAATAGTTCCAGGCTCCAATTTCACAAGGGTGTTCATCTGTCTCTGGTAAAATACTGGTGACATTTGAAAATGGCCCATTTGGGAATAGAGTGGAGAGCCTTCAACCAACTAATTCTCTGCTTTCCTTTGGAAAACCAGGTACCAATTGTCACAAAGCTAGTCCCTTTTTTTCTAAAGCTGCTCCTTGGCTCAAGGAGACTCTATCCTTGATATTTTTCAGAGGGACAATAAACCGGGCCGGACTCCAGTCAGTTTGGTTTGGTACAGAAATGAAAATGATTTTGAGAGGCCTTTTGTTTATATGTAAACAGATGAGACTTCAGGCCAAAGTGGTCATGCTTTAGAAGTGACCTGTATAAAGAGAGGGGAGTGGTCAGCTCTCTAGCTGAGCTGGGCTGAGCAGTTTTAGTTCAGTCTTGAACTGGGAAGTTCAACAGGGAACTGTGTGGAATCTCTTTGCGGGATTTTAAACAGTGAGTGGTAGGTGCTGGTGTCTTTATTTCGGGTGTTGGTTTGGTTGGGTAGACAAAGCTTGGGATAATAATGACTCTTTCAATCACCAAAAGTTTTCTGAATGTGGATGTGGTGACTTTGGAAGTTTTGCAAAATGTAAATAAGACCAAATTGCAAGTTTCAGTGGACAGAGGACTGTCAAAAGACATTTGACAGCCCAAAATCTGTGTTAACCACTGTCCCAGTATTAGCCACACCAGATTACATGAAGCCTTTCAAGGTGGCTATCAACGCCAGTGATATGGGTGTTGGTGTGGTGCAGGAGGATGACAAGGGAATAGAAAGACCCATCGGCTATTTTTCCAGGAAATTGAATGTTGATCAAAGAAATATTCAACAGTGGAGAAAGAGACTTCAAGCTTGGTGTTCGCATTACAACATTTCACTGTTATTATTACCAGCAATGCATCTGAGGCAATCGTATACATTAATCATAACCCACTGACATTTGTGGAAATATTTAAAAACAAAAATGTCAGACTGTTTAGATGGAGTTTGTTGCTGCAGCCATTCAATTTGACAATTGTGCATGTGGCAGGTTGCGAAAACATGATATCCAATGCATTATCGAGACTCGAATGAGATAGGGAGGTGTTCGGCAGTGGGTGTACCATGGTCTGAATTTGCATGGGGTTGTGCATGTTTGCATGTTTATAGTTAGTATAGTGTATATGTGTGTCTAACCTAGTAACCACGGTTTTTAATGGTTAAAAATGAAGCCATCTTATGGTATTGATGGGTTTTTTTTTAAGGGAGGAGATGTCAAAAAGCTAGTCCTTTTTTTTCCTGAAGCCGTTCCTTGGCTCAAGGAGATTCTGTCCTTGATATTTTTCAGAGGGGCAGACTCCAATCAGTGTGGTTTGGTATGGAGATGAAAAGTATTTTGAGAGGCCTTTTATTTATATGTAAACAGATGAGACTTTACGCCAAAGTAGTCTTGCTTTAGAGGTGACCTGTATAAAGAGAGGGGAGGGGTCAGCTCTCTAGCTGAGCTGAGCTGAGCAGTTTTAGTTCAGTCTTGAGCTGTGTGGAATCTCTCTCTCTTTTTTGCCCATCAACTTCAACCTGTAAGCATGTGTTTTAAAGGGAGTTTGCATATAGGGACTGTTATGTATATGCTTACATTCCTGAAGAAGGGCTTATGCCTGAAACATCAATTCTCCTGCTCCTTGGATGATGCCTGACCTGCTGCACTTTTCCAGCAACACATTTTTCAGCTCTGATCTCCAGCATCTGCAGTCCTCACTTCCTCCACTGTTATGTATATTCAGCATAACATAATTCATAATGACAACTCAGTCCTGGAATGTCATCAGAGGCAAGACAGCATTGGACATCCAACGCAGTTTGTAAGTTTTACATTTTCCCACATTCCTGCCTCCGAAACAGTCTTTGTGTGACTGGGAAGATTCCATCAGTGTCTTTCCATTGGAGTACAAACTAACATTCTATGCTTTTTTCCTTTGCAGGGTATCTCTGATTACAATAATGACTTGCATTTGCATGGTACCATTAGCACAATATAAAACCTTCCAAGAAACTTCAGAGGGGTTTTAACAAAAGAAAATTGACACAAAGCTACATAGCCATAAGTTTGGCTAAAGAGGCCTCTGGGATAGCTTCTACAAAGAAAAAGCATCAGAAGGACAGAGGGGGTCATGAAGAAAATTCCAGACCTTGGGAACAAAGACAGAAATTCCTGGAAAAACTCATCATCAGAAAACTTTTCATCAGAACTGCTTCAGAATTCTCATGACAAGTCACTGGACTTGAAAAGTTAACTCTGCTTTCTCTCCACCATTGCTGTGAGACTTGTTGAGTTGATTCAACAATTTCTGTTTTGTTTCTGATTTCCAACAAATGCAGTTTTTTTTTGTCCTGAGTTGGGAAGGTATAGCTGCCACTGTGGAGGGGAAGCAATGGCATGGTGGTAATGTTACTGCACTAGTAATCTAGCAGCCTAGACTAATGCTTCGGAGGCATAATTTCAAACTGGACCAAGGCAGCTGGTGGAGTTTCAGTTTAATTAATTAAGTGTGGAATTGAAAGCTCATCTCACAAGCAGTTTCATGAAACTGTGGCAAGAACCCAACTGGTGTGCTAATTGTCTTTAGGGAGCCAAATCTACCATCCTTATTAACCCTGCCCTATATGTGACTCCAGACCCACAGTGGTTGGTTCTTAACTGCCCTCAGAAATGGACTAGCAAGCCAAGCAGTAGAAAGTCAATTAAAGATGGACAATAAATGTTGATTTTTCCAATGATACTCACATTCTAAGAAAAAAATATAAAAATCAGAAAAGCATCATAATTCAAGAAGTACCCACGTCTAGAATGGGTAGCAGGCTGGAGGATATTATGGAGATAGTAAAGGACAAGACATTAAAGAGAGTGAAAAGTAAGCTTGAAAATTTTAAAACAGAGGCTTTGTTTGACCACAAGACAACACAAGTCAGTGAATATGGGGTGATGGATGGATGGAACAGCAGAAATTTGGAATAAACACAGAGAATGCTGGAAAACTTCTCGAGTTTGGCAGCAGTTATGGAGAGAGAGAAAAACAGTGTAAAGATAATGCCAACCTGCTGAATTTCTCAAGTATTGCCTATTTTTGTTTCACATTTCCAGTATCTGAAGTATTTTGCCTTTATTTGAGCAGAAATTTAGTTCTGCTTATGTTTATGGAGTGAGTAAGATGGAAATCCAAGCAAGGGGCATTGGATAATCAAATCAAAAGTTACCTGACTTATTGTACACTACAATTGCCACCACATTTCAGTTTGACAAACAACTTCCTGAAGTAATGCATAGTTATTTGTCACATCCTCCACTTTTATGTTACCATCATGTTATGAATTAGAATCTTCTCCAACAGTATAACTGGCCTGTTTCTTACATCTGTACAATATATGGGAATTAAGGAATAAGGCATTTCGCCCTTGAGCTTACTGTACAAATTCTACCAGATCATGTGTGATCTGGCTGTGCCCTCAACTCTAAATTCTTGCATAAATCCTAATACCATTGGATTCCCTGCTAAGTGAAGAATCTAGCTATCTGCCAACCTGTAATAAACTGAAGTCTGTCTTGTTTTGCACAAGTGCAGAACCTGCTCCTTATTCCTTTTTAATTTTCACACTAAAGAATCATCCAACCATTGTGTACACATTGTAGTTACAATGTGTTTAAGAAAATATATCTGTGGAAGTTGATAATGTAATTCATTCGAAGCCATCAAAATAAGTACAAAGGAACAAAAAATGCAATATAACTGCCAGGGTTGACAACACAAAAATTTGATTTCAAAAATTTCCAGAAGATAACAGAAATACAGCTTTGGTTCCTGGTGTGTCTCAAACTCTAGGAGCGAGTTTCCATCCTGGTTTAAATGTAGCTACATCTCTTTTCTTCCCTTCGCTTCCCTTTTCTCAGCAGGGTTTTCACAGAGGTTATGCCAAATGGACAATAACAACAAATTGTTTTTATATCAATGAGCACAGTAGCTTGAGGAAATTTGTGCACAAGACAAAAACCAGGACAAAATTCCTCATTCTTTTATTGGCCAAACTCTTGTGAGAATCAAACATTTCTTACTCACTTCATACAGAGTCACAGAGTTATACAGCTCAGAAACAGGTCCTTCGGCCCAACTCATCCATGCTAAACAGGTTTCCTAAACTGAATTAGTCCCATTTTCCTGCATTTGATCATATCCCTCTAAACCTTCTCTATACACCATTTAAACGTGTATTTGTGCCCTCCTCTACTACTTCCTCTGGCATTTTGGTCTATATACGCACTTCCCTCTGTGTGAAAACGTTGTCCCTCAGAACCCTTTTCAATCTTTATTCTCTCACTGTAAAAACAATCAGTGCTCAATAACCTATGAGGCTGAATTTCCATTAAAGCAACAAGTTCTTTTCCTAAGGTATCACAATTTGAGTCAGAAGGTTATAGGTCACATGCTGGAGACTTGAAAATATTATTTAGGTAAACTGCCCAGTGCAGTGGCAAAGGAACTGTAGTTACCTCGATCATTTCAGAGGGCAGTAAAAGACATCCATGTTTCTGTGGAGCGAGAGCCACATGGAGGCCAACCCAGTTAGGGAGGGCAGATTTCCTTCCCTGAGGGAGATTAATGAACCAGATGGCTTTTTGCAACAGTCAACAATGGTTACCATTAACTTAGCTTTTAATTTCATGTTTTACTGAATTCACATTTCATCATCTGCTCTGGTTGGATTCAAAGCTACATTCCCAGTACTGTGGGGTAGCACTCTAGATTACTAGTCCTGTGACATTATCACCAAACCACCATCAACCAAATGACTGGGGAGGTACCATATTTCAGATGAGATATTTCAGCAAAAATAACTTCATCATCCCTTTTATAAGTTAAAATCGTAGTTTTCTGAGAACAATATCTGCAAAGTTGTTTTGGTGGTTCAACACAAATATTACACATTTTATTTTCATTGTCTTGTACTAGTAAATCAATTGTGTTATTTCCACTGTGACGCCCACACTTGACAGAGGTACTGAGTATTCATCAAGGCTACGAATGGAGGAGTGTTTAGGATTCTGTTGTTGAGGGAGAGAGAGAGTGAGAGAGAGAGAGAAAATGCAGTGAGGTGAGTGATAGATGTGAGACTGTCAGGAAAAAGAATAGAAAAATCTAAGAGTAGATGGAAAACTATGGTGGCAAGTAAATATAGTGAGTTTTGAGTTAGAATAGTAATGGACAGGATTATATAGGAAGCGATGATCAACCAGTATTGTGGGGATCTCTATTTAATTGGGAAAAGCCAGAAGAAGAAGATATCAGGGGCCAGACAACAGTGGTAAGCCACAGCTTACAAAAGTATTTACCCAAGTATTTGTGTTTTTGTGCACTCTAGTATAACTCAATTTAATTTGTTCTTATATAGCCGTTGGATATGAAGACTGTGTTTAAACATAGAGGTAAAGTTACCATAGTCATAGAGGAGCATAGGGCTAAGCTCTCATTAGTTTAGTGCTGGAGTGATGGTGAGCTTAACTTGAGGGTCACCATATCTCAGGCGAGGGACAAAGTTAAGAACATGAGACCTTTGTGGTAACCTCAGCCAGTACATGAATTGAACCTGTGCTGTGGGCATCAGTCTGTATATTCCTGATGAAGGGCTTTTGCCCGAAACGTCGATTTTGCCTGTCCTCGGATTTTGCCTGTCCTCGGATGCTGCCTGAACTGCTGTGCTCTTCCAGCACCACTAATCCAGAATCACCGTCTAGCCAGCTGAGCTAACTGATCCCAAAAAGCTGTGTTTAATCGAGGCAATGCAGGTCATGGCTGCCATTTGAGGAGCTACCGAGAAAATCCATGTCATCTCTTTTCAAGAAAGTTAAAAATCACACAACACCAGGTTATAGTCCAACAGGTTTAATTGGAAGCACACTAGCTTTAGGAGCGACGCTCCTTCATCAGATGATTGTGGAGGGCTCGATCGTAACACAGAACTTATAGCAAACATTTGCAGTGTGATGAAGAATTGATTGTCTGTTAAGCCTTTCATCTGTTAGAATACAGTGATAGTTTCACTTCTTTCATGTGAAAGCCACACGACACAGATTTAATCCACACAACATGATTCTCTGGCTCACGATTTGGTTAGAATCATGGAAAGCAGCATGATTCCCTTAAGTGAATAGCATTTTGCTTTGTTTCAATGGTAATTCCACTATTCATGCCCTTTTGTGCCAAGTAGGCTGCTTTTTGCTGAGTGTGTTGAATGTTTGCAGTCTAATTTGTTCTCAAAGTCTTATCACTAACAATGTTTTATCAGCTTTATCAAAATAGAATTTGCCTTTCTAGCTTCTGAGTTTCACCTAGTCACTCATTCCTATTACTACTTCTGACCTCAGTAGCACTTTAGCTTTTTGGAAGAGCAATCTGTGGAGGTGTGGCATTAGTTGGTGAACTTGCCTATTTTCCACATCTTCGATTGTATGTTTCTCCACTTTTAAGATGGCCTTGTGCAAATCTGTGCTGAATCTAGTTATTTTTGTAATGATTCCTTTGAGAATTGTTATCACTACTTTAGATTTTCCATTTGACTAAGTAGGTGTGGAGGTAATAAATAGAACTGAATTTCCCCATTATTCATTATGAACATAAATAATTCACTCAAGAATTGAGCATCATTGCTATTCATCATTTTGTTGGAGATGTCATGGCAATTGAAGTGTGTTTCCAGGCATTCTATGATCCAATTGGTAGTCCTTGACATAACGAGCCTTACTCCCACTAGCCTGAACAATATTTTACTGTGACGGGATAATCACTAAGCATGAAGAGGTCTACTCCAACCTTCATCCATTATCTGTCTGGGGTGTTACAAATCATTAGTTTGCTTAGCTTGATGTTCATTGCAAACAGTACATTGGCTGATGTGGTCCTTAATGTGATTGCTCATGTTTGGCCAGTAGGGTATTCTCTTCCATTCCTCAGTATGGGTTTGATTCCTTGATATCTTATTTGACTTGCTTCAACATCTCTTTTCTTAACTCTTAAGGACTGTCGTTTTTGTGTTTCCAGATATGATGCCATACTGAGTAATCATTTCATTTCCTTAGGTCAAATCCTGTCTCACAGCAACTGGTGTATCTTTAATGATTCCAAGACATGCTTCCATCACAACTTCATACAGCACTTCGGTGGTTTGCAATTCCTACAAATTGCTGAACTTCAATCAAATTGCTGCAAATTTAATGCCATTTAACAGTCAGTACATGATCTATGTTCTGGACTTCAGTCATCTTCAGTTGTAGCTTCTTTTCGTATTCAGCGTCGGGTTCATCTAATAAGCTCACTCTTGCAGTCTCATTTCATTCTGATCATGGTTTGCATAGCTTCTTCTATCCTGTCTCTCTATCTACAGAGTAGCACATCATTCGTTCCAGGAAAATCATCAATTAACTCATGATGTCTGCATTGATATTTTTCCAGAATAGTAGAAATGCCAGTATGCATGCAAAACCACCTAAACCTCTCGCATGGTGTCCAGAGCATAATAAGAGAGTTACTGATTTCATCCAGTCTTGCTTGCCAGTGCCCTTTATCAACTTTTAAAAGAGTAAAACTTTTGACTTTGGAAGCAGATCATAACTACCTCAGCGCTTGCTGGATTGGTTATAACCCTTCTTCCAAATGTTTCCAGATCTTGTGTGTAGTGTGCTCTGCTATGATCAAAACCCCAAAATGTAACCGGTATTTTTAATCCTTAATTCCAAAATATGATTTTTTTTAGAAAAAGACTTCTATAGAGACAAAATAAGTGCAGGTGTAAATTTATTGATGCTCTGGTAGAAAGTCTGTGCGAGATAAATGGGATGTAACACTGAATGGTGTCAAAGAAACTTGGGTTGAAACTTTATTGCTGGAACAGCACAGCAGGTCAGGCAGCATCCAGGGAACAGGAGATTCGACGTTTCGGGCACAGGCCCTTCTTCAGGAAAGAAACTTGAAACAGACTAAACTGTGATCTTCTGTCAGTGCAATGATAACAAGGGGCAGATGACACTGTACTAAATATCATGGCATCCCTTGTAGATTACACACCAAACTACAGAAAGATTTTGTGTGCTTCCTGTTGAAGAATTCACAAGGACAGGAGTTATAAAGCCTGTTTATACTCTACTGGATTGTGTTAGTGCAACTCAACATTCTTGTCCATACCTACCTGGGTATGAATGCTAGCGTGCTGTGAAGATCACAGTCAGGCAACTATCTCCTCATCAATCCTGTGTTTCAGGCATACAACATCTACATGTCACAATAAAGTTAATTCAATTCAATTCAATTCTGAATGCTAGAAGTCACTTGGCTAACAGCAAGACAAAGGGAACATCACACACACAGATACACAAACAAACACACACACACAGACACACACACACATTCACATAGGCACACACAGACTGATACACACACACATTCACATAGGCACACAGACACACACACACATACACACAGACACACACACACAGACACACACACATATACACACAGACACACACACACACACAGACACAGCCCCTGAATGCTGTCATTCAATCATAGTTAGAAGGAATTAGAACTACAGAAGCTCATCAAATTCACAAAACGAAGGATCATGAAATCCACTGTCCACCATCTGCATCAATGTAAATGGTAACCTTCACTGCAAAACCATTCTTTGAGAGCAATTCAGAGAATAATTCATGTATGTGTTAATTTTATTTTTATCTTTTTATACTCATTTCTTACTTCCAATCTGTGTGCATAGGTGCTATGTTACTAAATCATCTTGTGTTTAGTAATTAATAAATTTACTATTTGTTAACTCAAGAAAGCCTGGTTAAATTATCACATTTTAAAACATGCATACTAACTTGTTGCAATTAACCAAAGAAGCCGGTATATAAAGGAGGAGAGCCAGTTCATTCTTCCTCAGCTGGGAGTTTAACGATTCGGCATATCCTGTCATTAACTGTAACTAATTGGGGAATCTCACCCGGGGTCCAAGCATAACAATGTAAGCTTGAACCTGACCAACATCTCCTAACATCTTGAGAGAGTGCCCTCAATTGCTGACCGAGCAACCTTTCTCCAGTGGATCCGTGAACTATACAATGAGATATCAGCTAGTCAAACATAATTGCAATTTAATGGAGAACAAATTAAATGTTTTGTACACAGAGGTCAATAGATTCATCAGACGTGGGAAACGATATAGATGCAATTCATTCAAGAATCCCTATAGGATGGAAACAGGTCATTTGGCCCAACAAGTCCACACTGACCCTCCGAAGAGTATCCCAACCAGACCCTTCCACTGCTCTATTATTCTACATCTACCCCGACTAATGCACCTAAACTACAAATCCCTGAATACTATGGGCAATTTAGCTTGGCCAGTTCATCTAACCTGCGCATCTTTGGACTGGGGGAAGAAACCAGAGCACCTGGAGGAAACCCATGCAGACACAGGGAGAATGTGCAAATTCCATGCAAACAGTCACCTGAATCTTGAATTGAACCCAGGTCCCTAGTGCCGTGAGGCAGCAGTGCTAACCGCTGAGTCAATGTGCCACCCCAAGCTTTATTCAAGCTTCAATCAAGCTAGGCTTCACCACCCAAAAGCAATATCAAGCACCATGAGTTCAATTTAAAAAGCAAATAAAAGACAATCATTTGGTTAAAACTTAAATCATGGCTATCAAGGTCCGAAAGCAGAAATTGTATAAAAAAATGGCAAAGTGGCAAAATTAGTAATGCGTAGAATCATGCAGCAATATCTTACAAAAAGAAGTGAAGGAGATATTTGTTAGCATATCAATGAAGAAAGAAATGCCACTTTTATTTTGTGACTAGATTTAATGGCAAAATCACTGAGGTTTTTGAAATTGTTTCATGAAAAGCTATCTTTCTCAGAATTTAAAAGAAATGGAGAAGTTGAACAGTTAATAAGATTCAGTCTCTGCAATTGGTGAAACATTAACTGGAGAAGTATTGAAAAGCCATTATCTTTCTTGGAATTGCAAACCTTGGTTGTAATGGGAGGAAGGAAGGCCTCCAGTAATGATTGTTGTACTCATGGGTATACAAATACTTCTATCATGAACTGGGACCAATCATTTTGGAAGTGGTCCAGCACATGATTTTAAGTAGCGAGCTATCTTTTGATTTAACTTAAAGCTTTTGGTTTGTGGCTGTTAAGGCTGTTTGGTCGATAACTCTTTATCAGAATCCTTATGAATGACTTAGTGCAATGTCTGCTATCAGACAATCAGCGCAGACTCAGAAAATGTCAAGACGCCATTGATGTGGGACGCAATTTTATTATGAACTATTTGGTGATAGAGTGGCATTTAAGCTAAGCTTTGCACTCAGTGATGTAACCCAGAGTTTAGTCAATGCTCCATCATGGAGTATATTCAAGAGTGAGATACAGAGTTTATAGTTGGTCATGGAATCAAGGGATATGGGGATATCAAGGGTGAAACTAGAGTTAAGGCAAATGTTCCTCCGGGGTCTAGATTAGAGTGGTGCTGGAAAAGCACAGCAGTTCAGGCAGCATCCGAGGAGCAGTAAAATCAACGTTTGGGCAAAAGCCCTTCATCAGGAATGTTCCTCCATCAATCATTCATCAATTTAATGGCAGAACAGGCTGAAGAAATAGTTTGAACATATTTCCAATGTTCTGGTGGTCTTATGAAATTATGCTGTCAATCTGAGCCAAATGGCCAGCCTTCAGTTTAATGTTTCCTGCCTCTTGATTCTTTAATTCAAGTGCAGATGATGCACTTAATTCCTGGAATGGGATTGGAACAACTCTGATCTTCTTCCTAAGATACTTCCATGAGGTTTCAAGTCCAATGCATTTTTTGCATTTTGAAATGTCTTCGACACCTCATTAGGTGTGGCATACCAGAATCTCTCACTCTCTCGACAAGCAGCCACTGAATTCAAGTCTGCCATCAATTTTTAGCTGTATATATGTCCCTTCTATAAACAAATAATCCTCATGTTGTAATTAAAATATGATATATTAGTGGGTGATCTGGAGTTATGATCCATGTTTGTTACAGTATGAGTGAGCAAAGAGTTGACAGAAAGGGTAGACCACTGCAATGGTTGGCCATTTATTTATCATTTTCCTGCATTTTCAAAAGTTTTCTATTGAAATTATAGTGGACAAATGGGAGAATCACTGTGTACCTTGGACAATAAAAAGCTATTTTAATAAGGTATTGCCCATATACATTATTAGAATGACTGTATTGTAGGTGTTGTAATTGACTTTTACAGCACCTACAGAGGATTCTCCACTCTCCTTTGTCCTGCTCTTGTTCAAGATAATGCCATGGTATCTTTTAAGCCCACCTGAGAGGGCCAACTTGACCTTACTTTGATATTTCATAGGAAAAGTAGCACTCCAACAATGCAGTACTCCCACGGCACTGAAAAGTTAGTTTAAATTATTTGCTCATATTATTTAAACTCTAATAGGCCCAATTCTACAATCAAAAGGCAGACTGAAAAAATCAGTATATAGTCGTTAACTTTTCTAACATTCTCTTGTGAAGAACAATCTACTATCCACAATGCATTTTGGAAATTCTGTTTCATTATGTCGATGGCTTTTGCCCGTTTTAATAATGTTACACATACAACACTCAAGCTTGTACATTTTAAGTGTCTCTGTCAAGTGGTTATGTGAATAAAATTGAAAGCAGCATACCTCACGATATGAATTATTTATTGATGGTGATACTTCAGGGATGCCCTATTGTTTCTCTTCTTCAAAAGTTAAAAGGTTAATTTGGTTTTACACTTGATACGAAAGGAAAATTTGTTTAATTGTATTAATCTTGTAATTCACTTTTGGTATAATTTAACTTCTGCTCTTCAAATCAGAAGGAATCAGGCAGTTAAAATAAGGTATTTCAATTTTTTTCAAATCTTTGGGTTTATTTGAAGTGAGTGATTAAATTTGACACACGGAACTGCCTTCTTCCAATGCTTCATTCCTATGGTATAGATCGGTAGAAATGTATATTAGCTGATCTTTCCACTGCTCCATATCATTTTGATGTAAGGTTTCAAGCATTAGCAGCATTTCTTTTCCTCTTATGTGTGAATGAAGATGTTAGATAACATTAAATTGAAACTGGAAGGCTCCAATGAATAAGGAGCTACCTTTCTGGTTGAAGTAGCAGAGTTTTGTTGGGTAAATGATAAGAAGTTCATTGTCTCACTAAATTGTCTCAAATTATATGGAGTCAAAGAGTCATAGAGATGTACAGCATGGAAACAGACCCTTTGGTCCAACCTGTCCATGCCGACCAGATATCCCAACCCAATCTAGTCCCACCTGCTAGCACCCGACTCATATCCCTCCAAACCCTTCCTATTCATATACCCATCCAAATGCCTCTTAAATGGTGCAATTGTACCAGCCACCACCACATCCTCTGGCAGCACATTCCATACACGTACCACACTCTGCGTGGAAACGTTACCCCTTAGGTCTCTTTTATATCTTTCCCCTCTCACCCTAAACCTATGCCCTCTAGTTCTGGACTCCCCAACCCCAGGGAAAAGACTTTGTCTAGTTATCCTATCCATGGCCCTCATAATTTTGTAAACCTCTATAAGGTCACCTCTCAGCCTCCGAAGCTCCAGGGAAAACAGCCCCAGCCTGTTCAGCCTCTCCCCGTAGTTCAGATCCTCCAACCCTGGCAACATCTTTGTAAATCTTTTCTGAACCCTTTCAAGTTTCACAACATCTTTCCGATAGGAAGGAGACCAGAATTGCACGCAATATTCCAACAGTGGCCTAACTAATGTCCTGTACAGCCGCAACATGACATCCCAACTCCTGTACTCAATATTCTGACCAATAAAGGAAAGCATATCAAATGCCTTCTTCACTATCCTATTTACCTGCGACTCCACTTTCAAGGAACTAAGAACCTGCACTCCAAGGTCCCTTTATTCAGCAACACTCCCTAGGACCTTACCATTAACTGCATAAGTCATGCTAAGATTTGCTTTCCCAAAATGCAGAACCTCGCATTTATCTGAATTAAACTCCATCTGCCACTTCTCAGCCCATTGGCCCATCTGGTCCAGATCCTGTTGTAATCTGAGGTAACCCTCTTCGCTGTCCACTACACCTCCAATTTTGGTGTCATCTGCAAACTTACCAACTGTACCTCTTATGCTCGCATCCAAATCATTTATGTAAAGAACAAAAAGTAGAGGACCCAGCACTGATCCTTGTGGCACTCCACTAGTCACAGGCCTCCAGTCTGAAAAACAACCCTCCACCACCACTCTCTGTCTTCTACCTTTGAGCCAGTTCTGTATCCAAGTGGCTAGTTCTCCCGGTATTCCATGAGATCTAACCTTGCTAATCAGTCTCCCATTGGGAACCTTGTTGAACGCCTTACTAAAGTCCATATAGATCACATCTACTGTTCTGCCCTCATTAATCTTCTTTGTTACTTCTTCAAAAAACTCAATCAAGTTTGTGAGACATGATTTCCCACGCACAAAGCCATGTTGACTATCCCTAATCAGTCCTTGCCTTTCCAAATACATGTACATCCTGTCCCTCAGGATTCCCTCCAACAACTTGCCCACCACTGAGGTCAGGCTCACCGGTCTATAATTCCCTGGCTTGTCTTTACCGCCCTTCCTAAACAGTGGCACCACATTTGCCAACCTTCAGTCTTCCGGCACCTCACCTGTGACTATCGATGATACAAATATCTCAGCAAGAGGTTCAGCAATCACTTCTCTAGCTTCCCACAGAGTTCTCGGGTACACCTGATCAGGTCCTGGGGATTTATCCACATTTAACCGTTTCAAGATATCCAGCACTTCCTCCTCTGAAATCTGGTCATTTTGCAAGATGTCGTCATCTATTTCCCTACAGTCTATATCTTTCATATCCTTTTCCACAGTAAATACTGATGCAAAATATTCATTTAGTATCTCCCCCATTTTCTGTGGCTCCACACAAAGGCCACCTTGCTGATCTTTGAGGGGCCCGATTCTCTCCCTAGTTACCCTTTTGTCCTTAATATATTTGTAAAACCCCTTTGGATTCTCCTTAATTCTATTTGCCAAAGCTATCTCATGTCCCCGTTTTGCCCTCCTGATTTCCCTCTTAAGTATAGTCCTATTTTCTTTATACTCTTCTAAGGATTCACTTGATCTATCCTGTCTATACCTGATATATGCTTCCTTCTTTTTCTTTACCAAACCCTCAATTTCTTTCGTCATCCAACATTCCCTATACCTACCAGCCTTCCCTTTCACCCTGACAGGAATATACTTTCTCTGGATTCTTGTTATCTCATTTCTGAAGGCTTCCCATTTTCCAGCCGTCCCTTTACCAGCAAACATCTCCTCCAATCAGCTTTCGAAAGTTCTTGCCTAATACCGTCAAAATTGGCTTTCTCCAATTTAGAACTTCAACTTTTAGATCTGGTCTATCCTTTTCCATCACTATTTTAAAACTGATAGAATGCAATGACGTACATTACTGTTACAAGCACACTAACAGATTTATCACCTTCTTTATTCTTGATGTAGAGGTGGGTTGGACAATCTCAAAAATCACACAACACCAGGTTATAGTCCAACAGGCTTATTTGAAATCACAAACTTCCAGAATGCCGGTCCTTCTTCAGGTGTTAGTGAGAGAGGGAGACCTTAGATACATAATTTATAAGTAAAAGATCAAAGGGTTATACAACGGATGCAATTCATGCCATTATTAATGATCAATTGGCCAGAAACTTACGGCAAGGAAGAAATACACCATAAATTGTAAAATCATCAACTGTTGCAGGCTGATATGTGCTGTAAGCTTCATGGAAGTGGTCTATGCTCCCTCTCCCTTTAATATGCATGAAATTTCTTCATTTACACTTCAGCTGCCCATACAGCTTGATACAGAAAGTTATGTATTGTAACTAGCAACCTAATGTGATGATTATGACTAACTGCCAATTAAGCTCTCATTCCCAGAAAGTGAACAATTATAAGTTATCACATGGACTTTGGTCTTTACCCATCAAACAATTCCTATGTTTTCAAACTCTAAGTGAGATTGCCAAGCAAAACCTCATTCAGAATAGATGGATAAAATAATTAAAACTGACACAGAAGCTTTCCTCTCTCTGTTCGTGTTCTACTTTGTCCAAGATGTGGAGGTGCCAGTGTTGGACTGGGGTGGACAAAGTTAAAAATCACACAACACCAGGTTATAGTCCAACAGGTTTATTTGGAATTATTAGCTTTCAGACCATCGCTCCTTCATCAAGTAACGACTTTGTCAAAGACCTTGTGTTAACCTGTTCAGGATCATTTCTACTTTTGGCTGTGGTTTCAGCTCGCCTTCCTCCTGCTTCTGTCTCTCTGGACAACAAAATTGTGCAAAGTGCATCAGATAACAGTAGTCTTGATCCACATTCTCGAAAATATAGGTTTAACTTTCCCTCGAATGTGTTTGTCAAAGACAGTGGTATTTTGACTCACTATATTTTCAACAGATGTTTTAACTTCATAATTCCTCAACCTACAAAAGAAACTCAAAACTAAATAACATTTTGTTTTCTCCCTTCATCAATAGATCAACTACATCTTCACTTTTGCAACATTTAGCTCAATAGGCACTAATCTCTTTTACAGAAATATTCTCTGCCGGAACCTTGACTCTGCATTTGCAGAGAATATCTGTAGCCAACAGTGTTGGCAGCAGCTCTTATAGAATCATTCTATTTCTGTCTGATCATTTTGCTTCATTCCAGTTGACTTTGGCATTCACTGTGATTTCATGAAGGAAACTACAGCTCATCCAAGGCTTGGATGTTGAACAAGCAATCCAACAACATGGAGACAGTGGAGGTGGTCATGAAATCTGGCCTTCATCCTTCATGCCAGTTTCCCAACTGCTTCTTTATTTGATTAATCTTTCAGTTATTGTGCTCACTAGCACATGGTACACAGAGTACAGGATCATAGAAATGAGTAAACTGGTGAAATCCACATTGATTCAGCTTCCCCACCACCTTCATCTACCTATCACATTCTCAGCACTCCACCCTCCTCTCCGAACTATCACCTTTCTGCCCCACCTTCATCTACCTATCACATTCCCAGAATAAATGTGGATTTCACCAGTTTCCTCATTTCCCCGCCCCCAATCTTATCCCAGTCCCAAGCCTCCAACTCAACGCCACCCTCTTGACCTGTCAATCTATCAACTTTACCACCCCTACCTTCATCTACCTATTACATTCCCAGCTACCTTCCCTCCACCCAGCCCCACCCCACTCCCATTTATCTCTCAGCCTCCCTGGCCCACAAGACTCATTCATGATGAAGGGCTTAAGCCCAAAATGTCGATTCTGCTGCTCCTCCGATACTGCCTGACCTCCTGTGCTTTTCCAGCACCACATTCTCAACTCTGATCTCCAGCATCTGCAGTCCTCACTTTTTCCCTGTGCTAAATTTACTGTTGTTCCATTAATAAATATGATTTCAACTTTCATTTAGTCTGTGCTATATTTTGTGTTAGACTTAGTGCGATTTTTAAATGATCACACAGTCACATAGCCAGGCAGCCTGTCTTTCTTGGTCAGCAGTCCTCAGTCAAGGGGTAGGACATCTTGCTGTTTGGCATTGTGTGACATCAATCTCACAGCTGCACCATGTTTCATGGCACTGTAAGTCAAGGGCAGCCTCTGAACTCGTCCAGGGAATTGGCTATAGTCAGATGTCAGGTTGAGGTACTCCTCTGCAATCCGAGCAGAGAGTTGCAGTCAGTCATGTGACTCCATAGAAGTAAGTTCAGTGGGAAGGACTAATGCTTGGGGAGGTGAACAGGTGTTAGCAAAGATATGGGCACCTCTCATCTGGGACTGTCTTCTAATATTGCCCAGGGCCACGTGCAGCCCCTGTCGAGTGTGACTGGAACAACAAAGAAAAAGAGTGTTTGGGAGTATAAGGGGGCCTGCTGAAGTAGGAGACTTGGGAATCTATTTGTGGAGTTGAGAGCTGCAAGCTGAGGGGAAGGAGGGATGACTATTGCGAAGGGGACATGACCGTTTTTGTAATTGAGGGAGTGTGTGAGGATGTGATTGAGAAGGGGTCATGTGGACATGGAGCATTCATCCATGGTCAGGCATATCCCAGCTTCAAGGGGAGGAATGATATATGACCACACTTGAGAGTTGCTGGGATGCTAAAGGAGCAGTGCAGGCTGAAATTGATGGGTTGTGCAGAAAGCCAGCTCAAGATGAAACATATTGTCAAACCAAGTCAACTCAAAACCAGACTCCAAACCTACTGCCAAAAACCTCGTAAAATGCATGAATCATATTAATTTAACAAATCTATCATTTCCTTATTGTTCATTATGATATTGCCTTTATTAGAGCAACATTTCCTCCTTACCACTCTTAACTCTTAAAATAGTACATTTAGTGCTAACTTTGATATCTCTTACTGTCCTTTTGTTGTTTTTCACTATCTTGCTGTCTGCTAGGTTTCTACATTTCTTTGCGATTGTATCAGAGAGAATAAGTGAGTAAATATTAAATGACACCGATAATAATATTTGCTAAGTAGGGAAATACATTTCAAAACACTTCATTACCTCTCCACAGATTCCAGATCTAATATATCATGGCCACTATTTTAAAACTATTCACTTCTTTTAAATTAGCATGCCAACTCTTAATGAATTTTAAAGGGCTGCATGTGGTTAGCATTCTTGTCTTTTTAATCATGGTCATGTCCATTTGGAGAACACCATTCTACACATGCAACAATGTAGACCAATGTCAATTGGTTCACTGTATGTTTTCCATGAGACTTCATCAGTATTGCCATGCTTACTATGGATAATATTAATAAAGTAAGAAAGGATGTGGCTATTCCACGTTCTTCAGATCCAATTAATGCTTTTTTTTATTTGGGTTCAGGCCCAGGTTTTTTTTGTTAATCTATTAGAATTTCTGCTACAACTTTAAGCTCATTTATCTTTTCGGCCTCTTCCACTTCATGACTTGTGAGAGTATAACTGAGAATCTTGCAAGACACTGCTGTTATTCATTATACAGTGGGGAGCAATGCCAGGAGCAGAGTCTTTGCTTCAGTTTGCCTGTAGGAACAAAGAATTCTCTGCATGTGGAAGCATGTGGTTCATCAAGCTCTATTTCAATACAATACAGTTCAAAGATATTTGTATTTAGATGTGAGTTTATATAATGGCACTCTTATAATTGTTCTCTTAACTACACCAGGATAAATTAATCATAGCAGTTTTCTGAGTGCCTGACGTCCACACGTACGATGTAATGCTGATGGCCCCACACATTCTCCTCATTTACAACAGCTATATCATTGATGAACAGAGCTCATTAATACATGGATGGTGTCATGCGAATTATTCAGCTGCAGAAATTCTGCTCCCACCCCAATTTTGGGATTCAAAATCACGGATGCAAATATGGGCATGAATCTTACGCTTTTTTTAACTAAGTCTGAGTTGCGTGATTTTTTTTGATGGATTTCTGCCCGAGTACCTAACAGATTTTCTCGCCCTATATACTTACTTGACTCATTAACTACCTACCCAATCCCTATGGTATCCCTTTTATCCGATTCTGGCCCCATCTTACCATATATCATTCCCAGAACAACTTGCCAATTAGCAGTTCTCCCAGAATTCAGCAGCATTCTTTGTGCCTGTGCTATCTTTACAGGCCTGGTGTACACCTCAGCAACCCTGTCAGTTGGAGTTGTCTTGCATAGTTCCTAACACTTGCTGCTGACTCGACAAGGTAAAATTGGTATCCCTCTTTGTGGGCAGGGATCTGGAGACCCTGCTGAATGGGTTGGCACAGAAATGGGACTTCCCGCTCTCACAGCATCAGAAATGGAGGCCATGACACCAGAACATGCCGGTCTGATTCACAAGGCTGCTACTTGGGTTAAACCAGTCTTAGCCATTGAGGAAAATGTCCAGCAGTATAGGTTGGACGTCAATGTATTTCTCCAGTCCATCAGCAAGAGGTACATTATTACCTGTTCTCCAATATTTTCCATTCACTCTATCTCTGCTATTGTACCCAAATCCCACCAAGGTTCACGCTCTACTACTCTCAGTAACGATGACAACAACTTCCCTCACTTACTGTCATCCACTCCAACTCATTGGGGACCTTCTTACCTGCACCAACACTAACAGTTATGCCACCCACTTCCATCTCTGATAAAACCTACCTTTCTCATTCTGTGAGGAAAACAGCCTACAACAGGATAAAAATACTCTTTTTGGGACTACTTTAGTTTGGGATTATGGTTGGCAGGGACTGTTGGACCATAAGGTCTGTTTCCATGCTGTATGACTCTATGAGTCAGGGCTATTCCACCTGACTGAAGCCCGCTGACAACTCTGACAAGCTTTCTTCATTTGCATCTGCAGTAAATGGCAAGGCATTCATCGTTTATAATATGAAACAAAAAGCAGCATTTTCTGGTCATATGCAGCAGATCTGGCAGTGTCTGTAGAGAGAAAGCAGAGTTAATGTCTTGAGTCCAGTGACTTTTACTAGTAGTAGCTAGGAAAAGATGGCATATAAACTGAATATTAGGAGGAGGGGAAAGGTAAAGGAGTAAGTGAGAGGTGGAGATGGAACCCAGAGGGAGCGATGTTATTTCGGCAGACAAAGAATGGCTAATAATAATCCAGGGAAATGAAGAACTGCTAATAGGAACCCTAAGTAGGTAAAAATGGGTTGGCTGTGCTGAAAGCAGCCCATGTGATGACAAGGGCTGGGATGTGAGGTGGGTAAAGGACAAGGAAGGAGGTATTCAGGCCCAAAAATTATTGAACTCAATATTGTGTCCTGAAAGCTGCTGGGCTCCTGAGTGAAAAATGAGTTGTTGTTCCTCCAGTACTGAGCCCCTCTGGTGCACTGCAGCAAACCTGTGACAGGCTTGTTAGCTGGGGAACACAATAGTGTGGTTAGCAGGCAAACTGGAAGCTCAGGGTCCTTCTTGTGGACAGAATAAAGGTAATTTGCAAAGTAGTTGCCCAGTCTGTGCATCATCTCCACAATGTAGAGGAAAGCACTCTATGGGCAGTAAGTACAGTCAACTAGATTGAGTGAAGAGCATGTAAATTACTCCTTCACTTGGAACATCTATCTGGAGAAGTGGATAGTGAGGACAGAGGAAGTAAACAGGCAAGTTTTACGTCTTCTGCGATGGGAAATTGCTGTGGGTTGTGAGACGAATGTAATAGGAGCCTGGTATTTCTGACTCACAGGGAAAATCTCATAAAGCCAAGTCAAAGCTATATAAGACAGGGATACTGTGAACATCCAGAATGAGTGAGTGCTATGAGAGCAGCCAGGTCCAGTCCATGAGTTGGATACATATTGCTGAGTGGTGGAGGTAAAGGAGTAAGTGATAGGTGGAGATGGAGGCCAGAATGATAGTTATATAGATAAAGGGATGGACAATGATAATTCGTGTTGGACTCTTGCTGCAGCATTACGATGATAGCTGCTGGCATAGCATTGAAATGTGGATCATGGATATGCCATGAGGGTTCTTAGATGCTTCCACACATTGATATGCCAATATCCCTAGATTGTGGCTGGTGCCCATGGAGTATGCCCTGAAACGTTGGTGCCCTATGACTAACATGGAGGTCCTTCAGAGTAGTGGTGAGCTTAACTTACCAGGTACCCATCCTGGTTTCCATCTCGAGCTGTATTGATGGATAGATTGTTTGACAAGTTTTGATAATTAGAAAGGAGAATATTAATGAAGCAAATTGGGGCATCAACAAGGCATTTAACAAGCAATAATTCTTTATTTTTTGGCAACGTACTGCTACCTTCCTGCCTCACTGCTTGTCAAAAGCATAAATGATGGATTAACATCCTTTGATATCAAAATAGGCCTCATGGAAATTCTTGTCCAATTCTGCAGCAAATTTCATTATAGCCCACGTCACTCACATCTCAATAATATTCCACCAATACATTATTGGATTATTGTTGATGTTCCCAAATAACAAATTTCATTCCCATCAGTGTAATGTAAACTATATAAGATCAGTGATGTTGAAATTTTTAAAAGAAGAATTGGACAATTGAATATAACCTAGTTGTAGACAATTTGTGGTTCATTTACAATTCCTGAAGTCTTTCTGTCTTTATGGTAAACACTACAATGAATCACAAGATATGTCTGGCTTAACTTTGTTAGAATATGTAGCATCCAAAAATAGATACACATAGAAAGTGCAGCAAAAGATAAATCAATCTCGTTGCAATATAACTGGTTCCGCGATAGTCTGAAATTATTTGTTTCCCACATCATTATTAAAACATCTTTAATTAACCACTAAATATTTATCTAAACATGTTCATCTTATACTCAATGGTAATTGTCAGTTTTTAGATTACAATTGTCTTAATCCTTTAGAGACTCACTAAACAGACATTATTGTCTTTTCCAATGTACTTCTGTGGAATCCAGGCTATATTAATTACAATTAACAATATTTTTTCACTCTCATTATGCAGCAATAGCTGCAGAAGTAGGACAAATGATCAAACCCATTGGAAATTATATCTAAAATAGTTCTTAGCTTGCTGTTGGTAGCTCACGCAGCCAATCTATTAAGGCATTAAATTATGTTGAGCAATGCATCTATTGCTGTCAATTTTACTGAAACACTCCCTCTGTTCCAGCTTATGCCATAGCCCCCAAAAGAGCTTTCTCTCTTTGTCATTCTAGCTGCTCTCCTTTACCCAAGGGAGGCTGACTTGAGCAAAGGTGATGTGTGGCTGGATAAGGCAGCAAATACCTGACCCGACTGGAATTCCTTAAGTATGATATGGCCTTTTCTTCTCCAGCATAAAAATCTTGAGATTCATTGCTACATGCTCTATGAGGAAATTATTATTTTTTCTCTCCTATCTTCCATTATACCCCGATTGAGATCAACTTACTCACGAGATGTGCATCCTGTCCTCTTGTCATCATTTCCACTAAACTACAGATCACGCAATTTCCCTTGCTAGCATCCATGCTAGACAACATTGTAACTTCCCTCTTCAGGTTTTTTCTCTCACTTTCAAAGCTATTGGACCTGTGGGAGTCAACTCTACTGAAATCTACTCAAAACGATAAAGGAAAAGTGAAGTTCAGGGCCTTTACTCACCTTCCAAGGTAGGAGACCATCATACCTGCGAGAGACATCTCTATTCTGGAGGCTACTCTGTAGTCATGCTGTGTGACCAAATATCCACCAGCAACATTCATTGGAAAACTATAAGTGCAATGATCAGCAAGAAGCTGCTGTTAGGGAGCAAGTTTAAATAACTTAAAACTAGATAGATGTATCAGTATAGATAAAAGGTAGCTACTTGGATTTCACTAAGGGAATTACAAAATGAGAAGTAAAGTTGAATCAAGTCAAAGTAAAATAAAATAGTAAAGAGATTTAAAGGGAAATAAAGTAAATGTAAGAGAAAAAGGTCAATTTACCAGTTGGTTTTATGTATTTTAAGTGTAACAAGTATAATGTTGCATGATGGCAGGCCAGCTTGTCAGTAGAGTGTACACCCTGCATTTTGTGTGAAGTCATAAGTCCCAGACAAACACATTTGCAGGAATTGTCACCTGCTGTACAAGCTTGAACTCTGAATTTCAGAACTTGAGCAATGGCTGGAATTTCTGTTGTGCATCAGTGAATACCACATCGTGAGAGGTGGTCACACTGCAGGTTAGGAATATGTTGATGAGGTGGGAATGAGTGTGACAAAGTCATGAAGAAGTCGTCTGAGTCCATTATGTTTCCAAATTTGTATTCTATTTTGGAAACTAATGAGGGTATAAAGGTCTTCAGGAAGTGCGACCAGAGCCAGGTCTGTGGCACCATAGACATCTCGGCTATAGAGGGTAAAAATGACATCGGATTTATAGTCAGATAATCAGACAGGAACTTCTGCAGCATCAAACATGATTCCAGGAGAATGTGTTGCTTCTTTGATGTTGGGGTCAAGGACATTATGAAACAATTGCAATATAATCTGTGACAGGGGATCAGCCATATATCATGATGAACCTTGGTAATGATGACACATGTAAACAGAGGATTGAGATCCTGAAAGACTTCAGAGAGAAAGAAAGGAAATTAAAAAGCAAGACTTCAAGAGCAGTAACTCTAATTTACTGGAAAATAAATTTCTGTAAAGTTTATTTGAAATCACAAGCTTTTGGAGCATTACTCCTTCATCAGGTACTGATGAAGGAACAGCACTGTTAGACTAATAAACCTATTAGACTATAACCTGGTGTCATTGACTTCGGACTTTGTCCACCTCAGTCCAACACCAGCACATGCACAGAAAGGAAGATTAAGAAGGAGCATGAGGCAAAAATGGCAGGCTGCTCTAAAACAAATTGTAAAATGTTCTTCAAATATTTTAATAGTAAACAATTAGCAATGGATAGAGGAAGGCCCATAACAAACAAGTAGGGTAAACTGCTCACTGAAGCAAAGGGTTTGGAAGAGGTACTAACTAATTGCTTTACTTCTGTCTTTACCAGATTGGAAGATGGTGACAATAGCCCAGTTGAAAGTGTGGATATTGAGCAACTGATTGGTATAATGTTAATCAGCTTTCGAAAGTTCTTGCCGTCAAAATTGACCTTTCTCCAATTTAGAACTTCAACTTTTAGATCTGGTCTATCCTTTTCCATCACTATTTTAAATCTAATAGAATTATGGTCGCTGGCCCCAAAGTGCTCCTCCACTGACTCCTCAGTCACCTGCCCTGCCTTATTTCCCAAGAGTAGATCAAGTTTTGCACCTCCTCTAGTAGGTACTCAGTGCATGTCACTCAGATGCGACATGGGGAGATGGGGCCAAGCAGTGACCGGCCTGGGGATTCTCTGTGAACGCCCCCAAGTCAACACCCATTCAATGTGTGTCACTCAGATGTGATGTGGGAGGGGCCAAGCACGTTCTTACTTAGAAGTCTGCTCCTCCGGTAAGATTTTAAAAAATTTCTCCATTAATCAGTCACTTATTCTGAAAACCGGAAAAATTCCGAATTCCGAATTCCAATAACCAGCTGGTCCTGAGCATTTCGGATAAAGGATCTTCTACCTGTACAGAAAGGTGAGACCACACATATTGGACACAAGAAAAATAGACTCAAGTATTTTCCAATTGATGAGAAACTAAAAATTATCTAGGAGAAAAAAGCTTAGGAGTCCAAATACACATCTGCATGTAGTCTCAGTAGCGCCACCCTGAGTCATGTGCACTTTTGTGAATACAAGCAGTCTCACCAATCAAAGTGCACCCAGCAGCAGCGTGGGTTTCCTCCGTGTGCTCCGGTTTCCTCCCACAATCCAAAAATGTGCAGGTTAGGTGAATTGGCCATGCTAAATTGACGTAGAGTTAGGGTGAACGGGTAAATGTAGGGGAATGGGTCTGGGTGGGTTATGCTTCGGTGGGTCGGTGTGGACTTGTTGGGTCGAAGGGCCTGTTTCCACACTGTAAGTAATTTAATCTAATCTAATCTAATCTAATCTAATCTAATCTAATCTAATCTAATCTAATCTAATCTAATCAGCAGCATTTCATGATAGAGTTGGAGAGGAATGTTAGTGGAGTGAGGATGTGATGATGTGGCTATTTTAGTGGCAGGACCAGATCGGGCAGATGCATCCTGGATGAGAGCAGACCTTGAAGAGGGTAGAGGAGGGAGACTACCGATCTGGAAAGAAATACCACCTCCCTTTCTCACCCAAAGCTTGAGCAGAATGAGTTTGTGTTCTCCTTCATGTGCATTTCTGACCTCCTCAACGCCAGCTGAAAAATCGTGGCTGGCTATAACTGGGTAGCCCTAGGGCATACGTCTCCTCCCCACATCCCACAGCTCTCCAGGAAGATAACAGACAGGTTGGCAGAGGACAGCAAGGCCACCGGCAGTCTGCTGTCAGAGCATTGTACAATTCTGCCTGTACATATAGATTTGTAAAACTCATTGTCATTATCTGAATAAAGACTCAGATCAACTGTGGCTCTGTACACTGCACTTCCATCTCTGAGTCAGAGATTCTGGGTTAAAACACCACTCCAAGAGCTATAGCACAAGTATAAAATCTGACACTTCAGGGGCTGCTGTCTCTGTTTAAAAAAAACTCAGACCTATTTGCCTGTTTTCTTGGAAGAAGAACTGGAGAATTTGCTCTGGTGTCCTAGCTAAGGGCTTGGAAAGGTCCCAGCCATGCAGTGCAGGTCAATAGGAGGTTGACTGATTTGAAATAAATAATTCATTCTTGTGTTAAAGAACAAGTTAGGGAAATGCACCACAATGCACTCAGCATTCAGCTACTCACAGAGTCACAGAGTCATATAGTACAGAAACAGACCCTTTGGTATAACTAATCCATGCCGAACATAACCTCAAACTAAACTAATCCCACCTGCCTGCTCCTGGGCCATATCACTCCAAACCTTTCCTATTCATGTATCTGTCCAAATGTCTTTTAAACATTGTAAGTGTACCATGTTGAAAATGACAACTTCTCTGCTTTAGTCTACCACTTGTAATTCAGATCAACTAAAAGCTTTACTCATTCACCTACATTGACTTATTTTTTTTGTTCTTGAAATTCTTTTTAGTGAGATAGTACAAAGGCAATTTACAAAAGGTGCCAGTAAGGCAAGCAGCTGTGTAAATAAAAATGAACATAAATGGCTTTGACATCTTAATGACTATGGAATTTGAATAATTTCTCCTCTTTTATCGTCTAGTTCAGCATTTCCTTTTTATTTGAGGTTAAATTGTAATGAGGATTGGACTGCAACAGATGTATCATCACCATGCACGATAGGGAACAAATTGAATTGTACTGTTGATTGACAACTTGCAGTCAAACTCAACATTCGTTATTTGATGCTTAGTGCCAGAAACAACAGAAGGGCAGCAACATTCATTCACAAAGGGACCAATGGGGGTGGCACTTTTGAAGTAACAGTAGGAACAGACTAAGTGGGAGTAAAAACACAGCCTAACTTTGATAAACAATTCTGATCAATTGACTTTTGGAATTATGACGCATTCTGTTAATTTTTTTTTTAGAAAAACTCATTACAGCATTTAGTGCCCATTCATAAGGCCCAGAGGGCTGTTCAGAACCAACAAAGATGTGTTGATCAAATTTCAGGTAAAACACACTGAAGGACATCGGTGAAAAAGTTGGGTTTTTCCGACTGTTGATAGTAATTGAACAGTCATCATTAGGCTAGCTTCTTATTACAATTTTACGTGCAAATCTTATTCAAATTTTAAAAATAAGGGGTCACCCATTTAAAACAAAGAAGATTTTTTTTTAATGCAGAGGGTAGTGAGCCTTTGGAATTGGCCATGCTAACTTGCCCATAGTGTTAGTGCCTTAGTCAGAGGTAAATATAGGGTAGGTGAATGGGTCTGGGTGGGTTACTCTTTGGAGGGTTGGTGTGGACTTGTGAGGCCAAACTCCTGTCCTCAAAATGTCATGCTTGCCCTCAGATGCAAGCAAAGTTTTTTGAATGTTCTGAAGGATGATGTAGATGTAGCCTTGATAAACAAGGGGTTGAAAGATTACTCGTGCTAAATGGGAATATGGATTAATCAAATTAGCCATTATCTTATTGAACAGTAGGTCAGGTTCAAGGGACCAAGTAGCTTACTTCTGCTTTTAATTTGTAAGTTTGTATTCAATAGACTTCTGGAGCATCTGTAGGTCTGATATTATAGATTTTTGGAATTTATTTGTTGTAATCGATAAAGGTTTGGACTTCCTGTCCATGCTTATCAATCACCTTCAGGATTGTTTATTTAACTGAGTCAGCAGGATTTTGGACTGACTGTAAAGTTGACCTTATGTAGATTTAGGAAGTTTTTGTGGTTTGTTCGTCTAGATTGACGAAAATAAATACGCAGATTTTCTGTATCTAAAATATACTGCTTTAAGTGGGAAGAGGCAAAACAGAATAACTTAGACACTGGCTCAATCTTCAGGCAAGGTACTTTGCAGTATTGTGTGTGAGGAAAGCAAGTGTCTACAGCAGGGAATGAATCAAAGAATGATTGCAGGCAATCATTTGTTCTGAAGCTTGCAAATCAATGTGGAACTTGAGTGTGGACTCTTGACACCAGTCAGATGCACACTAGCTGTATCTACATAGTTGGAAAGTGCAAGAAACTTGTGCAAGGCTCATCAAGATATCAAACTTTTATTGCAACATGCTGGAGGGCATGTGTATTGCTCCAGATGTTTGCCGTCTCTTACGAATGTGATAGTGTCCCCATCATTAAATTCTTCTCTTTCACCTTAGGTTGGGTGCCTTTGGTTTCTTACAATTATATGCTGCTTATTTTCTCTCGTAAAGCTGCACAGTGGCATAGTGGCTTTTCTATATTCCTGATTAGGCACAAAGGGATTTGAGACTGGATAATAACCTTTAGCAGTACATACTGCAGTTACAAACTCAAACGCTGTTATTCACTTCATTTCACATTATGTGACCTATATTGGAATTATTTTGACCATTCTTCGATTTGGAATAGTAGGATTGCAGAAACATGCTGGATAAATAGACTGGCACACTGCTGTGCTTCGATATCCACCATTCTTATGCAATTACAGGGATAGGAAGAAACCTTAGCATTACGTGAATCCCACTGACAGCAGAATTCTAGCAGAAAGGATGAACAGTGCAGTTACAGTTTAAACCAGTAATTGGAGATTTATGGCTTGGGGGCAATGAATTGAGGGGAGCTCTCAGGTAACATAAACAAGAAATGTAAAACAAACAGAAGGAAAGGAAATAAAGGAATAGTCACAAGCTGTGCATTAGGCACTACAGATTAATAGAAAGCTAAAGGACACAAGGTAATTAAATCAGAAGAGAGAAATAAGTGTGTGAGCAAAACATTGAAGCAAATGAACATAGAACATAGAACATAGAAGAATACAGCGCAGTACAGGCCCTTTGGCCCTCGATGTTGAGCCGATCCAAGCCCACCTAACCTACACTAGCCCACTATCTTCCATATGCCTATCCAATGCCCGCTTAAATGCCCATAAAGAGGGAGAGTCCACCACTGCTACTGGCAATGCATTCCATGAACTCACGACTCGCTGAGTAAAGAACCTACCCCTAACATCTGTCCTATACCTACCACCCCTTAATTTAAAGCTATGCCCCCTTGTAATAGCTGACTCCATACGTGGAAAAAGGTTCTCACAGTCAACCCTATCTAAACCCCTAATCATTTTCTACACCTCTATCAAGTCACCCCTAAACCTTCTTTTCTCCAATGAAAACAACCCCAAGTGCCTCAGCCTTTCCTCATACGATCTTCCTACCATACCAGGCAACATCCTGGTAAACCTCCTCTGCACACGTTCCAGTGCCTCCACATCCTTCCTATAGTATGGCGACCAAACCTGCACACAATACTCCAGGTGCGACTGCTCCAGAGTCTTATACAACTGCAACATGGTCTCAGGACTCTGGAACTCAATTCCTCTACCAATAAAAGCCAGTACGCCATATGCCTTCTTCACCGCACTATTTACCTGGGTGGCAACTTCAAAGATCTGTGTACATGGACACCAAGATCCCTCTGCTCATCCACACTACCAAGTATCCGACCATTAGCCCAGTACCCCAACTTTTTGTTACTCATACCAAAGTGAATCGCCTCACACTTAGCTACATTGAACTCCATTTGGCACCTTTCTGCCCAGTTCTGCAGCTTATCTATATCCCACTGTAACCGGCCACATCCTTCCTCACTGTCAACAACTCCTCCGACTTTTGTATCATCCGCAAACTTGCTCACCCAACCTTCTAGCCCCTCCTCCAGGTCATTTATAAAAATGACAAACAGCAATGGTCCCAAAACAGATCCTTGCGGAACACCGCTAGTAATGGCACTCCAAGATGAACCTTTACCATCAACTACTACCCTCTGTCTTCTTCCAGCCAGCCAATTCCTAATCCAAACCTCCAACTCACCCTCAATGCCATACCTCCGTATTTTTTTAAGTAGCCTACCATGAGGAACCTTATCAAACGCCTTACTAAAATCCATATACACCACATCTACCACTTTCCCCTCATCCACCTCCTTAGTCACCTTCTCAAAGAATTCAATAAGGTTTGTGAGGCACGACCTGCCCTTCACAAAACCATGCTGACTATCCTTGATCACATTATTGCTATCCAGATGTTCATAAATCCTATCCCTTACAATTCTCTCTAAGACTTTGCCCACAACAGAAGTGAGACTCACCGGCCTATAGTTACTAGGGTTATCCCTACTCCCCTTCTTGAACAAGGGAACCACATTTGCTAGCCTCCAGACTTCTGGCACTACTCCTGTAGACAACGAGGACATAAAAATCAAGGCCAATGGCTCTGCAATCTCCTCCCTTGCTTCCCAGAGAATCCTAGGATAAATGCCATCAGGCCCAGGGGACTTATCTATTTTCACCCTTTCCAGAATTTCCAACACCTCTTCCCTACATACTTCAATTCTACTTAATTGTGACTCAGTACTCACATCGGCAACAATGTCCTGTTCCTGAGTGAATACTGACGAAAAGTATTCATTCAGTGTCTCCCCAATCTCTTCAGCCTCCACACCCAACTTCCCACTACTATCCTTGACTGGACCTATTCCTACCCTAGTCATTCTTTTATTCCTGACATACCTATAGAAAGCCTTAGGGTTTTCCCTAATCCTACCAACTAAGGACCTTTCATGTCCCCTCCTTGCTGCTCTTAGCTCTCTCTTCAGGTCCTTCCTGGCTACCTTATAACTCTCAATCGCCCCAAATGAACCTTCACGCCTCATCTTTACATAGGCCGCCCTCTTCCATTTAACAAGGGATTCCAATTCCTTATTAAACCACGGCTCCCTCACACGACCCTTTCCTCCCTGCCTGACAGGTACATACTTATCAAGGACACTCAATAGTTGCTCCTTGAACAAGCTCCACATATCAATTACGCCCTTGCCTTGAAGCCTACTTTTCCAAGCCACGCATCCTAAGTCATGCCTCACTGCATCATAATTTCCCTGCCCCCAGCTATAACTCTTGCCCTGCAGTGTACACTTATCCCTCTCATCACTCGAGTAAAAGTCACCGAATTGTGGTCACTGTCCCCAAAGTGCTCACCTACCTCTAATTCCATCACCTGGTCTGGTTCGTTACCCAGAACCAAATCCAGTATGGCCTCACCTCTTGTTGGCCTATCTACATATTGTGTCAGGAAACCCTCCTGCACACATTGGACAAACACCGACCCATCTAACGAACTAAAGCTATAGCTTTCCCAATCAATATCAGGAAAGTTAAAGTCCCCCATAACAACCACCCTATTATTTTCACTCTTCTCCTGAATCGTCCTCGCAATCCTTTCTTCCACATTTCTAGGACTATTAGGAGGCCTGTAAAAAACTCCTAACAGGGTGACCTCACCCTTCCTAATCCTAACCTCAGCCCAAACTACCTCAGATGGCGAGTCTTCATCCATCGTCCTTTCCACAGCTGTAATATGATCTTTGACAAGCAATGCCACACCTCCCCCCCTTTTATCCCCACCTCTGCCCCTACTAAAACATTTAAACCCTGGAACCTGCAACAGCCAATCCTGTCCCTGTTCTACCCATGTCTCCGTAGTAGCCACAACATCGAAGTCCCAGGTACCAACCCACGCTGCAAGTTCACCTACCTTATTTCGTATACTTCTTTCATTGAAGTATACACACTTCAAGCCATTTTCCTGTTTACAGGCACCCTCCTTTGAGATTGATGCCATGTTCCTAACCTCCCTACACTCCAGGTCCTGCACCCTAAAGCTACAGTCTAGGTTCCCATGCCCCTGCAGAGTTAGTTTAAACCCCCCCCCAAGAGCACTAGCAAACCTCCCGCCAAGGATACTGGTGCCCCTCAGGTTCAGGTGTAGACCATCCTGTTTATAGAGATCCCACCTTCCCCAGAAAGAACCCCAGTTATCCAAATACCAGAATCCCTCCCTCCTGCACCATCCCTGTAGCCACGCATTTAACTGTTCTCTCTCCCTATTCCTCGGCTCTCTATCACGTGGCACAGGTAACAAACCAGAGACAACAACTCTGTTCGTTCTAACTCTGAGCTTCCAACCTAGCTCCCTGAAAGACTGCCTAACATCCTCAGCCCTCCTCCTGCCTATGTCATTGGTGCCAATGTGGACCACGACTTCGGGCTGCTCCCCCTCCCCCTTAAGGACCCGGAAAACACGATCAGAGACATCACGTACCCTTGCACCTGGGAGGCAACATACCAAACATGAGTCTCTCTCGCCCCCACAAAACCGCCTATCTGTGCCCCGAACTATCGAGTCCCCAATTACTATTGCTCTGCTCTTCTCCACCCTTCCCTTCTGAGCAACGGGGACAGGCTCCGTGCCAGAGGCCTGAGCCCCATTACTTACCCCTGGTAAGTCGTCCCCCCCACAAGTATCCAAAACGGTATACTTGTTCTTGAAGGGAACGGCCGCAGGGGGTCCCTGGACTGGCTGCTTCCTCCCAGTCCCCCTCACTGTCACCCATCTGTCTGCAATCTTTGGAGTTACTACTTCCCTAAAGCTCCGATCTATGACCCCCTCTGCCTCCCGAATGATCCTAAGTTCATCCAACTCCAGCTCCAGTTCCCTAACGGTCTTGGAGGAGCTGGAGATGGGTGCACTTCCTGCAAGTGTAATCAGCAGGGACGTCCATGGCATCCCTCACCTCAAACATGTTGCACAACTTAGGATTTTGTTGTGCAGGCACGTGGAATATGTATGAGAAATACCAAGTGAAAACTCGACTTGAAGGATAAAACATGGCCAAAATTTATTCAGGACAAGGAACTGAATAGCAGGTTGGAATATGAAGCACCGATAGGAAATCCAATGGAATTGAAGGAGTAGACCTGAAAATTGAGGATGAAATCATTTTAATGATACAAGTGGATACAAGGAAATATTAACAGGCAATGAAGGTAGGAGTTTAAGTAGAGTCAACTTGCAGGAATCCACATCAAGTACAATGAGTCCACAGCATAAGAGACAAGACCAGGCAATTTAGCCCTGCAAGCCTATTTTGCCATTTAATAGGATCATAACTGATCTGATGATGGGCTCAAGTCAACTGTCCTTCGTGCCCTTGCAGACTAAAGATCTAACTCAGTTTGAATATGAAGAGTGACTCAGCCTCGATTGCCTTTGCAAAGAGAAAATTCTAAAGATTAATGAATGTTTGAGAGGAAAATGAATTGTCATTATAATAAAGGAGACCTTTAATCTGCAAATGTGACCAATAGATGAAGATTCCCCTGTGCAGGGAGACATCCTCTCAGCATACACCTGTCAAGCCTGATCAGAATCTTAAGGAGCAGATTTTACAAAGAATAGACAGTCAATATTCCAGCACAGGTGGTCGTTGCACATCAGGACTTGTGGAATCTCCAGTGTAACAAATTCCAAAGGAATTTGCCTTGAAAATTGAAGATTCCAAAGGCAGAGCTCTTCCATTACATATGAAGAATTAGTGGAGTGACAAATTGCATATGATTGCCATTCTTCAGAAGATTCAGTCTATGGTTCAATAGGCTCACCTCCTATAGTTATAAACTCCCTCGAGTATAGACCCAAACTACTCAACCTTATCTCATATATCACAAGAATCAACACAGTGAGTCTTCTCTGAATTATATCCAATGCAAGGCTATCTTTCTTTAAATAAGGTGACCAAGTAATACACAGTATTCTAGGTATTGTCACACCAACACATTTGTAAGAAGACTTCCCTGTTTTTGGATACCATCACCATTGCAGTAAAGATCAATGCTCCATTTGACTTGACAATTACACTTGCTCTGTGTCAGGCTAACATTGTGATGCATGTACAAAGACACCCAAACGTCTTTCCACCATGGTATTCAGCTGTCTACCATCATTAACATAATATTTTGTTTCTCTAGTTTTCCTACCAAGGTTGCATTTTGGCACAATTGAGCTATATTTGGCAAATGTTTTGCTGCGGGAGAAGGCGCCATATGTATCCTTATTGTCAAAGATGGCAGGAGCCCAGCTTATCATTGCAAAAGATATTGCTGAAGCATTCACAACAACCTTCAACCAGAAGTGCTGATCAGCTGATATATCTTGGCCTCCTCCAGAAATTGCATGAATCACAGATACTAGTCTTCCTCCAATTTGATTCACTCTATGTGATATCAAGAAACAGTTGGAGGTACTGAATACTGCAAAGGCAATGAACCCAGACAATATTCCAGCAATAGTACCAGAGACTTGTACTTCAGAACTAGCTGTACCACTAGCCAAGCTGTTCCAATACAGCAACAACATTGGCATCAACCCAACAATATTAAAACATTGTCCAGGTATGTCCTGTGTACAAAAAGCAGAACTGATCCATTTGGTCAGTTACTGCCCCATCAGTTCATCTTGATCATCTGAAGTGAAGTGAAGTGATGGAATGTGTAATCAAGCACCACCTTCTTAGCTATAACCTATTCAGTGTTGCCCAGTTTGAGTTCCACCAGGGCCACTCAGCTCCTGATCTCATTACAGCTTTGGTCCAAAATATGGACAAAAGAGCTGAATTCTAGAGGTGATACTGGCTGCCCTTGACATCAAGGCCACATTTGACTATTTGTGGCATCAAGGGGGGCTAGCAAATCTGAAATCAATGGGAACCAAGGGGAAAACTCTCCACAAGTTGGAAACAACCTTGCACTAAGAAAGATGACCTTGGTTGTTGGTCAGTCATCTCAGCTCGAGGATATCTCTATAGGAGTTCCTCAGGGTAGTTTCCTAGACCCAACCATCTTCAACTGCTGCATCAATGGCCTCCCATCACAAGGTCAGAAGTGAGGATGGTAACTAATGATTTCACAATATTCAACAGCATTCCTGACTCTTCAGACACTGAAGTTTATGTTCAAGTGCAGCAAGATATGGACAATATCCAGGCTTGAGCTGAAAAGTGGCAATTCCCCACTTGCCTGGATGAGAACAGCTCCAAGGACACTCTAGAAACTTGACACTATTTAGGACAAAGCAGCCACTTGATTGGCACATATCAGGCAGGAAATAAACCAATTCAGACCATGACGTCTCCATCACAAGGCAGGTGGGATTATTTTAGAATAGACACCGCATCCGTGTTGACCTTTCCCTGAATCTAATTCAGTCAGCTCTTATGCTAAATATGAATATATAACTATGAATTAATACATGTTGGGATGTTATGAAAGTGTAAGGTCTAGGTCGCATGCTTGAGTCAGTCTTGCGTGACTGCAGCCTGTCAGGTGACAAAAGGTGAAGAAAGGTGACCACGGTACAAGATGAAGGTCTGCAGCAATCCAGAAGACAATTGTGGCAGAGTCTGATTGGTTAAGGGGATATAACGTAGGCTTAGTGCGATTGATTATGCTAATGTAATGGGGGTAGGGCGTGGCTTTTAGAACAATATAACTTTAGAGTACTCTTGCTGTTCGGGGGTTTTTCAGGGTTGACTGCTCTGATGGCCACAGCTTTTGTTTACAAATAAAGGCTTGTCATCTTGAGGAATTCTCTGCACCTCCTGATCATTCCTAAAAGTGCCATCAACCACAATGGAAATTGGTGTTGTGAGCAGGGTTGGAAAGAGACCTGCAGAAAGGAGATGGCAGGACGGGTGCACATCCTGGTCCGCTGGGGACTCTCCCGAGCCTGACAGAATAAGGGCTGGCCACCCACAAAGAAAGATAAGCTTTTTTCTGATAATTCAGATTGAATTCTGTTGAGTGATGGAGGTCCTCGGCGATGCAGAAGTGCAGAAAAGCTGCTGGAAGGTCTCTCCAATCCAAAGAACCAGAGAGTTCAGTAACAAATTGAAATTTGAGGTGACTCAGAGGATTGGTCAAGATAACTGCACAATGGGTGAGTGAGAATAGAAAGTATAAATTGTCTGATATAAAATTTCACATGGTGTTAGAAGTCCCTGTGGTTACCGCCCCACCTGTCACAAGAGGCTGCATGGGCAGGGCAGTGTGGTGTTAGTAAATCCCTGTGGTTACCGCCTCACCAGTCATGAGGGCCTGCTTAGACTGGGCAGCGTGGTATTAGTAAGTCCATATGGTTACCAACTCATTGGTCTTTGGGCTTGCACAGCAGGGCAGTGTGGTATTGGTAAATCGCTGTGGTTACTGTCTTGCCAGTCGCAAGGACTTGTTCAGACAGGGCAGTGTGGTGTTAGTTAGTCACTGTGATTACCGCCTTGCCAGTCATGAGGGTCAGCTTGATCAGGGCAGTGTAGTGTTAATAGGTCCCTGCGGTTAGTGCCTCACCATTCATGAGGTCCTGCTCGGACAGGGTAGTGTAGTGTTAGTAAGTTCCTGTGGTTACCACTTTGTTGGTCATGAGGGCCTGCATGGGCAGGACAGTGTGGTGTTAGTAGGTTGCTGTGGTTACCGCCTCACAGGTCATGAGGGCCTGCTTGGACAGGGAAATGTAGTGTTATTAAGTCCCTGTGGTTTCCACCTCGTCAGTCACAAGGCTCTACACTAGCAGGTCTCTGTGTGTGTGTTTGTGAGAGAAAGAGAGAGTTTGGCTCAGTGCTGAGTTCCCAGCTGCTTGTAGAAAAGTGTCTATCTGTGTGTGTGTATGTGTGTGTGTCTATGCGTGTGTGTCTGTGTATATGTCTATGT
Source organism: Chiloscyllium plagiosum (assembly GCF_037043375.1). Classification (NCBI taxonomy): domain Eukaryota; kingdom Metazoa; phylum Chordata; class Chondrichthyes; order Orectolobiformes; family Hemiscylliidae; genus Chiloscyllium; species Chiloscyllium plagiosum. The sequence goes on along the minus strand of NW_028270142.1, from coordinate 119,432,277 downwards.
GTCAGTCTGTGTATGTGTGTGTGTCTGTGTATCTGTGTGTGTGAGTGAGAGAGAGAGAGAGACTCTGAGTTTAACCCTTTTTAATCTGGTTTGAATGCACATATGCTTGTTGGTGATTGAATATTTGTGTCTTGTTCCCCGGAGCTCCAGACCTAGGAGTGTTTTGATTTTAACTTGCACTGTAGAAATTTAAGATAATTTCCGTTAAGGGTTTTTAAGGAATCATTAGTGATTAGTAAGTTCTGTGGATACTGACCTAGAACGGTATGGGTCTGCAAAGGCAGAACAACTGAGGGTAGATTGTCTTATAAATTAGTTGAAACCCAGGAAGTTTAGGGACTGACAGATCGATAAGGGATGATTACAAGCTGTAGATTTAGGGAATGCTCATAATAATTGTTAAGGCACTACCGGACTTGTAAGGCAAAGGGGAGTGAACTGTGAGAACAGAGCAATAAATTAGCTGGACTGAAATATATGTCAGGCTGAATAAAGGAACTGCAGTTGAAATACTGGGTAAAAACAAATTCCTGTATCAAAACATGACATCGTGAGGATCTCCGAGAAATGTGAGAAAAAAACTAAGAACTTATTAACTAAGTGGCCAAAATCAGGTAACTTTGATATAAATATGTGTTTTGAAATTGAAGGATTAATTAAAAATCACAAACCAAAAGATGGTTCAAATGAGAGGAATTGGAAAAGGGAACAGGAGATAGAAACTTAAAAACCTTGCAGACAAGAGGGAGGGAAACTGATAAGAGCATAGCAGACATCTGTCTTGACAAGACAGGCTGCCAAAGAACAATAAAAGCAGTCTGTGAACACTGAAGGTCAGGCAGACAAGGCTCTTTTGCATTCTTACTTGCAGGAGCTAGATGAACCGCCACATTACTCAAACACAGAAAACACAAAGCAGTGTCCTTTGATAAAGGGAACAGTGGAAATAAAAGGAGAACTTGCATGGGTTAAGGACAATGCCAAGAAAGATAAACTGAAACAGAGAAAGGAGGACAGAAAGAGGTTAATCAAGGAAAGGCAGCATGAGGAAGAATTGTAATGGGACGCAGTGGAGAAAACTAAAACACAAAGGGAGAAATTAGAGGAGGAACTCAAGTTACTGCGGACAGTATGGGAATAGAAACAGTGCGAGGACTTTCTAAACAATAAACAGAGTATTGATTGGGGTCAGAGGGAACATGACCCTTTGAAGGGGCAAAAGGTTTTAGAACAACGTGATCAGAGGAGGGTCTGAAGGGAGCCAGCAGAGGACAGATGGGATGAGTTGGAATTAGAATCAGGGTCAGGATCTGAAAGGGACTCCCTGGATGGGTATGCTTGAAGGGATGAAGAGCCCCCACATGCAAAACAAATGACACCTTTGCTCATAAAAGGGAGGGAACAGTCAAAGTATGTTCCCTGGGGGAGTCGGGATCTGGAGGCGCTGAGAAATTCAATGCCCAGTTTACATAACGGTGCAGGGTTGTTGACAAGAGCCTTTGAAGATGAAACTACAGGAAGATTGTTGGCCATGGGACATTTGAAGGCACTGTTGTTATAGATGACGGGGCTCCCAAGGTGAGGTCACAGACTAATGTAGAGGCTCAAACAACTTGCCATGAAAATATTGTTAGAATTGCAAATGGAATGGTATTGAGAGGTATTTAGATTTTTGCACACTTGGTTAAGCAGCTATGTGTCACAGCCAAGATTTATGAGGCTAAACTCCCTAACTTTGCCTGTTCTAGAATGTGAGTGCTTCATTACAAGCAAGGATTAAACAAAAGCTACAAACTGAGATAGAAAGAAAGTTGGACAATGTGCATGTGTGTGTGCGAGAGAGAGTGAGAGAGAAAGAGAGAGAGAATAACTGAAAATTATGTAAAAAAAAAGGTTATATTAATGAAATATTAACCCACCCATTCTTCTTACAGACCATGACCGCTCAATTTCTAAATAGTCACATATTACGTTTACATGAGAGCCAATCTTAATTAAATTTGAATCAGTTTAATATGGAAGAAGACAACATTACAATTTGACACCTGCCCTCAAATCCCCCATAATTTCATGCCAAAGACTAATCAAAGATTTGACTAAAGGACATAAAAGCAGTAGCACTGTCAATCCTGGCCTTCGTAGGTGTCTGCTCAATTTTTAAAATAATAATCTCAACCTAACATTGAGGAAAATCACCTCAGACTTTAACATTTGCTCATTGAGTGGAGGAATTCCATGAACTTTATAGAATTTAGCTAAAAAATTTGGAAAGATAGATCCAAACGATCCCAAATAACAATACTGTTTTCAGAAATACTAGCAGAATGTTTTTTTGTTGTTTCTGACTCATTTGTTTCCACTTAAGACTGCTTCATCTCATTGGTGATTATGGAGTGCCAGTTGTAGCAGTATTCTATATGAGTTTCCCTCCCTCACTGAGAATTGAAGTTTTGGTTGAACATTATATTGTGAAAAATCATGTAACAAATCTTAATATCCTATCGTTAATATCTGTGTTGTTACATCTGGTCATTATTTGTGCATTAGAAGTATTTTGTTACCATGTGAGTAGAAAAGACCTTTTAATGCAGCTGCAGTCATTTCACAGCCTTTAACATTGTAAATGAGGAATGACAGGTCAGAACTGCTTAAGGTACCTAATCTGGGATTTAAATTAAGAGACTAGAACCAGGTAATTATAATAGTTTTCAGAGTTGGAAACTGTGTACATTTTACATTTTATGATTGATTTTTGAATAAATGAATTTCCAGTTTATATTGATAACTTTTAAAATTTCTTAGCCATTTGTTCAGTTTCTACCTCTGAATTAATTACATTAGTTTTTTTAAATAACAAATTGTATTAGCCCTGATTCACAAAATCAGAAATATTTGGCTTGGTTTGATTACTTTACACATTGTCAGTGACCTGTGTCATTGCCTCATGGTTAATTTGAAGAATGGCTGTACTAATTCATTGCTAATTAAAGAATGGAAAGATACCTTACTGGCCAGTTGAAGGAATTCTGCATGTGACTGGGGATAAGGTATGTACAGCAGATGGAACTCCCAAAAGCTGGGAGAAGTTAAAAGTGAACAGTGAATCGGTCGATGTAAAACAAAGGGAACAGGAGAAACTGCATAAGGCCACTAAGGCTGAGGAATATATAAAAAAAGGTTAAAGCAGTAACGTTATAAAAAACAACTTACATTTTACTTGGAATCCCAAGCCTATGTCTGACATACCGAACTTTTTTGAGGATGGGGATGGCACTGACAGAGATGAGGGATGGGGATTTTATTCCAGGATACCCACTAAGCCCCTAACATCTCCTGATTTTCCCAGCACCACCGATCCCCCCTCCCCCACCCTCCCCATTACAAATCTTACCTTATTTTGAAAATGAAGCGACCAGTCTTCATACCTGATATCATGGGGATTAACAACCTGCGTCATCCTAAACCAGGGGTTATCCCAGGAATCAGAGTAATGTTAATGAAGCACGCCCCGGACTGCAAGAAGAAACCGGCCCAACTTGCTCGATATGTCCAAAGAATGATACAGATGTAAATGCAGCAAAGTTCTGGGAGTGGCCTGAATACGAATGGCTTGTGTATAAGACCGAAATAAGTGGCCATTTCTCTTACGGAAGTGGTATACAGCCCATAATTGAAAAATAATTGAGAAGCTGACTCACCATTGTTTAACCCTATGCTTTTGCTATGAATTCTTTCTGGTATCGCCAACATGATCCGGACAAACAATATGAACGGGTACAGGATTTTCCAGTCGCAAATGAGGTGAGCGGTGGTTTTCAATTGGAATGGCAAGAACCGGAGTGAACCATGATGCAATTTACAGGTAAAACCAAATATGTCCAGCGCCCTCGCGACCCCAAAAACCATGTTCCAGCCCTCACAGGGTTGATTGGGTCCAAGATTCACACTGGGGATGGAACCTACCTCAAATGTCTACCCAGCGACTATTGCTGAGCAACCATTTCCTGAGGGGACCCTGATAGTGGGGACAGGCAGGCCCCAGTAGGACTGGGAACTAGACAGCGGATTATATCCTGTCACAATGCGAGGTATACACTCAGAATAATGTTAGAAAGAGAATATCAACCCCTATAGGTCACATATCAGTGCCCAAAGGATCATTAAACATTTGGTGATTGACAAGGTGTACATGATCAGGACGGTGAGAGGGAAAAGGTGTATGTTGGTGGTGATTGATAGATTCAGTAGATGGGTGGACACAACACCCCGAAGACTCAGGAACTGGAACGGTTGTGAAATTTTTAACAAATGAACAGAGGTCAATGTGATAGGCAATATCCCAATGTGATTACGCCTTGCAGAAGCAAGCGCTGCCTCGTAAACAACCCATGCTACCTCAACTGTATTAGCAATATGCCTTATTGAGGCATCTCCTCAATACAATCAAAGTGAACTCATCCGAAAGGTATTCCTTGGTCTACCATCAAAAACAACCATATAATTCCAATATAGGCCCTTGTCCTCCATCACCTTTTGGGCTTTGAGTGTTTCACGCAGCGTGGTGACGTCCTAGTTGGCCACTTTGTGGGAAAGTGCACCCAGACATGAGATGTCATACCCGACGTAATGCCAGTTTCAGGTGGCCCACCTCCAGATCGTGCATTGGATGCCCAGCTTATCCAGTTAGCAGACACTTGGTGGTTGTGTGGTAAGGAAAGGGGATTGAGTTCAAACATTTCTCCTGGAATGGGAAGGCACCTGTACCCGAGTGATGCTACTACAGAAAATTGTTATCTTCCCAAAAGCTCAGTTAGACATGCCATTTCAATGGATACTGCTTCGGCATAGGAGAGATTATGTCCTGACCCGGCAATCCGCATTGACAATATAGGGCTGTCATCGGAGCATCCTTCATGAACTCAAAGTCAGAAGCAAGATTGCTGTGAGCTGGGAAGCACTTATGCCAGCCATTGGTGTTAGCAAAAATGCTGCATGGATTAATTGCATTTACTATAATCAGCAGAGATTTATTAATTACACCGATGATGCCCTGTCAGCATTAGGTGAGTAGTTGGATGCAACCAACAAAATGGCATGACAAAATAGGCAGTCGTTGGACTGGCTGTTAGCTGAGAAAGGCAGAACATTGCTATACCTTCATACCCAATGATACTAGCCTGGAGGGATCATTTACTAAAGGGATGGATAAGCTGAAGAATCTGAGGAAAGAGCTTAAGGAAAATACAGGGTCAGGCTCCCTCAGTTTTTTGACTGGTTGGATTGGGGAAGTGGGAGGCTTTGGTTTGTCAAGATTGGAATTGTTGTTGCTATTGTGTTATTTGTCCTTGCTATTGTGCTATGCTGTACTTTACATCTCATTAAGTCTCTTAGAGTCAAAGAGATGTACAGCATGGAGACAGACTCTTCAGTCCAATCCATCCATGCCGACCAGATATCCCAACCCAATCTAGTCCCACCTGCCAGCACCCCACCCATATCCCTCCAAACCCTTCCTATTCATATACCCATCCAATTGCATTTTAAATGTTGCAATTGTACCAGCCTCCACTACTTCCTCTAGCAGTTCATCCCATACCCGTACCACCCTCTGTATAAAAAGGTTGCCCCTTAGGTCTCTTTTAAATCTTTCCACTCTCACCCTAAACTTATGCCCTCTAGTTCTAGACTCCCCACCCCAGGGAAAAAGCTAGGAAGGAGACCAGAATTGCACACAATATTCCAAAAGTAGCCTAACCAATGTCCTGTACAGCCGCAATATGACCTCCTAACTCATGTACTCAATACTCTGACCAATAAAGGAAAGCATACCAAACGCCTTCTTCACTATCCTTTCTACCTGCAACTCCACTTTCAAGGAACTATGAACCTGCACTCCAAGGTCTCTTTGTTCAGCAACACTCCCTAGAGCTTTACCATTAAGTGTATAAGTCACGCTAAGATTTGCTTTCCCAACATGCAGCACCTCGCATTTATCTGAATTCTGAATTAAACTCCATCTGCCACTTCTCAGCCCATTGGCCCATCTGGTCCAGATCCTGTTGTAATCTGAGGTAACCCTCTTCGCTGTCCACTACACCTCCAATTTTGGTGTCATCTGCAAACTTACTAACTGTACCTCTTATGCTTGCATCCAAATCACTTATGTAAATGACAAAAAGTAGAGGGCCCAGCACCGATCCTTGTGGCACTCCACTGGTCACAGGCCTCCAGTCTGAAAAACAACCCTCCACCACCACCCTCTGTCTTCTACCTTTGAGCCAGTTCTGTATCCAAATGGCGAGTTCTCCCTGTATTCCATGTGATCTAACCTTGCTAATTAGTCTCCCATTGGGAACCTTGTCGAATGCCTTACTGAAGTCTATATAGTCATGATTTGGAGATGCTGGTGTTGGACTGGGGTGTACAAAGTTAAAAATCACACAACACCAGGTTATAGTCCAACAGGTTTAATTGGAAGCACACTAGCTTTCAGAGCGATGCTCCTTCATCAGGTGATTGTCACCTGATGAAGGAGCATCGCTCCGAAAGCTAGTGTGCTTCCAATTAAACCTGTTGGACTATAACCTGGTGTTGTGTGATTTTTAACTTTGAAGTCCATGTAGATCACATCCACTGCTCTTCCCTCATCAATCTTCTTTGTTACTTCTTCAAAAAACTCAGTCAAGTTTGTGAGACATGATCTCCCACGCGCAAAGCCATGTTGACTATCCCGAATCAGCCCTTGCCTTTCCAAATACATGTACATCCTGTCCCTCAGGATTCCCTCCAACAACTTGCCCACCACCGAGGTCAGGCTCACTGGTCTATAGTTCCCTGGCTTGTCCTAACCACTCTTCTTAAACAGTGGCACCATGTTTGCCAACCTCCAGTCTTCCGGCACTTCACCTGTGACTATCGATGATACAAATATCTCAGCAAGGGGCCCAGCAATCACTTCTCTAGCTTCCCACAGAGTTCTCGGGTACACCTGATCAGGTCCTGGGGATTTATCCACCTTTAACCGTTTCAAGACATCCAGCACTTCCTCCTCTGTAATCTGGACATTTTGCAAGATGTCACCATCTATTTCCCTACAGTCTATATCTTCCATATCCTTTTCCACAGTAAATACTGATGCAAAATATTCATTTAGTATCTCCCCCATTTTCTATGGCTCCACACAAAGGCCGCCTTGCTGATCTTTGAGGGGCCCTATTCTCTCCCTAGTTACCCTTTGTCCTTAATATATTTGTAAAACCCCTTTGGATTCTCCTTAATTCTATTTGCCAAAACTATCTCATGTCCCCATTTTGCCCTCCTGATTTCCCTCTTAAGTATACTCCTACTTTCTTTATACTCTTCTAAGGATTCACTCGATCTATCCTGTCTGTACCTGATATATGCTTCCTTCTTTTTCTTAACCAAACCCTCAATTTCGTGAGTCAATCAGCCTTCCCTTTCACCCTGACAGGAATATACTTTCTCTGGATTTTTGTTATCTCATTTCTGAAGGCTTCCCATTTTCCAGCCGTCTCTTTAACTGCCAACATCTGCCTCCAATCAGCTTTTGAACGTTCTTGCCTAATTCCATCAAAATTGGCCTTTCTCCAATTTAGAACTTCAACTTTTAGATCTGGTCTATCCTTTTCCATCACTATTTTAAAACGAATAGAATTATGGTCGCTGGCCCCAAAGTGCTCCCCCACTGACACCTCAGTCACATGCCCTGCTTTATTTCCCAAGAGTAGGTCAAGTATTGCACTTTCTCTAGTAGGTACATCCACATACTGAATCAGAAAATTGTCTTGTACACTTTTCCCAAGTTCCTAGCAATGCAGTATATATTCCTTTCCATCTAAACTATATATTCCTTTCCATCTAAACCCTTAACACTATGGCAGTCCCAGTCGATGTTTGGAAAGTTAAAATCCCCTACCATAATCACCATATTATTCTTACAGATAGCTGAGATCTCCTTACAAGTTTGTTTCTCAATTTCCCTCTGACTATTGGGGGGTCTATAATACAATCCCAATAAGGTGATCATCCCTTTCTTATTTCTCAGTTCCACCCAAATAACTTCCCTCGATGTATTTCCAGGAATATCCTCCCTTAGCACAGCTGTAATGCTATCCCTTATCTAAAATGCCATTCCCCCTCCTCTCTTGCCTCCCTTTCTATCCTTTCTGTAGCATTTGTATCCTGGAACATTCAGCTGCCAGCCCTGCCCATCCCTGATCCATGTTTCTGTAATTGCTATGATATCCCAGTCCCATGTTCCTAACCATGCCCTGAGTTCATCTGCCTTCCCTGTTAGGCCCCTTGCATTGAAATAAATGCAGTTTAATTTATTAGTCCTACCTTGTCCCTGCCTGCCTTGACTGTTTGACTCACTTCTGTTCTCAGCTGTACCCGTCTCAGATCGATCTCTTTCCTCACTATCTCCCTTGGTCCCACCTCCTCCACCTTACTAGTTTAAATCCTCCCAAGCAGTTCTAACAAATTTCCCTGCCAGTATATTAGTCCCCTTCCAATTTAGGTGCAATCTGTCCTTCTTGTACAGGTCACTTCTACCCCAAAAGAGATTCCAATGATCCAAAAATGTGAATCCTTCTCCCATATACCAGCTCCTCAGCCATGCAAAATTTTTAACAATGCCTCTTATGCTCGCATCCAAATCTATTATATAAATGACAAAAAGTAGAGAACCCAGCACCGATCCTTGTGGCACTCCACTGGTCACAGGCCTCCAGACTTCTAGTATACATCGCTGCAAAGCAACTCTTCATCGTACCTGTCTGTTCTGAGTTGTCTCCCATCACATTATTATGGCCAGCTGTCCTCTGAAGTGCAGATGGCATGTGGGGACACAGCTTCTTGATTTTTTTTTCTGTTTCATTTTTTTCTAAACTTCGTCTGTAAGGATTTCTGGGTCTTTGTTCCTGTCCTGGACAGGGTTTTGGTCCGGACACCCCACAGGTAGAGGAGGAACCCTTTGAGAATTGAACCTCTAAATTTTCTACTGCCCACTTTCAGGCTGCAACTGCATGAATTATGTTCTAAAGGTCTAGCCTCAATGTGTTCTTTCTTTGTATGAGACCAAAGGGGGGAATAGATGGTAAATATGAATATATAGCTACACAATAATACATGTTGGCACGTTACATAAGTGTAAGGTCTAGGTTGTATGCTTGAGTCAGCCTTGCGTGACAAAAGGTGAAGAAAGATGACCATGGCTCAACGTGAAGGTCTGCAGCAATCCAAAAGACAATTGTGGCAGAATCTGATTGGTGAAGGGGATATAATGTAGGCTTAGTGTGATTAGTTATTAGATTACTTACAGTGTGGAAACAGGTCCTTTGGCCCAACAAGTCCACACTGAACCTCTGAAGAGCAACCCACCCAGTCCCATTCCTCTGCATTTACCCCTTCACCTAACACTATGGGTAATTTAGCATAGCCAATTCACCTAACCTGTACATTTTTGGACTGTGGGAGGAAACCGGAGCACCAGGAGGAAACCCATGTAGACACAGGGAGAATGTGCAAACTCCACACAGACAGTTGCCTGAGGCAGGAATTGAACCCAGGTCTTTGGTGCTATGAGGCAGCAGTGCTAACCACTGTGCCACCGTAATAGGGATAAGGTATGGCTTTTAGAATAACATAACTTTAGAGTCCTCTTGCTGTTTGGGGGCTTTTCAGGGTTGACTCCTTTGATGGCCACAGCTTTTGTTTGCAAATAAAGGCTTATCATCTTGAGGAATTCTCTGCATTTCCTGGTCATCCCTAAAAGGTGCTATTAACCACAACACTCTGCCTTCATAACTGCCTTAATTTGCCATAAAAATAGTAGTCTTGGACCCACGCCTCTCTTTCTCAAACTGAAAGTTAAAATTACATCATTTTATGATTGTTACTATCGAGGAATAGCTTCACTGTGGGGTTATGAATCAGTCCTATCTTTTTGCACAATCCCTGTCCAGCCTGTTACCTGTGTGGTTCCAGAATATGCTGCTCAAATAAATAATCATAAAATGATTAGATTACTTACAGTGTGGAAACAGGCCCTTCGGCCAATAAGTCCACACCGACCCTCTGAAGAGCAACCCACCCAGACCCATTCCCCTACATTTACCCCTTCACCTAACACTACTGGCAATTTAGCATGGCCAATTCACCTAACCTGCACATCTTTAGACTGTGGGAGGAAACCGGAGCACCCGGAGGAAACCTACACAGACATGGGGAGAATGTGCAAACTCCACACAGGCAATTGCCCTCGTGGGATTTGAACCCGGGTCTGCATGGTCTTCGAATCTAGACTTTGCTAGTCTGATTTTCCCAGTCTATATGTAGATTAGAATATTTGATGATGATCACTGCATGAAAAGCACCTATTGTTATTAATATCTTTGTACAACATGTTATAATATGGTCACTGTGAGGGATGCCTGATGACTACCCTCACAGATGACTTCTTCCCTTTATCATTTATGTGATTGCAAACTATTTCTACATCCTGGTGTCCTGACCTTAGACTGTTGTGCTAATACCATAATTAATTAATAGAGCACATGATCTGGAATGCAATGCTGCAAAAGCAGTGGAAGTCAATTTAAATATCACCTTTCAAGCAGGAACTGGATCAACACTTGGAAGGGAATAAAATAGTAGGGCTATGGTGAAAGATTGGTAGAGTGGGAGTAATGATGTCGTTCTTTTAGAGAGCTGGCACAGACTCACAAGGCCTGATGGCTTACTCCTCCTTCTGCCTGATATGGTTATACAATGCATGATAATTGCACTATTACTGGGTGATATTGTCAGTTCTTTTCATTTGCAACATTACACCAGGCTGTTGAAAAAATGAGCACACATCCTCATTCATATATACACCACTGTCTGCATTGATTCTCTCTATTTGCAGTAAAGGATAATTGTTTTTAAAATGACCCATTAAGACGTTTGCATATACTTGCATGTTAACTTGCCAACCATATGAAGCCTCATATACACCTTCTTTATTTATTGATACATTCAGGTCTCGAGGTGAATTTGTGTTTATATAATCCATTCACAGTGCATTTAATATGAGCTGGACAGTTGGGTGGCCTTCATTCCAAATAGTGCCATGTCGCACTGACGGACTTCCTACAGCCATACCCGCATCATTTGTGTCAACATGATGCGAAACATTTTTGATATCTGTCAAGAGCAGATGGAAGAGATTAAACAGCAGCTAGCAGCACTTTAAGAGAAGCTGTTGAAGCTAGCATGCTACCTCCAATTAATTAATAGGTTCTGGATCAGTGGTGCTGGAAGAGCACAGCAATTCAGGCAGCATCCGAGGACAGGCAAAATCGACGTTTCGGGCAAAAGCCCTTCATCAGGAAGCCCTTCATCAGCCCTTCCTGATGAAGGGCTTTTGCCCGAAACGTCGATTTTGCCTGTCCTCGGATGCTGCCTGAATTGCTGTGCTCTTCCAGCACCACTGATCCAGAATCTGGTTTCCAGCATCTGCAGTCATTGTTTTTACCTCCAATTAATTAATAATCAAGTCAACTGATACAACTATGTGGAGCAGAAGCCAATGGTCCAGTCAAGAGGGGACAATGATATAAACAGTTACAGCAGTATTTCCTTCTAATCATTGAGCAACAAGACAGGAAATTGATCATTAAAAAAGCCTCAGTGATCAAGAGACTTTCACTTGACCCCCCCCCCACACTCCCCAGTAACTTATTTCCATGTCATTTGTTCCTCCTTCAATTGCTTTCAAGACAGAAGATATACCTTCTTCTGGAAATGAAGTTGAGAACTGCATTGCTAGGAACTTGGGAAACAGACAGCATCTTTAATATTTATATATTTTAACTATATAATTCATTGATCCATGGCATAGATAACTATAGGAGATGAAAACCTTCTTTTTGGCGAAGACCTGGGAAAGGGTTAGGAGAATTACATCTGATAAATAGTATGGAGAAACGTGGGCTCAATTGTCATTTCTCAAACCAATTTTCTGCTTCTTTTATGAAAAAAAACTAATATGTAAAGATCATCCAATGATTTGGTGTGCAATTGCTGCACTCAATGTGATATTGAAGGCACAACTGGTAGGCATGTGTCTTGTGCTGCAGTGGTAGTGTCCTTCTGTCTCAGCTATGAGACCCGTATTCAGTTCCCACCTACCCTAAGGTTGTGCAATTCATCCCTATGCAGGTTGATCATGTTCATTCTCAGGAGCATGTGCAGAGTTGCCTGACCACAATTCATTCCAACTTCACAACCCAATGATTTCAGCTAACTGCTATATAATCAGCATGCAGAGAAGAAGTCAGAATCTGTACTTCAATGTCCACTGAGTCAAGAACATTGTAGTGGTAGTGTCCCTACCTCTGAGCCAGGAGATCCAGGTTCAAATCCAACCTGCTGCAGGCAGGGGGTAATCATCTATGAAAATGTTGAATAAAGTATCTACAGATTGAATCAGCTCAGATGCGAAGACTAGTTAGAGTACAACACAATCATTTAATGTCACCATAAGAACAAATATAGAAGAAAAATACATGGAACCTAATTTTGAAACTAAATGAAGTTGCCAGACTTCATTCAAAGGAAGTAAGTCATTCTACTCATTCTACTCAATTATACTTTCATGGGGCATATAATGTTGCTATCAGCATTTGTTGCCCATCCCCAGTTGCCTTTGAAGTGAATGGCTTAGCAGGTCTTTTCATAAGACAATTCAGTGTCAACTATGATATTGTGGGTCTGGAGCCGCGTTCAGGCCAGACCACATTAGGATGACAGATTTTCTTCTCTAAAAGACATTAGTGAACCAGATGTCTCTTTACATCAATTGGTGACACTGATCACAGTCAACGTTACTGAGGCCAGTTTCAAATTCCAGTTGAATTCAGCAAATTCAAGTACCACCAGCTGCCATGATTGACTCTGAACCATGTCCCCACAGACCTAGTCTAGTCCTCATTTTACTCGTCGAATGACATTCCTGCTACATTCCATAATCAATTCAGGATTTCTCTTTCGAATGTGTTTTGGTTTTACCCCAAGTCCTGCAGTTCCTCTTAGTAAGCTCTAAAACAACGGCTCTGGTTTTCTGCGTTAATGTCTTGTCATGGTCTGTAGGGAATCTGTGGAGCCCCTGGATAAATGACATAACGGCTGAAAATGATAATTCGGGACCTTTCTCCAAGATTCTACCAAAGCTCCCATTTTTTTTTGTTCATCTGCTCCTAATGTAATCTCTTCCAAATATGTGATTGAAAAATTGCTATGGTTAACTGTAATTAATGCAGCTAAGACTCTCGAGATTTCCAATTGTGAAGTAATGAAATGTCTTTAGAGAAGCCCAGAAAGACTAAAAGCTTTGTTATCTAAATCCTGCTGAATGATGATAACTGCACAATAAATATGTTCAGATAAGCATTGAGTATTTAATTATAGTTTCAATAAAAGACCAGACTCACTAAATATAATTAACATTTTAATCAGTAGTATTGCAAAAATCAGTGGTTTAAAGAATCCTCTTGTATAGATATGAATAGACAATAATGGTGAAATGGGAGAAATTAAATCTAAATAACTCAGAGAGGCATGAATTCAAAAATTAGATCATTTTCTGAAAGAGTCTTTTCAACACAAATAAAGGCTCCTGTATCCAGATGTCACGAGGGTATGGACTTCATTACCACAAAGGGCTGCAGAGGCTAAGTCATTACATATATTCGGGACTGAGACAGACAGATTTTCAAATCAGTACTGGAATCATGGGTTGTCAATAAAATAAAACAAATAATTGTGATACTGGAAATCAGAAACAAAAATAGAAAATGCAGTAAAAAGTCGACAGGCCTGGCAGCATTGGTGGAGAGAAAGTATGGTTAATGTTGCAGGTCCAGTAAGTGTTCTAAAGAAGCTGCCAGGCCTACTGAGTTTTTCCAGCAATTTCTATGTTTGTTTCTGATTTTCAGAGTTATTAATCCCCTAGATTAACCATGAGTAATAACATGGAAGATATCATTTTGGGTAGAAGCTACAACAAATGCTGAAACAATGCTCCCAGAATCGGGAAATCTTCTCTATATCCTTGCAGACTCCATTCACACTGCTGTTGGTTTGTCCATCATTGTAGATGCTGACAGTCTTTGATATCTCTCCATTTTAATGGAGGCTGTGAGTTATCCTATGACAGCAAAATCCAACTTCTGCAAGAAATGTTTCAAGGGCTCATCTCTTCTTAATTTCTTTCAAACTATTGACATGGCATTTTCATCACATCTTACCAATGCATTGTTAGATAGATTTCATAGGTTACCCACGACTGGAAAAGATGTGGATGTGCCGGTGTTGGACTGGCAAAGTTATAAGTCACACGAGACCAGTCCATTTGAAATCACAAGCTTTCGCAGTGCTGCCCTTTCATCAGGTGAAGCAGTGTGCATTGTCTTCTCTGATGAAGGGGGTCAGTGCTCCAAAAGCTTATGATTTCAAATAAACCTGTTGGACTATAACCCGGTGTCATGCGACTTCTGACTTAATGGAAAAGGTGTAGAGGAGCCAATTTGCATAAAAATTACACAGTCTTGTAGAAAGTAAAGTGTTTTGATAATAGGCAACTATACTTATACTATTAACTGTGATGGTAGTCTTTGAAAGGACAGAACTGAGAAAGGTTTCTGAAGACTGTTCAGGAGAATTGCCTTAATCAGTAATGTTTCTGGTACAAAGAGGAATTGTTGCATTCGGTTCTTGGGATCGCAATAGGTCAAGTGTCAGAGAACATTTAGAGTTCAATGCTCACAGCATCACTAAGTTTAAATTAACCATGGAAAAGGCAGAGATTAGAGGATAGCCAGTGTTGTTGTTGTGAGAATAGATCTATCCAAGTAAAGTGAAATCAAAGATTGATTGATGATATTCTAACAAAATAAGAAGCTGCTTGAAATGTGAGATCGTTCAGGTACAGTCAAGACAAATTCCCTCATTGAAAAAAAGAGAAAACTAAGCCAGGGATCATATGAAAAATGTTAGGTTAAGATTACAAGTAAGAACCAGGGTAATTGCAGAAGGTCGAGAGAAAAAGAGGAAAAAAAAAACAATATAATACATAAATAGTGAGGTGACTGGATCGAGTTATGTAAGATCCTGAATGATCTTGGTAAGGTTGCTGTGAATGTTTCAGCTTGTGGGTGAGTCAGGAACAGTGTTCAGAGCAGATATGAGGTGAATCATTTTCTTTCAGAGGTCTGTGTGATTTTGAAAACCTCCGCTTCAGAAGGAGGTGGAGGTGAGCTCATTGAATCTTGGGAAGGTGGAGGTACATAGCTTCTTGTTAAGCAAAGAAGTTAAAGGGCAGATCTTAATAGGAGTCTGAGCAAAGTAAGCAATAATGAAATGTGTTGCAGAATCAGGTGATGAGTGCATCTTTAGAATCATAGAATCCCTACAGTGCAGAAAGAGGCCACCTTGGCCCCTATGAAGACCATCCCAGACCTTACCTCTACCCTATTCCCATAAATCTACATTTACCATGCCCAACAAGTCCACACCGACCCGCTGAAGCGCAACCCACCCATACCCCTACATTTACCCCTTACCTAACACTACGGGCAATTTAGCATGGCCAATTCACCTGACCTGCACATCTTTGGACTGTGGGAGGAAACTGGAGCACCCGGAGGAAACCCACGCAGACACGGGGAGAATGTGCAAACTCCACACAGTCAGTCGCCTGAGGCAGTATTTGAATCCGGGTCTCTGACGCTGTGAGGCAGCAGTGCTAACCATTGTGCCACCGTGCCGCCTAATTATGTGCGAGAAATCTTGATATTTTGATGACTAGGCCAAATACCAGACTGTATGTTATTGGAGATTGGAGACACTGCAGTACTCTCCTCAGAAAAGAAAAGGTGCAAAGGAAATTTAAAACATACATTTGAAATCTTGACAGCTCTAGAGAGAGTAGAGAGAAAATGTCTTCATTGACACAGCTCAAAAATCAACTAATCAATTAAAAAAAGAAATAATGGTGTCATGAGGGAAAAGAAAACATTTTTCACATAGAGGGTGGTTAGAATCTGGAACGCAAAGCATGAGATGATGATGGAGGCAAATACAATCCAGGCTTTCAAAAGATTTTGGGATAAACATTTGAAGAGAGAAGATTTTGAGGGGAGCAGAAATACCTATATAACTCTTTCAAAGACCATAACCATGTCTGCAATTTTCTGATTGTACAGGTATATTATTTCCGTGGGTTATCTTGATACCATGTTTACCTAGATTGATGTATTGACATCTTCAGAACCGATGACCATGAAAGCTTGAGCTCTTAATAGGGTTAGCTTCTTAGACTGAAAGTTGCTGAATAGAGTCTGCTAGAGAAAAAAGGAAAGTACTCCATCAGAAGACTTGACTGAACAATACTAATTCATTCTAGAGAATTGTGACAATTGGGCACTGATTCAAATTAAAGTTAGAGCATTAGACAAAATGTATCAGGTTGTGGCCCAGGCGTTGGGAGAGGCTGATATACTCAAGTAAAAACTTTAGTGAAGGCATTAAAAGATACAAAAAATAAATGAATTGCCATTGTTATGAAATAAGAAGATTTTGTGTTTTAAACTCTTATTTAGTTATTACATATTTGATTTACCAAGAGGGAAAACAACACTTAAAAACTTTTCAGAAAATATTTTCTGCAATTTATGGGAACTCAATGACCAGATAATACAATTTCAGGATGATCTGTAACATATAAACCAAACATTTCCAAACCTTTTGATTAGATTCCAGACTGCAATTGAGTCTAAGTAATCCATTATTCCCAAAGTGAGTCATCCAAGCTCTTTGATTAGATTTGAAGCTAAGGTATCCATTATTCAAAGCATAAAGTCCCAAACTGAATGAATTACTGTTTTCTTTCTCTCCTGACTATGTAAAAAGAAAAAAAACCAGAATAACTTGGAAATGATGGTACTGATAGGAACTGGAGAACCATGATTACAGCATGTAAATGCGTTCAGACCAATTCAGTCATTTTCCAAGATTTACTGCTTCCCTTCTTTTCAAGAGGTCATAAGGTAGACTGCTGTGAAAAGGACAAAAACATTTCTGATGAAATGTAACAAATTAAATTTAATGTGAAGAGATGGACGTTGGAAGGAAGATTAAGGAGAAGTACAATAAACTAATGAAGGAACAAGGAAATCAGAGGTTGAAATATAGAATTCTATGAAGGTGCCAGGAAAGTTGATAAAACTGCTAAAATAAGTGGGATTCTTCACTTGCTAAAAATAGGCAAAAGGAAGGATTTTAACATCCAAACACAGCTTTGATTGAGTCAGATAGAACATTAACATGTAAGTATTTAAAATTCACCTCAAGCTTCCCCCATCCCACCTTGTTCCTTCTTGACCCCTTACTGCAAAATAATTTATGACGGAAGGGTTTTAATGATGATGTATACCTCAGAATTCTTCTTTGCTCTAGTTTTAATGCTGGCTGAGTGGTGTTCCTGGAACTTGGGAAATCTAACCCATAAAAGGAACTGAATGGTGCAACATGGAACACTGAGGGAATTTTCCAAACTGTTTATGGACCATTGCCAACCCAATGACACCTCAGTGTTTCTGTGATCTATTTAGCTTCTGTGACCTTTTTCTCTCCTTCTCTCATTTCTTACCCCCAACATGGATTGTGTCTGCTTCCCTCATCATCCTGAAGCCTCAGCCAATGCCACTCCAATGCCTGATCTGGATAGCCATCCATCAATGAGCTAACTAACCATTCATGGATTCCTTATCTCCTACTCCTTGCTAAAGCTTGACAAAGCCGAGGAAGATCCAATCATTCAGTGTCCTGAATACCAAAATGGTTCTATCTCCATTCAGCTCTCTCCCTACGTCCACATTAATTTCAGTGCCATCGGACACAAAATCATGCAAGCTATGTTAAACCTTTGTAAGTCACTGATTAGGCCTCAAATGGAGTATTGTGTGTAAAAACGTGGTGCCACTGTTAAGAAGGGCGATAAAGACAAGTCAGGAAACTATAGACCGGTGAGCCTGACCTCGGTGGAGGGAATCCTGAGGGACAGGATGTACATGTATTTCGAAAGGCAAGGACTGATTAGGGATAGTCAACATGGCTTTGTGCGTGGGAAATCATGTTTCACAACTTGATTGAGTTTTTTGAAGAAGTAACAAAGAAGATTGATGAGGGCAGAGCTGTGATGTGATCTATATGGACTTCAGTAAGGCGTTCGACAAGGTTCCCCATGGGAGACTGATTCGCAAGGTTAGATCTCATGGAATACAGGGAGAACTAGCCATTTGGATACAGAACTGGCTCAAAGGTAGAAGACAGAGGGTGGTGGTGGAGGGTTGTTTTTCAGACTGGAGGCCTGTGACCAGTGGAGTGCCATAAGGATCGGTGCTGGGCCCTCTAATTTTTATCATTTACATAAATGATTTGGATGCGAGCGTAAGAGGTATAGTTAGTAAGTTTGCAGATGACACCAAAATTGGAGGTGTAGTGGACATCGAAGAGGGTTACCTCAGATTACAACAGGATCTGGACCAGATGGGCCAATGGGCTGAGAAGTGGCAGATGGAGTTTAATTCAGATAAATGCGAGGTGCTGCATTTTGGGAAAGCAAAGCTTAGCAGGATTCATACACTTAATGGTCAGGTCCTAGGGAGTATTGGAGGCATTTGGATGGGCATATGAATAGGAAGGGTTTGGAGGGATATAGGCCTGGTGCTGGCAGGTGGGACTAGATTGGGTTGGGATATCTGATCGGCATGGGCGGGTTGGACTGAAGGGTCTGTTTCCATGTTGTACATCTCTATGCCTCTATGACTCTATGACTCTATGACTCTATATAGGCACTATAATTTAGAGAGATGGTGTGAGGGACCTCAGTTAAATGGTGAAAATGGAGAAAAGATGCAGAGAAATGAAGAGAATATTTGTTTTGATTTGCTCGCTGATGAGGCTCGCATTTGTTGCCCATTCTTTATTGCTCTGGAGAAGGTGCTGGAGAGCTGTCTTCTTGAACCCCTACACTCCTTGGAGGCCTGTGAGAAAAGGACATCCATGATTTTGACCTGGTGACTGTGACGGAATAGTGATATAGTTCCAGCTCAGGATGCCGTATGAGTTGGACAATGGTGACCCTCCAGGGTGACACCTCGGAGGTCCATGCAGAAGAAATTAGAGGGAATGTAGATTGTTAAGGGGCTATAGATGTCAAAGGGAAATGATTGTATTCTTTCTTTCAGCAACTGTCACAGCCTAGCATTTGTGTGGCACAATCTTATTGCCACTTCTCAGCCCAAGCTTAGATGTTGATTGTTAGTTTGCTGCACATACAAGATTGCCTTCAGTGACTTATTGACAAGAACAGGCAAGTCTCTATATACATCAGCACTTTCCAAACTCTTGCTATTAAAAAAAACTCTGCACATCTCTTTCTCCTTCCAAAGTACATTATCTCAAGTTTTTCCACATTATATTCCATCACCCTGTTCTTGCCCATTCACTAAGCCCATCCCAATCCTCCTGAAACCATTTTACCTCTTCTGCACAACATTCTCACTTGATTTTGTACCATTTGCAAATTGGAAATATTAAATTTAGTCCACATATATGTTATACGGTGAACAGATTGAACCCAATTACTGATCCTTCTGGCACCCAATTAGTCACAAGCTATCGACAAGAGAATGACTTTTTATTCCTACCCTGTTTCCTGTCTGTTGTCCAATCATTAATCCATGCCAGTGGATTATCTCCTATCCCATGTGCCTTACTTGTTCTAATTAGTCTTTTGTGGGGATTTTATTAAAAGAGTGTGAAAATCTATGTATGCTACATTCATTGGCTCTCCTTTATCAATTTTGTTAGTAACATCTTCAAACAGCTCCAACTAGTTGTAAAGCTATCCCATCTTTTATGACAGATTTTAGCATTTTCCCTACTTCTAAAGTAAGGCTAATAGGTCAGGTCTGTTGTTCACTGTTTTCTCTCTCACTCCCTTTATAAATAATGGGATGACATTTGCTATTTTCAATCCACAGCAATCATTCCAACGTCTACAGAATGTTGGAAGATAATCATCAATATATCAACTATGTCTATCGCTAGCTCCTACAACACTCTGGGATAAAGACCATCAGCTCCCACAGATTCATCAGTTTCTCCAGTACATCCTTCTTACCAGCACAAATTTCCTTCAGTTCCTCAATCTCTTTTCTCACATGCATCTCCATTTTCTTGTAGCTTCCTCATGAAAACAGACGCATAGTAATCATTTAACTTGTGTGCCATTTCTCTGTTTCACATTCTAGATTGTCTTGACTTCACCAGTAATTGACCCATATTTGTTTGAGCCAGACATTTCCTTTTTATGTACCGCACTTTTACAACTCTTACAGTCCGTTATTATGTTTTATTTTCCCTCGATTCATATCCCATTCATCCTTCCCTTATCAGTTTTTCGATCCTCCTTTGTTATATACTGTGAACCTCTCAATCCTCAGAATTACTGTTATATCTGGCAACTTGTTGAGGTTTGTACCTTGAAGGAATGTGTAGTCACTGTGAGTCATGTAATAATTCTTTAAAGATTATCCATTGTCCATGTACAAGCATGCATTTTAATGTATTTTCCCAATCCACTGCAGCCAATCTGTGCCTCTCATCTTCATCTTTTTCCTTTATACAAAGTTAACTCTCTTGCTTTATAATAAACTACCTCACTTCCAAACAGAATGTAAGTTCCTGTCATATTGTGGTCACTCATCCCAAAATCCTTTCAAGTCTATCTCACTATTTATTATGATCATGGCTGATCATCCAACTCAGTTCCCTGCAACCACAGGACTGTTAGTTTAATCCCTTTAATACTAAGAGCTATGTTTACATTTTTATTGAAATATTTCACTGTTTTGGCCACAACAGTATCCCTACAACATTTCTGGGTGATTTTTTTTTCAACTATGTCCTAATAGGCTTACTCCTTATAGTTAGGCTGTGACCCCTGATTCTGTACTGCCCAGTCATTAGGAAAATTCTTCCTGGATCTATTCTACATAATCTTGTTAGAATTTTATAAGTTTCTGTGAGATCCCTGGCCATTTCTGATTTTCTCTGCTTTCCAGATCAACTCAGACTAGCCAAGCTTCCCAAACTTCAGGAGGCAAGGAAAAATTCTGGAATGGTGACTTGAGAGTTTGGATTCACCAAAGGTGAGAAGTCAGGAGAATAAGAGAGAAATGACAGAGAGCGATAGAGAGAAAGAGAGAGGAATGAGAATGAGAGCTGTGGGAAGAAAGCATTGACAATATCTCAATGAAAACATTTTCATGTCACGTGTGCCCAGTCAAGATCAAAGAGGGAGAGGCAGAGGGCTTGTGTGAGAAGATAAAAAAACTATAGGGAGACAGATTTAACTATGATTTGGTTACAGGAGTTCTTTAATCACTGTGACCAACTGTGCGAAGTTGAATTGAAGGTGTCACTGAGTGGGGAGTCTTCCCTTTGAGAGAAGATATCAATACCCCATACCCAGGTTTCCATCAAGGTTATGCAATCTTCCAGAGGAAGGTCATGGCTGGTGAGGGCCAAATGTGCATTCCAGAAGGAGAAACACAGAAGCATGATAAAAGCAGATTGGCGTAGGTGGTTCCACGTGACCTGTACCAATCTGGGTGAATTGGACAGGGAGGAGATTGGCAAGAATGGACCCCAGCCTGTGATTGTGATGCACTCTGTGTTTCAGCTTATACACAAAGAATGGTAATTTGAGTAAACCAGTGGCAGCCAAGCAACATTTGTGACTTTATTTCTGCAAAATATACCTTGGCTAATGGATTAAGGAAAATGAGATAGAGCAGAAAAGAGCTTGAACTGATTTTCAGACTCCTATCTGACTGACAGATGTCCATTGTTCTGTATGAGAGAACAAATTATCTTTTGAGTTATCAAATGGGGCCTGTCACTAAGTGTCGAGGCAGAGGTTATTTTCTTCTTACTCGATGAGAAGATTGATGAGGTGCCGAAAAGCTTGTGAGAGAAGAAACTGTCTTTCAATTGCCAGTGAAATAAAAGGTTTTATACTTGCTGAAACCTTAATTAAAGATAACCGGTCTTATCTTTTTTGTATTCAACCGAGCCCAACCGAGAGCTTTTCTTGATGTAAAATGGTGTTATTTGAAGAATAAGAAGCATATTTCTAATGAAGACACTGCATTTAACACTTCAGGAAAAGAACACTTAAGAACAGTTAGCTCCACAGAATATTTCTTTAAAGTTGTAAGGAGAGACCTCTCCCAATCCAACCTGTCTCCCTCTGAACTAACTGCACTCCAAGTGCTTAGATCCAACCTTGACTTTGTTATCAAGCCTCCCAGTAAGGGTGGTGCTGTTGCAGTCTGGCGGACCGATCTCTACATTGCACAGGCTGAGCGCCATCTCTCAGGTACCTCCTCCTACCTCCCCCGGGCCATCACCCTACCATGGCACATCAGGCTGTTGTATCAGCTACAGTCATTGACCTCATTTCATCTGGTGATCTCCTCCCTACTGCCTCCAAGCTGATAGTCCTCCAGCCCTACATAGCTCGCTTCTAACTCCTCCCGAAAATCCACAAACAGGACTGCATAGGGAGACTCATTATTTCAGCCTGCTCCTGCTGCACAGATCTCAACTCTTCCTACATTGACTCAATCTTTTCTCCCCTGGTTCAGTCCCCGCCTACTTACATCCACGATTTCTCTGACACTTAATGCCAGTTTTAGAATTTCCAGTTTGCAGGCTCCAGCTGCCTCCTCTTTACTGTGTTTGTACAATCCCTGTACATGTCCATCCCCCAATAGGGTCTCTCTGCTTCTTCCTGGGCCAAAGGCATGAACCACCCCTACACACAACCACCCTCCTCCACTTGGCCGAGTTAATCCTCACCCTGAACAATTTCTCTTTTAACTCCTCTCACTTTCTCCAGTTCAGAGAGATGCCATAGGTATGTGCATGGATAGTTATGGTCTGTCTCTTTATCGGATACATAGAACATTCCTTGTTCCAGTCCTATTCTGGCCCCTCCTCACAACTCTTTCTCCAATATATCAGTGATATAATCGGTGCTGCTTCCCTGTCTTATCCAAAATTGGAAAAGTTCAATGATTTTGCTTCCAATTTCCAACCCTCCCTCACTTTTACCTGGCCCATCTCTGACTCCTCCTTGCCATTCCTTGACATCTCTGATTCCATTTCTGGGGATAAACTAGCTACCAATATCCACTATAAACTGACTGACTCCCTCAGTTAACTGGACTATACATCCTCGCACCCTGTTTCCTATAAAGACGCCATTCCATTTTCCTAGTTCCTCTGTCTCCATCACATCTGTTCTGATGAGGCCAACTTCAACAAAAGAACCTTAGAAAAGTCCACCTTATTCCTCAACGGAGGACCCCCCAACACCATTATCGACTGGACCCTCAGGTGGGTCTGAGCCATCTGCCGCACCACAGCCCTCAACCCCTCTCTTCCCCTTCACAACAGCAATATTGTTCCACTTGTTCTCACTTACCATCCCACCAGCAGCCACATCCAGAAGATCATCAGCCACCATTTCCGCCACATCCAGTGAGATACAACCACCAGACACATGTCCCCCTCCTGTCCCTTGTCTGCCTTCCATAGGAGCACGCTTCCACTGGGGCACCCTCGTCCACTCTTCCTTCAGTACTCCCCCCTGGCACCTTGCCCTGCAACCATTGAAAGTGTAACACCTGCCCACTTACCTCCTCCCTCCTCAGTATCCAAGGGCTCAAACATACCTTCCAGATGGAGCAGCATTTTACCTGCACTTCTCACAATTTAGTTTATTGCATTCGCTGCTTACAATATAGTCTCCTCTACATTAAGGAAAACAAAGTGTAGATGGAGTGATTGCTTCACAGAATATCTATGTTCTGTTACAAAAAAGACCCTGAGCTTTCAGTTGTCTATGACTTTAATACACCACCCTGTTCCCTGACAAACATCTCTGTCTCAAGCTTGCTGCAGTGCTCCAGTGTAACTCAGCGCAAGCTGGAAGAACACCACCTCATTTTCCACGTGGGAACCCTAAAGACCTCTGGACTCAATATCAAGTTCAATACTTTTAGGGTCTGACCTCCTCCATGCCCTAGCCCTCTACCCCACACACCAGGCCTTGTTACCACATGGTCTGCCGTTACACATTGCTTATTGTTAGCCACTAATAGTCTCCATTAAGAGCTATTCACTCTCCTTGTTGGATCGTTAAAACTCCTTTGTCTGTCCAACTGTTCTTCTCTCTCTTTGGCTCTGTCCCCACGTATTGTTTATTCCTTGCCCCTCCCCCACCCTATTTTCTGCATATGAACCAATATTTTATTGTCTACCATCAGTTCTGAGGAAGGGTCACCAGACTCAAAGCGTTAATTTTGATTTCTCTTCACAAATGCTGCCAGACCTGCTGAGTTTTTCAAACAACTTATGTTTTTGTTTCTGATTTAAAGCATATGCAGTTCTTTCAGTTTTAACATTATTAATTTATTTCTTGTAGCCACCAATTGTGTAACAAGCTAATCCAATGATAAATGTGTAATGTACCTCAGGAGAAGTTTTCTGATTAATTGTTGGCCTAGCCAAATCTGTCCACTCAGCCATCATTTTGGTCTCCAGGTGTTAAGTGTCGGCTCCTTCCTCATAAGTCAGCATTGGAGACAGGGCGAATGGTAAGGCTCACAGGTTTGAAGCCTCATGTTTGTTTACTGAGAAATTTGCCCAGTTCAATTCACAACTGTTAGGTCCGCACATCTCACCTCTTTGATCCTGCCATCTATAACTTCTCTAGGTCCCCTCAAACATCCCATTCTCTCCTTTGAAACCTCCATTCGTTCCCCCCCCACTTTGTGCTTCCTGCATATTCTATGATCTTCCCTGTCACCTCTTATCTCCCAAGCCCCTTCATGCCTCCATATTTGTCCCAGACAGTCCAGGATTCCTGTGCACCCATATCTCCGATGATGCCTCCACGTCTCACGATTCACTCGTGCCTGCTTCATGCCACATCACATTTCACCACTCCCCTCCAGGCTGCCCTACTTCCTTCAATATCTCTATCATCCCCATTCTCATGCTCCTGCCTGCAACTGCATTAACAGACACACATTGTACAAATAGCCATTTATCTCATTTTCCAGATTCCCTCAGTGTGAATGCTTCATTGATATTCAAGACTGACTATTGGGCTCATCCCAGCAGGGATTTGTTTACGTTTACAAAGAGAAGTACTACCTCTGTGTGAATAAAAACTGAAAGAACTGCAGAGGCTGAAATTAGAAACAAAAATTGGAATTCCTCTAAAAGTTCGGATGGTCTGGCAAAACCTGTGGAGAGAAATCAGAATTAACATTTTGGGTCCATTGACCCTTCCTCAGAACTACCTTTATGTAATTGGCACTCTTACAAGATTGTGCTAAGTTATTGTTCCTTTGATTTATTTTTTTCAATATCCATTTCATTATTTGGACAAGAGCGAGAGATGTGAAGTGACCTATTGCTCTTTTTTCTGTTGATATTATGAAAGCTTATGTTTAATTGCCACTTTTGTTGGGTTTGTAAGAAGGGCAGTGTTTCTTCAAAGGATTTTTTCAACAACTACTTATTATCTTGCCAGTTTCGGCAACATTTCAAAGATTTGTGCCACAATACGTGGCTCTTTGTGTTTTTGTGAAGCTCCTTTGGGAAGTTTTATTTAATCATAACACAGGCGCTACATAAATACAAATTGTTTTTGTTGAATTGACTGATTGCTGCACAAGTGGTAAAAGTAGGCATTACTATGATTTAGATGGAGAAGGAGGATCGACCAAATGTTCGGCTTTAATTGAATTCTCCACATTACAGTGGTAGCTACACTTCAAGAAAACCACATAATTGGCTGTAAAGCGCTTGCAGACATACTGAGATTATGAAACATTCTTCTAAATCAGCGACAGCTGCCTAATTTAAATGAATCAGCAAGGTCCACTTAGCTGAGTGCCAAATGGTTTGTGTGTTCAACCCTCTGAATGATGCATTGCATGAACACTGTGGGTCTCGGCACCTTGTACCTGGAATAATGGAGAAGCAGACTCCCAATAGAATGCAATGTACTTTTCTCTTTAATCATCCATGAGTTGTGAGCATCATTGGCTAAGACAACCTTTACCGCTCACATCACTAAATACCCTGGAAATAGTAATGAGTGATGAGCTAACTTCTTGAGTCCCTCAGTCCCTCAGAGTGGACGTATGCAAATAATGCCAACATATCCATCAGTCAGGAAAGGAATGAATATGAAAGGTGGTGAATTGAGTGCCAATCAAGTGAGCTTCTTTGTTCTGGATGACGTTGATCCTCTTACTGGTGGAGAAAGCTTATGTTATGAGTACTGGTGGAGTGCATCCAACCAAAATATTCCATCAAATTCTACTTTGTGCTTTGTAGATGGTGGACAGGCACTGAGAGTCAGGAAGTGAGTTATTCACCATAGAACCACCAGCCTGCCTCTTTTAACTGTTGCTGGTCCAGTTCAGCGTTTGGTTGACAGTAACACCCAGGATCTTAATTGTAGGAGATTCTAAATGGTAATATTATTGAATGTCAAGAAGTTATAGTTGGCTTCGTTCTTGTTTGACATAGTCTTTGTCTGATACTTCAGTAGCATGAATCTGAGGACTACAGATGCTGGAGATCAGAGTCAAGAGTGTGGTGCTGGAAAAGCACACCCTGTTAGGCAGCATCCGAGGAGTAAGAGGATCAACATTTCAAGCATAAGCCCCTCATCAGGAACATCACTCCTGATGAAGAGCTTATGCTTGAAACGCCGATTTTGAATGTTACTTGACCCTATCAGGTGAAGCTGAATATTGGCTTGCTGCAGATGTACATGATCTACTCCATAATCTGAGGAGTCATTGACAATATCCCCATTTCTGACCTCATGATGGAGAAATCCTGCTGTGATATCCTGGGACTGAGAGGATTGACCTTTAACAATCACAACTTTCTTTGTATTTTTTTAGATTAGATTAGATTCTCTACAGTGTGGAGACAGGCTCTTTGGCCCAACAAGTCCACACCGACCCTCCGAAGAGTAACCCACTCCGACCCATTTCCCTCTGACTAATGCACTTAATAGTATGGGCAATTTAGCATGGCCAGTTCACCTGACCTGCACATCTTTAGACTGTGGGAGAAACCGGAACAAACTCCACACAGACAGTCACCCGAGGCTGGAATCGAACCTGGGACCCTGGTGCTGTGAGGTAGCAGTGCCAACTACTGAGCCACCATGCCATCCAAGAGATGGCACCTAAAGAATGGTGACTCCTACAGTGGTGGGTCTGACACAAGTTGCGGTGAGACAGTAGAGGTACACATGTCATTGGTGAGCCAGCTCAGCACTCAGCACTCATGGCTGAGGCATCAGAATGAAGATCGCTCTCTTTCAGTTGTATCTTTCTATTCTTTTTATTCTTAAACTATTCAAAATGGCACCAGATTATGGATACAATTGAAGATTTTCACTGTATTTTACTATATTATTCACTGTGAAATGCAAGTGACAATAAATCAATCAATTGAATAAATCCTTCATTTCATCACTGAGCAGGATATTGATAGGCAAATGTCTCTTGATAACAATGGTGATGGCCCCTTCCAACATTTAGCTGCTGATCAAAAGTAGACTCATAGGATGATCATGGCTGGATTCGATTTGTGCTACCTTTTGTGGACAGGATATGCCTGAGCAATTTTCCATATTGCTGTGTCAATGTAATTGGTGTCTGGGATGGTCTGTCCTGACAACAGCCTCCTTGATCAGCTATATGTTAAAGAGCCATTGTCAATCTGTTCATTATAACTTTTTAAAAAATTCACAATTAGAATGAATGAGGCAGTAGATAATAGCAAGTGTGATATCATTTTTTACTTGCCACTCTTCATTATGTATTACAACAGTAATAGCTTTTAAGTGAAGATATATTATATTTTAATCATTCAACGTGTGGAGAATTGTGACAATGCTATCTGAAAATTTCTCAGTTAAACAATGATTTTTAATTACGTATGAAGCCACTCCGAGGAACCGTGGCTTAAGTGTGTTGCTTTTGTACTATTTTACAATAATTAAACCACCTGGAAATATTTATCAGAAAGCAACACTGAACTAATTAGGAAAGAGAAAAACTGGGAAAGTTCTTTTTTAAGGAAAGGATCTGCTAATTTGCTCAGACCCATCTTCTACTATTGCTCAAAGACAAGCCCTGTCCTACAATCTTGGTTCACACATGAAGAATTATCAGTTAATTGAGCAGAGAGAGAGCTTCTGGTAACTCTGTAGCTACATTCCAGCGTGAGACCAGTCCTTCTGGAGAAAATGGCCACTGGCATTGTATCAAAGCTCAGCAGTGACAGATTAACTGTTCCCCTTGAAAAAGTTAATACCTTCAGGAGATCAAAGCAGAAAACTGGGAGGAGATAACCAAGTGATAGTCATATTAACAATAATTATGTTGCACTACATTTAACATCTGCTACCATATCCTTTCCAGTTTAGCTACTGGAGCCATTGGCCCTTGGCTGCTGTTGAGATTTCATGCATGCATGCTCCTAAATATCACAATTTTGACAATAAATTGTGATGCCTCAATTAAAATCTTATATCACACATGTTACTATCTCCTATTGTATTCACAATGGAATATGAACATTTCAGAAATAAAGCAACATTTGGAAAATCAGCTTTACAATATCATAATTTTATTTTGACCCTTCATTCTCTTCAAGCGTGGCTTTTTACCGGGGACCTAAGACCAATAAATTTGCCTCTACTTGTCTCCAATTGTTGGAGGGATTAAAAAGTAGAATTGGAACCATCAACATTTTTTGAATTATCAGTGACAATATTTTCCTTGGCTTCATTCCTTACTTTCTCCAACATTCACACACTTCAGCTAATCTAGAATTCCATCTCTTGCAAACTGACTTGTACCAACTAAACTTCACCCATCCCTTTTACCCAAGTGATCCTGGTGCATATTTTTTTCACATTTTCCACAGTCCATTGCAATCCTAGTCGACTGATGTTCTCCATAACATAATTCTTTGTCAGTGATCCCTTAACCCTGCCCGCAGGTGGAATTCTAGACCTTCATTTTTCCTTCAGTCACTATGGGCTGAATTAGGGTCAAGCCCCTTCCCCAATTTGGTTGCCTTGTGCTGCAGCCATTTAATGGATACCTTGAATTGGTTTGAGAATGTTTTACCTTTGAGAACTGCCAAACCAATGA
The DNA here is from genome assembly GCF_037043375.1 of Chiloscyllium plagiosum. Taxonomy (NCBI): domain Eukaryota; kingdom Metazoa; phylum Chordata; class Chondrichthyes; order Orectolobiformes; family Hemiscylliidae; genus Chiloscyllium; species Chiloscyllium plagiosum. Next base: position 119,402,875 of record NW_028270142.1, on the reverse strand, counting down.
CCATCAGCTTTCTTGTCTCAGCAGCACCACCTGGTACTGTGGCCACAGCTGGAACTGCAAATAGTCCCCAAAAGAAGTCGAGCCTTGGATCTAAGACGGGGTAGGTTTAGTGTCTTGTTGGGTTCAGATTGGCAGATGCCTGGAAGGAGGGAAAGACATAAATCGACAGGACAAGAGAAATGAGGAAACATTGAGGAAGAGCATTGGGAATTATGGGACGGTTTTGCCTGTGGGCACAGGCTACCAAAAGGAAGGCACCTTACATGTCTAGCTACCAGTTCACTGTGTTTGACCTGGTGAGCTGAACACTTGGCACTCGCCTTCACTATCAATTCTTAATGGCAGTTAGAGGAGATACTGGAAGGGATGGGCAGGTCTGGGTAAGAAGAACAGTGCTAATGCCATAGCGCCCTGTTTTATGGCCTGTCATCCAGCCCCACACTGACTATAACATGCTCAACAATCTAAATCCTCTTCCAAAATCCTTCTCTTTACTTGCTGTCTCCAAGCCATAAAAAACCTGCTTAAAAACTCTTCCAAATTTTTGATGGTTCTTTCATTTTCTTTCCATTCACTGCTCAAAATATACTGTTTTTTTGAGTTCTTTTAAGTGTTATACAGACAAAATGTTATACAGACATCTTCTCATCACTATCAGCCACATTAAATCATCGCATTCAAATTTCACCATCTACCATAGTGGATTTAAACTCATGTCCCCAGAACTTTTTTCCAGGAGCTCTGAATTGTTGGTATCATGATAGTGCCATCCTTCTGAGTTTGATCTTAACTCTTGGTAAGAATCCCTCTTTTACATGGTCCTAAGCAAAGTCATTTTGGGAAGGTTACTTTCTGACAGCAACTCTTCACAAGGAAATCCATTCAAAACCATTGTACTGTGATCTACTGTGGATTCTGTTCCCGACTGTAGTTTATATCTTCATCCAAATACACAGTATCTGTTTAATACAACACTATTATGTGTTATGAATAGTCCCTGGATGAACACCCATAATTTATGATGATCATGGTTGAGTAGAGATGAGCTGGCTCCACTTCTTTAATATTTTCTAATCAACCAGTTCAGAATGTTATGAGACACCTTTGGGGCACCTGGGACTTGAACTTCGCCCTCCTGGTTCAAGGGTAGGTTAGGGACATTTTCATTGTGCATCTTTATTCATTCCCTCTCTTAATTAGTCATAACAAGATTAGTTCAACAAAGAGTCTCTTTCCTTATGGATGCCTTTACCCAGCCCAAATGCACTTATGTTTTAAAAGGTGACAATTTAACCTTAACTTATGGAGAAACTGTGATTATTGACTACTACAGGGAGCGGTAACAGTAAGCATATATATATTTATATTATATATTATACATCTATAAAAAATGAGATTTGAGTCCAAAAGATGAACATTAAAATGCAATTTGCAAGTCAGTCTTTGGCTTATCCATGACAAATCGATTGTGAAATGGCACAGCTATTAAGGTAGTTGGTTTTGGTAGCACTAACATTGGCAGCACATTAGTCATTTGGAAATCTTGGTTTCGCAGTTAGCTCAAAGAAATTTGCTCAGTTTTCTTTAACAGTGGTGTTGCTGACTTGACGTATTTTCAGCAGAGGTACTTTATTTCTTTAACCACACATGCACAGGTGTCTAGATGTTTCAACGTCACAACACATTTTGGCAACAGTGGAACTTGAACCACAAACTTATACGCTGGCACACTATTCTCTAACAAAAACAGAAGTTGTTCAAAAAGCTCAGCAGGTCTGTCAGCATCTGTGCAGAGAAATCAAAGTTAACATTTCAAGTCAGGTGACCCTTCCTCAGAACTATTCTCTAACCTATTAGAAGGTAGGGACAATGGTTTCAGCAACTAGGAATTAGTGAGGACTGCAGATGCTAGAGAGTCAGAGTCAATAAAGTGTGGTGCTGGAAAAGCACAGCAGGTCAGGCAGCATCAGAGGAGCAGGAGAGCCGACCTTTCAGGCAGGATCTTTCATTGTATCTGGGGAGGGGGAAGCGGGCTGAGAAATAAATACGGGGAGAAGTGGTGGGGCTGGGGGAAAGATAGGTGGGTTGGTGATAGGTGAATGGAGGTAGGAGGTAATTGTGATATTTTGGTGGGAAGTGTGGAGCAGTAGGTGGGAAGGAAGATGGAAAAGTAGACAAGTAGATCAGGTCAAGAGAGCAGTGCTGAGTCAGAGAGTTAGATCTGGGATGGGGTAGGGGGTGGAGAGGTCGGAAAATGGTGAAGTCAATGTTGAGGCTGTGTGGTTCTAGGGCCTCAACATTTGGGTCCTGCCCTCAGATACTGCCTGACACGCTGTTCTTTTTCTCGTGTCATACTTTATCGACAATGGCTTCAGTATGTCTTTACCCGCTTTTTTATATAGTTCTGAATGATAAATCATAAATCTGTTCTTAACCCAGAATTGTCTTTCTTTTAATTCATAGCATGTCCATAGACTGGAACACAACCCATGGAAGATCAGAGTTCAGTTGTTTTGAATAGCCTTTTGTTTTGAGGTGTTGCTGTCTGAAGTTCCCTTGACACTCCTCAGGGACAACTTTCCATGATCTCTCCCAACATAATCCGTGCAGGAATTTTAGAATCCTGCTGAATCTACATGCACAGCAATCCTTTGGCTTTCTTTAAAAGAAAATATGTTGTTCTTAAAAATCCATAAGTAAATTTCGGATTGTGATTCATTTCATAATAGAAACTAAGCCATGTTTTACAGTGAGAAATGTTCACTTATATTGATAATTCATAGGAACAGTAATTCCTTTCTGCATTGGCTTTACATTCTTTTTGCCTTCATGAAGGATTAATCAATGGTTGAAAAATATTCAAATTTTTATTCTCTTCCCAACAGGCTGGTCTTTACAGTGTATAGGGTCATTAATTCTCACCACCTCGCTCACACCATTCCTCCAGGATTATGTTAGATTGTCATAGCAAGGATTGCAGCTTTGTTGGCATTGTGCTCTTGATTGACTGCTTGATATTACTTCATTGTAGTGAATTTTCAACTTTATGTTTTTTAGTCTATTACAGCAAGGCTTTGATAGATCTACCCAATTCCCCCTTGAGTGTCCAGTGCTGCATTGTTCTCTTTACATTTTGTCAGCTTTTCATTTTTTTTATGAGTACATGAAAATCTATTCCCTCTGCATAAAGAATTTTATTTGTAGTGAGGCCTGAAGGCTCTTTCTAAAAAAAAAGTCATTGGTTATTATAGTTCTGTGATATTGATACTTTGCACATTCTTTATTTGTGAGTTGAAACTGACCTAATCCTCACTTAGAATTAGCAATCGTATACTCTTCAAAAGGGGTCACTGGATATTTAACCATTATTAAAAACCCTGGATAGTGTTATCCTGTTCTTACCTCAAAGACATTGGGATCACCAGCAGCACCCTTTTCACTGTGACTGCTGAGATCAGTAACTGAAAACCGACTAAAGACCTGGGCTATTAACTCTACAGCTCTCAAGTTCGTACAAAACCAAAAGCAGTGAGTCTATTCTAAAGTACAATCGATATCAGCACGTGAAGCTAATACAATAAAAAGATGAACTTCAAAGCCACAGGTACCCTTCACTTTCACGCATGTTTTCGACATTTCTCATAAGCAGTAGGTGTTCCTCTCAGAGATGGAAGCATTGTGTATAAATATGATACCAACTTTATATGCTGCAAATTGTATTGGCCTGTTCTAGCTCCAACCACTATTCTGAGAGGGTTTGATTTTCATGCCAGCTAGTTACCATTATTGTCACCTTACCAGGCAGCAAATCCCCAGTGATCAGAGTGGTGGACCTTCCAGTGGTAATCCATGGGCACAGCAATTGCTGCTGAGGATTCTGTTCTTGAGCCATGCAGCCTTGTAATAGGAAGCCCGTTAATGAAAGCATCCCTCAACATTTCCACATCTCCCTCACACCACCCTAACCTCCAGCGTAGGGGACTCACTGGGAGGCGGCCATGATCTAACTGGTGATATCATCATGTTGCAGGTGTAGTGATTGGAAGAAAGTCAGCCAGATGGCTCTCATAGAATATGAGATCCCTGACTGGGGCTGTTATTCTGGTCCAATCGAGGTGTCCTGGCTGACAGACATAGAAGTTCGGTTCACTCCAGGATCTGGCTCTGAGGAAGCTGAATCAGTGTCAAGGACTGTCCACGTGTAGATAAAGGGAGACTTGGTGATGAGATACCAGCCTCTGTGGAGTTATTTCAGTAGCGACAAGATAAAAGTGTGAGTTGGGATAAGTATTTCTGCCATCATAGTATTATTTGGGAAGCTTGACTCATTCAATCCTGTCTTTGGTGACTGGGCCCAGTATGTGGAAGGAATGTGTTATTCTTTCAAGGCAAATGACGTTGGGGCCGATGAAAAGCAATAAGTACTTCTCCTGATAGCTTGTGGACCCGGAGCTTTTTCGGTTCTTAGGAGCTGAACTTTCTCTGAGGCACCAGATACTAAAACCTTTCAAGAGTTGAAAGATTTAGTTAAGAAATATTATGTCCAAAGCCTCCTAAAATTCTGAGATGCTATCAATTTTACTTTGCAATTCAATAACTAGGAGAAAGTGAGGACTGCAGATGCTGGAGATCAGAGCTGAAGAAGGGCTTATGCCCAAAACGTCGATTCTCCTGTTCCTTGGATGCTGCCCGACCTGCTGCGCTTTTCCAGCAACACATTTTCAATTCAATAACTAGGGAATCCATGTTGGGAATTTTGATGAGGTTAAGACGGCTGGCAGAGGAATGTGACCTTGGTTTAACCCTTAATGAGAGGCTGAGAGACCATTTTATTTGTGGAATTAGTGATGTAACCGTACAAAAATACTTACTAACTGAAGCCCAACTGGACTTCAAACAGGCACTACGACTAGCTTTATCCCTGGAAAGTGCGACGAGTGGAGTTGCAGGATATTCCAATGAGAGTGAACACCCTCGCCAGCCCCACTGAGCTTGGGAACACCACTCAAGTGAAGGCAATTCCAGAGCTTCACTCAGGACATATCCTGAGCAGAGGGACCCTCGGTCAGCCCACAACCAAACTCAAAACAAAGCCAAGCCTCATCCAAATGGTTAACATTTTCTTGAGGATCCAGGCCAGCAAGCTATTGTACTTGCTGCCAGTAATAGGACTCAAAAGAGTCCCACTAGACCTAAATGTAGTAAGAGAACTCATAGGCTGATATCCAGGAGAGTGCACACCCTGAAACATCTACCTACATCTGGTTTCAAACAGTTACGTCACTTAGCAATGTCAAAATCAAGCAAAATAAATATCTAATTAAATAGTCACCCCGTTCTAATGGAAGTCGATACTGTGTAGCCAAATTCACTCTGGACTTAAACTTTATGTTTATGCAAGACCCCAGCTAGACTGAGAACCTATACTGGGGAACCTTTACGGATTAGGAGTACAACTTTGGTTCCAGTCTCTTTCTTATGAGAGGCAGCTGGTTCAGTTACCACCAATTATAGTAAAAGGCTTGAGCCCAAACTCGATGGGGTGAAATTGGTTGAGGAAGGTTCACCTAGATTGGCTCAACACTTTTTGATTAGAAAATGGCTGCTTGAGTCCTAATTAAATGCCCTGAAGTTTTTCAGGAAGGTCTAGGGACTATCAATGGAACCAAGGCCACCTTCCATGTTGATCAGAAAGCAATTCCACAATTCTGCAAGGCCACCCAATGCTATTTGTCAAACAGGCAAAAGCAGAGGCAGAAACCAGAAGGCTGAAAGGTGAAGGAATCATCAAACCAATCCAGTTTGCAGAATGGGCAGCACCGGTCATATCGAACGTGAAACCCAATGGATCAGTTTGCCTTTGTGGGGATTTTGAACAAATGATAAACCACTTTACACAGCTGGATAAATGCCCAATCCCTCACACAGAGGATTTATACTCAAAGCTGACAGGGAGGCTGTCCTGCACGAAGCTGAACGTGAGCCATGTATTCTTGCGGCTAGATGAGGAACCTCAGAAGTGTACTGCAATTAATACCCATAAGGGTCTGTACTAATATACAAGGTTGCCATTTAGGGTATCATCAGTCATTGCAATTTTTCAGCAGACAATAGAGCAAATTTTACAAGGTCTACCCTAGGTCACCATTTATTGAGATGACATTCTACTAAAAGGGAAGACTAATAAAGAGCACTTAGAGAACTTGGACATGGACCTTAGCCATTTCTTCCAGGTGGGTGTATGACTTGGAAGGGAAACCTGTGCATTCCAGGCAACCCAGTAACCTACTCGGGTTGCAGAATAAACAAGGCCAGGTTACACCCATTGAAAGGTAAAGTGAGGGTGATTAAAGGTGTCCCGCCTCCCACGGTTGTACCAAAGTTTAGGGTTATCCTTGGGCTGGTGAATTTTAATGGGAAGCTTAGAAATAACCTGGCTTCTCTCCTGGAACCTGTGCATCAATTCTTAAATAAAAGGTCAACCTTGGGAATGGTCCTGTAGCCAAGCCATGACTTTCAGGGATGTGAAGAAACAGCTTTCATCCTCTAATGTTTTGGCACAATATGATCCCAAGTGAGATCTATTGTTAACATGTGATGCCTCCCCATCTGGCATCAGGATAGTATTAGCTCATAGTAGCTGAACGGAGAGGAACATCCCATGGTGGCTAATGCAGAGCTAATGCAAATTTGCCCTGATAGAGAAGGAAGGTTTGGTATTCATATTTGGAGTCAGGAAGTTTCACCAATACTTTTACGGTTGTAAATTTATAATCGTAATGGTCCACAAACCCCTGCTATGTCTACTTAGGGAGGACAAGGCGGTGCCGCCCATAGCTTCAGGCCAAATTCAGGCAGATACACCACCGACGGTACTGTCACTGGAAGAGTCCATAACGGTTTGAAATTTTCTGGATGCACTTACAGTAACAGCTGACAATATCAGACTTTGGACACAGAAAGATCTTTTCCTGGTAAAGCTGGTGGTGATGGGGGAATCCAAAGGAGTGTCACAACCAGGATTGAAACCTGTTTGGACCTGGAGAAACCAGATCACAGCAGAAGACCAGCATATCATTATGGGGAGCAAGAGTGATTGTCTTCACCTATGATTCTGCCACCGTGAAGTGCACAGGGTCATCGAGTGTTGTCTAAAATGAAGATATTGGTGAGAATATATGTCTGGTGGCCAGGATTGGATGCAGACATAGCCGTGTTGGTGAGGCAGTGCCCAGAATGCCAATAAGGACAACAATTGCCACCAGCAGCTCCCCTACATTCATGGAAATAGCCAAGTAAACCTTAGACTCAGTTACACATTGACTATGCAGGTCCTTTCACTGACTCATTGCTATTAGCCATTGTGGATGCCCACTCAAAGTGGCTGAACGTGCATGGAATCCACTCGTCAAACATGGGGACAGCAATGGAAAAACTGCGCACATCTTTTCCAAAATGTGGACTCCCAGAAATATTAGTCACAGATAATGGGCCATTTTTTACCAGTAGGGAACTTAAGTATTTTGTAAAGTCTAATGGTATTCATCAAAAAGAACAGCTCCATACCATCCAACATCCAAAAGTCTGGCAGAAAGAATAGTCCAAACTTTGAAGGCACACTTAAAGAAAAAGCCTACAATTCACTGGAGACTAGATTGTCCCAGTTCTGATTTGATTGTAAAACAATCCCTCATTCAACTACAGGGATAGCTCCAGCAGTGTTGCTAATGGGGAGAAGACTCTGCACCAGGTTAAATCAGACCTTTCCGAACCTTTGCATGGGGGAGGGGAGTGAATCGGCATCAGGAAAACCAATGTCAGACACCAAACTCTGCTAAGCAAAAGAGACACTTTATTGAAGGGAATGAAGTTTGTTATAGGAACCATAGGAATGACCCTGCATGGGTAAGAGACATGGTCAATGCGAGGTCAGGTCTAGTAATGTTTAAGTTTGGGTAATAATGTCTAAAGTATGACAGTCATGAACAAACACATGGACCATATGAAAGCTGCAAACTCGTAAACGGTGATAATGAGTTTCCTGATTGGGGCTGTTAATCTGATCCAATCAGGGAGCCCTGGCTGACAGATAGGAATAGGGATGTCGGTGTCCACCGACACCCTGGAGTTGTTCAGGGAGAGGTGGGTGCCGCAGGGAGTGGAGTGCATTATTTCCCCCTCCAACTCTATTTTGATTTAATCCCTGCCCTCCCCTTCACTGTTTGATCACATAGCCCTTTGATGTGAAAGGCACTGCTTGTCACAGCTACTCGGGTGTTTCTTTTCTTCCTGGTGGTGGAAATTTGAATAAAGATTCATGCACCTTGTGTCTTTCACTGTGTCTCACACCTGTACACACACAGCATAGGTGAAAGAAAAAAAAAGACAGAGAGCCAGAGGTTCTGAGGGAAAAAAGGAACAGGAATGCCACACATCATGTTCACCATGTGAGTTGGCTCTGAGGGAGCATGATCAGTGGCAAGATCTCTCCACGTGTAAATAAAGGGTGACTTGGTGATTGGATACCTGCCTCTATAAAGTTATTTCAGTAGGGACTTGTTATTTCTAGTAAAATGTGGCAGGAGGAAATGGCCAATAAATTGTGGCCTTTTTGGTTTATTTTCTGACCGGGTCTGATCAGGAGAAAGACAGCTGGGACCAAAAACTAAACATTAATTTTGGAAACCAAACAACCTACAAACTCTCCAGTTTTCCAGCTCACCAAATCCTCCTTGCTCCTTTCATTCTGGCTTTCAGCCACATCTCCCGTAGTCACACTAACAGGAGCTGGGGTGTATATTCCAAACCTATCGTCTGGAATCCCTTCTTTAAATCTCTCTTTTTCTCTACCTCTCTGATCTCCTTTGACCCTGTCTGAACAAAATTCCCCCAACACCCCATCCTCCCCAACACACTCCAGGTTTTTAGTTACTTGTTAGTTACTTTAGATATTGCCTCTATTGACTCAACATCAGTTTTCATATATTACATGTCCCCAAAGTTCATTTGGATGACTTTCTCCACTGAAGGCATTTTATTAAGGCAATAAGTTGTTAACGTTTATTTTCAAGTTTCACATATGACGTGAGCAAAATATCTGAAGAGAATGGTACTGAGGTAGGATTTTTACAAAGTGACATCTTGACTTTTATCAATTAAGTTCCCTGAACAAAGGAGGTAAAAATACGACAAGATTGTATCTGCTGGGAACGACAGCATAATTCTCAGAACAAAAGGAAAAGGAAACTTTCAGCCCAGCAGTCTCAATTAAACAGAAATGAAGAGAAGTATTGCATCACTCCTGTCTACTCAGTATTTAAAGCGGGATTAAAGTCATTTTTACACAAAACCTAATACTGTCAAAATATCACATACTGACATCCCTGGCTGTTAGCTGAGATTAATGTAGCTTTAATCTGGGCAAAGCCATTTGGTAAAAAGAAAGTCAGGATGATTTAATGTGTGATAAAATATGATAAAACAGGCAATAAATTATAGACGAGAAATGTTAGCAACACAGGCTTAATTGATACTGCTGCTTTTCAAGATTGCAGATCCAGGACCATTAAAAGTTTGAGAAACCTCGCAGGCAGCAACTTGTCATTTTGGGACATAATTGACTTTTACATGTTGAATAAATGGGGAAGGTAAGTGATGCTTTCTCCGATAATATAATGCAGATGAACCAGCCAAGGGTCCTGACTAATGGTAACGTGTAATCAATAATTTGTTCAAAGCTTCACCTCTAACGGTGGGGAATGATATTATGTACCTGTCTCTATCCTCCTTAATCTTCTGAAATGCTTGGAACCACACTGTGGTGATTAAGCTCCATTAGCAGACACTTTATGAGAATCCTGCTCCTCCGTTGGCCAGCATGTAAGTACTAATTCTCTATAAAAGCCTTGTGATGAGTGCTTTTCTCCCCCAAAGGAGAAAGTATGCTTTAACTACAAAATCTAAAACTTCTTTTGTTCTTTTCAATCCAGCCTGGCACTCCAGTGCACTATTCCAGTAGTGCTGAGAGACAATTCTTCGAATGAGATGTTAAGGCGAGGGACTTGTTAGATGAATAATAAAGATCTCACGGCACTATTCCAAGAACAAGGAGAATGTGAAGTTTGCCAATATCCAAACTATCGTTCTTCACCAAAGTAGCACCGTTGACTACTCACTCAGCTCAGTGCTTTTTATACTAACTCATGCTTTTGTCTCTATGAAATTGTTGCCTTTCCTCCCCAGGCTGCATGACCAAAAGCACAGAAAACAGCAATTGCCTGGATTAGTAGAATCTATGGTCCCCCTAGATTTAGCCTCAAACCTTGTTTCAAACTTTGGGCAAGTTGTTGGCATTCGATGCCGGTCTGCATGATTGGAGAAATGTGAGGCTCAAAACTTAATTACGAGAGAAAACAAAAGTTTGGACAACAATGGGGCTGTAAAACATGAGTTAGTGAGAGAGAGAGAAAGGAAGAGAGTGAGAGAGAGGAAATGGAGAGCTTTGCAGCTTCCAACAAATAATAGGGTATGGCACAATGCCTTTAGTTCCACCCTCAATTGACTGTCTGTGTGGAGTTTGCACATTCTCCCCATGTTTACGCGGGTTTCCTCTGGGTGCTCCAGTTTCCTCCCACTGTCCAAAGATGTGCAGCTTAGATAGATTGGCAAGGCTAAGTTATCCATAGTGTCCAGGGATATCTAGGTCGAAGTGTGTGATGCTGGAAAAGCACAGCTGGTCAGGCAGCATCCGAGGAGCTGGAGAATTGACGCTATGAGCATAAGCCCTTCATCAGGAATGAGACTTATTGCTCAAGGGGTCTGAGAGATAAATGGGAGTTGGGGGCAAGGTAGCTGGGAATGTGATAGGTGGATGAAGGTGGGGCTAAAGGTGATAGGTCAAAGAGGAGGGTGGAGCAGATAGATGGGAGGAAGATGGACAGGTAGGACAGGTCAAGGGGGCGGTGCCAAGTTGGAAGGTTGGATCTGAGATAAGGTGGAGGGGGGAGGGGAAATGAGGAAACTGTTGAAATCCGCTTTGATCCCATGTGGCTGGAGGGTCCAAAGGCTTCTTCCTTTGACTAATAATGAGACAACTTCAACTTAGAGTGTTCCTTTGTACAATACCAGGCCAGACTACTGCATTTATGTTACTATCTGTCTAGGGAACAGAAACATTTATTTTTAAAGTCAACAAACTATGAAATCCAGGGGCCTTAACTGAGTTAACAACATTATAAGATTGCACGGTTTTGAATAAGCAACAATAAATTTTACTATACAACAATATAACTGTAATACAATCTACAATACATGTACATTTTCTAACACCTAAAATTAGCATCAAGTAAATACTGTGGTAGAACACCACCAGCACACGTCACATAGCAAATGTGATCAAGACAGATCCCACAGATTTCTTCGAAACTTTTCCCAGATATACTAACATTATAAGTCATTAAATCTCATTACACATTCGAAGGGGTTACCATTCTTCATTTTTTTCGCCAATGTGGCCTTGAAATGTCCTTACAAGTGCCATTCCTTTATCAAGAGAAAGTGAGGGCTGCAGATGCTGGAGGTCAGAGCTGAAAATGTGTTGCTGGAAAAGCGCAGCAGGTCAGGCAGCATCCAAGGAACAGGAGAATCGACGTTTCGGGCATAAGCACATTTTCAGCCCATTCCATTATCAACTGACTTAACTGTCTAGTAATGTGTAGCACAGCAAGTCAAAAAGGACACATTTTGTAAAAATGCTTCATCCTGCACTCATTACGACAATTTATGAGAATGCTAATTTAAGGGGAAAGTCAGCATTTATACTATATGAGAGGAGAGTGCTAGGAATTAAACTATTGAATGTTGATCATGTACTTTGCTGAATTGAATCAGGAATAATGAGTATTTGCTGTCTCTAGAAATACCTTGTCCAATCAGAGTCATTTAGCATGGTTTAAAATTTAAATAGTGTTTGGCAGTTAACTGTCAATCATCAATAACTAGTGCATTTTCCATGACAATATCTTAACTAATGACAGTCTACTTGACAACAAATCAGTGCTTTCCTCTCCTACTCTATAAATATTGTCCCCCCCCACCCCCCCATTAAATTGGTGTTCTTGTGAATTTACCTGATGAATACAAGATAAAAAGATTTATGAAATGTTTCATTTTTTCAATGTCACAAAGCTAGAACTTTCTTTTCTAAAAGCTGTTCCTTGGCTCAAGGATACTTTGTCCTTGATTTTTTTCGGAGGGGTAATAAACCAGTCCAGGCTCCAATCAGAGTAGTTCAGTACAGGGATAAAAAGGATTTTGAGAGGCCTTTTGTTTATATGTAACATTCATGATGAGACTTCAGGCCAAAGTGGTCAAGTTTTAGAAGTGACCTGTAGAATGAAAGGGGAGTGGTCAGCTCTCTCTAGCTGTGCAGTTTAGTTCAGTCCAGAACTAGTTGGGAGTTCAAGAGTGAGCTGTGTGGAAACAAACTCTCTCCCTCTCTCTGCCCTTCTTCTGCACTGGATGTTCAACTGGAGTAGGCAGCATGCCTACTGGTGAATTAGCTGAATCATTTGCAAGGACAAATTGTATTCCTAGAGCTGAGAGTTTGTCCAGTACTCCTACCACAAATACTCCACTCTTCTCTGGACTCTTTAGCCTCATTTTACATAATTGAGCACTTTTTGTCTCACCATGAATTCCTGTTACCAGTACCTTTTCTGGCAATAATCCTTCAGGAGTACATTTCTCCTCATCCTTCAGCATTACAGACTGAGAGGATTCTGTGTCCCTTAATATTATAATCTCTTTACCTATTGCTCCTGGCCTATGTGAGTAAACTTTATCCTTGCATGTATATTTTTTAAGCAGATCTGGCAATTCCTCCTTAATCAACTTCTGATCATCTTGTACACTTTGTACACTTTTCGCAGCAGAGAGCGGCGGGAGCTGGGGAGCGCAAAGCTGGTCGGGAAGGTAAGTGATTGCTATTAGAGAGGGTGAGTTCTAAACCCCAGGTCCTACAAAGTAGGGTATCCCTCCCTCCCTCCTCCTCTAACCTAAATTAAGAGTCCACAGACTTGCCACAAAAAGAGGGTCTAAGGAAGTTCAGATCGAAGAGTGAGGCTTCAGCTCAGGAATCTTTGACAAGGAGGTTGAGTGAAGTGATTACACCACAGTTGAAGAGGGTGAAGACATGACTGCCCAGCTGGTTCAGTGTGCTACGTGCTTGATGTGGGAGGTCAACAACTCTGGTGTGTCTGGCTCATATATGTGTGGAAAGTGTGTGCACATTCAGCTATTGACCGAGCATATTGCAGCGCTGATGAAAGAACTCGAAGACCTTAGGCTCATTCAAGAGAACGAGATCTTTCTGGACAAGACCTTCAGCGATGTTATTACACCAATCATGCCAGAAGAGAGCAGAAGAGAGCAGACGATGAGGAAGACAGAGAGGAGACAGGTGCAAGAGAGCCCGGGAGAAGTACCTGTCAGGAACAAGTTAAAGCTTTTGGAAACAGTAGAGACTGATGACACTGCCAGTTCGCAAGCCAATGTTACCTCAGGGAGATTGCTTGTGTCTTCCCCAGTGAACACATATCTGAAGTACCCATTTAATTCCTCTGCCATTTCTTTGTTCCCCATAATATATTCCCCTGTTTCTGTTTTCAAGGGCCCAATTTTAGTCCTAACCATTTTTTTGCCTTGCACATACCTAAAAAAGCTTTTACTATCCTCCTTTATATTATTGGCCAATTTACCTTCGTACCTCATCTTTCCTCTGCGCAAGTTGGCGCAGAGGCAGAGCGGAAGAGTCGGACATCGCACAGAGCCGTGGTAATAGGGGACTCCATCGTGAGAGGAACTGACCGGGGTTTTTGTGGGAGCAGGCGGGACTTAAGGATGGTGTGTTGCCTTCCTGGTGCCAGGGTGAAAGACATCGCGGACAGAGTGCAGGAAATTCTCAAGGATGAGGGTGAAGAGCCAGAGGTGGTGGTACATGTCGGCACAAATGATTTCGGGAAGAAGAGGAGGAACATACTACAGCGGGGCTTCGGAGAACTAGGAAGAAGGCTGAAAAGCAGGACGCCCAAGGTGGTTATCTCCGGTTTGCTTCAAGTTCCTCGTGCTGGTATGGCCAGAAACAGGGAGATAATGGACTTGAACGTGTGGTTGGGGAACTGGTGCAGGAAGCAAGGATTTAAGTTCTTGGATCACTGGGGTATATTTTGTGGTAAGCATAAATTCTACAAGACAGACGGTTTGCACTTTAATAAGTTAGGGACCAACATTCTGGCAGGCAGGTTTTCTACTGCAACACCGCTACATTTAAACTAAGTAGCGAAGGGGAGCGGACAAACTGGAAGTTTAAAAAGGAAATTGAAGGGAAAGTTAGAACAAGAGAAGTCAAGAAAGACAACTGTATCAAAGAGGCATAAAACTCGGAAAGGGATCATGCTGTAAGGTTGAGTGAAATAGGGGTTGATGGGAAGGGTGAAAGCAGTAACAAATTAAAAATACTATACATGAATGCACGAAGCATTAGACATAAGATGGATGAGCTTGAGGCTCTTTTGGAAATTGGCAGAAATTGTGGGGATAACTGAGACGTGGCTTCAAGTGGACAGGGCCTGGGAAATGAATATTCAAGGCTACACGTGCTATCGTAAGGACAGACTGACGGGCAGATGGGGTGGGGTGGCCTTGTTGGTAAGGGAGGATATTCAGTCCCTTGCACAGGGGGAGCTAGAGTCAGGGGATGTAGAGTCAGTGTGGATAGAGCTGCGAAATACTAAGGGTAAAAAGACCCTCTTGAGAGTCATCTACAGGCCCCCAAACAGTAGTCTGGATGTCGGATGTAAGTTGAATCAGGAGCTGAAATTGGCCTGTCGTAAAGATGTTACTACAGTTGTTATGGGGGATTTTAACATGCAAGTAGACTGGGAGAATCAGGATGGTATTGGACCTCAAGAAAGAGACTTTGTGGAGTGCCTCAGAGATGGATTCTTAGAGCAGCTGGTGCTGGAGCCGACCAGGGAGAAGGCAATTCTGGATCTGGTATTGTGTTACGAACCAGAAATGGTCAGAGACCTCGAAGTGAAGGAGCCATTGGGAAGTAGTGACCATAATACATTAAGCTTCAATCTGCAATTTGAGAGGGAGAGGGTACAGTCTGAAGTGACAGTACTTCTGTTGAATAAAGGGAACTATGAAGCTATGAGGGAGGAGCTGGCCAAAGTTCAATAGTGCAATACCTTAGCAGGGATGACCGTGGAGGAACAATGGCGGATATTTCTGTGTATAATGCAGAAGTTTCAGGATCAGTTCATTCCTAAAAGGAAGAAAGATTCCAGGAGGAGGCATGGGCGGCCGTGGCTGACGAGGGAAGTTAAGAAACATATAAAGTTAAAAGTATAACATAGCAAAGATAAGTGGGAAAACTGAGGACTGGGAAGCTTTTAAAGAGCAACAGAGGATTTCTAAGAAAGAAATACGCAGAGGAAAGATGAGGTACGAAGGTAAATTGGCCAATAATATAAAGGAGGATAGTAAAAGCTTTTTTAGGTATGTGCAAGGCAAAAAAATGGTTAGGACTAAAATTGGGCCCTTGAAGACAGAAACAGGGGAATATATTATGGGGAACAAAGAAATGGCAGAGGAATTAAATGGGTACTTCAGATATGTGTTCACTGGGGAAGACACAAGTAATCTCCCTGAGGTAACATTGGCTGAAGGACCTGAACTTAAGGGAATTTATATTTGCCAGGATTTGGTGTTGGAGAGACTGTTAGGTCTGAAGTCTCCGGGGCCTGATGGTCTGCATCCCAGGGTACT
The DNA here is from genome assembly GCF_037043375.1 of Chiloscyllium plagiosum. Classification (NCBI taxonomy): domain Eukaryota; kingdom Metazoa; phylum Chordata; class Chondrichthyes; order Orectolobiformes; family Hemiscylliidae; genus Chiloscyllium; species Chiloscyllium plagiosum. The sequence goes on along the minus strand of NW_028270142.1, from coordinate 119,387,044 downwards.
GAAGGAGGTGGCTCGGGAAATTGTGGATGCATTGGTGATTATTTTCCAGAGTTCGATAGATTTGGGGTCGGTTCCTAAGGATTGGAGGGTGGCTAATGTTATACCACTTTTTAAGAAAGGTGGGAGAGAGAAAGCAGGAAATTATAGACCAGTTAGTCTGACCTCAGTGGTGGGAAAGATGCTGGAGTCTATTATAAAGGATGAAATTACGGCACATCTGGATAGTAGTAACAGGATAGGACAGAGTCAGCATGGATTTATGAAGGGGAAATCATGCTTGACTAATCTTCTTGAATTTTTTGAGGATGTAACTATGTAGATGGACGAGGGAGATCCAGTAGATGTTGTGTACCTGGACTTTCAGAAAGCTTTTGATAAAGTCCCACACAGGAGGTTAGTGAGTAAAATTAGGGCGCATGGTATTGGGGGCAAAGTACTAGATTGGATTGAAAATTGGTTGGCTGATAGGAAACAAAGGGTAGTGATAAACGGCTCCATTTTGGAATGTTAGGCAGTGACCAGTGGGGTACCGCAGGGATCCGTGCTGGGACTGCAGCTTTTTACAATATATGTTAATGATATAGAAAATGGTATCAGCAATAACATTAGCAAATTTGCTGATGATACAAAGCTGGGTGGCAGGGTGGAATGTGATGAGGATGTTAGGAGATTACACGGAGACCTGGACAATTTAGGTGAGTGGGCAGATGCATGGCAGATGCAGTTTAATGTGGATAAATGTATGGTTATCCACTTTGGTGGCAAGAACAGGAAGGCAGATTACTACCTCAATGGAATCAATTTAGGTAAAGAGGCAGTACAAAGAGATCTGGGTGTTCTTGTACACCAGTCAATGAAGGCAAGCATGCAGGTACAGCAGGTAGTGAAGAAGGCTAATAGCATGCTGGCCTTCATAACAAGAGGAATTGAGTTATAGAAGCAAACAGGTGCTTCTGCAGCTGTACAGGGCCCTGGTGAGACCACACCTGGAGTACTGCGTGCAGTTCTGGTCTCCAAATTTGAGGAAAGACATTCTGGCTATTGAAGGAGTGCAGCGTAGGTTCACGAGGTCAATTCCTGGAATGGCGGGATTACCTTACACTGAAAGACTGAAGTGACTGGGCTTGTATACCCTTGAGTTTAGAAGATTGAGAGGGGATCTGATTGAGACATATAAGATTATGAAAGGATTGGACACTTTGGCAGCAGGAAACATGTTTCCGCTGATGGGTGAGTGCCGAACCAGAGGACATAGCTTAAAAATACAGGGTAGACCATTTAGGACAGAGCTCAGGAAAAACCTCTTCACCCAGAGAGTGGTGGCTGTGTGGAATGCTCTGCCCCAGAGGGCAGTGGAGGCCCAGTGTCTGGATTCATTTAAGAAAGAGTTGCATAGAGCTCTCCAAGATAGTGGAATCAAGGGTTATGGAGATAAGGCAGGAACAGGATACTGATTAGGAATGATCAGCCATGATCATGTTGAATGGCGGTGCAGGCTCGAAGGGCTGAATGGCCTACTCCTGCATCTATTGTCTATTGTCTATTGTCTATTGAAACAGTTGTCTAACTTCCATTGTGCTTTTTGTTACTTTTCCGACAAAACTTCTAGGCTTTTCTGGTTTTCCTGCATCTGGCTTTCTCCTAGCCCACCAACACTGTGATTTCCTTTGGCCCACTTTATTACAATGAAAACATTGGAGCTTTTTAACTTCTTTGTCCACCTGAAGGGTTTCTGTTTTACCAAGTGGTAAGTTATCCTTATGATCTTCACTGAGATCTACTTTCCCTTTCTACATGAGGATTTCTCTTTGCTCTATGAGATGGAAAAACGAAAGTAATTGGGGAATTTCCCACACCGTTGACAATAAAAGCAGTACTGTGGTTCCTGGGATTGAGTGGATTTTACTGAAGGTTTATGCCATGTGGTTGCTCCATTCACCAAATTGTTAAAAAGGGCAAGAAGTTTTAGTGGATAGCAGACTGTCAAAAGGCATTTGACAGCCTAAAAACAGTGTTAACCACTACCCCAGTGTTAGTCACCCCGGCTTGCACAAAGCCTTTCAAGTTGGCTATCAATGCCAGTGATGTGGGTGTCAGTGCGGTGCTTCTGCAGGACGATGACAAAGGGATATTTTTCCAGGAAGTTGAACGTTTATCAACAGAAATATTCAATGGTGGAGAAAGAGACTTTAAGCTTGGTGTTGGCATTACAACATTTCAGTGTTTATATTACCAGCAATGCATTTGAGATAACTGTATACACTGATCACAACCCATTGACATTTGTGGAAAAGTTTAAGGACAAAAATGCAAGACTGTTTAGATTGAGCTTGCAGACATTCAATTTGACAATGGTGCATGTGGCAGGTTGCGAAAATGTGATTGCCAATGCATTATCGAAACTCAATGAGATTCGCTGGTGTTCAGTGGCAAGTGTGCCATGGCCTGACTTTGCATGTGGCTGTGCGTGTTTGCATGTTTATAGTTAGTATAGTGTATCTCTGTGTTTGGACTACTAACCAGGTTTGTGAAGGGCTAAAAATGAAGCCATCTTTTGGTATTGATTGTTCTTTTTTGTTATGGAGGGGATGTTTCACAAAGCTAGTCTTTTTTTTTCAAAAAACTGTTCCTTGGCTCAAGAATACTCTGTCCTTGATTTTTTCAGAGGGGTATTAAACCAGGCCAGGCTCTGATCGGTCTGGTTTGGTACAGGGATGAAAAGGAATTTGAGAGGCCTTTTGTTTATATGTATACAGGTGAGACTTCAGGCCAAAGAGGTCATGTTTCAGAAGTGACCTGTAGAATGAAAGGGTTGTGGTCAGCTCTCGAGCTGAACAGTTTAGTTCAGTCCAGAACTAGTTGGGAGTTCAACAGTGAGCAGTGTAGAAACAAACTCTTTCTCTCTTTCTCTCTCTCTACCCTTCCAACTTCAACCTGTAAGCATGTGTTCCATTTGTACTGGTTTTTAAATGGGTTTGCTAATTGGGACTGTTGTCTATATGCGGAACAGCATAATTAAGTTGAGTTGGATAGGCTGAGTTCTGTAGGGGTTCTTTATTTTGTTTTGTTTGTGTTTCATTGTGTAATTTTATGAATAACGTTTTGTCTGTTTTAAAATTGAGCTGTCAACCTAGCTACCTCACTCCGGGTAATTTTCACTGTACACTCACCGAAACAAATTGCAAAGTTATGTCTGGGCTGCCTTCTTAAGAATGTTTTGAGTGGAATGGCCTAATCCATAACATAATTCAATTCTCCCAGGCTGGTCAATCATTCTACTGTCCTGGGTCTACAATCTCTTGCACTCCCAAATTGTATTCCAATACTCAATTACAGGCACAGCTCTAGATTCACCAAATTAGATTAGCTTATGGATTTTTTTACTAACAGATACATAGAGTAAATACTATTTATCAACTCATCAATGACCACTCTCAGCTACATGGAATTATTAGTGACACATAGCATCTTGAGCTGCCAGGGCTTTACAAGACCTGTCTTTAACACTTAACTGTCAACTATTTCCTAAATCCACTTCCTGAGGTCTAAATACACAGAGGTGTCCAGTTGCTCTTGATTAGGGATGGTTCAGTTGGTTTCTCAGCATTGCAACTAAAAGCAGCAAGATGGTAATGGAGTAAGGAGGCTGAGCCCAGGATTTATCCATTCCCATCAGCTTACTTCCACTTTTGTACCTTCTTTTTACTTTTGCTCATTTCCTTTTTCCTTTTTTCCTTGTCTTTCTTGTAAGCCTCTGGTTGCAGCAGCAGCAATGCCTGGGTGAGACAGACATCACTCCACCTTAGCCTAGGACTACAGCAAGCGAGGAAGAGCTCCTGGGCTGAGTCCCCCTGACTCGGACTCACAGGCTAAGTTGAGTCTCCAGGTCTGTAGCTTAGCCCGGGCACCTGGAGGAGAAATTAAATCAAATTAATGAAGACCAATTATAATTTTCCAGTCTTCCATTCCAACTATATGCCAGAAATTTGATCTCAATCACTTCTCCATTCACCCATGGTAATGGTCTATTTTTAAATTAAAAATGTCTAGCCTTAGCCCGGCATGAAGTTCGCCAGATGTTAGTCTCCTGGTGAGGTGGTGTCCCTGTGTTGGTTTCCCAGCATGGCAGCCTTGTCCTGGTGTAGAGGTCTCATCCATGTGTGGAGGCCTCATCCACATGTGGAGATCTTCTTCATCTTTAGCGTTCAGGTATTCCAGCGGCCCAATGGGCAATCTCGCCCAGGCGGGACAGTCTCAACCTGACGTGAAGGTCTTCTTCAGTGGAGGCTTCTGGCCTAGTACCAGTGGCCTGGTGTGATGGTCTCATCCCAGCTGCATCTTCAGGGTATCCCATCATTCCAAAAATGGCTTTCCCTGAGCCCAGGTGCCTTTAACTAAACTGTGATGAACTTTGATTTAATTTTACTTTTTTTTAATTATGTGTGAATTCTGTCATTGATGCAGCACTACAGTGGGGCGACTTATAAAACTTTCATTGCATTTTTCATGGAAAACAGCATACGACAATAAATTTATATTCCATTCTAGTCTATTCTAATATAGAATCAACATATTTTTGTCCATCTGACAGTCTCACTGACTTCCCTACAATCTAGGGCATTTGAATTCCTCTTCAGCGAGCCGTGAACTGTCCAGAGGGAACAATTGAAAATCTTACAATTATATCTAGGCAAAATTGCATGTAACTCCATGGAACAGCCAAATGTTACATCCACTTGAAACTGAGCATTCTTTAAATGTTACAATCTTGCAGGTTTCTGCAGCACAAAAAAAATTGTTAACAAATGAGGGATTAGTGGCATCCACCATCCAACATATTTACATTTTTAATTTAAAAATAAGGGGTTACCATGGGTGAATGGAGAAGTGGTTCAGGAGGAACTCTCTGGGATACAGCTGGTATAGAAGACTGGAAAATTATAATTGGTCTTCATTGATTTGATTTCAATGTATTCTTTCTGAGCTAATTGGCCACCCATTGTTTGAGGGCACGTATTCTACTGTACCCAATCCACTTTCACAGGAATTGTCCAGAGACAGATGACTAATGGATCTGACATCGAGTCATAGAGTCATACAGCTCAGAAACAGACCCTTTGGTCCAGCCAGTTCATGCCAAATATAATCCCAAACTAAACTAGTCCCACTTGCCTGCTACTGGCCCATGTCCCTCCAAACCTTTCCTATTCATGTACCTATCCAAACAACTTTGAACATTGTAATTGTACTCACATCCACCACTTTCTTAGGAAGTGTCAATAGCAAATGTAGTTTACATCTGAACCTGGATCAGGTGAGACATGAACGTTATACGGAGCACACAGTTTGCAGACACTATTTCCATGGGAGTAGAGAACGTTAATGGGATTCTCTAAAGGACTACTAAATGACAGCAAATTCTGTTCATGAAAGTTGATGACAAAACGTTGTTAATAATTTGAATTTGTCACCAGGGGAGTGAAAAATAATATTTCCATATCTGGAACTGTTTTGGAATGTTTTATCACAGAAAATGTTTGAGAAAATACAATTGTATCTATTTTTCTGGAGCAGATAAACGTATCAAACTAAGCAATTTGGGAGTATAAGCTTCTGAGAGAGTTAGATCTTTTCATCTAAAGTCTGAGTACTACAGTTGGCATTAATAGGTACATGTCAGGGATGGAAAAACAGCAGATGGGATGATTGCTCTTGATCATCAACCCAATGGAACCCAATGTTCTGGAAAGTACATTTATGTGAACAACAAGAAGAGATAAAATCCTTCAACCGTAACAGCAAAACAACAGGCTGGCATTATCACCATCTGAAAAAAAAAGTAAAATTAAATCTTATTATTTTCCCTTTCTATTTCTTCCAACACCAGGGGTGTTTCGATAGGCCCCAGTGTTTGAACTTGTTTACTGAATAAGAAAAACAGCACAAATTGACATGTTCAGAAAATGAAAACATGGAGATCAAATGGAAAATGAGACAAAGCTCTTCAGGTGTTACTATGGAAAAAGTGTCAGCCCTGACTCATTTCTGGGTCAGGCCATTGTGGGCTCAAGTCCCACCTAAGCAACTAATTAAGTCTGACATGCCAGTGTAGTACAGCTATTGCACATCAAAGGAGACAGCTTTTAGTTAAGACATTAAACCATGCCCTTCCTGCCTCTCAGAACATGCTAGAGTCCTAATTGATGAAAATGTGGCAATTCTCTCATGATGTCTCAGGATTTAACCAAATCCTAAGACAGGTGATCTGGCTATTATCTCACTGCTGTTTGTAGGAGTTTGGTGTATGGAAGTTGGCATACAAATTAGTGCTCCCTGCTTTAAATTAGTGGTTACACTCCAAAAATGTTTCTAGGCTGCAAAGAACTTGAGGACGCCAGGGAGTTGTGAAAGATAGTCTATTGATGCAAGTCTTTCTTTCAAAGGGTATGAAGCCTCATATGCTCATAATAAAAATATGAAAGGTTCACAAATTTGTATATCAAGAAATGCTGCAGTGACTACCATTGAAGACAATGAGTAAAGGGCATTGGGTTGATCAATCAAAACTTTGCTACACTGAAGTGAAAGTGAAATTGATCATTCAATACATTGGGCTGATATCTAATGCAACCAGGAGCTCAATGCCAGTTAAACAAAGATGACTATGATGTGGAATTTCATATGATCCTGATGAAGAGGAGTGAAGAGAATTAATGATTCAGACTTGTCAAGTTTCCTTGATTAGATTACTTTACAGAGTGGAAACAGGCCCTTCGGCCCAACAAGTCCACACCGACCCGCCGAAGCGCAAACCACCCATACCCCTACATTTACCCCTTTACCTAACACTACGGGCAATTTAGCATGGCCAATTCACCTGACCTGCACATCTTTGGACTGTGGGGGTAAACCGGAGCACCCGGAGGAAACCCATGCAGACACGGGGAGAATGTGCAAACTCCACACAGTCGGTCGCCTGAGGCGGGAATTGAACCCGGGTCTCTGGCGCTGTGAGGCAGCAGTGCTAACCACTGTGCCACCCACAATAATAGTTGGAAATAACTTTCATATTCTAGAGTTATCAACTGAACTTAGATTTCACCAGCTGCCATGGTGGGATTTGAATCCTTGACTTCAAAGCATTTGCAGGGCCTCCGAAATCCTAGTCCAGTGAAGTTACCACTATGCCACCATCTCACTGTTGTATGTGACAGAAACAAAACTGCTAATTTCATTGTAATTTGAAACTTACATCAATGGGTTTCTGGTCTGCCATACTGTATTAAATGTAAATCTTTTATGGAGATCTTTTAAATTCAGTCTAGATTACAATCTACCTCACTCTTATCAACACAGCTTGATTAACTTCAATAGGATGTGTCAGCATCTTTTCAATAACAATGACTTGGAATCTACTTCAATTGTATGAATCCTGTCCTACATTATAACAGTAACTACACATCAAAATTATTTCATTGGCTGTAAGGTGCTTTGGGATTCCCTAAAATCATGAAAGGTGTTAAAATAAATCTTAGTCTTTCCTTTCTTTCCAATTATTAGTTTGCACTCTGTTTTAGAAGTGTTGGTCTTTCAGATACTTTTGGCTGCTTTCCAGCAGCAAGTATATAAGTCGCTTGTCAAAATTATCACAATTAAGTGAATTTAATTAGTTGGCTACAGGTTAATGGATGGAGTAGATTTTTCCTCTCAAATCCAACCCAAGCTTAGATGTGATTTGAGGAGAGATTTCCTAAATATTTAGATGGAAGGTCTGACTAATCCACTCATACTGTTGTATGATGATGCTGTCACTTTAAATGGTTATTTTGTCCTTGTTTTTGTTTTGGAAGAGAGGTTGAAAATGCAGAGGGGCTGCTGCAGACTCAGGAGAGTTAAACAGTTTAACGATGGAAGGGGAGCAGCCAGTTCTCCCAGTCAGGTTTTTCTAGTTTTGTTTTAGCTGTAGCTGTCACAAGAGTCCAGAAGAGTTGCAGGCTTCAATAAAGTATTCCTCTGACTTTCTCTGAAATCTCTCTCTGGATATTATTCCCATCTGCCTGTAAAGATCTGTGTTTGAATTTACCTTTTTGCCAAGAAGTATGTTTATTGGATGTTACTGTATTGAAACAGTTAATTAGTAATATTTACAGTATTGGGTCTGTTAAGTTTTCCAATAGTTAAGTTATTCTAAATTTCACTTTCTTTTGCTCATGTTTCAACTTTTGTGTTAAATAAATTGTTTAGCTTAAAGCCAAGTGATTTGATGAGTTGCACCACACCTGGAACACCCACTTCGCATCTCCCTTTAAAATATGAAAATGTTAAATTCTATGCTGCCATCTTAAAATATTTTGAGGGGGCCTGGCCTGGTCCATAACATTTACAAATAAGGTTTTTCTCCATTGGCTCACTGGAACTAACTTTTTAGCTGTTTCTTCCTCTACCTTACTACTAATGACATGACACAGAACTCTGGTCCCTGGGAGGACTTCTTATATTTATGCTCAACTTCAGAGGCAGCCATGTGGAGGCAATGCAGGCCAGGGAAATTGACAGTAGAAGTCCAGAATTTGGATGGAGTTTATGATGTGGCAGCTGCCTCTCTCAGCAGTTGGTCTCAGGCACCAACCCACTGAAAGCCCCTCAGCCTCAACCAAAGGCATCGATAAGAACCTTTCTTTTAATCTTCTTAGTACAATGATTCCATTCAGGTCTATTGCAGCATTTTCTCATATTAGAAGCTGAATCTCCTCAATCAGACAATTGGGCTCTGTCTCAATAACAGAAATTGCTCTGGAAACTCATTGTGTAAGGCACAGCAAAATTGGTCACGTTTTGGACAGTTCACAAAGTCAATGGCAAATCTTACCCTGTCAAGCTGTGCCCCATTCCTCTCATGCAGCCCGATAATATTATAAGTAGTGCTCCGTATTTACATAAATGTGGAGAAAAGTATCCATTGACCCAAGTAAATGGTAGTTAATTATAGTCATTATAGTAAAGTACAGAAAATTACAGTAAAAGCAAACTCACTTAGGTTGGAGTTCAGTGCACATGTTAGAAGCATCTATCTTAATATGCTCCAAAAACTGACAACCCTAATCACATTTGGACAGCTTTGTGGAGACTCTGTGCCTTAGCCAAAATTCTAATCTCTGTTTCTGACAGATCTCAGCAAATAAGATAAACTCAAACTAGCGAGATTGTTTGAACTCTGTGCTAAGTTCAAACAGACCTTATTTTTGATTTGTGGGACCCATTCCTTACATAGTGTGATTTATGTGTTATTTTTAGAACAGGTATGTCTGTAGTTAAAAGGTGGAATGGGTCTTCTGAACTGTCAAGCCTTCAAGTTATTTAAAACGTCTGCTTCTTAAACTTTAGAAAACATAAAGCCTCTGATTTAAAAAGAGTTACAGCTTGCATTTTAGTAGTTGATTGTTCACTAAGTTTGAGGGCTATCATTAATGTATTTTTCCTTATAATGGTATATTTGATACTTTTACAGCCTATCCTTAATACAGTGGTGAGGGAGAAAGATCTGGAAGTTTTTAGTTTAATTGACAAATCTAAGTGGCTATTAATAGATTAGCTGTCTTCAAAGTGGGGCTATGTATACAAATAATTATTTTTATGGAGATTATTTCTTCAAGGGATTTAGGTATATTAAATGTTGTTTTTCCCTAACAATTCAGGTTTTTAAAAAAATAAATAAATCTGAAACAGCTACTTATAACCTTATTTTCGATCATCATAGCATGATTCTTAGGATTTTGCATAGGAGTTGGGAGGTCACGTTGCAGTTGTACAGAATATTGGATAGGCCACTTTTGGAATATTGCATTCAATTCTGGTCTCCCTGTTATAGGAAGGATGTTGTGAAACTTGAAAAGGTTCACAAAAGATTTACAAGGATGTTGCCAGAGTTAGATTGTTTAAGCTACAGGGAGAGGCTTAATAGGCTGGGGCTATTTTCCCTGGAGTGTCAGAGGCAGAGGGGTGACGTCATGAAGGTTTATAAAATCATGAGAGGCATGGATCGGGTGAATAGCCAAGGTCTTTTCCCCAAACTAGAAGGCATTGGTTTAAGGTGAGAGGGAAAAGATTTAAAAGGGGCCTAAGCGATTATTTGTTCACGCAAATGGTGGTGCATTTATGGAATGAGCAGCCAGAGGAAATGGCAGGGGATTGTACAATTACAACATTTAAAAGGCATCAGGATGGCTATATGAAAAGGAAGGGTGTAGACGGATATGAGCCAAATGCTGGCAAATGGGATTAGCTTAATTTAGGAGAGTCTGGTTGGCATGGACAAGTTGGACTGTTTCTGTGCTGTACACCTCGATGATTCTATGACTCTACATGCCAAGGTGATACTGAGTGAAATGACATGGAGAATGTAACAGCAATGGGTAGTGGGTAGGATTAGAATAAGTTTTCAGTAAGCTGCTTAGGGGCTATAGAGGCCATGAGGTGGATAGAGGGATACAGTTTAACATGGGGTTGTGAGGGGCCATGGGGAGGTAACTAGAAGGACATATGTCAGCACGGGAGATATGAGGAGACATTGTGAATGGTGCAGGGGCATATTTTGGCATGGGAAGGGGGGGCGATCTATTGTTTGACTCTTGAATGACCAAAAGAAGTTTATCTTTGTGACCTTGGTTAGGCCACATTTGGAGTACTGTGTGCAGTTCTGGTTGCCTCACTTTAGGAAAGATGTGGAAGCTTTGGAAGATTTACCAGGATGTTGCCTGGAATGGAGAATAGGTCGTACGAGTATAGGTTGAGAGTGCTAGGCCTTTTCTCATTGGAATGGCGAAGGATGAGGGGTGACTTGATACAGGTTTATAAGATGATCAGAGGAATAGATAGAGTAGACAGTCAGAAACTTTTTCCTCGGGTACAACAGAGTGTTACAAGGGGACATAAATTTAAGGTGAAGGGTGGAAGGTATAGGGGGGATGTCAGGGGTAAGTTCTTTACCCAGAGAGTGGTGGGGGCATGGAATGCGCTGCCTGTGGGAATGGCAGAGTCAGAATCATTGGTGACGTTTAAGCTGCAATTGGATAGGTACATGGATGGGTGCTTAAGCTAGGACAAATGTTCGGCACAACATCGTAGGCCGAAGGGCCTGTTCTGTGCTGTATTGTTCTATGTTCTATGTTATATCTCCAATATACTACCTAAAACAAATCTTCTAGTCTCCCATTTCCTGCCTCCAGGTCTAGTTCTTTATTTATTTCCATTGTTTGAAATGCCTTGGGAAGTTTTCATTTTAGTTTGCTGTTGTACAAAGTTGTTACTGTGACAACTATTAATCGCTCCTCATATGAAGTCCTCTTGTCCTGTACCCATGCATTAATTTCAGATTGTAATTTAATTTCACCAGTTTTATTACATTCCACCAAAAGATCTTCTCATTTGTCTCATTCCAAGATCAAGGGTCCAAATATTTCCATGTTTCCGTTATTCAACAGTTTTCTCTCTGCCCTTGCAGATTTCACCTCAACAATCAGCCATGTGGTTTTTTTTACATTGATTCCAGAGTTTGGCATGTTTATTAACAAAACTAACTGACATACTGACTAGACTAGCCCAGCGATAGCATTTTTTGCAGCTGGAGAAAGTTATTATTTTGCTCTATGCTGGATAATTATTAACTAGTTATATCACCTCTGAATGGATTCAAGTCTCTCTATAGGGGCTGCATGAAAAAAATCAAGCCTGAATTTCTAAAGCAGTACTGAAGGAGTGCCACACTGTACGTGTCCTGTCGGATTGATATGAAAGATCCCATGACATGATTATAATGAAAGGAGGAGAGATCCATCCAAAGTCCTAGTCAACATTTCTAACTCAACCAATACCAAAAACAGATGATCACTTTGCTGTTTGCAGGACTTTCCAGGGGGGACGTTAGCTGCCACTTTTCCGATATTGCAGTAGCGATTACGTTTCAAACGTTCTTCATTGGCTGTAAAACACTTCGCAACATCCTGAGATCTCGAATATCATGCCCAGGATATTTTGCAAATAAGACCATAAGTAACAGGAACAGAAGTAGACAAGTGATGATGGTGGTCTTGTCTGGGACTTTCTGTAATTTCTGATTCTGTCGGTATGACGGCATCATTTAAACAGCTGTCCCAATTTTGGGACAGATGTTGGAAAGAAGCACTTTACAATTATACAATTGCTATTTCTGATGCCTGGGTTGATGCCAACTTCTCAATAGAATCTTGCTTACCTATAATTACAACATTTAAAAGGCATCAGGATGGCTATATAAAAAGGAAGGGTGTAGACGGATATGAGCCAAATGCTGGCAAATGGGATTAGATTAATTTAGGAGAGTCTGGTTGGCATGGACAAGTTGGACTGTTTCTGTGCTGTATACCTCGATGATTCTATGACTCTACATGCCAAGGTGATACTGAGTGAAATGACATGGGGAGTGTAACAGCAATGGGTAGTGGGTAGGATTAGAATAAGTTTTCAGTAAGCTGCATAGGGGCTATAATTCCTGGCAAGTTATTCATGTCTTCATCTGTGAGAAAGAACTAGAGTATTGTTTAGTTGTCCTGTTTTTTAATTAAGTTCCCCAAGTTAGCACAGCCCGCTCATACACCAAGCTTTTCGAACTTCCTTTGTTTAGATTTAGGATCCTAGCTTTAGATTGGGCTACTTCACTTTCTATCCCAATGAAGAATTCCATTTTGATATGGCCACTCATCCCGAAAGGACTTTTCACAACAAGATCATTAATGGGATCCCTTCTCATTGCAGTGTCCTCAATCTAGGATTTGAGAATAAATTCTGGTAAGCTAAATTCACCAATCATAATTTCTGCAAACTAAAATAAAATTACCCCTTTCTCGTTTAGAGACATTAAAGCCACATATGACAAATCTAATACTTCTAGAGACTGGATCAGCTAAATTGGCACATAACAGTAATCTAGCCTGTATATCGTGAGCTGTCTCTGCACACAAAGCTAATCGGCTTCTGCTTTTATCTTTGCCATTTGACTTCCACCTTTCTTCAAGTTGCAGATTTATAGATCTTTGCACAATCCAAATGCAAAAGCTGGCTCATAGTATCCTCACATAAACCCCCATCACAGTTATTGTTTGCCTTTATTCCCTTCTGCTACCCTGCTATGAAAGAGAAGTCAATAACCCTATAAAACTGATGTAATTGCACAACAGAAGCAGAGCAAAACTAATCTTTAACATTGATGTACATGAGCAGGGATTTTATGTAGTCTATTACCAGAGGACATGGAGGCATACTTTTATATCTTGCACATTGACCTTAAAAATATTACACTGTAGTTAAGGATGCAATTTATCACATAGATTGACTAATTAACTACCTTCAGAGCAGTTCCACGTTAAGGGAGCCTCATTTCATCTTGCTCAAACTGCCGTTTGGGATAATTCTATGGCTTTAAAAGGTATGTTTTGTCCATTTTTTTATGAAGAGAGGTTGAGACAGAGGTACAGAGCTGTCTGCTTCAAACCAATAAACAGCTTTTGAGGTCTTGGGATATTTTTAAAAATTGGAACAGTAGAAGCAGCCTGAATGAGTAGGTTAAAGCTGCCACAGAACCAGGATTTTAGTTTAGCTTTCAGCAGCTGTTGGACTTGTGAAAGGTGCGACATCTCTTTCTCTCTGTTACAGCTAAAAGTTTGGGTTTTCTTCCTGCTGTCAGAATTTCATGTAAGATAATCAGTTATACTGAATATGCCTTTGCAAGGGAGGATGTTATTATATTGGAACAGTTGCTGTTAACAGTTAAATAATCTATCCTTGTGTTATGTTTTCCAATAGAGTTAAGTTATTTCAGTCCTTTCTTTGGCTTGTAATTCAACCTTAATGTCTGAATAAAGTGTAGTTTCCCTCAAGTTTGGTATTTTGAATAAGCAAATTGAATTCAAACACACTTGCTATTAAAATAAGGAAAAGTTAGGGTCTAGCTTTCTCCTTGATATGTTTTGAGGGGGTTTGAGCTGAAACATAACACTTTGGAGGAGGTGAGGAGGTGTGCTGATGTACTAAGTGGACAGAAATACCCTTTTATCCTGTTCTCCTCAGACTTTAGTTTTCATTGTTCCTTGTTCCTTACCTGCTTTTATATTCCACCCATCACCCTCTGAAACTGCTGGGATCTGAATGCCAAAATTAGGATATTATGTGGCAATCAGAGTGGTTCTTCACAAACTGAAATAAAACAAAGAATTGCAGATTTTGGAGATCTGAAACAAAAACAGAAATTGCTGAAGAAACTCAGCAGGTTTGGCAGCATCTATGGGAAGAAAGCAGGGTTAATGTTTCAAGTCCAGTGACTCTTCTTCAGAATAGATTTCAATGATCATTTTTAATATTGAAGTGCCCTAAATTGCAAAGTGTCACAGTGGTGACCATTCTATTCTGTTTCCGTCAGTCCTAACTTTGGAAGGGCCCATTTCATGTGTCACATCCTTACTCATATTAACCTTACTGTGGCCTGTTGTGTGAAATTGCCAACTTAGGTGCAGTTTTGCACTCTGTGCTAAAGTCATAAATAAGGTCACCAAGCTTCAGTTCATATCAGATCCTTACAGAAAGAAGAGATATGTATTTCTGGCTTTGATTTGACCAGAAGACACTGAAGTGAAAAAATAGCTCTAAATCATACACTATACAGCATTCCTACATAATCCTTCTTTTAAAAACTAAACTATCACATTGATGTAATTCTCTAGATAAAGATCTTAAGGTTTGAAGTGCTTTACTGGCTTTCTTATTCAATGTATTACAAAGGTAACAGTCTTTCTTTAACATGTATCACTGTCTAGAATACTTTTATTTAATGCATAGAAGTGTTAAAGAGCCATTTTAATTTAAAATGATTGAAGATACAAAAATGGTTGAGTGGGCTCTTCTTTTAGAAGTGCCCCTGCCAGTCTGTAGAGAGAGGGAGCAGAGGCACAGAAAGCAGACCTTGGGCACTGGAACAGTATGTGCTGCCAGCCTCTCAATTAAAGAGGCTACACTACGCTCTGTACATTTCCAGCTGATTAAGAAGTGTATTTTCAAGCTTCATCCAAAAGCAAATGCTTCCCATGAACCTTCACTCTTTGTCAAGAAATCATTCCTGCTTAAGAAAAAAACCAAAATCCAATGTTTGGTGATACTGAGCAGCAGACACTGGCCCTCTCACCTTTCCCCAGTGGAATTGACATATGCTAGGATTCAAGATCATTGTACATTACCTTCCCTCATCACTTATCAGCCCTTGCAGCTTCAAGGCCAGTTAACTTGAGACAACAAGTCCTGATGAAGGGCTCATGCCCAAAATATCAACTCCCTGCTCCTAAGATGCTGCCTGATCTCCTTTGCTTTTTCCAGCACCACACTTTTCGACTCTGACTATCCAGCATCTGCAGTCCTCACTTTCTCCTAAATTTTACTTAGCCATTCTACAAAATGCTGGGCACCAGATGCAAACCTAAAGGGATCTCAGCCCTGGGATTTTTCTCAGAATTACTATTTCACACTGAAGAGACTTTGCTGGCATGAATGAACTTCTTGTGACATACATTGTTAAACACAGGAGAAGAACTGAATTTAGTCTTTACAGCTGGGTAAAGATGCCAATTAAGGGCATTGACTAAATCAGTCACATTCAGAAAGGTTAGAATTAGGATGATTAATTGTCTGCTCTGTTTATTCCAAGACTGCAAAGCTGAAATAAAAGGTGTTGTTAACACATTTTCCAGTTTAAATATTCATTCTTCTTTAACAAAGTGTTCCAGAACATATCATTTGTTGACACGTGAAGTAGCATAATAAGTAATGAGAGACTATCAGCTGCATTGCTTTCATTCTGTCATGGTGCTTATTTTCCTGATGCTTTTCTCCTGTTGAAAGGGTTGTATTTGTAAAAATGTCCAACTGAATGAACATGCAAACTAATCATTCCCAGGTATTTGAGCACGTCTCTGCCAAGACAATCACTTCCTATTCAACCAATGTCCAGCAATACAATCTTCTGATAAGAGGTAATTATTTAACTATCAAAAACAGTAATAATGGGGAACGTATCCCCTCCCCAATCCAGTGCCCAAATCCAACATATGAAATTCTGTCCCAGTTAAAATTGAATAGCACAGCATGGATTGGGATCAAGTTCAGAGCATTGCAGATCAGACTGGATTGCAGTTTATCTAGAAGCAAAGTCTTACCAGCCCTGAACGATGTGGACAGTGGGGACTCGGTAAAATATGCCATGAACGCAAAAATGAGATCCTCAACATGAAAAAAGCAAGTCCAATTTTCCATGCAAAGTTTTAGCAACGTGATAAGAATCTTGCTAGGGATTGGCAAGAGGCTGAGTTGCATGCAATAACAATTCATTATCACTCAATCGCATTGTATTTGTACGTAGATTGATATTTTCCCATACAGCAGAAAGAAACTAGATGGTGTCAATTTCCAATATGGAAGTCTGAATGGGTATCTCACCAGCCATTTCTATGGGCCACTATCTTTGGTCAGGATTCTCTAACTACTGCAGGCACCCTACATTCACAGAGGTTAATATCATCTCACCACAACATCAGGGCAATCACTCACCCTGCACTGTCTTCGAGCCTCACAAAATCTCTACCTTACCTTCCCTTGATTTGCCTTTTAGCACAGGTTTAAGAAATTGAATTAAAAAGAAACACTTTAGATGATGACTGACTAATGGACTGACATTTTATTTACAGTCACCAAAATGTAGTGAGACAGGTAATTCCTCCCTAGACCCATACCATGTTAGAATCTAGTCTGAAGGAGTGTTACCCTTTCCTTCAGGCCCATTGTAACATCTCGTCATTGTTGAATGTGAGACCAGCATATGTTTTAAAACCTTTGAACAGTTGATAATGTTAACTTTTATTAACAACAGGAAAAACAAAGAAAGAACAAAGAAAAAACTACCTTTGCACCTGTGACTAAATAGAGTGCCTTGCCTTTCAACCAACAACAAACTTACAGTCAATGAATGATGACTTCACACAATGCAGATCTATTGGAAATGAATGTACATTAAATCCTGCCTGGCTCTAGCGCCTGATACAGCATCACCAACATTCCCACTAATCTTTTTTCATGTCGTTTGGGTGCCTGAAGTCCATGTGCAGCAACGACATTCTGGAACCAGTGACTTCCAATGTGTGCCCATGCTAAGCGCTGTGCACAGTACCTTAGGGTAGCCACAGCTGCAGCTTATGGGGAATGCTGAGCTCATCTCTCTCAGTATTGTGGTAATGTTCCTCCTGTTCAATGTCCTCATCCTCCTCCTCATGCTCCTACTCTCCCAGCTCATCAGTATCTATCACATTCCCTCTTTAGCTGCTCCAGCTGTGTATGGTATGTGAAAAGATTCTGCAGCATACTCTGTCTGAAGCATACCAATACCACTCCAGACCAACCCAAACATCAGAACCTCATCTTCAGAAGGCCAACCATCTGCTCTACCATGGCATGGATAAATGGCCTGCATCATATTTAAACTTGGCCTCAGTCAGGATTTGTGTAAGGAAATCATCATTAGGGCTAGAGAATGTAGCTTTTGTCTGAAAAGTTGGTAAATTGCACTGCACTATGTACTTTTAAAAATATATATTTGGTATGACTCCAGAACAGCCAGTCTCATTATCCAGAATGCTATTCCAAACTCATAAAAATCATTGTATTATTTAAGAAAGGAGCAAGGGCAACTAAAGGAAACTACAGACCTGTGGACCTTACATCAGGAATAAAGAAAATGCTAGAAGCTATTATAAAGACTGTGATAAATGGAGACTTGGATAAAAATGATCTAACTGGACAGACGTCATATATTTAAGAAGGCTTTTCGTAAGTTTCTCCACAGGATATTGATATTAAAGCTCCATGCTACAGCAAGTAATGTACTGGTATGGATTAAGGCGTGGCTAACATTAATAGACAGAAAAGAGAGAGTAGAAATAAATAGGTCATTCTCACATTGGTAGAATATGAACAGCGATGTACCAGAAGGATCCATACTTGGGCCCGAGCTGTTGGCTATTATATATTTATATTTTTTATATATAGATATGGAGCTAAATGTAATATTCCTAAACTTGTAAATGATGCAAAGCTAAACAGGAATGTGTGCTGTGAGGAAGACATCAAAAGTTTCAGGAGGATTGGGACAGACTCAGAATTGGGCAACAACATGGCACATGGAGATAATATGGAAAAAATGTGAGGTTATCCACTTTGGTAGGAAGAACAGATGTGGAAATTATTTCTTAAATTGTAAGAGGTTTCAAAATGTACATGTTCAAAGGAATTGGATATCCTTGTCAAGGAGTCACTGAAGGCAACATGCAGGTCCAGCAAGTCCATAGGAAGCCTGATGGAATGCTAGCTTTTATTGAAGGAGGATCTGAGTGCAGGAATAGTGGAGTCTTGCTTCAACAGTAGAGGAGCTGGTTAGATCATACTTAATGTGGTGGCTGCAGCTTAGGTCTCCTTAACTCAGGGAAGATATTCTTGTCTCAGAGGGAATATAATGAAGGTTCACTAGACTTGTACTATTCCATCAAGAAAGATTGGGCAAACCGAGCCTCTATACACTAGATTTTCAAAAAATGAGAGGCGATCTCATTGAAACCTACTAAATACTTAAAAGGGTAGATGCAGACATGATAATATTTCCCCGGTTGGTTATTCTACAGTATAACAATAAGGGGATGTCCTTGCACACTATGGTGAGAAGAATGTCTTCCACTCAGAGGGTGGTGAATATTTAGAATTCTCTCCCCCAGCAGGTGCAGAAGCTCAGTCTTTGAGTATGTTTAAAGCAGATGTCAATATATTTTTGAATATCAATAAAATAAAGGGTTATGCGAATAGTGTGTGGAAAAGGTGCTTAATAGTTTAATCAACCTTAGATACTGAGGCAGTTCATGTTCAAATGCAACAAGATCTGGACAATATCCATGCTTGGGCTGACAAGTGACAAGTACCAATTGCATCTCATAAATGTCAGGCAATGACTATCTCTAATAAAAGAGAATATAACCACTGCCCCTTGACATTCAATTGTGTTACCATCACTGAATCTCCCACTATCAATATCTTTGGAGTTACCATTAACCAGAAACTTAACTGGAGTCGCTGTATAAACACAGTAGCGACAAGACCAGGTTAGAGGCTAGGAATCCTGCAATGAGTAACTGACCTCCTGATCCCACAGCCTGTGCACTATCCACTGTTATGAAAATGTGGGTGTACTGTATCTTTAAGACAGTTCAAAGCTAGCAGGACTACTGGACAGCACCAAGTGTTTTGAACAAGATATAAAGTAACCTTTTGGTTTAGCAACTAGCGTAGCTGGTTGCCTGGAAATGACAAAACAGATTTGAATTAGACCAATCAATTTAAATTATACTCCAAACATAACAAACTCCAATCAAGTCTGAGTTTAGTATATTGACAATCTTAAAAGCCAATGACCCAATCCGATGCTTTGGGTGTGTAAGATTGTGGAAAATTTAACAGTTGGGAGGAGAACTGCCAAGCCACAAGCATTTGTAGACTACCCAGAGAATAGCTCTCTAAAAGGTACCCTTATCGATCAGTAACCTGTAAAACAGAAATCCCTAAGAAGAAGAAAAGAAGACAGAGAAAGACATAAGAGAAGATTCGACATCTGGCTGGTTTTGAAAATTTGAATTTTTGGTAAATCTTAACCGGGGGTTTTATCGAAGTGGTATTGTAGAAGGGGAAGGTAAAAGATAGGTGAGAGGAAGGAGTTGTAAATAGTTGTTAGTTAATTCTTCTCTGTTATACTTTAAGAAATAAATTGTTAATTTTTACTTTAAATTGTTCTTGGCCTCTCGAATTTTCACAGATTACTGCATGGGATAAATCTTTTCTGTGTTGCTGGTTTAAATTAAGCAGGAGAGTTTACCCTGTGTCGTAACACTGCAAGCCTCAAGTCAGGAATGTGATGGAATACTCCCTACTTGTCTGGATGAGCGCAGATCCAACAGCACTCAAGACGCTGTTCAGAACAAAGCAGCTCACTTGTTTGGCACCACATTCTCAACTATCTACTCCCTCAAACAACAATGATCAGTAGCAGCAGTGCATACTATGAGATGCCCTGAAGAAATTAGCCACAAATCCTAAAACAGAACCTTCCAAGTTCATACTCACTTTCATTTGGAAGATACATAGTAACACCACCATTTGCAATTTCCCCTGCACACCATCAAGATGTATCACTGTTCCTTCACTGTCACTTGTCAATATTCTGGATTGCCTCCCTGAAGACATTGTACTTCTAAGCACATATATTGCATCAGTTCAAGAAGACAGCTCACCATCAACTTCTCAAGGGCAACCAAAAATGGGCAACAAATGCTGGCCCAGCCAACAATGCCCATGTCCCACAAGTAAATCAAAAAAAAAAATCATATTAAATGGCAGATCAGTCTGGATGGGCTGAATGGCCTACTCCTGTTTCTACACTATCACCAACTTTACTTTCTTCCAATTTTGTCAAGTTCCCATCCTCTCAACAAGTTACTTTAAACCCACCTAAACAGCACTGTCAAACCTCTGTGAATACATTAATGCTGTTAAAGTGTAGCCTCTCCAGCTTGTACAGATCTCAGCTGCCCAGAAATAGATCCAAGTCCTCAGAAATCTAATACCTTTCTTTTTTTTTGTTCATTCATGGGATGAGAATATCGCTGGCTGGGCCAGCATTTTTTGTCCCTCCTTAATTGTCCAGGGGGCAGTTAAGAGTCAACCACATTGCTGTTGGTCTGGAGTCACATGTAGGCCAGACCAGGTAAGGATGGCAATTTCCTTCCCTAAAGGGTGTCAATGAACCAGATGGGTTTTTCCAACAATGGTTTCATGATACACATTAGACTTTTAATTCCACATTTTTTTAATTGAATTCAAATTCCACCATCTGCTACAGCGATATTCAAACCTAGTTCCCTAGAACATTATCTGGGTCTCTACATTAACCTCCAAATGGAGCGATATGATTGCTCAGTGGTTACCACTGCTGCCTCACAGTGCCAGGGACCCGGGCAAGATTCCAGCACATTCTCTCCGTGTCTGCATGGGTTTTCTCCGGGTGCTCCAATTTCCTCCCACGGTCCAAAGATGTGCAGGTAAGATGAACTGGACATGCTAAATTGCCCATCATGTTCAGGGATGTGTAGGCCAGGTGTGTTAGTCAGGGGAAATGTAGAGTAATAGGGTAGAGGAATGGATTTGGGTGGAATACTCCTCGAAAGGTTGGTGTGGACTTGTTGGACCAAGTGGCCTCCTTCCACACTGCAGGGATTCTATGAACTTCTAAGATTAACAATCTAGCAATAATACCACTAGGCCATTGCCTCCACCTATTCTCCAGCCATATATTTAATCAGTCAATCTTTCTGTCCTTTACAAGCATGTAACATTGAGAGTAATCCTAAGATTGCTAACCCTGAGGTGCTGTTTTTAAATTTTCTTCTGAAATCCCTCATATCTGCTTTAGGACTTCATCCCTCTTCCTGCTTATTCATTGGCATCAACATGGAGCAAGACTTCTGGCTGATTACAATGCATAAACCCCGATCTCTGCTGGTAAACATGGCAGGATGCTTGTTTGTGGTGTCTGATGCTAAGAGGCAAGGCAAGATAGAATTACTGTGAGCCTGTAATTCATGACAGAGGCAACATTACAAAATTAAAGATAGAGTTGCAGTGAGTAAGCGTAAAGTTGGTCAATGTTCTGACAGCAAGCAAAGGGCCATGAGATTCATCCTGCATGAGATGGGCACCTGTCCCTTGGCACAAAGCAGCAACTGGCATCTAAATGAATTGAGAAAACGTAATAATGAAATGTTTATGCATGCCAATAGGCCCCTCACTGCTTATTAGCAAGTTTCCCGACTTGCTGTTAAAAGCTGGTGCAGAAAATCCAACCATTTTTCTTACTATCAAGGATCTCACTATTCTGCTCTTGCCATACTTTCCCAAATAATTCGCCGTTGTCCACATTGCTCAAGGGGTCAGGAAGATTCCAGTCTTTGTTTTGCTTTGTTTTAGATTTTGTTTTGCTGTGCATTTTAAATCTTACCAAAATTCTTCTATATTTAGACAGCTTGGTTTGCTTGATGCTATTTTTCTTCTATGGAACAAGCTTCAGTCCTGGTGCTAAAGAAAATTTGCATAGAGGCAAAAAAAGACTACAGATGCTGGAATCCAAGGCAGAAGGCTAGAAGAACACAACAAGCCAGGCAGCATCAGGAGGTGAGAAGTCAATGTTTCGGGTGTAACCCTTCTTCAGGACTAGGGTCATGGAAGGAGCTGCTGATAAAGTGAGTAGTGTGGGCAGGGTGGTGAAGTGAGGCAGATGGTATGACCTGGTTGGCCAATGGGAGGAATTAATCCGGTTAGTGGCAGGGAGGAATGGAAGGGGGGGAGCTGGGAAGGGAGTCGGGGGATGGGAAGAGAGATTATTTGAAATTGGAGAACTCAATGTTGAGTCCTCCGAGCTGTAGGCTGCCCAGGCGGAAGATGAGGTGTTGTTCCTCCAATCTGTGGTTTGGTTCATTGTGACAATGGAGAAGGCCAAGGATGGTCATGTCAGAAAGAGAGTGGGAAGGGGAATAAAAATGGGCATTGACTGGGAGGTCAGTCAGCCCCTGCGGGCCCAGCTGAGATGCTCAATGAATCGTTCCCTAAGTTTGCATTTGGTCTCCCCAGTGTAGAGAAGACCACACTGGAAGCACCTGATGCAGTAAACTAGGGTTGGAGGAGAGGCAGGTGAACCTGTGTCTCATCTGGAAGGACTGTTTGGGGCCCTGGATGGAGGTGAGGGGGTTGGTGTGCTGGCAGGCTTTGCATCTTTTCCGGTTGCAGGGGAAGGTATCTGGGAATTCAAGGGGGTTGGTGGGGAGAGTAGTGCAAACCAAGGACTGTCAAAGGGAATGGTCTTTGTGGAAGGCAGAGGGGTGGGGAGGGGAAAATGTTCTTGGTGGTAGGGTCTGATTGGAGTTGGCTGAAGTGTTTAAGGATGATTTGTAGGATGCGGAGACTAGTGGGGGCTAGGTGAGGACAAGGGGATCTCCATCTTTATTGTGTTGGGAGTGGGGGGGGTTAGAGCATTGGAATGTGGAATGGAGGTAGTGCGACGGAGGGCTTTTTAGATAACAGAGGGAGGAAAAGCACATTGTTTGAAATAGGTAGACATCTGGGATGATCGCAAGTGGAATGTCTCCTTGTCTGAGCAGATGTGGCAGAGGCAGAGGAATTGGAAGAATGGGATGGAGTTCTTACAGATACTTGGAGGGAGGAGATGTAGCCCAGGTGGCTATGAGTGTCAATGGGTTTGCAGTAAGCGAACATCTGGAGACTGTCACCAAAGATGGAAATGGTGAGGTGAAGAAAGGGAAGGGAGGTGGCAGAAAAAGAGCAAGTGAATTAGAGGGCGGAGTGGAAGTTGTGGGCAAAGTCGATGAACTGCTACAGTTCAGCTTGGGTGCAGGACGCTGCACCGATGCAGTCATCGATGTAATAGCAGAAGAGTTGGGGCACAGTGTCCGTGTAGATACTGAAGAGGGGCTGATCAATATAGTCATCAAAGAGGCAGGCGTAGCTGGGGCCCATCTGGGTACCTATGGCCACCCCAGGATGTGGAGGAAATGGGAGGAATTAAAGGATAAGTTGTTGAGAGTGAGGACCAGAAAATTTGCAACCTTGTGTGAATACACTTTGGTGACTGACCACAACATGAACTAACTAAACAAACAAAAAATGTTCTATCAAACCAGATTTCATTCTGAAATCTGATGTGACCAGTTGTACCATCAGCTGGGATTAGAACTGTCTGGTTTATTTGGTTTATTTACATTATGCCCTTGTTTATTTATTTATAAGGTACAAAGTAAATCATTTCAGTACTTTGGATTTTTGTTTTCCATTGTTTTTGTTGGAGGCCAGGAAAAGTATGGATGTGTGTCAGTTCAAGAAGGCAGCTCACCACCACCTTTCCGAGGGCAACTAGGCCATCAGAAAGTATTGAATGGGGAATCATAGGAAGACCAGCATTTATTGTCCTTCACTATTTGGGCCAGTGAAGGTGGTGTTGAAGTGCCTTCTTATATCACTGTACAGAGAAGGGCCTCACCATAGTGTAATATTATGTTTCTGAGCGTTTTTGTTTGGGGGTTCTACTGAGTGTTTTGCCAGGCCATATCAGTAGTCAGCTAAGAGTCAACAACATTGCTCTGAGTCTAGATTCATATATAGGCCATATCAGATAAGGTCAGCAGATTTCTTTCCCTAAAGGACATTGATGAAACAGACAGGTACTTAATGAGAATCCAACATCTCCAAATATATTTAATTCACTGAATTTAAATTCCTTAGCTGCTATGGCAGAATCTGAACTCATGTCCCATTAGTCCAGGCCTCTGAATTACAAGTCCAGTCACATAATCATTGTGCTGTGATAGCCCTGATTGCAAACAACTTGTTTTTTTCCTCTCCTGTGCATGTTAAACACAGCAATGAATGCCCATTGATGTGTTACAAAGGATGTAGCCTAAAGCCAAACGTGATCCTCAATGTTGTAACTCCAAACATCTGTTATTTTAGTTAATATATGTAGTATGTCTGATTTGATGGTTAGTTTGAGATACAATGTTTAAACAAAATAATCTGAAAAGGAGGCCTCGCAGGTATGCAGTTGGCAATAAAAGAAGACTGGCTCAGTGAAGACAGAATATAGATGTCACAGGCTCAGCAATGTGCCCTGTCTAAGATAACTTCTAACGAATTCAGGAGGCTGGAAATACTATTTTTAATAATGTTCTGTAATCCTATTAATACCAAGTTGGAATTGAGGAATTTGCGAAAAGACAAGACACAAAGTATAAAGCAGCACCAAAGCTGATTCGGGAGTATAGAAAACAACACAGGGTCTGTGGAGCAAACAATTTATTAAATTAACAATACATTTCAGAATCAAATTACAAAATTGTTACAGTGCAGAAGGAGGTCATTCGGCCTATTGTATCTGCACCAGCTCTCTAAACATTTTAAATTAGAGATAAACTCAAGGCATTTTCCATAACTCTGCATGTTGCTTCTACTTAAATAATCATCTAATGCCCACTTGAATGGCTCAGTCAAACATGCATCCTACCAGTGCATTCCCCTAGCTACTTGCTATATGAAAAAAAACTCTCACATTTGCTTCTTTTGCAAAAGGCTTTGAAACTCTGCCTTCGGATCTTGATCCATTTTCGAGGGGGTAATAATTCACGCTATCTATTCCTTGCAGATTTTGTAAACTTCTACCAAATTTCCTCTTAGCCTTCTCCTCTGTAAGGAAAAGAGTCCCAATATCTCCAATCTTCCCTCATAAGTGAAGACTCTCATCCCTGGAAATATTCTCAAGCCTTTACTCACTTTCTCCAATGTATTCACACCTTTCCTATAGTGTGGCACCTAAAACTGTACACAATGCTCCAGCTGATGTCAAATAAATGTCTTATGTAAGTTCATTCCTTATGTAACTTCCTTACTCTTGTACACTATGACGCCTAGAATACCATATTGTTCATTAACAGCTCTCTCTACCTGCTCTGTCACCTTTATTAACTTATGGACATCAACACCCATGTGTCTCTGCTACTCTTTGGAATTGTACACTTTATTTTACCCTGCCTTTTCTTCTTCTTTGAACCAAGGTGCTTCATTTCACACTTCTCTCCATTGACGTTATCGGCCACCAATCCACCCAATGCATCGATGTCCTTTTGAAGTTCTGCACTGTACGGATGAAAAGTTTTCTCTTAACTCCCCAGCCATTACTTTTGCCTGTAATGTGAAAATCACTTTTTGGTTCCTAATTGGCCCTACTCCTCCTCTTAGAGTCCTTTTATTATTGAAATTATAAAAACATCCATGCAGTATTTATGGGAGGTTATCTTGGGATGCCACACAGCTATCAATTGCAAGGCAGAGTCTATCAGTTTGTGTGAATGAATACTAACCTCAACCTCCTCAAGGTTCAGGAGAGTTACAATGCGTGATACATGTCTAAAATGTGCAGCATGAGTTTTGATGATATGCCAAATTGAAATTCAAATGAACCTTTTGTGCTTTTGCTCAAGGTTACTGATAACCAAAAAGTGAAACAACAGCCACAAGAAATACTGTAGGATCGTTGATAACTAATCTGATAAGGATTTAACTTTGAAATCAGTATCAGTAACTGGCATGTTAGGGTATTTAAACACAGCTGAAGGAAACAGCATGCAATATCCACCAGGGAATCTCTTTAAGTAAAGTATAACATTTGAGAAATATGCTGTTATCTATTTGCATAAATGGAATTTATGAAGCATGAAAGACTTTTTCTGCTGTACTCCATCGCTAAGCTGGAAAAAATTGTAATGGTACTGGAAGAAAACATATCATGCAAATGAGGAAGGCAAATAACGCATTTCAAGAACTGATTCTGTGACGGTGTAGATACAGGCTTTGTATTCTAACATTTGGTCCTTTCAAGACATTATATTCACATTCTTGAAGGCCTGATGTCCTCCAAATGCTGAGGAAATGAAAAAAAAATTAAATACTTGTTAAGGATATCTTTCCATAGAGACTGAGTTTCAGTTCAAAATCAGATTGGTCTTGAGTATAACAGCACCTTGCTGTAATATATTGTTCATAATTAATTATTAAGCTATAGAAGGGATGAAGGATATACCAGGTTTATCTCACACAAATCTCATTAATTTCTGATCTGCAACCAAATTTTAATACACAAGCACAATGTTCACAGCTTTTTTATGGTCCAGCCATGTGTTATCTTCCTTAGAACAGAACTTTTAAAAAATCATGGCCCCAAATTTCCTCACCATTCTCAGTGTTACAGTTTTTTTTACTATGGTTTTAATGCAATTTTTCAATAGTTGAGAAACTGTTCACTAATTTATGTACTACACCTATATTTCCTTAACTATTTTCAGTCAATGACCACCCATCATTAGCATCACTACACTCCTATATAGCATGATAATCAGCCTATACACATATGAGGAGAAAGTGAGGTCTGCAGATGCTGGAGATCAGAGCTGAAAATGTGTTGCTGGAAAAGCGCAGCAGGTCAGGCAGCATCCAGGGAACAGGAGAATCGACGTTTCTGGCATAAACCCTTCTTCAGGAATGAGGAAAGTTTCCTCATTCCTGAAGAAGGGCTTATGCCCGAAACATCGATTCTCCTGTTCCCTGGATGCTGCCTGACCTGCTGCGCCTATACACGTATGCCAAATTAAGCTGTCCTGTTTTTTAAATGTCAATGTTTTCTATCCAAACGTTGCACAATATACTTCACAGCTAACTATAGCTTTCCTATACTCCTAGAATAAAATCACCATTTGAAGCACACATCCAGGATTTGTTATACAGTTGTTCTCATTAAGTTTGCTGAAGTCTGCTGGAATCACTCTAGACCTAAAGATTTGTCAATATCTAAAATGATTCTGAGCAGTATTTATGTATATTTGATAATGCTAGTCCCAGAAAGAAAGAAATTAGCACTAAACGCCAAGAAACCCATTTGTGAACAATATGGTCATTGGTGCTCATCACCCAGCTAATTGAATTCCAGCTTAACTATCAAAATTTCACCTTGCAACAATTAGAAATGATCCAATAGCCTTGTTATTTAAGGAATGCAAAGTCTGAGGCTACAGAACCCAATTTAATATCCTGCTTAGTCTCTGAAGTCTGAGATGTCTAGAAAGCATTAATTAGCATGCTTATTTACTCACAAAATCACAGTAGTTCTATGAATATTGACCATTTTCTTGTATTAATTCTTTTGCTGAATGATTTCAGATCTGTTTCACATTTAACTGTGCTTACCAAATGGAATAGATTTCCAAGCAGACTATTAGAGAGAAAAAAAAACTTGAAACTATTGAGTAAAGTTTGTTGTGGGGCTAGGTGGTCAGTTGTTCTTTCTGGATAGATGAACCAAGATCAACTGCATGTCCTTCTTCATCTCTAGCTATTTCGTGATCTTGTAAACAGCCATCATGACCAGTCAGACATGAAGCTTTAACTGGGACATTAGATTATTTTGACTGACACTCAAAATTGTCAAAAAGTGCAGCAAGTATCAGAAAGGATATTAATGTCCACAGGAATAACAGATGAAGAACCTATTTCAGTGTTGTGTTAATTATTTGAAGTGACACACATCAAACGGAGCAACTTTAAAATCATGAAAAGCAATTGATAACTCATGATGCACACCGTTTGAGGTCTGGGGATTTGTTGCTTCTTCCTCTATTGTTAAAACCCAATTAAATTAATTTATTGCTTTGAGTTTTCGCTGTTGATCACCAACAGAATAAAAATCCTAAATGCCAGAAATCTGAAATTAAAATCAATAAACGCGTTTGATACAGTGGCAGGAGAAAAAAAACCATTGAATAGGATGTTAGATCAAAACTGACTTCTTTTCTGTCCCAGACTCATTTCCAGAATGTTTGTTTTTCCTTTTCTGAACATCACGCTCTCAACTCCCCTCCACCCCTCACACATGTCCCCTAACCCACTCACCCCTCAAATGAAACCCCCACTTATCCATTTTGAGTAGTTCTACAGAGCATGTGTTAGCAAATCAGAAGCTCATTTGCACACCCGAGTTACTTTTCTAATAATTTTAATTAAAATAACGACCTGGATCATTAACAGACTCAGCCAATTAATTCTGTCCCAGTTCACGCTCTTGCTGAAGGTGCTGATTATGTTTTTTCCTATCTATCTCTTGGAATGTTCCAACTTGTACAGACAAGTGTGTATCCTTTTCTCTTTCTAATTGTTTTCCAATTTCCTTTAGCTTGATAACCTTTGGCTCAGTAATCTGCCAGACGCTTGCAGCCCCCACAATTGACAAACAGTATTTCATTGCCAAGGCTCTGTGCCAGACCTCTGCTGGCTCAGTTAAGTCAGTTTGCTTTATTGCTAATCAAAGCCAGAATTCAAACCTTTCATTTCATACTGAAAATCCACTCGTTTTTGATGTGTATCTCTCCTAATAAGAAAGAGCCATTAAATAAGTTCATAAATTTGTGTCATTCCTGCAAATCATTAATATCCTTTTAATAGTTTCTCTATTTTTTTTGACAGTTTTGAGTGAACAGTCCAAACAATCCCGTGTCCTAGTGGAAACTTCATGTCTGACTGGTCTTGAAAGTTGTTCACAAGATCACAAAATATATACAGATGAGGAAGGTTGTGCAGTTACAGTTCAAGCATTCATCATTTTGTTGATCCTTTGTTTACCTTAAAGTACAAGCACTGCAGATTTAACCCAAAATTTTGTTAAACATTTTTCATGAAGTTTGTACTTCATTAGTGATGGTGAAAATAAGTTATACACGACTTATTCCAGATTATTGGAGAAATAAAGAACAGAGAAGAGAACAAGAAAAAAGAGGGGTAATGGGGGGGCTACATCGGAACTGGGCCTGGCAATTCCATAACAAGTATTGATGTTCCTCGGTCTCAAGGTGAGCTGGGCAGAGGGTGTCTCTCCATGCATTGATATATTTTGAAAGTACGGTCATGGTCATTGTCTCGTCATAGAGATGTACAGCACGGAAACAGACTCTTCGGTCCAACTCATCCTTGCCGAACAGATATCCCAACCCAATCTAGTCCCACCTACCAGCACCTGGCCCATATCCTTCCAAACCCTTCCTATTCATATTCCCAACCAGATGCCTCTTAAATATTGCAATTGTACTAGCCCCCATCGGGTCAAGGGTACTCCCTAAGAAAGCCTATCCTCCTGTGCCTACACCCCTACTGCTGTTCAAATTCTCCATACTAATCTATCATATATTCACCACCTTTTACCACATATTCATACTACCCTATGCCCCATCTACCTATTGCCCATTAAAAGTACTCTGCCAATGTCTCGCCATTTTATGTCAAACCATTTCCCTGCTATCACTCTTTGGCTGCTGCTATCAATTATGGTTTGACCTCAGGATATATACAAAGAGGAGATAAAATAACATACTAAAAATAAAGTTCTAAATTATAGACTTCACTATATTAAAAAACACAAATAAAAAAACTTTCACTTATAAAAACCCATTTATATTCACGGGCTTCACTGGAAAAATACAAATTTTGTCAAAACTTCTCATTTTGTGCAAGAATACAATTTCAAATGGGTATAACTTTGGTTAGAGGGTGTGATGGGCCCTGGGGTTGGGCCCTCATACATGAGGTTGCAGAAATTTGCATGAATGGGGCATGGGAGTGTGTGGGGTTATGAGGGACATGAGCAGTAGAGACTTGGTTTTTGCTAATTCTTTTCATGGTACTTTCAAAATCAATCAGTAAATGAAAACACATTCTCTCAAAGAATCATGTCAAACAGCAGGTACTTTAGGCTATGAGAGCAAGCAAGCTATTGACCATACCCAGCCAGTCCATTCTTACAAAATGCACAACGCAGTGACTAACTTTAGGTATGATTTTGCAATCAGACAAACTTTGCTGGATAATTCTGAATGTGCAAAGAATTATGCTGACAACCGATTTAGTTTATCAGCCAGGCATACAACGTGGTGCAATTGCATCTACTGAAAGCTTTATATGTTAATACACAAGGCCCTGCTCTTTGCAGACAAAACATATGTCCGTGTACTACATCTTCTTCGACTCAACAAAATAGACGAGAGCCAGTCACTGGATCATTTCTCAGGCAATGCCCTGATCAGAGTCAACCTGCCTGGTTTAAAAGTTAAACAAAGACTGCCAGTTAACTGTCAATCAGCATTAATGGGTGCATTCTCTATGACAATAGAGAATGCCTCTACCAATCAGTATCTACTTGTCAATCAATTATCACTCTCCTTTCTTGTACAACAAAAAGTTTAGAGAGTCTGGATACTGGGATCCAAAGCAAAGTGGAACATTGGATCCAAAGTTTGTCAAGAAGCATGAAGCAGAGGGTATTGATAGAGGCATGTTTCTGTGGCTAGTAGTCTGTTTTCAGTTGAGTTCCTCAGGAATTGAGACTGGGGTCTTTCCCGTTTGAGCAATGCATTGATTTTGACTCAAATGGAGGAGGTACTGGTTTAAGGGAGAGTGTGGAATTGCAATTGATTCTGGCTGTTTACCACAGGAGAGTGAAATTGTTTCAAAATGTTTTTCAGATTCTGTTGCTGTTTTAATCATTTATGAGTTTGGAACTGACTCCACATTGAGCTGTGCAAGCCCATCTAAGAACTTGAATCACCTTAGCAGCATAAATCTATAAGCCCTGGGGTTACTTGACAATGGGTTATTTCATTTCTCTGCTGGGTAGAACATCTCTTTGTTGATTATAGACAGTTTTCCAGACCTGGGGCCTGCTATAGCCTCGAGCACAACATTGCAGGAAAGAAAACGAAATAAATTAAATCACAAAAAAGTACACATTGAGATTCTGTATTGCCAATAATATTACACAAGCAATCAAAGTCCTTTATTTGCAGTTTGTGATATTAAAACAATATTGATTTACACAAAAATGGTAAGTGAATATTCCAAAATAACTGACAATAAAATTTCAGCATAAAAACAATTGATGTCCAGAGTGATATTTTTTACTGATAGTCTGAAATATTAGTTTAAAAGGCATTGCAATATTTCACAATAGACATGAAAAATATTTTCTGCACATTGGATTTTCACATGGTTTTGTTTTGTGGATTCAAGTCTAAGCTAGACAGTTTATTTTAATCAGTAACATACCAAAGTTATAGGGATAGGGCAGGAAACTGGAGTTGATGGTTATCAGATCAGCCATAATCTCATTAAGTGGCAGATCTGAATGACCTCCTTCTGCTCCTATTATCCTATCACCTGATCTAAAAGCTTGTGGATGACCTGAACATTGGTTAGGGTGGTAAAGAGTGAGGAGATAGCCATAAACCGCAGGAGGATATCAATGGACTGGGATGGTGGGTGGAGCAATGGCAACAGGAATTCATCCATAAAAGTGTGAGGCAATGCACTTGGAGGGGACTAACAAGGCAAGGGATTACACTATGAATGATGGCATCGTGGGAATTATGAAAATCAGAGGGAGCATGGTGCATATATCGACAAATCCCTCAGTGTAGCAGGTTAGGTAGATAAGGTGGTGAGGAAGACATTTCAGATACTTCCTTTTCTGAGCCAAGGCACAGAATACAAGAGCAGGGAGCTTATACTGGAACTGTATAAATCACTAGTTCAAGCATAACTGGAGTACTGTTTGTAGTTCTACTGAACACACTATAGGAAGGATCCAGTCGTACTCAAGAGGGTGCAGAGAAGATTCACCTGGATACTACCTAGGATGCAGTTTCTGAGCTGAGGAATGATTTGGATTGGTTGGAGTTGTTTTCATTGGAACAAGCAAGTTTGAGAGCAGTCCTGAAAGAGGTTAAAAGACTATGAAGGGCTTAGATTCGGTGGATTTGCAAAGAGGCCCAACAATCAGTTGTCATGGATTTAAGAAAAGTGGTAGAAAGCTAGAAGGGAGACTGGACAAAATGTTTTTCACCTGGAAGTTGGTGGGAATCTGGAATTGACTACCTGGAAGGATGGTTAAGTCATAAATTCTCTTAACATAGAAACAGTACTTAGATACTCTCTTGAATTGCTATTGCCTCCAGGGCTATGGACCAGGTGGTGAAAAATAAGTTTAGTACTTTCAGAACATTGTTGACTGGTACAAGCATGATGAACTAAATGATCTCCTCCTTCTGTGCAGTAAATGTCTACGAGCTTATAATTATATCATAAACTCTCCAAAATAATACCTTAGTTATTCAAAGAATTCCACAAAGTTCAGATCTGCTGTTATCATGTTTCCTCTTCATATTTGGAGTTTCACACTTCAGGCAGCCATAATCTTACAAATGGAGACAGCTTTCTCTGTGACCAGATACAGACAAATTCCAGCTTGAGTTTCATCTCACCTCTTAAAAATGGGATGTTTGATCTCTTGCAATTTACAGTCTCATCTACCATTTGTTCAACAAGATGTTCTCCCTTGTGGTAAAAATCTAGACCTAAAAAACTTCCTTATGAAAATCGTGCTAATTGTTGGGAAGAATGTGATTATTTGTTCAGTATCCACTCAATACTGGCTTTAAACTCCCAATTTAAATTTACATGAAGGCCTGTAGTTGAGAGAGTCCCATTAGTTAGTTCCAAAAGTAGGACACAGATAAAAAACAGATTCCTCATTTAATAATGTTTTACAAATCTGAAATAGGTGGAATTGATCTTCCACTGTCATCAGATGTAGTCAACTTCATATGTAAATTACAATAATGATTTGTTTTTTCATTTAAACTGAATGAATCCAAGGTTTGGCTTTTGAAAATTGGAGAAACAAAGTTGAATCTTTTCCTATATTTAGAACCTTAGATGTAACAGTGTGGAAACATTGACATGATTCAAACTGTCACCATGTCACAGCAACACCATTCTACTTGACATTTTGTTATGGTCTTACATTGCCAACTGGATCAAGCTTTTGGCCTAATGTCAGATGAGATTCAGAAAGCATAACATGAGGATTATGTGAAATGCAAGCCATTATAGTTAATGTTGCCATACAAGTCGGTCAAATGACAGATCAATTCAAGCAAATCAAAAAGTATGTTCTTCCCAACCAATAGCCCAGGTGATATAGCCAATTCAGGTGATACATAGTGAAAAGGTATGTTACATTTATATAAGGCCTTTCAGATATCCAAAATACACTTTACAGCTAATGTAGCATTTAAGAGTAGTTTTTATTTTAATGTCAGAATTATATCAATTTGCGCACAGTGAGTTCTTATGACAAATAATGCAAAAATTATTTAAATAATACTATAAGACATAGGAGCAGGACCAGGACATTTGACTCATTGAGTCTGCTCCGCCATTCAACGAGATAATGGCCGATCTGACAATTCCTTAGCTCCACTTTTCTGCCTTTTCTCAAAAACCTGTGAATCCGTTGCTAATTAAAACTCTGTATGTCTTAGCCTTGAATATGACCCAACCTCTATAGTCTTCTACAATAAAGAATTCCACAGATTCACTACCCTCAGAGCAAAATTTCTCTTCTGTCTTTAAATGGAAAACCCCTTATTGAGATTATGCCCTCTGGTCTTAGAATCTCCCCTAAGAATAGTATGTTTCAATAATGTTTCGTTCTCATTCATCTAAATTTCAGTGAGGTAGAAGCCTAATTACTGAACAGAGCCTCAAGAAAATCATTCTATAGTCAGAATCAACCAAGTCAACCTCTCTTAACTGCCTCCATTTGGACCAGGCAGGCAACAGGTAAATCCTGATTATTTGCTTGTTTTGATAACTTCAGTGACTACAAACTGAAGGGGAGACGATTAGCTGATTGTCTGTTCATTATCCAGTGATGGATGCTGGAAACTACTTACATGGCAGAGTGCAAATCAAGTTTGGCTATGTGGCTGTCTGGTCTGACACATACTGCTCCGATTCACAGATAAAGGTTGCTAACCTGGGCAAGGTCCCAAAGATGACAGCATCCAAGAAATTATTAAGTGGAAGGATTCATCATCTTCAACACAAAATAAAGCAACAAGGTAAAATTGACAAACCTAACTGAAAGTAAATATATAATTTTTGTTTTGTAAATTGAAACAACCAGACAAAAGCTATAGGAATGGGATAGTGTCATTGAAGAAACATACTTATTACTGGGTTTCAAGTCCAATCCACATAGACAGGGAGAAGGTATCTGCGGTCTGCTGGGTGGATGATCTTCATGAAATGAGTTTGGGGAGGATTTGATTCCAACTGTGTATATGTCTACAGTACAAAACTGTTATAAATTTGTCCTTAATTGCATTGCCTAAATATGTGATAATAGTAGGTTCCACAGTAAGTATCAAAAGGGCAGTGTGCAAATATTTGAAAGAGACATATTTGGGATAGGACTAGATAACTGTGAAAGTTGGACAGCTCTTTCAAATAGCCCGTGGAAGCACAATGGATTAAATGATCTCCTTTTCTGGCATTGATTTGATGATTTAACAGCACCATTCAGACAGATTGTTTGATGCAGCA
The DNA here is from genome assembly GCF_037043375.1 of Chiloscyllium plagiosum. Taxonomy (NCBI): domain Eukaryota; kingdom Metazoa; phylum Chordata; class Chondrichthyes; order Orectolobiformes; family Hemiscylliidae; genus Chiloscyllium; species Chiloscyllium plagiosum. The sequence continues at coordinate 119,351,839 of NW_028270142.1, read as the reverse complement.
AATAGCTGAGTAAGTGGTGTGCTTCTGAGGTGAGGGTTGAGGCAACTTAGTGGAATTCTTTCTTTAGATGAAGCACAAAAAGGAAGTAGAGAATCAGCAGCCAGCATTGCATGCTGCTCAATTTGTCTTGAAATCATTCAAAATAAAATTTCATCCCCTCTTTCAAGGTTGAAAAGTGTTCCTATCTCCTGAACCCTCAGAGTTCAGATGAGACTTGAGTTCCTTTGTTGAGATTCAAGCATACATATGTAAGGGGAAATGCACAGTTCTGAAGATACCGCTCAATTTCCTTAATCAATTACATCGGATTATGGGTATACCAAGCCCAGATATTCCCAGGACTGGTAGATTTATCCAATTACATGATTCTACATGCATTACATCATTACCCTAATAAAGCTGAGGATGCTGGAAATCTGAAACAAACACAAAATACTGGAGCAACTCAGCAGGCTGGCAGCATCATTGGAGAGAAAACAGAGCTAACTTTCCAAGTCTGTTTGATTCTTCTTCAGACCAGAGAAGTTCATCTTCTTCATCCCTGTCAGCCTTCATTATCTGAGTTCTCATCTGAAGAATGGTCATGCAGACAGGATTTCTGGGTCTTTGTGTCGGTTCGCACCTCCTCCATGACTGGGGAGAAAGAAAGAGTAGATTTGACTATCTAAGAGGAAGCTTTCCCTTGGTAACTGTTTTCAATAGAAGTGTAAACACCATCAAAAACTCTTACAGAAGTAGTTTAAAATAAAGATTGAGTTAATTGGAGGAAATCATCCTCTATGTTTGCACCAGGAGTGTAGTGAAAATGTAAAATGTGCAGCAGGCAAGTTAGAAACTTGTGAATTCAGTTTCAATACATTTACGATGTCCTGTCTTCTGAAGTTTGCATTTAAAACTGCAGGAATTCTCTCTTTATTCTTGGCATGTGGATTGCATCTACAATCCTGGCAAACTGAAAAATTGCATTTATTGATGTCTGATAATCTGTGGGTTAGCATCAGAATGAAATGACCACAAAAGTTGCTGGAGTTATATATAGATACGGCCAGTTCTCCAATATTCCTCAGGAAAGTAAAGCTGTCGCCCCTATGTATGGCTCTCCTGTGCCACACAGTGTGGTCAGCTCTTACTTCTGTTACGTTAACTTGGAATGGACAATACTTACTGCTTTCCCAACATCAATTAAAATAAATTCTTAGCTCAATTCCTAACAAATTGAGCTTAGTCAGGGGTGCATTAGTCAGGAGTAAATGTAGAATAATAGATTAAGGGAATGAGTCTGGGTGGGTTACTCTTCTCAAACAAATGGAACTGAATAAAATTGTCTGAATAAGTGAAAAAATTAACGTCGATATGTTGTTGATTCACCAATGATGATATCTTCAACCATTAGATTCTAAAATCAAAAGATATAAGATCCTGATTCTTCTTTTGGCCCATCAAAGCTATCACATTCTTTCATTGTTAAATTCTTGTCATACTGGAAATTCAGTTTGCCACATGTTTCATTCCCATAAATTTACTTCAGAACACAAGGCATCACAGACAGCGTGACAGGGCCACGAACCTTCTCAGAAGGCCTAAAGATGAATAATGTATAATTCAGATTGTAGCAATAGTAGCAGTGAGTTCACTGTTAAGAGCACCAAAAAATCCAGAATACAAAAGATAAAAAAAACAATCTCCTGGCAATAACTCTCAGATTATTGAATATAATGGCATTTTGAACACTTACTGCCTCTATTACTTTGACTCCAAATGATTCCAAACAATGATACTCTTAATACAAGAGTGCTTTTCTATTTTGAATTTACTGTTATCTTAGCAAGGCTAGACTTTCTCATCATAGTCTACATTTTAAACATTACTCATATTGATGACAAACGTAAATCAAATGTGCATATTATTACCATGGATATGACTCACATTATTAACATGTTTTCTGACACAGTTTATAAACAAAATGACAATATTGTTCAGAAACGTCAGTTTTTTAGACTAACTATCCACACATCTTAGTCCGTGTTAGACTATGTTTATAAAAAGTATTGGCAATGGAATTTGAATGAGCTCAAACAGTAGGAGCAGCTTTATGCATAGTAATATATTTGTGTTCTACTACAGATGTCCACCTTCCACTCAGAATGGAAAATGACTGACTGGTGCATTTAATGTAATACACAAGAATACTTCTTCTCCATTTGCTTGTAAATAGGAAAAATCCTCTTCCAGTTGGTTGTTAAAGCAGCAATTATGTTAATTTGACAGCATCATTTTCACTTTACACCAAATCTGCATCTACGTCATATTCTATTTAGCCAATTGTCGTAGCTATGGAAACTGCAGTTGTGTTGCACCATCTATGTTAGAGCTAATAGTAATAACAATGATGAAAACAATCTGAACACTTCTGTCCACATATTTAACATTATTACACAGACATTTAGCAGACAGATTTGTCCAAGACAACATGGCTCAACACTCTGCCGTATGCCACAATACAGGTATATTCCAAAAAGGCAAGTCAAAGGTTAGGGTTTTTAAGAATGGGTTTCATAAACTCATGACATTTCTAGGGCTATTTTTACCCGCAGTTATGATCCTCATCCAAGGCCATTATGATTGCTTTACCAAAACAGCTTGGGATGAAAACGTTTAAAGGCTAAAGCAAGGAAAACTTCTCAGGAATTTGAAAAGTGGCTGGTGGTATAGACATTTGAGTTGAACTTCCAACAACAGGAAAAGAAATCCTGAAAGTCGATCTGTTTTTGCCTCATATTTGAGCGCATGTAACTAATTGATATAAAGTTGTCTATCTTTAAGGGTATAGAGATAGGATTTTCTGAAATTGCCTAAAAAGGCTAGTGATGGAGAAGGAAAATTCTGAAAACTAAACAAATATGTTTATGTTCTGAATAAAACCTCAAGGGAATGGTATATTTTAGTGAGATGTGTTTTGCTGAAAGAAGGCTGCATTCAATTAAAGGCAGATGCCACAATGCTTTTTTGAAAAGAGAAACTTTCAGATGTCTTTATGACATATATTGAGGATCTCTTATGAGCTGGTATTGTGGAATTTGAAAAATATGTTATTCATAAGACGAAAATGAAATTTAAGATGTGAAGAGAGTTTAGATTCCCTACAGTATGGAAACAGGCCCTTCAGACCAACAAGTCCACACTGATTCTCCGAAGGGTAAGCCACCCAGATCCATTCTCCTACCCTATATTTACCCCTGACTAATGCACCTAATATTATGGTATAGTAGTATACCATAATACTGTGGGCACTTTAGCATGGCCAATTCACCTGGCCTGCACATCTTTGGATTGTGAGAGGAAACCCACACAGACACAGGGAGAATATGCAAACTCCATGCAGACAGTCACCTGAGATGGGAATCAAACCCAGCTCCCTGGCACTGTGAGGCAGCAGTGCTAACCACTGAGCCACCAATAGTGACAATTTCTTAGCGATAGTAATCCAGAACTACAGAACAATATACATTGGATCAAATCTCACAATCAAGAAAATAATCTAGATTTTTTTTTAAAACATCTTGCTAAGTGATACCAATGTAACCACTGTCAACTTTCCTAGAGACAGATTTGGTTAACTAAGTCCTTTCGGTAGGAATACTATGATTCTTATCTGATGTGGCCTCTATTTCACTCTAGACTCATAGCAATGTGGTTACTCTCTAGTAATTAGGGGTGGGCAAGAAATGCTGGCTCAGCCTGTGATGTGTACATTCCATAAATAAATGAACCAAATTATAATGAACAGTTTTGTTCCCTTTACCTAAGGATCAATATACTTGAGGCAATCCAGAGAGGGTTAACTCAGTTGATCCTGAGTACAAAAGAATTGGGTTGTGAAGAAAAGTTGAGTAGTTTGGACCTGTTCTCGGTGGGGTTTAGAAGAATGAGAGGTAACCTAATTGAAAAATACAAGATCCTTCAGGAGTTTGACAGGTTGGATGCAGAGACATTGTCTCTCCTCATCAGTCAAGAGGATATAATCTCAGAGTAAGGCATCAGCCAGTCAGGACAAAGGTGAGGAGGGATTTCTTCTCTCACAGGGTAGTAAATTGTTTACTGCAGAGGGTTGGTGAGGCTGGGTCATTAAGTATATTCAAGTCTGGGGTAGACAAGTTTTTAATCAGTGAGGGTGTAAAGGGTTTGGGGAAAGACAGCAAAGTGGAGTTGAGGATCAGCCATGAACTCATTGAAAGCAGCCTCTCAAACTTAATGCAAAAACTTATCATATTATGATTACTGAAACCTCGGGGCACCTTAGCTATGACATGGTGAAGTAGACTTGATGGGCTGAATATATTACTTCTGCTCTTACACTTTATGTGGTCTTATTAAACAGAATAGACCAGGAGTAATTTTGAATCACCAATCCTAGTTAGCACGTTTTACTCCAATCTCAAAAACTTTGATTAATTAGATTGACAGCTGGAAAATTACTTCACCTTGATCCAAAAAACAATTTTGTACAGCAGCAAGTACTACAGAAAACCAGAGAGCTGGCTATTCCAGACCCAGCAATGAATTAATATCATAGCTAAGGTGCCCCGAGGTTTCAGTAATCATAATATGATAAGTTTTTGCATTAAGTTTGAGGGGCTGCTTTAAATTTGTAGAATAGTAATTGTGAGGGTGTAAAGATAGAACTGATTAAAGTGAACTGGGAAATGAGCCTAAAGGATAGGTGAGTGGTGATAGTTGAGTTCTAGATTGGAGATACTTCATAACACTCAGCAAAAATAGAGAGAAAGATGCACGATCTGTGGCTAATGGAGGAAGTTAAAGGTAGCATGAAAGAACATTGTACAATTCCATAAGTTAATGTTTCAAATCTAATAAAACCTCTTCTTTCTGAGGAAATTATAATGGACTCAAAGAGTTCTTTCTCTCATCACAGATGGTACCAGATGTATTGAGTTTCTCCAGCACTTACTATTTTATTTCAGATTTCTAGCATCCACAATATTTTACTTTTACAATAATAATCAGACCTGGTTCACAAAAGGGTCAACCACCTACTGGTGAAAATCTGCCCTGATGCATTTCTGGAGAGAGAAGGGGTAGTGAGTGTAAGGCAAGAAGAGCAGTTGGGTGAGTTTCACCTATTAAAGAAAAGATGTAAAGATTTTCTTTAAAGAAAACAGTTTTTATCATTTTGAGTAAAGGGAAGTTCTGTCCTGCATTTCTAGTTTTAATCTAACACATTTGCCTGGTTTGATAAGAGGCCCCAGAGGATGAACAACCAATGCAAAGTTGTCAGTTTTCTCACTTAAGAGTTGTGCTGCAGCAAGATGAATTATAGTGAGGCTGCTAGCTTCGAGGTCAACTTTGAATGCAGAGCTGACTGTAAAACAAGCTGAATGTATACGTGTTTATATCCATCAGAGTAGATGAGAGTCTGTGGGTGAACTGAAGAGAAATGAACGACCAGTCAGTATTGAGAACACTGTTATAAATAGTCTAACATCTGCCTTTACTTACCTGACTGAGCACGCTATGCTTTCTATCAATATAGCCAGCCTGTTGCAATGAGGCTCCAAATGAAGCAAACACAAACACCAGAACAGGTTGTTTATACCAATCCAGTACCAGGAATATGAACTGTTTATGCTAACAACTTATCCCGCTATGTGACTTAATTCTCCAGAGGGTTATCTATATAAGGAAATCCATGTGCAACTAATCTAATTGCTAATTCAGACTAAATACTGTCAGAAATGTTATTAAATAATCACAGCATGAATCTGTAATTAGTGATTTTCAGCAATTATAACAAAAATTAGATTCTTATTTACAACCGCAAGCGAACAGAGTTGCACTGTTAACCCTTTCATCAACTGACTCCGCTTTAATAAAAACCCTTACTTATTATCTTAATATAATACAGTTTTATCATGATGAAAACTGCACACTCCTTCTACTGAAGCTTCTACTTTAAAATAAGAGCATTTCTCTAGCAGTATTTCCCCAATGTCTGACTTTAAATTCTGGATAATGTGATGTTTTCCTAGATGTCCATAGCTGATGCCTTCTGATATTTACCACTTCAGCCTGTATGGTGTACTGAGTAAGTGGTGCTTGAGGTAGTTCAATCCACCAATTCTCTTTCTTTGCTTTATTTTAGCATACCTATTTTTTAGTGATAGAGGATGCACCAACATACAAGTAATTACCGTTTGGTGAATACAAGACAATTTATTGCATGGTAGCCATAAATTCAGGTATGCTTACCAAGACTTAGGGAGCTGGTAAATGTATACTTGCTCTCAAGAAACCAAATTAAACTAATAATAAGCAAAAAATTTGAAGAAACTCAATGGTTCTGACAGCATCTGTGGACAGAGAAATGGAATAAAGATTTTGAGTTCAATACTTCAGACACAGGCTCAAAGATAGAAGACAGACGTTGATGGTGGAGGGTTATTTTTTAGACTGGAGGCCTGCGACTAGTGAAGTGCCACAAGGATCGGTGTGGGTCCACTACTTTTCATCATTTATATAATAGATTTGGATGTGAGCATAAGAGGTATAGTTAGTAAGTTTGCAGATGACACCAAAATTGGAGGTGTAGTGGACAGCGAAGAAGGTAACCTCAGATTACAACAGGATCTTGATCAGATGGTCCAATGGGCTGAGAAGTGGGAGATGGAGTTTAATTCAGATAAAGCAAAGTGCTGCATTTTGGGAAAGCAAATCTTAGCTGGACCTATACCCCAAATGGTAAGGTCCAAGGGAGTGTTGCTGAACAAAGAGACCTTGGAGTGCAGGTTCATAGCTCCTTGAAAGTGGAGTCGCAGGTAGATAGGATAGTGAAGAAAGTGTTTGGTATGCTTTCCTTTATCGGTCATAGTATTGAGTACAGGAGTTGGGAGATCATGTTGCGGCTGTACAGGACAATGATTAGACCACTGTTGGAATATTATGCAATTCTGGTCTCCTTCCTATCGGAAAGACTTGTAAAACTTGAAAGGGTTCAGAAAAGATTTACAAAGATGTTGTCAGGGTTGGAGGATTTGAGCTATAGGGAGAGGCTGAACAGGCTGGGGCTGTTTTCCCTGGAGTATCAGAGGCTGAGGGGTGACCTTATAAAGGTTTACAAAATTATGAGGGGCATGGATAAGATAAATAGGCAAAGTCTTTTCCCTGGGGTCAGGGAGTCCAGAACTAGAGGGCATAGGTTTAAGGTGAGAGGAAAAAGATATAAAAGAGACCTAAGGGGCAATTATTTCATGCAGAGGTTGGTACGTGTATGGAATGTGCTGCCAGAGGAAGTGGTGAAGGCTTGTACAATTGCAATTTTTAAAAGGTATTTGGATGAGTATATGAATAGGAAGGGTTTGGAGGGATATGGGCCAGGTGCTGGCAGGTGGGACTAGATTGGGTTGGGATATCTGGTCAGCATGGACAGGTTGGACCGAAGGGTCTGTTTCCATGCTGTACATCTCTATGACTCTATGACTCTATCTGTCCTCCATGTTTTGTACATTGTCTGCTACTACCAGCATTCCACCTTCTGACCATGGGCTTGTCTACCCCATTATCTTATGTTTTCACACCTTAATTTACACCCATTTTACTTCTCTTTTACCTCAGTTGGCAAGCTCTTTATCATTTGCACTGGGCCTTTACACCAGCTACTTCCCTTGTTCCTCCAATGCCTTTGCTACCACTTCCAAATACTCTCAGTTCTGAATAATAGACATTTCAGACTTGAAGTGTTCACTCTGTTTCTTTCTCCATAGGTACTGCCAGACCTGCTGAGTTTCTCCAGCAGTTTCTATTTGATTCAGATTTCCAGCATCACCAGCATTTTGCTTTTATTTGAACAATTAACAAGGCCATCTCACAACAGCCCTTGTTGATCCTGGAGACATTTAGTATCGAGCCATTCCACTTAATCCTTCCAGTGGATCAGAGGTACCATAATCATTGAATTGTTGAAGTTTACAGTATGTGGAAAGATGACAAAATAAAACATATGTTTGCTCTCAGATGGAGCTGTCCACTTTGCTCAGTTTCTCAAATATTTATTTTGCTTTCCGAATTTAGCAACTGCTTTTTTTTTAAAGTTAGTCAGCATCCATAAGTTTGTTTTGAGAATTTTATCTCAAAACAACTCTGTTTGCAAGAACAAACTTCCTCCCACCCTCTTCAATTGTTACATTGGTGGTCTTGAACTTATATCATCGCCAATAAAAGGAAGTAGATCTTCACTATATAACACATTAAATCCCTCATAATTGTTTTAACCAAAGTATGTTGATGTAGCATTTTTCACAGTCTCACAAATGTCAGAAAGTGCTTTGTAGCTGACAAGATTTTTTTTAAAATGAAAGTCGCAAAATTCAATGCTGTTTCACTTCAACAGTAGCATATGAGGAAGATTTACCAAATCAAGACAGATTCCTATGTCTAATCCACACCCAAGGTTTAATTGCCACCATAATGAATTGGGTAATGTTTCTCAGTCATTGGATTGATTATTAGCACAAATGAGGATTGTGTGTCAAGTTTTGAAATCCACTGAACAAAAGGCCACTCTAAACAGCCCCAGAACTGGGTGCTCTTTCTTTGTTGAATTTTAAGGAGCAAGCCTTATTCCTCCTGGCTCCTTCTGCCCTACTATATCATAGGAGTTATTTGTGGGCCACGGGCAATCCAAATTGCTTTGTGGCATGATGGCTCAGTGGTTAGCACTGCTGCCTCACAGTGCCACAGATCTGGGTTCAATTCCAGCCTTTGGTGATTGTGTGGAGTTTGCACGTTTTCCCCGTGTCTGTGTGGGTTTCCTCCCACGGTCCAAAGACATGCAGGTCAGGTGAATTGTCCATGCTAAATTGTCCAAAGCGTTAGGTGCATAAATCAGAGGGAAATGGGTCTGGGTGGGTTACTCTTTGGAGGGTTGGTGTGGACTTGTAGGGGCAGCATGGTGGCACAGTGGTTAGTATTGCTGCCTCAAAGCACCTAAGGCAACTGTCTGTGTGGAGTTTGCACATTCTCCCCGTGTCTTCCTGGGTTTCCTCCGGGTGCTCCAGTTTCCTCCCACAGTCCAAAGATGTGCAGGTTAGGTGAATTGGCCATGCTAAATTGCCCATAATGTTAAGTGCATTAGTCAGGGGTAAATGTAGCGGAATGGGTCTGGGTGGGTTGATCTTCGGAGGGTTGGTGTGGACATGTTGGGCCGAAGGGTCTGTTTTCACACTCTAGGGAATCTAATATAATCAAAATGCTTCTAGCTATTCTTTGGTGACTGTAATAGACCAGTTCTCTGAAGATGCAATCCTGCACTAAATTTGGTTTGCACCAGCATTTGCCAAAGTGCAAAGAAATTAGTGTACTAACTTGCCACCTAAATTGGGCCCAAATCTTATTTCTTGGCCTTAACAACAACTGCAATCTAGGGAAATCAATTGGCCAACTCAGACAGCATAGATACAATTAGATAAAGTATCATGTGATGTATTTTAGTGATGCTATTTTGAGGGATAAATGCAGGACAGGACACCACAAAGCGTCTTCTTTAAATAGGGACATGGCATCCAACTGAAACGGAAGTCAAAAGATTAACTTTCCAACATCTAAGTGTGAGAATTCAAAGTTCTGAAGTAGGATTGGAAGCAATGAGATGACTCAAGGAAGAAGTGCAAGCCTGAATTCAAGGGACCGCTTAGACATTTATTTAAAATGCCCACCTTGCCTGCTTATTTCTAAACTGCTCTTATAATAGAAGCTCTGTTTTATTTTCCTGAGCGTACCCTAATCTGTCATGATAGTATTTCTCTGACAGTCCCACATTGGTTCCATACTCCTGCATCTGGAAAAATGGCTCTGTAGATATACACTTCACAGGCACATTATTGATTATTGGTCCACCAAGTTTTCTCCTTCAGCCTCAAACACCCAGGAAGAGATTATTCCTGCATAATCTCATGTTTTCAATGTAGTTTTCAAGCAATCAAAATTTCCCTTTAAAAAGTTCAATGTTATCAGGTCAGAATGTGATGGGTCTCTAATGTCGATGTGAGGTAAGCAGAACAAAATAAGGTAATAACAAAAACATTGTGCAATAGCTGATTATGTGCTAGTTCAGTTTACTTGTGATTGGAATCAATCCAATTTCTTAAACGAAGGTCATTAAATGCAAAGTATGCAACTCCTCCAGAGAAATAGCACACTGAGCCCAGACATCTTCCCAAACCATGTGTATCTGAAATCTATGACCAAGAATAGTCCATCCAGTTAAGTGATTTGGGCTCTGTGGTACAGTGATAGTGTCCCTACTTCTGAACTCAGTAAGTTCAAGCCCAGCTTGCTGCAGCATTATGTACTAACCCATCTGAGCAGATTGATGAATAATATTCTAATTTCTGAGGAAGGGTCACTCAACCCAGAACGTTAACTCTGACCTGCTTAGCCTTTTCAGCAACTTCTATTTTTTTGTTTCTGATTTACAACAGTTCTTTCAGTTTTTGTGATGAATAAGATTATCCTGTTAAATAGGGATTTTGTAGTAGGGTGATAATGTCTCTGCCTTGGGACCAGGAGATTCGCATTCAAGTCCCATCTGCACCAGATGAATGTCATAATGTCTCTGAGTTACAAAACATACCCAGGTAAGTGGAGGTCCCTAATGGCACAGTGGTAGTGTTCCTACCTCTGGGCTGTGGAGGTCTGGGTTCAAGCCCTACCTGCTCCAGGGATGTGTAATAGTATCTCTAAAGAAGGATTGGTTAGAAAATAAAAACCCAGTTAAATGATTAGAGATTCTTGTGGTGCATTGATAATGTCTCTACCTGTGAATCAGGAGGCTTAGGTTCAGGTCCTATCAATGTTAGTGGTGTGTCACAACATCCCCAAACAAGTTGGTTTGAAAACAAATGCCCAGTTAAGTGATTCTGAACACACTCACCACTGTTCCAATCAACACAATCCCTAAACACAAGCCTACTTATGGCGCTTGTGGCAAACTGGTAGTAAGACCATATGAAACTGGAGCAGAATTAGCTCATTTGGTCCATCGAATCCGCTCTGCCATTTGATCATGGTTGATATGTTTCTCAACCCCATTTTCCCCTTACTCTCCGAATCCTTCACCCCTCACAATTCAAGAACCTACTTATCTCTGTCTTAAATACATTCAATAACTTTGTTTACAACCCTCTGTGGCAACAAGTTCTACAGATTCTCTGGCTGAAAAAAATTCCACCTCATTATAGGGTCTTCCCTTCACACTGAGGCTTTGCCCTTTGGCCCTAGTCTCTCCCACTTGTGGAAACATCACCTCCACCTCCACTGTATCTAGGCTTCTCCATGTTCTGTAAGGTTCAATGAGACAGCCCCTCATCCTTCTAAAGTCCCATCGAGTATAAGCACAGGGTCTTTAACCACTTCTCACATGACAAGCATTTCCTCCCCAGAATCATTCTTGTAAACCTCTTCTAGACCATTTCCAATGCCAGCACATCCTTCCTTCGATACAGATACTAAATTACTCACAATATTCCAAATGTTATCTGTCCACAGCCTAAGTTTTACATCTCTGCTCTTGTATTCTAGCCCCCTTGAAATGAATGTTAATGTGGCATTTGCCTTCCTAACTGCCAACTGAATCTGCATGTTAAGCTTAAGACAATCCTAACTAGGACTCCCAAGTAACTTTTTACTTCAGATTTTGGAAGTTTTTCCTATTTAGAAAATAGTCTACATCTCTATTCTTCCCACCAAAGTGGCTAAAATCATTTTTTCACATTGTATTTCATCTGCCACTTCTTTGCCCATTCTCTTAGCCTGTGCTTCTGCTGCCTCTCCACTTCCTCAACATGGCCTGTCCCTCGATGTATCTTTGTGGTATCTGCAAACTTAACAACAATTCCCTTTGCTCCTTTCTCCATATTGTTAATGTGATTAGTTATGGTCCCAACACAGACCCTGTGGAACTCCACGAGTCACTGTCTTTGCCTTCTGCCAGTCAGGCAATCCTCTATCTAGTTCTGAGGAAGGGTCACTCGACCAAAATGTGAACTCTGATTTTTCTCCACAGATGCTGCCAGACCTGGTGAGCTTTTCCAGCAATTTCTGTTTTTGTTTCTGATTTCCAGCATCTACAGTTCTTTTAGTTTTTAATCCTCTATCCATTCCAGTGCCGTGTCGCTAGCACCATGGGCTCTTATTTTACTTGGCAGCTTCCTATGCAACACCTTGTCAAAGGCCTTCTGGAAATCCAAATAGATCACATTGAATGGCTCTCCTTTGTCTAACTTGCTCATTACTTCCTCAAAGAATTCCAACAGATTTGTCAGGCATGATCTCTCCTTGATGAAGCCATACTGACTCAGCTCTACTTTATCATATACTTTCAAGCACTCTGCAATCTCATCCTTAATAATGTACTCTAAAATCTTACCAATGACTGAAGTCAGGTCAACTGACTGACAGTTTCCTGTCATCTGCCTCCATTCATAGTTTGGACTTGGTCTGTGTGTGTGGCTTTCCTGTATACCCTTGTGGTGAATTCTCCGTTTGGTGTTCTCTGTAACCACCCCAACACACACAAACGAAGCTGCATCAGGACACTATTCAAAAGGGCCACAACACACTGCAGTACACCAGAACTGCAAAAAGAAGAAGAGGAACACCTATACAAGGTATTCGCCAAAAATGGATACCCGCGCAACTTCATCAACAGATGCCTAAGAGAAAGACCACGGAACGAGGACATACCACAACCAAAAGGACTAGCCACACTACCATACATCAGGAGCATCTCGGAACTGACTGCCAGACTACTGCGACCCCTAGGACTCATAACGGCACACAAACCAACAGCCACGCTCAGACAACAACTCACCAGAATGAAGGACCCGATACCCAACATGAGCAAGACGAATGTAGTGTACAAAATACCATGCAAGGACTGCACTAAACACTATATAGGACAAACAGGAAGACAGCTAACAATCCGCATACATGAACATCAACTAGCCACGAAACGACACGACCAGCTATCCTTAGTAGCCACACACACAGACAACAAGCAACATGAATTCGACTGGGACAACACTACTATCATAGGGCAAGCCAGACAGAGAACAGTCAGGGAATTCCTAGAGGCATGGCATTCATCCACAAACTCCATCAACAAACACATCGACCTGGACCCAATATATCAACCACTACAGTGGACAGCTGACACTGACAACCGGAAGCGGTAGGGACAGACCACTATAAACACCGGAGGAAACATCAAAGAAGCGCTTCGCAGGAGGCTCCCAAGCACTGATGATGTCGCCTAGCCAGGGGAACGAAACGTTTGCAACAAAAACTTCCAGCTCGGCGAACAGAACCACAGCAACGAGCACCCGAGCTACAAATCTTCGCACAAACTTTGAACTCAAATGAGTGCATGTAACAATAAAGCTAATTCATTCTTTCATGTCTTTGCAATTACCTTTTACTCAATTGTAGTACCATTATGTCTGATTTCACCTTCTCCCTCTCAAACTGCAGGGTGAATATTATGGTCACTGTCCCCTAGAGGTTCCTTGACCTCAAGATCCCTAATAAAGTCTGCCTCATTACACATAGGTGTCCTTATCTCTGAGGTTAATGTCCTGGGTTCAAGCCCAACATGTGCCCGAGATGTGAACAATATCTCTGAACAGGTTAGTGTGAAAAGGTCAACACAACACTATTTCTAAACCAATACTCACTGACATTCATTTCCCCATTTCATCAGCATGGCCATAAGAAATCAGAAAGGCTACACTGATATAGAAGGGTTACCGTTCTAATGTTAAGTTGGGCCATATTGCATATACAGCTGAGGACACTTTACTCTGCAACTATCTGATTTATACGACTGAGATTGCTTGATGCTTATAACAATCATCACTAAAGTTGAATTTTAAAAAAGGTAATATTGACTATTATATATAAATCAGAGTGCATTTCGCTCCACACCAGAAGCATGTCAGCCAGGTTCCTGAGGTAACAATCTATGACCAACTAAATATATTCAAGCAAAGATGCTCATTATTTTAAAAGCTTTGCAATCAACTACAATTACCCTTCTTTAAACCTAAAACACCCCAAGTCTGGGGAAAGAAAAAGAACAAAACATTGACAGTGTTTTTTTCACCTTAATTTGTTCAAGTAATAGCTAAGTTCTGGAAAATAATTATTCACAGACTGTCCAGACATTGGTCTGTAGCTGATTCACACAAGCTGTTGGCACTGGGATGATTTCTTGGATCAGCTATGGTTGGCTGAATTCACAAGCATGTATTATATTCAGGGGGTGATTCCCCTTCCCCCAAACCCCAATGTGCAAAGGGTCATGGAATAATTATTTAATTAACTACATCTGCTAAGTGGATTGCCAATTTTAGAGCCTACCCACACTCTATTGTGTGAGGCAGCTCGGGGAATGGGTAGAAAGAAAGGGTGTATACCTATTGAAAATCAACTTCACTGGAATGCAGCCCACTGTTGCTGCTGTAGCCAGTGTCTTTTGCTTTGCAAAATATGTATTGCAAAAAAATTTTTACAATAAATAAATATATGTCTTTTCAATTCAAAGTTAATGTTTTATTTAACACTTATTCATAACTGGATGCATGAAATTGGATAAATATTTCATCCTCTCATTCTAATCTTGGTTAGTAGAAAATGTTCTCTGAACCAAAAAACATGGAGAAAAGCATCTAATGTTGGACTGACAGGAAATAGTTAATGACAGCAGTGAGTGGAAAATCATAAATCCTCTTCATCAACAGAACTGGATCACCCTAAAAATGTAGAGTAAAATGTTGACCACTGTTCTCTAATTGTTTTAATGATATGTCTTTTACTTAAATGTCATGCTTAATGACTTCTTTTATTATCACAGGTTTCCAATATTTAATGATCTAGTTATTAGTACGAAGCTTAATGCCCTTTTATTACAAAGCTGTAAGATTAAGCTCCGTGAAGCACAATTACCAACCCTTTGTGCAGTGGTAAGGATGATTAGATATTATTCACTGATGAACTTCAATTAAGAAGTGACACAGCAGTGAGTCACATATCATTGTTTAAAGTCACCTGATACAAAGTTAATGGATTGGAAAGGGCAGAAGTGTGGAAATTAGATATTTTAAAAAACATCTTTTACTTTTTAAAAAAGGATCATTGTTTATTTTCTTCAATGGGAAAGCGTGTGTTTCAGGGCAGCACGGTGGCTCAGTGAGGGGTAGCACGATGGCTCGGTGGTTAACACTGCTGCCTCACATCACCAGGGACCCAGGTTCGATTCCAGCCTTGGGCGACTGCCTGTACGGAGTTTGTGCATTCTCCCCGTGTCTATGTGGGTTTTCTCCCACAATCCAAAGATGTGCAGGTCAGGTGAATTAGCCATGCTAAATTGCCCATAGTGTTAGGTGCATCATTCAGAGGGGAATGGATCTGGGTGGGTTAGTCTTCAGAGGGTCAGTATGGACTTGTTGGGCCGAAGGGCCTGTTTCCACACTGTAAGGAATCTAACCAAAACATTTAATCTGCAAATTCATCTCTCCTACCTGGGCAGAACTATCTCTGAAGGGAAGATTGTAGAAGTAAAAGATGCAGATCAAGACAAAATCTCCATGGATGTTTATATTTCTTCTTTTTCTTCCCTTTATCAAAATCTCATGACTACCCAAACACCAACACCACATATCCCACCCACCTCAAAGCATGACTTCATGCTGAGATTTGGTTTGGACAGACTAATATCAGACTAATATTAGTCAACTCACGCACACTTCCACTAATTTGAAACTGAAATCTTGATTGAATCTTGATTGCTAATTAAATGTCACTCCAGAGAAGTGTCCTCCTAGATGTTGTGTTCCTATCTGTGGAGTATGACTTGAGCCCATAACTTTCTAATTCGACTTTATTTAATGGCACCAGCGCATGTGCCACTTTAGATTGTATGCACGCAGATTTTATTTGGGGGGTGGGGGGGATGCAGTGGTAGAGGAAGGCTAAAAAATACCCCATCCTCTGTCCTCATCACTGAAGCCCAGTTCAAAGTCATGCACGCTCCACTGCACATGTGCAGGGATACATTTGCACAGGATGATTTGGAGGTGCCGGTGTTGGACAGAGGTGGAAAAGTTAAAAATCACAAACTACCAGTTTATAGTGCAACAGGTTTATTTGGAAGCACCAGCTTTCAAGGTGCTGCCTCTTCATCAGGTGGTTGTCAATATTTAACCTTAAATTATTGATAAATTATCTGGTCATTGAGGTTAGTGGGAGTTTGTTTTGTGCAATTTGTCATGATGCTTACATTATAAAAGTGACTCCATTTCAAAAGTATTCCATTGATTGCCATGCAATTTACCATGTCCTGATGCTCTGATGTCATGTATATCCATATACAATACTTGCTTTAGCTGACATCAAAACGCTTACATTCTTAACAGCAGTAATTATTGTATAATGACTTTGAGCAACAATCCTGAAGTTCATTTTGCTCTTTCAGTACACAATTGTGCTGAGCCCAGCAATCCCAGTAAGTGCGGCCTCTGACTTGTGATCAACTAATGGTGCATGTATTGGCAAGCAAACGTGGAACTCCCTTGATTTCTTTGACACAATTCCATCAAGACAAAATACACATTAAGAATACTTATCTGAGTTTATCCAAATTATCTGTTTTGGCTACTTGGTCTGGATATTTCTAATCAAACTATTCTAATCAACTTCTGGAGCAGATGAGTCTTAGATTTGTGCCTCCTGGCTTAGAGGTAGGGGCACTATCACTGCACCCTAAGACCCTGGCTACTTGTTTTATAAAATGCCTTATGTTGTGCTTGCTAATCTCTATCCTGGTTACCCACTGAGATTTATTATTTTAGATTAGATTATCTACAGTGTGGAAACAGGTCCTTCGGCCTAACAAGTCCATACCAACCCTCTGAAGAGTAACCCACCCAGACCCACTTCCCTCTGATTAATGCACCTAACGCTATGGGCAATTTAACATGGCCAATTCACCTAACCTGCACATCTTTGGACTGTCAGAGGAAACCGGAGCACCCGAAGGAAACCCACACAGACACGGGGAGAATGTACAAACTCCACACAGACAGTCGCCCGAGGCTGGAATCGAACCTGGGATCCTGGTACTGTGAGGCAGCAGTGCTAACCACTGAGCCACCGTGTTGCCCCAAATTCGATAAATGCCATACATGAAAAACCCAGTAGCTGTTAGCTCTCACAGAATCATAGAACTCCATACAGTGTGGAAACAGGCCTTTTGGCCCATCGAGACCACACCAAACCTTTAAAGAGCATCCCACCTGGATCCAAACCCTACCCTTTCCCTGTAACCTTGCATTTCTCATGCCAAATCCACATAGCCAGCACATCCCTGGATACGACAGACAATTTAGCATGGCCAATCCATCTAACTTGTGCATCTTTGGATAGTGGGAGGAAACCAAAGCACCCAGAGGAAACTCACAGGGAGAATGTGCAAGCTCCACACTATCCATTGCCCGAGATTGGAACCAAACCTGGGACCCTGGTGCTGTGAGGCAGCAGTGCTTAACACCAAACCACCGTGTCACTTCTCAATTAAAGCTGACATCAAATTCTCATGTCTCATGCTGTGGCTGCTCTTTTTACATACTGTTGTTTTGAACTATATTTTTTCAGAGGTTTGGAGGATCTATTCAACAAGCCCCTTCAATAATTTTTATTTTTGCATGACTAGACACAAGAGTCACTTAGCTGGGATACGGGGAAATGGTGTGACTTGTGCTCGGCCTACTCTAAGGTTTTGAGTTGCTGTGCAGTCACATGGCTTAGAGAAAGTATTAGCTGCAACTTCTTTCACTTGTAAATCTTTTCCAGCCTTTCAAATTGATGTTCATTTTCCAAACCCCTCAGCCAAATAAATGATTAGTTGGGTGGCAGTGCACGTCTCAGATTTATAATTGAATTGGCAACGTTGCTAAGTTCCAAGAGCAGACGAGCACTGGAATATCCTACTGGATGGGGCAGCCAGTGGCAAGGGTGTCATGCCAAGTAGGTATTGTCCTGTTCCCTGGAGATAGTCCTGCCCCATTCGCTATCTCTCCTCTCCACCAAAAATTGAATTGGCAAGGAATGGGTTAGATTAACTGAGCAGCTACTCCAGACTTCTTGGGAAATGGCCACCAGCTCCAGCTACCAGAACAAAAGTCTAGTCAAATAAATTGGACACAAGAAGCAACACATCATTTAAACAAGTACAACATGTTTGCCATTCCCTTCCAGCTGTTGACAACAGAAGCAAAACATGCCTTGAGTGAATAGGGGTCAGTGCAAACATCTGGCATGCTTCTCGCAATGAAGGATAAAATAATGCTCTTTAAGAGCAATGCAGCTCTCTGTGTTTTCCTTAAGTGTCAGAATCCTCATTAACTAGATTGTTATTTTTCTTTTATTATTCTTTTTACAAAAAGAATCAAATTCCTCATCCAATCCTTTTGATTCACATTCAAACACTTGTCTGAAACTCATTGCCTAACAATACCAAGCAGTTACACACAATTTTCCCTTCAGTTTGGAAAAGCATTATATTGCAAAATCAGCCCTAAAGCACATTTAATAGTGTGTTAAATCCATTTAGAATGAATTAACACATTTTATTTGTGATACTGCACTGCGCAAGGACCAGCAAGACAAGCTGAATGTATGCACCAAGTTTGGAGTCTGCATCTTCCTCAGTTTACAGTTGTTTTGAGTGGGAAAGTAGGGAAATTCGTCAATGTTGCAGAGTAGGGAGGTTAGGTTAGAGGTCATTCTAAAGATTTTAGGGATAATATCCCTGGACTAGTAATCCAGAATTCCAGACGAACATTCTGGGGCCATGGGTTTCAACACCACCACAGCAGACAGGGAAAGTTGAATTCAGTTTTAAAAATGGAGAAGTAAAAGTCAGCCTGGTGACAACTATGAACATTTGCTGATTGTCATACATTAAAAAAAATCTGTTTCACTGATCCTCGAAATCTGCCATCTATGTGTGATTCTAAATGTGGTTGACACTTACCTGCCCTTTGCCCAATTAGGGATGAACGTTATATGCTATTCTGACCAGCAATGCCAACATTTTATGAATAAATGAAAAAACAATTGCAATGAGGAAATAAGAACCTCACACATGGATATAGATAGGTTAGGAGAGTGGGCCAAAATGTGGCAGATGGAGATTAACATGAATGAGTGTGAGGTCATGCATTTGGGTCAAAAGAATGGGGAGAGATTCTGGAGTGCAGAGGGATCTAGATGTACATATTCATGAGTCGCAGAAAACTAGCATGCAGGTACAGTAGGTAATAAAGAAAGAAAAGGGAATGTTGGCTTTTGTAGCTAAAGGAATAGAATATAAAGATAAGGAAGTATTGTTGCAAATCAACGAGGTATTGGTGAGACCACACCTGGAGTACTCTGCATAGTTTTGGTCCCCTTATTTGAGGAAGGATGTAGTGGCATAGGAGGCAGTTTAAAGGAGGTTCACCACGTTGATCTCAGAGATGAAGGGTTTGTTGTACAAAGAGAGATTGAACAGTTTAGGCTTATACTCTCTGGAATTTAGAAAATGAGGGGAGATCAAATTGTGGTATTCAAGATGATAAAAAGTATGGATAAAATAGACAGAGTGGATGCTTCCCCTTGTGGGGCATTCTAGGATGAGAAGTCATAGTCTTAGGATAAGGGGTAGAAGAATTGACTACTTCTTCCAAAAGGTTGTAAGTCTGTAGAATTCGTTACCCCAAAGTGTGGTGGATGCTTGGACAGTGAGTAAATTTGAGGAGGAGCTAGACAGATTTTTAATTGGTAATGGGTTAAAGGGATATGGAAAGAAGACAGGAAAATGGGGGTGACGAGTGTATCAACCATGATCGAATGGCGGAGCAGATTCGATGGGCTGGATGACCTAATTCTGCTCCTATATCTTATGTACTTATGAACAACTGAATTTTCCCAGTGTGTTCATAATCCTAACATCTGCTATGATTCTAGGATTGGAATCTGGAAGTGGTGACATCAATCACCACCTTCCCTGAGGCAGACAAATGAGAAAGCAGCCTCTGAGAGGGCAGATTCAGGAGCAGGTGACCCAAAAGGAGGGAACACAGTGATGTCAGGCCTGCAGCTCCATTAAGACAGGGCTAATCTACTCCCCATTGTTAAAATGCTTTAAAAACATGCATGGCCAAGGCTTTTGGAGGGGTCTGGCTGTGTTGGGGTTTAGTGAGGAGAACTATTTCATGGTCTTTCTGAGACTGTCTCTAGTAAAATGGCTGAACTCAGGTAACTGACATAACCACTATTAGAAAGATTCCGCCAACACCATCCATGTTTCCTCAATTGGTTCAGTAATGGTTCATTAATTGGTTACCTGCCAATGGTAAACCAGCCATTATTGTTGTATTGGCCCAGCTCCTAGCAAGATTATTCAGAGGTGGAGATGTGTTGGGTAACTGATTCAACTTTAAAACTTTCTTTCATGACCTGACTCCTAACGCCATCTTCGAAAATTCAATCCAATAGGTTTTATCACAAGACTACTGCATCCAGCTTATAAAGGTTAGCTACCTTTAGCAGAATATCTTTGCTGGTGGATGTGGCAGCTGCTGAGTTCACTAATTCAATTTGCTGGGACTGGGGATAAAGTCAATCTGAAGGTAGTGGAGGATTCATAGGATGAAAACTGAACATGGGAGGAACTATAATTTCATCAATAAATAAAACAATTCAACCAAATTTTACTGATAACTTACAACAATATTAAGATTCCCCTTATAACTTTTCTGGGTGTGTATATGAATAGAAAGGGTTTTGAGGGATATGGGCCAAATACTGGCAAATGGGACTAGATTAATCTGGCTGGTGTGGCCGAATTGGACCGAAGGGTTTGTTTCAGTGCTGCGCATCTCTATGACTCTATGACTCACTCAATAAATAGTCGGGATCTGGAATTCAGTGTCTGGAAGTGTCATGGAGACAGGTTCAATTGGGTCATTCAAGAGAGCATTGGATGATATTTTAAAAAGGAACAAAGTTCATTTGGTAAAATGGCAGAAGATTAGCACGATGCTAAAAAGCTCAGACAGCCAGGCTGGGCCAGGCACAGTGGGCAAATGGCCTCCTACTACACCATAAGTATAGGAGGAGGTTTGTCTTGATGCAAATATACATTGTCTTGGTGAGACCACACTTGGAATATTATTTGCACTTTTGATTGAAGATCTAAGTGGCTATGAAGAGTTGAGCTATCTCTGAAGTAAATCATAGAATCCATACAGTGTGGAAGCAGGCCATTTGGCCCAACATGTCCACTCTGAAGAGTATCTCACCCAGACCCATTCCCCTACCTATTACTCTACATTTCCCTAATGCATCTGGCTGAATGCATCCATGAACACTATGAGCAATTTAGGACGGCCAATTCACCTAACCTGCACATCTTTAAAATGTGGGAGGAAACTGGAGCACCTGGAGGAAACCCATGCAGACACGGGGAGAATGTGCAAACTCCACACAGTCAGTCACCCGAGGCTGGAATCAAATCCGGGTCCCTGACGCTGTGAGGCAGCAGTGCTAACTACAGAACCAGTAAAGCCAGGAATATGAATGTTTATTTTATAAGAGATTAAGAACTTAAAGAAAAATGTTTGTTTTTAGAAGTGATTGATTATTCAAAGGGATTTAAGTATTATCAATTAGCTTTTTTTCTTTGAATACAATAAATGCTAAGAATTTAATTTCATTATTTTTCACTATGGATAATGAGGGCTACCAAGACTGGGTACTGAATGGGTTAGCACGAAGGGTATGGGGTAAAGGTGTTTGATGAAGGGGCATGGAAGATGAGAGGCCACAGGAATGATCAAAAAGTTATAAGTTGTCACTGATGATATAATAGGCAATGGGGAATGATTGAGGTTCATGAATTGGCATGAATGGGCGTGGATGAGGGTCTGGAGGGCAGCTTTATTGGATTTTTAGTTATAACTGCAATGAAGTGCAGAAGCTCTAAGTTTGGCCTTTTAAACAGCTTGCTTGGCATGTGCCAAACTTTGTGGTTGCCTCAGTATTGTTTTGAGGGGAAGGTATAAACACTTTTGGACAAAAATCAGAAGAGACGGGACACTTTCGCCCACATTAGGCTTACAAAATTATGACGATTATTGACCAACTGTACAAATAAACACAGCAACCAATTTACAGCAATGTTCCACAAGCAATAATATGATAATGACCAGATAATTTGTCGTATATTAGCCCGGATTATGTGTTCAGTTCTTTGGAATGTGTCTTGAACCCGCAGTTTTCTGGCTCATGGGCGAGAATAAACCACTGAGCCAAGACTGAAGAATGATCTCACATTTATACTGAGCCTTACCACAAGCCAGAGCCATAATGTGTCTCACAACCAATTAATCATTTCTGATTAATTCTAATCATTGCTGTTATGCAGGTAGAAAAGAAATGGATAAATCATGAAAGCAAATAAGCTGAAATTTAACTGGAACATTCCTACTGAAAGACTTGGAGCCACATTATTTTCCCACACGTGACTGGTCTAATAATTAGTGTGCAAAATGGCTGAAAAATTGATGGAATAGACTGAAACACTTGAAAGCAATTTTCTTAGGAAGTTTGGTCCAGGCTGCAGAGCCATAGTTTCAGCATTCTGCTGTCACTTTCCCATTTGTCATCTCTGACAAGGAATTAACCATCTCTTGTATAACATTCAATAAACATATCGTGAACAACAGCTGGAGGGATCAAAAATATCATAACAAAGTTCATGTTGCCTCTATTTTTCAATCATGGAATTCCTTAAGCTCAGCAGATAGTATCAAAAGTGTGTACTGATAAGTACAGGCTGACAATGTCAGTTACAGAATATAGATGTTAAATTCCGTGCAAGCTTTCTGGGTTCAAGTATCACCTGGTCCAAAAGTAGCATATCTGAACAGATTGATTAGAAATGTTATTAGAGTAGTCTGACAGACTGGCTTGTGAGCCTGATAAGATTTTGGACCTATACATAAATTGGTCAGGTTTGGTGGTGGTAATGATGATGGAACAGTCACAATCATCATTACAGCAGTCATGATTTGGAGATGTCGGTGTTGGAGTGGGGTGTACAAAGTTAAAAATCAGACAACACCAGGTTATAGTCCAACAGGTTTAATTGGAAGCACACTAGCTTTAGGAGCGTCGCTCCTTCATCAGGTGACTATCATCTGATGAAGGAGCAACGCTCCGAAAGCTAGTGTGCTTCCAATTAAACCTGTTGGACTATAACCTGTTGGACAATAACATCATTACAGCACAAACTCTCATTAACTTCCAGAGTGTGCACATGGACACAAAAGCATGGAAATCCTGAAGGTGCACTGGATGATTCTGCATTTTAGCCCATGGTATGCAGCACTGTTTAGCGGAACTGAAGGGGTGTCTCATAGAAAGCTATAAAATTTCAACACGGCTCGACAAGCTAAACAGAGGAAGCATGTTCCTTTTGACCAGGAAGTCCAGAACCAGGGGTTCACAATCTAAAAGATAAGGGGCTGGCTATTTAGGACTGAGATGAGGAGAAATTTCTTCACCTAGTCCATGGTGAGCTTGTGGAATTCTTTGCCACAGAAAGCAGTTGATGTCAAAACTTTGGATGTTTTCAAGGAGTTGAATATATGTCTTCGGGCTAAAGGGATCAAAAATTTGGGGAAAAAGTGGGAGTTGAATACTGTGCTGGTGGATCAGCAATAATGAATGGCAGAGCAGGCACGAAGGGCTGAAGGGCCTATTCCTGCTGCTATTTTCTATGACTCCGCATTTCTATCCACATTTTGACATTGAACTGAATTCAGAAACTGTGGTTCTGATGTGTAATTGGGCCACTTAATCACTTCTTATGAACATTCTTCGCCAGAAACGTTTCAGGTCAGTGTGAGGGCATGTAAAGGAAATTGTGAAGGTGAATAAGAAATAGTATTGGAAAAGATCTGGAAGGAGGACTTCTTGGTAGAATAGCACTTTCAAATGGCTGTGAGATATGAGATTATTCAATTCTCCTGAAAACCACCTGACTTCTTATAATTTTTTTGGTTCTCATGCACATGTCAGTGTAAAAATATCTCTTTCATTTTCTTTTAAACAGGTCCTGCACAAGTTGAAAGTATAAGCCTATATTAAATGATGCCTCTCCTTCTACTACGGCAGTTTCAGATTATGTTAAGACAGGATACAGAAGTTGGAGGAGGCGCAGTAGTCAGAGTGGGTTGTTTTTCCCTCACTCTCCTTTGTTTTTTGACAGACAACACTGTTCTGCCAAGATCTGTCAGGGCTCACACCAGTCAGAAGAGAGAGTGTAGCTTGAGGTAAACTGCACAAGAGGAGAGCAACAAGAGACAGGGAACAATAGTGGTAGGAGACCCAATAGTGACAGATGCAGCCAAGCGTTTCAGTGGGTGCAGACTTGACTCCAGGATGATGTGTTGCCTTCCCAGGGCCAGGATGTCACTAAACGTGGTGGGGGGTTGTATTGAAATAAGGAAAGGCAAGCATCATGGTTCACACTGGGACTAACACCATAGGTAGAAGGGGAGATGAGATTCTGCAAAAAGAGTTTAGGAAGCTGGGTAGCAGATTGAGAAGCACAATTTTAAATGCTGTAATCTCTGGATTACACCCCTCCCTATGCCATCCGCGAGTGAGTTTAGGAATAGGCAGATAGAACAGATGAACATCTGGCTGAAGAGTTGGAGCAAGAGGGAGAACATTAGATCACTGGATCGCTGTGACTGTTTCTAGGGAAGGTGGGACCTGTACAAATCCAACAGTTTGCACCCAAACCAGAACAGTTCCAAAATCCTTGTAGAGATGTTCACTATAATAGGCAGTTGGAGTTTAAACTAACTTGGCATGAGGATGGGATATTGTGTAGAGGTATATTAGGGGCTGATACATGGACAGGTAGAGAAGAAGAACAAAGTCAGTTTAGAAGGCAATGAAAATACAGTCCAATTAAAACTCAAGGGAGCTGGATGGCATTTATTTTAATGCAAGGAGTCTTACAAGGAAGCAGATGAGTTATTGAGTAACCAAAGGGATGTGATATTGGAGAGACATGGTTCAGAGAGGGATGGAACTGCCAGCTCACTAGTCTGGGGCATACAGTCTTTAGGAGTATAAAAGAGGAAGTGGTGTCACAGTTTTGAATATGGAGTGCATCACTTTAAGGAGGGATGTTATATTAGAAGCTTGCTCAAATGAGGCCATATGGATGGAAGTTACAAACAAAAAGGTTGCAATTGGTTTGCTGGGGTTGTATTATAGATGTCCAGACAGACAGTCAAGGAGAGCTCAAAAGACTGATATGTAGGTAAGTCTCAAAAGTGGAAAACCAGTAGGATAATAAATGTATCAGAATTCAACTTTCCCAATATTAACAAGATAGGCAAAATGTGAAAGGATTAGAGAGGCCAGAATTCTTAAAATGTGTCCAGAAGAGCTTTTTGAGCCAATAAATAGAAAGCTCAACGAGGGGCAGTGCTGAAACTAATTTTAGCGAACAAGGTTGTGCAGGTGTTATATGTGGTGGTGGAGGAGCAATCCAGTGATAGTGTCAAAGGTCAGTAAAATTTAAGATAATTATGGGTATGGGCAAAGATAGACCAGATGGTCAATTTTTTTTTATAAGACAGGTTCTGGCCGAAGTGAACTTAAAGCATCAACTTTCAGGAAAGTCTGTATCAGATAGCGGGAGACATTCAAACGGATAATAGTGAGATTACAGGACCTCCACATTGCTGTGAAGGTGCAAGGAGAGAGCAATATGGCCAGAGAACTCTGAACGTCAAGGTTCAATACAGGAATAGATAAGGAAACAAAAGGGAGTTTGTGGTAGATACTGAAGGCTCAAAACAGAGAATGGCATAAGACTATAAGATATAGAGAAATTCTCTGGGGGACTTTTACATGACATTTTCAACTGGATTATCATATTCACTAAGCTGGTAGTTATAACTGAGGAGGGAAGTGAGCACTGTCATATTGCCAATAACCACCATGTATGTGCTGCTAAATATGGGTCAGTATGGTGGCTCAGTGGTTAGCACTGCCATCTCACAGTACCAGGGACTTGGGTTCAATCCTCACCTTGGGTGATTGCTTGCGTGAAGTTTGTACATCCTCCCTGCATCTGTGTGGGTTTCCTCCCACAATCCAAAGATGTGCAGGTCAGGTGAATTGGCTATGCTAAAATGCCCATAGTGTTAAGTGCATTAGTCAGGGTAATATAGGGCAGGGGAATAGTTCCGGGTGGGTTACTCTTTGGAAGGTTAGTATGGACTCGTTGGGCCAAATGTACTGCAGGGAATCTTATCTAATAATATGTTTCTTTGCTCCAATGTTACCTCCACTTAATTCACCCTGAAGATACTGACTCTTGCTACTACAAAGGATTCCACAATTCATTATTTTTAAACTAATTATTACTGGAGAAATCAAACAAACAAAAACGATTACCAACAAGTCTAAACTTGCAGGCCATAAATTGGTTCTTTTGTTAGCACTTGCTTGGAAGAATAATTACCCAAACTAATATGGCATTGGATATTTTTCAGGTGTCATTGATCACAAAATATTAGTCTCGTTTGTGGGCCAGTAAAATAGTCTCAAGGTCCAATATTCCAAGCATCATTGTGTTGCACGTACCAATCTTTAAAACATAGAAATGTAAGCCAGTCCTGAAGTCTGAAATTTCCCCACATTGGCTTCTGACTGAATTCAGCAGTTTATGCATGCTTTGCCTGCCTATTGAGATCAGGTTAATTGCAAAACCATTTTAAATAATGCAGTCTTGATTTTAATTTCTCCCTTCCACTAACCCCCTCAATGAAAATGGTGGTACTGCTATTAAACTCATGAATCCAGCATCCCAGACTAATTCCCTAGGGACACAAGTTCAAATTACACCATGTTATTTGTAAAATTTAAGTTCAATTAGTAATACTGGAACACAAAGCTAGTTTTGGAAGTGATGATCATGATAGCTATCATTGAACTAGTTGAGTAGCAACTATCACCAATATCCTTTAGGGAAAGAAATCTTATTCTTACCTGGGCTGACCTATATGTGACTACAGATCCAAAGCAAAGTGCTGACTCCTAACTGCCTTCTGCATAGGAGTCACTCAGTTTGAGGCAAAATAGGACAGGCAAAAAATGACAGTGGCCTTGGCCCACATTCCATGAAATAATGAAGAAAATTCCTTGGAAAAAAGATGGAGGGACATCATTAAAATGCAATGTGTGTTTCAGTCACTCCTTTCCTTCCTGATTTTAGTCATTTGTAATTTTAAAATCAAATATTTCACCAAAAGTCACTAGTCATTGAATGGATACCTGAATTAAAATGATAGGCAGGTAATCTCTTGCTGAATTGTTAATATTCCAGGCACTTGTAGTCTTGCTGTAGCTTTCTAGAGGTTTCTGTCCTAACACCAAGCTAAGCCGCCACAGCAAAACCATTTTCTGGAACAAATCGACATGTCACAAGACAGATGGGATTACAATTTATTGGGACCTTGGACAATGGGTAATTATGAAAGAACATTCAATGTTATCTCACTCTTTCTGGTATTTTAGCAAATGCTCCCCAGTTGAAGGTAAACATGAAATACTGCTAAAATAACAATGCCTTATTCTTCATCCACTGTTTGACCAGCGCACAGTTTCAATATGCTGGTTGAGAAATTGATGTATGTGTATCAGGTCAGTACATGACTAGTTAACAGTTTAGTACAATGCATCAAAGGTCATGGCATTGGGAGTCTAAAACTTTGCCTTCCAGAATTTGGCAAGTGCATCCAGCAGAAGGAGTTTAAGGGCATTGGCAATTTCAGTTTTATTCCTATTACTTCCTACCTTAAGGTGGAGAACATAAATCTGCCAAACTTCCAAGTCTTGATCAAAGTTGGGTGAAGATGTGTTCAAACTGTGATGCTCACTATGGTCAAAATTCTTGCTGACACACACCATTAGGGCTGCCATATAATAATAACCACATTCACAGAATTACTCCAGTGCAGAAGGAGGCCAATTGTCCCAGTGACTAAACTCTGTCGAAACAGTGACAATGTGGCAATGGCCCTGAACTGGCATGGAAATATTTAAATCCCCAACTGGACTTTTGGCAAATATTTAAAAGTTCAACCAGGATTCCTAAACAGGATATCAGGTTTGTAAGTTTAATGCTAACATCTTCAGAAGAGAAGATGAAGACAAAATATGACAAAATAAACAAGTAATCAAAAAGGCAAAGACAAAGACAATCTGTAAAAAAAATAATATTAGCCCCATATTCCAAAACTGCAAGGCCAAGTATTTACTACTATCACTGTTGACAGCACTTAATACTGTAATACACATAGCCTTAGGAAGAGATCAGGTTTTACATCAGAATCAATGTGACTTCTTTGAAATGTGTAAGCCAGCCTGGGAATGGATCTACTCTAAGAGTACCCCCATCACATCAATGCCCCTTTACGACATGTCACTGATATGATAAAAATTGAGTACTTAACCAAAGACTCGCAGGTGCACAGAAAACAAAACTTTCCCTTCCTAAGTACTAACATCTCTCAGCCTCGATAAATACAAACATTGGTAAAAATAACTGAGCAGGAATTTGCCTCTGTACGGCAGTTAAAAAAAAATGTTGTTTCCCTCCAATGCAGTTGGGAATAGTCAGAAAAAAATGGCTGCTCTCAACACCTGCAGTGACAGAGTGATTGCAGCTTTCCTCCGTATTCAGTATGTAATGCTGCAAAATAATTAATGCACAAGCACAGCTTGACTAATCCCTTGTGTCGGATGCTGGCAGACATTGATTCACTGAAGGCCAAAAAACAAAACTAAGGGCTTCTTGTTTCTCTCAAATCGGGAAGTTTGTAACTTTGGCCAATGGTGTAAAACAGGCGGTATCAATTAATCGTGCATTATCCAACCTGCCTGACTTTGTTTACCATTGAAGCAAATGGAAATAATGATACGGCAGATTCATGTAATGGCAATCAATTTATTATTGTCCATTTCATGCAGTCTGTAAAAGATGACATTATCCATGTGTCCATACAAATCTATTGAGCTTCTCAGTCTCACCACCTGACAGATACATTAATACCAGTGCAAAACTAAAGCAGAAAAACTGAATTTGAGCTCTGTTTCTTACACTACAATTATCACCACAATATGAACATTGATCAAATATATAGAGGCTGTTAGTAATGCACTAAAGCACTGACCACCATCATGAAAATCCATAAATAGTTTACTTCACCCTTCTCCTTCAGTTTGCTCCATTTTTATACCTTTCATTTTGAATTACTAACAAATCTGTTCCCAACTTTGTGATCAGGGCAGAAATTGGAAAGTTGATGAACCTACACATCATTGTTATCTGCCTCATTATGTCTGTTCAGCCCTAAAACTTTGATTGTACCTTCAACTGTCCCACTAGCTCCATTTTTCTTCTTTCGACTTGCTCACTCACCTCAGCACATCATCTCGTCACTAAACCTAATTGGCTCATTCTACTACATCAAAGTTATACGTTCAAATATTGAATGCACATTAAAGATATGGTTGTCTCTAGCAGGGTTAATGTTTCTCATCAACTTCTAGTTGCCCTTGGGTTTCCTTCAAACTCTGAATTTTAAGCAGTGAAGGTATTCCAGGAAGTTGATCAGTGATGATGAGGAATTGCAATGTGCATCAAAGTCTGAACAGTATGTGACTTGGAGGAATGATAACGTTCCCAGACACCCTCTTTGTTTTCTAGCTGGAAGGAGGACTCATGATTTAGGAGATGGCACAGAAAAAGCCTTGATGAATGACTGCACTATATCCTGTGTCATATTTTGACTATAGTCTGTGCTGCGGTAGTTGACCTCAAACAATGTGTTGTGTGAACATTGCAGTTGGCCTGTATGTGTCTACAGGCAATGGAAAACAAATCAGCCAGGGCTCTCACTCCCAGTTGCCAATCGTCAATTCTTGTTGGAACATTGGGAAGAATTAGGCTTTTGTGCCAAATTTTGAATCATTTCAGCGTCTGTGCTCATGCTTGAAGAATAGGTGCTGCAACCTGTATAGCAGCCAGTGTTTGTGCCTCATGAAGGATTCAAAAGAACATGAAAAATAAATATCGGCTTCCATAACAAAATACGTCCTGCTGTCCAGTTGTTTCATTTGACGAGAAATGGAAACCCCTTCAGGTCAATTTCTCATGGTAACCGGAAAGGAAGGAGTGGGTTGGTGAGTGGAAATACACAGCAACTCACTGAATAACTATAGTGGCCGAAATAGATTAACTCCTAGTGGAACCTTACATGGGTTAGGCTGAAGACACTTCCCAAAGGAATCAAGTTAAATGAAGAAGGGAGGAAAGGGCAACAGCTAAAAGACTGAAGTTCAAATGCATTAACCACTCTCGAGAAAAGGCAGTTAATAGAACTTCAAACTGTCTGGCAGCAATAAGCAAATGTTTCCTTCCCTTCAGCTTTTCAGCTGCTGTAGGCTCACAGCAAACTGAAAATTGAGGCTGCACTCAGTTCAAACACTCCAAACAGAAAGGCCAGAAGTCCTAGAGGAATTTTCCACTCCAAAATGGATTTATTTTTGAGACTTGGACTTCCTGTCAGAAACCTGTTTAAAAAATAAAAATTATGCCAGTGTTTTCAAATAAAATTCTTTTAATTTTTTGTCTCCATTGATCCAAACTTGCTTACACTGGCTTCAGTTGAATTTGTAACTGCTTATATCCTGTTGCAACTGTTATCAAGAAGAGGATTTATTTTGCCTTCTGCACTTCAGTTGAGTCCAACTGCCAGGTATTCACATGGCTTCTGCACCCAGTTCCCACCAAAGCTCTTGACTATGTGTCCAACAATGGAAAGTTCACAGACACTGTCAGTCTTGAATGTGCAATATCATAGAATACAGTTGCATGTACTTTTTAATTCCAACCAAAAGTGCAAATTTTGCTGAATTTACTTTTGTAGTACCCAATCCTTCTCTTCTTCCTCTTAGACTGTCCTTGTTGCTAACGGTACCATAGCCAAGTTACATGCAATCATCAGATGGTTGTGTGTCACTGAGATAACAGAATGTGGATAAACGGAAGAGATAAATCAAGAAAAGCAAAAACTGCAGATGCCAGAGAACTGAAACAAATAATAACAGAAATTCCTGGAGAAGCACAGTAGGTCTGGCAACATCTGTGGAGATAAAACAGAGTTAATGTTTCAAGTTCAATGACCCTTCTTCAGAACAAGAAGCAGCTAAGAACATATTGGGATACATGTTGATGTCAGGATGTGGGGAATAAGGACTGAGCAGATAGAGAAAGCCAGAGCACAGACAAAGAGATTGTTGATACAAAGCCAGGGATGAAGTGAAGCTAGATCAGTGATAATGGGGATTAGGAGTAGTTGAAAATGGATTGGCTTGTTTCACAAATATATGAATTCTCTGTAGACCCCACCACCCCCACCCCAACCCCCCCCCCCTCCCCCCTCCCCCCACCTCCCTCCCAATAGCAGCAGAGAGATGGAAGAACAGATTAGACAGCAGATCTTGGAATGGTGCAGATATAACAGAGTTGTTGTTATGGTGACTTCAACTTCTCCAATATTGATTGGAACCATAGTGCAGATGGTTTGGATGGAGCCGATTTTGTCAGGTGTCCCTAGGAAGGATTCCTGACTCAATATGTAGATACACTGACTGCGGGGGGAGGGGAGGAGAGGGGAGGGGAGAGGCCATATTGGATTTGGTGCAAGGTAATGAGCCAGGCCAGGTGTCAGATCTCAGTGGGAGAGCATTTCAATGACAATGACCACAACTGCCTTTACCATAGCCACGGAGAGGAATAAGAACAGACAGTATGGGAAGGTGTTTAATTGGGGGAGGGGAAATTATACTGCTATTAGACAGGAGCTCTGTATAAATTGGAAACAATTGTCCTACTGGAAATACACAACAGAAGTGTGGAAGCTAGTTACGGAGCACTTGTTGCGAGTGTTGGATAACTTTATCCCACTGAGACAGACAAGCAATGGTAAGGTGAAGGAGCCTTGGATGACAAAAGAAGAGGAGCTTCTCGTCAAGAGGAAGAAGTAAACTTAAGGTTGAGGAAGCAAGGCTCTGGCACAGCTTTAAAGGATTACAGGGTAGCTAGGAAAGAACTCAAAAATGGACTGAGAAGATCTAGGAGGGTGCACGAGAAAGCCTTGGTGGGAATGATTAGGGAAACCCCATAGGTGTTCTACACGGACATGAGGAAGAAGAGAATGATCAGAGAGACGGTAGGGCCAATCAGGGATACTGGAGGGAACTTGTACGTGAAGTCTGAAGAGGTAGGGGAGGCCCTAAATGAGTTTCTTTTGCTTCAATATTCACTGAAGAGAGGGACCTTGTTGATAGTGAGAACCCATGGACCAGGTTAACAAGCTTGAAAAGATTGATATTAAGAAAGTGGATGTGCTGGAAATTCTGGGAAGCATCAAGATAGATAAGTCCCCAGAGCCAGACCAGATATATCTAAGGTTACTATGTGAAGTGAGGAATGAGTGTGCTGCATTCTGGCGATGACCTTTGATTTCTCACTCTCCACGAGGAGTAGTACTTGATAATTGGAGGGAGGTGACTGTTGTTCCCCTGTTCAAGAAAGGGAATCGGGAAATCTCTGGGAATTACAGACCAGTCAGTGTTATGTCTGTGGTAAGCAAGTTACCTGAAAGGATTCAGAGATGGGATTTATGACTATTTGGAAAAACAATTTGATTAAAAGATACCATGACTTTGAGGAGGGCAGGTCTTGCCTCAAGCCTTATTGAGTTCTTTGAGGACGTGATGAGACAGGTTGATGAAGGTCAAGCAGTGGATGTGGTGTATATGGATTACAGAAAGGCATTTGATAGAGTTCTCCATGGTCGGCTCATTCAGAAAGTTAGGAAGTATGGGATACAGGGAAATTTGGCTGTCAGGATACAGAACTGGCTGGCCGAGAGTTCCGCCTGGAGGTCGGTGACCAGTGGTGTCCTGCACGGATCTGTTCTTCGGCCTCTGCTGTTTGTAGTTTTGTACAAATGACTTGGATGAAGTGGAACGGTGGGTAAGTAAGTTTGCCGATGACAGTGGTGGGTGGTAGTGTGGATAGTGTTGAGGGCTGTTGCAGGCTACAACAAGACATTGACAGGATGCAGAGCTGGGATAAGAAGTGGCAGATGGAGTTCAACCTGGATAAACGCAATTCAGTTTGGAAGGTCTAATTTGAATGTTGCATACAGGGGTCTTGGCAGTGTGGAGGAACAGCGGGACCATAGGGTCCACATACATAGATCCCTCAAAGTTGCCACCTAAGTTGATAAGGTTGTTAAGAAGGAGTATGGTGTTTGGCTTTCATTAACGGGGGATTGAGTCTAAGAGCCACGAGGTTTTGCTGCAGCTTTATAAAACTCTGGTTAGATCACACTTGGAATATTGTGTCCAGTTCTGGTCGCATCATTAAAAGAAATATGTAGATGGTTTAGAGAGGGTACAGAGAAGATTTACCAGGATTGGAGGGCATGTCTTATGAAGAGGGGTTGACTGAGCTTGGGCTTTTCACACTGGAGAGAAGGAAGGAAAGTGACTTGATAGAGGTGTACAAGGTAATGAGAGACATAGATAGAGTAAATAGCCTGTGCAGAAATGGCTGTCACGAGGGGTCATAATTTTAAGGTGATTGGAGGAAGGTATAGGGGAGATGTCAGAGGTAGGTTCTTTACACAGAGAATAGTGAGTGCATGGAATGCACTGGCAGCGATGGTAGTAGAGTCAGAGACATTAGGGACATTTGAGCGACTGCTGGACAAGCTCATGGTTGGCAGTAAATTGAGGCCTGTGTAAGTTAGGTTGTACTTAGATTAAGATAAAGGCTCAGCACAACATTGTGAGCCGAAGGGCCCATACTGTGCTGTATTCTATCATGAAATTGAGTGAAGAAAGCGTAGATTAGAAAGGATGAGTGGATACTATTTTTAATGATTCTAAGGCATCACTAGCAAGCCGGCTGTCATTTGGTTCAGAGACTCATAGAATCCCTATACTATGGAACCAGGCCATTGGCCCATCAAGTTTATACCAACCCTCCAAAGAGCCAATCCCATTGTGTACCCCTACTTTTCCCATGGCTAATCCAACTAGCCTGCACATCTTTGGACTGTAGGAGGAAACCTACACAGACGCAGGGAGAATGTGCAAACTTCACTCAGCCACCCAAACTAGAATCGATCCCAGGTTATGGCACTGTGAGGTATCAGTGCTAACCACTAAGCCACGATACTGTCCCAGGTTACTTAACATAAATCAGAGGGCAGTTAAAAAACAACATTGATATCAGACTAAAGTTATGTAGAAGCTAGTCTAGGTAAGTTCAAGGCTTTATTCTCAAATGGTTATAGATGAACCAGTTGAGCTTTTGACAACACCAATATTTTCATAATCACTTTGCTAACATCATACTTTAATTCTCAGATTTAAACCAAGTTAAAACCATCAAACTGGCACGGTGGTCCCTGACTGGGTAAATGAGATGGGTTTTGAGGAAGTTTGTTTTAAGACTGTGGGGAAATAGTGAAGTTTTAAAAGGAATCTCCAATGAGTAGGTGAAAGGAAACAGCTGTTGTGTCATGGGGCTGGGATCTGTGAGAAGGCAGATGGGAAGAATGGATGCCCAGAAAGTCAGTGTCCGAAAAGGATCAAGATATTAATTAAAGATTAATTGTCTTTGAGCACAAATGAAAAATGAAGAATGTCAGGTGGCAGTACTCATATCTGAGTTCCACAATCAAGCTCTATTCCACTGTTTGAACATGAAAGTCAGGACTGACATTCTAATAAAGTATTGAGGGTGTGCTACATTGTTGGAGACACTGTATTTCAGAGGTGATAATAAATTGGAGCTCTGTTTGTCTGTGTGGGTGGATGCAAAAGGTCTGTGTAAACAGCCCTGTGTGGCTACTTAGCTATATACAGATTCTATCTGTGAATACACCTATTGTCAAGGATATATTGTGTTTCCTACTTTACGAACTGGGTTGGATCCAACTTAACCACAGATATTGGACTGGAGGCAATTGCAGGGTTATTCAGAATATAACCATATAGCGGCTTATAGAGAAGGACAATATTTCTATTTGAATCTGGTATTAGTACATTCCTGTGGCCATTTGTATTTATGTACACACCAGAATAAACTGTTTCCTTGACTTTCCTTGTGTTACACATTTCATTTTAGTCTATCTTATAAAGATATCACAAATCTGGGGACTTAAGGCAGAAATTCAGGGAGCTGGGTTGGAAACTTAAAGCTAGAACAAACAGTTGTTATCTCTGGTTTGTTACCCGGGCCATGTGCTAGCGAAGCTTGGAATAGGGAGAGAGAGCAGTTGAACACATGGTGACAAGGATGGTGCAGGAGGGAGGGATTCAGATACCTGGATAATTGGGGCTCTTTTAGGGGAAGGTGGGATGTTTGATGAGGACTTGTCTACTGATCTCATATGGGCTGAGGTTAGAAACAGGAAAGGAGAAGTCACCCTGTTGGAAGTTTTCTATTGGCCTCCGAATAGTTCCAGTAATGTAGAGGAAAGGATAGCAAAGATGATTCTGGATAGGAGCGAGTGTAACAGGGTAGTTGTTACTTTCCAAATATTGACTGGAATCGCTATAGTTCGAGTACTTTAGATGTGTCAGTTTTTGTCCAGTGTGTGCTGGAGGGTTTCCTGACACAGTATGTAGCTAGGCCAACAAGCGGTGAGGCCACATTGGATTTGGTACTGGGTAATGAACCCAGCTAGGTGTTAGATTTGGAGGTAGGTGAGCACTTTGGTGATAGTTTGGTTACATTTATTTTAGCGATGGAAAGGGATAGGTATATACAGCAGGTCAAATGTTACAGATGGAGGAAAGGCAATTATGATGCGATTAGGCATGATTTAGGATGCATCGGATGGTGAAGGAAACTGCAGGGGTTGGGCACAATTAAAATGTGCAGCTTGTTTAAGGAACAGTTACTGCGCATCCTTGATAAGTATGTACCTGCCAGGCACGGAGGAAGTGGTTGAGCGAGGGAACTGTGGTTTACTAAAGAAGTTGAATCTCTTGTTAAGAGAAAGAATAAGGCTCATGTAAAGATGAGACGTGAAGGCTCAGTTAGAGTGCTTGAGAGTTGCAAGTTAGCCAGGCAGAACCTAAAGAGAGCACTAAGAAGAGCCTGGAAGGGACATAAGAAGTCTTTGGCAGATAGGATCAAGGAAAATCCTAAAGCTTTCTATAAGTATGCCAAGAATAAAAGAATGACTAGCGTAAGGTTAGGGCCAGTCAAGAACAGTAGTTGCAAGTTGCGCATTGAGTCCGAGGAGATAGGAGAGTCTATAAATGAATATTTTTCGTCAGTATTCACACAGAAAAAAGCTAATTTTGTCAAGGAGAATACGGAGATACAGTCTACTAGAATAGATGGAATTGACGTTAGCAAGGAGGCGGTTATAGCAAATTGGAAAGTGTGAAGATAGGTAAGTCTCCTGGGTCAGATGGAATTTATCCTAGGATTCTCTGGAAAGCGGGGAGGAGATTGCAGAGCCTTTAGCTTTGATCTTTATGTCATCATTGTCTAAAGGAGTAGTGCCAGAAGAGAGGACAATAGCAAGTGTTGTCCCCTTGTTCAAGAAGGGGAGTCGAGACAACCCTGGTAACTATAGACCAGTGAGCCTTACTTCAGTTGTCGGTAAAGTGTTGGAAAGGATTATAAGCTATTGGACTTATAATCATCTAGAAAGGAATAATTTGATTAGAGATCGTCAATGTGGTTTTGTGAATGTAGGTTGTGCCTCACAAACCTATTGAGTTCTTTGCCAATGTGACCAAACAAGTAGATGAGGGCAAAGTGGTTGACATGGTTTATATGGATTTCAGCAAGGTTCTTGATGAGGTTTCCCATGGTAGGCTATTGCAGAAAATACAGAGGCATAGAATTGAGGGTGATTTAGCGATTTGGATCAGTAATTGGCTCGCTGAAAGAAGACAAAGAGTGATGGTTGATGGGAAATTCTCAGTTACTAGTGGTTTACTGCAAGAATCTATTTTGGGGCCATTGCTATTTGTCATTTTTATAAATGACATAGATGAGAGTGTAGATGGATGGGTTAGTAAATTTGAGAATCACATTAAGATCAGTGGAGTTGTGGACAGTGCCAAAGGATGTGGCAGGTTACAGAAGGACATAGATAAGCTGCAGAGCTGGGCTGAGAGATGGCAGATGGAGTTTAATGTGGAAAAGTGTGACGTGATTCACTTTGGAAGGAATAACAGGAATGCAAGAGTACTGGGCTAATGGTAAGATTCTTGGTCGTATAGATGAGCAGAGAGATCTCGGTGTCCATGTACATAGATTCCTGAAAGTTGCTACCCAGGTTGATTGGGTTGTTAAGCAGGAGTATAGTGTATTAGCTTTTATTGGGAGAGGGATTGAGTTTTGGAGCCATGAGGTCATGCTGCACTTGTACAAAACTCTGGTGTGGCTGCATTTGGAGTATTCTTTACAGTTCTGGTCACCCATTGCAGAATGGGTAAACGTTGAAAAGGGTGCAGAGGAGATTTACCAGGATGTTGCTTAGTATGGAGGGAAGTTCTTACGAGGAAAGATGGAAGTGGATACTGCAGATGCTGGAGATTAGAGTCAAGGTTAGAGTGGTGCTAGAAAAGCACAGCAGGTCAGGCAGCATCAGAGGAGCAGGAAAACCCTCATTCCTGATGAAGAGCTTTTGCCCAAAACTCATTCCTGATGAAGGGCATTTGCCCAAAATGTCAATTTTCCAGCTCCTCGGATGCTGTCTGACCTGCTTTGCTTTTCCAGCACCACTCAAATCTTGACTCTTATGAGGAAAGGCTGAGGGACTTGAAGCAGTTTTCAAAAGAGAGTAGAAGTTTGAGAGGTGACTTAGAGACAAACAAGATGATCAGAGGATTAGATTGGGTGGACAGTGAGAGCCTTTTTCCTCAGATGATGATGGCTAGCATGAAGTGGCTTAGTTTTAAATTGAGGGGTGATAGATATAGGACAGCTGTCAGAGGGAGGTTCTTTACTCAGAGGAGTAAGAGCATGGAATACCCTGCCTGCAACAGTAGTAGACTCACCAACGTTAAGGGCATTAGATAAACAAATAGATGATAATGGAATAGTGTAGGTTAGATGGGCTTCAGATTGGTTTCACAGGTCAGTGCAACAGCAAGGGCTGAAGGGCCTGTACTGCACTACAATGTTCTACGTTCTGTGTTCTAATCTGCTGAATTTTCTGATTCTGGGCTGCGAGTCCAGCTGTTGCTTTAGCTCTGAATTCCAACTCTGCGTGACAGGATCTAGGCATGCCCACTTAGACTTTTGAAGGAGAGTGGCTTATTAGTGACAGGGGTTTAAGATTCATGATGCCGACAGGGCAATGAGAGGTCTTCTAGCATTTAATGATCTGCAGCCCTACTGTCTGAGCTCAGATATCCTGATCCAGGCCTAGGAGAAGGGAAAGGAGAGGTGAAAGCAAGTTTCTTCTACTTGTTTAGAAACCCATGACTGTTTGGCCACGATCCTGGAAAGGCAAGCATTCCCAATTTGGGTCCCTCTTGTGATTAATTATGCACTTCCCCCACATCTCCCCACACCCCTCATTCAGAGCCCATCACGTTAATCTTGTCTAAGACAAATGGATCACACTGACTGGATGATCTAGTCAACACACACTTGAACTTTAGTAGGCTCCTTAAACAAAAATAATTAGCTTCTCAATGCTTCATGGAGAGATGACAGCCTAATGGCATTGTCACTGAACTATGAATCTAGTGATCCTGGTAATGCATGGGGAGAGCCCAGATTCAATTCCCACTATGGCAGGTGGTAGAATTTTAATTCAATAAAAATTGTGAATTGAGATTTTTTTTAATTTAGCCTATTTTTCTAATGAACCTGTTCAGAGATGTTATTACACATCGCTGGAGGTGGTGTGAGTTAAACCCGGGTCTCCTGATTCAGGGGTAGGAACTCTATCTCTGCAACACACTAAGCCCAAAATGACAGCCATTCCTGAGGTATCCTTTGAAAGATTCTGCCTTGTTATATGCCACCAGATCCTTGGTTGGATCAACAGTGTTCCAGGGGAGTATAAACAAGGGATCTTTAAAGTCAGGCACACGCACCACTTGGACATGAACCCAGCATCCCCTGTTTACAAGGCAGACACTTTAACTAAATGAGCCACAGTGCCATCAGGAATTGTGATTCCAATGATAATGAATTCATTGTCAATTGTTGGAAAACTCATCTGGTTCATTAATGCCCTGTAGGCAAGGAAACTGCCATCTTTACCTGGTCTGGTCTACATGTGAGTCCAGACACACAGCAGTTAGGGATATGCAATAAATGCTGGTCTAGCCAGCAAAACCCTCATCCTGTGAATGAATAAAACAAAAAGCCATTTGGTCCTGATGTGCATTCATTCAAAATGGTATGGAGGTAGGATCATGGTGAGGAGTTGGTGCAGAGGCTAATGGTACAAGGTGCATATCGATCATTCCCACCCCAGTACCTGCCTTCCCCTTCCCATGTTAATCTTAGCTCCAACTCATTTAAATGTTTCCCTTTGGTTCCTGGAATTCTCATCTAAATTCTTTTCATGCAACTTGTCCTACTGGTTGACTAAATAAGTTCTCCACCTTCCCAATCAGGAGATCAAGCCCTGGCAGATTCCAGTTATTTGACAGTTAGAAAGGTGTCATAAACATAAAGATAAAGAGAATACAATGTATGTTAAGAGCAAGTGGCAGGCAATTAAAAAATCAACAAAAATGGATAATCCAAGTCAGAAATCCCTGTGGTGCATCTCTGCTAATGGACCCCTTCTGGGATCAAACAGCCTTTTATTTATAAGCTCCTGCTTTGATTCCCAAACTAATTTCTTTGACTTGCTCATTTACTGAACAGAGGAAGCAGGGGTTCTCCTGAATAAAATGAAACCGTTTATTAAAGGACTTGAATCCGAGTCATCACAGACAGAATTGCATTTCCACAACATTTCTCTGCCTTGCAACTGTTCTGACACAGTTGGAATGCTCTTTCAGACACGTAAATTTCTCCCTGGAAGCTTTTTCCTAGATATCTTTCTGCTATGTATTTCAATAATGTTAATCCTGAGAACAAAAATGAATGCCATTGTAAATGACAGTGAAATACAATAGTTATACCCGATCACACAAGGTGATTTGATTATTTCCACATTGCTCAAATTCTATATTGACCATTGTGTAACAGCCTTTACATCACCACCCATCCGCAATTCAAATAAATTCCTCATCAAGGATTAAAGAATCATCAACAAAACTAGGGAAAATGGCGCATTCCCATTCCGGACTACATTCTTGGCATCAGTTACTTATCAATCATTCAATGCTAATCTGTGTGCACAGAGGACATATGGGCATTGAGTACAATCAAAGAAAGTGGAAAAATGAGGAATTTTGGAATGTGATGCTTCAGTTAATGATGTCTTGGGAGGTCATTTTATATCAACTGTGAGTGATGACAAATAATTTATAATGAATTTGCAATTTATTAATTATAATACTCAGTACAATTCTACTGCAGAAACATTCATCACAGTGACATCAACAAGCTGCAAATGGAATTTAGCTCGTCTGGTGTGACTTTAGTCTCTGTGTGTAGCAGCTGTTCCTACAGAAAGCACCTGAGAGCCTGAGTGCTTGTATCCTTGGAGACCTAACTTGCTCTAAGTATAGTGTTGTCAGTAAATGGGAAAACTCCAGTGACCGTAAGGTTACAGCTGCCGGTGTTGCACCATACTCTGGAAATCCAGGGAAACTGTGAATGTAATAATATGTTAAGTGCTGGAGAAACTCAGCAGAACTGGCATCATCGGTGGAGAGAGAAAAAGTTAAAATTTCGATGCCGATGATTCTTCTTTGGAACAGGACATCCAATGTGCTTTTACTTAAGTTAATTCATGGGGTCTGATGCTGCTGGGCAAGACTTGCAATTGGTGTTCATCCCTCATTGTAAAGATGGCATTGACAGGCTAACTTCAACCGTTAAAGTCCACATGGTGTAGGTACCTCACAATTCTATTCAGGATGGATTTTGAACAGCAACGATAGATAAAGCAGGAATGGTTAGGATGATGAGTGGCTTGGAGAAGTATATGCAGGTGGTGTTATTCCCAGGATTCTGCTCTCCTTCCTGTTCTACATGGTGGAGGTCACAGGCTTGAATTGTGCTGACAAAGGAACCTTGATGAGTCTATAGCGCAGCTCACAGATGCTATGCTTTGCAGTCACTGTGGGTCTGTGTTGCAGAGAGTTAACAATTAAAATGGTGGACTGCACGCTAACCAATTAGACTGCTTTGCTCTGAATAGTATCAAGTTTCTCATGATTGCTTGGTGTTGCATTTATTCAGGAAACAATGTAATATTTCATTACAGTCCTGACTTGTGACTTGTAGGTGGTGGATAGAATTTGGGGATGCCATAGGTGAGTTATTCATTGCAGACGTTCCAGTCTCTGACCTGCTCTTGTAGCTGCAATATCTCTATGCCTGGGCTTATTACAGATTGAGGAGAAAGTGAGGTCTGCAGATGCTGGAGATCAGAGCTGGAAATGTGTTGCTGGAAAAGCGCAGCAGGTCAGGCAGCATCCAGGGAACAGGAGAATCGACGTTTCGGGCATAAGAAGAGTAATCCTGAAGAAGGGCTTATGCCCGAAACGTCGATTCTCCTGTTCCCTGGATGCTGTCTGACCTGCTGCGCTTTTCCAGCAACACATTTCCAGCTTATTACAGATTGATCAATGATGATTAACCAGGATGTTTTCCATTGAGAATTTAATGATGGTAATGCCATTGAAAGTCAGGATAGACTGTTAGATTCACTGTCAGTTTGATAGGAATGGCTATTACCTCTCATTTGTGAACACAAATTTTGCTTGCATCTACCAATGGCATAATGTAATATCAGTGAAGAGGTTAATATTCTGTGGATATGGGTTCTGAAATAATTGCACAGAGGTCAGTATCCCATCACCAAGTCACCCTTTATTTACTTGTGCACAGTACACTGGTCACGTCTAACCAGCTCAGAGTCACCTGAAGTGAGGAGATTCTGCCAGTTGTCTTAACCTCCTCAAAAATCCCAATATGGATTCCCCCTGTTTTCTAACAGCCAAATAAAACTGATAGTGTTCAGAATTAGAGGACATTTGGGTTCATAATATTCCTTAACCAACTCTACCCTGTCTTGGAAGGTTTTAGTGTCTGATACCTTTGGGAAAGTTAAGCCTCATATAATCAAAAATGCTGCAAGTACACAAGCAGTCAGAAGGATTACTCATTGTTTTTCATCTGCCCAATGTCATTTGCCTGAAAAAAAATTGTATTCTTTCCACATGGTGGGCCCAGTCTTTGACAGTAGGATCAAACAAGCTTCCTAAATAAAGACATGATGCCAGAAATGCTGACCCCAACTCCAAGATGACTGCTGTGAGTGAATGCTCTTCAGGCACATACTGTTTTCTCCTGTCATCACTGAAATAACTGCACAGAGACTGGTATCCTGCCACAGAGCCACCCTTTATTTACCTGTGCACAGTACACTGGCTGTAGCCAGCCAGCTCAGAGTCAGTCCCCCGAAGTGAGGAGATTCTAAATCCCCTGCTTATATTTTTTTCTTATTTTTTCTTTTCCTTCTTTTCTCTGATTTTTTTTTCTTTTTCTTACCCCCACACTGCCACCTATTTTTCCCCAGCACCCATGTCATGTGTGTGCAGGTGTAGGACCACAGTGAAGAACCACAGGTGTTAAAATCTTTATTTGTATTCCAGGAAGAAAGGAAACACCCGAGTGGCCAGTGACAAGCAGTGCCCTTCTCATCAAAGGGCAATGCTGCATGATCAAAAAAGTGAGGGGGAGGGCAAGGATTAAATCAAAATAGAGTTGGAGGGGAAAATAACACAAGGTGAACAAATCTTTATT
Source organism: Chiloscyllium plagiosum (assembly GCF_037043375.1). NCBI lineage: Eukaryota > Metazoa > Chordata > Chondrichthyes > Orectolobiformes > Hemiscylliidae > Chiloscyllium > Chiloscyllium plagiosum. Next base: position 119,308,632 of record NW_028270142.1, on the reverse strand, counting down.
TAATTTCCACCACCAGGAAGAAAGGAAACACCCGAGTGGCCAGTGACAAGCAGTGCCCTTCTCAATGGGCAATGCTGCGTGATCAAACAGTGGGGCAGGGACTAAATCAGAAATAGAGTTGGAGGGGGAAATAATGCACTCCAGCCCCTGCGGTGCCCACCTTTCCTTGAAAATCTCGAGGGTATTGGTGAACACCGCATGCTCCTTCTCCAGGGACACCTGGGCTGACATAACCACGGAAGAGGGGCAGGTAATAGACCCTAACGACCCTCTCCACTGCCTGTTGCCTAGATCTGTTTATGGCTAGTTTGGCCAGGGCCAGGAGCAGACCTACAAGGAGGTCCTCTGATCCCCTGTTTATATTGGTCACCCAGAGCTTCCTGATGATCCAGGCCAACCCCAAGCAAGGATCTCGTAGTGAGTAAGATCCACCTGGTTACAATCACTATAGGTTCAAATCCAATCATGGCAGATGGTGTAATTTGAATTCAATGAAATACGGATATAAAAGCTAGTCTAATGGTGACTGTTGCTAATTGTTGGAAAACACCCATCTGATAAATGCACTTTACTGCCATTACTCACTTTAGGGAAGGAAATCTGCCAACTTCATACAGTCTGGCCTACATGTGACTCCAGACCTACAGCAATGTGGGTGATTCTTAATTGACCTCTGAAATGGTTTAGCAAACCAAATGGTTGAATAAAATGACTGCAAACTCTTAAGACAGGGATTAAACCATTCAGGGCAGAAGTGGGTACTGCAGATGCTGGAGATTAAAGTCAAGATTAGAGAGGTGCTGGAAAAGCACAGCAGATCAGTCAGCATCCAAGGAGCAAGATGAAGGGCTTTTGGCCAAAATGTCAAAAGACACGGAAAAAGGTATTTTAAATAATTCGATCTTATCCGACAAGACGATAGGAAAAAATTAGACAGACAGTGATATTTTTCACTTATTTTCACATCAAACCCCCTGGAAATAAAAAAAAAAATGGGATTAATGAAGAGTACAGGAAACTGTGCCATTGCAGCACCAGGCATAGCTAACAATGGGCTGTCAACCTGCTGAAGCTGTATGAAAGGTTTATTTGTTCACTGAACAACATAAGAACATAGACGGAGCTGAGAAATCCCACTACCAACAGATCAGACCTAAGTTCTGCAATCCTGCCACAGCCAATAATGAATGGTGGTGGACAGTTAACGAGTCCCCTCAAGGATGAGGCTTCACGCTTATCCCTGTCCTAAATAATGGGAGAGCATAGCCTGTATTATTTTCATCCATTTTCAGTTAGAAATGCCAGGTTGATATCCATCTCAGCCTCCTCCAGGGTGGCTAGAGATACAGATGTCAGTCTTCAACCAGATGATTCATTCCGATATCAAAATCGCAGCTGAAGACTCTGGGAACAGCAAAGGCTCTGGGCCCTGACGATATGTGGCAATTGTAATGAAGATGTATGCTCCAGTCCTTGCTGCACCCCGTTCCAGTACAGCCACAACTGTGGGATCTACCCGGCAAAGCGACAAATGACCCTCACAGATCCTAAACGCAGAAAACAAGACATCCAACCCAGCCAGTTACCACGCTCTGAATTTACCCTGAATAAGAAGCAAAAAGTGATGAAAGGTGTCATCAAAACACTATGAAAGTGGCAATTGAATAACCTGCTCACTGAAACTGACTTTGGGTTCCACCAAGCCATTCTGCTCCTAACCTCAGCACGGCCTTGACTCAAGAATGGACAATAGTGCAGAATTCCAGAAGGGAGGACAGAGTGAATCCTCGATATCTAGGCCACATTTAACAATTTATGGCATCAAGGGGCCCTAACAATACTGGAATCAATGGGAGTCGGGGGGGGGGGGGGGGTACCCTGGTGGAGTCACGCCTGAAATAAAGGGAGATGGTCCTAGTAGTTGGAGGCCAGTTGTCTCAGCTGTAGAACATCTTTGCAAGTGTTCCTCGGTGTAGTGTCCTTGGCTGTTTCATCAATGACATTCCCTCTATTATAAGGTCAGGAGTAAGGATATTGCATCATGATTGCACAATGTGCAGCACTGTTCACAACTCATGTGCTGAGGCAGACTATATGCAAGTACAGAAAGACCTGACCAATATCCAGGCTTGGACTGACAAGAGGCAAGTAACATTCATGCATGCCAGGCAATGACCATCTCTAATTAGAATCAATTTAACAAGTGGTATTGACATTCAATGGCACTACCAACACTGAATTCCTGACTATTAACATCCGGCAGGTGGGGTTTTACCATTGAATAGAAACTGAACTGACCCTGCCATATAAGTATTGTTGCTACTAGAGCAGGCCAGAGGCTGGGAAATGTACAATGATAGCTTACTTCCTCATTCTTCAATAGTTGGCCGCTATCTCCAAGACATAAATCAGCAAAGCAATGGAATGGTCTCCACTTACCATACATGGATGGCAATGGTTCCAAAGGGCAGCACTTTCTCAAAGCAAAGAGGATGGGCAACACATATATGGAAACATCCACATCCCAGGAATGAATTTTTAAAAACACCTGGATTTGTGCAGCTCAAACAAATCTCATGAAGCTTGATGCTATCCAAAATAAAATAGCCCACTTGACTGACACCGAATCTACTAATTCCAATATTCATTCCTTTTACCAGTGGCAGGAGTGTGTACCATCTACAAGATGCACTTCAGTATCTACCTAGGCTCCTCCAAAAAAATTTTCAAAAACAGCAAAACTTGAGACCATTTGAACTCAGTGCTGATTTCCGAGGAGTCTGCTGAGTTCAGGTCTCCTGCCTACATGAGAACACTCTGGCCCCTTCACGTGGGAAAGGTTGGGGGAAGGGAGGTTTCTGAGTCAGCACGACTCTGAAAATCTGATCTTTGTGCCGGTTTCCAACCTAATTCACAAGAATATCCCCTAATGTGTCACAGTAATCCTGTGCATCTATACTGTGAGCTGGGTACAATTACTGTCCTTCTGTAATTGTGGATAAGTTCTTCTTTGATGACATTCAATTTATTAACTGTGCAACTGAACCACATAGCCCAGAAGGCCTCTATCCAAATTCCAATCTCTCCAATGCTGACCACTGACAGCTATACATGCACCAGAGAAAGCATTATATTTGGATGCATCATGTCTTGGTGTGGCAACTGTTCTTCCCAAGACCGCAAGCAATTACAGAGAGTTGGTGAACGTAGCCCAGTCCCTCACACAAACCAACCTTCCATTCATTGACTCCATCTATACTGCTTGCTGCCTCAGGGAAGCAGCCAACATAATCAAAGACCCCTCACACCTCGGTTATATCCTCTTCCATCTAGCAGAAAATACAAAGTTTGAATACATATTCCAACAGATTCAAGAACAGCTTCTTCCCCGCTGTTATGAGACTTATGAACGGACCTCTCATATGTTAGAGTTGATCTTTCTCAGCACCTTCTCTATAGCCATAATATTATTTTCTGCATTCTGTTGTATTAAACTGATGTACTTATATATAGGTATGATTTGTCTAAATAGCGCACAAAATAATACTTTTCACTGTAGCCACATATGCGTCAATAATAAATCAAATCAAAACAACCTCTTGGACATGAGGAGTAAAGCAGCCAGATTTGCAAAAATTCTTAACCAACGTGGTCTGATGAGATAACACACTACTGGAGTAGTGCGACCTGATAGCAGGGCTTATGTTCTAGAGGTACACTACCACAATACTACAAGGATACCAGCTAGATTTGCATTTTGATTACCAGAAGCAATCTTAACTGGAACTATTTTTGTGTGATCATCAGATGAAACCAGAATTTGGTTTCATTATGCAAAAGCGAAACTACTAGAGAAGCTCAGCTGGTCAGGCAGCATCTGTAGGGAGAAAGACTGAATTAATATTTGAGTCCAGTGACTCTTCTTCAGAATTGGACAGTCAGTTAACTATGTTTTTCTCTCTATAAAAGCTGGCATATTTGCTGGATTTCTCCAGCACTTTCTGTTTTTATTTCAAATTTCCAGCATCCTCGGGTCTTTCTTTTCATTTTGACTTCACTTTGATATTCTCTATGATTGAATCACCCCCGTTAAACTCACTGGCAAAATTCAAACATAAATAACAGTGAATTTATGTTATTTAGTAATTAGTAGAGAGTGTCCCTTCCCCTGCAGACTACACCTTATCAGAGAATCAAATTCCTCCGGAAAATTCTTGATGAAGGTCTCCTGCCCAAAACGTCGATTTTCCTGCTCCTCGGATGCTGCCTGACCTGCTGTGCTTTTCCAGCACCACTCTAATCCTAATGCTAATCTCCAGCATCTGCAGTCCTCACTTTGGCCCACTAGATTAGCGTGTCTATTGTCATCACAGCATTTATTTGCATAAGAATTTTCTCAGAGTTCCCTCCAGTTAACTATATACCTTAAATAAAAAAAAACACAACTCTATGAAGAACGTAAATGTAATGTCTCACAATGCCCTGTACAGGAGCAGCAAGAAGTCTTTATATTCCATTCACCTTGCAATAAAAATCAACTTACAATTTTCCTTCCTATATAATTTCTTGTACCCGAATGCAAACATTTTGTAAGGACGACAAAATAATAAATCAAATCAAAACAACCTCTTGGACATGAGGAGTAAAGCAGCCAGATTTGCAAAAATTCTTAACCAACGTGGTCTGATGAGATAACACACTACTGGAGTAGTGCAACCTGATAGCAGGGCTTATGTTCTAGAGGTACACTACCACAATACTACAAGGATACCAGCTAAGGACGACAGATCCCTCTGGATTATGGCATTCTGCAATCTCTCTCCCTTTAAATAATTTTCTGTTTCTTCTCACTAAAATGAACAATGGATCATTTTTGCGCTTTATACTTAATCTCCCAAACATTTGCCTGCTTATTTAACCTATTTAAATTCCTTTGCTGACTGTGTGTCCTTTCCGCACCTATCTTTGCGAGTCAGCAAATGTGGTTTCAACATGCTCAATCCCTTCACACAAGTCATTAATATAGGTGAATTACTCATTAATCAGAGTCCTCAGCATGATCTATGTGGCATTCCAATGTTCAGAGTTTGCCAACAAGAAAATGGCCCATTTATCACTACTCTGTTGTGAGGCAATCCATGCCAATTTGTTACTCCCAATCCATGAGCTTTTAACATGTTTAGTAACTTTTCACGTGGTACATAATCAAATGCCATTTGAGGCAGTATGATGAGGAGGCTCAGTGGATAACACTGCTGCCTCACTCCGCCAAGGACCCAGGTTCAGTTCCAACCTCGAGTGACTGTCTGTGAGGACTTTGCATATTCTCCCTGTGACTGCACGGGATTCTTCTCGGTGCTCCGGTTTCCTCCCACAGTCTAAAGATGTGCAGGCTGGGTAGATTGGCCATGCTAATTTTCCCACAGTGTCCAGGGTTGTGCAGACTAGGTGGATTAGCCATGAGAAATGCAGGGTTACTGGGATAGGCAGGGGGATGGTCTGGATGGGATGCTCTTTGGAAGATCTGTATGGACTCAATGGGCCCAACTGCCTGTACAACTCTTGTAAGGATTTTATTTAGAAATCCCCTTTATCCACTCTTCTTATTACATCCACAAGAACTTTGATTAAATTTGACAAATGCCATTTCATTTTTATAAAACTATGTTGATTCAATTTGATTGATTAAGATTTTCGTAATGTCCTGCTATTACTTATTTAGTAATGGATTCCAGGACTTTGCATGCACTCTGTTTAGCAAATAGATGTTTCACAAGATTTTGAGCTGCATTTTTTCAAAGCACTAAAATCACATCTAGAATTCACAAATAAGATAAAAACTTAGGTTGACCATTTTCTTTTGTTAGGTAGTACACAAAGTGAAAATGTGACCAAACTTTTCCATACAAAAGCTTGAACATTATTTGTTTTCTTTGCTTTGGTAAAACTGTGAAACATATAATTTATAACAAAATAATTGTGTTATGCCATGTTTGCTGTGATTCAGTTTCTCAGTCATCTTTCTTGTGGTATCCATCTTGGGAAATGTGAAGTCATAGACTGGTTGCAGTACTGAAGGAGGTGATTCAGTCCAACATGACTCTGCTTGCTTCCTGAAGGAGTATTTTACTGAGTAACATTCACCTGCCTTCTCCCTGTATTCTTGTGCATTCTTCCTTTTCAGATAATAATCCAACTCCCACTTGAAAGCAGTGATTAGCACTGCTGCTTCACAGTGCCAGGGTCCCAGGTTCGATTTGAGCCTCAGGTGACTGTCTGTGTGGAGTTTGCACATTTCCATGTGTCTTCCTGGGTTTCCTCTTGGTGCTCCGGTTTCCTCCCACAGTCCAAAGATGTGCAGGTTAGGGTGAATTGGCCATGCTAAGTTGCCCATAGTGTTAGGTGCATTAGTCAGAGGGAAATGGGTCTGGGTGGGTTACACTTCGGAGGGTGGTGTGGACTTGTTGGGCAGAAGGGCCTGTTTCCACACTGTAGGGAATCTCATCTAATTGATCCTGCCTCCTCCTCACTCTCCAGATCTCTAACTACTTACTGCATGGAAATGTTCTTCCTCATGCTATCATTCTTTCTTTTATCAATTACCTTTAATCTATTCCTCTGGCTTTCATTGCTTCAAACACTGGGAACACTTTCTGCTAATCTACTCTGTCCAGTCCCCTCATGATCTTGAATTAAGTCTCCTTAATGCTTCTCTTTTCCAAAGAAAACAATCCCGACTTCTCCAGTCCATTCAGCAAATGAAGATTCTCATTCTTGGAACATATCTCATGTATCTTTCTGTACTCTACCTGATGCCTTGAACATCTTCCCTCAGGTATGGTACTCAGAACTGAATATAATACTCAGTTTGTGCTGAATAAGTACTTTGTGCAAGTTTAACAAATCTTCACATTTGTATTCAGTGACTTCATTAAAAAAAAACCTGGGAAGTTTTATTATCCATTCACCCTGTTCTGTGCCACTTTAAAATCATATCTATTTATATGTTGCCTTTCCAAGTTACTGCACCAAATGAACCTCTTCAAATTTCTCTGTATTATATTTCATATACCACTTGTCTAACCATTTTCCCAACCTGGTTATGTCCTTTGGAAGTTCTGGGAAAACTGGAGGTAGTGCGCATCATAGAACATAGAAACATAGAAAGATACAGTGCAGTACAGGCCCTTTGGCCCTCGATGTTGCGCCGATCCAAGCCCACCTAACCTACACCAGCCCACTATCCTCCATATGCCTATCCAATGCCCGTTTAAATGCCCATAAAGAGGGAGAGTCCACCACTGCTACTGGCAGGGCATTCCATGAACTCACGACTCGCTGAGTAAAGAATCTACCCCTAACATCTGTCCTATACCTACCCCCCCTTAATTTAAAGCTATGCCCCTTCGTAATAGCTGACTCCATACGTGGAAAAAGGTTCTCATGGTCAACCCTATCTAAACCCCTAATCATCTCGTACACCTCTATCAAGTCACCCCTAAACCTTCTTTTCTCCAATGAAAACAGCCCCAAGTGCCTCAGCCTTTCCTCATATGATCTTCCTACCATACCAGGCAACATCCTGGTAAACCTCCTCTGCACCCGTTCCAGTGCCTCCACATCCTTCCTATAGTATGGCGACCAAAACAGCACACAATACTCCAGATGCGGCCGCACCAGAGTCTTATACAACTGCAACATGACCTCAGGGCTCCGGAACTCAATTCCTCTACCAATAAAAGCCAGTACACCATATGCCTTCTTCACCGCATCATGGAAAGATCTCTGCTGGAGTCAAACCTAGTATGGTTGGGGTTGTTGGGGGACCATTATTTCAGCTCCAGATTACGTCTTCAAGAGAATATCCAGACTTGGACTAAAAAGTTACCATCTCCAACAAGTGAGAATCCAACTCAAGCCCTTGATGTTCAGGAGCAAACCTCCATCAACATACCATTAACTAGAAACCAAACTAGACCTGTCAAATACTGACTATGGCTACAAGAGCATATCAGAGGCTATGACTTCTGCCTCAAATAACTTACTTCATGTGGATGTCCACAGATCCTTGAAGGAGCAGGTCAGATGGACAAGGTGTTTAAGCCGTCGTGTACAATACTTGCTTTTATGAGTCAAGTCATTGCATACAAGACCAGGAATGCATAGGATGGATCTATATAGGATGGGAGTTAGGCCACAGCTGGTCGGGTTGCCAGAGCATAGGAAGGATTTAATTGCAATAGAATGGTCATTCCCCAGGCTGTTGCCTGAACTGGAGCAATTCAGCTTTAAAGGGGCACACGATAGATTCGACTTGGTTTCCTTACAGCAGGGAAGATTTGTGGGGTGGGGTGTTACTGAGTGTACAATGTTCTCAGGGGCATAGATAAAATAAATAGGAAGAAACCTTTTCCCTTTGTAGAAAGATCAATGACTAGGGGCATAAAACATAGAACCATAGAACAGTACGGTATAGGCCCTTCCACCCTTGATATTGTATCGACTTTTTATCCTACTCTAAGGTCAATCTAATCTATATATCCTACATTTTGCTATCATCCATGTGCCTATCCAAGCGTAATTTAAATGTCTCTAATGTATCTGACTGTATTACCACTGCTGGCAGTCCATTCCATGTACCTACTTCTGACATCTCCCCTCAACCTTCCTCCAATCACCTTAAAGTTACACCTCCTTGTGATAGCCATTTCCACCCTGGAAAAAGGTCTCTGGCTTATCCACTCTATCTATGCCTTTCATCATCTTTTCCACCTCTATCAAGTCACCTCTCATCCTTCTTCTCTCCAATGAGAAAAGCCCTAGCTCCCTCAACCTTTCTTAATAAGACATGCCCTCTCGTCCAGGCAGCATCCTGGTAAATCTCCTCTGTACTCTCTCTAATGCTTCTACATTCTTCCTATAATGAGGTGACCTGAACTGAGCACAATATTCCAAGTTTGGTCTAATCAGGGCTTTATAGAATTGTAGCATAACCTTGTGGCTCTTAAACTCAATCCCCCTGCTAATAAGAGCCAACACACCATATGCCTTCTTAACAACTCTATCCACTTGGGTGGCAACTTTGAGGGATCCATGGACATGGACACCAAGATCCCTCTGTTCCTCCACACTGCGAAGAATCCTGCCTTTAATCCTGTACTCTGTATTTAAATTTGACCTTCCAAAATGAATCACTGCAAACTTTTCCAGGTTGGACCCCATCTGCCACTTATCAGCTCAGTTCTGCATCCTGTCAATGTCCCCCTGCAACCTACAACAATCCTCCACACTATCCACAACTCCACCAATCTTCGTATCATGAGCAAACTTACTAACCCACCCTTCCAATTCCTCATTTAAGTCATTGATAGAAATCACAAAGCATAGAGGTCCCAGAACAGATCCTTGCTGAACATCACTGGTCGGTGAGCTCCAGGCTGAATACTTTCCATCTACTACCACCCTCTGTCATCTATGGGCCAGCCAGTTCTATGGGACAGCCACATTTCCCTGTATCCCATGTTTCCTTACTTTCTGAATGAGCCTACCATGAGGAACCTTATCAAACACCTTGCTGAAATCCATGCAGTCCACATTTACTGCTCTACCTTCATCTCTGTGTTTTGCCACATTCTCAAAGAATTCAAGAAAGTTTGTGAGGCATGACCTGCCTCTCACAAAGCCATGCTGACTATCCATAATCAAGCTTTGCTTTTCTAAGTAATCATAAATCCTGTCTCTCATAATCCTCTTCAATAACTTGCCTACCAACGTAAGACTGACTGGTCTGTAATTCCCAGTGTTTTCCCAATTCCCTTTCTTGAACAAGGGAATAACATTTGCCACTCTCCAATCGTCTGGTACCAGTGGACAATGAGGATGCAAAGATCATCACCAAAGATGCAACAATCTCTTCCCTCGCTTCCCATTCTAACCTTGGGTATATCCAGTCTGGCCCAGGGCACTTATCTATCTTCATGTTTTTCAAAATTTCCAGCACACCATACTTCTTAACATCAATCTAGTTGAACTTATCAGCCTGTTTCACGCTGTCCTCACAAACAACAAAGTCCCTCTCAGTAGTGAATACTGAAGCAAAGTGTTCATTAAGAACCTCCCCTATTTCCTCCTATTCCAGGCACAACTTCCATTCATTATCCCTGATCAGCCCTACCCTCACTCTGGCTATCCACTTGATCCTCACATATGTGTAGAATGCCTTGGGGTTTTCCTTAATCCTACCCACCAAAGCTTTTTCATGCATCCTTCTAGCGCTCCTAAGTCTATTCTTCAGTTCCTTCCTGGCTACTCTAGAGCCTTGTCTGATCCTTGCCTCCTCAAGTTAAGTAAGCTTCCTTCTTCCTCTTGACTAGATGTTCCACATCTCTTGTTATCCAAGGTTCCTTCACCCTACCATCCCTTCCTTGCCTCAGTGGGACAAACCTATCCAGCACTGCAGCAGGTGCTCCCTAAACAACCTCCATATTTCTGTCGTGCATTTCCCTGAGAATATCTATTCCCAATTTATGCTCCACAGTTCCTGCCTAATAACATTGTAATTTCCCCTCCCCCAATTAAATACTTTCCTGTAGTGTCTGCTCCTACCCCTCTCCATGACCACAGTGAAGGTCAGGGAGTTGTGATCACCATCACTGAAATGCTTTCCTACCGAGAGATCTGACACCTGACCTGGTTCGTAGCCAATATGGCCTCCCCTCTAGTTGGCCTGTCTACATATTGAGTCAGGAACCCTTCTTGGACACACCTGACATAAACTGCTCCATCCAAACTATTTGCACAAATGAGGTTCCAATCAATATTAGGAAAGTTTAAGTCACTCATGACAACAACCCTGTTCCTTCTGCACCTTCCCAAAATCTGCCTCCCAGTCTGCTCCTCTGTGTCTCTGTTGCTATTGGGGGGTCTATAAAAAACTCTCAAGATAAGATTTAAGGTAAAGGGCAGAAGAGTTAGAGAAAACTGCAAAGAAGATTTTGTTTTCACCCAGACCTGGTTATATCTGGAGCTTACTGCCTGAAAGCACGTTAGATGTGTGAACCATCACAATATTAAATAATTGTTTAAATATTCACTTGAAGCCATTGGACATGATGGGCCAAAAGGCATCCTTCTGTGCTCCCAAACTACATGATTCCAAGATCTCCTGTCAACCTAACACCTGCCCACCATCTCCACAGCATAATTCAGGAGCGTGACGAAATATTCTCCACTTGCCTGTGTGGGTGCAACTCCAACAACAAATCAAAGAGCTTAATACTATCTAGGACAAAGTATCCCGCTTGAATGGCACCCCATTCACCACCTTCAACATTCACTCCCTGTGATCCCAATGCACAGCGGCAGCAGCATTTATGAATGTGATAGTAATTCACCAAAGGCATATTTCTAGTTGCAATTTTGTATTGCCTGAATGGACAAGGACACTGGCAATTTTCCTGCAAAACCATGCACCACCCTGACTTGGAACTATATCGCCATTCCTTCATTGCCACTGGGATAAAATCAGAGAACTCACTCCCTAACAGCACTATGTATGTATTTATGACCAAGAACTGCAGTGGTTCAAGAGGACAATTCACCACTACCTTCTCCAAGGCAATCAGACCCATGAGTGCTGCCCCTCCCAGAAATGGTCACATCCTTTACACAAATAACCAAAAATTTAGATTCTATCATCTTCACAGTTCACAATACTTCCAAGTTGTGTATTATCTACAAATATTGAAATCTCATTCTGTACATCAAATTCTAGATCATATTATATATAAAGAACAGCAATCTGAGCATCTACACCTGGGGAACTCAAGAATCAATTTTCCTTCAATCTGGAAAATATCCAATAACCGATGCTCACTGTTTGGTGTGATACACCCAATATCTATATTTCTACTGCCCTTTTATTCCATGAAGTATAGCACTGCTGAAAAATCTGTTTTGTGGTGCTTTACCCAATGTCTTTTGGGAAGTCCAAATGCATCTCATCAACTTTTTCTGTTGCCTCAGTAAAAAGTTCAACCCATTTAGTTGTACACAATTAGCAGACACAAATCCATTCTGGTTTTCAACTTCTTCCACTCTAGTACCTATAAATATTGTCCTGCACCATTAGGCAGCATTTTATGGAAGTAGTGGATAGCTCCCCATTCGCCTGACAGGCAAGCTGGCCTAGAAAGAATATACTCAAACTGTCATAACATACTGTGGGCAGGCAAAAATTATTCCGAGTTGGAATTCTGTTCCCTCAGTGAGAGAAGGTCTGATTGACCATAACTTCAGCAGTCTTGGTAGCACCAGAATGCAATAGTGGCCACTGTGGAACAGTGACCAGTCCCAAGAAGAAAGCCCTATGAATTCCTGGACAGGATGGGACATTGAGTGGAGAGCGTTTTCTACTTTAAGGAGGAGAAATTCAGAAGTCATATGACACCAGGCTAAAATCCAACAGGTTTGTTTGAAATCACAAGCCTTCATAGTGCTGCTCCTTTATCGGGTGAAGTGGAGGGAAGCACATGGACGCAGAGTTTATAGGCAGAAAGATAAGGGCAAGATAATCCCAGCTAACAGATAACCACAAATAGTGTGAGTCGAGCATCGACAGGCTGAATAACAAGTCTTTGCAGTTGATAAAAAGTGTCAAACTGTGTGTAAAGTGTAAATAGTTGAATAGTAAGTGAAGAGATGACCTTTGAACTGATTAATTACGGTAGAGAGATAATAATAAATAATCAAAAATAAGATTGTGCTAGAGACAAACCAAATGGCTGGAATAACATGAGTTTCCCTCCACTTCACCTGATGAAGGAGCAGTGCTCCAAAAGCTTGTGATTTCAAATAAACCTGTCGGAATATAACCTGGAGTTGTGTGACTTCTGACTTCTTCCACCCCAGTCCAACACCAGTATCTCCAACTTAGGGAGATGAGTGAGAATGGTGGAGGTGTGGGTATTAAAGTCCTTGCAGCAAAGAAAGATGAGATGCTATCCTCTTGGATATGTGTGAAGCACATGACCTGAAGCCATGACCTCCCTTCCTTCTCACACATTTGAAAACTTGCATAACAGGTTTTTAACAGCAGGTGGTGATAGTGAGGATGAGCACTGAACAGGAAACTTCAAGCACTTGAGTAGACACTCTCTGGGGGAAAGGGTTTATTTGGTGGAATGAGGACTTGTGGAGGAAGGGAGAAACACACAAAGGATTTTTTTAACCAACTAGAAACTACAGGCTTAAATTCATGTAAATACTCTGTATTTTTGAGTTTAACCTTAATTTCCTTTCAAGTTTGTGGTTCCAGTGGAATAGAGAATGCCTGCTTCATGATCTTCAGTTCAACAATGTGCTTAAACCTTGCATTACATTTCTGGTATTTTGGGCATAACTCCACAGCACATGCATGGAGGATGAGATGGGAAGATGCCTGGCTGATATGGATTGCTTGCTGGAGTCATTGAAACCACTAATGTCTGAGGGAGGCTGTAGCCGTTACACTATCATTGCAGTACACATAGCTCAGAGACTAGTGGAGGAAATCAGACCTTTAGGCCAAATCCAGGCCAAGATTCCCCATCTACGTTCCCTTGATGCTACAAAGGAAAGTGCGTTACTACTTGTCAATGAATAGTAAGTTGGGCATATTCAGGAGAAGACAGCAAAACCAACTTGATCCACACACTAACAGTGTATTGGCCTATACAGGGTGAATCCACTGCTTGAGTACTCTGTGGAGTAACAATTCCATGATTCCATGAAAAGTTCCAGTAAAGATAGGAAGCAGTTATTGTCCTCTTGGGCAAGTGCCAGCTACCAGGCCAAGCTTTACCATTCTCAGATTGGCAAGCAGAGAATGTTACCACTAATGTGAGCACAAACATTCGAGCTATTGCAGTGCAATCAAACCTGCTGATCACATAATTGCTTACTAAAGTGTCACAACATACAACATGTACTTATTTGAAAGGCAAATCTCAAACAGGTGTGTAAATAACATGGCCTCCAACAGCAGGTGGGAATGGTAAGAAGAGCACTGGGCAGGGAGTTTGTTTGAAAGAGATCTCATGGAGAGAAGGAGAGACAGCTGTACATTGCCTTTTAGTCCTGATTTTTTCTCTGGTAGGAAAAGCAAAATGAAGTGTTGTCAGAATAACTGTGCTTTTGGATTTATGCTGATGAGATAACAGCTTAAATAAGCCAATTCTTTTTCCTTTGTTCTCCTCAAATAGATAAGTAGCTCCCAGAGCAAGGCAACATGCAGAGAAAATGGATAAGGTAAATAGACAAAGTCTCTTCCCTGAGTTTGGGGGAGTCCAGAACTAGAGGGCATAGGTTTAAGGTGAGAGGAGAAAGCTACAATAGAGATCTAATGGGCAACTTTTTCACACAGAGGGTAGTACATGTATGGAATGAGCTGCCTGAGGAAGTGGTGGAGACTGGTACAATTGCAACATTTAAAAGGCATCTGAATGGATATATGAATAGGAAGGGTTTGGAGGCATATGGGCAGGGTGCAGGCAGGTGTGACTAGATTGGGTTGAGATATCTGGTCAGGATGGATAAGTTGGACCGCAAGGTCTGTTTCCGTGCTGTACATCTCTATGACTCTATAACCTTAAGGCTTTTGTTTGGTTAAACATTTGTCATTTCACTCTTTTACACTTGATGCTACAGCATTGTACAATATGTTGTGATCAGTTCAGCAGTCGCTGGTCATCTTCAGTATATTGTGGAATGATCATTCTTCAGGACTGAGCAGTAGAGCTAGAGTTTTGCTCCCAATGGTGAAAGTGGCTTCTGCTGATATCAGGGTGGGACCTCCAGGTCCAAGGTCTGTCTACCACTTGGAATGCTCAGTGAAAATCCTTGCCTGAATATCAATAGGAGGAAATGTCCTGGTTTGCCATATCCACCATGGTAAATGTATCTGGAGTCACATGATCTTCAATTCAGGCAATAGCATTGAGTCAGGGATCTGTCACTCGCAATACATATTGGGCAAAGTCACAGCGATTTCTGATTGTTAAGGTAGACTGTTTAAAAGCATGACTCATTTGTTTTCTTAAACATTGGGCCCTCTTCTTTACACCTCCTCACCCCTCTCAATCTCCATCCCCACGCATGCCAATCATGTCAACTTGTGCTCCCATCCATCATGACCCCTTATACACCTAATGTAAACTTAATTTCAACACATGCCAGCTCATGCATTCAGATTGAAGCCACTGTCATAAAGTCACAGAGATGTACAGCATGGAAACAGAGAAGGGTCCAAGACACTTGACAAGGTTCCCCATGGCAGACTGATTAGCAAGATTAGATCTCATGGAATACAGCGAGAACTCGCCATTTGGATACAGAACTGGTCCAAAGTTAGAAGACAGAGGGTGGTGGCAGAGGGTTACTTTTCAGACTGGAGGCCTGTGACCAGTGGAGTGCCACAAGGATCGGTGCTGGGCCCTCTACTTTTTGTCATTTACATAAATGATTTGGATGCGAGCATAAGAGGTACAGTTAGTAAGTTTGCAGATGATACCAAAATTGGAGGTGTAATGGACAGCGAAGAGGGTTACATCAGATTACAACAGGATCTGGACCAGATGGGCCAATGAGCTGAGAAGTGGCAGATGGAGTTTCTGCATTAACTCACCAAATAAAGACCGTGGGCAGACTTCAGAAACCATGCTGAGACTAAATAAAGTTCTAAATATGTATCATAGATTTTATTATATATAAGGATCTCTCATTCATGAAATTCCATTGAATAGATTTATATCTCCTCCAGAACTAAATCTAAACATTTGTGTTCATAACACCACATTGATTATAGTTAATCTCTATGAGCTGTCAAACTGTTAACCCCACTGTGATAATGAAAGGCTGTGGAAAGCAGTCAAGCATTATTAATGTTATAATGTCAGCACTTCAGGCTATCTCAACAACAGCAACTGAAACTATTAGAACAGATTTTCTTTCAACTTACAAAGGCAGACAAGCAGTTTTTTTCAATTTTTGAGAATCTGGCTATTTGAAAAACTTGACATTCTGACTGTTCCACAGAGCTGATCCACTCTTCAAAACCACGTACATCATCTGTAGAAAGAGGAAATGTCCTTACTTCAGTGAACACTTTGAACCTAGCATTGAGTTGAAATGGTGTTTTTGCACCCAGGTTTCCCATGAGTATGAGTCATTCCTCAACCCCATTGCCCCATCCTTGGTGAAAGTGGCTTCTGCTGATATCAGGGTGGGACCTCCAGGTCCAAGGTCTGTCTACCACTTTGAATGCTCAGTGAAAATCCTTGCCTGAATATCAATAGATTCATCAACAACTGAGACAATGTAGATGAACTCAAACATATATTCACCCAAAGGAATATATATGTTGAAACAAAGGGGAGATGCTTTCAAATAATCAGGAGCGGGGCTCTGACTGATTTTCCTCACCTTAGTATGGGGAAATTAGGTCAATGATACTGATGCTACCCGTACAGAGATCTCTTAATTTCTCCTAATCTGGGACTTCCTGGTTTGCAAGACAAAGAGCAAATAAAGGAGCACCTGTAAGTCCTAAAGATTCTTCCTATGATGACCTTAAATGCTTTGGTTGAGAAACACAACAACATACTTTTCAAAAATGATTTGTCAAGTCGTTGGGTTATGAGTTAGAATGCAAGATGCGCACTTTGGTGAATCAGTGTAAAGATTCCCTTTCTTCAGTAGGCAGTGGTAATGCAGAGAACACTATCTCCCTCCAAATAAATAATGATCCAAAATTCTCATGGACCAAAATGCAGCTTTTCTTTTAATTTAAAGTTATCTATGAGAGCCATATATGATGACATGCATGTTTACAATGGCAATAACTGGAACAGATTAGGGAAAAACCAATTCATCACAACTACAATGTCTACTTGCTATGTATTTTTATTCTGACCCAGTTTTCATAATGGAGCTCAAGGTCCCAGATAATTGGTAACAAAGAGATTTATTCTGCAAAACAAAACGTTCTGCTCATATTTCATTATCAAGGACACAGGATTTTCTATCTGACATCATCTGTTTATCTTTTTTTAAAAATAAGTCTGTGCAATAAATCATGTCTTACCAGAATACCTATAGACGTTAGGTTTAAGAAACAGTACACAGAGTACAGCAGCCACCAAGAACCTGGGAAGATATGGCCTGTATATACTGTTTTTTTAAGCAGATAGGACATGAGTCACAATTAGGTTACGGTTTGTGCAAGACTCTCTACTTGTTCATCCTTTCAAATATGTTTGATAGAATCCAGTGGGTAAATAGACAACTGCAAAATATCTGTGCTGGAAAGGTTCTATTACAAATAAGACAAGAAACAATTGTGTTTTGTATAAGTTGCTGGCTTGGGAATTCCTCACAGTTTTGTTTCCTCTCAGCCTCTGATATGTGCTTACTCTCAAAGGAGACTACCCTGTTTTATATTTGATTTCCTCAGGAGTAGCAATCCTGAATGATCTCCCAGGACACGAAGTTGATGTCAGATTTCTTATGTGAATCCTACTGAGTGCCCCATAAAGTTTCCTTACACTGCCATGAGAACACATTCCAAACATAAGGGCTCCAATGTAAAAATGTAGGGATCTTAAAAAAATGGTAACTACTGAAACATTCTTCAACCCATAGAGCTTGCTTTGTTGGTTAGGCCCATACATAGGATTCATATAAATATAGTTTGACTCAGGAGAGATAGAAGGTAAGCTTCAGGGTTAATTCCACAATCCTGCATTCCAAAAAAAGGAGGTCGAAATTCACTATCATTGGACCAAATCCCCAAACCCCATGCCAAACATATGGGCAGGAGGAGTCCAAAAGAGCAATTATCAAATACTTACTCATTGGATGAGGAATAAATTATTGTCTTACCAATAATGCCCAAGAATGCATTAGAAAAAAATTATTTAACCCAGACTTCCTAAGATAATAATTCCAAGAAGATTAAAAGTTGAGCAATGATATTTTTTCCTTTAAAGTAAGAAATCAACAATAGGATTACAGAACATTACACACTCATACTGTGATAGGCTTGATGGACTGAATGACAAAATTCTCCACATTTGAACAATGCCATGACTTCAAAGTGCTTCATGGGAGATAAAGTAATTTGATTTACCTTAAGCATTTGAAAGGCTCTCATGTAGCACAAGCTCTTTTTTTAAAATGACCTCATTTTCACTTTATATTAGCACATCCGGAAAACCTTTAGCTAAAAACAAGTCAATGGCTGCATTGGATGATATTTTACAACTGATACCATATTAGTCAGTAATACTACTGATGTTTCTCAGCAATGCTTTCTGTTGTTGTGCAATAACTTAAAAGCAAAAAAAAATCAATGACCCAATTTCTGGAGAAAATCAGACAACAAACAAACTAGTTGGTTTTGTATTATCTTTGAAATCCAAATTCACCCTCATACTTTTTTTATATGCAAGAGCCTTCAGAAATGTACAGGAACCTGTAGGTTCCATAGTGTAATGGTGATCATATTAGACTCACACACAGAAGATCCTGGATTTGAGCCCCAGTGGAGCCATCAGGACTTTATAGACGACACGGTGGCTCAGTTGATAACACTGCTGCCTCACAGCGCCAGGGACCTGGGTTCAATTCTAGACTCGACCAACTGTCTGTGTGGAATTTGCACATTCTTCCTGTATCTCTGTGAGTTTCCTCCCACAGTCCAAATATATGCAGCTCAGGTGAATTGGCCATGCTAAATTGCCCATTGTGTTAGGTGCAGTAGTCAGAGGGAAATGGGTCTGGGTGGGTTACTCTTCGGAGGGTCGGTGTGGACTTGTTGGGCCAAAGGGCCTGTTTCCACATTGTAGGGAATCTAATGTGTAATTGCCTGGGTCCAGAAAATAGCTGCATAACAGTTGAACTGAACACTCAGTTGCAGGTATAGCCATCTGAACAATCTTTTTCTGAACTTCATTCACCATTTCATGGTGCTTATACAGACAGCATAGTACAAGGAATCCTTTGAGAAAAAAATATAGCTTTCAGCTTTAAGAGGGTGGCTTGACACAGTGAAGCAACAAGAAAATTCAGAGAGATTGCCAGTACCTAAACGAGAAAAATGCTGAAAAAAACTCAATAGATCTGGCAGCCTCCATGGAGAGAAAGCAGAGTTAACACTTTGGGTCCAGTGACCCTTCTTTAGAACAAATTGCAGCTAGGAAAAGGTTGGAATGCAGAGGAACCTCGATTATCCAAATGAGATCGGTGAGCACTATTTCGTTCAGATAATTGATTATTCGGTTAATTGATTCAATGCCTTTCCTCTGGGGCTCGGAGTTTTCTAATAAGTCTGCTCCCTGTTCAGGAGACTGGGCAGCAGTACATCCGGCCTCCAAACCCCATCCAGCACTGCCCCCCCCCACCCCCGACCGTGCCCCAAACCCCGTCCAACACTGGCCCCCACCCGCCCTCAGCCCCGCCCCCCCGCCCGTGCCCCTAACCCTGTCCAACACTGCCCCCCGACCATGCCCCAAACCCCATCCAACATTGTCCCCTACCTGCCACCCCCGTGCCCCCGGCCCACCCCCAGCCCTGTCCAACACCACACCCCACTGCCTGCCCCCTAAACCCATCCAATTCAGCCTGCCTCCACCCCTGCTCCCTGTCCACCCCTACCGTCTCTCCGGGGCAGCCAGACTGGACACCAACATCAAGATTGCTGCTGCTACTGCCTTTGGTGGGGGTGAGTCTCCAAATATTCCGCGCGCACACACACAACCTTTTACTGCAACCTTTTGACAGATTTCACCTTTGCCCTGCACAGGACAATGTTGGAGAGATTATCTGGGGAAGGGGGGGCTTAGGGTACACCCCTGTGTAGAACTCCAGAACAAGTTTGAAGAGAGACAGAGAGAGAGAGAGAGAGAGAGTGAGAGAGAGAGAGAGAGAGTGAGAAAGAGAGTGAGAGAGAGGGTGAGCAGTCAGTCATTTGGAGATGGTGCCTGGGCTCCCATCAATTCCGAGGACTGTTCTCGGTAGCATTTCAGTAAACCGAGTTCGTTTTTAATCAATATAAACAAAAGACACGATCAGTGTTGGAAACAGGTCTTTGATCTCCTTCACATAATCCAATATTTGGGCAATTGATATTCGGATAATTGAGGTTCCTCTGTATATGTTAGAGAAAGGGTGGGAGGAGGGACAAGGAGTAAATGATAGGTGGAGATGGAGAGCAGACAGAAGAAAAATAGTTCAGCAGACAAAGAAATGGGTAAAAGTCTACCTGGGAGAATGATTAGCTTTTAATTGGGACGATTAGTGGCTGACAATCTGTTGTTTGGGTGAGAGCCCATGTGATGACACGGCCTGGTGTATAGGAGATTGCCAGTAATTTTGACAAAGTGAGCAAACTCACCTCTAGCATCAGTTGCACCTTATCAAAATCTAGAAGACACTTCAAATGTTTTTAATATCTTATTGTTTGCTGGTCTCATTTTCATATTTAGTGAAAACATAATAAGATCTGTCCTATACAGTACAAATCCCATGCAGAGTTCACAACCATGTGGGACACTGGCAACAAAAAAAAACAACATAATTGAACCCTTTAATTTAATATTTGCCTTAAGACCTTTCACAAATACAGAGAATTGTTTCGTGAACCAGTTATTCCAACTTCAACATCTTTCCTGATAATTTATTACACCATTTCATTAACTTTTGAGTAAAATATTTTTGCCTGGATTTCCTTTCCCCAGTTTCCTCTTTTTCAGATTCATGTCCACCCTCCTCTAACCCTTTCCTGTATGGTACAACTTGCCTGTTCAGTTCGTTTCATAATCTTAAAATATCTCTTTTCAAAGAGTGAAGAGATCAGCTTCCATAACCATTCACCATCATAAATTCTTGGAATCGCCGTCACTGCCTACCTTTATTCATTATCTATTACATTACTGATAAAAGAAACTAATCTCTTAAGTGCAGTTTGTTCATCTCACCATCTAATCAAGTTTTTTATGATGGCAGCAATTAGTTTTATGATATGGTTCAGCCTCCAATCGTGACTATAAAAACAATATTGTAATAGGTACTAGATCACAAATGGATTATACTAGGTAGATCCCCAAAAGACCTTTATCTTATAACATCATCTGTTTGTGTATTTTATTGATTGTTTCCAAAGTCAGCTTGACAGAGTTATTGGCTAAGGTTTTGACTTCTGCAAAGTTAGGAACTGGCAGGGAAATGCTTTGAGTGAGCAATGATTCTTTGCTGAATTATTGCCAAGGGTCATAGTTCCAACCAACGTCTTGCCAGGGAATGTTCCTCTTAGGAATAAGCCTGTCACAGAACGATACTACATACAATTTACAGCCCAGACACAAGCCATTTGGCCCAATTGGCGTATGGCATTGATATAAAAACAAAATACGATTAATGCTAGAGATAGGAAATAAAAATAGTAGGCAAATAATTTTAAAAAATTACTGGAGAAGTTAGTAGCATGTGTGAAAAGAGAAACAATACTATAGTTTAAAGTCTGAAATGACTCTTTAGAACTGAAGCAAGATGGAAATGTGATGGGTTCTATGCTGCTGAGAAAGAGGGAGGAGTAAGTGGAACAAAATGAATGCTCAAAGTTAAGGAGTGAGCGAGATTAGAAACAGCAAACTAACCAGATGAATGGCTTATGCCCGAAACGTCGATTCTCCTACTCCTTGGATGCTGCCTAACCTGCTGTGCTTTTCCAGCAACACACTCTCGACTCTGATCTGCAGTCCTCACTTTCTCCCAAACTAACCAGAAGTTCGGGGTCATGTTATGGACTGAGCAGGGGTGTTTTGCAAAGTGGTCACTCAGTCTGTGTTTGGTCTCTGTAATGTATAGGAATTCGCAGTGGAAGCAGCAAACACAAGATTACAAGTTAAATAAATTACTATTTCACTTAGAATGGGACTTTGGAGAGCAAGGACAGTAATAGGGAAAGTGTTAGAGAAGTGTTAGGGAAGGTACTGTGGGACAACCAGTTTCTTTGAAGTGCTGATAGGTTAGGAGGTCGAGAGGGATGTTTGGTGGTGGCATTACTCTGAAGATAGTGCAAATCTATTCTTTGAATACATAGGCTAATGGAGTGGAAGAGAGGACTAAGGGGAATGTTACAATGTTTCGGGGATGGGAGGGGAAGGGGTGAGGGCAGTACAGAAAATTTGTTGGAAATGGTTCAGGGCCCTCAGAACCACAATAGGAGGGAAGCCTTGGTTGAGGACAATGGAAGCACCATTGCAGAAGGTAGTATCATTGGAATGGGTAAATCAGAGGCCCAGAAACTGGAAATCTGGAGAGCAGTCTATACAAGATGCAGAGAGTGAGGAAGTAGAGTTGATGTAGATCTAAGAGTTATTGGGTTTGTAATGAATATTAGTAGATAATTCTGTAGTGATTGTAATGTTCCATTTTAGTCTCAACCTAGCCTATTTAATCTCAACACATCTCATCTCAACATCTCCAGAATCACACAAATATTGTGATGCAGAAGGAAAACTATTTGATCCATCGTGACTGCTCTGTCTTCAAATCAACAATGTTTTATTCCTTTTATCCTTATCTAGTTTCCTCTGAAATGCAGTTTTGCTGTACTTCTCAATTACTCCACAACTTGCAGATTCCACATTCTTGCTACTTATTGAGACTTATTTTCCTCTGAATCTCTTATTGGAATTCTGCTCATTGTTTTTTTTATTAATATTTAGATTTATCCTCTTGGCTTTGGATTCTTCTCTAAAGCAGCTTCTCTACAATGACAGGAAATTTATCTGCAGCACAGTTATATGTTTAAATATATTACTCTGGGGAGCATCTGCATGTGAGACTGGGCTGTTTCCAAAATAGATGGCAAAACAAAACTTGATAGATTCAATGGGACCTTCTCATCTGCTGTTTTGATGCTTGGTTTCCTGTTCCCTACACATTAATCACCACTGCACGTCAATGTGGCTTTTTAATCATTCATCAGAAAATACTGAATCTTGCGTACTTCACACTTTTAGCTCAAGCTTTTATTGAGTAATTCAATGGCTTTAGAATTCTACAACATGCATCTTTGCAGCTAATGTTTTCCTGATGACGACATTATCATTAATTCTAAATCACACCCATATAAAACAAATGGATATCAGTTTGTTGTTGTAACATGGATTTTATTGGAGAAACATAAAATTAAGATTTCTTTACCAAGGCTTTAAAATTAGATTTTATATTTCATGGAAACTGGTGGTTTCATCTTTCTGATGGTTGGGAAAAAAATAATTCATGACTACACTTGCCTCTCATACAATCAACAATTGATTAATTTAGCTGCAGCCAACACCTCTGAAACCTATTTAACTTGCAGCTCAGAAATCACTTGTGTATGTGGGAATTCAACACCAGAGAGATAGTTACTGTGTTTTTATAAATGTAGATGCCTGGATTGACTGTGAATAAATGGTAAGACGAAACCTCACAAAGGGAGAGAAGAACATTAAAATGAATGCAATGAGAAAAAGCCATTAGACTCCCCAAGGGCATTTCTTCAATAGATTGCATTCTGTTAGTTCTATTCTGGCCTTTATCCCACCCATTATATGCTTATGGAAGGTTTTTAACCCAGTGGCTGTTAGTTCATGTGTGAGCCATCATGAACAAAGTTTCCCTCTACTGAATTCCATCAAAGCACATTTAGCACAAGATACTGGAGAATAATCAGGACTGGAAGCTAATGCAACTTTCCCATTTCCAATACTGAGGCCCCAATCCCACACTACCTGGCATTTTTTAAAAACAGTCTTTTAGGTATTGTAATACAGAGGAACTTCGATTATCCAAATATTGATTATCCAAATTTCAGATTATCCAAAAAAGATCTCAAAGTCCGGATAGAAACATTACATCAAAGAGGTGTTTCCAACACTGATCGCGTCATTTGTTTAAATTGATTAAAAGTGAATTTGGCTTACTGAAATACTGCTGAGAACAGTCCTGGACATCAATCGGAGCCCAGGCACCGTCTCCAAATGACTGACAGCCCGCCATCTCTCCATCCTCACACTTTCCCTCGAGTTCTACACAGGGGTGTACCCTAAGCCCCCCCTTCCCCAGATAATCTCTCCAACATTGTCCTGTACAGGGCAAAGGTGGAACTTGTCAAAACGTTGCAGTAAAAGATTATTTGTGTCCGTGTGTGTGTGTGTGCTATTTTAAGACTCACCCCACAAAAGGCAGCAGCAGTCTTGCTGTTGGTGTCCAGTCCAGTTGCCCCTGGTTGGGGGCTGACGAGAGGCAGGGGCGCAGACAGGGGTGGGACAGCTGGGTCAGGCGGGGGTTGGGGGCACAGATTGGGGGGAAGCAAGGGCGGACGGGGGTGTGGGGGCTCGCGCACGGTGTGCTGCTGCCTAGTCTCCTGAACAGGGAGCGGACTTAGCAAGTGTTTGCTCTGTCAATCCCATTGAGCTAATGGCAGGTGGGCAGCTTCAGCAGGTCCCTTATATACAAGTATGTCTCTGCTCAGAAACAAACCCTGAAACAGAGAGATGGAGCAAGGTAGGCAGAGTGAGGAAAAAGGAAACTTCAGAAAACTCCGAGCCCCAGAGGAGAGGCATTGAATCAATTAACCGAATAATCAATTTTTTTTAATTTCAAAAATATACTTTATTCATAAAATATTTTGATGATCTGTACAATTGGCCATGCCAAACATATGTAAACATTCCATTTCTTTGCATACAGAGACAGAGTAATCATTCATATATACAGGTCTGTACGATTACTATCCACATATTTAGCTGGGGGGTCAGCGGAGCCCCTTACTGCGTGGGCCCCCTGTGCTTAGTCAGTCAGACGTTACACGGTGGTCTCTCCCCACCGCGCCTTGGCGGCAGCTGCCCCAAGCTTCAGCGCATCCCTCAACACGTAGTCCTGGACCTTGGAATGTGCTAGTCTGCAACACTCAGTCGGGGTCAACTCCTTCAGCTGGAAGATCAGCAGGTTTCGGACCGCCCAGAGAGCGTCCTTTACCGAGTTGATGATCCTCCAGGCACAGTTGATGTTCGTCTCGATGTGCGTCCCGGGGAACAGGCCGTAAAGCACGGAATCCCGCATCACGGCGCTGCTCGGGATGAACCTCGACAAACGCCACTGCATTCCTCTCCAGACTTCTTCTGCATAGGCACATTCCAGAAGGAGGTGTGTGACAGTCTCGTCTCCCCTGCAGCCACTTCGAGGGCAGCGTGCGGTGCGGCAGAGAGTCCAGGCATGCATAAAGGATCTCACAGGCAGAGCCCTTCTCACCACCAGCCAAACCATGTCTTGGTGCTTGTTGGAAAGTTCTGGCGATGAGGCATTTTGTCAAATGACTTTGACAGTCTGCTCAGGGAACCGCTCAATAGGATCCACCCTCTCCTTTACCCGAAAGGTCTCAAGGACACTACGTGCTGACCACTTCCTGATGGACTTGTGGTCAAAGGTGTTTTTCTTCATAAACTTCTCCACGAAGGACAAGTGATACGGAACGGTCCAACTACTTGGAGCGTTCCGCGGCAGCGAGGCCAGGCCCATCCTTCGCAGCACCGGGGACAGGTAGAACCTCAGTACGTAGTGACACTTGGTGTTTGCGTACCGGGGATCCACGCACAGCTTGATGCAGCCACACACAAAGGTGGCCATCAGGGTGAGGGTGGCATTGGGTGTATTTTTTCCCCCGTTGCCCAGATCTTTGTACAGCGAGTCCCTTCGGACCTGGTCTATCTTTGATCTCCATATAAATTGGAAGATGGCCCGGGTGACTGCGATGGCACAGGTTCTGGGAATAGGCCAGACGTGTGCCACGTATAACAGCAATGACAGTGCCTCACACCTAATGATCAGGTTTTTTTCCCGTGATGGAGAGCGACCGTAGCTTCAACCTGCCCAGTTTTTGCCTCACTTTGCTGATACGCTCCTCCCAAGACTTGGCGCACGCCCCAGCCCCCCCGAACCAAATACCCAGCACCTTCAGGTGGTCGGTCCTGACGGTGAAGGGGATCGAGGATTGTTCGGCCCAGTTCCCGAAGAGCATGGCCTTGCTCTTGCCTCGGTTGACCTTGGCCCCCGAGGCCCGTTTGAACTGGTCACATATGCACATCAGTCTGCGCACGGACAGCAGATCCGAGCAGAAAATGGCGACGTCATCCATGTACAGGGAGGCCTTAACCTGCAGGCCCCCGCTGCCAGGAATAGTCAGCCCTCTCAGGCTCGCATCCTTCCTGATGGACTCGGCAAATGGCTCTATGCAGCACACAAACAAGGCAGGAGAGAGAGGGCAGCCCTGCCTGACTCCAGATCTGACTAGGAAGGTATATGATTCCCACCCATTGATTGAGACTGCACTGACAATGTTGGTGTAGAGCAGTCTGATCCAATTGCAGATTCCCTCCCCAAAGCCCATTTTGGACAGAACATCTCTCATATACCTGTGTGATATCCTGTCAAAGGCTTTCTCCTGGTCCAGGCTGATCAGGCAGGTGTCCAACCCTCTGTCCTGCACGTAGGCGATGGTATCCCTGAGGAGTGTGAGACTCTCAGCGATCTTCCTGCCCGGTACAGCACAGGTTTGGTCAGGGCGAATCACCGACCCCAGAGCAGACCTGACCTGGTTGGCGACAACCTTTGACAGAATTTTGCAATCCGCATTCAGTAGTGAGATTGGTCTCCAGTTTCTGATTTCCTCCCTCTCCCCCTTCCGCTTGTAGATGAGGGTGATGATGCCTTTCCTCATATAACCTGCCAGAAGCATACTGACATACACCTCCAGCAGGTTATGGCCAATCAAGTACCACAGAGCAGAATAGAGCTCAACCAGTAAGCCATCACTTCCGGAAGTTTTATTCTTTTCGAAGGACTCGAGGGCCTTGGTCAGTTCATCCAGAGATAGCAGCTGGTCCAGCCTCTCCCGTGTTCTGTCGTCTAAGATCTCCGTGATGGAGGACAGGAACGACTGGGAGGCCACACTATCAGTCAACTTCACGTCATACAGACTGGCATAGGAGGACCAGATAATCAATTATCCAAACAAAATACTGTTCACCCATCTCATCCAGATAATTGAGGTTCCCTGTACTCTAGTATTTGTGAAAATACTATTTGCTTCGTATTAACATTCAGAACCAGAAAAGTGTGGGTCCAAGTTCAACTCTAGAACTCTGAGGACAACATCTGGGCTGACATTCCAGGGTAGTACTCAATCTTATAATAATGCAAAATTCTCACCGCTGTCATCATGTTATGATATGGTATGCTAAAACTACAGCTTCAGATGACCAATGCTAGCCCCATTTTATAATGTTATGGTTGTGTTCTTAGGATCCATCTGTAATGCTTCGACTAGATTTACTGCCAATAACCTTTCTTCTTGGAATAAGTCTAAAGTTAATGGGGAAGGATGCCCACATGATGCCTTCTGCAGAAGTTAGGCACAATCTTTATAAGTAGCAAATATTTATTAAATTATACTGAATTGTCATTAATGCCTCTGGACTGGGATGTTCTAAAAAATGCTTTTGCTTATTCTTTCACATAAGGCACAACTATGCATAAAGGATAAATGGGGTTTGATGAAAGAAAGATTAAGTTACCTACTACAGTCAAATAGCTTGTCCTTATCTGAGCTCACACATTAAACATAGCCATTAGGGTGGCACTGCTGCCTCACAGTGCTGGGGACCCGGGTTCAATTCCGGCCTCAGGTGACTGTCTAGTTGGAGTTTACATGTTCTCTCCATATCTGCGTGGGTTTACTCTGGTTTCCTCCCACAGTTCAAAGATGTGCAGGTTAGGTGGATTGGCCATGCTAAATTGCCCATAGTGCTAAGGGATGTGTAGGTTAGTGCATCATTTGGGGGAAATGTAGAGTAATAGGATATGGAGTGGGTTACTCTTCAGAGGGTCAGTGTGGATTTGTTGGGTGAAATGGCCTTTTTTCACACTGTAAGGATTCTATTTATGTGATGGTGAAGCAGAGGATTGATGTTGCTTTTAGCACAGAGAAGAAAAGGACAGGAGTAAAATAGGGGACCAAATAAAATCACCGGAGGACTGAGAAACTGCATCAGTTTTGTTACAACTTGTCAGTATAGTTTTGTACAGATGGTTGGCTTTTTATTAAAAGCCTTGTTCTAAATAACAAGACACAATCTGCCAGCTTTTGTAATTTAGAAAAGTTGAAAAGTTTCCAATCAACACTCAACCCCTTTTATTAAAACAGGAGCAAACACAAATTAATTTCTTCAGTTTCTTTTATGCAAGAATTTGAATCTAATATCCCTGATTTATATTACTAAAGCTCTACAGGTGTTTCTTTATCCAAGGAAACAAGTAATTAACTGCATAACATTACAGTGAGTAAAGCCTTCTGACAGGACACCTGCTTACTTTCTACAAAATTCATCTGTTTCTCTCTTTGCAATTGTATCAGCTCATTTTGCAAAACACATCAGAGAAATAGGAGAAAGTGAGGACTGCAAATGCTGGAGATCAGAGCTGAAAAATGTGTTGCTGGAAAAGCGCAGCAGGTCAGGCAGCATCCAAGGAGCAGGAGAATCGACGTTTCGGACATAAGCCCTTCTTCAGGAATCCTGAAGAAGGGCTTATGCCCGAAATGTCGATTCTCCTGCTTCTTGGATGCTGCCTGACCTGCTGCGCTTTTCCAGCAACATATTTTTCGCATCAGAGAAATACAAGAGACCTGTTTTTTTTTAAATCACATGAGGCAGTTTCCTCTGGCCACTCCAGAACTAACCTGTCCCATCTAAGCCTACATCAATTAGTATCCCATTCCCCTCCCCATAGAGACAAACTATTGACCCATCTATTGCTAGAATGGTGCATGAATTAATGGCGACAATTTAAATGTAATTCCATACTTTAAAAAAAGTGGAAGTGTGCAACAAAGAAATTATAAACCCCTTTTAATTTATCATCTGTTAAGAGGCGTCACTGCAATGTAAGTTAAGGACAAAGTGACAGAGCAGTTACGGGAATTTGAGCCAATAAGAGGAAGTGCTAGCCAGAATCTGTAAAGTGGGTAGGTCATGACCAAAAAAAAATTAATTCTTGAAAAAATAATTAAAATAAGGCAAGGGAACCACTGTGGAAGTAGGTTATATGGATTTGCAGACGTCAGGTGTTTCACTTTAAAAGTTTGTCAAATTAAAACTCATGAAATTGAAAACAAACTATTGACCTTTATAGGTGATTGACTTTGGTGGTAGAAGACAGGGTAACATTACAGTGAGTAAAGCCTTCTGACAGGACATCTGCTTACTTTCTACAAATTTCATCTGTTTCATCTGAAATTAAGTGATTGTAGGTGTCATACCAGAATCTGCGATGGGGCCTCAATAATTCACAACATCAACTCATGACTTATTT
The DNA here is from genome assembly GCF_037043375.1 of Chiloscyllium plagiosum. NCBI lineage: Eukaryota > Metazoa > Chordata > Chondrichthyes > Orectolobiformes > Hemiscylliidae > Chiloscyllium > Chiloscyllium plagiosum. The sequence continues at coordinate 119,279,178 of NW_028270142.1, read as the reverse complement.
TAATACAATACTATGCTGCACAAGGTAACTCAATTGGAAAAAGAAGAATGTCCATGACAAACTTTGACAACAAGCAATGTACTTGTATGGTCACCCTCATTCTGAGGTGCTTTGGTTATATCAACAAGATCGGTGACTCAACAGTTATTCTGGGGAGTTTACTGCAGTTGGAAACAAGATCAACTAAATGTTGTAGAATGAATGATTGGATGAAAGTTAAAAGACAAAGGTAATGGTTATAGAGGTGTTAAGATTAGATCCAGAGTGAACAAAAAGGAAATTGTTGGAAAAGTTCAGCAGGCTCGGTAGCATCTGTAGTCCTTTCGGTTTTTATGTAGATCCAGGGAACAAAAAAGAGTTTTTGACTGACAGAATGTAGAAGCAATAGAAAATGAGTTGGTAGCAATGGCAACTCCATTAAGCAAGATTCCCATTGTGAAAGCTACCTGAAAATTACCTTTCCACCATGATATCCAGCATTCTAAAAATATGAGATTCATAGTGGATGGGCAATTGGAGCAGAACTCCCATCATGCTCTTTTAGATTCACAGAATTCCTATAGTGCAGACAGAGGCCATTCAGCTCATTGAGTTTGCACTGACCCTCCAAAGAGCATCTCACCCAAACCAAGATCCCTACTATGCAACCCTGCATTTAACCCAATCCATTTAGTTTGCATATCCCTGCACACAACAGACAATTTAACATGACCAATCTACCAAACCTGCATATCTTTGGATTGTGGGAGGAAACTGGAGCACCCGACAGAAACTCACGCAGGCACAGGGAGAACTTGCAAACTCAACACAGACAGTGACCCGAGGGTAGAATCGAATCTGGGTCCCTGGTGACGTGAGCCATAGGTTCAAATCTTGTTATGACCTCTGTTTCTGTAGCTTCCTCAGCCTAACCAACCTTCAAGAATGTTGTCTTCATCCAACAAAATAAAACTTGGGCCTTTTCACCTTCTCATAGGATGGATCTTCAATTGTTTAAAAAAGCACTCAAAACCATTCCTATTTTCATTCATTCTTTCATTCATTCTCTAAGACACTTTGAAAGTTTTTAAATTGAGTGATCTAATGGCAGAGATGACAATCAGAATGGTATCTTCCTGCTCCTAACGTTTTATTCTATTCTTCAATCTTTGTTCTTTCTGTATCATATGGGATGTGAGTGTTCCTTTGAGAGTGATACCTGGGTGAGTTGTAGTACTGTAATTGCAATCTCACTTTAAAGAATGGTAACATTCCTGATCCAGAAAAACAGAAAAAAACTTCAAAGCACTGAAGTCCACAAATCCTTTTTTGTCCTCTCAGCATAAAGCATATTTTTCATCATTCAATCTTTTCAGCTTTCTTACTACTGCAGTCACATCAACCTCACAGGCCACTGGCTAGCAATGATTAATCGAGGAGCATACAAGGAATAAAGCCTGCCCCAGTGCACACTTTCAATTCCACCATCTAACCTAGTAATAGCTCACAGCAATTGAAAAACTATGAGTCCCAGGCGCCTGGTTTCAGACTGAAAACCTGGATGACAACTACTCCGAAGTCCTGGCGGCAGAACGAATGTGTTGAATTAGAGCTTGGCTGTTCTTCACATACATCATCATCCACTGCACCTTTCAAAAACAAATAACATTATTTTAAGGCAGTCGGACACAGTTACAAGCATCATTTTTCTATTTAGGATTTAAAAAAAACGATTCTCTACTGCATGAAAAGTAGCGTCAACGTTTACACCATCCTGCACTAAACACTATGACAGTTCTCTAGATGACCCTGCTGGTAAATACATTGCCTGACTTTGGACTGAGTTATATAGGCCACAAAATTCATTGATTTGATTCCTTGTTTGTGTTGGTTTAGCCAGCTGATATTGGCTGTATGAATTGGTCATTACTAGGATAAGACGAGCAAACATTAGCTAACTTTGTCCAGTCTTCATTAGCTATTCTTTTATCATGTGGTTTGATGCTACACTGTGAGTTTGGTTTCTTTATGGACTGGTCGAGGAAAAGGCAAAGCCAAAGAGAACCTTTAGATTTAAACATCAAAATAACACTATTTATTCTGCATGTTTATTCTACTTGTTTGCCTTCATGTTTCCGACCTTTGAATATATGGGTTGGGATTTCATGTTGGGGTTGTACATAACATTGATGAGGCCTCTTCAGGAGTACTGCGTGCAGTTCCGGTTGTCCTGTTATAGGAAGGATATTATTAAACTGGAAAGGGTACAGGAAAGATTTACCAGGATGTTGATGGGAATGGAGGGTTTGAGTTATAAAAATAAGGTGGGACATTTTTCACTGGTGAGTAGGAGGTGAGGCATGACTTTAAAGAAATTTATAAATCTTGAGGGGCGTAGATAAGGTGGATAGCAAAGTGCTTTCCCTAAGGTGGGGAGTTCGAAATTAGAGGGTATTTTTTTAAAGTGAGAAGAGAAAGATTTAGAAAGGACATGTGGGGCAACTATTTCACACAGAGACTGGTTTCTGTGTGGAATGAACTACCAGAGGAAGTGTTGAATGCAGGCACAATTACAACATTTAAAAGACATTTGGATAGGAAGGGTTTGGAAGGTTATAGGCCAAGCTCAGACAGGTAAGACTAGTTTAGTTTGGGAACATGGGTAGCATGGACTAGTTGGACTGAAGAGTCTGTTTCAATGTATCACGATTCTATGAGTCTATGATACGTATGTATCATAGATACATCAGTCTCTGCTCTTATAGTTACAATAGAAATGATTAAGCTATCTTCTATATGTGGCCAAGTCTATGTTTTCCATGTAGTCTTTACAGAGAATAGAGAGGTCCAAAGTGGTCTTGTCTAGTGTTCTTCTAGAGTGTTCTAACTTTGCCCATACTGTAGTAATTATATATAAATGATATCGTCACAAGGGTTCTCCAGGGTCTGCTAGCTAGCTAATGAATTCTATCAGAAAGAATGTACATCTGTGTGTTGTATGAGGACTTAACTGTAACACTTCCTGAGTTCAAATAGCATATTTGCCCTCACTCCTAGAATATACTTAAAGAAGTTATTTGACAAGAATACTGGAGGACATTTGTTGTTCATGGTGAGGTGACATTGTGTGTAGAACAGAGAGGTAATTAAAAGATAAAGCCTGTAAAAGTAACTGAAGGAATCACCACAAAGAGAATGTCATTAAATAGATTACGCTGGAGTTGCCATTTCAGTGAAGAGGAAGCCTTAGCTAGTAAATCATTCATAATTTTCAGTATGTTCATGATTTCCAAGCAGAGTTGTTGGAAGATAATTGAAACTCCTAAGGGAGCTGACCACATTAATGCAGATTGATTTTACCATTATACAATTTCAGTATTAGACTGTCATCCAGTGAGAATCTTTTTCACTCGCTGGGACTTTTCTACCACCAGCTGCTACTTTAACCCTCAGTCTCTCTCCTCTCTAATTTCCTCCTAAATACCTCTATACTATACCACCTTCTCCCAGAATGTTTTAAAACTTCTTAAAAGTCTGTTACCTCAATAATATTTTCAGCTCTCTCTTCAACCAGACGTAGGTGTTTCACACCTGCTCAGAGCTCACTTATCCACCGCCTTTCAATGAGATATCTTGCTACGTGTGAGGATTATTACAGAAAGGTCAAATGCAATTGCAGCTGGGAATTATTCTTAGAGGTTTTCTCATGTGCAACACTTGTAATATAATAAACATTTATTCTTCTTGAGTTTGCTGGTGCTGATCCCTCTGTAAATGGTTCCGATAAACCAGCTGCTTAGGCAGAGAGCTGCTTGGGCGACACGGTGGCACAGTGGTTAGCACTGCTGCCTCACAGCGCCAGAGACCTGGGTTCAATTCCCTCCTCAGGCGACTCTCTGTGTGGAGTTTGCACATTCTCCCCGTGTCTGCATGAGTTTCCTCCGGGTGCTCCGGTTTCCTCCCACAATCCAAAAAAGGTGCAGGTTAGGTGAATTGGCCATGCTAAAATTGCCCATAGTATTAGGTGAAGGGGTAAATGTAGGAGAATGGGTCTGGGTGGGTTACGCTTCGGCGGGTCGGTGTGGACTTGTTGGGCCGAAGGGCCAGTTTCCACACTGTAAGTAATCTAATCTAATCTAAGTAACTGACCATTTCCAAAATCAGCCAATGTCCATTTTAAGTTAAGTCCAGCTTTTTATTCAAGATGATTTTCTTCCCTCACCAGCTGAATTTATCCTCCTGATGCAATTTGTTAGAAAAACCCATATGTGTTTGTTGTGCCTTTTAAATCGGATTGTGCAGAGGAAGTGGGAGTTAGCCTCCTAACAAGTTCCCATTCAGTGAGTTGCCAATTGATGTGTCAATAAAATCAGCTACTGCAGATTCCTCTCTGCCTTACTTCTGAATGACCCAACAACATGACCCTCAGCCTTAAAATGTGCATTCATGAAGACCATTTCTTTTCGAACTCTCGAAATTGATGGGATCATCCTGCAAACGGACTTCAGAGTGATTCATTTGCTTCCTTTGGCCTATACTGAATTGTCTGTGAGCAGAAAACCACTTGAAATCAGTTCATCCAGCTATAACTGTTCTTTACTACTTGGTCTATTCACACAGAAGCTCCTCTTTCTTTTGATGCTGATGCACACACCAATAAGAGAATATTAAACCTACATTCAGCAACTGAGACCATTAAGTATAACCTGGGCTACAGAGGATACTATTTTTTGAGGATTGTTATCTTTGGAGAGAAGAAGGTTAAGTTGAGTTCTGATGGAAGTTGTCAATATCAGCAGGGTCTCGGTAAAGTGATGGAGAGAAATTGGTTCCCTCATAAGAGGATCAGAGACTAGATGGCACAGTCTTTTACAAAGAAGCAAATCTGAGGTAAGAAAGAAAATGTTTCCACATAGCAGTAGTTAAGATCTGTAATGCACCGCCTGAAAGTGCAGTCGAAGTAATTGAAGCAATCGAGAGAGGCATTAGTTGGTGATTAATGGATAGGGGAAATAGATAAGGTCTTTTCCATGGGGTTGAGGAGTCCAGAACTAGAGGGTATAGGTTTCGGGTGAGAGGGGGATGATTTAAAAGAGACCTAAGGGGCAACTTTTTCATGCAGAGGGTGGTATATGTATGTAATGAGCTGCCAGAAGAAGTGATGGAGACTGGTACAATTACAATATTTGAAAGACATCTGGATGAGTATATGAATAGGAAGGGTTTGGAGGGATATGGTCCAAGGGCTGACAAATGGGACTAGATTAGGTTGGGATATCTGGTTGGCGTGAAGGGTCTGTTTCCTTGTTGTACATCTGTATGATGCCATGACTCTAAATAGAAAAAATGTGCAGAGTTATGTGGAAAAGGCAGGAGTATGGCACTCAACCAAGTTACTCAGGGAGTTGGTCCAGACAAGATGGGCAGAATGGCATCCGTCTGCATTACAATGATTCTGTGACTGACGAGCCCAAAGTCCTCTTTAGACCTCTTAAGGAAAGGCAAGGTCTCTATTGCCCAGACTTTACAAGCCCTATTTGCCAACCAGCATTGTTCTAAAAGCCTCCAAGGAGGCCTTGCGCTGATGACAAGCCTCCAGCCTCCAACTGCCTGCGACTTTAGTCAGACTGTCTACTTGTCATTCCAACTGCCTGGGTCTTCTTTGATCACTCCTAGAAAGAGCTGACAACTCACATTCCCACCCAGGAATTAAAATTCCCATGAGGCTTTTGAGTTTCTGTTGATGGTGGCATATGTGATGAAATAAATATTAGACAATGAAGGCCAAGTACTGCTGACGTTGGAGATCGGAAATAAAACCAGAATATGCTGGAGAAACTCAATATGACCCTTCTTTATATTGGACTCAGAACAGTAACTCTCATTTTTCCCTCTCCAGAGATGCTCCCAGACATTATGGGTTTCTCCAGCATTTTCTAATTTTTTTATAAATAGAGAGCCAAGCCACAAATCAGTTGAGACAGAAATAAGAGAAGTGAAAGGATTGTTTGTCGGGAAAGTTTTATTGGAAGCTTCTATAATGTAACAAGGTATTACATGCAATAGAGGTCCTCTGGGGAACAGGAAGCAGGGAAGGTAGCTGTTGTCAATGTTTGTGAGGACATAAGCAATGTTGGGTGGAAACAGAATGAATTCAATTTGGTTGATGACAGCATGGAGGGTTTTGAAAGTGGTGACATGCATCTTCTGCTCAGGGCACAAGCAGTATGTGAAGTTTGGGAAAGGTTGGGAAGAGACTATGGGATATTGCACAGGTAATGTTATAGCTGTAACAGAGTATTGAATGTATTTTAGTTAGCTAAAACATGTGAGCAAGGATAACATTCGAGAGATTGATATTGAACATGTGAAATACAATACTCTTTCACCAACAGGCAATATTGTAGAAATGATGTAACCATGTCAGTGATCCTGGGTGAATTATCACCACGTTTCTGGCACCTAAATATTTAGAACCAGAAAAGTCCCTGAGCTCAATCTCATATTGTTTTTAGCTAAGTACAAGATGTGGTAAGTTTTTTGGAGTGCTATTGCCTATGAGACTAGCAGGTTTTATTCGATTTCTTACTAAATTCACTCTATAATTACTTACCCAGTCCCTATGCTGTCTCTCACATCAAATTCCAGCCCATCTTACCATGCAGTGTTCTCAGACCGAAGTCACCCAAGATAATCCCGGAAAAGACTGCTATCCATAGCATTGATGCCATCTTTAAGAAGGCCTTTGTGCATTATCAGTCTGGAGCTGCCCAGTATGCATCCTGATATTTGCCCAGCATATGGCAGACAGACGTTATTTGGTGCCCTGTTTTGTGGATCGAGATCTGGATGTTCTGCTCGATGGAGTGTTGCAGAGGTAGGATTTCGTCTTCCCCCAGGACCTGAAGAAGAGGCTACCACACCGTGCCAGCCTGGTCTGATGTTGCCACCCAGGTCAGCGCAGTCTCAGCTGTCTGGAAGAATGTCCAGCAATGAAGGAAGAAGATCAATGATCTCTCCACCCCACCACCCCTCACCGATTGGTGAGTGTCACCATCCTCTCACTGATACCTTACACTCACCAGTCAAAACAAGTCATTGCATATCAGGTTTGATGTAAGTGAGGATTGCAAATGCTGGAGATCAGAGTCAAAAAAGTGTGGTCTTGGAAAAGCACAGCTGATCAGGCAGCATCTGAGCAGCAGGAGAATCGACATTTTGAGCATAAACTCCAGTGTGAGTGTCCAGGTAGGCTCAGAGCGAGGGAGTGAGTGCAATCACAGCAAGTAGACAGCCCTGAGATGCAGCCTAGTCCAGACCAGGAGCTGGCTGTGTGTCCCTGAGCACACCATGCCCTAGCTGCAGCATTATAAAAATCATTGCCGGTGGAGACTGTCGTGCAACTTCGAAGTGCGGAAGGGTACTATAAGAGGTGACGTGAGGGTATTTAAAAGCTGGCACATGTTGGATGACTATGTCTATGGCTGTAGGGTTGATGTGACCGGTGTCCAAGAAGTTTACCCTGAGATGTTGGTGTTTAATGTCTAACATGGAGTCCGTTTGCAGCTTATAACAAGCTGAGGTTGCCAGCTCCTTGCTCTGATGTCCATGTCGAGAATTCTCAACGTCTAACCTGTTCAGTTTGTTTGGTAAGATAGGAGCTGCATATTAATGAGGTGAGTTGTGGCACTAATAAGGGATTTAACAAGCTATAATCCCCTGACTTAACAACTCACCATTGCCTAGTAAGGAAATCTCCTCTGTGTTCAGCTAAAGCATTGAAAAGGGAGTGATAGAATAGATTATTGAAACATGCAGTAAGTACTGATTTATTGCAATTTCTCAGCTAGGAGTTGGGCAAATGCTTGGCACCTCTTATTTTAGAAGCAATATGCGATGTATAACCTTGTAATGACAGTCTGCTAACTTGCATTACTGAGTGTTTTTGAGGGACATTGAACAGGAGAGATGGAGCTGCACTGATCACTTCTGTGAGTTGGAAAAGAACTTGAGATCTTTTCACCTATTTCTTAATGTTTGTCTTGTTTCTTCAGATTTATGCTTCTTTCATTCATTCCTGGGATGTCGGGAGTTGCTGACTGGGCTCCATTTATCACCCATCCCTAATTACCCTTGAGAAGGAGCTGCTGAGCTGCCTTCTTGAATCTCTGCTTTACATTTGGTTGATGTGCAATGATGTTAAGGAGGGAATTCCAGGGTTTTGACCCAGTGGCACTAAAGAAATGGTAGAATATTTCCAAGTGAGTGTGATAAGTGATTTGGAGGGGGATGTGTGGTGGTTTTCCCATTACCTTTGCTTGCCTTGTCCTTCAAGATGGAAGTGATCATGGGTGTGGAAGATGCAGTGTATCTTATAGAGCATCAGTGGTGGAGGGAGTGGATGCCTGTGGATAGGTTGCCAGTCAAACAGGCTGCTATGTCCTGGATGGTGTCAAGGTTACTGAGTGTTTTTGGCGCTGTACCCATCCAGGCAAATGGGGAGTGTTCCATCACATACCTGACTTGTACCTGTCGATTGAGGCCAGGTTTTGGGGAGTCTGGAAGTGAGTTTTTGGCTGCAGGATTCGTCACCACTGATCTTTGTGTAATTGTAAGTTTAATGCAATCTTTAAAATATTTACTTAACCTCAGATGGAATTTTGCTTCCTCATTTGAATGTATTCTATGAGGTGTGCTCTGAAACATCACCTTCAATGTCAGTTGTTGTATTTTTATTGGCCTATCCATTAGTGTAATTGTTAGTTCATTTCAGCTGGATCTGCTTTCATGCTACATTATTGAACACTACTTTGAGCAGAATCTCACAGCTCTCTGAAAAACCTGGGCTTTCAGGAGCATTTGAATATCTTTTGTGCATCAGCAAAGTGACAGACGACTTTCTTCTGAGGCTGCTGTGCATTGTCAGTTAAGATGGTTTGTCACTTGTTAAATGTTTAATTGGTGCTACAATTCATCTTGTGAATATTCAGCCATCTATGACATCAAAATGAGGGCAGCACATTGGCTCAGTGGTTAGCACTGTTGCCTCACAGTGCCAGGGACCAGGGTTTGATCCTTGCCTTGGGTGACTGTCTGTGTGGAGTTCACACACTTGTCCCGCGTGGGTTTCCTCCCATGATTGAAAAATGTGCAGGTCAGGTGAATTGGCCATGCTAAATTGCCCATAGTGTTAGATGCATTAATTAGGGGTAAATATAGGGTAGGGGAATGGGTCTGGGTAGCTTATTCTTCAGAGGTCGGTGTGGACTTATTGGGCCGAAGGGCCTGTTTCCATGCTGTAGGGAATCTAATATAATTGTACCAAAATGAACCAATTAAAATGCAGAGGTTGTACCTGGAGAAATCAGCTTACCACTGGATGCTGAGAGCATGGTACTTGGGGATGAACTATGTGCAATCCCCTCATTCACAGACCTTGGATCCTAACATTTGACAACACCTTATGACCATCGGACACCTCTCTGATACACTTGCAAACTACTTGGGAAGTGCAGATTCACACTGCAGACCGACCAACTCGCATTGCACACAGCAGGGATGATTTGCACATAGGGGACAGGTCAAGGATTGGACAAGTCTGCATCTCGGGGGGTGCTCACTTGCTCCCGCAGGACTCACTCACTTGGCACTTACTTGAATGTTTGCTATCAGTAGTGCCATAGTGATGTGTTGTTTTGCATGAACCCTCAATTAAGCTACTTGCTGTACTTGTGAGTAGGGATCTATTTGGAAGCTGGAAATCTTTCCATATGGCACATTGGGACCTCAGACTAGCAGATACAGCCTGTGCCAGTTGCCTGTGCAGCAAACGTACTTCACATGGAATCAATCGAGCAGCCATTTTGGAAACTGGGTGGAGGCCCAACCTCAGTTCAGTCAAAGAGGAGCTGCTGTAGGTCGGGAACCCTGGTACTGTCAATAATGATCTAAGTCTGTACATAGTTCAGGGGCTTTACAGTCACTTGTCCACTAGGGTCGCTCATCAGAAGACCTGTCTGATGACAAAACAGGGAGTGTGCAATGGCCAGTCCTGTAGGATCAACACCAGCAGGCAGGGGAGCTACAGTGACAGCAATCCGAGTCTGGTCAGTTATTCGAGGTAAAGTTCATCAAAGTCAATCAAAAAGCTGCAGCAAAGACATCCCTAGGGTCCTTTGATTGTTGAGCAGGATGTAAGGCAGGGCCTGTAGTGGCAGCAAGAGGACCACTGCCAAAATGGGTGTGGAAGTCAAGGCCAGGTGGAGGTAAATGAAGACATTTTGGAATTAGGAACATCATTGTGGAACATCGTTGGAGGGCTTGGAAAGAGGTTATTGACAATAACTGCAACTGTGGGCTCCAGTGTGTGAGAACTGGACCTGGAAATAGCTGGGACAATGCCCATGGTTCGAAAGTTTGACACTAGGACATTACAGGGTCAAAAACATAAAGCAGGTATTTGGAAATTCCATTTCATTTGCAATCATTTCTTTGCCTGTGTTCAATATATGCAGAGTGAAGGTGCTTATGTGTCAAATGCTGGTTTGAGACAGATTATACTATGTCATTGATGCTGGGAAACCTAACATTGTTATTTCAATAATGCAGAGGTTAGTGGCAATGATTTAAAAAGAGATGAATGCTGGAAAATGCATCCCATCAATTGTGGTACTTACAGGATGCTGTGGGACTCAGGGAACATTGCTGATGATATCTCATGTGATTATGGCGATGGACTGCACTGAATTCACTGACAATTTGTATCATTGATGTTGTTCTGAAATGAGAAGGGGGTCAGAGTGCAGTAGGTAATCCTTTTTTGATGGAAAGTGCTGGTTACTTTATCAGTGCAGCATCTTCGCCAATTTGTTGCAGGCGCTGTGACCTGGGATGTGGTGGAGCAGACGATGGAGCTGCTGACCACTGCTTGGACCAGCCTGGGGATGTCCTCCAGTATCATCCAAACAGAGTGACTGAAGCAAGCTGTGAGGTGATGTGATAGATGCTGAGGAGCTAGGAGCAATCTTCTGAGGAGCAGGATGAGAACATTGTGGTGGAGGAAGCTGACATTGTCCATGACAGAGCTCAGCTGCATCAGACACGACAAGTCAGACAGAACCTGGTTCCAGTCAATGACAGCTAGGTTCAGCAGACTATCGTGGATTGTTAAATGATCTTTGGTTTACATTGTGGGGATGATCCGCTGCCTTGACTTGTTTCATTGGTGTCCATCTTTGTTGTCTGTAAATAGATTAGATTAGATTAGATTGCCTATAGTGTGGAAACAGGCTCTTTGGCCAAACAAGTCCACACCAACCCTCTGAAGAGTAACCCACCCAGACACACTCCCCTACCCTATATTTACCCCTGATTAATGCACCTAACACTATGGGAAATTTAGTAAGGCGTATTCACCTCGCCTGCACATCTTTAGATTGTGGGAGGAAACCGGAGCACCCGGAGGAAACCCACACAGACATGGGAAGAATGTACAAACTCCACACAGACATTCGCCCAAGGCAGAAATCAAACCTGGGTCCTTGGTGTTATGAGGCAGCAGTGCTAACCACTGAGCCAATGTGCCGCCCAAATAAAAGCTCAGGTTTGGAGTTGTCTGATTGTTTGACTTTATGTGATGTTCCCTCATTGGACAATGACCAGCTAACGGTCTCCACTAGGTATTGGAGATAGAGTAGCTGTGACCTAGAGAGATTGTTTACATAGAATCTAACTAAGGACAGGTGGTTAAACAGTAACTAGGGTGAAGGAATGGTATTGTATGAGTGAGGGAGAGTTTGACCATGTGTCATGAGCATTATGGCTTTGTGGCTGCTATGCAATTACATTGCTGGTGAGGGTCATTGCTGATTGGCCAACACTTGTCCAAGTGCACTGCAGTCTTTCAAAGAAGGCATGGTTGCATGGAGTGTCAGTCTTGTGGCAGATATTCGCTGTGAGGCGACATATTCTGGGAACGACAGGTGATAAAATGGTGGTAAGGTGGGGAGAGGATTGATTGTGAGGGACACCATATGGATGGGGTAAGTAATTAATGTTTGTAAGATATGGGGAAGTAACTCATTAGGCCTCATGGCAGGTTGTGTTGTTTGCCTGTGCACTTTAGCTTGGACAAGCTGAATGGACCAATTGTTACTTTTTGTATGTTTCTATCATTTTAAGGTAGGGGACTTTTTTTAATAACCCCCTTTCAGGGAGCACTAACTCCTTTCTCGGATACAGAACCACAGGGCCTGTTTGTAGCGCAATTAAGTGTTTGTCCATCATGTACATGAATAATTATTCTAACTGTGTCTCAGTCTAATCCCATCTATCTTCTTCACAGACTACAGGCAAGATTCATCTTGTTGCTTCTGGGGACACAAACGTCAGAAAGAAAGTTGCTGTCTTACTCAGGGAGGTATGTCTGTTTGGAATCTCATGTAGACCTTGATATAGGCACTGAGAGCCCACTTGAAAAAGGAGGAGGCAAGCAAGATAGTGGAAAGGCATTTGATATGCTTTCCTTCCTTTGGTCAATGCATTGAAGATAGGAGCTAGGAGGTCATGTTGCAGCTGTACGGGACATTGGTTAGGCCACTTTTGTGCAATTCTGTTCTCCCTACTGTGGGAAGGAAGTTATGAAACTTGAAAGAGTTCAGGAGAGGAGCCAAGCGCAGAGCATTCTGGGAAGGTAAGTGATTCTGTTTCTGAATCTGAATGGATAGTTGAAAGGTGATGTCTTAGGAGAGTTATGATTTGATTGGCTAATAAAGAGCCTGCTAAATTTGAATCTGTGCTAAATTGAATCATTAATTTATTGGTTACAACTTGCATAAACCAGATACAAAAACAGTTAATTTTTAAAAAAAAATTCAAATCTAATTAAATAAAATAAGAATGGAGGGTCAGGTGATGTCTTGTTTCTGCATGATGTGGGAGCTGGTAGCCCCCATTGTGGTTCCCAGTGACCATGTCTGTAGTAAATGTTGGTTGCTGCAAGAACTCCAGGTCAGAATTGATGAGCTGAAGTCTGAGCTTCAAATATTGTGACACATCAGAGAGGGGGAGAACTACCTGGATGCTGTGTTTCAGGAGACAGTCACATCTCTTAGACTAACTAACTCGAATTCAGCCAGTGGTCGAGGCAGTAGGGTGTGGCTGTGAGTGAGGCAGGTAGAGGGATCCAGGAGGTGGGGTTGCAGGGACCTCGGCCCTTATCCTTGCCCAACAGGTTCAAGAGTATTGCTCCCTATATGGATGGGAATGGGGACTGCGGAGAGAATGAGCCGATTGATCACAGCACCGTGGTGCAGGGAGCCATTCAATTGGGGAGAGAGAAGAGAAATGCTATTGTAATTGGGGATAGTATAGTTAGAGGCATAGACATTGTTCTCTGTGACCAAGATCAAGAGTCCCGAAGGTTGTGTCGCCTGCCTGGTGGTTATCTTATCTGGAATATGTTATCTGAGCTGCAGAGGAACTGGGAGTGGGAGGGTAAAGATCTAGTGGTCATGGTCCATGTAGGTACCAATGACATAGATAAAACTAGGGCAGTGGTTCTGTTACGGAAAAGCTAGGAGCTAAATTAGAAAGCAAAACCATAAAGTTAATAATCTCTGAGCCATGAGCTAATTGGCGCAGGGTCTACAGGATTAAGCAGGTAAATGTGAGGCTCAAAGATTGGTGTGGGAGAAATGGGTTTGAATTCATGGGACATTGGCACCAGTAGTGGGGAAGAAGGGGCCTGTTCTGGTTGGACAGTCTTCATCTGAACTGTGCTGGGACCAGAGTCCTAGTGAATCACATAACTAGCGGTGCAGACAGGGCTTTCAACTAAATGGGGGTGGTTATTAAAATCTCCAGATAAGTCACAAATATTGCTGGAAAGGGTCAGCAATCAAACTTCAAGTACATTGGAGTTCTAGTCCAGGATTCTCTCAAGGTAAACTTGCAGGTTGAGTCAGTAGTTCAAAAGGCAAATGCATTGATGGCATTTATTTCGAGAGGACTTGCCTATAAAAGAAGGGATGTATTTCTGAGGCTCTATAAGATTCTAGTCAGGCCAAATTTAGAATATTGTGAATAGTTTTGGGCTTCATTCCTCAGGAAGGATGTACTGGTGTGTTCAGAGGAGATTCACAAGACTGGTCCCAGGAATGAACAGCTTAACATATCAGGGATGTTTGAGGACTCTGGGTCTATACTTGATGAAGCTTAGAAGGGATGAAGGGGGAATCTAATTGAAACTTACAGGATACTGATTGGCCTGATCAGAGTGGATGTTGGGAAGATGTTTCCATTGGTAGGAGAGACAAGGACCCAAGGGCACAACCTAAAGTAAAGGGAAGACCTTTTAAAATAGAGTTAAGGAGAAACCTCTTCAGCCAGAAAGTAGTGAATCTATGGAATTCATTGCCACAGAAGGCTGTGGAGGCCAGGTCATTAAGTATATTTAAGGTGGAAATAAATAAGTTCTTGATTGTAAAGGGGTCAGGGGTTATGGGGAGAAAGTGGGAGAATGGGATTGAGAAACTTATCAGCCATGATTGAATGGCTAAGCAGACTGGGTGGGCTGATGGCCTAATTTCTGTTCCTATGTCTTATGGTTCAGAAAAGATTTACAAGGATGTTGCTATGGTCAGAGGGTTTGAGCTATAGGGAGAGGCTGAGTAGGCTGAAGTTATTTCCTCTAGAGCATCGAAAGGCTGAGGTGATCTTATAGAGGTTTATAAAATTGTGAGGGACATGAATAATTTGAATAGCCAAGGTCTTTTCCCAAGGTGGAGAAGTCCTAAACTACAGGCCGTAGGTTTAAGCTGGGGGTGGTGGGAAGATTTTAAAAGGACCTAAGGGGCAACATTTTCACGCAAAGGGTGGTACGTGTATGGAATGAGCTGACAGAGGAAGTGACATTGGCTGGTACAACTACAACATTTAAAAGGCATTTGGATGGGTATATGAACAGGAAAAGTTCAGAGGGATATGGGCCAAGTGCTGGCAAATGACTAGATTTATGTCTGGTTTTATTCCTCGTTAAAAATCCCTCATTTTAGTCTCCTTCCCAAGAGGAAACAGGCTCCTGATATCCGTCCTACCCAGCTCCCCCCCCCCCCCAGATCTTATATATTTCAATGGGATTATCCCAGATTCTTCCAGACTTTGAAAGATATATATGCCAAACATTATTTTACATAATTTATGGGATAATGGTCAACATTTACTCCCCATGCCTGGGTGGCCTTGAGAAGGTGGTAATGAGCTGCCTTCTTGAACTAATGCAGTCCATTTGCTGTAGGTAGACTCACAATGCCTTTAAGAAGGGAATTCCAAGATTTTGACTCAGCAACAATGAGGGAATAACAATATATTTTCCAAGTCAGGTTGGTGAATGGCTTGGAGGAGAATGCAGAGGTGGCTATGTTCCCATGTATCTGCTTCCCCTGTCCACCATGATGGCCAGGGGTTTGGAAAGTACTATCTACCATGTCTTGGTGAATCTTTTCAGCACACTTTGTAGATAGTACACATTGCTGCCACTGAGCAATGGTGGTGGAATGACTAAGTGGATTGAGGATGCAATGCCAATCGAGTTGGCCTTTTTGTCTTGGATAGAGTCAAGCTTCTTGAATGTTGGAGCTGCACTCATCCAGGCAGTTGTGGAGTATTCCATCACATTCTGACTTGTTCCTTATAGATAGTGGATAAGCTCTGGGGAAGCAGGAGGTGAGTCATCCACTATAAGATTCCTAACCTCTAACCTGTTGTTGTAGCTAATATATATGGTGAATCTAATTCAGCTTTTGATCAGTGGTATCCTCCAGTATGTTGATAGTGGTGGATTAAATCACAGTAATGTCATGGGACAATGGTCAGATTCAATCTTTTTGGAGATGGTCATTGCTTGATATTTGTGTGGCACAAATATTACTTGCCACTTTTAGTCTTAGCCTGGATATTGTCCAGGTCTTGCTGCATTTGGACTTAGACTGCTTCTGTATATGAGGAATCACAAATGGTGCTGAGCATTGTGCAGTCATTAGGGAATGTCCCTACTTCTGACCTTGTGATGGAGGGAAAGTCACTGATAAAACAGTCAAAGATGGTTGAGCATAGGACACTACTCTGAGGAACTCCTGCAGAAATACCTTGGAGCTGAGATGACTGATCTTCAACAACCAGAATTATATTCCGATCTGGCAGGTATGACTCCAACCAGTGGAGAGCTTGCCCCCTAATTTCCGTTGATTCCTGTTTTACTTGGTCCCTTGATGCTACATTGTGGCCTTGACATCAAGGGCACACACTCTCATCTCACTTCTACATGTAAGTACTTTTGTCCATGTTTGAACCAACCTTAGGTTTGGAGCTGAGTGGACCTTGCAGAGCACAGTCTGAGCAAGTGAGTAAGTCTTTTGCTAAGCAAATGCTGCTTGGTAGCACTGTTAATGACACCTTCCATCACTTTAATGATGGTCAAGAATAGACTGATGGGACAGTGATTGGTCAAATTTTCCAACTTGTTGTGTGGGACATACCTGGACAATTGTCAGGTAGATATCAATGTTGTAGCTGCACTAAAATGACTTGCTTAGGGGTGGAGAAAAGTCTTCAGTACTATTGCTGGAATGTTGTCTGGACCCACCGCCTTCTCAGTATCCAATGCCTTCAACGGTTTCTTGATATCACATGGAGTGAATCGAATAGACTGAAAACTGGCACATGTGATTTTGGGCCCACTGAAGGAGGCAAAGATGAATCATCCATTTCTGGCTGAAGATTGGTACTAACGGTTCAGCCTTATCCTTGTACTGATGTGCTGTCCTCTTCCATTATTGAGGGCGGGGATATTTGTAGAATTCTATTCTCAAGTGAGTTGATTAATTGTCCTCCAGCATTTAAGTCTGGATCTGGCAGGGCCAGATCTGATCCGTTGGTTGTGGGATTGCTCATCTCTGTCTATTGTTTGCTGCTTATGCCGTTTGGCATCCAAGTAGTTCTGTGTTATACCATACCAGTGTAACACCATATTTGCACACACACAAAAATAGAAGTTTTGGATCCACTTCTGAGGAAGGGTCACTGGACCTGAAACATTAACTCTGATTTCTCTTCACAGATGCTGCCAGGCCTGCTGAGCTTTTCCAGCAACATCTGTTCTTGTTTCCGACCAGGCCAGGCAGCATCCGAGGAGCAGGAGAATCGATGTTTTGGGCATAAGCCCTCCTACACTCTTCATTGAACCAGGGTTGTTCTCCTGGTTTGATGTTAAAAATCAAATGGGTTATAATGCCAGGCCATGAGGTTACAGATTGCGCTAAGATTCAGTTCTGCTGCTGTTGATGGCCTCTAGTGCCTTATGGATGTCCAGCCATCTGTTCGAAGTCTGTCCCATTTCATACAGAGACTTTGTAATCATAACCTAATTTGAACAAAGTGCTCTGTATATAATTCATGCCTTGTACCTTGCTGATGACGTTTTTATAGATTCAGTCCATGATTTCTAGAAACAATTTTTAAAAAGTATATCATCATGAATTTAAAATATCTGATTGCTATGAAAATGCAGCAATTGCCAGATTTTGGTAGCTATTAATCAGTTTATATCTTCATGTTTAAGAAGGTGGGAATAATATCAGATTTTGATTAGCTGAGAACAAATCTTTAAATTGATTGAAATTTTAGTCAACAGAATGATTATCTGGAGTTATTTTAAACCAAGTGCACTGGAATCAGTGTGATGGAGGGTGTTTTCAATGTGAAGGTAAGATATCATCTCCACAAGGATTGTGTGATGGTCACTCTTACCGATTCTATCATGGCAAGATGCATCTGCAGCCAGCAAATTGGTGAGGATGTGGTCAGCTATGTTTTCCCCTTTTGTTGTTCCCCTCATCACCTGTCATAGACCGTAACAGCATCTAACATCTCACAGCCATATCCTTTAGTATTTGACCAGTTTAATAGTGGTGCTCTTGGTAATGGAAACACTCTTAGCAATCGAAATTCAAATTCCACACCCTGACTACCCTCTCTGCACTCACCACCCTCAGTTCTTCTGCAAAATGTTGTTCAACATGGAGGCATATTGATTCATCAGCAAAGGGCAGATGGCACATGGGCAATCTATAGGAGGTTTCCATGGCCATGTTTAACCTGAAACCATGAGACGTCATGGGTCCAAAAATCAATGTTGTGAACTCCCAAGGACAATTCCCTCTTTAGTGTATTCCCCTCTGTTGTGTCTGTCTTGCCAATGAGACAATACATAGCGAGGGACATTAATAGGTATTTTTTGGGCTTTGTCTGCAAGGTTGGATTCTGTGAGTCTGATTATGTCAGGCTGTTGCTTGACCAGTATATGAAGCAGCTCTCCCAATTTCGGGACTAGCCCCTAGATGTTGGCAAGGAGACTTTGCAGAGTCAACAGGGCTGAGTTTGCTTTTGTTTCCGATGCCTTAGTTGATGCCAGGTTGTCTATCCAGTTCCATTCCATTTTTGAGACTTTTTACTGGTTGATACAACTGAATGCCATGCCACTTATAAGGTCAGTGCAGAGTTAACCACATTGCTGTAGATCTGAAGCCATACTTATGTGAGGCAGACTTCCTATCCTAAAGGACATTAGAGAACCAGATGGGTTTTTTTACGACAGCTGACAATTGTGTCACAGTCATCATTTGCCTTTTAACTCCAGGTTTTGAGTTTGAATTCTACAATCTGCCACAATGGGATTTAAATTAAGGTCACAAGAACATTTCCTGGGCTCTTTGGATGACAAGTTGAGCAATAACTACACTGTGTTTTTGCTTCCTCTCACATGTTTCACCTTCCCGTAGCATGCTTAACCTCTCCCTCGCATGTTTAACATTCCCCTCATGTGTTTAACCTTCCTGTAACATGTTTAACCTTCCTGTAACATGTTTAACCTTCCTGTAACATGTTTAACCTTCCCCTTGCATGTTTAACCTTCCCCTCACATGTTTAAACTTCCCCTCGCAAGTTTAATCTTCCCCTCACATGTTTAACCTTGCCCTCGCATGTTTAACCTTGCCCTCGCATGTTTAACCTTGCCCTCGCATGTTTAACCTTCCCCTTGCATGTTTAACCTTCCCCGCACAAGTTTAATCTTCCCCTCGCATGTTTAATCTTCCCTTCACATGTTTAACCTTCCCTTCACATGTTTAACCTACCCCTCACAAGTTTAATCTTCCACTCGCATGTTTAACCTTAGCCTCGCATGTTTAACCTTGCCCTCACATGTTTAACCTTCCCCTTGCATATTTAACCTTCCCCTCACATGTTTAAACTTTCCCTTGCAAGTTTAATCTACCCCTCGCATATTTAACCTTTCCCTCCTATGTTTAACCTTGCCCTCGCATGTTTAAACTTCCACTCACATGTTTAACCTTCCCCTCACATGTTTAACCTACCCTTCACAAGTTTAATCTTCCTCTCGCATGTTTAACCACCCCCTTGCATGTTTAACCTTCCTCTCACATGTTTAACCAACCCATCGCATGTTTAACCTACCCCTCGCATGTTTCACCTTCCCCTCGCATGTTTAACTATCCCCTTATGTGTTTAACCTTCCTGTAACATGGTTAACTTTCCCCTCACATGTTTCACCTTCAACTCGCATGTTTAACCATCCCTTCACATGTTTAACCTTCCCCTCTCATGTTTTGCCTTCCTCTCGCATGTTTAACCTTCCACTCGCATGTTTCACCTTCCCCTCACACGTTTAACACTCCTCTCACATGTTTCACCTTCCGCTTATATATGTTCAACCTTCCCTCATATGTTTAACAGTCCCCTCACATGTTTAACCTTCCCGTCGCATGTTTAACCTTCCCCTCGCATCTTTCACCTTCCCCTCGCATGTTTCACCTTCCCCTCACATGTTTAAACTTCCCCTCACATGTTTCACCATGCCCTCACATGTAACTTTCCCCTCACATGTTTAACCTTCCCCTCACATGTTTAACCTTCCCCTCTCATGTTTTGCCTTCCTCTCGCATGTTTAACCTTCCACTCGCATGTTTCACCTTCCCCTCACACGTTTAACACTCCTCTCACATGTTTCACCTTCCGCTTATATATGTTCAACCTTCCCTCATATGTTTAACAGTCCCCTCACATGTTTAACCTTCCCGTCGCATGTTTAACCTTCCCCTCGCATCTTTCACCTTCCCCTCGCATGTTTCACCTTCCCCTCACATGTATAAACTTCCCCTCACATGTTTCACCATGCCCTCACATGTAACTTTCCCCTCACATGTTTAACCTTCCCCTCACATGTTTAACCTTCCCCTCTCATGTTTTGCCTTCCTCTGCATGTTTAACCTTCCACTCGCATGTTTCACCTTCCCCTCACACGTTTAACACTCCTCTCACATGTTTCACCTTCCGCTTATATATGTTCAACCTTCCCTCATATGTTTAACAGTCCCCTCACATGTTTAACCTTCCCGTCGCATGTTTAACCTTCCCCTCGCATCTTTCACCTTCCCCTCGCATGTTTCACCTACCCATCACATGTTTAAACTTCCCCTCACATGTTTCACCATGCCCTCACATGTAACTTTCCCCTCACATGTTTAACCTTCCCCTCACATGTTTCACATTCTTCTCGCATGTTTCACCTTCTCCTCACATGTTTAACCTTCCCCTCGCATGTTTAACCATCCCCTCGCATGTTTCACCTTCCCCTCGCATGTTTCACCTTCCCCTCACATATTTAACCTTCCCATGTGTTTAACCTTTCCCTCACATGTTTCACCTTCCCCTCGCATGTTTCACCTTCGCCTCACATTTTTAACCTTCCCCTCGCATGCTTAACCTTGCCCTCGCATGTTTAACATTCCGCTCACATGTTTCACCTTCCTCTCGCATGTTTAACCTTCCCCTCACATGTTTCACCTTCCCCTCACATGTTTCATCTTCCCCTCACGTGTTTAACCTTCCCCTCGCATGTTTCACCTTCCCCTCATGTGTTTAACCTTTCCCTCACATGTTTCACCTTCCCCTCGCATGTTTCACCTTCCCCTCACATTTTTAACCTTCCCCTCGCATGCTTAACCTTGCCCTCGCATGTTTAACATTCCGCTCACATGTTTCACCTTCCTCTCGCATGTTTAACCTTCCCCTCGCATGTTTAACCTTCCCCTCGCATGTTTCACCTTCCCCTCACATGTTTCACCATACCCTCACATGAATCACCTTCCCCTCGCATATTTAACCTTTCCCTCCCATGTTTAACCTTCCCCTTGCATGTTTAAACTTCCCCTTGCATGTTTAACCTTCCCCTCACATGTTTAACCTACCCCTCACAAGTTTAATCTTCCTCTCGCATGTTTAACCTTTCCCTTGCATGTTTAACCTGGCCCTCGCATGATCAACCATCCCATTGCATGTTTAACCTTCCTCTCGCATATTTAAACCAACCCATCGCATGTTTAACTTACCCCTTGCATGTTTCACCCTCCCCTCGCATGTTTAACCATCCCCTTATGTGTTTAACCTTCCTGTAACATGTTTAACCTTCCCCTCACATGTTTAACACTCCCCTCACATGTTTAACCATACCCTCAATGTTTCACATTCCCCTCACATGTTTAACCTTCCCCTCGCATGTTTCACCTTCCCCTCACGTGTTTAACCTTCCCCTCGCATGTTTCACCTTCCCCTCACATGTTTCACCATACCCTCACATGAATCACCTTCCCCTCGCATATTTAACCTTTCCCTCCCATGTTTAACCTTGCCCTCGCATGTTTAAACTTCCCCTTGCATGTTTAACCTTCCCATCACATGTTTAACCTACCCCTCACAAGTTTAATCTTCCTCTCGCATGTTTAACCTTTCCCTTGCATGTTTAACCTTGCCCTCGCATGATCAACCATCTTATTGCATGTTTAACCTTCCTCTTGCATATTTAACCAACCCATCGCATGTTTAACCTACCCCTCGCATGTTTCACCCTCCCCTCGCATGTTCAACCATCCCCTTATGTGTTTAACCTTCCTGTAACATGTTTAACCTTCCCCTCACATGTTTAACACTCCCCTCACATGTTTAACCATACCCTCAATGTTTCACATTTCCCTCACATGTTTAACCTTCCCCTCGCATGTTTCACCTTCCCCTCGCATGTTTCACCTTCCACTCACATGTTTTACCATACCCTCACATGTTTCACATTCTCCTCATTTGTTTAACTTTCCCCTCACATGTTTAACGTTCCCATCACGTTTCACCTTCCCCTCATTTGTTTAACTTTCCCCTCGCATGTTTCACCTTCCCCTCACATGTTTCACCTTCCCCTCACATGTTTAACTTTCTCCTCACATGTTTCACCTTCCCCTCGCATGTTTAACCTTCTCCTCATATGTTTCACCTTCCCCTCGCATGCTTAACCTTCCCCTCACATGTTTAACATTTCCCTCGCATGGTTAACCTTCCTCTTGCATGTTTAACGTCCCACTCATATGTTTCACCATCCCCTCACATGTTTCAGCTTCCCATCGAATGCTTCACCTTTGCTCGAATTTTTCACCTTCCCCTCGTATGTTTAACCTTCCCCTCACATTTCTAACCTTCCCCTCGCATGCTTAACCTTGCCCTTGCATGCCTAACCTTGCCCTCGCATGTTTAACATTCCGCTCACATGTTTCACCTTCCCCTTACATGTTTCACCTTCCCCTCACATGTTTAACCTTCCCCTCGCATATTTAAACTTCCCCTCATATGTTTCACCTTCCCCTCACCTGTTTCACCTTCCCCTCACATGTTTCATCTTCCCCTCACATGTTTAACCTTCCCATCACATGTTTCACCTTCACCTCGCATGTTTAACCTACCCCTCGCATGTTTTACCTTCTCCTCACATGTGTCACCATACCCTCACATGTTTAACCTTCCCCTCATTTGTTTAACTTTCCCCTCACATGTTTAACCTTCCCCTCACGTGTTTAACCTTCCCTTCGCATGTTTCAACTTCCCCTCGCATGTTTCACCTTCCCCTCGCATGTTTAACCATCCCCTCACATTTTTCACCTTCCCCTCGCAAATTTAACCTACCCCTCACATATTTATCCTTCCCCTCATGTGTTTAACCTTCCCCTCGCATGTTTCTCCTTCCTCTCACATGTTTCATCTTCCCCTAACATGTTTAACCCTCCCCGCGCATGTTTCACCTTCACCTCACATGTTTCACCTTCCCCTCGCATGTTTCACCTTCCCCTCACATGTTTCACCATACCCTCACATGAATCAACTTTCCCTCGTTTGTTTAAATTTCCCCTCACATGTTTAACCCTTCCCTCTCATGGTTAACCTTCCTCTTGCATGTTTAACGTCCCACTCATATGTTTCACCATCCCCTCACATGTTTCAGCTTCCCATCGAATGCTTCACCTTTGCTCGAATTTTTCACCTTCCCCTCGTATGTTTAACCTTCCCCTCACATTTCTAACCTTCCCCTCGCATGCTTAATCTTGCCCTCGCATGTTTAACATTCCGCTCACATGTTTCACCTTCCCCTTACATGTTTCACCTTCCCCTCACATGTTTAACCTTCCCCTCGCATATTTAAACTTCCCCTCATATGTTTCACCTTCCCCTCACCTGTTTCACCTTCCCCTCACATGTTTCATCTTCCCCTCACATGTTTAACCTTCCCATCACATGTTTCACCTTCACCTCGCATGTTTAACCTACCCCTCGCATGTTTTACCTTCCCCTCTCATGTGTCACCATACCCTCACATGTTTAACCTTCCCCTCATTTGTTTAACTTTCCCCTCACATGTTTAACCTTCCCCTCACGTGTTTAACCTTCCCTTCGCATGTTTCACCTTCCCCTCGCATGTTTCACCTTCCACTCGCATGTTTAACCATCCCCTCACATTTTTCACCTTCCCCTCGCAAATTTAACCTACCCCTCACATATTTATCCTTCCCCTCATGTGTTTAACCTTCCCCTCGCATGTTTCTCCTTCCTCTCACATGTTTCATCTTCCCCTAACATGTTTAACCCTCCCCTCACATGTTTAACCTTCCCCTCACGTGTTTAACCTTCCCCTCACATGTTTCACCTTCCCCTCACATGTTTAACCTTCCCCTTGCAAGTTTAACCTTCCCCTCACATGTTTAACCTTCCCCTCGCCTGTTTCACCTTCCCCTCGCATGTTTAACAAAACCCTGCATGTTTAACCTTCCGCTCACATGTTTAACCTTCCCCTCACTTGTTTCACTTTTCTCTCCCATGTTTAACTTCGCCTCACATGTTTAACCTTCTCTTCGGATGTTTCACCCTCCCCTCACATGTTTAACCTTCCCCTCACCTGTTTCACCTTCCCATCACATGTTTCACCTTACCCTCGCTAGTTTAAACTTCCCATCACCTGTTTCCTCTACCCCTCGCATTTTTAACCTTCCCCTCATATGTTTCACCTTTCCCTCTCATGTTTAACCTTCCCCTCGCATCTTTCACCATTCCCTTGCATGTTTCACTATCCTCTCGCATGATTAACCTACCACTCGCATGTTTCACCTTCCCCTCACATGTTTCACCTTCCCCTCGCATGTTTCACCTTCCCCTCATATGTTTCACCATACCCTCACATTTTAACCTTCCCCTCATGTGTTTAACCTTCCCCTCACATGTTTCACCTTCCCCTCGCATGTTTAACCATCCCCTCGCATGTTTCACCTTCCCCTCGCATGTGTCATCTTCCCCTCACATATTTAACCTTGCCCTCACATGTTTCACCTTCCCCTCACATGCTTCATCATACCCTCACATGATTCACCTTCCCCTCATTTGTTTAACTTTCCCCTCACGTGTTGAACCTACCCCTCGCATGTTACACCTTCCCCTCACACGTTTCAACTTCCCCTCATATGTTTCATCTTCCCCTCGCATGTTTAACCTACCCCTCGCATGTTTAACCTTCCCTTCGGATGTTTCACCTTCCCCTCATATGTTTCATCTTCCCCTCGCATGTTTAACCTACCCTTTGCATGTTTAACCTTCCTTTCGGATGTTTCACCTTCCCCTCACATGTTTAACCTTCACCTCGCCTGTTTCACCTTCCCATCACATGTCTCACCTTACCCTCGCTAATTTTACCTTCCCATCACATGTTTCCCCTTCCCCTCGCATTTTTAACCTTCCCCTCATATGTTTCGCCTTCCCCTCTCATGTTTAACCTTCCCCTCGCACCTTTCACCTTTCCCTCGCATGTTTCACTATCCTCTTGCATGATTAACCTACCACTCGCATGTTTAACCTTCCCCTCACGTGTTTAACCTTCCCCTCACATGTTTCACATTCCCCTCACATGTTTCAACTTCCCCTCGCATGTTTAAGCATCCCCTCGCATGTTTCACCTTCCCCTCGCATGTTTCATCTTCCCCTCACATATTTAACCTTCCCCTCGCATGTTTAACCTTCCCCTCATGTGTTTAACCTTCCCCTCACATGCTTCACATTCCCCTCACATGTTTCACCTTCCCCTCGCATGTTTAAGCATCCCCTCGCATGTTTCACCTTTCCCTCGCATGTTTCATCATCCCCTCGCACATTTAACCTTCCCCTCGCATGTTTAACCATCCCCTTGCATGTTTCACCTTCCCCTCGCATGTTTAATCTACCCCTCGCATGTTTAACATTCCCCTCACATGTTTCACCTTCCCCTCACATGTTTAACCTTCCCCTCACATGTTTCACCTTCCCCGTGCATTTTTCACCTTCCCCTCGCAGGTTTAACCTTCCCCTCGCATGTTTAACCTTCCCCTCACATGTTTCACCTTCCCCGTGCATTTTTCACCTTCCCCTCGCAGGTTTAACCTTCCCCTCGCATGTTTAACCTTCCCCTCACATGTTTAACCTTCCCCTCAGATGTTTCACCCTCCCCTCGCACATTTAACCTTCCCCTCACTAGTTTAACCTTGCCCTTGCATGTTTCACCTTCCTCTCGCATGTTTAACCTTCCCCTCGCACATTTAACCTTCCCCTCGCATGTTTAACCCTCCCCTCGTGTGTTTCACCTTCCCCTCACTAGTTTAACCTTGCCCTCGCATGTTTCACCTTCCGCTCGCATGTTTCACCTTCCCCTCACATTTTTCACCTCTCCCTCACATGTTTAACCCTCCCCTCGCATGTTTCACCTTCCCCTCGCATGTTTCACCTTCCCCTCGCATGTTTAACCTTCAACTCGCCTGTTTAACCTTCCCCTCGCATGTTTAGCCTTGCCCTCACATGTTTAACCTTGCCCTCACATGTTTAACCTTGCCCTCACATGTTTAACCTTGCCCTCACATGTTTCACCTTCCCCTCACATGTTTCACCTTCCCCTCAGATGTTTCACCTTCCCCTCGCACATTTAATCATCCCCTCGCATGTTTAACCATCCCCTCACATGTTTAACCTTCCCCTCACTAGTTTAATCATGCCCTCGCATGTTTCACCTTCCCCTCGCATGTTTAACCCTCCCCTCGTGTGTTTCACCTCCCCCTCACTAGTTTAACCTTGCCCTCGCATGTTTCACCTTCCCCTCGCATGTTTCACCTTCCCCTCACATTTTTCACCTTTCCCTCACATGTTTAACTTTCCCTCGCATGTTTAACCCTCCCCTCACATGTTTCACCTTCCCCTCGCATGTTTCACCTTCCCCTCGCATGTTTCACCTTCAACTCGCATGTTTAACCATCCCTTCACATGTTTAACCTTCCCCTCTCATGTTTTGCCTTCCTCTCGCATGTTTAACCTTCCACTCGCATGTTTCACCTTCCCCTCACACGTTTAACACTCCTCTCACATGTTTCACCTTCCGCTTATATATGTTCAACCTTCCCTCATATGTTTAACCTTCCCCTCACATGTTTAACCTTCCCGTCGCATGTTTAACCTTCCCCTCGCATCTTTCACCTTCCCCTCGCATGTTTCACCTTCCCCTCACATGTTTAAACTTCCCCTCACATGTTTCACCATGCCCTCACATGTAACTTTCCCCTCACATGTTTAACCTTCCCCTCACATGTTTAACCTTCCCCTCTCATGTTTTGCCTTCCTCTCGCATGTTTAACCTTCCACTCGCATGTTTCACCTTCCCCTCACACGTTTAACACTCCTCTCACATGTTTCACCTTCCGCTTATATATGTTCAACCTTCCCTCATATGTTTAACAGTCCCCTCACATGTTTAACCTTCCCGTCGCATGTTTAACCTTCCCCTCGCATCTTTCACCTTCCCCTCGCATGTTTCACCTTCCCCTCACATGTATAAACTTCCCCTCACATGTTTCACCATGCCCTCACATGTAACTTTCCCCTCACATGTTTAACCTTCCCCTCACATGTTTAACCTTCCCCTCTCATGTTTTGCCTTCCTCTGCATGTTTAACCTTCCACTCGCATGTTTCACCTTCCCCTCACACGTTTAACACTCCTCTCACATGTTTCACCTTCCGCTTATATATGTTCAACCTTCCCTCATATGTTTAACAGTCCCCTCACATGTTTAACCTTCCCGTCGCATGTTTAACCTTCCCCTCGCATCTTTCACCTTCCCCTCGCATGTTTCACCTACCCATCACATGTTTAAACTTCCCCTCACATGTTTCACCATGCCCTCACATGTAACTTTCCCCTCACATGTTTAACCTTCCCCTCACATGTTTCACATTCTTCTCGCATGTTTCACCTTCTCCTCACATGTTTAACCTTCCCCTCGCATGTTTAACCATCCCCTCGCATGTTTCACCTTCCCCTCGCATGTTTCACCTTCCCCTCACATATTTAACCTTCCCATGTGTTTAACCTTTCCCTCACATGTTTCACCTTCCCCTCGCATGTTTCACCTTCGCCTCACATTTTTAACCTTCCCCTCGCATGCTTAACCTTGCCCTCGCATGTTTAACATTCCGCTCACATGTTTCACCTTCCTCTCGCATGTTTAACCTTCCCCTCACATGTTTCACCTTCCCCTCACATGTTTCATCTTCCCCTCACGTGTTTAACCTTCCCCTCGCATGTTTCACCTTCCCCTCATGTGTTTAACCTTTCCCTCACATGTTTCACCTTCCCCTCGCATGTTTCACCTTCCCCTCACATTTTTAACCTTCCCCTCGCATGCTTAACCTTGCCCTCGCATGTTTAACATTCCGCTCACATGTTTCACCTTCCTCTCGCATGTTTAACCTTCCCCTCGCATGTTTAACCTTCCCCTCGCATGTTTCACCTTCCCCTCACATGTTTCACCATACCCTCACATGAATCACCTTCCCCTCGCATATTTAACCTTTCCCTCCCATGTTTAACCTTCCCCTTGCATGTTTAAACTTCCCCTTGCATGTTTAACCTTCCCCTCACATGTTTAACCTACCCCTCACAAGTTTAATCTTCCTCTCGCATGTTTAACCTTTCCCTTGCATGTTTAACCTGGCCCTCGCATGATCAACCATCCCATTGCATGTTTAACCTTCCTCTCGCATATTTAAACCAACCCATCGCATGTTTAACTTACCCCTTGCATGTTTCACCCTCCCCTCGCATGTTTAACCATCCCCTTATGTGTTTAACCTTCCTGTAACATGTTTAACCTTCCCCTCACATGTTTAACACTCCCCTCACATGTTTAACCATACCCTCAATGTTTCACATTCCCCTCACATGTTTAACCTTCCCCTCGCATGTTTCACCTTCCCCTCACGTGTTTAACCTTCCCCTCGCATGTTTCACCTTCCCCTCACATGTTTCACCATACCCTCACATGAATCACCTTCCCCTCGCATATTTAACCTTTCCCTCCCATGTTTAACCTTGCCCTCGCATGTTTAAACTTCCCCTTGCATGTTTAACCTTCCCATCACATGTTTAACCTACCCCTCACAAGTTTAATCTTCCTCTCGCATGTTTAACCTTTCCCTTGCATGTTTAACCTTGCCCTCGCATGATCAACCATCTTATTGCATGTTTAACCTTCCTCTTGCATATTTAACCAACCCATCGCATGTTTAACCTACCCCTCGCATGTTTCACCCTCCCCTCGCATGTTCAACCATCCCCTTATGTGTTTAACCTTCCTGTAACATGTTTAACCTTCCCCTCACATGTTTAACACTCCCCTCACATGTTTAACCATACCCTCAATGTTTCACATTTCCCTCACATGTTTAACCTTCCCCTCGCATGTTTCACCTTCCCCTCGCATGTTTCACCTTCCACTCACATGTTTTACCATACCCTCACATGTTTCACATTCTCCTCATTTGTTTAACTTTCCCCTCACATGTTTAACGTTCCCATCACGTTTCACCTTCCCCTCATTTGTTTAACTTTCCCCTCGCATGTTTCACCTTCCCCTCACATGTTTCACCTTCCCCTCACATGTTTAACTTTCTCCTCACATGTTTCACCTTCCCCTCGCATGTTTAACCTTCTCCTCATATGTTTCACCTTCCCCTCGCATGCTTAACCTTCCCCTCACATGTTTAACATTTCCCTCGCATGGTTAACCTTCCTCTTGCATGTTTAACGTCCCACTCATATGTTTCACCATCCCCTCACATGTTTCAGCTTCCCATCGAATGCTTCACCTTTGCTCGAATTTTTCACCTTCCCCTCGTATGTTTAACCTTCCCCTCACATTTCTAACCTTCCCCTCGCATGCTTAACCTTGCCCTTGCATGCCTAACCTTGCCCTCGCATGTTTAACATTCCGCTCACATGTTTCACCTTCCCCTTACATGTTTCACCTTCCCCTCACATGTTTAACCTTCCCCTCGCATATTTAAACTTCCCCTCATATGTTTCACCTTCCCCTCACCTGTTTCACCTTCCCCTCACATGTTTCATCTTCCCCTCACATGTTTAACCTTCCCATCACATGTTTCACCTTCACCTCGCATGTTTAACCTACCCCTCGCATGTTTTACCTTCTCCTCACATGTGTCACCATACCCTCACATGTTTAACCTTCCCCTCATTTGTTTAACTTTCCCCTCACATGTTTAACCTTCCCCTCACGTGTTTAACCTTCCCTTCGCATGTTTCAACTTCCCCTCGCATGTTTCACCTTCCCCTCGCATGTTTAACCATCCCCTCACATTTTTCACCTTCCCCTCGCAAATTTAACCTACCCCTCACATATTTATCCTTCCCCTCATGTGTTTAACCTTCCCCTCGCATGTTTCTCCTTCCTCTCACATGTTTCATCTTCCCCTAACATGTTTAACCCTCCCCGCGCATGTTTCACCTTCACCTCACATGTTTCACCTTCCCCTCGCATGTTTCACCTTCCCCTCACATGTTTCACCATACCCTCACATGAATCAACTTTCCCTCGTTTGTTTAAATTTCCCCTCACATGTTTAACCCTTCCCTCTCATGGTTAACCTTCCTCTTGCATGTTTAACGTCCCACTCATATGTTTCACCATCCCCTCACATGTTTCAGCTTCCCATCGAATGCTTCACCTTTGCTCGAATTTTTCACCTTCCCCTCGTATGTTTAACCTTCCCCTCACATTTCTAACCTTCCCCTCGCATGCTTAATCTTGCCCTCGCATGTTTAACATTCCGCTCACATGTTTCACCTTCCCCTTACATGTTTCACCTTCCCCTCACATGTTTAACCTTCCCCTCGCATATTTAAACTTCCCCTCATATGTTTCACCTTCCCCTCACCTGTTTCACCTTCCCCTCACATGTTTCATCTTCCCCTCACATGTTTAACCTTCCCATCACATGTTTCACCTTCACCTCGCATGTTTAACCTACCCCTCGCATGTTTTACCTTCCCCTCTCATGTGTCACCATACCCTCACATGTTTAACCTTCCCCTCATTTGTTTAACTTTCCCCTCACATGTTTAACCTTCCCCTCACGTGTTTAACCTTCCCTTCGCATGTTTCACCTTCCCCTCGCATGTTTCACCTTCCACTCGCATGTTTAACCATCCCCTCACATTTTTCACCTTCCCCTCGCAAATTTAACCTACCCCTCACATATTTATCCTTCCCCTCATGTGTTTAACCTTCCCCTCGCATGTTTCTCCTTCCTCTCACATGTTTCATCTTCCCCTAACATGTTTAACCCTCCCCTCACATGTTTAACCTTCCCCTCACGTGTTTAACCTTCCCCTCACATGTTTCACCTTCCCCTCACATGTTTAACCTTCCCCTTGCAAGTTTAACCTTCCCCTCACATGTTTAACCTTCCCCTCGCCTGTTTCACCTTCCCCTCGCATGTTTAACAAAACCCTGCATGTTTAACCTTCCGCTCACATGTTTAACCTTCCCCTCACTTGTTTCACTTTTCTCTCCCATGTTTAACTTCGCCTCACATGTTTAACCTTCTCTTCGGATGTTTCACCCTCCCCTCACATGTTTAACCTTCCCCTCACCTGTTTCACCTTCCCATCACATGTTTCACCTTACCCTCGCTAGTTTAAACTTCCCATCACCTGTTTCCTCTACCCCTCGCATTTTTAACCTTCCCCTCATATGTTTCACCTTTCCCTCTCATGTTTAACCTTCCCCTCGCATCTTTCACCATTCCCTTGCATGTTTCACTATCCTCTCGCATGATTAACCTACCACTCGCATGTTTCACCTTCCCCTCACATGTTTCACCTTCCCCTCGCATGTTTCACCTTCCCCTCATATGTTTCACCATACCCTCACATTTTAACCTTCCCCTCATGTGTTTAACCTTCCCCTCACATGTTTCACCTTCCCCTCGCATGTTTAACCATCCCCTCGCATGTTTCACCTTCCCCTCGCATGTGTCATCTTCCCCTCACA
The DNA here is from genome assembly GCF_037043375.1 of Chiloscyllium plagiosum. Classification (NCBI taxonomy): domain Eukaryota; kingdom Metazoa; phylum Chordata; class Chondrichthyes; order Orectolobiformes; family Hemiscylliidae; genus Chiloscyllium; species Chiloscyllium plagiosum. The sequence continues at coordinate 119,247,392 of NW_028270142.1, read as the reverse complement.
TATTTAACCTTGCCCTCACATGTTTCACCTTCCCCTCACATGCTTCATCATACCCTCACATGATTCACCTTCCCCTCATTTGTTTAACTTTCCCCTCACGTGTTGAACCTACCCCTCGCATGTTACACCTTCCCCTCACACGTTTCAACTTCCCCTCATATGTTTCATCTTCCCCTCGCATGTTTAACCTACCCCTCGCATGTTTAACCTTCCCTTCGGATGTTTCACCTTCCCCTCATATGTTTCATCTTCCCCTCGCATGTTTAACCTACCCTTTGCATGTTTAACCTTCCTTTCGGATGTTTCACCTTCCCCTCACATGTTTAACCTTCACCTCGCCTGTTTCACCTTCCCATCACATGTCTCACCTTACCCTCGCTAATTTTACCTTCCCATCACATGTTTCCCCTTCCCCTCGCATTTTTAACCTTCCCCTCATATGTTTCGCCTTCCCCTCACATGTTTAACCTTCCCCTCGCACCTTTCACCTTTCCCTCGCATGTTTCACTATCCTCTTGCATGATTAACCTACCACTCGCATGTTTAACCTTCCCCTCACGTGTTTAACCTTCCCCTCACATGTTTCACATTCCCCTCACATGTTTCAACTTCCCCTCGCATGTTTAAGCATCCCCTCGCATGTTTCACCTTCCCCTCGCATGTTTCATCTTCCCCTCACATATTTAACCTTCCCCTCGCATGTTTAACCTTCCCCTCATGTGTTTAACCTTCCCCTCACATGCTTCACATTCCCCTCACATGTTTCACCTTCCCCTCGCATGTTTAAGCATCCCCTCGCATGTTTCACCTTTCCCTCGCATGTTTCATCATCCCCTCGCACATTTAACCTTCCCCTCGCATGTTTAACCATCCCCTTGCATGTTTCACCTTCCCCTCGCATGTTTAATCTACCCCTCGCATGTTTAACATTCCCCTCACATGTTTCACCTTCCCCTCACATGTTTAACCTTCCCCTCACATGTTTCACCTTCCCCGTGCATTTTTCACCTTCCCCTCGCAGGTTTAACCTTCCCCTCGCATGTTTAACCTTCCCCTCACATGTTTCACCTTCCCCGTGCATTTTTCACCTTCCCCTCGCAGGTTTAACCTTCCCCTCGCATGTTTAACCTTCCCCTCACATGTTTAACCTTCCCCTCAGATGTTTCACCCTCCCCTCGCACATTTAACCTTCCCCTCACTAGTTTAACCTTGCCCTTGCATGTTTCACCTTCCTCTCGCATGTTTAACCTTCCCCTCGCACATTTAACCTTCCCCTCGCATGTTTAACCCTCCCCTCGTGTGTTTCACCTTCCCCTCACTAGTTTAACCTTGCCCTCGCATGTTTCACCTTCCGCTCGCATGTTTCACCTTCCCCTCACATTTTTCACCTCTCCCTCACATGTTTAACCCTCCCCTCGCATGTTTCACCTTCCCCTCGCATGTTTCACCTTCCCCTCGCATGTTTAACCTTCAACTCGCCTGTTTAACCTTCCCCTCGCATGTTTAGCCTTGCCCTCACATGTTTAACCTTGCCCTCACATGTTTAACCTTGCCCTCACATGTTTAACCTTGCCCTCACATGTTTCACCTTGCCCTCACATGTTTCACCTTCCCCTCACATGTTTCACCTTCCCCTCAGATGTTTCACCTTCCCCTCGCACATTTAATCATCCCCTCGCATGTTTAACCATCCCCTCACATGTTTAACCTTCCCCTCACTAGTTTAATCATGCCCTCGCATGTTTCACCTTCCCCTCGCATGTTTAACCCTCCCCTCGTGTGTTTCACCTCCCCCTCACTAGTTTAACCTTGCCCTCGCATGTTTCACCTTCCCCTCGCATGTTTCACCTTCCCCTCACATTTTTCACCTTTCCCTCACATGTTTAACTTTCCCTCGCATGTTTAACCCTCCCCTCACATGTTTCACCTTCCCCTCGCATGTTTCACCTTCCCCTCGCATGTTTCACCTTCAACTCGCATGTTTCACCTTCCCCTCGCATGTTTCACCTTCCCCTCGCATGTTTAGCCTTGCCCTCACATGTTTAGCCTTGCCCTCACATGTTTCACCTTGCCCTCACATGTTTCACCTTCCCCTCACATGTTTCACCTTCCCCTCACATGTTTAACCTTCCCCTCAGATGTTTCACCTTCCCCTCGCACATTTAATCTTCCCCTCACATGTTTAACCATCCCCTCACATGTTTAACCTTCCCCTCACTAGTTTAATCTTGCCCTCGCATGTTTCACCTTCCCCTCGTGTGTTTCACCTTCCCCTCACTAGTTTAACCTTGCCCTCGCATGTTTCACCTTCCCCTCGCATGTTTCACCTTCCCCTCACATTTTTCACCTTCCCCTCGCATGTTTCACCTTCCCCTCGCATGTTTCACCTTCCCCTCGCATGTTTCACCTTCCCCTTGCATGTTTCACCTTCAACTCGCATGTTTAACCTACCCCTCGCATGTTTAGCCTTGCCCTCGCATGTTTAACCTTCCCCTCGCATGTTTCACCTTCCCCTCACACGTTTAACATTCCCCTCGCATGTTTAACTTTCCCCTCACATGTTTAACCCTCCCCTCACTAGTTTAACTTTGCCCGCACATGTTTCACCTTCCTCTCACATGTTTAACATTCCCCTCACATATTTTACCTTCCCCTCGCATGCTTAACCTTGCCCTCGCATGTTTAACCTTCTCCTCACATGTTTCACCTTCCCCTCGCATGTTTAAGCATCCCCTCGCAAGTTTCACCTTCCACTCGCATGTTTCATCTTCCCCTCACATATTTAATCTTCCCCTCGCATGTTTAACCTGCCCCTCACGTGTTTAACCTTCCCCTCACATGTTTCACATTCCCCTCACATGTTTCGCCTTCCCCTCGCATGTTTAAGCATCCCCTCGCATGTTTCACCTTCCCCTCGCATGTTTCATCATCCCCTCGCACATTTAACCTTCCCCTCGCATGTTTAACCATCCCCTTGCATGTTTCACCTTCCCCTCGCATGTTTAATCTACCCCTCGCATGTTTAACATTCCCCTCACACGTTTAACCTTCCTCTCACGTGTTTAACCTTCCCCTCGCATGCTTCACCATACCCTCACATGATTCACCTTCCCCTCGTTTGTTTAACTTTCCCCTCACATGTTTAACCTTCCCCTCTCATGTTTAACCCTCTCCTCGCATGTTTAACCCTCCCGTCGCATGTTTCAACTTCCCCTCACATGTTTCACCATACCCTCACATGTTTAACCTTCCCCTCATGTGTTTAACCTTCCCCTCACATGTTTCACCTTCCCCCCGCATGTTTAACCATCCCTTCGCATGTTTCACCTTCCCCTCGCTTGTGTCATCTTCCCCTCACATATTTAACCTTCCCCTCACATGTTTAACCTTCCCCTCTCATGTTTAACCCTCTCCTCGCATGTTTAACCCTCCCGTCGCATGTTTCAACTTCCCCTCACATGTTTCAACTTCCCCTCCTATGTTTCACCTTCCACTAGCATGTTTCACCTTACCCTCACATGTTTCACCTTCCCCTTGCATATTTAACCTTTCCCTCACATGTTTCCCCTTCCCCTCGCATGTTTAACCTTTCACTCACATGTTTCAAATTGCCCTCGCACGTTTCACCTTGCCCTCGCACTTTTATCCTTCCGCTCGCATGATTAACCTTCCCCTCGCATGTTTAACCTTTCCCTCGCATGTTTCCCCTTCCCCTCCTATGTTTCATCTTCCCCTCGCATGTTTCACCTTGCCCTCGCAACTTTAACCTCCCGCTCGCATGATTAACCTTCACCTTGCATGTTTAACCTTTCCCTCGCATGTTTCAGCTTTCCCTCGCATGTTTCAGCTTTCCCTCACATGTTTCACCTTCCCCTCGCATGTTTAACCTTTCACTCACATGTTTCCCCTTCCCCTCCTATGTTTCACCTTCCCCTAGCATGTTTCACCTTACCCTCACATGTTTCACCTTCCCCTTCGATGTTTCATCTTCCCCTCGCATGTTTATCATTCGCCTCAGATGTTTAAAATTCCCCCCACATGTGTAACCTTCTCCTTGCATGTTTCACCTTCCCTTCGCATGTTTAACCAACCCATCACATGTTTCATCTTCCTCTCGCATGTTTAACCTTCCCCTCACATGTTTCACCTTCCCCTCGCATGTTTCACCTTCCCCTCGCATGTTTCAACTTCCCCTCACATGCTTCACATACCCTCACATGATTCACCTTCCCCTCGCATGTTTCACCATCCCCTCGCATGTTTAACCTTCCCGTCGTATGTTTAACCATCCCCTCATATGTTTCATCTTCCCCTCGCATGTTTAACCTTTCCCTCACACGTTTCACCTTCCCCTCACATGTATAACCTTCCCCTCGCATGTTTCACCTACCCCTCACACGTTTAACCTTCCGCTCGCATGATTAACCCTCTCCTCGCATGTTTAACCCTCCCTTCACGTGTTTCAACTTCCCCTTACATGTTTCAACTTCCCCTCCTATGTTTCACCTTCCACTAGCATGTTTCACCTTACCCTCACTTGTTTCACCTTCCCCTTGCATATTTAACCTTTCACTCACATGTTTCCCCTTCCCCTCCTATGTTTCACCTTCCCCTAGCATGTTTCACCTTACCCTCACATGTTTCACCTTCCCCTTCGATGTTTCATCTTCCCCTCGCATGTTTATCATTCGCCTCAGATGTTTAAAATTCCCCCCACATGTGTAACCTTCTCCTTGCATGTTTCACCTTCCCTTCGCATGTTTAACCAACCCATCACATGTTTCATCTTCCTCTCGCATGTTTAACCTTCCCCTCACATGTTTCACCTTCCCCTCGCATGTTTCACCTTCCCCTCGCATGTTTCAACTTCCCCTCACATGCTTCACATACCCTCACATGATTCACCTTCCCCTCGCATGTTTCACCATCCCCTCGCATGTTTAACCTTCCCGTCGTATGTTTAACCATCCCCTCATATGTTTCATCTTCCCCTCGCATGTTTAACCTTTCCCTCACACGTTTCACCTTCCCCTCACATGTATAACCTTCCCCTCGCATGTTTCACCTACCCCTCACACGTTTAACCTTCCGCTCGCATGATTAACCCTCTCCTCGCATGTTTAACCCTCCCTTCACGTGTTTCAACTTCCCCTTACATGTTTCAACTTCCCCTCCTATGTTTCACCTTCCACTAGCATGTTTCACCTTACCCTCACTTGTTTCACCTTCCCCTTGCATATTTAACCTTTCCCTCACATGTTTCCCCTTCTCCTCGCAAGTTTAACTTTCCCCTCACATGTTTAACCCTCCCCTCCCTAGTTTAACCTTGCCCTCACATGTTTAACCTTCCCCTCACAAGTTTCACCTTCCCCTCGCATTTTTAACCTTCCCCTCACAAGTTTAACCTTCCCCTCACATGTTTCACCTTCCCCTCGCATGTTTAACCTTCCCCTCACAAGTTTAACCTTCCCCTCACATGTTCCACGTTCCTCTCACATATTTAACCTTGCCCTCACATGTTTCATCTTCTCCTCACATGGTTAATCCTCCCCTCGCATGCTTAACCCTCCCCTTGCATGTTTAACCTTCTCCTCACATGTTTCACCTTCCCCTTGCATGTTTCACCTTCCCCTCGCATGTTTAACCTTCCCCTCACATGTTTAACCTTCCCCTCATATACTTCACCTTCCTCTTGCATATTCTACCTTCCCCTCACATGTTTCACCTTCCCCTCGCATGTTTAACCTTGTCCTCACAAGTTTAACGATCCCCTCACATGTTCCACGTTCCTCTCACATGTTTAACCTTGCCCTCACATGTTTAACCTTGCCCTCGCATGTTTAACCTTCCCCTCACATGTTTCACCTTCCCCTCACATGTTCCACCTTCCCCTCGCATGTTTAACCTTCCCCTCACAAGTTTAACCTTCCCCTCAAATGTTTCACCTTCCCGTCACATGTTTCACCTTCCCGTCACATGTTTCACCTTCCTCTCGCATGTTTAACCCTCCCCTCATGTGTTTCACCTTCCTCTCGCATGGTTCACCTTCAACTCGCATGTTTAACCTACCCCTCGCATGTTTAGCCTTGCTCTCGCATGTTTAACCTTCCCCTCGCGTGTTTCACCTTCCTCTCGCATGTTTAACCTTCCCCTCACATGTTTAACCCTCCCCTCCCTAGTTTAACCTTGCCCTCACATGTTTAACCTTCCCCTCGCATGTTTAACCTTCCCTTCGGATGTTTCACCATCCCCTCATATGTTACATCTTCCCCTCGCATGTTTAACCTACCCCTCACATGTTTAACCTTCCCTTCGGATGTTACACCTTCCCCTCACATGTTTAACCTTCCCCTCGCCTGTTTCACCTTCCCATCACATGTCTCACCTTACCCTCGCTAGTTTAACCTTCCCATCACACGTTTCCCCCTCCCCTCGCATTTTTAACCTTCCCCTCATATGTTTCGCCTTCCCCTCTCATGTTTAATCTTCACCTCGCATCTTTCACCTTTCCCTCGCATGTTTCACTATCCTCTTGCATGATTAACCTACCACTCGCATGTTTAATCTTGCCCTCACGTGTTTAACCTTCCACTCACATGTTTCACATTCCCCTCACATGTTTCACCTTCCCCTCGCATGTTTAAGCATCCCCTCGCAAGTTTCACCTTCCACTCGCATGTTTCATCTTCCCCTCACATATTTAACCTTCCCCTCGCATGTTTAACCTGCCCCTCACGTGTTTAACCTTCCCCTCACATGTTTCACATTCCCCTCACATGTTTCGCCTTCCCCTCGCATGTTTAAGCATCCCCTCGCATGTTTCACCTTCCCCTCGCATGTTTCATCATCCCCTCGCACATTTAACCTTCCCCTCGCATGTTTAACCATCCCCTTGCATGTTTCACCTTCCCCTCGCATGTTTCACCTTCCCCTCGCATGTTTAACATTCCCCTCACACGTTTAACCTTCCTCTCACGTGTTTAACCTTCCCCTCACATGTTTCACCTTCCCCTCGCATGCTTCACCATACCCTCACATGATTCACCTTCCTCTCGTTTGTTTAACTTTCCCCTCACATGTTTAATTTTCCCCTCACGTGTTTCACCTTCCCCTCTCATGTTTAACCCTCTCCTCGCATGTTTAACCCTCCCGTCGCATGTTTCAACTTCCCCTCACATGTTTCAACTTCCCCTCCTATGTTTCACCTTCCACTAGCATGTTTCACCTTACCCTCACATGTTTCACCTTCCCCTTGCGTATTTAACCTTTCCCTCACATGTTTCAACTTCCCCTCGCATGCTTCACCATACCCTCACATGATTCACCTTCCCCACGTTTGTTTAACTTTCCCCTCACATGTTTAATTTTCCCCTCACATGTTTCACCTTCCCCTCTCATGTTTAACCCTCTCCTCGCATGTTTAACCCTCCCGTCGCATGTTTCAACTTCCCCTCACATGTTTCAACTTCCCCTCCTATGTTTCACCTTCCACTAGCATGTTTCACCTTACCCTCACATGTTTCACCTTCCCCTTGCATATTAAACCTTTCCCTCACATGTTTCCCCTTCCCCTCGCATGTTTAACCTTTCACTCACATGTTTCAACTTGCCCTCGCACGTTTCACCTTGCCCGCACACTTTTATCCTTCCGCTCACATGATTAACCTTCCCCTCGCATGTTTAACCTTTCCCTCGCATGTTTCCCCTTCCCCTCCTATGTTTCATCTTCACCTCGCATGTTTCACCTTGCCCTCGCAACTTTAACCTCCCGCTCGCACGATTAGCCTTCCCATTGCTTGTTTAACCTTTCCCTCGCATGTTTCAGCTTTCCCTCGCATGTTTCACCTTCCCCTCGCATGTTTAACCTTTCACTCACATGTTTCCCCTTCCCCTCCTATGTTTCACCTTCCCCTAGCATGTTTCACCTTACCCTCACATGTTTCACCTTCCCCTTGGATGTTTCATCTTCCCCTCACGTGTTTAAAATTCCCCCCACATGTTTAACCTTCTCCTCGCATGTTTCATCTTCCTCTCGCATGTTTAACCTTCCCCTCACATGTTTCACATTCCCCTCGAATGTTTCACTTTCGCCTCAGATTTTTCACCTTCCCCTCGCATGTGTAACCTTCCCCTCACATGTTTCACCTTCCCCTCACATATTTCAACTTCCCCTCGAACGTTTCACCTTCGCCTCAAATTTTTCACCTTCCTCTTGCCTGTTTCACCTTCCCGTCCAATGTTTCAGCTTGCCCTTGCACATTTAACCCTCCGATTGCATGTTTCACCATCCCTTCTCATGGTTAACCTTGCCCACGCATGTGTAACCTTCCACTCGCATCTTTCACCTTCCCCTCGCATGTTTCACTATCCTCTCGCATGATTAACCTACCACTCGCATGTTTAATGTTCCCCTCGCACGTTTAACGTTCCCCTCGCAGGTTTAACCTTGCCTTTGCATGTTTTACTTTCCCCTCACTTGTTTCACTATCCTTTCGCATGATTAACCTAACACTCGCATGTTTAACCTTCCTCTCGCATGTTTCACCTTCCCCTCACATATTTCACCATACCCTCAGATGTTTCACCTTCCCCTCATTTGTTTAACATTCCCCTCACAGGTTTAACCTTCCCCTCACGTGTTTAACCTTCCCCTCACATGTTTCACCTTCCCCTCGCATGCTTCACCATACCCTCACATGATTCACCTTCCCCTCGTTTGTTTAACTTTCCCTTCACATGTTTAATCTTCCCCTCACGTGTTTAACCTTCCCATCACATGTTTCAACTTCCCCTCGCATGTTTAACCTACCGCTCACATGTTTCACCTTCCCCTCTCATGTTTAACCCTCTCCTCGCATGTTTAACCCTCCCGTGGCATGTTTCAACTTCCCCTCACATGTTTCAACTTCCCTTCCTATGTTTCACCTTCCACTAGCATGTTTCACCTTACACCTCACATGTTTCACCTTCCCCTTGCATATTTAACCTTTCCCTCACATGTTTCCCCTTCCCCTCGCATGTTTAACCTTTCACTCACATGTTTCAACTTGCCCTCGCACGTTTCACCTTGCCCGCACACTTTTATCCTTCCGCTCGCATGATTAACCTTCCCCTCGCATGTTTAACCTTCCCCTCACATGTTTAACCTTCCCCTCACATGTTTCACTTTTCTCTCCCATGTTTAACTTCGCGTCACATGTTTAACCTTCTCTTCGGATGTTTCACCTTCCCCTCACATGTTTAACCTTCCCCTCACCTGTTTCACCTTCCCATCACATGTTTCACCTAACCCTCGCTAGTTTAAACTTCCCATCACCTGTTTCCCCTACCCCTCGCATTTTAACCTTCCCCTCATATGTTTCACCTTTCCCTCTCATGTTTAACCTTCCCCTCGCATCTTTCACCATTCCCTCGCATGTTTCACTATCCTCTCGCATGATTAACCTACCACTCGCATGTTTAACCTTCCCCTCACATGTTTCACCTTCCCCTCGCATGTTTCACCTTCCCCTCATATGTTTCACCATACCCTCACATGTTTAACGTTCCCCTCATGTGTTTAACCTTCCCCTCACATGTTTCACCTTCCCCTCGCATGTTTAACCATCCCCTCGCATGTTTCACCTTCCCCTCGCATGTGTCATCTTCCCCTCACATATTTAACCTTGCCCTCGCATGTTTCAACTTCCCCTCACATGTTTCACCATACCCTCGCATGTTTCACCTTCCCCTCATATGTTTCACCATACCCTCACATGTTTAACCTTCCCCTCATGTGTTTAACCTTCCCCTCACATGTTTCACCTTCCCCCCGCATGTTTAACCATCCCTTCGCATGTTTCACCTTCCCCTCGCTTGTGTCATCTTCCCCTCACATGTTTAACCTTCCCCTCACATGTTTAACCTTCCCCTCTCATGTTTAACCCTCTCCTCGCATGTTTAACCCTCCCGTCGCATGTTTCAACTTCCCCTCACATGTTTCACCATACCCTCACATGTTTAACCTTCCCCTCATGTGTTTAACCTTCCCCTCACATGTTTCACCTTCCCCCCGCATGTTTAACCATCCCTTCGCATGTTTCACCTTCCCCTCGCTTGTGTCATCTTCCCCTCACATATTTAACCTTCCCCTCACATGTTTAACCTTCCCCTCTCATGTTTAACCCTCTCCTCGCATGTTTAACCCTCCCGTCGCATGTTTCAACTTCCCCTCACATGTTTCAACTTCCCCTCCTATGTTTCACCTTCCACTAGCATGTTTCACCTTACCCTCAATTGTTTCACCTTCCCCTTGCATATTTAACCTTTCCCTCACATGTTTCCCCTTCCCCTCGCATGTTTAACCTTTCACTCACATGTTTCAAATTGCCCTCGCACGTTTCACCTTGCCCTCGCACGTTTCACCTTGCCCTCGCACTTTTATCCTTCCGCTCGCATGATTAACCTTCCCCTCGCATGTTTAACCTTTCCCTCGCATGTTTCCCCTTCCCCTCCTATGTTTCATCTTCCCCTCGCATGTTTCACCTTGCCCTCGCAACTTTAACCTCCCGCTCGCATGATTAACCTTCACCTTGCATGTTTAACCTTTCCCTCGCATGTTTCAGCTTTCCCTCGCATGTTTCAGCTTTCCCTCACATGTTTCACCTTCCCCTCGCATGTTTAACCTTTCACTCACATGTTTCCCCTTCCCCTCCTATGTTTCACCTTCCCCTAGCATGTTTCACCTTACCCTCACATGTTTCACCTTCCCCTTCGATGTTTCATCTTCCCCTCGCATGTTTATCATTCCCCTCAGATGTTTAAAATTCCCCCCACATGTGTAACCTTCTCCTTGCATGTTTCACCTTCCCTTCGTATGTTTAACCAACCCATCACATGTTTCATCTTCCTCTCGCATGTTTAACCTTCCCCTCACATGTTTCACCTTCCCCTCGCATGTTTCACCTTCCCCTCGCATGTTTCAACTTCCCCTCACATGCTTCACATACCCTCACATGATTCACCTTCCCCTCGCATGTTTCACCATCCCCTCGCATGTTTAACCTTCCCGTCGTATGTTTAACCATCCCCTCATATGTTTCAACTTCCCCTCGCATGTTTAACCTTCCCCTCACATGTTTCACCTTCCCCTCACATGTATAACCTTCCCCTCGCATGTTTCACCTACCCCTCACACGTTTAACCTTCCGCTTGCATGATTAACCCTCTCCTCGCATGTTTAACCCTCCCTTCACGTGTTTCAACTTCCCCTCACATGTTTCAACTTCCCCTCCTATGTTTCACCTTCCACTAGCATGTTTCACCTTACCCTCACTTGTTTCACCTTCCCCTTGCATATTTAACCTTTCCCTCACATGTTTCCCCTTCTCCTCGCAAGTTTAACTTTCCCCTCACATGTTTAACCCTCCCCTCCCTAGTTTAACCTTGCCCTCACATGTTTAACCTTCCCCTCACATGTTTCACCTTCCCCTCGCATTTTTAACCTTCCCCTCACAAGTTTAACCTTCCCCTCACATGTTTCACCTTCCCCTCGCATGTTTAACCTTCCCCTCACAAGTTTAACCTTCCCCTCACATGTTCCACGTTCCTCTCACATATTTAACCTTGCCCTCACATGTTTCATCTTCTCCTCACATGGTTAACCCTCCCCTCGCATGCTTAACCCTCCCCTTGCATGTTTAACCTTCCCCTCACATGTTTCACCTTCCCCTTGCATGTTTCACCTTCCCCTCGCATGTTTAACCTTCCCCTCACATGTTTAACCTTCCCCTCATATACTTCACCTTCCTCTTGCATATTCTACCTTCCCCTCACATGTTTCACCTTCCCCTCGCATGTTTAACCTTGTCCTCACAAGTTTAACGATCCCCTCACATGTTCCACGTTCCTCTCACATGTTTAACCTTGCCCTCACATGTTTAACCTTGCCCTCGCATGTTTAACCTTCCCCTCACATGTTTCACCTTCCCCTCACATGTTCCACCTTCCCCTCGCATGTTTAACCTTCCCCTCACAAGTTTAACCTTCCCGTCACATGTTTCACCTTCCTCTCGCATGTTTAACCCTCCCCTCATGTGTTTCACCTTCCTCTCGCATGGTTCACCTTCAACTCGCATGTTTAACCTACCCCTCGCATGTTTAGCCTTGCTCTCGCATGTTTAACCTTCCCCTCGCGTGTTTCACCTTCCTCTCGCATGTTTAACCTTCCCCTCACATGTTTAACCCTCCCCTCCCTAGTTTAACCTTGCCCTCACATGTTTAACCTTCCCCTCGCATGTTTAACCTTCCCTTCGGATGTTTCACCATCCCCTCATATGTTACATCTTCCCCTCGCATGTTTAACCTACCCCTCACATGTTTAACCTTCCCTTCGGATGTTACACCTTCCCCTCACATGTTTAACCTTCCCCTCGCCTGTTTCACCTTCCCATCACATGTCTCACCTTACCCTCGCTAGTTTAACCTTCCCATCACACGTTTCCCCCTCCCCTCGCATTTTTAACCTTCCCCTCATATGTTTCGCCTTCCCCTCTCATGTTTAATCTTCACCTCGCATCTTTCACCTTTCCCTCGCATGTTTCACTATCCTCTTGCATGATTAACCTACCACTCGCATGTTTAATCTTGCCCTCACGTGTTTAACCTTCCACTCACATGTTTCACATTCCCCTCACATGTTTCACCTTCCCCTCGCATGTTTAAGCATCCCCTCGCAAGTTTCACCTTCCACTCGCATGTTTCATCTTCCCCTCACATATTTAACCTTCCCCTCCCATGTTTAACCTGCCCCTCACGTGTTTAACCTTCCCCTCACATGTTTCACATTCCCCTCACATGTTTCGCCTTCCCCTCGCATGTTTAAGCATCCCCTCGCATGTTTCACCTTCCCCTCGCATGTTTCATCATCCCCTCGCACATTTAACCTTCCCCTCGCATGTTTAACCATCCCCTTGCATGTTTCACCTTCCCCTCGCATGTTTAATCTACCCCTCGCATGTTTAACATTCCCCTCACACGTTTAACCTTCCTCTCACATGTTTCACCTTCCCCTCGCATGTTTCATCATCCCCTCGCACATTTAACCTTCCCCTCGCATGTTTAACCATCCCCTTGCATGTTTCACCTTCCCCTCGCATGTTTAATCTACCCCTCGCATGTTTAACATTCCCCTCACGTGTTTAACCTTCCCCTCACATGTTTCACCTTCCCCTCGCATGCTTCACCATACCCTCACATGATTCACCTTCCCCTCGTTTGTTTAACTTTCCCCTCACATGTTTAACCTTCCCCTCTCATGTTTAACCCTCTCCTCGCATGTTTAACCCTCCCGTCGCATGTTTCAACTTCCCCTCACATGTTTCACCATACCCTCACATGTTTAACCTTCCCCTCATGTGTTTAACCTTCCCCTCACATGTTTCACCTTCCCCCCGCATGTTTAACCATCCCTTCGCATGTTTCACCTTCCCCTCGCTTGTGTCATCTTCCCCTCACATATTTAACCTTCCCCTCACATGTTTAACCTTCCCCTCTCATGTTTAACCCTCTCCTCGCATGTTTAACCCTCCCGTCGCATGTTTCAACTTCCCCTCACATGTTTCAACTTCCCCTCCTATGTTTCACCTTCCACTAGCATGTTTCACCTTACCCTCACATGTTTCACCTTCCCCTTGCATATTTAACCTTTCCCTCACATGTTTCCCCTTCCCCTCGCATGTTTAACCTTTCACTCACATGTTTCAAATTGCCCTCGCACGTTTCACCTTGCCCTCGCACTTTTATCCTTCCGCTCGCATGATTAACCTTCCCCTCGCATGTTTAACCTTTCCCTCGCATGTTTCCCCTTCCCCTCCTATGTTTCATCTTCCCCTCGCATGTTTCACCTTGCCCTCGCAACTTTAACCTCCCGCTCGCATGATTAACCTTCACCTTGCATGTTTAACCTTTCCCTCGCATGTTTCAGCTTTCCCTCGCATGTTTCAGCTTTCCCTCACATGTTTCACCTTCCCCTCGCATGTTTAACCTTTCACTCACATGTTTCCCCTTCCCCTCCTATGTTTCACCTTCCCCTAGCATGTTTCACCTTACCCTCACATGTTTCACCTTCCCCTTCGATGTTTCATCTTCCCCTCGCATGTTTATCATTCGCCTCAGATGTTTAAAATTCCCCCCACATGTGTAACCTTCTCCTTGCATGTTTCACCTTCCCTTCGCATGTTTAACCAACCCATCACATGTTTCATCTTCCTCTCGCATGTTTAACCTTCCCCTCACATGTTTCACCTTCCCCTCGCATGTTTCACCTTCCCCTCGCATGTTTCAACTTCCCCTCACATGCTTCACATACCCTCACATGATTCACCTTCCCCTCGCATGTTTCACCATCCCCTCGCATGTTTAACCTTCCCGTCGTATGTTTAACCATCCCCTCATATGTTTCAACTTCCCCTCGCATGTTTAACCTTCCCCTCACATGTTTCACCTTCCCCTCACATGTATAACCTTCCCCTCGCATGTTTCACCTACCCCTCACACGTTTAACCTTCCGCTCGCATGATTAACCCTCTCCTCGCATGTTTAACCCTCCCTTCACGTGTTTCAACTTCCCCTCACATGTTTCAACTTCCCCTCCTATGTTTCACCTTCCACTAGCATGTTTCACCTTACCCTCACTTGTTTCACCTTCCCCTTGCATATTTAACCTTTCCCTCACATGTTTCCCCTTCTCCTCGCAAGTTTAACTTTCCCCTCACATGTTTAACCCTCCCCTCCCTAGTTTAACCTTGCCCTCACATGTTTAACCTTCCCCTCACATGTTTCACCTTCCCCTCGCATGTTTAACCTTCCCCTCACAAGTTTAACCTTCCCCTCACATGTTCCACGTTCCTCTCACATATTTAACCTTGCCCTCACATGTTTCATCTTCTCCTCACATGGTTAACCCTCCCCTCGCATGCTTAACCCTCCCCTTGCATGTTTAACCTTCCCCTCACATGTTTCACCTTCCCCTTGCATGTTTCACCTTCCCCTCGCATGTTTAACCTTCCCCTCACATGTTTAACCTTCCCCTCATATACTTCACCTTCCTCTTGCATATTCTACCTTCCCCTCACATGTTTCACCTTCCCCTCGCATGTTTAACCTTGTCCTCACAAGTTTAACGATCCCCTCACATGTTCCACGTTCCTCTCACATGTTTAACCTTGCCCTCACATGTTTAACCTTGCCCTCGCATGTTTAACCTTCCCCTCACATGTTTCACCTTCCCCTCACATGTTCCACCTTCCCGTCACATGTTTCACCTTCCTCTCGCATGTTTAACCCTCCCCTCATGTGTTTCACCTTCCTCTCACATGGTTCACCTTCAACTCGCATGTTTAACCTACCCCTCGCATGTTTAGCCTTGCTCTCGCATGTTTAACCTTCCCCTCGCGTGTTTCACCTTCCTCTCGCATGTTTAACCTTCCCCTCACATGTTTAACCCTCCCCTCCCTAGTTTAACCTTGCCCTCACATGTTTAACCTTCCCCTCGCATGTTTAACCTTCCCTTCGGATGTTTCACCATCCCCTCATATGTTACATCTTCCCCTCGCATGTTTAACCTACCCCTCACATGTTTAACCTTCCCTTCGGATGTTACACCTTCCCCTCACATGTTTAACCTTCCCCTCGCCTGTTTCACCTTCCCATCACATGTCTCACCTTACCCTCGCTAGTTTAACCTTCCCATCACACGTTTCCCCCTCCCCTCGCATTTTTAACCTTCCCCTCATATGTTTCGCCTTCCCCTCTCATGTTTAATCTTCACCTCGCATCTTTCACCTTTCCCTCGCATGTTTCACTATCCTCTTGCATGATTAACCTACCACTCGCATGTTTAATCTTGCCCTCACGTGTTTAACCTTCCACTCACATGTTTCACATTCCCCTCACATGTTTCACCTTCCCCTCGCATGTTTAAGCATCCCCTCGCAAGTTTCACCTTCCACTCGCATGTTTCATCTTCCCCTCACATATTTAACCTTCCCCTCGCATGTTTAACCTGCCCCTCACGTGTTTAACCTTCCCCTCACATGTTTCACATTCCCCTCACATGTTTCGCCTTCCCCTCGCATGTTTAAGCATCCCCTTGCATGTTTCACCTTCCCCTCGCATGTTTCACCTTCCCCTCGCATGTTTAACATTCCCCTCACATGTTTAACCTTCCTCTCACGTGTTTAACCTTCCCCTCACATGTTTCACCTTCCCCTCGCATGCTTCACCATACCCTCACATGATTCACCTTCCCCTCGTTTGTTTAACTTTCCCCTCACATGTTTAATTTTCCCCTCACGTGTTTCACCTTCCCCTCTCATGTTTAACCCTCTCCTCGCATGTTTAACCCTCCCGTCGCATGATTCAACTTCCCCTCACATGTTTCAACTTCCCCTCCTATGTTTCACCTTCCACTAGCATGTTTCACCTTACCCTCACATGTTTCACCTTCCCCTTGCGTATTTAACCTTTCCCTCACATGTTTCAACTTCCCCTCGCATGCTTCACCATACCCTCACATGATTCACCTTCCCCACGTTTGTTTAACTTTCCCCTCACATGTTTAATTTTCCCCTCACATGTTTCACCTTCCCCTCTCATGTTTAACCCTCTCCTCGCATGTTTAACCCTCCCGTCGCATGTTTCAACTTCCCCTCACATGTTTCAACTTCCCCTCCTATGTTTCACCTTCCACTAGCATGTTTCACCTTACCCTCACATGTTTCACCTTCCCCTTGCATATTAAACCTTTCCCTCACATGTTTCCCCTTCCCCTCGCATGTTTAACCTTTCACTCACATGTTTCAACTTGCCCTCGCACGTTTCACCTTGCCCGCACACTTTTATCCTTCCGCTCACATGATTAACCTTCCCCTCGCATGTTTAACCTTTCCCTCGCATGTTTCCCCTTCCCCTCCTATGTTTCATCTTCACCTCGCATGTTTCACCTTGCCCTCGCAACTTTAACCTCCCGCTCGCACGATTAGCCTTCCCATTGCTTGTTTAACCTTTCCCTCGCATGTTTCAGCTTTCCCTCGCATGTTTCACCTTCCCCTCGCATGTTTAACCTTTCACTCACATGTTTCCCCTTCCCCTCCTATGTTTCACCTTCCCCTAGCATGTTTCACCTTACCCTCACATGTTTCACCTTCCCCTTGGATGTTTCATCTTCCCCTCACGTGTTTAAAATTCCCCCCACATGTTTAACCTTCTCCTCGCATGTTTCATCTTCCTCTCGCATGTTTAACCTTCCCCTCACATGTTTCACCTTCCCCTCGCATGTTTAACCTTCCCCTCACATGTTTCACCTTCCCCTCGCATGTTTCACCTTCCCCTCGCATGTTTCAACTTCCCCTCACATGCTTCACATACCCTCACATGATTCACCTACCCCTCGCATGTTTCACCATCCCCTCGCATGTTTAACCTTCCCGTCGCATGTTTAACCATCCCCTCATATGTTTCAACTTCCCCTCGCATGTTTAACCTTCCCCTCACATGTTTCACCTTCCCCTCACATGTATAACCTTCCCCTCGCATGTTTCACCTACCCCTCACACGTTTAACCTTCCGCTCGCATGATTAACCCTCTCCTCGCATGTTTAACCCTCCCCTCGCATGTTTCAACTTCCCCTCACATGTTTCAACTTCCCCTCCTAAGTTTCACCTTCCACTAGCATGTTTCACCTTACCCTCACTTGTTTCACCTTCCCCTTGCATATTTAACCTTTCCCTCACATGTTTCCCCTTCCCCTCGCATGTTTAACCTTTCACTCACATGTTTCAACTTGCCCTCGCACGTTTATCCTTCCGCTCGCATGATTAACCTTCCCCTCACATGTTTAACCTTTCCCTCGCATGTTTCCCCTTCCCCTCCTATGTTTCACCTTCCCCTAGCATGTTTCACCTTACCCTCACATGTTTCACCTTCCCCTTCGATGTTTCATCTTCCCCTCGCATGTTTATCATTCCCCTCAGATGTTTAAAATTCCCCCCACATGTTTAACCTTCTCCTCGCATGCTTCACCTTCCCTTCGCATGTTTAACCGACCCATCACATGTTTCATCTTCCTCTCGCATGTTTAACCTTCCCCTCACATGTTTCACCTTCCCCTCGCATGTTTCACCTTCCCCTCGCATGTTTCAACTTCCCCTCACATGCTTCACATACCCTCACATGATTCACCTACCCCTCACATGTTTCACCATCCCCTCGCATGTTTAACCTTCCTGTTGCATGTTTAACCTTCCCCTCACATGTTTCACCTTCCCCTCACATGTATAACCTTCCCCTCGCATGTTTCAACTTCCCCTCACATGTTTCAACTTCCCCTCCTAAGTTTCACCTTCCACTAGCATGTTTCACCTTACCCTCACTTGTTTCACCTTCCCCTTGCATATTTAACCTTTCCCTCACATGTTTCCCCTTCCCCTCGCATGTTTAACCTTTCACTCACATGTTTCAACTTGCCCTCGCACGTTTATCCTTCCGCTCGCATGATTAACCTTCCCCTCACATGTTTAACCTTTCCCTCGCATGTTTCCCCTTCCCCTCCTATGTTTCACCTTCCCCTAGCATGTTTCACCTTACCCTCACATGTTTCACCTTCCCCTTCGATGTTTCATCTTCCCCTCGCATGTTTATCATTCCCCTCAGATGTTTAAAATTCCCCCCACATGTTTAACCTTCTCCTCGCATGCTTCACCTTCCCTTCGCATGTTTAACCGACCCATCACATGTTTCATCTTCCTCTCGCATGTTTAACCTTCCCCTCACATGTTTCACCTTCCCCTCGCATGTTTCACCTTCCCCTCGCATGTTTCAACTTCCCCTCACATGCTTCACATACCCTCACATGATTCACCTACCCCTCACATGTTTCACCATCCCCTCGCATGTTTAACCTTCCTGTTGCATGTTTAACCTTCCCCTCACATGTTTCACCTTCCCCTCACATGTATAACCTTCCCCTCGCATGTTTCACCTACCCCTCACACGTTTAACCTTCCGCTCACATGATTAACCCTCTCCTCGCATGTTTAACCCTCCCCTCGCATGTTTCAACATCCCCTCACATGTTTCAACTTCCCCTCCTATGTTTCACCTTCCACTAGCATGTTCCACCTTACCCTCACATGTTTCACCTTCCCCTTGCATATTTAACCTTTCCCTCACATGTTTCCCCTTCCCCTCGCATGTTTAACCTTTCACTCACATGTTTCAAATTGCCCTCGCATGTTTCACCTTGCCCTCGCACTTTTATCCTTCCGCTCGCATGATTAACCTTCCCCTCGCATGTTTAACCTTTCCCTCGCATGTTTCCCCTTCCCCTCCTATGTTTCATCTTCCCCTCACATATTTAACTTTCTCCTCACATGTTTCACCTTCCCCTCGCATGTTTAACCTTGTCCTCACTTGTTTCACCTTCCCCTCGCATGCTTAACCTTCCCCTCACATGTTTAACCCTTCCCTCTCATGGTTAACCTTCCTCTTGCATGTTTAACGTCCCACTCATATGTTTCACCTTCCCCTCTCATGTTTCAGCTTCCCATCGAATGCTTCACCTTTGCTCGAATTTTTCACCTTCCCCTCGTATGTTTAACCTTCCCCTCACATTTCTAACCTTCCCCTCTCATGCTTTACCTTGCCCTCGCATGTTTAACCTTCCCCTCACATTTTTAACATTCCCCTCACGTGTTTAACATTCCCCTTACATGTTTCACCTTCCCCCTCACATGTTTCACCTTCCCCTTGCATGTTTAACCTTCCAATCACATGTTTCACCTTCACATCACATGTTTCCCTTCCCCTCACATGTTTAACCGTCCCTTTGCATGTTTAACCTTCCCCTCACATGTTTCACCTTCCGTTCGCCTGTTTAGACTTCCTTTCACATGTTTCACCTTCTCCTCAAATGTTTAACCTTCCCCTCACATGTTTAACCATCCCCTCGGATGTTTAACCTTCCCCTCACATGTTTAACCTTGCACTTGCATGTTTAACCTTCCCCTCACATGTTTAACATTCCCCTCACATGCTTCACCTTCCCCTCACATTTTTAACCTTCCCCTCAGATTTTTCTCCTTCCTCTCGCATGTTCTACCTTCCCCTCGCATGCTTAACCCTCCCCTTGCATGTTTAACCTTCCCCTCACATGTTTCACCTTCCCCTTGCATGTTTCACCTTCCCCTCGCATGTTTAACCTTCCCCTCACATTTTTAACCTTCCCCTCATATATTTCACCTTCCTCTTGCATATTCTACCGTCCCCTCACATGTTTCACCTTCCCCTCGCATGTATAACCTTCCCCTCACAAGTTTAACTTTCCCCTCACATGTTCCACGTACCTCTCACATATTTAACCTTGCCCTCACATGTTTCATCTTCCCCTCACATGGTTAACCCTCCCCTCGCATGCTTAACCCTCCCCTTGCATGTTTAACCTTCCCCTCACATGTTTCACCTTCCCCTTGCATGTTTCACCTTCAACTCGCATGTTTAACCTACCCCTCGCATGTTTAGCCTTGCCCTCGCATGTTTAACCTTCCCCTCACGTGTCTCACCTTCCCCTCACATGCTTAACATTCCCCTCACATGTTTAACCCTCCCCTCACATGTTTAACCCTCCCCTCACTAGTTTAACCTTGCCCTCACATGTTTAACCTTCCCCTCGCATGTTTAACCTTCCCCTCGCATCTTTCACCTTCCCCTCACATGTTTCACATTCCCCTCACATGTTTCACCTTCCCCTCGCATGTTTCACCTTCCCCTCGCATGTTCCACCTTCCCCTCACATGTTTTACCATACCCTCACATGTTTCACATTCCCCTCATTTGTTTAACTTTCCCCTCGCATGTTTAACATTCCACTCGCATGGTTCACCTTCAACTCGCATGTTTAACCATCCCCTCGCGCGTTTCACCTTCCTCTCACATATTTAACCTTGCCCTCACATGTTTCATCTTCCCCTCACATGGTTAACCCTCCCCTCGCATGCTTAACCTTCCCCTCACATGTTTCACCTTCCCCTCACATGTTTCACCTTCCCCTTGCATGTTTCACCTTACCCTCGCATGTTTAACCTTCCCCTCACATTTTTAACCTTCCCCTCATATATTTCACCTTCCTCTTGCATATTCTACCTTCCCCTCACATGTTTCACCTTCCCCTCGCATGTTTAACCTTCCCCTCACAAGTTTAACGATCCCCTCACATGTTCCACGTTCCTCTCACATGTTTAACCTTGCCCTCACATGTTTAACCTTCCCCTCACATGGTTAACCCTCCCCTCGCATGCGTAACCCTCCCCTTGCATGTTTAACCTTCCCCTCACATGTTTCACCTTCCCCTCGCATGTTTCACCTTCCCCTTGCATGTTTCACCTTCCCCTCGCATGTTTAACCTTCCCCTCACATGTTTAACCTTCCCCTCATATATTTCACCTTCCTCTTGCATATTCTACCTTCCCCTCACATGTTTCACCTTGCCCTTGCATGTTTAACCTTCCCCTCACATGTTCCACGTTCCTCTCACATGTTTAACCTTCCCCTCACATGTTTAACCTTGCCCTCACATGTTTAACCTTGCCCTCGCATGTTTAATCTTACCCTCACATGTTTTACCTTCCCTTCACATGTTTCACCTTCCTCTCACATGTTTAATCTTCCCCTCGGATGTTTAACTCCCGTCATATGTTTCACCTTCCTCTCGCATGTTTAACCCTCCCCTCACGTGTTTCAACTTCCTCTCGCATGGTTCACCTTCAACTCGCATGTTTAAACTACCCCTCGCATGTTTAGCCTTGCTCTCGCATGTTTAACCTTCCCCTCGCGTGTTTCACCTTCCTCTCGCATGTTTAACCTTCCCCTCACATGTTTAACTTTCCCCTCACATGTTTAACCCTCCCCTCACTAGTTTAACCTTGCCCTCACATGTTTAACCTTCCCCTCGCATGTTTAACCTTTCCCTCGCATCTTTCACCTTCCCCTTGCATGTTTCACATTCCCCTCACATGTTTCACCTTCCCCTCGCATGTTTCACCTTCCCCTCACATGTTTCACCTTCCCCTCACATGTTTCAACTTTCCCTCACATGCTTCACATACCCTCACATGATTCACCTTCCCCTCGCATGTTTAACCTTTCACTCACATGTTTCAAATTGCCCTCGCATGTTTCACCTTGCCCTCGCACTTTTATCCTTCCGCTCGCATGATTAACCTTCCCCTCGCATGTTTAACCTTTCCCTCGCATGTTTCCCCTTCCCCTCCTATGTTTCATCTTCCCCTCACATATTTAACTTTCTCCTCACATGTTTCACCTTCCCCTCGCATGTTTAACCTTGTCCTCACTTGTTTCACCTTCCCCTCGCATGCTTAACCTTCCCCTCACATGTTTAACCCTTCCCTCTCATGGTTAACCTTCCTCTTGCATGTTTAACGTCCCACTCATATGTTTCACCTTCCCCTCTCATGTTTCAGCTTCCCATCGAATGCTTCACCTTTGCTCGAATTTTTCACCTTCCCCTCGTATGTTTAACCTTCCCCTCACATTTCTAACCTTCCCCTCTCATGCTTTACCTTGCCCTCGCATGTTTAACCTTCCCCTCACATTTTTAACATTCCCCTCACGTGTTTAACATTCCCCTTACATGTTTCACCTTCCCCCTCACATGTTTCACCTTCCCCTTGCATGTTTAACCTTCCAATCACATGTTTCACATTCACATCACATGTTTCCCTTCCCCTCACATGTTTAACCGTCCCTTTGCATGTTTAACCTTCCCCTCACATGTTTCACCTTCCGTTCGCCTGTTTAGCCTTCCTTTCACATGTTTCACCTTCTCCTCAAATGTTTAACCTTCCCCTCACATGTTTAACCATCCCCTCGGATGTTTAACCTTCCCCTCACATGTTTAACCTTGCACTTGCATGTTTAACCTTCCCCTCACATGTTTAACATTCCACTCACATGCTTCACCTTCCCCTCACATTTTTAACCTTCCCCTCAGATTTTTCTCCTTCCTCTCGCATGTTCTACCTTCCCCTCGCATGCTTAACCCTCCCCTTGCATGTTTAACCTTCCCCTCACATGTTTCACCTTCCCCTTGCATGTTTCACCTTCCCCTCGCATGTTTAACCTTCCCCTCACATTTTTAACCTTCCCCTCATATATTTCACCTTCCTCTTGCATATTCTACCGTCCCCTCACATGTTTCACCTTCCCCTCGCATGTATAACCTTCCCCTCACAAGTTTAACTTTCCCCTCACATGTTCCACGTACCTCTCACATATTTAACCTTGCCCTCACATGTTTCATCTTCCCCTCACATGGTTAACCCTCCCCTCGCATGCTTAACCCTCCCCTTGCATGTTTCATCTTCCCCTCACATGTTTCACCTTCCCCTTGCATGTTTCACCTTCAACTCGCATGTTTAACCTACCCCTCGCATGTTTAGCCTTGCCCTCGCATGTTTAACCTTCCCCTCACGTGTCTCACCTTCCCCTCACATGCTTAACATTCCCCTCACATGTTTAACCCTCCCCTCACATGTTTAACCCTCCCCTCACATGTTTAACCCTCCCCTCACTAGTTTAACCTTGCCCTCACATGTTTAAACTTCCCCTCGCATGTTTAACCTTCCCCTCGCATCTTTCACCTTCCCCTCACATGTTTCACATTCCCCTCACATGTTTCACCTTCCCCTCGCATGTTTCACCTTCCCCTCGCATGTTCCACCTTCCCCTCACATGTTTTACCATACCCTCACATGTTTCACATTCCCCTCATTTGTTTAACTTTCCCCTCGCATGTTTAACATTCCACTCGCATGGTTCACCTTCAACTCGCATGTTTAACCATCCCCTCGCGCGTTTCACCTTCCTCTCACATATTTAACCTTGCCCTCACATGTTTCATCTTCCCCTCATATGGTTAACCCTCCCCTCGCATGCTTAACCTTCCCCTCACATGTTTAACCTTCCCCTCACATGTTTCACCTTCCCCTTGCATGTTTCACCTTACCCTCGCATGTTTAACCTTCCCCTCACATTTTTAACCTTCCCCTCATATATTTCACCTTCCTCTTGCATATTCTACCTTCCCCTCACATGTTTCACCTTCCCCTCGCATGTTTAACCTTCCCCTCACAAGTTTAACCTTCCACTCACAGGTTCCACGTTCCTCTCACATATTTAACCTTGCCCTCACATGTTTAACCTTCCCCTCACATGGTTAACCCTCCCCTCGCATGCGTAACCCTCCCCTTGCATGTTTAACCTTCCCCTCGCATGTTTAACCTTCCCCTCACAAGTTTAACCTTCCACTCACAGGTTCCACGTTCCTCTCACATATTTAACCTTGCCCTCACATGTTTAACCTTCCCCTCACATGGTTAACCCTCCCCTCGCATGCGTAACCCTCCCCTTGCATGTTTAACCTTCCCCTCACATGTTTCACCTTCCCCTCGCATGTTTCACCTTCCCCTTGCATGTTTCACCTTCCCCTCACATGTTTCACCTTCCCCTCGCATGTTTAACCTTCCCCTCACAAGTTTAACCTTCCACTCACAGGTTCCACGTTCCTCTCACATATTTAACCTTGCCCTCACATGTTTAACCTTCCCCTCACATGGTTAACCCTCCCCTCGCATGCGTAACCCTCCCCTTGCATGTTTAACCTTCCCCTCACATGTTTCACCTTCCCCTCGCATGTTTCACCTTCCCCTTGCATGTTTCACCTTCCCCTCGCATGTTTAACCTTCCCCTCACATGTTTAACCTTCCCCTCATATATTTCACCTTCCTCTTGCATATTCTACCTTCCCCTCACATGTTTCACCTTGCCCTTGCATGTTTAACCTTCCCCTCACATGTTCCACGTTCCTCTCACATGTTTAACCTTCCCCTCACATGTTTAACCTTGCCCTCACATGTTTAACCTTGCCCTCGCATGTTTAATCTTACCCTCACATGTTTTACCTTCCCTTCACATGTTTCACCTTCCTCTCACATGTTTAATCTTCCCCTCGGATGTTTAACTCCCGTCATATGTTTCACCTTCCTCTCGCATGTTTAACCCTCCCCTCACGTGTTTCAACTTCCTCTCGCATGGTTCACCTTCAACTCGCATGTTTAAACTACCCCTCGCATGTTTAGCCTTGCTCTCGCATGTTTAACCTTCCCCTCGCGTGTTTCACCTTCCTCTCGCATGTTTAACCTTCCCCTCACATGTTTAACTTTCCCCTCACATGTTTAACCCTCCCCTCACTAGTTTAACCTTGCCCTCACATGTTTAACCTTCCCCTCGCATGGTTAACCTTTCCCTCGCATCTTTCACCTTCCCCTTGCATGTTTCACATTCCCCTCGCATGTTTCACCTTCCCCTCGCATGTTTCACCTTCCCCTCACATGTTTCACCTTCCCCTCACATGTTTCAACTTTCCCTCACATGCTTCACATACCCTCACATGATTCACCTTCCCCTCGCATGTTTAACCTTCCCGTCGCATGTTTAACCATCCCCTCATATGTTTCACCTTCCCCTCGCATGTTTCGCCTTCCCCTCACATGTTTCACCTTTCCCTCACATTTTTAACCATCCCTCGCATGTTTAACCCTCCCCTCACGTATTTCACCTTCCTCTCGCATGGTTCACCTTCAACTCGCATGTTTAACCTACCCCTCGCATGTTTAGCCTTGCCCTCACATGTTTAACCTTCCCCTCACGTGTTTCACCTTCCCCTCACATGTTTAACATTCCCCTCACATGTTTAACCCTCCCCTCACATGTTTAACCCTCCCCTCACTAGTTTAACCTTGCCCTCACATGTTTAACCTTCCCCTCGCATGTTTAACCTTCCCCTCGCATCTTTCACCTTCCACTCACATGTTTCACATTCCCCTCGCATGTTTCACCTTCCCCTCGCATGTTCCACCTTCCCCTCGCATGTTCCACCTTCCCCTCACATGTTTTACCATACCCTCACATGTTTCACATTCCCCTCATTTGTTTAACTTTCCCCTCGCATGTTTAACATTCCACTCGCATGGTTCACCTTCAACTCGCATGTTTAACCATCCCCTCGCGCGTTTCACCTTCCTCTCACATGTTTAACCTTCCCCTCACATGTTTAACCCTCCCCTCACTAGTTTAACCTTGCCCTCACATGTTTAACCTTCCCCTTGCATGTTTAACCTTCCCCTCGCATTTTTCACCTTCCCCTCGCATGTTTCACATTCCCCTCACATGTTTAACCTTCCCCTCGCATGTTTCACCTTCCCCTCGCATGTTTCACCTTCCCCTCGCATGTTTCACCTTCCCCTCACATGTTTTACCATACCCTCACATGTTTCACATTCCCCTCATTTGTTTAACTTTCCCCTCGCATGTTTAACATTCCCCTTGCATGTTTAACCTTCCCCTCGCATGTTTCACCTTCCCCTCACGTGTTTCACCTTCCCCTGACATGTTTCACTTTCCCCTCACATTTTTCACCTTCTCCTCACATTTTTCACCTTCCCCTCACATGTTTAACCTTCTCCTCACATGTTTCACCTTCCCCTCGCATGTTTAACCTTGTCCTCACATGTTTCACCTTCCCCTCGCATGCTTAACCTTCCCCTCACATGTTTAACCCTTCCCTCTCATGGTTAACCTTCCTCTTGCATGTTTAACGTCCCACTCATATGTTTCACCTTCCCCTCACATGTTTCAGCTTCCCATCGAATGCTTCATCTTTGCTCGAATTTTTCACCTTCCCCTTGCATGTTTAACCTTCCCCTCACATTTCTAACCTTCCCCTCTCATGCTTAACCTTGCCCTCGCATGTTTAACGTTCCGCTCACATGTTTCACCTTCCCCTCACATGTTTCAGCTTCTCATCGAATGCTTCACCTTTGCTCGAATTTTTCACCTTCCCCTCATGTGTTTCACCTTCCCCTCACATTTTTAACCTTCCCCTCAGATTTTTCTCCTTCCTCTCGCATGTTCTACCTTCCCCTCACATGTTTCACCTTCCCCTCGCATGTTCTACCTTCCCTTCACATGTTTCACCTTCACCTCACATGTTTAACCTTCCCCTAACATGTTTCACCTTCCCCGTGCATTTTTAACCTTCCCCTCACAAGTTTAACCTTCCCCTCGCATGTTTAACCTTCCCCTCACAAGTTTAACCTTCCCCTCACATGTTCCATGTTCCTCTCACATATTTAACATTGCCCTCACATGTTTCATCTTCCCCTCACATGGTTAACCCTCCCCTCGCATGCGTAACCCTCCCCTTGCATGTTTAACCTTCCCCTCACATGTTTCACCTTCCCCTCACATGTTTCACCTTCCCCTTGCATGTTTCACCTTACCCTCGCATGTTTAACCTTCCCCTCACATTTCTAACCTTCCCCTCATATATTTCACCTTCCTCTTGCATATTCTACCTTCCCCTCACATGTTTCACCTTCCCCTCGCATGTTTAACCTTCCCCTCA
Organism: Chiloscyllium plagiosum; assembly: GCF_037043375.1. Taxonomy (NCBI): domain Eukaryota; kingdom Metazoa; phylum Chordata; class Chondrichthyes; order Orectolobiformes; family Hemiscylliidae; genus Chiloscyllium; species Chiloscyllium plagiosum. Next base: position 119,219,874 of record NW_028270142.1, on the reverse strand, counting down.
CATGTTTCATCTTCCCCTCACATGTTCCACGTTCCTCTCACATATTTAACCTTGCCCTCACATGTTTAACTTTCCCCTCACATGTTTAACCCTCCCCTCACTAGTTTAACCTTGCCCTCACATGTTTAACCTTCCCCTCGCATGTTTAACCTTTCTCTCGCATCTTTCACCTTCCCCTTGCATGTTTCACCTTCCCCTCACATGTTTCACCTTCCCCTCGCATGTTTCACCTTCCCCTCACATGTTTAACCTTCCCCTCACATGTTTAACCTTGCCCTCACATGTTTAACCTTGCCCTCGCATGTTTAATCTTACCCTCACATGTTTTACCTTCCCTTCACATGTTTCACCTTCCTCTCACATGTTTAATCTTCCCCTCGGATGTTTAACTCCCGTCATATGTTTCACCTTCCTCTCGCATGTTTAACCCTCCCCTCACGTGTTTCAACTTCCTCTCGCATGGTTCACCTTCAACTCGCATGTTTAAACTACCCCTCGCATGTTTAGCCTTGCTCTCGCATGTTTAACCTTCCCCTCGCGTGTTTCACCTTCCTCTCGCATGTTTAACCTTCCCCTCACATGTTTAACTTTCCCCTCACATGTTTAACCCTCCCCTCACTAGTTTAACCTTGCCCTCACATGTTTAACCTTCCCCTCGCATGTTTAACCTTTCCCTCGCATCTTTCACCTTCCCCTTGCATGTTTCACATTCCCCTCACATGTTTCACCTTCCCCTCGCATGTTTCACCTTCCCCTCACATGTTTCACCTTCCCCTCGCATGTTTCAACTTTCCCTCACATGCTTCACATACCCTCACATGATTCACCTTCCCCTCGCATGTTTAACCTTCCCGTCGCATGTTTAACTATCCCCTCATATATTTCACCTTCCCCTCGCATGTTTCGCCTTCCCCTCACATGTTTCACCTTCCCCTCGCATGTTTAACCTTCCCGTCGCATGTTTAACCATCCCCTCATATATTTCACCTTCCCCTCGCATGTTTCGCCTTCCCCTCACATGTTTCACCTTTCCCTCACATTTTTAACCATCCCTCGCATGTTTAACCCTCCCCTCACGTATTTCACCTTCCTCTCACATGGTTCACCTTCAACTCGCATGTTTAACCTACCCCTCGCATGTTTAACCTTCTCCTCACGTGTTTAACATTCCCCTCACATGTTTAACCCTCCCCTCACATGTTTAACCTTCCCCTCACTAGTTTAACCTTGCCCTCACATGTTTAACCTTCCCCTCGCATGTTTAACCTTCCCCTCGCATCTTTCACCTTCCCCTCACATGTTTCACCTTCCCCTCACATGTTTCACCTTCCCCTCGCATGTTCCACCTTCCCCTCGCATGTTCCACCTTCCCCTCGCATGTTCCACCTTCCCCTCACATGTTTTACCATACCCTCACATGTTTCACATTCCCCTCATTTGTTTAACTTTCCCCTCGCATGTTTAACATTCCACTCGCATGGTTCACCTTCAACTCGCATGTTTAACCATCCCCTCACGCGTTTCACCTTCCTCTCACATGTTTAACCTTCCCCTCACATGTTTAACTTTCCCCTCACATGTTTAACCCTCCCCTCACTAGTTTAACCTTGCCCTCACATGTTTAACCTTCCCCTTGCATGTTTAACCTTCCCCTCGCATTTTTCACCTTCCCCTCGCATGTTTCACATTCCCCTCACATGTTTAACCTTCCCCTCGCATGTTTCACCTTCCCCTCGCATGTTTCACCTTCCCCTCGCATGTTTCACCTTCCCCTCGCATGTTTCACCTTCCCCTCGCATGTTTCACCTTCCCCTCACATGTATTACCATACCCTCACATGTTTCACATTCCCCTCATTTGTTTAACTTTCCCCTCGCATGTTTAACATTCCCCTTGCATGTTTAACCTTCCCCTCGCATGTTTCACCTTCCCCTCACGTGTTTCACCTTCCCCTGGCATGTTTCACTTTCCCCTCACATTTTTCACCTTCTCCTCACATTTTTCACCTTCCCCTCACATGTTTAACATTCTCCTCACATGTTTCACCTTCCCCTCGCATGTTTAACCTTGTCCTCACATGTTTCACCTTCCCCTCGCATGCTTAACCTTCCCCTCACATGTTTAACCCTTCCCTCTCATGGTTAAACTTCCTCTTGCATGTTTAACGTCCCACTCATATGTTTCACCTTCCCCTCATATGTTTCAGCTTCCCATCGAATGCTTCACCTTTGCTCGAATTTTTCACCTTCCCCTCATGTGTTTCACCTTCCCCTCACATTTTTAACCTTCCCCTCAGATTTTTCTCCTTCCTCTCGCATGTTCTACCTTCCCCTCACATGTTTCACCTTCCCCTCGCATGTTCTACCTTCCCCTCACATGTTTCACCTTCACCTCACATGTTTAACCTTCCCCTAACATGTTTCACCTTCCCCGTGCATTTTTAACCTTCCCCTCACAAGTTTAACCTTCCCCTCGCATGTTTAACCTTCCCCTCACAAGTTTAACCTTCCCCTCACATGTTCCATGTTCCTCTCACATATTTAACCTTGCCCTCACATGTTTCATCTTCCCCTCACATGGTTAACCCTCCCCTCGCATGCGTAACCCTCCCCTTGCATGTTTAACCTTCCCCTCACATGTTTCACCTTCCCCTCACATGTTTCACCTTCCCCTTGCATGTTTCACCTTACCCTCGCATGTTTAACCTTCCCCTCACATTTTTAACCTTCCCCTCATATATTTCACCTTCCTCTTGCATATTCTACCTTCCCCTCACATGTTTCACCTTCCCCTCGCATGTTTAACCTTCCCCTCACATGTTCCACGTTCCTCTCACATATTTAACCTTGCCCTCACATGTTTCACCTTCCCCTCGCATGTTTAACCTTCCCCTCACATGTTCCACGTTCCTCTCACATATTTAACCTTGCCCTCACATGTTTCATCTTCCCCTCACATGGTTAACCCTCCCCTCGCATGCGTAACCCTCCCCTTGCATGTTTAACCTTCCCCTCACATGTTTCACCTTCCCCTCGCATGTTTAACCTTCCCCTCACATGTTCCACGTTCCTCTCACATATTTAACCTTGCCCTCACATGTTTCATCTTCCCCTCACATGGTTAACCCTCCCCTCGCATGCGTAACCCTCCCCTTGCATGTTTAACCTTCCCCTCACATGTTTCACCTTCCCCTCGCATGTTTAACCTTCCCCTCACATGTTCCACGTTCCTCTCACATATTTAACCTTGCCCTCACATGTTTCATCTTCCCCTCACATGGTTAACCCTCCCCTCGCATGCGTAACCCTCCCCTTGCATGTTTAACCTTCCCCTCACATGTTTCACCTTCCCCTCGCATGTTTCACCTTCCCCTCGCATGTTTCACCTTCCCCTCACATGTTTAACCTTCCCCTCATATATTTCACCTTCCTCTTGCATATTCTACCTTCCCCGCACATGTTTCACCTTCCCCTCGCATGTTTAACCTTCCCCTCACATGTTCCACGTTCCTCACACAATTTTAACCTTGCCCTCACATGTTTCATCTTCCCCTCACATGGTTAACCCTCCCCTCGCATGCGTAACCCTCCCCTTGCATGTTTAACCTTCCCCTCACATGTTTCACCTTCCCCTCGCATGTTTCACCTTCCCCTCGCATGTTTCACCTTCCCCTCGCATGTTTAACCTTCCCCTCACATTTTTAACCTTCCCCTCATATATTTCACCTTCCTCTTGCATATTCTACCTTCCCCTCACATGTTTCACATTCCCCTCGCATGTTTAACCTTCCCCTCACATGTTCCACGTTCCTCTCACATATTTAACCTTGCCCTCACATGTTTCATCTTCCCCTCACATGGTTAACCCTCCCCTCGCATGCGTAACCCTCCCCTTGCATGTTTAACCTTCCCCTCACATGTTTCACCTTCCCCTCGCATGTTTCACCTTCCCCTCACATGTTCCACGTTCCTCTCACATATTTAACCTTGCCCTCACATGTTTCATCTTCCCCTCACATGGTTAACCCTCCCCTCGCATGCGTAACCCTCCCCTTGCATGTTTAACCTTCCCCTCACATGTTTCACCTTCCCCTCGCATGTTTCACCTTCCCCTCGCATGTTTCACCTTCCCCTCACATGTTTAACCTTCCCCTCATATATTTCACCTTCCTCTTGCATATTCTACCTTCCCCTCACATGTTTCACCTTCCCCTCGCATGTTTAACCTTCCCCTCACATGTTCCACGTTCCTCACACAATTTTAACCTTGCCCTCACATGTTTCATCTTCCCCTCACATGGTTAACCCTCCACTCGCATGCGTAACCCTCCCCTTGCATGTTTAACCTTCCCCTCACATGTTTCACCTTCCCCTCGCATGTTTCACCTTCCCCTCGCATGTTTCACCTTCCCCTCGCATGTTTAACCTTCCCCTCACATGTTTAACCTTCCCCTCATATATTTCACCTTCCTCTTGCATATTCTACCTTCCCCTCACATGTTTCACCTTGCCCTTGCATGTTTAACCTTCCCCTCACATGTTCCACGTTCCTCTCACATGTTTAACCTTCCCCTCACATGTTTAACCTTGCCCTCACATGTTTAACCTTGCCCTCGCATGTTTAATCTTCCCCTCACATGTTTTACCTTCCCTTCACATGTTTCACCTTCCTCTCACATGTTTAATCTTCCCCTCGGATGTTTAACTCCCGTCATATGTTTCACCTTCCTCTCGCATGTTTAACCCTCCCCTCACGTGTTTCAACTTCGTCTCGCATGGTTCACCTTCAACTCGCATGTTTAAACTACCCCTCGCATGTTTAGCCTTGCTCTCGCATGTTTAACCTTCCCCTCGCGTGTTTCACCTTCCTCTTGCATGTTTAACCTTCCCCTCACATGTTTAACTTTCCCCTCACATGTTTAACCCTCCCCTCACTAGTTTAACCTTGCCCTCACATGTTTAACCTTCCCCTCGCATGTTTAACCTTTCCCTCGCATCTTTCACCTTCCCCTTGCATGTTTCACATTCCCCTCACATGTTTCACCTTCCCCTCGCATGTTTCACCTCCCCCTCGCATGTTTCAACTTTCCCTCACATGCTTCACATACCCTCACATGATTCACCTTCCCATCGCATGTTTAACCTTCCCGTCGCATGTTTAACCATCCCCTCATATGTTTCACCTTCCCCTCGCATGTTTCGCCTTCCCCTCACATGTTTCACCTTTCCCTCACATTTTTAACCATCCCTCGCATGTTTAACCCTCCCCTCACGTATTTCACCTTCCTCTCACATGGTTCACCTTCAACTCGCATGTTTAACCTTCCCCTCGCATGTTTAGCCTTGCCCTCGCATGTTTAACCTTCCCCTCACGTGTTTCACCTTCCCCTCACATGTTTAACATTCCCCTCACATGTTTAACCCTCCCCTCACATGTTTAACCCTCCCCTCACTAGTTTAACCTTGCCCTCACATGTTTAACCTTCCCCTCGCATGTTTAACCTTCCCCTCGCATCTTTCACCTTCCCCTCACATGTTTCACATTCCCCTCGCATGTTTCACCTTCCCCTCGCATGTTTCACCTTCCCCTCGCATGTTCCACCTTCCCCTCACATGTTTTACCATACCCTCACATGTTTCACATTCCCCTCATTTGTTTAACTTTCCCCTCGCATGTTTAACATTCCACTCGCATGGTTCACCTTCAACTCGCATGTTTAACCATCCCCTCGCGCGTTTCACCTTCCTCTCACATGTTTAACCTTCCCCTCACATGTTTAACTTTCCCCTCACATGTTTAACCCTCCCCTCACTAGTTTAACCTTGCCCTCACATGTTTAACCTTCCCCTTGCATGTTTAACCTTCCCGTTGCATTTTTCACCTTCCCCTCGCATGTTTCACATTCCCCTCACATGTTTAACCTTCCCCTCGCATGTTTCACCTTCCCCTCGCATGTTTCACCTTCCCCTCACATGTTTTACCATACCCTCACATGTTTCACATTCCCCTCATTTGTTTAACTTTCCCCTCACATGTTTAACATTCCCCTTGCATGTTTAACCTTCCCCTCGCATGTTTCACCTTCCCCTCACGTGTTTCACCTTCCCCTGACATGTTTTACTTTCCCCTCACATTTTTCACCTTCTCCTCACATTTTTCACCTTCCCCTCACATGTTTAACCTTCTCCTCACATGTTTCACCTTCCCCTCGCATGTTTAACCTTGTCCTCACATGTTTCACCTTCCCCTCGCATGCTTAACCTTCCCCTCACATGTTTAACCCTTCCCTCTCATGGTTAACCTTCCTCTTGCATGTTTAACGTCCCACTCATATGTTTCACCTTCCCCTCACATGTTTCAGCTTCCCATCGAATGCTTCATCTTTGCTCGAATTTTTCACCTTCCCCTTGCATGTTTAACCTTCCCCTCACATTTCTAACCTTCCCCTCTCATGCTTAACCTTGCCCTCGCATGTTTAACGTTCCGCTCACATGTTTCACCTTCCCCTCACATGTTTCAGCTTCCCATCGAATGCTTCACCTTTGCTCGAATTTTTCACCTTCCCCTCATGTGTTTCACCTTCCCCTCACATATTTCACCTTCCCCTCGCATGCTTAACCTTGCCCTCGCATGTTTAACATTCCGCTCACATGTTTCACCTTCCCCTCACATGTTTCACCTTCCCCTCACATGTTTAACCTTCCCCTCGCATAATTAAACTTCCCCTCATATGTTTCACCTTTCCCTCGCATGTTTCACCTTCCCATCACATGTTTCACCTTCCCCTCACATGTTTCACCTTCCCCTCACATGTTTAACCTTCCCCTCGCATAATTAAACTTCCCCTCATATGTTTCACCTTTCCCTCGCATGTTTCACCTTCCCCTCACATGTTTCACCTTCCCCTCACATGTTTCACCTTCCCCGCACATGTTTAACCTTCCCCTCACATAATTAAACTTCCCCTCATATGTTTCACCTTTCCCTCGCATGTTTCACCTTCCCATCACATGTTTCACCTTCCCCTCACACATCTAACCTTCAACTCGCATGTTTAACCTTCCCATCACATGTTTCACCTTCCCCTTGCATGTTTAACCTTCCCCTCGCATTTTTCACCTTCCCCTCGCATGTTTCACATTCCCCTCACATGTTTAACCTTCCCCTCGCATGTTTCACCTTCCCCTCGCATGTTTCACCTTCCCCTCGCATGTTTCACCTTCCCCTCGCATGTTTCACCTTCCCCTCGCATGTTTCACCTTCCCCTCACATGTATTACCATACCCTCACATGTTTCACATTCCCCTCATTTGTTTAACTTTCCCCTCGCATGTTTAACATTCCCCTTGCATGTTTAACCTTCCCCTCGCATGTTTCACCTTCCCCTCACGTGTTTCACCTTCCCCTGGCATGTTTCACTTTCCCCTCACATTTTTCACCTTCTCCTCACATTTTTCACCTTCCCCTCACATGTTTAACATTCTCCTCACATGTTTCACCTTCCCCTCGCATGTTTAACCTTGTCCTCACATGTTTCACCTTCCCCTCGCATGCTTAACCTTCCCCTCACATGTTTAACCCTTCCCTCTCATGGTTAAACTTCCTCTTGCATGTTTAACGTCCCACTCATATGTTTCACCTTCCCCTCATATGTTTCAGCTTCCCATCGAATGCTTCACCTTTGCTCGAATTTTTCACCTTCCCCTCATGTGTTTCACCTTCCCCTCACATTTTTAACCTTCCCCTCAGATTTTTCTCCTTCCTCTCGCATGTTCTACCTTCCCCTCACATGTTTCACCTTCCCCTCGCATGTTCTACCTTCCCCTCACATGTTTCACCTTCACCTCACATGTTTAACCTTCCCCTAACATGTTTCACCTTCCCCGTGCATTTTTAACCTTCCCCTCACAAGTTTAACCTTCCCCTCGCATGTTTAACCTTCCCCTCACAAGTTTAACCTTCCCCTCACATGTTCCATGTTCCTCTCACATATTTAACCTTGCCCTCACATGTTTCATCTTCCCCTCACATGGTTAACCCTCCCCTCGCATGCGTAACCCTCCCCTTGCATGTTTAACCTTCCCCTCACATGTTTCACCTTCCCCTCACATGTTTCACCTTCCCCTTGCATGTTTCACCTTACCCTCGCATGTTTAACCTTCCCCTCACATTTTTAACCTTCCCCTCATATATTTCACCTTCCTCTTGCATATTCTACCTTCCCCTCACATGTTTCACCTTCCCCTCGCATGTTTAACCTTCCCCTCACATGTTCCACGTTCCTCTCACATATTTAACCTTGCCCTCACATGTTTCACCTTCCCCTCGCATGTTTAACCTTCCCCTCACATGTTCCACGTTCCTCTCACATATTTAACCTTGCCCTCACATGTTTCATCTTCCCCTCACATGGTTAACCCTCCCCTCGCATGCGTAACCCTCCCCTTGCATGTTTAACCTTCCCCTCACATGTTTCACCTTCCCCTCGCATGTTTAACCTTCCCCTCACATGTTCCACGTTCCTCTCACATATTTAACCTTGCCCTCACATGTTTCATCTTCCCCTCACATGGTTAACCCTCCCCTCGCATGCGTAACCCTCCCCTTGCATGTTTAACCTTCCCCTCACATGTTTCACCTTCCCCTCGCATGTTTAACCTTCCCCTCACATGTTCCACGTTCCTCTCACATATTTAACCTTGCCCTCACATGTTTCATCTTCCCCTCACATGGTTAACCCTCCCCTCGCATGCGTAACCCTCCCCTTGCATGTTTAACCTTCCCCTCACATGTTTCACCTTCCCCTCGCATGTTTCACCTTCCCCTCGCATGTTTCACCTTCCCCTCACATGTTTAACCTTCCCCTCATATATTTCACCTTCCTCTTGCATATTCTACCTTCCCCGCACATGTTTCACCTTCCCCTCGCATGTTTAACCTTCCCCTCACATGTTCCACGTTCCTCACACAATTTTAACCTTGCCCTCACATGTTTCATCTTCCCCTCACATGGTTAACCCTCCCCTCGCATGCGTAACCCTCCCCTTGCATGTTTAACCTTCCCCTCACATGTTTCACCTTCCCCTCGCATGTTTCACCTTCCCCTCGCATGTTTCACCTTCCCCTCGCATGTTTAACCTTCCCCTCACATTTTTAACCTTCCCCTCATATATTTCACCTTCCTCTTGCATATTCTACCTTCCCCTCACATGTTTCACATTCCCCTCGCATGTTTAACCTTCCCCTCACATGTTCCACGTTCCTCTCACATATTTAACCTTGCCCTCACATGTTTCATCTTCCCCTCACATGGTTAACCCTCCCCTCGCATGCGTAACCCTCCCCTTGCATGTTTAACCTTCCCCTCACATGTTTCACCTTCCCCTCGCATGTTTCACCTTCCCCTCACATGTTCCACGTTCCTCTCACATATTTAACCTTGCCCTCACATGTTTCATCTTCCCCTCACATGGTTAACCCTCCCCTCGCATGCGTAACCCTCCCCTTGCATGTTTAACCTTCCCCTCACATGTTTCACCTTCCCCTCGCATGTTTCACCTTCCCCTCGCATGTTTCACCTTCCCCTCACATGTTTAACCTTCCCCTCATATATTTCACCTTCCTCTTGCATATTCTACCTTCCCCTCACATGTTTCACCTTCCCCTCGCATGTTTAACCTTCCCCTCACATGTTCCACGTTCCTCACACAATTTTAACCTTGCCCTCACATGTTTCATCTTCCCCTCACATGGTTAACCCTCCACTCGCATGCGTAACCCTCCCCTTGCATGTTTAACCTTCCCCTCACATGTTTCACCTTCCCCTCGCATGTTTCACCTTCCCCTCGCATGTTTCACCTTCCCCTCGCATGTTTAACCTTCCCCTCACATGTTTAACCTTCCCCTCATATATTTCACCTTCCTCTTGCATATTCTACCTTCCCCTCACATGTTTCACCTTGCCCTTGCATGTTTAACCTTCCCCTCACATGTTCCACGTTCCTCTCACATGTTTAACCTTCCCCTCACATGTTTAACCTTGCCCTCACATGTTTAACCTTGCCCTCGCATGTTTAATCTTCCCCTCACATGTTTTACCTTCCCTTCACATGTTTCACCTTCCTCTCACATGTTTAATCTTCCCCTCGGATGTTTAACTCCCGTCATATGTTTCACCTTCCTCTCGCATGTTTAACCCTCCCCTCACGTGTTTCAACTTCGTCTCGCATGGTTCACCTTCAACTCGCATGTTTAAACTACCCCTCGCATGTTTAGCCTTGCTCTCGCATGTTTAACCTTCCCCTCGCGTGTTTCACCTTCCTCTTGCATGTTTAACCTTCCCCTCACATGTTTAACTTTCCCCTCACATGTTTAACCCTCCCCTCACTAGTTTAACCTTGCCCTCACATGTTTAACCTTCCCCTCGCATGTTTAACCTTTCCCTCGCATCTTTCACCTTCCCCTCGCATGTTTAACCTTCCCCTCACGTGTTTCACCTTCCCCTCACATGTTTAACATTCCCCTCACATGTTTAACTTTCCCCTCACATGTTTAACCCTCCCCTCACTAGTTTAACCTTGCCCTCACATGTTTAACCTTCCCCTCGCATGTTTAACCTTTCCCTCGCATCTTTCACCTTCCCCTCGCATGTTTCACATTCCCCTCACATGTTTCACCTTCCCCTCGCATGTTTCACCTCCCCCTCGCATGTTTCAACTTTCCCTCACATGCTTCACATACCCTCACATGATTCACCTTCCCATCGCATGTTTAACCTTCCCGTCGCATGTTTAACCATCCCCTCATATGTTTCACCTTCCCCTCACATGTTTCACCTTTCCCTCACATTTTTAACCATCCCTCGCATGTTTAACCCTCCCCTCACGTATTTCACCTTCCTCTCACATGGTTCACCTTCAACTCGCATGTTTAACCTTCCCCTCGCATGTTTAGCCTTGCCCTCGCATGTTTAACCTTCCCCTCACGTGTTTCACCTTCCCCTCACATGTTTAACATTCCCCTCACATGTTTAACCCTCCCCTCACATGTTTAACCCTCCCCTCACTAGTTTAACCTTGCCCTCACATGTTTAACCTTCCCCTCGCATGTTTAACCTTCCCCTCGCATCTTTCACCTTCCCCTCACATGTTTCACATTCCCCTCGCATGTTTCACCTTCCCCTCGCATGTTTCACCTTCCCCTCGCATGTTCCACCTTCCCCTCACATGTTTTACCATACCCTCACATGTTTCACATTCCCCTCATTTGTTTAACTTTCCCCTCGCATGTTTAACATTCCACTCGCATGGTTCACCTTCAACTCGCATGTTTAACCATCCCCTCGCGCGTTTCACCTTCCTCTCACATGTTTAACCTTCCCCTCACATGTTTAACTTTCCCCTCACATGTTTAACCCTCCCCTCACTAGTTTAACCTTGCCCTCACATGTTTAACCTTCCCCTTGCATGTTTAACCTTCCCGTCGCATTTTTCACCTTCCCCTCGCATGTTTCACATTCCCCTCACATGTTTAACCTTCCCCTCGCATGTTTCACCTTCCCCTCGCATGTTTCACCTTCCCCTCACATGTTTTACCATACCCTCACATGTTTCACATTCCCCTCATTTGTTTAACTTTCCCCTCACATGTTTAACATTCCCCTTGCATGTTTAACCTTCCCCTCGCATGTTTCACCTTCCCCTCACGTGTTTCACCTTCCCCTGACATGTTTTACTTTCCCCTCACATTTTTCACCTTCTCCTCACATTTTTCACCTTCCCCTCACATGTTTAACCTTCTCCTCACATGTTTCACCTTCCCCTCGCATGTTTAACCTTGTCCTCACATGTTTCACCTTCCCCTCGCATGCTTAACCTTCCCCTCACATGTTTAACCCTTCCCTCTCATGGTTAACCTTCCTCTTGCATGTTTAACGTCCCACTCATATGTTTCACCTTCCCCTCACATGTTTCAGCTTCCCTTCGAATGCTTCATCTTTGCTCGAATTTTTCACCTTCCCCTTGCATGTTTAACCTTCCCCTCACATTTCTAACCTTCCCCTCTCATGCTTAACCTTGCCCTCGCATGTTTAACGTTCCGCTCACATGTTTCACCTTCCCCTCACATGTTTCAGCTTCCCATCGAATGCTTCACCTTTGCTCGAATTTTTCACCTTCCCCTCATGTGTTTCACCTTCCCCTCACATATTTCACCTTCCCCTCGCATGCTTAACCTTGCCCTCGCATGTTTAACATTCCGCTCACATGTTTCACCTTCCCCTCACATGTTTCACCTTCCCCTCACATGTTTAACCTTCCCCTCGCATAATTAAACTTCCCCTCATATGTTTCACCTTTCCCTCGCATGTTTCACCTTCCCATCACATGTTTCACCTTCCCCTCACATGTTTCACCTTCCCCTCACATGTTTAACTTTCCCCTCGCATAATTAAACTTCCCCTCATATGTTTCACCTTTCCCTCGCATGTTTCACCTTCCCCTCACATGTTTCACCTTCCCCTCACATGTTTCACCTTCCCCTCACATGTTTAACCTTCCCCTCACATAATTAAACTTCCCCTCATATGTTTCACCTTTCCCTCGCATGTTTCACCTTCCCATCACATGTTTCACCTTCCCCTCACACATCTAACCTTCAACTCGCATGTTTAACCTTCCCATCACATGTTTCACCTTCCCCTTGCATGTTTAACCTTCCCATCACATGTTTCACCTTCACATCACATGTTTCCCTTCCCCTCACATGTTTAACCGTCCCTTTGCATGTTTAACCTTCCCCTGACATGTTTCACCTTCCCCTCACATGTTTCACCTTCCCCTCACATGTTTCACCTTCCGTTCGCCTGCTTAGCCTTCCTTTCACATGTTTCACCTTCCCCTCACATGTTTCACCTTCCCCTCACATGTTTCACCTTCCGTTCGCCTGTTTAGCCTTCCTTTCACATGTTTCACCTTCCCCTCAAATGTTTAACCTTCCCCTCACATGTTTAACCGTCCCCTCGGATGTTTCACCTTCCCCTCACATGTTTAACCTTGCACTTGCATGTTTAACCTTCCCCTCACATTTTTAACATTCTCCTCACATGTTTAACATTCCCCTTACATGTTTCACCTTCCCCCTCACATGTTTCACCTTCCCCTCACATTTTAAACCTTCCCCTCAGATTTTTCTCCTTCCTCTCGCATGTTCTACCTTCCCCTCACATGTTTCACCTTCCCATCGCATGTTTAACCTTCCCCTCACATGTTTAACCTTCCCCTTACATGTTTCACCTTCCCCTCACATATTTAAACCTCCCCATGCATGCTTCACCTTCACCTCGTGTGTTTAACCTGCCCCTTGCATGTTTAACCTTCCCCTCACATGTTTAATCTTCCCCTCATATATTTCACCTTCCTCTTGCATATTCTACCTTCCCCTCACATGTTTCACCTTACCCTCGCATGTTTAACCTTCCCCTCACATGTTCCACGTTCCTCTCACATATTTAACCTTGCCCTCACATGATTCATCTTCTCCTCACATGGTTAACCCTCCCCTCGCATGCTTAACCCTCCCCTTGCATGTTTAACCTTCCCCTCACATGTTTCACCTTCCCCTTGCATGTTTCACCTTCCCCTCGCATGTTTAACCTTCCCCTCACATGTTTAACCTTCCCCTCATATATTTCACCTTCCTCTTGCATATTCTACCTTCCCCTCACATGTTTCACCTTCCCCTCACATGTTTAACCTTCCCCTCACAAGTTTAACCTTCCCCTCACATGTTCCACGTTCCTCTCACATGTTTAACCTTCCCCTCACATGTTTAACCTTGCCCTCACATGTTTAACTTTGCCCTCGCATGTTTAACCTTCCCCTCACATGTTTTACCTTCCCTTCACATGTTTCACCTTCCTCTCACATGTTTAATCTTCCCCTCAGATGTTTAACCTTCCCGTCACATGTTTCACCTTCCTCTCGCATGTTTCACCTTCCCCTCGCACATTTATCCTTCCCCTCGCATGTTTAACCTTCCCCTCACATGTTTAACATTCCCCTCACATGCTTAAACCTCCCCTCACATGTTTAACATTCCCCTCACATGCTTAACCCTCCCCTCACATGTTTAACCTTCCCCTCACAGGTTTAACCTTGCCTTCACATGTTTCACCTTGTCCTCGCATGTTCAACATTCCCTTCACATGTTTAACATTTCCCTCGCATGTCTAACCTTCCCCTTGCATGTTTTACTTTCCCCTCACATGTTTATCTCTCCCCTCGCGTGTTTCACCTTCCCCTCGCATGTTTCACCTTCCCTCGCATGTTTAACCTTCCCCTCATATGTTCACCCTTCCCCTCACAAGTTTAACCTTGCCCTCGCATGTTTCACCTTCCCCTCCTATGTTTCTCCTTCCCCTCGCATGTTTCACCTTCCCCTCACATGTTTCACCTTGCCCTCGCATGTTTCACCTTCCCCTCGCCCTTTTCACCTTCCCCTCGCATGTTTCACCTTCCCCTCGCACGGTTAACCCTTCCCTCGCATGTTTAACCTTCCCCTCACATATTTAACCTTCCCCTTGCATGTTTAACCTTTCCCTCACATGTTTCACCTTCGCCACGCATGTTTAACTATTCCATCACATGTTTCACCTTCCCCTCGCATGTTTAACCTTCCCTTCACATGTTTCACCTTTACGCTTCCATGTTTAACCTTGCCCTCGCATGTTTCACCTTCACCTCGCATGTTTAACCTTCCCCTCGCATGTTTAATCTTCCCTTCACATGTTTCACCTTCCCCTCGCATGTTTAACCTTCCCCTCACATGTTTAACCTTCCCTTCACATGTTTCACCTTTATGCTTGCATGTTTAACCTTTCCCTCGCATGTTTCACCTTCACCTCGCATGTTTTACCTTCCCCTCGCATGTTTCACTTTCCTCTCCCATGTTTAACCTTCCGCTAGCATGTTTCACCTTCCCCTCTCATGTTTAACCTTCCCTTCATATGTTTCACCTTCCCCTCACATGTTTAACATTCGCCTTGCATGTTTCACTTTCACCTCGCATGTTTAACCTTCCCATCCCAGGTTTTACCTTCCTCTCGCAAGTTTAACCTTCCCCTCATATGTTTCCCATTCCCCACACATGTTTAACCTTCACCTCGCATGTTTCACCTTCCCCTCGCATGTTTAACCTTCCCCTCATATGTTTCCCCTTCCCATCACATGTTTCACCTTCCCCTCGCATGTTTAACATTCCCCTCACTTGTATCACCTTTACGCTCGCATGTTTAACCTTCCCCTCACATGTTTCACTTTCCACACCCATGTTTAATCATCCCCTAGCATGTTTTGCCTTCCCCTCGCATGTTTAACCTTCCCCTCATATGTTTCACTTTCCCCTCACATGCTTAACCTTCCCCTCACATGTTTCAACTTCCCCACGCATGTTTAACCTTTCCATCACATTTTCCACCTTCCCCTCGCATGTTTAACCTTCCCCTCACATGTTTAACCTTGTCCTCGCATGTTTCACCTTCCCCTCACATGTTTAACCTTGCCCTCACATGTTTAACCTTGTCCTCGCATGTTTCACCTTCCCCTCACATGTTACACGTTCCTCTCACATGTTTCACATTCCTCTCACATGTTTAACCTTCCCCTCAGATGTTTAATCTTCCCGTTACATATTTCACCTTCCCCTCGAATGCTTCACCTTCTCCTCGCATGTTCAAACTTCCCCTCACATATTTAACTTTCCCCTCACAAGTTTAACCTTGTCCTCGCATGTTTCTCCTTCCCCTCACATATTTCATGTTCCTCTCACATGTTTAACCTTCCCCTCATATGTTTCACCTTCCCCTCTCATGTTTCACCTCCCCTCCTATGCTTCACCTTCCCCTCGCATGTTTCACCTTCCCCTCACATGGTTAACCTTCCCCTCGCATGCTTAACCCTCTCCTTGCATGTTTAAACTTCCACTCACATGTTGCCCCTTCCCCTTGCATGTTTAACCGTCCCCTCGCATGTTTAACCTTCCCCTCGCATGTTTAACCTTCCCCTCGCATGTTTAACCTTCCCCTCACATGTTTAACCTTCCCCTCACATGTTTCACCTTCCCCTCGTATGTTTAACCTTGCCCTCACATGTTCCACCTTCCCCTCACATGTTTCACGTTCCTCTCACATGTTTAACCTCCCCTCACATGTTTAACCTTGCCCTCGCATGTTTAACCTTGTCCTCGCATGTTTCACCTTCCCCTCACATGTTTCACGTTCCTCTCACATGTTTCACATTCCTCTCACATGTTTAACCTTACCCTCAGATGTTTAATCTTCCTGTTACATGTTTCACCTTCCTCTCGCGTGTTTCACCTTCCCCTCGCACAATTATCCAACCCCTCGCATGTTTACCCTTCCCCTCACATGTTTAACCTTCCCCTCACATGTTTAACATTCCCCTCACATGCTTAAACTTCCCCTCACATGTTTAACATTCCCCTCACATGCTTAAACTTCCCCTCACATGTTTAACATTCCCCTCACGTGCTTAACCCTCCCCTCACATGTTTAACCTTCCCCACACAGGTTTAACCTTGCCCTCACATGTTTCACCTTCCCCTCGCATGTTTCACCTTCCCCTCGCATGTTTCACCTTCCCCTCACATGTTTAACCTTCCCCTCACATGTTTAACCTTCCCCTCATATATTTCACCTTCCTCTTGCATATTCTACCTTCCCCTCACATGTTTCACCTTCCCCTCGCATGTTTAACCTTCCCCTCACAAGTTTAACCTTCCCCTCACATGTTCCACGTTCCTCTCACATGTTTAACCTTGCCCTCACATGTTTAACCTTGCCCTCGCATGTTTAACATTCCCCTCACATGTTTTACCTTCCCTTCACATGTTTCACCTTCCTCTCACATGTTTAATCTTCCCCTCGGATGTTTAACCTTCCCGTCACATGTTTCACCTTCCTCTTGCATGTTACACCTTCCCCTCGCACATTTAACCTTCCCCTCGCATGTTTACCCTTCCCCTCACATGTTTAACATTCCCCTCACATGCTTAATCCTCCCCTCACATGTTTAACCTTCCCCACACAGGTTTAACCTTGCCTTCGCATGTTTCACCTTGTCCTCGCATGTTCAACATTCCCTTCACATGTTTAACCTTCCCCTTGCATGTTTAACCTTCCCCTCAAATGCTTCACCTTCCCCTCGCGTGTTTAACCTTCCCCTCACGTGTTTAACCTTCCGCTCGCATGTTTAACCTTCCCCTTGCATGTTTTACTTTCCCCTCACATGTTTAACTCTCCCCTCGCGTGTTTCACCTTCCCCTCGCATGTTTCACCTTCCCCTCACATGTTTCACCTTCCCCTCGCACGGTTAACCCTCCCCTCGCATGTTTAACCTTCCCCTCACATATTTAACCTTCCCCTTGCATGTTTAATCTTCCCCTCGCATGTTTCACCTTCCCCTCACATGTTTAACCTTCCCCCCACATGTTTCACCGTCCCCTCGCACGTTTAACATTCCCCTCACATGTTTCACCTTCCTCTCACATGTTTCACATTCCTCTCACATGTTTAACCTTACCCTCAGATGTTTAATCTTCCCGTTACATGTTTCACCTTCCTCTCGCGTGTTTCACCTTCCCCTCGCACAATTATCCATCCCCTCGCATGTTTAACCTTCCCCTCACATGTTTAACATTCCCCTCACATGCTTAAACTTCCCCTCACATGTTTAACCTTCCCCACACAGGTTTAACCTTGCCCTCACATGTTTAATTTTCCCCTCGCATGGTTAACCCTCCCCTCGCATGTTTAACCTTCCCATCACATGTTTAACCTTCCCCTCATATATTTCACCTTCCCCTCGTATGTTCACCCTTCCCCTCGCATGTTTCACCTTCCCCTCACATGTTTCACCTTCCCCTCGCATGTTTAACCTTCCCCTCACAAGTTTAACCTTCCCCTCACATGTTCCACGTTCCTCTCACATGTTTAACCTTGCCCTCACATGTTTAACCTTGCCCTCGCATGTTTTACCTTCCCCTCACATGTTTTACCTTCCCTTCACATGTTTCACCTTCCTCTCACATGTTTAATCTTCCCCTCAGATGTTTAACCTTCCCGTCACATGTTTCACCTTCCTCTTGCATGTTACACCTTCCCCTCGCACATTTATCCTTCCCCTCGCATGTTTACCCTTCCACTCACATGTTTAACATTTCCCTCACATGCTTAAACCTCCCCTCACATGTTTAACATTCCCCTCACATGCTTAATCCTCCCCTCACATGTTTAACCTTCCCCACACAGGTTTAACCTTGCCTTCGCATGTTTCACCTTGTCCTCGCATGTTCAACATTCCCTTCACATGTTTAACCTTCCCCTTGCATGTTTAACGTTCCCCTCAAATGCTTCACCTTCCCCTCGCGTGTTTAACCTTCCCCTCGCGTGTTTAACCTTCCGCTCGCATGTTTAACCTTCCCCTTACATGTTTTACTTTCCCCTCACATGTTTAACTCTCCCCTCGCGTGTTTCACCTTCCCCTCGCATGTTTCACCTTCCCCTCACATGTTTCACCTTCCCCTCGCACGGTTAACCCTCCCCTCGCATGTTTAACCTTCCCCTCACATATTTAACCTTCCCCTTGCATTTTTAATCTTCCCCTCGCATGTTTCACCTTCCCCTCACATGTTTAACCTTCCCCCCACATGTTTCACCGTCCCCTCGCACGTTTAACATTCCCCTCACATGTTTCACCTTGCCCTCACACATTTAACCTTCTGTTCGCATGTTTAACCTTCCCCTCGCATGTTTAACCTTCCCATCACATGTTTCACCGTCCTCTCGCACGTTTAACCTTCACCTCCTATGTTTCACCTTCCCCTCGCATGTTTAACCTTCCCCTCACATGTTTCATCTTCCCCTTGAATGTTTAATCTTCCCCTCGCACTTATAACCTTCCCCTCACATGTTTCACCGTCCCCTCCCACGTTTAACCTTCCCCTCCTATGTTTCACCATCCCCTCGCGTTGTTTTACCTTCCCCTCACATGTTTAACCTTCCCCTCGCATGTTTCACCTTCCCCTCGCATGTTTAACCTTCCCTTCACATGTTTAACCTTCCCCTCACATGTTTCACCTTCCCCTTGAATGTTTAACCTTCCCCTCGCATGTTTAACCTTCCCCTCACATGTTTAACATTCCAAAATCATGTTTCTCCATCCCCTCACATGTTTAACATTCCCCTCACAAGTTTAACCTTGCCCTCGCATGTTTCACCTTCTCCTCGCCTGTTCAACCTTCCACTCACATGTTTAACATTCCCCTCACATGTTTAACTTTGCCCTCGCATGTTTCACCTTCGCCTCACATGTTGCACGTTCCTCTCACATGTTTCATCTTCCCCTTGCATGTTTAACATTTCCCTCGCATGTTTCACCTTCCTCTTGCATGTTTAACCTTCCCCTCGCAAGTTTAAACTTCCCCTCGCATGTTTAACCTTCCCCTCACATGTTTAACATTTCCCTCGCATGTTTCACCTTCCTCTTGCATGTTTAACCTTCCCTTCACATGTTTCACCTTCCCCTCACATGTTTAACCTTCCCCTCACATGTTTAACCTCCCCCTCACTTGTTTCACCTTCCTCTCGCATGCTTCACCTTCCCCTCGCATGTTTAACCTTCCCCTCACATGTTTCACCTTCCCCATGAATGTTTAGCCTTCCCCTTCCCCATGAATGTTTAGCCTTCCCCTTACATGTTTCTCCTTCCTCTCGCATGCTCTACCTTCCTCTCACATGTTTCACCTTCCCTTCGCATGTTCCAACTTCCCCTCACATGTTTATCCTTCCCTTCACATGTTTCAACTTTCCCTCACATGTTTCACCTTCCTCTCGCATGTTTCACCTTACCCTCACATATTTCACCTTCCCCTCGCATGTTTAACCTTCCCCTCGCATGTTTCACCTTCCCCTCGCATATTTAACCTTCCCTTCACATGTTTCACCTTCCCCTCACATTTTTAACATTCCCCTCGTATGTTTAACATTCCCCTCACATGTTTCACCTTCCCTTTGCGTGTTTAACATGCCCCTCACATGCTTAACCTTCCCCTCACACATTTAACTTTCCCCTCGCATGTTTCACCTTCTCCTCGCATGTTTCACCTTCCCCTCGCATGTTTAACCTTCCCCTCACATGCTTAACCTTCCCCTCACACGTTTAACTTTCCCCTAGCATGTTTCACCTTCCCCTCGCATGTTTAACCCTCCCCTCACATGTTTAACCTTCCCCTCACAGGTTTAACCTGGCCCTCGCATGTTTCACCTTCTCCTTGCATGTTCAACCTTCCCCTCACATGTTTAACCTTCCCCTCACATGTTTAACCTTGCCCTTACATGTTTCACCTTTCCCTCGAATGCTTCAAATTCACCTGGAATTTTTCACCTTCCCCTCGTATATTTAAATTTCCCCTCACTTTTTTAACCTACCCCTCGCATGTTTAACCTTGCCCTCGCATGTTTAACCTTCCCTTCACGTGTTTCACCTTCCCCTCACATGTTTAACCTACCCCTCACATGTTTAACCTTCTCCTCACATGTTTAACCTTCCCCTCACATGATTCTCCTTCCTCTCGCATGCTCTACCTTCCTCTCACATGTTTCACCTTCCCTTCGCATGTTCCAACTTCCCCTCACATGTTTATCCTTCCCTTCACATGTTTCAACTTTCCCTCACATGTTTCACCTTCCTCTCGCATGTTTCACCTTACCCTCACATGTTTAACATTCCCCTCATATGCCTAACCCTCGCCTCGCATGTTTAATCTTCCCCTCACATGTTTAACATTCCCCTCACATGCTCAACCCTCCCCTCGCATGTTTAACCTTCCCCTCACATGTTTCACCTTCCCCTTGAATGTTTAACGTTCCCCTCGCATGTTTCACCATCCCCTCGCGTTGTTTTACCTTCCCCTCACATGTTTAACCTTCCCTTACATGTTTCTCCTTCCTCTCGCATGTTCTACCTTCCCCTCGCATGTTTCACCATCCCCTCGCGTTGTTTTACCTTCCCCTCACATGTTTAACCTTCCCCTTACATGTTTTTCCTTCCTCTCGCATGTTCTACCTTCCCCTCACATGTTTCACCTTCCCCTCGCATGTTTAACCTTCCCCTCGCATGTTTAACCTTCCCCTCGCATGTTTAACCTTCCCCTCACATTTTTCATCTTCCTCTCGCATGTTTCGCCTTCCCCTCGCATGTTTAACCTTCCCCTCACATGTTTAACCTTCCCCTCATATGTTTAACCTTCCCCTCACTTGTTTAACCTTTCCCTCACAGGTTTAACCTGGCCCTCGCATGTTTTACCTTCTCCTTGCAGTTCCAACCTTCCCCTCACATGTTTCACCTTCCCCTCGCATGTTTCATGTTCCACTCACATTTCTAACCTTGCCCTCGCATGTTTAACCTTCTCCTCGCATGTTTAACCTTTCCCTCACAAATTTCACCTTCCCCTCAAATGCTTTACCTTCTCCTCGCATGTTCAACCGTCCCCTCACATGTTGAACCTTCTCCTCACATGTTTCACGTTCCTCTCACATGTTTAACCTTGCCCTCGCATGTATAACCTTCCCCTCGCATGTTTAACCTTCCCCTCACTTTTGTAACCTACCCCTCGCATGTTTCACCTTCCTCTCACATGTTTAACGTTCCCTTCACATGTTTCACCTTGCCCTCACATGTTTCACCTTCCTCCCACATGTTTCACATTCCCCTCACATGTTTAACATTCCCCTTATCTGCTTAACCTTCCCCTCACATGTTTAACCTTCTCCCCACATGTTGAACATTCCCCTCACATGCCTAACCCTCCCCTCGTATGTTTAACCTTCTCCTCACATATTTAACCTTCCCCTCACATGTTTAATCTTGCCCTCGCATGTTTAACCTTCCCCTCGCATGGTTAACCCTCCCCTTGCATGTTTAACCTTCCCATCACATGTTTAACCTTCCCCTCATATATTTCACCTTCCCCTCGTATGTTCACCCTTCCCCTCACTAGTTTAACCTTGCCCTCGCATGTTTCATCTTCCCCTCGCATGCTTAACCCTCCCCTTGCATGTTTAACCTTCCCCTCACATGTTTAACCTTCCCCTCACATGTTTAACCTTCCCCTCACATGTTTCACCTTCCCCTCACATGTTTCACCTTCCTCTCGCATGTTCTACCTTCCCCTCACATGTTTCACCTTCCCCTCATATGTTTAACCTTCCCCTCACAAGTTTAACCTTGCCCTAGCATGTTTCACCTTCTCCTCGCATGTTCAACATTCTCCTCACATGTTTAACCTTCCCCTCGCATGTTTAACCTTCCCCTCATATGTTTAACCTTCCCCTCACGTGTTTAACCTTCCCCTCACAGGTTTAACCTGGCCCTCGCATGTTTCACCTTCTTGCATGTTCAACCTTCCCCTCACATGTTTCACCTTCCCCTCGCATGTTTCATGTTCCACTCACATTTTTAACCTTGTCCTCACATGTTTAACCTTCTCCTCGCATGTTTAACCTTTCCCTTAAATATTTCACCTTCCCCTCAAATGCTTTACCTTCTCCTCGCATGTTCAACTTTCCCCTCACATGTTTAACATTCTCCTCACATGTTTAACCTTGCTCTCGCATGTTTCACCTACCCCTCGCATGTTTCACGTTCCTCTCACATGTTTAACCTTGCCCTCGCATGTATAACCTTCCCCTCGCATGTTTAACCTTCCCCTCACTTTTGTAACCTACCCCTCGCATGTTTCAGCTTCCCCTCGCATGTTTAACCTTCCCCTCACTTTTGTAACCTACCCCTCGCATGTTTCACATTCCCCTCACATGTTTAACATTCCCCTTATCTGCTTAACCTTCCCCTCACATGTTTACCTTCTCCCCACATGTTGAACATTCCCCTCACATGCCTAACCCTCCCCTCGTATGTTTAACCTTCTCCACACATATTTAACATTCCCCTCACATGTTTAATCTTGCCCTCGCATGTTTAACCTTCCCCTCGCATGGTTAACCCTCCCCTCGCATGTTTAACCTTCCCATCACATGTTTAACCTTCCCCTCATATATTTCACCTTCCTCTCGTATGTTCACCCTTCCCCTCACTAGTTTAACCTTGCCCTCGCATGTTTCATCTTCCCCTCACATGGTTAACCTTCCCCTCGCATGCTTAACCCTCCCCTTGCATGTTTAACCTTCCCCTCACATGTTTAACCTTCCCCTCACATGTTAAACCTTCCCCTCGCATGTTTCACCTTCCCCTCGCATGTTTCATCTTCCCCTCACATGTTTCACCTTCCCCTCGCACGGTTAACCCTCCCCTCGCGTGTTTAACCTTCCCCTCACAAGTTTAACCTAGCCCTAGCATGTTTCACCTTCTCCTCGCATGTTCAACATTCCCCTCACATGTTTAACATTGCCCTCACATGTTTAACCTTGCCCTCGCATGTTTAACCTTTCCCTCACATGTTTTACCTTCCCTTCCCATGTTTCACCTTCCTCTCACATGTTTCACCTTCCCCTCACATGTTTAACCTTCCCCTTACATGTTTCTCCTTCCTCTCGCATGTTCTACCTTCCCCTCACATGTTTCACCATCCCCTCGCGTTGTTTTACCTTCCCCTCACATGTTTAGCCTTCCCCTTACATGTTTCTCCTTCCTCTCGCATGTTCTACCTTCCCCTCACATGTTTCACCATCCCCTCGTATTGTTTTACCTTCCCCTCACATGTTTAACCTTCCCCTTACATGTTTCAACTTCCTCTCGCATGTTCTACCTTCCACTCACATGTTTCACCTTCCCCTTGCTTGTTTAACCTTCCCCTCACATGTTTAACCTTCCCCTCGCATGTTTAACCTTCCCCTCATATGTTTAACCTTCCCCTCACATGTTTAACCTTCCCCTCACAGGTTTAATCTGGCCCTCGCATGTTTCACCTTCTCCTTGCATGTTCAACCTTCCCCTCACATGTTTCACCTTCCCCTCGCATGTTTCATGTTCCACTCACATGTTTAACCTTGTTCTCGCATGTTTAACCTTCTCCTCGCATGTTTAACCTTTCCCTCACATATTTCACCTTCCCCTCAAATGCTTTACCTTCTCCTCGCATGTTCAACCTTCCCCTCACATGTTGAACCTTCTCCTCACATGTTTAACCTTGCCCTCGCATGTTTCACCTTCGCCTCACATGTTTCACGTTCCTCTCACATGTTTAACCTTGCCCTCGCATGTATAACCTTCCCCTCGCATGTTTAACCTTCCCCTCCCTCGCCTGTTAAACCTTCCCCTCACATATTTCACCTTCCCCTCGAACGCTTCACCTTCGCCTCGAATTTTTCATCTTCCCCTCACATGTTTAACATTTCCCTCGCATGTTTAACCTTCCTCTCGCACATTTAACCTTCCCTCGCATGCTTAACCTCCCCTAGCATGTTTAGCCTTCGCCTCACATGTTTCACCTTACCCTCGCATGTTTAACCTTCCCCTCGCATGTTTCCCCTTCCCCTAGCATGTTTCATCTTCCTCTTCACATGTTTTAACTTCCCTTCACGTGTTTCACCTTCCCCTCACATGCTAACCTTCCTCTTGCATGTTTCACCTTCCCCTCACATGTTTAACATTCCCCTCACATGTTTCTTTTTCCTCTCGCATGTTCTGCCTTCCCCTCGCATGTTTCAACTTCCCTTCACATGTTTACCTTCCCCTCACATGTTTAACCTTCCCCTCACAAGGTTAACCTTCCTTTCACATGTTTAACCTTTCCCTCACATGTTTCACCTTCCTATCGCATGTTTCACCTTCCCCCTACATGTTTAACATTCCACTCACATGCTTAACCTTCCCCTCAACGGTTTAACCTTGCCCTCGCATGTTTCACCTTCTCCTCGCATGTTCAACTTCCCCTCATACGTTTAACCTTCCCCTCACATGTTTAACCTTCCCCTCACATATTTCACCTTCCCCTAATATGCTTTACTTTCGCCTCGAACTTTTCATTTTCCCTCGCAAGTTTAACTTTCCACTCACATGTTTTACCGTCCCCCTTTCATGTTTATCTTCCCCTCACATGTTTAACTCTCCCCTCGCGTGTTTTGCCTTCCCCTCGCATGTTTAACCTTCCCTTCATCTGCTCACCCTTCCCCTCACATGTTTAACCTTTCCCTCACATGCTTAACCCTCCCCTCACATGTTTAACCATCCCCTCACATGTTTCACCTTCCCCACGCATGTTTAACCTTCCCCTCGTCTGCTCACCCTTCCCCTCACATGTTTAACCTTCCCCTCACATGCTTAACCCTCCCCTCACATGTTAAACCTTCCCCTCACAGCTTTAACCGTGCCCTCACATGTTTCATCTTCTCCTCCCATGTTCAACCTTCCCTTCAAATGTTTAACCTTCCCCTCACATGTTTCACCTTCCCCTCGCATGTTTAACATTCCCCTTGCATGTTTCACCTTTCCCTCGCATGTTTAACCTTCCCCTCACATTTTTAACCTTCCCCTCGCATGCTTCGCCTTCCCCTTGCACATTTAACCTACCCCTCGCATGTTTAACCTTCCCCTCACATGTTTAAACCTTCCCCTCACATGCTTAACCCTCCCCTCACATGTTTAACCTTCCCCTCACAGGTTTAACCTGGCCCTCGCATGTATAACCTTCCCCTCACATGTTTAACCTTCCCCTCACATATTTCACCTTCCCCTCAAATGCTTTACCTTCCCCTCACATGTTTAACATTCTCCTCACATGTTTAACCTTGCCCTCGCATGTTTCACCTTCGCCTCACACGTTTCACGTTCCTCTCACATGTTTAACCTTGCCCTCGCATGTATAACCTTCCCCTCGCATGTTTAACCTTCCCCTCACTTTTTTAACCTACCCCTCGCATCTTTCACCTTCCTCTCGCATGTTTAACCTTTCCTTCACATGTTTCACCTTCCCCTCACATGTTTAACATTCCCCTTATCTGCTTAACCTTCCCCTCACATGTTTAACCTTCTCCCCACATGTTGAACATTCCCCTCACATGCCTAACCCTCCGCTCGTATGTTTAACCTTCTCCTCACATGTTTAACTTTCCCCTCACATGTTTCACCTTCCTCTCGCATGTTTAACCTTCCCCTCACATGTTTCACCTTCCCCTCGCATGTTTAACATTCCCCTCAAATGCTTAACCTTCCCCTCACACGGTTAACATTCCCCTCACATGTTTCACCTTTCCCTCGCAGGTTTAACCTTCCCTTCACATTTTTCACCTTCCTCTCGCATGCTTCGCCTTGCCCTTGCACATTTAACCTACCCCTCGCATGTTTAACCTTCCCCTCACATGTTTAAACCTTCCCCTCACATGCTTAACCCTCCCCTCACATGTTTAACCTTCCCCTCACAGGTTTAACCTGGCCCTCGCATGTTTCACCTTCTCCTTGCATGTTCAACCTTCCCCTCACATGTTTCGCCTTCCCCTCGCATGTTTCATGTTCCTCTCACATGTTTAACCTTGCCCTCGCATGTGTAACCTTCTCCTCGCATGTTTCACCTTCCCCTCATATATTTCACCTTCCCCTCGAATACTTCAAATTCGCCTCGAATTTTTCACCTTCCCCTCGCACATTTATCCTTCCCCTTGCATGTTTAACCTTCCCCTCACATGTTTAACATTCCCCTCACATGCTTAACCCTCCCCTCACATGTTTAACCTTCCCCTCACAGCTTTAACCGTGCCCTCACATGTTTCATCTTCTCCTCGCATGTTCAACCTTCCCTTCACTTGTTTAACCTTCCCCTCACATGTTTCACCTTCCCCTCGCATGTTTTACATTCCCCTCGCATGTTTCACCTTTCCCTCACATGTTTAACCTTCCCCTCACATTTTTCACCTTCCTCTCGCATGCTTCGCCTTCCCCTCGCACATTTATCCTTCCCCTTGCATGTTTAACCTTCCCCTCACATGTTTAACATTCCCCTCACATGCTTAACCCTCCCCTCACATGTTTAACCTTCCCCTCACAGCTTTAACCGTGCCCTCACATGTTTCATCTTCTCCTCGCATGTTCAACCTTCCCTTCACTTGTTTAACCTTCCCCTCACATGTTTCACCTTCCCCTCGCATGTTTTACATTCCCCTCGCATGTTTCACCTTTCCCTCACATGTTTAACCTTCCCCTCACATTTTTCACCTTCCTCTCGCATGCTTCGCCTTCCCCTCGCACATTTAACCTACCCCTCGCATGTTTAACCTTCCCCTCACATGTTTAAACCTTCCCCTCACATGCTTAACCCTCCCCTCACTTGTTTAACCTTCCCCTCACAGGTTTAACCTGGCCCTCGCATGTTTCACCTTCCCCTCCCATGTTTAACATTCCCCTCACGATCTTAACCTTACCTTCGCATATTTAACTCCCCCTCACTTTTTTAACCTACCGCTCGCATGTTTAACCTTGCCCTCGCACATTTCGCCTTCTCCTCACATGTTTAACTTTCCTCTCGCTTGTTTATCATTCCTCTCACACGTTTCACCTTCCCCTCGCACATTTAACCTGCCCTCACATGCTTTGCCTTCCCCTCGCGTGTTTAACATTTCCCTCAAATGTTTCACCTTCCTCTCGCATGTTTAACCTTCCCTTCACATGTTTCACCTTCCCTTCACATGTCTCATCTTCCTCTTGCATGTTTCACCTCCCCCTCGCACGTTTAACATTCCTCTCGCATGTTTAACCTTCCCTTCACATGTTTAACATTCCCCTCACATGCTTAACCCTACCCTCGCATGTTTAACCTTCCCCTTGCATGTTTCATCATACCCTCACATGTTTAAACTTCCCCTCACATGTTTCTTTTTCCTCTCGCATGTTCCACCTTCCCCTCACATGTTTCACCTTACCTTCGCATGTTTAACCTTCTCCTCACATGTTTAACCTTCCCCCCTCAAATATTTCACCTTCCCCTCGCATGTTTAACCTTCCCCTCGAATGTTTAACCTTCCCATCACATGTTTCTCCTTCCTCTCGCATGTTTCACCTTCTTCTCACATGTTTCACCTTCCCCTCACATGTTTATCCTTCCTCTCGCATGTTTCACCTTCCCCTCACACGTTTAACATTCCCCTCACATGTTTAACCTTCCCCTCTCATGTTTAACCCTCCCCTCTCATGTTTACCTTCCCTTCACATGTTTAACATTCCCCTCACATGATTAACCTTCCGCTCACAGGTTTAACCTTGCCCTCACATTTTTCACCTTCCTCTCGCATGTTTCACCATCCCCTCCCATTTTTAACATTCCTCTCACATGCTTAACCTTCCCATCACATGCTTAACCTTCCCATCACATGTTTAACCTTCCCCTCACATGTTTAACATTCCCCTCACATGTTTAACCTCACCCTCACGTGTTTAACCTCACCCTCACGTGTTTAACCCTCCCCTCGCATGTTTAACCTTGCCCTCGCATGTTTAACCTTCCCCTCACATGTTAACCTTCCCCTCAAATATTTCATCTTCCCCTCGAATGCTTCAACTTCGCCTCGAATATTTCACCTTACCCTTGCATATTTAACCTCCCCCTCACTTTTTTAAACTACTGCTCACACGTTTAACCTTGCGCTCGCATATTTCACCTTCCCCTCACATGTTTAACTTTCCCCTCGCTTATTTAACATTCCCCCCGCACGTTTAACCTTCCCCTTACATGCTTTGCCTTCCCTCACATGTTTAACAATTCCCTCGCATGTTTCACCATCCCCTTGCATGTTTAACCTTCCCCTCGCATGTTTCACCTTCCCCTCACGTGTTTCACCTTCCTCTCGCATGTTTAAAATTTTCCTCGCATGTTTCACCTTCCCCTCGCATGTTTACCCTTCCCCTCGCATGTTTCACCTTCCCCTCACGTGTTTCACCTTCATCTCGCATGTTTCACCTTCCCCTCCCATGTTTAACATTCCCCTCACGATCTTAACCTTACCTTCGCATATTTAACTCCCCCTCACTTTTTTAACCTACCGCTCGCATGTTTAACCTTGCCCTCGCACATTTCACCTTCTCCTCACATGTTTAACTTTCCTCTCGCTTGTTTATCATTCCTCTCACACGTTTCACCTTCCCCTCGCACATTTAACCTGCCCTCACATGCTTTGCCTTCCCTCGCGTGTTTAACATTTCCTCAAATGTTTCACCTTCCTCTCGCATGTTTAACCTTCCCTTCACATGTTTCACCTTCCCCTCACATGTCTCATCTTCCTCTTGCATGTTTCACCTCCCCCTCGCACGTTTAACATTCCTCTCGCATGTTTAACCTTCCCTTCACATGTTTAACATTCCCCTCACATGCTTAACCCTACCCTCGCATGTTTAACCTCTCCCTCACATGTTTCACCTTCCCCTCACAGGTTTCACCTACCCCTCACCTGTTTAACCATCCCCTCACATGTTTCGCCTTCCTCTCACATGTTCTACCTTCCCTTCACATGTTTAACCTTTCCCTCACATGTTTAACCTTTCCCTCACATGTTTCACCTTCCTCTCGCATGTTTCACCTTCCCCCCACATGTTTAACATTCCACTCACATGCTTAACCTTACCCTCAACGGTTTAACCTTGCCCTCGCATGTTTCACCTTCTCCTCGCATGTTCAACTTCCCCTCATATGTTTAACCTTCCCCTCACATGTTTAACCTTGCCCTTGCATGTTTAACCTTTCCCTCACATATTTCACCTTCCCCTCGTATGCTTCACTTTCGCCTCGAATTTTTCACCTTCCCCTCGCAAGTTTAAACTTCCGCTCACATGTTTTACCGTCCCCTTGCATGTTTACCTTCCCCTCACATGTTTAACTCTCCCCTCGCGTGTTTTGCCTTCCCCTCACATGTTTAACCTTCCCCTCACAAATTTAACCTTGCCCTCGCATGTTTCGCCTTCGTCTCGCATGTTCAACCTTCCCTCACAGGTTTAGCCTTGCCCTCACATGTTTAACCTTGCCCTCGCATGTTAAACCTTCCCCTCACATGTTTAACCTTCCCTTCACATATTTCACCTTCCCCTTGAACGCTTCACCTTCGCCTCGAATTTTTCATCTTCCCCTCATATGTTTAACATTTTCCTCGCATGTTTCACCTTCCCCTCGCATGTTTAACCTTCCCCTCGCATGTTTAACCTTCCCCTCACGTGTTTCACCTGCCCATCACATGTTTCACCTTCCCCTCGCATGTTTAATATTCCCCTCACATGCTTAACCTTCCCCTCACACGTTTAACTTTCCCCTCACACGTTTCACCTTCCCCTCGCATGTTTAACATTCCCCTCACATGCTTAACCCTCCCCTCACATGTTTAACCTTCCCCTCAAAGGTTTAACCATGCCCTCACATGTTTCATCTTCTCCTCGCATGTTCAATCTTCCCTTCACATGTTTAACCTTCCCATCACATGTTTCACCTTCCCCTCGCATGTTTAACATTCCCCTCACATGCTTAACCTTCCCCTCACACATTTAACTTTCCCCTCACACGTTTCACCTTCCCCTCGCATGTTTAACCTTCCGCTCACATTTTTCACCTTCCTCTCGCATGTTTCGCCTTCCCCTCGCACGTTTAACCTTCCCCTTGCATATTAAACCTTCCCCTCACATGTTTAACCTTCCCCTCACATTTTTAACCTTGCCCTCGCATGTTTAACCTTCTCCTTGCATGTTTAACCTTCCCCTCACATGTTTAACCTTCTCCTCACATGTTTAACCTTGCCCTCGCATGTTTCACCTTCGCCTCACATGTTTCACGTTCCTCTCACATGTTTAACCTTGCCCTCGCATGTATAACCTTGCCCTCACATGTTTAACCTTCCCCTCACTTTTCTAACCTACCCCTCGCAAGTTTCAACTTCCTCTCGCATGGTTCACCTTCCCCTCACATGTTTCACCTTCCCCTCACATGTTTAACATTCCCCTTATCTGCTTAACATTCCCCTCACATGTTTAACCTTCGCCCCACATGTTGAACATTCCCCTTACATGCCTAACCCTCCCCTCGTATGTTTAACCTTCTCCTCACATGTTTAACTTTCCCCTCACATGTTTCTCCTTCCTCTCGCATGTTCTACCTTCCCCTCACATGTTTCACCTTTCCTTCGCATTTTCTAACTTCCCCTCACATGTTTATCCTTCCCTTCACATGTTTCACCTTTCCCTCACAGGTTTCACCTTCCTCTCGCATGTTTAATCTTCCCCTCACATGCTTAACATTCCCCTCACATGCTTAACCTTCCCCTCGTATGTTTAACCTGCCCCTCGCATGTTTCACCATCCCCTCGCCTTGTTTTACCTTCCCCTCACATGTTTAACCTTCCCCTTACATGTTTCTCCTTCCTCTCGCATGTTCTACCTTCCCCTCACATGTTTCACATTCCCCTCACATGTTTAACCTTCCCCTCGTATGTGTCACCTTCCCCTCGCATGTTTAACATTCCCCTCACATGCTTAACCTTCCCCTCACACGTTTAACATTCCCCTCGCATGTTTAACCTTCCCTTCACATTTTTCACCTTCCTCTCGCATGCTTCGCCTTCCCCTTGCACATTTAACCTACCCCTCGCATGTTTAACCTTCCCCTCGCATGTTTAAACCTTCCCCTCACATGCTTAACCCTCCCCTCACATGTTTAACCTTCCCCTCACAGGTTTAACCTGGCCCTCGCATGTTTCACCTTCTCCTTGCATGTTCAACCTTCCCCTCAAATGTTTCACCTTCCCCTCGCATGTTTCATGTTCCTCTCAAATGTTTAACCTTGCCCTCACATGTGTAACCTTCTCCTCGCATGTTTAACCTTCCCCTCACATGTTTCACCTTCCCCTCGAATGCTTCAAATTCGCCTCGAATTTTTCAACTTCCCCTCGCACATTTATCCTTCCCCTCGCATGTTTAACCTTCCCCTCACATGTTTCACCTTCCCCTCGCATGTTTAACATTCCCCTCACATGCTTAACCTTCCCCTCACACGTTTAACATTCCCCTCTCATGTTTCACCATTCCCTCGCATTTTTCACCTTCCTCTCGCATGCTTCGCCTTCCCCTTGCACATTTAACCTACCCCTCGCATGTTTAACCTTCCCCTCACATGCTTAACCCTCCCCTCACTTATTTAACCTTCCCCTCACAGGTTTAACCTGGCCCTCGCATGTTTCACCTTCTCCTTGCATGTTCAACCTTCCCCTCACATGTTTAACCTACCCCTCACTTATTTCACCTTCCCCTCGAATGCTTCAAATTTGCCTCGAATTTTTCACCTTCCCCTCGCACATTTATCCTTCCCCTCGCATGTTTAACCTTCTCCTCACATGTTTAACATTCCCCTCACATGCTTAAACCTCCCCTCACATGTTTAACATTCCCCTCACATGCTTAACCCTCCCCTCACATGTTTAACCTTCCCCTCACATGTTTCACCTTCGCCTCGCATGTTTCATGTTCCTCTCACAGGTTTAACCGTGCCCTCACATGTTTCATCTTCTCCTCACGTGTTTAACCTTCCCTTCACATGTTTAACCTTCCCCTCACATGTTTCACCTTCCCCTCGCATGTTTAACATTCCCCTCGCATGTTTCATCATTCCCTCGCATGTTTAACCTTCCCCTCACATTTTTCACCTTCCTCTCTCATACTTCACTTTCCCCTCGCATATTTAACCTACCCCTCGCATGTTTAACCTTCCCCTCACAGGTTTAACCTGGCCTTCGCATGTTTCACCTTCTCTGTACATGTTCAACCTTCCCCTCACATGTTTCACCTTCGCCTCGCATGTTTCATGTTCCTCTCACAGGTTTAACCGTGCCCTCACATGTTTCATCTTCTCCTCACGTATTCAACCTTCCCTTCACATGTTTAACCTTCCCCTCACATGTTTAACCTTCCCCTCGCATGTTTAACATTCCCCTTGCATGTTTCACCTTCCCCTCGCATGTTTAACCTTCCCCTCACATGCTTAACCTTCCCCTCATACGTTTAACTTTCCCCTCACACGTTTCACCTTCCCCTCGCATGTTTAACATTCCCCTCACATGCTTAACCCTCCCCTCACATGTTTAACCTTCCCCTCACAGGTTTAACCTTCCCCTCACATGTTTCATCTTCTCCTCGCATGTTCAACCTTCCCTTCACATGTTTAACCTTCCCATCACATGTTTCACCTTCCCCTCGCATGTTTAACATTCCCCTCACATGCTTAACCTTCCGCTCACCCGTTTAACTTTCCCCTCACACATTTCACCTTCCCCTCACATGTTTCGCCTTTCCCTCGCACGTTTAACCTTCCTCTTGCATGTTTAACCTTCCCCTCACATGTTTAACCTTACCCTCACATGTTTCGCCTTCCTCTCACACGTTCTACCTTCCCCTCACATGTTTAATCTTCCCCTCACATTTTTAACCTTCCCCTCGCATGTTTAACCTTCCCCCCACATATTTCACCTTCCCCTCAAATGCTTTACCTTCTCCTCGCATGTTCAACCTTCCCCTCACATGTTTAACTTTCTCCTCACATGTTTAACCTTGCCCTCTCATGTTTCACCTTCGCCTCACATGTTTCACATTCCTCTCACATGTTTAACCTTGCCCTCGCATGTATAACCTTCCCCTCGCATGTTTAAACTTCCCCTCACTTTTTTAACCTACCCCTCGCATGTTTCACCTTCCTCTCGCATGTTTCACTTTCCCCTCACATGTTTCACCTTCCTTCCACATGTTTCACCTTCCCCTCACATGTTTAACATTCCCCTTATCTGCTTAACCTTCCCCTCACATGTTTAACCTTCTGCCCACATGTTGAACATTGCCCTCACATGCCTAACCCTCCCCTCGTATGTTTAACCTTCTCCTCACATGTTTAACTTTCCCCTCACATGTTTCTCCTTCCTCTTGCATGTTCTACCTTCCCCTCACATGTTTCACCTTTCCTTCGCATGTTCTAACTTCCCCTCACATGTTTAACCTTCCCTTCACATGTTTCACCTTTCCCTCACATGTTTCACCTTCCTCTCGCATGTTTAACCTTCCCCTCACATGCTTAACATTCCCCTCACTTGCTTAACGTTCCCCTCGTATGTTTAACCTTCCCCTCGCATGTTTCACCATCCCCTCGCCTTGTTTTACCTTCCCCTCACATGTTTCACCTTCCCCCTACATGTTTAACCTTCCCTTCACATGTTCTACCTTCCCCTCACATGTTTCACAT
This sequence comes from Chiloscyllium plagiosum, assembly GCF_037043375.1. NCBI lineage: Eukaryota > Metazoa > Chordata > Chondrichthyes > Orectolobiformes > Hemiscylliidae > Chiloscyllium > Chiloscyllium plagiosum. Next base: position 119,185,599 of record NW_028270142.1, on the reverse strand, counting down.
TCCCCTCACATGTTTAACCTTCCCCTCGCATGTTTCACCTTCCCCTCGCATGTTTAACCTTCCCTTCACATGTTTCACCTTCCCCTCACATGTTTCACCTTCCCTTCACATGTTTCCCCTTTCCCTCACATGTTTCGCCTTCCCCTCGCATGTTTAACATTCCCCTCACATGGTTAACCTTCCCCTCACACATTTAACATTCCCCTCGCATGTTTCACCTTTCCCTCGCATGTTTAACCTTCCCTTCACATTTTTCACCTTCCTCTCGCATGCTTCACCTTCCCCTTGCACATTTAACCTACCCCTCGCATGTTTCACCTTCCCCTCACATGTTTAAACCATCCCCTCACAGGCTTAACCCTCCCCTCACATGTTTAACCTTCCCCTCACAGGTTTAACCTGGCCCTCACATGTTTAACCTTCTCCTTGCATGTTCAACCTTCCCCTCACATGTTTCACCTTCCCCTCTCATGTTTCATGTTCCTCTCACATGTTTAGCCTTGCCCTCACATGTGTAACCGTCTCCTCGCATGTTTAACCTTCCCCTCACATATTTCACCTTCCCCTCGAATGCTTCAAATTCGCCTAGAATTTTTCACCTTCCCCTCACACATTTATCCTGCCCCTCAAATGTTTAACCTTCCCCTCACATGTTTAACATTCCCCTCACATGCTTAAACCACCCCTCATATGTTTAACATTCCCCTCACATGCTTAACCCTCCCCTCACATGTTTAACCTTCCCCTCACAGGTTTAACCGTGCCCTCACATGTTTTATCTTCTCCTCGCATGTTCAACCTTCCCTTCACATGTTTAACCTTCCCCTCACATGTTTCACCTTCCCCTCAGATGTTTAACATTCCCCTCGCATGTTTCACCATTCCCTCGCATGTTTAACCTTCCCCTCACATTTTTCACCTTCCTCTCTCATACTTCGCCTTCCCCTCGCACATTTAACCTACCCCTCGCATGTTTAACCTTCCCCTCACATGTTTAAACCTTCCCCTCACATGCTTAAACCTCCTCTCACATGTTTACCCTTCCCCTCACAGGTTTAACCTGGCCCTCGCATGTTTCACCTTCTCCTTGCATGTTCAACCTTCCCCTCACATGTTTCACCTTCCCCTCGCATGTTTCATGTTCCTCTCACAGGTTTAACCGTGCACTCATATGTTTCATCTTCTCCTCGCATGTTCAACCTTCCCTTCACATGTTTAACCTTCCCATCACATGTTTCACCTTCCCCTCGCATGTTTAACATTCCCCTCACATGCTTAACCTTCCGCTCACACGTTTAACTTTCCCCTCACACGTTTCACCTTGCCCTCTCATGTTTCGCCTTCCCCTCGCACGTTTAACCTTCCCCTCGCATGTTTCGCCTTCCCCTCGCACGTTTAACCTTCCCCTTGCATGTTTAACCTTCCCCTCACATGTTTAACCTTCCCCTCACATTTTTCACCTTCCTCTCCCATGTTTCGCCTTCCCCTCGCACGTTTAACCTTCCCCTTGTATGTTTAACCTTCCCCTCACATGTTTAACCTTCCCCTCAAATTTTTAACCTTGCCCTCGCATGTTTAACATTCTCCTCGCATGTTTAACCTTCCCATAACATATTTCACCTTCCCCTCAAATGCTTTACCTTCTCCTCGCATGTTCAAACTTCCCCTCACATGTTTAACCATGCCCTCGCATGTTTCCCCTTCCCCTCACATGTTTAACCCTCCCCTTACATGTTTCTCCTTCCTCTCGCATGTTCTACCTTCCCCTCATATGTTTCACCTTCCCCTCGCATGGTTAACCTTCCCCTCGCATGTTTCACCTTCCCCTCGCATGTTTAACCTTCCCATCACATGTTTCACCTTCCCCTCGCATGTTTAACATTCCCCTCACATGCTTAACCTTCCCCTCACATCTTTAACTTTCCCCTCACACGTTTCACCTTCCCCTCGCATGATTAACATTCCCCTCACATGCTTAACCCTCCCCTCACAGGTTTAACCTTCCCCTCAAAGGTTTAACCGTGCCCTCACATGTTTCATCTTCTCCTCGCATGTTCAACCTTCCCTTCACATGTTTAACCTTCCCATCACATGTTTCACCTTCCCCTCGCATGTTTAACATTCCCCTCACATGCTTAACCTTCCCCTCACACGTTTAACTTTCCCCTCACACGTTTCACCTTCCCCTCGCATGTTTAACCTTCCCCTCACATTTTTCACCTTCCCCTCACATTTTTAACCTTGCCCTCGCATGTATAACCTTCTCCTCGCATGTTTAACCTTCCCCTCACATGTTTAAACTTCCCCTCACTTTTTTAACCTACCCCTCGCATGTTTCACCTACCTCTCGCATGTTTCACCTTCCCCTCACATGTTTCACCTTCCTCCCACATGTTTCACCTTCCCCTCACATGTTTAACATTCCCCTTATCTGCTTAATCTTCCCCTCACATGTTTAACCTTCTCCCCACATGTTGAACATTCCCCTCACATGCCTAACCCTCCCCTCGTATGTTTAACCTTCTCCTCACATGTTTAACTTTCCCCTCACATGTTTCTCCTTCCTCTCGCATGTTCTACCTTCCCCTCACATGTTTCACCTTTCCTTCGCATGTTCTAACTTCCCCTCACATATTTATCCATCCCTTCACATGTTTCACCTTTCCCTCACATGTTTCACCTTCCTCTCGCATGTTTTACCTTCCCCTCACATGCTTAACATTCCCCTCATATGTATAACCTTCCCCTGGTATGTTTAACCTTCCCCTCGCATGTTTCACCATCCCCTCGCCTTGTTTTACCTTCCCCTCACATGTTTATCCTTCCCCTTACATGTTTCTCCTTCCTCTCGCATGTTCTACCTTCGCCTCACATGTTTCACATTCCTCTCACATGTTTAACCTTGCCCTCGCATGTATAACCTTCCCCTCGCATGTTTAAACTTCCCCTCACTTTTCTAACCTACCCCTCGCATGTTTCACCTTCCTCTCGCATGTTTCACTTTCCCCTCACATGTTTCACCTTCCTTCCACATGTTTCACCTTCCCCTCACATGTTTAACATTCCCCCTTATCTGCTTAATCTTCCCCTTACATGTTTAACCTTCTCCCCACATGTTGAACATTCCCCTCACATGCCTAACCTTCCCCTCGTATGTTTAAACTTCTCCTCACATGTTTAACTTTCCCCTCACATGTTTCTCCTTCCTCTCGCATGTTTCACCTTTCCCTCACATGTTTCACCTTCCTCTCGCATGTTCTACCTTCCCCTCACAGGTATCACATTCCCCTCGCATGCTTAACCCTCCCCTCACATGTTTAACCTTCCCCTCACAGGTTTAACCGTGCCCTCACATGTTTCATCTTCTCCTCGCATGTTCAACCTTCCCTTCACATGTTTAACCTTCCCCTCACATGTTTAACCTTCCCCTCGTATGTTTAACATTCCCCTCGCATGTTTCACCATTCCCTCGCATGTTTAACCTTCCCCTCACATTTTTCACCTTCCTCTCTCATACTTCGTCTTCCCCTCGCACATTTAACCTACCCCTCGCATGTTTAACCTTCCCCTCACATGTTTAAACCTTCCCCTCACATGCTTAAACCTCCTCTCACATGTTTAACCTTCCCCTCACAGGTTTAACCTGGCCCTCGCATGTTTCACCTTCTCCTTGCATGTTCAACCTTCCCCTCACATGTTTCACCTTCCCCTCGCATGTTTCATGTTCCTCTCACAGGTTTAACCGTGCACTCATATGTTTCATCTTCTCCTCGCATGTTCAACCTTCCCTTCACATGTTTAACCTTCCCATCACATGTTTCACCTTCCCCTCGCATGTTTAACATTCCCCTCACATGCTTACCCTTCCGCTCACACGTTTAACTTTCCCCTCACACGTTTCACCTTGCCCTCTCATGTTTCGCCTTCCCCTCGCACGTTTAACCTTCCCCTCGCATGTTTCGCCTTCCCCTCGCACGTTTAACCTTCCCCTTGCATGTTTAACCTTCCCCTCACATGTTTAACCTTCCCCTCACATTTTTCACCTTCCTCTCCCATGTTTCGCCTTCCCCTCGCACGTTTAACCTTCCCCTTGTATGTTTAACCTTCCCCTCACATGTTTAACCTTCCCCTCAAATTTTTAACCTTGCCCTCGCATGTTTCCCCTTCCCCTCACATGTTTAACCCTCCCCTTACATGTTTCTCCTTCCTCTCGCATGTTCTACCTTCCCCTCATATGTTTCACCTTCCCCTCGCATGTTTAACCTTCCCCTCGCATGTTTCACCTTCCCCTCGCATGTTTAACCTTCCCATCACATGTTTCACCTTCCCCTCGCATGTTTAACATTCCCCTCACATGCTTAACCTTCCCCTCACATCTTTAACTTTCCCCTCACACATTTCACCTTCCCCTCGCATGATTAACATTCCCCTCACATGCTTAACCCTCCCCTCACAGGTTTAACCTTCCCCTCAAAGGTTTAACCGTGCCCTCACATGTTTCATCTTCTCCTCGCATGTTCAACCTTCCCCTCACACGTTTAACTTTCCCCTCACACGTTTCACCTTCCCCTCGCATGTTTAACATTCCCCTCACATTTTTCACCTTCCCCTCACATTTTTAACCTTGCCCTCGCATGTATAACCTTCTCCTCGCATGTTTAACCTTCCCCTCACATGTTTAAACTTCCCCTCACTTTTTTAACCTACCCCTCGCATGTTTCACCTACCTCTCGCATGTTTCACCTTCCCCTCACATGTTTCACCTTCCTCCCACATGTTTCACCTTCCCCTCACATGTTTAACATTCCCCTTATCTGCTTAATCTTCCCCTCACATGTTTAACCTTCTCCCCACATGTTGAACATTCCCCTCACATGCCTAACCCTCCCCTCGTATGTTTAACCTTCTCCTCACATGTTTAACTTTCCCCTCACATGTTTCTCCTTCCTCTCGCATGTTCTACCTTCCCCTCACATGTTTCACCTTTCCTTCGCATGTTCTAACTTCCCCTCACATGTTTATCCATCCCTTCACATGTTTCACCTTTCCCTCACATGTTTCACCTTCCTCTCGCATGTTTTACCTTCCCCTCACATGCTTAACATTCCCCTCATATGTATAACCTTCCCCTGGTATGTTTAACCTTCCCCTCGCATGTTTCACCATCCCCTCGCCTTGTTTTACCTTCCCCTCACATGTTTATCCTTCCCCTTACATGTTTCTCCTTCCTCTCGCATGTTCTACCTTCGCCTCACATGTTTCACATTCCTCTCACATGTTTAACCTTGCCCTCGCATGTATAACCTTCCCTTCGCATGTTTAAACTTCCCCTCATTTTTTTAACCTACCCCTCGCATGTTTCACCTTCCTCTCGCATGTTTCACTTTCCCCTCACATGTTTCACCTTCCTTCCACATGTTTCACCTTCCCCTCACATGTTTAACATTCCCCTTATCTGCTTAATCTTCCCCTTACATGTTTAACCTTCTCCCCACATGTTGAACATTCCCCTCACATGCCTAACCCTCCCCTCGTATGTTTAACCTTCTCCTCACATGTTTAACTTTCCCCTCACATGTTTAACCTTCCTCTCGCATGTTTCACCTTTCCCTCACATGTTTCACCTTCCTCTCGCATGTTTTACCTTCCCCTCACATGCTTAACATTCCCCTCGTATGTTTAACCTTCCCCTCGTATGTTTAACCTTCCCCTCGCATGTTTCACCATCCCCTCGCCTTGTTTTACCTTCCCCTCACATGTTTAACCTTCCCCTTACATGTTTCACCTTCCTCTCGCATGTTCTACCTTCCCCTCACAGGTTTCACATTCCCCTCGCATGTTTAACCTCCCCCTCGCATGTTTCACCTTCCCCTCGCATGTTTAACCTTCCCTTCACATGTTTCACCTCCCCCTCACATGTTTAAAATTCCCTTCACATGTTTCACCTTCCCCTCACATGTTTCACCTTCCCCTCGCAAGTTTAACATTCCCCTCACATGCTTAACCTTCCCCTCACACGTTAAACATTCCCCTCACATGTTTCCCCTTTCCCTCGCAGGTTTAACCTTCCCTTCACATTTTACACCTTCCTCTCGCATGCTTCGCCTTCCCCTTGCACATTTAACCTACCCCTCGCATGTTTAACCTTCCCCTCACATGTTTTAAACTTCCTCTCACATGCTTAACCCTCCCCTCACATGTTTAACCTTCCCCTCACAGGTTTAACCTGGCCCTCGCGTGTTTCACCTTCTCCTTGCATGTTCAACCTTCCCCTCACATGCTTCACCTTCCCCTCGCATGTTTCATGTTCCTCTCACATGTTTAACCTTGCCCTCACATGTGTAACCTTCTCCTCGCATGTTTAACCTTCCGCTCACATATTTCACCTTCCCCTCGCATGTTTCATGTTCCTCTCACATGTTTTACCTTGCCCTCACATGTGTAACCTTCTCCTCGCATGTTTAACCTTCCCCTCACATATTTCACCTTCCCCTCGAATGCTTCGAATTCGCCTCGAATTTTTCACCTTCCCCTCGCACATTTATCCTTCCCCTTGCATGTTTAACCTTCCCCTCACATGTTTCACCTTCCCCTCGCATGTTTAACATTCCCCTCTAATGCTTAACCTTCCCCTCACACGTTTAACATTCCCCTCTCATGTTTCACCATTCCCTCGCATGTTTAACCTTCCCTTCGCATTTTTCACCTTCCTCTCGCATGCTTCGCCTTCCCCTTGCACATTTAACCTACCCCTCGCATGTTTAGTCTTCCCCTCACATGCTTAACCCTCCCCTCACATGTTTAACCTTCCCCTCACAGGTTTAACCTGGCCCTCGCATGTTTCACCTTCTCCTTGCATGTTCAACCTTCCCCTCACATGTTTCACCTTACCCTCGCATGTTTCATGTTCCTCTCACATGTTTAACCTTGCCCTCGCATGTGTAACCTTCTCCTTGCATGTTTAACCTTCCCCTCACATATTTCACCTTCCCCTCGAATGCTTCAAATTCGCCACGAATTTTTCACCTTCCCCTCGCACATTTATCCTTCCCCTCGCATGTTTAACCTTCCCCTCACATGTTTAACATTCCCCTCACATCCTTAAACCTCCCCTCACATGTTTAACATTCCCCTCACATGCTTAACCCTCCCCTCACATGTTTAACCTTCCCCTCACAGGTTTAACCGTGCCCACACATGTTTCATCTTCTCCTCGCATGTTTAACCTTCCCTTCACATGTTTAACCTTCCCCTCACATGTTTCACCTTCCCCTCGCATATTTAACATTCCCTTCGCATGTTTCACCATTCCCTCGCATGTTTAACCTTCCCCTCACATTTTTCACCTTCCCCTCGCATGTTTAACATTCCCCTCACATGTTTAAACCTTCCCCTCACAAGTTAAACCTGGCCCTCGCATGTTTCACCTTCTCCTTGCATGTTCATCCTTCCCCTCACATGTTTCACCTTCCCCTCGCATGTTTAACCTTCCTCTCACAGGTTTAACCGTGCACTAACATGTTTCGTCTTCTCCTCGCATGTTCAACCTTCCCTTCACATGTTTAACCTTCACCTCACATGTTTCACCTTCCCCTCGCATGTTTAACATTCCCCTTGCATGTTTCACCTTCCCCTCGCATGTTTAACCTTCCCATCACATGTTTCACCTTCCCCTCGCATGTTTAACATTCCCCTCACACGTTTAACTTTCCCCTCACACGTTTCACCTTCCCCTCGCATGTTTAACATTCCCCTCACATGCTTAACCTTCCCCTCACATGTTTAACCGTGCCTTCACATGTTTCATCTTCTCCTCGCATGTTCAACCTTCCCTTCACATGTTTAACCTTCCCATCACATGTTTCACCTTCCCCTCACAGGTTTAACCTTCCCCTCACATTTTTCACCTTCCTCTCACATGTTTAACCTTGCCCTCGCATGTATAACCTTCCCCTCGCATGTTTAACCTTTCCCTCACTTTTTTAAACTACCCCTTGCATGTTTCACCTTCCTCTCGCATGTTTAACCTTGCCCTCGCATGTTTCATATTCGCCTCACATGTTTCATCTTCCTCCCACATGTTTCACCTTCCCCTCACATGTTTAACATTCCCCTTATCTGCTTAACCTTCCTCTCACATGTTCCACATGTTGAACATTCCCCTCACATGCCTAACCTTCCTTTCGTATGTTTAACCTTCTCCTCACGCGTTTAACTTTCCCCTCACATGTTTCTCCTTCCTCTCGCATGTTCTACCTTCCCCTCACATGTTTCACCTTCCCTTCGCATTTTCAAACTTCCCCTCACATGTTTATCCTTCCCTTCACATGTTTCACCTTTCCCTCACATGTTTAACCTTCCTCTCGCATGTTTAAACTTCCCCTCACATGTTTAACATTCACCTCACATGCTTAACCTTCCCCTCACATGCTTAACCTTCCCCTCGTATGTTTAACCTTCCCCTCGCATGTTTCACCATCCCCTCGCATTTATAACCTTACCCTCACATGTTTAAACCTTCCCCTCACATGCTTAACCCTCCCCTCACATGTTTAACCTTCCCCTCACAGATTTAACCTGGCCCTCACATGTTTCACCTTCTCCTTGCATGTTCAACCTTCCTCTCACATGTTTCACCTTCCCCTCGCATGTTTCATGTTCCTCTCACAGGTTTAACCTTGCCCTCGCATGTGTAACCTTCTCCTCGCATGTTTAACCTTCCCCTCAAATATTTCACCTTCCCCTCGCATGTTTTACCTTCCCATCACATGTTTCATTTTCCCCTTGCCTGTTTAACATTTCCCTCGCATGTTTCACCTTCCCTTCACATGTTTCACCTTCCCTTCACATGTTTCACTTTCCGCTCACATGTTTCACCTTCCACTCGCATGTTTCACTTTCCTCTCGCATGTTTGACCTTCCCTTCACATGTTTCACTTTCCGCTCACATGTTTCACCTTCCACTCGCATGTTTCACTTTCCTCTCGCATGTTTAACCTTCCCTTCACATGTTTCACTTTCCGCTCACATGTTTCACCTTCCACTCGCATGTTTAACATTCCCCTCACATGTTTCACCTTCCCCTCACATGTTTAACATTCCCCTGACATGCTTAACACTCCCCTTGCATGTTTAACCTTCCCCTTGCATGTTTAACCTTCCCCTTGCATGTTTCATCATACCCTCACATGTTTAAACTTCCCCTCACATGTTTCTTTTTCCTCTCGCATGTTCCACCTTCCCCTCACATGTTTCACCTTACCTTCGCATGTTTAACCTTCCCCTTGCATGTTTAACCTTCCCCTCACAAGTTTAACCTTCCCTTCACATGTTTCACCTTCCCCTCACATGTTTCACCTTCCCCTCATATGTTTCACCTTCCTCTCGCATGTTTCACCTTTCCCTCACATATTTAACACTCCCCTCCCATGCCTAACCCTCCCCTCGTATGTTTAACCTTCCCCTCGCATGTTTCACTTTCCGCTCACATGTTTCACCTTCCACTCGCATGTTTAACATTCCCCTCACATGTTTCACCTTCCCCTCGCATGTTTAACATTCCCCTGACATGCTTAACACTCCCCTCGCATGTTTAACCTTCCCCTTGCATGTTTCATCATACCCTCACATGTTTAAACTTCCCCTCACATGTTTCTTTTTCCTCTCGCATGTTTCACCTTCCCCTTGCATGTTTAACCATCCCCTTGCATGTTTCATCATACCCTCACATGTTTAAACTTCCCCTCACATGTTTCTTTTTCCTCTCGCATGTTCTACCTTCCCCTCACATGTTTCACCTTACCTTCGCATGTTTAACCTTCCCCTTGCATGTTTAACCTTCCCCTCACAAGTTTAACCTTCCCTTCACATGTTTCACCTTCCCCTCACATGTTTCACCTTCCCCTCACATGTTTCATCTTCCTCTCATAAGTTTTACCTTCCTCTCGCATGTTTCACCTTTCCCTCACATATTTAACACTCCCCTCCCATGCCAAACACTCCCCTCATATGTTTAACCTTCCCCTCACATGTTGAACATTCCCCTCACATGCTTAACCCTCCCTTCGCATGTTTAACCTTCCCCTCGAATGTTTAACTTTCCCCGCACATGTTTCTCCTTCCTCTCACACGTTTCACCTTCACCTCGCATGTTTCATGTTCCTCTCACATGTTTAACCTTGCCCTCACATGTGTAACCTTCTCCTCGCATGTTTAACCTTCCCCTCACATATTTCACCTTCCGCTCGAAAGCTTCAAATTCACCTCGAATTTTTCACCTTCCCCTCGCACATTCATCCTTCCGCTCGCATGTTTAACCCTTCCCCGCACATGTTTAACATTCCTCTCACATGCTTAAACCTCCCCTCACATGTTTAACATTCCCCTCACATGCTTAACCCTCCCCTCACATGTTTAACCTTCCCCTCACAGGTTTAACCGTGCCCTCACATGTTTCATCTTCTCCTCGCATGTTCAACCTTCCCTTCACATGTTTAACCTTCCCCTCACATGTTTCACCTTCCCCTCGCATGTTTTACATTCCCCTCGCATGTTTCACCTTTCCCTCGCATGTTTAACCTTCCCCTCACATTTTTCACATTCCTCTCGCATGCGTCACCTTCCCCTCGCACATTTAACCTACCCCTCGCATGTTTAACCTTCCCCTCACATGTTTAAACCTTCCCCTCACATGCTTAACCCTCCCTCACATGTTTAACCTTCCCCTCACAGATTTAACCTGGCCCTCGCATGTTTCACCTTCTCCTTGCATGTTCAACCTTCCCCTTACATGTTTCACCTTCTCCTCGCATGTTTCATGTTCCTCTCACATGTTTAACCTTGCCCTTGCATGTTTAACCTTCCCCTCAAATATTTCACCTTCCCCTCGCATGTTTTACCTTCCCATCACATGTTTCATTTTCCCCTTGCCTGTTTAACATTTCCCTCGCATGTTTCACCTTCCTCTTGCATGTTTAACCTTCCCTTCACATGTTTCACCTTCCCTTCACATGTTTCACTTTCCGCTCACATGTTTCACCTTCCACTCGCATGTTTCACTTTCCTCTCGCATGTTTGACATTCCCTTCACATGTTTCACCTTCCACTCGCATGTTTCACTTTCCTCTCGCATGTTTAACCTTCCCTTCACATGTTTCACTTTCCGCTCACATGTTTCACCTTCCACTCGCATGTTTAACATTCCCCTCACATGTTTCACCTTCCCCTCACATGTTTAACATTCCCCTGACATGCTTAACACTCCCCTCGCATGTTTAACCTTCCCCTTGCATGTTTAACCTTCCCCTTGCATGTTTAACCTTCCCCTTGCATGTTTCACCTTCCCTTCACATGTTTCACTTTCCGCTCACATGTTTCACCTTCCACTCGCATGTTTCACTTTCCTCTCGCATGTTTGACCTTCCCTTCACATGTTTCACCTTCCACTCGCATGTTTCACTTTCCTCTCGCACGTTTAACCTTCCCTTCACATGTTTCACTTTCCGCTCACATGTTTCACCTTCCCCTTGCATGTTTAACCTTCCCCTCAAATATTTCACCTTCCCCTCGCATGTTTTACCTTCCCATCACATGTTTCATTTTCCCCTTGCCTGTTTAACATTTCCCTCGCATGTTTCACCTTCCTCTTGCATGTTTAACCTTCCCTTCACATGTTTCACTTTCCGCTCACATGTTTCACCTTCCACTCGCATGTTTCACTTTCCTCTCGCATGTTTGACATTCCCTTCACATGTTTAACCTTCCCCTTACATGTTTAAACTTCCCCTCACATGTTTCTTTTTCCTCTCGCATGTTCTACCTTCCCCTCACATGTTTCACCTTACCTTCGCATGTTTAACCTTCCCCTTGCATGTTTAACCTTCCCCTCAAATATTTCACCTTCCCCTCGCATGTTTTACCTTCCCATCACATGTTTCATTTTCCCCTTGCCTGTTTAACATTTCCCTCGCATGTTTCACCTTCCTCTTGCATGTTTAACCTTCCCTTCACATGTTTCACCTTCCCTTCACATGTTTCACTTTCCCTTCACATGTTTCACTTTCCGCTCACATGTTTCACCTTCCACTCGCATGTTTCACTTTCCTCTCGCATGTTTGACATTCCCTTCACATGTTTCACCTTCCACTCGCATGTTTCACTTTCCTCTCGCATGTTTAACCTTCCCTTCACATGTTTCACTTTCCGCTCACATGTTTCACCTTCCACTCGCATGTTTAACATTCCCCTCACATGTTTCACCTTCCCCTGACATGTTTAACCTTCCCCTTGCATGTTTAACCTTCCCCTTGCATGTTTAACCTTCCCCTTGCATGTTTAACCTTCCCCTTGCATGTTTCACCTTCCCTTCACATGTTTCACTTTCCGCTCACATGTTTCACCTTCCACTCGCATGTTTCACTTTCCTCTCGCATGTTTGACCTTCCCTTCACATGTTTCACCTTCCACTCGCATGTTTCACTTTCCTCTCGCATGTTTAACCTTCCCTTCACATGTTTCACTTTCCGCTCACATGTTTCACCTTCCACTCGCATGTTTAACCTTCCCCTTACATGTTTAAACTTCCCCTCACATGTTTCTTTTTCCTCTCGCATGTTCTACCTTCCCCTCACATGCTTCACCTTACCTTCGCATGTTTAACCTTCCCCTTGCATGTTTAACCTTCCCCTCACAAGTTTAACCTTCCCTTCACATGTTTCACCTTCCCATCACATGTTTCACCTTCCCCTCACATGTTTCATCTTCCTCTCATAAGTTTTACCTTCCTCTCGCATGTTTCACCTTTCCCTCACATATTTAACACTCCCCTCCCATGCCAAACACTCCCCTCATATGTTTAACCTTCCCCTCACATGTTGAACATTCCCCTCACATGCTTAACCCTCCCTTCGCATGTTTAACCTTCCCCTCGAATGTTTAACTTTCCCCGCACATGTTTCTCCTTCCTCTCACACGTTTCACCTTCACCTCACATGTTTCATGTTCCTCTCACATGTTTAAACTTGCCCTCGCATGTGTAACCTTCCCCTCGCATGTTTAACCTTCCCCTCACATATTTCACCTTCCGCTCGAAAGCTTCAAATTCACCTCAAATTTTTCTCCTTCCCCTCGCACATTCATCCTTCCGCTCGCATGTTTAACCCTTCCCCGCACATGTTTAACATTCCTCTCACATGCTTAAACCTCCCCTCACATGTTTAACATTCCCCTCACATGCTTAACCCTCCCCTCACATGTTTAACCTTCCCCTCACAGGTTTAACCGTGCCCTCACATGTTTCATCTTCTCCTCGCATGTTCAACCTTCCCTTCACATGTTTAACCTTCCCCTCACATGTTTCACCTTCCCCTCGCATGTTTTACATTCCCCTCGCATGTTTCACCTTTCCCTCGCATGTTTAACCTTCCCCTCACATTTTTCACATTCCTCTCGCATGCGTTACCTTCCCCTCGCACATTTAACCTACCCCTCGCATGTTTAACCTTCCCCTCACATGTTTAAACCTTCCCCTCACATGCTTAACCCTCCATCACATGTTTAACCTTCCCCTCACAGATTTAACCTGGCCCTCGCATGTTTCACCTTCTCCTTGCATGTTCAACCTTCCCCTCACATGTTTCACCTTCTCCTCGCATGTTTCATGTTCCTCTCACATGTTTAACCTTGCCCTCGCATGTGTAACCTTCTCCTCGCATGTTTAACCTTCCCCTCAAATATTTCACCTTCCCCTCGCATATTTTACCTTCCCCTCACATGTTTCATTTTCCCCTTGCCTGTTTAACATTTCCCTCGCATGTTTCACCTTCCTCTTGCATGTTTAACCTTCCCTTCACATGTTTCACCTTCCCTTCACATGTTTCACTTTCCGCTCACATGTTTAACCTTCCCTTCACATGTTTCACTCTCCACTCACATGTTTCACCTTCCACTCGCATGTTTAACATTCCCATCACATGTTTCACCTTCCCCTCACATGTTTAACATTCCCCTCACATGCTTAACACTCCCCTCGCATGTTTAACCTTCCCCTTGCATGTTTAACCTTCCCCTTGCATGTTTCATCATACCCTTACATGTTTAAACTTCCCCTCACATGTTTCTTTTTCCTCTCACATGTTCCACCTTCCCCTCACATGTTTCACCTTACCTTCGCATGTTTAACCTTCCCCTCGCATGTTTAACCTTCCCCTCACAAGTTTAACCTTCCCTTCACATGTTTCACCTTCCCCTCACATGTTTCACCTTCCCCTCGCATGTTTCATGTTCCTCTCACATGTTTAACCTTGCCCTCGCATGTGTAACCTTCTCCTCGCATGTTTAACCTTCCCCTCAAATATTTCACCTTCCCCTCGCATGTTTTACCTTCCCATCACATGTTTCATTTTCCCCTTGCCTGTTTAACATTTCCCTCGCATGTTTCACCTTCCTCTTGCATGTTTAACCTTCCCTTCACATGTTTCACCTTCCCTTCACATGTTTCACTTTCCGCTCACATGTTTCACCTTCCACTCGCATGTTTCACTTTCCTCTCGCATGTTTGACATTCCCTTCACATGTTTCACCTTCCACTCGCATGTTTCACTTTCCTCTCGCATGTTTAACCTTCCCTTCACATGTTTCACTTTCCGCTCACATGTTTCACCTTCCACTCGCATGTTTAACATTCCCCTCACATGTTTCACCTTCCCCTCACATGTTTAACATTCCCCTGACATGCTTAACACTCCCCTCACACGTTTAACCTTCCCCTTGCATGTTTAACCTTCCCCTTGCATGTTTAACCTTCCCCTTGCATGTTTCACCTTCCTCTTGCATGTTTCACCTTCCCTTCACATGTTTCACTTTCCGCTCACATGTTTCACCTTCCACTCGCATGTTTCACTTTCCTCTCGCATGTTTGACCTTCCCTTCACATGTTTCACCTTCCACTCACATGTTTCACTTTCCTCTCGCATGTTTAACCTTCCCTTCACATGTTTCACTTTCCGCTCACATGTTTCATATTCCACTCGCATGTTTAACCTTCCCCTTACATGTTTAAACTTCCCCTCACATGTTTCTTTTTCCTCTCACATATTCCACCTTCCCCTCACATTTTCAACCTTACCTTCGCATGTTTAACCTTCCCCTCGCATGTTTAACCTTCCCCTCACAGGTGTAACCTTCCCTTCACATGTTTCACCTTCCCCTCACATGTTTCACCTTCCCCTCACATGTTTCATCTTCCCCTCATATGTTTCACCTTCCTCTCGCATGTTTCACCTTTCCCTCACATATTTAACACTCCCCTCCCATGCCTAACCCTCCCCTCGTATGGTTAACCTTCCCCTCGCATGTTTAACCTTCCCCTCGCATGTTTCACCTTCCCCTCACATGTTTAACATTCCCCTTATCTGCTTAACCTTCCTCTCACATGTTCCACATGTTGAACATTCCCCTCACATGCCTAACCTTCCCTTCGTATGTTTAACCTTCTCCTCACATGTTTAACTTTCCCCTCACATGTCTCTCCTTCCTCTCGCATGTTCTACCTTCCCCTCACATGTTTCACGTTCCCTTCGCATTTTCTAACTTCCCCTCACATGTTTATCGTTCCCTACACATGTTTCACCTTTCCCTCACATGTTTCACCTTCCTCTCGCATGTTTAACCTTCCCCTCACATGTTTAACATTCCCCTCACATGCTTAACCTTCCCCTCGTATGTTTAAACCCTCCCCTCACATGCTTAACCCTCCCCTCACATGTTTAACCTTCCCCTCACAGATTTAACCTGGACCTCGCATGTTTCACCTTCTCCTTGCATGTTCAACCTTCCTCTCACATGTTTCACCTTCCCCTCGCATGTTTCATGTTCCTCTCACATGTTTAACCTTGCCCACGCATGTGTAACCTTCTCCTCGCATGTTTAACCTTCCCCTCAAATATTTCACCTTCCCCTCGCATGTTTGACCTTCCCATCACATGTTTCATTTTCCCCTTGCCTGTTTAACATTTCCCTCGCATGTTTCACCTTCCCTTCACATGTTTCACTTTCCGCTCACATGTTTCACCTTCCACTCGCATGTTTCACTTTCCTCTCGCATGTTTGACCTTCCCTTCACATGTTTCACCTTCCACTCGCATGTTTCACTTTCCTCTCGCATGTTTAACCTTCCCTTCACATGTTTCACTTTCCGCTCACATGTTTCACCTTCCACTCGCATGTTTAACATTCCCCTCACATGTTTCACCTTCCCCTCACATGTTTAACATTCCCCTGACATGCTTAACACTCTACTCGCATGTTTAACCTTCCCCTCGCATGTTTGACCTTCCCCTCACAGGTTTAACCTTCCCTTCACATGTTTCACCTTCCCCTCACATGTTTCACCTTCCCCTCACATGTTTCATCTTCCCCTCATATGTTTCACCTTCCTCTCGCATGTTTCACCTTTCCCTCACATATTTAACACTCCCCTCCCATGCCTAACCCTCCCCTCGTATGGTTAACCTTCCCCTCGCATGTTTAACCTTCCCCTCGCATGTTTCACCTTCCCCTCACATGTTTAACATTCCCCTTATCTGCTTAACCTTCCTCTCACATGTTCCACATGTTGAACATTCCCCTCACATGCCTAACCTTCCCTTCGTATGTTTAACCTTCTCCTCACATGTTTAACTTTCCCCTCACATGTCTCTCCTTCCTCTCGCATGTTCTACCTTCCCCTCACATGTTTCACGTTCCCTTCGCATTTTCTAACTTCCCCTCACATGTTTATCGTTCCCTACACATGTTTCACCTTTCCCTCACATGTTTCACCTTCCTCTCGCATGTTTAACCTTCCCCTCACATGTTTAATATTCCCCTCACATGCTTAACCTTCCCCTCGTATGTTTAAACCCTCCCCTCACATGCTTAACCCTCCCCTCACATGTTTAACCTTCCCCTCACAGGTTTAACCTGGACCTCGCATGTTTCACCTTCTCCTTGCATGTTCAACCTTCCTCTCACATGTTTCACCTTCCCCTCGCATGTTTCATGTTCCTCTCACATGTTTAACCTTGCCCTCGCATGTGTAACCTTCTCCTCGCATGTTTAACCTTCCCCTCAAATATTTCACCTTCCCCTCGCATGTTTGACCTTCCCATCACATGTTTCATTTTCCCCTTGCCTGTTTAACATTTCCCTCGCATGTTTCACCTTCCCTTCACATGTTTCACTTTCCGCTCACATGTTTCACCTTCCACTCGCATGTTTCACTTTCCTCTCGCATGTTTGACCTTCCCTTCACATGTTTCACCTTCCACTCGCATGTTTCACTTTCCTCTCGCATGTTTAACCTTCCCTTCACATGTTTCACTTTCCGCTCACATGTTTCACCTTCCACTCGCATGTTTAACATTCCCCTCACATGTTTCACCTTCCCCTCACATGTTTAACATTCCCCTGACATGCTTAACACTCTACTCGCATGTTTAACCTTCCCCTTGCATGTTTAACCTTCCCCTTGCATGTTTCATCATACCCTCACATGTTTAAACTTCCCCTCACATGTTTCTTTTTCCTCTCGCATGTTCCACCTTCCCCTCACATGTTTCACCTTACCTTCGCATGTTTAACCTTCCCCTCGCATGTTTAACCTTCCCCTCACATGTTTAACCTTCCCTTCACATGTTTCACCTTCCCCTCACATGTTTCACCTTCCCCTCACATGTTTCATCTTCCCCTCATATGTTTCACCTTCCTCTCGCATGTTTCACCTTTCCCTCACATATTTAACACTCCCCTCCCATGCCTAACCCTCCCCTCGTATGTTTAACCTTCCCCTCACATGTTTCACTTTCCGCTCACATGTTTCACCTTCCACTCGCATGTTTAACATTCCCCTCACATGTTTCACCTTCCCCTCGCATGTTTAACATTCCCCTGACATGCTTAACACTCCCCTCGCATGTTTCACTTTCCCCTTGCATGTTTAACCTTCCCCTTGCATGTTTCATCATACCCTCACATGTTTAAACTTCCCCTCACATGTTTATTTTTCCTCTCGCATGTTCCACCTTCCCCTCACATGTTTCACCTTACCTTCGCATGTTTAACCTTCCCCTTGCATGTTTAACCTTCCCCTCACAAGTCTAACCTTCCCCTCACAAGTCTAACCTTCCCTTCACATGTTTCACCTTCCCCTCACATGTTTCACCTTCCCCTCACATGTTTCACCTTCCCCTCACATGTTTCATCTTCCTCTCATAAGTTTTACCTTCCTCTCGCATGTTTCACCTTTCCCTCACATATTTAACACTCCCCTCCCATGCCTAACCCTCCCCTCGTATGTTTAACCTTCCCCTCACATGTTTAACATTTCCCTCACAGGCTTAACCCTCCCTTCGCATGTTTAACCTTCCCCTCGAATGTTTAACTTTCCCCTCACATGTTTCTCCTTCCCCTCACGTGTTTCACCTTCATCTCGCATGTTTCATCTTCCCCTCCCATGTTTAACATTCCCCTCACGATCTTAACCTTACCTTCGCATATTTAACTCCCCCTCACTTTTTTAACCTACCGCTCACATGTTTAACCTTGCCCTCGCATATTTCACCTTCTCCTCACATGTTTAACCTTCCCCTCGCTTGTTTAACATTCCCCTCACACGTTTCACCTTCCCCTCGCACGTTTAACCTTCCCCTCACATGCTTTGCCTTCCCCTCGCATGTTTAACATTTCCCTCAAATGTTTTACCTTCCTCTCGCATGTTTAACATTCCCTTCACATGTTTCACCTTCCCTTCACATGTTTCACCTTCCCTTCACATGTTTCACCTTCCCCTCACATGTTTCACCTTCCCCTCACATGTATCACCTTCCTCTCGCATGTTTCATCTCCGCCTCGCACGTTTAACATTCCTCTCGCATGTTTAACCTTCCCTTTACATGTTTAACATTCCCCTCACATGCTTAACCCTACCCTCGCATGTTTAACCTTCCCCTCACATGTTTGACCTTCTGCTTGCATGTTTAACCTTTCCCTCACATGTTTAACCTTCCCCTCGCGTTGTTTTACCTTCCCCTCACATGTTTAACCTTCCCCTCACATGTTTCGCCTTCCTCTCACACGTTCTACCTTCCCCTCACATTTTTCACCTTGCCCTTGCATATTAAACCTTCCCTCGCATGCTTAACCCTCCCCTCACATGTTTAACCTTCGCCTCACATGTTTCACCTTACCCTTGCATGTTTAACCTTCCCCTCGCATGTTTCACCTTCCCCTCGCATATTTAACCTTCCCCTCACATGTTTAACCTTCCCCTCACATGTTTCTCCTTCCTCTCACACGTTCTACCTTCCCCTCACATGTTTCACCTTCCTCTTGCATGTTTCACCTTCCCCTCACATGTTTAACATTCCCCTCACACGTTTCTTTTTCCTCTCGCATGTTCTACCTTCCCCTCGCATGTTTCACCTTGCCTTCGCATGTTTAATCTTCCCCTCACATGTTTCACCTTCCCCTCACAAGGTTAACCTTCCCTTCACATGTTTAACCTTTCCCTCACATGTTTCACCTTCCTCTCGCATGTTTCACCTTCCCCCCACATGTTTAACATTCCACTCACATGCTTAACCTTCCCCTCACATATTTCACCTTCCCCTCGTATACTTCATTTTCACCTCGAATTTTTCACCTTCCCCTCGCAGGTTTAACCTTCCGCTCACATGTTTTACCGTCCCCTTGCATGTTTTACCTTCCCCTCACATGTTTAACTCTCCCCTCGCATGTTTAACCTTCCCCTCATCTGCTCACCCTTCCCCTCACATGTTTCACCTTCCTCTCGCATGTTTCACCTTCCCCCCACATGTTTAACATTCCACTCACATGCTTAACCTTCCCCTCACATATTTCACCTTCCCCTCGTATACTTCATTTTCACCTCGAAGTTTTCACATTCCCCTCGCAGGTTTAACCTTATGCTCACATGTTTTACCGTCCCCTTGCATGTTTTACCTTCCCCTCACCTGCACCTCCACACACATCATTTACTGCATCCGTTGCACCCGATGTGGCCTCCTTACATTGGGGAGACAGGCCGCCTACTTGCGGAACGTTTCAGAGAACACCACTGGGACACTCACACCAACCAACCCAACCGCCCCGTGGCTGAACACTTTAACTCCCGCTCCCACTCCGCCAAGGGCATGCAGGTCCTTGGCCTCCTCCCCCCTCCCATGTTTAACATTCCCCTCACGATCTTAACCTTACCTTCGTATATTTAACTCCCCCTCACTTTTTTAACCTACCGCTCGCATGTTTAACCTTCCCCTCGCATATTTCACCTTCTCCTCACATGTTTAACTTTCCCCTCGCTTGTTTAACATTCCCCTCACACGTTTCACCTTCCCCTCGCACGTTTAACCTTCCCCTCAAATGTTTCACCTTCCTCTCGCATGTTTAATCTTCCCTTCACATGTTTCAACTTCCCTTCACATGTTTCACCTTCCCTTCACATGTTTCACCTTCCCCTCACATGTTTCACCTTCCCCTCACATGTTTAACATTCCCCTCACAGGTTTAACCTTGCCCTCGCATGTTTCACCTTCGTCTCGCATGTTCAACCTTCCCTCACAGGTTTAGCCTTGCCCTCACATGTTTAGCCTTGCCCTCACATGTTTAACCTCCCCCTCACATGTTTAAAATTCCCTTCACATATTTCACCTTCCCCTCGAACGCTTCACCTTCGCCTCGAATGTATCATGTTCCCCTCACATGTTTAACATTTCCCTCGCATGTTTCACCTTCCTCTCGCATGTTTAACCTTCCCTTCACATGTTTCACCTTCCCTTCACATGTTGAACCTTCTGCTCACATATTTCATCTTCTCCTCACATGTTTAACCTTCCTCTCGCATGTTTCACCATCCCCTCGCATTGTTTTACCTTCCACTCACATGTTTACCCTTCCCCTTACATGTTTCTCCTTCCTCTCGCATGTTCTACCTTCCCCTCACATGTTTCACCTTCCCCTCGCATGTTTAACCTTCCCCTCGCATGTTTCACCTTCCCCTCGTATGTTTAACCTTCCCATCACATGTTTCAACTTCCCCTCGCATGTTTAACATTCCCCTCACATGCTTAACCTTCCCCTCACATGTTTAACTTTCCCCTCGCATGTTTCACCTTCCCCTCGCATGTTTAACCTTCCCCTCACATTTTTCACCTTCCTCTCGCATGTTTCGCCTTCCACTCGCATATTTAACCTTCCCCTCACATGTTTAACCTTCCCCTCACATATTTCACCTTCCCCTCAAATGCTTTACCTTCTCCTCGCATGTTCAACTTTCCCTCACATGTTTTACCTTCCCCTCACATGTTTAACCTTCCCCTGACATGTTTCTCCTTCCTCTCGCATGTTCTACCTTCCCCTCACATGTTTCACCTTCCCCTCACATGTTTCTCCTTCCTCTCACACGTTCTACCTTCCCCTCACATGTTTCACCTTCCTCTTGCATGTTTCACCTTCCCCTCACATGTTTAACATTCCCCTCACACGTTTCTTTTTCCTCTCGCATGTTCTACCTTCCCCTCGCATGTTTCACCTTGCCTTCGCATGTTTAATCTTCCCCTCACATGTTTCACCTTCCCCTCACAAGGTTAACCTTCCCTTCACATGTTTAACCTTTCCCTCACATGTTTCACCTTCCTCTCGCATGTTTCACCTTCCCCCCACATGTTTAACATTCCACTCACATGCTTAACCTTCCCCTCACATATTTCACCTTCCCCTCGTATACTTCATTTTCACCTCGAAGTTTTCACCTTCCCCTCGCAGGTTTAACCTTCCGCTCACATGTTTTACCGTCCCCTTGCATGTTTTACCTTCCCCTCACATGTTTAACTCTCCCCTCGCATGTTTAACCTTCCCCTCATCTGCTCACCCTTCCCCTCACATGTTTCACCTTCCTCTCGCATGTTTCACCTTCCCCCCACATGTTTAACATTCCACTCACATGCTTAACCTTCCCCTCGCATGTTTCACCTTCCCCTCACAAGGTTAACCTTCCCTTCACATGTTTAACCTTTCCCTCACATGTTTCACCTTCCCCTTGCATGTTTAACCTTCCCCTCACATGTTTAACCTTCCCCTCACATATTTCACCTTCCCCTCAAATGCTTTACCTTCTCCTCGCATGTTCAACCTTCCCCTCACATGTTTAACCTTCTCCTCACATGTTTAACCATGCCCTCGCATGTTTCACCTTCGCCTCACATGTTTCACGTTCCTCTCACATGTTTAACCTTGCCCTCGCATGTATAACCTTCCCCTCGCATGTTTAACCTTTCCCTCACTTTTTTAACCTACCCCTCGCATGTTTCACCTTCCTCTCGCATGTTTAACCTTTCCTTCACATGTTTCACCTTCCCCTCACATGTTTCACCTTCCTCCCACATGTTTCACCTTCCCCTCACATGTTTAACATTCCCCTTATCTGCTTAACCTTCCTCTCACATGTTCCACATGTTGAACATTCCCCTCACATGCCTAACCTTCCCCTCGTATGTTTCACCTTCCCCTCACATGTTTCACCTTCCTCCCACATGTTTCACCTTCCCCTCACATGTTTAACATTCCCCTTATCTGCTTAACTTCCCTCTCACATGTTCCACATGTTTAACTTTCCCCTCACATGTTTCTCCTCCCTCTCACATGTTCTACCTTCCCCTCGCATGTTTCACCTTCCCTTCGCATGTTTAACCTTCCCCTCACAAGGTTAACCTTCCCTTCACATGTTTAACCTTTCCCTCACATGTTTCACCTTCCTCTCGCATGTTTCACCTTCCCCTCACATGTTTAACATTCCACTCACATGCTTAACCTTCCCCTCAACGGTTTAACCTTGCCCTCGCATGTTTCACCTTCTCCTCGCATGTTCAACTTCCCCTCATATGTTTAACCTTCCCCTCACATGTTTAACCTTCCCCTCGTATGCTTCACTTTCGCCTCGAGTTTTTCACCTTCCCCTTGCAAGTTTAACCTTCCTCTCACATGTTTCACCGTCCCCTTGCATGTTTACCTTCCCCTCACATGTTTAACTTTCCCCTCGCGTGTTTTGCCTTCCCCTCACATGTTTAACCTTCCCCTCACAGGTTTCACCTTCCTCCCACATGTTTCACCTTCCCCTCACATGTTTAACATTCCCCTTATCTGCTTAACCTTCCTCTCACATGTTCCACATGTTGAACATTCCCCTCACATGCCTAACCTTCCCCTCGTATGTTTCACCTTCCCCTCACATGTTTCACCTTCCTCCCACATGTTTCACCTTCCCCTCACATGTTTAACATTCCCCTTATCTGCTTAACTTCCCTCTCACATGTTCCACATGTTTAACTTTCCCCTCACATGTTTCTCCTCCCTCTCACATGTTCTACCTTCCCCTCGCATGTTTCACCTTCCCTTCGCATGTTTAACCTTCCCCTCACAAGGTTAACCTTCCCTTCACATGTTTAACCTTTCCCTCACATGTTTCACCTTCCTCTCGCATGTTTCACCTTCCCCTCACATGTTTAACATTCCACTCACATGCTTAACCTTCCCCTCAACGGTTTAACCTTGCCCTCGCATGTTTCACCTTCTCCTCGCATGTTCAACTTCCCCTCATATGTTTAACCTTCCCCTCACATGTTTAACCTTCCCCTCGTATGCTTCACTTTCGCCTCGAGTTTTTCACCTTCCCCTTGCAAGTTTAACCTTCCTCTCACATGTTTTACCGTCCCCTTGCATGTTTACCTTCCCCTCACATGTTTAACTTTCCCCTCGCGTGTTTTGCCTTCCCCTCACATGTTTAACCTTCCCCTCACAGGTTTAACCTTGCCCTCGCATGTTTCGCCTTCGTCTCGCATGTTCAACCTTCCCTCACAGGTTTAGCCTTGCCCTCACATGTTTAACCTTGCCCTCGCATGTTAAACCTTCCCCTCACATGTTTAACCTTCCCTTCACATATTTCACCTTCCCCTCGAACGCTTCACCTTCGCCTCAAATTTTTCATCTTCCCCTCACATGTTTAACATTTCCCTCGCATGTTTCACCTTCCTCTCGCATGTTTAACCTTCCCTTCACATGTTTCACCTTCCCTTCACATGTTTCACCTTCCGCTCACATGTTTCACCTCCCCCTCACATGTTTAACCTTCCTCTCGCATGTTTCACCTTCCCCTCGCACGTTTAACATTCCCCTCACATTTTTCACCTTCCCCTCACATGTTTAACATTCCCCTCACATGCTTAACCTTCCCCTCGCATGTTTAACCTTCCCCTCACATGTTTCACCTTCCCTTCGCATGTTTAACCTTCTCCTCACATGTTTCACCTTCCCCTCACAAGTTTAACCTTCCCTTGACATGTTTAACATTCCACTCACATGCATAACCTTCCCCTCACATGTTTAACCTTCCCCTCACATGTTAACACTCCCCTCACATGCCTAACCCTAACCTCGTATGTTTAACCTTCCCCTCACATGTTTAACATTCCCCTCACATGTTTCACCTTCCCCTTGCATGTTTAACCTTCCCCTTGCATGTTTCACCATCCCCTCGCATGTTTCACCATCCCCTCGCATGTTTCACCTTCCCCTCACATGTTTAACCTTCCTCTCGCATGTTTCACCTTCCCCTCCCATGTTTAACATTCCCCTCCCATGTTTAACCTTCACTTCACATGTTTCACCTTCCCCTCACATGTTTCACCTTCCTCTCACATGTTTCACCTTCCCCTCCCATGTTTAACATTCCCCTCACATGCTTAACCTTCCCCTCACATGTTTCACCTTCCCCTCACATGTTTAACCTTCCTCTCGCATGTTTCACCTTCCCCTCCCATGTTTAACATTCCCCTCACATGCTTAACCTTCCCCTCACATGTTTCACCTTTCCCTCGCATGTTTAACCTTCACTTCACATGTTTCACCTTCACCTCACATGTTTCACCTTCCTCTCGCATGTTTCACCTTCCCCTCCCATGTTTAACCTTCCCCTCACATGCTTCACCTTCTCCTCACATGTTTAACCTTACCCTCGCATATTTAACTCCCCCTCACTTTTTTAACCTAACGCTCGCATGTTTAACTTTCCCCTCGCATGTTTAACATTCCCCTCACATGTTTCACCTTCCCCTCACACGTTTAACCTTCCCCTCACATGCTTTGCCTTCCCCTCACATGTTTCACCTTCCTCTCGCGTGTTTCACCTTCCCCTCGCATGTTTCACCTCCCCCTCACATGTTTAACCTTCCCCTCACATGTTTCTCTTTCCTCTCGCATGCTCTACCTTCCCCTCACATGTTTCTCCTTCCTCTCACATGTTTCTCCTTCCTCTCACATGTTTAACATTCCCCTCACATGTTTAACATTCCCCTCACGTGCTTAACCTTCCCCTCACATGTTTAACCTTAGCCTCACAGGTTTAACCTTGCCCTCGCATGCTTCACCTTCTCCTCGCATGTTTAACCTTCCACTCACATATTTCACCTTCCCTCGTATGCTTCACCTTCGCCTTGAATTATTCACCTTCCCCTCGCAAGTTTAACCTTCCCCTTGCATGTTTTACCTTCCCATCACATGTTTAACTCTCCCCTCGCGATTTTCACCTTCCCCTCACATGTTTAACCTTTCCCTCGTCTGCTCACCCTTCCCCTCACATGTTTAACCTTCCCCTCACAAGTTTAACCATGCCCTCGCCAGTTTCACCTTCTTCTCACATGTTCAACCTTCCCATCACATGTTTCTCTTTTCTCTCGCATGCTCTACCTTCCCCTCACATGTTTCTCCTTCCTCTCACATGTTTAACCTTCCCCTCACATGTTTCACCTTCCCCTCCCATTTTTAACATTCCCCTCACATGCTTAACCTTCCCCTCACATGTTGAACCTTCCCCTCACATGTTTAACATTCCCCTCACATGCTTAATCCTCCCCTCGCATGTTTCACCTTCCCCTTGCATGTTTAACCTTCCCCTCACATATTTCACCTTCCCCTCACATGTTTAACCTACCCCTCACATATTTCACCTTCCCCTCGCATGTTTCACCTTCCCCTCGCATGTTTCACCTTCCCCTCGCATGTTTCACCTTCCCCTCACATGCTTTACCTTCCCCTTGCATATTTAACCTTCCCCTCGCCTGTTTAATCTTCTGCAGCATGTTTCTCCTGCATGTTAATTTTGGGAATCCTGAACTAGGACTCCTAAGTCCCTTTATGCTGTAGATATCTGAAGCCTTTCCTTGTTTAGAAAATAGCTTATGCCTCTATTCTTCGTATCAAAGTGCATAGCCACACACATCACCACATTGTTTTCCAGTTGCTATTTCTTTTCCCACTCTCCTAGTCCAAGTTCTTCTGCAGTCTCCCCACTTCCTTAACACTACCTGCCCATCTGCAAACTTAGCAACAATGCCCTCAGTTCCTATGTCCAGCTCATTAATGCATAATGTGAATAGTTGTTGTTCCATATTGTCCCATGCAGAACTCCACTGGTCACCAGCTGCCATTCTGACAATCTGAAGATGGCCTCATTTGCCCCACGCTTTGCCTCCTTCCAGTCAGCCAATCCTCTTTTTCATCCCAGAACCTTGTCCCGAGCACCACGGGCTCCTATCTTACTGAGCAGCCTCCTATGTGGTACCCTGTCAAAGACCTTCTGGAATCCAAATATATCACATCCACTCCCTTTCTTGTTCGTTGAAGCTGAATGTGTAAAACTATTGCTTCTGAGAAAGGGAGATACTTTAGATCTGTTAAAAAAGGAGATTATCTCAATGTATGAGATCTTGTTGAAATGTTCCAGACCAGAGTGTTTGGTTAAAATCATGAAGGGGTTGTGTGAAGCTGAGAAAATCTAACATTGGTTCTATGGAGGCTGCAGGTTCTCAAGATGGGGCATTGAATCTGAAGTTACAATTAAGGATTCAAATTAGAATCCCTACAGTATAGAAACAGGCCCTTCAGCCCAACAACTCTACACCAACCCTCCGAAGAGTAACCCACCCAGACGTATTCCTCTACCCTACATTTACCCTTGACTAATGCACCTGACCTACACATCCCTGAACACTATGGGCAATTTAGCATGGCCAATTCACCTAACCTGAATATCTTTGGATTGTGGGAGGAAACCGGTGCACCCAGAGGAAATCTACACAGACACAGGGAGAATATGCAAACTCCACTCAGGCAATCTTCCCAAGGCTGGAATCGAACCCAGGTTCCTGGTGTTGTGAGACAGCAGTGCTAACCACTGAGCCACCATGTCCCCTGATTATGTCCTGTTGATGAGAAATAGAAGGAAATTCTAATGCCATTGATGTAAATGTTTTTCAAATTAATGAGATGGCATTTTAAAATGTGTTTCAAAATCTTTCAATCTCTGTTGTGTATAAGTAGTTTTTTAATATAGTTTATCTTCAAATCTTTTGCAATAATAATCTACTGCTTTATTGTTAAACCCAAATCTGCAGCAGTCCATGTTTCAGTTTCAGTGAATGACCACTGCACTGAAATCAATATGATCTATCAAGACAGATTTCAGTCCAGGGTCTGACATCTGTAATAACATTAACTAGGATCACCAAAACCCTTTATACAAAACCCTTTGTGGGCGGCTCGGTGGCACAGTGGTTAGCACTGCTGCCCCATAGCGCCAGAGACCCGAGTTCAATTCCCGCCTCAGGCGACTGACTGTGTGGAGTTTGCACATTCTCCCCATGTCTGCGTGGGTTTCCTCCGGGTGCTCCGGTTTCCTCCCACAGTCCAAAGATGTGCAGGTCAGGTGAATTGGCCATGCTAAATTGTCCGTAGTGTTAGGGGTATGGGTGGTTTGCGCTTCGGCGGGTCGGTGTGGACTTGTTGGGCCGAAGGGCCTGTTTCCACACTATAAAGTAATCTAATCTAATCTAAATTATGCAATCTCTCTCCATTTAAATAGTATCTTGCTTTGTTATTCTTCCTGGCAACATGGACAATTTCATGTTTTCCCATGTTATACCCCACCCCCCTGAAAATATTTTAACCACGCATTTGACCTGATTGAATCCCTTTGCAAACCCTCTACCTCTTCCTGATAATTTACTCTCCTATCTCTCTTAATGTATTTGCTAAGTTTATTTACCACACAATGGTTCTTTCATCTCAATCATTGATTGTAAATCTGCTGCTCTAGTTAACCATATGCTTGAAGAGGACAGTTTTCCCAGTCTGATTTACAGCCCTCTCAAATGTCAAGATATCTAATGCAGTGTGATTAGCACTCATTGATTTATGCAAGTCCAGGCTACTAAAATTGATTGTGCTTCCTGACATCATCATCAAGTGGGCATAACAAATGTCTCAAACATAATCCATCAGAACTATGTCCACCATGAAATTGACTCCACTTACTTTTGCAATAGGGTTGCTACTAGAGATCAAAATTAGGAACTATTACTGAACTTGCTCTTCCCTAAGCCATCAGTATTGAAGCCAATTATAGCTCAGGTACTACCAGCTAAATCATCACCGATTCAATTCTAGTGCAGCCCTGATACTCACAATAAATTGCTTAGGTTTTGGGAAGGTCCTGACCTCTTTGTTTCAGTTAAATATCCATTATGTTATGGCTGTAGCTGCCTCATCTATAAATGTTTTTGTGTTGCAAGGAAACACTGCTACTGAATTTATTTTCCTCCCCATGGGTGAGGTAATCTCCATTCTTGGATTGTGTAAGCATTCCTCCTATTAGAGACAGATGGTGCCAATGACATTCTGGTTATTATCTCCACCATAAATGCTGGCAATCAAACATTCATTTTCGTATTGGACTCGCATGCCACTAAACACCCTTTTTACTCTCTCTTTTACTGTCCATTTAATATTGCACATTAGTGAAAAGTACCTCAAAGTGAATGCAAATCTATTTCAGAAGTGTAGATTTCTCATTATAGCCCATAAATGTGGACTGACTGTACAGTATTGTATGTACTTTTTTGCTTTAAAAAATGTTTTCAACATCATTTTAGAATCATTTATACGTTTTTACTGGGCTATTCTAGTACAATAGTTTCAATGTAATACTTTTAATCCACTTGTCTGCACCTATAATCATTGCATAAATTAATAATATTTATTTAAAACATTTCTGACATACACTCTTTAAAATTCTCCTGTTGATTCAAAATTGCAATTGTGTAACTCTCATACCTCACAGAGGAAACCTCTCCTCAGTTCAGATAAAACTAGAAAGTCGAAACAAAGGAACAGGAGTAGGTTATTCAGTCCCTCAAAACTATTCTGGCATTTGATTATATTATTGTTGATCTGTACAGGTAGTTCTTCTATAATGCGATAGTTGCATTCTTGTGTGACACCACACAGTATAAAAATCACTCAACAAAAATAGCACTTAAAGTATTGGTGATGCAATCGTAATATAGCCAACACACACTTTAAAAGTTTGCAGTTTAGAAACAGCATCCCTTTTCGTCAATCACATTATAGCCAATTTGCTTTGACAAAATGTGCATTACAGCTGAATGATCTGTATCTCAATTACTTAGCCTTCTAAGGTCTACTCATACTTAATAACTATAGCATTAGACTGTAGTATTTCAATTGACACAGCTTGGATAGTCTTTTGCGGACGTGCTTTTTGGATTTCCAGTATCATATGTCTGATAAAGTGCTTCCAACCCTAAATGTCCAAGCTTTGATTTAGTACTGCACGCTCATATTCTGTACTTTTCACCAGAAGGAATAGTTTATTGGTATTATAAAGACTTATGATCCTGCTTCACAGCTATCTGATGAAGGAGCAGTGCTCCGAAAGCTGATACTTCCAAATAAACCTGTTGGATTATAACCTGGTGTTGTGTGTTTTTTAACTTTGTCCACCCCAGTCTAACACCGGCATCTCCAAATCATGTCCTTCTCCTTAGATAAGTTGGAAGTCCCAGGTTTGCAAAGATACTTTCCAAAGAGACTTTGTGAGTTGTTGCAGTGCATCTTGGAGAACGTACATACTGCTGCCACAGAGCATTGGTGGTGGAAGGTGTCAACGTTGACGGTGTTATTTTGTCCTGGATGTTGTTGAGCTTTTTGAATGCTGTTGGAGGTCCACTCATCAAGGCAAATGGAGACTATTCCTTCACACTCCTGACTTGTGCCTTGCAGATGGAGTATAGGCTTTGAGGTTCACAATATGAATTAATCGCCACAGAAATCCTAGCTTCTAACTTGTTCATATAGCCAAAATATTAAGATGACTGGTCCTGTTCAGTTTCTGGTCAGTGGTAATGTCAGCACATTAATGGTGAAGGATTCAGCAATTGCCATTTAATGTCAAGGAACTGTGGTTTCATTCTCTTTTGATGGCGATGGTCATTGCCTTGCATTTGTATGGCATGAATGTTACATTGTCTAGGTCTCGCTGCATATGGATACACATTGTTTCAATATCTGAGAAGTCACACATGGTGCTGCCTGCCATGGAATCATCAATGAATATCCCCTTTTAAATAGGTGGAGAGAGGCCGTTGATGAAGCAGCTAAAGTTAGTTGCACTGAGGTTACTACCCTTAGCAACACAGGTAATGATATTCTGTCGTTCACAGAATTAATCTTTAAAAACTACAACCACTTTCCTTCTTGTTAACCAGGACTTCAAACAATGGAGTTACTGCTACCATTGTGCATCCTCGATGGAGGGAATGAATGTTGAAGATATTAGATGAGATGCCATTTAGAAAGGTTGCTTTGTCCTGGATGGTGTCAATCTTCTTTGGAGCTACACTCAACCAGGCAAGTGGGGAATATTTCATCACGCTCCTGTACTGTCCCTTGTTGAGAGCGGACAATGTTTAAGGAGTCAGGAGTTGAGTTACTAACCACAGAATTCCTGAATTCTGGTGGAAGGGAGGCCTTTAATGAAGTATTTGAAGATGATTGAGCCTAGGACTATCGTGAGGACCTACTGCAGAGATGTCCTAGGTCTGAATAGATTGACTACAGTTTTGCTCGGCATCCTTGATGCCATGCATTACCTTGATGTCAAGAGTGATGTCACTCTGACTACATCTCTGGAGTTCAGCTCTTTTGTCCATGTTTGAACCAAAACTGTAATGGAGTCAGGAGCTGAGTGAGTCTGATGCTCAAATTGAATATCAATGAGAATCCTATTGTTGAGGAAGTGCCACTTGACAGCACCATCAATGATATCTTCCATTACTTTACTGTTTACTGAGAGTAGACTGATGAGGTGATTGGCTGGATTGGATCTATCTTTTATGGACAAGATATACCTGGGCAGTTTTCCACATTAACAAGTAGATGTCAATGTTATAATTGTACTGGAACAATGTGGCTAGGGCACAGCAGTCAGTTCTAGAGTACAGGGCTTCAGTATTATTACCAGAATGTTGTCCAAGCTCATAGCCTTTGCATTCCTTCATCTGTTTCTTGACATCAAGTAGAGTGGATTGGCAAAATATTGATACTTGTGACACTGGTAACCTCAGAGAACCTCTTTCAAATTCATTCTTAGCTGTTTGATGTTGCTCATGGAGTATGATGTCCATTTCTATTATCCTATGTTTCACTTTACATTTCGGAACATTAAATTTCAGCTTACTGCTACATTAATTGAATTAATTTTCTCAAAATAACTCCTTAATTTCAATTCATAGTTGAGTATTTTCAATCAGTATGACTTACATTTTGAAACCCAATATGAATTAATGGCAAAGTCTTGATCAACCAATCAGCTCTCTATTTCTCATGCAGTATAACTTGTTGATCTCTTTGAAACTTGATATTCTTGCATTGGTCTTGATGAGAGAAATATGAACAGCCTTGATAGCATGTCCTTTTTTTTCCCCACAATACTAAAAATGAAAAAATATAATTAGGGAAAGGGATCCTAACATTGACTCTTGGAGCATCACATTTTCTCAACTCAACTCTTTCTACAATTCTGTTGATTTCTTATTTATTCCTAAATATTTGCTTAGAATTCTCCTTGGTTTAAATTTGTCCAACGAGCTTTTATAGCCAACCTGGTCAGGCAACCTTTGAACGTTTGGCACATTATATTCTGAGGATTTCCAGAGCCTACTATGGATGTAACTACCTTAAAATAACATAAAAATGGGGAGATGCATTAGGGAAGCTTTTAGACCGAGAACTCCAGTGGGTTTGATATCAGAACAAGACACTTGTTCTGCTCACTTTGAATCAGTTCTATTATTACCCCGTATGATTGGTACAAAGGCAATAGGTTGTGGTAGCTTAGGTTAATCATTGCAACACCAGAACTTCACTGTAGGAAGTTCTCAGATAACTGCCTCCAACCCAACCTTAATCATATGCTTTATCAAATAAATTCCTCCATCAGAAGGATTGGACCAAGGCTGACAATGAATGATTTTAGCTTTGAGTTCCATTGAAAAGTTGCTCAGCAAAGCCAGGACCTGGACCAGGACCTAGAAAACATCCAAATTAGACATGACAAGTATCACACAATGAGCACCTCCCCAAATTTCAAATACATCATCACTAATTCCTTCAACATCAACATCATATTGGTTGTTGGTGACCTATAGCTAAACTGTCCAGCTAAATCACGAATGTGGTTTCAAAGACGGTATACAGGCTGGGTATTTGCTGTCTCCAACTGGCAAAACCTGTTCGTCACCTACAAAGCTCAAGTTGGAACTGTGAAGGAAAAGATACCGTCTGTTTGAATCAATGCACAAGATTCAAAAAGTTTGACATCGCCTGAGACAAAGTAGTTTGCTTGATTAAGACCCCTGTCAGTGAACAAAATTCAACTGATTCATTGTGTATGGTCTATAGGTTATCATACAATTACTCAACAAGTTTAGGCTGGCAGCATTTTCTTTTATTCATTGACAACATTTATTGTCCACCCCTGATTGTCCTTGAGAAGACACCATTTCTTGGTGTCCTTGGAGTGTAGAGACACCAAACTGCTGTTAGGATGAGAGTTCCAGGATTTTGACCTAGCAACAATGAAACGAGAGTGATACATTAGTGTGTGGTTTAGAAAGGAACTTGGGGTTGTATTGTTCCTGTGCATTAGCTGCCCCTCAGGATGGCAAACATCATGAGATTTGAAGGTACCGTCAAAAGAAGCTATTACTGCATTGGGTAGTGTCAAGCTGCCAGGACAAAGCTCCTTTATCTCCAGAAACATCAATCTTGACAATGATTAGATGAATTTCTTGATGTCAAAACACACCATTTTTTCTGTGTTCCCAGAAGCAGGAGTAGGCCATTCAGCCCATTGACCCTGAGCCACCATTTAATATGATCATGGCTGATTGAACACTTGAATGTCTTTCCCCATACTATCTCCATAACCCTTAGATCATTCATAATCAAAAACATATCAATCCCTACTTTAAACATACTGAATGACTGAGCTTCTCTGAGGAAGAGAATTCCAAAGAATCACCAATCTGAGTAAAAACAGTTCTCTTCACCTCATGGACAAATCAAATTCCCATTAGCTTCACAACCAGGCAAAATATTATACCTGCATCTACCCGATCTATCGTTTCAAGTATTTTATAAGTTTCAATGAGATCACTTCTCATCCTTCAAAGTTTTGGAGATTATGGAGCCAGTTTGTCCAATTGCACTTCCGAGGAAAGTCTTGTTATCCTGAGAACACGTTTGGTGCATCTTTGTTGTGTTCCGTCTATGGCAATAATAATAATATCTTACCTGAGGTAAGGAGACCTAAACCACATGCACACTCCTGATGCAGTCTAACCAAACTCCTACATGATTGACAAAAGAATTTACTCATTCTGTTTTTAATGCATCTTGCATGAAAGACTCACAATCCTATAGCATTCCTAATGGTTTGCTGCACTTTCATTTTATCCCTCATAGACAAAATTGCCAAAGTCCCTCTGCATATCTATACATTCTGACCCCTCATTATCTTTTCTTAAAATCTCCACATCTGTTCTTCCTACCAAAGTGAATAATCTCACATTTTCCACATCATATTCCATCTGCTATCTTCTTAGCTATTCCCAAAACGCATCCAAATCCTCTTGAAATAATTTTATATCTTCTGTGCAATACACATTCCTGCTTAGCTTTGTAAGCAAATTTGAAAATATCACATTTAAACCTCACATCCAAATCATTGATCTACTTTGTGAACAGCTGGGCGCGAGTATTGATCCTCGTGTTACCCAACTAACCACAGTCTCTGTTTTCTGTCTGTTAGTCAATTCTGAAGACATGCCAGTATATTACCTCCTTTAGCAAATTCTTTCATTTTGTTAAACCTCCTGTGGGAAACCTCATCACAAGCCTTTGGAAAATTTAGCTGTTCTACATCTATCAAATCTGCTTTATCAATTTTGTTGGTTACATTCTCAAAAACCAATTTTGTTAAACATGATTTTTCATTTACAAATCCATGTTGACGATGCCAATCTGATTACTTTTAGCCAAGTGTCCATTTATCATGTCCTTAAGGATAGATTCTAGCATTTTATCTACTACAGATGTAAGACTGACACGTCTGATAGTTCTCTGATTTTTTCTCCCTTGTTCTTTTCTTAAATAGCAGGGTGACATTTGCAAGTTTCTGGCCTTCATGAGTCATTTCTGAATCTATGGAATTTTGGAAGATATCACCAATGAATGCATTATCTCTACAATCACTTCCTTCAAGACTCTGAAATGTAGACTATCAGATCTTGTGGACTTGTTAACTTTCAGACCCATTAACTTTCCTAGTACAATCTTCTTACTAATACTAATTTCCTTCAAAATTATTGTCCCTATTCAATTGGATCTTCAATTCTGATAAATTTCTTGTGTTCTTACAGAAAACATTATTTAGCTTTTCTACCATTTCCCTATTTCCCATTATAAAGTCTCCTGACTGGTTTTAATGGACCCGCAGTCAATTTCTCCAAACTTGCTTCCAAGCTACAGCGATTTCTCTTAATATAGGGAGCATATTATTAAATTGGAGAGGATTCAGAAAAGATTTACCGGAATGTTGCCAGAGCAGGAGAGTTTGAGTTATAAGGAGAGGCTGGATAGGCTGGGACTTTTTTCACTGGAGTGTAGGAGGCTGAAGGATGACGTTATAGAGATTTTTAAAATCATGAGGGGCACAGACAGGGTGAATAGCAAAGGTGTTTTCCCTTGAGTGGGGGAGTTCAAAACCAAGGGACATATTTTTAAGGTGAGCGGAGAAAAAGTTGTAAGGGACCTGAGGGGCAAATTTTTCCCACAGAGGGTGGTTCGTATATAGAATGAACTGCCAGAGGAAGTTGTAGATGCTGGTGCAGTTACAACATTTAAAAGACATTTGGACAGGACATGAATAGGAAACGTTTAGAGGGGCGGATATGGGCCAAATGCAGACAACTAGGATGAGGTTATCTTGGGAAACTTGGTTGGCATGAATGAGTTGGACTGAAGAGTCTGATTCCATGCTGTATAACTCTATATCATTCTTCTCAGTAATCTAGGATAAATATCATCCATCACTGGAAATTATTTATTTTGAGCCCTTTTAGACAATTTTAATGTTGTCACCATATTTTGTTGTCAACTTAATTACTGCATTGAAAATAAAATGCTTACACTTATGTTTTCCTTCAGTTGTGTTTTTTTTATTTGTATTTCTCCCTCTGGCATTTTTTCAACATGTTTCGAGAATTTGTTCACCTTTTTCTATGCAGCATTTGCACCGGCCATCCTTTATCCATACTACATTCCTGATTAATGTATTTACTCATTTAAAGACAGATCTACTTAGTTTGCACTAGGTAATCTTGTTTCGACATGCTCGCTGGTGCATGTTGAGTCCTCCCTGGGGTTCAGGACTCCAGAGACTGAAATCTCTTCTGCTGAGGGGAGGTCCACTGCAGACAGCATTACAGGGTGCAAAAGAGACATGAGACTGTGCTTCCTGTCTATCCTTGGCCTGATGATGAGTACTTCAAAGAGAAGCTGTGATTACAAAAAAGGGGTGTCACTCCACAGAAGGACTCCATGCAAAAAAAACGAAGAGGTTTGGCAGCCTGCCTCCTGGAGACGGAAAAGCTCTGTGACGTGCATTCAAGATATTTTCTCATTGATGTACTCAGGTATGTTGTGACACACCTCTGGAGGAAATAGGACATGAACCCAAGTCTTCAGTGTCAGACGTAGGGATACTATCACTATGCCCTAAGAGCCCTCTGAATTGAACTCAATCCCCGAGTGACCATTAATTCCAGTGAACTCAAAGATAATTGATGTAAATTGGCTCAACAAAGAGAAAAATTAACTTATTTCAGTGAGTGACTGACACCCTCCCCCCTCCCCCCCCTCAGCCCTGCCTCCAGTTTAAGCAAGGGAGGTTCCCATTGCAGGAAGATTAACGTGCTGTGTTTCCCATGATACTGTGATCCCAGCCACCATGTCTCTCACTGTGACAGGCTGTACTAACCCAACCCCTCCAAACCGGAAAAAAATTACCATTGGAATTGCTTTGTGCCAAACAAAGGCTCAACTTAAAAGCTCCATACATTATTTGAGTTGAACATATTTCATCCCTTTTGTAGCTTTCCTGTTTCAATGAATTTTATTTGGGTATTCAGTTTATAAAACATAGAATATTACAGCGCAGTACAGGCTCTTCAGCCCTCGATGTTGTGCCAACCTGTGGAATCAATCTGAAGCTCATCTATCCTGTACCATTCCATTTTCATTCACGTATATTCAATGACCATCTAAATGCCCTTAAAGTTGGCAAGTCTACTACTGTTGCAGACAGGGTGTTTCACGCCCCTACTACTCTCTGAATAAAGAAACTATCTCGGACATCTGTCCTATATCTATCACCCCTCAATTTAAAGCTATGTCCCCTCGTGCTAGCCATCACTATCTGAGGAGAAAAACTCTCACTCTCCGCCCTATCTAACTCTCTGATTATCTTATTTGTCTCAATTAAGTCACATCTCAACCTTCTCTCTAATGAAAACAGCCTCAAGCCCCTCAGCCTTTCCTCATAAGCCCTTCCCTCCATACCAGGCAACATCCTAGTTAATCTCCTCTGAACCCTTTCCAAAGTTTCAACATCCTTCCTATAATGTGGTGACCAGAACTGTACGCAATACTCCAAGTGCGGCCGCACCAGAGTTTTGTGCAGCTGCAACATGAACTTGTGGCTCCAAACCTCAATCCCTGAACCAATGAAAAAGAACACACCATATGCCTTCTTAACAACCCTATTAACCTGGGTGGAAACTTTCAGGGGCTTATGTAAATGGACACCGAGATCTCTCTGCTCATCTACAAGAATCTTACCATTAGCCCAGTCCTCTGCATTCCTGTTGCTCCTCCCAAAGTAAATCACCTCACACTTTTCCACATTAAACTCTATTTGCTCCCTCTCAGCCCAGCCCTGCATCTTATTTATGTCCCTATGCAACCTGCAAATCCTTTGGCACTATGCACAACTCCACTGACCTTAGTGTAATCTGCAAATTTACCAACCCATCCTCCTACGCCCTCATCCAGGTCATTTATAAAAATGACAAACAGCAGGGCCCCAACACAGATCCTTGTGGTAGACCACTAGCTACTGAACTCCGGGATGAACATTTCCCATCAATCACCACCCTCTGTCTTCTTTCAGCTAGCCAATTCCTGATCCAAGTTGATCATATTAGGTTGATCAGATTAGCCCATTGGACAAAGAAATAAAAACTAGCAGAGACTGGAAATCTGAAATGTAGACTGAAAATGCTGAATGCTCAGAAGATTAGGCAAACAGTTTTCAATATTATAAGCAATACTGTTCTAGTCAAGACGGCCTGAGTTCAATTCCCACATGCGCAGGAAATGTTTAACTTGTGTTTTTCCTTCAGCATTCTCAAAGTTGATTTGCCTTTCACATTGATTATTCAGCAAGACTTGGAGGAGACTAATGGTTGCAACTAATATAGCAGCAGACATTTTTAAATCAACCTGTGCAGACATGTTATGACATACCTCTGGAGCAGTTGGGATTTGAACCCACACCTCCTGGCTCAGAAGTGGGACACTATGACTGTGCCACAAGAGTTCTTCCAGGAGGTGTTTAATAACATGCCTGAACAGATTGAGTAAAATAAGTGACAAGTTGCCTTTGTTAGTTAGAGGGCCTGAAGAGACACCATGTTGCCTTTTCTTGGGTAGGCCCATAGTGCATGTTGAATATTAGGTGGACAATAGCGGACTTTCCCTGTGACCAAAGACCCTAGGAACAGAACCCAAACCACTGAGAGATGACAGCCAATCAAAGGCTATCATCTATAGACTGCTGCTGTAGTAATACACCACCAGAAATCCAGGATCACTGCGGAAGCCCAGGTCAAAGGTGAGTTATGAGCAGGATGGGGATCAAAGGGAAGAAAGGGTTGGTTCACCATGGGTATGTACATCCAGATTCCTGGTTCCTTAAGCAGGCACTGAGCATGTTTGATATTTGACTCAGTTGATTTATTGTACTTCCTGATGGCACAGTTTGAAACTGCCACAGGTTTTTTAGATTAGATTAGATTACTTACAGTATGGAAACAGGCTCTTCGGCCCAACAAGTCCACACCAATCCTCCGAAGCGCAACCCACCCATTCCCCTACATTTACCCCCCTACCTAACACTACGGGCAATTTAGCATGGCCAATTCACCTGCACATCTTTGGACTGTGGGAGGAAACCAGAGCGCCCGGAGGAAACCCACGCAAACACGGGGAGAATATGTAAACTCCACACAGTCAGTCGCCTGAGGCGGGAATTGAACCCGGGTCTCTGGCGCTGTGAGGCAGCAGTGCTAACCACTGTGCCACCGTGCCGCCCATGGCGGTTAAATACTGGTTAAGTGGCAGGTTAAGAACCCAAATTAGATGTTGCCCTCCAGCTTGATTACATAGATAACAAATCTAAATCTAATCCAGCCTATGCATTTACAGTAAATAAAACATTTTTATTTGTATCACTTCAGAGAGCAAGCTGTAGGCCTGGAGAGTTGCAGCAGGACGCTGCTATAAATTTTCTTTAACATTATTGTTACGACACAGGATAATGTCTCCTGCTTAATTTAAAACCAGCAACACAGAAAAAATTTATCCTGTGCAGCAATCTGTAAAAATTCAATAGGCCTAGAACTAATTAAAGTAAAAATTAACAACTTTATTTCTTAAAGTATTTCAGAGAATAATCAACTAACAACTATTTACAAGTCCTTCCTCTAACCTATCTTTTGCCTTCCCTTCTATAATATTAGTCCAATAAAACTCCCAATTAAGAATTACAAAACAACACGTCTTATCTCAAAACCAAGCTGTTTTAGTTTTCTATGAATTCCTGTCTTCTTCTTCTTGGGAAGGCTGCTTCACAGGTTACTGATCGATTAAGGTACCTTTAAGAGAGCTATTTTCTGGGAAGTGTGCAGATGTCATTGGCATCGCAGCTCTCCTCCCAACTGCTCAAAGTTCCCCAGTTTTATATCCCCAAAGCATCGGATTGTGTCATTGGCTTTTAAGATTGTCAATATACTCAGTTCAAACTTGATTGGAATGTGGTATTTTTCGGGGTATCATTTAAACTGATTGGCCTAATTCGAATCTGTTTTGTCGTTTCCAGGCAACTAGCTACCCCAATAGCTGGATCACATGTTACATTGTGTCTTACTGAGAACCCTTGGTGCTAGCTTTTAACTCTCTTAAAGGTATAGTACATCCACATCTTCATAATACCTCCCCCTTAAGAAAAAATGAACCATCATAATGAAAAGATAGCTTCATTTTTTCCTTTTCTTTTTAAACACATTACCCTAACATACAGATAATTTTAATATAAGTTCACCTTAACTGCTTTCCATATTCTGGTAAGACAAATCTCATCTAAACTCTATCAGTTAAATCCGCGATAATGCATCTATAATTACATTCTTCCAATCTGTAATATGTATAATTTTTAAATTAAAATCTGTAGCATAAGACTCCATTGAAATAGTCTCATATTCTTGTCTTTAAAGCATTCTAAGAATGTAAGCAGATTGTGATCAGTGTACATAACTGCGTTTGGCACATTGTTTGTGACATACACATTAAAATGCTGTAAGGCCAATACCAAACCCAATAGTTTCCTTTTGATTGTGGAGTATTTCCTCTGGCGGATGTTGATCTTCTTTGAAAAGTAACCAACTGGCAGTTCAATCCCATCCTCACCTTCCTGTAGGAGGACAGCTCCAACTCCAATGTCACTAGCATCGATGGCAACTTCAAAAGGTTTTGAAAAGTTTAGTGTAGCTAAAACTGGTTTGGTGGTTAATATCGATTTCAAATGGTCAAATGCCTCCTGGCATGGTTCTGTCCACCAAAACTTTGTGTTCTTCTTCAGCAAATCGGTTAATGGTGCCACTACACTGCTGAGGTTTGGTAGAATCCACTGAGTCCTAAGAATCGAAGCATCTCTTTCTACAAGGTTGGTCATGGAAATTCCTCGATGGTCTTCATCTTTGTGTTCCGTGGGGTCAACCTTCCATGACCGATGTTATGTCCCAAGTTTTAGTAAATTCCGTTTTATATAAGTTTATCACCAGTTTTGTTTCTTGTAATCATTCAAAGAGCTCTACTAACTGTACCATGTGATCTTTCCAGGACTTACTAAAGATCACTACATCGTCCAAATACACTGCACAGTTTGTTAAGATCAACTAGGTGAAAGTGAGGACTGCAGATGCTGGAGATTAGAATCAAGAGTGCGGTGCTGGAAAAGCACAGCAGATCAGACAGCATCCGAGGAGCAGAAAAATTTATGTAACTGGCTTGTCCAACTTTCTCAATACAGTCCTCCAAACTAGAAATTGAATATGAGACCAATTTTGTAACGCCATTGACCTTCTGATAATCCATGCAAAATCGTTGAGTCCCCTCTGGTTTGGGAACTAAGATGATTGACAAACTCCACTAGCTCTGGCTTGGTCCAATGGTGTCCTTGTCCACCTCCTTCTGGGCCTGTCTGGCTTTGAAAGGATTAAGCTGATAGGGGTGTTGTTTTATCGGAGCAGTATTCCCTATGTCTACTTCATATACAATAGCATTGTGTTGCTGGCGGCACGGTCGCACAGTGGATGGCACAGTGGTTTGCACTGTTGCCTCACAGCGTCAGAGACCCAGATTCAATTCCCGCCTCAGGCGACTGACTGTGTGGAGTTTGCACATTCTCCCCGTGTCTGCGTGGGTTTCCTTCAGGTGCTCCGGTTTCCTCCCACAGTCCAAAGATGTGCAGGTCAGGTGAATTGGCCATGCTAAATTGCCCGTAGTGTTAGGTAAGGGGTAAATGTAGTGGTATGGGTGGGTTGCGCTTCTGCGGGTCGGTGTGGACTTGTTGGACCGAAGGGCTTGTTTACACACTGTAATCTAATCTAAAATCTAATCTAATCATTAGTCCTCGCCATCTGATTCTTACATATGTCCTTGTACTGCAGTAACAAATCTTTCAATTGCATTCTATGCTCCTGAGACAGATAACTTACTAACCTATCCCACTCCTCAAGGATTTCTTCATTTTTTAATCTATTTTGAGGCACCTCAAAATCCACATCATCTGGATTTGATTCTTCACTCTGCAGGGCATTAACTAACACCTGTTTCTTTCTCTCTCGTGTAATACAGTTTCAACATGTTCACATGACATACTCAATACCTTTGTTTTCTATCTGGTATCTTTACTAGATAAACCACCTGACTCAACTTTTTCTCATTTGATAGAGACCACTAAACCTGGCTTTGAAGGGATCTCCTATCATTGGTAACCAACACGTCATCCTCTCAGGAAAACGTCCGAGTCTCAGAGATTTTAACTGCCACCTGCTTCATTCTATATTGTGCCGCCTTTAGGCGCTGTTTACCTAACTCATCTACTTGATTTAGGTTCTCCCTCACCTCTGAGATGTAATCTAAGTGTGAGATCTCCGACTTCATTCCTGTCAATTTTTCTTTAATTAATTTCAAAGGGCCTCTCACTTCATGCCCGAATAGTAACTCAAAGGGAGTAAACTGAGTAGATTTGTTTGGGGCATCTCTAACGGCAAACAATATGAATGGGATACCTTTATCCCAATCATTCGGGTAATCCTGACAGTATGCTCTCAACATGGTCTTCAAGGTCTGATGCCACCTTACTTAAGCTCCCTAGGATTCAGGATGATACACACTGGAGTTAAA
This sequence comes from Chiloscyllium plagiosum, assembly GCF_037043375.1. NCBI lineage: Eukaryota > Metazoa > Chordata > Chondrichthyes > Orectolobiformes > Hemiscylliidae > Chiloscyllium > Chiloscyllium plagiosum. Next base: position 119,143,326 of record NW_028270142.1, on the reverse strand, counting down.
ATGCTGTATACCTAAGCTATCCATAACCTCCTTAAACAGCCTAGCAGTAAAATCTGACCCTTGGTCTGACTGAATCCCTCTGGATAGACCATACCATGGGAAGAAAGCTACTAACTCCTTTACTAAAATTTTTGCCTTGATACTCTGTAATGGAATTGCCTCCGGAAATCTGGTAGACACATCCATATGGTTAACAAGTACTGTTCCCACTTATAGTTCTCAGGAGGGGACCGACGCAATCAATATTAACCCGTGTGAAAGGTTCTTCAAATGTGGGAATTGGCAACAAAGGTGCTGGTTTTATTACCACCTGAGGCTTACCTACCATTTGGCATGTATGACATGGACGGCAAAAATTAATCACATCCTTGTGCATTCTAGGCCAATAAAAATGTCTTGTACCTTAGCCTGAGTCTTTCGTGCCCCTAGGTGACCTTCTACAGGTAGTTCATGTGCTACCTGCAACACAATCTGGTATACTTCGGCCCATTTCTCCTCTGCACTAACCTGCCATGGTCTCAATTTCCGCCTTAAGATTCTATCTTTCAGATAATAATCCTCCGGAATATTCTCTGCCTTCTTTACAGAGTATGCATTCATATATATATATATATATATATATATATATATCTTTTATTGTCTTGTCTTGCTGTTGCCAGTCTCTTAGCCTTTCAGGACCAAACACATCTAACTGACCCTCTGCCTGTTCGGGATTTTCCTGCACCATTACATCAAACACGAACTGAACCTCAACTCTTTCATCTTTCTCTTTATTTTTTGCTTCATGCTGTGACTTATGATTGTGGGATCTGGTTACCACACAGTCTGGGAAAATACCAGGATATTTCTGTTTTAACTCCTCAGTTTCTAGGTCTTCCTTGGGCTTCTGTACAACAAGGGGTGTCACTCCCACCTTGGATCCTGCCAAATCATTCCCAAGAACAAACTGAATTCCTGCAACTGACACTCTGTCAATCACTCCCACTGTAACTTCCCCAGTCTTAAGTTAGCACTCCAACCTGATCTTACATATCACAAATTACCACACTCTCGGGTAACAGATCAGAAAGAATGCATAGTCACTCATCGCTTACTATCAGCAACTGGTTACATCATGTATCTCTCAAAATTATAACTTCTTGTCCTTCTCCCCCTGTTCTTTCTGCTAAACTTTACCCACAGAGGCGAATTCTTTGTAGAGATCAGGTACTAAATCCATACCCAGCCTAAACTGTGCACTCTCTTGCAGCTCCTCGGCCTTCCTAGGGTTTCCTTTACTACCTTCACTAATGCCACTAACTTAGCTTCTTTTACCACATCTTTTCCCACAGCACCTTTCTTTAATGACCAGCACTGTGACTTTACATGTTCCAGCTTCTGGCAGTGAAATACCTTTTCCCACTGCCCTTCTGAAACCACCAGCACTGTAATTTTCGGTATCTCACTCCATTATAGTGAAAACATCTGAGGCCTTTGACGTCCTTTTCATCATCTTGGGCTTCTTTTTTATCCTTGATAAATTCTTACCACTGCACTGGTTTTGTAATGTAGGATCTCCCCTTCTCCCAACTTCTATTCCTCACAGGATGAAATTCTGGACAGTAGCTTGTCTTATGCACCAACCTGTACTCATCTGCTAACTTTGCTGCCCTTCTCATTTCCTGAACTTTCTGTTCCTCCACGTGAATTCTTTCCATCTCTGGAAGTGAGTTTTTAAACACATCCAGCAGAATAATCTCTCTTAGAGCCTCAAATGTCCTAACAATTATCAAAGCATGCACCCATCATCAAAATGACTATGTTTAATTCTTTTGAACTCAACATAACTCTGACCTGGTTCCTACTTTGTGTTTCTGAACCGCTGTCTATATGCTTCTGGTACCAATTCATAAGCACTTAAAATAGCCTGTTTAACCTCTTCATGATCTCTTGACCCCTCATCTGACAGTGTGGCAAATATCTCACTAGCTTTGCCTACCAGTTTAGTCTGAACTAGCATTACCCATAAATCCTCAGACCACTCCATCTGCCTAGCCATTTTTTCAAATGAAATAAAGAAGGCTTCAACATCTTTCTCATCAAAATGTGGCAGAGTTTTGACTCTTTTAATCTCCGCTGAAAATGTGTTGCTGGAAAAGCGCAGCAGGTCAGGCAGCATCCAGGGAACAGGAGAATCGACGTTTCGGGCATAAGCCCTTCTTCAGGAGGGCTTATGCCCGAAACGTCGATTCTCCAGTTCCCTGGATGCTGCCTGACCTGCTGCGCTTTTCCAGAAACACATTTTCAGCTCTGATCTCCAGCATCTGCAGACCTCACTTTCTCCTCTTTTAATCTCCATCCTGTTAACTGACTTTGCTGACTGAGTCGCAACTTCTCAAGTTCAAATTCTCTCTTTTTTTTCTCTCCCTTTCTTCTCTCTCTCTTTGTTCAGCCAAGAATCATCTCTCTCTCTTTTTTCCTCTCTCTCTCTTTCTCTCTGTTTGTTTACTTTCTAACTTCATTTTCCTCAATTGTAGGTTAAGTTTTTTTTTACCTCTACCACACTTGTCTGTTTCTCTGACACATTAAAGTGTTTGAGTAACACCTTTACAATTTCAGCTTTACTTTTGTTCTTGGTTGAACCCAAATCTGACTTTTTGCTAATTCTAAAAGTATAGCCTTTTTTTTCTAAACTTTATTTTCAAATTTGAGAAACATCATCAAATCCGAGAACTGCTTTCGCGATTTTAAGAACCATTTCTCTCATTTTAAATTTAATCAACCACAAGTCACCAAAATTAAACATATTGTCTCATCTACATTTTATTTAAAGATCTAGTACACTAACATGTGTAGGAGTACAGCTGCAACTCCAATGTCACTAATTACAAGTCCTTCCTCTAACCTATCTTTTACCTTTCCTTCTATAATACCCATCTGATAAAACTCCCAATTAAGATTTACAAAACAACATGTCTTATCTCAAAACCAGGCCACTTCCAGTTTCCTCTGAATTCCTATCTTCTTCTTGGGAAGTCTGTTTCACAGGTTGCTGATTGATTAAAGTATCTTTTAAGAGAGCTATTTTCTGGGCAGTGTGCAGATGCCATTGGCTTGGCAGTTCTCCTCCAAACTTCAATTTTCCACGGACTTATACCCCCCACATCCCAAAGCATCGGATTGTGGCACTGGCTTTTAAGATTGTCAAAATACTCAATTCCAACTTGATTGGAATTTGGCATTTTTTGAGGTATAATTTAAACTGATTGGTCTAATTTGAATCTGTTTTGTCATTTCCAGGCAACCAGCTATCCTAGTAGCTGGATCACCTGTTATATTGTACCTTATTGAGAACACTTGGTGCTGTTACTGCTAGTTTTTAACTCTCTTAAAAGTACAGTACACCCACATCTTCATAAGATTAGAAATATACAACTAGAGTAGTTAATTATCTAACTTTCCACATCATGCAAGGCCTTTAAAAAACGCTCAAATCCAATTTATGCAGCTGTATCACTTCTTTCATACCTAGCTATACACCTGTATGTTGCATTCATTAGGGCCCTTGGAAGTTATCCATTGCAGGGAGCGTATTTTTTCATGGGAATAAAGTACTTGAAATGAAGGCTAACTCTTCTGGTCTTCATCTGCAACATTTTGTTAATTGACCCCTTCAGGGTTCATGTACTTCTATTTGCCTGTTCTATCTAAACTTCTACCCTTTGAAAACCAATTTCACCTGTATACCAGTTTCATTCCTTCCCTGCTCACAGCAAATAACTCCCTATATTGTTCCAGCATTGATCTCTTTCTTTAGTTCGTCCTGTCACTTCTGTAGGTGAGTTAAGGAGACAGGTCCATTATTACAGTGCTTGTCATAGATGGCACAAAACGCTGTAACTGAGAGTCAGTGGAGAAGGAAGACAATGTTGAAGGTAATGGATGTGATGTGGTGTGAATCAAGTATGCTGCATTGTCCTGACTAATGTCAACTTTCTTGATGGTGTCAGAGAAGTAGGCAGCTTTCCAGGCTGCCGAGCCTGGGGCTCTTCCACTCCTGCATCCGCCTGCTTTTCTTTGTCTTTATTTTTCTCTCCCTTCTTGCCTTTCATCAATAGAGGGACGAGTGTGAGTTCAGCTCTGGACCCGGCAGCATCGACAAGGTCAGTCCAGCGATGAATAGGCAGCACCTGAGTGGTGCCTCTGACGTTGGTGAGTCTGATGTTGGTAGCTCAGGATTCACAGTGGTGGAGGATTGGTGAAGCATTGAAGCCTGGAGCAACAGATAAAGAACAAAGCTGGAATCTCTTTCAGTTTTTTTATATGTTTAAGTTATTCAATTTGTTACCAGAGCATGGCAACAATTGAAGCTTTTCAGTGTATTTTTTCTTAAATACAAGTGACAATAAATAATTCAGTTAATTGTTCAATATCCACTTTTGGGAAGTGCTGAGTATTCTCGGACACTTCTGGCTTTTATCTTGCAGATGGTGCTTATTCTTTGGGAAGACAGGAGGTGAGCTGCTTACTGCAGAATTCATAACCTCTGACCTGCTCTTGTAGCTGCAGCATTTATATTGCAGGCCAAATTTAGTTTCATTGTCAATGTAGTCATCAGGATGTTGCATGTTGGAGTTTCAACAATGGTAATGTCATCGAATGTCAAGGGCAATAGTTAGATCTCTCTTGTTGGAAATGTTCAATGCCTGGCACTTAAATAGCAAGAAACATTTGGGCTACATCTCAGCCCAAGCTTTATTATTGTTCTGCTTCAGTATCAGAAGAGTCGTAAATAGTGATGAATTTTGTGAACATTCCATATCGGACCTTATGAAGTGCTTGGGATAGGTTATTGATGAAGCAGCTGAACTTGGTTGAGTCTAGAACACTATGTTGAAGGACTTGCAGAGATGTCCTTGCTCTGAGATGGTAGACGTTCCACAATTACTTTATGAGGCATGACTCCAAACAGCAGATAGCTTTCCCCTCATTTCCATTGGCTCTGTGATACCATATTTGATTAAATGTTGCCTTGACATCAATTCTGGATTTAAGCTTTTTTGCTCCTGTTTGAACCAAGGCTGAAAATGGGCTTAGGAGCTGAGGGGGCCTCGTATAATCCAAACTGCGCATCAGAGAACTTTGGAAGTACCACTTAATGATCACTTCCATTTCTTTGCTGAGGATGAAGGCAGTAATCGTTTGGATTGGACTTGTCTTACTATTTCTGAACAAGACATACCTGGGCAATTTTCTGCATCATTGGCTAGATACCAGTATTACAGTTGTGCTGGATGAGCTTGGTTTTGGGTGCAAGTAGCTATGGAGCACAAGTCCCACAGCTTTCATTAAGATCCAATTCCTTGAGCTGTTTCTTGATATTATGTGGAATGATCCAAACTAATTTGCGAAGACTGGCATCTGTGATACTGCCAAACTCAGCTGGAGACTGAGATAGATCATTCGTTCAGTGCTTCTGGCTGAAGATTGACGTGAATGCTTCAGATGGGACATTTGCACCAGTGTGCCGGGCTCTTCCACCATTGAGGATTGGAATATTTGTGGATCTCCTTGTCTAGTGAGAAATTTAATTACTCACCACCATGCAAACGTGAACGTGATGATTATAGAACTAGATCTGATCCATTAACCATGGAATCACTTAGCTGTGTCACTCAATAAAGTTCCCATTGTTTGGCATACAAATAGTTGTATATTGTATTCTATTCAGATTGACACCTCATTTTTAAGGAATGCCTTGTGTTGGTCTAGGCATGCTCTCCTAAAATTTTCTTTGGATCAGGGTTGATCTCCCAGCTTGATTAATTTTAGTAATGTTAGAGTGGGGTGTATGATGGACCATGAGGTTATAAATTGTGGTTTTGTTAGATCTCTGAAATCTGTCCCACGTAGCTGTGTTGTACCATACATCTTTACAGATGATATCCTCAATTTGAAGACGGGAATTTATCTCCACAATGTCAGTGCACTGTTCACTTCTATTAATACTCTCATAGACAGACACGTGTAGATTGGTGAGGATGAGATCAAGTATTTCTTACCTCCTTGTTGGTTCCCTTACTACCTGCTACAGCCCTAGTTTAGCAGCAATGTCCTTTAGGACTCAATCAACTCAGAAGACGTTCTTGCAAGCCCCTCTCCGTTATGGATATTGAACACTCTAGAGTACGTTCCTTGCCCTTTCCACACCCAGTGCTTCCTCAAATTTGTGATAATCAACAGATTTCCTTGCCCATGTTTGACCTAATGCTGAGATTTCATGGGGTCTGAAGACAATATTGAGGACTCCTCAGGGAACTCTCTCTGAGACTGTATACCCACTGTGCAGCTACCTCTGCTGGGTCTGTCTTGTTATTGGTACAGGATTAGTGATATCTAGGATGTTACCTAGATGTTGTGATGCTGGAGGTATAACTAAGTCAGACTGTTTCTTGACAAGGCTGTAGAAGAACTCTCCTAATTTTAGAATGAGTACTTAGATGTTAGTAAGGAGGGCATTGCAGAGTCAACAGGCCTAAGTTTGCGGTTAATTTTTCCAGTGCCTAGGTTGATTCTGGTAGTCCATCCAGTTTCACTAATGTTTACATTTTGATACCTAAGAAGTGTTAACTCTCTATTTTAATCCCAGGTTCACAAAGAAGAGCAGTCTGTATTTTATTTTACTTTGTTTCTCCACTACCAAATTGCCTGTGTTTCTAGTGAGATGAAACATTTGCAAGCAATGCTCATTAGGCACAGAGCAACAATAAAAGTGAGGAATTGTAGGGAGAGAGGTAAATGAGTAAATCAAAATGGAAAGGGGTGGGTGTGGTGTCTGTGTACTCACATTTAACTGGTGAAATGGGAAAATCAGTGTAAATAAAAAATTAAGAAATCTCAGCTAGTGTTTTAACCAATAATGTAGCTTATTGAAAATAGTTAAATTAATCCAGTGTGTTAAGGTTACTTATAGTCAGACACATTAGCAAAACAAGCAGGGCACAAACAGCAGTGAAAAAAAACAACAAATGGTCATGTCCCAGAGGCATGAATGAATTATACAGGATAGTGCAATGATAACACCACCTGTGAGAATGATGCTAGGCACACAGCAAATGGCTCCTTTCTCATGAGAAAGTGGCGAGATATGCCACTCTAAGACATTAAGTGATTGTACTGGGGCAATAGACAGATAACATGTTCCAAAAATAAAGATTAGGTGCCCCATCAAAGATTAAAGACCAATTGGCCAGATGTTTATCTCTCCGCCGCTACTCTCACCCCTTTCTGTGCACATGCCCTGACGTTAATTTACTACTCAAATCTCACAGCTGGAATTTAACGACAATCAGATGAATGAAATCACATGGATTGCAGGTGATTGGTACATTCAAGTAATGAAAGGCCAAGGTTAAAAAGAGTATACATATCAAAGTTGTGTAACAGTTCAGGGAACTCCATTGTCCCACATGAAGTGTGTGCCTCCTTTGCATATGCTTGATAGCAAATTCCAAGTATCTCAGTCTGGTTTTTGTATTCCTTGGTAAATCAAATGAACCTCCCCTTTCAGCTGGTAACTTTCAATTAAATGTCAATCCCTTTTAGGGATTTTCTGAAGTTATTTATAAGATAAATTATTTTAATTCACAGTGACAGTGGCCCTACCTCTGGGCTAGAAGATGCAGCTGTCTCAGAGGTGTCCCCAACAGAGGTTGATTTAAAACAACTGTAACTTGTTAGTTCCTCACCAAGATCAGACAAAAACTTTAGCAAAAATAAATGTCTGACTTCCATCTGGATGAAATATGTTATGGATTCCAAAATATTATTTACTAATTATTATTCATTTTGAGCTCAGGCTGAAAAGCAAATGCAAGGAAGCTGTGGTATTATACCTTTGAATTAGCTTCCTTTACCAAATTTGCAATATTAAGACGTCTGAAACTTCTTCATATCTACCATTCAGCTAGCCATAAAAAAAAAATCCCTTGGAAACACAAGGTTCCAATTCAATTCCATCTTCGATTAGAGATCTCACCAACTATTAAATTTACTTAATGATATACTCATTACATCTCATTCTTAAATCACCATATACTAATATTATTATTATTTTGTAAGCAACAGTTGCTCACCACAGCAGACAAGGACAGGTATTGCACTTGTATAGAACACAATCTATCTATTTAGTCATAGGGGCAGTTAGTATCTGAATACTTCAGCAAGTGTACATCAGATTGTCATAGATAAGAATGCACACAAGCTGGTGACCTCATTTGAATACAGAAGAATAAAAATGTTAATGCCACAGATATGGAACCAGCAAGCATTATATTATCTGAATTAATTTAACATTGTAACTTGACATTTGTTATTAACAGTATGAATTAGACTGTGTCTGCAAGTTATTGGACATTAATAGTCAGGAACATTATGCAAGGTGACAGCAGCCTCTGTTTGGGAAGAATATGAAAGGATCTTCATTCAATTTGAACCCTTCTCAATTTCCTGCATTATCTATACAGAGAGGATAGGCTTCCTGCACTGATGGTCTATCATAGTATTCACACTCAAAGAGGAAAACCCATCTCTGGTGTAGTGATTCAGTTGAAATACCAGTGTCAAGGTAGACCAAGAGACACTTGCTTTGCCCAATTGTTTTGGTGTTTCAAAAAAAGAGTTAAGACAGGAATTAAGGAAAAAAAAATTCCAAGCTTGTTCACTTGTTCAAAGTCTTTAGCTTACATGATACTTCGGAGGTGCAGAGAGTGAGGGCATCCCATTCCTTTGCGGTATGTATCATATCACAACTGAACAGGTCAATTACAAATACTATATGTTACTTAACCTCTGTCTGCAGAAGATTTAACTCCATGTCAACACTAATACTTTTTCTTTCACAGACAAATCTTGGGCAGAAGTCGGAGTAAACAGTACGGAGACACAAAAGCTCATCACATGATATCATTTATTTTCAACAAGTCGACAGTAGACAAATAATTGGATCTTCTCAAAAGAGGGTGCAGGCAAATTCTTCTGGTCTTTATCACAAGCAAGGATTCAGAAAGGCTCTCGATGCTCCATTATCTTCTATTAGACAATCTGATATCACACACAATCAGTTATTATTCAATAGAAAACCTAGGTTCAGTTTAACTTCTTAAATAGCAGGTTAAGACAGGTACAAACATGGAACAAGAGTAGGCCACTCAGCCTTTGAGCCTACTCTGCCATTCGATAAGATCATGCTCTAGCTGCATAGAAATGTTCTGCAATTCATGACTACACCCCCCAGATCTCTCTACATCTCGCAGCTCTGCAACTTATCATTTCGATTTTTTTTGCCAAAAATCATTATTCACACTTTTCCACAAACTCCTGTGTCAAATTGTTGCTCACTCAATTAAACCACCTATATCCCTTAATAGACTTCTTATGTCCCCTTCACAACTCACTTTGTGTCATTAGCAAATTTAGCTACCATATCTTTGATCTCTTCCTCCAAATCATTCATGTAAATTATAAAGAGCTGAGGCCCCAGCTCTGGCCTGAGAATACCACTGCTACCATTTATTATAGTTCTCTGCTATCTTGTTAGCCAGTCAATCTTCTATCCATGCCAATATTTTGCCCCCTACACAGTGAGCTGATTTTCTACAATAATCGTTTGATGTGGAACTTTATCAAATGTCTTCTGGAAATCTAAGTACATTACATCTACTGGTTCCCCTTTATCCACAGTACAAGTTGCATCTTCAACTTCAATAAATTAAACGTAATTTCCCTTTGACATAAACACGTTGGCTTTGCCTGATCACCTTGAACTTACCCAAGTGCCCTCTCATAGTATCTTTAATGACAGTTTCAAACATGTCCTATTTTACTCCTATATATTATGCATATTTGCATTTCTGTAAGACATATCTGGAATTGACTGGAATTTCTACTTTGTTGGTTTACTGTCTCTGCAATGTTATATCGATAGATTGTAATTAGAGACCAGACAATTTTTGAGACAGAAAGGAAATTAAAATTGACACCCTCTAATACACCTAGGTCAATGCTGACGAAAGCCTGTATCTCCTACAACTGCAGTTGGCAAATAGTTGGTTTCAGCAGATGGGCTAGAGTGACATATGCAAAACAAAACCTTAGGAAATAATCAATGGACTTCACCTCTCAATTGTCACCTGCCATTAACTCTCATGGTGAATGGTCTGTAGTGTGCTATTGCTCACGTGCTGGTTAATGACAGGCAAAATAATTCAAACTAACATAATTAAAGGACATGCACTATGTTGCAACATGAGCAGCTTATGCTAAAAACAGGTCAGGTTGCAAAACTAGACTAGGAAGCAAACTTCTGCAGCTTCACAAGTAATGCCACAGTCAGCATACGTGCTTTTTACTGAAATGCTGCATGAACACTAAAGGTTCACAGATGGTTTGCAGTGTATGGGGTCATCTCTATCGCTGCCTGATGTAATAAGCGACCATTCATACTCAGTTTCTCATTTACTTTTCAGAGGCCATTTGGCTATCATGTTTCTTATCTCTTATTCTTCTAAATTCCAATGCAAACAGGCCTAATCTTTCTTTATTAAGTTAACATCTCCATCCCTCACCCCAGGAATCAGTCAAAGAAGCCTTGTCTGAACTGCTTCTAATGCATTCATATTCTTTCTTAAGTAAGGAAATCAAACTACACAATACTTGACATGCAATCTCAATGTCCTGTACAGTTGCAACAAAACATCCCTACTTCTTTTGTCATATCCCTTACAATGAAAGACAATTTCTAATTTGCTTTTCTAATCAGAGATTCATGTGTCAAAACATCCAGATTCCTCTGCACCTCAGAGTTCTGCAGTCTCTCAGTTTAAATGTGTTGCTTCCTATTCTTCTGACCAAAGTAGACAAAGTTTTAATTTTTCTATGTTACACCAATTCATCTGTGACTTTTGTTTTGTCCACATAGAATCCAGAATGTGCTGTTGCAGATTCCAATGTCCTTTCATAACTTCATTCCATAGTTAACTGATTGTCATTAGCAAATATGGACACTTTATGCAAGTTATTGAGTTAATTTTTAAAATAATTAAGGCACCAGCACGAATCCCTGTGTCACTCAGTCATAGAGATGTACAGTACGGAAACAGACCCTTTGGTCCAACTCATCCATGCCAACAAGATAACCCAACCCAATCTAGTCCCACATCTTACCAATGTAAAAATGCCTGCTTTGTTTACTGTTAGCTAACCAATTCTCTGTTCCTCATAGTGGTAATCCCTCCACCATGAACTATTAATAAAGTCGCAGGTAGATAGGATAGTGAAGGCGGCTATCCTTTATCGGTTAGAGTATTAAATACAGGGGTTGGGAGGTCATGTTGTGACTGTACAGGACATTGGTTAGGCCACTGTTGGAATACTGCGTGCAATTCTGGTCTCCTTCCTATCAGAATGATGTTGTGAAACTTGAAAGAGTTCAGAAAAGATTTACAAGGATGTTGCCAGGGTTGGAGGGTTTGAGCTACAGGGAGAGGCTTAACAGGCTGGGGCTGTTTTCCCTGGAGGTGCCCGAGGCTGAGAGGTGACCTTACAGAGGTTTACAAAATTATGAGGGGCATGGATAGGGTAAATAGGCAAAGTCTTTTCCCTGGGGTCGGGGAGTCCAGAACTAGTGGGCATAGGTTTAGGGTGAGAGGGGAAAGATATAAAAGAGACCTTCGGGGCAACTTTTTCACACAGAGAGTGGTACGTGTATGGAATGAGCTGCCAGAGGAAGTGTGGAGGCTGGTACAATTGCAACATTTAAGAGGCATTTGGATGGGTATGTGAATAGGAAGGATTTGGAGGGATATGGACCAGGTGCTGGCAGGTGGGACTAGATTGGGTTGGGATATCTGGTCGGCATGGATGAGTTGGACCGAAGGGTCTGTTTCCATGCTGTACATCTCTATAACTACCATTCCTTTTGCTATATTTTTAGAACCCATATTTGCTGTCACACCAAGAAACATCCATCATTAATATTGTCAATTTTTTCAACCCTGGTTGGTATCCAGCACAAAGGGTCCAAGTTTCCACCCAGATTTGTAACACAAAAATACTCTTAGCTGTACGATCTTATTAAATTAGAGAAAGTAAATGGAGAAAAACTTGACTCCTGGGCAGGTAGGAGATAAATGATAACAAATCTGTCAGTAGAGTGAATTTAATTAGTTGACTCACCAATTCTCATTCTTACCATATATGCTCATGTGAAAAAAAAGAGACCAAACGTTTGGGCAAAAAAGTAGGGAGTCGATTCACTTGTACAAAAGTAACATATTTGAAAGGTTAAAATCCATGAGGTAAAAACAATGACTGCAGATGCTGGAAACCAGATTCTGGATCAGTGGTGCTGGAAGAGCACAGCAATTCAGGCAGCATCCGAGGAGCTTCGAAATCGACGTTTCGGGCAAAAGCCCTTCATCAGGAATAAAGGCAGAGAGCCTGAAACGTGGAGAGATAAGCTAGAGGAGGGTGGGGGTGGGGAGAGAGTAGCATAGAGTACAATAGGTCAGTGGGGAAGGAGATAAAGGTGATAGGTCAGGGAGGAGAGGGTGGAGTGGATAGGTGGAAAAGGAGCTGGGCAGGTCCTACAAGTCCGGACAAGTCAGGGCATCGTGTTGCTGGAGGTTAGAAACTAGGATGAGGTGGGGGAAGGGGAAATGAGGAAACTGTTGAAATCCACATTGATGCCCTGGGGTTGAAGTGTTCCGAGGCGGAAGATGAGGCGTTCTTCTTCCATGCGTCTGGTGGTGAGGGGGCGCGGTGGAGGAGGCCCAGCACCTCCATATCCTCGGCAGAGTGGGAGGGGGAGTTGAAATGTTGAGCCACGGGGCGATTTGGTTGATTGGTGCGGGTGTCCCGGAGATGTTCCCTAAAGCGCTCTGCTAGGAGGCGCCCAGTCTCGCCAATGTAGAGGAGACCGCATCGGGAGCAACGGATACAATAAATTATATTAGTGGATGTGCAGGTAAAACTTTAATGGATGTGGAAGGCTCCTTTAGGGCCTTGGATGAAGGTGAGGGAGGAGGTGTGGGCACAGGTTTTACAGTTCCTGCGGTGGCAGGGGAAAGTGCCAGGATGGGAGGGTGGGTCGTAGGGGGGCGTGGACTTGACCAGGTAGTCATGGAGGGAACGGTCTTTGCGGAAGGCGGAGAGGGGTGGGGAGGGAAATATATCCCTGGTGGTGGGGTCTGTTTGGAGGTGGCGGAAATATCGGCGGATGATTTGGTTTATGCGAAGGTTGGTAGGGTGGAAGGTGAGCACCAGGGGCGTTCTGTCCTTGTTGCGGTCGGACGGGTTGGGTCTGAGGGCGGAGGTGCGGGATGTGGACGAGATGCGTTGGAGGGCATCTTTAACCATGTGGGAAGAGAAATTGCGGTCTCTAAAGAAGGAGGCCATCTGGTGTGTTCTATGGTGGAACTGCTCCTCCTGGGAGCAGATACGGCGGAGGCGGAGGAATTGGGAATATGGGATGGCATTTTTGCAAGAGGTAGGGTGGGAAGAGGTGTAATCCAGGTAGCTGTGGGAGTCGGTGGGTTTGTAGAAAATGTCAGTGTCAAGTCGGTCGTCACTGATGGAGATGGAGAGGTCCAGGAAGGGGAGGGAGGTGTCAGAGATGGTCCAGGTAAATTTAAGGTCAGGGTGGAATGTGTTGGTGAAGTTGATGAATTGCTCAACCTCCTCGCGGGAGCACGAGGTGGCGCCAATGCAGTCATCAATGTAGCGGAGGAAGAGGTGGGGAGTGGTGCCGGTGTAATTACGGAAGATCAACTGCTCTACGTAGCCAACAAAGAGACAGGCATAGCTGGGGCCCATACGTGTGCCCATGGCTACCCCTTTGGTCTGGAGGAAGTGGGAGGATTCAAAGAAGAAATTGTTAAGGGTGAGGACCAGTTCGGCCAAACAAATGAGAGTGTCGGTGGAGGGGTACTGTTGGGAACGTCTGGAGAGGAAAAAACGGAGGGCTTGGAGGCCCTGGTCATGGCGGATGGAGGTGTAGAGGGATTGGATAAAATGCCAATTCCTGGGAATTGCCAGCTATTGCTGGCCATGGTCCTGAATTGAAAAGGAAACTGCTGTCCTAGTATTTCTCGTAGTTTAAACTCAGGAAATAAATGGTTGAGAGAAATACTCACAAGACTGGTCTTGCCAAATCTCTCTTTCAAAACAAGCAAAATGTATCTGAAAAAATAAGAATTTTTTGGCCATATGTTAGAAGCCAACTTATACATGTTATATGTATGAAATGCAGGACTTTGCAAAAGATCAGAGGTTGAGTTTTACACGTCATTAACTATTAACCAGTACATATTCGTGACAATACATTACAGAAATTCAATACATTTTTGAAAGTTATGATTTTGATTAGAATCTATTGTGCTGTTAGATGAGTGCGTGTGCACAATTTAAACATTCAGACCTAATCCCTTGCAACCTCTATTTCATTAGTAAAAAAATTGTCAACTGATTTCTAAGTTAGTTGTAAAGTTAACAACAAATGAATACAAATTAAACGAAATTCAATACATGTAAAACAGAAGAACCTTTTTAATAAAAAATACATTTACAGGTATTTACAATTTTCACAATTTGATTTATAAACAGACGTAAAAATGAAGTTGGATGTTCACTTCTTTGTGATGTCTGCCATTCTGTGGATTTCCGTGCTGCTGAGCTTCATTTTAACCAATGTTAGGTGAAAAACAATCTCCTGTTGAAAAACAAACAATGATCTTTATTTATGGTACATCTTTAGAATCACAGAATCCCCACATTTGGCCCACGGAGTCAGCACGGAGTCTCTGAACAGCATCGCACTCAAACCCAACCCCCTACCCTACCCACGTAACTCTGCCTTTAACATAATCCACCTCGGTTGTGTATCCGAGGCCAATTCACCTTATCTGCAGATTTTTGGACTGAGGGAAGAAACTCGAGCACCTAACAGACATGCACTCAGACAGGGAGAGAGCGTGCAAAATCCACACAAACAGTCACCCAAGGCTGGAATCGAACCCAGGTCCCTGATGCTGTTAGTCAACAGTTCTACCCACTGTGCCACCCACTTTTAAAATATGTGCAAATCACCTTATGCTACCTTCAACTGCTCCTTTCACCAACATTCAGTTCCTATTTAAAAGTTGATTCCGAAGAGCATAACACCTCAGAGAAATAGGTCATTTGACCCCCCCCCGGATCAACTCCACCAATGAGTTCATGATTGATATAACTCCACTTTCCTGCCTTTTATCAAAAATTATTGATTCCCCTGACTGATTTAAACTGTCGTCTATCTCAGTCTTGAATATACTTAGTGACCCAACTTCAATAGTCCTCTGTGATAAAGAATTCCACAGATCCACCATCCAAAGAAATATAACTCCTCATCTCTATTTTACATTGGCAACCTCTTACTCTGTGATATTGCCCTCTCCCCTTAGACACTTCCCCAAGGGGAAACAACCTCCCTCCATTAATCTGTTATGCTTCGAGTGAATGTGTTTCAGTAAGGTCTCCTTTTACTCTCCTAAACTCCAGTGAGTATCCCTAACATATTCAACCATTCCTCATAAGAAAAGCCCTCCATACCCAGGTCAACCTCTAACGCCAGGATATTTTTCCTTAGGTAAAGGAACCAGAACCATCCAGATGTGATCTGACAAGTGCCTTGTATAATTTTAAGCAAGATCTCTCTATTTGTATACTCCATTTCTTTGAAGTAAAGATTAACAATCTACTTTCCTTCCCTGTTTCTTTCTGAACCTGGATGTTAGCTTATTGTGATTCATGCAATGGGACCCCAAATCCCATTGTGCAGCAGCTTTCTGCAGTCTTTCTATATTTAAATAATATTAATCACATCCATTTTTCCTGCCAGAGTGCATAATCTTACATTTTCTCTCAATGTATTCCAGTAGTCCAGTTCTTGTTCACTCATCTATCCTATCCTATCTACAGCTCCTTGTGTCATCCTCACTACTTGTCTTTACTTGTCTTCCAGCTACTTTTGTCATCCACAAACTTTATGATTGTATTTATCATCCATTAATATTGTAAATAATTGTGGCTCCAGCTTTGATCCCTACTCCACTAGTTATATGCCTCCCTCTTATCACAACTGTTTTTTCTATTACTTAGCTAATTCTCTATTCATGCTAATATACAACTCCCATCATAACACACATTTTGCTTACTAACTAGTCTTATAGTACCTTAATAAAAGGAAATTAAAATGGATAAATACTTCCTTTATCTGTCCTTCTTGCTACATCCTCAAAGGACAATAATGAATCTGTCAGGCAAGATTTCACCTTCATAAAGCCATGTTGACTCTGCTTGGTAATATTATGAGTTTCTAAAGGCTCAGGTATTACATCCTTTACAATTGACTTGAAAATGTTCCAAACAATAGATGTTAAGCTAATTACCTTTTTAAAAAATTCTTCCTTTTTTTAATAAGGGTGTTACACGGAGTTTTCAAATCCTCTGGAACTTTTCCAAAATCTATGGTTACTTGAGATAAACACCCAGTCCATCAACGAGCTCTGCAGTTACTTGGTTTAAAAATTTAGAATGCAAACCTTCAGATCCAGGGGATTTATCGGCCTTTAGTCTCATTAGTTTCCCCTTTTCTCTGGTGATAGTTCCCAAGTTTATATCCTCATCTCTTTTAGCACCTTCATTATTTACTATTTTTGGAATACCATCACTATCTTCTACTGTGAAGCCTGATGTAAAGTATTCTTCTACTCCTCTGCCTTTTCCTAGTTCTCTATTATTTCCCCAGCCTCATCCTCTACGGGACCTTTAGCATCTCTTTTTCTTTTGAAGAGGCTCTTGATATCTTTCTTGATATTACTTGCTAGTTTTTCCTCATAGTTTTCCCTCTATTATTTATGAGATCATCTGGGCATTGGGCAAAAACACAAAAGAAATATAGATTTGCTTTGGGCCTCCCATTAGGCATATATTAACGCCTGCCAAACAACTACCTTGCTAGCACATTCTTAACACTTGTCAAATAATTAGTTTGCTGATATGTCCTTTTTTCCTGCTCACTTCAATTTACAAAATTGAGCGACTGACAGCTACAATTGGACCTGATGTTGTGCACACCAGAGATTGGGCAAACTGAATAAAATATACAGGAAATAGGTGATCAGGTGAATTTCAAGATACCCAAAAGAGTAAAAGGTAAAGTCCTAGTATTTACAAAGTTTTCAGGCTTTGCTAAAGGTTGAGCAACAGAAAGCCTTGGAAAAATTCATCTGTTTTCACGAACTTGATGGAGTTATTTGAAGAAGTGACGAAGAGGATTAATGAAGTAAGAGCGGTGGATGTGATCTATATGGATTTCAGTAAGGCTTTCAACAAAGTTCCTCATGGTAGACTGGTTAGCAAGTTTAGATCTCATGGAATACAGGGAGAACTAGCTATTTAGATACAGAACTAGCTTGATGGTAGAAGAAAGAGGGTGGTGGTGAAGGTTGCCTTTCAGACTGGAGGCCTATGACTAGTGGTGTGCCACAAGGATAGGTGCTGGGTTCACTGCTTTTCGCCATTCATATACGTGATTTGGATGTGAATGTAGGTGGTATGTTAAGTAAGTTTGCAGATGACACCAAAAATTGAGGTGTGGACAGTGATGACGTTTATGTAGTGTACAAGGGGATCTTGATCAGATGGGCCAAAGGGCTGAGGAGTGGCAGATGGAGTTTAATTTAAATAAATATGAGGTGCTGCATTTTGGAAAATGAAATCAGAGCTGGACTTCTACACTTAATAGTGTAGACTACCTGGCCATTGTCCATCCAGTTTACAGTTCTTCTGCCTCTGTCCTTTCAGGTACATGAAGGGATTAGGATTGGATGGAAAGATGAAGTAAGAGTTGAATGCCTAAAACCATCAGCACATTGTAAATCTGAACAGATTATGGCGCAATTTTTGTCAGAATAGGGAGCATCTTCACCACGGTGAAAAATGTTAGAATTTGCTGGGAATCACAAGTCCTACCCTGAACTGGCTTCTCACTTCACAGGTATCGGATGGATGCAATGAAACTTGAAAGGGTTCAGAAAAGATTCAGAAGGATGTTGCCAGGGTTGGAGGATTTGAGCTATTGGGAGAGGCTGAATAGGCTGGAGCTGTTTTCCTTAGAGTGTCAGAGACTGAGAGAGGTGACCTTACAGAGGTTTATAAAATCATGAGGGGCATGGATAGGGTAAATAGACAGAACTAGAGGGCATATGTTTGGGGGAGGAGAAGAAAACTTTAAAAGGGACCTAAGGGGCAATTTTTTCATGCAGAAGGCGGAATGGGCTGTCAGAGGAAGTGGAGTAGACGGGTCAATTACAACATTTAAAAGGCATCTGGATGGGTACATGAATAGGAAAGGTTTAGAGGGATATGGGCCAAGTGCTGGCAAATGGGACTAGATGAGATTGGGATATCTGGTCAGTATGGATCAGTTGGAACAAAGGGTCTGTTTCCGTGCTGTACAACTCTCTGAGTAAAACTGAAAGCCTGCGTGGCACACCCTCCTCATTCCTGAAGAAGGGCTTGTGGCCAAAATGTCGATTCTCCTGCTCCTTGAATGCTGCCTGACCTGCTGCGCTTTTCCAGCAACACATTTTTCAGTTCTTATCTCCAGCATCTGCAGTCCTCACTTTCTCTGAGCAAAACTGCAAACTACATGGGCAGCATTTTTAACGAGTGATCATGTAGATTAAGACCAAACACAAGGTGCAGAAGTCTCTCATTCACTACCTTTTTAAAAATATTTTGGATACTGGTAAGAATGTAGAGTAGGTCAAGCTTGTGGCACTCTAAAGGAGTGTAAGTGGCTGCTGCTTGGGCTGGGGGTGAAGGGTGGAAGGATAATTAGTTATAGAATAATCAGTAGTTAGGCAAAAAAGCAGACCGTTCTGTGGCTGTAGTTACAACTTCAGGATGGCGTCTCTAGTGCCAGGTTCAAGGCTGTCAAAGTGGCTTCAGACCATTCTTTTCTGAGAGAGTGCAGAGCCAGATATCATGGTCAGTACATTACCAATGACATGGGGAGAAAGAAGGATGTGATTCTGAAATTAAAAATTGGAGAGTGAGGCAAATGAAAGACTTCTGAAGTTAGGACAGCTCCCAGTACCATGAGCAGAGGTAAGGAAGACTAACCAAATAAACACATGGCTAGGAAAATAACACAGCGAGAGGCCTTTAGATTTCTGGGGGATTGGGACTGGTTCTGGGACAGGCAGAATCTGTACAAGGAAGGAAGTTTACACCTTAGAAGGACTGGGACTAATATCCTCATAAGGAGATTTTCCTGTTTACTAGGAAGGGTTTAAACTAGCTTGTTAAAGGAATGGGAACGCAAGAGGGAATTCAGATATGGGAAGTAGAAAACGAAATGTGAAAAGCAGCAGACACAAATCCTACTCCCAACCAAAACAAATTGCAGAATAGTGTTAGAAAGGTAGTGCGCTTTTAATTCTCTCTGAATGCATACAGCATTCTCAAAAGATAGGTGAATTGATGGCTTGAGTAGAATTATAGGGCTTGATTTAATTGCCAATACGGAGATGTGGCTTAAGGGCTTTCAAGAATGGGAACTGAATATTAAAATACATTAGTTATTTTGGAACGTTAGTCAAAAAAATGTAGTGCAGATAATAAAGGATAGGACCTGTGTATTCATGAGAGATCAGTGTTTGAGGATGTTACTAGCAGAGTTGATAAGGGAACCTAGTGAATATGGTTTATTTGGATTTTCAGAAGGTGCTTGATAAACTATCCAATACAAAATGTGTGTGTTTGGGTGTAATGAGATTGGAGGATTTAAGATTAACAGGAAGAGAACAATAGGTTAATTTTCAGATTAGCAGACTATGACCAGTTGTATACTGCAAGGATTGGTGTATTGGCCCTAGGCGTTCATGATCTATTATGACTTTGGATGGTGGGGGAAAATTGTAATATGTCCAAGTTTGCACATAACACAAAATTTAGTAGGAACGTGCTGAGGGGAATATGCAGAGAGTTAGGGAGGGTAAGTGAGCAAAGGCACGACAGATGAAATACAATGAAGTTAAAGGTGAGGGATTCCGCCTTGGTAGGAGGAACAAAGGTGCAGATTATTTTTCAAATGGTGAACGATTGCAATGTAATCATGTCCAAAGCGACAGAGGTGTCCTCGTTCACAAATCACTGAAAACTAGCATGCAGGTGCAGTAAGCAATTCAGAAGACAAATGGTGTGTCAGCCTTTAGATACAAGATCAAAGAAGTCCATATAATTGAAACAATGATTTGGAGATGCCAGTGTTGGACTGATCTGTACAAAGTGTTGCGTGATTTTTAATTGAAACAAGAACACTGGTGAGACCATACCTGGAAGATGGTTTGTGGCTAAGGAAGGATATATTTTCCATAGAGGGAGTGCAGAGAGGTTCACCACACTGATTCCTGTGATGGGTGGGACCGTCTAGTGAAGGAGGGATTGAGGAGACTGGGCCTGTACTCAATGGATTTAAAAAGGATATGCAATTTCATAGGAATTTGAAAGGAGAGGCAGAATAAATGCAAAATAGATGTCTTCCCTGGCTATGGGATCTGGAACCAGGGTTTGCAATCTCAGAATAGAAGGTAAGCCATTTAGGACTAAGATGAGGAGGAAACTCTTAATTCACAGGGCCAATAAAACCAGTAAATAGTATTAGGGAGGGTATTTTATAACTTAGGTCTTTAGTAGCTGAAGCACAATCACAGGAGCAATCAAAATCAGGATGCTCAAAAGATTAGAACCAGAGAAGTTTAGATATCTGGTATGATTGTCGGGATGGAAGAGAATTCAGAAATCAGGAGGAAGGGGCCAAGGAGGAATTTGAAAGCCAGCCTGGAAACTTTAAAATCAAACTGTTGCTCAACTGGGAGCCTGTGTAGATCACAACTACTCACCAAAATAATAGCAGTGTCAAACAAGAGGCAAAACCAGGTCAGGAAACACAAAGAAATTTTGGGAATGACCTCAGAAATGTAGCTTACAAGTCTTAGAGAACTGTATAAACAGCACATTGATCAATCAATGGCAAGTGCATAAGTTTTATATTGGTCTAAAGACTGACATTTTTGGGTATCTAAGAAAATTGGATAATCTTAATATAAGAAAAGCAGGAGATGATGTGTTGCTAAAAAGATGGAAATCTAATGCAAAAAAAAGAGATTCACCATCATTCATTTTGTACAAGCACTTCATGCTGTTAAATAATCCTATCATAAGCATATAAAAGTACAGGTTTATTTTCTGCTTACCTGACATGAATGGGGAGTATATACATTGTATTTCAATTGTTTAAATGTTCTTATGAGTCAAAGGAAAACAAAAACATTCTGTTGTGGTGTGATGTTATAATAAATTGGCCAGCAATACTCAAATCCAAACCAGTAATATTGAGTGCCTTTGGGAGGATATCCCAACATAGAGATGCAAAGCCAGAAGCATGGCCAAATGCTTGAAAAGAACAACTCTCTCAGGGCTATCTAATCAATTACTGAAAGGTTTGTTGCAGGTGGGAATGGGGGAGAAGTAAATGTCATACTTTCTATGGGAAGGAGGCAAGTGATTGAAGAGGACATCTCAAATATTGTGCTTATTAGATGGCAGAATGTCAAAGAGAGATAGTGCCCAGTTTTAGTGATGCCTGTCTCATTAGCCTCTTGTCCCTTTCTTGAATATGCATCCTCACGAGTTTTCAAGATCACAATGCATAGAACCCATGGTTATCTGCAATGTTCAATTCTCCAAGCCTTTCACCCTTGTTCACTATTGCATTTGGGAAAAAAAAACACTCAATGAGTGTGCTTTGAAGTGCTCACCAATTTAGCCCAGTCTCCAGCTTGTTCCACCTGGGCTCTCAGCCTCTCTACAATGGAACACTGCTATTTTCTAATAAGGTCAACTTCAGCCAACAGTGACCTGCCACTGAGCTCTCACTTCATTCTACATGGTTAGGCCTACACATCAGTCCCATTAATACTTAAATTTGTGTAAATGTCTGTGTATTTGTTTGCTCAACAGGAGAAGTTGCTCCTCTGCCAGCTTTTCTGCTCTGACAACATTCTCAACTGCCATGAACAGTTTGGACTTCTATACAATGTACTGCCCTGAAATGTTGCTCCTCAGCTTGCCTCCCAGCCTGTCATTTAGGAGAGAAAATTCTGTCCCTGGCTCTATGAAAACACCAGCCTTTCTGTTCAGAACATACAGAATAATGGAGTGTCAGGGAAGACAAGTAACAATACAAATTAAGGGAGTTATTCAAGTAATGTCCAATTGCAATTAAACGAAAACATCATCTGAACTTGACCTTCAAGTTTTCTTAACAAAAAATATGATCTTTCAAAAAACGGAAAATGATACAAATGATACACTCAGTGTATCCTAACTAATCTCAAGGTGAAAAAGTTCCTTCTCACATCATCTTTTGCATATCACTTTAAATCCATGCCCTCTCATTGCTGTGGGAACAACTTCTTCCTATCTACTCCATCCAGCCTGTTCATGATTTTGAAAACCCTCCATCAAAACCTCCTCAACCTTCTTCTCTCCAAGAAGAACAGTTCCAGCTTCTTCAATGCAAACTCCTAACTAAAGTTTCTCACTCTTGAAACCATTCTTGTAAATCACTTCTGCAGTCTTTCCAGTGCATTCACATCTTTCCCATAATGTGGCACCCACAATTGTGCATAATACTCCAGCTGAGGTTTAATACATGTTTTATACAAATTTAGCATCATCCTTTTGTTCTTGTACTCTGTCTCTATTAATGAAACTAAGGACACTGTATACTTTATTAACTGCCCTTTCCACTTGTCCTACCACCTTCAATGATCTATGCAAGATACATCCAGATCCCTCTGCTTCTATGCCCCATTTAGAACTCTACCTCCTATTTTATGTTATCTTCCAATTTTCTTCCTACCAAAGTGCATCATCTCATATTTCTCTGCAAACCTATCCATCCACTCCAGCAAATTCTCAATTTCCTTATGCAATTTCACTGTCCTCATGCAATTTCACACTGTCCTCCTCATAGTTTACAACTCTTCTAAAGTTTTCTGTCATCTACAAACTTCAAAACTGCCCCTGCACACAAAGATCCAGATCAACAGTATATAATAGGAAAAACAAGGGTGCCAGCAGCAAAGCACAAACCTTTCTCCAGCCTGAAAAATATTCATTGACCATTACACTGTTTATATCAGTCATTTTTATAATCATGTTACTATTGTCATTTTTATACTATGACCTACAATTTTCATCACAAGTCTTGTTTTTTTTAAGATTACTTACAGGATGGAAACAGGCTCTTTGGCCCAACAAGTCCACACAGACCCTCCGAAGAGGAACCCACCCAGACCCATTCCTCTACATTTACCCCTTCACCTAACACTACAGGCAATTTAGCATGGCCAATTCACCTAACCTGCACATCTTTAGACTATGGGAGGAAACCGGAGGACCCGGAGGAAACCCACGCAGACACGGGGAGAATGTGCAAACTCCACACAGACAGTTGCCCGAGACGGGATCTGAACCCAGGACTCTGGCGCTGTGAGGCAGCAGTGCTAACCATTGTGCCGCACTGTATCAAACACCTTGTGGAAATGCACATATACATCACTGGCATTATCACCACCAAGTCTTTTGGTTGCCTCTTCGAATAACTTCAGTAAGTTAGTGAAACACTATTTCCCCTTTAGAAATCCATGTTGATTTTTCTTAATCAACCTACATTATTCCAATTGACTATTAAGTCTATCCTGAATAATTGTTTCCAGACCTTCCCACCACCAAAGTTAAACTGATTTATCTGTAATACCTGGGAATATACTTACAACCTTTCTGGAACAAGGCCACAACATTTGATATTCTCCAGTCCTTTGGCACCTCTACACAGGTGCATAAACCAAATCATCCGCCAACATTTCCGCCACCTCCAAACAGACCCCACCACCAGGGATATATTTCCTTCCCCACCCCTCTCCGCCTTCCGCAAAGACCGTTCCCTCCGTGACTACCTGGTCAGGTCCACGCCCCCTACGACCCAGCCTCCCATCCTGGCACTTTCCCCTGCCACCGCAGGAACTGTAAAACCTGTGCCCACACCTCCTCCCTCACCTCCATCCAAAGTCCTAAAGGAGCCTTCCACATCCATTAAAGTTTTACCTGCACATCCACTAATATCATTTATTGTATCTGTTGCTCCCGATGCGGTCTCCTCTACATTGGGGAGACTGGGCGCCTCCTAGCAGAGCGCTTTAGGGAACATCTCCGGGACACCTGCACCAATCAACCAAAGCGCCCCGTGGCTCAACATTTCAACTCCCCCTCCCACTCTGCCGAGGATATGGAGGTGCTCGGCCTCCTCCACCGCCGCCCCCTCACCACCAGACGCATGGAAGAAGAACGCCTCATCTTCCGCCTCGGAACACTTCAACCCCAGGGCATCAATGTGGATTTCAACAGCTTCCTCATTTCCCCTTCCCCCACCTCATCCTAGTTTCTAACCTCCAGCAAAACTGTCCCCTTGACTTGTCTGGACTTGTCCGACCTGCCCAGCTCCTTTTCCACCTGTCCACTCCACCCTCTCCTCCCTGACCTATCACCTTCATCTCCTCCCCCACTGACCCATTGTACTCTATGCTACTCTCTCCCCACCCCCACCCTCCTCTAGCTTATCTCTCCACGCTTCAGGCTCTCTGCCTTTATTCCTGATGAAGGGCTTTTGCCCGAAACGTCGATTTCGAAGCTCCTCAGATGCTGCCTGAATTGCTGTGCTCTTCCAGCACCACTGATCCAGAATCTGGTTTCCAGCATCTGCAGTCATTGTTTTTACCTCTACACAGTGCCAGGATTAAGAAAAATGCTATTCAAAATATCTGAATATTATCCACTTGGATCAAAACAGGAATGAAGGGAGTTAGCCATTGGGAAAACCAGAGCAAGCTTATGTTATTAGTTCCGAGTGATGAAATCAAATGGTAGTTTGGCTGAGATGCTTAAAAGGAAAGAGATCAATCTGGAATGACTCTCCCTTCTCATAAGAAATTATAAATATGATAGTATAATCTTTGATGTGGAATGAGCTTGTGAATCATGAATTAGAGAACATCCACTATCTCAAAGTATCACAGTTGTAGTAAAAAAAAAGTTCACAATAAGGCAGACAGGAATTAAGTCTGGAAGACATGCATGAAAGAACTTATGGGGAGGAGGGGTTGATGATTAGAAAGATTGAATTGCATAAAATGGTGGAGCAGATTAAGGAAGCTTTGCCCTTTTCGTAAATACTTTGAAAGCTAACTTAGAAGGCCAAGACCTCTCAGGCCATGCATTAGTCAACTTAAATGCCTGTACCCAGCACTGCAAACATTTTAACAAGTTTGTGTAACAAGCAACAAAAACAGGAATTGTTGGAGAAATTTAGTGGGTCTGGTAGTATCGATGGAGAGAAGCAGCATTAATGTTACAAGTCTAGTGACCATTCTTCAGAACTCCAAAGTTCTGAAGAAGGGTCACTGGACTCAAAATATTAACTCTGCTTTCTGTCCACAAATGCTGCCAGACCTGCTGAATTTCTCCAGTAACTTGTTTTTGTTTCAGATCTTCAGCGTCTGCAGTTTTATTTTTGTACGACAAGTATTACCTAAATAAGATGGGTTCAGAGTAAGAGAAAAGCTGAAGTTCAGGAATAATCTTCTCCATTGAGTACAATAATGGAGTCTTGTAGCTTAGATTATAATATAAAAATGTTACAAGATTCAGTCAGCATCTGGGGAATAAACAAACAATTTAAAAACATTTTACTTTCCTCAGGATATGCCAAAGCACTTGATAGTCAAGGGAAATAGCAATGAACAAAAGCTTGAGCTCCTTGTTCTGCTTCAAATAGAATTTTTTACTAATATCTTATTGGATATATGCTAATCCTAAAAAAATCCAACAGTGTCTCTGGCAGTGAGGTACAAACTGAGATTAAGTTCTTCAGCACTGCATCACACAATCTTCTAGCTTAGGTGAATGTCTTACTAATGAGGCAAACTAATACCTTTCATACATTTCGTTGTAATACTATGTAACAGTTCTATATTTTGAAGTTTTCCATTTTTGTTCTAGTTGTTTTAAAAATAAATTTCTCTCTATATTTATATCCCCTTTGGAATCCCCGGCTCAGACCATCTGTGTTGGAACAAATATGGCCAAAAGTAAATCATGATTGCAGCCCTTGATTAAAAAAAAAACAAAGACACAATCATATTATCCAAAATGTTACTGAAAACTTTTCTTTCATGGTAAAGTAATCCCTTGGATGCTTACTCTGACCTGAAAACACTGAAGGTTAATTTCATTCCCTCTGAATTCTTATGAATACTTTAATCATCCCTAGCTTTGTAATTCAAAAAAGGATTACCAATCATAACATTTTATATTGTATATCCAGGTCTACTGAGAACTTTTTTTTTGAGTAAGACTGTGTTGTTTTGCAGCACTAAATATCGCCACATTGCAGCATTTTTACATTAAGAATATTAAATAAGTGAAAAACAAGGTCTAGATATTTACACAACTAATTTTCAGCATTCAGACATTTGTAGATAAATAATTCAAAGTTTGTGAGAAGATATGTAGCTCGGGTGCTCGTTGTTGCGGTTCTGTTCGCCGAGCTGGGAATTTGTGTTGCAGACGTTTCGTCCCCTGTCTAGGTGACATCCTCAGTGCTTGGGAGCCTCCTGTGAAGCGCTTCTGTGATCTTTCCTCCGGCATTTGTAATGGTTTGAATCTGCCGCTTCCGGTTGTCAGTTCCAGCTGTCCGTTGCAGTGGTCGGTATATTGGGTCCAGGTCGATGTGCTTATTGATTGAATCTGTGGATGAGTGCAATGCCTCTAGGAATTCCCTGGCTGTTCACTGTTTGGCTTGTCCTATAATAGTAGTGTTGTCCCAGTCGAATTCATGTTGCTTGTCATCTGTGTGTGTGGCTACTAAGGATAGCTGATCGTGTCGTTTCGTGGCTAGTTGGTGTCCATGAATACCAACTAGCCACGAAACGACACGACCAGCTAACCTTAGTAGCCACATACGCAGATGACAAGCAACATGAATTCGACTGGGACAACACTACTATTATAGGACAAGCCAAACAGAGAACAGCCAGGGAATTCCTAGAGGCATGGCACTCATCCACAGATTCTATCAACATACACATCGACCTGGACCCAATATACCGGCCACTGCAACAGGCAGCTGGAACTGACAAACGGAAACGGCAGATTCAAACCACTACAAATGCCGGAGGAAAGATCACAGAAGTGCTTCACAGGAGGCTCCCAAGCACTGAGGATGTCACCTAGATAGGGGATGAAACGTCTGCAACAAAAATTCCCAGCTCGGCGAACAGACCACAACAGATAAATAATTCAATGGCTTTACCAACAACATATTTGGATGGTAATGAGCTATATAAATCAGGAAGATTTCTGTTTCTATTTGTACTCTGTGCTGGATTAATCGAGAGATATGCCCCAGAAACAATGTTAGAATTATTCTCACTATTGCTAGGCTGGAAAGGGAAAACCAGCTTTCACTCGACAATATCAAATAATTTGTGCTGCAAGATGCATGAGAATAAATAAACATTAGGTAGTGGCTAGATTGAGATAGACTGCAGTGCCCACTTTCCGAGTAAATACATGTTACAGAACTCCTGTAGACTTCATGAATCAGCTTCAGATGTTCTAATGGGCATTTAGCATCTGCAGTCAGACATTAGAGATGACTTCTTGAAGTACTTGATTGTTTAGTGCATTCAAATAGCAGTACATGAGAATAAGTCAATGTAATAAAGAAAGAAGGATAAAAAGGATGGAACAATGGAAAATCTGTGTTGCAGAAGAATGTCTTTTTGACAGTTTGAAGATATTTGTTACTCAAACTATCAATGCCTATAAAAATGGAGTGAAGATCACTGCAAATACCCACCATAATGTCCAGTTCCAGATCACTTCATGCCCACACTGGCCAGAGTTGTAAGAAGAGCTCCTGTAAATGGAGGGAAACAAAATCATGAACATGAATATGTTGCGAAGACACCAAAAGCCAGAAAGAAATAATAACACTTAGAAAACAGACAAGCCTTAAACAATCACTATACAAAATGCTAGAAAAAAGACATTGTTTAGAGTGAATTTATTCTGATTCAATATCAAACATTATGCATTTGAGGCTAACTATAACACAATTATAGACAAAGGTTATGTGGTTTTTACACTTGTTTAACAGGATAGAATTTAAGAGATCAGCTACTGCTTAGTTTGCAGTTATATAGTTTAGTCTCTACACAATTACAAGATTGATTTATAATTGTTAGGAGTTTAGAAGTACTTGAACCTTTTCTACAGTAATTTTTTTTTACTCTAACAGCTTTACAACCTTGCTTTCTTTTAGCGTTTACTGGTTTTAAATGTTAAAGGTAAATTAAGTGATATTAAAATCTACTTGATTCATTTACCTTTGCAACTGAAGACCTTTTAAGGGTTACACATCCACTGCCTCTGACGAATGCCACATTAGTCAAGTCTGTTTGCCTCTAAAAAGCTTTAATTGCTTCCAGCGGAGGGTTCATTTAGGTAATTCTCATAAAAATTCCAAAGTGCACTAGTGAAAAAATGCTTAGACAAGATGAAATGCTGATCACATTCTTCATATATTCACTGCTCAGTAGTGTATTTTCAAAGGCCAACAATATGGACTTTTTTGTTTTTTTAAAAAAACATCATTCAGGTATATTTCTGTATCAACCTCAAGACAAACTGACTTTTGTTTTAAAAAGAAAATTTTAAAAAGACAAAAGTATATTTTCCCTGTTTAAAAGATTTTTTTGGATTTATTTGGCGTTATAAGAAAATATCAAAGTTACTGATATGTCACACACAGCAAGCTTGTTTTTTTCTCAAAACTTTATTTGTATCAAGCAAGAATAGTCAATGTCTTTGATCTCAACACTACAGAATATCTGGAGACTTCAGTTACAAAAGAATACAACTTTACTTGGCATTTGGAGTTTACTGTTGTTTAAGTAAAAGTTTACAAGGGATAATGCTCTAACACAAGCTAAACTTAAAAGTTCAAACCAAAACTAAAACTTAGGTTTGAACAAAACTAAAAGCATAACAAAAAAACATTGATGTTAACTGACTTTGTGTTTACATTTTAAGTGATCTACATTATCAAACCTAGTTTGGTAATAGATTTTTAAAGGCTAGTTAAAATTAAAAAACGTGTTAATCCTGTTTACTTGTTTCCAACAGAGCATATAAGATCAAAGTCTTTCTTTCCACCCACTTCCTTCCAGAGATCAAATAATCTCTCCATTCAAAGATTAAAGGATTTCATACAAGAATTCAGAACTGTTTAAACAGATCTGTTGTATTTAAGAAAAAAAAACTTTTATATAAAATAACCAATTACTTTTAACAGCGTACATCACTGCAGAAACAGCTAACTGATGATTGTATTTCACAGAATAGATGGAAGAATCAGTATCGTGGTGCATAGGGGTGCTCCCTGTATGATCCTTTAGGTGCTCTTGCAGGGGGAGCTTTCATCCGTGAGTTGGAGTTCGTCCACTCTTCCTGACCTATTGTGGTTATAACAGAAAAAACCATCTGCATTAGAGGATTCAAGTAGCCTACAATAACATCCACTGGAAAATCAGATGGCAAAATATAGGTTTTCAACTGAATTCCCATATGACAGACTAACACTGTATAGCAGAATTTTTTTTTTTAAAAATGCTGTCTATAAGAAAACACAATGACCAAAAGATTAATTTTCCAGGTAACTGCTCTAATGCTACAGAACAATATTTTGATTTTCTGCATTTTATATCAACTTTTTCATCACCGAAGATAAGCCAGCGAATAATGTCTCGAGTCAGATTCTTATATTATAAGTCAAACTAATCTTTCATGAAGTTTCCATTCACAAATATTTATCTTGTGGAAGCAATTTCTGATTCTGAAAATATTTAATAGGATTGTCAGAATTTTACAATTAATTCTATTCAGTTCTATATAAATCAGAACCGAGATGGAACTAGATTTCAGCAACAGTTCTGGACTCAACTCTACTGAGTGGTCAAACCAGAACATCCGAGTGATTACACATTTTGTTTCACATCAAAATCAAATTGCATAGTTAAAGCATAATCTGAAAAAAGTGGGAATATCTATGCAAATCAAGTCATTTTAGTAACGCAGGCTTAAATTAGATCTTGGTGATGAGTTATCATTTACTGAATAAAAAAGACAGCTTTCACTTTGAAAGCCTTTCTACTGGGATGTAGAGATTTTATCAGTGAAACTGAATTCCGATAAGTCTGATGCAGGAATTGGATCACTCCGTTGACACTGCATAGAAATATATTCAAAAACTTTTATTCATGTGATCTGAACAGGTTGAAATGTGCTGCAGACCATGTTTATATTGTTTAATATTTCGAAGTTCATATCTTAGTGTCATTTAGAAAGTAAGATGTCAAAACAAAGCTGTTATAAATATAGGCATAGAAATAAGCCATTCTCAAATCTGTTTATGATCGATTTATTAATTAGTAATGGCTGATCTGTACTTTAATTTTATTAACTCACCTGGTTTCTCCCTATATTCACTGTACAAATGATCAAACTCTGTTTTAACATTTTAAATTGATCTAAGTTCAATAGTTAGACTTCCAATACAGGCGTAAGAAATAGGAAAAGGAGTTGACTGTCTGACCCCTTGAGCCTGCTCTGCCATTCAATACCATCATGGTTGATTCGACATTCCTTTCATCCACTATCCTGCATTTTCCCCTCAATAGTTGATTCCCATACTGATCAAGAATTTATCTATCTCAGCTTTAGATATAGACAAGAATTCCTCTTCGTCTCTGTCTTAAACTGACACACCTTATTCTGAGACTATGCACTCTGGACCTGGACACTCCCATGAGGGGAAACATCCTCTCAGCATTTATCCTGTCAAGCCACTTAAAATCCTGTATGTTTCAATGAGATAAATACTTTAAGTGTGAAGAAAAGCTACTGAGTTTACTTCAATACTGTAATGCTTTTGGGAGCTCGGAACATGGTGAGAATTTAATCTCTAGTGCATTATATTCCCATTCAGTATTAGCTGCTGGTTCTGCGACACATTTGCTCTCTCACTCGCACATAGTAAGGAATAGAATTCATTCGAGAGTTTATTTCCTTAAATAACAATTTTTTTGTCACATGCAGAAGTAGAAGCCTCAACTATAACGTAAGAGTCTCCAACAGCCTTTCTCCTTTAGTTGTATACTGATTTTATAAGCTGGATTTTCACTAATGAGATAGTCAATTTGGAAGATTTCCCAATCCTATGGAACTGTCTTCTTTGATGTAATTTCAGCCATACTTCCATCTATTTCAGTCAGAACAAAGACATCTAATCCTTTGGAAACTTTTTCAAATGGTCAATTAAAATGTCTGTAAGACATGCAACTGAAATAATTGGATCTGGACCTTTAGAAACTCAACCAAGCATTGATAATAAGCTCAGCTAACATACAGATATTTGGCAATGTAAACTCTAGAATATATTACAATTATAAGAACACATAGCTAATGTTTTCTTTTTCTCAACTAAACCTAATAGTATGTCAATCAATTCAGTTCAGTATAGGAGTATATGTTGGTTTACAAGTGAAAGCTGCAGACATTTTCTTTCAAATGTTAAAAGGTTGAACATTTATATTCAGATTTTAAGACTCAAACAGACCTTAAATCCTTCTTTCACAAATATTTACATCTCACTCATAAAACTATCGTTCTAACATTGTACCACAAAATCCTTTGGCCAATGAAAGTTGAATCTATTTGAACTCAGCACTAATTTCAAACGGTCCAACAGATTAGTGTTCCATGATTCACTCTGATCTTTGCCACATTACTGCTTTCATCCTTACCTCTTGATGCTATTAAATGTACAATTTTAGGTTTATCTCTTTCTTCAATATATGCAGTGACTTGGCCTATACAACCTTCTGCTGTAGATAACTTCACTTATTCGTTGTCCATGGAATGAAAAAAACTTGCAGCTCCAAAGGTCTATCCCATCTGCCGAGACTACATCCCCTGCTTGTAGACTTCCCAACCAGGGAAAACATCTTCCCTACATCTAGTCTGTGCATCCCCTTTAGAATCTTATTCTTACTAGCTCTTATTACGTCTTTTGCCACTGTCTTCATTCTGCATTGAGTATCAATAAGTCAGAATTTCTATATTAACGATACTGATAATACAAGGTTGTTGAAGAAACATTAGCATTTAATTTTTAAGTTAACAATCCTATATTTTCTTTGAACTGAGTTTATTTAGTTAACTATTGCAATGGGCTGTTTTCTGGCCCCTTGCTGAGATATTTGTATCATCGATAGTCATAGGTGAGGTGCCGGAGGTTGGCTAACACGGTGCTACTATTTAAGAAAGGCAGAAAGAAAAACCAGGGAACTATAGACCTGTGAGACTGTCATCAATGGTGGGCATGTTGCTGGAGAGAATCCTGAGGGTCAGGATTCACATGTGTTTGGAAAGGGAATGTCTGCCTAGGGATAGTTAACATGGCTTTGTGCATTGGAAATCATGTCTCACTAACTTGGATTGAGTTTTTTGAAGAAGTAATGAAGATTGATGAGGGCAGAACAGTGGACGTGACCTATATGGACTTCATTAAGGCGTTCGACAAGGTTCCCCATGATAGACTGATCAGCAAATTTAGATTTCACGGAATACAGGGAGAACTAGCCATGGATACAGAACTGGCACGAAGGTAGAAGACAGAGGGTGGTGGTGGTGGAGGGTTGCTTTTCAGAGTGCAGGCCAATGATCAGCGGTGTGCCACAAATATTAGTGCTGGGTCCAATGCTTTACATCATTTATATAAAGGATTTGGATGTGAACATAGAAGATATAGCTGATAAGTTTGAAGATGATGCTATAATTGGAGGAATGGTGGATAGTGAAGGTTACCTCACAGGACAATAGGATCTGTGTTGTTTCCTGTTGTGCTTCACAGGAGGCTCCCAAGCATTGAGGATATCACCTAGACAGGGGACGAAATGTCTGCAACACAAATTCCCAGCTTGGCGAACAGAACCACAACTACAATAGGATCTTTTTCATATGGGCCAATGGGCCAGGAGTGGCAGATGGAGTTTAATTTAGATAAATGTGAGTTGCTGCATTGTGGAAAGGCAAATCAGGGCAGGACTTATAGCCTTAATGGTAAGGTCATGGGGTGTGTTGCTGAACGAAAAAACCTTGGAATGCAGGTTCATAGTTTCTTGAAAGTGGAGTCACAGGTAAATAGGATAGTGAAAGAGGCATTTAGTATGCTTTCCTTTACTGGTTAGTGCATTGAGTATAGGAGTTGGGAGGACATGTTGCGGCTGTACAGGATATTGGTTAGGCCATTTTTGGAATATTATGTGCAATTTTGGTTCCCCTGCTATAGGAAAGATGTTGTGAAACTTGAAAAGGTTCAGAAAAGACTTACAATATGTTGCCATGGTTGGAGGGTTTGAGTTATAGGGAGAGATTGAATAGGCTGGTGCAGTTTTCTCTGGAGCATTAGAGGCTGAGGGATGACCTTATAGAGGTTTATAAAATCATGAGGGGCATGGATTGAGTAAATAGACAAGGTATTGTTCCTGGGGAGGAGTACAGAACTGGAGGGCATAGGTTTAGGGTGAAAGGGGAAAGATTTAAAAAGGGACCTAAGGGGCAACCTTTTCACAAAGAGGGTGGAGAGTGTACGGAACGAGCTGGCAGAGGAAGTGGTGGAGGCTGGTACAATTCCAATATGTAAAAGGCATCTGGATGGATACATGAATAGAAGGGGTTTAGAGGGATATAGGTCAATTGCTGGTAAATGGGACTAGGTTAATTTTGGATATCTGGTTGATATGCACGAGTTGGACTGAAGGGTCCGTTTCTGTGCTGTACATCTGCACAACTCCAAGATGAGTTTTAACAAAGTTGGTAGAAGCTGGTTGCACATCATGTTGAGACCTTTGAAATATAGATGACCAGTAACTTCTCAGTTCTTGACCTACCATCTCTGCTGGATTTTTATGTTGCTGGAAATTCTGTCCAGTTAACTTGCTGGCACCATGTGACTACTGATTATAAGAGTATCTAAGTAGTAGTTATGTTGATATCTTAAGAAAACAAAAGGAAATCTTGCATTTTTATAGTGTCTTAAATGACCGCCAAGTATTTGTTTTATAATCATTTGAAGTGCAGTCACTATTGTAATGTAGGGAACACAGCAGTCAGTCAATTTGCACCAAAACAACTTTCTACAATGTGATAATCAGTGTTTTGTCATAATTAATTGAAATATAAATATTGACCAAGACACTGAGGATTATTCACTTGCATTTCTTAAAAAAAAAATATTCATGAGATGTGGGCTGGATTAGAATTTATAAACCAGTCAGAATTGCCCTCGAGCAGGTGGTGATGAACTACCTTCTTGAATCACAGCAATCCATGTGGCGTATGTAAAACCACAATGCTGTTAGGTTCCAAGCCTGTGTGACTGGAGAGGTACTTGTAGCTAGTGGGGTTCCCAGATATCTGCTCTGCTTGTCCTTCAAGATGGTAGAAATAAGGGGTTTGGAAGTTGCTGTCTAAGGAGCCTAGACAAACTTCTGCAGTGCTTCAGGTAAATGGCACATACTACTGCCACTGTGTGTCTATTATGGAGGTACTGAATTTTGAAGATGTTGCAAACAACAAGATTGCTCTGACCTGGAAGGTGCTAACTTCTAAGTGTTGTTGCAGTTTCAAGTTACTCAACCAAGTGAAGATTATTCCTCCTGACCTGTGCCTTATAGATGTTGGACAGGCTTTAAGTCAGGCAGAGTTCACAGCCCCAGACCTGTTATAGCCGTGGTATTCATATCACTAAGTTTAGTGTCTGGTCAATGGCAAACCCCGGGATATTGTGAATGGGGAATCAGTGATGGTGGTGCCATTAAGCATCAAGAAGCAATGATTGGATTCTCTCTTGTGGCAGGCTGTTATTACCTGGCATTTGGGTGAAAAAAATGTTCCAACCTATCCGCCCAAGCCTGAAATGATCTCCGGTTTTTCAGGAACACATTTGTTTAGCAGCAGAAAGAGCAGGAGTGAGGACCAGGGGCTGCTGGGAAGGTAAGTGACTGCTTTAAAAACTTACCTTGTGAACAGGCAGAGTGTGCGCTGAGCAGGAGGAGACACAGGACTGCTGAGTAAGTGAAGTAATATATTTGGGCGGGTGCGTTACTCAAAACACTACTTAGGTAATCCATCCTCCTCCTCCTCTAACCAAAAAAAGGTTCTGCGCACCGGATTGGTAAGTTAATTTTTTTTGTTTTTGTATTTTTAATAGTCTCGTTGGGAGTTTAGAACAGTGGGATTGGAGGTAAGGGCAGTTAAATGGTCCTCATGCAGAATGTGGGAGATAAGGGTCATTACTATCTACAGAATGTGCAACTAATTCCAGCTCCTTGAAAACTGTGTTAGGGAACTGGAACTGGTGCTGGATGAACTTCAGATCATTCAGGAGATGGAAGGAATTATTGAAAGGAGTTCCAGGGAGGTACAGAAAAAGGCACATGGGTTACAGTCAGGGGATGGAAAGGGAACTGGCGGACAGTGTAGGAATCCCCTGTGACCATTCCCCTCAATAACAAGTATACCATTTTTTGTGTGTGCACGCATGTATATAAACGACTTAAGCCATGGCGTACAGGTCTCTGGCACAGAGTCTGTCCCTGTTGCTCGGAATGGAAGGGAGGAGAGAAGCTGAGCATTAGTCATTGGGGACTCCATAGTTATGGGGAACAGATAGGAGATTCTGTGGGAACGAGAGACACTCACGATTGGTGTGTTGCCTTCCAGCTGCCAGGGTTCATGATATCTAGGACCATGCTTTCGGAATTTCTGAGGGGAGGGGGAGCAGTCCTAACTCATGGTCCACATAGGTACGAACAAAGCTTAGAGACAGAACAAACAGTTGTTATCTCTAGATTGTTACCAGTGTCACATGCCAGGAAGAAAGAGGAGGTGAACATGTGGCTATGGGGATGGTGCACAAGGGAGAGCTAATGCTCTTCAGGAAGGTTTAAAACTAATTAAGCAGTGGGATGGGAACCTAATTGCTGTTCCAGTGTCCAGGAGGTTGAGAGTAGTGAGCTCAGAAATAATGTTTCAAGGTTGCAAGACTGTACCGGCATGCAGGAAGGTAGTTTGAAATGTGTCTACTTCAACGCCAGGAGCACCTGGGTGAACTTGCAGCTTGGGATGGTATCTCAGACTTCGATGTTGTGGCCATTTCGGAGACATAAATAGAGCAGGGACAGGAATGGTTGTTGCAGGTTCCAGGATTTAGATATTTCAGTAAGTAAAGGGAAGATGGTGAAAGAGGGGGAGGTGTGGCATTGTTAGTTAAGGACGGTATTATGGTGGAAGAAAGTACGTTTGAGGACTCATCTACTGAGGTAGTATGGCTGAGGTTAGAAACAGGAAAGGAGAGGTCACCCTGTTGGGAGTTTTCTATAGGCCTCCAAAGAGTTATAGAAATGTAGAGGAAAGGATAGCAAAGATGATTCTTGATAGCAGCGAGAGTAACAGGATAGTTGTTATGGGGACTTTCTAAATATTGTCTAAAATATTATAGTTCGAGTACTTTTGGACAAAAACTGATCCATCAATGTGTGCAGGAGGGTTTCCTAACACAGTGTGTAGGCAGGCCAACAAGGGGCGGGGCCACATTAGATTTAGTACTGGGTAATGAACTCGGCCAATTGTTAGAGTTGGAGGTAGTTGAGCACTTTGATGATAGTGACCACATTTCGGTTATATTTACTTTAGTAATGGAAAGGGTTAGGTATGTATTGCAAGGCAAGAGTTATAGCTGGGGGAAAGGTAATTATGATGTGATTAGGCACGATTTAGGATGCATGGGATGGGGAAGGAAACTGCAGGTGATGGGCATAATTGAAATGTGGAGCTTATTCAAGGAACAACTACTGCGTGTCCCTGATAAGTGTATACCTGTCAAGCAGGGAGAAAGCAGTCAAACGAGAAAGTTGTAGTTTACTAAACAAGTTGAATCTCTTGTCAAGAGGAAGAAGGTGGCTTATGTGAGGATAAGGTGTGAAGGCTCAGTTAGGGCAGTTGAGAGTTACAAGTTAGCCAGGAAGTACCTAAAGAGAGGGCTAAGAAGAGCCAGGAGGCAACATGGGAAGTCGTTGGCAGATAGGATCAAGAAAAGCCCTGAAAGCCTGTACTGCACTGTAATGTTCTATCAAAAAGTCATGAATAGTGCTAAACATTGTGCACTCAACAGCAACATCCCCACTATATGACAGAGGGAAAGCCAATAATCAAGAGACTGAAGAGGAGTGAAAAACAAAAAAAAAGATCGGCAGATATTGAAAATAACAAAAAATGCTGGAGTTTGGAAGAAGAGTCACTGAACCTGAAAGGTTAACTCTGCTTTCTCCCCACAGATGCTGCCAGACCTACTGAGATTTTTCCAGTAATTTCTGACTGTGTGCCTGAAGATGGACAAGTCTAGAATGCTACCCTGGATAAAATTTTGCAGTCATGACCTGAGACCACTGCTCTCCACCAACCACAACTATCATTTTTTGTGCTAGTAATGACTCTAATCAGCAGGGTGCGTTCCTCCAAATTTCTATATCAGGAATAGAAGAATAACTAGAGTCAGATTAGGGCCAAAGATAGTAGTCGGAAGTTGTGCGTGGAGTCCAAGAAGATATGAAAAGCACTAAATGAATATTTTTCGTCAGTATTTGCACTGGAAAAAGACAATGTGGCCAAGGACAATACTGAGATACAGGCTACTAGACTAGACGGGATTGAGGTTCACAAGGAGGAGGTGTTAGCAATTCTAGAAACTGTGAAGAAAAGTAAGTCCCTTGGGACAGATGGGATTTTTCCAAGGGTTCTCTGGGAAGCCAGGGAGAAGATTGCAGAGCCTTTAACTTTGATTGTTATGTCGTCATTGTCTACAAGAATAGTGCCGGAAGACTGGAGGATAGCAAATGCTGTCCCCTTGTTCAAAAAGGGGAGTAGAGACAACTCTGATAATTATACACAAGTGAGCTGTACTTCAGTTGTGGGTAAAATATTGGAAAAGGTTATAAGAGATAGGATTTATAATCATCTAGAGAAGAATAAGTTGATTAGTGATCGTCAACACGGTTTTGTGAAGGATAGGTTTTGCCTCACAAACCTTATTCTTTGAGAAGGTGACGAAACAGGTGGATGAGGGTAAAGCAGTTGATGTATATGGATTTCAGTAAGGTATTTGATAAGATTCCCATGGTAGGCTATTGCACAAAATACAGAGGTGTGGGACTGAGGGCGATTTAACGGTTTAGATCAGGAATTGGATAGCTAAAAGAAGATAGAGGATAGTGGTTGATGGGGAATGTTCATCCTGGAGTTCAGTTGCTAGTGGTATACTGCAAGGATCATTTTTGGGGCCATTGCTGTTTGTCATTTTTATAAATGACCTGGATGAGGACGTAGAAGGATAGGTTAGTAAATTTGCATATGACATTAAGTTTAGTGGAGTTGTGGATAGTGCTGAAGGATGTTGCATGTTATGGAAGAACATAGATAAGCTGCAGAGCTGGGCTGAGAGGTGGCAAATGGAGTTTAATGTGGAAAAGTGAGAGGTGATTCACTTTGGAAGGAGCAACAGGAATACAGATTACTGGGCTGATGGTAAGATTCTTGCTAGTGTAGATGAGCAGAGAGATCTCAGTACTCATGTACCTAGATCTCTGAAAATTGCCACCCAGGTTGATAGGGATGTTAAGGCGGCATACGGTGTGTTAGCTTTTTTTTGGTAGAGGGATTGAGTTTCGGAGCCATGAGGTCATGTTGCTGCGGTACAAAACTCTGGTGCGGCCGCACTTGGAGTATTGCATACACTTCTGGCCACCACATTATAGGAAGGATGTAGAAGCTTTGGAAAGGGTTCAGAGGAGATTTACTCGGGTGTTGCCTGGTATGGAGGGAAGGTCTTATGAGGAAACACTGAGGCAGTTGAGGCTATTTTTGTTAGAGAGAAGGAGGTTGACAGGTGACTTAATTGAGACATATAAGATAATCAGATAATAAGATAGGGCGGACAGTGAGAGCCTTTTTCCTTAGATGGTGATGACTAGTACAAAGGGACATAGCTTTAAATTAAGGAGTGATAGATATAGACAGATATCAGAGGTAGTTTCTTTATTCAGAGAGTAGTAGGGGCAGTAGGGAACACCCTGCCTGAAACAGTAGAAGATTTGCCAACTTTAAGGGCAGTTAAATGGTCATTGGATAAACATATGGTTGAAAATGGAATAGTGCAGGATAGATAGGATTCAGATTGGTTCCATAGGTCAGCGCAACACTGAGGGCCGAAGAGCCTGTACCGCACTGTAATGTTCTATGAAAGAGTTATGAATAGTGCCAAACATTGTGCAATCAACAGCAACATCCCTACCATATGACAGAGGGAAAGTCAATGATGAAGAGACTGAAGATGGGTGACAAAAAAAAACTGCAGGTGCTGAAAATTTTAAAAATGCTGGAGTTTTGAACAAGAGTCACTGAACCTGAAAAGTTAACTCTGTTTTCTCTCACAGATGCTGCTAGACCTGAGATTTTCCAGCAATTTCTGATTTTGTTTCTGAAGATGGGCAAGTCTCGGATACTACCTTGGATGAAATTCTGCAGTCATGACCTGTGAGCAGAGCTCTCCACCAACCACAACCATCACTTTTTATGCTAGTAATGACTCTAATCAGCAGGGAACGTTCCTCCAAATTTCTACTGATTCTGGTTTTGTTTGGGCTTCTTGATGCGATACACTGTCAAATGCTACCTTGATATCAAGGGCAGTCACCCTGACTTACTTTCATGAATTCTGGCCTTTTTTCCACATCTGGACCAAGACTGTAATTAAGGTATGGAGTTGAGTAGCCCTGATGGAACCTAAACAGAGCATTCATAAGCAAGATGCTGTTGACTAAGTGCCACTTGATAGCAGTATCGATTACACCTTTCATAATTCTGTTGATGATTGAGAAGAGAAACTGATGAGGTAGTAATTGGCGTAGTTGGATTTTGATTGCTTTTTATGAACATGACATATGGGCAATTTTCTACATGCTGGATAGATGCTCTAATTGTACTGGATCAGCTTGGCTAGAGGAGTGGCTAGTTCTGGAACATGTCTCTTGAGTACTATTAACAGAAATGTTGCCAGGACCTGTAGCCTTTGCAGTATCTAGTGCCTTCAACTGTTTCTTGATATCAAGTGGAATGAATCTAAATGGTTGAAGGCTGGCATCTGCGCTGTTGGAGATGTCAGAAGATGGATTGCCTGTTCAGTACTTCTGGCTGAAGCTGCTTATAAATGCTTTATTTTTCTCTTAAGCTGTTGTACTAATCATAGTATTGCCATGTGATATTTTACAACCATGTATGCAGATTCATGAAGCCTTAATTTAATACACCCTTTTGAAAAACTGTAGCT
This sequence comes from Chiloscyllium plagiosum, assembly GCF_037043375.1. NCBI lineage: Eukaryota > Metazoa > Chordata > Chondrichthyes > Orectolobiformes > Hemiscylliidae > Chiloscyllium > Chiloscyllium plagiosum. The sequence continues at coordinate 119,102,612 of NW_028270142.1, read as the reverse complement.
TTGATAGGCAGTGCTCTTTTGGTATTGCACTGGAGAATCTGCCTTAATGTTTGTGCAACTTTAACCCAAATCTTATGACTCAAAGACAAGAATGCTTCAAACGGAGTCAAGGCTGACGCAAGATTGCATATTCACATCCAATACACCACCACTATTGTATTGTGGAGCCAAGGCTCATCATTTCTGAAAGTCTCTTGCTGTTCCAACCAGTTTGACTCTCCAAGGTAAAACCTAAAGTGTATATAAAGCCATTTGAGATTCCACCAAAGTTACATATTTTTTTTTTTATTATGTAGACTCCCTTTGGGAGAGTCCCATTACAGGTAGAATGCTAATTTCTGATGCCAGATGAGATGGCATGATAATGACTCCAGGCACAGTGCTGAAACACATCCTTTTAAAACTTTGTTAAAAGCCAATGGTTTTCTTTTCATGGTTGGACTCTTGAAGTCCTCATCTCCATCCTACTTAACAGAAGGGGGTAGGGGAAGACGAAGAAGGGACCACGAAAAAGAAAATGATGAAAGAGACAGAGAGAGCGCGAGACAGAGTAAGGTGGAGTGTGTTTTGGGAGGTGGAGGCAAGAAGAGAGATGGAGAGAAAACCAAAATGAGACACCTTCTGAATTATCCTTGCATCTGTATTACACATGTATTTTCACCATATGCAGACCTCTGTGCTTCATTATCTAACTGAAGTGGAGGATCATTCAGGAACCTGAGAGAGTATGCAGTATCCTGTGCTGCATTGCAAATGGAATTATCCTTCTCCAACAAGTCTTCAAGAATCTCAGAGGGGAGAGAGGAAAAGAGCAAGGATTAGAATGGCAAATCAAAGTCAAACATCTGTACTTTTGACAATGCAGCTGAGTGAAGGGTTGTAAGTAAAATGCAAACTCCATATTCAGGCAAGTCATCATCCTCGCCTTACCCATTGTTCACTGCAGATCAGTGTTGGATATACTTGTGTGAAGGTTATAATTCTGGATTCCTCACTCAAATCACTTGGCTATTTCACTAGCATTGTGTATTGCCTTTTCCTACAAAAACAGTAGGTGAAATATAGTGAATACTTGTTGAAAATGTAAATAGACAGAGATTGAGTTTATCAATCTAGAGCATACACTGCAAGATAGAGAAGAAGCAAGATTTAATAACAGTGGAGAGATAATGATATTAAAGGCAAATAACTGGCATATTCCAGTGGTGGCACAATGGCTCAAGTGATTAGCACTGCTGCCTCACAGCGCCAGGGACCCAAGTTCAATTCCAGCCTTGAACGATTGTGTGGAGTTTGCACTTCCACTGTCTGTATGGGTTTCCTCAGGATGCTGCAGTTTCCTCCTACAGTCCAAAGATGTACAGATAAGGTGGATTGGCCAGGCTAAATTACCCAGTGTCCAGGGTTGCTCAGGCTAGGTGGATTAGACGTAGGAAATTGAGGGTTACAAGGCTGGTGAGACTGGGTGGGATGATCTTTGGAGGTTTTATGTAGACTTGATGGACTGAATGGCCTGCTTCTGCACTGCAGGAATTCTATGATTCTATCAGTGGGCTGTTGAGATGAGGTGATGGTTGCTTAAATATAACAATAGGAGATGTGAAGGGTCATATGTAATGTAGGTAGTAAAGAAAGATGCATATGCACCTGGGCGGACAAAGACAGTTGCTACAGTAAGCTCCTGTGGCTGGATATTTAGTTACGTGATGGAGAGGAGCAAATTGTTGACAGTCAGGTGAAGGAATGATAGAAGTAATTGAAAGGATTAAAACAAGAGTTGTACTTACCATTCCTGAGGGTGTCAAATTCTTTTTTAACATGATTACATCCACATAGTCTTGGTAATCCACTTGTTTCCAGACAAATTTAATAAATAGTCATGAGATACTCCTGCAGTTGCTCGAGAACAAGATCTCATCTTTTTGGATTGACTCTCTCTTCTGGGAACTCCAAATTTGAAAAATTAAGATGGTGGTAGCCCTGCAACTCATTTGTGCTCCGGTTATATGCACTAATTTTTCATACAGGAAAACAACTTCTTTGAATGAAGAATCATTTTTAAGCAACCATTGGGAGCCCTGCAAGTAGATTATGTGGGGCATAAACGCAGATCTCCTGCAAAGTGAGCGTACCTCCACCAAATAGATTGCAGTATTTCAAGCCAGCAGCTCACCACCACCTTCTCAAGGGCAATTAGGGATGGGCAATAAATGCTTCCCTATCTGGTGGGCTCACTTCAATGAATACATTTTTTAAAAAAAGTATGTACTTGTGAGATGATTTTTGTTTTAAAAAGCACTTTCTAACAAACCGCTAATAATTTCTACAAGATGAAAGAAAAGTAAATCCAATAACCTGTTACGAAAACAATGTTAGAGTGTCAAGACAATTAATTTGTATTATAAACTACTAACCGTATGATTCATATGTCTCCTGGCTAGTGCCATGGCCATAATCATAGTAATCAGAAGCACTGTTAAAAAGAGAGAGTTTAGAATCAGACGAGCAGACAATATAAATGTCTTTTGTAACCATTTACATTGTGTACTTCATATTCTCCTGAATAGTAAAATTAAACTCAAGAAAGCTGGGTAACCAGTGGCTTACATTTTAATATAAAATACACCTTGATATAGATACATAAATGGGAAGTAGTATTCACTCCATTCAAAGTGTTACTCTATATAAAAATAATTCTGCTTTGAATATGCACGATTAAGATTTAAAACAAAACATTTCAAATCAGTAATTATTAATACCTGATTATTTTGACTACATTTGACAGACTTATCTCGAAAATGCCTGTAAAGAGACATTGGCAACATTCCTTCATTCATAAAACAGAACCTGCAAGCAACACGACACTGCATATTTAAACATTTCTGCAAAATAACTTCCAAGGGCCACTCTATTCTCAATCTTTTACAAACTTACTCATTTTAACCTGAAACTATTTGGCATCCTGCAAAACTGCAACGCATCTTCTACTTGGAATTATATTGTTTTAGTCTATTTGTTGAGATCTGAAATAAATAGATTATACCAAAGAAATAGTTCCTTTTTTCTGACATGAACATAACTAGAGGAAGAAAGGCTGATCCCACTTTTTTGAAAAATGGCAAATGATGGGATGCCAAAAGCATGAAAGTGCCCAAGTTACCAAAGTAATAAGGCTAATTGCAAAAACTGGATCTCAACAAAGTCATCTGGTTTCTCATCCATTTAATGGTGGGAAGACTTAGAAAAAGGGTTAAATTATCAAAGTCTATCAAGACAGTCACATAGTATTTTCTCGACTATCCCTGATTGTGCATATAGATGGTGTGATGATACAATGGCTTTAAGAGGTGAATTTCATTTTTTTTAAATGAAGAAAGGTTGAGTCAAAAATGACAAACAGTCTACTCAGAGGCACGAGAGTTAATAGTTTAAGGGATCTTGGGTTTTATTTTTAAAGTTGGAATAATAGAAGTAGCCTGAGTGGGTGGGGTCAAGCTTCACAGAACCAGGATTTTGAGTTTTACTTTTCAGTCGCAGTTGCTGGGGTCTTGAAGTGGAGTACAGAAGCTGCAGTAAATCCCTCTCTGTTACTCTGAGTTTTCTCTTCATGTTTTTCTTCTCCTGCATTGTAGAATTGCATGAGAGATAATCCATTTTATTAAATTTGCCCTTGCAAGGGTGTGTTTACAAGATGGCACTGCATTGAAGCGGTTACTCATGGTAGTTAAATAATCTATTATTCTGTTAAGTTTGCCAATAGAGTTAGTTATTCCACTTTCTTTTGTTGTATTTTAACTATAACATACGGAATAATGTATGTTTTGCTTCAAGACTGGTAGTTTGACCAAATTGTATCCAGAAAGCATGCCTGGCACTTGTCATTAAAATAAGAAAACTTTGGGTTTAAGTTATCTTCTTAATATATTTTGAGTGGTTTTGGTCTGGTCCATAACAATGGAACACATGGTAAGAGTGAAGAAGATGAAAACAAAAACATGTTGGAGCTACAAATACTCATCACGTCAGGCAGCAGCTCTGCAGAGTGCAGCAGAGATAACATTCTGAGGCAATGAGCTTTCATCACAAGTTCTAATGAAAGGCCAGACATGAAATTTTAAATCTCTTTATTTTTTAAATAGGTGCTGTCTATCTTGCTGATTATTTCTAGCATTTTCTGCTTTGACTTCAAATGTTTAGCTTCCACAGTAGTTTGCGTTTCCAAGAGTGAAGGGGAGTGAATTGTAAGGCATGGGTAACAATAAAGCAAGGCTGGCAGAGGAGGCCTATCAAATTGAGCAGGAAGGCATAAAATACCTTACTAATATCTTGCCAATAATTAGACATGCATGAATGTACAACTGTTTGGCCAGAACAGAAATTTCGCCGAACAGTATATCTCAACTAGGAACCCATTGGGACAGTTGCATTTGCCAGTGAAGGAAAAACTTTGAAGGAAAACAGAAGTGCCAGTCACTGGCAGGTAGTTAAAATGCATACCGTTGACTCTTCTGACACCAGGCAAGCTCTCCAAGTTCTTAACTCTAAAGTGAACTGTGTAGATACTAATATCCTTGTAACCCTCAAAACTCCGAGCTGCCAATGATTCGATTCCATTTTAAAAGTTTCACAATCCAATTTAGCTTGTTTCTGGTTGATGATTCCAAATAGTTATTTTTAAATATATTTGAAGTTTGACAAATTTTAACTGTATCCTGAGATATACAAGTCTAGAAATTCAGCTGCAACATGCAGGGAAGAACATAAATGCTCTTTATGTGTGAGCTAGAAGAGTGCAGAACAGAGCAGAAAGCAGCATGCACTGTCCAGATCTGAAAGTAGACCTCCAATCCCTAGCCTTGCTGTTTTCTTACAATGCTTTCTTCTCTCCCCAACCACAACTAATTGATTCCACTCTTACAAATACAAAACATTGTGGCATCTGGACATTTGAAATAAAAGAAAATGATTCTTAAGCTTTGCATTTATCAAGAGCACACAAGAACTTCTATTAGGCAGTTAGGGGACTAATCTAGGCAAAACCTAGCATTCCCATGGACTCACATGCAAATAACCCAGACTATTAATGGCTGTTTTCATCCCACCCCCTCCCATCAGTAAAACAACCTTCTTAGTCCCAATGTTATTGATACTTCCAGGGCAATCTTCCAATTCTCTTCCCAATTCACTGCCAAATTGCCTCAAACTTCCATTCACTGCCAAACTTCACCTAGTCTTCCTTACACATTCACTTCCTTACACAATCCCCACCCTTCTTCACTGACTGAGATTCATTTGCCAACAGTAAACAGTCAAATTGCATTTGACCTGAAAGCTACATGTTGTTCTCACCAACGGGATATTCAAGATAATTGTATCTGTAATGCAACATCAGAAACTCATCTAGTTCACTATTTAGGTGAAAAGGAGTATTTCCTTTGTTCCTCAACTCCAAAAAAAAAAGCATTATTGATTTGATTTATTTTGTGCCAGTTATCACAAATTCCTAAATTACTCCACATATTCAAATGTGAAAACATACAAATTTAATTAACTTAAAACAGTGAGAAAACATTGGGGCAAATATCATGCAATTCCTTGGCCCTCAAAATTTTATACCAGTGTAAATGTAGTTTTGGCTTTCAGGCTTTGTTGGAAATCCCGATTCCATATAGACTGATGACACTCTAAAGCATCCCAGCTGGAAGAAAGTAAAGAACTCGCAGTGTTCAATATTGTGAACCTGTACAATATTGTGAAGTTTCAGGATATTCAGGATAGCCTAAGGACAACTGGAGGCAGAGGTTTTCAAGCAGCCTATTATTTGAATTCACTGGTTAGGCTATAAACAGACTTTATTAAAATTTGGTCACTCTTTCTGCAGCTGTTTGAGTTGTTGACATGTTTTGCTCGCCCTTGGCAGCTGTCACAACCACTGACAAGCTCAAACAGTAATGTAGAATTCTTCATTGTCATTGACATGAGGTAACTGGTTGACAGCCTGTCATACATTGAAGCATCTGGTGAGGTTATCAATTGAGTCCAGCTGGCCTGCAGTACAGCTTAAATATATGGTGTACAGAAAATCAGAACAATAGATTTATGATACAGATCAAACTGAAATATTTTAAAAATGATGCTGACTCTGAAAGAAAGATGTAGAACTTAAGCACTTTAAACAAAAACTAGTTACAATGGATACCATACCATAGTATTTACAAATAAATACAAACAAACAGAAAACAGGAGCAGGAGTAAGCCATTTGGCACTTAGAGGCTGCTCCATCACTCAATATGATCATCCAACGCAATATCTTGTTCCTGGTCTCAAGAAATATTTCTAACCCATTCTTGAAAACATTAAGTGTTTTGGTCTCAACTGCTTTTTGTGGTCGTGAATTCCACAGGGTCACCACCCTCTGTGTAAAAAAAACTTCCCCTCATCTCAGTCCTAAGTGGCATACCCTGTAACCCTGGTGAGCCCTGGTCTGGACTCCCTGGTTATCAGCAACATCCATCTTACATTTACCTTGTCTAGTTCTATTAGAATTGTTTAGGTTTCTACGAAATTGTGCTCCCTCATTCTTTAAATTCCAGTGAATTCAGTCTTAACTGATCTAGTCCAGCTTCTCTAAACAACATACTCTCACACTGGATGTAGATATAGAACAACATCTGTAAGTGGTTGAATCAATTCGTTATTTCAGGAATAGTAAAATCTATTTCTTGATGCCTCCTTTAGACTTCGGAATTGAACAGCTGTTATATGTTCCATGACTTGTCCCAAGTGACCATAGCTGCATGTTGGAGTGTCTTAAACTTCTCAATTTCTCATGAGCTTCTTAAAAGATTAAAGATTAGAAATGTTGTGTATTGGGTCATTAATGAGCATCTTGAGAGTCAGCAGAGTAAGAGATGATTTGATTGAAACATAGAAGCCCCTGAGAGGGGCCTAACAGCTTGAGGGTTGCGAGGATGTCTCCACTTGCAATTTGCCAATTGAAGACAAAGAAAATGCAATATTTCCGCTCTTGAAGTATCATATGTCTTTGGAATTCTTCTCAAAAGATGGTGGCGGCAGCTTCCTTGAATATCTTTAAGGCAGAGACGGTCAGTTTCTTGGTAAGCAAGGGACTGAAGAGTTAAAACAGGATAGACAGGAATGTGGAGTTGAGGTTACAATCAGGTCAGTTCTGATCTTATAAATGGGGGAGTTGGCTGCAGGGATCCAACTTGTCTACTGTTTCTAACTCATATGTTTATTTGCTAGTAAATTCTTGTGAAGCTACCAAAGTTTCAACAGGGTCAATGGGGCACTGTCAAAAGGTTAGGACTCTTGGTCCAAAAATGCAACTTCAAGCAGTGATCAGGTGTTTTTGATATCTGAATAAATGAGGATGTATGTAATCCCTTGATTTACTGGACTTCCTAGCAAGTTGTGGTTTTGCAGTGAATGTGTGGGGAAGTGCTGTGCTACAGCCCAATGGGTTGTTGGGATCTGCTCAACAGATCCAATGATACATCACTCTGCAGTGTTCAGTTGGATATCAACCAGATGAATGTGAGTATTTCTGATCCATTACAGTGCTGCAAAGTACTCAGCTTTAAAATTATTCAAGAACTACATCTGATGCCTGAAGCACTGATTGCTTGTCCCTATTTACCCTTGAGAAGGTGATGGTGAGTTGCCTTCTTGAACCAGTGCAGTGTGTGCACTATATGTAGATCCACAATGCCTTTAGGGAGAGTATTCCAGGATTTTGACCCAATGACAGTGAAGGCACAGTGATACTTCCAAGTCCAAGTGGCTTGGACAGGAATTTTAGTCAGGTGGTAATGCTCCATCTCTTTGTCATTTGTCCTTCTAGATGGAGTTCGTCATGGGTTGTGAAGGTACTGTCTAAGGAACTTTGACAAATTTCTGCAGTACTTCTTACTGATAGCACACACTGTTGCTACTACTGAGTGTTGGTGTAGGTGGAATGGACATTTATGAATGTGGTGCCAATTGAGCAATTGTACTGCCTAGTTTCTGTACCATACTGTCCTTGGACATAACAGCTGCCTTCTTCATACAGTTCTGGAAGATTAATGTATTGTAGATTTATTCCAAAAAGGGTATGTGGGATCACATAGCATAGTATTGTCACTGAGCACTTTGTTTCTCTTTTCAGGAGGAATCCGGTGACTGTTGCATTATGGGATGACTTGGAATTCAACTTCTAAAAATGTTTCTGTAGTCTCCAAGATGGATTTACATCAATGGAAGGTGGCTACTTGCATTGCTAGGGACAAAAACACGTTTAAGTAAATCTGTACAACTTCAATTGTGACATACCACTTCTACAGACACCGAACAGTATCAGTGAGAGTGCTGGGGAGATTGAATAGAATCACTGAATCCCTACAGTGCAGAAAAAGGTCATTTTGGCCAATAAGTCCACAATGACTCTCCAAACAGCACCCCACCCAGAGCTGCTCGACTACCCTATCCCTGTTACCCTGCATTTTCTATGGCAAATCCATCTAAACTTATACATCCCTCGACACTATGATGGTGGTATCATTTGAAAGGATTCAAGTCAATGTCTGGTAGAGTAGACGATGATGTCTTACTTGGCATTTTATCAACTGGCTCTTTTGTGAACTTGACAATTTTGGGGGCATTGGTGTGACCAGACACAATCTACCACTTATCTAGTTGAGTCTCGCAGGGCTTTTGCAATCTGTTGCCTGCTCAAATTGTTATACTGCCTTTGCAGGACCCATGTCTCAGGTGCCCAACAAGGGATCTTTGAGAAGTACCAGGAGATACTCAAATTAGTGAGCCGACAAGTGATGATAGCATTCTGTTACAGGGATTCAAATCACCTCTTTTTAGGGAGCTTCACTATATTAGTCCCAATCATTTTGGGGAAGTGCCAGCACAGGATTTATTTTGGTAGAAGCACAGGAATATCAATATCAACATGACAGGCCTTTGTTAGCGGTTGGAGAGGTTGTCGAGTACTTGAAGGGGTTCTCAAACCGTCCCCTGCAGTGATTTTTGGAAACAATGGTGAGTGCCAAAGTTGGGTTGTTAGTGATGTACTATATAAGTTTACAGGAAGGATGTTTTGTCATCTGAATCATTCACCTAACATTTGCTTTTAGTGCAGGTTTCTCTCGGTCAGGTTTCTCAACAACAGATTCTCATTCCAATAAATCATTATGAGAGAAAATAAATAATCAACATTTTAATCACTGGTTTTCAACATTACTTACTAACTTCATACCAACTAACTTCATTTTCCTGATATTTTGCATAATTGAGTTACTAGGAAAAAACCTTCATGCTTAGGAAAGCAGTTTCATAAATTAGAAAATGGTAGTATACTGTGTCAGAGGTTAAATCAATTATTGTGCCAAGACAAAGTTGAATAGAGACACTTGCAACATTCAAAGTCTACCAATCTGAATATGTTTTAAAGTCTTTTAGCTGTGAACCCTCAGCAAATGCTGCAAGGGCAGTAGTGTCAAGTATTATTTTATATTATAAATTATCTGTGTATAACACCACCCATTGATTATGCTCCAATCAAGAAATGGCAAAATTCCCTGTTGTTTGCAAACATGGATCAAACAAAATCTTCTATCAAAAGAAAAAAGTATATTCAAGTTTTACATAAGGGCTGCATTTATGACTTTTATAGGAGAGATCTTTGAAGTGACAACAGCTTCGTCAAACTCCTTCAAGCTCCGTACCTAATAATTTATTGGAGATATATCATGAAGCCTGGAGGCCTGCTGCAGCTGAGCCCACTTCAATCTGGTCAGTTTTGTCAGTAATGGTTCTACCATTTCATTTATATGTCTGTAGTGCTTAACAAGAAACAAAAAGATCAAAAATAAAATCACATCTTGCCACTGACAGCCAAGCGACCTGTAATTGGATTTTAAAACAAAAACAACAACAAAAAAAGATTTTCTAAATTCTTATTCTGCCACTGGTAAAAATTGACTACAATTTAAGCTTCTGAAACTTTTTTTTTGCATACAGCAGCATAATCGTGTAGATATTTCATGTATTATATTAATTTTAGAATGCAAATTAAAGATTGAGATTTACTTCTATTAACACTTAAAACATGTAAGCAAATCACATTAGATTTTATGCAGTAAATCAAGTGTGCGTTTTTGGACCACTATATAAAAGAACAGAGCTCAAGTCCTCAGTTTTAAAAAAATTAGCTGTATACGGATTCCTTTCTGGTGATCAGCAAAACCTGAGAGGATTTAGGGCAACAACCAACTTCAAAGCACTATTCTCAATCAAGTTCTTTTACAACCCCGATTCAAATTAAACTTATAAAAGATTGATAATTTCTAAGCGTTTTCTAATAACTCCTCAGAAATGGATGGATTTGGAATTAATTCTTTAAGTTCAGTGGAATTGGATGTTCACATTTAGCATCCGTAATCTGTTTTCCAGCAAAAGGTCTGAGCACATGAAATCATCCTGTAACCAGCAGATTATGGGGTGTAGTGCTTCATCTTTGTATCCAATTCATTTTATAAATTCCACTTACAAGTTCTCTATCAGTGACTATTGAGCCAGGTGCACAATACAAGTACTATGAAGTGCTAACTTTGGGGCACACCATTTGACATTTTTGTAGCCATCTGTAGAACAAGAGGTTTACTGAAAAAACAACAGAATTTGAGTTTACAAGCTAAGAATATGCTTTTTATTTTGCAGTATGCAATTCTCTCCAAATCCAATACATCCAGACTCTTGGATACCAAGCCCAATGACACCCCCAAGATACATCTAATCTTTATCCAGGTCTGGTTTAAGCTCCTTCAAGCATCTTCTTCCTCATCTTTCAACTACCTGCATCACTTTTAGGGCAAACAAATCAAATGCATCCTATATTAAACAGATTAGATGAACCAGATCATCAAGCAGACAGATCCAAGTTTCAACCTGTCCTGCTCCAATGAACCTTTCTACCCCTCATCTCAAATCTATTATTTTTCCTCTTGCCCAACTTCTTCCTACCCATGTCTATGATTTTTCTGGCACTTTGCATCATTTCCAGTTTCCTGACTAACCACTTCTTGATTTCAAGTACACAAACATAAAAACACAACAATTAGGCAATTCAACCACTCTAGCCTGTTTGGATACAATAATGAATTATTTTAGCCTCAACAAACTTTCCTGCCCACTCTCCATAACATTTCAACCCATTACAAACTTAAAATCTATCTTTAATTTATTCAATGTCTCAGCTTCCATCGCACTCGGAGGTAGCGAATTCCATAGATTCACAACCCTTTGAGAGAAGCAATTTCTCATCTATTTTAAATCTGTTACCCCTTAACCTAAAACTATGGCCTCTCTTCTACATTACCCGACATAGGAAACACATGGTGTTGAATGTATTAACTTCCTTTAGCATCTTAAATACTCAATTAGGTAGAATTCTAGAATCCCTACAGTGCGGACAGAGGCTATTTGGCCCTTAGAATCTGCACCGCATCTCCAAAGAGCATCGCATCCAGACTCAGCCCACCTGCCAACCTGTAACCCCACATTGCCATGGCTAATCCACATAGCCTAACATCCCTAAACGCCATGGGCAATTTCAGTATGGTCAATCCACCTAGTCTGCACATATTTGGAGTGTGGGAGGAAATCCATGCTAACACAGGGAGAACGTACAAACTCCACACAATTGCCCAAGACTGGAAATGAACCCTGGCACTAAGCAGCAACAGTGCTAACCACTGAAATCAGTGTGCTGTCCAAACCTCAAACATACGAATGAGGAGAAGGCAAATATTCAATCCCTCAAGCCTGCTCTGCTGTTCAAGATCATGGCTGGTCAGTTTGTGTTTTGAATTCCACATTACAATCTACCCTTTTAGCTTTTGATTCCCTTATCTGCGAAACAAATTCTGAAGAAATTCAAAAGGTCTAGCAGCGTCTCTGGAGAAAAAGCAGAGGTAACATTGAGTCCAGTGATCATTTTTCAAAACAGAATTAAAGAAAGGTTTTTGGACCTGATAGGTTAACTCTGCTTTTGTTTTTAATAGCAAAAATTGCATGATTTGTACTTTTGCACTCCTGTGCTAAACATTATTTTCTATGTTTTCACATATTGCTAGGTCCAAGTAGCTGATGGCAATGGTGAGCCAGTTTGGAAAATATGGCAATATTGATAAAATAAATGAATTGACATTAGAAAATGTACAATTTTCCACTCAAGGTTTGAACAGACAAAAATGACATCTCACCAGCAAAACACATTTTCAGGCATATATATCTCATTTGTACTGAAAATGTGTTGCTGGAAAAGCGCAGGTCAGGCAGCATCCAAGGAACAGGAGAATCAACGTTTCGGGCATAAGCCCTTCTTCAGGAATCCTGAAGAAGGGCTTATGCCCGAAACGTCGATTCTCCTGTTCCTTGGATGCTCCCTGACCTGCTGTGCTTTTCCAGCAACACATTTTCAGCTCTGATCTCCAGCATCTGCAGCCCTCACTTTCTCCTCGAAGATATCTCATTTGTACCCAACCTCAACTCATTTATATGCAGTATGCTTCTCCCAAGCAGTGGAGAAAACAAAAAGACAGCAACAATTCCCGAAATAAAAGTTAGAGCTGGTAGCTAGTTTCAGCAAACTGTTTGCTCCTCCAGGCCGCCAATTTGGTCAGCAGCCACATTTCAGATTATTCTCCATAGCAGTGACCATTTGCCAACTCCTCTTGCTGCCTCCTTTCCCTCTGGTGTATACTGGCATCAGACACCCATCAATTTCATCCGCATTTTCATAGCACATCTCTAATCCACTTAAAGCAGTTGTCCACCCAATACTGCACAGTGGAGCATGCCAACACCTTGGATTGTAATGCTATTACATGTGCAGGAAAAGCCATCAGTTTCATCAAAAGAGAAAGGCTAACTTCAGGCATCTTCACATATTTTCTTACTGCTCACTCACTTTGTACCTTCTGGGATGTTAACAGCACCTCTGTCTTGCCTTTTAGTGCACACACAAATCCAGGTAGCTGGTCATGGTTGTAAACAATGATCAGCAGCACATACAGCAGCCTATGCTGTTAATACATTGAGATACTGAGTGTGCTGCAACAAAATGGCAAAACTGAAGTGAAGTGGAGTAATTATCAGTCAATTCAAGAACTACTGTTTTTAATTAGGAGGTCCCACACATCAAAGAGTATTGCCCACAATGTTTGACGTTAGATGCAATAATTCGGGTACTTGAGCCAGAGTCAGGTGGTTTGCCTTACTCCTGTCTGGAGAGTAGACAGTGGGCAGTCCTACATGTCCAAAGCAACTATTCCAGGAATTAGTGATGGGTCAGTCAGGAAGCTTGTGGAAATTACGTAGCGGTCTAGTCATTAGTCAGGGCTGCCCAGTCAGGGAGTTTGGGCCACTGTCAATTCTACTGCAAGCTGAGGAGAGATTTATCAGGATGAGTGCTGTACAGGGGTACTTAGCAAGTCAATTGCAGGGTTTGGAGGCAGCATGCTCAGATGCAAACTTGACAATCACTAAAGGAGTAGGGGAAGTCATCATGAAGGTTCAGGAGTCACCTGAATTGAGAAGCTGAGCTTCAGTTCAAGAGTTGCCACCTATCCTATATTTCAATCTCATTCAAAATGTGCACAGAATGAAAAAGGACTACTGCCACCACACCAGGAGTGGGTGTAGTAAGTTTATTATACCCAAAGGAGCAGGCTCTACATGCACACAATTTGCAACCCGATGCAGCATTAAACAAACAAACACCACAGTACAGGTGTCAAGACATTTGTTATATAATTCTGCATGTGGACCTCATGCATTGACTTACTGCGAGGGCTAAAACTTCTAGCCACATCATCCAGTATTTCACATGGGTCTTAATACCGCCTATGAAGCACAAGTCAGATGAGCTACAAAGACTCATTCCTTCATTGCAAATGTCACAATCACTTTCTAATGTCATTAGTTTCTACAAGATGCAGAAGCAACTGCACCTCACTTCACATCTGGACTACAAAAAAAGGTCCACACAACATTATCCTATTTGCAAAACTAAAGGAAGATGTCAAGTGCGATGTGTTAATAGCATTGAAAGGTAAGAGAAGAAAGAAAGGAGTGAAAAGGATTGGAAAATTTAAATGAAAAAATTATGAACAAAAGGAGTGCTCACTGTTGGAGTAAAGAAACAAAATTATTTGGCTGCCTCCTCAAAAGCTGCTCTCTGGACCCAACGCTGAAATGTTTAAGTATCTGATCCAAATAACTTCCCTTCAGCTTTCCTCTTCAACTCAGGAGGATATAGACCAGCCATTTAACTTTCAAACTTCAGTCTGTACATCAAAACAGAAAATTAAAAGGAGTAGCCTTTAGAGCCTACACTGCCATTCAATATTACCATAGCTCATCATTCATACCCTGTACTCAGTACCCTGTTCCTGCTTTCTTCACATACACTTTTATCCCTTTTGACTTAAGAACCATATCTAACAACTTCTTGAAAGCATTCAATGTTTTGGCTTAACTGCTTTCTGTGGCATAGAATTCCACAGGCTAACCATTTTCTGGGAGAAGAAATTTTGCCTCATCGGTTCTAAATGCATGCTTAAACTGTGACCCCTAGTTCTGGACTCCTTAGGATTTGACAGAATAAATGCAGAAAGTATGTTCCTGATGACTGTTATAACTTACAGGTTTCTAGGAGATTCCCCTTCCAATTCTTCTAAACTCCACTGAGTATAGTCCCAAGCGACCCAGTCTCTCTTCATAGGTCATGGGCGGCATGGTGGCACAGTGGTTAGCACTGCTGCCTCACAGCACCAGAGACCCGGGTTCAATTCCCACCTCAGGTGACTGCATGTAGAGTTTGCACATTCTCCCCATGTCCATGTGGGTTTCCTCCCGGTGCTCCGGTTTCCTCCCACAGTCCAAAAAGATGTGCAGATTAGGTGAATTGGCCATGCTAAATTGCCCGTAGTGTTAGGTGAAGGGGTAAATGTAGGGGAATGGGTCTGGTGGGTTGCGCTTTGGCGGGTTGGTGTGGACTTTTTGGGCTGAAGGGGCTGTTTCCAAACTAAGTAATCTAATTTAGTCTACCATCCTAAGCATCAGTCTGTATACCTTTGCTGGACTCCCTCCATAGCCAGAACATTCTTCCTTAACAATATCATGAAATCAGCACAGGGTCTTAAGTATAATTATAACTTAAGGCTTAGTATAATTGCAGCAAGACATTCTTCCCCTATACTTGAATCTTCTTGCTGATGGCCAACACACCATTTGGCTTCTTCCTTGCCACATTGCACCACCCTCTTTCCCAAACTATCACCATTCAGGCAATAATCTGCCTTTCTGTTTTTGCTTCCAAAATGGATAATCGCACATTTACCCACATTAGACTTAATTCCCTCATCTAAAATTATGAATATACAGCTCAGCTCACATCAGAATACCTCTTAGCCATCTTTTTTGTTTTAACTTTTTAATGCCTAGAAGGTACAGGTGTACAATCCTTTATTTGAAATGGTTGGGACCAGCTGGTTTTTGGAATCAGAATTTTTAGAATTTCAGAATAAGTGACAGTTTGATGGTGAAATTTTTTTAAAAAAAATCTTACTAGAGGAACAGACTCACTGAGTAAAATGGACCTTGAGACAGAATTGAGGCCTGCCAATGCTGGGCCACATACCTCCATGTCACATCAAGTAGGTGTCAACTTGGGTTAACTGGTTGCACGCCAAACAACCTCATTAATGAGAAAAATAATTTCACAAAAAAAACTTCAAACTTTGGAGTTTTCTGATTTCGGATAAAGGGTTGTCTACTTGTACTAACGTGCATACTAAAAATACAGTTCATGCTCTGGCCAAGGATCACCAACCTGATATGTAACTGTTTCACACATTTTATATATTTTAATTTCAGATTGCTACCACCTACATCAGTCCAATATTTTTTGTAATGTGGTAACTCTTACGTAAACAAAGCAGGTCTTAATTGCAGAGAAAATTTTGACTATGTTCATGGCTCTGCAATATCTGACAAAAAAATTAGAAGCTGATTTTCCCCAATCTTTCTTTCAAATGAAAACAGATGACCAATATTCAATGGTCTCTAGTGGATGCATAACAACAGTAACAAAGCCAACACAAATTATTGAATAAAGACAATGGAACCAACAGGATTACCAATTATACATTACACAGTACTTGTCATGCATTTAGTTTCTCAAAAGAGACAAAAGGGAGACCAAACTGCTTTAATCTTTGATGTGCTTCTGTCCTGCAATTGATGAGTCCAGGAAAATGCCTGCTCAACTACACAAATTACATGAAATCTTCATTTATTACCAAGAATTACAATGTATTTTAATTTCTAAGTTTGCAGAACTTAATTAATATTGCAATTAATCTTGTCCAGGAAAGGAAAATTGGGTCAGCTGTAATGTTCTTTTAATTATGCAACAAACACAATGTTCAATGTCTAAAAGGTATGCTGTATGGTTAATATTTGAGATTTGAACCTATATCAAAAACTTTGCATAGAGTAGTCACAGTTAAATCTTCTGGAAAATGCTGATGCAAACTTCACGGAGTGGAAATTTCCAGAAGATAAAACTCAGTTTTAACATACTAATAAATAATGTTTGAATTTTGTACTAATATTGCTGGCCTAGTATCCAGTGCAAAGAAAATACTAGATATCTTATGATGGCCAATCAAACTATTCAAAATATAAAACAAGTCTTCTCTTGTCACATGGATTTTTTGCAGTATCTGCTATTAACATGAATGGGTAATTTTAAGTACCACTATTTAGCAGATGGTGCTGGTAAATCCAAATTATGTTTGACATCTCCCAAGTGCCCTTTGTTCTGATACAAGTACTTTCCAATTCCTCTGTGACAGATGATTCACCTTTGCTCTGCTCAGCATAGAGAAATTTGTGCGCTAAGCACACAAACCACACTCTGCTTTCCTTGACATATAGATATATGAAAACATAGAACTAATAAGAGTCATGGTGCATTCATTAATTTTGTAATTGTATCTTCGAAATAAACGTCAGAATTTTGCCTCCAAGAGAATGGATCATTTTCACCTAGTTCAGATGTAAAGACATAAATAACATTATAAAAGAGATACCTCTAGTGTTTTTTTGCAAACTCTTAGGTTAACTAACATGGCACACTTCTTACTCAATAGGATAGTTTCAACATAGACTTTGATCTAGTGAGTTGATGCCATTAATGTCCATCAGTTAAAGTACCAGATTTGACTAAATTTACAAAAATAATTCTAATTCTCACACAATATTAGGCCTTCACTGCAATAACCTGAATAGTACTATTTCAGTAGGAATGAAAACAGGAAGAGTACTATAATAGTAATGACTAATAATCCATATGTATTTAGCACAATTGTGGAAAAGGGCAAACAAAATAAGCAAGGGCATTCTAAATTAGGAGAAGGCTAATATTACTAAGCTGAGAAATGAGGTTAGCAAAAGTAGGTTGGAAATAGCTACTTGGAGGCAAATCAGTGTTAGAGCAATGAGATTCATACAAGGAGATTTAATGGGCCGAGGAAAACATGTTTATACAGACACCACAGATGAGTTAGACAAATTTAGAACCCCCTTCACAACAAGGTAAAAAGAGGGCAAAAGGTGGTACACAAAAATACTTTTTTTCCAGTCTCTGGCAGTTTAACACTATAACAAGCCACAAAGAATATATAAAAAAATACAGAAGAGGTGAATTTAGCTTCTTGGAGAGCAGATCAATCACCTTCGCCTATTAAGTATATCAAAAGATTACTGAAAGAAATGAAATGGAGGCTCTAGTATTTAAAGGTATGGTACCAGAGGATTGGTGGATTGCCAATATTATTCTGTTGTTTACAATTTTTTAATGATACAGCTTTGGGGACACAGTTATAGTTAATGTCGATGTCAAGTATCTATTCAACAACTTCAGCTGACACAGGGTGAACAATTTTGATTGCATCAAGAATAGATCAGTTAGGACAGGAGTTCAGCTGTGTTTAAAAAGGTGAGCAAAGTAATTATACGTCATTTTACTTAATTTTTGATGTGGAATCAATTCCAAGGAACAGTATCAATTTCAATTGAGAAAGGCACAAATTAATTATGGAAAGTGAGCATGAATTTGGTAGTAACTGTTCAAAGCAACATATTGTGAATGCTGAAGAAAATTCAGATCAGACAGCATTTGTACAGAGTAACAGTTAACATTTTGGGTCTTTCAGCAGAGTTTTGAAGCCACTAGTAGGGCAAAGGGGCAAGGAGAACAAAACAGAAGCTCTTTGTTAAAGGCCAAGGCAGATTAAATAAAGGATTTCACAATCTAACAGCGAAAAAGAATGGTAAACGATAAAGAACAAAGTGTACGTTCATATAAGGTTTGAATGGCTGTAAAAATGCAATAAGAGAAAAAGGGGAGAAAACAGGACCAACCCAGCAAAACAACAAAACAAAACACGAAAATAAATTGAAGGCAGTGGTTATGATATAAATTTACTGAAGTTTAATTTAAAAGTTATTGGAGTTTGAATTCTAAAGTGCAGTTCCTCAAGTTTGCATTGAGTGTCAATGGAATATTGCAGGTCATGGATGGAGAAATCTGCAGGGAGCGAGGTGGTGAATTAAACCATGTTTTCTTTTCCAGAGATGGGAATAGTGCCATCTGACAACACATCCTGGAGTTTGGACAAGGAGATGATGAGTCACAACAGCTGGCTCAGCCTCCCAGCTCCTGAAGAGGGCAACACAACAGCAGGAGAGGGCCAACCAGTGAGGTCTTGATAGTTGAATTGATGTAGGTTTGACAAGGCAATTGACTTCATTTCAAGTCTGAACTTTCCGGATCCACACATGCTTCTGGGGTAGCTCCACTTCATCTGTCGGAGACTCAGTCCTGGGTCACTTCTCACTGAATTGTTTGGCAATGCCAGTTTAGAGATTAGCTCTGTTGCTTCCACCATTTCAAAATTATGTCATGGGCCCCTTTGTTTATGCAAACTCTTTAAACAGCATTCAAAACATTCACAGCCAAAATTAAACATATGTGTCATTTATTAATTGTGTACAAGTTTTATTTAACTTGGAGTGCAGGTTCATAGCTCCTTGAAAATGGAGTCGTAGGTAGATAGGATAGTGAAGGCAGCGTTTGGTGTACTTTCCTTTATTGGTCAGAGTATTTAGTACAGGAGTTGGTGGGTCATTTTGCAGCTGTATAGGATATTGGTGAGGCCACTGTTGGAATACTGCATGCAACTCTGAGCTCCTTCCTATCAGAAGGATGTTGTGAAACTTGAAAGGGTTCAGAAAGGAATTACAAGGATGTTGCCAAGGTTGGAGGGTTTGAGCTATAGGAAGAGATTGAATAGGCTAGGGCTGTTTTCCCTGGAGCGTCAGAAGCTGAGGGGTGACCTAAGAGGTTTATAAAATCATGAGGGCCAGAAAATCATGGACAGGATACATAGACAAAATCTTTTCCCTGGGGTGGGGGAGTTCAGAACTAGAGGGCATAGGTTTAGGATGAGAGGGGAAAATATAAGAGAGACCTAAGGGGCAACCTTTTCAAGCAGAGAGGGGTACGTGTACGGGATGAGCTGTCAGAGGAAGTGGAGGCAGCTAGCATAATTGCAACATTGAAAAGGCATCTGGATGGGTATATGAATAGGAAGGGTTTGGAGGGATATGGACCAGGGATTAGAGTGGGTTGGGATATCTGGTCAGCATGGACAATTTGGACCGAAGGGTCTGTTTCCATGCTGTACATCTCTATGACTATACGACCATAACTGTATGCAAGCACTGGACACTGACTGGGGATTCATAGAACATACATAGAATACAGAAAAATACAGCGCAGTACAGGCCCTTTGGCCCTCGATGTTGCGCCGATCCAAGCCCACCTAACCTACACTAGCCCACTATCCTCTATATGCCTATCCAATGCCCGTTTAAATGCCCATAAAGAGGGAGAGTCCACCACTGCTACTGGCAGGGCATTCCATGAATTCACGACTCGCTGAGTAAAGAATCTACCCCTAACATCTGTCCTATACCTACTACCCCTTAATTTAAAGCTATGCCCCCTTGTAATAGCTGACTCCATACGTGGAAAAAGGTTCTCATGGTCAACCCTATCTAAACCCCTAATCATCTTGTACACCTCTATCAAGTCACCCCTAAACCTTTTTTTCTCCAATGAAAACAGCCCCAAGTGCCTCAGCCTTTCCTCATATGATCTTCCTACCATACCAGGCAACATCCTGGTAAACCTCTTCTGCACCCGTTCCAGTGCCTCCACATCCTTCCTATAGTATGGCGACCAAAACTGCACACAATACTCCAGATGCGGCCGCACCAGAGTCTTATACAACTGCAACATGACCTCAGTACTCCGGAACTCAATTCCTCTACCAATAAAAGCCAGTACGCCATATGCCTTCTTCACCGCACTATTTACCTGGGTGGCAGCTTTCAGAGATCTGTGTACATGGACACCAAGATCCCTCTGCTCATCCACACTACCAAGTATCCGACCATTAGCCCAGTACCCCATCTTTTTGTTACTCTTACCAAAGTGAATCACCTCACACTTACCTACATTGAACTCCATTTGCCACCTTTCTGCCCAGCTCTGCAACTTATCTATATCCCGCTGTAACCTGCCACATCCTTCCTCACTGTCAACAACTCCACCGACTTTCGTATCATCCGCAAACTTGCTCACCCAACCTTCTAACCCCTCCTCCAGGTCATTTATAAAAATGACAAACAGCAATGGTCCCAAAACAGATCCTTGCGGAACACCGCTAGTAACTTCGCTCCAAGATGAACCTTTACCATCAACTACTACCCTCTGTCTTCTTCCAGCCAGCCAATTCCTAATCCAAACCTCCAACTCTCCCTCAATGCCATACCTCTGTATTTTTTGCAGTAGCCTACCATGGGGAACCTTATCAAACGCCTTACTAAAATCCATATACACCACATCTACCGCTTTACCGCTGTATGTCAATGAATCAACAGACTCAAACAGTGAACATTAGGGGGATACATGCCTTAATGTGTAATTCTGCAAATAACTATCAAAAGTGCGCAAACATCAACCCTAGTTCTATCCATTATTTAGCTTTCTGAAAGTTAATGAAGCGCACAAAAAATACTGCAAATACGATGAGGGTAAGGAACACCAAAGTGAAGATAAAATTCTGGAGAAATCAACTGGATCTAAACATTGACAAAGCCCTCTATTTGATAGCCTACATTTTAGGATTTTTAAAAAGATGGCTGCAGAGCCAGTGGCTGCACTGGTTCTTAGCTAACAGAATTCACGAGATTCACCGCAACCCTCTATGAGGCAAGGAATAAATGCAACACTTATTTAAGGAGGAGGATGAAACGTAAGCACACCATGAACCCGAGTTCAGTAATGGAAAAAAATACTAGAATAGGGACTTCGTAAACTCAAATCAAATTATATTGGCTCTACCTAATCACATTACGCAAGTGCAAGCATATTTGACAAATGGTTATGGATGTGCAGCATGGTTGGTGAAAGGAAAAACTACGCTTTGCAAATGTATTAAGTCCTTTTTAAAGATATAGCCAGAACATTAGATAATGGAAAACCTATGGGTGTAGTGTTTATGGATGTTTGAAGGGCATGTAAACAAGGGTCTTTTTATATACTCAAAGAAATTGAGAAAACTACTGAAATATTCTAATTACAGTTGCTGACAAAACTGTTTAGATAATAGTATAATGTAGAAGATGCAAGCTGAAAAAAAAAAATTGATGAATTACCAATTTGCTAACTCCATAAAAAAACATTTTGCAAATGATATCATTTTTATAAATGACCTAGATAAGGGCTTAGAAGGATGGGTCAGTAAATTTGCGGATGACACGAAGATCAGTGGAGTTGCGAATAGAGCCGAAGGATGTTGCAGGTTACAGATAGAAATGGATAAGCTGCAGAGCTGCGCTGAGGGGTAGCAAATGGAATTTAATGTGGAAAAGTGAGAGGTGATTCACTTTGGAAGGAGCAACAGGAATCCAGAAAACTGGGCTAATGGTAAGATTCTTGGTAGTGTAGATGAGCAGAGAGATCGGAGTGCTCATGTACATTGATCCCTGAAAGTTGCCACCCAGGTTGATAGGGTTGTTAAGGCGGCATATGGTGCGTTAGCTTTTATTGGTAGAAGGTCAGAGTTTCAGAGCCACGAGGTCGTGCTGCAGCTGTACAAAACTCTGGTGTGGCCGCACTTGGAGTATTGCATACATTTCTGGTCACCGCATTATTAGGAAGGATGTGGAAGGTTTGGAGAGGGTGCAGAGGAAATTTACTAGGATGTTGCCTGGTATGGAGGGAAAGTCTTATGAGGAAAGGCTGAGGGACCTGAGGCTGTTTTCGTTAGATAGGAGGTGGTTGATATTAATTGAGACATCAGATAATAATAAAAGGCGGACAGCGAGAGCCTTTTTCCTTAGATGGCGATGGCTAGTACAAAGGTACATAGCTTTAAATTAATGGAGTGATAGATTATAGGACAGACAGAGGTAGTTTCCTTCCTCAGAGTAGTAGGGGTGTGGAACGCACTGCCTGCAACAGTTGTAGACTCGCCAACTTTAAGGGCATTTAAATGGTCATTAGATAAACATATGGATGAAAATAGATTGGTTCCACAGGTCAGCTCAACATTGAAGGCTGAAGGGCCTGTACTTCGCTATAATGTTCTATATTCTAAGTCAAATCTTTCATAATAAATCTATAGCTTTAAAAAGTTAATATTTTATATGCTAATGCACCCTGCACAACGTTTACTGTCAACACTGAAGTTTTTAGTTACTTTATATAATCATACCACAGCAAAAGCCATTTAGATTAGTGTGTCTATGCCAGCTCTTGAGAATGCTATCTAATTGGTTACACGCGCACTCTTTTTAAAGATCAATTTCTTTCGTGCTATTGAATCTGCTTCAATTTGGAATCAAGAGTTTCAAAAAGAACACTCTTTAGCTTTTTCCCCTTACTTCCACAAATCACAAACTGGCTCATTGCAGCTTGTTTAAAATATTATCTAGCGTAAAGAAGCAGAGAGGAATTAAACAGAAGCATATATGTGTTCGTGGTTATATCATTATTGACTCGCTGAATATCATAAAGATCTCCTTAAAAAAATATTTTCATAAGATTAGAAATACAGAATGTCCACCTCGAGGCACTTGATTAAAATTGCTGTCTTCTGTTGTGTTGGCTGATTAATTGATTTTTATTTTATTCACTATCAGATATAAAAATCAATCCGATGATAAAATGGCAAATCACAAGCTTTCAATCTCCTTTCTGAAGGATGCATGTTTTGAGATTTACAATTTTCAAAACAATCTCCAGTCCTCTTGCAAGAATTATGAAGAATTTACTCATGGCAATATAGTAGAGGGTTTATATTATTAAGAACAACTGTCATTATGATATTGCTCTCTGAAGTTCCAGTCAAATAGCTTTCGGTTTCTGTAACACACTTGCAAGAAAGCGTTTCTTGTAAAATTAACAATTATGATCTCAGTTGGAAAACTGCAAAATATTGGTGACACATGCTTAATCCAATTGATTTTTCCTACTTCTGTTGACCTGCAAAACAGTCCAGGAGGGTGCTTGTTAGAAATCTTGCTGGTCATAATTTTACTGATACCTGCAGCATGATAACATGTGGCTTTTCATTCTGAATTTAATAGGAAGAAAATACAAGTCACAAATGATATCTCCTAAAAATAAGATTTAAAAATGTAATTATATGTCAACAAGGAACTGGATTACACCATTTAGTCCCATGTGTCAGCTTTACCAATCATCGATCAGACTATAATATCAAATCAACATTCCTGCTGATCCCTGATAACTTCCTTGCTTGACAAGAATCTATCCAACTTGATCCTAAACATATTCAAAGGACACTGTTTTCATCACATTTTCATGAACAGAGTTCCAAAGACTCATGACTTGGAGAAAGATTTTGCCTTATCGGTTTTAAAAGGGTAAATACTAGATCTTGATCCATTATATTGGGAAATACATTTCCACATCTATCTAGTGAGGATCCCTCAGAATCTTAAGATTTTTAATCAAGTTGTCTATTACTTTTCCAAATTCCAGTGCGTACAAGCCTAGTCTGTCTCATTAGCTGCAGGCAAGAATGCACTGAGGCATGGTACATTGGTGAGACCAGGCAAATGCTACAACAGATGAATGGATATCCTGCAACAATCGCCAGATAGGGGTGTTCCCTCCCAGTCAGGGAGTGCTTCAGTGGCCAGGGACATTTGGCCTTAGATCTTCAGGTGACCATCAGGATATGCAACAAAGCAGAGTGGCCGAGCAGAGGCTGGGAGCCAAGTTCAATACCTTGGATTCATGTCACACGACTGGTGACCCCACTACCACACACACACACACACACACACACACACAAAGACACTCTTTCACATGCATTAACATTCTCTCATGCACGCACATACAGATAAGTCTATGGGGTGAATTTGCACTTACAGAATTATATTTTGCAGATACATTTTATTTTGCTCAAAAGGATAAATGTGCATGCAGCCAATCCATATAATATTTATAAATTTTACTTTGGAAGTAGAATCAGTTTGACTCAAGATTAGGATACAGACAGACTCTAACCTCACACCTTTAATGCATCGTCTGAGCGGAGATGTTACTTTAAAAATAAGCTAGTGCTTCCAAATAAACCTATTGGCCTGATGTGTGATTTTTAACTTTGTCCACTTCAGTCCAACATCAGTTCCTCCACATATTTACTCATTAGACAATCTGCCCATTCCAAATATTAGTCAAGTAAACCTTCTCTGAACTGCTTACAATGCATTTCCACCTTTTCAAATCACCAATACTGTACATGACACTGCAGATGTGGTTTCAGTGCCTTGTATAACTGAAGCTTTCAATTTCCTTTGCAACAAATGATAGTCTATTTGCTTTGTTAATTCAAAGTCACACTGAATGATGTCCCAGTCTTCCATAAATTTAAAAAAAAAATCTATTTGCGGTTATGCAGAATAAGTACCTCTGGCCTTGACTGCTGTAGTTGTTATCATAAGAGTCATAACCTTGGTCTTCATAGGTTGCTCCATAGCCATCACCATATGCCTAAAGTTTCAAAGAAGGATAGTAGTGACTTTACAGTATACCAAAGTTATAATTAAACACATTCAAAAAAATTCACTTCAAAAAAAAAAGCTGGCTTTACAAGTATACCATCAAATCCAACTACAACTGTAATTATTAATTATCAGTGCACCAGGACACAGCCAAAAGTATAATTAAAGTAGATATTTCAGTCAAATTTCTTTCATCCTGTCTCCATGGGCATCAGCAACTTTGTGCCTTGACTTTGGTCAGATGTCAGTTTAGACAGGAAGGTTTGTTGGTTGTTCAGTTATGTAGCTGACCAGAACAAAGCTATGATGATATCTGCAGACACGGATTACTGCGAAGGGATGATAAATAGGAGCACACAGTCATCTCTCACTCCTGCTCATTTGCACTGTTTTTAGTATATCATAGCTAACAGCTAACTGAGTAGCCTGAGAAATCAAAAATTGTTACATTATGGTTTGCATAGTTCAGTGACACAGTGACTGCTAGGTTTACTTACTGAATAATTTGTACAGTCCAATGAGAAACTAAAGCACATTAGTGACCAGACAGGTTTTTCCAAATTGTCAATGGATTTGTGGTCATCATTAAACTGCTAATTCTACATTTTTAAAAAATTGAATCCAAATTCCACCATCTGCCTGGTAGGATTGGCACCCAGGTCCCCAGGATCTGGGTCTCTGGATTAACAGTCGAGTGATAATTCCACTAGACCATCATCTCCTCAAATTGTCACTTATCAGCCAAGTCTGGAGACTGTCCTTGGCTTGTATTTGATAGTGGACTGTTTCAGGTTCTGAGGTTTAGCAAACGATGAAGAAAACTGTACAAAGATTGGAGTTTTGAAGGAGCTGTTGATGAATATTTGACCTATGACATTACCCTGTGGAATTCTTGTAGTGCTTATGCCTTGGAGTTCAGATAACTGACCTTCAACAAATATTTTTGTGCTTAATGTGAATCCAACAGCAGAAAGATCTCCCCCTAATTCCCAAGGACTATGGTGTCTTGATTACAAAGACAGTCACTTTCATCTTTTTTGACCATGGTTGTGAATATGCCAGGCCATGAGTTTGCGGATCTCTGCTACACATAATTCCGATGCTGCTCACAGCTCACAGCACCTCAAATATGCCCAGTCTTGAATTATTAGATATGCCCAAAATCAATCCAGTTTAAAATAGTGCTTGTACCACAACACAATGAAGGGCATCCTCAATGTGAAGATGCGACTTTGTCTCTGCAAGGACAGTGTAATGGTTACTTGCATCAATACGGTCTTTGACAAGTACAGTGCGAACATAACCAGCTTGGTTCGCAGTTAGCCACCCAGCCACTCTTGGTGATGTATACAGAGTAAAGAGTACACTCTACATTAGCAATCAATGCATTCTAAACCATTGCCATCTCATTGCTTCCTCCAAGTGATGTTCAACATGGAGCTGTACAGATTCATCAGCTGAGGGGGATGTAGTCCCTAGTAGGCAGCAGGGGATTTTCTTGCTCATGTTTGATTGGATGGCAGGAAACCTCATGGGGCTGGTGTTAATGCTAAGGGAATTTTAGGTCACCTCTCTGAATATCACTATGCCTCCACTTCTGCTGTATCTAACTTGCTAATGAAACAATAAGAAGGGATGATGATGGCAGTGTCTGGGACAATTTTTTTATTCTTATTTAAAAAAAGTAGTTTTGAAAACATCTGAAAGGAATGGAACAGAATGGCTTGCTAAGTTATTCCAAAAGGTAATTATAAATGCTTGAGTCTAAGGTCGCATGGAGGGAGAAATCAGGTAATAATGGCAGATTGTTTTCCTTAAAAACATAAGTGAATCAGATTAGTTTTAATGGAACTCAACAATGTTTCATGGTCACCATTAAAGCTTACAGTTCCAGATACTTTTATTGAATTCAGACTCCACCAACTGGTATGGAAGAGTTCAAGATTTCAGAGCATTAACTAGGTCTCTAAATTCCTAGTCTAGTGACAATGCCAGTATACCACAACTTCCCCAGAACATTTAGTTTAACCTTCTTGTCAAAGTAGTCTAGGCCTGTGCTAAATAAAGTGTAAGATGTTTATACAAACTATAACGTAGCATGCATATTTGACCAGGTTTAATGCAGCAGTACAAATTCAAGTGCAGAGCATTTTTTTTTTTTATAATGATCTACTTGAAAGTCTCACATTAGGTGGCTGTACCTGCATTTTGGACAGACAAGAATAGAAAGTGCTTCTATTTGTACAAACACAGCAGGATGACATGTCTATACTGTGGCAACATAATGGAAGTGGGAGGCACAGGCAATTACCAAGCCTTCTGTGCACGTTTATGTTTACAGCCACAGCTGAAACAGTTAACATTTCAATATAAAGAACATGAACTATGGGAATTGGAAATTAAAATTATGTAGCTCCTGTATGCAACTGTATAGTGTTTATGAAGTTAACAATACTTTTTTCTCAAAATACAGACAGCTAAAATCCTATAAAAAAATGTTCAATTAAAAGTTCAATAGAACAGTGACAATTAAAAGCTAAACAGGTACAATTTTGAATTAAAAATACACAGGACAATTTTTTAAAAACAATAAGTGAGGTTATAAATTTGGAAAAATTAATGTTAAAAAGAAAACAGGAAATAAACTGTGGCTGCTATCCTATAGATTTCTAATTTTAAAAACAAAATCAGTAGTTCACGTAACTGCTAACAAGCGTTATGCTTTTACAAAGAATCTTCCTGCATTTAGGTCTTTCTATTTAATCATGGGCAGTAGTTACCAAACCCGATGGCCATTGTTAAATTATTAATAAATCACTGTCACTTTTTGGGGTATATCCTTCCACTTCAGACAAATGAAGTATGAAAAGCCATTACAGAAGTTAGTTTTGAAAAGCTAATTAGAACCAGACTCATACAATAACATTTTCAATCAAATCTGTTGAGATTTACTTTCATCTCTTGCTATTCCTGCTATTTCATTTGCATGAATACTGGTGTTATTTTCAAGATCATAATGTATGAAAATTGTTCCATCCAGGAACAGGAACTTCCATCAATCTTCAACTGCCTAAAATGTTAAGGCTTCTGTCAAGAACTACTGAAAAAGAATTGTAACACTAAGTTCTGCTTCCATTAAATTACATTTTGTGATCAGAGTGCCAGCAATAGGAACTACCAACAGCTCTGCTCACTACAGTGATTTAATCGTTGCTCAAGGTGTTCAAAATGCCTCAGACTGAAAATGGGTATAGCCAATTTGTCAACTAAATATCATCCAATGTGGTAAAGTTTGTATTGGCCAAGTACATCCTAAATGATACTAAACTTACTGTCATAATATCTCCTGATGACTATCAGGTGTTTTAGTCCTCATGTGTGATTTTTCTCTATTTTCATTGTTCAAACTTTTAATACACACTGGTTCAGTTTTACAGTTAATATGAATCTGTAATGATTTCAAAAATAAGACAAATGAGACAGACAACTATGACCACTGATGGATAACTCTGAAGTTATTTACTCACAATCATTACCAAAATACTTAATTATACTAACGAACCAAACGGGGTGTTTTGCATCTATATAGACAGCATAGTAACAACATAATGGGTACCACCCCACTAAACAAGTTATTTTGGACAGCAACTGAAGCAAACCTTTTAAATAATGTAGATTGACAAAATTAGCCGTTCCCCTTTTCATATAGAGGCTCACTGTGGAATGATTGTTAACAGAAATTATGCCACAATAAAGTTCAATGTTCGAACATTGTAAATGATAGGAGAGAAAATTTGGTCTGTTGTTATATATTGCTCTGACAATTTGCCCCAAACTGCATTACAACTTTATGTTGAAAGTGCTAAATACAGTTCCAGGTTACAGTACAAGGGAAAAACAAAACAAAAAACTTGTACACAGACAATTTGAGATACTAGAAAAGATAATCAAAAGCTTGGTCAAATTGTTAGGTGTAAGGAATACCTTAAAGAAGAAAAGCTGGGTAGAAAGATGGAGAATCAGAAAGGAGATTAGAGAGCTTGAGCCTATACAGCTAAAGGCATGACCATCAGCAATGGAGTAATAAAATCTATGAAGCTCACGATGTGAAGTTAGTGAAGTGGAGATAGCTCAGCAGGTTACAGGTTAATAATGGAGACAGGGAGGGTCCAGACCATGGGAATATTTGAAAACAAGGATTATAATTTAAAACAAAACATAATTGGACACTAAGCCACATATGAACGTCATTGGGAAGATGACCAAAAGCTTGGTTTTAAAAAAAGATAAGCTTCAAGTCATATTTAGAAAGGAGGTCAGAGAGATTGGAGAGATTTAGGGAGGCAGTTAAAACGCTTTAGGCCTTGGCAACTGAATACAGTCAACAATGCTGAAAAAAATTAAAGTTGGGAATGCTCAATTGAGGCACAGGTGGCAAAAAAAAAAAACCTGAATAATTCAAAATGGTATTCTACAGCTGCAGAGTTAGAGCATTTATTTTATATTGGACTTGGGAGTGAGTGAACTTAGCAAACAAGGACACTTAAAAAGGACAACGCCTTTCAATTCGGAACTTAATAAAAGTTTCAGACTTTTTTTTTTGTAAAAAGTAAAAAGCAGCAGCCAAATCGAACTCTCAAAAGTCACATAAAATGCATTTATAAACAGCCCTATAATCAACTTTCATGATGTTGTTTGAGGGATCGAAATTGGCCTTAGAGACCAGATTAATTTCCTTCAAGTATTTTATGGATTAATTTATATGCTTCACAGAGGAGAGATTGGACCCAATGCTAATGTTCCCATACTGCAATGTTTTCACCAAATGATGGAATTTCTCAAAGTACAACACTCCATTGAAATATCAGCCTAAAAGTTTATTTCAAAGGATTGGAATTTAATTGACCAGCTCAACCCCAGTCAAGACTGACACGATCAGCATGGCAGTAATAAGTACATAGTGTACAGAATTTTATTGTGGCAGTGAATATGGTATGCTAACTATTGGCAACTGACAGATCAGTGCTGAAAAAGAAAAAAGCTGGCAGTCAGCATCTCGAGACTAAAAAGTGAAGGGGCTGTAAGATAATTTGTAACAGTATCATTTTCTTAGCTATGATAGAAAAGTGGTGCTTGATGTGGTCTGTGACTCAAATGTGTAACCTGCTCCATGAGACCTTAGGGAACAGTTATTGTGTGTAACATAACACGATTGGTAGTCAAGATAACAAATGTGTTCAACTTTAAACACCTCAGATCCTCCAGCCCCTCAAAATGGTGAGCTTTGTTTTTATGCACCTGCTATTCATTTGTCACTAAGTGATGGTATCACAAGTTTGAGAGATGCTGTCAACAAAGCCTTTAGACAGGGCTTATGCCCAAAATGTCAATTCTTCTGCTCCTAGGATGCTGCCTGACCTGCTGTGCTTTTCCAGCAACCCGTTGACTTCTAAAGGCTTTGAGCTAAAAACTGTGTAACAAATACACACAGTAGCTATAATGCATTAGTTATGGATTGAGCGACATTAAAATACTGAATAGACTGTCAATCAGGCAGGTTTCTTTATCCAGAGTAGTGTTAACAGTTCAAACATTTTAACTTCACTAGTTCAGATGTGTGTTTAATTCAGTAGTGGAGTACTTTCACTTAAGTTAGTTCGTTACTGATTCCGTATTCTCAATCCATGTACCTGCACGGTTATCTACTGCTCTGCAAACGTGGTGGTGTCATTCACAAAAGATGTTCTTAATGTTCATAAGATAAAGGAGCAGAATTAGGCCACTCAGCCCATCAAGTCTGCTCCACCATGCGATAATGGCGGATATGCTCCTCACCCCCATTAAATCTGTCTAACTCCTCAAATTTACTCATTGTCCCAGCATCCACTACACTTTGGGATAGCGAATTCCATAGATTTACAACCCTTTGGAAATAGTTGTTTCTGCTCAACTGTTTTAAATTTGCTATCCCTTATCCTAAGAGAAAGTGAACACTGCAGATACTGGAGAATCAGAGTAAAACAAAGATGTGGTGCTGGAAAAGCACAGGTCAGGCAGCATCTGAAAAGCAGGAAAGTTGACATCTCGGGCACAAGTTATTCCTGATGAAGGGCTTATGTCTGAAATATTGACTCTCCTACCCTTATCCTAAGACAATGACCTCTCATCCTAGGCTGCCCCACAAGAGGAAGCATCCACTCCATGTCTATTTTATCCATTCCTTTTATCATCTTGAATACCAAAATTTGATCTCCCCTCATTCTAAACTCCAGAAAGTATAGGCCTATGTTTTATCTTTGTTCTTACAACAAATCTCTCATCTCTGACATCAATCTAACGAACCTCCTCTGAACTGCCTCCAATGCCACTACATCCTTCCTCAAAGAAGGGGACCAAAGCTGCGCCTTGTATAGTTGCACTAATATTTCCTTACCTCTATATTAGATTGTTTTAGCTAGAAAAGCCAACATTCCATTGGCTTTATTATCTGCTGTACCTGCATGCTAGTTTTCTGTGACTCATGAATCCGGTGACACCCGGATCGCTCTGTACCGTAATACTCTGAAGGCTCTCCCTACTGAGATAATAGGTTGCCTTCGTCGACCCAAATGCATAACCTCCCACTTATCCATGTTAAACCCCATCTGCCACATTTTGCCCCACTGTCCTAACCTATCTACATCTATTTGTACGTTTTTTTATTTTCTCATTACAGTTTACCGTCCTGCCTATTTTTGTCTCATCTGAAAATTTGGTTATGAAGCCTTCTAACAACTTGGATGCAGGGATAATGCACATGGTAAACAGCTGGGCCCCAAGGACTAAAACTGTGGCACCCCACCAGTTACTTTTTAGCATCCAGAAAACAAAAATTATCCTGATGCTCTGTCTTCTATCCATCAGCCAGTCACCTACCCAAGCTAATAGTTTATCCCGAATTCCATATGATCAAATCTTCTTAATTAACCTTTTTGTGCAGCACCTTATCTGGACTTCTGGAAGGTGTTTGATATGTTACATCTGCAGGATCCTCATTATCCACTTTGCTTGTTACATCTTCAGAGAACTCTAGCAAATTAATCAAACGTGATTTGCCCTTCGTAAAACCATGTTATGATTCGGAGATGCCGGTGTTGGACTGGGGTGTACAAAGTTAAAAATCACAACACCAGGTTGCAGTCCAGCAGGTTTAATTGGAAGCACACTAGCTCCTTCATCAGGTGATTGTGGAGGGCTCGATCGTAACACAGAATTTATCGCAAAAATTTGCAGTGTGATGTAACTGAAATTATACATTGAAGAATTGATTGTCTGTTAAGCCTTTCATCTGTTAGAATACAGTGATAGTTTCACTTCTTTCATATGTAAATCACAAAACCTTTTTTTTTAAAAAAAGTTGCATTCTCGGGTTAGCTGTCAACAATGGTGATAGCTAGACCAATATGTTGAAGGTGTTAGCCCCCTGTGTTCTCTGTCTATGACCTGAAGTATAGATTGATTCCAATCTAAAAAGTCCCGACAGGCAGCAGAGGAAAGTGGCTGAGCAGAGGCTGATAGCTAAGTTCGGTACCCATAGGGAGGGCCTCAACCGGGACCTTGGATTCATGTCACATTACAGGTGATCACCATTGCACGACACACACAGATATTCATACACAGAGACACAGATACACACAGACGCGCACACACACCCTTATAGACACAGACTCCCACACTTATTTTGTGTGGTGAACTTTTTTGGTACTTTCAGAGTTACATTGCACTTTGCTCAAAAACCACATACATTCATGGAGAACTCGGAGCTCAAAAACTGCATGAATTTATGTAAAACTCTTATCTCACTTTTTAGATTGGAATCAATCTAAACATCAGGTCATAGACAGAACACAGGGGGCTAATACCTTCAACATATTGTCTAGCTATCACCATTGTTAACACCAAACCCGAGAATGCAACTTTTTAAAAAAAAAGGGTTTGTGATTTACATATGAAAGAAGTGAAACTATCACTGTATTGTAACAGATGAAAGGCTTAACAGACAATGAATTCTTCAATGTATAATTTCAGTTACATCACACTGCAAATTTTTGCTATAAATTCTGTGTTACGATTGAGCCCTCCAAAATCACCTGATGAAGGAGCGTCGCTCCAAAAGCTAGTGTGCTTTCAATTAAACCTGTTGGACTATAACCTGGCGTTGTGTGATTTTTAACTTTGTAAAGCCATGTTAACTGATGGATAGCGTTTTGACTTTTCAAATGTCGTGATAGTTCTTTCTAGATAATTGATTATAACACTGTCCAACAAAAGTGGTGCCACCTTCTCAGTTTTCCAAGTGTTAAGCTAACTGGTCTGTAATTTCCCACGTATTGCCTCCTTCCCTTTTCTGAATAACAGTGTTACATCAGTATTTTCCCAATCCACTGGAACTTTTCCAGTGTCCAGAGAATTTTTGACTATTGTAACCAGTGGGTCCACTATCTCTGCCATCAGGTTCTTGCAACTCTCCATTCTAGGATTCATAGATCATGTACTGCCTGACAGCAAAAGTGTAATTTCTCAGTTGGGGAGTCTAGCAATTCTAATAACGATATATACAGCAGAGCTGAATTAACACTTTTCAACTGATGGAATTTATTATACCGAATAGATAAATTCTTAATTGAAGAAATGTCTGAGGTTCATCATAATGAGTTTAGTTTATTGTAGTCCTTTAATATGCAGGAGTAAGAAAGAGATGGAAAATAACTCCGAAGTGGGGCTTTGATTAAACTGTTTACTGCAACAGTTTAAATTTTGCAAGAACATTTTTTTTTTGAAAAAAAAAGGTCTCAGGCATCTAAGCCAGGAGCTAGCCAGTGCTATAGTAATGTTCCAGTCATTAAACACCTTGACATATTTAGAATTTATAGAATCATAGAATCCCTACAAAGTGGAAACAAACATTCAACCCATCTGATCCACCTCTGAAGAGCATTCCACCTAGACCCACCCCTATTCCTCCATCCTTGTAACCCTATATTTCCAACAGTTAATCCACTTAGCCTGAACATCTCTGGACACTATAGACACTAGATACTACAAACAATTTGGCATGGCCAATCCACCTAGCCTGCACAACTTCATACTGTGGGAGGAAAACAGAGCACCTGGAGGGAAACCCATGCAGACACAGGGAGAATGTGCATACTCCAAACAAACAAACAGCCACCAGAGGATGGAAGTGAACATGGGTCCCTGGTGCTGAGAGGCAACAGTGGTAACCACTGAGCCACCCACTGTCCCTAATTGTTCTACTGTCCAAGGTGAAACCAACAAAATAAGTAATTCCAAATTTAAATCAGTGGGAGCTGTGAATTTTTATTTCAACTTCTGGTACCTTTAAAGAAATAAAAAAACTACTGTCAAAATAAGAGATATTTTAAAACTATATTAGAGTAACTGGAATTTCTTTCAAATAAGTAATGATTAAAATTGACTGACAGAAACAGTGAATCACCTGTCAATGCACAAACAGGAAATCAATGCTGCTCCTATCATCAGTGTGGACTCCCACTGGAGCAGGAAGCTGGTGCTGCTGACACCGTTAAACTGTTGTTTGCCACCCTATTGTGTGGTCATTGCTGTTGACACTCACTTGGAACCTTTCCTCAGCTTTACTCACTACCCTGTTCTCTACTGCTTGTTGTCCTGCTTGATGTTATCATCTGGTGCCCTCAGGTTTTACTTGCTGCCTCACTCAAAGACGAGCATGGATTTATGATGGGTGATGCAGTGATGACACTTTCCAAGATCGCTCAGATGTCAAAAGCACACACTCCATAAATGGGAGACTTAAAGAATTTCTGTTTATTATATAGTAAATTTATTAAACTTTTCAATACAAAAAATTCTGATAAAGAAAGACCGGCTCTCATTAAAACTAGAATTAATAGGATCAGTTTAAAAAGTAAAGTAGTCTGTTCTCACATTAAGCAGATTTGTTAACTATCAAAAAGCATTTTTAAAATGAGAGATGGAAAAAAAAAAATTGGACATCAGAACCATAGCGGTATAATGCTATTGCATAACACCATAGTTTCTGCGCCAGAAAAAAATTTTGTTGACTCACCATGTATTAAAGCAGGCTTTCCAAAATCAGATTTTACAAAAGATAAAATAGAGGGGACATTTCTCACACTCACTACTCCATTCGACAAACAAAAATAAATAATGCCGACAAGTGATTCAATAGCTGTGCCAAGAGAAGAAACTGTTGATGAGATGGATTATAATTTCAGAATTTTCAAAAGGTGCTCTTTAATAGAATAATGAATAAGACTGGAAAATGTAGAATCAGAGGATAACTGACAGAACTGATTGCTAACCAGGAGATAGGAAGCGGTATTCAACAAGGATCAGTATTATATCCACTACTGGTCATAACTGACATTATGAATTTGGAATTAAACCAATTTTTTAATTTGCAAATGACACCAACATAAATGGGATAGGAAACACGGAGGACGGTGCAAAAAATTACAGAAGTACATTAACAAGCTCAATGCCTGTAAATAATTAGCAAACAAAGTTTAACAGATAAATGTGAGGTAGAAGATCATGGCAGATGTGGGAGGTAATCTATTCTTTAGAGGTTGTAAGTCTAGGTGAGGCAGAAAAATGAGGGGATTTTTAAGTAGAAATTACTAAGTTGTGCCACAGATTTTTACATTTTGTTCTAACCAAGCTTCAATACACTTAGAACTGTGCATAATTCTGGTCACTACTACAGAAACAACAGTCATTTGGTTGTGCGTAGATGTGACAAGGGTCAAATCAAAATATATTCATCAGAAAATAATTTGGGTCTCTTTTCTCTTGAAAATAAAAGCTGAAGTATAATCTAATAGCTATGAAAGCTATGAAAGGGTTAGATGAAGTGGATGCACAGAGAATATTCCTTATCGTGGGAAAGAGTATAAAATAAAGAACGTTAATATTAGATTGGTACCAAAAAAATTAAACTGGGAATTCAGAGTAGTAGTACTTCATCCAAAGAATGGTGAGAATGTAAAACTCACTATCAGAATGATTGGTTAAAGTGAGTAGCACAAGATATTTTTAAGGGGAAGCAGGTCAAGCAAATTACACAGAAAGGAATGATGAATTATAATGATGGATTTCCAGGAGAAAAGATGGAGGAGGTTTTGAGAGTTTGAGTGTGAATGCAGTTCAGTAAAAACTGAAGGGCGCAGTACAAATTTCATAGCAATCCATCTAAATGGGTTGTTATGATACTAAGGTATATAAATGTAAGTCATGGCAGATTCCAAACGTTTTATCACAGGTACCCTCAAGAAACATTTTTTTTAAAAAATAGTAGAGATGTTAAAGGAAAAAATGTCAAAGTCTAGGGGAGAGCTTTATATATTCCCCCCCCCCCGAGACTTGAACACTACCGGGAAGTTGGGAAAAAGGGGAGGGAGTTGAGATAACCTACGTAAGCAGAGGAATAGGTTGTAGAGTTGGCCATCTCTATCAAGAAGCTTGGGATCTCAAAATTTCAGTGAGATCCCCCTTTTTTTTTTAAAAAAAAAAAGATGGAATTCAAGTAGTTTAAATTGCTTTTCTTAGTTGTAGAACAACTTCTGATCTATTTTACTGTTAATGGCAATCCATTCTAATAATGCTGATACTTTTAATGGACTTCTTCAAAGACTATCTAGCTAGGTTTTAATATGCTGTTTCAAAACTACAAAAACATGTCAAGCTATTTTGAACTACACCTGGTCATTAACATTCACAACCACAACAATTTGAGAAACAGAAATTTACTTACATATTCACCATATGATGTGTCTTGTACTGGAGGTGGTGGAGGTCTGTAACCTGGCGCTCCTCTTGCTCTTGGTGCTGGGACTCCACGTCCCCTAGCTCCAGGACCTCGACCAGGGGGTGCTCCTCTGGGAACAGGCCCTGTACGTGGAACTGTTGATGTTGGGGGAGGAACTCCACCACGGCCTCTAATGCACAGAGGAAAAAAGACAAAGATCAAGTCAGCCATGATAAAACAGGATGTACACGTATTTGGAAAGGCAAGGACCGATTTGGGATAGTCAACATGGCTTTGTGCGTGGGAAATCAGGTCTCACAAACTTGAGTTTTTTGAAGAACTAACAAAGATGGTTGATGAGGGCAGAGCAGTAGATGTGATGTACATGGACTTCAGTAAGGTGTTTGACAAGGATCCCCATGGGAGACTGATTAGCAAGATTAGATCTCATGGAATACAGAGAGAACTAGCCATTTGGATACAGAACTGGCTCAAAGGTAGAAGACAGAGGGTGGTTGTGGAGGGTTACTTTTCAGTCTGGAGGCCTGAGACCAGTGATCCTTGGAGTGCCACAAGGATCGGTGCTGGGCCCTCTACTTTTTGTCATTTACAAAATTGATTTGGATGCGAGCACAAGAGGTACAGTTAGTAAGTTTTCAGATGGCACCAAAATTGGAGGTGTAGTGGACAGCGAAGAGGGTTACCTCAGATTACAAGAAGATCTGGACCAGATGGGCCAATGGGCTGAGAAGTGGCAGATGGAGATTAATTCAGATAAATGCGAGGTGCTGCATTTTAAGAAAGCAAATCTCAGCAGGACTTATACACTTAATGGTAAGGTCCTAGGGAGTGTTGCTGAACAAAGAGACCTTGGAGTGCAGGTTCATAGCTCCTTGAAAGTGGAGTCACAGGTGGATAGGATAGTGAAGGTGGTGTTTGGTATGCTTTCCTTTATTGGTCAGAGTATTGAGTGCAGGAGTTGGGAGGTCATGTTGCAGCTGTACAGGATATTGGTTAGGCCACTGTTGGAATATTGCGTGCTATTCTGGTCTCCTTCCTATTGGAAAGATGTTGTGAAACTTGAAAGGGTTCAGAAAAGATTTACAAGGATGTTGCCAGGGTTGGAGGATCGGAGCTACAGGGAGAGGCTGAACAGGCTGGGGCTGTTTTCCCTGGAGTGTCAGAGGCCGAGGGGTGACCATATGGAGGTTTACAAAATTATGAGGGGCATGGATAGGATTAATAGGCAAAGTCTTTTCCCTGGGGTCAGCGAGTCCAGAACTAGAGGGCATAGGTTTAGGGTGAGAGAGGAAGATATGAGACCCAAGGGGCAACTTTTTCACGCAGAGGGTGGTACGTGTATGGAATGAGCTGCCAAAGGATGTGGTAGAGGCTGGTATAATTGCAACATTTAAGAGGCATTTGGATGGGTATATGAATAGGAAAGGTTTGGAGGGATATGGGCCAGGTGCTGGCAGGTGGGACTAGATTTGGTTGGGATATCTGGTCAACATGGACGGGTTGGACCAAAGGGTCCGTTTCCATGCTGTACATCTCGATGACTATGACTAACACAAGACAATAAGATAGAGAGAAGGACATGAAAGAATCGACCATCAATACATCATTCAATTTCATCTGTTTTATGTTCATAAAAGTATTCTTTTAAAAAATTGTTAAATTGTTCCTTTATACACTTATTTCAAGAAGTGCAATTTCAGTAAAATTCTAAAACGTTAAGTTTTGCTTGCACCAGACACTTTCTAAAAATTCACTAATGGGACGTGAGCGTCATTGGCTGGCCAGCATTTACTACCCATCCTTGCCTTGATAATATGGTAGTGAGCTGCCTTCTTGAACCATGACAGTCGAAGTGCTGTAGGTTAACACAATGTTATTAGGGAGGAAATTCCAGGATTTTGACCCAATGTCAGTGGAGTAACAGCGATATATTTCCAAATCAGGATGGTGAGTAACTTGGAAGGAAATTTGCAGATGGTAGTATTCCCATGTACCTTCTGCCCTTGTTCTTCTAGATGGAAGTGACCGTGGATTTGTAAGTTGCTGTCTAAACGACTATGAATGAATTTCTGCAGTGCATCTTGTAGTTGGTACGTACTGCTGCTACCGAGCATCAGTGACGGAGGGACTGGATGTTCATGAACGTGGTGTCAAATCAAGCAGGCTGCTTTGTCCTGGATGATATCAAGCTTTTTGAATGGACGTGCACCCATCCAGGCATCACATTGATGACCTGTGCCTTGTAAATGATGGACAGGCTTTGTGGAGTCAGGAAGTAAGTTACTCTGTGCAATATTCCTAGCCTCTAGCCTACTCTTGTAGTCACTATGTTTATGTGGCAGAAATGCTCGTTCTTAAACCCGATTTCCTTCTTAGCATGACATTCCCACATCAACATCCATCTGGATCAGCAATACTAGGTCTTTTCCAATATTTGATATTGATTCTGCCATGCACTGAAGACTCTCAATCTTTGTTAACATTTGTTCAACAGGGAAGTGTGTTTGGCCTGCCTCACAATAACCTTTAATGTAAATGGAATATATTTAATATGTTCCCTCCCACCATTATCTGCCTTCTTACAAAGAAGAAATTAGGTGCAGGAATAGATCATTCAACCTTCCCAATCTACTCTGCAATTCCACAAGATCACTGATCATCCAACTTAGCACTGGTTTCTGATTTTTGCCCACACCCTTTAGTTCTTGGAACTAAAAGGTTCAGAGTTAAAATATTTTCAAGAAACAGTACATGTATTGATCCTAATTGCTTTTTGTGGCATAGAATTCCCTACAGTCACTATTCTCAGGGTGAAAAAATTTCACATCTCACCCTCAGATTGTGACCCCTGCTTCTGGACACCCCCACCCCCATTTTTGCGAACATTCTTTTAGCATTTACCCTGTCTAGTTAGAATTTTATAGGTTTCTGCGAGATCTGCCTCCCCCGACTCAAATTCCAGTGGATATAGTCATAACTGATCCAGTCTCACTTCATATCAATCAAATCAACTGTTAAATGTTCTTTGCACTCCCTCTCTAGCCAGAGCTTCCTTCCTCAGATAAGGTGAACAAAATTGCCTGCTGTATTCCAGGTGTGGGGTCACCAAAGCTCCATGCAATTATGAAGCATCCTGTATTCAAATCCTCTTGCTATGATGGGCAACATTTGCCTTTTTTACTGCCAGTTTCTCTTGCAACTTATTTTCATCAAATGCTTTACAAGGACATCACCCAGTTCTCATTGCAATTTTTCCAATCTATCGTCATTCAGATAATGAACAATCTGCATTTGTTTTTCAGACTGGAGGCCTGAAATCCAGGGGAATTGAAATCCACATTTATCCCGGTGTCTGCAGGGTCCCAAGGCGAAAGATGAGGAGCTCCTCCTCCAGGAGTTGGGTGGTAACAGTTTGGTGGTGGAGGCGGCCCAGAACCTGCATGTCCTTGACGGAGTAGGAGGGGGAAATTGAAGTCTTCAGCCACAGGGCAAATGGGTTGGTGAGTGCAGATGTCCCAGAGACGTTCTCTGATACAATCCATGAGGCGGCGTCCTGTCTCCCGATGTAGAGGATAATTGGGTATAACGGATGCAGTAGATGACATTGGTAGAGATACAGGGTAAATTTCTGACAGATGTCGAAGGATCCCTTCGGGCTTTGGGTGGGCGCAGATTTTGCACTTCCTGCAGTGACAGGGCAAGGTGCCAGGGTAGGATGTGGGCTGGTGGGGGTTGTGGACCTGATGAGGGAGTTGGAGGGAATGGTCTTTTGGGAACACTGATGGGGGTGGGGAGGGAAATACATCTCTGGAGTCCATTTGGAGGTGGCGGAGGATGATGCATTGTATGCGGAGGTTTGTGGGTGGAAGGAGAGGTTCGGGAGGGGTGGGGGGGGTTCTGTCCTTGTTGTGTTGCGAAGGGTGGGATTCAAGAGTGGTGGTGCGTGAAGTGGAGGAGATGCACTAGAGGGTACCGCTAACCATGTGGGAAGGGAATTGCAATCCTGGAAGAGGGAGGCCATCTGGGACTTTGAGGTAGAATTGGGAACAGGTGCGGTGGAGGCGGAGGAATTGGGAATACGGGATTTTTTTTAAAAACAGGAGGCAGGGTGGTAGGAGGTGTAGTCTAGATAGCTGTGGGAGTCGGTGGGCTTGTAGTATATGTCTGTGGTTAGTAAATCAGCAGAGACGGTGATGGAGAGGTCCAGGAAGGGGAGGGAGGTTCATGTTTTGAATTTTTGCAGTATTAAGCACTTCAGTGTTAACAATAAAACTGAATGCCACAACTATGGGTGACTAGGAGTATGAAGAATAGAGATTTGTGGGAAATGCTTTCACCCAATACTTTAGTGAAGTATTTTCTTTGAAATACTTACAAACTTGATATTGGCCAAATTGTATTTTAGATTAAGTTTTCTCCATAACTATATGGATAGTGAATCACTTCTGGTAGTGAAAAATGATTTTGAAATAAAGCCAAAAGCTTACCAGCCTGCACCATAAAAATAAATATACATTCACCTGCTTAGAGCTGGAGCAAGTGTCCCTCTCCCCCTTACTGGTTTCCCTCGAACTGCTGGAGTTTCTGGACTCTCTGGTGTACCATTCAAGTAGGACAGTTCTTGAAGCTGTTGCTGTCTAATTTCATCATTGTAATCCTGCAAACACATGTACAGGGGTATACACATTACAAACCTGACTGTAATCCAGTTGTGCACTATAGGGTGGCGTGAGTTGCGGGGTGGGGGCAGTGTTTATATTTTTATAGTTATTATTAAACTTATCAGCTTACCTGTGTCTATTACTCAACAGACAATTGTAACAACTTCTATAACATCTGCAATCAAAACATTTTACACATGGAAATAAAACTGGATTAGAAATGAAAGTTTAGCTGTAAAGAAAAAAGTCAGTTTATTATTAGGAAACCCTTTAAAAAAGTATTACTACAGTTATCTCAAGTCTATGGCTATTGGGTTCAAAAGATTTTTATTTAAATAGGGCAAAAATAAAATTCAGCCTGTGGCAATGTAGTGTAATTCATATTAAGGCATTTCTTTTATTAGCCATTATTACTTGATGCCAATCAACTTAACCACTTTGATCAATTTCTAAAGCTGTCTCACACTTACATACTTGAATTTTACATGAAGTGTGCTTGAAGTCAGTCCTCACACCACTGGAAACTACAAGGGCATTTCTACCTGGCAGATAAATTGATGTTTTTTTCCGAGGAGGAAAAAGTATTAGTCTTACAAAGATATTTCCTTACACCCTCTAACCCCTTTCCATTTAACCTATTATTTTTTGAAAGCTAAATCAATAGTCAATTGAGAAGTGCAGTATTGTGCTTATGGTTTGTTGCTCAATGTAGTCTTCTTTATATTTGGGCGATGAAATGCAAACTGAGTGAATGGCGCTGAATTTCCAGTTGCCGTCACTTCAATATACTATGTTCCCATGACAACCTCTCGGTCTCAGGCTTGCTGCAGAGAAGCTCAACACAAGTTAGAGAAACACATCTTCTGTTTAGGTATCTCACAGCCCTGAGGACTCAACATAGAGTTTAACAATTTCAGAACATGAAAACCTCCTCCATGTTCAATACCCACTCCCACACTCCTCTGTCCCTGTTCGGTCTGGTTTCCCAGCACAGCCAACTCGTTTCCATTTATTCAGAGTTGCCAATAACACCTATTCAGCATTACCTATTGGCAAACGTAAAGCCAGAATCTCTACGCCTGTTTTTTTTTCAGCCCTGCACCCCACTCTTGGCTGGGTGCCCATCTATTTATCTTCCAGTTTTGACCCAACAGCATAAATACCACCATTTCCTGCTACTTTCAGTTCTGAAAAAGGGCCACTGGACTTGAAAATCCACTGGACTTGAAAATCCACCGATGACACCACACCCGAGCTTCTCGAAGTTTCTGTTTCTGTCCCATTGTTAAATGAGCATGTTCTGAAGTTCAAATCAAAAACAGCACAGTATAGTTTAGGGAGGGTGGATAACTGCAGAAACGACGGCTGGTAAGGTAAAGGTAGGTTTCCCTAGTCCCCTGGAGAATACAGGGTTACTATGGCATGAGCGTGAGCAAGAGCGAGAGAGAAATCTGGGGTTCGCCACACCTTAGGCAAGGGGCGAGAATAAGGTTGTGGGACCTTCACAGATCTCAGCCAGTGTGGAATTGTTATTGGTATCACTGCATTGCAGCAGTCCAGTCAAATGAGTTAACTGACCTCAACTACTGGAGCTAACTTCACCCATATGTCTTAAATCAGTCTAAGTAAAGACAAGAAACTGATAAGAGATGAAATGAGACATGAAGAAGAAGATTAGAGTTTTTAACCAGTATAATTTGATTAATCCAACATACTTTCAATTGTGAAAAAACATTTCAGCTTTTATATAATTCGCAACGTCACCACCTGTACTGTCAGAGTCCTCATCTCTAACACTTTGACAACTTAAGGACACAAATGACTTAAACCTATATAGTAGAACCACATACAGCTTCTTCCTGGTATACCTAAGCTTAAACATACTCCGCTTTCAGAAAGCTCTTCAGGATTTTATCCTAACTCTTTCTGCCTGTGATTAGCACTAACTTTTAACTCTAAGGCAATCTATCTTTAATCTATCCATCACTTTAGAAGAAGTTTGTTCAATAGGCATGTTGTGAAGTTAGTGAGTTGAGAAGATTTGTTGCTCAGGTTGAGGTTCTAAATGTAGGCTTGCTCGCTGAGGTGGAAGGTTCATTTTTGCAAACCTTCCAGCTCAGTGAGCAAATCAAAAATAGCACAGGTCTATTTGCTTCATCCAAGGACTTCACAAGATTGCTCAAAACAAAGTAAAACTACAAAAAAAATTCTCTAAACTGTTGGCACTTTCCTTAAGCTTTAAAAATCACAATACAGTTTGCACTTCTGATAGCCACACTAGCAGAAGGTTGTGATTGCATTGGAAGGAGAGCAGAGGAGATTCACCAGGATGCAGCCTAGGATGAAAAGCCTCAGTAATGAACAGAGAATGGATAGGCTGCATTTGTTTTCCTTACAGCTAAGGTGTGGGCATTGTGCGCATCTATACTTCACCTAATTTTGTCTAACTCAGACTAGGTTACGAGAATCTTTTTCCCATGGCTGACTTCTCAGACCAAAACAGCAGAAATTTAAGGTGAGGAGTATGTGATTTCGAGGAGATTGGAGAAATTTTTTTAAACCTGAAGGATGGCAACAGGCTGTTTGAGCAGGTGGTGGAGGCAGGTAGTCTTGCA
This sequence comes from Chiloscyllium plagiosum, assembly GCF_037043375.1. Classification (NCBI taxonomy): domain Eukaryota; kingdom Metazoa; phylum Chordata; class Chondrichthyes; order Orectolobiformes; family Hemiscylliidae; genus Chiloscyllium; species Chiloscyllium plagiosum. The sequence goes on along the minus strand of NW_028270142.1, from coordinate 119,058,251 downwards.
ACATTTAAGCAGCACCTGAATCAAGCACTTAAAATGCCAGCACACTGTAGACTATAGACCATATGCAGGTAAATGGAATTAATGTAGTTTGGTGTTTGTTAGTCTGTAAGGATATTTCTATGTTGTCTGACTCCATGTCCTCTCCTTCTAAAATGGAGCTTGTCTGTTTTGTTTGGTCATAAAACCCTACTAATGCGCACAAAAAAAGTATTAATTCTAAAGCTAAGCCTTAAAAATTGTTTAAATAAATTCACCATGGCCAAAAGCATGTTTAAAAGTTAATTGTTAATCAGATACAAAAATACTCACTGTACTAGCTCATGAACCAAAAATACAAACTTACAGCAAATATTAAATATATACATTACATTTATATATCTAAACATCATTAGTGAAATCATGAAAACTGACAAAGACACGTCACCAACCTCACTACCTCCAACATTATAATCTCTCAACCCCAGAAAGCCTGCTTCTACCTCCTTCCTAACATCTACAAACTAGACTGTCCCAGTACACCCTATCATCCTGTTCCTGCTTCACCAAGCTGATATCTCCCTACCTTGACCAAATCTTCGCTCCACTTGTCCTAACCCTGTCCACCGACATCCACGATTCCTCGGATACCCTCTGCCACATTGACAATTTCCAGTTTCCTGGCCCTAACTGCCTCCTCTTCACCACAGATGTCCAATTCCTCCTCACCCCCATTACCCACCAGGATGGTCTGAGCGCTCTTGGCTTCTTTCTCAACCAGAGGCCTGAACAATTTCCATCCACTGCCACTCTTCTCTACTTGGTTGAATTTGTTTCCTGTAAGCAATCTCTCCTTTCATTCACCACACTGCTGTCAAGTCAAAGGAGTGGCTATGGGCACCCTTATGGGTCAGAGTAACGCCTGACTTTTTATGGGGTATGTGGATTATCCTTCTTCCAGTCCTACACTGGCTTTTCACACAACTCTTTTCTCGTTACATCGAGAACTGTTTCGGTGCCACTTAGTGCTCCTGCCACGGCCTTAATTTAGTTTATTTTGCCTCCAATTTCCAACCTTCTACAACTTTCACACAATCCATTTCCAACACTTCCCTTCCTTGACCTCTTTCCATTCAGGAAATAAACTGTCTGCTGTCATCCACGACAAAGGCACAGACTACCATAGCTACCTTCACTACGGCTCTTCACATACCACTTCCCAAAAACGATTTCATCCCAATCTTCCATTTCCTTCATCCACAGCATTAGTGAAATGTTGGGACGATGCCACCTTCTAAAACAGCAGTGCTGACATGGCTTCTTTCTTCCATAACCATAGCTTCCTGCTCACAGTGGTTGATATGGCCCTCAATGGCATCTGACCTAACCACCCTATCAAGTTATTCTGCCCTTGCTCCTTCCCATCACAACAGTGTGATTGGGTCCCTCTTGTCCTCACTTTTCATCTCACCAGCCTCCACATTCAAAAGATCATCCTTTGCCATTTCAGACAATCCCAGCAGACCACCACCACTAAACACATCTCCTCCTCACTCCCTCTGTCTGCATTCACAGGAGCCATTCCCTCCAGGACACTAGTCCATTCCTCAATGGCCACCAACACCACCCCACCTTCCCATGTAACTGCAAAACATGCAACACCTGCCCCTTCATCTCTTCCCTGCTCACCACCCAAGGGCCTAAACAGTCTTTCCAAATGAATGAGCATTTCACCTGTACCTCTTCCAATCTGGTCTACTGCATTTGCTACACACTGGAAACCAAACAGACTGGGTGATTGTTTTACAGAACACCTCCAGTCCATGTGTAGACGTAACAGAATACAGTGCAGAACAGGCCCTTCAGCCCTCAATGCTGCGCCGACCTGTGAACTATTCTCAGCTCGTCCCCCTACACAATCCCAAAATTATCCATTGTTTAAATCTCCCTACTGTGGCAGAGTTGACATTAGAGGTAGTGCATTCCATGCCCTTACCACTCTCTGCGTAAAGAACCTGCCTCTGATGTCAGTCTTAAATCTATCACCTCTTAATTTGTAGTTATGTCCCCTCGTACACGCTGAAGTAATCATCCTAGGAAAAAGACTTTCACTGTCTAACCTACACCTTCCTGTCGCTGACCATTTTAACACAGCATCCTGCCCGCATGCTCTCTTGTCTGTCCTCAGCAGTGATCCAGTGAATCACAGCGTAAGCTGGAGGAACAACATCTCATCTTCAGACTAGGCACTTTACAACCTTCTGCACTTAATATGGAGTCCAACACCTTCAGAGCTGAAAAAAAGTGTTGCTGGAAAAGCACAGGTCAGGCAGCAGCAAAGGAGCAGGAGAATCGACATTTCGGGCATAAGCCCTTCTTCAGGAATGAGGAGGGTGTGCCAAGCAGGTTAAGATAAAAGGTAGGGGGGGGGACTTGGGTGAGGGACATTGGGAATGCGATAGGTGGAAGGAGGTTAAGGTGAGGGTGATAGGCCGGAGAGGGGGTGGGAGCAGAGAAGTCGGGAAGATGATTGCAGGTCAAGAATAAGGTGCTGAGTCCGAGGGTTGTTGACTGAGATATGGTTGGGGGGCGGGGGGGGGGGGGGGGGGGAAGAAATGAGGAAGCTGGAGAAATCTGCATTCATCTCTTGTGGTTGGACGGTTCCTAGGTGGAAGATGAGGCGCTCTTCCTCCAGGCATCGTGTTGCCATGGTCTGGCGATGGAGGTGGCCAAGGACCTGCAAGTCTTTGGCGGAGTGGGAGGGGGAGTTGAAGTGTTGAGTGGGAGGAGTCTGAGACGGTCCAGGTAAATGAGGTTGGGTTGGTTGATCCGGGTGTCCCAGAGGTGTTCTCTGAAACGTTCTGCAAGTAGGTGGCCTGTCTCCCCAAGGAGGCCACGTCGGGTGCAGCGGATACAGTACATGATGTGTGTGGAGGTGCAGGTGAATTTGTGACGGATATGGGGGGGGATGGGGGATGGGGGATGAGGGATGGGAATATATCCTTGGTGGTGGGGTCTGTTTGGAGATGGTGGAAATGACGACGGATGATGTGATGTATCTGGAGGTTAGTGGGGTGGTAGGTGAGGACCAGTGGGGTTCTGTCCTGGTGGCGATTGGGAGGGGCAGGGTTCAAGGGCGGAGGAGAGCATCGTAAACCACGTTGGAGGGGAAATTGCAGTCTTTGAAGGAGGCCATCTGGTTGTTCGGTATTGGAACTGGTCCTCCTGGGAGCAGATGCGGCGGAGGCGAAGGAATTGGGAATACGGGATGGTGTTTTTACAGGGGGCAGAGTGGGAGGTGGTGTAATCTAGGTAGCTGTGGGAGTCAGTTGGTTTATAGTAAATGTCAGTATTGAGTCGGTCACCTGAGATAGAAATGGAGGTGTCTAGGAAGGGGAGGGAGGAGTCTGAGACGGTCCAGGTAAATTTGAGGTTGGGGTGGAAGGTGTTAGTAAAGGGAATGAACTGTTCAACCTCCTTGTGGGAGCACGAAGTAGCACCGATACAGTCATTGATGTAGAGGAGGAAAAGGTGGGTGGTGGTGCCAGTGTAGCTGCGGAAGATGGACTGTTCCGCTTTCACCCAAAAGCGCATTTATTTGGGGGGGGGGGGGGGGGGGGGGGGGTTGGTCAGGTGAATTGATATAATTTTAAAAATTATTATAACTTCAACACAACTATATCCAGTTATACAGAGCCTGAACAAGGGCTGGGCATCCAGTATAGTCACTGGAAGCATACAGAGATTAGTTTAGTGAGACTGTTTTAACTCTGGCTGACCATTCAATAATATTACGGCTGATCCATTTGCGTTCCAAATTCCACATTCCTATTTATCTCCAATAATTGTGGATACCCTGGTCGAACATTGATTTACCTCCCTCGTCTGAAAGATGATCAATGATCCCATTTACACCATCTTCTGAAGAGAATTCTAAAATTACACAACTCTCAAAGTTTCCCCTCTTCTCTGCCGGAAAAGGCTCTCTCCAATTGTAAAACAATGTCCTGAGTTCTGGACAAGGGGAAACAGCCTTTCCCCATCCGCTTTCTCAAGATCAAGATCATGCAGGATCTTGAAAACTTCAATTAAAATCACACTTGCTCTTCTGAACTCTAATGAAAACAAGCTTAGCTTTTGCTCATAAGATAACTCACTCACTCCAGGTATCATTCTAGTAAACTTCCTCTGAATTAACTCCAATGGGAATACCAACACTGCACACAGTACTTGAGATTTGGTCTCACTATGCCTTGTCTAACTCAAAGATACACTCTTACTTTAAAATGTTCAATTGGTCTCAGGTGTATCAGGTGTAAATTAAACCATCATGTCTTCCATCCCCTCATCTAATCACTGATACAAATTCTAAAAAGTTAGATTCTTGTAGTTTAGTGGTTGCAAACAGTCCTCTTGTGTCAGAAGGTTGGGGTTATAACATCTCTGAACAGGGTGATTCAGAAAATATCTATAAAGTCCAGGGCCCAGAACAGATCCCCACAGACACCACCTATCATAAACTGCCAATCTGAAACAGACAATATGCCAGTTTTTTGCTGACCAACCAAACAACCAATCCTTTATTTTTGTCAGTACGTCAGTCCCTATACCATCATCTTGAACTTTGTACAATAATCTCTTATTGTGGCATTTTGTTAAATTCCCCTGGAAATCTAAATATAGTATAGCAATAGACCTCCCTTTACTAACAGTATGTTAATGAGCAAGTTTTGAGAAGATTTGTAGCTCAGGTTTAGGATCTGGGTGTAGGTTTGCTCACTGAGCTGCAAGTTTTTTTTTGGATATTTTGTCAACATACTAGGTAACATTATCAGTGAGGTTCTGGATGAAGCACTGGTGATATGGTTCACTTTTTATTTATGTGTTTATGTTTCCTTGGATTGGTGACACCATTTCTAGTGGTGACACCATTTTCAGTGATGTTATTTCCTGTTTTTTTCCCCCTCAGGGTGTGGAAATGGGATCCAAATCAATGTGTACGTTGATAGTATTCCAACTGGAATTCTATGTTTCTAGGAATTCTCACACATGTCTGTTTGGCTTATCCTAGGATGGATGTGCTGTCCCAGTCAAAGTGGTGTCCTTCCTCATCTGTGCGTAAAGATACTAGTGAGAGTGAGTCTTGTCTTTTGGTGGCTAATTGATGTTACGTCTTCTGTGGCTAGTTTTCTGCCAGTTTGTCCAATGTAGAGTTTGTTACAGTTCTTGCAAGGTCTTTTGTAAATGACATTAGTTCTGCTCATTGTCTGTATAGGGTCTTTCAAGTTCATTTGCTGCTGTTAGTGTTGGTGGGTTTGTGGACTACCAGGATGCCAAGGGGCCTGGGTAGTCTGGCAGTCATTTCTGAGATGCCTTTAATGTAAGGGAGTGTGGCTAGGGTTTCTGGATGTGTTTTGTCTGCTTGTTTGGGTTTGTTGCTGAGAAAATTGGTGGACTGTGTTCATTAGGTACCCATTCTTTTAGAATATACTGTATAGGTGATTTTCCTCTGCTCTGCGTAGTTCCTCTGTGCTACAGTGTATTGTGGCTCATTGAAATAAATGTTCAACCTGAGCTACAAATCTTCTCAAAACTCACTAACACCTATGGGCGAATTACACTAAAATAGGCCTGAAAATGGGAGACCAATGTCATCTGACAGAGCGCCACCCACAGACAGCCTTTAACTGCACAAACTGCACGAATAAGGAAACAGGTACTACCTGTCTTAAATACAAACTTCCCTTAACACAGTAGCCAAAGAATAGCAGAGCAAAATGGCCACAGAATGCTTAGAGAAATGACTAATGACGCCCACAACAGATTCCATAAATACAACCGGGAAATTTCACACCAAAACACTTTATTCACGAATGTATCAGTCCATGAAATGGACAGATAGTACAACAAGCCATAGATATTAGAGAGTGAGAAACACAAAAGGAAAAACTAGACAAACTTACAAAATAACACCACAGATAACGCAGAAGCATGGATAAAAACAAACTAGACAAACTTATCTGACCAACCCTTAAAACACTGAAAAAGCCGTCTTAGTAAGAGGATTAAATTACAACTTCCAGAATGCGGACAAGATTTCTTTGCAGCAATAGAAATAACATTGAAAGGCAACAAACTCACAGAAGAAACCCAGCAAACCATCAGACAGTCGCACCAGCATTAAGCAGGAAAAAGGAAGGAAACACAAGAAAGGAAAGCATAGAAGGACTAAAAAAAATAAAAACAAACAAACAAACAAACAAACAAACAAACAAACATTGTCATGCAGGTAGGATATCAGTCATTTTAAAATCAAAGACTACACAAAGATTGTGCTGCTTGCAGATACCAACACGTGGCGATGGGCCCAACCCCACAACTAGAGAACCAAATTATAGCCCTACTCAAAATAAAAGTCAGAAATCTGGAGAAATAAATAAGACAGACTTCCAAAAAATTAAATCAAACGGATTCAACACCACACTTCAACGGATTACCCAAAATTCACAAACCAGAATCCCCCTCACACCCATAGTCTCACTGCCTGGAACACCAACTTAAAGATTAAACTTCCTGAAGAAGGGCCTGTGCCCGAAACGTCGAATCTCCTGTTCCCTGGATGCTGCCTGACCTGCTGTGCTGTTCCAGCAATAAAGTTTCAACTTTGATCTCCAGCATCTGCAGACCTCACTTTCTCCAACTTAAAGATTAGCCAAGGAGCTACACCAAAGACTAAAATACATAGAAGACTCACACCACTCCATCCACTCTACCCAAGAAATCCTGAAGACCAAAGACACAGATATAAAAGTGGATGAAATAATGGTCTCCTTTGACATAACAGCCCTGTTCATATCCATCATCAATCTGGCCAAGGAAACACTGACTACACTATTAGAAGAACCAAAGACACATACACCAAAACATCTTCAACTTCATCAGCAAAGGACAATATCATCAAACTAGTGGACCTATGCCTTACCACCCACTTCACTTTCAACAACAAAACCCACAGACAAACCAATGGAATACCCATGGGATATCCAATATCAGGGTTTTTAGTAGAGGAAGCAATGCAGAGACTCAAACAAACAGCTCAGCTAACCATCCAACAAACTTTGGGTCTGCTACATGGATGACACCTTTGTCATCAGTAAATGAAACAAATTAGAGGAAACCTTCAAGATGATCAATAATATCCTTACTTGCATAAAATTCACTAAAGAGAAGGAAAACTACAAACTACTATTCCTCGATGTCACAGTAGAGCGAACAGCCAATGGGGAACTTCAATCCAGCATCTACAGGAAAACAACACGTATGGACCAAATACTGAACTACAGAAGCAATCATTCCAAAATCCACAAATGAAGCTGCATTAGAACATCATTTCAACAAACCTCCACACATTGCAGCACAAAGGAACTACGAAGAGCAGAGGAATATCAGCTACACACTGTATTCAAAAAGAACGAGTACCCAATGAACACTGTCCGATTTCTCAGCAACAAACTCAAACAAGCAGACAAAACACGTCCAGACACTCAAGCCACTCTCCTCTTCAGAGACATCTGAAACGACTGCCAAACTTCTCAGACCTCTTAGCATCACAGTAGCCCACAGACCCATCAACACACAAAAACAGCATCTAAGAGAACTTGAAAGACCCTATACAGACAAGCAAAACGAATGTCATTTACAAAATACCTTGCAGGAACTGTAACAAACTCAACATGGACAAACAGGCAGAAAGTTAGCCACCAGGATACATGAACATCAACTAGCCACAAAAAGACATGACATACGCTCATTAGTATCCTTACATACAAATGAAGGAGGACACCACATTGACTGGGACAATGCATCCATCCTAGGACAAGCCAAACAGAGACATGGGCAAGAATTCCTAGAAACATGGCATTCCAACTGGAATTCTACCAACAAACAGTGACTTGGATCCTATGTACAACCTGCTGAGAAAAATGTTCAGGATATGACATCGCCAACCCAAGGAAACTTAAAACAAATTAAAAAGTGGGCTATACCACCAGTGCTTCATCTGAAGGCTCCCTGAAGATGTTGCTACCTAGTATGGTGATGAAATATCTGAAAGTGAACCTTCCAGCTCAGCGAACAAATCTACATCCAGTATGTTACTTCTTTAAAGGATTCCAATAAAATTGTCTAAACAGGATTTTCACAACCTGGCCGATTCTTCTTGAGATTTGAGTGTCCAGTTAGCACCTCCTTGAAGATTGAAGATGTTGTTAGAACCAATGTAAATATCAAGCTATAGTTCGTAGAGTCAGATGTACAGCATTGAAACAGACCCTTGGGTCCAACCCGTCCATGTCAACCAGATATCCCAACCCAGTCTAGTCCCACCTGCCAGCACCTGGCCCATATCCCTCCAAACCCTTCCTATTCATATACCCATCCAAATGCCTCTTAAATGTTGCAATTGTACCAGCCTTCACCACTTCCTCTGGCAACTCATTCTACACATGTGCGAAAAAGTTGCCCCATAGGTCTTTTATATCTTTCCCCTCTCACCCTAAACCTATGCCCTCTAGTTCTGGACTCCCCGATCCAAGTGAAAAGACTTTGCCTATTTATCCTATCCACACTCCTGAATTTTGTAAACCTCTAAGGTCAGCCCTCAGCCTCAGACGCTCCAAGGAAAACAGCCCCAGCCTGTTCAGCCTCTCCCCATAGTTCAAGTCTTCCAACCTGGCAACATCTTTGTAAATCTTTTCTGAACCTTTTCAAGTTTCACAGTAGCTTTCTGATGGGAAGGAGACCAGAATTGCACGCAATATTCCAACAGTGGCCTAACCAATGTCCTGTACAGCCGCAACATGGACCTCCCAACTCCTGTACTCAATACTCTGACCAATAAAGAAAATCATACCAAACGCCTTCTTCACTATCCTATCTACCTGCGACTCCACTTTCAAGGAACTATGAACTTGCATTCCAAGGTCTATTTGTTCAGCAACATTCCCTAGGACCTTACCATTAAGTGTATAAGTCCTGCTAAGATTTGCTTTCTCAAAATGCAGCGCCTCACATTTATCTGAATTAAACTCCATCAGCCACGTGTCGGCCAATTGGCCGATCTGATCAAAATCCTGTTGTAATCGGAGGTAGCCTTCTTCGCTGTCCACGACACCTCCAATTTTGGTGTCATCTGCAAACTTACTAACTGTACTTCTTATGCTTGCATCCAAATCATTTATGTATTCTTTAGTTTCCAGTCTTCGGCCTGTCTCCATTCTTGAAGAGTTATATTTGCTACATTTTTTCAAAATTTGGAAATTTCAGGAAAACAATTAACACCAGTGTACATACACTCATTTGTTACCACCTTTAATTCCCTCGGATGGAAGTCCACAGGACCCAGAAACTTCTCAATCAGCAGTTCCATCAGTTTGCTCTGTGGTATTTCCCCTGGTATTATAATTTCACTAAGTTCCTCCATTTCTTCAAACTCCAAATTTACAACTAATCACTGGGATATGCCTTGTACCCTCTCGTGAAGGCAGAAACAAAATATTATTTGTTCATTTATTATCGACAATTAAATCCCCAATCTTAAGAGGACCAACACTTCACATACTCCTTTCCTTTTAAGATACTTAAGCAAACCCTTGTTTACTGTTTTTACATTTCTAGCCAGCTTCCTCTCAGCCTCTAATTTATTAGTCCTGATTCACCATTCTCTGTCGCTTTATATTCTGACTAGTCATCTGACCTGCTATTCATATTTGCTCATTCATTTATTTGTCCCTGGACACTGACACACTACTTACCTTTAGTTAACCACAGATGGTGGGTCTAATCCTTGGAACCTTATTTTGAATAGTAGGAACTACTTATATAGATTCTAAAATTTCCCTTTAAGAATTCTGACATCACTTATCTTTCTGGTAGCTCAGCTTTCATATTCATAAAGTTAGCTTTTCTAAAAGAGGATAAAATATGGTCTTAGACCCATTCTTCTCACTTCCAAACTGGATGCAAAATAAAAACATGGTCATTGTTATCTAGAGGTGTTGTCACTCAGATAAAATTAATCCTGTCAGATTATATCATCAAATTTGGAATAGCTTGTTCTGATTGGAGAACATGCTGTTCTAAGAAACTCTCAAAGTATTCTATGAACTTATAAATGCTCCTATTACCAATTAGAATTTTCCAGTTTATGTGCAAATTAAAATCATCCATCATTACTGTTGTTCTTTTATTATGAGCACCTAATTAATCATCTTGTACGATTTGTTCTACATTGTGGCTATGGAGTTCTGTAAATCATCCGTACAAATTACTTTTCCATATTACTCATGACCTCCATACAAACAGACAGTAAGGTACGAAACCTAATGTGAACAATTTTAAAATAGGATATTAAAGGACTGAAATTACACTAAGATAGGAAATTTCAAGTAGACATCAGTGTAATATCTTAGCTCAGGGCCTCCACACGTGGTCTGACTGCCACTGCCAGACCCCAGTCCAACAGCTGTCCCCACTCTGCTCAAAGCCCCAGACTGCTCTATACCAACACTCAGCAGTTCCAAGGTGAGTCCCAGAGCAGTATACAGGCTGCAAGCTCCAGGCAGAGACTGGTGCGGGGGGTGGCAGTGCTGGCTTACCTTGGAGCAGCTGAGTGCCGATACACAGCAGTCTGGGGCTTGGAGCGGAGTAGGGACAGCTGCGGGACTGGGGTCTGGCACGGGTGGTCAGAGCACACATGGAGGCTCTGTGCTCAGATGTTAGACATTTCAGTGTATTTGAAATTTCATACCTTACTGTAAAGTCAACCCTTTAATGAGGTCTTATTTTAAGCTTATTTTTCAACTAGTAACGCAACTACTTTTATTTCTCTGCTGTATAAAAGAATTAATCTTAGGTGCAAGTACCTATGTTCTTGCCATAAGACAGCAGATATTGTAAAAGTTTTTCACTGCACTCCTAAAATGGAGTACACGTGACAATAAAAGGACATTGCATTGTAACTGAACCATGGTCATCACTAACTATTACGCCAATACCATCTTTGATGAGGACAATTACCCTCTCATCAATCTTCCTATTCTTCCTAAGAATCCATTAAGAGTAAAACGTAAGAGGCTATTAGGCCCATCGTGTCTGTCCCAGCTCTCCAAATGACCGTTATATCTTTACGTAATTTTTCTACCTATTTCTTGTCACCCTGCATAAAGCTTCTATTCAAAAGCACTGACTTCTTCAATGTCTCTTACCAAACTTATGCCATTAGTATCAGGGCCAAGTCACAAATACCTATCATTTTACAATATAGCTTTTTACAATATATGTTAATGATATAGAAGATGGTATTAGTAATAACATTAGCAAATTTGATGATACTAAGTTGGGTGGCAGGGTGAAATGTGATGAGGATGTTAGGAGATTACAGGGTGACCTGGACAAGTTAGGCAAGTGGTCAGATGCATGGTAGATGCAGTTTAATATGGATAAATGTATGGTTATCCACTTTGGTGGCAAGAACAGGAAGGCAGATTGCTACCTAAATGAAATCAATTTAGGGAAAGAGGCAGTACAAAGAGATCTGGGTGTTCTTGTACACCAGTCAATGAAGGCAAGCATGCAGGTACAGCAGGTAGTGAAGAAGGCTAATAGCATGCTGGCCTTCATAACAAGAGGGATTGAGTATAGAAGCAAAGAGGTTCTTCTGCAGCTGTACAGGGCCCTGGTGAGACCACACCTAGAGTACTGTGTGCAGTTCTGGTCTCCAAATTTGAGGAAAGACATTCTGGCTATTGAGGGAGTGCAGCGTAAGTTCACAAGGTCAATTCCTGGAATGGCGGGATTACCTTACACTGAAAGACTGGAGCGATTGAGCTTGTATACCCTTGAGTTTAGAAGGCTAAGAAGGGATCTGATTGAGACATAAGGTTATTAAAGGATTGGACACTCTGGAGGCAGGAAACATGTTTCCAATGATGGGCAAGTGCCGAACCAGAGGACACAGCTTAAAAATACAGGGTAGACCATTTAGGACAGAGATGAGGAGAAACTTCTTCACCCAGAGAGTGGTGGCTGTGTGGAATGCTCTGCCCCAGAGGGCAGTGGAGGCCCAGTCTATGGATTCATTTAAGAAAGAGTTGGATAGAGCTCTCCAGGATAGTGGAATCAAGGGTTATGGAAATAAGTCAGGAACAGGATACTGATTAAGGATGATCAGCCATGATCATTTGAATGGTGGTGCAGGCTCAAAGAGCAGAATGGCCTACTCTTGCACCTAATGTCTAATTTCTATCTTTATTAGATTTCAGATAGCTTGATTTGAGATCACAGAATCCACTGAATACTGCCAGCCTCTCATCCCTTTAAATTCACGCTGACAAGGTTTTTTTTGTCTTAATATCTGCCCAACACTACTTTTGTGCATTATTGGAACTTTTGACTGGGCAAATTACTGTAAAAGATATTACTGCCCTATTCAAAGTGCACGCTTGGTGGTCCCAGCTAACATTCCCCCCACCGGTAAAATAGTGCTTTTATTTGTGTGACACTGCTGTTGGCAATAGCTATATATTTACAAGCTTGAATTTTCATTGCAGTGAATTAACTAAATAGTAATAGCTTCAATTTTTTTCTATTAAATCCAAGCTAAAAAGGAAACTAACAAGCCTATCTTTCTAAACAGCTCAAGAGACCAAAGACCTGCTGCAGTCTATCCTAATGAGAAAATTGTTCACTAACACAAGTTCATTGCCTCATTCTATTGGTCTCACTCTGTTCTTCTTCCAAAGGATGCAAGGATATTGTTTATGCAACAGCAACCTGCACTTCCATAAAGCATTTAGTGCAAGAAATCATCCTCAAGCATTTGATAGGGAGGGAGGGAGAATTAAGCAAAGTGTTATTGAAAGAAGTTAACAAGGTACTCAAGAAGAATTTTTAACACACCAAAAGCAGCAAGACAAATAGGTGTAAGGGAGCAAATTCCAATGCCATCATGATCAACAAACTAATTATTTTCAACTTAAAAATAGAATGAAATCTGATATGTTCAATGTGCACTCATTTAATACATCCATTTTTTCTTGGCTGTTTAACTGACCTGACTGCAGATGCTGGAGATCAGAGTAGAGTGTGTGATGCTGGAGGAGCATCGACATTTCGGACACAAGTCCTTCATCAAGAATGCTGATTCCTGATGAAGGGCTTATGCCCGAAACATAACTCTCCTGCTCCTTGGATGCTGCCTGACCTGCTGTGCTCTTCCAGCACCATACACAACTCTGCAGGACTAAAGTATCTATATACTACAATTCAACCTGGTGACATGGTTTAGAGATTTAGGAATCAAGGTGTTGTCATTCCCAGAAAAAAAGTGCAATAGAATTGAGAAACAAGTTACCAACAAAGACATTAATGAACAACAAATGGATTCAGAGGATTATATGAGCTAATGGAGAGAAGGCTTATTCATAAGTATTAAGTTAGCCTGCAGCAGTTTGTGTAGAGAAATAAGTGCTATTTTCTGGGTCTGCAGATTGGAAGGAGGAAAAATGGCCCTTAGAGGAGTGATATACTTTTCTTGTCGGATGTGGGAGTTCAGGGAGAGTTTACATGTCACTGAGGATTAGATCTTCAATAAATGCCATTGGTTGGCATTAAAAGGAATCGGCTGGAGCAACAGTTAGAGGCAATGAGGAATTTACAAGAGCAAGGGGGTGTGATGGATGGCAGTTATAGGAAGGGAAAAAAGTCGCAGATACAGTGATATAGATGGGTTCACTCCAGAAAAGGAGGGGTAGGCAGGTAGCGCAGGAATCTTCTGTGGCTATCCCCTGAAGAAGGGCTTATGCCCAAAACGTCGATTCTCCGGTTCCTTGGATGCTGCCTGACTTGCTGCGCTTCTCCAGCAACACTTTCAGCTCTGATCTCCAGCATCTGCAGCCCTCACTTTCTCCTCGAAGATTTTATCCCCATTTCAAACAAGTATGCTGTTTTGGAAAATGTAGGTGGTGATGGATTCTCATGTGAATGTAGCATGAACAGCCAGTTTCTTGTATCGAGACTGGCTCTAATGCAACGAGGGATATGCTGGGTTCCAAGAGATCCATTGTGTTAGGGGACTCTCTACTCAGGAGGTACAGACAGACGTTTCTGTGGCCAGCAGCAAAAATCAGAATGGTGTGTTGCCTCCCTGGTGCCAGGATCAAAAGATGGCTTAGAAAGGGGAGAGGGACCAGCAGGAGGTCATTGTACACATTGGTACCAATGACAGGAAGGAAAAAGGATGAGATTCTGAAGGGAGAATGTAGAAAGTTTGGCAGGAAGTTAAGAAGGAGCTCTTCAAGGGTAGTAATATCCAGATTACCCCCAGTGCTACGAGCTGAGAGTAGGAATAGGAGGATAGAGCAGATGAATGCATGGCTGAGGAGCTGGTGAATGGGAGAAAGATTCACATTTTTGGATCATTGGAATCTCTTCTGGGGTAAAAGTGACCTGTTACAAGAAGGACTGATTGCACCCGAATTGCAAAGGGACGAATATACTGATAGGGGGTTTTGCTAGAGCTGCTCAGGATGATTTAAAATAGTAAGGTGGGAGGGTGGGAACCAAGGAGATAATGAGGAAAGAAATCAATCTGAGACTAGTACAGTTGAGAAAAGCAGCAAGTCAAACAAACAGTCAGGGAAGGTAGGGGCAAAGCAGAGAACAAGGTAGGACTGGTAAATTAAACTGCATTTATTTCAATGCAAGAGGCTGAACAGGGAAGGCAAATGGACTCTGGGCATGGTTAGGAAGATGGGACTGGGATATCTTAGCAATTACAGAATGTGGCTCAGGGATGGACAAGATGTTCCAGGATACAAATGCTACAGGAAGGACAGAAAGAGAGGCAAAAGAGGAAGGCGAGTGGCATTTTTGATAAGGGATAACAATACAGCTTTACTGAGGGAGTATATTCCCAGAAATACATCCAGGGACATTTGAGTGGAACTGAGAAATAAGACAGGGATGATCACCTTATTGGGATTGTATTATAGACCCCCTAATAGTCAGTCATCGGAAAATTGAGATACATACTTTTAGGGAGATCTCAGTTATTTGTAAGAATAACAGTGTGTGTTTATGGTAGGGGATTTTAACTTGCCAAACATAGACTGGGACAGGATGTAAGTTTGCTCACCGAGTTGGAAGGTTTGTTTTCAGATGTTCCGCCACCATGCTAAATAACATCAGTGAGCCTCTGGTGAAGCACTGGTGGTGTGGACCATTTTTATTTATGTGTTTAGGTTTCCTCAGGTTTTCCTGTGGTGATTTCTTGCTCTTTTTCACAGGAGGTGGTAAATGGGATCCAAGTTAATGTAATCTTTGAAATGTTGGCATCATGGTAGCCCACAAACCCACCAATACACGAAAACAGCAGCTAATGAACTTGAAAGGCCCAATACAGACAACAAGCAAAATTAATGTCATTTACAAAATTCCTTGTAAGAACTGTAATAAGCACTACATCAGACAAACAGGCAGAAAACTAGCCACCAAGATATAATGAACATCAACTAGCCACAAAATGATATGACCCACTCTCACTAGTATCCTTACATATAGATAAGGAAGGATACCACTTCGACTAGGACATCCATCCTAGGACGAGCCAAACTGAGACATGTGAGAATTCCTAGAAGTATGGCATTCCAACTGGAATTCTAAACAAACATATTAACTTAGATCCCATTTACCACCCTCCTGTAGGGAAAGAACAGGAAATGACATCACCAACCCAAGGAAACCCAAACACAAACAAAAAGCAGGCCATAACACCAGTGCTTCATCCAGAGGCTCACTGATGTTTCGTCACCATACTAGGTAGCATCTGAAAACAAACCTCCGAGCTCAGTGAGCAAACCTACATCCAGAGCTACAAACTGGGCCACAACCCTTCTCAAAACTCGCTAATAGACTGGGACTACCACACAGTGTTAAAGATTTAGATGGAGAGGAATTTGTTACGTGTGCACAGGGAAATTTTGATTCAGTTTGTGGACATACCAAGAGAAAGTGCAAAATTTGACCTACTCTTGGGAAATACGGCAGGGCAGATGTCTGAGGCATCAGTGGGGGAGCGCTTTGGGGCTAGCAACCATAATTCTATTAGATTTAAAATAGTGATGGAAAAGGATAGACCAGATCCACAAGTTGAAGTCTTAAATTGCAGGAAAGCAAATTTTGACGGTATTAGGCAAGAACTTTCAAAAGCTGATTAGAGGCAGATGTTTGCAGGTAAAAGGGATGGTTGGAAAATGGGAAGCCTTCATAAATGAGATAGGGAGAGTGCAGAGAGAGTATATTCCTGTTAAGGTGAAAAGAAAGACTGGTAGGTGTAGGGAATGCTGGATGACAAAAGAAATTGAGGGTTTGGTTAAGAAAAAGGAGGAAGCATATGTCAGGAGACAGGAGAGATCAAGTGAATCCTTTGAAGAGTATAAAGGCAGTAGGAGTATATTTAAGAGGGAAATCAGGAGGGCAAAAAGGGGACATGAAATCACTTTGGCAAATAGGATTAAGGAGAATCAAAAAGGTTTTTACAATACATGAAGGATAAAAGGGTAACTAGGAAGACTATAGGGCTACTGAAAGGTCAGCAAGACTGCCTTTGTGTGGAGCCACAGGAGATGGGGGAAGATACTAAATGAGTATTTTGCATCAGTAAGTATTGTGGAAAAGGACATGGAAAATATAGAATGTAGGGAAATAGATGGTGACATCTTGAAAAATGTCCAGATTACAGAGGATCAAGTGCTGGAAACGCATAAAAAAGTGGATTAATCCTAGGACTTGATCAGGTGTATCCTAAAACTCTGTGGGAAGCAAGGGAAGTAATTGCTGGGCCCCTTGTTGAGGTATTTGTACCATCAATAGTCTCATGTGAGGTGCTGAAAGTCTGGAAGGTTGGCCAACATGGTGCCACTTATTAAGAAGGGTGGTAAGGACAAGCTAGGGAACTACAGACTGGTGAGCCAGACATCGGTGGTGGCAAGTTGTTGGATGGAATCCAGAGGGACAGAATGTATGTGAATTTGGAAAGGCAAGGACTGATTAGGGATAGTCAACATGGCTTTGTGCATGGGAAATCATGTCTCACAACTTGATTGAGTTTTTTGAAGTAATAATAAAAAGGATTGATGAGGGCAGCGTGGTGGATGTGATCTATGTGGACTTCAGTAAAGATGTTCGACCAAGGTTCCCCATGGGAGACTGGTTGGCAAGGTTAGATCTCATGGAAGACAAGGAGAACTAGCCATCTGGATATAGAATGGGCTCAAAACAAGGGAGAAAACAGAGGGTGGTGGTGGGAGGGTTGCTTGTCAGACTGGAGGCCAGTGACCAGTGGAGTGCCACAAGGGTCAGTGCTGGGTCCACTGCTTTTCATCATTTATATATATGGTTTGGATGTGAGCATTAGAGGTATAGTTAGTAAGTTTGCAGATGACACCAAAATTGGTGGTGTAATGAATAACGAAGGAGGTTACCTCAGATTACAACAGGACCTTGATCAGATGAGCCAATGGGCCGAGAAGTGGCAGATGGAGTTTAATTCAGATAAATGTGAGGTGCTGCATTTTGGGAAAGCAAATTTTAGCAGGACATATATACTTAAATGGTAAGGTCCAAGGGAGTGTTGCTGACAAAGAGACCTTTGAGGAGAAAGTGAGGACTGCAGATGCTGGAGATCAGAGCTGAAAATGTGTTGCTGGAAAAGCGCAGGTCAGGCAGCATCCAAGGAGCAGGAGAATCAACGTTTCGGGCATGAGCCATCCTGAAGAAGGGCTCATGCCAGAAACAGACCTTGGAGTGCAGGCTCAAAGCTCCTTGAAAGTAGAGTCACAGGTAGGTGGGATAGTGAAGGCAGCATTTGGTATACTTTTCTTTATTCAGAGTATTGAGTACAGGAGTTGGGAGGCATGCTGCAGCTGTACAGGACATTGGTTAGGCCACTGTTGGAATATTGAGTGCAATCTCGTCTCCTTCCTAATGGAAAAATGTTGTGAAACTTGAAAGGGTGCAGAAACGATTTACAGGGTTGGAGGATTTGAGCTCAAGGGAGAGGTTGAATAGGCTGGGGCTGTTTTCCCTGGAGCATCGGAGGCTGAGGGGGTGACCTTAGAGGTTTACAAAATTATGAGGGGCATGGATAGGATAAACAGACACACAGTCTTTTCCCTGTGGTGGGGGAGGCCAGAACTAGAGGGCTTAGGTTTAGGGTGAGAGCAAAGATACAGAAGAGATCTAAGGGCAACTTTTTCACACAGAGGATGGTAAGTGTATGGAATGGGCTGCCAGAGGCTAGTACAGTTGCAACATTTAAAAAAGGCATCTGGATGGGTATATGAATAGGAAGGGTTTGGAGGGATATGGGCTGGGTGCCGACAAGTGGGACTAGATTGGGTTGGGATATCTGGTCAGCATGGATGGGTTGGAGCAAAGGTCTGTTTCCATGCTGTACATCTCTCTGACCTTAAGGCACAGCAGAGGCATACATTTAAGAATACACTATAGGACACTAGTTTGTTTGGGTTACATTTGCTTTTAGATGTTCTAACTTGTGTATTCTTAGAATTATTTATTCAAATTATAGTTCATAGACAAAATAAAAACACAATGTTCCCATATGAAACATTGGGATTGTGAAGAACGATTTGAACACTGACCGGTATGAGAAACTTCTTCACTTCCTCTAGAGCATGTCCCATTCTTGCATATGCCTCGGATGGTGGAGCAAACACTTCAATCAATACATGGAGATCTTCATTAAGATGTGCATATTTTGATTCTCCACTTTTTCTTAGCTCTTCTTCCTTAATAAATATGGAGAGAAAAAAATTAGCTGACTTGATCAGTACATCACAATATTACTTCAAAGCTCTGGGTGTGGTGCAAGTGTTGTTTGTACTTTCAATTATTCTTTGTCCATACCTTTTTCAATATGTCTGGTATAGTGTATATTAAGACTGCAGTTGTTGTCACATACTTTGTACTGTAGAAATCTTCAACAGCACAGCATAAAAGTTGCCAAAGACCAAAAATAAATTTTGCAGCATTAATTTTTCTCACTTAAATCATATCTTCATGCAAGATGAGAAGATTTGTAGCTCAGGTGGAGGTTCACTCACTGAGCTGAAGGTTCATTTTCAGAGGTTTCATCACCATACTGGTAACATCAGTGAGCCTCCAGACTAACCACTGCTGATGATTCCTAATTTCTATTTATATGTTTGGGTTTCTTTGGATTGGTGGTGTAGTTTCTGGTGATGTCATTTCCTGTTCTTTTTCTCAGGTGATGGTACATCGGGTCCAAGTCAATTTGTTTGTTGAGAAGAGATTCCTCATCTCTGTCCAAACTGGATGATACTTTTATGGGAGAGTCTAGGATCAGCAGCCTTAATCTGTGTAAAGTAAGTAATCTCTGTCTATCCTGTTAATACCCTGAAGTATCTTGTATGTTTCAAGAAGGTAGTTTCTCATTCATCTAAACTGCAATGAGTACTGAACCCACGTGCCTACTCATTTCATAAGGAAACCCTTCCATACCTGGGATCAATCTTGATGAAACTATTCTGGACTGCCTTTAAATGGCATTATGTCTTTCATTAGATAAGGGGAGCAAAATTGCTCATGCCATTCCAAGAGTGATTTAACTAGTACCTTGCATAAGATTACCAAGATCTTTGTTTTTTAATACTCCATTCCCTTTGAAATACAGGTTGTTCTGCTATAATGCATGTTTCATTATCAATTTGCTATAACATGATTGATGAATTGGGGACACTGTTTAAATGGTGCTGCTGTTACATGATTTTCTTTTAGCATGGGACTGCACAAGAACAGAACTGCTAGGTTATAGCAGAACTAACTGTAAAAGGCAAACATTCAATTTTTCCTCCCTCTTACTGATTGAACCCTGATGTTAATTTTGAGATTTATGCATCAACATGTCTAAAACCCTTTGAGCTATAGCTTTCTGCAGTCTTTGTTTAAATAATATTTACCTCAGCAACCCATTTTGCCAAAGTGCATAACCAAATTATATTCCACCTACCAAGTTTTTGCCCAAACACTTAACCTGTCTTTATCCCATTATAGACTCCAAGGTCACCCTCATTATTTGTCTTAACATCGATTTTTGTGTCATCCACAAACTTGGTAACTGTACTTTCACCTCCCTCATCCAAGTCATTAAAATAAGTTTAAATAATGGTGGCCTCAGCACTATTTACCAATTGATATGCTGAAAATGCCCCATATCCTAATTCTGTCTTAATTGGTCAATCCTCTATCACTGCTAATATCTCCAAAATCATGGATGCTTCAGTGGTCTAACATGTGGTACCTTATTAAATGCCTTTGGAAGTCCAAATATTTTACATCTCCTGATCCTCCTTTTTTTCCTAGTCTTGTTATTGCATCAGAAAAATTGTACTAAATGTCAGGAATTTTCCTTTCATGAAAATGTGCTGACTCTGATTATGTTATGTATTTCTAAATGCTCAGCCATCGCATTCTTTATAATAAACACTAACATTTTCCCCAGTGACAGACATTAAGCTAAACTTGCCTTTCTGAATAAGGGTGTTACATTGGAAAACTGACAATCAGGAATTTTTCTAGAATATAAAGAATTTGTCAAAGATTACTAACACTATGATGATCCACTATGTCTTGCTGCATTCCATTAAATCGAAGGGACTTGTCAATATTTAACCTATTAGTTTCTATAGTACTTTTTCCTGTAGTGGTTATTATATTTTGTTTCCTCTTTTCCTTCACTACCTGGATTACTTGGTAATTTTGAAATGCTGTGCGTTTTCCAATAAGATGTTGAATAAATAATTTACATCATTGTGGCATTGCCATTTCCTTTTAATTTGAAGCTATTCTTAAAATCCCCGATTAACCATGGTCAGCTTATCCCCTTTCTAGTATCCTTCTTACTCATTGGGATACATCTTTTGTGAATCAGGATCTTTTTCCTTAAACATTTGCCGTTATTCAAGTGTAAACTCCTTTCCCAGTCCACTCCAGGTAACTCTGCCTTACTCATTAGTAAATACTGTTACTTAAATTCAGCATAGTTGTTTCTAACCCAAGTTTCTCACTCTCAAACTGACTGCTAATTTCTACTATGTTTTCTGGTCACTTTTCTAGAGGATCCTTTACTCAGTTATTTATCTGAACACATTCAACATCACGAGTTGCATTTGGAAGCAAACCAGTATCTCTTAAAAAGCAAGGCCCATTCTGTCCAGCCTAATTTTGGAACTGCTCACAGAAAATGATGGCAGAATACAAGATATTCTGACTGTACTTTAAGGAAATTAGATAATACCTATCATTAAGAGTCTAGAATATCCTCCAGCAAACTCTCAGAAGTTAGAGGATAGCCATGGCAGTCTAGGCTAAAATTTAACTTTGCAGACCTAAGTACAATGCCGTAACAAGTTCAATGACCTTAACAGTCAAAGTCAGTTAATGCATCTTCAAATGCCACATTTATCAATCAGCAGCCTTGCACATTGGAGCGTAATGGTGAACAGTGCCCTGCTTTCAATCAATAAATACTTAAGTGTAACGTCTCTATCGTTACCTCTCCCGTGCTAAAATGAACATTGCTACGATTCTCACAACCACATTTCTTAGATTGCACACGCTGCCTGTTAATCAGCCATTAAAGACATATCATCCAAATAAACTGTACATCTTCATTAAACATTCTTCCCCTCTCTCATACAAAGAAAGATATTGCATAATTGCTTTCTATCAGGGTATAGGCACTCACTATCATAGCACTGAGTCCACAGCCTCATTTAGAGTTTAAACAATGAAAGATAATATTTTCATAACTACCCTCCTTCTCTCATCTCATTTTTCAATATTACACAGGCCTAGACTTCTGTTTCCATGTTAAAGATGAGAGAGATATGGCTTACCTTCTAACCATATGTTGTGGAGGTAGCTTTTACCCTAAATTTTATTTTTAAGGTGATTTTAAGGTAGTGTTCCAAATTATTCAATTAGGCCACCAATAAAGTTTAATCAAGACACACTTTGTTCTTACAATGCAATTAAAATTTAACAAAAATAAAGAATCTTATAACTTCAAGATATGGCATACTTAACAAGACAATGTATTATTTAACTACCAGTCATCAACTGTTTCAATACAGGCAACATTCTGTATATCCATCCTTTGGCAAAATGCAATGCAGCAAAACATTAGGATTCTCACGTGCCTCTCCAGTCCAGTAAAAAGAAACAATCTGTCCCTGTGATTTCTCAGAAAATCTCTGTCCATGTCTTCAATCTAATAGCAATGCCTGCCCACTTATGATTCTTTTGTCTTCGCCTCAAAAACAAACACCCAGGGAGAAACCCTGCGTGGGTGGCACGGTGGTTAGCACTGCTGCCTCACAGCGCCTGAGACCCGGGTTCAATTCCCACCTCAGGCGACTGACTGTGTGGAGTTTGCACGTTCTCCCAGCGTCTGCGTGGGTTTCCTCCGGGTGCTCCGGTTTCCTCCCACAGTCCAAAGATGTGCAGGTCAGGTGAATTGGCCATGCTAAATTGCCCGTAGTGTTAGGTAAGGGGTATGGGTGTGTTGCGCTTCGGCGGGTCGGTGTGGACTTGTTGGGCCGAAGGGCCTGTTTCCACACTGTAATGTAATCTAATCTAAAAAAACCCAAAGCTATTTACAAACTACCAGCTGGGCATGACTGTGACAAAAGCCTTCTGCAAGAGAAACAGGGTTTCTTAAATGTACAGTATCATCACAGGGAGCAGAGTTAGAAAAGTACACAGCCCTGTGATCTTCATCTTTAAAAAGCAGCCTTCTTTTTGAATTTTGGACCCAAGGAAGCAAGCTACTTTGGGATTTGGATCCCCAAGATGGGATCGGCAGAAATTATACACAAAGTTAAACGTCAATTTCTTCACTGTGTCCCATACCTGACTACGCCTTGCCAATCTAGGCCCATCAACCTTTTATCTCTTAAATGCTTATGCTTATCTACTCATTCCGATCATTCACAACTCATTTGTTCCCAGTCAGTCATTCTCATTAATTTTTTTTTAAAAAGTACTATGTCAAGTTGTGCTAACTCATCTCCCACTCACCATCCTTTGTACTTCTCTCTCTCTCTCTCTTTCTCTCTCCATACTAATTCACCCATTATCAAGGATGGGTATTAATCAGGAGGCATAATGACAGGAAAGAAAGTGACGAGTCTGTTAGGTGTATTACACTGAAAAAACACAGACTGATAGAAAACAAGCATGCAATACAGTGAGATTTCAAGAACAAGTGCTTCTGAAAACAAACATCTCACTCAATTGTTGACCTGCATAAGTAGAAAAAAAGACATTTCATTTGTGGCTAGTACCCTGCATCAATAAACATCTCACTCAAGTACTTATACACCTTATATCAATAAACATATCCATTCAATATATATGTGAGACTATCCATCAACAGACAGCCCATTGTGAAAGTGGTATTTTGGGAAAAAATAATGTAAATTCTATAATAATTGTTTTATGTATTAACTACTCTGAGTAGTTTCTTGACAACTATCCAAGTCCCAAATGAGTTATACATAAATATGTCTTTGCTCATCGAACAGATCAAAAAAGCAAGTAATATAAACTACCAGTACTTGCCCTTTACTCTCACTCCGACATATGCAACCTAATCCCCTCAGCCCACTCACCACA
Organism: Chiloscyllium plagiosum; assembly: GCF_037043375.1. Taxonomy (NCBI): domain Eukaryota; kingdom Metazoa; phylum Chordata; class Chondrichthyes; order Orectolobiformes; family Hemiscylliidae; genus Chiloscyllium; species Chiloscyllium plagiosum. The sequence continues at coordinate 119,034,500 of NW_028270142.1, read as the reverse complement.
ACCCTTCAAACGGTCAACTTAGTGCTTACTTCCATTCGCCACCCTTTCCTTCTTTATCCATGCCACCTCATTGAGAGAATGAAACTCCAAAGGAGTTTGATATCTTCCAGGATAAAGCAGCTGCTTTACTAGCACCCCATCTAACACCTTCAGTATTTACTCCTTTCACCACCCACACATACAAGGAGCAATGTGCAAAGTTCATCCTAGGATGCACATGTGGGGAGGAACTCCAAGGTTCTGAGCACATTGATCAGCATGCCAATTTCAGCATTGATGTCTGCTTCCAGATTTGAGGACTATGCAGTGGGAAGGAAATTAGACAGAATGCTGGCAATGTACAACACCTAGAAGATACTTTGCAACAATTCTCTAAGGCTCCTTTAACAGCATCTTCCAAACCCACATCTCTGTCACCAAGGTAGCAGTTATATGGAATTACCTGCAAGTTCCCCTTTAAGCAACTGGTCATCCTAACTTCGAACTACAATCACCGTAACACCTACAGCTCTCTCCAGCTCAGCTAACCTAATACTACCACCCACATCTGACTGCATTGTGGTTCCCTACTCTGGAGATTCCAAAATTCCATATCAGTAGAGGCAGCTGATCAATCAGTAGCCACCTATCACCAGAAGCCGCACATGCATGAACTACAGTTCACTCAGATTTACAGCACAGAAAGAGACCCTTCGGTCCAACTCATCCATGCCAACCAGATATCCTAATCTAATCTAGTCCCATTTACCAGCACTTGGCTCATATCCCTCTAAACTGTTCCTATTCATAAACCCATCCAGATGACTTATAAATGTTGTAATTGTACCAGCTTCTATCAATTCCTCTGTCAGATCATTCCATATATGCACCACCCTCTGCATGAAAAAAATTTGCCCCTTGGAAATTTTCCACTCTCAACCTAAATCTATGCCCTCTATTTCTGGACTCCCCCCACCCGAGAAGGCACTTTGTATATTTATCCTATCCATAAACCTCTACAAGTTCACTCCTCAGCCTCCGATGATCCAGAGAAAAACAGCCCCAGCCTATTTAGCCTCTCCCTATAGCTCAGATCCTCCAGCCCTGGCAACATCCTTCCGAATCTTTTGTGAACCCTTTCAGATTTCACAATATCTTTCCGATACCTGTGGAATGAGAAGCCGGTTCAGGTTAGGACTTGTGATTTCCAACAAATCACAACATTTTTCACCATGGTGAAGATGCTCCCTGTTCTGGCAAAAATTGGGCCACAATCTGTTCAGATTTACAATGTGCAGATGGGTTTAGGCATTCACATTTTATTTCATCTCTTCACTCAATCCTAATCCCTTCATGTACCTGAAAGGACAGAGACAGAAGAGCTGTAAACTGGAAGAACAGTGGTCAGGAGGAAGTGGAAGTAGAAGGCCAGAAATAGTGGAGGAAAGACTCTAAAGCCACCTACAGATGACAACTCAGACTTTGGCAATCTGTTCATTTGAAACCTTACTGAAAGAATCTACACAAGGAAGGCCACCAGATTGAAGTGGTTGGTCATCAATGTAAGCATAGCATGGGTGTTAGACCCCTATAGGGTAAAGTTGCATAGAACGGTGTCTTGGAGGATTCAGATCAGGACGTCAATAGGACAATGTCCAGAAGGCAGCGGACAGGCATACAAATCAAATGCTTGTTGCATTGGGAAGCTGTCAGATAGCCGTCAGTCACCTTCAAAAGGAGGATATTTGCCATCTTTAGGAAACACTAATAAGCAGGGTCGTCGCTTGCAAAACTGAAAAAGAACAGGTTTTATTTTTGAGTCTTTGGAATTTTCTCAGAGCAGAAGAGTCAAGATTATTGACTATTTTTGAGGCAAAGCTAGATGGATTCTTGATAAAAAGACAAATCATTGTTATCTGGAACAGATATGGGGAGTCTGAATGGCCTCCTCCGGATCCAAAGACGTATGCGCATATCTCCCAAACTGAAAATCAGCAGGCTTTTGTCGGCCTTGCTGTAGCACCCCTAGGGCAAAAGCATGTGGAGATTCGCACTAAAAGGAACGTATGAGCACACTTCTGTTGAATAGCTTAATTTATAAAACCGATTTCATATAATTTACGTAACAGCAAATTTTGTTTTGCGGTCAACGAGACAGAAGTAGTGTGGGAATGTTTTTAAAATTCACTCGTGAGGCATGAGTATCACTGGCAGGTCATCAGTTACATGGCTAGTGAAATTATTTGATGTTGATTGCATTGGTACTGCACTTTGATAAACTAATGACAGTGAGCCAGTTGGAAAGGAGATATGTCGGTTTCTGACTTCCCTCTTTTCTGTACTCAAGAGCTGTGTCCTCATGATCGCAAAAGGCTTACATAACAGACAATTGCAAATTATGACACAAACTATGCCAAGTATTGCAGGGTGCTTCTGGAAGTGTCTACTAATGCAAGCCCTGCTTAAAGATCCCAATGGTCTGCTCAATTATATTTTGTACAGAAGTTTCATTTTCTTTATTTGCGTCCTGGCTGCAAGTGGGTTGCTCAGCAAAGTAATCAGTCACATGGTTAGCAGATACCCATTCTTGTTCTGTAACCAGATTCTGATTTGTTTTGATGTTCAAGTGCAGATGGTATAGCACAACAAAACATAAGAATGTCAAGATCGAAGGCATGATGAATGGACTACAGTTGCACATCAGCTAGACTTTGAGGGAATGCAATTCCTTCTAATTGCAATATATTTCAGAATTTACGATATCAACAAAAAGATGTGCACACAGTCAATGACACTTTGGAGTAGCTTCAAAGCCATATGCTCATACGGCTTTCTCTGCATTCAATTCTCTGCGATCCTCCCCTACAAAACAACGGATGGCAACTGGGCAACATTCCAAACACTGACTACTCCAGCCTGAAAGAAGTCAGACACATTTAGGTTAAATACCTTAGGCCCCAGAGTCAGTGATAGTGTCATCCCAGTCCTACCTGAGGCTGCAAGTCTTCGTTCAATAAATAACACCAAAAAAAATTTCCTTAATGAGAGAGTTACATAACAGCGTTCCAAACAAGAGGTTGAAGTTAAAACAAATTCTCCCCGAAAACCCTGGGCTCAAGGAATCCTGCAAGAGGGCTTATTCCCCTTAGCCTCCCTCTATAAGCAGTTAGTCCTCCTATATGTCAACTCTGTGCATTTTTCCTTGTTATACTGCACTCAAGTGGGAAAAAAATTACTGCAGCCAGGTCGGATGCAAGCAGAAATCTTAAGAAGTCAGAATCACATTACAGAATCATAGAATTATTATAGATCAGAAGCCATTTGATGCACTGTATCTGTGCTGGCCCTCTTAAACAGCGATTCCAGGACTTCCATTTTCCCCCATCTTCTTTCCACACCACTACACATTCTTCCTTTAAGTACTTGGAATATGTAGAAAAAAAAAGTCGTGCTACAGATTCAGACCACCCTAACCATTATGGCTGGAAATGTGTTGCTGGAACAGCGCAGGTCAGGCAGCATCCAGGGATCAGGAGAATCGACGTTTCGGCATAAGCCCTTCCTAAAGAAGGGCTTATGCCCAAAACGTCGCTTCTTCTGTTCCCTGGATGCTGCCTGACCTGCTGCGCTGTTCCAGCAACACATTTTCAGCTCTGATCTCCAGCATCTGTAGACCTCACTTTCACTTCACCCTAATCATTATGTCTGCTAACAAAATTAAATGACTAATCCTATTTTCCAGCATTCCGTGTGTATCCCTTAAAGCTCAGACTTTAGGTGCAATCCATTCACATTTTAAATTGAGTTGAGTGTTTCTACTTTCATTACCCTTTCAAGCAGCAAGTTCCAGGTATCTACCAATCCTGTGGGTATAAGCATTTTCCACACCTCTCCAGGAAATATTGTAAACCTATGCTTCCTGACTTCTCGAACCCAGGACCTCTTCCATCACTCTACTCAGGCCTCTTAAAAATGTTGTACACAGTTTCCCCTCAGCCTCTCCTATTCCAATGCAAACACCCTAGCTTTTCCATTCTTCCGTAACTGCTGCAAAATAATCACAAGAATCCAGAAGCAAGGTCTTTACTACATGTCAACCAATTTGCTATAGATAAAAAGATGATTAGCACTACTACTGGACTACTAATTCAGAGAACATGTAACATTGTGTGGATTAGGATTTGAATCTTACAACAATATACTTTTAATTCAAATTCTAAAATAATGATCATGAATTAAACCATTGTCCATTATTGTAAGACCCCATCACTAATATTCTTAAAACTGCCATCCTTGCCGGGACAGGTATTGATTTGATCCAGAACCACAGCAATGTCTTAACTGCTGTGTGAAGATGGACCATTAAGCCATTCAGTTGTATCAATGACTTAAAACAAAAGTCTCCAAAAAGAAGAAGAGGGATGAAGCCCGACAGGTCACTTGGCGTCAAATAAGGCACCAGAAATATGACAGCAGCCAACTCAGCCCCATTAACCATGCAAGGTCCATATCAAACCTGGAGAGCTGTGGATATAGATTTGCTTGTTGAGCTGGAAGGTTTGTTTTCAGACATTTCGTCACCATACTAGGTAACATCAGGGTTCACTGATGTTACCCAGTATGATGACCAAATGTCTGAAGACAAACCTCCCAGCTCAGCAAGCAAACCTACATCCAGGACATCAACCTTAGCTACAAATCTTCTCAAAACCCTGGAGAGCTGTCTCAACCCAATAGTCATACTTTCAGAATCATACCTTTCTCACCAGCAGGTCAACATAGAGATGTACAACATCGGAACAGACCCTTTGGTCCAAACCGTCCATGCCGAATAGATATCCCAACCCAATCTCGTCCCACCTGGCCAATATCCCTCCAAACCCTTCCTATTCATATACCTATCCAAATGCCTTTTAAATGTTGCAGTTGTACCAGCCTCCACCACATCCTCTGGCAGCTCATTCCACACACGTTCCACCCTCTGCATGAAAAATTTGCCCCTTAGGTCTCTTATCTCACCCTAAACCTATGCCCTCTAGTTCTGGACTCCGACTCCAGGGAAAAGACTATTTACGCTATCCATGTCCCGCAATTTTGTAAACGTCTAAGGTCACCCCTCAACCACTGACAGTCCAGAGAAAACAGCCCCAGCCGGTTAAGCCGCTCCCTATAGCTCAAATCCTCCAACTCTGGCAACATCCTTGTAAATCATTTCTGAACCCTTTCAAGTTTCACAACATCTTTACGATTGGAAGATTCAGAATAGCACGCAATATTCCAATAGTGGCTTAACCAATATCCTGTACAGCCACAACATAACCTCCCAACTCCTGTACTCTATGCTGACCAAGAAAGGAAAGCATACCAAACACCTCCTTCACTATCCTATCTACCTGCATTCCAAGGTCTTTGTTCAGCAACAGTCCCCAGGACCTTACCGTGAAGTGTATAAGTCCTGCTAAGATTTTCTTCCCTAAAATGCAGCATTTCACATTTATCTGAATTAAACTCCATCAGCCACTTCTCAGCCCTTTGGCCCATCTGGTCAAGATCCTGTTGCAATCTGAGGTAACCCTCTTCGCTGTCCACAACACCTCCAATTTTGGTGTCATCTGCAAACTTACTAACTGTACCTCTTATGCTCACATCCAAATCATTTATGTAAATGACAAGTAGAGGACCCAGCACCGATCCTTGTGGCACTCCACTGGTCACAGGCCTTCAGTCTGACAAACAACCCTCCACCACCACCACCCTGTCTTCTACCTTTGAGCCAGTTCTGCAACCAAATGGCTAGTTCTCCCTGTGTCCATGAGATCTAACCTTGCTAACCAGTGTCCCATGGGGTTATCTTGTCAAGCACCTTACTGAAGTCCATATAGATCACATCTACTGCTCTGCCCTCATCAATCCTCTGTTACTTCTTCAAAAACCTCAATCAAGTTTGAGAGATATGGATTTCCTACACACAAAGCCATGTTGACTATCCCTAAATCAGTCCTTGCCTTTCCAAATACATGTACGTCCTGTCCCTCAGGATTACCTCCAACAACCTGCCCACCACAGAGGTCTGGCTCACTGGTCTGTAGTTTCCTGGCTTGTCCTTATCACCCTTCTTAAAACAATGGCACCACGTTTGCGAACCTCCAGTCTTCTGGCACCTCACCGGTGACTTTGATACTACAAATATCTCAGCAAGAGACCCAGCAATCACTTCTCTAGCTTCCCACTGAGTTCTCAGATACACCTGATCAGGTCCTGGGGATTTATCCACCTTTACCAGTTTCAAGATATCCAGCACTTCCTCCTCTGTAATCTGGACATTTTGCAAAATGTCACCATCTATTTCCCTACAGTCTAGATCTTCCATATCCTTTTCCACAGTAAATACGGATGCAAAATATTCATTTAGTATCTCGACATTTTCTGCGGCTCCACACAAAGGCCACCTTGCTGATCTTTGAGGGACCCTATTCTCTCACTAGTTATCCTTGTGTCCTTAATGTATTTGTAAAAACCCTTTGGATTTTCCTTAATTCTATTTGCCAAAGCTATCTCATGTCCCCTTTTTGCCCTCCTGATTTCTCTCTTCAGTATACTCCTACTTTCTTTATACTCTAAGGATTCACTCGATCTATCCTGTCTATACCTTAAATATGCTTCCTTTTTCTTAACGAAACCCTCAATTTCTTTCATCATCCAGCATTCCTTATACTTACCAGCCTTTCCTTTCACCCCGACAGGAATATACTTTTGCTGGATTCCAGTTCTCATTTCTGAAGGCTTCCCATTTTCTAGCCGTCCCTTTACCTACGAACATCTGCCTCTAATCAGCTTTTGAAAGTTCTTGCCTAATACCGTCAAAATTTAGAACTTCAACTTTTAGATCTGGTCTGTCCTCTTCCATCACTATTTTAAAATTAATAGAATAATGGTCGCTGGCCCCAAAGTGCTCCCCCACTGACACCTCCGTAATCTGCTCTGCCTTATTTCCCAAGAGTAGGTCAAGTTTTGCACCTTCTCTCGTAGGTACATCCACATACTGAATCAGAAAATTGTCTTGTACACACTTAGCAAATTCCTCTCCATCTAAACCCAGTCTATGTTTGGAAAATTAAAATCCCCCATCATAACTACCCTATTATTCTTACAGATAGCCGAGATCTCCTTACAAGTTTCTCAATTTTCCTCTGACTATTAGGGGGTCTATAATAAAATCCCAATAAGGTTATCATCCCTTTCTTCTCAGTTCCACTCAAATAACTTCCCTGGATGTATTTCCGGGAATATCCTCCCTCAGCACAGCTGTAATGCTATCCCTTATCAAAAAAGGCCACTCCTCCTCTTCTCTTGCCTCCCTATCCTTCCTGTAGCATTGTATCCTGGAACATTCAGCTGCCAGCCCTGCCCATCCCTGAGCCATGTTTCTATAATTGCTATGATATCCCAGTCCCATGTTCCTAACCATGCCCGGAGTTCATCTGCCTTCCCTGTTAGGCCCCTTGCATTGAAATAAATGCAGTTTAATTTATTAGTCCTACCTTGTCCCTGCCCATTTGACTCATTTCTGTTCTCAACTGTACCAGTCTCAGGTTGATCTCTTTCCTCACTATCTCCCTGGGTCCTACTAGTTTACATCCTCCCGAGCAGTTCTAGCAAATTTCCCTTCCAATTTAGGTGCAATCCGTCGTCCTTGTACAGGTCACTTCTACGCAAAGAGATTCCAATGATCCAAAAAAGTGAATCCTTCTCCCATACACCAGCTCCTCAACCATGCATTTATCTGCTCTATCCTCCTATTCATGCCCTCATTAGCTTGTAGCACGAGGAGTAATCCAGATATTACTACCCTTGAGGACTGCTCTTGAAATTTCTGCCTAACTCTCAAATCTCCCTTCAGAATCTCAACCTTTTCCCTTTCAATGTCGTTGGTTCCAATGTGGACAACGACCTCTTGCTGGCCCTTCTTCCCTGTGAGAACATTCTGCACCCTCAGACATCCTTGATCCTGGCCCCAGGGAACAACACCATTCTGCTTTTTCACTACTGGCCACAAATGTCTGTCTATACCTCCGACTACAGAATCCCCTAACACAATTGATCTCTTGGAAGCCGACGTACCCCTCATTGCATTACAGTCAGTCTCAATACCAGAAACTTGGCTGTTCGTGCTATGTTCCCCTGAGAATCCATCACCCCCTACATTTTCCAAAACAGCATACCTGTTTGAATTGGGTATATCCACAAAAGACTTTTCCTGGAGTTAACCCATCTATTGACTGTATCTGAGACTGTCACCGCATCCTATAACTGCCATCCATCACATACTATTACAAATTCCTCATCGCTTGTAACGGTCTCTCCATTCCATCGATCCATTCGATCTGATAAGATTTGCATCCAACAGCATTTATGGCAGATATAATCCGCAGTAACCCTTAAACTCTCTTTAAACTCCCACATCTGTATCATGCATATCACTGTACTAAAGGCCATTTTTGCTCCATCACAATCTACAGACCCAGAAAATAACACCATCTTATTCCTCTACAAAACACTGCCCCAGGTTAAAAAAAAAAGCCATAACTATTAATTTAAGTTTAATCAAGAGACATATAGGAGGTGGTGACAGCCTAATATACAGTTGGACTCGGAGGCCTCAATAGTGCTGAGAGTGTATCTACACCAAATGCACGACAGCAGTTCAAAATGATAGCTCACCACCACCACCTTCAAGGGTAACTAAGGATGGGAAATAAATGCTGGCCCAGCTAGAAATGCCCATATTCCACAAAATACCACTAAAAACACCACTAATCTTGGCAATAAAAGTTGAAAATAATCGATAATCAGCGGTAACAGTTGTCCTTCATGCTGAATATATTCTCAATACAAACATCACATCAGGTGGATACACTTAACAGTGACCTGTATACACTGCACTATGTTTAAATGTGTAATTAGACACCAATTTGGACCAAAAAAAGCACTTATAGCATCAAAAATGTGGATGTTTTAGAGTAACATTGTATTCAATAATTCTGCAATAAAACCAAAGCTGCCGAGGAGGAATCTGTCCCTTTTGCATTCCAGGTTGGGTTTCAAAGCACTGGGGGAAAAACAAAATTAAAATTGCTTGGTACAAACTTTCCCACACAGAACTATTTTAATCTATGGGCTACAATTGTTTGTCGACTGCACAACATTTCTCAGTCACAGGTAATCTTGATAACTCAAAAAGATAATAGTATCTGCTTAAGGTAGTGACATCTAGCTTTGCTTTTATGACTGGTTGCTGTGCACAGGAATGAAACACCAAATTACTTACTATAAATTTGGCACTGATGTTAAATGCGTTCTAGAACAATGTGGGCATTTAGTATTTATTACATCAAATTGGGAATTATCCCAAAATGTTTTTCATTGCAGTGTGCAAACTAAGCTGGACAGCAGCAATTTCTGAATAGCACATGTCACTTCAGGTGAGCTGGTACTGTTAAAACAGTATTCCATGAAACTTTCAAGATTTCAAAATTAAAAACTTTGGCCACAACAGGAAACCAAAAAGGAACAAAAACAGACAAGTGTAACTCAGTATACCTTGTCTATAAAAAGAAGATTAATAAACACACAAGGCAATATCTATATCTACCACTATTAGGTAAGTAACCTTAACTCTTCACTTTAAAAGCTTGCACAATTGAAATTATGGCTCAGTTAATAGGCTTTAAGTAACATTTTCAGAACAGCAACAAAAATCAAAACTCAAGCAGTCATATTAATTTTGTCTGCAAAATATTGCTTCATTATCCCTACTCCAATCATTGGCTCATCATAGAGTTTGCAGAAAGCAAAATGATTCAACATTTTTACCAAATGAAATTATTTCTTAAAATGTGCTACACCCAAATTTGAGCTCAAACTATAGTTTTTAAAACTTTAAAAGATTAACTTTGGACAGCTTTCTTTGAATTCAATAGCTTTTAAAGCACGTCTGCAAAGAATAAATCCATATCAGGAGGTCAGAATTAATGCATTGCCCTGTACTTGGAAAAGTAAAGTATTCAGGTCTTCCAGTATTGTACCCAAAAACAATTAAACTAATTAATTTCAATATCCATCACAAATATAAATGATCCCAGATATGGAGAGATTTTCTAATGAGAAAAGATGCAGTAGGGACTGAACGGATTGGAGATTGGAAGAACGAGAGGCAACCCTATTGAAACATGCAAGATTCTTACTGGACCCAACTAGGTAGATGCAAAAAGGTTGTTTCCCCTTGCAGGAATACCTGTGGACCAGGGGCCACAATATCAGAGCAAGGGCATCACCGGGGAAGGGGGGGGGGGGGGGGGGGGGGGGGGGGAAAGAGGAGGGGGAGAGGAGGAGGAATTTCTCCTCTTGGAGGGTAATTAATTTGTGGAATGCTTTACTGCAGAGCGCTATAGAGTCTGGGTCATGAATTATATTCAGGAAATAAGAGTTTAAAATCATTTAGGGAATTGAGGTTTAGTTGTATAAAGCAAGAAAGTGAAGTTGAGGATTATCATTATCAGTCAAGATCTGACCTGTAGACCTCATGGGGTGAATAGCTTACTTCTATTCCAACTTGTGGTTAGGAGATAGGTACCTAATTTCCTTCCATTTCTGTACTGTCACGTTACTGATGAGTAAGAAAGAATTGGTGGACAATCCTGGAGTGGCAACTTTACGGAATGGTGAAGAACAATAATTTTGTGGCGTGCTCTTTGCCTTTCCTTAAGGTTTCTATGACCTATTCAGCGAAGTCCCTTGGATCCTGAAAGCCTTTAATTAGAAAGTTAAAAAGTAAAGTTTTGAGTTTCTATTACTGATTTAAACATGGCTCCCTTCTTTCTCTACTTACCAAACTTATGCGCCCTGCATGAGTATTACTCAGGGGCAATTAACTGATACTTAGCCAGGTATGGGTACCAGACAGACTGACAGGCAGAAAAAGGCTTAACATCACAACACTAACAATATTAACTACAACAAACAATACCTGCCCTGTCAGCAATGTCAACAGCAGACAATATATAAACTAAATAAATAACTGAATGTAAGATGCAAAAAAAAAAAGTATTGGAATATTATGTTTTATTTGCAGCAAATGTATTCCTTTTCAATTAGGGTTCTCACTAACAAGAACTCGGAGAACAAAGCTATTTGCTGGTGATCAAAAATCTGAATATATTTAAGGCTAAGTTAGATAATAACTCAGCCATAATTGTTTTCTATGGAAGAGCACTTTAATGGTTCTGAAAGTGATCTTTGATCTTTAAATTTTATGAACACACAAAATTGAAAGTTTACAATCTTAACAGACAGCAGCAATAAATTGTCACAAACCACTTTTCATTTGATATACTCCAACCAACACTGCAGAACAAGTCAGAAGCAGGTGGAGAAAGACAAACAGACAAAAAAATACTGCCAATAATCTTTGAGTGACAAATGTTAACAAATCTCACCTTTGCTTTGTCTCGCATGGATCCTTTACCTAAAATGGACATTTTTGTCAGCGTTTCTTCCTGCAACCGCTTCAAAGAATTGCCACGTGGACCCAACAGTTTACCAACAAAGTTAAACTGCAAGAAGTGAGGAAAAAATAAGAAAACAAAACATTAATTCACAAATATTTCTTAGAAAAAAGAAAATTGTCATATAGTTAAATGGCAAGTACAGTTAGTGCACAATTCTCTTTTAAAAGAACAAGGACAAACCAGAAACTAACATTTCCTTTAATAAAAAAAAGTTAATATTAGAATCACTGCAAACTATACAATTTTACAGTAACTGTTTTTCACTCTCAATGAACTCACCAACATGCTTTCTCTTGATTAAGGTTTGGCGGTGGGGTGTGGGGGGGGGGGGGGGTGCTGGAGTCTACTGACTCAAAGTAAGTCTCATTAATGTCTTTTATATGGCAGGTTTCAAGCTTCACACCAGGTGATGTGCCTGGCAATGCACTTAGTGACAAAATTTCGTTGCACTATTCTAACATTAGAGTTGTGTTGGATTAGATTTATCATCAAACTTTGCACCCCCTGACCAATGAAATTATTTCTCAACTTCAATATTGCATGGAGTTCAACAAAATAATGATACCGCACTTGCCTACTTTGCCTTTTAAATTTGGTTGGGATTCTAGTGCAGGAAAACGAGAAGCCAATCATCTGGCAAAAAAAATTGTATAATCTCAATATATTCTAATTTGGTTTCTTGTTTTCCTGCACTAGAATCCCACCTGATAAGAGGCAAAGTAGCCAAGTGCAGTATCATTATTTTGTTGAACTCCATGCAATATTGAAGTTGAGAAATAATTGCGATTGTCAGGGGGTGCAAAACTTGATGCTCTTAACAAATCTAATTCAACATAATGTCAGAAACTAAAATGTCTTAAGGTTGGACATTAGTTATAAGGCGGACATTTACTGCTCATCTGTGGATGTCCCATGATGCTGGCTGTAGCCATTCTGTAAAAAACTCGTGGGTCTAGCAGTGATTCTAACTTAGAGATTTTCATGATTTTGACCTAAAAACAAGGCTAATTGAATAGGTCTGATACTATCAGTCACAGACTATTTTAACTCTTGATGAATTTTCAAAAGATTTTTTATAAGATTCATCAATTGACATATGGGGTCACTGACATTCAATGCTGATCCCTACTCTAGATGATTAATCAAAGCCTCTGAATTATTATGATATTGCTCCCATGTTGTCCTTATCCTTCTCTAAAAGGGGAAGTTAGAATAGGAGAGTCCCTTCCATGGGAGGGGAACATTAAAGGCTAGGGCAGCATAATTGGTCATCAGTAAATGAGCTTCAGAAGGTAGCAGTGAGCCAGCACCTTGAACAACTGCTGATGCCCTTCGAAAAGATTGTACATAGTGCTGTTCAAAAGAGTATTGGAGCATTTTTATCCAGCAACAGTAGAGGAATGGTAATATAGTTCCAAGTTAGGATGGTGTAGTCCATGCAACTGGAGGTAGAGGTTACAGGTTTTAAAAAGATACTGCCAAAGAAGATTTGGTGACTTGCAGTAGTGGAGCTTGTAGGTGCTATCCACTACTGTCACTACACAATTCTTGGAATGAATGATGTGATTGGATAGGCTGTAAATCAAAGTGCCTCTAGGGTTTGTTTGGCTAGTACCATTACGTTTCTAGAAGAGAGTGTACCCCATGCCATTGATCGTGGAAATTCAGCAGGAGTAAAGCAACAATGTCAATGTCATATGTTAAGAAATTACATTGCGAAATACAAATATTACATGCCACTTATTAGCCAAATCTGATAAATGTCCAGCTCTTGCTGCACATAGATACTGAAGTACTTCAGTATCTGAGGAGAATCAATTAGTACTGAAAACTACAATCAGCAAACATTCCCATTTCTGGTTTTATGATGGAGAGAAAGTCATTGATGAAGTAGCTGAAGTTGGTAGGTCCTAGAACATTACTTGAGGAACTCCTGCAACATTTCCCTGTAGCGGGGAGAGGTGCTGTCAAAGCTAGGTTGGACAAATATAATGTAACTTCCTACAGATAATATATACTGCAAGTATTTTTTTAAAATAAACTTGTTCAGACGTGATGCAAATCTGGAACAGGTGGGACTTGAACCTATGTCTCCTAGCATAGAGGTAGCTCATTGGGAAAGGTCAGTAACAGAAACACCAATTAAACAAATATTAGTTTTACATTCTTGAAAAATTGATGTCTCAACATGGATAAAACTCATCTATTAACATAAAAGAAAGAGTTCGAGGCATAAGATCAATGATATATTGAAGTATTGATCTAGACACTGGAACCAATGGAATCCAAAGTTATGGATCCCTCAAAATTTCTTCAGTAATATCACAGGACAAGTGCCAAAATTAGGAGAGCATGCCACAGACTAGTCAAGCAACAGACCAACAGTCATACACAATTGGGAGAAATCAGATGGCAGATCAAAAAGGTGGGCAAGGAAACCTCATGTTGATTACCATCTCACACACACTTCAAGCTGATTAATCAGTACTCTATCATGTCAAAAAATATTTGGAGGAATGACTGAAAGTAGCAAGGGCCCAGAATGTGCTCTGGGTGGGCAATTTCACTGTTCATCACAAAGAGTAGCTTGATGCACCACAACTGACTGAATTGGTAAAGCGCAGAGGATCAGGTAGCATCCATGGAGCAGAAGAATCAATGTTTCTTGCATAAGTTCTTCATCAGGAAGGTCATTCGTCATTCTTCATTCCTGACGAAGGGCTTATGCCTGAAACGTTGATTCTCTTACTCCTCGGATGCTGCCTGACCTGCTGTGCTCTTCCAGTGCCACACTTCTCAATTCTGATCTCCAACGTATGCAGTCCTCACTTTCTCCACAACTGACTGAAACTGACCAAGTCCTAAAGGACATAGCTGTTTTACTGAGTCTACACAATTGGACAGAGAACCACAAAGAACAAAAAAACCACACATACTTGACCTCAATTTGAACCGCAAACAATAAATGCTGGAGATCACAGCCGGTCAGACAAAATCCAAGAGGAGATAGAGCAAGCTTAAATTTCAAGCTAACCAACTCCCCAGCTCGGCGAATATACCCACAAGAACTGGAAACAGCAGCTGAGATGCAAATCTTGAAGACCTATGCAGCTAATTAATCAGAGGAGCAAATAATTGGATGTACGTTTGCTCGCTGAGCTGAGAGGTTCATTTCCAGATATTTCGTCACCCTACTAGGTAACATCTTCAGTGGGCCTCCGGGCGAAGCAGTGTACATGATTCCTGCTTTCTATTTATGTATGTTTCTTTGGGTTGGTAATGTCATTTCCTGTTCTTTTTCACAGGGGTGGTGGATAGCATCTAATTCGATGTGTTTGTTGACAGAGTTCCAGTTGGAATACCATGCTTCTTGGAATTCTCATGCATGTCTTTGTTTGGCTTGTCCTAAGATGTATGTGTTGTCCCAGTCAGAGTGATGTCCTTCCTTATCTGCATGTAAGGATACTAGTGAGAGGGTCATGTTTTGTGGCTAGTTGGCATTCTTGTATCCTGGTGGCTAGTTTTCTGCCTGTTTGTCCAATATAGTGTTTGTTCTAGTTCTTGCACGGAATTTTGTAATAGACATTATACATGCAACAAGCAAAACTAGGGTCTTTCAAGTTCATTAGCTGCTTGTGTGTGTTGGTGGGTTTGTGGGCCACCACGATGCCAAGGATTGAGTAGTCTGGCAGTCATTTCCGACATGTCTTTGATGTAGGGGAGAGTGGCTATGCTTGTTTGGGTTTGTTGCTGAGAAAAATCAGTAGACCGTTCATTGGGTACTCGTTCTTTTTGAATACACAGTATGGGTGATTTTCCTTTGCTCTGCATAATTCCTGTGCTGCAGTGTGTTTTGGCTCTTTGAAATAACTTCTGATGCAGTGTTGTTTGTGGATGTTGGGATGGTTGCTTATGTAGTTCAATATTTGGTCTGTATGTGTTGTTTTCCTGTAGATGCTGGTTTGAAGTTCCCCACTGGCTGTTTGCTCTACTGTGACATCAAGGAATGGCAGTTTGTTGTTGTTTTTCTCCTCTTGTGAAGGTTATGCCAATAAGGGATTATTGATGGTCTTGAATGTTTCCTCTAATTTGTTTCATTTAGTGATGACAAAGGTGTCGTCCACGTAGTGGACCCAAAACTTGGGTTGGATAGTTGGCAGAGCTGTTGGAGTCTCTGCATTACTGCCTCTAAGAACAGGAAATGATGTCACCAACCCAAAGAAACCCAAACATAAGTAGAAAGCAGGAATCATGTACACTGCTTCACCTGAGGCCCACTGAAGATGTTACTAATAGGGTGAGAAAATCTCTGGAAATGAACTTCCCAGCTCAGCGAGCAAACCTACATCCAGCACCTCAACTTGAGCTACAAATCTTCTCAAAACTCACTGAGCAAATAATTGTTAGACAATAATCACTGACATTCCAAAGAAAATTAAATCCAACCAACCTATTACTGTCCTATTAGTCTACTCTTAATTATCAGCAGTGATGAAAGTAGTCATTGGCAGTCCTTTCAAGTGGCATGTGCTAAAGAATTATTGCTCATTGATACTCAGTTTGTGTTTTTTCAGGGTCATTCAACTCCGAACTCATGACAGCATTGGTTCAAGACAAAACAGCCAGACTCTAGGAGCAGGGGGTGAGTGACTACTCTTAACACCAGGGCAGCATTTGACACAATAGAGCAAAGAGCCCTAATTGAATTGGAGTCAATAGGAATCAGGTTGGAGTCAAAATTAACACAAATTAAAGATGGTTGTAATTGGAGTTTTTCAGGATTGTACCCAAGACCCAACTGTCTTCAACTGTTTCAATGACCATCCCTCCATCGTAAGGGTCAGGAGTGGGGATACTTGTTAATGATTGCTCAACATTCAACACCACTCAGGATTCTTCAGACACTGAAGCAATCTAAATACATATGTAGCAAGACCTGGACAACATCCAAGTACAGGCTGTTAAGTGGAAAGTAACATTTATGACACACAAGTACGAGACAAAGACCATCTGCAACAAAGAAACGAGTCATTACTGCTCAACTCATTACTGTTTCAGTTCACTTAAATCCTTCATTATCAACATGCTGATCAGAAACCGAAATGGACCCGGTATATAAATACTACAGCTACAACAGCAGGTCAGATACTAAGAGTTCTGTAGCAAGCAGAATTCACCTCCCGTATTCCCGATTTTTGCACACTATCTAGAGGGCATATATCAGAGGTGTGATGGAATATTCTCCACTTGCCTGGACAGATGCAGATCCAACACTCGAGGACCTGACACCACCCCCGACTTGAATGGAACTCCCAAGTAACAGCAAAACAGTGGCAGCAGTGTGTATCGTTTGTATGTAGTTCCACCAAAGAACCTCCAGTAACACCTACTAAACCCGCTACTTCCTAACATGTAAAGGAACAAGGGTAGTAGATTCACAGGAACACCACCACCAGCAAGTTACCTTCCAAGACACACACCATCCTTTATTTGGAACCATTTTTCTGTTTCCCCCATTGCGGTTAGGTCAAAAACCTCAAAATTCCTTCCTAACAGCACTTTTGGTAGTCCTACCCTTGTTTGCAGTGGTTCAAGGTGGCAGCTCAATACTCATACAGGGCAACAAATTAGGACAACGAATGTTGGCACACAGTCAAGTGGCACCTACATCTATACATCCAGAAAAGAAAAACATGTTTAGGATAGCTAAAATATTCAGCTCAAGTTTACATATTTTATTCTTTAAACACAAGCAAGTATATTTCCTAAGTGGTCTAAGTGAAGTTTGGAATTCCCTTACAAAATCAGAAATTTCTGAAAAGGCTCAGCAGGTCTAGCAGCATCTGTAGAGAGAAATCAGAGTTAATATTTCACATCTGGTGACCCTTCAAAACTGATGGTAGCCAGGGAAAAAAAAAGTTTTTATGCAATAGATGTGGGTGGGGTGGTTAGGAGTAAACAGTAGGTAGAGAAAGAGCATAAACAGAAAGAAGAACCATTGGACAAAGAAATGGCGAATGGTCAGCCTAGGAGAATGAACTACTACTAATGGGCACTAGCGGTAGCCATCAAGAAGTTGTGTAATAGCAGACCATGTGATAACAAGGTCTAATGTGACGTAAGGGCATGGAGAAGGTGCCTAAAGCCCAAAAATCGTTGAACTCAATATTGAGTCCAGAAGGTTAGAGCTTCCATGCAGAAACTGAGGTGCTGTTCTTCTAGCTTGCACTAAGCTTTGCTGGAGCACTGCAGCAAGCATGAGATGAAGATGTTGGCCAGGGATCACAACGGTAGGTTGAAGTGGCAGGCAACTGGAAACTCAGTCTATTTTGTGGACAGAATCTAGGTATTCTGAAAAGTAGTCGCCCAGTCCACGCATTGTTTCTCCAATGCAGAGGGGACAACATTGTGAGCAGTAAATGCAGTTGCTTAGATTGAGTGTAATGCAGGTGAAGGAGGGCTTTATTCAGGCTCTTTGATACAGAGGATGGAGGAATGAAACAGTCAGGTGTTACACTATAGTTGCAGGAGATGATACCATAGACCTGGTGGGTTGAGGAGGGTGGAAGGAGCGGTGTGTATAGGGGAGGGGAATGTATATTTGCTGGTCACATCCCCATGGTGGTGAAAAAATATGACAGCTAATAATCAGCAGAGTGTGGATGCTGGTGGGATGGTAGATGAGGATAAGGGGGACCCTATAGCTGTTGTGGGAGACAAGTGACGGGGTGAGGGCTGAAGTATGAAAGAGGAGTCAGACCCTGCTGAGGGCTCTGTCAACTATGGTGCTGGAGAATCCGGAGTTGAGGAAGAAGGTGGACACTTTAGAGGCCACCTTGCTGAAGCGGACATCAAAACAGATTCAATCGGGTTTGAGAAACTAGGAGAATGGATTTGACTCCTTACAGGAAGCAGGATGAGGATATATAGTCAAGGTAATCGCGGAGGTCGGATGCTTTGTAGTTGATATTGGTGGCCAGCATATGCTCAAAAATGGGAACAGAGATTTGAGAAATGGAAGCAAGTCAGAGATGGACCAGGTGAAGGTGACAGCAGGGTGAAAATTAGAAGCGAAACTGAAATGTTTCCAATTCTAGACAGGAGAGAGAAAAGGCACTGATGATATCATTGCTATACCAGAGAAAAAAAAAGTGGTGGGTGGGTGCTGGATTAGAACCGGAATGTTGAATGTACTGCAGACAGACAGACCTAACTAGAGCTCATGTGAGTACCCATGGCCATCCTCTGACCTGAAGAAAATGAGAGTTAAAAGAGAAGTTGCTCAGGAGGAGACGAGCCCAGTCAGACAGGAGGGTGGTAGTGGATCAGGACTTTTTTCTAGGAAGAAGCGGAGAGCCCAGAGATCATGCTCATGGGAGATAAGCGTGTAAAAGAGATTGTAAATCCGTGGTAAACAGGGAGGTGGCTGGAGCCCGCAAACCAGAAACTGCCAAACTGATGTAAAGCGTTAGAGAATTTGTGGATGTAAGTGGGAAGGATTGGACAAGGGGATTAAAAACAAAATTGATTCAAGGTAGGAAGAGAAAAAAAAAGTGTTGTGTGAGGCAGAAACAATGGATCTACCCAGGTAGTCCTGCTTGTGGATTTTGGGAAGGAAGCAGTTAGGTTGGGTGGGGGTTGCAGGGGGGCTTCTCAATCACTATAATGTAGAGGTCAGTCCACCAGACAACAGCATCACCCTTGTCAGCAGGCTTAATTACAAAGTCAGGGTTAGATCTGAGAGCATGGGCACAGTCAGTTCAAAAGACACAGGAGTGGGTTAAAGGTGTGGACACAAATTCAACACACCACCTTGTTCCCTGGCCAATATCTGTCTGAGATTTCCTGCAGTACTCCTGTGAAGCTCAGTGCAAGCTAGAAGAACACCACTTCATTTTCCGTTTGGGAACTCTACAGCTTTCAGGAATCAATAAAGAGTACAACAATTTTAGGGTTTAAGGCACATTCTTCATGTCCTTACCACATATCAGGTCTTGTATGTAATAGCAGACCATGTATTAACATGGTTATCCATCACTGGTGCCCATTAGTAATTATTCATTCTTCAAGGCTGACTGTTACCCACTCCTTTGTCTGAACAACTGTACCTCTTTCTCTCGGCTCCATCTCCACCCATTGTTTACTCCTAATCAGAACACAACCTGCCAAACAAAAAAAAACCTAAATTTCTGTACAAAATACAACTTTTTCCCAAGCTACCATCAGCTCTGAATGGTCACCTGATCCAAAAAGGTAACTCTCCACAGATGCTAGGCAAAAGTGAGGACTGCAAATGCTGGAGATCAGAGTCAAGATTAGAGTGGTGCTGGAAAAGCACAGGAGGAGGTCAGGCAGCATCCGAGAAGGGAAAGAAAAAAGACGTTTCGGGCAAAAGCCCTTCATCAGGAATATTTCCAACATTTGCAGTTCTTTCAGCTTTTACTTGGCATTCTCTAGTTAGTTATCCAAGGTACAATGCTTACTCAACAGAGTACATAATCTGCAAGCAGCAGATTAACCTCAAGTGTTAAATAACTGATATTTGGGAACTCTCCTCATTTCCAGCTAAGCTAGGAATGCTGCTTTAATGTTTGGTCTTTATCAATCCAATGGTATTCCAAAATTTAATTACATTTAAGCTTATTAATACAAGGAGTCACAGAAAAAAGTATTTGAAGGTATGCATGAGAGAAATTGGTATCTGGCAATTTTTAAAAATATAAATAATTTTAAACAACTTTCTACTACTTTCCTCCACTCTCTATCCACTTCAACTCCTTGGCATAAAGTGTGTAAATTTTTCAAGAAAAAGAAATGAAATTTCAAATTAGATTTACATGCCTGCTTCTCCAGAGAAATTATTCATGTCAAAAGGGATTTATCCAGCAATTGTAAAAGCTATACAGCAATGGCTGATGACATGATACATAATGCATCACTGCAATCTATTACACAAGAACAAAAACTACTTGGTAAGCATCTATCAGCAAATGTGATTATTAGTTTGGGAAAGAGATGGAAAGATCCAGATTTACAGCCATATTAATCAATATGGCATGGCATAGTACCTCCAATACTTTTATGATGTCATAAATTGCGATGAAATGAGTCTACCTCAAAGAAACCCCTACAATTCTTCTGGTTTCCTCCCACGATCCAAAGATGTGCAGGGTAGGTGGATTAGCCATGGGAAATGTAGGGACTGAGGGGAGTTTGGGCATGGTGGTGGTGGTCTGGTAAGATAGTCTCTAGAGGGTCAGTGTGACCCTGATATGCTGAATGGCTGTTTCCACACTGTAGGGATTCTATGATTCCATGATTTTAATTTGGATGAATGAATTTGTATGGTCTGTGCTACTTCTACTTTCCTCCAGTGGAAACAGAGCTTCATATCCTTTCCAAATAAATTTAAGCATCAAATGAAACTTCTCCAGATCAAGTTATGGTCAGTATGGTCTATAAAAAGCATATAAATTTCAGTGTAATTGTCATGATTATTTCCCTGAAGAAAGAAACTGTCAAGTGGATAAGAAACTAGTGAATTACAGTCTTTCTGCAAAAGGTTATTCTAAACTCACTCTTCATTAGGTCCTAGTTCAACCTCTTTTGAGAAATGCTGACAAAATGATTTTGAGCCAGGCCTATTAAAAAAAAACACAGAAAACCACCTAGTTCAGTTGAAAAAATGCCTAGGGCAAAGCTAAAGCAAGAGAATACATATTGTAGCTTATGCGATCTGCACTCTACCTCATGCAATGTTTGCGAGTCTTAGGTCTCACTTTTTTCCTTTCTTTATAGTATCCAATGAGAAAACCCATACTGACTTTATGGTTGACAACAAGTTCAGTAAGGAACCATAAAAGTTCATCTTATCAAATCGTGATTGAACCATTTTAAGCACTCATTTCTATTCATCTTAGTAACCTGCTCCAACCATAGAACCATGGGAGAATTCTGTATTCTTGCAACTTTTATCTCCAGTTCATCCCACACTACTTACATTCTAGCACAGGTAAAACTTCTACAAATTTTTTCAACTCCTGATTTACAAAAAGATGGAAAACAAGTGCTTGCCTGTCTTTTCCTTCAAGGTTGTCTTTGAAACTCCCTTTTACTTCCAAACTTTTAAACATGGCAACTACTACTGAAATTTTTGGTTTGTGCAAAAGCTGTGTTCCATATAGAGGAGTATCTTTTGGACTTGTCTGCCATATTAAAACTGCTATAAAAATAACTTTTACACAAGGTGACTAATGAATGGCTCCTTGACTGGTGATTTTCAGAATACATTAGTATTCAAATCTAAACTATTACAGAAGAGTGCCTCAGCCCACTGTCATGCACAGTTTGGGGATATAACTGACTTTTAACAGGTATCATTATGCATTCTTGAAAGGGAAAACACACGCATGTCAGAATGGAAGATTCTACCAAAGTTTGTTGACCAGTTTGAAGGTGAAAATCTTGGGACAGTTCAACAAGCAATATTCTCTCCACAAGGAAGAGTGGAAGTATGACTGTTTGTCAAATGAGCTCTGCTAAAATGTGTTGAATGCAGCTCAAGTGGAAAGCAGTCCCACCTTCAGTCTAATCCTGCAGAAAAGGGAAGTCCTCCTGATGGGCTACATAAGTTCACATGAACCAATGGATGGCTGGACTGATTCAAAACAGTCAAAGCATATGTTTCTATGTGATAAACCACAAGAGTTAGAGGTAATGATGGTTGTCTACAAAATGGTCTTGCCAATGTCCTGGATGAAAATGCACCAGAAGACATTTTTACCATTATAAAAATCAGACTGTCTCACCATCTTTTATCAGATGGTCAATGTTGGGTTACATAAAAGCTTCTTGGCTTTCCCAACACTTCACACAAATTTGAGAGAGAGGAGGCCAGTGCAATTCCAATTTCAAAACTGCTCCGCAAAACCAAAATTAAAACCAAGTCATACAAGATGATATAGGACACATTAGATAACCAAAAGTATGATCAAAAGTAGATTAAGAATTTAACAACACCTTTCAGCACATTTAAACATCGGAAAACAATTAACAGAAGCATTTGAAAATAACAGCAAGACAGACAAGGATGCATTAGGTCAGATGATAGAGAACGCAAAACAACATTCCAGTAATAGCTGTAAATAAAAAAAAAAGGTAGAAGAGAGGGGAACTTCGCAAAATTACAATCACAAGGAAGTGGTATCAAGCAAACTGACAAGTCTTTGCGTCCACGTGGACTTCATCCTAAGTTATTAGCAGATGTTGCTAATAAAGTAGATTATGAGCAGATGTCAATTTTCAAAAATTCTATAGGTTCAGAAAAGCCTCTGTTGGGCCTGCAAAGCAGCAAGCATGATGCCTCTACTCAAGACACCAAGAAGGCACAAAACAAAAAGCTATAGGCCAGTTTGTTTGACGTGTCATGGATGAAAGAGAAAACTGTCAGAATCTATTATTAGGCATGAGAGCTGCATGCTTAGAAAAATGGGAAAACTCAGTATGGTTTTGTCAAAGGGAAAATCTTAGTCAACTGATTTGAGTTCTGTGAAGGAGTAAAATACATTGGGGATAAAGGGAAGACGATAGATGTACTGTTCTTGGATTTAAAAGACATTTGCTAACGACCAAATCAAAGGTTATTGTGGAAAATAAATGTGGTGCAGGGGGTAACGTATCAGCACGGACAAAAGATTGACCGGCCAGCTGGCAGAATGAATAAACAAACATGTGTAAATGTGCTTTTGATTGGCACGTGATGAATAGAGTCCCACAAGATTCTGTGCTGAGGCTTCAACCTTTTACAATTTACAGCAATGATTTAGATAAGGGTGTGAACGTATGCAAGCCAGTTTCGCATAC
This sequence comes from Chiloscyllium plagiosum, assembly GCF_037043375.1. NCBI lineage: Eukaryota > Metazoa > Chordata > Chondrichthyes > Orectolobiformes > Hemiscylliidae > Chiloscyllium > Chiloscyllium plagiosum. Next base: position 119,011,092 of record NW_028270142.1, on the reverse strand, counting down.
ATGAAAAAGGTACAGAGGTATATTGTGAAGATACAAATAAATTCAGACTGATACAGACAGGTTGAGTGACAAGGCAGATAAAGTATATTAAAGGGAATACATGGTGGTCACTTTGAGGGGAAGAATTAAAAAAAGCAGAGCATTACTTAAATGAAGATTGATCGCAGAATTCTAAGGTGCTCTAGTCCAATAGTCACAAGAAGTTCATATGTAGGTAAAGAACAATCCAGAAGGTCACTGGGATGCTTTCCTCGATTACAAGAGGAATTGAGCATTACAACAAGGTTGTTATGCTTCAGTTATACACGATTTGGTGAGGTCACATCTAATACTCTGTGGAGTTTTGATATCCTTATTAAAGCAAGGATGCACATGCATTGGAGGCAGTTTAGAGGTGACTTACCAGACTGATAGCTAGAATGGGAAGGTGGAGGGTTACGCAAAGGAAATTCTAGAGTTTGAGACCAGAGCAACAGAATGCATAGTGGTGAAGCAACTGAAAATCGGAGACACATAAGAGTGCAAACATCTGAGATCTTTGGAGAGTTCAAATTACAGAGATAAAGGATAAAGGCACTGAGGAATTTGAAAAAGAAAAACTTTTAAAAATGTTAAAGTGTAAATTGCTTACGTTTCTTTGTTCTGGATTCTGCTTCAGAGTATACATCTAACCTACTGAATTTGTTCATTCATTAAGTAGTCAAATCTTCAATACTCAAAAGGCAACACAAAACAATGCTTATGAAAGCTGTACTTTAAGCCTTGGTATTACTGATGCTCAGTTTGGATTCTGCCAGGGCCACCCAGCTCTTGACCTCAATATAGCTTTAGTTTAAACATCACCAAAACAGCTGAACTCCACAGAAAATAAGATTGTCTGCCTTTGACATCAAGCTCACCACCCAGCAACATATTTTCAAGTCTGGATGGCAAGTTGCAATATATTGTTCCACCAGTGTCACAAAGTGTCAAAATGATGAATGATGTATGGTCACATAGATCTTGAAGATACAGTGGAAAAAAAGTGTTTTGTCTCCACAATCTGGCGTCATTGAGTTACAATAAAAAAGGATAAAAACAAAATTACTTAAGAGCTCATCTTCTGTTTGTCTTGGGGTCTCAACCACAGCTGTAAGGCTTCTGCAAAGTGTACTTCAAGAAGTGCCCTGCTCTTGGAACAGCATAGATGACACTGGTGCCCCAGGAAATGCCAACTCTGTTACTGCACCACCAACACTAGGAGTCCCCCTCCCTTTGTATCCGAAGCCAGTTTCCCACCTTGATTAAAATTCAGCCCACACACATTAAATCAAAATTACAAAATCAACAACAGATTCAATAACTTGCTGCACAAGGTGTATACAGTCAAGCTAATCTAGGCTGCATATTTCTTCCATTCAACATCAGCTAACTATTCAGCAAGCATGATGATGATGATCCAGAATGAACCTTGTACATCAAATGAAAAGCACCTAAAGAGAAAGTTAAGTTGATGCTCTGATGAAACTAACCATCTAGAACATCGCATTTTAAAAAGTTTGTGGAACACAGAATTTTGATTTTAAAGTACATATCGCCAAATCTGAATGGCTTAATGACAGCTAACAATCTTTTGATTCCAATACAGCATTTATTCTTTTCAACTAAAATGTACAAGCAACCAGTGACAATTTCTTGAAAGATAAGTTAAGTTTTCATACTGCTGGATCTAACTTTTCAGTTTCAAATTGACTAAATCGAAATTTTCAAACTGTAGACAGAATATGAACAAATTTATAAGTTTGAATCCTCATAACATGAATCTAAAATAGTAACCAAGGCAATTGTTCTCAAAGCTCAATTCTAAAGTAAGCACATGAATCAGACAGTACGATGTGGCATAGCATGATTCCATTCAAGATCATTTCAGATGCAGTTTGCTCCTAATTAAGACTTGTCACAACTAACACCATTAAAAACGTTATGAAAACAGTCCTTAAACTTAAATCTCTGGAAAAACCTGGAAGGTTTTAAACTTTTTGGACATTCACGGAATTCCTTGTAAACAAAGCCAACAGTTTAAATGTGTACTGCTGCTGACTGAAAAAAATCAAAGTGGCTTTGGAGAAAGTGCTAAATAGAGCTTTCAAGGAGATAAGAAATAGGGCTTAGTGACCTGATTACTTGGCTCTGAAAGTATTTGGGGCCCTCTGCCTTGCAACAGTTTCTGGCCTTAGGTCTGTAACAACAGATTCAATGAGCCACTCTAAAGAAGACATTCCTAAGACTGCAGATTTGTCTCTCGAAATTCCAGGCACCTAAAAAGAGTTTGTAAATATCAGTATTTCCACTTAGCTTGTAAAACCTGAATGGGTGGATTGTAGTTCAAGACTTTGGGGACTGAACGAAGTTAATGACAACCAGAACTGGATGTGTAACATCATACACCCGTCAACAATTCAGCTTTGGTCAACAGGAAGTCTATAAGACATGGGAAGTCATTATATGTTATCCTATGTTTCCAAGTCCTTGACACATAGGGGTTGCTTCTTCCACTTTTTGTCTTGAAACCATCAACTCGACAGATACTGGTCTTTTGGTCTTCTGTGCATTTATGAATGCACGTGAGTGTGACTGGAGGGAATACAATTTGATTCTAGATGACAGCTGAGGAGGTTAAACATTTGCTTTAAGTATTGATCATAATGGATTCTTCAGAGTTCATTGAAGGCCATTGGATGTTTCCTTGACTCTGGATGGTACTACAAGAGAGTAATAAAGAAGAAACTTTCCCCATGGTAACGGAATCAACCGTTACATTAAATGGTGTGACTAGTAGAGTGAGGGTATTTGATTATCAGCACATTCTTCAGATTAAAAGACATAACAATTATGGCATTAATTTCTCACTGATACAGCTTTTTGTAAATAAAAAACTCAAGCAGTGATGGCCCAATATTAAACTGCTTTGATCCATCTTCCCAATTCAAATGTTAGGAAGAAACAAGAAAACAGCTCAGTAAAATAATTCCGAGACAAATTATTTCTTCTATAAATTATATTTTGAGCATAACAGAATTCCTTTCCGTGCAGTCTAATGGAAGAACTGCTAATGGATTCTTCCATTCCTAAACTAGGATCACACACAATAAAAAAGTAATATCTGTAAACTACTGTTCACAATGGGAATTGGTGCACATACTATATTGATTTCCGGAAGAGATCTGTTGAGATGCCACCAACCAAAAAAGGTTAATAATGAAAGTAAAAGCGTTTGGTATAGAGGGGAACATATTCTCACGGATAGGAGATTGCCTAGCTAACAGGAAACAACCTTTGACATGAATGGAACATCTTCTGGATGGCAAGATGTAATCAGGACTGGTACTACAGCCTCAACCTTTTACAATTTATACGAAGACTTGCATGAATGGATTGATGGCACAGTTGCCATATTTGCTGACGACAACAAAGATGTCGGAAAAATAAGTTGGGCAGAAGACAGAAATCTACCACAAAGGATTATAGGTAAGTGACTGGATAAGTACCTGAAAAATGGAAAAATGTGAATGTCTTTTTTGCAAGAAACAATAAAAAGGAAACATTACAATAAAAAGGAAAAATGGAGAGATATTGTAGAGCTCAGACATGCAGAAGTGAGAAAGAGTACTAAGGAAACTAATAGGGCTAAAGGCTGAGTGTCTCCAGTCTGATAAGTTGTCTCCCAGAATATTAAAAGGAAGTAGTAACCTTCAAAAAGAATCCTTACTGTCTGAAAAATTCCCAGAGAATTGGATAACTGTCAGTCAATGTGCCACCCTTATTCAAGAAAGGGAAGAGTAAAACAGATAAACATAGGTCAATTAGCATAACCCCTAGCGGGTTTTGAGAATATTTGTAGCTCAGGTTGAGGTTCTGGATGTATGTTTGCTTGCTGAGCTGGAAGGTTCATTTTCAGACATCATTACCATACTAGGTAACACCTTCAGTGAGCCTCCGGACGAAGCATTGCTAATGATTCTTTGTTCTATTTATATGTTTGGGTTGGCGATGTCATTTCATATTCTTTTTCTCAGGGGGTGGTAAGTGGGATCCAAGTCAAGAGTTCCAGTTGGAATGCCATGCTTCTAGGAACTCTGTCTGTTTGGCTTGTACTAGTATGGATGTGTTGTCCCACTCGAAGTGGTGTCCTTCCTTATGTGTATGTAAGGATAAGAGTGAGAGAGGGTCATGTCTTCTTGTGGCTAGTTGATGTTCATGTATCCTGGTGGCTAGTTTTCTGCCTGTTTGTCCAGTGTTGTGGTTGTTACAGTTCTTGCAAGATATTTTGTAAATGACAATGGTTTTGCTTGTTGTCTGTATAGAGTCTTTCAAGTTCATTCACTGCTGTTTTAGTGTGTTGGTGAGTTTGTGGGCTACCATGATGCCAAGAGGCCTGGGTAGTCTGGCAGCCATTTCTGAGAGGTCTTTGATGTAGGGGACAGTGGCTAGGGTTTCGGGATGTGTTTTGTCTGCTTGTTTGGGTTTGTTGCTGAGAAAAACAGCAGACTGTGTTGGGCACCCATTCTTTTTGAATACACTGTATAGGTGATTTTCCTCCGCTCTGCACAGTTCCTCTGTGCTGCAGTGTGCGGTGAACGACAATGACAATGACCACAGTACGCCAATTTCTAGCTGGTGTCCCCTACAAAGGCGTCTCAGAAATGATTGCTAGACTGCAGTGCTTTGTCCGGAGGCTCACTGAAGATGTTACCTAGTATGTTGACGAAACCTACATCCAGAGCATAACATCTGTCACTGGGAGGATATAATAGCAATGATATAGTCAAGCAGAGTCACAACAGTTCCATGAAGGGGATATCATGCTTGATAAATTTATTAGAATTATTTGTGGTAATAAACATGAATTAGGTAAAGGGGAACCAATATTTGGACTTCCAGAAGGCATTTAATAGGGTACTGTACATTAGACTACTTACCCACAAACATGAGCAATATAGCGCGAACAAGCGCCATTCCCAGGATGGCAAACTATAACTAATGGGATGTCACAAACATCAGACTGGGTACACAATGGTTTACAATATACAAAGTTAAAAATCACAACCAGGTTATAGTCCAACAGGTTTAATTGGAAGCAGACTTGCTTTCAGAGCGATGCTCCTTCATCAGGTGATAGTGGCGGGCTCAATCCTAACAGAATTTATAGCAAAAATTTAGTGTGATGTAACTGAAATTATACATTGAAAAACTGATTGTCTGTTAAGCCTTTCATCTGTTAGAATACGGTGATAGTTTCACTTCTTTCATGTGTAAATCAGAAAATTTTTAAACAAGGTTGCATTCTTGGGTTAGCCATTAACAACGGTGATAGCTAGACAATATGTTGAAGATGTTAGCAAAGTTCAGTGATGCTTTTATTGAATGGCAGAATAGGATCAAGGGGCTGGGCAGCTTTCTTCTGGTCCTAATTTTTTTACATTCTTATGAATTAATCCCTTGTGATTTTTATTGTTCATTACTCCTAGACCATCTGATGTTCAGGAAATATACCTGGCTTATGAATGTATTCAAAAGTTTCTTACCTTAGGGAATTGCTTTACAGGAATTAACACTTTTTGAGCCAACTTCATGTTTTTGTTACTGACCACATCCACAAACTTTTCTTCATCACTTCCCTCACCTGCTTCTATTTTGGTTATTTCTGCAAAGGAAAAATCAAATGTGTGATCACTGTAGGCATTTGCTCAAATTTTTAACTGGACACTGAAGTTGTTCAACATCCACTATATACACCAGCAACAAAAGAATACATTGATAAAATGTTCAAGTAAACTTAGAGATTTGGACTAGTTATTTTAAAATCGACCTCTTCAGAAATGCTGTGACACACCTCTGGGTCAAGTGGCATCTTTTGGGCTTAGAGGTAGCAATATTACCACAAAATTGTCAACAATGGACTACCATTTTCAAAATGTGAACTCTAACTGCATTAATTGATCTCTGATGATTGATTTTGAATTGAAAGCTTTCCAACCAATCTGCAAAATATTAATTCAACTTCTAGCAGTTAGCATGTAGCCCCAAGGTCAAACTAGTTCTAATTTTCAGTAGGAATGTCCAGGATAGCAAGGGAGAAGGCAGGCAGTGGCACTAAGTAAATTGTAACAAAAACAAAACTTGGTGTCAAGTAGTGATGGCTAGATTCTCGTGTTGGAGTTGGTCATGGCTTGGCACCAGAGTTGAATACACTTTATTGGTCAATTATCAGGCCTGCATGAATACTGTCCAGGTATTACTGTAATTGGACACAGATTGGATCAGTATTGGAGTATGGTCTGTTCTGATATAATGAAATAGTCCCATTCATGCAATCTTGTGTTTTAAGAAATTTGCACAATAGCCGCCATTTAAACTAATGGGGCCAGAATCACATTATAGCCAATACAGGTTAAGAAAAGTTCACGTTCGATAAATAATGGTCTAAATTCTTCAACTGCGTTAAAGCTAAATCACACTGAAGAAACAGTGAAATTGACTGTATTCACAAAATAGAAATGACCATTTGCAATAAGCAAACTTCTGATATTTCATGAAGGGAAGGGTAATTGATGAAGCACTTGAAGATGTTCAGGCTTAGGACACTATATAGAAGAACTCTTGCAGCAAATTTCCTGGGAATGTTAGAACTGGTATTATGACTCTCTGGGGTAGTAGGAGTTAAGTCAAGCCACATTATTCCCAGCAAACGTTAAAGTTTTTTTTTTAAAGTATACACAATGCCCCAGTTTTCTCTATTGCAAAAGAAACTTTATTCACGAAAAGAAATATTTGGTACCTATACAGTTAGAGCCGTTCATATCTATACTTTCAACTTAACTTGTTCTAAGTCTTTGACTCTCACCATTCTGTTTGTAGTCAACCTCTTGGAATTTATAGTTAAAAAGCACAACACCAGGTTATAGTGCAACAGGTTGATTTGGAAGCACTAGCTTTCAGAGCACTGCTCCATCATCAGGTGGTTGTGGAGTATAAACTGTGTCTTATGATCTTATGTCTTACGATCTTATACTCCACAACCACCTGAAGGAGAAGCGCTCTGAAAGCTAGTACTTCTAAATAAACCTGTTGGATGAAAACTTGGTGTTGTGTGATTTTTAAAGTTTGTACACCTCAGTCCAACACCAGCATCTCCAAATCTTGGCATTGAGCTGGGGTGTCAACTGTGCCCAATTATTGAATAAACCCCCATATTCTTTGGTAGAAGGACCTTACATGGTTGTCCTTCCCCACTGCACCTTGGTGGCAGCTGCCCCAAGCTTCAGCAAATCCTTCAGCGTATAGTCCTGGGCCTTGGAATGTGCCAGTTTGCAATACTTGGTCGGGGTCAACTCCTTCAACTGGAAGGCCAACAGATTTTAGGCACACCAAAAGAGAATCTTTCACTGAGTTGATGGTATTTCAGGTACAGTTATGTTTGTCTCGGTGTGTGTACTGGGGAACAGGCCGTAGGGCACGACGTCCCATGTCACAGAGCTGCTTGGGCCAAATCTCGACAAAGACTACTGCATTCCCCTCCAAAGGGGTATTACAGAAGGAGTGTGACAGTATTGTCGCCTCCACAGTGCTTCGAGGGCAGTGTGCAGTGGGGCAGAGACTCCGGGCATGCATGAAAGATCTCAGGCAGTGCCCTTCTTACCAAGTGATGTCTTGGTGCTTGTTTGAAAGTTCTGGTGATTAGGCATTCTACCAAATGGCTCTGACAGTTTGCTCAGGGAACTGGTCCACAGGATCCACCCTCTCCTTTTCACATAGGGTCTCAAGAATGCTACATGCTGATCACTTCCTAATGGAAGTATGGTCAAAAGTGGTTTCCTTTGCAAATTTCTCCACAAAAGGATGGTTGTTACGAAACGGTCCAACTACTTGGAGCACTCCGCAACAGTGAGGCCAGGCCCATACTTTGCAACACCAGGGACAAGTAGGACCTCAGTATGTCGTGACACTTGGTGTTTGTGTACCAGGATCTAAACACCACTTGGTGCAGCCCCACACAAATGTGGCCATCAGTGTGAGGGAAGCATTGGGTGTATTTTCTCCCCCTTTGAAGATGGGCCACGTCTGAAGGAGCACCAGGTACAATCTCCACCTGAAGTGAAAGATGACCAGAGGGACTGCAATGGTACAGGTTCGGGAAGTACCCTACCCACAGTACCTCACATGTGATGACCATATTTTTCTGCTGTGGAGAGTGACCGGTGCTGCCCAATTTCTGCCTCACCTTTGGGACATGCTCCTCCCAAAACTTGGCACATGCCCCAGTCCCTTCGAACCAAATACCCAGCACCTTCAAGTGGCCTGTCCTGACTGAAGGGGGTAAAGTATTGGTCTGTCCAGTTTCTAGAAGAGCACAGCTTCACTCTTGCCTCAACTTACTTTGGCCGCCGAGCCCCATTCAAACTGGTGAACTGAATGGATCAGAGTAGAAAATGGAGACGTCATCCATGTACAAGGAGGCCTTAACCAATAGGACAGTGTGGTGCTGGAAAAGCACAAAAGTACAGCAGTATCTCAGATGCTGCCTGACTGGCTGTGATTCTACATCACCACATTCTTGACTCTGATCTCCAGCATCTGCAGTCCTCACTTTCTCCTAGTTGATCTAAACCTCCAGGCCCCACTGTCAGGAGTAGGCACCTCTCTCAGGCTCGCATCCTTCCTGATGGACTCAGCAAATGGCTCTATAAACACACAAAGCAGGAGAGAGTGGGCAGAGATTAGAGTGGTGCTGGAAGAGAACAGGTTAGGCAGCATTCAAGAAGCAGGAAGAGTGATGTTTTGGGCAAAAGTCCTTCAGCAGGATTCCTGAAGGGCTTTTGCCTGAAACGTCAGTCTTCTTGCTTCTCAGATGCTGCCTGACCTGCTGCGCTTTTCCAGCACCACTCTAATCTTAACTCTAAGTCTCCAGCATCTGCAGTACCCACTTCTGCATAGGAGAGATTGGGCAGCCTGCCGGACTCCATCTCTGATTGAAAAGCTTCCCGATTCCCACCTATTAATGGAAACTGCACTAACAATGCTGGTATAGAGCAGTCAAATCCAACTGCAAATTCCCACCCTAAAGCCCATTTTGGAGAGACTCTCTCTCATGTATGTTTGTGACAAAGGCTTTCTTCGGTTTCAGGCTAATGAGGCAAGTGTCCATCCCCTGTCCTGCATGTAGGTGATTATATCAGAGAAGCTCGAGACTCAGCAATCTTCCTGCCAGATCAGGCTGGATCACTGATCTCGGGGCAGATCTGACCTGGGTTGGTAATGACCTTTGGATTACAAAATCTTGTCAGCAAGATTGGTCACAGATTTCTGACATTTTCCCTCTCTCCCTTCCACTTGTACATGAGCGTGATGATATCTTTCCTCATGGATTAGCTCATGGTACCTGCCAAGAGAATACGGTCATACACCTCCAGCAGATCTTGGCCGATCTAGTTCCGTAGAGCAGAACACAACTTGACCGGTAAGTCATTCCTTCCAGGACTTTATTTAAAACAAAAAAGGACTCTAGGGCCTTAGTTAACTTGTCCAGAGATAGCAACTGGTCCAGCTTCTCCCATGTGTGACAGTGTGGCCAAGTTGTTCCTGTCCTCTGTCAGTGGTCTGTGTGTCATACAGTCTGGCACAAAGATTTGCTGATCCTCATGTCAGACTGAGATGTTAGCTATCTTCTCCCTTTATGATACCGAGCACAGACATCACCTTGTGCTCATGTATCTTTTTTCCCAAGAAGGTATACATCTCATCCTGCTCCACAGAGCAGACCCTGGACTGGAAGATTATCTTGGAGGCCTCAGAGGCAAAGATTAAGGATTGTTGGCCCTTAACCTCCTGGAGGTCTCCATGACATTGACCCCCATTGTCTGCCGCAGGAGTAGGTTTTACATACTTCTGAAGTTTGGACAGTTTTCCCTGCCTCTCTCTCACCTTCTGCACACCTTTGGAGGATAAAGAACCTCTTGATCCTCCCTTTGACTGGTTTCCCACCAGTCCGCTGGAGACTCAAACAGGGGCTTCTCCAACCTACATAACATCTTTTGAGCTCCTCAATGTTTTCTGGGGTCAACAATTTCACATTCAGCTTCTACAGTTCCTTTGCCAGCCCACTGGACATTGTGTAGGTGACAGTCAGCCAGAGACAGTGGCTCAACGTTGGTGGATCTGACAGAACACGAAGAACACAAAACAGGAAATCTATCCTTGAGCTGATCTGCCTGGTTGCGACCAGGCAGGTGTATCTACGATGCGCTTCATGTACAGGCGTGCTGAAGACAACGTGTAGCTTGGCATCTTTGACAGTTTCCATCAGGACTCTGGACATTGCGTCCAGTTTTCTGTTCCTGAACCGAATCATACGTTTGTATCAATGATACATTTGAAGTCTCTGGCCAGAATGACCGGACTGGATGTAGCCAACAACAGTGGAAGCTGCTGCAGGACAGGCAAATGTTCACTCTTTCCAGCTAGGGCATATACATTAATTAGTCTCAGAGGAGCATTTTTGTAGCTAATGTTTACTACAAGGAGGCACCTACCCACTACCCCTTTCAGGCCAAGTTTGGTAGAATGCAGAAATCAGGTTTCGGTACTAAATGTTGGTACAGATATACAATCCTGTATCCAAAATCTCAAAATTCAAAACGTTCCAAAATCTGAAGTCTTGCTTCTCCATAAGTTTGTTTGGCATGCAAACAGTTAAACCAACTCCACACCCACTCGACCCATGTCACGCAGATGTGACATGGTAGCGTGGCCCAGCACTGGCAGGCTTCAATTCTGTCTCAGCGGTCGTGGTACTCAGAGGCGTTTGCTGTTAGGTAATTTTTTTTATTTCATCGTGAAACTGTCACCTATTCAGAAATCCGAAAAATTCCAAATTCCAAAACCACCTGGCACCAAGGGCGTCAGATAAAGGATTGTGTACCTGTTCCATTTAACATGTAGGATATTTGAATGAATTTGAAATGGACATTAGCAAACATGTAATCATATGAAATATTTAACCTGATTTACTGTTTCCATTAATTCTGCGTAGTACATTAGGTGTTTGATTTGGGGGGGGGGGGGGGGGGGGGGAAGAACAGGTGAAAATGCTATTCGTAATTTTCAGTGCGATTGGTTAACCAATGAAATTATCGAGGAGAAAGTGAGGTCTGCAGATGCTGGAGATCAAAGTTGAAACTTTATTGCTGGAACAGCACAGCAGGTCAGGCAGCATCCAGGGAACAGGAGATTCGACGTTTCAGGCACAGGCCCTTCTTCAGGAATGAGCAGAGAGTGTTCAGCAGGAGAAGATAAAAGGTAGGGAGGAGGGACTTGGAGGAGGGGCGTTGGAAATGTGATAGGTGGAAAGAGGTCAAGGTGAGGGTGATAGGTCGGAGTAGGGTGGAGGCGGAGAGGTCAAGAAGAAAACTGCAGGTCAGGAAGGCGGTGCCAGGCTGGAGGGATCCGGCTGAGACAAGGTGGGGGGAGGGGGGGGGGGAATGAAGAAACTGGTGAAGTCCAAGTTCATCCCCTGCGGTTGGAGGGTTCCCAGTCGGAAGATAAGACGCTCCTCCTCCGACCGTCGGGTTGTTGTGGTTTGGCGGTGGATGAGTCCAATGACCTGCATATCCTCGGTGGAGTGGGAGGGGGAGTTGAAATGCTGTGCTACAGGTTGGTTGGGTTGGTTCGTCCGGGTGGCCCAGAGGTGCTCTCTGAATCGCTCCGCAAGTAGGCGGCCTGTCTCCCCAATATAGAGGGGGCCACACCGGCTGCAGTAGATGATGTGGGTGGAGGTGCAGGTGAATCTGTGGCGGATATGGAAGTTTCCTTTGGGGCCTTGGAGAGAAGTGAGGGGGGAGGTGTGGGCGCAAGTGTTGCACCTCCTGCGGTTGCAAGGGAAGGTGCCGGGAGTGGAGATTGGGTCGGTGGGGGGTGTGGATCTGACAAGGGAGTAATCTCCATGTACAGCGCATCATCCGCCGTCACTTCCGCCACCTCCAAACAGACCCCAGCACCAAGGAGGAGGTTGAACAGTTCATCCACTACACTAACACCTTCCACCCCAACCTCAAATTCACCTGGACAGTCTCGGGCTCCTCCCTCCGCTTCCTAGACCTTTCTGTTTCTATCTCAGGCGACCGAATCAACATGGACATCTACTACAAACCAACCGACTCCCACAGCTACCTGGACTACACCTCCTCCCATCCTGCCCCCTGTAAAAACGCCATCCCATTCTCCCAATTCCTTCGTCTCCGCCGCATCTGCTCCCAGGAGGACCAGTTCAAAATACGTACAACACAGATGGCCTCCTTCTTCAAGGACCGCAATTTCCCCCCCGACGTGGTCGACGGTGCCCTCCACCGCATCTCCTCCACTTCCCGCTCCTCCGCCCTTGAGCCCCACCCCTCCAACCGCCACCAGGACAGAACCCCACTCGTCCTCACCTACCACCCCACCAATCTCCATGTACAGCGCATCATCCGCCGTCATTTCCGCCACCTCCAAACAGACCCCAGCACCAAGGATATATTTCCCTCCCCTCCCCTCCCCTATCAGCTTTCCGTAGAGACCACTCCCTCCGCGACTCCCTTGTCAGATCCACACCCCCCACCGACCCAACCTCCACTCCCGGCACCTTCCCTTGCAACCGCAGGAGGTGCAACACTTGCGCCCACACCTCCCCCCTCACTTCTCTCCAAGGCCCCAAAGGAAACTTCCATATCCGCCACAGATTCACCTGCACCTCCACCCACATCTACTGCATCCGCTGCAGCCGGTGTGGCCTCCTCTATATTGGGGAGACAGGCCACCTACTTGCGGAGCGATTCAGAGAGCACCTCTGGGCCACCCGGACGAACCAACCCAAACCAACCTGTAGCACAGCATTTCAACTCCCCCTCCCACTCCACCGAGGATATGCAGGTCATTGGACTCATCCACCGCCAAACCACAACAACCCGACGGTCGGAGGAGGAGCGTCTTATCTTCCGACTGGGAACCCTCCAACCGCAGGGGATGAACTTGGACTTCACCAGTTTCTTCATCCCCCCTCCCCCCACCTTGTCTCAGCCGGATCCCTCCAGCCCGGCACCGCCTTCCTGACCTGCAGTCTTCTTCTTGACCTCTCCGCCTCCATCCTACTCCGACCTATCACCCTCACCTTGACCTCTTTCCACCTATCACATTTCCAACGCCCCTCATCCAAGTCCCTCCTCCCTACCTTTTATCTTCTCCTGCTGAACACTCTCTGCTCATTCCTGAAGGGCCTGTGCCTGAAACGTCGAATCTCCTGTTCCCTGGATGCTGCCTGACCTCTGTGCTGTTCCAGCAATAAAGTTTCAACTTTAACCAATGAAATTAGTCAACTATCTACTTTGAAATGCTGAGTATTTAGTAACTAAGAAGCTATTGTAGTACCTTTCGCAAATTAAGTACTACATGCAATTTACCATGAGATAGGAGTAGAAATAGACTATTCAGCTCACAAAGTCTACTCTGCCATTCAATGAGATCATTAGTCTGATAACCCTCAACTCCATTCTCCATAATCCTTATTCCCCTGATTAAAATCTATATCTAGTCCTTAATTATAATAAATGACCCATCCTCAACAGGCCTCTGCAATAAAAGAATTGCAGAGATTCAGCAAATTAGGAGGGGAAATTCAAAATCTTTAAATGTGTAACCTCCTTATTCGGAGATTAGGCCCTCTACTCCTAATCTTTCTCTCAAGGGAAAGTAATCTTTCAGCATCTACCCTGTCAAGTCCATCAAGATTGCCTCTTTATTCCAAAGCCCAATCTACCCAAATGCTCCTCATCGGACATCTCCTTCATTCATGGCATCATCTTATTGATCATTCTCTGGACTACCTCCAATTCCAACATACCTTTTGAGAGAAGGGGCCCAAAACTGTTCATTTTATTCTAGCTGTTGCCTAGAGAAGTAAGAGAAAGTGAGGACAGCAGGTGCTGGATCAGAGTCGAGAATGGGGTGCTGGAAAGTACATCAGGTCAGGCAGCATCCGTGGAGCAGGAGAATCTATGTTATGGGCATAAGCCCTTCATCTGGAGTGACAGGTAGATGAAATGTGGTGGTGGTGGTGGTGGTGGTGGGGGGGGGGGGGGGGGGGGGGGGGGGGGGAAGGAGAAGAAGGAGAAAGGTGATAGGTCAGGAGTCCAACTTCAGGCACTGCAGATAAGGACAATTATGAGAAGGGAGGCAGTCAACACAGGACTGAGTTTTATACTTAAATGCACGCAGCATTCGAAACAAGGTAAATGAGTTTGTCATGCAGATTGAGATTGATGGGTAAGTTGTGTTATCAGGTGTGGTTGCAAGGGGATCTGGCCTGGGATCTAAATATCCAAAGGGTAAATGTCCTTATCAAAAATGTCGGAGATTGGCAGGAAAGAACAGGGTTGCTTTGTTAAAAAGCAATTAAGTTCAATCGATAGCAAGAAATAATATAGAAAGAAAGTGTAGACTGTGTGGGCAGAGTTGAGAAGCACAAAAAAGGGGGAAAAGAAAAAGACCCTGATGGGACCTATGTACAGGTCTCCTGGCAACTGTCAGGATGTGGGGAAGAAAATAAATCGGAGCTAGAAACAGCATGTGTGAAAGGCACTACCATTATAAATCACTGGGGACTTCAATATGAAGGTAGACTGGGCAAAATCAGTTTGGTAGCAGATCTCAAGAAAAGAAATTTGAGGAAGATTTGCAAGATTTTTTTTTGGAGCAGCTTGGGGCAGATTCCACTAGGGAACAGGCAATTTTAGATTCACTAATATGAGGCAGACTTGATGAAGAAGCTGAAGGTAAAGAAACTCTAGGTGGCATGGACCTTAAATTTTTAAAAAAAAATTGATTCCCTAGAGTGTGGAAACAGGCCCTTCAGCCCAACCAATCCACACCAACCCTCCGAAGAGTAACCCAACCATGCCCATTTCCCTCTAACTAATGCACCATATACTATGGGCAATTTACCATGGCCAATTTACCTGACCTGCACATCTTTGGACTGGGGGAGGAAACCCACGCAGACACTGGGAGACCGCGTGGAGTTTGCACAGTCGCCAGAGGCTGGAATCGAACCTGGGTCCCTGGTGCTGGGAGGCAGCAGTGCCAACCACTGAGGCACCATACCACCCTAACAATAGAATTCATCCTGCAGTTTGACAGAGAAGATGGAATTAGGTTTAAACAGGTATTATAATTGAGTAAAAAGGTAACCACAAAGACACGAGGAAGGAGTTACCAGAGTTGATTGGAAGGGAAGCCTAACAAATGATGGTGCACCAGCAATGCCAGGAGTTTCTGGGGAGTAATTTAGATGCACAATAGAAATTCATCTTGAAGGAGAAAGGAGGAAGCGACCATGGCTGAGAAAGGAAGTCAGGGACACATGAACAGCAATAGGAGGATGTGCAACTTTTGGATTGCACATCTTGTGTATCTTCAGTAAGGCATTCGACAAAGTGCCCCATGGGATACTGATTAGCAATGTTAGATCTCATGGAATACCGGGAGAACTAGCCATTTGGATGCAGAACTGGCTCAAAAAGGTAGAAGACAGGGGGTGGTGGAGGAGGGTTGTTTTTCGGACTGGAGGCCTGTGACCAGTGGAGTGCCACAAGGATCAGTGCTGGGTTCTACTTTTTGTAATTTACATAAATGATTTGGATGTGAGCATAAGTACAGTTAGTAAGTTTGCAGATGACACCAAAATTGGAGGTGTAGTGGACAGCGAAGGTCACCTCAGATTATAACAGGATCTTGATCAGATGGGCTGAGAAGTGGCAGATGGAGTTTAATTCAGATAAATGCAAGGTGCTGCATTTTGGGAAAGCAAATCTTAGCAGGACTTATACACTTAATGGTAAGGTCCTAGGGAGTGTTACTGAACAAAGAGACCTTGGAGTGCAGGTTCATAGCTTCTTGAAAGTGGAGTCGCAGGTAGATAGGACAGTGAAGGCGGCGTTTGGTATGCTTTCCTTTATTGGTCAGTATTGCGTACAGGAGTTGGGAGGTCATGTTGCAGCTGTACAGGACATTGATTAGGCCACTGTTGGAATATTGCGTGCAATTCTGGTCTCCTTCCTATTGGAAAGATACTGTGAAAAAAGGGTACAGAAAAGATTTACAAAAGGATGTTGTCAGGGTTGGAGGATTTGAGCTGTAGGGAGAGCTGACCAGGCTGGGGCTGTTTTCCCTGGAGTGCCGGAGGCTAAGGGGTGACCTTAGAGGTTTACAAAATTGAGGGGCATGGGATAGGGTAAGTAGGCAAAAGTCTTTTCCTTGGGGTCAGGGAGTCCAGAATTAAAGGGCATAGATTTAGGGTGAGGGGAAGATATTTAAGAAAACCTATGGGGCAACTCTTAGAGGGTGGGTACGTGTATGGAATGAGCTGCCAGGGAAGTGGTAGAGGCTGGTACAATTGCAACATTTAAGGAGGCATCTGGGTGGGTATATGAATAGGAAGGGTTTGGAGGGATATGGGCCAGGTGCTAGCAGGTAGGACTCGACTGGGTTGGGATATCTGGTTGGCATGGATGGATTGGACCGAAGGGTCTGTTTCCATGCTGTACATCTCTATGACTATCATTTGATTAGACAGGATTACAAGACTCTTCAAATCTTGCAATAGGTTAAGTAATTGCATTATAAAAACAAAATGCTGGAGAAACTCAGCAGGTCTGGCAGCATCTGTGAAGAAAGAATGCCTGAAGAGTCACTGACGAATCACCTCTTTAATTACTGAGTTTTACGCACCAATCTTAATTAAACTACTACTTTTTTTTTTAAGCTTTGCAGTCTAAATAATATGGCTATTATAACAGCATTGATCTACAGAATGCAATTAAAGTCACATTATCTGCAGACTTCTACTTACGAGCATCTGTCTGTCAAAATACCTTCTGCAATATCTAAAGTGAACTTTCAGTTTCTCTTTTGCCTCTTGCCTGCTATTTGAAGTTGCTTTTTATTGAATAGGGAGAGACAGAAGAGACGACAAGCTGGCTGTCACCAGATGTCCATTTTTTTCCCACCTATCACCATCAGCTCCCACCTTCATCTACTTATTGCATTTTCAGCTATCTTCCCCAGCCCCATTTCCCCTCCCTTTATTTCTGAGCCCCATTGGGCCTACCACATTCCTGATGCAGAGCTAATGCTCGAAAATGTCAATTCTCCTGCTCCTCAGATGCTACCTGACCAGCTGTGCTTTTCAAGCACCAAACCTTTTGACTCTGATCTCCAGCATCTGCAATCCTTTCTCCCAAAGTGATTTCATCAATCCCTGACATCCCTAAATAAAGGCATCGAAAAACAAATATTTCTTGGTGCATTCTCAATGGCAATGCTTCCATTACGGTGAGAGTGTGAAGTTTGGTGTTCCTGCATTTGTCCTGGTAAGTGCAAAAAAGTTAATTTGCATTACTCTTTTCAGCAGTGTTCAAGCTTTGCAACAAGAGATCAATGTCACAGTTTTAAAGGACAGTTTTTCATGGCAAGAGAGAGGAAGCAAGAGGAATAGTTTCAGGGAAAAAAAAAAATCCATATTTCTGGATGGTATGAGTAAGGCTTTGATATTACTTATTGTA
This sequence comes from Chiloscyllium plagiosum, assembly GCF_037043375.1. Classification (NCBI taxonomy): domain Eukaryota; kingdom Metazoa; phylum Chordata; class Chondrichthyes; order Orectolobiformes; family Hemiscylliidae; genus Chiloscyllium; species Chiloscyllium plagiosum. The sequence continues at coordinate 118,993,465 of NW_028270142.1, read as the reverse complement.
CTATTCCATCTATCTTCTTAGAGCAGAGCAGCAGAGTGGTGGATGCATGGCGAGATGTTAACGACAAGAATACTGTCGAAAGAATTTGGAGCAAGGCCATGGAAGGATTTAAGTAGAATGGCTTTTGTTTTTAGAAAAACCAACCAGCTCGGGGTTAAGAATCAGAGTTGTCATTGTGCAGGAAGAGGCTATTTCCCCATCATTTCCACAAAGTCTATTTGAATGAGTATTATGACTCAGTATCATTCTGCTGCATTTTGCCCATTCTCTTGCACATAAATAAACTTATTTGAATAGAAACAAACACCCTCATGAATGCCTTAAAGAATTTACGACCACAATTCCAAACTATGCATTCAGACCCAAACACTTGCTGTGTTTAAAACATTTGCACTTGATACACAGCATCCCCTCCCAGCAACCATTCCAACTGGTAGGAGGTGCCACCATCCCCAAAAAAGGTCACATTTTTGCAGGAATGAGAATCTCTTTCTCCTACTCCATTTCTCAAGGTCCCATATCCATCTGGCATAATTTATTATCTAGTTCAAATTCTTACTGGGATTCCCACAAAGCCAGTTAAAATTAAAACAGAAGTTCTTTAAGATTACTTAGTGTGGAAACAGGCCCTTCGGCCGAACAAGTCCACGCCGACCCTCCGAAGAGCAACCCACCCAGACTCATTCCCCTACACTTACCCAGTCACCTAACACTACAGGCAATTTAGCATGGCCAATTCACCTAACCAGCACATTTTTGGACTGTGGGAGGAAACCAGAGCACCCAGAGAAAACCCATGCAGACACAGGGAGAATGTGCAAACTCCACACAGACAGTTGAGGCGGGAATCGAACCTGGGTTTCTGGCACTGAGGCAGCAGTGCTAACCACCGTGCAGACTTCCTAAGGAGGGGGGCTTGACCATCTATAGACCATCCAGAAGTGGCAAATTGGAATAAGATTGCAAGAGTTAAGTTTTGTCTCTTAACTACCTGCCCTTAGGATTTAAATATTTTCACAACTTCATTTTTAAAGAAAAGTACTCATTGGTCAGCTATAAGCATTTTTGTAGCATTTTCATGCTTAGCACTTGGTTAGATGTTTCTTATCTTACAGTTGTACTATACATTAGTTCTATTTTCATACACTTCACATCTTGTCCACAAGACAGTAAATCGTAGCATCTGCCTCATGCAAGCCATTAACACTGGCCTGTTCAATAAAAGAAAAACATAAAATTAAGATTCACCTGCTCCTTTAAAAATATGATATGCACATAGGACCAACTCAATAGTTGGTATGACCCGTGCTCTCGGTACCTTTTTGCAGTGCTTTATAGGCCATATTTCAACACAATTATGCATTACTACTTATTGGACCCATTGTTTGACGGTTGAAAAAGAAATTCACAACATAGAACATTATAAAACGTTATGTAATTGAGAACGATAGGCTACTTTGTCAAAAAGCCCGTGGAGAAATATAATTGATGTGCTATGTTTGTGCCAATTATCTGAATACAACAGCTGCTCTTGGGTGTTGCCAGAGACTTGTGCTGTATATGTTCTAAGGAGCTATTCTAAATTTATATCCAAATTTATGCACGAATGCTCTGATTGCTAAATATCAGGGCTTTATTTGGTTATTGAATTACAGTATCATATTTAGCCTTCCAAAATTATAGGCACACATTGAAGAGTGTGTAAGTTTGGAGCAAATGCAATGTTTTCAGATGTGAAACAAATCTTAATTGCAATGAAAACAATTATTGTATATCTTGATAGCAACTGAAGGTATCTATGGCTTGCAATGACCTGGCCATATGAATACAGATAGTATGTATACTTTGAGTCTGAAGGTCACAGTTTCAGTTCCCACTCCAGTACTTAATCACTTATTCTTTTGAATGTACTCAAAATGGACTAACAAAGGCAGGAAAATAACTTTTCAATTGTATACTTAAAATTGTAGAAATGGACTTGGAGCCCTCACTGGTACTTAGTTTGAATTGAGGGGGGGGGTTGTATTCCCTATACAAACAAACATTTACCACACCGATCCAAGTGCACCTTCAGTTGCACCTGTGACCTTACAGCAGCATAACATTAAAAACCTGGTTTTCAACTCCTAAATCTGGAAACAAACTGAGCAGCTGCGAAACTACAACTAATCCCAGAGGATACAGAAAAATAGAGAGATAACAAACTGACTACAAAAACAGAAAACTCAGAATGGTGAAACATGTGAACCAATGTTCCCCTCAGACTAGTTCTGGGACCAGTGCTATTTAACATTTACACAAATGTGAACTCTGGAAGCAGTGCGTAATCTCACATGGAGAGAGAGTGAGTTGAATGGAACAAAATAACTGGTTACAGAATTTAAAAAATCTTACAATAGATATTTAAATTGAAAAAGAACTCCATTAGAACTAAGTGTAAGGTACTACTACATATTTTCAGCTTTTTGCTTGAAACAGAATTAAAGGAAATTACTTGTCAAGCAATGTCACACTAACGGCACATTTTTGTGCGCACACATTTATTGCTCCTTTAACAATGGCGTTTCAATGAACACAGCATGGTTTGAATTCTGCCAGAAGACTATTCCAGACCTCACTATAGCCACATCACTCAGAGTGCAACACCTGCAAGATATATCCTGCAACTCACCATAGATTCTCCAACTACCCAGATAAACAAGGGCAGCAGGTGCAGGGGAACCTATGTTTCACTCCAAGCCCCACCATCCTAACTTGTAAACATATCCCTGTTTGGTTAAATCCAGAAGCATATGCCCTTAAAAGGCAATGCATCCATATCATTGCAGTAATTCAAGACCATTGTTCACCACAACCTTGAAAGCAATTAAATGCTGGCTTTGTCAGCAATGCCCGCATTTCATTTAGGAATTAGAATTTAAAAAAGCTATTGATCAAGTTATCCATCAGAAGCATCCTTTTTACATTTACGCTATTTAGTCCTGCTAAAGTTTCATAGGTTTATGGGATCTCCCCCTCATTCCAGTAAATACAGTCCTAACCATTCTAGTCTCTTTTCATATATCAGTCCTGTCATCCCAGGAATCAATCTGGTCAACCTGTGCTGCATTCTCTCCATAGTCAGAACATCTTTCCTCAGATAAAAAGACCAAAATTGCTTCCAATATTCAAAGTGTGGTTTCACCAAGGCCCTGAACAACCACAGCAAGTCATCCCTGCTCCTGAGCTCAAATCTTCTTGCTATGAAAATCAGTGTACCATTTCCTTTCTTCACTGCCTACTGTGACAGCGAGTGTATAAGATATTAAAGATCTTGAAATGAAGTTAAGCGCCCAGGGATGATAATGTTATTGCTATAAAATTGGCCTCAAGATGGAATATTTATTGTCCATCACTAACTGTCCTGCAGGCAACTCAACATTCTATGAAAAATAGAGATACATGGTTATTTCTCAAAACAGAAGGAAAGCATACAGCCATATCCCACAAGGATCAGTGTTCTCAGAAACACAAGAAAGTGGAAAGTAGAAGCATAGGTAAGCCATTTAGCCTTTCAAGCCCGATCCTCTTTCTCCCCATAGACATTGATGCCTTAAACATCTAGAGATCACTTATGACAAAAGAGGAGGAGGAGGAGGCGACCCCAAGTGTGGTTGAGAACCAAAATTTTGGTAAGAGCTCCACCACACCATTGAGGTCTCTGATCTCCCAATCCCAATTCCAACATATATGCTCCCAGAATAACAGGCCCTTGCTCTTGCAGTTTTCACAAAAAGAGTTTGTAACAATTTAAGCTTTTTAAAAAAGGGTCACAGTGGGAAAGTGTTTAGGTAACAGTGATTTATCAGTCAAAGTCCCTCTTATTCCTGTAGAAAAACATAGCAAAGCAATCTTGAGCAGAGTTGAGCACCTAACTTGCTCAACTTTGTCTCAAGGAAAACCCTGCATTCCAGGAATTAATCCGTTGCACCAATGCAAGCCAATCTGTCCTTAAACAAAAGTGGTGAAAACCTTAGACAATCTTTTAGGTGTGTAGTTTCACCAAATGCCTCATACATGTAGGGAAGTCTGGTTACAAATGTAAGAAGATGGATGAAGTATACAAGCGCCAACATTCCATTTAGCTTCCAACATATTGCTGAACCCTGCATACTGCCTTTTGAGGCCAGTCTAACCATTGTAACAACAGTCAAAGTCTAGATCCTGGCAGTTGCAAAAATGAAAATGATCTATTTATTCCACACCAGATTTCCTGTTTGTTAGACAATCCTCTTTCCATGCTAATTATATTACATCCCAACACTATGAGCCAATTTTCTGCAATAACCTTTTATGTACCACCTAATTGAATGCCTTTGGTTAAATTAGGACAGTATGTGTTTTGACTTACACCACTAAGCTTACATTTGAGAGCTCAACTTAAAACAAAATTTAAATGCCGATGAGATAGAGTAGGTTAACCAATCCAAGACAAAAAGTGACGTGCCTTTTAAATTAGAGGCATACTACTTAGGAATAAAAAGTAGAAAGGATTTTTAATGTGTACATAGTTGTAGAAAGCATTCCACTATGCCAAGCAGCTGTCTTCCACCAGTTTTCTATTAAACTTCATGCTATGTCGACTCTGATTGGCTTCTTGCATTCTATATTTTCTCTTTTGGACAAAGTGGTATTTCTCAGTTTGTTATTGGCCTCCAGAAGATTATTTGATTCTGATAAAGTGTTACTGTACCTCAATATCACTGTTAAGTCTCCACACCATTCTTTTCTCTTTCAAGTTCATTTATTTGAAGCATGACCTGTTAAAAGTTGAAATTCAGATCTCCTTCTTGGATGCCTTCTCTAACTATAGAACATGTGGTTTCTTTTCCATATGCTCTTTAGCATGCCAAGTTGCATGCTGTTCAGTCTTTAAAGCTTCCAGATCAACAATTTTATTCTCTAGCTCTACATTTTCAACTTGGGAACGCTGAAGTTTCTAGACGCCTTTGTTAGGCCCTGAACTTTCTGAATAGCTCTTTCACTTTCCATCAAGAATACCATCCTTTCCAACAGACAGAATTTCCATACTTTCTATTGGCAACTCATTTATTCATTTTTGCAAGTTCTCTCTCACGAGTGTACAGCATACCCAAATCTATAAAGTTGCGTCTCTAACAATTACTTACTTTTCTATCTCAAGTTCTTTCAAACTTTCCACTAACCTTGGATTTCCACAAAATCTTCAAAATAAACAACCATCTCACCAAAACACCCTGGTATACATTGCATCAGATCTTTCTTCCTTCTGATCAGATGGCATTTTTTATATGGCATATTATTTTCAACCTTCATTGTTTGCAGGGATAAATTACAGCTCTTCATAATGCTCAAGCCCTGGATAGTAGGGAGATTCATTTCAGAGAAGTGGAACTCAACATCTTTTCCTTTGCTTGGCTTTCTGGGTTGGGTTGTAACTGTAACTGTCAATTCTCAGTTCCTCAAGAGTTTGTCAACACGACGTTGCCTAGATTCGGAGCTTTTCTCTTCTTCTGGCTCCCAAATTTAAGATTTTCTAGCACAGCCCGAGCAGAATTATGTTAGGTAAATCTGAAGCTTAATCCCAGATCAAGTGGTTGTAGATTTCTTCTTCATCCTCTTCCTTGGTGACTACTTGCATTCATCACTTCTCTAGGAAGAGTCTTATTCAGACGTTTCATGGATATGCACGGTTCCCATGCCTTTTGTATAGTCAAAAAAAATTTGCTTTTCAGGGAATGAATGTTTGGATTTCTTTTCCTTCTCATTACCCTTGCACCATTTTATTCCTCTGTTCTGCACATCCTTTTCTCGTGATCAGGATTTCCACAAGCTTTGTAGTTGATTCATAAGCAGGATGCTTCTTTCAATCTGAACTAGAAATGGTCCACAGTTCTTGCACAAATTTCTTGGTCTGGTGTGCATTCTTTTCTTGCTATTTTACTGCATCGATCCTGCAGCTTTTCTCTTCACTTAACTGAAGGGTAGTCTGCATCTTAATTCAGTTTACTCATGGCTTCATGTGCTCTGCTGGTGTCATTATCCAATATTTTAAGCTTGTTTTACCTCTTCTCCCCCCACCACAACAGCTGTGTGTGTCAGGATACACAGCATCCTAATAAGCTTACCTACCAACCCTTTTTTTCTTGAATTTACACTTTATGGCTGTATTTCTCAATCTAAATTAGAATTTTTTTAAAAAGTGAATTCAAATGGTTTGTGTCGCAAATTCCAAAATTCATACTGGTAGATTCAGTGATTTGATATTAGCTACAGATGTGTTGAACGTCTCAATAAAAGTGTCTCGGTATTTATTGCCATTTGCACTCAACTCAGCTGACAAATCTAATCCTCTCCACTTCAACATTGCCTTTTAGAAAACTACTCCATATCAACTTTTACTTTATTCAAACTGCTCAAATGCCTCCAATTTCACTGGCCTTTTAACTGATCCTAAGCTGGAACTGCAAGGCCATTGGTTGTAGTGGTAGCCATCTGACATCTGCACAAAAGATTTTCTCCGAAAGCAATAGTTGTTTTTTTTTTTTAAAAATTCAATTTAACCTAACATGAAATCCAGTTAAATTACTGCGTTTTATTCAATCACATTAGCGCCATGTCAGCACTGTGTCATGTCTTTTGATTACCCAAAGTCTATTCACAAAGTCAGGTTTGCTGTGGAGCGCAGACAGCAGAATATATTTTTGAGCATCGAACTAACAATATCATGCATCAGACATCCTGAATACTGAAGTTTTTTTTTTGCATAACAATATGACTTTAAATACTCTGGGTAACTGCATCTATACAGCAAGAAACAAAGTTAACATGTCAGATCTGACTTTTTTTTCCTAACTAGAAAACATTACAGGAGTTTAAACAGATTCAAAGCAGATGCAAAAGGTGATTTAGGGTTAATGATTATAGTCAAAAACAAAAATTGGAAAGTCTGTTTCCCCTTTACCAGGACCTGTTTAAAATCTGTTATTGGTGTAATATTTTCTCATTTGATGAAACATCACAGACCTCAAATGTTTCTTCTCTCCACCAATCCATTTCTTCTCTCCACAGATTCTCAGGACTACGTTTCCAGCATTGTTACATTTTAGAGCACCAGCACCCAAAGAATTTCTAATGTTTGTTTTAATTTATTTAATAGAAGAGAACTACAGTCAAGGACAATCTACACCCATATCCTACAATCAAATATTTCCAGCAGGGGTCAATAGTTAGTAACATGAAAAAAGGCTTATCTTCTCTAACTTAAGAACACTGGTGTCATCTCAATATCACCCTAACTGAAACCAGCTTTTCAGTACAGATCAAAGAAAGATTACATCCAAGATGTCTGAACAGTTTATTCTGGAGATAAAAATGAATACATCCAGTCATTGCAGTATACTAACATTCTTATTTGTTATAAGCCTATTCTTTTTCCTCATTTTAGAAATAGTTGTATGCCACTTAACTCACTTTGGTTATCACACTGCTAAGCAATGACTGAAGAGCTGAGTCACATGGAATCTAAATTTACTAAATGTGGAGTTGACATCATCCAGTAGTTTTTGTTCTTTTCTCCAAATAATAAACAAAAAAAAAGTCAGTAATTTCAGTCTTACTCTCATCCACCAAAACTAGAAACAATTCCTAAATGGTACGGAATTTAAAATGATTAGTTTCAAGATGTGGATTTAATAGTAAAGTGTATAAGAACTGAAAATAAAATTGATCAAATATTAGTATCAGCCACAGAGATTAATTCCTACAAGGGTGTTAGGAAGCCATAAAGTGATAAAATTTGAAGTTAAATATCAATTCCATGGTGTATTAAGGATAATCAGGAAACGAGGAATGTATGACCGAAAGTATAACAATCTCGTCGTCATTAACCTACCTCTTCATATACACCGTCACCTTTAGGATTTCATTTATGAAGGCTGCATCACAACCTATGATTGTATTTTAGACTTACTGAGTACAGCAGAATGTACTGTTCAATTACCACAGTTTGACCCAAACGTAGTGAAATCTCCAATGAACACATCTCAACCACAAACACAAACTAATGCAATTCCTACATAATGAGGGGCTGTGTAGGATGCCAACCTGAAATAATCAGGTTATTAATTTAACAAAAGTCTGTATGGACAAACAAAAACCAAACAGAAAAATCAATCCAAAAAGTCACTTACAACAGCCTACGGTGAAGGCTTCTTCAAAGAGTTTCAGAACCAAGGTAAAATGAAGGGTCACAAAAACAAATTGCTGTAAAAGCTCAGCAGACCTGGCACATTTGTAGAGAGAAATCAGTTAAAATTTCACACCCAATGACCCATCCTCAGAACTGGAAGGAAGGGTCAGTTTGGTGGATCATCAAATGATTTTTTTATTGCATTGACTAGATTTGTTCATCTTCCAACTATCTTGAAAGTTTCATCAGCATTCCAGAAATAGAACTAGAGAGCAAGAAAAAAACTATTCTCCAACTTCAACTAAATAGAGTGTTTTATTTGTCAAGAACACTCGAGTAATAAGACTAGAATAAAAAAAAAAGAGTAATAACAGAAAAAGTGCTAACTACTTTTACTGGTAGCACCAATTAAGTTGTAACTATTTATAAAAGTCAAATTGAGATATTCAATAAAAAAAGTTGCACAGAACTAGAGGGCAGACACCAGTGAAATAAAGATACAAACATGGGTGGGATTAAAGACTTTCTGCTACACAACGCAACGTTTAGTTCCTATACAGTAGCAGTGCAAATAACCTTCAGCATAATGAACTTTACAAATGTAAAGTCTAACAGTAATGCAAACATACATACAGCCTATAGTTTGAATGACGTTGTGCTTCAAGGCACCAAAGGAATCCATGTCAACAAGTATTTAAAGTGCCCCCTGTAAGTATGCTAATAATTGTGTAGATTTGATGCATTGTAATATGACTAGGAAACCTGCCAAATATTTATGTTGCCACTTCACAAATTCTCCAAGATGTTCAATGTGCTCTTCAGGTACATCTGTAAGTGCATGACTTTCTCCATTGTAGGTGGGAACATATGAGCAAGGAACAAGAGTAGATCCCTTGGCCAGAGGAAAATAACTTCACAAACTGCATCACTGCAATCATCAGTAGGTAAAAATGACATTCACATCAACAAGTATGAACAAATAATTTGTTCTCCCATTCTGTTCAGAAAATTCAGGAACCCCAAGATCCCCCCCCCCCCCCCATGCCAATCCACTATTTCATTCAGAATTCTCACTTGTTGCCCATCCTTTTCACTGTTTTGTTTCATGGCGATTTAGCTTTCTTCACTACTTTACATTCTAGCACCCAATGCTCTCAATCTTCACTGTTCCCAAAACCTTACTTAGTACTGGAAGGTAATCCCTCTTCCATTCTCTCTATAGCAATCCCCATTTCAAAAGCCTTTTACACTCACTTTTCAAGCTTTTCCTTCATTTCATCATAGGTTTTTTGCAGTTCAGTGTTCCTCCCTGCTGCCACCCAACCAAGAGTGCCAGAAGATTTCTTTGGTACTAAACAATGTGATAAACAATTCCAAGTTGAAGGACAATCTTGAATACTCATGTTTAGTTTTAAATAAGTTATTCCTAGGTCAACAATTCACTAACTAGATGACAAACATTGATGTCTTATAGACAGGTTAGAGAATCACAAAAAGTAGATGGGTGAAGAGAATGACGCAGCCTATACAGGGATATAGGCAGGTTATATCCCAAGGCCCCAAGGGAAACTTCCATATCCGCCACAGATTCACCTGCACCTCCACCCACATCATCTACTGCATCCGCTGCAGCCGGTGTGGCCTCCTCTATATTGGGGAGACAGGCCGCCTACTTGCGGAGCGATTCAGGGAGCACCTCTGGGCCACCCGGACGAACCAACCCAACCAACCTGTGGCACAGCATTTCAACTCCCCCTCCCACTCCACCGAGGATATGCAGGTCATTGGACTCATCCACCGCCAAACCACAACAACCCGACGGTCGGAGGAGGAGCGTCTTATCTTCCGACTGGGAACCCTCCAACCGCAGGGGATGAACTTGGACTTCACCAGTTTCTTCATCCCCCCTCCCCCCACCTTGTCTCAGCCGGATCCTTCCAGCCCGGCACCGCCTTCCTGACCTGCAGTCTTCTTCTTGACCTCTCCGCCTCCACCCTACTCCGACCTATCACCCTCACCTTGACCTCTTTCCACCTATCACATTTCCAACGCCCCTCATCCAAGTCCCTCCTCCCTACCTTTTATCTTCTCCTGCTGAACACTCTCTGCTCATTCCTGAAGAAGGGCCTGTGCCCGAAACGTCGAATCTCCTGTTCCCTGGATGCTGCCTGACCTGCTGTGCTGTTCCAGCAATAAAGTTTCAACTATAGGCAGGTTAAGCAAATGAGCAAAAACTTGGCAGATAGAATGTAATGTGGGAGAATGTCAGGAAGAACAGAGAAGTTGATCATTTAAATTGAAAAAGAGACTGCAGAAAGCCACAGCATGGAGGGATTTGAGAGTTCTCATGCACAAAATCAAAACGGCTACCTTACAAATTCAGCACCTAAATCGGAAAAACAAAATGAACCGCAGCCGTTTATTTCAAAGGGAATGGGATAGAAAAATAGTGAAGTCTTGCTAAAACTAAATAAGGCTATAGGAAGAACACCTTGAATACCGTGAACAGTTTGATCCATTTACCTAAAGAAAAGATATACTGGCATTGGAGGCAGTCCAGAGAAGGTACGCTAGGTTGATCCCAGGTACAGAAGGATCATCTCAGGAGGAGAGGTTGAATAGATTGGACCTGCACTCAGGTTTTTGAGGAATGAGCAACGACCTTATTGAAGCATACAGATATCTTGGGTTCCTTGTTAAGGTAGACGCAGGGAGGCTGTTTCCCCTATGGAAGCATCCAGTGCCACAGGACATAACCTCAGATCACACATTTATGACAGATGAGGAGAAATTTCCTCATTCAATATATAGCAAACCTGTGGAAATCTTAGAGGTCGGATCATTAAGCATAAGCAAGACTGATTTTTAAAAATCAGAGAATCAAGGGTTATGAAGAAAAGTCAAGAAAGAGAAATTGATTATCAGATCAGCCATGATCTCATTGAATGGTGGAGCAAACCTAATGGTTGAATGGCCTACTTCTGCTCCTTTGCCTGATGGTCTTGAACATTTGACCTTGATCCAGGCCAAGTAATATTCCAACTATAGCCTGTGTCCCAACCAATAGATCAGATCAAAGCTCTGTAGTCTGTCACACCTGGTCATAATCATTGTGCACAATTACAAAGCTAATCTGTACAGGTATCACCATTCTGAATTTCAGTAGAGTCTAGCAGTTCTGAATAACAGACAAGGTTACTGCATGTGCAAGCATGGCCTCCTTCACAAATTCCCAGATCACAAATGTCAGTTGAGCCAATTTGATTCACTAGAAGTGAAGCTAGAAATAGAGAAGACAGGATTGGATACATACAAAAGAACATCTTAAATGTGTGCTCCAAATCTCACCACACCCCTCCATTATAGCTCCAATACCAGCATGTGCCTGATAATGTAAAAACAAGCAATATTCATAGAAAGCAATTCAATTATTAAATATAAAAATCTAAAGTGGAATGCCTAAACTGAAAGATAGTCAATTTCAATGGGATGGTAAAGAATCTAACCATGGTGAAATAGAACCAAAAGACTGAAAAAGGTTGCCGGTTGTTCTGCTAGATTTAAAAGGTTCTGGCGCTGGTTAGATACATTCAAAAAGAAAAGAGTAGGAAATCAAAACCAGGGGTTCCCAGGATGAAATACCAAATAGAGAATATGATGAAAAAATACAAAGATGGTGCATTATGCAGGTCAGGTAAATTCCTTGGTTGAGAACCAGATAAAATAGAACAGGTTAGAGAAAAAGAGGAAATACAAGACTGGCAAAGAAATAACAGGAGAATAGGGTTAGCTTCTTTTCCCAAGGTTTCACACGAGTTGCAATTCACGCATACCAACTTCTGCAAACAGTTAGAGCTTGATAAAGCCTGTACAAGCTAGATGACCCCTCTGATACTCTTCGCAGCATGCGATGTCGCATCAGAAGAGAGATCCTAAACAAAGGAAATACATCCCCTTTATACAGGTCATTTGGCAATGCTTACAGATACGCTGTCCACTCCCCCCCCAAGGTACAATAGTAGGAGAAGGAGATCATCCTTGGAGATAATGCAAATGCCCTAATCCTGGGGAATCGTTACGCAGACAATTTCTTGACTCAGTGATTCCCCAAGACAACGTAGGTGCGATGTGTCCTAGCTTCGGGGTGGCACTGCAAATGGGTTCTGGCTCCGCTTCTTCCTCAGAACTTAGGTGTGATAGGCCTCAGCATTGGGAGTGAGCATGCAAGCGAACTGGATTGGCTGGGGATAGCCATGAAAGTATGGAAGAGATTAAATGATAGTTTAATTTGAAAATAGTAGGAAGAGTAGTAGTAAATTACTATTTAATTAGAGTGAAAGTCATCCGCATTCCTGCATGACTGTCATCCCAGAACATTCAATTAGTGCAGTTTAATCCTTTAATATTACTTTAAAGTCTAGATATTCCCATTTCATCTTTTAACATTACAATAAGCTTACAGCAACACAAAAGGCATCATGAAAACTTTTAGCAGCTTGCAAATTTCAAGAAGATAGTAAGTGGTGGAACTGACTAGAGACTGAAAAATATGGGATATCCTTAGAGGTGCAGAAGGAAGTTAACATTCTTGAATATTGATAAAAAGTATTCTTCAGGAAAGTAAGTGCTAACAAAACAAAGCATTTGTAGAAGCAGGAACAATGGATGATATATGCAGTTAAACGTAAAAATGCATAAGGTACCCGAAAGGCTGGTAATGTTTTAGAGTGGGTAAGTTACCTCGTCCATTTGGCATCCAAATCATGTTCTGAAAGGAAATGGGATGGAGATAATGGAAGAACTTACCACAACATTCCAATCTTCCCTACATGTTGGGCAGGTGGCAGAGGAATCGAAAGTATCATATGTGCTGCTGTTATTCAAGCAAGGGTCCTGGAAAATGACTCAAAGTCATTCTAAGTTTAACATAAATAATTTTAAAAAAAGCAAAGGACTCAGCTTTGTACCCTTACATCCCCACCTCAATGAATTCCAGGCTCGACATGATACTGAGCTCTTCAATCGCCTTCGTGCTCACTTCTTTGAAGAAAAGTCCTCCCCCGCTCCACAGATCCTTTCACATCCCTCCAACATTCCACCTCTAATTGGACACCCCCGCCAGGACAATTTCCTGTCCTCAATCTTTGTTGATAATAGTCAATGGGACATTGGCCACCTCAATCTCTCTGCCCCTCTTACCCATTCCAACCTCTCTCCATCCGAACTTTCTGCCCTTCGCTCCCTTGGGTCCAACCCCAATCTGGTCATCAAACCAGCTGACAAAGGGGCTGCTGTTGTCTGGCATACTGACCCCTACCTCACAGAGGTAGAGCACCAACTCAGATTCCTCCTCCGACCTCCCCCTGGAGCATGACCACACCACTGAGCATCAAGCCATTGTCTCCAACACCATGACTGACCTAATTTTCTCCGGATGTGGTTCCCCCCCCCCACAGCTTCCAATCTCAGTCTCCCAGCCCTGGGCAGCCTGTTTCTACCTATTCCCCAATATCAACAAGGACTGTCCCGGCAAGCCCATTGTATCAGCATCCTCCTGCCCCACTGAACCTATTTCCTCCTACCTTGACTCCATCCTTACTCCTCTGGTTCACTCCCTCCCCACCTACAGCAGGGATTCCTCTGATGCCCTGCGACACATTGACAGCTTTCAATTTGCAGCCTCTAACCACCTTCTATTCACCATGGATATGCAATCTCTATACACCTCCATCCCACACCAAGACAGCTTGAAAGCTTTTCACTTTCTCAAAAAAAAGAGGCCCGAACAATCTCCATCCACCACCACTCTCCTCCACCTCGCTGAACTTGTTCTCTCTCTCTACAACTCATCCCATTTTCTCCAAATGGAAGGTGTAGCAATGGGTACCCACATAGGTCAGGTCCTAGCTATGCCTGCCTTTTCATGGGATATGTGGAACACTTCTTGTTCGAGGCCTACCCGAGTCCCCTCCCACAACTGCTTTATCGGTATATCAATGACTATTTCGGTGCGGCTTCATGCTCTCGTCCGGACCTGGAAAAATTCATAAACTTCGCTTCCAGGTTCCATCCCTCCATCACCTGGTCCATCTCAGACACTTGCCTTCCTTTCCTTGACCTTTGTCTCCATTTCCGGCAATAGTCTATCCACTAATATCCATTACAAGCTCACTGACTCCCACAGCTATCTAGACTACAGTTCTTCTCACCCTACATCCTGTAAGAACTCTATCCCTTTCAGCTCCTTCACCTCTGTGCTTTGACAAAGGGTCAGTTAGACTCAAAACGTCAGCTCTTTTCTCTCCTTACAGATGCTGCCAGACCTATGAGATTTTCCAGCATTCTCTCTTTTGGAATAAAGTGCTGGGCAAACTCAGGTTTGATAACATTTGTAGAAAGAGATATAAAGTGGAGTCAAAATTATTATTCTTTCTTCTGGTATTAGTTTAAAATAAGTGGGTAAAGTTTTAGAAATAATGATCAGGGAAAAGAAAAAAAAAGACAGACGTTTGTTTGAATTAGGGATAGGAGAAAGTGAGGACTGCAGATGCTGGGGATCAGAGCTTAAAAATGTGTTGCTGGAAAAGTGCAGGTCAGGCAGCAAAGGAGAAGGAGAATCGACGTTTCGGGCACAAGCCCTAAGGTAGGGAACTTTTATTAGGGATAGCCAACATGTTTGTAGAAGGCATTATATGATCAACTAATTCCACTTGTCTACACAAGTTCTCTGTATTCAGATACTGGAGATGCAAAAAAAAAGTTGATTTGTACTCTTAACTCCCAAAATGACTTTTACCAAAAAAGGTTCCCTCTTCAAACTATAATACTAACTTTTGTCAATACTCATTCATCATTGGGTATTTTGATCCAACCTTTCATCCTCCCAACTATGCTGATGCTTCAAAGTGGTTCAGTGAACATTGTTTTATCGTGTGCACGCACCATGAATAAAAAGGAATAAATTTCCCCAATGACCATTTAGCGAGAGAGGGCAAGCGAAAAAAAGTGGGTGGGGAGAAAGAGATGGTTTAATAACCAGTGTTCTGTTTCAATTCCAGGTCTTCCACAAATTCTCAATGTTAGATAAGTAAAAAGGCAATCTTAGATATTCAGAGAACATGACGGTAGATGTTTTGCAACTGGAAATGTGCTTCCAGTGTTGCTCAATAAACCTTAGTATGGGGTGCTTAGAATGCATGTTCACGTCCCAGAGGGTGGTAGTACAGATAGATGAGGTGGTAAAGAAAAACTTTTCCCTCCCATGGCAATCCTGACCAGAATCTACCTGTATTTTCTATGAGAAAAGATTGACAGTTAAACTATTGTTGCTGCATCTCCATGCCAACCATACAACAGCACCCTCTTCTCGGTGTAAATTGTTGTTTTTAATCCCCACTTTTGTTTTTGCATCTTAGTCCTGATGAATGCCAGATAAAAGAGGTTTAAAATTTTCATTTCCTTTTAGCAGAGTTGAAAAGGACTTTTGCACTTTAGAGTTCCTAGTTTCGTTATTAATTTTGAGTACAGGTCGTTTTGTTATAACACTTTGTCAACATGAATTCACTAATGCGATTGACAAATTAGGGATGCTGTTTTTACAATGCAAACTTTTAAAACATGTGACTGAACATGATTACAGGGCCAACACTAAGTGCTGTTTCTAAAGAAGGATTTTACTCTAACGCAGGGTTGCACAAGAACCCACTAAGTGATGTTCATGGCATCTCCATCTCCTTACTTCATCCTTTAAAGATGCTCCTTAAAACCTTTCCTTGTTTCTCCAAGTTACTTCTCAAGTCGGATTCTTCTGATCAAACCTTTAGCCAACTCCAGCACAGAACAACAAAGTCAAGTCTACTGCTTTGGATGTTTCTTTAGATTAGGTGTGCAATAGATACCAATTCTTATTATAAAAATTGAATCCCCATGTTCCAGTAATACATGGAACTGGGAAAACAGCAATAGCTTACAAAGCAAGATCTCAAATCTATTCTTCCTCGATTCTGGCTCCAAGCTGGAGGACCGGAAATAATTGTGGCTGTAACAGCTGCTTGTTTTTGAGGTATTTTAGGTGCTGCAGGTGATTTCCTCAAATTCCAGGAGCAGCAATTACTGTTTTATATGCTACTGCATTGTTTTGGAACTTTGAAGAAAGTCTAAACAAGAGCACTTTTAAAGGAGAGAAGGACCAACAGGCAGCACATGGTCAGTGAAGGGGAGACAGGGAGACAGATGCCCACACTGCTAACTGACACAGCAGTGAATCTGCACAGTTACTGCCTTGCTGTCTGAATTCATCAGACTGCATCTAGGAGAACATAAACAGTGAAATTCACAACTGATCTTGGAGTAATCTGTGTGGGAAGAGTTCACAGCATAAAAACTATTCACACATTGTTCCTAAGTGTAGCCTTGCTGTAAATCTACAATAGAGAGTAGAGTGGATTCTTTCTTGATTTTGTTTATTGAAATCTGTCTCTGGATTAAGTTTTAGAAATATAAGCCATAATTATTAAGATAGGAGAAAGTGAGGACTGCAGATGCTGGAGGTCAGCTGAAAAGGTGTTGCTGGAAAAGCACAGCAGGTCAGGCAGCATCCAAGGAGCAGGAGAATCGACGTTTCAAGCATGATTGCTGAAGGGCTCATGCCCGAAACATCGATTCTCCTGCTCCTTGGATGCTGCCTGACCTGCTGCGCTTTTCCAGCAACACATTTTCAGCATAATTAAAATAACCTGGTGCAGTGTTTTTTAAGAGCAATAAGATGGTGCTGAGTCTGTAGACTGTGAAGGAGCAAAGATGGCCTTTAGTACAGTGATATGCTCATCTTGTCAGATGTGGACTTTTAGGGAGAGTTTACATGTTACTGAGGATTATGTCTGCAAGAAGTGTCTTTGGTTGCAAATCCTATCAGATCAAATGGATCGGTTGCAGCAACAATGAGGAATTTACAAGAGCAAAGGGGGGGGGGGGGGGTGATGGATGGCAGTTATAGGATAAGAGAAAAGCCATTGATACAGTCACATAGATGGGTTAACAACAGGAAAGGAGACAGGTAGGCAACAGTCTTCTGTGGCTATCCCCATTTCAAGCAAATATGCAGTTTTGGAAAACATAGGGAGTAGTGGACTCAGGAGAATGTGGCAAGAATAGCCAAGTTTCTGGTATCAAGACAGGCTCTAATGTAATGAGGGGTATGTTGGGTTCCAAGCAATCAATTGATAGGAGATTCTCCAGTCAGAGGCACAGACAGACATTTCTGCAGCCAGCAGCGAAAAATCAATGGTGTGCTGCCTCACTGGTGCCAGGATCAAGGAGGTCTGAGAGGGTGCAGGATATTCTCAAAGGGGACAGGGACCAACATTGTACATATTGAAGCAACAACATAGGAAGAGAAAAAGGATGAGATTCTGAAGGGAGAATATGGAAAATTAGGCAGGAATTTTAAAAAAAGAGGGAGGTCCTTGAGGGTAGTAATATCTGGATTACTTTAGGTGCTACGAGCTAGTAAGAGTAGAAAGAGGATAAAGCAGCTGAATGTGTGGCTGAGGAGCTGGTGCATGGGAGAAGGGTTCACATTTTTAGATCATTGGAATCTTTTGTACAGTAAATGTGACCAGTACAAGGATGGATTGCACCCGAATTGGAAGGGGACTAATATACTGGTAGGGAGATTTGTTGGAGCTGCTCGCGAGGATTTAGAATAGCAAGGTGGGGAGGTGGGGCCCAGGGAGAGCGAGCGAGGAAAGAGATCAATATTATACTTGTACAGTTAGGAATGGGAATGAGTCAAACAGTCAGGGCAGGAAGGAACTAATCAAAGACCAAAGGTAAGACTGATAAGTTAAACTGCATTTACTTCAATGCAAGAGGCCTAACAGGGAAGGCATATGAACTCAGGGTATGTTTAAGAACATGGGACTGGGATATCATAGCAATTACAGAAATATGGCTCAGGGATGGATAGGACTAGCAACTTCATGTTCCAGGATACAAATGTTATAGGAGGGATAGAAAGGGGGGGGGGGGGGGGGGGGGGGGGGGGGGTGGCGGCAAGAGGAGAGAGAGTGGTGTTTTTTTGATAAGGGTTGAATTGAGAAATAAGAAAGGGATGATCACCTTATTGGGATTGTATTATAGACCCCCTAATAGTCAGCAGGAAATTGAGATGCATACGTTTAAGGATATCTCAGTTATCGGAGAGAACAACAGGGTTGTTATGGTAGGGGATTTTAATTTTCCAAACGTAGTGCTAAGGGTTTAGATGGAGACAAATTTGTTAAGTGTGTACAAAAAAAAAAATTCTGATTCAGTATGTGAATATACCGACTTGAGAAGGTGCAAAATTCACCCTACTCTTGGGAAATAAGGCAGGGCAGTGGGAGTGCACTTTGGGGCCAGTGACCATAATTCTATTCGTTTGAAAACAGTGATGGAAAAAGGCTAGACCAGATCTAAAAGTTAAAGTTTGAAAATAAAGGAAGGCTAGTTTTGACACTATTAGGCAAGAATTTTCAAAAGCTGACTGGGGGCAGATGTTCGTAGGTAAAGGGTTGGCTGAAAAAAATGGGAAGCCTTCAGAAATAATGAGAGTCCACAGACAGTATATTCATGTTAGGGTGAAAGGAAAGGCTGGTGAATGCTGGACAACTAGAGAAACTGAGGTTTCGGTTAAGAAAACGAAGGAGGTGTATGTCAGGTATAGATAGGAGAGAGCAAGGTGAATCCTTAGAAGAGTACAAAGGCAGCAAGAGTATACTTATGAGGGATATCAGGAGGGCAAAAAAAGGAACATGAGATAGCTTTGGCAAATAGGATTAAGGAGAATCCAATTTTTTTAATAGAGGACAAAGGGTAATTAGGGTGAGAATAGGGCCCCTTAAAGATCAGCAAGGTTGCTGATGTGTGCAGCCTCAGGAGATGGAGACACTAAATGAATAATTTACAATAGTGCTTACTGAGGAGGGGGATGATGATATAGGGAAATAGATGGTGACATCTTGAAAAATGATCATATTACAGAAGAGGTGGTACTAGATGTCTTGAAACACAAAATGGATAAATCCCCAGAACCTGATCAAGTGTACCCTAGAACTGTGTGGGAAGCTCGGGAAGTGGTTGCTGAGCCTTTTGCTGAGATACTTGTATCATCAATAGTCACAGGTGAGGTGCTGGAGGACTGGAGGTTGGCTAACGTGGTGCCACTACTTTAAAAAAAAAGGTGGTCAGGAAAAGCCAGGGAACTATAGATTAGTGAACCTGATGTCAGAGGTGGGCAGGTTGTTGGAGGAAATCCTGAGGGACAGGATTTACATATTTGGAAAGACTAGGACTCATTAGGGATAGTCAGTATAGCTTCATGTATGGGAAATCATGTCACGAACTTGATTGAGATTTTTGAAGTAGTAACAAAGATGATTGATGAGGGCAGAGCAGTGGACAGTATGTACATGGACTGCAAAAAGGTGTTTGACAAGATTCCCCATGGGAGACTGGTTAGCAAGGTTAGATCTCATGGAATACAGGGAGAACTAGCCACTTGGATACAAAACTGACTCAAAGGTAGAAGACAGAGGGTGGTGGTGGAGGGTTGCTTTTCAGGTTGGAGACCAGTGACCAGTGGAGTGCCATAAGGATTGTTGCTAGGTCCACTGCTTTTCATCATTTATATAAATGATTTGGATGTGAACATAGGAGGTATAGTTAGTAAGTTTGCAGATGACACCAAAATTGGAGGTGTAGTGGACAGCAAAGGTTACTTCAGAGTCCAGAGGGATCTTGGTCAAATGGGCTGAGGAATGGCAGATGGAATTTAAGTTAGATACATGTGAGGGGCTGCATTTTAGAAACGCAAATCTTAGCAGGACTTATATACTTAGTGGCAAGATCCAAGTGAGTGTTGCTGAACAAAGACCTTGAAGTGCAAGTTCATAGTTCCTTGAAAGTGGAGTCACAGGTAGATAGGATAGTGAAGGCAGCACTTGGTATGCTTTCTTTATTGGTCAGAGTATTGAGTATAGGGGTTGGGAGGTCATGTTGCATCTGTACAGGACGTTGGTTAGGCCATTTTTGGAATAATGTGTGCAATTCTGGTCTCCTTCCTATCGGAAAGATGTTGTGAAACTTGAAAGGATTCAGAAAAGATGTACAAGGATATTGCCAGGGTTGGAGGATTTGAGCTATAAAGAGAGGCTGAACAGGCTGGGGCTGTATTCTCTGGCACATCAGAAGCTGAGGGGTGACCTTAGAGGTTTATAAAATGATTAGGGACATGGATAGGATAAATAGATGAAGTCTTTTCCCTGGGGTCAGGGAGTCCAGAACTAGAGGGCATACGTTTAGGGTGAGAGGGGACTGACATAAAAGGGACCCAAGGGGCAACATTTTCACGCAGACAGTTGTGTATAGAATGAGCTGCCAGAGGAAGTAGTGGAGATTGGTACATTTGCAGCATTTCAAAAGGCATCTGGATGAGTATACGAATAGGAAAGGTTTGGAGTGATATGGGCCAAGTGCTGGAAAATGGGACTAGATTAGGTTAGGATATCTGGTCGGCATGGATGAGTTGGACCAAAGGATCTGTTTCAGTGCTGCACATCTCTATGATGAACTTTTAGACACAAGTTCTATGATACCTTTTGACTTGGAAGTAAAACATGCCAAAACACAAAATTGCAGTGTATCCAGTGATTCACAAATCATTTTCCCACTACTGTTATGACAAACTTTCAATTCTATTAATCATAACACTATCAAACAGCATTACCTTTCAATCATAGTCAACCAGCTGCTTACTGAGCATCTAAATTGAAAACAATAGAAATTTTGAAAAGTAATATTTGGGACTTAAGCAGGCTGACAATCATGTACATTACATACATCAGGAGTATTGTCGTGTAGGAAGCTCTGAATTGTCAACCTTTAATCACAAAGATCTGCTACCACACCAAATCATTTCATCGATAGTACAGAATCTGAGGTTTGGTTGCCAAGACAGATGTGCTAAACCCATGTTGGCCGATTTGAGCAACTGGCACAAGAGGCAATTAAATGAGACTAACTTGGGGAAAAGAGCCATTAACTACTAACTCTTTTCCAAAGGAGTAACTAAAACTCACTGATTAAAATGTTAAACAATTTGAGTTGATAAATGAAGATCTTCACAAAAGTATTTATACTACTCAGACTCATTATGAAAGGCTTTCCAAACAAGTAGCCAGATGTAGTTAATTGAGCATAAGGTGGGACTAAGTGCATTTTCGATAAGTGTTACTGGGTATGTGATGACAATTTAGACATTCCTACAATACACACAAATGGATCCAAAGCCTTGGCTATTCGTTGGAAACTTCAATGAGCTCCCATGAGTTTGTTAACTATTTTTTCCCTTCAGCAGAACAAAGCACAGCTCTGGCAACAGCAAGATTACCCAGCTGAATTACAGGGGAAGACTACACAGATTAACTCGCACATCAAGGGAGGTGCCTAAAGTTTTTAACAATTTTGTGTAAAAGTCATGATTTGGAGGTGCTGGTGTTGGACTGGGGTGTACAGAGTTAAAAATCACAACACCAGGTTATAGTCCAAAGGGTTTATTTGGAAGCACTAGCTTTCAGAGCACTGCTCCTTCATTAGGTGGTTGTGGAGTACAAGATCGTAAGACAAATTTATAGCAAAAGTTAAGTGTGATGGAACTGAAATTATATATTGAAAAGAGATCTGAATTGTTTGTTAAATCACTCTTTTAGAAAGATGTTGGTTTCAGTTCTTTCATACTGAAATTTCAGAACTTTAAAGTTACATTCTCAAGTGAACTTTAACAACTGGTGTCATGACAGCCCAGATAATGCACTGAAGGTGAGAGTCTCTCACAGGGCAGCTGTCTGTGCCACAATGATCAGACTGATTCTAATCTAAAAAATGGATTTACAGAATCTTACATGGATTCATGCAGTTTTTGAACAAAATAAAAATGCAATTCTGCAAGTACAAATTGGAGGGGGGGGGGGCAGGGAGAAAAAAAAAGAGCGCGCGCACGAGCAAGCTAGGTCTGTGAGAGGGTGCATGTGAGTGGGGAGTGTACGTGTGAGCATATGGGAGCAAGCTGGTGTATGAGTGAGGGTCTGCGTGAGTGTATGGGTGTGTAGGAGTGTGTGTATGAGTATTAGGTCAGATGGCCAAAAGCTTGGACAAAGAGGTTGCCTTCAAAAGGACAGTTTAAAGAAGAACAGCAAATGTAAAGACAGAGACTGATGCAGATGAAGAATTCTTGAAATTGGGGCTAATGTAACTAATTCTATGATGACCAAAAAGGTGCAACAATTATGATCAGTAGTGCAGCGGAGGCCAGAATTGGAGGAATGCAGAAAAATGCAAGAGATATGGGGATACAGCAGAAAATTGAGATTAGGGAGAGGCAGAGCCATGGAAGGATTTGAAAAAAAAAGAGAATTTTGAAGTCAAGACATTGCTTAACCAGGCACAAACATAAGCTAGCATCCACAAAGATTGTTGTCTTAACTTGCTATAAATCAAGTTGCACTAAGGCAACTGAAGTTTGGATGACCATAGATTTACAGATGGTCAGCAGCAGAAAGCCTACCAAGAGAGAGTGTACTGAATTAGTTTAGTTAAAGAGATAACAAAGATATGAATAAGGATTTAAGCAGCAGATGAGTCAAAGTGGGGCAAAGTCAGGCAATGCTGGGTCATAATAGGGCAATACATTTGCATTGGTAAACTTCCTAAAAAAAGTCGAGCAAGCTTTCTCATACAAACAATGAAGTTTAAAAAATAAAAATCAGAATATAAAAAAGGTATCGCCTAAACAAATATACTTTTTTCTTGTTTGATATGGTAACAAGAATGCTCTTGACTAATGTGGAGAAACCAGCATGAGAAAAAACAAAATCTTTCTAAACAAAGCCAACTCAGCATAGCATACTTTATTGATCATTGGATGACTGTGGCATTGAATGTTTTTTTTAAAAAGTAAAAACAATTATTGAACAAGCAAATAGTAATTTATTGTGTTTGTGAAGTGAATTTAAAAGCTGTGTCATACTTAAGGGGATACATTTTGAGCCAAAAAGAATCCTTATAACAATGAGTGAAGTAGATGCATTTGGGGTATATTACTACACCAAAAGAAGATTCCTAAAATTGGAAAAGTTGAATTTAGGAAAGACTTCAAAAAAAGACAATTTTCTATACTAAAAATGTAACGCATAAAGGAAACCGAATGAACATTTACAAAAGCAGAGGGGATAGTGAAGCACCCAACATTGCTGACACTGATGATAAAATTGTCTTTGTTTTATGGGTATTTCAAATTTATTGCAGAACCATCAAAACGCAATTTCAAGGATCTGTTCCAAATGACTTTCATAGCTGCAATATCACAATTCACTGACCCTAGAAGCTAAATTTAAAAGCACACTTTTCAAAAGCCAAACAACATTTCAACATAAACATACTTTTGAAACCTAATTACCTTGTTTATTATTAATCCTTTTATTCCAAATTACAGATCCAAAAATATTGTTGCCAAAGTCAAGTTTCAGGAATACAAATGTCTATCTACAACTGTGCTGAAAAGATAACCAGGTTCAGTAACTCAAAAGAGGCCGTTAGGAGGTAACAGAACTGTATTGAAGCACAATCTGTATTTGTATACCACGCATTCTACCATCAAAATCAAGGCAAAAGGTACAGTCCAGTTTTCATATTCAAAGAAGTGTGCAAGAGGGCATGCCAGAAGCAACTTGGGTCAAGCTGCCAAACAGCAGAAATGGCACACAATAAATAGGGCTAAACGATTACATGCTAAACAGATCAGATCCAAGCTCTGCACCCCTGCCACATCCACTCAAATGGTGGTGGACAGCTAAACAACTTTAGAGGGATGCTCCACAAATATCCCCAGCCTCAGTCACCTTCTGTGCTAAAAACCACACTGAAGCATTTGTAAGAATCTTCAAAAGGAAGGCAGAATGAATTATCCATCTCAGTCCCTTTCTGGTATCTGCAGCATCTTAAAATGCTAGACTTCACAATTCAGTTCAATCGACTCCACGTGATAAGCACAAAATGACTGGGGGCATTGGGCCTGGATAGAATATGGGCATGACAACATTCTGGTCATAGTACTGAAAGGTTGTGCCAGAACTAGTGCCTTCCTAGCCAAGCTATTCCAGTACAGTTATAAAACTTGCATCTACCCAACAAAATGGAAAATTGCCCAGGTACGTCCTTGTTTTAAAAAAATTCTCAAGGTCAAGGACCAGGCTCGCAGGAAAGTAGTCTGACACAGAACAAACAGCCAAGAGGCGAGTCTGCTAGAATATAGTTTTATTCCCCGCAGTGTCCCCACAACCAGTCTCGTACTTACAACGGGTCTGGTTTATACTCACTCTACGTGTTACCAAAACTGGGAGCCGTCAGTTCTTGTAGAGCGGTTGCCAACAACCCACACTCGGCGGTTAAACGTAACCCCGGAGCAGACTCACCGAACTGGAGACTTCTCCAGCTGATATACCCTTTTCCAGATATAAACATTCATGTGAACAGCAGAGCAAGGCTAAAAAACACATTCCATTCTGGTTACATACAGATAAGAAGATTCACACGGGAAGGTGTATAACAAGATTCACACGGGACTAAGCGACACCTTCCATTTTCGGTTAGATTCACACATGTATTGGGACACAATTTTAACCCTTTCACCACATTCCACTGCTTGGCCCAATACATGTGTTGCATAATGATTCACACATGTATTGGGACATAATTTTCCACTGCTTGACCCAATACATGTGTTACATTATGCCCATATGTATTCTTTCTAACAAGCGCCTACGTACACGCCAAATATACAAGCAAGTCAGGACATTACAGCATGTTAAAATCACCAGGACCGCTACCAGGATCGACAAGGGTGGGAACAGGAATGTCCCCGCAGTGGAGGACATACCACTCAATATGTCCCACCAATGATGAGCTGACTCCACGTCCACTACACGGGCAGCATGTACTACCTCCTGTCCATGTATAAAGGTAGACACCGTAACCTTGGTGACATTGGTTTGATGCTTTCGTAATATCTGCTTAAGCTCCTCGGATCGGTCCAATGCCCGCTTAAACCGATCCAGGGAAATGTTCCAGGGATTCCTCAGCACTTTCCACTGCACCTTGGTAAAGTGGCGAGCACTGCTATAAGTGGTCAACAAATAGGTGTGATTCTGCCAGTGCCACTGATAGACATTTGAGAGGCATCCCGAGAACGGTGCTGAGGGAAGCATAGGATGTGGATTATTGGTAGCCACACAGGGCGTGTGTGGCCCAATCTGCCACATCATGTCCCTTGGAGTCTCAACAGTCCATTCGCACAGGGCCGTTCCCTTAGTCAAGCAAGGGTCCCGATACCTGTCCATCAGTAGGCAAGTTTTCCCCTGATCAGTCTGTTCACAAGCGGACAGATCATAGGTAATATTGGTATCTGGGCTAAACCACTGTCCCCTTGTCTTCAGAAAATAATATCCAGAAGATGTAATCACTGGTAATACATAATATCGACAGACCGTAACAGTGTGGGTTACATTCATGGTAACAAAGTATCCGTTACACATAGTTGCGTTACACCATGTTCGCTCTGGATGGGTTATCATCCACAATTTCTCAGATACATTCCATAGTCCCCTCCACGCCTGTACATTGGGGGATGTTACCACACGCAAAAAGCGTTCTTTCTGTATTTGAGCATGCAACATTTGAATATGACAGGCAGTCCAATTTAACTGAGCCGTAATGTTCTCAAACAGTTCCTGAGTGGCGCCCCAGACATCCAGTTCCCATTGCAGAGATCGTATCATTATTTCAGCTGTCTCTCCTTGAGTCATCATTACGGATGGCATCCACCTTCCAATAGTATGTAGTCCTTGTGAGGTGGCCTGTCCCGTGTTAGATAATTTAGTACGGGTTACCTCAGAGTCAATGGCATTCGAGATACCCATAACAGTTCCTGCGCCTCCCAGCAGGGTGTCGTACCACGCTCGTCGCCGCCTCTTGGTATGACACTCGGGTATGAGGGGCAACTGTACCCGCCAATGAACATCAGTGTGCAGTACCGCCCGGGCCATCTGTTGACAAGTTGACATAATAGGGGCCAACTGTGTTCGATGCGACCGCACGCCCCCCGTGGCACCCCTCTTCGGTGCTGGCCCGCCCCGCGTGGGGTTTAATAACGCCTCAGACGGGGCGTTCGTCGAGGGCAGTACCATTATTAACCACATGAATCGATGACGATTCCGAATATCGGTGGCATTGCGCAGCCACAGATCTTCCCCCCGAGCTGTGACGCTCCAATGAGTCCCCGTTGTCCCGCATGTCTGGGTGCGTCGGTCCCACAAACACGTCTTGACTTGGGCATTTACCACCAGGGTGCAATTAGGCGGTATGAACGATATGTCATATTTTTCCCCATCCCGGCGCATGTAGCACTGTGCACACGTGTACAATTGACAGTCGCTGGTGAGAGTCAGAACAACGCACTGCTGACCGGGTTCACATGTAAAGTCGTCCTGCGTCCGTCGCTGGCTACTGGCCTCCCACCGCACCTCATGGCGGGCGACCGGTACCAGCGTCCAGGCCGTGATACCGATGCCCTGGAGTGGCCATCCGATCGCGAACATCGCCAATAGGAGTCGCAATCCCCATGACCACCCCATGTTCAAGGCGGAGGGTCAGCCTGCGGGTGCATAGCAATTACAACATTATTTAGGTCTCACGTAAGTAGCACTGGTTCGCCGGGACGTTTGCCCAGGTCGGGTCTCCGGGGTACATAATGGTGACCAGACTGTCCTTCCCCTGTGCTATGATTTCGGCCGGCCTGGGGGGGCCGGTCGTCTGGCGCACCCATACCTTGGCCCCCTTAGTGTCAGTAGACCCAAATCCCCCCGTCCCACGCTCAGTAACCGTAACGGGAGCTCCCATCTCTTCCACCGTTGTAAGGTTACATGGCTTAATGACCAATTGCGCTATTCTGTCCCCCTTCTGTATCACGTAAGGTTCAGCGGTGATGTTGACCAGGATCACCCCCAACTCCCCTTGGTAGTCTGCGTCAATTACGCCTGCCATCACATCAATCCCCTTTAGTGACAGTCCCGACCGCGGGAGGATATGCCCATAGGTTCCAGGGGGACAAATCAACCCTAACCCGGTCTTAATCACCGTAGGTTTCTGTTGGATCAAAGTCTGGGCAGTTAGTGCTCGTAGGTCCAGTCCAGCCGAAGCCGGCGTGGCCCTTACGGGAATATCAGCTTCCTCAGCGAACTTCCACATTTTAATAGGCTGAGTCTTTGGGGTATCACATACTCGTATCATCCTATTCAAGGGTGTTACCCCATTTCCTAATGGGCGGTTATTAATTTGTTTCACCACCCGAATTAGTTGCTTCCTCCAACCTGTTAAGTCATTGCAACCTCCTGCTTTTCGTAGTGAGGACTTCAGAAGCCCATTCATTCGTTCTATAAGTCCCGCAGCTTGTGGGTGATAGGGTACATGATAAACCCATTCCACGTGGTTATCGTGACACCACTGCTTTACCGCCCTTCCTGTGAAATGGGAGCCATTGTCACTCTGGACCTGTATGGGCAATCCATAAAATTGTTCAATCAAATCTAAACATCGCAAGGTAGCCTGTTGATTGTTGTGACGACAGGGATGGGCTACCAAAACCCCAGACATAGTGTCCACAGCTGTACATATGTGGTTACATCCTTGTGAGGAGGGTAGGGGACCCACAAAGTCCATTTGCCAGCTCTGTCCCGGACCATCCCCCCGATGGATATGTCCCATCATGTGTTGGGGCACTCCCTGCCGCTGATGTTGACACTGCTCACACTGGTTTACTGCAGTCTTAACATCATCTACCATAAGATCTATTCCTCGGTCTCGAGCCCAGTGCAAGGTTCCTTGCACTCCCCAGTGCCCAGCCTTAAGGTGTGCCCATCTAGCTAGGTCCACTGAGGTGCCCCTTTGCACCATCATGGTTCGGACGATACCATCCACATATCGGTTATGTAGAGCTTCCACATCATTTCGAGAGGTATGGGCATCTACGTGGGTGATGTATATGACCAGGTATTGAGCTTTCTCCCATATATCCTCCCATAACTGTTTACCCCACACTTCCCTATTCTGGATCATCCACTGATTGGCCTGCCAAGTTGGCATCCATTGTGTCATGCCGTTAACCACTGACCACGAGTCAGAGAACAAACAAACTCCCATGACCCCTGCTTGCATGACTACCATATGCACTGCCTTTAATTCTGCCCACTGACTACTTTTTCCCTCCCCTAATTCTTCTAGGGTAGTGCCTTGTTTTGGGTTAAAGGCGGCAGCTTTCCATCTACGCTGTCCCGCTTTCCATTGGGCTGACCCATCTACGAACCAAGCCGTGGCTTGTTCATCCGGGGTCAGTTCATCATACCGTTTTCCCATCTTAACGGGTGATTCCTTGTATTCAATCACCTCAAACCGCTTTTCCCCTTCCTCAGGGGCCTCCGCCACTTGCTCATGTAGGACTGACACTCCTTTCTGTCCAGTCCGCACTCTCTCCGACACATACCATTTCCATTTAATGATGCTGCTCTCTTGGGCAGTTCCTATTCGGTGGGTAGTGGGGTCACTAAGTACCCACGGAAGAATAGGGATAGCTGTTCTCATGATCACTTCATGTCCAATGGTCAGGGCTTCGGTTTCCACCAAGCCCCAGTAGCATGCTAATAACTGTTTCTCAAAGGGGGTATACCGTTCCCCTGCCGGGGGTAATTTTCGGGACCAAAATCCCAGTGGCTTACGGGTCCTTTCCTGTTTTTGCCATAAGCTCCAATTGGCATAATCCCCCTGTGCTGAGACTTGCAGTTCTACAGGTCCTGACTGTATCTTTCCCAAGGATACAGCTTGCTGTATCGCTTGCTTGGCCATTTCAAATGCAGTTTGATGGACCTCCGTCCATTCGAACGCTGCCTTTTTCCTCGTAACTCGATACAAAGGTTTTAAAATTTGTCCTAAATGGGGAATATGCTGTCTCCAGAATCCGAATAACCCAATAAATTGCTGCACGTCCTTCTGGGTGTGAGGGACGGCAAAGACCTGAATCTTATTTTTAGCTTTCGCAGTGATTTCCCTTTCCCCCTTGTTCCACACGATTCCTAAGAATTTTACCGTTTGTGAGGGACCCTGGATTTTGGCTGGGTTGATCTCCCACCCATATCCTCGCATATGTTGAACCAGTTGGTCCAGCAATTCCTGAACCTGCTTCTGACTTGTCCCCTGTATCATCATATCGTCAATATAGTGCGAGATCATCACTTCGTCAGGCACTTTAAAGGCAGCCAAGTGTTCTGCAACTATCCGGTGGCAGATAGTAGGGCTATGCAGATATCCTTGGGGCAGTCGTGTGAACGTGAATTGTCTACCCTCCCAAGTGAATGCGAACTGTTCCTGCCTATCTTCGGGAATAGGAATTGTGAAGAAGGCATTAGCCAAATCAATTACTCCGTACCACACCCCTGGATGATGTTGGATTCGTCCTATAATAGTGACGGCATCCGGGACCGCTGCCGTCAAGGCCGGAGTGTGACGGTTTAGTTGCCGATAATCTACCGTCATCCGCCATGACCCATCGGCTTTATGTACGGGCCATAAGGGGTTATTCCACGCCGTGGTGCATGTCCTAAGCACTCCCGCTTCCAAATAATCCTTAATTGTGGCGGATATTTCTTTATGTCCGCCGGGAATCCTATACTGTCTAAGACTTATTACGCGATCGGCGATCGGGATGGGGAAGGGGTCCATCTTAACCTTTCCCACTAACACCGTCCTACAGCGCAAAGCCATTTTCGTGATTCCAAATTCAAACTTCCCTTGTTGGAGGTGAAGTGTTAAACCGGCCAGAATGTCCATTCCCAGGATCCATTCTCTAACCGGTGTAATGATAATTGAATAAGTTTTAATGGGCATTGTACCTATCTTTAGGGGCAATTGTACTGTTCTTCCTTCAATCAGATTACCTCCCAGCCCAACCAGCGTGACTGGGGTTCCTTTAAACTTATGGGGCGTCCCATAGATTAAGGTGGCCTCCGCCCCTGTGTCCACTAGAGCCATAACGGTTTGGACGGATTTGCGCCAATAGATAGTCAATGATACATGAGGTCGAATGTCGTCTGCTGACCATTGGCTCGTTCGTGGGCAAACCCTTGGGGCTTGGCCCGATTCCTATTGTTCCTCCCATTCATCTTCCCCAGACAGCACTGGGTAAAGACGTTTGCCTCGCCCTTCTTTGTTCTTGCCTTTCTTACTAGGTTTCCGGCCACGCCTATCCACTTTATAACACTCTCGGAGGGGAGGCCGTACCTCCTCCTCCTCCTCGTCCTCCGAGGATTCCCACCGCTGGGAAGTGGAAGTTCTACCCCTTCGAGGCTCATTAACAACCGGACCCCGTGTCTGACATTTTTGTGTTAGTAATTCCACTAGGTCTTCCATAGTGGGTCGGGACTCCGTCTCTACCCGGGACACCTTCAGTCCCTTTCGTCTGCATAAGTCTTTTAATTCCGGTGTAGGTAGGCCATCAATCTCCGATGCTGGGACCTGCGCCCGTATCAAAGCTTGCCACAAAGCACGCCGTGAGGGGCCTTGGTTACTTCCTTGATTAGGGTTTACTTTTCCCCCTGCTCGAGCCTCAGGGCGACGCCCCTCCGTGCCCCCCTGAGAAGCACGGGTTGTGGGTCCCCAATCCCCCAAACCACCCATCTCCCTCATCATACTACGGGCATCTCCTAGGGTTTCTCCCCGTCCACTCAACATTATGGTTAATAACAGTGGTTTATAATGGGGGGGGGCAGTCTTCACTAGATGGTCTCTAGTCTGTCTACTAACATTTGTGTTATCTACCTCGTCCAGCACTCCCAGCAACAGGGCATCCCGCACACACAAACGGGTTAGCCTCTGAACCCCTTCCTTAATCGTTGTCCAAGTTCCTTCCAAGGGGGGCCAATCGGACGGGAAGGGATACTGTTCGGCCACTGCCCTGGCATACATCCCAAATAGGGTCCCCATACTGCGATCTATTACCATATCCTTGGCTTGGTTGCGGTACCCCAGGTCTATGGCAGCATCCTTTGCTAATCCACCAAACTTGGGAGCATCCTGATAGTCTACCTGCACTTGTTGCCCCCCTTCCTCGAGGAGCCGAATTAGCCATAGCTCTAACGGCTCCCCAGGATTACGTCGGGTTTTCTGGGTGATAAACAGCACCTCATCGGTAGTGAAGTCTTCCGTTAATTCAGAGAATTCTGCGGGAGGCTGGGCCCGCGGTAATTCATGCATAATTGCCTCCCCTTGTTCATTCCGTATAGGGTTTCCTTTCTCATCTAACATTACCTCCCGTTGCACTGGGAGACGTCTCTGAACCTGCTTTCTCCTAACCACTGGTTTAGCTTGGAGTACGGGTGGGTCCTCTTCGTACTGATCATCTAAATCTCCCCAAATGTTCCCATCCCAATGATCGATATCCCACCGATCCCCGTTATTTAACTGGGCTACAAACGCCCGTACTTGTACCGGGTCCGGGGTTCGAGGGACCTTCCTTTTCTCTTTCCGTTTCTTAGCAGACAAATACATAATAGTTCGTCCTGCTAGTTCAGTTAATGCTGTCAATTCAGCTTTTAACTTCATAATTTCCTGCCTCAACATAGAGGCATCTCCCGAACTGAGTCCCTGCTCATGTTTCAGGAGGGCTAATTCTGCTTCAGCTTTTTGGCGCTTGTCTGACTGTTGTCTACAAGCTGCCGCACAGGCCCACATCCTCCGCTGTACCCCAGGCAATGGGTTCTTCGGCAGGACTGGGATCCTCTCAAGGGTGGACAGCAGCGACCCTGGGGTTCCTACGCCCTCGGCCTCCCAGTCCTCCGGTCGCCCCCCACCATTTCTCAAACAAACTGCCACGCCATGCCACGGCCCATGCCATCCCGGGACGGTCAGGACCTCCACAGTTTGTTCCTCTGGTTTCTTAGCCTTTTTCCAAAACATTGTTCTGTATCAAAATCTTTCCTCAATTGCGATTGATCCTGCCGACTACGCCAAAATGTTTTAAAAAAATTCTCAAGGTCAAGGACCAGGCTCGCAGGAAAGTAGTCTGACACAGAACAAACAGCCAAGAGGCGAGTCTGCTAGAATATAGTTTTATTCCCCGCAGTGTCCCCACAACCAGTCTCGTACTTACAACGGGTCTGGTTTATACTCACTCTACGTGTTACCAAAACTGGGAGCCGTCAGTTCTTGTAGAGCGGTTGCCAACAACCCACACTCGGCGGTTAAACGTAACCCCGGAGCAGACTCACCGAACTGGAGACTTCTCCAGCTGATATACCCTTTTCCAGATATAAACATTCATGTGAACAGCAGAGCAAGGCTAAAAAACACATTCCATTCTGGTTACATACAGATAAGAAGATTCACACGGGAAGGTGTATAACAAGATTCACACGGGACTAAGCGACACCTTCCATTTTCGGTTAGATTCACACATGTATTGGGACACAATTTTAACCCTTTCACCACAGTCCTGTACATAAAAAACAGGACAAACCAAACCAATTATCACACCAGTCTGCAGGTCAGTAGTGAAGTGATACAAGGGGTCTTCAACAGTGCTACCAAATAGCACTTAATAGCCTGCTTGCTGGTATTCACTTGGGTTCCAGCAGGACCACTCAACTCCTGACCTTGTTGCAGCCTTGATTCAAGCATGAACAAAAAAAAAAAGAGCGGAACCCCAGTGGGGAAATGAGCGCACATCAAGGCTGCATTTGACCAAGTGTGGCGCCAAGAAACCTGAGCAAAACTAAAGTCAATTAGGATTGTAGAAAACTCTCCACAGAATATCTAAAAAGGAAGATGGTTAGGATTTTTGGAAGTCAGTAAATCATTTCATCAAGAGTTCCTCAGAATAATTTACTAGGCCAATCAGTTGCTTCATCAAAAGGTCAGCAGTGGGGCCACTCACTGACAATTACACACAGTTGTCAGCATCAGTGAGTCCTCAGTTACTGACATTACCCATGTCCATTGACAGAAATAGGATGATAAGCAGCAAGTAACATTAGTGCTACAAATGCTGTCCAAAACCATTTTTAACAAGATAGATTCTAACCATCATCCCTTCAAGTGCGATAGTACTATCACAGAATCCCCCACTGATAACATGCTGGGGCTAGTGGACAGAAACTGAACTAGCCATATAAATACCCTCGCTACAGGAGCGGGTCAGAGGTTGGGAAACCTGCAGTGATTAAAATTCATATAACTCCTCAAAGCCCTGCTCACCATCTAACAGGCACAAGTAAGGGGTGTGAAAGAACTTTCCAATTGCCTCTGAGTGCAGCTCACGGAACTCAATACTATCCAAGACAAAGCAGCCCTCTTAACACTCCGAACACCTTCAATATTCAGTCCTCCACCACCAATCCACAGTGTGTACCACAGTAACTCATCAGGACTCATTAGACAGTAACTTACATATTTGTAATCTCTTGTTCTACTAAAGAGTAGCAGATACAAAATGAACACCACCAAATTCCTCTCCAAGTCACATACCATCCTGACTTGGAATTAAACTAATATTTCTTCACAAGTCAGAGTTATACAGCACGGAAACAGATCTTTCAGTCCAACTCCATGCCGACTAGATATCCTAAATTAATCTAGTCCCATTTGCTGGCATTTGGCCTACATGCCTCTAAATCCTTTCCACTCATGTACCCATTCAGATAATTTTATGAATGTTGTAGTTGTACCTTCACCACTTCCTCTGGCAGCTCATTCCATACACACATCTTCTGCATGAAAAGTTGCCCCTTAGATCCCTTTAACATCTTTTCCCTCTCACCTTAAACCTATGCCCTCTAGTTTTTGACTTCCCTACCCTGGGAAAGAGATTTTGGCAGATCACCCTATCCAGGCCTCATGATTTTATAAACCCCTGTAAGGTCACCCCCAAACCTCAGATGCTCCAGGTAAAATAGATCCAGCCTATTTCAGCCTCTCCCACTAACTCAAACCTTCCAACCACAGGAAACATCCTTGTAAATCTTTTCTGAACTCTTTCATGAAGGGTTTACACCCAAAACATTGATTCTTGTGCTCCTTGGATGCTGCCCAATCTGCTATGCTTTTCAGTGCCACACTTTGACCCCAAAAATCCTTTCCATAGCCAGTAGACTAGAATTAAATGTAGTATTCCAAAAATGGCCTAACCAATGTCCTGTACAGCCACATGACATCCTAATTCCCATAATCAATGCAGTGACCAATAAAGGGAACTGTACTAAACTCCTCCTTCACTACCCTGTCAAACGGTGACTCCACCTTCAAGGAACTATGAACGTGCACCCCAATGTCTCTGTTTGGCAATACTCCCCCAGAACTTACCATTAAGTGCAAGTCCTGCCCTGATTTGCCTTACAAAAATGCAACACATTCATCTAAATTAAACACCATCTACCATTCCTCAGTCCATTTGCCCATTTGATCAAGGTCACATTATAGCCTTCAGTGCCCACTACTCCAATTTTGGTGCCATCTGCAATACTTACTATTGCTCCTATGTTCACAACCAAATCATTTATGACAAAAAGCAGTGGACCCAGCAGCAATCTTATGGCACACCGCTGGTCACTGGCCTCCAGTCTATAAAACAACCCTCCACCTGAAGAAGGGCCTGTGCCCGAAACGTCGAATCTCCTGTTCCCTGGATGCTGCCTGACCTGCTGTGCTGTTCCAGCAATAAAGTTTCAACCCTCCACCACAACTCTCTTCAAGCCAATTTTGTATCCAAATGGCCAGCTCTCCCTGGATTCCATGTGATCTAACCTTGCTAACCAGTCTGTCATGCAGAACCTTGTTGAATGTCTGTGTGGACTTCAGCAAGGCAATGTCCACTGCTCTGCTTCATCAATCTTTGGAATTTCTTCAAAAATCTCAATCAAGTTAATGAGAATGGTCTTCCCACATTGATTGTCCCTAATCAGTTCTTACCTTTCCAAATACATGTAAATCCAGTCCTTCAGAATCCCCTCCAACAATTTGCCCCACTACTGACATCAGGCTCACTGGTCTATAGTTCCCTAGCTTTTCCTTACCACCATTCTTAAATAATGGCACCGTATCAGCCACCCTCCAGTCTTCCAGCACCTCACCCATGGCTACTGATGACAAACATCTCAGCAAGGGGCCCAGCAATCACTTCTCTAGCTTCCCACAAAGTTCTAGAATACACCTGATCAGGTCCCAGAGATTTACCAACCTTTATGCATTTTCAGATGTCCAGCACCTTCTCCTCTAATGTGGAGATTTAAAGATATCTATTTATTTCTCAAAGTTCTCTAGCTTCCATATCCTTCTCCACAGTAAACACAGACAAAAGACTCCTTCATTGTCTCATCCATTTCTGGAGGTCTCTCACAAAGATGGCCTTGTGAATCTTTAAAGGGATTATTCTCTCCCTAGTTAATCTTGTGCCCTTAGTGTGATGGTAGAATTTTTGAATTTTTGTTCATACTATTTGCCAAAGCTATCTCATGTCCCCTTTTTAATCTTCTGATTTCCCTCAAATATATTCCTACTTCCCTGAGACTCAAAGGGATTCATTAAATCCCAACTGCCAATACCTATCATGTCTCCTTTTTCTTGACTAGAGTCACAAGTTAT
Organism: Chiloscyllium plagiosum; assembly: GCF_037043375.1. Classification (NCBI taxonomy): domain Eukaryota; kingdom Metazoa; phylum Chordata; class Chondrichthyes; order Orectolobiformes; family Hemiscylliidae; genus Chiloscyllium; species Chiloscyllium plagiosum. The sequence continues at coordinate 118,957,485 of NW_028270142.1, read as the reverse complement.
CTAGTCATCCAGCATTCCCTTCATCTACCCGCCCTGGCCTTCACACGAACAAGAACATGCTGTCTCCAGACTCTTGTTACCTTATTTTTGAAGGCCTTCCACTTTCCAACTGTCCTTTTACCTTCAAACAGCCTCTCCCAATTTCCAACTTTACCTTTTAGATGAGGTGGGTGCAGTCTTTTGGAGCCTTGGACAGAGGTTGGGGTGGGGGTAGTAGGTGTGGACACAGGTTTTGCACTTCTTGCAGAGGCAGGGGAAGGGGAAGGAGCTGGGAGGCACCAAGGACATACTCTACCAAACTCTAGCCAGCTGATGCCTGGAGGAAGAACCACCTCATCTTCTGCCTTGGGACTCTTCAACCACATGGGATCAATGTGGATTTCACCAGTTTCCCCATTTCCCTTCTCTCCAACTTATCCAAGACCCAATCTTCCAACTCTGCACCTCTTTCTTGAGCTGTCCACCTTCGTTCCCACCTATCCATTCCACCCTCCTCTGCAACCTTTCGTCTACCTGTCACATGCCCAACTACCTTTCCCCAGCCCCACCCTCCATCCATTTATCTCTCAACCCCCTTGGGCCCCACCCCCCTCATTCCAGAAGAACTTATGCTCGAAAATCCGATTCTCCTGCTCCTTGAATACTGCCTGATCAGATGTGCTTTTCCAGCACCACACTTCAACTTTTTACACCAGGGCTCTCCTTTACTATTTTAAAAGCTAACAGAACTATGATCATCAGTCCTAAAGTGCACTGCACTGACACCGCAATCACTTGCCCTGCCTTATTTCCCAAGGAGGGGGCCCCAAGTTTTGCTCCTTCTTATAGGGGTTCATCCACATACTGAACAAGGAAATGTTCTTATACCCATTAAGCAAATTAGACACCATCCAAACACAACACAATGGCATTTCCAGTCTTTGATTGGAAAGTCAAAATACTCTACCATTACAATGCTATCATTCTTACAGATATCTGACATTGCCTTTAAATTTGCTTCTCAATTGCCCACTGACTATTGAGGGGTCTGTAGTACAACCCCAATTAGGGGATCATCCTTTTCTTATTTCTCAGTTCCATCCAAATAACTTGCCTGGAGTTGCTCTCAGGAATATCCTCTCCAAGTACAGGCATAAAATGTTATCCCGAATCAAAAACACCACTCTCCCTTTTCTCTTGCACCTTCTTTCTGTCATTCCTTTAAGCATCCATATCCTGGAACATTAAGCTGCCAGTCTTATCTAGCCCTGAGCCACATTTCTGTAATAGTTATAATATTCCAGTCCCATGTTCCTAATCATGCCCTAGATTCATCTGCCTTACGTGTCAGGCCTCTTACTTTGAAATAAATGCAGTTTAAAGTATTAATCTTACCTAATTCTCTACTTTGCTCTTGCCTATCTTGACTATTTCACTTATTCCTCTTCTCAACCATACCTGTCTCAGACTCCTTTCACCATCATCTCCCTGCCTCCTTACTAGTTTAAAGCCTCCCAAGTAGCACTAGCAAATCTCTCTGCCAGGATATTAGTTCCCTTCCAATTCTGAGTCCAATGTTAAATAAATGCTGGCTTAGGTAGTGATGCCCACTTCTCATGACAAAAAAAATACATAATCAAGGGCCCTATTATATGACAGGGTCGTTTAATAGAAGTGTTTACTCAAATTAGTTGAAAAAGAGACTTCCAAAAACACATCAGGATTTAGCATACAACTAATACAGCTCAGAATTTAAAAAAATAACAACAGCAAAAAAGTGTAGCAAAAATTACTGGCACAAGAGCACACAGTATTCAGTACCAAATTGCTTCTTGTATTTTTATTACAAACAACCTGCTGACGACAGGATTTAATCTACCCAAAGCTTGATAGATGGAGGTCAAGGTTTAAAACAAACTAAATAAAAACACTTATCTACAATACAGTCCTAAAAACAAAATACAAGTGTAATAAAATATTTAATTTGCCATTTGCCCTGGTCAATGAGTGGTTGAATGGCAGTAACTACATTCCCAAAATAGCACAATTACTTCCAAAATTCATTGAGAACCCACTAATGCAGGAGTTGCTTAGATTCTCCACAACAAAGCTCTGTGGTTGCTAAACTGAAGTCATTACATATGACTCATCACCCGTCAATGAAAAAAAATTTGCTTTTGAAAACTCTCTAGCTATGAGACCAATGACAACATTATAATGGCTTGGTTACCTTTACAGTTACATTGAAACCTTAATCAGATTTTATGAACTGGGAACAGGAAATTCTTCAACCATGTCAGCCATTGCACTGTAAAATCAAGTGCTTTGGAATTTACATTACAACTATTATTAGACAGATAGTGACAATCCCTGAGCTATCATGAGCTTGTTAACGAATACACAGACTTACAACAAATTAACACCAATGCTCAGTAACAGGATCACAAGGATTCCATAATCTACTGAACAAGGTAATGAATAGTCCTGTGTACGGATTAGATGGCTAGAATAGGGAATTGAGCTAATTAAGCCATTCATTGCAAGATCCTATAGCCCATTCATTATGATGTATTGATTGGTTATTAAGATCTAAAAAAAAAGGAGAATCCTTCAAGTAATACTCATCTGGATTTTCACATCTAATTGCACTCATTCCATTACATTAGCCAATTTCCAAAAACTTTCCTGTGTGAAGCACTCATTGCTACCAAAATGGATTCTTGCAAGTTGTGAATTGTATTCCATCCCACCCAAAATGTGAAATGTTCTGAATGATTTTACACTGATGTTTTACCAAACAGAAACAAATACTTAAAGTCTGAATCTCTCAATGCATCTGACAAAACTGAAGAAACAAAAAATTGATTAGTATATTTGGAAAATATATGTTACAATTTCCAGAGATCAATAACTTAAGAAATTAAAATGGAGTGAATGACTGAAGAGGAGCTATGAGATTCAAGGTTTTCGTTATAACAAATAACCAAACAAAAAGCAGCATTGACTAAATACTATTTACTAGGCAACTCACCTTGTACAGAAAAGACCCCATCTGCAACATTGTAAATGTCCAAAATCCACCCTTCCACACTTTGCTCTTAGTCTTAACTGTGTAAGTATTTCTCCAAGTACCAGAGCAAACTAGTTCTTATATTCTCAAGTACAAAGACACAGGATCAGTAGTAGAGCATTCAGCCCACAGTCTGCTCCACTATGCAAGATCATCCTTAACATGACATGGGCAATAAATGCTGGACAAGCAGGCAATGCCCATGTCCCATGAGTGAATAATAAATAACTCCACCTTTCTGCCTTTTACCCATAATCCTCAATTTCCTAACTTTTTAAAAAAAAAGTGTTTGTATCAATCGCAGCCTTGAATATACTTAATGACCAGCCTCAATAGCGCTCTGTGGCAGACAACTCCACATAGATGAGGATTTTTTTTCTGAAGGTAGTGAGTGTCTTAAACAGGCAACTACTTACACCTAGTCTTAGACCATCCCACAAAAGGGAAACAAGCTTTCCACATCTACCCTATCAACCCCCAACAAAACCTTTATGCTTCAATAAGGCCTTTTCTTATTCTTCTAAATTCCAATTAGTCCAGGCTCAACATACTCAACTTCTCATCAGAAAACCCCCTCCACACCTGGAATAAACCCAATTAACCTCTTCTGGACTGCCTTCATTTCCTTAGATAAAAAAGGAGAGAGTAAAATAGTTCACAGTTTTCCAGCTTTATTGACTAGTGAGGTGTCTAATTTTAACCAAACTTCATTACTTTTATACCCAATTCCTAGAGGCTAATACAGTCTATTTCCTTTTCTCTTGCCTGCTGAATATGGCTACAAGTTTTGTGATTCATAATTGAGGAACCCCAAATCCGTGTTCTACAGCCCTGCTCAATGTAAATATTCAGTTCCTCTGTACATAACATCACACATTCCCACATTACATTCAATTATGAAGTTTCCACCCAACTTACCTATATCCTTTTGTCACTCCATAATCCTGACTACTTACTTTCCCAAACATTTTTGTGCTAACCTGCAAACTTAACACATTCACTTTCATTATTTAAACAGTGGAGAAAAACAACAAATATTTGTTGCCATAGCACTAATTCCTGTGGCCCACTAATCACAGGTTACCATCCTAAAAGTGACCCCTTTGCCCCAACTCTGTCTTCCACTGGTTGGTCAGTCTCTATCCATGCTAATATACTACCCCTAACACCATGGGTTCTTATTAATTAGCCTTATTTATGGTAACAATGAACAATTTAGATTTCCAAATACCTTATAACTACCAGGTGGCTTAGCCTTTAAAAGGAAGTGACTGTCTTTCTCTTAAATTAGTAATTTACCTTGTAGCACTGTTTTTCTAATTTGATTAAATAAGGTTAATGAATTTACTTTTAAGAAAATATGAAAGGTGAAGTTTGTTGGAATTGTCTCGTTAATTTAGTATAAATGTTGGAATGAAAAATGCAATATGACTTGTTCTGATTTATACCTGACAAGGTGCCTGGGTGGATTGGTTGTTGGAGCTTTAAAAAATTGCCCCATGTTGTTTTACTGGGAAGAAGGTTGCAAGATATTCACACCAGCTAACAACAACCAGAGTAAGTGTGACTGTGGATGGATTGTTGGTCTTCAATCCTCAGTATTATTAAGAATGTCAGGGCTTATAATGTTGTTTACCTATTTCTACTCCCCAAACTAATTTCACAGTGAGGGATGAATGAAAGATCCCTCCCTCTAGCCAAAGCTATATTGAATTTTCAATCATAGTTGAAGAGACCGAGCTTACAAGAGTTTAAACAACCATGCACGTAGTGAATATGGAAATTTGCTGCCTAAAGAAGTACCTCTCTGCTCTTAGTTTTGTGCAGCCTGTGAGGTTCATTGGTGTTTTCAGGAAAGCCTGCAGCCCATTCTATAATGATCTATAGGCTGTTTCTTTTTCAAGATCCATCTCCATGGTAATGTTAATCAGCCATGTAGAAATGTTAATTTTTTATCATCATCATTTCAACCTTTCAACGTAGAACATCTTAAAAGTCATTTTCAAATATAATGGTGTATAAATCCTGACATTTTAGAAAAACAGTTCTACAAGGCTAAATTACTGTTAGGAGGAAAACAGTCGCTTCCTTCAAAAGGCTAAACTATGTTTTATCAAAAGTAAGGCTCCTTTACTTGAATTAGCAAATCTTCAAATAAAAAGGACAAAAAAAATCAAAGAACAAGGTGAACAGAAGGCTTCAATGTCTCTGTAGACCTTAAAGAAACTAAACAAGAAAATTACATATCGCTTTGCAAAGACGTCCTCTCCCTGTTTCACAGACCATTTTTAAGAACTTATCTCCAATACTCTTCCTCTACCTGGACCTCATTTTCTGGTCTCAGCTGCACTTCCCTCTTAGTTGAGAACTCCCCAAATACTCAATGGGTTACTACCGTAACTTTCTCCGTACGTCGATAACTGAATGGGTGCTACGTCCTGCTTTCATCCTGACTCTTCCTTATGGAAACAAATTTTTTTCACAAACCCAATGACTCCCTCAATTCTCTTGACTACACTTTCCCACACATGCTTCTTGTAAAAATGGTCTCCATTCCACTCTCCCAGTTTCCCCAACTCGGTTACATTTGCTCCGATGTGACCTTCCATCGGTTGCTTTCAACATGCCCGCCTTATTCTCAACTGATGATTTCTCCCTGCATGGTTGATAGGGACGTTAGCTATGCCCAGCACACTTGCTGCACTTGTCCTCACACGTTCTCCTTCCTCCCAAACCAAAATGATCTTATCTGCCACCCCACTAGCATCCACATTCAAAAGGATCATCTGCTGCTGTCTGAAGTACTGCCTCAAGACATCTTCACCACCCCCATCAGCATTCCAAGTGACTTTTCCTTTTGCAACATCCTGGTCCACTCCGTCACTACTTCACTACTAACATCCATCACACCATCCCAAACCGTAATATATTCCTAACCACTTGCAATCCACCCCTGTTTAACAGTCAAAACACACTTTAGAGGTAAAGCACAGACTTACTTTTCTTTCTTTCAATCTAATTTATGGCATTTGCCGATCACATTACTGTTTCCTCTATATTCAGTAGACCAAATGCACACTAGTAACCACTTTGTTGAACACCTCTGCTTTGTCTGCAAAAACAATTCTGATCTTCCGGTCACTTGCCATTTCAATACATCATCTTGCTCTTATCCAACATTTCTATCTCAGACCTGCTGCAAAGTTTCTATGAAATCCAATACAAATTGCCAGAGCACTAGCTTATTTTCTGCTTCAGGCCATGAACACTGTCCTCAGTTTGATTTACCCCACAACACCACCCCCACCACCTTAACTTGCTTGCTGGTGTTTATTCTGAGTAGAGCTGGCCTATTTTCTGCTATTAACATATACCATTAACACTTATGCCTCATCTACATCACTTCCCTACTACCATTAGCATTTAATTTGTCTTTTGCTCTAGGGTAGTTTTACGATCAGTTCCACTTGCTCCTCCTCTCCCTTAAACCTCCCTTTCTCTCCAACATAAAACCCATCACTACTGTGGCTCTTGCAGTAGTGGTAGTATCACTGCCCACAGCCCAGAAGGTCTGGGTTCAAGCCTCACTTCTTCTAGGTACGTGTCATAATATGTCTGACTAGCTGGAGTCAAAATACCTGGCACGCAACACTTTTCTTTTGCAATTAAATTGAACAGTATAATTTGAAATAGTCATGCCACTACTGTATCGTCACTTCAATTCTACAGTTGTTAAGACATATCATCCTTACAATTGGCTGATCAGCTCAACTCCGCAGATGCTTTAACATAATTTATAAACCATTATTATTTGAAATAAATAAATATAATTAATGCACAACAAATCTAACGTTTAATCCAATCACAATGTCCAACCCTCGTATTGAGTCACTTCTTTGTTTCGTACGATGAATTTAGAGGATCGTTGAATTCGTTCTCGCTTTAAATAAAATTCTATCTCCTCCAAATATTACACAGAATGTACCCGTCAGGAGCATAAAATATTAAGAGAAAATAGTCTTCTCAAATTTTCAGCATCAGTGTGGCAAATTCACAATACATTCACTTCTGCTCACAAAATATCACAAGCTAGTTATGACAGCAGATAACCTGGTATCTTAAGTACATGGTTATCAATTTCAGGTTAGCTCTATAAATAATAGATATCAAGTCTGCACACAGTCAGAACATTCCAATTTTAGCATAATTAGATTTAACGATTTTCCAAGCCCTTGGATTTGAAGATTACAAGTGCAACCAATAGGACTGAAAAAGGGTTATTTAAATAATTTAGAAATCTTTTCATTCTAAAATATTATACTTAAATTAGAATGTACACTTAATACAAAATAAAGAGTATTTTGCTGTATTCTTGCCAAATTCTGCAGAAAAGAAAATGTTACAGATAGTTGATCCGATAAATTGTTTCTAGTGACTGCAGATGTACAAGGACCAAGGTTGTTCCTTGAACCACCTGCCTACTTTTCCATATTTAAATGATTAACTGTTCATCGCATTCTAGTTCACCAATGTGAATTTCAGATCAGTTGAAAAGCTTACTTATATTTAAAAGAATGTAGAGTCAAGTGACTTCAACCCCACCAAATGCAAGCATACAATTTAACACACAAAACCCATTTTATGATTAACAAAAGAACATAACAGCATTTAAAGAAACACAGTCACAAAGTGGTTCCAAGTTTGATTCAACCAAGTTTCATTTGTATTGCAAAGAAACAACAGGAAGCAGCCCTGGATTCGAGTGGAAGTGACCTGAAAAACAAGCCAGCAGTCGCGCCTCCGGAGGCATACACTATTGATTTCTCCCTAAACTACTGAAGTAAAGTGCTTCCAAAAGCAAGTATAAATGGGTGTCATTCATTACATGCTGCATACTGCTATTTGTCATGGAGGTGCGTGGGCAGAATGCCCACACCACATGCTAGATTTGCAGCCAAAAATACTAATAATATCCATTCACTTATTTCTTTGGTATGGCCTCCATTCCCAAAACTGCCTCACACAGTCGAGTTAGTTACACTTAGAACATCAGCAGCTTCATGTGAACATATTGGCAACAACTGTAATAAAAATGCACATCAACCAACTACTCCAAAAACCTTTATACTTTTCTCCTTAAAAAACCCTTCCACTGTAATTTTAGCTAACCAAGGTATTGGAGGGTTTGACATTCTATTAAAACTTCCAGGCTTCCCATCATAAAAATTCACAACAGTAAGGCAACAGTAAAGGTAGCATGCCTGTAAAATGTACCAAGTCAAAAGATGCATATACAACATTTTCATCAGATAACTTTTAAAGTTAACAATAAGTTGCCACCCTGAGAAAATATTGTAAACAAAACATCTGTATTTTTATAATAAACTTCAGATTGTTAGATACCACATGTGCATTTACAAAATCTTTAGTCAACTACTAAAACTTTACATACAGGTCAGTCAGCACACAAAAGACATTATTACATTCATGAAACAATATTTCTTAATTGATGAAGTCTTATTTTAATTAAATGAAACATTAGCCAAGATACGCTTTAATCTTTGTTTGTTTAATGGCAGCTCAGCTCAAAATCAAAAACCACTAAACTTGAAATGCATCAACAAATGCATAAATGAGTTAAACCTTTGGCATATCAAAGTTAACTATGCATTCAATTAAAATAAAGACTACCAAAGAAGAATTGTTATTTATACCCAGCCATCAGTCAACTGGAGACCAATTTTGCCTTAGGTTTTGACTTATCTATATATTTTGGTACTGGTATACTTTATGCTAACCCATCTTTCCAAACTTCTCCCAAAGCACTGCTTGAAGACACCAAAATAAATCAAAGAACACTGAAACCATCTTCTGACATTCAGCTGGAAGTAGCACCAACAATTTTATTCTTTGAAGGATCCAGTTTTTACTACAAGTCTCCTTCCTTGCAAATAATGACTTTAATGAGTGACATTTCTTCAGTCCATACAAGCAATTTAACTGATGCATTGTATATTCAAAAATAGGTCTTTTAGATATATGTAGAATTCCTGTCCCACAACCTAAAGTCATTTCATTTTACATCGAGTTTACTGTCTCTACATACATATATTTTTAAAAGGAAATTTTAAGACAACGGAAAAAAAGTTATCCTATAAATGTTCACAGGACCAAACACGCTGCCCAATTAACCTATGCTGAAGTATGATTCAACAAGAGTACACTAAATACTCAGACACGAATGAAACCAAGAACACATCAAGCGATTTAAAAGAAAGCTCGGAGGCATTTTTTTCTGCCTGCATTTGCAAACCTACACACAAGTCTCAATCGTGTAAACTGCTCAACAAAACTAACTCTTCAAATCTACCTTTAGAGAAGAAAAGCCAATTTTTTAAAAAAAAATTAAAATCAGACACATGCCCCCTTGGATGAGAAGAAATGTCTGGGTATTCAGGAGTGTGCAAAACTAACAGGCAACGGCAACAGCACAAACCTTACTGATTCTAGGAAGAGAAAAAAAATCAGAAAATTCCCATTCAATCCGTAACTATTTTGACACCCTCACAGAATAGCCAAAACACAAAATTGTAAAAAAACAAATCAGGTTCTCTCAATCAACTTTCTTTTAAAATAAATGCTCCAATGCGTTCTAATTTAGCGATCTGCTGTGAATATGCGTCTTCCCCATGAAGAACAATTGGAAAGTTTGCGTTTATTTATGCGATAAAAGATATTGTTCTTCTACCTGCTGTCACCAGCCGGGTGGCATGGATGAAAGACGGGTCCAGACTGTCCTTCTCGGCCATCAGCTCGGGTAAGTACTTGTTATCCTCCATCCTGTGTAGCAAAAGGGGCGATTCGGATGATTTTAGTTATTCAATGTAAAAAGGGGGAGAAGAAAAATTAAAAAGCGTCCGGCTCGGCCGGCAGAATTTACCGCGACCGGTACACTTAATACTAAAAACAAAAGAAAAAGAATTGAAATATAGTACCGAGGGAAAAGAACCCCGATTCCGAAGGAGAGTAAAGATCCCGGCTCCGAGGTGTCAATGCCGCCCTCGTGTCCCTCTGCTGTTTATCTTTTCTCTCACTCAGACAAACACACACTTCAATTCAATTCACTCCTGCTCTGCTCTTTCCTCGCCCTCGTCTCTTTATTTTTTTTTGGTTTTTTTTCCCCCTCCCCTTCCCTCCACTTCAAGCGACAACGCAGATTATAAAGGACGATGAGGGGAGGGGGTAAGCAGAGAAATAGAAATCAAAAATAACCGTCCGCAGCCTCTCCTCCAGCTCACCGCCCCCCCCCCCATTCGCGCCATTGGTCGGTCACACGTCAATCAGACGGCCGGCCGTGCTCGCTTATTGGACCGTGGCTACCGGCGGTCGCGAGACAATCCAGCCCTCGCCAATAGGAGCCGGGCTTTTCGTGGAGTCGTTTCCCCCCCTCCCTCTGCCCCCTCAAAGTCCCCTTCCAGCCCGCTCCCCAGGCCCGTCAATCATCCCATCACCCGCCCACTACCTCGGCCCGTCGTTTCGCTCATGGCCACGCCCTTTCACTAACGTCCAATCACAGCCTTCATATTGTCCGTCGATCAACATTATCTCCGCCCCCAGGTTCCCCGGACTGTCAATCACCCCCGTTCCCCAGACCCAAGCACATGGCACGTCAACAAACCCGTGGCCCCGCCCCTTCACCTGGGCATTCCGCTCCCCTTCTGCTGGCCCCGCCAAGTAAACGGCCTCAACAGTGTTAAACTGTATAATCAGTCACTGGCCCCGCCCTCTCACCGACCTGTCAATCATCCTCACCGACCTGTCAATCATCCCCAACCTCCAGGCTCAGCTCTGCTACCTGGGACCTGTCAATCAAATCCTTCACTTCGCTCCCTCCATTTACACCAGTCCATATCTCACAGCCAGTGGTAAAATAGGTCCTCAAACCAACTCTGCAATAAAGTGACTTCTCCACCAGCTTCGCCATCTCCAATTAATTTACCCTACATCTGGCGCATCTCGTTTTTACTCCCCTGGCCAATGTTTAACGTTCATTTTGACCTCGGTGCAATGAATTGCAACATGTTTATTGATATTTTGTTAATTTCTCAAACGGATGAGGTGTTTTGACTGAGTTCGACTGAAAATAAAGCAGGGTTGATAGGTCCGAATCTTCGAATGGGGATACAATAGACAGACAATGCTTGTTGCAGTTTGACTGGAAAGAAGTAATTCAACATTACAGTGTACTTTTTGGGAAGTGGCAATACTGCCTCCCTGTGGTTTAAATTGTACTCTGCACTTTTCCCCAGATAATTACTGCGTTTTTGGATGTTAAAGTATTTGAATTATGTAAAATACGTTAATTTTATTCAGTGCTATGACTATATAAATCACTACTACTCAAAATATGCAACTATAATTAATAGAACATTAATTAGACAAAGAGAAAGCAAGACTTGCATTTTTTCTTTGCGTTTTCATAAGCTCAAGCCACCCCAAAGAGTGGTGAGCCAAGTTAAAATTCACACAACACCAGGTTATAGTCCAACAGGTGTATTTGGAAGCACTAGCTTTCAGAGCGCTCCAAAAGCTGGTGCTTACACATAAATCTGTTGGACTATAACCTGGTGTTATGTAATTTTTTTAACTTTGTATACCCCAGTCTAACACTGGCCAAATCATGACTACCACCAGCCAGTGAAGAACTTTTACAGTGTTGTCTCTTTTGCAACTTAGAAAACTTAGCAAGCAATTAGCATGTAGCAAACTCCCATGCTAGAATTATGATAGTGAGCAACTGGATTTTTTTCATAATATTGATTAAAGGATAAATATTGGCCAGGACACCAGGATATCTCCATTAATCTTGGAAATGATGCTATGGAATATTTTATAACTGTGTGAGGGTAGGCGGTCCTTGATTTAATGTCTCACCTGTAAGTTGCAAGACTGAAAGCTAGCGTGTTCTGTTTTCCAAATACAATTAAAATCTTAGTTTAGTAATTTTGTTCCTCTTTCCTCCTCTCTTTCCCTGAATGTGTTAAACCTTATTCAAGCGACATTAAGTTGCATGTCCAAGTAGCCATTATGCGAACTGGGGTGGAACAGCAACTCTCCAAAATGAAGGATGCCTTTGGAGAAGATTTATGGAGGATGTTTGGATTTATATTTTCTAATTTATCCAGATTTGGAGAAGTTAAGGGAAGTATTTTGAAAATATTGAGCTCTACAGATAATAGAATTGCTGAATTTCTTCTTGCAGAATTGATGACAACATTTGGGGTGTGGAAAAGTACATTAATGTTGAGGTAACAATGGGCTGCACACATTTTACTTTTAAGAAATTCCTTCTCCTGCACCTCATTATGGGAAATTTGGTTCACATGGACGAGTTGAACCAAAGGGTCGTTTCAATACTGTATGGTTCTGATGCCATAGAACGTTTCACAGTGTCATTTTAAATTATCAGTCAGGCTCACAGTGTGGCAGTCTCATAAATACAGCAATCTACATATATTAGGCAAACAGCAACATGCATTTACAATAGGAAAGATGTACCAGAACTATGCCTTTTTAAATTCAACAAAATAGGTTGGAGGGTCCCAAGGCAGAAGCTGAGGCCTTCTTCATCCAAGCATCAGGTGGCTAGAATCTGGTGATGAAGGAGCCCCAGGAATTGCATGTCCTTGACGGATTGGGAGGGGGAGTTGATGTGTTCAGCTACAGGGCAGTGGCATTGTTTAGCGCATGTGTCCCAGAGATGTTCTCTGAAACTTTCCGCAAGTTGGTGTCCTGTCTCCCCAATGTGGAGGAGACCACATTGGGAGCAACAGACACAGTAGATTCCCAGCTACCTTCCCCCTCGCCCCACCCCCTCCCCACCTCCCCCCACCCTCTTGGGCCTCTCCCACATTCCTGATAAAGAATTTATACTCAAAACATCACTCTCCTGCTCCTCGGATGCTGCCTGACTGGCTATGCTTTTCCAGAACCACACTTTTTGACTCTGATCTCCAGCATCTGCAGTTCAAGTTCTGTACACCAAATGACTATAACAGTATCATTTGTTATAAATTAATGTTTAGACATTCAAACACTGCAGTATTGGCCATTTGTTGTTAAACAGTCGTGGGGATTCTGAGTATCTTTTTTCTCATAGTGATGGTGAGGCTAAATGTAGCATTGGCCTCTTACTTACAACAAAAAATGCCATGCAGTATTTAGGTTTTTTTTGAAAAAAACATTATTACTCATTTATAAATTAAATCACTGAAATTTTTAACTTGTGTATTTCTTAAACAAAGCTGAAGTAATTATGTCAATAATTTTGAGATGAATGAAAAATAAAATCTGTCAGTTTTTGTGATGCTGAATGCTTCCTCACAACACTACAGCATGTTGGGCACATATGGATATACAAGTGAGGTTCAGCTGTGAGATCAATGGGCTAGAAAGTCAATCCAACTCTTTCCTTACATCAACCAACTCCTCCATGATTGTTGGGTACCATGAAAGCCGACTTTAGCACCAACCTGATGAACTTCCCATCTTTTCAGAGAGTAAAGCTCTCATTGCCTAGACTCTAGACTCATTTGAGGTAAAGCAACTTAGTTCAATTCCTTCTATAGAACTGGTCAATTTTGTGGAAATATATCCTGACCTGAGTAAAAACCTTCAGGAGACAATTAAAGGAATTTGGGGGTTTTAAAACATAGAAATTCAATTGATCATTTACATTTGGATTTGTTTCGATGGAATGGAGGTAAAACTCACCTGTTGTGTGCTCATGGGAGGGAAATCAGATAATCAGAAATGCAACAGGTAAAAACAAAATACTGTACATTCTAGAGATCTGAAACAAGTACCTAGATTGCTGAAAAAAACTCAGAAAGTCTGACAGCATCCTTGGAGAGAGAAACATAGTAAACAAATCTGCATAGTAAACAATTTCACCAGTTTCCTCATCTCCCTTCCCTCTATCTTATCCCAGATCCAACCCTCCAACTTGGCACTGCCCTCTTGAACTGTCCTACCTGTCCATCTTCCTTCCCACCTATCCACTCCATCCTCCCTCCGACCTATCACCATCACCCTTCACCTTCATCTACCTTTCACCTTCCCAGCTACCTTCTCCCAGCCCCACCCCCATCCTCCTATTTATCTCACAGTAACCACCCCCCCTACAATCCACGTTTCTGATGAAGGGCTCATGCTCCAAACATCGATTCTCCTGCTCCTCAGATACTTGCTGACCTGCTGTGCTTTTCCAGCGCCTCACATTTCAACTCTGATTTTCAGCACCTGCAGTCGTCATTTTCTCCTTATAATCTATGCCTCAACTAATAAAAGCAAGTGACCCATTTGCCTTCTTAACAACCCCATTAACCTGTCCTGCCATCTCAGAGATCTCTGAATCGCATAAGTTGTAACACTTGTCCATTCACCTCCTCACTTCCAGGCGAAGCAGTGCTTTACTTGTACTTCATTTAATCATTTCTAATGTGTTTACTGTTCACAATAAGGCTCCTTTACATTGGTGAAACCAAACACAGACTAGCTACCATTTTGCATGATGAACATCTCAATTCTTAAGAATGACCTCAACCTTACTGTTGCTTGCCATTTCAAGCCATCATACTATATGGTAACATTTCTGTCAGCTACGGCCCTTCAGCATAACCCAATGCAAGCTGGAGGAACAATATTTCATTTTCCCCTCAGGCACTTTATAGCCTTCAGGACTCAATTTCAGTTCAACATATTCAGACCATGAACATTGTCTTCCATTTTGACTACATCCTCTTCTACCGCCCCAAATGCCTTGTTGACATGGAGATGTTTTCTGCAGCTTTCACACTTACCATTAACAGTTGTTCTGCATCAATATCCCTCCGATACTACCATTACCTTTGACTTCTGTACTGGCACTGTCACCTTCTATTCCAATTACGCCTTCTTCCCATTCGAAACCAGTATAAAGCTATCATTTTCCAGTCCCTTTCAGTTCAGAAAAAGAGTCATATTGGACTCAAAACCTTAACTCTGTTTGTCTATACACAGTTGCTGCCAGACCTGCTGAGATAGTCCAGCATTTTCTGTGTCTGAAATACAATACTTCAAATAGATTCAGCTTGCCGCAATAATGCTCTTCCAATGCAATCTTGAGTTGTGTTTGAGACTGGAGAGAGATTTGAGCCCATAACCTTTTTATTCTGAGGTCAGGCTGATGGGTAGTATAGTGACTCAATGGTTAGCACTGCTGTCTCTCAGCGCCAGGACCATGGGTTCAAATCCACCCTTAGTGACTGTGTGCAGTCTGCATATTCTCCTTATAACTGCACGGACCTGGTCAAGTTTCCTCATGTGGTCCAAAGGTGTGCAGACTAGGTAGATTGGCAATGGGAAATGCAAGTTTACAAGAGTGGTGTGGGATGCTTTTCAGAGGGGTGGTGTGGACTCAATGGGCCAACTGGCCTGCTTTCACATTGTAGGGATTCTAATATATTGTGAACCAGAACAGATGCAAATACATTGTATGGGATAACAATATGAAGTACCTTTATGGGACTAGTTTTATCAATTGAGAATAACATTCAGAAATAGTGGAATTCCGCTTTAATTTAAAATTCAGGAATATATAGTTTCTGTTTTAAGTGTAGTCAGCAATCTGGGAATAAATTGTGATTAAAATTATGTTGATTCTCCAAAGTGAAGTGCTGGTTACCTTAAATTATGTTACATCAAAACTGCACTTCTAAATGGAGCTATTGTGTTGCCATGTCTCTGAGCAGTTATTTTCTATTAAAGCACAGATTGTCAGATGGAGAATAGAACTGAAGCCAAGATTTCACACACCTCCAATATTTTACTGAATATCATGCATATCCAATGTAACAATGCCTCTTTCAGCCTACTCCTGTGAACATTAGTAAATCCCCACTTAATATCCAAAAGGTGAATACAAATAACACCCAATTGCTAAACGACTAACACTCACTTGCTTAAATGTTTAAAGTAAGTTTGATTATATTACAGTCCTTCCCCTATTTTTGCTGTTCCCTGCAGAAACTATGACTGACTTATTTGTTCTATTGGTTTTTCAGCATCAGATACAGTTTGGTATCTCGCCAGGGATTCAGTCTCCTAGGCCAAAGTACATTTCTTTGCTGCTCTTCAATCTTCCAGTAACTTTCACTTGTCCAGCAATCAATTCTACACACTTCCTGGCTCTTTGTTCCCATTCCCATTATTATCAGTGCTTCCTTCAGTACACTATTCTTCATAAATGTCAGGACTTCACTCACTGACCAAGCCTATCTCTAAATATGAATGGCAATTGATTGATGCTTTGTCCCAGCTCAGGGCCTCATACTTGACATCTTTACCCCTTTTGTTGTTTCTTTTCTCTTTACCCCTCCTAAACATTTCTCTCATGTCATCGTGTGTCAATTAATTGCAGCCCTTTCAGGTTTTCTGTGCTCTGAAATCTTTAAACTAAATCTAAGTACTTCTTGACATTCCAACTCTCCTGCTGCTGTCCCTCTTCGATAAGTCTACATCTTCACCAAAGTGTTCATTGAGGCCCTCTTTGCTACCTCTTTATTAACAATCCATCTTATTCTGTTAACAGCTTTCCTGGCACAAGGCCGATGCTATCTAACTCATTGAGTTAACACAACCTTTCCATTGTGGACTTTGCCAGCCTTTGTAAGATCTTATGATTCAAAGCTCTTCCTATGCAAAAGCTCATCATGGATGGATGCGTCACCATACTGGATTTGGTGGAAGCCTGACTAAGGGGTGATGACAACCTCCCCCTCAATGAAATCTCCATGCTTAGCTACATCCTTTACCCCTTTAAAGTCTTTTCCCTTGGGTCGGGGAGTCCAGAACTAGAGGGTATATGTTTAGGGTGAGAGGGGAAAGATATAGAAGAGACCTAAGGGCACAGACGGTGGTACGTGAATGGAATGAGCTGCCAAAGGAAGTGGTGGATGTTGGTACAATTGCAATACTTAAGAGGCATTTGGATGGGTATATGAATAGGAAGGGTTTGGAGGGATATAGACCGGGTGCTGGCAAGTGGGACTAGATTGGGTTGGGATTTCTGGTCAGCATGGATGGGTTGGACCAAATGGTCTGTTTCCGTGCTGTAAATCTCTATGACTCTTATGACCAGCACAAGGATATTTGCCACCCGAGACAAACCTTCAATTAGCAGCTGTCTCTGCTCAATAGTCTGGGAGATGTCAGCAGAAATGTCATTATGTAAAGTCAGCCAAAAGGTGTGCATGCATTCTAAGGAAAAGAAAGTCTTGGGTTTAAGGAGCACAATAACTTGAGGATTCATTGCCCCATAGTGACAAATTGAATTCCCTGTTATGTTCATACAGCAGAGCAACAAGCCGGCTGTGGGTCAGAGCTCTGTTGTTTAACTTCCAGTCACAAACGTAAGTAGTCATAATGCAAGAACATTTACCATAATCCTTAAATATAAATCACTGATCTGGTCAGAAGGAAAGTGATCTAAACCCCTGATGATGCCCATCATGGTCAGATGATTGCTCAATTCTTGAATGCAATCCTTCAATGAAATTCATACCTCACAAGACCCATTGTGGCATGCCAATATCCCAGCCAACCACAATCCTCCTATGTTTTGCTTTTCAGTTTAAGAACGTTTAAATTTGATTGGGCAGAGCTGCACTGGAAACAATCTCACCATATAGCAAAGCCTCACGACGGTATGATTTGTCATTTCTCTCCCCTTGGTTGCTGATGATAAATTATGGGATTAAATTGTTTGAAATGCCAGGTTTCAGTCCAAACTTTATTAAAAATCTGGCAGTTTTTAAAGGCACTACTGGAAACCTATCTCCCTAATGTAGCATTTGGCTATCTTTACTAATATCATATTATGTGTGTCAGTGTCGAAAAGTGTGGTGCTGGAAAAGCACAGCTGGTTAGGCGGCATCCAAGGAGCAAGAAAGCTGGCATTTCGAGCATAAACCCTTCATCAGGATGAAGAACTTATGCTTGAAACATCAACTTTCCTGCTCCTCAAATGCTGCCTGACCTGCTGTGCTTTTCCAGCGCCACACTCTTCGACTCTGATCTCCAGCATCTGCAGTCCTCACTTTCTCCTTATATGTGTCAGTGTCAACTGTGCCTTATACCACTACTGTGAAGCACCTTGGCCTACTTTATTAGACTAAATGCATTATACAAATACATTTTGTCATTGTCCCTTCTGAGTTCTGAATATAGGATCCTCGAGGGTGTTCATTTCTTTTCCCTTTTTCCAATCTTCATCTTCACTCCATTGAAATCAAGACACTGCATTATCTCCTACTCAAACCCATTCGTTCCCAGAACTTGATTCCTTAAAATCCCTTAATTTTCTTGATTTTCACTTTATTTGGCCGTCTTCTATGAGGTAAATTTAGTATTAGCTCTTCTTTTGCCTCAACTTCCCTGCCCTATGAGGTTTTGAAATGCACAAATGTGAATTCTCAACTCGGTAAGAGTTTTAAAACTCGTGAGAAAAAGGTCATTCTCAGCCTGTCGAGTAAAGGTTTTAGCACAAGGAGATGTTGGTATTGTACTTGTGCATTAGCATCAGCTGCAGTGCTGACATATGCAGAATCAAACCCAATGGCTTAACGTTCTGCAGTGTTATGTTCAGAGTGGGCTAGATCCACAGCATGGTCCAATTTCAAATTAAAGCTGGCTTCATTTAGATGCATATCAAATTAACATTTGTAATGTTTACCTGCTGCAATCCTGGCATGCATGCATGGTCAACCCACACTGGCTGTTCCTGTCAGATATGTCAAGCCACCAGAAAAGAATATAATGGATTAAACCTGATGCACAGTGTTCACATTGAATTAAATAGCTTTTATTTAGAAGATAGTCTTATGCCTATTTGAATAACTATACCTCAGTGTATTTAAAATTAAAATTTAATCTTCAAACTCTGATGAGCTCAGTTATTACCAAGTTAAATACAGTTAATCCTCCCTCTTTTGATCCTGTTGATAAAGCTTCATGGTGAGATGAGATGCAAGGATAGGGTCCAGTTCAGTTGTGCGGCATGTTTGTCCAGGCTCACATGCAGAGCGATCCTTTTAGCAAACTACTTCATAATGACTGGCATCTATGCATTCTTGCATCAGCAGCAGACTTCAGTAGAAGAAACAAAAGATTCTTAAGATTTTAAAATTGTGGTTCAAAAACTTTCTCTTTTAGACTTATAGAGTCATACAGCACAGAAACAGACCCTTCAGTCCAATTTGTTCACTCCAACCAGACATCCCAATCTGACCTAATCCCATTTGCTAGTATTTGGCTCATAAATTCTTCCTATTTATATAACAGGATGTCTTTTAAATTTTGTAATTATTGCCGCCTTCACCACTTCCTCTGGCAAGTCTTCTGTACCCGCATCACCTTCTGCGTGAAAAAGTTGCCCCTCAGGTCTTTTTTCAATCTTTCCACTCTCCCCTTAAACCTACTCCTCCACTCTAGGAAAAAGGCATTGCCTGTTCACCATATCCACGCCTCTCATGATTTTATAAACCTCTACAAGGTCACCCCCTCCCAAACTTTGATGCTCCAGGGAAAAAAAGCTCCAGCCTATTCCGCATATCCCTTTAACTCAAGCCCTCCAGTCATGGCAACATCATTGTAAATCTTTTCTGTACCCTCTCAAGTTTAACAACATTTTTTCTATAAAAGGGCAAACAGAATTGTATGTAGTATTCCAAAAATGGCCTCACCAATGTTCTATGCAGCCACAACATGACATTCCAACTCCTATACTCAATGTTCTGACCAATAAAGATTTGTGGTACTATAATCTGCACTGATGACATTTAAATGTATTTCACTGACTTTGAAGTTTCTTTACTTTTCTCTCTCTTTCTCCAAACTGCTTGTCTGTAGATGCCAAGAAAGGACCATGAATAACCTTTGCAAAAACCCCTTTTAAAATTAATGATTTGTGGAAATTTATGGTTTTAAAATATTTGCAAGGTATCTCGAGAATACAGAAACAATTAACTTCTGAAGTATGAGTGAACACTTCTCCTCACAAAATTGCAGTCTGAATGATCTAACAAGGAGACAGTCCAAGCAAATTGAATTATTTAGACCAATATTTAACATTGGCAGTGATTCAAGAGGAACCTTTCAGGAAAGCAATATTAAAAAGTTGTTTGATGGTACAGAATTTGAGCATTGCTGAAAAAAAGGATACATTTTGTTGAAAACAACAAATGCTAGAGATCACAGTCAGTCAGACAACATCCATGGCGAGACAGCAAGCTAATATTTCTAGTCTAGTTGACTTTTCATTAGAGCTCCAATGAAGATTATCTAAACTCCAAACACTAATTTGCTCTCTCTCCATGGATGCTGTCTGACCTGCTATGATCTCCAGCATTTGTTGTTTTCAGTACAGATTCCAGCATCTGCAGTAATTTGCTCCTACATTTTGTTGAAACTTTTCATCTTGCACACAATATTTACAAAACTACCATTGTAAAGAGAAATAATCTTTTCGTACTGTACATGCTACTTAATTAGCAAATGTACTCTGGTTGGTATAAAGAATACACTAGGTAGACAATGACTGACAGTTAACTATCAAGCTTTGTTTAAATTTAAACCAGACAGATTTACTCTGAATTATCAAGACATTGTGCTGAAAGGATTTTGTCTACTTTCTTCAATTGTAACGGATGATTGTGTAAGTATATGATTTTTCTCTGCAAAAAATGGGGCTCACAAAGTAGTCCCTTATCAATGAATCAGTATGCTCTGGTTATTCAGTATAAACATTTGGTCAGGCAGCATCCGCGGAGCAGGAAAATCGATGTTTCAGGCAGGAACCCTTCATCAGAATTCCTGATGAAGGGCTCCCGCCCAAAATGTAAAATTTCCTGCTCCTCGGACGCTGTCTGACCTGCTGTGCATTTCCTCCACTACTCTAATCTTGACTCTAATCTCCAGCATCTGCAGTCCTCACTTTTGCCCAGTATGAATATTTGTAAATTGTCCTGATGAGTGCATCATTCATATGAGGCAGTGGTGTCATCGTAATATCGTAATCTAGAGTCCCAAGCTAACATTCTTGGAGTATGAGTTTGAATCCAAACATGGCAGATGGTGAAACTTGAAAACAATAATAATCTGGAAATAAAAGTTTAATTATGCCTTTTGCTGATTGTCAAGGAAAAAGGAGGGAAGGAGACCTGCCATATTTACCTGGTCTGGCCTATGTGTGACTCCAGATCCAGAGCAATGTGGTTGACTCTTAACTGCTCTCTAGACGTGATTTGGAAGTGCCGGTGTTGGACTGGGTGGACAAAGTTAAAAATCGCTCAACACCAGGTTATAGTCCAACGGATTTATTTGGAAGCACTAGCTTTCGAAGCACTGCTTCCACCTGCTACAACCAACAGTATTTTATTTGTTTTTATTTCAATGTGGCTGTGTAATCGTTTTTGTCTGATTGAGATCAGAAATTATGTTTCTGACCCTGATCAGAATTTATGAGCCATTACTTCAACTGGTTGTGGAATGTCAAACAGGGAAACGCAGTTTATTATCCTGAGAAAGAGTTTATTATTCCAACGAAGCTGCAACATTGAATATATTTAACGTTAAGTAGACAGATCTTTCAGCTCTCAGGAAATGAAAGGATATGGAGAGTGGACACAAAGGTGAAACTGAAGCCAGAGATCAACCCTGGCAGAGCTGATTCTGATGTGCCATATCATCCACATCTGCTCCTATTTATAACTTCCTTATTTAAAAGTTTGTTGAAAAGCAAGTTACCCAAAAGCAGATATAGAAGCTGTGTCATGTGAGATCATTCATACATCCATGAACCAGTGTATTCATGTTATATTTTCACTTATACTCCATAATAGAATTCTGAAAAATATTTCAGCTATATCTTAAAAATTGGGTGAAACTCGTTTGCTGAGTAATTAAATAATACAGATCAGGAAAGCCCTAGGTTTCATCCTTCATACGTTTGAGTTAAATGTTTCCAGAAGGGAAGGAGTGGTATGGATGCTATAATTGACTTCATCTTATTGTATCCTGGAGTGGAATATCTATCAGGATTACTGCAGCAAGGTTTTGATCATCAACCAAGAACAGAATTAGGCTCAAATGTCAAACACTACCCATAGGCTTATGCAATGTCCTTACAATAACAACAAAACAAAATATTGGGAAAACACAGCAGGTCAGGCAGTACCTGTGGAGAGATGTTTTAACAGAACTGAAGAAAAGTAGAAATGTAAGAGTTTTTAAGCCAGTGGAGGTAGAAAGAACAAAAAAAGTAACTCTGACAAGGTGAAGGTCAGGGCAGATTAAATACAAAATATTTTCATGAAATAGCAGCCAAATAAAGTGGTAATGAATAGGGTAAAGAACAAAAGCTGTGTCTGAATGCCTACTTAAAAGTTATCTGACTATAACATGAAAGAGATAAAGAAAGATGCCGGGTAAAGAACAACCCAACAAAATTAAGAAAGGAAACATGTAGAACACAATGGGGACAGAAGTTATGATCTAAAATTGTTGTGCCCAGTGTTGAGTCCAGGAGACTTTGAAGTGCCAAGTGAAAGGGAAGGTGCTATTCCTCAAGTCTGCGTTGAATTTCATCGGAACACTTCAGCAGGCCGAGGGCAGAAACGTCAGCACAAGGGGAGCAAGGCAGTGAATTAAAACAATAAAAATGGGCCGAATGGCCTACTTCCACACTGTAAGGAATTCTATGATATTCTGAACAACCAGAAGTTGTTTTTGTTGACTGAATAGTGGTACTTGGCTTCCCAATATAGAGAAGTCCACACTGTGAATGGTGAATACAATACACTACATTGAATGAGGTACAAGTGAACAACTGTTGTACTTGGAAGGACTAGCTGGGGCTTGGGTAGTAAGAATGGAGAAAGTGGACAGACAAGGTTTGTATCTCTTACACTTCCGTGGAATAGTTCTGTGGAAAGAAAGGACATTCAGGTTGACTGAACACAGGAGTAGTGTGTTGCAGAAGGAACAATCCCTACAAAATGCTGATAAGAGAGGAAAGGGAAAGATGTGTTTGCTGATGATGTCACTATAAGGTGATGCAAATTACAGAGGACAATCCCTTGAATTCAGAGACCGGTGGGCAAGAAGGGGAGAACAAAAGAAACCTTATCATGTGTCTGAGAAAAAGGGGGATGTCACCTATTGGACCATAACCTGGTATCGTGTTACTGTGACTGCTGACTTTGTTCACCCAAGTCCAACATCAGCATCTCTACATCGAAGGTAAAGGAAGATATGATGGAAGTGCTGGTCTGGAAGTTTGCTTCTCTCTCTTCAACCTTCATTCTGGGTGTTACCATAGTTAATAATTCAGAAAGTTAAAAGTGAAATTCTGCAACTGCACAGCTTCTCAAGGAAAAAAATAAGTTCTTTGGGGTTATTTTGGAACATTTACACAAAGCATTTCTTTCTTTTATTGATGATTCGGGTTATGGACCAGACCAAATCCACCTCAAAATATTCAGAAAATCATCTAGACCCTAATATTTAGTTATTTTAAAGATAAATTTAAAGTGTTGCATTCCAGATGCAATTCTGTTGGTTAAACTATCAGATTTAAACCAAAACACACTTTATTCACCCACTATAGTTAAAATACAACAAAAGAAAAAAGGAATTGGAATAACAACTCTCATGGAAAACTTAACAGAACAATAGATATAAAAAGTGTGGCACTGGAAAAGCACAGCAGATCAGGCAGCATCCGAGGAGCCGGAGAGTTGATGTTTCGAACTAAGCTCTTCGTCAGGAATGTAGGGTGGGGCCCAAAGGGGCTGTAAGATAATTAGAAAGATTGGGGCTTGGGGGAAGGTAGCATGGAAGGTGATAGGTAGTTGAAGTTGGGTTATGATGGTAATAGGTCAGAGCGGAGGGTGGAGTGGATAGATGGAAAGGAAGATGGAGAGGTAGGACAGCTAAAGAGGGCAGTGCCGAATTGGAGGGTTGGATCTGGGATAAGGTGGGAGGTGGGTAGATGGAGAAACTGGTGAAATCGACATTGATGCTATGTGGTTAGAGGGTCCCAAGGTGAATTATGAGGTGTTCTTCCTCCAGGCATCGGGTGGCTTGGACTTAGTGGTAGAGGAGACCCAGGACTTGCATGTCCTTCACAACGTGTTCAGCAACACTTGTAAGTCCTCAGATACTGAAACAGAATATCTCCAAATGCAACAAGACCTAGACAAAATCCAGGTTTGAACTGAAAGGTGACATGTAACATTTGCACCACACAAATACCAGGCAATGACCATCTCTAACAAGACAGAATCTAACCATTGCACTCAGCATTCCACAGTGTTGTTACTTTCACCGAATCCCCCACTATCTACATCCTGTAGGTTACTATTGGCCAGAAACTGAAGTGGGCTGAAAATGTGTTGCTGGAAAAGCGCAGCAGGTCAGGCAGCATCCAGGGAACAGGAGAATCGACGTTTCGGGCATAAGCCCTTTTTCAGGAATTATGCCCGAAACGTCGATTCTCCTGTTCCCTGGATGCTGCCTGACCTGCTGTGCTTTTCCAGCAACACATTTTCAGCTCTGATCTCCAGCATCTGCAGACCTCACTTTCTCCAGAAACTGAAGTGGGCCAACCATGTAAATAAAATGGCTACAAAAGCACAAAATCTACACAAGTAACTCACCTCCTGACTCCCCAAAGCCTGTCAACTATTTATGAAGCAAAAGTCAGGAGTATGATGGAACACTCTTGATGTAGCTCCAACAACACTCATGAAGCTTGAAACTGTCTGGGATGAAGCAGCCTACTTGGTTGGCTCCACTTCCACAAGCATACATGTTCTCCACCACCAATGCTCAGTTGTGGCAATGAGTACCACCCACAAGATGTGCTGCAAAACTTCACAAAGGCTTTTTGGACAGCACCTTCCAAACTCATGGCCACTTCGAGCAGTAGACATATGGGAAGAGCAACACCCACAAGTTCCCCTCCAAGCCACTCACCATCCAGACTTGGAAATATATGTTGTTCCTTCAATATAACTGGATCAAAATCCTGGAATTCCCACCCTCACAATATTATAGGTCCAACTACAACATATGGACTGCAGCAATTCAAGAAAATAGCTCACCCTCACGTTCTTAAGGGCAACTAGGAATAGGCACCAAATGACATTGACTCCCACATCTCTTGAATAAGTAAAAGAAAATTGCTAATCAGACAAACAATATAGTTATAATCAGTTTGTGTATAACAACAATTGAGGGAAATACTAACATTAACCACCACTAGGTTATCCTGATGCACATATCAATTTGAGAAAATGTTGTGATTTGCAACAGCCCACACTGCACAAATTCATAAAGAGCCGGAAGTACAGAATACATTAAACGGTATTTATTAATGATGCCAAGCTTGATTAGATTTAAGGCCAGTACATTATCGAAGGAAAGGAAATAAAGAATTCCAAAGTTTAGAAGCCCTGTCACATGGTGGCTCAGTGGTCAGCACTGCTGCCTCACAGCAGTGAGGGTCCCAGGTTCGGTTCCAGCCTCGGGCGACTGTGTGGAGTTTGCACATTCTCCCCGTGTCTGCATGGTTTCCTCTGGATGCTGCGGTTTCCTCCAACAGTCACAAAGATGTGCAGGTCAGGTGAATTGGCAATGTTAAGTTGTACATAGTATTAGGTGCATTAGTTAAAGGGAAATGGGTCTGGGTGGGTTACTCTTCAGAGGGTTGGTGTGGACTGGTTGGGCTGAAGGGCCCGTTTCCACATTGTAGGTAATCTAATCTAAAATAGTTCAATAGAAAAAGCCTGCAATAGGTATTGATTTCAACATAGTAAGGAAGAAAATAACTATCATGATCTTGCATTTCTTTAGCACCTTTAATGCCCTTTGTACAGCCTAAAGTGCTTTGGAGGCAGCTAAATATTTTGAAGTGCAGTTTCTGTTTCAGTGGAGGAAACCTGATAGCCAATTTGCAGAGACAAGCTCTCCTTATTGATGTTATAGTGAAGAGATTTTTCAGTCGGGAATAAAGTCTATTTCAAGACTTGCACAAAAAATCTAGTCTGAAATGATAGTGTAGTATGGACAAAATAAGTTCAACTTTACTTTGGATAAAATAATGATAAGATGGTTAAGTTACAGGATTTGAAATCCCAAGTAATAAAAGTAGGAAGTGTTGAAAATATTCTTGATGGTATGCTAAGAGGAAGGAAGGGCATTTTGTTAAGCAAAATGATGATGTCCATGAACCCTGCCACCTTAGCATTTCCAAAACATCCATCAAACTATCAAAAAGTGTAGCGCTGGAAAAGCACAGAAGGTCAGACAGCATCTGAGGAGCAGGAGAGTCGATGTTTCGGACAGAATCATGGCCATAATGTTGACACTATGTATGTTTGGTCTTCCCAATGAGAGAACATATAACATAGAAAAATACAGCGCAGTACAGGCCCTTTGGCCCTCGATGTTGCGCCGATCCAAGCCCATCTAACCTACACTAGCCCACTATCCTCCATATGCCTATCCAATGCCCGTTTAAATGGCCATAAAGAGAGAGAGTCCACCACTGCTACTGGCAGGGCATTCCATGAACTCAAACTCGCTGAGTAAAGAATCTACCCCTAACATCTGTCCTATACCTACCACCCCTTAATTTAAAGCTATGCCCCCTCGTAATAGCTGAGTCCATACGTGGAAAAAGGTTCTCATGGTCAACCCTATCTAAACCTCTAATCATCTTGTACACCTCTATCAAGTCACCCCTAAACCTTCTTTTCTCCAATGAAAACAGCTCCATGTGCCTCAGCCTTTCCTCATTTTAAGAAAGAATCTTAAATTGAGAATATAGTATTGAATTGAAACAATGGGTCCTAGGATGGTAATAGTGAAGACAAATGGAATGTAGGGCTTTACTTCAAATGGAATGAAGTATAAAAGTAGGAAGGGTTTGCTAAAACAATACAAGACACTAGTCAGACCACATCTGAAATATTGTGAATAGGTTTTGGTCCCTTATCTATCGAAAAATCTACCAACATTTGAAGAAATCCAGAGAGGATTCATGGATATGATCCTGGGTATGGAGGGACAGTTTATGAGAAGAGATTCAGTAGATTGAGCCTTTATTTGTTGGAATATAGAAGAATGAGAGTTTGCCTTATTGAAACATACAAGGTTCTTAGTTGACTTGACAAGATAAATATGAAAAAGTTATTTCCCCTCGTGGGAGGGCCTGGGATCAGAAGACTTAATCTCAGAATAATGGGTTGCACATCTAAGACAGAAATGAAGAGGAATTTCATCTGTCAGAGAGTAAGAATCTGAGGAATTCTTTACTGCAGAGGGCTGTCAAGGCTGAGCCATTATGCTTATTCAAGGCTGAGATGGATAGATTTTTAATTTGCAAGGAAATCAAGGGTTATGAGGAAAAGGCAGGAAAGTGGAATTGGAAATTATCAGATCAGCTCTGATCTAATTATATGGCAAAGCCAATTTGATGGTTGAATGACCTATTTCTGCTTATGTGTTATGGTTTAATAGTATGGACCTAGTGTCCATAATGTTTCACTATGCCAGTGATTAGTCTGGTGAACTTCTGTTGTAATCCATCTATGATAAGTATATCCTAAGAGAAGATATCCTTGCCATAAATGGAGTGTAGTGAAGATTCACCAGACTGATCCCTGGTATGGCAGATTTGTCATATAATGAGAACTGAGTCAATTGGGCTTATATTCACTGAAGTTTAGAAGAATGACAGAGGATCTCACTGAAACATAAACAATACTGAAAGGGCTGGACAGAGTGGATGCAGGGATGATGTTTCACTGGTGGTGGGGGTGGGGGGGGGGGGAGCGGGGAGGTGTAGAATTGAGGGCAAAGGGCTACCGTCTCAGCATACATGCTAGGCTATTTCAGAATGAGACATAGAGAAATTTCTTCACTTAGAAGATGTGAACATGTGGAACTGTCTACAATAGAAGGATATGGAAGCAAGTCACTGAATAAATTTCAAGAAGAACCAGATAAAATTCTAGAAGCAAAAAGTATCAGGAGCTATGGGGAAAAGCATAGCATAGCATTAAAATAGAGGTTCAGCCTTGATTGTGTTGAGGGGATCTGATGGGCTGAATGGCCGATCACTGCTTATTTTCTATGTTTTTTCCTTCCTTAGGCAGGATGACCAAAACTACATACGATACTCAAAGTGGAGTCTATTCAGTGTTTTATTCAATTGAAGTAAGGCTATTTTTAATTCACTCATGGGATGTGACATCACTGGCTATGTCAGCATTTATTGCCATTCCTTGATTCCGTATTGCCCTTGAGAAGATGGTGTTGAGCTGCCTTCTTGAACTGCTGCAGTCTAAGTGTTGTGGGTAGACCCCAATGCTGTTAGGGAGGGGATTCCAGGATTTTGATTGAGCAACATTAAAGGAATGGCAATGTTTTTCCAAGTCAGGATGGAGAGTGGCTTGGCGGCTAAACTGCAGGGGCTGTTGTTTCAATGTATCCAATATATTCTTGATGGTAGTGATTGTGGGATTAGAAGGCATTATCTAAGGAACCTTGATGAATTTATTTAGTGCAATTTATAGGTGGCACACATTGCTGCTACTGAACAACTGTGGTAGAGGGAATGGATGTGGTGTCAGTCAAGTGGGTTACTTTGACCAGGATTATGTCAAGTTTCTTGAGTGTTGTTGGAGTTGCATTCTTCCAGGCAAGTGGACAGTATTCCATAACTCCTGACCTGTCAAATGTAGATTGTGGGCAGGCTTTGAGGACTCAATAGGTGATTTGGCCATTAGGGGTTTCTTAGCCTCTGAGCTGCTCTTATAGCCACTGTATTTAGATAGCTGGACCAGTTCAGCTCTGGTCAATGATAACCGCCATAATGTTGATAGTGAAGGATTCCATGATAGTAATGCCAGTGAATATCAAGAAGCAATGGTGAGGTAATCTCTGATTGGAGTTAGTTATTGCCTGACATTTGTGTAGTGTAAATATCACTTGTCACTTTTCAGCTTAAGTCTGGATATTGCCCAGGTCTTTCTGTATTTGGTTATGGACTGCTTCAACATTGAAGGGTCGCTAATAGGCCTGAACATTGTGTAATGATCAGAAAACATCTTACTTCTACCTTGTGATGGAGGGAAGATCATTGATGAAGTAACTGAAGATGGTTAGGTCTAGGGCACTCGCCTGAGGAACACCTGTAGAGATGTCATCATCATGCTTATATCAGGCTTCCAGGTCTACAGCTACCTGTTTGAAGCTCGTAATTCTCTACATCTGAAAAGGTAAAAAAAAAAAGGTTTTTATTCCACTAAAGCAAGTACTGGAACAGGATAATCTTGAGACAGAAAAATTAATTTAACTGAAGGGAGAAGTTGAACTCATTCATGTTAACATTCATTGCATTGAATGTGGGTCTTAAAATGTAGCAAAACCAGGACCTTGAAGGTGGTGAATATCTTGGTGATATTGGACATGATAGATAAATTCAAAATGTAAAAGATGGCATTTGAGTTGAAATCAAAGTGGAATAAATCTGAGCCAGAGGCAGTTGCTGAGGGAAGAGATACAGCTGGAAATGTGAATCTTGGTAAACCCATTGTTCCTTTACTTACCCCATTACCGCTTCCTGGGTCCTTTACCATCAATTTTTTTTTCATCATTTAGTCTTTTCATCCTCCCACCCAATCTTCTTCGCTTTTATTCTTTACTGTTTTTATTTCAGATCTTCATCATCCACAGTATTTTGCTTTTTAGTTCCCATAATGCAAAACAAATTCAGTAGAATCCGGTCAAGGAGGTATCAATAATATAATGATGAATTTAAAAATGAATTTCAATAAAGCATCCTTACTGTTTGGGCTGTTGTACAATCTCAATAACTTCATTCGTGTCCTTTAGGAATGTGATCGTACAATGTGGTCTCTATGTGACTCCCTTTAGATGCTAATTTTGATTCTTCATTATCCTCTGAAGTGATCAATGAACATGGGAATTAGGAGCAGGAGTGGACCACCCGTCCCTCTAACCAGCTCTTCTATTCCATCAGGTCATAGCTGACCGGATTGTTGTTTCATGGCATAGTAATTCAATTTCTTAAGATGGGCAATAATTGCCAGCCTTCTGACTAACATGCCCACACTGAGACATAATTGCGAAATGGTGAATGGAGACCCTGGTGAATACATGCCTCATTCCCACCATCTCAGCCTTCAGGATTTGGGTGAAAAGACCCACTCCAGTTCCCAACAGCTTCAGGCAGGGTAGAGCTCCTGGCAAGGCTTCTGATAGGTTGAGAAGCCTACCAGTCAGCATAACTGATTGTTTGGTGCTTGGTGGGATTTGTTAATGATGGGGCTGGAACTTGAGCCACTGCTGAAGATCCTGACCCCACACTTAGAACAGAGAGCAATAAATCCAGCCCAAGGTCTATCCATCTCTTTGACTCAGGTGGTGGTTAATGTCCCCAATGCACTCTCATCAGTAATTGAAGTTTTCGTGTGTCTTGACCAAAATTACTCCCTTGACAATTGTAATAAAAAAAATTAATTGATCATTCACCACTTTACTGTATCTGGAATCTTGCATAAATTGACTTGTGAAATCGCCTATGTAACAGTATATTACACTTCAAAAGTAATTCATTATGTTTTATTCTTTATGAAGTTTCCTATAAACAGATTACAGTACTATGTAAGCAATGACTCTTTCTGTCACACAGTAATCCAATGAATAAATAATTCTAAGCATTTATTTGTGACTTCCTGTTTGAGGGCACTTGTGTACATTCAAGGTCACTGGTGTAACTCAAGAAGCAACAATTTTCCAATTACAGGCCCAAAATGCACTCAACATTTGCTTTGTTATACTCCTGAGATCAATTTATTTTAAAACTAGGAAACAAAAATGTTTTTGCCTGCTTGCAAAACACTACAAGCCTGTTTTTGGTGATATTAACTGATATTAATCTCTTTCCAATGAGAACAGACATGAATAATGCAAAGCGAACCTGGTCACTTAATGGTGACTGTGAGGACAGATGAAATGACATAGGAATTAAATTAAATCTCATGCATTGTCAGAGATTAGAAGTTTTTTCTCTTTCAACTGGAAGATTCTTTGTGAAGCTGGTAAATATTGACTCAGGTAGCAACTTTAGTAAAGAAAACAGTACTAAGATTAAATAGGATGAAAAGATGAAAACAAATGGTAAAGCTTTTGAATTACTTGCGTAACACAATAATTCTGGAACAGTCTGCATTTATTAATCTCAGTGCAATGGCTGGTGTTTGCCTTATCACTCCATTCATGAAGAGGATGGCAAGATTTTACAATGGGCCTACTCCAAATTTGAAGAAACTACCAGTCTTATAGAATCTTGACTGTCTCTTTATTCCTTGGACATGTCAAGGATGCTACTTTCCAGCCGGGAGGGTCCCAATGAGTCAATAGCAGCATCCATTAACAGTCCAGGGTCTTAGCACAATTAGTTCGCTGCTTGAGATGATCAGGGTCAGATATTCAATGCTTCTGTAATCTGGGTTGTGGGCCACACTCAGTCCTGCAGTCCAGTGCATCAAGTTTGGGGATTTGAAGTTGGTCAGTTGGGAGTCTCATCTGTCATCAGTCAGGTAGGAGACTACATTTGGAGGTAGGAGACAGTCAGTATTCAGGCTCGGCTCAATGCAAATCATGGCGGAGTGGGGAAGTTGTAGAAGTCAGTTCTGGGCATTGGAAGCAGCATGCCAGGATGCAGAAGGAATAATCATTGTGAAAGGGAGAGTCACGAGTCATAAAGAGAGATAGGCTGGTGGACAGAGGTTACTACGGTGTGGTGGTTGCAAGGGGGTATGGAGTCATCGACAAATACACCCACCATGACTTCAAATAGGGGTAACAGTACAGCAAGTTGGTTGACATGACAAAGGTGTAGGATACACTGGGCATTGGGGAAGAGTAGCACTTTTGTAGATCGGGCACTAAGATAGGATGAGGCTAGGCTAACCTACATTGGTCCTTAAATAGCAAATCATTTATTAATATGCAAGTATATTTGCAAGAAAGTGTCAGTTGTGCCACCTATGTATGTGAGAAGAGTTTTGGGCTTCCTGTCCACTACATGTAGAATAACTCCTGACTGGCAGCCTTTCTCCTGTTGCAGAACTGACGTGGTCAACGATGCTCTCCACCGCATCTCCTCCACTTCCCGCTCCTCCGCCCTTGAGCACCGCCCCTCCAATCGCAACCAGGACAGAACCTCACTGGTCTTCATCTACCACCCCACCAACCTCCATATACATCATATCATCCGTTGTCATTTCCACCACCTCCAAACAGACCCCACCACCAGGGATATATTTCCCTCCCCTCCCCTATCAGTGTTCCAAAAAGACCACTTCCTCCATGACTCCCTCGTCAGGTCCACATCCGCCACCAACCCAACCTCCACTCCTGGCACTTTCCCCTGCAACCGCAAGAAATGCAAAACTTGCGCCCACACCTCCCCCCTTACTTCCCTCCAAGGCCCCAAGGGATCCTTCCATATCCACCACAAATTCACCTGCACCTCCACACACATCATTTACTGCATCCACTGCACCCGATGTGGCCTCCTCTATATTGGGGAGACAGGCCGCCTACTTGCGGAATGTTTCAAAGAACACCTCGGGGACACCCGGACCAACCAACCCAACCACCCCGTGGCTGAACACTTTAACTCCCCCTCCCACTCCACCAAGGACATGCAGGTCCTTGGACTCCTCCATCGTCAGACCATAGCGACACGACGGCTGGAGGAAGAATGCCTCATCTTCCACCTAGGAACCCTCCAACCACATGGAATGAACCCAGATTTCTCCAGTTTCCTCATTTCCCCTCCCCCCACCTTGTCTCAATCCCAACCCTCAAACTCAGAACCACCTTCCTAACCTGCAATCTTCTTCCTGACTTCTCCGCCCCCACCCCCACTCTGGCCTATCACCCTCACCTTATCACCCTCACCTTAACCTCCTTCCACCTATCGCATTTCCAACGCTCCTCCCTACCTTTATCTTAGCCTGCTTGGCACACTTTCCTCATTCCTGAAGAAGGGCTCATGCCCGAAACATCGATTCTCCTACTCCTTGGATGCTGCCTGACCTGCTGCGCTTTTCCAGCAACACATTTTCAGCTCTGATCTCCAACATCTGCAGTCCTCACTTTCTCCTTAATTAAACATTGTGCCAATGCCAGGAAACCCAGCAAGATCCAGCAGTGGTGAGTACTTCAGTCTCTGGAAAGAGCAAAGAAAGGACATAGTGGCATAGTGTATAAATAATGACGTGAGTTTTGGTGAAGAGTGTGAGAAATCTCACCAGGCATCACAGAGAAAAACCCTTCATGCAATCAACCATGACTGATCAATTTCTAGTAAAATTCGGCCCAATGTTTTTGTTTGGGAGAGATATAGTGGCTTTAGGGTGACCACTCTTCTGGTTTTGTACTGCTATGCAGTTTGCTAACCTCAACATCATCATTTTCAGAGCCTGGCACGGAGGTCATGAGGAGGATCATTCAAAAGGTTCCCTCAGATATATACCTCCTATTGACTGACATCTTTCTGGAAGTTTCATATGTTGGGATGAAAGTAATCTTTTATGAAATCCTTCACTGGATGTGAGTATCACTAGTTGGGTTTTTAGTGCTCATTTACTGCTTATTCCCAATTGCCCTGTAAAAGGTAGTCATAAGCTGCTTTCTTTAACTATTGTAGTTCTTGTGGTGTAAATTGGAGCAATAGTGCTCTTAGGATATTAATCTGGCTAGAATGAAGATAAAATACTTCAAAGTGAAGATGGCACATGGTTTAGATTGGAACTTGCAGGTGACAGTGTTCATATGAATCTGATACCCTTGCCTTTCTGGTTAGCAGAGATCATGGATTTGGAAGCTGCTGTCAAAGAAAGCTTAGTGAGTTCATGCAGATTATCTATCATGAAGAAGCCAATAAAGCCAGATGTGGGAATGCACAAAGGAACTATACACCAGGCAATCATTTTAGCAGCAAAACAGAGGAAAATGGATACATAACCAGCAGAATGGGAAACTTTGCTCTCTCTCTCTCTTTCTCTCTCTCTGCCCCCTCGTTTCCTTCATTCTTTCAAAGAGCAACAACCAATGATAAAGAAAACTGGAGAGAAGACCATTCTCTGAGAACACTTTGATATCCACAAATTCAGACACCACTGAGGAGACAAGTCATCAATGAAACAATCACGGTCTCAGGTTAAAACCAAACACATCCATGACTCCAAAGACTTTTTAAATTTCATATTCTTGATTTTTAAATATTATACTTATCATCCTTTTTAAGTTTAGTCTGGTGTTTTTACTTGTTTGATGCTTATTATTTTTTTCTTGGGAGTTAAACGTAATAAAACTTCTAACTTTTCTCTGAACAAATCTCTATAATTGGCTTTCTATTTGATTCTAGTCAACTGTATGCACTAAAATTAATCTAAAGTCTTTGTTGCAGCCAACGGGGGAAAGTTAAAAAAAGGAGAACTCATTAAATATAACTTCTTTGCTTTCCCTGTACCTAAGTATAAAACCCAGGAGCCCAACTACTTTATTAACTGCTTTCACAACCTGCCTTACCACCTTCAATTATTTGTGTATTTTTATCCCCAGGCCCTTCTGCTCCTGCAGTCTTTTAGACTTGGAAATTAAACAAACAGTAATTAAACAAAGCTAATTTGTTGCCTGTATGATATTGAAGTATCTAAACTCACACAAGCATGTAAATACAAATTGGCTACAAAGCAGCACAGATTTCCAAACTGATCTATAGCTTTTTCTTCTTTTTCATGTCAGTAATTAATTATATTTCACATAGTGAATGAAGTTCAAATAAATCTATTTATTTTTATAGTTTTAGATGTTTTCACAATAGTTATTACATACACAGAGTAATTTTAATTTTTTTTATTGTTTAAAGCAGTTTCACCTTCTACAGTGTTTGATGAAATGAACCTGCAACAAACTCTTTTCACACACAGTGTGCAATCCAATTTGATTCCATTGAATACCATTTGGATAACTATCCCTGCAGCCAGATGACGTATTGGCAAGCTATGTGCCACCTCTTCCAAGGAAACTTAGTTTACTTCCCCATTAGCACAATATATGATTCTGTCTCCAGCCGT
Source organism: Chiloscyllium plagiosum (assembly GCF_037043375.1). Classification (NCBI taxonomy): domain Eukaryota; kingdom Metazoa; phylum Chordata; class Chondrichthyes; order Orectolobiformes; family Hemiscylliidae; genus Chiloscyllium; species Chiloscyllium plagiosum. The sequence goes on along the minus strand of NW_028270142.1, from coordinate 118,922,154 downwards.
GGAGATCTTTTCAAGACCTTTTGTTCTCTTTAACTCTTACTTCACTGCTGCCAATTGATGGATTTGTTCAATCAATTGAAGTAAAAGTGTTATTGAGCTGGTTGTGCTTATGATATTTTCTGAGACCGGATATCTGAAAAGCACAGATGTCCAGCTCTTGAAAGCAACAACAATTATGTGAAAAATTGAACATAGCTGACACAACCTGCTCACATTCTCACATCTCCTGATTTCATTCTAAATTACATCATTTAAACCATTGAGGTTGTGCTACTTCTAGCTTTTCGAGTGGAACATCCTATACTAATCTTACAAATACTTTTTCTTAAAATGCTCTTCCATATTTACTTCTACCAACAAAATCCTTAATGCAATTGTTTCTGTTTTAGCACACATTTGTAGTAAACAAATCCATGTTCTTCCATTTAAAATCTTTTTGTCTATATTTACTTTGTTCCTATTCATCAACCCATGGAAATAATTGTTATGTATCCCTTGAAAACTTTCTATAGTTTTGAAAGCTTATGCAATGAAAAACTGTCCTATTTATTCAGCATTCTTTGCACTACAGCTCCATGAGTTTATGCTCTCTGTTACCTCTCCTGAATAACCATTATTAATGTGTAGAATAGGAGAAACAGAGCAGTTTTCTCATTTATATTTCCATCAGCCTGCTGATAACGGTGAGGTGGACAGCCATGATAAATCCATCATGGATTCATCATTTTCTCTCTCCAACACATTTTTATATGTGTTAGAATTTCTGGCATAATTTCTTTACTTTCTTCATACAGTCTGTAGGAAAGTATTTTCCCTCATGTCACCTTTAATTTTTAATTATCTGATATCTGTGCCCTTAGGATATTACCCTTTTAGCCCAGATTCTTCATAATTAATGCTTAGTAATTTTCAACACCTCTTTCAAACCTCATTGGACTTCTTTGTTCTAAGGATGACAATTCCAGCTTCCCCAGTCCCACCATGTAACTGGAGGACATCCAGCACTCTTTAATTTCAACATTCCAGTGCTCTCTTACAAGAGCATCATCTGTGACTCACCATCAGCAATTTCATCAAAGCATGCTATTTTATAGAAAGATTTCTCCAATTTGCACTTTAAATTCCCAATTAATCCACTTACCATTGTTCTTTCAGTGTCGCTGGGTCAAATTCCTGGAACCCCTTCCCAAGCAGCTTTGTTGTCTATCTGCACTAAATGGACTGCAGCGGTTCAAGAAGGCAGCTCACCACCACCCTCTCAAGGGCAACTAGGAGATAGGATGCATATTCCCAAGGATGAATAAAAAAAATTACATAATTGAAACATCTAAATATTACGTATTCTTCTAGACATACATGAGCATTAGTTAAATTCCCCACCATTAATAAAAGTAGGAAATTATCTCCCAAGTCTGTATTTCTCTGCTCAATAACAGGTCAAAGGCAAAGCAAGCTTGAACAGATTGTTGAAGGTGCAAAAGTAGCACAAGGCTGAATGAAAATTCACATTCTCCTGGAGATTATATAAATAATGACCATTTCCTTCTGCCGTAGTGGCTGAGATGATAAGTGTAGTCGCTAGGCAGAGACTCCTCTTATTAATAATTCTAGACACAGTGGCATTGTGTCCAGAATCTCCTGAACACCAGTTGGCAGTCATTTGTCATTTGCAACTGCATAAGGAGGAAGCATAAATAACACAGGCAACCTGCTCAAAGACTACTGGCAACATCTGTGTGCAGCTGAGGCACACAGATGGAAGACATGGTAAATCTAATGGATAGAAAATATATCAAATGACCCAAATGAAGTTTTCAAGAGGGGACTTGGCAATGTTGCTCCAGATACATCATCCACTATAGCAAAAGATTGAAATGGCAGCAAGATGGAGATAACAATTAAAAATGTTAACCTGATTTTAACTTATTCAGCCCAGTGGTGGCCCAGAGAACAGTTAAGACAAAGCTAATCACTTCTCTCTCTTCCAAGATAGTAGCCACTTCCCAATCTCAACTTATGTTTTTGAACAGACAAGTAAGAAAATACTTGAGTCCTAAGTTTAAATAAATAGATTGGGACTAATGCTGTCAACAGAAACAGACCATCAAATTTATTTAAGATCTGTGTGGAGTAATAGGTCACTCTGTGGCAGAAGAGATACTGGAGATAAACGTTGAAGTTTGTTTTTACTTTAGATTTTCTGCTCAGCCTGTGGAGTCAGGAATAGGATAACCCATTTCTAATTTTTCCAGAATGTTCCAGGGAGTTAGTACGTTCATGTATCAGCTAGGACTGCGGACACATTCTTGATGCTACTGTTGTGACCTAATACAAAGATCACTACCAGACTACCAAGCATCCTCAATACTTTACTGAGGAGTAAGAAACTGGGAATAAGAATAAACATCAGATGGTCAAAATCGATCAGTTCATGGAACAAGTTATCAGTCAAGGCCTTTGATGCAGCGACTACAAATGGATTTAGACAATCATTATTTATGGAGAGGAGAGAACGAAAGAGATCAGAACTAGGTAATATCAACATCTATCAAAAAAATCTTTGTTAGGCTTTATCCTTCTCTTGGTCAAATGAAAATGGCTTCATTTTGTCCCTTGGAAAGATAAATTCTCCCTCCCTTCACCATTCAGGTGACATCAGACCAGCCTGACTTTACAATCCATTGCTGTCTCCTGTTTAAGTAACTGCATTGTCTAACAGTATCAGAATTACATTTATCAATTTCTTCTTGGAAGTGAATCAATTCGTGTAAACCAGAAGTGACTCCTATTTTCTCACAGTAATAGTGTCTTTTGACGCAATGTAATACCAGTTGCCTTGTCAACCAAGATAGGAAAAGATTGTGATCTTGAAACAGCTGCCAGTTTTGCATGGCACGCTAGCAATGACTTTTTTTATGAGCATTGATTTTCCTTTTTGTCATGCACCTCCAAAGCTAGTTTGGAGTCAGAAAACATTTGTGACAAGTCATTTCTACGTGTCACATTTCTGACATGAGAAGATACAATGATTTCCCTGATGAATTAAATGGCCACAAAAAGCAATGTATTCATGAGAAATACTGAAGATGTTATCAGTGACAGTTGAACAAGCACCCGTATAACAGCAAAAGTTTTTTCATGGAATTACTATTTATAAACTGGTTTCAACTTATGATTGCCTTAAAAACAGCAACAATTCAAAATATGACCTCAGGCTTTTTCCACATTTTGTCCAGATATATATACAATATGGTTGGAAAGATGATAGATTCTTGGGTGTATGTAAACAGGGGAGTTCGGCATTTTATTTCGTTAGAGTCATAGAGTCATTGAGATGTACAGCATGGAAACAGACCCTTTGATCCAACTTGTCCATTCTAACCAGATATCCTAAATTAGTCTAGTCCCATTTGCCAGCACTTGGCCTGTAACCCTCTAAACCCTTTCTATTCATATACCCATCCAGATGTCTTTTAAATGTTTAATTGTACTAGCCTCCACCGCTTCCTCTGGCAGCTCATTCCCTACATGCACCACCCTCTGTGTGTAAAAGTTGCCCCTTAATTCCATTTTAAATTTTTCCCCTCACCCTAAACTTATGACCTCTGGCTCTGGACTCCCCCACCCCAGGGAGGTGGGGGAGTCTTTCAGTGTTTTATTTTCACAAGATGATCCTTAAATGTGACACCTTCTGTATTATCTATGTCTTTGAATGCATTTTTTAACTAAAAGTGCATATCTCATTAAAATTGAAAAGCTTTCCTCATTGCACACCTTCAAACTTGTTTATCCTGATTTATGTGAATGATAGCTGAACAAGTAGAAACTTTAAATTTTAAGATGAAAAGAAAAAATATATCAATTTGGATATGGTATTTTCTTCGATTTCACTGAATGTCAATTTCCCAGTTTGTACCAACCTTTCAGTCTTATTCAAATGAAATTGACAAGATACTTAGGCGAAAAATGAACATGCCTTCACGTCCAATTCTGGATCTCTCTGTGCAGGGTGTACCTTCTTTTTCTCATCCTCTTCCTTCTTAGCCTCAGCAATGCTAATTATTCTGCTAGGTTAAGTTGGTCAAACATAGAACATAGAACATAGAAGAATACAGCGCAGTACAGGCCCTTCGGCCCTCGATGTTGCGCCGATCCAAGCCCACCTAACCTACACTAGCCCACTATCCTCCATATGCCTATCCAATGCCCGCTTAAATGCACATAATGAGGGAGAATCCACCACTGCTACTGGCAGGGCATTCTATGAACTCACGACTCGCTGAGTAAAGAACCTACCCCTAACATCTGTCCTATACCTACCCCCCCCCCCCTCCTTAATTTAAAGCTATGCCCCCTTGTAATAGCTGACTCCACACGTGGAAAAACATTCTCACTGTCGACCCTATCTAAACCCCTAATCATCTTGTACACCTCTATCAAGTCACCCCTAAACCTTATTTTCTCCAATGAAAACAACCCCAAGTGCCTCAGCCTTTCCTCATACGATCTTTCTACCATACCAGGCAACATCCTGGTAAACCTCCTCTGCACCCGTTCCAGTGCCTCCACATCCTTCCTATAGTATGGCGACCAAAACTGCACACAATACTCCAGATGCGGCTGCAGCAGAGTCTTATACAACTGCAACATGACCTCAGTACTCCGGAACTCAATTTCTCTACCAATAAAAGCCAGTACGCCATATACCTTCTTCACCGCACTATTTACCTGGGTGGCAACTTTCAAAGATCTGTGTACATGGACACCAAGATCCCTCTGCTCATCCACACTACCAAGTATCCGACCATTAGCCCAGTACCCCATCTTTTTGTTACTCTTACCAAAGTGAATCACCTCACACTTAGCTACATTGAACTCCATTTGCCACCTTTCTGCCCAGTTCTGCAGCTTATCTATATCCCACTGTAACCTGCCACATCCTTCCTCACTGTCTACAACTCCTCCGACTTTCGTATCATCCGCAAACTTGCTCACCCCTCCTCCAGGTCATTTATAAAAATGACAAACAGCAATGGTCCCAAAACAGATCCTTGCGGAACACCGCTAATGACTGCACTCCAAGATGAACCCTTACCATCAACTACTACCCTCTGTCTTCTTCCAGCCAGCCAACTCCTAATCCAAACCTCCAACTCACCCTCAATGCCATACCTCCGTATTTTTTGCAGTAGTCTACTATGGGGAACCTTATCAAACGCCTTACTAAAATCCATATACACCACATCTACCGCTTTCCCCTCGTCCACCTCCTTAGTCACCTTCTCAAAGAATTCAATAAGGTTTGTGAGGCACGACCTGCCCTTCACAAAACCATGCTGACTATCCTTGATCACATTATTCCTATCCAGATGTTCATAAATCCTATCCCTTACAATTCTCTCTAAGATTTTGCCCACAACAGAAATAAGACTCACCGGCCTATAGTTACTAGGGTTATCCCTACTCCCCTTCTTGAACAAGGGAACCACATTTGCTAGCCTCCAATCTTCTGGCACTACTCCTGTAGACAACGAGGACATAAAAATCAAGGCCAATGGCTCTGCAATCTCCTCCCTTGCTTCCCAGAGAATCCTAGGATAAATGCCATCAGGCCCAGGAGACTTATCTATTTTCACCCTTTCCAGAATTTCCAACACCTCTTCTCTACATACCCCAAAGCCATCCATTCTACTTAATTGTGTATTCACATTGACAACAATGTCCTGTTCCTGATTATACTGACGAAAAGTATTCATTCAGTGTCTCCCCAATCTCTTCAGCCTCCACACGCAACTTCCCACTACTTTCCTTGACTGGACCTATTCCTATCCTAGTCGTTCTTTTATTCCTGACATACCTATAGAAAGCCTTAGGGTTTTCCCTAATCATACCAACTAAGGACCTTTCATGTCCCCTCCTTGCTGCTCTTAGCTCTCTCTTCAGGTCCTTCCTGGCTACCTTATAACTCTCAATCGCCCCAATTGAACCTTCACATCTCATCTTTACATAGGCTGCCCTCTTCCATTTAACAAGGGATTCCAATTCCTTATTAAACCACGGCTCCCTCACACGACCCTTTCCTCCCTGCCTGACGGGTACATACTTATCAAGGACACTCAATAGTTGCTCCTTGAACAAGCTCCACATATCAATTATGCCCTTGCCTTGAAGCTTACTTTTCCAAGCCACACATCCTAAGTCATGCCTCACCGCATCATAATTTCCCTGCCCCCAGCTATAACTCTTGCCCTGTAGTGCACACTTATCCCTCTCCATCACTAGAGTGAAAGTCACCGAATTGTGGTCACTGTCCCCAAAGTGCTCACCTACCTCTAATTCTAACACCTGGCCTGGTTCATTACCCAGAACCAAATCCAGTATGGCCTCACCTCTTGTTGGCCTATACATATTGTGTCAGGAAACCCTCCTGCACACATTGGACAAACACTGACCCATCTAACGAACTTGAGCTATAGCTTTCCCAATCAATATCAGGAAAGTTAAAGTCCCCCATAACAACCACCCTATTACTTTCACTCTTCTCTTGAATCATCTTCGCAATCCTTTCTTCTATGTTTCTAGGACTATTAAGAGGCCTGTAAAAAACTCCTAACAGGGTGAGCTCACCTTTCCTATTCCTAACCTCAGCCCAAACATCTGGCATGGAAGTACTAGTCTGTGGAGAAATATCAGGCATGAGGTGCTTTTCTTTTCCCATTTGAGATTGTGACTTATTCAAGTGATGCTTTTGGCCTTTATCAGGCTGCTCATATGTTGAACGAATGGTTAGTTCATTGGTGATCCTTACCCCGTATATGCAGCTCCCACCCTTCCTTGACCCCTTGCCTTATCACTGGAAACTTCCTCTGTATTCCAGTTTCCTCCTTCCATACCCTAGGATCCTTTGAGCGCCTTTAATAACTGCATCTTTGAATTCCGTTCCTACCATTCCTTTCAAGTGACAAAGGAGCAGCGCTCCAAAAGCTTGTGATTTCAAGTATAACCTGGTGTCGTGTGACTTCTGACCTATTCTTTTCTCTCTAAGCCAACTTTATCTGAACCTTCAGTTTTAGGATAATATCCCTTCTGAGCTAAGTTCCATTTTGAATTAAGACCCATGTTCCAGACAGTTTTACTAGTGTCAGCCTCTCTGGCTGCCTCACTTAGGCAGGCTAATTAATCCAGTCAGGCTTCACCACTTTAAGACTGCAGATAATTGTAACTGTTCAGAAACTGATTGACCCATTGAGGCTTTAACACAGACACTGTAAGCACATAGGCGGCACGGTGGCACAGTGGTTAGCACTGTTGCCTCACAGCACCAGAGACCCGGGTTCAATTCCCCTCTCAGGTGACTGACTGTGTGGAGTTTGCACATTCTCCCCGTGTCTGCGTGGGTTTCCTCCGGGTGCTCTGGTTTCCTCCCACAGTCCAAAAATGTGCAGGTTAGGTGAATTGGCCATGCTAAATTGCCCGTAGCAGTAGGTGAAGGGGTGAAATGTAGGGGAATGGGTCTGGGTGAGTTGCGCTTCGGCGGGGTCGGTGTGGGCTTGTTGGGCCGAAGGGCCTGTTTCCACACTGTAAGTAATCTAATCTCAATAACAAGGTAAGGCACAGGCAAGACAAGATACAAGCAAGATGGCATGTGTGTCACCTGAGGAGTGATTGAGTTGACTGGGCCTGTATTCGCTGGCACTTTGGTAGGAAAAATAGAGGCATAGACTATTTCTAAATGGGGAAAAGCTTTAGAAATCTGAATCATAAAGGGATTTGTCAGTTCCACTCCAGGATTCTCTTAATGTTAACATGCAGGTTAAGTTAAAAGTTAGGGAGGGAAATGCAATATTAGCATTCATTTCAAAAGGGCTTGAATATAAAAGCAAGAATGTGCTGCTGAGGGTGTTTACAGCTCTGGTCAGACCCCATTTGGAATATTGTAAGCTGTTTTGAGCCCGATATCTAAGGAAGGCTGTGTCTTGGAGGAGTTCCAGACGAGGTTCACAAGAATGATCCTGGGAATGAAGGGTTTGTCATCTGACAAGTAGTTGTGGTCTCTGGGTCTGTACTCGATGGAGTTTCAAAGGACAAGGGGGAATCTAATTGAATACTGAGAGACTAGGATCAAACAGCACAACATCAGTGTGAAGGTGTGACCCTTTAGAACTGAGATGGGGAGGGGGGGTATTTCTTCAAATAGGAAATAGTGAATCTGTGGAACTCATTGCTGCAGAAGGCTGTGGAGTTGAAGCCATTTAAGATAGTGATAGGTTGATTCTTGATTAGTAAGCAAACATATTGGGCTGAATGGTCTCATTCTGCTCCTATATCTTATGGTCTTATGATCTTATTGACTTAGTTGAAGGGATTGAGTGTACTCTCGCCAAGTTTGCTGATGCTACAAAGGCAGGTAGGGAAGCAAGTTGTGAATACAAGAAAATTAATCTCCAAAGGGAAACCAAACACAGAACTGCTTCCTCAAAAAACAGCAACAAATGGAGCAAATGTCCAGCACTATTTCTGTGGTGAATAAATCATCTCTTGTCTCCCTCATATGTTACTCCACCAATTGAAGGCACAAAAAGTCTGGAGTGTGATGGAATGGTCTCCACTTGCCTGGATATACAAACTATACTCAAGAAACTTGGCAACCATCCAATTATCCATCAGATAGAATGGGTTACAGAAGCTAAAAATTTGTTGCAGATGCTGGGAGATTATGGTCCATATCAGATAGTTTTTGTTCAGAATCCTAAAGTTATATCAGTAGTAGGTGATCAGCCCTCAGTTTGGAAAGAGATTGCAAATACTTTTTCAGAGTTGATCTGCCAAACTTTTACATGTTATATTAGCTATAACTATACGGTTCCTTTCACATATCCATTGCTGGTCAGATCATCAATTCATCATCACACAAACTAGCAGGTTGATCGTCATAGATCTGCAACATTTGGGTATGAGAAGTTCCTGGTTCCTCATTATATTCTTGAAATTCAGAATTTGCAAGTTTGTAATCCATACTAAGCAATCATGAACAGTGTTTATAAACATTCTGATTTCCAAGCTGTCCAGTTATTATTTTTTCATCTTTACCAATAACCATCCCTGCCCTCCCTATTCTTTAAATCCTTTTCTTATAACAAAGTATATGGCCCAGATTGAACTGCAAATTATTACCTGCACTAGCATGGGTTACAGAAGCCAAGAATTTGTTGCAGATGGTGGGAGGATATGGTCCATATCAGTTAGTTATTGTTCAGAATCCTAAAGTTATATCAGTAGTAGGTGATCAGCCCCCGGTTTGAAAAGATTACTTTTTCAGAGTTGTTCTTTTAAAATGTTATGAGCTTTATTATCTATAATAGTATAGTTCCTTTCACATATCCATAGCTGAAAAAGCTTTCTGATTCCGTATTCCTAACTATTGTATTTATATTCACACAGATATCTCTGAAATCAGCTTTGACAAAATTCATCCATTACCTGTGTTAAATTTTGAATGTGATCTAAGTCAGTCCTTATCCACTTATCCATGACCTTATCAATACTTATTTTCTTATCATTACTTTGTATTTTTGTCCACTGACCAAAGCTGGTTGTCAAATCTAAAAAATTTAAAATGGAAATGTTTTATACTTTATCCTATACTTTTGAATCCATGGTCAATGCATAATTGAAATTTCTTGCTTGGGTCAGAGTTACTGCAGACTCTGACAGTATTTTTCAATACTTCTTCCACTTATAAATCCATGGCCAATACATCATTGAAATATCTTGCTAGGGTCAGACTTACTACAGGCTCTGATAATATCTTTCAATATTTCTTACAAACCTCACAACTATCTCTTACATCAGCTAATAATACTCCCCAATGCTTATTCTTACATCTTTTATGAGAAGTTGAACCTTTTAGAAGATGGATGAGCAAATTGCCTGTGTAATTTTAACATTACTGATATTTGTCATCTAAATTTCAACCTTAATGTCATAACATTTCTTTAATCAGTGACGATATGCTACATTAAAGGAATTAAATAATGTCCTGATTCTATAAATGTTAAATGCACAGATTTCCCAAATACAATAGTTTTGTTGCTTACCATGTCCATTTTAAACTGTGCTTCCTCTATCAACAGTAGACTTCATCATTGGAGTATTTCATGAGGCACTGCATCTGCGCTAATAAAATTATTAGTTCTGGATATTTTACAAAGAATAATCAATCTTTTTGAAAGATTTTAGCATGTTTGTTCAAATCTGAAACTAATGGAAATCTCACATTCCTTAATTTTATCCGAATCATTTTTACTCAAAGTGAATAGGAAAAAGTGAGGATTGCAGATGCTGGAGATCAGGGTTGAAAGATTAGATTCCCTACAGTATGGAAATAGGCCTTTCGGCCCAACAAGTCCACACCAACCCTCTGAAGAGTAACCCACCAAGACCCATTTCCTTACCCTATATTTACCCCTGACTAATGCATTTAACACTATGGGAAATTTAGCATGCACACCTTTGGATTGTGGGGAGAAACCTGAACACACCCATGCAGACATAGGGAGAATGTGCAAACTCCACACAAATAGTCGCCCAAGGCAGGAATCAAAGGTCCCTGGTGCTGTGAGGGAGCAGCGCTAATCACTGAGCCACTGTGCCACCTGAACCTGTGGTGTTGGAAAAGCACAAGTCAGGCAGCCTCCAAGGAGCAGGAGAGTCAATGTTTCAGGCATAAGCCCTTCATCAGGAATGTGACTCCTGATGAAGGGCTTGTGCCCGAAATGCCGACTTTCCTGCTCTTTGGATGTTGCCTGACCACACTTTTCGACTTTTTACTCAAAGCATCTAGTTAGCATTTTAGCCAATCTATTCCACACATGGTAGACATGAATCACCAATTCAATATTGCACAATTAAAAGACATTGCCACCAATGCACTGGTTTGAAACTTCTTTGACCAATACAACTTGATCTGTATCTCTATTTTCATCATCCAAATTTTCTGTTTCTTGTTTGGCTTTCAATGTTGTATTATAATCTTTGGGATAGTTGATGTTGCATGGTAGTTTGTATCCCACTGGAAACATCTTTGAGTATTTCTGACATTATTTTCTTACTGAAAACCTCAAATTTTCTTTGTTTCTCAAAATTAGCATTTCTATCTCAGTTATATTCATTAGAGTTCTCCTTTTATATCGTCCCATCTGACTGTAAATGGTGGTTACGTTAACGGCCTAGTAATCCAGACATCTGGATCAAGAGAGTCAAATTCAATTCTGACCCATGGCAGCTAAATTGAGTGAGTTTAATAAAAGTTGAATGAAATGCTGTTATCAGCAATAGTGACCATGAAGGGGCTGTTGTGATAAAAAGCCGGCTCTCTAGTGTTATTGACTGAAGGAATCTGCCATCTTTACCCACACTAACCTGTATGTGACTCCAGACACACAACAATTGGTTGACTCTTAGTAATCCACTTAATTGTACTCAAAAAGATTGCTCAGGAGCAATTGGAGATGCCAACCTTGTCAGCAAAACAAGCATTGCATTTATAATTGTGAGTTTTAAAGAGTCAAATTCTACACTCAGAAACTTAGAGTAAGACCTCAAAAGTGGAGGTCAAAGATCTGACCATAACAACTCACAAGTGAGATAGCAGATGAGGAGGACTTTATTGCGGAAGGCCTGAAATGGTAAAGGAGTGAAAAAAGGTCACTTGGCTCACCAAGCAGTAAAGGCAACCAATGTTGTGCTGATGAGTTAAGATTAGAGTGGTGCTGGGAAAGCACAGCAGGTCAGGCAGCATCCGAGAAGCAGGAAAATCGACGTTGGGCAAAAACCCTTCATCAGGAATAAGGAGCTGAGTAAATATCACTAACAATTTAGAATGCTGATTATCAGGAGAAATATAAACTCAGATAGAATAGCATGATTTTTATGCTCTGTGATCTTACTTGAATATTGCGAGTGAGGTGTTGGCCACATAGTGAAGCAGTTTATGACATAGAGTTGGCAGGAAATCAGTCATCTCCCAAGGATGCATATCTCAGAGGAATTCAGTGGTAACAAATTGTTTAATTGTTAAGAGTATCACAACCAAATCTGCACTTCCCACCTGATGTCCAAAAAGGTAGAAGATAATATAATGTTTCCCCTTCCTATTGGCCAGGGCATACTGCAGTCCCAGTATGAGGAGCAGGCACTGTTTTGTAATGAAGACTGACCACAAGAATTGCTGCAAGGTTGCAAGCTGCAATGTAAATCATTTCAGGACTTGAAACATAAACTCGACCAGAGTTTATCCAATCTGTTAGCCATTTACTTAAAAATATCCAGTTAGAAATTCAAATGTGACTGATTGCATTTTTCATTCACACATGAAAATGGGCAACAGACTCTACCTGAGAGGTGCGATTTCAACAGTTTTCTTCTCATGATCTAAGAATGCCTATTTTAATTTTTATGCGCGTTTATTAGTAAATGGGTGAGGTGGAAAGCAAAGTCCAATTTTATTTGACGTTTACTACAACAGTAATGTAAATAGACTGAAGAAGTTGTGACTGTTATCCTTGGATCAGAGGTGTATTGGGTGTATTGGAAATTACATACATCACTGAACAGGGCCCTGTTCTTTGTAGACAGAAAAAATCATGTAAGTATTCAGCACCAGTTTGAACTTGACAATATACGAGACAGGCACTCACTGGTTCACTTCTCAGGACATAACACTGATTAATTAGAGTCAATTTGCTGGGTTTATATTTTTAACATATGCTGGCAGTTAACTGTCAATCAGCATTAATGGGTTCATTCTCCATGGCAACTCCTCTACCAATCAGAGGCCACTTGCCAACCAATCAGCAGCATCATAGAGTTATAGAGATATACAGCATGGAACTAGACCCTTCGGTCCAACTGAATGCTAACCAAATTTCCTATTCGCCTGTGTTTAGCTCATAGCCCTCTACATCGTTTCTATTCATATAACTGTCCAAATGTCTTTTAAATGTTGAAACTTACCTGCATTTACCATTTCTTCTGACAGTTAATTCTACATATAAACCACGGTCAGCGCCCTTTTAAATTTTTCTCTTCTCACCCTCTGCCCTCGAGTTTAAATTCCACTATCCAAGGGAAAAAAGACCTTTCCTATTCACCTTATCTATTCCCCTCATAATTTTACAAACCTCTATAAGGTCACCCCTCAACCTAATACTCTCTTCTCATGCAATATGAATATTGACTTTTCTCCTTGAATTTATGTTCTTGTGAATTGTCCTGATAAATGTGCTACCAAACATCTTTTAGAGTAGGCAACTTTAACCAACATTTCTCCCACAGTAAGCATCGCTAATAAAAGCACAGGTGGACTTGGTACTTCAAGTATTTTCTGCAAGTTTTGCAGTTATCCAACTTTTTTTCTTTCTGTGCCTCATCGAACTCGAGATGAGGCCTCCCCTCACCACTTGGATCCATCACATTGTTTTTCACCTTCCTCATTGCCTGGTATGCATCTGTTTTTGGCTCTCCCTACTCAACTTCAATTAGTACTGTCACGCAGCCCTTATGGTAATTTTGCTTTGCAGGGCGTTACATTATTTACTGGATGTATTTTATTTCCAAAATATAAAACCCTGCAGGCAATAGCTAGAGGAAATACATTTTGGAAAGAAGGTTGAGGAGTGATAGCATAAGTTAAATAACAAAAGCTCAATGGAGGTTTAGAAATTGAGAGATATATATGTACAAACATTTTTCAAGGCACCAGGACAACTTGAGAAATCTGTTGAAGCACAAAAAAGACTACAGGATTTATAAATAGAGGGAAAAATCAAGGAACTTGTGGTTAAACATTATAAATCATTGGAAGAAGAATCATATCAGGTTCAAAATGTTAATTTTATTTCTCTCCAAAAATGCTAACAGACATTTTAAATTTCCCCAGCATTCTCTGTGTTTGTTGCAGACTTCCAGCATCTGCAATAATTTGTTTTTAGTATAAATCACTTGTTAGAGCTCAGCTGGATTTGCCCAATTTCAATATTGGGCAGCATGCTTTAGGACGGATCTCAGTGTTACAGAGATCGCTGCTTTATCTTGTGCTTTAAGCAAGGACTGTTCCCTATGTATTGACCTCTTGGTTTGGGGTATCTCAGGTTTTCAATGTCTGCACCCACATCGCCCATGAGATAATGGTGTCGGTGTTGCACTGGAGTACACAAAGTTAAAAATCATGCAACACCAGGTTATTGTAAAACAGATTTATTTGGAAGTACGAGCTTTCAGAGCAGCCTGGACTATAACCTGGTGTTGTGTGATTTTTAACATTGTCCCTGGGGCTATTGTTCCTTATCTCTAACTGCTAATGTAGTCTAATGCTCATTTATTTACATTTGAACTTAGTCATCAAATACACCTCTTTACTGTAGTATCTAAGACTCACTCTTCACATGCCTGTTGTACACTGGTCTCCTCTTTCTTACTGAATCTGAGCCATGTCATCAGTTACAACGTGATGATTTACAAGAGTGTCATTGTACAAATCTTCAATGAGGTTTTTTTCTTTTTGGTTTAAAATTACAAAAAAAAACAGGTTATAGTCCAACAGGCTTATTTGGAAGCACTAGCCTTTGGACTGCTGCTCCTTCATCATGTGGTGTCTTTGATGTACAGTATTCTGGTGTTGAATTTTTTTTGGATACCATTTTCATTGCAAGGCTGAGCAAGATTTCTCCGCGTATCATACCAAGTTCACCTCATGAATTGCCTACCCTGCACCCGTGATATCCCTCATATCCAACTTTTACCACAGGTTGTTCCCAGGACCTCTTGCCACTCAGTGGGTATCTGCTGAAAACCAGCATCTCTGGTGCCTGTGATATATTTAAAAGAGTGTTGTGTGCTTGGATATTCACTGGCATTCTGAAGCTGCCCTGCTTATTGGCGGACAGATTCTGAACATGGTGGAGAAGGGGAAGATGGCGCCATGATTCTATGGCAAGGACCCTAGAAGGCCTGGTGAACAGGGAAGGTGCAAAAGAGATGTGTTCTCTTCCCACTGGACTGGCAGAGGAGGCAATACCAGGAAACACTGGCAGCTTGGTCTGAGGTCACAACCCAAGACAGTGCAATTTTCATAATTTATATAAGAACAGAGTATTAGTAGGAAATTCAGCCTCATAAGCCTGCTCCATCATTTAATAGGATCATGGCTGATCATGGCTACGTGGATTAACCATGGTAAATGTGGAGTTTCAGGCGTAGAGTGGGATACTGTTTAGAGGGTCAGCATAGACTTGATGGGCTGAATGGCCTCTTTCCACATTGTAGAAATTCTATGCTGTCAGTCTCAGCCCTAACTTTTAACATATGGTAGCAGTTAACTGTCAATCAGCATTAATGGGTTAATTCTCCATGGCAACTCCTCTACCAATCAAGAGGCCACTTGCCTGCTCTCCTTAACCCATAACTAAATAAAAATCTGTCCATCTCCTTAAATTTCTTCAGTGTGTGTAGATAGTAACATGACTGGCAGTACCTGGATCCTGTGACCAAGAGCAGCCCCTCTTGACTGGACTGGGGACTAATTTCCAGCAGCTTCCAGCCATGGCTGTTTGGTTGAAAAAGATGGAGAATGATTTACCATGCAGGCATCTGGCACACGCCATAGCTGTTAGATTGACATCTCCGTGTGCTGTACATAAAGGTACTCTGCCCATCCCCCTGAGAGATCCTGACTGACAAACAGTCTGTCTGTGTATCTGCACTAAAGAGCAAATCAATACAACACTACTGATAGCTTTTATCCTCTTGCTGAAACATTAAAGTGCTAATAGGCATGGAACAGCATGGCAAGGCATAGATGTCAACATGCAAGTAGGTGATATGTCAATAGGCCCCAGGAGAGTGGGCGAACAGCCTTGAAATGCAACCTGAACACTTCTGAATTGGTCTCTGTCCTTGTATGTAAAGTTTCAATGCTGGTTGATGGTACACATTACATAAATATATGATCTACCAAGCCAGGATTCATTCTGGGATCTGATTTGTCGAGTATTACCATTAGTTGATATTAGGACAGAGTTTATTTATCAAGTCTCAGCTAGAGATACCCACAAATGGAAAAGCATCTTCTAAATGCGTAGAAATTTGTCAAAAGGAAACAGTTTGCAACTGTCCCAGCCTGAATCTGATTTTAAAAAACCTTAGCGTAATAATTGTGCTGATGTTTTGTTGATGTTTGAGTATTAGTTAAGATCTTGCTGGGCTGAAAGCAATAATGTAATTTTGTATTCTCTTTCTGGTATTTAAGTCATTCCACCTTATTATTACCTTGTTTAGTATAGTTCTTTTTTTTGGCTTGAAAAATGAGGTATTCTTTGGGTTTGAAATACACTGGCAGCCTCCTGAGACTGTTCAGCATGTGATCTCATGTTCAAAAAAAAATTTGGATCTAACTAACCAGCTTTCTCTCAAAGATCTGATTTGTTCAGTTATAATTTAAGCTGGGATCATAAGCAGGGAATTCAAGGTCTATGCTGAAGGCACCATCCATTTCGACTGTTGTACCTGTCTAGCCTGTAGCAGTACTTAGATCTTCCTCCTTGCTGTTGAAGACTTCAAAATTTCCTGAAAGTCTATTTTTCCCTAACTTCGGAATCTTCTTCATTTCCAGCTCTTTTTTTGTCCAAAGGTCTGATAAAGTTTTGGCCTGCCTATGGGCTTTTCCTGCTTCTTATTCAGCTGCACCTTCAAAATGTCCCAAAGTCCTATTCTGCCATCAGAAATTCTGCTTTGAAATGTATCACTTGGACCCTGTTTTAACTTCAGGTCCTACCACTGGAGAGTTTTTTTTTGTTCCTATCTGCCACCAAGCTTTATCTTGTACATTAAACAAGTCCTAATACTTTCACATTGAGATTCTCTTCTGGAATACCTGAGGGTATTGGTGTTTCAGTAACTGCTTGTTCCTTACCTCTAAGAAATGCTATCCAACTGATCATGTACTGTGAGACTCCTTTATTCACATATGTGCATACTATGTTACCAAATATATCTAGGAGAAAATGAGGACTGCAGATGCTGAAGATCAGAGTCAAAGAATGTGGTGCTGGAAAAGCACAGCCAGTCAGGCAGCATCCGAGGAGGAGAGTTGATTTGTCGGGCATAAGCCCTTCATCAGGAATGTACCAAATACATCTCTTGAGTGTAATATCTAAAATCTCTTAGACTGGAATTTTTCCTTTTACTGATATAGTTGTGAAGGAAATTGCTAGAATTATATCAGGGATGAGAGAGTTTGATTGTTTGGGTTAAAGTAAAGAAGGTTATACAGCAAGTTGTTGTTATGACTTGCTGGATTGCACTGCCTGTAAGGCTGGGAAAAACAATTTCAATAGGAATTTTCAAAAGAGAATTGGATATTTACTTTAAAAATGAAACATTTCCATGACTATGGGCTAATAGCAAAGAATAAAACTAAGTGTAAAGCTTTTCTGGAACAATAGACTGAATAGCCTCCTTCAATATTCAATAATTCTATGATAGAGGGCATGAAATCTCTTTTCAATAGAGTGAGAGCAAATTTAAAAGTAAAAGAGATTGAAGGCTGAGAATAATTGGAATAAAAGCCATAAATACTCAATACTGTTTAATTATGGGCAGAGGGTTGTCTCTGAGATGAATTGTGTCATAAATGTTCTCTTGTGTACAGTAGTCTTTACCGAATCAAGATTTAAACAAGATTTAAGTACAGTCTAATGTTGTAATTCATTTTCACAATGAATAAACTCTAATAGCTATTAAACCTCAAACTCTGAATAAGATAAAAATTCTAATCTAATCAAGTTTTGAGAAGATTTGTATCTCCGGTTGAGGTTCTGGCTGTAGGTTTGCTCGCTGAGTTAGAAAGTTCATTTCCAGACATTTTGTCACCCTACTAGGTAACATCTTCAGTGGGCCTCTGGGCAAAGCACTGCTGATAATTCCTGCTTTCTATTTATATGTTTGGGCTTCTTTGGGTTCGTGATGTCATTTACTGTGGTGATGTCATTTCCTTTTCTTTTTCTCAGGAGGTGGTAGATGGGGTCTAACTTGATGCATTTGTTGATAGAGTTCTGGTTAGAATGCCATGCGTCTAGGAATTCTCATGCATGTCTCTGTTTGGCTTGTCCTAGGATGGATGTGTTGTCCTAGTCGAAGTGTTGTCCTTCCTTATCTGTATGTAAGGATACTTGTGAGAGAGGCTCATGTTGCTTTGATATTCTTTTGATATTCTTTTATCCTGGTGGCTAGTTTTCTGCCTGTTTGTCCAATGTAGTGTTTATTACAGTTCTTGCACGGGATTTTGTAAACGACATTAGTTTTGCTTGTTGTCTGTATAGACGACGAGCCAACACACACTGCAGCACAGAGGAACTACGCAGACCAAAGGAAAATCACCTATACCGTATTCAAAAAGAATGCGTACCCAATGAAAACAGACAGTCGATTTCTCAGCAACAAACCCAAACAAGCAGACAAATCCGTCCAGAAACCCTAGCCACTCTCCCCTACATCAAAGACATCTTGGAAATGACTGCCAGACTACTCAGACTCCTTGGTATCATAGTAGCCCACAAACCCACTACCACACTAAAACAGCAGCTAATGAACTTGAAAGATTCTATACAGACAACAAGCAAAACTAATGTCATTTACAAAATACCGAGCAAGAACTGTAACAAACACTACATTGGACAAACAGGCAGAAAACTAACCACCAGGATAAATGAACATGAACTAGCCACAAAATGACATGATCCTCTCTCACTAGTATGCTCACATACAGATAAGGAAGGACACCATTTCGACTGGGATAACACATCCATCCTAGGACAAGCCAAACAGAAACACACACAAGAATTCCTAGAAGCATGGCATTCCAACTGAAACTCTTTCAACAAACACATCGAGTTAGACCGCATCTACCACCCCCTGAGAAAAAGAACAGGAAATTACATCACCACAGTAAATGACATGACCACAGTAAATGGCATCACCAACCCAAAGAAACCCAAACATATAACTGAAAGAAGGAATTATCAGCAGTGCTTCGCCCGGAGGCCCACTGAAGATGTTACCGAGTAGGGTGACGAAACATCTGGAAATGAACCTTGTAGCTCAGCGAGCAAACCTACATCTAGATTCTAATCTAATATTACCCTACTCATTTTTTGTACTTTTATATTTTATTTGGAATGATTATCATAAAACTGACTTTATTTCAGACCCTGGCTGTGATAGAAGTTGATTTTTAAATAAATAACATTTGAAATAAAGGCCCTAGTTACTTCAGTAAGTGATCAGAGGCTCTCATATTTGCAAATGTGTTCATACTGCCCAACATCTGAGTACACAAGAAAATAATCTGAGGTGTAACAATGAATCTTCTTATGAGTTGAAGCTTTCAAGAGGGCATTGTATGATTACTTGGATAAAAACAAAGAGCAGAGATATGAAGAAAAAGCAGGAGATTGGCCTGAAGTAATTATGCTTGTTTTCAAGGCAGTGCAGACACAATGGGCCTAACAGCCTCCTTCTATGCCATAACTCTTGTGTGATTTGACTTAATGCTTATTAATCTTGCAATATTACCTTCCAATATGTACAACGGTGAAACTATAAACTCTCCAGTGCTCTTGGTTCAATATGTATTGCTAAGCTACTTTATTTTACAGACAAAAAGTGAAGGTACAGAGTAATAGCTGTAAATGAACTGTATGGACTCAAGTTCACTTATTTTCTCAGAATTAATGGGATAATAAAAGCATTAAATCACTTACATTCTTTCTTCTGTGGGCTGTCTTACTTGTTTATTGTACTACTTCTCTTTATAGGCAATTCCTCACTGCAGTAACTGGCCTTCTGCATGATTTCTTTCAGCTCAAGGTTAAAGCATTGCCTTTACTATTTAAAACCTGAGTAAGTACTCATATATTTCTGTTTTTCTGTTTCTGGATTTTAAAATGGCAGGTTGGATTGTTCCAGAGACAACAAACAACTTAATCATACTGGATTCACATAAATCAAACTACCCTGTTATAACTTACATGAATGTTTTGTGGAACTTTGTGAATAAAAGTTGATCAATTTTTTTATTCAATACAGAGACATCACAATTAAATCTTCACACAACTCCAAATGATGCCTCCCTCTTTTCTTTGTCTCAAAGAGCTAATGGCTTTTTAAACTTGTGCTTTAAATTAGAGATTTTAAATTTTGGACTTTGTTTTAAAAGTTAACCATACCTTATTCTGGATCCTTTCTGTGAAAAAGAAACAATGGTAGAACATGACCAAGTCATTTAAGTTGCCTTCACCAATACCTAAGCCTACCCATTATCGAGAAAGGCCCAGTGAATGGTAATCGGAGCTGCTCTTTCTCCCTCAGCCAATTGATTCAGTGTAACAACTTTAATTGACTGTGGTGTGGCTAATGCAAATCAAGATTTGAACACAATCTTCGTGATCTATATGATGGTGCCTTTTCCTCGTCAAGTGTAAGATTCTTATCAGTCTTAGTACCTAGTTATCAATAGAAAGTTTGATGCATGAAATACTTTTTTTAGAGTGTTAATGTAGTGAACTGAGATCAAGTTTGACATCTTGTTCACACTTCCCACCAATAAATGGAAGTACAGCCATATTTTTCTGCTATTTGAAGTCAATCCTCACGTACTAGTGGTAGACACATTCTCCATCCAAAATACACATTTATACTTTTAAATTTTATCTGTGTGGCTATGTCACTCTCTCATTCCTCTGTGTTTTAGGTTGCAAATGGAAAAAAAAATTAAACAGTGTTTTGTGGCCTATGAAAAAGAGATGGTATTTCCTGTCGATCTGTTAGAAGGCTACCCACAAAAAGCTGACAATCGTGTGATATGAATCTTCTCCATATCAATGCAGATTTTATTACAGCAATAGGAAGAGGGGTTGAGTGTTGTCTAGCAACAGTGATGTTGTCAAGTAGGGTTTTGTACTCAACTATATTGAAGAATTGTCTTGGAAAGCACTGATTGGTAATCCCTTAATTTTAGAGGAAGACTAACAACATATAAAGTGAAAAATTCCATCAAGCTTTCTAGGATTTGCATCTGTGAGGACTTGAAAGGTGTAGGAGAAAGTGAGGACTGCAGATGCTAGAGATCAGAGCTGAAAAATGTGTTGCTGGAAAAGTGCAGCAGGTCAGGCAGCATCCAAGGAGCAGGAGAATCGACATTTCGGGCATAAGCCCTTCTTCAGGAATGAAGAGGGTGTGCCAAGCAGGCTAAGATAAAAGGTAGGGAGGAGGGACTTGGGGGAGGGGCGTTGCGAATGCAATAGTTGGAAGGAGGTTAAGGTGAGGGTGATAGGCCAGAGAGGGGGTGGGGCCGGAGAGGTCGGGAAGAAGATTGCAGGTCAAGAAGGCGATGCTGAGTCAGAGGGTTGAGACTGAGATAAGGTGGGGGGAGGGGAAATGAGGAAGCTGGAGAAATCTGCATTTATCCCTTGTGGTTGGAGGGTTCCTAGCCGAAAGATGAGGCGCTCTTCCTCCAGGCGTTGTGTTGCCATGGTCTGACGATGGAGGAGGCCAAGGACCTGCATGTACTTGGTGGAGTGGGGAGGGGAGTTAAAGTGTTCAGCCACAGGGCGGTTGGGTTGGTTGGTGCGGGTGTACCAGAGGTATTCTCTGAAATGTTCCACAAGTAGGCGGCCTGTCTCCCCAATGTAGAGGAGGCCATTTTGGGTGCAATGGATACAGTAAATGATGTGTGTGGAGGTGCAGGTGAATTTGTGACGGATATGGAAGGATCCCTTGGGGCCTTGGAGGGAAGTGAAGGGGGAGGTGTGGGCGCAAGTTTTACATTTCTTGCGGTTGCAGGGGAAGGTGCCAGGAGTGGAGGTTGTGTTGGTGGGGGGGGAGGGTGTAGACCTGATGAGGGAGTCGTGGAGGGAGTAGTCTTTCTGGAACACTGATAGGGGAGGGGAGGGAAATATATCCTTGGTGGTGGGGTCTGTTTGGAGGTGGCTGAACTGACGAAGGATGATACGATGTATCTGGAGGTTGGTGGGGTGGTAGGTGAAGACCAATGGGGTTCGTCCTGGTGGCGATTGGAGGGGTGTACCCTATGGAGGAGGAAGGGAATCACTTACAGCAGTTTCTGAATTCATAATTATAATGCTGAAGAATGCTGCCAATTTCAACATTACATCAGCAATACAACAGTGAATTCCAGCCCTTGGTTTAATCGATTGTTCACTGATACAGCGATCTTGGAAGCTTCACTTAACTCATCATGCAGTCTGAAAGCAATTTATCTTGTTTGAATAATAGAGTTTATAGGGTGAGTATTGCACTTGAGGTGTGTATAGAGTGAACACTATTATTTTATGCTTCATATCTTCATGTATATCTTTTCTCTTTGGGCAATTCTGGAGAAGTGTTGGAAGATTAGCAGAGCAATTATCAACCTGTTGAACTATGTCAACAACACTCCTTCTGCCATCAACAAGTCTTAGACAAGGAATTGAACCTAGAACTCCTGTCTGCTATAGACCGAATCAAAACAAAATCTGCTCTAATGGATTCCAAAGTCGACTTGAATATTTATAGTTTGTAGGAGGAGTGAATTTGATGAACCAAAAGAGCATTTCATCATCATGTTTACTGGTGTTATAGAGCCAATCTATTCCTTTTTTACTTTCTCTTGACAACTCCACATTATGATGGAGTCAGTTGCCCTCATCGTTGTGCTCATCTGCACCAAATTCTATGGCACAATGAGAAGGAAAAGGGGGAAGGTAGCCATTAGACAGCATCTATGTCCTCATAGAATTTAATATGAATTTCTTGATGTAACCCTAAACATGAAGCGACCACATTCAAATACCACTTGAATGAAGTCAAAGTGGCAATAATGAATCAGCATAGAAAGTACTGAAAAACCCATCTGTTTACAGAAACATAATCATTCAGTCTTCACTCACCCTTAAGAAAGGGACTTAAAAGGGCTGCCAACAATCTGCAATAAAGTCTAAATAAGTCACTCTATCATTATTATTTCAACACAGAGGATTTGTGGCTCTGAGATCACATGAATGTCGTTATTGGAAAGATGCCAGATTGACTTAAAGCGACCAACCTCTAAACATCTATGTGCATAATTTAAAACATTAGCTTACAGTACACTTCCTGTCTATACAATTTCAGTTCCAACTGTTACATTTTTGTAATACCCATGTAATAGACTTGCTTTTTGTAATTTCGTGACAAGGACAGTATTTATTTCTTAACTAATTGTCCTTTAACAGATCAATTAACTACGCCACTTCAGGGGAAGGTTAAGACTGAGCCAAATTGCCTTGTGTCTGGAGTCACATGTAGACCAGACTGGGTAAAGACAACAGATAGCCTTCACTAAATGATATTAGTGAAAAAGTATGAATCACTAGTTTTCTAACTATAAATGTCTATGTTCACATTTGCAATTGTTTTTTGCTACTTCACCCTCTGAGCTGCTTGACCACTGGGTTACACAAGGGCTTTAGGACCCTGGAGAAGCCTTATGATGATATCATGGAGTTGCAGATAATAGAGCATAAGTAGCACAGTGTGAGTGGAGGTAGAGCCGAGGAAGAATCACATGAGCAAATGGATATGAAGACATGAAGCATAAAGATCCCGAATGTAACTATAAGTCAGAGCCTGGTGTATCTATGATTATCAATCATAGCAGTGTTTAGCATTAATGTATAATAAATAGTGTTACTTTGAAATCTAAACTTGTGGTTAGGGTCAGGGTTAAGACAATTCTTGACCTTGCCTTTTCCTTGCACAGTTTGTAAAGCATCCAAACTTGTTGCATGACATCAAACCACACAGACCATGAAAAATAGTTGAGACTACTCATCCACATTTTCCTCAGTACCTGAGCTTAATTTTAAAATAAAGATTTCAGCAAAGTAGAAGCTAAAATTATTATTTTACAACAATTGCATTTACGCATTGAACTGTTTCACCTGTAAGTTTTTAATTGATAATATAAAAACCCCACAAAGCACTGAGCTTTGTTATGATACTTATACCACAGCTGTGGTTCCATTAGCTGAACTTGGATTGTACAGTTTGAGAGAATGAAATGTACCAATTTTCCAATGATAGTACCATCTGTACTCTGTTGAGATGAAGCATCTTTCAATAGGATGAGAGTATTTTCAACCTATGAAAACCATAAGTTACAACCTTTTAATGATGTAACATTTTATGTAGTGTGCTGTTAAAAGAGAAAGTTGCAAGTCGATAGAAAATAAAGCCAGGCAGAGTATAATAAGGGTGACTAATCTAATCCCATCTGTTTCACACTAAGTGCCGGAGATTAGAATTAACATTATAATGTTCTATTAAAGCTATATATTCAAGAAAGTGAATTAAAGTGAGGAAGAGTGAGAAGGGTTGAGAGAGAGAGATGATCTTAAATTTCAATAGCTTTAAAAGGCATAAATGAATCTATTTATCTTGGTGTGTGAACCTGAATTCCTGGGAGAGGCTCTTCTAAATTTATACCCACATAAATTCCTTCTTAAATACCACAAGTAATCCAGAATGTTGAATATAATTTTATAGGAACTATGTAGCAGATGGAGTGAGGCCTGGATAACTCTCTTTGTACTAAATCGCATCACTTCTTGTAATACTTGCTGTGCAAGGGTGGAAGGATCTGAAAGGGTTTGATGGTTAAGTACAACCTATTATGGTGAGGTGATATGGCTTGGAAGGATCTCGCGGAAATAAGCCCTACCATCCGGGTCTTCCTCATAGACAATGCAATAAAGATTACCATTTAATGTAACTTGCACATAGCTGCTATCATGCAACAAACTACTTCTTGTTTACGGCAAGACCCTCTTCTTGGTAGAAGACCAAAGGACTTTCCTCTACTATTCTAGATCAAGCAGGTTCAAATATCCCTACCAGGGAAGAGTTTGTTGCTGCCAAACCTCCCAGATAGTTTGGATTACACAGACTGATAAGCATTGGTAAGGAATCATCTTACGACAGCCTAAGGGAAGTCTCTATCAATCGCATAGCCAATGACTAAACCTTTAATGACATCAATTCATGTGGTGAATGATGTGTAGAAGGACTTTGTGTAAGATGGTCATGGAGGAACCTCATCCTGCTATGTATAAATTACACATTGATCAGTACAGAACAAATTTGATTATCCGAACGAGACGGGCAGGGGGTAATATTTTGTTTGGATAACTGATTGTTCAGATAGTTGATCTGATTATCAACAAGCAGTAATTTATGAGTGCCAGTTATCGAACATGCCTTGGTTATCCGGAAATGCACGCCATAATGCCTTTTAACTGATAACTGAATGCTGAGTTCCTAATGCCGTTTTTACGAGACCTTGAGATCTTGTTCGGATAATCAAGGTTGTACTGTAAAATGTTTCTGGATACAAGCACACTCTCCATGTCTGCCTTTAAGGTGTGTTCATCTGACTTATACCATGTCACAAGCCAGCAGCACAGGTGCTGCACGATGGCACAGTGGTCAGCATTTTTGCTTCACACCATTAAGGACCTTGGTTCAATTTCAACCTTGGGTGACTCTCTGTGTGGAGTTTGCATATTCTCTCCATGTCTGCATGGGTTTCTGCCAGGTGCTCTGGTTTCCTCTCACAGTCCAAAGATGTGCAGGTTAGGTGCACTAGCCATTCTAAATCGCTCATTGTGTCCAGGGTTGTGCAACATAGGTGATCTAGCCCATGGTAAGTGCAGGGCTACTGTGATAGAATGGGGCCCTCTTTGGAGGGATGGGGCAAACTTGATGAGTTGAATGGCTTCTGCACAGTAGGGACTCCATGAAACTGATAATCTTAAAGATTAATTGATATGTTTATCTATTTAGTTGGGTAGAGACTAAAGAAGTTTATTTCCTTGGGGATTTTTATGATTATTGATTGTAACTTTGTTGGTTGGATTATTGTTAGATGACGTTGAGGGTCCACTGTGAGGAATCATTGATGGATGGTTTCTCCCTCCATTCCCTCTGACAATATTTTCCCATGTGAAAATGTTATTCATTATTTTACTGGCTCCAAAATGCATCTCCCAAAAGACTTCCCTTAAAACAGTGTTAGTATGCTGGATATTTTCTTAAAATATACATTTAGGTTACAGTATGTCATTATTGCACTTTGTTCTTGACCTCTTGCATGTGGTTGCTATCACGGAGTAAATGGCTTCTTGTTTGAGACTTGTTCATTCTTATGAGGGCCTTCCTCAAGGTTAACCAGTTTGCAATCCAGTTTTCCATAATGCAATTCTTTAATATCACATTTGCCAGGGCAGCTTACTTAATCATGTCATTAATTTTCACTAAATCACTGTGTTTTCTGGGAGCGCTTGGGGCTCCAGATTGGACTCTTAAAACCAATCAAGCCCCCACTGTAAATGTATTATAATATCGCCAACTATAAAAAGACTTCACTCCCTTAAAGTTCAAATCGTGTCCAACAACAAGCTGATTTTCTGTAATTCAATGTTCAGTATGCAGGGAGCTGTAATGATTCATTTATCTTTTGTCAGTCTGTCCCTTTACAAAATGGGAGCAGAATGAAGGAAGCAGGTTTGACCTTATCCAGCAATAGTGCGTTTATGAACACCATCAAAAAAGAGTGAAATAAGGGAGTTCAACGTCAAAGCACACATCAGTTTCAAAAGTTAAACTGAACAGGCCAGTTATATATTTAAAGGGAAATTCTTCATGAGTTCATAGAACTCTATTCAGGAATTCCCCCCAAAATGTATCGCAATTCATGGTGGTCTGCTGTGGCTTCAACAATTTGATCTTCAGGAAGACCAGAAAATTACAGTACTCACATGGTGTGGGTGTTAGGAGGATCTATTGGGAAAATGCTAGTATTCATTATTAAAGCAGAATTAGCAGGACACTTAGAAAAGCTTAATGTAAAGAAACAATCAATGTAGTTTTGTGAAAAGGAAATTATGTTTTCTAAATGCGTTAGAGTTTTTTGAGAAGGGTGTTAAAGATAAAATTGTAGATATAGTGCATTTGGATTTCAAGAAGGCATTCAATAAGGTACCACATTAAAAAGTTATTAAGCAAGATGGATGCTCCACAATATTGGGTATAATGTATTGACATGGGCTGAGGATTGATTAATATGCAGGAGACAGAATCGGGATTAATAGATTTTTTCAGATTGTGGACTACAATGAACTCCTACAAAAGAGGAGTTGAGACCTGGGGCAGATCAAGATGATGTTGTTGAATGGTGGGGCAGGAAATGAATGGCCTACTCTTGCTGCTGCATCTTACATTCTAATGAGAGAAAATCAGAAGCTAAATTGCCTGAGACAGATAGACATAGTCAGGAGTTGATACGATAGGATTCTAGACAGTTGATAAGAGAGAATTGAGACAAATTCTCTCTTGTGATCTGAATCTAATTATATAATTTGTCTGAAGAAAAGTAAGATTTATTAAGTCACTCAAAATTACTGAAAAATTGGAGTGGCTGAAATTAAGTTAATAATAAATCAGCAAACGTTCCTGAAAATGCTTAACCTTATTTTTATGAGAGATTTTAGAACATAGTGAAAAACAATACTTGCTATCATTAACTGGCAATAACTTTACTGAGCAGTAATAGTTTTAATTTGTGTACAACAAGCAAATATACAAGCTAGCTATCCTGGTCCATACACCTCTTGAATCCCTGAAAACAGAACTCCAGTTTGGACCAGTACTGGCATTTCCAGTTTTACCTGTCTTCACTGGTTTTGCCCTCTCACACTCAATTATTAATCGCAGTTTCACTTTCTCAGATCATTCTGAGTTGACAGAAAAAGTATTTAAGAACTATTTAGATGAGCATTTGAAACTCGTAGTGTACAAGGTTCGGGGCCAAGTGCTGAGAAATAGGATTAGAACAGATATGTGTTTAATAGTCAGTCTGGACATGATGGGCCGAAGCATCTTTCTCCATGCTGTAAAAACGTGGTGACTCTCACTGCATTAGGCATTTCCTGAAATGTCATTTAAGGAAGAATAATATCAGCTACAAATATTCACAAGTAACAATAAAGATTGTGCTTTTAGCTTGCGTTTGGTGTTAGAAATTTAGCTCCTGTTACTGGAATGTTGAGGTCAACCTTATGCAGTCATAAACCCATAAGACTCAGACAGATGTGCAAACATCAGAGATTAGAGAATCTAACCTTCAACCAGCATTCCTAGTAAGGGTCTTTATAATAACACAGGGGCAACATGAGGTCTGTCTTCTACTGTAGACCCCTGAGATGATGATATATTTCACACAGGTGTGTTGGAATGCAATGCGCCTCCATTATTTTAACTGGGACCACTCTTTTATTGTAGTGGGAACCCAGATGATAATTTCAGAAACCAGTTTAATTAGATTACTTACAGTGTGGAAACAGGCCCTTCAGCCCAACAAGTCCACAATGACCCTCTGAAGAGCAACCCACCAAGACCCATTCCCCAACATTTACCCCTTCACCTAACACTACAGGCAATTTAGCATGGCCAATTCACCTAACCTGCACGTTTTTGGACTGTGGGAGGAAACCGGAGCACCCGGAGGAAACCCACGCAGACACGGGGAGAATGTGCAAACTCCTCACAGGCAGTTACCCAAGGCGGGAATTGAACCCAGGTCTCTGGCGCTGTGATGCAGCAGTGCTTGCCACTGTACCGCCCTCAATGACACAATTATTATTTGAACCTAATCTAGGATCTTCACATTGGCATTTTTTGAGTCAGGGCCACTGACGAGACATCAGCAGTAGGAATTTAGGCTCAGAATTCCCATTTGCAATATTGTTCCTGACTCACTGCTTGATAATCCATCTGCTTAAGTCAGGATGATTGAGGGATAAATCTTGATAAGGATACCAGAGAGCACTCTTCAAATAATGTCAAACAATGTTTTATGTCCATCTAACTGGCTGTAAGGGATTCAAAATTAGAAAGTATTGGAGTAAATCAGGAGAAGTGGCAGCATCTGTGGAGAGCAAAAATAAAGTTAACATTTCGAGTTATAGCATCATAGAGATGTACAGCATGGGAACAGACCTTTCAGTTCAACTCATCCATGCCGACCAGATATTTTAAATAAATCTAGTTCCATTTGCCAGCATTTGGCCCATATCCCTCTAAACCTTTCTTATTCATAACAACCGTCTAGATCCCTTTGAAATGTTGCAATTGTACCAGCTTCCGCCACTTCCTCTGGCAGCTCATTCCATACACGCAGCATCCTCTGCATGAAAAAGTTGCCCCTTAGTTCCCTTTTATACCTTTCCCCTCTCATAAACCTATGGGCCTCTAGTTTTTGATGCTCCAGGGAAAATAGCCCCAGTCTATTCAACTTCTCCTTATAACTCAAAGCCTCTAGCCCTGGCAACATCCTTGTAAATCTTTTCTGAACCCTTTCAATTTTCACAACTGGTGACCTTTCTTTCAGAACTCAAAATGTATTTAAGGGTATAAGGGATCTCAGTTGAATGACTGAGAGGTCTCTGACAATACAATATCCCTGCAATATTGAATTGGACTGTCAATCAAAATTTTGTTCTCAAATCTTGGAGATCCACATTCTTCTGATTCAGAGTTAACTATTAACTGGCCTTTAACGATCACAGTTTTATCCCAAAGCAACATTTTCCACATGACTACTGTAGTATTAGATCATCCATGATCAAGTGTTTTCTTTGAATCATAGAATCCCTCCATACAGAATGAGGCCATTTGGCCCATTGTGTCTGCACTGACCCTCCAAAGAGTCTCCCACCCAGACACTCATCCCAGCTCATGACCCCACTTAGGGATTTGGCTAAGCCCCTAACTTGCTTATCCTTAGACACTATGGACAATCTAGCATGGCCAATTCACCTAACCTGCACATCTTTGGTCTCTGGGAGGAAACCGGAGCACCCAGCAGAAATCCACACAGACAAGAGGAGAATGTGCAAATCCCATATAGACAGTCACCCAAAGCTGAAATCAAACCTAGATCTCTGACGCTGTGAAGCAGCAGTGCTAACCACTGGGCCAAATGCCCATCATACCAAGTAACAGCTTTACCACTTCCATCTCCCTTACATGACTCTCTCTCTCTATCTCTCTTTCTCTCTCTCAGGAGAAACCAGCCTCCAGAAGGGTAGAAAGAGTCAAGGCGGCTGGTATTCTGCCCAACATTCTTGCCGTCACCTCTTATGTGGAGGGAATTCTGACTCTGACTGCCCCGAGTGACTTGACTGATGATATCCAAACCCCTGCACTGGTATCAGAAGTTGCCCTTGCTTTAGTATGCCGAGAAAAAGCTTGACATGACTGAGGCCTGCTGACAGCTTTAACAAGCTGCCTTTCTGTCTACACTAAATGGCACAGTCAAGTCATTCTGACTGAAGGAGCAATGCATCCAACAAGAAAGAAAGACCATACAAGGTAAGGATGCTCAGAGCATCCAGGTAGGCTCAGAGTGAGTGAGTGCTATAACAACGAGCAAAGAGTCAGGAGATGCAGCCTGGTCCAATCCAGAAGCATGGTCTATTTCCCTGAGCATACAGTGTCCTTGCTGCAGCAGCACAATAGTAGTTGCCATAGCAGCACTGAAGTGCAAAGTATCTTATTAGTCGAGCAATGATGTGCCATCAGTGTTTTTAGCAGTGACACGTGTCACATGCCAATGTTCATGGAAGTGGGGTGTATGAGGATGGTTCCCATGAAGTTGGCTCTGTGATGTTAATACCCAGCATCCAGTATAGAGATTCTTTTGATAAAACCTTAAGTTGTCTCAGGACAGTGATCTGAAAGAGGTCCTGAGATTACGTATTAATCAATTGAAACCTACATCCTCATTCTAAGTGATTAAAGACTTAATAGCAGTCTAGATTTGTTGAATACATCACATCGGTTATATGACACTTTGGTCTTTTACAATACGTTCTGTGTCCTATGATCCGACCCCACTAGCTGCCTCATGAAGGAGCAGAGTTTGGAAGCTTGTACTTCCAAATAAACCTGTTAGATGATAATCTTTCATACAATGACAGGCCTGCAATATTAATAGATTCATCTTATCTCCATCTTTAAAGGCGTATTTTATCTAGGTCTACTTTTAATCTTTGTATCTGTACTTTACTTAATAACTGCATTGCTTCTTTACTTAATAACTTGTGGAAAAACTTTTGTAATAAACTAACCTTCAGCTTGTTTGAAACTAACATTTTACTACTAGCTATTTTTAAATTGTTAACAATGTAAAAATCGAAAGGCTAACCGAGTTGTACAAATTTGCTGTTCATGGACAAGTCTATGAAAACTTCTGATGCGGTTGTAACAGCATTTCTGCGCCATGTCTCTGTGTACCATCTC
The DNA here is from genome assembly GCF_037043375.1 of Chiloscyllium plagiosum. NCBI lineage: Eukaryota > Metazoa > Chordata > Chondrichthyes > Orectolobiformes > Hemiscylliidae > Chiloscyllium > Chiloscyllium plagiosum. Next base: position 118,890,702 of record NW_028270142.1, on the reverse strand, counting down.
TGTGTCACTATGGTTTACATTTTACTGAAAAACTATAGTATGTGGAAAGGCGTGTGACAGGGCTTCTGCAGAAGCACTGCCTCCTGATGGCCTGTTCATTATAGAAATTGCATTAACATCTGGCTCTGTTAACTCCCAGCTCCTGTGGGTTGAAAGCAACCTTCTTCATGTTCAATCTGCTCAGAGTCCAACTACAGCTCTTTCTCCATGGTTACCTGTTGTTCCTCTTTCTCACAATAATGTAAAGTGCTTGGTATGATTCTCACCATAAACCATGAACTTTGCGAAATTTAAAAAGTGAAAATTTGGAAGTCCAATGCAAGGATTCGAGCTGAGGTTGAATCAAATGAATTGAACATATGGTATTGGAACTTCAGGCTACTAAAGACACTATAGGCTTGCTCTGTCATGAGAGAAAATGTCTGCTGGTGGTTTAACATCAGGATCACCACACTTCATCTAAGCGGAGAGGCTGAGACGGAGGGTCTGCATGGTAACCTCAACAGTACAGGAATTGAACCGAGGCTATTGGCATCATTCTCCATTGGAAACTTAGCCATCCAGACACCTGAGCTAACCAACCACACCTGCCTAGTAATCAAATTTAATGAGGCTGCCATAGCTGATATACAGGAATCTAGCAGAAAGGGACAGTAAATATAGGCCTGTTACCTCCCTCAAGCTGGGAGAAAGTGAGGACTGCAGATGTGAGAGATCAGAACTGAAAAATGTGTTGCTGGAAAAGCACAGCAGGTCAGGCAGCATCCAAGGAGTAGGAGAATCGATGTTTCGGGCATAAGCCCTTCTTCAGCAATGAGGAAGGTGTGCCAAGCAGGCTAAGATAAAAGGTAGGGAGTAGGGACTTGGGGGAGGGGCGTTGGGAGTGCGATAGGTGGAAGGAGGTTAAGGTGAGGGTGATAGGCCGGAGAGGGGGTGGGCGCGGAGAGGTCGGGAAGAAGATTGCAGGTCAAGAAGGCGATGCTGAGTCTGAAGGTTGGGACTGAGATAAGTGGGGGGGGGGGGGGAATGAGGGAGCTGGAGAAATCTGCATTCATCCCTTGTGGTTGGAGGGTTCCTAGGCAGAAGATTAGGCGCTCTTCCTCCAGGCGTCGTGTTGCCATGGTCTGGTGATGGAGGAGGCCAAGGACCTGCATGTCCTTGGCGGAGTGGGAGGGGGAGTTAAAGTGTTCAGCCACGGGTGGTTGGTGCGGGTGTCCCAGAGGTGTTCTCTGAAACGTTCCACAAGTAGGCGGCCTGTCTCCCCAATGTATAGGAGGCCACATTGGATGCAGTGGATGCAGTAAATGGTGTTTGTGGAGGTGCAGGTGAATTTGTGATTGATATGGAAGGATCCCTTGGGGCCTTGGAGGAAGGTGAGGGGGGAGGTGTGTGCGCAAGTTTTGCATTTCTTGCGGTTGCAGGGGAAGTGCCGGGAGTGGAGGTTGGATTGGTAGGGGGTGTGGACCTGACAAGGGAGTCACAGAGGGAGTGGTCTTTCTGGAACGCTGATAGGGGAGGGGAGGGAAATATATCCCTGGTGGTGGGGTCTGTTTGGAGTGGTGGAAATGACGAAGGATGATACGATGTATCTGGAGGTTGGTGGGGTGGTAGGTGAGGACCAGTGGGGTTCTGTCCTGGTGGCAATTGGAGGGGCGGGGTTCAAGGGCGAAGGAGCGGGAAGTGGAGGAGATGCGGTGGTGAGCATCGTTAACTACGTCTGAGGGGAAATTGCGGTCTTTGAAGAAGGAGGCCATCTGCGTTTTTCGGTATTGGAATTGGTCCTCCTGGGAGCAGATGCGGCGGAGGCGAAGGAATTGGGAATATGGGATAGCGTTTTTACAGGGGGCAGAGGTGTAATCTAGGTAGCTGTGGGAATCAGTCGGTTTATAGTAAATGTCCGTGTTGAGTCGGTCCCCCGAGATAGAAATGGAGGTGTCTAGGAAGGGGAGGGAGGAGTCTGAGACGGTCCAGGTAAATTTGAGGTCGGGGTGGAAGGTGTTGGTGAAGTGGATGAACTGTTCAATCTCCTCGTGGTAGCACGAGGTAGCGCCAGTACAGTCATCGATGTAGCGGAGGAAAAGGTGGGTGGTGGTGCCAGTGTAGCTGCGGAAGATGGACCGTTCCAAATATCCTTCCATATCCGTCACAAATTCACCTGCACCTCCACACACATCGTTTACTGAATCCGATGCACCTGATGTGGCCTCCTCTAATTTGGGGAGACAGGCTACCTACTTGCAGAATGTTTCAGAGAACACCTCTGGGACACCCGCACCAACCAACCCAACCGCCCCGTGGCTGAACACTTTAACTCCCCCTCTCACTCCGCCAAGGACATGCAGGTCCTTGGCCTCCTCCATCGTCAGATCATGACAACACGTTGTCTGGAGGAAGAGCGCCTCATCTTCTGCCTAGGAACCCTCCAACGACAAGGGATGAATGCAGATTTCTCCACCTTCCTCATTTCCCCTCCCCCCACCTTATCTCAGTCCCAACCCTCAGACTCAGCACCGCCTTCTTCACCTGCAATCTTCTTCCCGACCTCTCCGCCCCCAACCCATCTCTGGCCCATCACCCTCACCTTAACCTCCTTCCACCTATCGCATTCCCAACACCCCTCCCCCAAGTACCTACTCCCTACCTTTTATCTTAGCCTGCTTGGCACACTTTCCTCATTCCTGAAGAAGGGCTTATGCCCGAAACGTTGATTCTCCTACTCCTTGGATGCTGCCTGACCTGCTGCGCTTTTCCAGCAACACATTTTTCAGACTTCCCTCAAACTGCTAGCAATAAAAAAAACTGGCTATTGTCTCTATGTATTACTGTAACTGTGTGTGTAGATTTTGGCCCCTACCAGCTGAACATTAGGCATTTCTGGACAAAGACATCGTGAAGGTTAGGAAGGATCACAAAATGTGCTCAATTTCTCTTCCATTAATGTGAATGAAATATAGACATAAAAACACAGAAACTAGGTTCAGTTAATGGATGAGTCAGAGAGGAAGGAAAGCTCAGATCGTGTGCAATGCAGAACTCCCACCATCTTCACAAACAGTAAACCTATTCCTTGCAATAGTCATAATAAAGCTCAGAAAGTTAAATCATGATGGCATATTGCAGAAATTTGGTTTTGTGCGTAGAAGATCCAGAAATAATCTGACAAAATGATTTTAAATGTGGAAAGGATTTTCAATGAAGTAGTTACAGAGAATCTATTTTTATCCCCTGGTGTGACATGGATGTTGTCAACTGGGCCAGCGTTTATTGCCTGTGTCTAGTTGCTCTTCAGACGGTAGTGCCTTCTTGAACCACTGCAGTCCATGTGTTTTAGGTTGACCACAATGTCCTTCGAAAAGGAATTCCAGAATTTTGACCCAATGACAGCAATATATTTCCAAGTTAGGATGGTGGTGTTTCCAAGTATCTGCTGCCTCTAGTCCTTCGAGATGATATTGGGCAATGGACTTAGAAGGTGCTGTCTAAAGAAACTTGGTAAATCTCTGCAGCGCATTTTGCAGAGGAGTATAAAATCTGGAATGGCCTCCCTACAATGCAGTGGATACTGACCAATTCAAAATTTCAAATGTCTCTATGAGTAATGCTTGGTGTTAAACTGCTATGAAGAAAAAGATGGTTTCAATCCAACCTTTCATGTCCTTTCATGGACATAATATCCAATTTTTGAAATATCCTGCAATCACTTGGAGAATGAATGCTCTTGGGACATCCTGAATGGTGAGCTCATTTAGAAAATATGTTCTGTTGTTGGGAAAGTTTCACTGAAAATGGTTTTGGTTTTATATATAGCTTTAAAAAAAACAACAAATGCTATGGTATGACAAAGTCAAATATCTGAAGTGACATGTTTTGTAACAAAAATAGGTAAGCGATTAATCCTCTTTTAAAACACAGTTTAAGTCAGTAATAAATTATAGATAGAGAGGTCTGTAACATCAACTTATATACGAAGATATGGTAGTTTAACGTAATTTTTGAAATCCTAAGGAACCTCACAGGAGCATTATAAAACAAAATATGACACTGAATGTCATAGTTAGGTATTAGGTCAGAATGCCAAAAGGTTAGAGGTACATTTTTCTTCTTGGGTTCCCTGCCTGAAGGCTGGTCCAAACCATAACGCTGTGAACTTCACCACAATTAGCTGAAGGAAACATGTCCTAAATCCACCCGAGCTGGAATGGGGTGTGGGGTGGGGAGTCAAACTCCATATGCTGTGGCAGCAATCTGATCTGTCGTGGTCATCCTGTCAACTGAGCCAATCAGTCCCCATCCCCAGAAGGAGACCAACTTGCTGTGGCACGACAAACTTTTATGCACATGTTGTAGATTAAAGCTATGGCTTGCAATAGTAGAGACTCTAATTAGCTCTGTTGTCTTACAGAAAGGAATTGCAAAGCTTAGGACTTGGCCAACTGAAGGTATAGCCACCAAATGGTGGGGATATTAAAATTAGGGATGCAGAAGAAAATAGAACTAGATGAGCACACATGTCTCTGAGGGCTGTAGAGCTGGAGGAGAGTTCAGAGATAGGGAGAGGAGAATCCAGCGCGGGATTTGAAAACAAGAATGACAATTTTAAAATCAAATATTGTTTATCCAGGAGCCAAAGTATTTCAATAAGCGATGGTTGGTGAATGGGTTTGGTTGTGAAGTTTAAGATGTGGGTCACAGAGTTTTGGATGACCCCAAATTTACAGAGACTTGAAAGTTAGAGATCAGCTAGTTAGAGTGTGTTAGAATAGTCAAGTCTTGAGATAACAAAGGCATGTGTGAGGATATAAACAGCCAATGAGCTGAGACAGGGACAGAGTCATGTGATGCTCCAGGAAAGTAGACCCACAATGCCGTTTCACTCAGTGACACAAAAAGATTGATACCATATTTCCGAGTCAGGATGGTGAATGATTTGGAGGGAATTTGCAAGTGATGGTATTCCCTTATATTTGTTATCTTTGTCTTTCTAGATACAATAATTGTCAAAGAAACCTTGGTGAATATCTGCTGTGCATCTTGTAGATGGTCCATTACAGAGCATCGATGGTGGTGAGAGTGAATGTTTGTGAATGTGGTGACAATCCAGCAGGCTATTTTGTCATGGATGGTCTCATGCTCCTTGAGCGTCCTTTGGGGCTGCACTCATCCAGAAATGTGGAGAGTATTTAATTACACTCCTAACTTGTGTCTTTTAGAGAATGGAGTGACTTTGGGGAGCTTTTGGCTGCAATATTCCTAGCCTCTTATCTGCCTGTAATGCCCAGACTGGTTGCACATGACCGTGCAGGACTGACTGTGGCCAACAGCCTGGACTGGAATCAAATGACTTCTTGTCTGATTTTAGTGGTACCCCATAACTGACCATTAATTTACAGAAGAAGAAATATGTTTGCTGCATATGTCCAACATTGGCATAGAATGGTGCTGGACAGCAACATGTCCACCCCTTTGACCGTTCAGTGCTTTGACCTGGGACAGCTTCTGGTTTCCTTCTTCTGCACCATGAAGCAATGCAGACAGAAAATGCTCTGACAACACAGATGCTAGCTGCCTTTGGGTAAGTGCAAAGTGAGTGAGTGCTGAGAAATGAAGCTGAGAGCTAGAACATACAGCCTGTGTAAATATACAAAATGTGTGTGTACAACGTGATCTGAATGAAACATGTAAGTCTCAGTTGTTGCTGAGTTCCAAAGTCAAGACCTGAGCAGCAAAAGCTATTTGTGAGTTGGCTTGACAACAGGCATGACTGTGTGGTGAACTTGGTGGTCTGCCAATGCTGTCTTTTGTGGGCAAAGGATGGAAGAGGATGGTGTCCATGGAGCATGCAGATTTGTCATGATGAAGATCGAGTTGGTTGAAGGGCTAGCAAGGCAAAGGATGAGCTGCCAAGTTTCTCAGAGAAGGAGAAGAAAATTGGAAGCAACATGGAAATGAACTGAGTTGGGCTATTAATCATTTGCAAATGCTTGGGAATACGATAGTCATTAGCAAAACTCTGAAGTCACCATTTAAGCCTTAAAAGGAAAATTGGACAATTTTCTCGACGTCAAGATTGACTTTTTCCTTTTTGCCTTATTTCCCACCTTTCATGTCAGTGTCCATACCACACAATGAAGTGGAAACTTATGCCCAATGAACAGAGAGTCAAAATGATATAAAACTGAAGAGGTCCTTTGACCCATTGAATCTGTGGCAACCTGTTTACAGTAATCCCACTTTCCAGCACTTGGCTCAAAGCCTTGCAGGTCATGACATTTCAAGAGCTCATCCACATACTTTTTAAAGGTTGTGAGGTTTCCCACCTCTACTGCCCTCCTAGACAGTGCTTCAACTAACTAAACTTGTTATTTTCAGAGATCACATGCAGTTTACGCTACACCATGGATTCACCTGCATTAATCAATCAAAAGTCCAAAACAGCACCACCCCTTGAAACTGAGTGCTATTCAATCACCTCATTACACTCCACCCCACCCCACCCCAATCAGCTGTATGAAACAGTTTCCATCTCTAACTCATTTAATTTTAGCTTTGGTCTCATTCCAGGGCTTTGAATACTACTCTAGTAAGGTTGGGATCCAAGGAGAGATTAGATTAGATTCCCTACAGTGTAGAAACAGGCCAATTAGCCCAACAAGTCCACACCAACCCTCCGAAGAGTAATCCACCCAGACCCTTTCCCCTACATTTACCCCTGACTAATGGACCTAACACTATGGGCAATTTAGCATGGCCAATTCACCTAACCTGCACATTTTTAGATTGTGGGAGGAAACCAATGCACCCGGAGGAAACCCACGCAGGCAAAGAGAGAATATGCAAACTCCACACAGACAGTCACCTGAGGCGAGAATTGAAGCCAGGTCCCTGGCACTATGAGGCAGCAGTGCTAATCACTGAGCCACCGTGCCACTGCAAATGGCCAATTGAATATAAAATTGGTTTGATGGGAGGAGACAGAGAGTGGTGGTAGGGGGCTGTTAGTCAGACTGGTGCCCTGTGACCGATGATATGCTACAAAGATCAGTGCTGGGCCCATGGTTGTTCATCATTTTTATAAATGATTTGGATGAGAACATAGGTGGCATGGTTAATAAGCTTGCAGTTGACACCAAAATTGGCGGTACAGTAGACAATGAAGAAGGTTATCTCAGAGTCAACAGGATCAGCTGAGCCAACGGGCCAAGGAATGACAGATGGAGTTTAATGCAGATTGTCTTCTAACTATGGTGGGAGTCTAAAACTAAGGACACAGGCTTAAGGTGAGAAGGGAAAAATTGAAAGAAGACCAGAGTGGTAATATTTTCATGAAGATGTTGGTGCGTGTATGGAACAAGTTGCCAGAGCCAGGTGGGTGGAGGTGGGTACAACTGCAACATATAAAAGGAATCTGGATGGGTACATGAATAGGAAGTGTTTAGAGAGATATGGGCCAAATGCTGGCAAATGGGACTAGGTCAAATTGGGACATCTGGCTGGCATGGAAAAGTTGGACTGAAATGTCTATTTCTGTGATGTATGACTCCATGAATCTGTGAGTGCTCAGTAAATTTGCCAGAAATACTAAATATTGAAGATTTGGTTTGTGAAAATAATACAATGTGACGGACATGATATCTATAGATTTACAGAAGAAATTTGATACTTTAATAGACTTGCAGACAAAGTGAGAGCTGTGGAGATGGAGGAGGAAAGCATAAATTGGATAATAAATTAGCTATGTATAAGGAAGCAGAGTGCCATGATCAACCAAATAGCTCTAAATAGGCAGCTCTTGTCAGTACTTGGCCTGTGCTGTCCACCTGTTCACAACATTTATTATTAAATTTACAGATAATGTGAATTCACATATGAAAAGCAGAATAGCTAAGTTTGCAGATGAAATTCTTGCAGAAGTTTGGATATTTGGAGGAAAGGGATAATGTACAAGAATATCAGTGAAATTGTACAATTATTAAAGGTTAAGAAATGTTAGGTTGATAATAATATGATTATAAAACATAAGTGTTGCTGTTCAGTTTGGTGGAAGACATCAATGTGATAGTTCACTAAAGTTTCTTCAGTTGCAAGGTGAAATTGATTTTTGCTTTTTTGTGAATATCCATCAAGCATAAACAGAAGCATAAATCAGGATTGACGCTTTAAAAAAAAGTCATGAGTGCCTTGTGAGAACACCATTGTGACCATGTTTTGGATGAACACTGATGTTTTATGATGCTACAGCTGTATGTGTGGATTGTGCTTCATCATTAGACTTAAGCCTGCATTGTTGTCCCATCATGGATTCTATCTCCCATGGGTTCTCTTGAATATTGAATATCTGTTCAGCAATTTCAAAGGGCTACTCTATCCACCTCAATTTCTCCTGTTGCATCTCTATCTTATCCTTATTTAAGAGCAACCCTTGCCTGCACACAAAATGTCCTTTTTATGCATTCTGGCATACATTTTACTGAATATCACTTTTTAATGTTTTTCTCTTCTTCAAGTCCCAATAACATCTCTGGGGATGATAGAGTAGCAGGATTATGGACATTTAGCATATTTATTTCTCATTATATAACAATTAGAGGATTTAAAAATTAAGGCAATTAAATGAAAGCATAGAACAGCTACAAAGATGATTCAGCTTTTAGATCATTGCATTACAAATAAATAGTGCTGAAAGTGATTATGTTCTCAATGGGATAGAGATAAAATTGAAACATAATCCATATCTGTGCAACATTGAAAGAAATTGATGAAATAGTTAGAAATAGATGCAAGGTATAAATTGGCAGCAGTTCATGTTTCCCTATCAGTTCTTTCAGTGTTTAACCTTTCTATATGACCAATAACTCTCATCACATGGCTCCACTCATTCAATGCTGCCCCCCTTTTTTTCTTGACTCTATAATTGTTTCAAAATGTTTTGCCTCTAATGTTTTGGAGAACTTCATGCATTTATTGTAGATTTCTAGTATTTTCATAATATTTTCTTTTTGCTTTAGAAAACATTGAGTATCTCTCCACCAGATGTGTTAGTTATTTTAAATTGGTCTGTCTTTGTCTTCACTTAGCACAAATGAATTTATCATTTTTTTGCTTGATGAAATTATTCATAACAGCTTTCTTAAATTATTTTTTCACCACTTTTATTCTGCGTCTTCCTGTTATAACCTTTTAGCTTACTTTGAAGTATTGTTCCAGGTTTACTTTATCTACACCCTTTATTATCAACATAAACCCTAACTCAAACAATCTCTGACTGCTCTCTTATTATCTAAGTTCCATATAATTCAATTTAAGGAAAGTTTCAGTTTCATAAACCACACCAAGTCCTGTTGATTTTAGGACATGTCTTCTCTTGCTAAGTTAATGTCCTGGCAAATCACTTATGAACATATTGATCTTATAAGTACAACATGCATTTTCAATTTTTTTTTAAAACAAGGATATATTACCAACACATAACTGTGGATATAGCTCAGTTGCTATCAGAAAAGAGAGAAAGAGAGACCCTGGAATATTCGACCTGGTGAGGAGTCAGTTTCAAAAGTTCAGGTTTAAAAGGGAAAATACACCATAATTTAATTTTAAACTCCTGGGAGTATTTTTCAGACTGTGAACATTCTTGGAGGAAAAAACATTCTGTGCACAACACATGTTTTGTGATTTACCCTTTTTAAGAATACATAAGAGAAAGAGGTTAAAAGCAAGTTCAAATTTGTGTGTGTTAATAGATGAAAATGTGCATGTGAGGTGTTTTGGTGTCCCTCTGGATTGAGGTTTTATGTGAACTAACCTGGGTTCAGGTGTTAGCGTTCTTTGAAAATCGCAGTTGAGGAACCACCTGCTGGTGATCTTTGCATTGTAGACAAATGATGTTTCATCTTGAGAGCTGGAAGCCAGTCTAAAGAAAATAGAACAAAATAATTTTGTCTAATCTGCAAGACAAATCGTCACAAAATCAATTGTTTATCTATCAATGTTCTATCATCTATTCTTTACAAATCACCCATTTATTTTTCATTTTCAATTTTTTTTGGGCATTCTTGCCTCATTGCTGATTTGTATGTACATTATTATATCTTCTCAGGTTTAGTTATTAATAAACTAATTATTTTGTTAACACAATAAAGACAGGCCAGATTGTCTCCTTTCAAAAACATAAATTAAATTGACCTAAGTGGAAGGTATCCACAAAAGAGGAGATCCTTTGTAAGCTAATCTTGTTGCCACCAACCAAGAGGGTGAATGAACAAAGAAGAGGCTTTCTGGAACTGGATGTAAAGAAACTGGAACTTCAATGACCAGTATCCTAAACTTGATGATTACAACATGTAATAAAAGGGTGTGTTGCTCTGGTAATCTGGACACTTTTTGACTCTTCAGGAGAGAACAGGAGATCTATGATAATTGTGGTTTAATTTACTGCTATTGCACTTGAATGGAAAATTTACTGGTTGATAAATTGAAAATAGCTAGTGCAATTCAAATAATTCTGAAACCATAATAACCTGAGAAACCATAATAACCTGAGATTGACCCTTGGTCCTGAATTTGTCTGACTTAAGATGCTCATCAACTTTTTTTTTGCGTACATCATGTAATCCTTGGGTTTATAGCCATTATCTTTGACTTGTACGATACGCTGCTTCTCAGAATTTAGCATCTTATTATTCCCAAGTTAATGCCTGATTAGTCACCTTGTTAAGTTAGTTAATATCATTATTTAAGGGAAACAGGCACTGTCTTTTTATTGCTAAGCACATATAAAGAGAGTGCCATTGTGACACTGGTGGTTGGAAGAGGGAGATAAAAAGAAAGAAGTCAATAATTTTCAATCTCACTGACTGGATTCTATTAACATCTGATCATTTTGCCCTAGCACTATACATCATTCCTTCCATCCAAGCCCTATTCTGGGGAATTTTCTCTCTTTGGTCCTCCAGTTCTCCAAATGTCTCTGACTTTCAAAGCTTCTTACAAATTCAAGCCTTGACTAAACTCAGCCCTTTTTTTTGGTCAGCCCCTGCTTTGATGCAATTAGCCTCTGTCGCATGTTTTCTATTTTAAAGCTGCTATGGAAATGTGAGTTGTTGCTGTATAAGGTCTTCACTTGGCAAATGTTTTTCAAATGCAAATAATTTTGGTGTAGTCGTGCAAAAATAGCCAAAGGGGTTAATTTTATCCTCACTGAAAACATAATCAACACTTAACGCTTCCATTGAGATCTGAGGGGTTATGCTTTGACAGACATCATGTGACTGAACATGTAATGAAATAGCTTTGTCTTTATATTAATTGTACTAAAAATAAAGTATGTTTGTTTGCATTGGATTATTTATTGAATGCTTCATTGCTGCCCATTCCAAAAGTATTTATCTTTAGCTGGTTTTGCACATGCTAGGGAATATACAGTCTTACAAAGCAATGGCATAACCTCTGCCTCTGAGCCAGAAGGTTTGGGTTAACATTGAATTTGACAGCAATGCAAAACCAAATAGGTTGGGTTGTCAACTTGTAAATCCTTCCAACATAAATCAAAATCAGATTGTAAAAGCAGGAGGGATTCTTGGTCCACCATGTGATAAAAAATAAATTGAAACCCTGACAATTAGTATCCTAAGCTCTTGGATTACAACATGTACATAAAAGTGTGCGTTGCCACAGCAACCTGGACTCTTTTGACTCTTCAGGAGAGAACAAGAACTCTTTGATCATTGTAGTTTGATTCACTGCCATTGCACATGAATGGAGAGCTAGCTGCTTGATAAGGGAAAATAGTTAGTGCAATTCAAATAACAACGTTTCAGTTCAATTCCTGCATCTCAGCTAATTGACATGCAAGACATTTTATAGTTTGTGGACTTGATGAAGTGAAGACACAAATTGGAGGAGATTCCTGTGGCATAGTAAGAGTGTTTCTTGCTCTAGACTAGAAGGTCCAAGTTTAAATCTCAACAGCTCTGGAAGAGTGTAATGACATGTTTGAACAAGTTGATTTTCATTTAAAAGATAGTCAATGCTTCTGACATTTCTCTAGGACAGATCCTTTCTCAAGTTACATGTAATGTAATAGTTTTGGTGCCAATTAGGAGGAAGAAAAATGACACATGTTGGGATCGTAAGCAAAGGTAAAGCTTTGACAAATTATTGGTAAATCTTTTAAAATAGTCTGTTTCTCAACGTTCAGAACTATTTCAATGTCAACCCTGCTTCAGGGAACGCATTCTTCCTCCTCAACCAGAAGGCTGGAGAATCAAATTCAGTTTCAGAGACATGAAAACACAATTCAAACTTGAATGGAGAGTTGTTATTTCACATCTCAAGAGCAGATAGGGCTTGAATCCTGGTCTCCGAGGTAGGGACACTACTACTGTACAATGAGTCCTAATCTAGATGAGTGCTTCTTTGTCATACAAGCAAAAGATCCCATTGCCTTATTTGAAGGAGGTAATAGACCTGGTCAATTGTTAGCCCTTAATTAAATAACCTGGTCATTTATCTCACTGTGCAGAAATAGGATATTGCTTTGCTTATATTCCAAAGTGAGTGTACCTCTGACTGTGAAGCAGTTTAAAATATTTTTAGTATATGACAGGAATGATATAAATGCTGTTTTACTATTTTTCTTCCAAGGTATGTAATCAGTCTTTGGCTGGCAGAATATGGAGATTGATGTTTCTTTGATATCACTATATAAAAATAAGTGGTTGGCTTTTAAGCATCAGTTTTGTGTTGTATAGCAGTGCTAGAGGAAAGTTTCTTTTGTTATTTTGAGAAGAGTAAAGTCTGTAATTATTGAGAATGCACTGTTTTGCTATGTACAGCCTCAGTTATCTAATTTGTCAAATAAATTATCAGTTTATGACTTGATTGTCAATCTGATAGGATTTTTATTCATCTTCTGAAGTTGAAGTGACAATTTGGCAGCACGTCGTACATTTCAATGCTTTTGATTAAGTAGAGAAGGTTTTCTGTTCAAGCTTTGGATCATACAATGTTTACCTAGATGTTGGATTGCTAAATAAGCTCTCTGGTTAGTGGAGTTTAGTGCAAAACTGCATACCTCTTCAAGAATTCCTCTTGGGCAGTACTTCAGGGTCCATTCCTGTTCATCTGGTTCTGAGATGGCTAATAGGTCCAATGTGAGATCTACAGGTTTAGCCACAGTTGGAAGAGTGGAGAGGTATGTACTCTTTCCAATGAACATATTTGGTGTACTCCTAAGCAAACCTCCTCCATTTTGTTTGATCACAGGTCAGGAATCCCCATGAGTTTCCAGGGATTCTCCAGTGCTCAGAGTTACTTACTGTAGATTGTCCAAATCTCTGATGTGTACTGTTACCCAGTAAAGCATGACCTTAGTCTTGGATTTGAGCTCTAAGTCCTCAATTATTCTATTTGTAAGAGGCAATTAGAGGAATGAAGAATTTTGACACCTATATCTGTCTTCATTGAATGGAGGTTCCCAGCATATAGGAAATGGTCCACACTTACGTGGATCTCATCTTTGATTTTAATTAATGCGAGGGATGTTGTGCTATGAGAGTTAATTGAAAGAGGACCTTAGTTTTCTGGGTGTATGGGAAAGGATCACTTTTTCACATGCTTTTGGAGAAGGAATTGAGTTCAAAGTTTGTGAGAAGATTTGAAGCTCAGGTGCTTGTTGTTGTGGTTCTGTTCGCCGAGCTGGGAATTTGTGTTGCAGACGTTTCGTCCCCTGTCTAGGTGACATCCTCAATGCTTGGGAGCCTCCTGTGAAGTGCTTCTGTGATCTTTCCTCCGGCATTTGTAGTGGTTTGAATCTGCCGCTTCCGGTTGTCAGTTCCAGCTGTCCGTTGCAGTGGCCGATGTATTGGGTCCATGTCAATGTGCTTATTGATTGAATCTGCGGATGAGTGCCTTGCCTCTAGGAATTCCCTGGCTGTTCTCTATTTGGCTTGTCCTATAATAGTAGTGTTGTCCCAGTCAAATTCATGTTGCTTGTCATCCGTGTGTGTGGCTACTAAGGATAGCTGGTCGTGTCGTTTTGTGGCTAATTGGTGTTCATTGATGCGGATCGTTAGCTGTCTTCCTGTTTGTCCTATGTAGTGTTTTGTACAGTCCTTGCATGGGATTTTGTACATTACATTGGTTTTGCTCATGCTGGGTATCGGGTCCTTCATTCTGGTGAGTTGTTGTCTAAGAGTGGCTGTTGGTTTGTGTGCTGTTATGAGTCCTAGTGGTCGCAGTAGTCTGGCTGTCAGATCGGAAATGCTCTTGATGTATGGTAGTGTGGCTAGTCCTTTGGGTTGTGTTTTGTGCAGTCTTTGCATGGGATGTTGTACACTACATTGGTTTTACTACATGAACACCAACTAGCCACGAAACAACACGACCAGCTATCCTTAGTAGCCACACGCGCAGATGACAAGCAACATGAATTCGACTGGGACAACACTACTATTATAGGACAAGCCAAACAGAGAATAGCCAGGGAATTCCTAGAGGCATGGCATTCATCCACAGATTCAATCAATAAGCACATCGACCTGGACCCAATATACCCACCACTGCAGTGGACAGCTGGAACTGACAACCGGAAGCAGCAGATTCAAACCACTACAAATGCCAGAGGAAAGATCACAGAAGCGCTTCACAGGAGGCTCCCAAGCACTGAGGATGTCACCTAGACAGGGGACGAAACGTCTGCAACACAAATTCCCAGCTCGGCGAACAGAACCACAACAAGGAATTGAGACTCTGAGTGCACGTGATCCGAGTGAAAATGATGCATCATTTGCTTACTGCCACTAAATGACAGAAGGGCTTTTGGAGTGATCTTCATTTTGGGTTGAGGTGACATAGATTCATAGGTTGAATCTCCTTTCAGTTCTCCAAGTTAAATCCATGTCTGGGGGGATATTCGCTGTAGCACAGATGCAGTGTTGCAATGAGGAAAACAGAGAACAAGTTTTGTGTGATGGTATATGAACATGCAAGCATACAAATCAGGAACAGGAGTAGGCTATTCAGCGCCTCAAGCCGGCACTGCCATTCAATAAGACCATGGTTGTTCTGATTGCAAGCTCAAATCTGCATTCCTGCTGAACCCTGATAACCTTTCAACACCTTGCCCGACAAGAAACTAACCACCTCTGCTTCCACCACCTATAGAGGAAGACACTCATGTTCCTCTAAGAGAAAAAAGCTTAGCTCTGTTTTAAAAGAGTGGGTTCTGATTTTTAAACTGCAACTCTGGATCCCAAATTCTCCCTTAAGAGGTAATATCCTCACCACATGTACTCTGTTAAGGATCTGCAATCAAGTCACCTCCTAATTTTCTAAACTCCAGCAGATACAAACCTGCTGATGTTTCCACATCAGACAACCCGCCCCATGCCAGGTATTAGCCTAATAAACGTTCACCGAACCTCTTCCAAAGTATCCCATCTTTTGGGTGGCACGGTGGCTCAATTATTGTAATGCTACAGCAAGGGCATTGTGCACTCAGGTGCACACACTCAGCTCATGGACTGGATCTGGATGTACCTCCAGCATTTCACTCTGTCTTCCATCATTCTCTGACGCTGAACATACACAGATGCTCACAGCATCACAGCCTTGCCATGCCATATACTTTGTGTTTTGCTCCTTCAGCCACAGATTCCAGACACTTACGATTGGTGCTTTGCCCTACTGTTTGGCGTAGACACAAAGCCAGGAAACTTGTCATGATTGTCAGCAAGCCTCAGTAAAGTCATGAGGGATGGCATTCGCTCAGGAAGTCCCAGCACAGTACATCAACAACAGGTTCCAATACCAGTTAAGATGCTGCTCAGGACAGTCACAGTCACAGATGACCTCCTCACAAGGGGAAAGAAACCAAAAAAACTATCAATCTGCTTTACCTTTCTGCCCTTTTTTGTACTCTGCCATGGGATGTGAGTGTTGCTGGTGGGGCCAGCCTGTATTGCCTGCTCTGGATTACCCTTATGAAAGTGATGGAGAACTGCCTTCTTGAACTACTGCATTTGATGTGCTGTAAGTAAACCATGGTGCCCTTAGAGACGGAATTCCAGGCTTTTGGATTTTGTGGGCTGTTTTTCTCTTGGAATGAGTGAGAAGCAGATATTAAAAGAGATGAAAGTGGATAACAGATCTAATACAGTTGGTACACATGGGGAAGGGTAACAGATCTAACACTGTCGGTTCACGTGGGGGAATAGGTAACAGATCTAATATTGTTGGTACACATGGGGAAATGCGTAAAAGATCTAATACTGTTGGTACACTTGGGGAAATGGGTTACGATCTAATACTGTTGGTACATATGGGGAAATGGGTAACAGATCTAATACTGCTGGTGCACATGGGGGAATGGCTAACAGATCTAATACTGTTGGTGCACATGCGGAAATGTGTAACAGATCTAATACTGTTGGTACACATGGGGAAAAGAGTAACAGATCTAATACTGTTGGTACACATAGGGAAATGAGTAACAGATCTAATACTGTCGGTACACATGGGGAAATAGGTAACAGATCTAATACTGTTGGTACACATGGGGAAAAGAGTAACAGATCTAATACTGTTGGTACACATAGGGAAATGAGTAACAGATCGAATACTGTTGGGACACATGGAGAAATGGGTAACAGATCTAATACTGTTGGTGCACATGCGGAAATGTGTAACAGATCTAATACTGTTGGTACACATGGGGAAAAGAGTAACAGATCTAATACTGTTGGTACACATAGGGAAATGAGTAACAGATCGAATACTGTTGGGACACATGGGGAAATGGGTAACAGATCTATTACTATTGGTGCACATGGGGAAATGGTCAACAGATCTAATACTGTCGGTACACATTGGGAAGTAGCTGTGTAGAGGAAGTGTTGACAGTGTGCAGATTAAGTGATGTCAAAGATTGGGGTGGGTCTCAGTAAATGATGTTGCAGTCAATAATGAGCATGGGAGAGCATGTGTTTTGCTGTGACATGGGTGCAGATACAAACATAGAGTGTGTGTGAGGTAGCAGACAGAAGGTGGTGCACCTTACTCTGGTGGAGTGGAAACGAACATTGACCTTCTTCCTACATTGCTGGGCATTCCTCTTGCTGATGGCTGGATAGAAGAAAAATCACTGGACTCAAAATGTTAACTCTGCTTTCTCTCCATAGATGCTGCCAGACCTGCTGAGTTTCTTCAGAAATTTCTGTTTTGTTCCAGGCTGACAATAATGGTCATGGTTCAAAGTGCCCTTTAAAAGATGCCGTGGGCTCAAGTATGCCGGTGTGTTCTGGGATATCCACTGAGTGGTGGTTGTCCTGGGGACAGCATCGGTTAAGGTAAGTCAGAGGGTGGATGTGAGAGATGCCATAGGCGCACTGTGGGTAATTAATGAAGCAACTTCGGTCAAAAACAGTGAGAAAACTCATTGTGTCTCACAGTGAGAACCTCTCCATGCAACTCCCCATGGGTCAAAAAAGCAAAAATCCATCCCCCTGCTGTCTGGTTCCTATCTTTACTAAGAGCTGGGTGTCAGTGAGGTCCATGTCTTGCATTCCAACAGAGAATAGGCAGTAAATAGTAATCAGTTTCTGAGGGCTGTTAAATTTAAAAAGATACTCCACAAAGCTTCTTTATTAAGTGGCAAGAGTTTCCTTAAGCCTGAAATAAAATAGGATAGTTGCTATTATTTGCCATTTATCTTTGAATTTCCCACAGAGTGAATGTCAAGTATTTGGGACCAATCCACTGTCATATGATTGGTTGACTAATGATGAAACATTTGTATTAATATTGTAAATGGTGTATTTTAGCTGTTATACTGTTTTCTTGGGTTAGATCAACCACTTTTGCAGCAACAGCTGGAGCAGTAAGACCGAGGACCAGGGGGCTGCCGGGAGGTAAATTAATCCTTTAATAGCTTATCTCATGAATAGACGGAGTGCATGCTGAGCAGGAGCGGACACAAAATAGCTGAGTAAGTGAGATAATATATTTGGGCAGTTGCTTTACCCGAAACACTGCTTAGGTAGTGTCTCCCACTCATCTATATTGGGGAGACAGGCCGCCTACTTGCGGAGCGATTCAGAGAGCACCTCTGGGCCACCCGGACGAACCAACCCAACCAACCTGTGGCACAGCATTTCAACTCCCCCTCCCTCATCCACCGCCAAACCACAACAACCCGACGGTCGGAGGAGGAGCGTCTTATCTTCCGACTGGGAACCCTCCAACCGCAGGGGATGAACTTGGACTTCACCAGTTTCTTCATCCCCCCTCCCCCCACCTTGTCTCAGCCGGATCCTTCCAGCCCGGCACCGCCTTCCTGACCTGCAGTCTTCTTCTTGACCTCTCCGCCTCCATCCTACTCCGACCTATCACCCTCACCTTGACCTCTTTCCACCTATCACATTTCCAACTCCCCTCCTCCAAGTCCCTCCTCCCTACCTTTTATCTTCTCCTGCTGAACACTCTCTGCTCATTCCTGAAGAAGGGCCTGTGCCCGAAACGTCGAATCTCCTGTTCCCTGGATGCTGCCTGACCTGCTGTGCTGTTCCAGCAATAAAGTTTCAACTCTCCCACTCATCCTCCTTGAACCAAAAAAAAAGATCCTGTGCACCAATTCAGTAAGGTTATTGTCTTTTCAATAGTCTCTGGGAATTCAGAACAGTGGGAATGGATGTTAGAGCAGTTGCATGCTCCTCCTGTAGGATGTGGGAGGTAAGGGTCCCCACTGACTTCATCTGCGGCAAGTGCACCCAACTCCAGCTCCTCAGAAATCACATTAGAGAACCGAAGCTGGAGCTGGATGAACTTCAGATCATTCAGGAGGCAGATGAGGCAATAGAGAAGAATTACAGGGAGGTAGTCACACCTCAAGTACAGGAAAAGGGTAGATGGATTACAGTCAGGGGACAGAAAGGGAACAGGCAGTCGGTGCAGGGATCCCCTGTGGCCGTTCTCCTCAATAATAAGTATACTGTTTTGGATTCTGTTTTGGATAATGTCGGGGGGGAGACAACCTCCTGGTCAAAGCCATAGTAGGCAGGTCTCTGGCACTGAGCCTGGCTCTGTGGCTCAGAAAGGAAGTGGGGGGAGAATAGAAAAGCACTAATGGTAGGAGACACAACAGTTCGAAGAACGGACAGGAGATTCTGTGGTCACGAGCAGGACTCCCAGAAGGTATGTTGCCTCCCAGGTGCCAGGGTCCGGGATGTCTCTGATCGAGTTGACAAGATTCTGAAGGGGAAGGGGAGCAGCCAGAAGTTGTGGTGTACATTGGCACCAATGACATAGCTAAGAAAATGGATGCGGATCTAAAATGTGATTTCAGGGAATTAGGTTGGAAGCTAAAAAGCAGGACAAGCAGAATAGTAATCTCAGGATTACTACTGGTGCCACCAGTGAGGCAAGGAACAGAGAGCAAGTGCAGCTAAACACATGGCTACAGGGCTGGTGCAGGAGGGAGCACTTGTGGCAAGTGGATTATTGGGGTACCTTCTGGAGAAGGTGGGACTGTACCTGAATGATGAGTTGCACTTAAACTGGAGGGGCACCAAAGTACTGAGCAGGAGATATGCTAAAACACTTCAGCAGAGTTTAAACTAGCTTGGCAGGGGGATGAGAACCAGAACTACAGATCAGAAGGGAGGATAGTTGAATGGGTAGAAATAGAATGCAGAGAGTCTGCCAGGAAGAATGCACAGTTTATAGGGCCAAGGGATGGGTTAACGTGTGTCTGTTTCAATGTAAGGTGTGTCAGGAATAAGAGTGATGAACTTAGATCATGGATCAGTACTTGGAACTATGATGTTGTGGCCATAACGGAGACATGGATTTCACAGTGGCAGGAATGGCTGCTGGATGTTCCAGGGTTTAGATCTTTTAAAAAGAACAGAGAGGAAGGTAAAAGAAGAGAGGGAGAGTAGCATTGTTAATTAGAGAGTGCATCACAGCTGCAGAAAAGGAGGTTGTTCATGAGGGTTTGTCTACTGAGACAGTATGGGTGGAAGTCAATAACAGGAAAGGAGCAGTCACTTTATTGGGTATTTTCCATACACTCCCCAGTAGCAGCAGAGAGATGGAAGAATAGATTGGACAGCAGATCTTGTAAAGGTGCAAATGTAACAGAGTTGTTTTTATGGATGACTTCAACTTCCCCAATATTGATTGGAACCTCCTTAGTGCAGATGGTCTGGTTGGAGCTGATTTTGTCAGGTGTGTCCAGGAAGAATTCCTGATTCAATATGTAGATAGGCTGACTGGGGGAAGCCATATTGGATTTGGTGCTATGCAACGAACCAGGCCAGGTGTCAGATCTTTCAATAGGAGAGCATTTTGGTGACAGTGACCACAACTGCCTTACCTTTACCATAGCCACGGAGAGATAAAGGAACAGATAATATGGGAAGGTACCTTCCTCCAATCAACTTAAAATTATGACCCCATATGACAACTATTTCTTCCCTGGGGAAAAGTCTCTGGCTATCTACTCAATCTATGCTTCTCATTACCTTGCACACCTCTATCAAGCCACCTCTCTCCTTCCTTCTCTCCAGTGTGAAAAGTCCTAGCTTACTCACCTCTCTTCATAAGACACCCCATCCAATCCAGGCAGCGTCCTGGTAAATCTCCTCTGCACCTTCTCTAAAGCATCTACATTCTTGCTATCATGAAGCAACCAGAACTGGACACAATATTCCTAGTGTGATTGAACTGCACAGCTTTAGAGAATTACAGGGTTGCTAGGAAAGAATTCAAAAATGGACTGAAAAGAGCTAGGAGGATGCACAAAAAAGCTTTGGTGGGAAGGATGAGGAAAACCCAAAGGCATTCTACACTTACATGAAGAATAAGAGAATGATCAGAGAGAGGGTAGGGCCAATCTGGGATTTTGGAGGGAATTTATGTCTGGAGTCTGAAGAGGTAGCTGAGTTTTTTGCTTCAGTATTCACTAGAGAGAGGGATCTTTTTGATAATGAGAACATCATGGACCAGATTAATAGGCTTGAAGAGATTGATAGTAAGAAAGTGGATATGCTGGAAACTCTGGGAAGCATCAAGATAGATAAGCCCCCAGGGCCAGACCAGATCTATCCAAGGTTACTACAGGAAGTGAGGAATGAGTGTACTGCATCTCTGGCGATGATCATTGAATTCTCACTCCCCATGGGAGTAGTACCAAATGATTGGAGGGAAGTGAATGTTATTCCTCTGTTCAAGAAAGGGAATAGGGAAATCCCTGGGAATTACAGACCAGTCAGAGTTACATCTGTGGTAAGCTAGGTACTGGAAATGATTCTGAGAGATAGGATTTATGACTCTTTGGAAAAACGTTCAGTTAAAAATAGTCAACATGGCTTTGTGAGGGGCAGGTCATACCTCACAAGCCTTATTAAGTTATTTGAGGATGTGACAAGACAAGTTGGCAATGTTCAAGCAGTGGATGTAGTGTATGTGGATTTCAGTAAAGCATTTGTTAAAGTTCCCCACGGCAGACTCATTCAGAAAGTTAGGAGGTATGGGATACAGGGAAATTTGGCTGTCTGGATGCAAAATTACCTGGCCGAAAGAAGACAGCAAGTGGTAGTGGATGAAAAGTATTCCGCCTGGAGGTTGGCGATCAGTGGCATCCCGCAGGGATTTCTTCTTGGGCCTCTGCTCTTTGTAGTTTTCACAAATGACTTGAATGAAGAAGTGGAAGGATGGATTAGTACATTTGCCAATGATACAAAGGTTGATGGTATTGTAGATAGTGTTGAGGGCTTTTGCAGGCTACAAAAAGACATTGACAAGATGCAGAGCTGGACTGAGGAGTGGCAGATGGAGTTCAACCTGGATAAATGTGAAGTGATTCATTTTGGAAGATCAAATTTGAATACTGAATACAGGGTTAAAGACAAGATTTTTGGAGGAACAGTGGGATCTTGGATCTTGGGTCCATGTACATAGAATCCTCGAAGTTGCTACTCGTATCGATAGGGTTGTTAAGAAGGTGTATGGTGTTTTGGTTTTCATGAACAGGCGGATTGAGCTTAAGAGCGGCAAGGTTTTGTTGCAGCTCTATAAAACTCTAGTTCGATGACACTGGGAATATTGCGTCCAGCTCTGGTTGCCTCATTATAGGAAGGATAAAGATGCTTTAGAGAGGGTGCAGAGGGGATTTACCAGGATGCTGCCTGTGTTGGAGGGCTTGTCTTATGAAGAGAGGTGAGTAAACTAAGGCTTTTCACACTGGAAAGAAGGATGAAGAAAGGTGACTTGATAGAAGTGTACAAGGTAATGAGAAGCATAGATCATGTAGATAGCCAGAGACTTTTCCCCAGGGAAGAAACAGCTGTCACATGGGGTCATAATTTTAAGTTGATTGGAGGAAGGTATAGGAGAGATGTCAGAGGTAGGTTCTTTATGCAGAGAGTGGTGGGTGCATGGAATGCACTGCCAATGGTGGTAGTAGAGTCAGAGACATGAGAGACATTTAAGTGACTGCTGGACAAGCACATGGATGGCAATAAATTGAGGAGCATATAGGTTAGGTTGATCTTACATTAAGATAAATGCACAGCACAACATCATGGGTTGAAGGGCCTGTACTGTGCTGCACTATTCTATGGTCTACGTTTTATGTTCTATTAATGAAAGTTACATAAGTAGATGAAGAAAATTTTACGTAATTTATGCCTGTGGTTCCATTCCATTTAATGTGTTTGTTTTGCTTCAATTTGCTTGAAGTTGTTTTAACTTGCGAAACAGATCACAGAAATGTAATTGCAAATTATCTTCAGTAAAGCTTCATAGAATCCCTACAATGTGGAAACAGACCCTTCGGCCCAACGCGTCCACACCGACCCTCTGAAGAGTATCCCACCCAAACCCCTATTCCCCTGCCCTATTACTCGGCATTTACCCCTGACTAGCGCACCTAACCTGCACATCCCTGAACACTACGGGCAATTCAGCTTGGCTAATTCACCTAACCTGCACATCCCTGAACACTACGGGCAATTCAGCTTGGCTAATTCACCTAACCTGCACATCCCTGAACACTACGGGCAATTCAGCTTGGCTAATTCACCTAACCTGCACATCCCTGAACACTACGGGCAATTCAGCTTGGCTAATTCACCTAACCTGCACATCCCTGAACACTACGGGCAATTCAGCTTGGCTAATTCACCTAACCTGCACATCCCTGAACACTACGGACAATTCAGCTTGGCTAATTCACCTAACCTGCACATCCCTGAACACTACGGGCAATGCAGCTTGGCTAATTCACCTAACCTGCACATCTTTGGATTGTAGAAGGAGACCAGAACACCCAGCAGACACAGCAAGAAGGTGCAAACTCCACACAGACAGTTACACAAAGTTGGAATTGAACCCAGGTCCCTGGCTCTGTAAGGTAGCAGTGCTAACCACTGAGCCACTGTGCCGCCACAAGCAGTTTGAAAAAACATGATAGAGTCAACCCACAAAGCTGACAGATCCTCAAGCATGGATTCATCTTCCCTTAGTGCTTTGGTGAATTGGATTTGTTTGCAAGCTTTAGATAAAACTCTTAACATTAATTTGTTTGGTTTGGGAGGCAGTACACATCTTTTATAAGTTTATAAATGCAACTTTTTTTAATCTTAGTTTACGAGGAAACTATTGTGCTCCATTGTCACGACTGAATGCTAAATAAATTTCTAAAAAGTATTTTTCAGTACTTTAAATTTTCACATGGATTGACATTCTGATTAAATATGCTTAATTTTCATGTTAAGTCTGTTTTCGACTGCATTTAACAAACTGCACCAATTTCCCACTCTTAGGTATATCAAGGAATGTTTCAAAAGCAAGACTTAAAAAACACCTGTTTTAAAACACGATGCAATTGCATTGATTCATGGCAGATTTTGATTTCAACATTTGAACAGAATTCAAAAGAAAACTACTCCTCAAAATTGCTTCAATTTACATCCAGAACAGCATTTATGTCTAAAATAGAAAC
Organism: Chiloscyllium plagiosum; assembly: GCF_037043375.1. NCBI lineage: Eukaryota > Metazoa > Chordata > Chondrichthyes > Orectolobiformes > Hemiscylliidae > Chiloscyllium > Chiloscyllium plagiosum. The sequence continues at coordinate 118,866,704 of NW_028270142.1, read as the reverse complement.
TCAACCCTTTTGTTCCATGTACTGTTACAGGTTGGCAATATACCTTACTCTGTGCCTCTATATAGGTTAATAAGGCCCTTTGTTCTCAACGCCTATTACAGGCTGACAAGGCATTTTGTTCCATGACAGTAAGTGTTCAGTGAAAAATGTGAAGACAAAATGTCTCATCATGCTGGCTGGTTATAGACTCTTTAGAACAATCATAACAAGTAGCATCAGGACTGACAAAAACAGGAGTTGGGAAACCCATTAGGTTACATCCATCAGGAAAAAGGGAGTAGTGAGAAATGAAAGAGTAGTTCAGAAGGACATTAGATTAAAATTGTTTTTAAATCGATCTTTTGAAGTGAAACATCCTAAGAAAGGAAATTGATGATCGAAACACATATAAGTGTTCAACATGTATGTTTTAAATCTATAATATTATTTATTAAACTTAAAATCCATGAAAGGATACTTTTATGAATTTCTACTGCTTTAATCACTTGAAGCACATATTTGAGAACTCAGATGTGTTCCTCCCACATTTTCTCATTCATTATTAATAATAAATCATGAGGAGCGCACACTTGAATTCCTGCTATGTGCTTTAGTCAATGAACTTCCACTCTGGGGAAACAGTTTTACAAAAGTACACCTATAGGGAAGCATGAGTAAAGGTTTATATCTCAAACAGTATTGTGTGTTAACATAAGGAATTCCTTGAATCAGAGCAAAATGCATGCAGTTAAATCAATTTAAAATGAGGCAGTTGCAGGCATAAAAGTGATATTTGTAAATTTTGCTCTTATTTCCTCAGATTTAAGACCATAAGGAATAGGAACAGAAGTAGGCCATTCAGTCCACAAAATCTGCCCCACCATTCAATGAGATCATGGTTGATCTCAAAATTTTCAACTCCACTTTCCTATCTTTTCACACTAGCTCTTGATTCACTTCCTGGTTAAAAAACTGTCTGCCTTAGCCTTGAATATAAATAACGACCCAACCTCAACATCCGCCTGCGATGAAAGATTTCATAGATTCACTACATTTTATGCAAAGAGATTTCTCCTCCTCTCTGTCTTAAGTGTGCTTTCTGTTATTTCCAGGGACACTTTTGCTCAAAATTTACAGGGACTTTTGTGCGTGGACAGGGACCTAACTCATTGAATGGGCCAGACTGTATCTCAGTGCTGCTCGTTTGCTCTCTTACTGCTCTCTAATTAGCATCTTCCTTGCTCTTGTAACCATTGTGTTTATGAGGTGAGGTCAGTTGAGTTTATGGTCAAAGACGTTAATATTGTGAATTTAGTAATTGACACCATTGAATGTTAAGGGGCAGTTGTTCGATTGTCTCTTATTGGAAATGGTCATTGCCTGACATTCATGTGGCTCAGATTTTACTGGCTTGAGCCAGGGCCAAAGGATGGCATGCTGGTCACTACACCTAAGAAAAATATGACAGATTCCGGAACAGCAGGATCAATAGCCCACCCAGAAGCAGTGGCAGGCTTCTCTGGCAATGAGGAGCCCCCCAGCTCAGGGAGAGGTCTCAGTCACAGCTCTCCACAGGTCCCCATAGGATGCAGTCTTCCTGACCCCATTTCCTGGGGCTGAGGAAAGCACTCTGCCCTCATGGCTCCTTATATCCCAGGACACGGTTATGGAGCTATCCCGAATGCTGGAGCAGGAATTGAGGGCTGCAGGACCAAGAAGCCATCCTCCCTTGGCGTCTATGAAGGTCAATAAGGAGCTGAGCTTCTGCATAATTGGTTCCATCCCGGGTGTGATGGGTAATTTGTCTCAGTCCTGGCTTCCACCAATGCCTCAGGGCAATGAGAAATGTGCTCTGTGTAAGGATCCATTCAGGTTCATTTTGCTTCCTCATGACGAGCAGCAGAGTTCAGAAACCTGGCTGACCTCCCCCCAGTGTGTCGGTTGTACACACTGACACAACACAGAAGATTTGCTAACAGGAAGGAGTTCCATACCATTCATATTCAGGTGATCTGTGAGCACTGCTTCAAATTCTGTAGCACCCCCATGTACTTAGGCCGGCTGTAGCTCATCACAGCTAATGTGTGTGCTGTGCTGATTGAACAGAGAATAAGGTGAGAGAATGGGGTTGGATGTATGAGAGATTGTGAGCTGTTTGGGCTATGTAGTGTGCATAGTGTGACTTTTCAGTTGCGCTAGCAGTACATTGGTTGTGAGAGGCAAAGCTAGATTGTCAATTCTTCTCCTAGTAGACAACGGCCTTCCAAAGATGGCATGTTCACAGGATCACTGGCTTTAGATGGATATCTTCTGAGAGACAAATTACTGTGGGAACAGTGAAAAACAAGATAGGGCAGAATCAGTTGGGAGAGATACAATGAGCTTTGTAAGATTTGGCGAGAAAACCCACTAGGCCTCGTGGTGAAAAACTGTCCAAAAAACTCAGCACAACATAAACGTGGGATTCGGCCCTTTTTCTGGGTTCTTCTAATGTCCACTCAAAAGCAATAAAACGTTTAAGTCATTGTTAACCTCACCATCACTTTCATCTACTCTCACTTAAATCATTAAAAAGAAACTTGTAAGTTATACAATTATAAAATACCTCTCACAACTTCAGCTTGTATCCAGAGTTCTTCACAATATTAATGATCTATTTTTCGAAGTGTAGTTACTAGCAAAATGTAAAAATTGTGACAATCATTATGAGGACAGAAAACTCCTACAAACAGTGCTGTAATGACCAGATAATGTGTTTCTCCCTTATTAGTTGAGGGATAGATTTGGCTAGCTCACAGAATAAACGCCCACTCTCTGTTTAATTTTTACTTGCACCTGGGAAGACACATTGGAGCCTCATTTCAACTCTCGTACAAAGGTCTGCATCTCCAACAAGACAGAACTCCTGCAAAACCTTACTAGTGTTTTAACTTAATTTTTTTGTGCTTAGGTGCTTACAGATTCTGACTCAGAGGCAAGAGCGTTAACAAAATTATAAAGTGGTTAAAATTAATATTAATTCTTTACAATTGATTGAATATTTGAAAGATGTATCAATATTCATAGCAGTGTTTTATTTAAAAACTTGAATAAATGAACCTGCAAAAGTTGTTAACTGTTAATATTAAATTATTCAATGGAGTAATGGACCTAAACACTTGTACTTCAACATGCTTCAGTCAATAAACCATATCTACAAAGTGAATAAAAATTGAATTTCAGGAACTTCAAACTCCTGCTATTGACCTCCAAACAGTATAAATACAGCAACCACATCCCTTTATTATTGATTATGTTTCCTCCAATATGGATTTTATCTCCTAGGGCCTAATATTCATATGAAATGGAAGAAGTCAACTATTCCCCTCCCTGTTTTAAAAGCATAGCTTCTCTGCTCCCATTGCAAAGTGTTCTGTTACGTAATAATCTTTCCTGGATCATATGGACACCCAAATCAAGAAGTTGCACTGCTTCATCTGTCATCTCCAGACTAGCTTTAATTCATCATTGTTGGAGGTCTTATGTTTTTTGTCTGATACCCCAGCCAGACAAGTTGGCACTAATATCGAGCAATATTGATGAATATTTGCCTCACTGATGGTCAATGGACCAAAAGATCAATCATTTAGTGGTGACAGATGTTTCCCATTTGCTCCAGGAACCTTTGCAAGTCAGTGTGATCTGAAAGGTGCTTTTGATCAGCCTGGCATGCAATAAGAAACTTATCAATGCTGGTAGCCTGCAGTGCTTTTGTTGATTTCAGTGCAGCAATGTGGTGTACTAGTAAATTGTGTGGATTTAGGTAAGTTAAATAAATTTAAATAAATAGAAAATGCAATATCTGCTGTGATTTTCTCAACAGGTTAGTCTGAAAGTGTTTAAATACTGCAATGGATTTCTGTAAATGCAGATTTAAAAAATAATTTTATTTCAAAGGTATTGCAGTACTATATTACATTGACACTGATTCAGATGCAATTTCACTGTACATTCCACATGGATACTGGAAGCTCATTTTGGGAAAATGCAGGCTTCCACCATGAAACATTAAATTAAATGTAATAGGTTGGATGTGATATTTCTTGATATGTACTCTCAGCACATGCTGGTAGTACCTCAGGAACTGATTTTTTTTAAAGCTTTCATGTCTTGGAGTTCCAAGCTTCAAAGACAATGAAGTGTTTTAACATATAATCAATGTTATAAAGCCAGGAAATGTGTCACCAATTTGCATACAGCAGAGGCCAGTAAACACCACTGTGACAAATGTCTAGTTAATACTCTTTGGTGGCATTGGATAAAAGATATAAATGGACGAGAACATCAAGTGAATATCCTTGCTCATTGACTCTAGCTATGGATTGTTAATACCTTACTGACAGAAGAGGCCTTGGTTTAAAGACTCATCCAAAAGGTGGCATTTCAAACCATGCAACTTTGCCTCAATACTGCATTGATTTGTTATTCTAGATGGTCTGCTATGAATCCATTACAAGTTTTCAGAGCACTACAACAGCCACAATTTTTCCAGATAACCATGGAACATAGAACATTACAGCACAGTACGGGGCCTTCAGCCTTTGATGTTACGCCAACCTGTGGAACCAATCTGAAGTCTATCCATCCTACACTATTCCATTTTCATCCATATGTTTATCCAATGACCATTTACATGTCCTTAAAGTTGGGGAATCTACTACTGTTTCAGGCATGCCCCTATTACTCCCTGAGTAAAGAAACTAGCTCTGGCATCTGTCCTATATCTATCACCCCCTCAATTTAAAGTTATGTCCTCTTGTGCTAGCCAACATCATCCAAGGATAAAGGCTGTCACTGTCCACCCTATCTAACCGGCAGATTATCTTATATATCTCAATTAAGTCACATCTCAACCTTCTTCTCTCGCAGAGAACAAATGAGGTACGAAGGTAAACTGGCCAAAAATATAAAGGAGGATAGTAAAAGCTTTTTTAGGTATGTGACAGGGAAAAAAATGGTTAAGACTAAAATTGGGCCATTGAAGACAGAAACAGGGGAATATATTACGGGGAACAAAGAAATGGCTGAAGAGTTGAATTGGTACTTCAGATCTGTGTTCACTGGGGAAGACACAAGCAATCTCCCAGAGGTAACCGTGGCTGAAGGACCTGAAGTGAAGGAATTTATATTTGCCAGGAATTGGTGTTGGAGAGGCTGTTAGGTCTGAAGGCTGATAAGTCCCTGGGGCCTGATGGTCTGCATCCCAGGGTACTGAAAAAGGTGGCTCTAGAAATCATGGATACATTAGTGATTATTTTCCAGAGTTCGATAGATTCAGGATCAGTTCCTGCAGATTGGAGGGTGGCTAATGTTGTACCACTTTTTAAGAAAGGAGGGAGAGAGAAAGCAGGAAATTATAGATCAGTTAGTCTGACCTCAATAGTGGGAAAGATGCTGGAGTCAATTATAAAGGATGAAATTACAACACATCTGGATAACAGTAACAGGATAGGTCAGAGTCAGCATGGATTTATGAAGGGGAAATCATGCTTGTCTAATCTTCTGGAATTTTTTGAGGATGTAACTCTGAAGATGGACAAGGGAGATGCAGTGGATGTAGTGTACCTGGACTTTCAGAAAGCTTTTGATAAAGTCCCACATAGGATGTTAGTGAGCAAAATTAGGGCGCATGGTATTGGGGGCAAAGTACTGACTTGGATTGAAAATTGGTTGGCTGACAGGAAACAAAGAGTAGTGATAAACGGCTCCCTTTTGGAATGGCAGGCGGGTACCAGTGGGTTACCGCAAGGATCAGTGCTGGGACGGTAGCTTTTTACAATATATATTAATGATATAGAAGATGGTATTAATCGTAATATTAGCAAATTTGCTGATGATAGGGTGACAGGGTGAAATGTGAGAAGGATGTTAGGAGATTACAGGGTGACCTGGACAGGTTAGGTGAGTGGACAGATACATGACAGATGCAGTTTAATGTGGATAAATGTATTGTTATCCACTTTGGTGGCAAGAACAGGAAGGCAGATTACTACCTAAATGGAGTCAAGTTAGGTAAAGGGGCAGTACAAAGAGATCTGGGTGTTCTTGTACACCAGTCAATGAAGGCAAGAATGCAGGTACAGCAGGTAGTGAAGAAAGCTAATAGCATGCTGGCCTTCATAACAAGAGGAATTGAGTATAGAAGAAAAGAGGTTCTTCTGCAGCTATACAGGGCCCTGGTCAAACCGCACCTGGAATATTGTGTGCAGTTCTAGTCTCCAAATTTGAGGAAAGACATTCTGGCTATTGAGGGAGTGCAGTGTAGGTTCACGAGGTCAATTCCTGGAATGGCGGGACTATCTTATGTTGAAAGATTGGAGCGACTGGGCTTGTATACCCTTGAGTTTAGAAGACTGAGAAGGGATCTGATTGAGACGTATAAGATTATTAAAGGATTGGACACTCTGGAGGCAGGAAACATGTTTCTCCTGATGGGTGAGTCCCAAACCAGAGGACACAGCTTAAAAATAAGAGGTAGGCCATTTAGGACAAAGATGAGGAGAAACTTTTTCACCCAGAGAATGGTGGATGTGTGGAATGCTCTGCCTCAGAAGGCAGTGGAGGCCCAGTCTCTGGATTCGTTTAAGAAAGAGTTGGATAGAGCTCTTAAGGATAGTGGAATCAAGGGTTATGGAGATAAGGCAGGATACTAATTGAGGATGATCAGCCATGATCATAATGAATGGTGGTGCAGGCTCGAAGGGCAGAATGGCCTACTCCTGCACCTATTGTCTATTGTCTATTGTCAAATGAAAACAGCCTCAAGTCCTTCTGCCTTTCCTCATAAGACCTTCCCTCCATACCAGGCAACATTCTAGTAAATGTCCTCTGCACCCTCTCCAACGCTTACTCATCCTTCCGATAATGAGGTGACCAGAACTGTATGCAATATTCCAAGTGCGGCTGCACCTGAGTTTTGTCCAGCTGCAGGATGACGTCATGGCTTCAAAACTCAATCCCTCTACCAATAAAAGCTAACACACCTTATGCCTTCTTAACAACCCTATGAGCCTGGGTGGCAACTTTCAGGGATCTATGTACATGAGCACTGTGATCTCTCTGCTCATTCGCAATACCAAGAATCTTACAATTAGTCCAGTATACTTTATTCCTATTGCTCCTTCCAAAGTGAATCACCTCACACTTTTCCTCATTAAACTCCATTTGCCACCTCTCAGCCCAGCTCTGCAGCTTATCTATGTCCTTCTGTAATCTGCAATATCCTTCAGCACTATACACAACTCCATCGAACTTAGTGTCATCCGCAAATTTACTAACCCATCCTTCTGTGCCCTAAGTCATTTAAAAAAATGACAAAGAGCAGTGGCCCCAAAATAGATCCTTGGGGTACACCACTAGTAACTGAACTCCAGGATGTACATTTCCCATCAACCACCACTATCTGTCTTCTTTCAGCTAGCCAACTTCTGATCCAAATCACTAAATCACCCTCAATCCTATGCCTCTATATTTCTGCAATAGCCTACCATGGGGAACCTTATCAAATGCCTTATTGAAATCCACGTGCACCACATCAACTGCTTTGCCCTCATCCATCTGTTTGGTCACCATTTCAAAGAAGTTGTTGACAGGTAGGATCAAGGAAAACCATAAAGCTTTTTATAGGTTTATCAGGGATAAAAGAATGATTAGAGAAAGATTAGGGCCAGTCAAGGATAGTAATGAGAATTTGTGCATGGAGTCTGAGGAGATAGGGAAAGTGCTAAATGAATATTTTTTTGTCAGTATTCACAGTGGAAAAAGATAATGTTGTTGAGGAGAATACTGAGATACAGGCCCCTAGACCAGATGGGATTGAATTTCACATGGAGGAGGTGTTAGCAATTCTGGAAAGTGTGAAAATAGATAAGTCCCCAGGGCCAAATGGAATTTATCCTAGGATTCTCTGGAAAACCAGGAAGGAGATTGCAGAGCCTTTGGCTCTGATCTTTATCTTGTTATTGTCTACAGGAATAGTGCTAGAAGACTGGAGGATAGCAAATGTTGTCCCCTTGTTGAAGAAGGGGAGTAGCACTGGTAACTATAGACCAGTGAGCCTTACTTCGGTTGCGGTTAAAATGTTGAAAAATGTTATAAGAGATTGGATTTATAATCACCTAGAGAGGAATAAAGGTTTGTGAGGCACAACCTACCCTTCACAAAACCATGTTGGCTATCCCTAACTGATTTATTCCTCTCTAGGTGATTATATATCCAATCTCTTATAACCTTTTTCAATATTTTAACCGCAACCGAAGTAAGGCTCACTGGTCTATAGTTACCAGTGCTACTCCCCTTCTTCAACAAGGGGACAACATTTGCTATCCTCCAGTCTTCTAGCAGTATTCCTGTAGACAATAACAACATAAAGATCAGAGCCAAAGGCTCTGCAACCTCCTTCCTGGTTTCCCAGAGAATCCTAGGATAAATTCCATTTGGCCCTGGGGACTTATCTATTTTCACACTTTCCAAAATTGCTAACACGTCCTCCATGTGAAACTCAATCCCATCTAGTCTAGGAGCCTGTATCTCAGTATTCTCCTCAACAACATTGTCTTTTTCCACTGTGAATACTGACAAAAAATATTCATTTAGCACTTCCCCTATCTCCTCGGAATCCATGCACAAATTCTCATTACTATCCTTGACTGGCCCTAATCTTTCTCTAATTATTCTTTTATCCCTGATAAACCTATAGAAAGCTTTATGGCTTTCCTTGATCCTACCTGTCAACAACTTCTCATATCCCCTCCTGGCTCTTCTTAGCTCTCTCTTTAGGTCTTTCCTGGCTAAGTTGTAATATTTGCCATCTCTGCCAGTATGTAAAATCGAGTAAGGCTTGTTTGAGTTAGTTCACTTAATGCAATTCTCCTTTGTCCTTGCTTTGGCTTGGGCCTATCTATTGATTACTGTAGAGGATAAATCACTCGAGAATATCTGCAGAAGAGGCATATTTCTTTGACAACAAGCAAGTTCATAGCACAATCGCAAACTGTGCAACTGCATTTTTACAAACATCTTATCGATCTGGCCCGGATACATCTGGTCCCACTGAAACCTCAAGCAGAACTTTAGTCACGGACTGTGTGTGATATAAGTTGAACTGGTGTAGTGAATGTAAGGTGAACACTAACTCTTTCAAAAGCTTATTTCAGATGCTATCGAATTTGCTCTTTTGTTGATCATACTCCCTTTTAGGAATGATCATGCTGGGTGCACATTTATTACTTGAAGAAGGAAATTAATTGTACACAGTTTGCTCAAGTGCTCCCAGCAGGAATTGCATCTGTTGGGAGTGCACATGGGAATTGGATGTCCACAGTCAATGATTTCCCCTCCAGTCATTGACTATGGGTGTACAATTTCGTGACACGCAGGGTTTTGTGCCCTCCCTCATGGCAAATTTGGTGACAAGGGCGTGTTTAGTCTAAACACATCCCTGGGTGTTTATTAGCAGGTTCCCAGGGCATGGTCCCTTGTCAAAGGCATCTAGCACCTGATCAAGCATTGGGAAAGGTGCACTCATAGAGAGCCATCTCCGACTTTACTGTCGAACCTCCCTCCTCTCTGACCACTCTCCCGTGACCACCTTCAGGTGAAATCCTTCTTGCTGTCACTGTGCCTGTGTCTCTTCTTGAATTGGCTCTCATTAGCCTTTGCAATTCTCTTCCCCAGTGGAGGCTGGGTCATAAAATATATTCAAGGTTAAGTTGATCCACGGGCAAATTCAGGTCTATTAGGAGTGGGCAGAAAAGTAGAGTGAGCCACACATTGAGTTCTCCAATTTCACTTAACCTCTCTTCCCATCCTCCCAACTCGCTTCCCAGCCCCTCCCTCTCACATCTATTCCTCAGATCGACTCTTCCTTCCAGCTACCAACTGGATTCATTCTTCCCATCTACTAACCAGGTCTTACGCTCCATCTGTGTTCACCAATCCCTACTTCACCTCCCCGCTCCCCCCTCCACCCCCGCCCTTATCTGCAGCTCCCCTTACACCACACTCAGTCCTGAAGAAGGGCTACACTTGAAACGTTGACTTCTCCACCTCCTGACGCTGCCCGGCTTGATGTGTTTTTCCACTCTCCTGTTTGTCTACCTTGGATTCCAGCATCAGCAGTTTTTTTGTCTCTACAATCAGATCAGCCACAATCTTATTGAAAGATGGAGTTGGCTCCATGGTATGGATTTATTCTCACTCCTATATTCTGCTGTTATGCTTATTGATAACCTTTAGTCATTCTTTTACATTGTCCTGTCTGGTTCAGTTAACTTCATTCAGTTGAAAAAGGGAAATATTGTTTTTAATTCAAAAAAAGGCTAAAAGTCATAAAACATTTCAGAACAAATCTCTATTTTATTGAGGTTGACAGGCTGCAGGGTGAACAGTACTATAGGTGAAGAAACACAACATGAGAAATTTCTTTACATAGAATATAATCATAGTTATAATCAGAGAGTTAAGATTTGTTGTAAGATTTTTTTAAAAAGTTAGGATCTATGTGAGCAAACATGTTTGCAAAACAGAACTTTTGATAATACAGGTCTGCTATGTTACCAAGGTAACATGAGTTCAAAGGTAAGCAAGGTCAAATTTTATTCATTCCCGAATGAACAAAGTTGGATGCCGACAAACAGATCAATATGCATGTACTGCCTTGCAAGCTTAGAGACCAGTAGATGTTCAGAGACTTGAAGATATCCTCAGTAGAATTTTCCAAAGTATATTGGACTTAAGTTCAGACAGCCAGAGAGTTATCAATTTTGCAACATTTCTCTTCTTTCCTGAACTTCAATGTCTCCTGAAAACCCTTTCCATGTTTACATCACAGACTTGAGCTTTCTTTCTTCAGCTATGGTTGCAGATAGCCATAAAGAAGTTAGATATGCAAGTGATCGCAAAACAAAAATGTGAATTAAAGTTAGATGACCTAGACATAGAGGTCACTACAAGTCTTGAAATGTTAAAATTTCTTCATCCATAAAGACATTAAACTGAAATCCGACAAAGTGACTTTTATGTTGGATTGAGTAGATTGCCTCAATTGGTTCAAGGTCTGCATTGAATTTTCACCAAAACTGGTTATGCATTTTTCTGATCCTTCCATTGTTGTTTATCCTGTCTTATTTGAGTACAAATTTCCTTATTTTTTTTACATTGTCAATTCATTTACCAAGTTAGAGATACTGCAGAGTCTAGAGCAAACTGATTAGCTCAGATATTTAGTGTGTGTTTCAGAATTACATTAACACGGCAAATTCAATTCCCATTCCAGCTGTAAATTTTCTTTCTTCTTTGTTCTCTTTACTTTTTTCTCCCCCTTTTATGTCAGGTTATAAAAAAAAAGAAATAGATGTTTCCCAGGCCTGTATATAAAAACAAATGTCTTGATGTAAAGCAGTCAGGTTCAGGAAACCTGACCAATTGTGTTTCATCTCCCCAGAAATCAGCATTAGCGTCTCTAGTTTCTGGTTGGAATCCAATAACTCTTGATGATGAGAGAAATTGAGGGTTTGGTTATAGACAGGATAGATCGAGTGAATCCTTAGAAGAGTATAAAGGCAATAAGAGTATGCTTAAGAGGGAAATCAGGTGGGAAAAAAGGGGACATGAGATAGCTTTGGCAAATAGTGTAAAGGAGAATCCAAAGGGTTTTTACAAATACATTAACGGTAACTAGGGAGAGAATAGTGCCCCTCAAAGATCAGCAAGGCAGCCTTTGTGTGGAGCAGCAGGAGATGGGGAAGGTAATCAATGAGTATTTTCATCACTGTGGATAAGGACATGTAAGATACAGAATGTAAGGAAATAGATGGTGACATCTTGAAAAATGTTCATGTTACAGAGAAGGAAGTGTTGGATGTCTGAAAAACATAAAAGTGGATAAATCCCCAAGATGTGGTCCTAGAACTCTGTGGGAAGCTAGAGAAGTGATTGCTGGGCCCCTTGCTGAGATATTTGTATCATCAATAGTCACAGGTGAAGTACAGGAAGACTGGAGGTTGGCTAACGTGGTGCCACTGTTTAAGAAAGGTGGTAAGGACAAGCCAGGGAACTATAGACCAGTGAGCCTGACATCGGTGTTGGGAAAGTTGTTGGAGGGAATCCTGAGGGACAGGATTTACATGCATTTGGAAAGGCAAGGACTAATTAGGGATAGTCAACACGGCTTTGTGCAAGGGAAATCATGTCTCATGAACTTGGTTGAGTGTTTTGAAGAAGTAACAAAGAGGATTAATGAGGGCGGAGAGGTAAATGGCTATATGGACTTCAGTAAGGCGTTTGACAATGTTCCCCATGGGAGACTGGTTTGCAAGGTTAGATCTCATGTAGTACAGGGAGAACTAGCCATTTGGATACAGAACTGACTCAAAGGTAGAAGACAGAGGATGGTGGTGGAGGGTTGTTTTTCAGACTGGAGGCCTGTGACCAGTAGAGTGTCACAAGGATCGGTGCTGGTTCCACTGCTTTTCGTCATTTATATAAATGATTTGGATGGGAGCATAAGAGGGGTGACCTTATAGAGGTTTATAAAATCATGAGGGGTGTGGATAGGATAAATAGTCAAAGTCTTTTCCATGGGGTGGGGGAATCTGGAACTAGAGGGCACAGGTTTTGGGTGAGAGGGGAAAGATATAAAAGAGACTTAAGGGCAACTTTTTCATGCAGAAGGTGGTACGTGTATGGAGTGAGCTGCAAGAGGATGTAGTAGAGGCTAGTACAAGTGCAACACTTAAAAGGTATCTGAATGGGTGTATGAATAGGAAGGGTTTGGAGGGATATGGGCCGTGTGCTGGCAAGTACTAGAGTAGGTTGGGATAGCTGGTCGGCATGGACGAGTTGGACCAAATGGTCTTTTTCTAAGCTGTACATCGATATGACGGCACGGTGGCACAGTGGTTAGCACTGCTGCCTCACAGCGCCTGAGACCCGGGTTCAATTCCCGCCTCAGGCGACTAACTGTGTGGAATCTGCATGTTCTCCCCGTGTCTGCGTGGGTTTCCTCCGGGTACTCCGGTTTCCTCCCACAGTCCAAAGATGTGCAGGTCAGGTGAATTGGCCATGCTAAATTGCCCATAGTGTTAGGTAAGGGGTAAATGTAAGGGTATGGGTGGGTTGCGCTTCGGCGGGTCGGTGTGGACTTGTTGGGCCGAAGGGCCTGTTTCCACACTGTAATGTAATCTAATCTAATCATGACTCTACGACTCTAACTCATTTTGTGTCCAATTTTAGGCTTATTGTCACTTGGTAGCTCATGTACCTAGCAAACATTGTAACATTCCCCATAGATACCTTTTAAAGAACTCAAGATAATTCATCCTCTGAGTTTTTCAACCTGCTCGAACTGTACTCGCTGCCTGTTCAAAGTGAAAAATTCAGCACAAAACTACTCAATGGCACGCATTCATATTCTAGTGTTGTGATTTCTTTCATCTATGAAGTGGGAGAAAATAAACTTCTTGCATTGTGAAATTTCAACATTATGCTTGTTTCAACATCCGCTTTCCACAAAACTGGTACCATCAGTGGGCAGGTGAGGCCTAGCGCCAACTAATACCTCTTACCAGAGGAATTCCCAGTTAAACCAGTTGAATTGGTAATATTTGCCGCTTGATCCATTCAAGATTAGTTTAAGTGGTGATAGCCATTCTCAGTGTGCCATTTGAGACTGTAGGGGGAGGTGAGGGTTAAACTGCTAGTGTACATTTCTGGTCCCCATATTTCAGAAAGGATGTGGAAGCATTGGAAAAGGTGCAGAGGAGATTTACCAGGATGTTGCCTGGTCTGGAGGGAAGGTCTTATGAGGAAAGGCTGAGAGACTTGAACCTGTTCTCATTGGCAAGAAGGCTGAGAGGGGATTTGATAGAGACATACAAGATGATCAGAGGATTAGATAGGGTAGACAGTGAAAGTCTTTCTCCTAGGATGATTAGTTCAGCATGTACAAGGGGGCATAACTACAAATTGAGGGGTGATAGATTTAAGACAGATGTCAGAGGCAGGTTCTTTAGGCAGAGAGTAGTAAGGGCTTGGAATGCACTACTTGCTAATGTAGTCAACTCAACCACACTAGGGAGATTTAAACAGTTCTTAGATAAGCACATGGATGATTTTGGGATAGTGTAGGGGGACAAGCTGAGAATAGTTCACAGGTCGGCACAACATCGAGGGCTGAAGGGCCTGTTCTGCACTGTATTGTTCCATGTTCTATGCTTCCATTGTGAAAGTCTTAAATGAGAACCTACAGCTGGATGTCAAGCCACTGATACTTTAAATTCATGATCCATTAGAAAGTGAAGAAACTTAATTCATTCAAAATTAATTCAGTCAATTATAGAATCATTTATGAACATCAGAATAAATGAAAAGAAATCAGTCCCTTTCTATTTCAAAATGCTGTGTGTGGGTGTATCTGAATGAATGCTCCTTTGGATTAAGTGCAATTTTAAAGCAGAATTGAGGTTTTATAATTCTTCATTTGTCCAGACAATAAACCCAGGCAATAAAAAAAGTCTGACTATGGCTGTACAAATTTTATTGCAAGGAACAGAAACACAACAAAATAGAAGTCCTTAAATTATAGACACAGCACCACAAATTTGCACCTAATTGATACAATTCATTTTGGCTTTGAATTTTAAATTTAGGTCTTCCCATTGATTGATTGATCAGCCTTTCAACCTCTTTCAGAACAGACCCTTTACACAGGTCCTGAATGTGAAGGAAGTGGTGGCAGGAACTATAAATGTAAATGGGGCTAAGTCTTATTAAAACTTTAAAAGTCGCAAGAATGGCCCATGTTAGGTAGAATGAAAGAGATTGAAGGAATTAGATAAAATATGAAATATCTATCATCGAAAATGAAAGCAATTTATGATTAAAAATAGTTTATAAATTACATTTGACAGCTCTCAGCTTCCTTAGCAAGGATAAGGCAAGGTGAGAGCTGTGCACTGGGGAGTGCCACCAACGCTCCCATCAATGAAGCTGTCCCTGAGCGTGGTTGAGGCCCAGATGGCAACAGCCAAGAACTTGACATGAATTTTAAAATAAAAGGATCTGGCTGTGGATTGAGCTCCTTCAGTGCTCAGGGATCTCGATCTCCTTTTCCCTCTCATGGCTATTGCATCTGTAAGGAAAGCCAGGAACATTTCAGGATTCTATGTGGAAGGTTTGAATATAATAAGGATTCCAAATGACTGTCAATAATACAGACTTTGCATGAATGCAGATGCCATCATTCAAACTGAATGGATGACATTACAATGTTATAGAGTCATAGAGTCATAGATGTACAGTATAGAAACAGACCCTTTGATCCAACCCATCCATGCTGACCAGATATCCCAATCCAATCTTGTCTCACCTGCCAGCATCCGGCCCATATCCTTCCAAACCCTTCCTATTTATATACCCATCCAAATGCCTCTTAAATGTTGCAATTGTACCAACCTCCACCACTTCCTCTGGCAGCTCATTCCATACACGTACCACCCTCTGTGTGAAAAAGTTTCCCCGTAGGTCTCTTTTATATCTTTCCCCTCTCATCTTAAACCTATGCCCTCTAGTTCTGGACTCCCCGACTCCAGGGAAAAGACTTTGTCTATTTACCCCATCCATACCCCTCATAACTTTGTAAACCTCTATTAGGTCACCCCTCAGCCTCCGATGATCCAGGGAAAACAGCCCCAGCCTGTTCGGCCTCTCCCTGTAGCTCAAATCGTCCAACCCTGGCAACATCCTTGTAAATCATCTCTGACCCCTTTCAAACCTCACAACCTCTTTCCGATAGGAAGGAGACCAGAATTGCATGCAATATTCCAACAGTGGCCTAACCAATGTCCTGTATAGCCGCAACATGACCTCCCAACTCCTGTACTCAATACTCTGACCAATAAAGGAAAGCATACTAAACGCCTTCTTCACTATCCAATCTACCTGCGACTCCACTTTCAAGGAGCTATGAACCCACACTCCAAGGGTTCAGCAACACTCCCTAGGACCTTACCATTAAGTGTATAAGTCCTGCTAAGATTTGCTTTCTCAAAATGCAGCACCTCGCATTTATCTGAATTAAACTCCATCTGCCACTTCTCAGCCCATTGGCCCATCTGGTCAAGATTCTGTCGTAATCTGAGGTAACCCTCTTCGCTGTTCACTACATCTCCAATTTTGGTGTCATCTGCAAACTTACTAACTGTACCTCTTACGCATCCAAATCATTTATGTAAATGTTGGGCAAGTTTATTATTCCAATCACACTCCCCTGCTGAAATGAGTCATCTTCATTTCTGAAGGTATGAATGAAAACTGGAAATGATTTTAATATATTGGGAAAAATGTGAAAATCAAGACCTTTCCATGTATCAAAATTGTCATATGCTCTATGCCTGCCTGTGCTGGAGCAGTATTCTTGTTCCAGTGAAAAACAATGGTATATAATTCTTCTATCAGAGATTGCAAGACCACTTGCTCAACCCTAATAGATCTATCATTTTCTTGTTACAAGCAGAAGAGAGGTTAATAAAACAGGATGCAGAACTTTCACTCACCAAGCTGCTGACCACCAAGGCCAGGTCAGCTCACTTTGGACCAGGAACCAGACCTTAAACTCAACGGACTGGATTTCTTATGGGGAGGTGGGGTGTGATTACGGGATGCTAAGCTGCGAACGCTTTAAATAGCAGCTTCTAAGCACAGTTGCTACAATTTCATAAACTGATCTGCACAGTGGTGTCTACTGGATTGGAACTGAAAAAACTCATTCACAGCTGAAATCCTTTGCGCGTCAATGACTATATTCAACATGTTGGAGTTATTCACCAGGCCCCATTTCCTCTCCAAGTTAGTGGTGTGCATTGGGAGTGGAGCACCAGCTGTGTGTGCTTCAGCTTTCTCTACAGTCCACTGCTTGAGGGCTTCCAGCACTTTTAATAACTCTTTCCAATTTCCATCAACCACTGGGCTTCATGCTTGATTGATTCTGGGTTAAACTACAGGCTGGTGCATGAAAGCTAATTGACCACCTGCATTACGAGGCCAGGCTAAAGACATGGCATATGCAATAAAACATAGACAGCCAGATGGAGAAACTTTGCAAGCAGAGCCCCTTGGGGAAGCACTGGCCAGCTGAGTCAAAATGGAGATTGGTGACAGATGTTATGGTGCATACTTTCCGAATTATGTGAGTCTGAACTAGACCTTTCTTCAATGAGACAACTTGAAACTGGCTTTGAAAAAAACGATGTGTACATTTCAACACATGTAAAGCCCCCTTGAAATTGTTACTTATGTAATTTTTATAATTTTGTTATTGTAAAGCAGTTTTTTTATAAAGGGAGTTTGAAGTAACACAGATGCCTTGAAATAAATGGCAGTTGTGAAAAATAGCTGTAGCCTGTGAAGAAGGAAACTTAACAAAAAGGCAAGCCTGGAGGGACACGTTACCTGGAAAAGGCAAATCTATGGAGCAGTTGATATTTTAAAATAAGACATCATGTCAAGAGCATGGTACTTAAATCCCCACTCATGAATTGGAAGATATCAGCTATAGTGTATAAGATCAAATTGTTTCACCAACAGACATTTCCTGGATTAAGGAGAAAATGAACTTAAGAAAAACAGTCAGTATAAACTAACATTGCACTAGGCAATGAGGAGACTCACCAGATCAACACACATCAAGGATCAGGTCCTTAAGAGTGCTGGTATTGACCAAGATTGGATATTGCTGTCAGCTGGGTTCAGGGGCTCCTGCGAGGTATGGGAGCAAGGAATGAAGGAGGCTGCAAGGGATTGGTGAAGAAACTTAAAATTAGGAGCTCTGCCATTCATCATAATTTTCTACCGCAACATCATGCTCATCCACTTTCCCTTAACCCCTTTATTGTCCAGAAATTTATCAAATTCTTTTGAAAGTACTTTCAGTGATTTAGCATCTGCAGTCTTCTGTGTTGCAGAAATTTGCAGGTCCCCCATCCTCTGAATGAACGAATTTCACCTCACCTCATTCTGTATGCTAAGGCTGTTATCCCATGTTCTGCACCCATCTTCCTTGCTATCCAGTCCTGTCCATATTGTATATGCTTCAAAGAGGTCCCACTTCATTAACTGAAACACCGGTGAATATAGATCCTGTCCACCCAATCTCTCCTCATAAACTAAATCTTCCATCCCTGGAATCAGTCTTTGCTGGAGTCCCTCTATGACAAGTATATCTTTTCTTTCAGGAAGGAGACCAAAACTCCACATGACATCCCAGGTGTGGTCTCACCAAGGTGCTATACCAGTGCAGAAAGACTTTCTTGCCCTTGAACTTCAGGGGTAATGAAAGCCAACATGCCACTTGCATTTCTAACTGTTTGCTGTAGCTGCATGCTTGCTTTCAGTAACCAGCATACAGATCCAACATTTTATGAAGCAGTCTGAGAGGAGGTGAAGAAGATTGAGGTTGTAAAGCTGTGAAGAAGAAGGAAACTGGGAAGCTGCATCATGGTGAAAAAACAGGTTGCTCAGGATAGAGAACAGTTTAGGAGCAGGCATAGGCCATTTGTACCATCGAGTCTGCTGAAATAATGAATGCTGAAATAACCAGGAATCAAATAAACTAAGGAAGTAAACTTTTGAAAAAAGAATGTGGAATATCTTGCTAAAGCTACAATAGTTCAAACAATACTATGTGGGGAAACTGTAGTGGATGCTGTTTTAATTAGCACTGTCAACTGTTAATTTAAAATCCAGGGTTATGATTTGAGATGCGGGAAACATAGCAGTAACTGTCTGTTTAAAATCCTCTGACTTTGTCTCTGCAATTGAAAAGTGCACTGGTTGTGAGCTCACCAGCTTGTTGAAGGAGTGTTCAGGGTAATGGTATTTTTTTCTGAGCAGAAGTGTGTCAGTTATTTTATTTTTAACTTATTTCTATGATAGTGTGCCAATTTAAACACTAAGGTCTAGCATGCTGAAATATAAGCTTTCAATTGTTTTTATAAAGAGAGCATAGAGTTAAAAGAAATGCTGAAACTGTATAAAAGGGCTTGATGTATTTTTGATTTTCAAATTCTGTGCACCAGAAGGGTGGGAAAGCTTTCTAAAGTGTTTCTAAGAGGTTTGCTGGAATAGCTCCAAAACGTGAGGGATTGCAGAAATACTGGGGCTGTTCTTCTTACAGCCAAGAAACCTGGAAAAACTCGAGATGCATAAAATTAAAAAAGGTTTTGATGAAATAAATAGTAATTATCTTCAGAAGCTGAAGGATCAATAATCAAATACCCCAGATTTAACTTAAGTTCAAGGCAAATGAACCTCAGGGGACACAAGGGAAATCATCGATACTAATAGTGATTAGGTTCAACACCAGTCCAATGCCCAGCTCCTCCAAATCAACAGTGATTAGGATCTGGAGTGTACTTCTTCCTTGATATTGAGGAGGATACAGATTCAAATTAATGTTCAAAAAGAAATTGGTTTACTACTGAAAATGAAAGGGAAAGCACGACCATTGAGGGGTTGATTGCTAGTTGGTGGCACCATCTGGCTTTCTCTTCAAAAAAGATGCTGCAGACTCATTGGCTTAATGGCTTTCTTCTATAATATATTATCCTGTTGGATAGGACTCAAAGTACATTGCAAGGTGCTTGGAAAAATTCTGGGGATGGAAGATAAGGGACTGAGGATTGGCAAGCTCAGATCGAGTACCTAAAAATGGCGATGAGTCACAAGAGGAGGAACACTAGGAGAAACAACAGTAACTGTAATCAAAGGAACACCCACACACAGCAAACATCGAAGAAGTCCTTAATGTGAAAGGAAAATGTAAAGTGGACCTGGGTAAGAACCATATTCAGATGCTTTTTGCACAAATATTTCACATTGTCATTGTGGCTCACCTCGTTAATATTATCTTGCAAATTCAAGTATTTACACTAGTAGGATTGAATGTGCACAGACAGTGATAAGCATTCACTCAAAAGCAATGTAAATATGAGAACAATGGCTAAAATGTTGCTTATCTGTACCTATGTGGAAAAATGGGAATCTATGCATTGTGGTTAAGCTGACTGCTTAAAATGGCTCATCTTTCAAGTTCATAGGAAATCAGAATGGGTTCCATAAGGTCATAAAGTATAGGAGTAGAATTAGGCCATTTGGCCCATCAGGTTTGCTCTGTTATTTGATCATGTCAGGTGTTTCTCAATCTCATTCCTTGCCTTCTCCCCTTAACCTTTGATCCATTTACTAATCAAGAACATAAATATCTCTGTCTTAAATACATTCAGTGACATTGGCCTTTACAGCCTTCGCTGATTCCTCATTCTATAACTGAAGAAATTCTCCTCATCTCATTTCTAAAAGGTCAAGCCTTCACTTTGAGGCTGTGCCCCTGCCCCAAAGGCAACTGAGTATCTATTTCCATTCACAGCTCTTTCCCTCTTCACCTGATACGCTGACAAAATAAAAATCTGCAAGTGTCCATGGACGTAGGTGAAAAATATAGTTCTGCATTGCAGACTACACTCTATCATGAAAAGAGTCCACATTAATTAAAAACAGATTTTGTTTGTGTTTCTGGACACTTCTTGACAGGTGTTAACATAGATTCAACTTCTTAGCATGTTGATATTTGTTGATAGGATAATGCTTGTTGACATTTACTGGTAGATCTTGGCAGGTTTGAAGAAGCCTGATAGTTGCACAGGATTTATGCACCTTTTATGTAAAATCTTCTTTCCAGTTAACAATCCCAAAAAGAACTCCTCCCAAAGGATCTCTGACCTGTACCCCACAACATCGACAAGGCTACCTTAGGTCTCTAGAGGGGTATTCAGGCTAAAAGAAAGAAATTTACTTCAAACAGATCTACTCTTACCTTGTGCAAGCTCATACTCTTGTTTCCAAACACAAGGGAGTCCAAAATACAATTTCAGTGAAGTTACCTAGTCAATAAAATGACCAAATGCCCTCAGGAATCATTTTATATGTGGATTATGAACCACCAACGATTTCACCCCATCCACAAAAATGAGAAATACCAGGTTCATATGTGAAACGTTTGATTCCCAACTGTTTCTGGATCATTCACTGTAATGGAGATGCTTTCTACCATGGTGAAAACCAGAGTTGAAATCCCTCGATGCAAGAGATATGACATAATTGAACATCGTGCTATTGAAATGGTTATAATTAGATTAATGCACAAATTAACTTAAATAGTACAGCAGCTGTAAATGGGTAATTGCTCACTGTATCAGCCAAACTAGCTAAAAAGATAGAGGCAGTATTGCATTTAGCCAGGATGAAAATGAAAAGAAAATGCAGTGAAACCAGCAAATCCAGTCCATAAATGATGAATATAGTAGGTTGGTAAGAAATTTTCCATCCAATTTTCATTTATCATCATTTTTGAACAGTCAAAGATGTACTCTGACAAAGGAAGATATAGTTGCTGTACAAAGGCAAGCAAAACTAAAATTGGGTCACTTGCAAGTATGACAGAAGGTCAGAGATGTCAATCATTCATTGGGCACTTGATATCTTACAGAGCTTACTAGGTCTAGCCCAAATCGTCAGAGGTCAAGATCATAGATGTTGCAATTCTTAGATGAAACCAAAGTCAACGTAGAGTTACATGATGTTATTGAACTAACTGACTTGTTGTGCCACAGAGATCAGAAATACATCTCTGGATGATTAAGGTACAGTGCTGCCACTACCCCTCCATTCTATGACTAAATAATTGTCAGTGGTAGAAAATTGACAACTGATAAATCCTCATAAGAAGAAGAACTTAATTTATATAACAAGAGATAGTTCATTGCATGATGGCAATAAAAACAAGTTAGATTGACATTTTAGACATAGTATTAAGACTGTCAGGACCCAGGGAAAACACTTGTAACCCCTTTGGGACCTCACACAAGACTGTCCGATTTCTTCTCCAAAACCTGTGTGACATCATCAGGCAGGGTGGAGCATAATGCAACTTCAACATTAGATATTACAGTGCCATTACCTTTCAGAAGAACAAGGTTCAGTGGAGAAAATTCGGATGTCATGTGGACAGATGGACAGGTTAACCAAAGTTCGGAAATGTCAGTGAATCAAAACAATCTTGAAAATGATCACAGTTCTAAGCGGAAGTTTACAATCACAAGCTTTCATTGAATAAATAGACATCTCAACATTTTTGAGATTCTTGGCTTCTCTAATTATAAATGATTTTTGTATTTGTTCACGGGATAGGAGCATTGCTGGCTAGATCAGTATTTATTGCCAATCCCAAATTGCCAGATGGCAGTTAGGAGTCAACCACAATGCTGTGGATTAAAGTTATTGATTAGCAGGTTTGTCCAATATTATCTGATAAAGTATTCTAAAGCCTTGTTGATCAACTCTTTTAACAAAGGAGCAGAACTAATATGATATGGAATTTGGGGTAAGAGTATCTTAGGGATAAAAACAAGGTAAATGGAATGAAGGTATAGATATGATTGAATGGTGAAGCAAATTCCCCGACGATTTACTCCAGTTTCTAGTTCCCTGGTACACTGGAGTTATTTTAAGAAAGTGCAAAAGCATACTCAGCAGATTCCCTCACAGACCGTGTTGTGCACAAACTGTGAGTGCGATGAATTTCCCTCTTTAATGCTTCCCCTTGAGCTTAAAAAGTAGACCTGTCAAACTGCTAAGATATTAGTGTTAAATGAAACTTTTAGCAGTGATAGCAGTTGTCACCTGACCAAAGTACGCTAGCCTCAAAGGCACTGAGGTCAATTATCCAATACTGATCCAAAAGTGGGAAGTGCTAGTGATAGTCTTCTCAAGCTGAAACAAAGAATAAGTCAGGCAGCCACTGGTGTTTTTTCTTGATTGTGTGAGTATGATGGTCAGTGGCAGCAAAGCTGTAAGCATTACGCATCTCTCATTTCCTTGCAAATGTGCCTTCCCTTTCAATTCAGCATGTACTTTCATTCCACATTTGCTCTGGATAGGGAGGAGAAAGGAGTCGTGATTTAATTCCAATACTGAGCAAGTAATGGTGGTGTGGGACTTGGAGAGGAATTTTGATATGAAATTGTTGCCATAACATTGCTCCTACTTCCTCTCAGTGGTATGGTTACAGAAGAGACGGTATGATGGCTCAGCAGTTAGCGCTACTGCCTCACAGTGATCGGGACCTGAGTTCAATTCCATCCTCAAATGGCTGTCTATGTGGAGTTTGTACACTCTCCCCATGTCTGTGTGGGTTTCCACCAGGTGCTCAAGTTTCCTCCCACAGTCCAAAGATGGGCAAGTTGGGTGGATTGGCCATGCTAAATTAACCATGGTGTTCAGAGATGTGTAGGTTAGGTGTGTTAGCCGTGGGCAGTGCAGGGTTACAGGGATAGGATAGGGGGATGGTCTGGGTGGAATGCTATTCAGAGGGTTAGTGTGGACCCATTGGGCTGAATAGTCTGTTTCCATACTTTAGGCATTCGATTAAATAAATTCTATAAATGGAAAGTTGGTGATTTGTTGTAGTGCATCTCTAGATCATGCATTATGTCAGTGATGAAGAAGATAATGGAAGTTGCTGGAAAAAGCTCAGCAGATCTGGCAGCATCTGTGAAGAGAAATCAAAGTTAAAGTTTTGGGTCAAGTGACCCTTCCTCAGAATGCAGAATGGGCTATTAGAGGAATTTTATGCAATCATGAGAAGGTATCCCAATCTTGATCTTATGCGGCAGGAAGGATATAGCTGAAGTAATAGAAAATGGTTGGGGTGATAATATGTTCGGAAATATTTATCTATCTTTCATTTTTTCAATAGAAGCAGCTTGCTTGTTTCCTAAATTAAGCAAAACGGCTGTGTACTCTTTTTGACCAAAGTGCCAGCTACTATTACAGCCTGTTGTAAAGTTCCAGGCAAACATGCTGCCTTGTATGAGTATCTCCAATCAATCATTTCAAGGGATTTTCTATTTCAATGGGAAATAGAGCACTCAGACTGCTGCTTCTTGTAAGTCAGGTGGAGTTTCCTGATATTTTTCAATGTCTGTGTATGAGTGGCCCTTAGCGAAGGTTGTTGTATCGATCAATGAACAGGACGTATGATTAGTGGGAAAGCTAGCATTTGAAACTAATATTTTATACAATACAAACAGGAGCAGACTCTTCAGCCTACCAAGCCTGCAATGATTCCTCAATCTTATTAATACCCACTACTTATTGCCTGTATGCAGTATCTACCCATCCGTTCCACTCCTGCTCATGTACCTATCAAGATGCGCCTTAAACATTGCTAATATGCTGGCATCCACTTTGAACCTTCACTGGCAGTGTGTTCCAGGAATCCACCACCCTCTGTGTGAAAAAGTTTCCTCCACACTTCTCCCCTAAACTTTTCCCCACTCATCTTGAACCTGTGCCCTCATTTAGTTGCTCTTTCCACCTTGGGAAAAAGCCGCTGACTATCCATCCAATCTATGCCTCTCACAATTTTGTAGCCTTCTGTCAGGTCACTCCTCAACCTCCGCCTTTCCAGTAAAACTATCTGAGTTTATCCAACCTTGCCTCAGAACTAAATCCCTCCAGACAAGGCAACGTTCTGGTAAACCTTCTCTGCACCTTCTCCAAGCAAACGGGTCCTTCGAGTAGTATGGAGACCAGAACTGTAAGCAATATTCCAAATACGATCTACAACTTTAACATAACTTGCCAACTTTTATATTCAATGCCTCTGCTGATGAAGGCAAGTGTGCTGCATATCTTCTTGACCACCTTAACCATCGGTGTTGCCACGTTTGTGCATCTGTGGACCAGTACATCCAGATCCCTCTGTAAGTCAATACTTCTGAGGGTTCTGCCATTTGTTGTATAATTCACAGCTGAATTTCATCTTCCAAAATGATAAGTCACTGGTTTAATTTAGTTGTAATCACAATCAATATATTAATGGATTCATCTGATATTGTACAGGCTACTTCAATATAGCCAATGTAGGTCTTGACATTCTAGCATCATGTGATTTTATTTAGCTTTGTTTGACAAAGAAATGCACCATGGGATTGAGAACAATGTGAAAACAATAGTCTAATGCTTTAGATTTATAAATATAAGGTTAAGGGGTAGCTGTTTAATTTTGGAACCAAACTTTTAAAAGAGATGGTATACTCCCCACCTTATAACTACCATCCTTTGCTGTTTATTTGGAGCCTCTACACCATTTGTTTCCTTCAACTCTCCTCCATCTCTGTCAAGAATATTTTTCAAAATTCCGACCTCGAAACGTAAAATTTGCTTCTCTGTTCACAGACATTGAGTTTCTCCAGCATTCTCTATATTTGTTTCAGATTTCCAGAAACTGCAGTCTTTAGCTTTAAGTTGGAGCTGAGATTGTTTCCAGTCCCAGGGAAAACAAAAATCATTCTTTGGGATTTTTGTGAGGACAATTTCTTTTAGTCAGCACGGACACAAGATCACTGTACAAATTAAGGTTTCTTGAAGCGAGAGTACTATCTTGCTTTTAAAATTCTTATCCTTGTTTTCAAATCTGTTCATGGCCTAGCCCGACACATGACTCTGTGGCCACTTGCAGCCCCTGACTCTCCAAAATAGTGACATTCCTTTATCCTGGGTTTCCTGATTGCTTTTAATAGCTCCACCGTTGAAGGTTGTCCCTCAGTTATCAAGGCCCAAAGTTGCAGAATTTCTTCCATATGCTTTTTCAGTTCTCTACCTCACTTTTTCTCCTTTGAAATGCTTGTTTACCCAAAATTTTCATCATCTAGCCTAACATCTCATTGGACAGCTGCTGTTATATATTGTTTCATAAGGTTTCAGTGAAATAACTTGGAAAGTTTTATGACATTAAAGGTACTATACGATTAGATGCTGTTTTTGTTTTTGTTCTTGTTTATAGACAATAGACAATAGATGCAGGAGTAGGCCATTCTGCCCTTCAAGCCTGCACCACCATTCATTATGATCATGGCTGATCATCCTCAATCAGTGTCCTGTTCCTGCCTTATCCTCATAACCCTTGATTCCACTATCCTTAAGAGCTCTATCCAACACTTTCTTGAAAGTATCCAGAGACTTGGCCTCCACAGCATTCCACACACCCACCAGTCTCTGGGTGGAGAAGTTTCTCCTCAACTCTGTTCTAAGTGGCCTACCCCATAATTTTAAACTGTGTCCTCTGTTTCAGGACTCACCCATCAGCGGAAACATGCTTCCTGCCTCCAGAGTGTCAAATCCTTTAATAATCTTATACGCCTCAATCAGATCCCCTCTCAGCCTTCTAAACTCAAGCGTATACAAGCCCAGTCGCCCCAATCTTTCAGCGTAAGATAGTCCCGCCATTCCGGGAATTGACCTCGTGAACCTAAGCTGCACTCCCTCAATAGGCAGAATGTCTTTCCTCAAATTTGGAGACCAACACTGCACACAATATTCCAGGTGCGGTCTCACCAGGGCCCTGTACAGCAGCAGAAGGACCTCTTTGCTTCTATACTCAATTCCTCTTGTTTTGAAGGCCAGCATGCTATTAACTTTCTTCACTGCCTGCTGTACCTGCATGCTTGCTTTCATTGACTGATGTACAAGAACACCTTGATCTTGTTGTGCTGCCCCTTTACCTAACTTGACTTCATTTAGGTAGTAATCTGCCTTCCTGTTCTTGCCACCAAAATGGATAACCACACATTTATCCACATTATCCACATCTGCCATGCATCCGTCCACTCACCTAGCCTGTCCAGGTCACCCTGTATTCTCCTAACAACCTCCTCACATTTCACCCTGTCACCCAGCTTTGTGTCATCAGTAAATTTGCTAATATTACTTTTAATACCTTCATCTATATCAATAATGTACATTGTAAAAAGCTACGGTCCCAGCACTGATCCCTGCGGCACACCACTTGTCACTGCCTGCCATTCCAAAAGGGAGCCATTTAACACTATTCTTTGTTTCCTGTCAGCCAACCAGTTATCAATCCATGTCAGTATTTTGCCCCCAATACCATGTGCCCTAATTTTGCTCACTAACCTCCTATGTGGGACTTTATCAAAGGCTTTCTGAAAGTCCAGGTATACTACATCCACTGGATCTCCCTTGTCCATCTTCAGAGTTACATCCTCAAAAAATTCCAGAAGATTAGTCAAGCATGATTTCCCCTTCATAAATCTATGCTGACTCTGACCTATCCTGTTACTGTTATCCAGATGTGTCGTAATTTCGTCCTTTATAATTGACTCCAGCATTTTCCCACCACTGAGGTCAGACTAACTGGACTATAATTCTCTGTTTTCTCTCTCCCTCCTTTCTTAATAAGTGGGACAACATTAGCCAGCCTCCAATCCACAGGAACTGATCCTGAATCTATAGAACATTGGAAAATAATCACCAATGCATCCACGATTTCTAGAGCCACCTTTTTCAGTACCCTGGGATGTAGACCATCAGGCCCTGGGGACTTATTAGCCTTCAGACCTAACAGTCTCTCCAACACCATTTCCTGCCTAATATAAATTCCCTTCAGTTCAGGTCCTTCAGCCACTGTTACATCTGGGAGATTGCTCGTGTCTTCCCCAGTGAAGACAGATCTAAAGTACCAATTCAACTCTTCTGCCATTTCTTTGTTCCCCGTAATAAATTCACCCGTTTCTGTCTTCAAGGGCACAATTTTTGCCTTAACCATTTTTGTTTTCTTTTCACATACCTAAAAAAGCCTTTACTATCCTCCTTTATATTTTTGGCCAGTTTACCTTCGTACCTTATTTTTTCTTTGCGTATTTCCTTTTTAGTTATCCTCGGTTGTTCTTTAAAAGCTTCCCAGTCCTCTGATTTCCCACTCATCTTTGCTAAGTTATATTTTTTCCCTTTTGTCTTTATATGGTCCTTAACTTCCCTCATCAGCCACGGCCACCCCTGCCTCCTCTTAGGATCTTTCTTCCTTTTTGGAATGAACTGATCCTGCATCTTCTGCATTATACCCAGAAATACCTGCCATTGTTGTTCCACTGTCATCCCTGCTAAGGTATTGCACCATTGAACTTTGGCCAGCTCCTCCCTCATAGCTCCATAGTTCCCCTTATTCAACTGAAATATTGTCACTTCCGATTCTACCCTCTCCCTTTCAAATTGCAGATTAAAGCTTATTGCATTGTGGTCACTACCTTCTAATGGCTCCTTTACTTCGAGGTCCCTGATCAAATCCGGTTCGTTGCACAACACCAGATCCAGAAATGCTTTCTCCCTGGTAGGCTCCAGGACAAGCTGTTCTAAGAATCCATCTTGGAGGCACTCCATAAACTCCCTTTCTTGGGGTCCATACCATCCTGATTCTCCCAGTCTACCTGCATGTTGAAATCCCCCATAACAACTGTAGTAATATTTTTGCGACAGGCCAATTTCAGCTCCTGATTCAACTTACATACTACATCCAGGCTACTGTTTGGGGGCCTGTAAATAACTCCCATTCGGGTCTTTCTACCCTTAGAATTTCTCAGCTCTATCCATACTGACTCTACATCCCCTGATTCTAGGTCCCCGCGCGAAAGGGACTGAATATCATTCCTTACCAACAGGGCCACTTCACCCCCTCTGCCAGTCAGCCTGTCCTTACGGTAGCATGTATAGCCTTGAATATTCGTTTCCCAGGCCCTGTCCACTTGAAGCCACGTCTCAGTTATCCCCACAACATCGTAACTGCCAATTTCCAAATGAGCCTCAAGCTCATCCACCTTATTTCTAATGCTTTGTGCATTCATATATAATATTTTAAATTTGTTACTCCCTTCACCCTTCCTATTAATCCCTATTTCACTTGACCTTATGGCATGATCCTTTTTTGAGTTTTCTGCTCCATTGATTCCGTTGTCTTTCCTGACTTCTCTTGTTCTAACTTTCCCTTTAACTTCCTTCTTAAACTTCAAGTTTGTCCCCTCCCCCTCCCGCTATTTAGTTTAAACGCAGCTGTGTTGCAGTGGCAAACCTGCCTGCCAAAATGCTGGTTCCCCCACCTATTAAGGTGCAACCGTCCCTCTCGTATAATTTATCCTTACCGCTAAACATACCCCAGTGATCCAAGAATTTAAATCCTTGCTTCCTGCACCAGTTCTCCAGCCACACATTCAAGTCCATTATCTCTCTGTTCCTGTCCTCTCCAGCCCGAGGAACTGGAAGCAAACTGGAGATAACTGTCCTGCTTTTCAGCCTTCTTCCGAGTTCTCCGAAGTCCCACTGTAGAATGTCCTTCCTTTTCTTCTCGACATCATTTGTGCCGACATGCACCACCACGTCTGGCTCTTCACCTTCCGCCCTTGAGGATTTCCTGCACTCTGTCTGCGATGTCCTTAATCCTGGCACCAGGAAGGCAACACACCATCCTCAAATCCCGCGTGTTGCTGCAGAAACCCCTTTCAGTCCTTCTCACTATGGAGTCCCTATTACCATGGCTCTGTGTGATGTCTGACTCCTCGGCCCTGCCTCCACGCCAATTTCTGATTGGCAGACCTGACCACCTCTCGGACTGGCAGTGACATCTGCCTCTACGGTTTCCAAGAGATTCAACCTGTTCGTGAGAGGTACTTCCCCTGAGTCTCTAGAACATGCCTACTTAAATAACACTAACCCACCTTCCGAACAGCCTCTGCGCTCCGACTTCACTTCCGCCCAGCTCCCGCCTCTCTCTGCTGCAAAAAGCAATTTCTAGGTTTAAGAATTGAGGAAGTTTGGTTGTGTGTCATGGTTTTACATCTTGCATGCACAAATATCCTTGATTTATTTGAGTACGGGGCAGTTGAAGTCTTACTTCAACAATACAGGAGTTTAGTTAGACCATACCTGCAGTACTTTGTGCAATTTTGATTCCCTTACTTCATGAAAGATATTGTTGCCATCAGGGGAGTGTAATCAATGTTCACCAGACTTGTTTCCAGAATGATGGGAAAGTCTTATGAGGAGAGATTGGGGATTTGAGGTAAGTACTTAAATAACACTCACCCACCTTCCCAACAGCCTCTGCGCTCTGACTTCACTTCCACCCAGCTCCCGCCGCTCTCTGCTGTTAGTATCTTCATGCGATTAGCATCTTTGGTTGGATATATCAGGACACTAATTTTCTACTAATGTTGGTGAATTGGTGTTTGTTTTATCTTTAATACCTTAGATCTATCCAGATATTACACAAGTTTTACATGTGCATACTCACAATAGTTTTATACACATACTTTAAATTATCTACTCCATGCTTGAAACTCCGGTTTCCTGTTCTTTCTACAGTTTGCTTACTTTTCCCTGAATCCATACCCAAGGCCTAATTGATCAAGCACAGTAAAGGCTGTCAAGTTATAGATAGAATACTTTTTACCCACTGGGATTTCAAAGACTCCACAGTTGCTGCCAAAAATATTGTCCCAGTTGAGCAGGTCAGTCTCAGAATTGCCAAAAGTATATACAGAAATCTAAGTAAGGCTTCAGTCAACATTCCATCCAAACTGTTTCAAACACAGGACAACTGGGATATTATAGCTGACTCCCTGCATCAAATGAATGAAGTGTATCTGAATTCTGACAATTCAAAAACAGGCCTTTACATTAGTCTAAACCATGTAATTACACCGATTGTGCAGTCAAGCACAAGCTGTCAGCTTAAGTTATAAGTCAACCCCATCACTGGAGGTAGTGGTCAAAATTGCTGAGATTTTTTCTCAATTCCCCAAGAAATGTAGCTACTGTGCTATTGATATTTGTAGAAAATCTGATTACAAACTGGTTTTAAAATTACCTTAAACAGCATCATATGAACTTTTCCTCCCCCTCTCGCTAATATATTTCAAGATAACATTTTGTCTTTTCATCATTCCCTTTTATTCTGCATTCTCTCTCTCTTTTGTCAGTTCATACAGATACTGTCCTCCTCCTTTTGACACTTCCATCAGTTCATCAAATAATTTTCAAAATGTATACTTCCCAATTACTCACAGGCTCCCATGTGGAAGATTATTGCTGACCGATTGTCACCAGATCAGTAATTGTGGTGGCATGCTGTCACGATGAAGGATCAGACTTCCAAAGTACTTATGGTCATGTCGAGCCTTCAATCCCATCCTGTATTTTTTGTAAGAGGACTGCTACAGCAAAGTTATGATTGTGGATGCAAGTTTAGTGACTCTCTGCCACAGCTCTTTGTGAATCCATAGAATATTACACAGTATTTGTGAATCTTCAGAAAGACTAAAAGGGAAAAGACAACAAAAGGCTCACTACCCAAACCCCTTCTCAGAAGGAAACCACTCCTCTTTTATTAACTCAAGATAGCCATGTTAAATGGGCTCCTTTTAAGGTATAATTTCTTTTGGCTTGGGGGAAAGGGAAGAGATCCTTTTTAAATGAACCTTGTTGGATTAAACCAAGTGAGTACATGAATAAAAACTAAGAGCTCTCCTCACCGTTAGCAATTTGGAGTATCCCCAACTGAAACCATAACAAATTGGGAAACCCTGCCCAGGGACAAGTCATTAAAGTATTTACTGATGTTTAGTATAGTCTGCACAATGGGAAATAAGAAACCACAACTAATTTACCAAGGAATACAAGATATTTGTTCTACTGAATCAGGGACACTCTCTCACCTCAAGCTTCAATTCTCATTCTCTAAACCTCAATTTGATTGATGTTAATGACTGGGTTAGTGTTAACATTCCTGCCTCTAGGTCTGAAAGGAAGTATCTGGAGATCGTCATCAGAGAATTTCAGTCAGTGAAGACTACAGACCAGGAATTTCCAATGAATTTGCATCAAACAATTCACATCATTCCAGTTTAAAAGCAATTTCCAGGTTTAAGGATTGATTTGGTTGTGTGTCATGATTTTACATCTTGCATGCACAAATATCCTTGATTTATTTGAGTACGGGGCAGTTGAAGTCTTACTTCAACAATATAGGAGTTTGGTAAACCATACCTGCAGTACTTTGTGCAATTTTGATTCCCTTACCTCATGAAAGATATTGTTGCCATCAGGGGAGTGTAATCAATGTTCACCAGACTTGTTTCCAGAATGGTGGGAAAGTCTTATGAGGAGAGATTGGGCCTGTGTTCTCAAGAGTTTTGAAGAATGAGAAGTGTTTTAATTGAAACTTACACAGTATTTAAAGGGATAAGCTGTAACATAGAAAATAAGAGCAGAAGTAGGCCATTTAACCTTTTAAGCCTGCTCTGTCATTCAAAATGATCATGGCTGGGCATCTATCTCTATATCCTGTTCCTGCTTTCTCCTCATGATTTTTGATCCCTTTAGCTTTAAGAACTATATCTAAATTCTTCTTGAAAACATTCAATGTTTTTACCTCAACTTCTTCCTGTGGCAGAGAATTCCACAGGCTCACCACACGCTGGGTGAAGATATTTCTTCTACCTCAGTCCTAAATGAGCCACCCTGTATACTTTGACTGTGACCCCCCTGGTTCTGGATTCCCCTGTCAACAGGAACATATTCTTCCATTTTCCCTGTCTAGTCCTGTTAGTATTTTATAGGTTTCTATGATAGCTACCTCATTCTTCCAAACTCCAGTGAATGTAACCTCAGAAATCAGTCTGGTAATCCTTTATTACACTCCCTCCATAGCCTCCTTTCTCAGATAAGAGACCCAAAACTGCATACAGTACTCCAAGTGTGGTCTCACCAAGGCCCTATATAATTGCACAAGGCATTCCTGCTACGTTAGCTGAATAATATTACTATGAAGGCAAACATATATTTGCCTCCTTCACCACCTGCTGCATCTGCATGCTTACTTTCAGTGACTAGTATTCAAGGACACTCAGGTCTCATTGCAACTTCCACTTCCTCAATCGATGACCATTCAGATAATGTTCTGCTTTCCTGTTTTTGTTACCAAACTTTATGACCCCATATTTGTCCACATTGCACTTCATTTGTTATACGTCTGTCCAAATCACACATAGCTTCTCTGCATCGCCCTCATAGTTTACCCTCCCACGCAGCTTTGTCTCATCTGCAAACTTGGAGATATCATTTAAAATAGTAATATATATGGTGAATAGTTGGGGTTCAAGTACAAGCGTTACTCCACTAGTCACTGCCTTCTACTCAGAAAAGTGCCCATTTATTTATGTTCTTTATTTTCTGTCTGCCAACTAGTTCTATCAATGTCAATAGTCTGCTTCCAATCCCATGTACTTTAGTATCTGCTATTAAATATTTTATAATGGGTTCTAGCATTTTCCCCTATTACTGATGTCAGGCGAACCAGTCTATAAGTCCCTCTTTTCTCTCTACTCCATTTTTTAAATAACGGGGTTACATTAACTACCCTTAAATACATAGAAACTGTTCCAGAGTATATAGAATCTCGAAAGATGATTGCCAATGCATCCACTATTTCGAGGGCCACTTCCTCAAGTACTCTGGGATGTAGATTATCAGATCAGTCTCTAATCCTATCAATTTCCCTAACACAATTTCCTTACCATAAGAGATTTCTTTAATTTACTCTCTCTCAATGGAGCCTGTGTTCCCCAATATCTTTGAGACATCATTTGTGAAGACAGAACCAAAATATGTACTTATTGGTGTGCCATCTCCCTGTTTTAATTGTAAGGGGACTATATTTGTCCTCATTAATCTTCACTGCGCTAATTGCAGGTAAAATGTTTCCTCTGGCTGGGTAGTCTGGAATCAGAACACAATTTAATAATAGAGGATGCCAAATGGGTCTGAGATGAGGAGAAAGTGCTTCACTCATGATTGTGAACCTTTGAAATGCCCTACCATAGAGGGCTGTGGAAGTTCAGTCTTGAGCCTATTTAAGGCAGAAATTGATAGATTTCTGATAACAAGTGGCATAGAGGGTTATGAATAGGGTGGCGAAAGGCATCGAAGTGTTCACTAATTTTATTGAATGGGAGGGCAGGCTGAATGGGCTGAATGACTCCTTTTCCTCCATTCTTATACTGATCATTGTCTAAAATCTTCACATCATGACTAATTAACAAGGATCTGTCCTCCAGACAGAGGACAGTGCATACGAATGTCATGGGATTGCATTGATTTAAAGCAGGTGTAACTTTAAGGCAGGATGTCAAATGCATTTCTGTTTGTTAATGTTAAGTTTGTCAAGCATTTATGATTATATATCCTCACAGGCACTTGCAATGACTGTGAATACATTTTAAGATTTCATAATGAATTATATTAAAGGCTGCAAAGCTTTCACTATTAATTTCATAAACAAGCTATGCCTAATATGTATAAATGGTGACTTCAAACTTCAGGGTTCATGCTTATAGCAAGAATATAAGATGTATGTTGCATCTTATTCTCAGACTTCAACTGTTTAAGCTGATTTTGCTTTTCACAACGATGTTCCTGTTGTCGGCAAGAACTTTCAACCTAAATCAACATCATCAAAATGAATATAACATTTGTGTTGCATTTTGGTGTAACAAGTGAACATCTGGGCAATGGTGTAATGGTCCATTTACTGCTTGAAGCCAGTCCTGTCATTTCAAAACTGACTCCTGAAATAATTATGTTTGTTCTCCCTTTTCCAAGATAAATAGCAGGCAGTCCAATCATTTCATCCTGGTTCTTTTCCAATTAAATTTGTGATGCACCAGTTATAAATTCTTTACTGCAGCCTGCAGCAACTTTCACACTGTTTGCTAATAGTCAGCCCGCAGGGTGCTGTGGAATTTTCCAGACAGCTTTGGGAGTATGGCCGTCAGAATGTGTAATACACAGACTGCATGAAACTCCAAAACTACTCAGCGGACTGGTCCCTCCCCCCGTTTCCTCTCCCTTCCGCAAACTAACAGTCTCTTCTCAAAACTCCAGCCCAGTGCTGAAAAATTGCCATGAGTTAGATAAGACGCTATTATCCACAATAATAAAAATAGGAAACGCCAAAAGTAATTTCCCAGACTGCCAGCATTTTGGTGAGGAATTTAACATTTCAAATTGTTGATCTTTTCTCGGAACCCAATGAGTTTTTCCATTATCTGCAGTATGTTGTCTCTGATCCTGACATCTTTTTTGCTTGGTTGAACCTAACGTGGGAGGAGAAAGTGAGGTCTGCAGACGCTGGAGATCAAAGCTGAAACTTTATTGCTGGAACAGCACAGCAGGTCAGGCAGCATCTAGGGAACAGAAGATTCGACGTTTCGGGCACATGCCCTTCTTCAGGAATGAGCAGAGAGTGTTCAGCAGGAGAAGATAAAAGGTAGGGAGGAGGGACTTGGAGGAGGGGCGTTGGAAATGTGATAGGTGGAAAGAGGTCAAGGTGAGGGTGATAGGTCGGAGTAGGGTGGAGGCGGAGAGGTCAAGAAGAAGACTGCAGGTCAGGAAGGCGGTGCCGGGCTGGAGGGATTCGGCTGAGACAAGGTGGGGGGAGGGGGGATCAAGAAACTGGTGAAGTCCAAGTTCATCCCCTGTGGTTGGAGGGTTCCCAGTCGGAAGATAAGACGCTCCTCCTCCGACCGTCGCGTTGTTGTGGTTTGGCGGTGGATGAGTCCAATGACCTGCATATCCTCGGTGGAGTGGGAGGGGGAGTTGAAATGCTGTGCTACAGGGTGATTGGGTTGGTTCGTCCGGGTGGCCCAGAGGTGCTCTCTGAATCGCTCCGCAAGTAGGCGGCCTGTCTCCCCAATATAGAGGAGGCCACAACGTGCCTTGTAAAAAAAAAACTTCCCTTTCCAATGTTATTTAGCTGAACATTCCAGTATGTCAATGTACATATTTATGTATAGCTACAGTGCACCAAACTCTGCAGTAACCACAATGTATATGAATCCTTTATCCTGAAAATTCAAGCATAAATTGAATGTAGTAGAGGAGGCAAATGCCTAGTGGTACTATCGCTGGACTGTTAATCCAGAGACCCAGATAAGGTTCCAGGAATCAGGGTACAAATCCTGTCATGGCAAATGGTGGAATTTGAGTTCAATGAACAAAAAAAATCTGGAATTTAAAGTCTAGCGATGACCACGAGTCAATTGTCAGAAAAACCCATCTGGTTCTCTAATGTCTTTTAGGGAAAGAAACTGCCATCCTTACCTGGTCTGGCCTACACCTGACTCCAGACCCATAGAAGTGTGGTTGACTCTTAACTGCCCTCTAGATAATTAGGAATGGGCAATAAATGCTGTGCCTATCCAGCAATGCCCTCATCCCATGTATGAATAAAGAAAAAAATGTACCAGAGTTATTGTGGTCAGTTATGAACAAAAGGCTTTTGATTGTTAATTGAGTCTGGAGATTTTAGAGTCAATCTGTAAAAATTGTCAATGTGTATGGGAAGAAGAGCCATTAAGTGCTCTGATGTTATGTCTTCTGGTTCACATAAATCAAAAATAACCACACTAAGTGTTAGAGGTTCACCAATGTATTTCTTTCTGCTCTGCATGTGGCTGGTAAACAGATGCATTGTTACAAGGCACATGACCATTGTTGAGCCAGTAAATGTGGCTCCCTGAGATATATGTTTACATATCATTTAATCTCCTAGCACTTTACAACTGATACACTGTGCAATGATAATGTAGTACTTGGGAAATGTCGTAAGTTTTTAGCCTTTAATTGAACATATTGATCGAGTAGCTATCCTGTTGGAGAGGGAAGGGGTGGAAGAATATGATCAGGAGACTTGAAGATGATATTAATATGAAATAAAGACAAGATTGTTCAAAGCAATGTCTTTTAAAAAAATACTGTTATTCCAAATTTTAACCTGAGCTGAATTTATTTACCTTTTTGACATAAAACTTAAGAAAAATTCTGAGGTGACGATGTTTGAAAAAAGAGACAATCATTAGTAGTAAATTAAAACAATGAGCTTAAACAATATAGTATGGTTGAAGATATTGACAGCTTTCTGTCAGTGGAGCAATGGTTTGCATCTTGGTGGCTAACTCTATAAAACATAGGTAAGTATGAATCACTTCTCACATCCTGTTTTGACAGCTTTCTTGCCACTTTTTAAATTTATTCACGGGATGTAGACTCACTAGGCCAGAACTGATTTCTCATCCCTACTTGTCCTTGACAGTGTGGTGCTGAGCTATCTTTTTGAACAATCGCAGTTCATGTAGTATAGTGACTGCTACAGGGTTGTTAGGGAGGGAGCTCCAGGATTTTGATTTAATGAAGAGAGTGGAATGAGTAGGTGCAAGATTTGTTGGCCTCTGCTTTTTCAGAACCCTCTTCTCACTCAGCTGATCTTTCCAATTCGGCTCAGCTCTTCCTAACAAGTGGCCTCCAGAGGCCATGACTATCCATGACAATCTCTCAATTGTCCATACCCTGTCAATGGTGTAAATGGAGAAAAGTTTGAGGGTGAGAGTGAATTATTGATGTTCTTCCACCTGAAATTACGTCCTTTCTTTCATTCACTTGTGGGACATAGACAGATACAAGCTTGCAAAATAATCTTTCATATGAAGCACCATTCTAAGAAGAAGAATGTGAGAATATGTTATTTGACCTTCATAAATACATTAAACAATAAAAGTGTTGAGATCAAATTTTCTTGCTGATTAAAAGTGGGTGGAGAGCACAGGGTTTTTGAGTGCAAGTGGTTTCTGCCCATTTTCCATTATTAAATGCCCCTTTCTTTTGAATGTTTCTCTCCTAGATGCCTGATAAATTCTCAGAGCACTGGGTTGCATCTGTTACAGGGTGGGCAATCGAGCCCTTGGGCATTAGTGTATCATGCTTCAACTTTGAGCCAGATGCTCCAAGTTCAAGTCCAACTCCAGGACTGGTTGGCCACAGAACAGGGTTGATGACACGGTCCACCAGGTTGCTGAGCAACATGCTACTCTTTTGCCATGCCTCTGGCAGGCAGCAGGTCATTCCTGGCAATTCATGTTTGATGTGGATTGATGCCCCTTAAGATACGAGCATTTGTCTATTTAACAGAGAAAATAGGTCTAAAGTCCCGTGTCAGAGTATGGTTAACTACAGATAAACAGAGTGGTAATGCATGTAAATATACTGGGTATTACTGCACTCCATGCATGAAAACAGAGGAATGACCGTTTTCAGGATTTTTCATCAGAATGAGTTGGCACGGTGGCTCAGTGATTAGCACTGTTGCCTCACAGCACTAGGGACCTGGGTTCGATTCCAGCCTCAGGTGAGTGTCTGTGTGGAGTTGGCACATTCTTCTCATGTCTGCGTGGGCTTCCTCCGGATGCGCTGGTTTCTTCCCACAGTCCAAAGATGTATTAGGTGGATTGGCCATGCTAAATTGCCCACAGTGTCCAAGAATGTGCAGTTTAGGTGGATTAGGCATGGGAAATGCAGAGCTGTAGGGAGGGGTTGTGAGTCTGAGATGCTCTTTAGAGGGTCAATGTGGGATGAATGGCCTGCTTCCACACTGTAGGGATTCTAGAATTGAGGAGGTTTTAAGTTGGGAGAGTTGGTGTGCTTTATTCATATTTACAGAGGAGAATTGCTTGAAATGGTTTCATTTTCTCTGCAAAGGAGTTTCTGCATGCAACTATCTGTACTTGCTTCTTATTATCTTTGACAGAGTCATATTTTCATACTCCCATACCCATTGCTTTCCTGATTGTAGTGATTGATACCAGGTGGATTGCATTGACCATGAGATCAGTGATTGGGGTCGTTAACCCTGGAAAATCAGGGACGGGAGTGTGTGGCTGGAAAAGCACAGCAGGTCAGGCAGCATCCGAGGAGCAGGAGAATTGACGTTTTGGGCATAAGCCCTTCATCAGGAATGGGACGGGCACAGGCTGAGACAATGGGTTGACCGGGGAAGTTGGGTTTGAAACGTCATCGTCTGCCGCGGTGATTGTGGAAGGAGTGACTGTGTGGCTAATGGCATCTGAGCGGTTTCAGAGGCCTGGAGAAGGTTCTGGAATGCTTGAGGAAACCTGTGTATTGGGGTAAGTATGGCAGAGAAAAACCGTTTGTTGAGTGCATGAATTCTTCTGAGGATGTAGAAACGCAGAAGTCCGTTGCAGGTCTGGCAGAGTGTGGCTCTGAGCTGGGGCAGGACCGACTGCAGGTAGAATAGATGGCAGCACATAGCTGCTAGTGTGGAGTGGAGGATCCGGAAAGAGAATCATTGCTGAAGGTTTCAGATTTGTAGTTTGTACTGGGTATCCTGTTCAGGTCCAAATTGTGTTGGTCTGAATGTAGTCTGGAGTCCATATGGGATTAGTCAGTTCCATAGGCAGGCACTGAGGAAGGAGATGTGGCTGTGGTAGCGAGTCTGCTTCAGGACATGGCTGAAGAGCTTCAGGGCAAAGGAGAGGACTTGGGGGGTACAGTGAGAGAGGGACTCATTAAGATCCTTGGGAGAGAGGAGGAGAACTTTTTCAGGGTAGCCACTCTTGGAAGAGGCTTCGCAGTAAGGTTAAAATCAACTAGGAGAAAGTGAGGACTGCAGATGCTGGAGATCAGAGCTATGCTGGAAAATCATAGCTGGTCAGGCAGCATCCGAGGAGCAGGAGAATTGATGTTTTGTACATAAGCCCTTCATCAGGAATTCTGAAGAATCAGGGAGCTCTAGCTGACCAATACAAACAGGGGAGTCAAATCACCTCAGAAAAAAAAACAGGAGATTAGAATTTCCTCAGATCAGTGGACTGACTCTGAGCTGGCTGGTCATGGCCAGTGTACTGTTGACTAAGGAGATGTTTGCCTTTCTTTTTCATCTTTGTTTTTGTGTTTTTGTTCTATTCTTTTATTGAGCTGCGTTCAGTTGTAAAAGTAGCCACCACCACCACTGCTACTACTGCTCCTTCTGCAGCTTGGGTCTGCCTCCACTGCTGCTGCCTGGGCCCCCACAACACCTCAGGACTGTTGCTGCTGCTGCCTGGGCTCCCACATCACCTCAGGACAGTTGCTGCTGCTGCCTGGGCTCCCACATCACCTCAGGACTGCAGCTGCTGTTGCCTGGGCTCCCACATCACTTCAGGACTGTTGCTGCTGCTGTCTGGGCCCCTACAATACCTCAGTACTGTTGCTGCTGCTGCCTGGGCTCCTACATCACCTCAGGACTGTTGCTGCTGCTGCCTGGGCTCCCACAACACCTCAGGACTGTTGCTGCTGCTGCCTGGGCTCCTACATCACTTCAGGACTGTTGCTGCTGCTGCATCAGCCCCTACAATACCTCAGGACTGCTGCTGCTGCTGCCTGGGCTCCCACATCACCTCAGGACTGTTGCTGCTGCTGCCTCGGCCCCTACAATACCTCAGGACTGTTGCTGCTGCTGCCTCGGCCCCTACAATACCTCAGGACTGCTGCTGCTGCTGCCTGGGCTCCCACATCACCTCAGGACTGCTGCTGCTGCTGCCTGGGCTCCCACATCACCTCAGGACTGCTGCTGCTGCTGTCTGGGCCCCTACAATACCTCAGGACTGTTGCTGCTGCTGCCTGGGCTCCTACATCACCTCAGGACTGTTGCTGCTGGTGCCCGAGCCTGCAACAAAAGGAAAAAAAATATGAAGAGGGGATTCAGAAGCTCCTATATGGAAAAAAAACCCGAAAAAAATCTACATAACCGGGGGATTTCAAATCTCCTCAGGTTAGGGGACTAACTCTGAGCTGGCTGGCCATAGCCAGTGGACTGTGGGGAAAAGTTTAAAAAATAATAAATGGGGGATTCAGAATCTCCTATGGAAAAACAAAATATATAAGCAGGGGATTCGAATCTTCTCAGATCAGGGGATGACTTCGAGCTGGCTGGCCACAGCCAGTATGCTTTGCACATTAAGTAAGGGGTGACTTGGTGTCAGGATACTGGCCTCTGTGCAGTTAGTTCACTGACATTGATGTTGTATTTATTGAAAAGTGAATTGATGAATGGAGCAAAAACATTGAGGACTGTTAGCTGGCCATCTTCCATTATGTTGCTGAGACAGACATTTTAGATTTAGATGAGTTTTTTAGATGTTGCACAAGAATGTGCTTAATATTTTAAGCACCTTTGTTTTACATGGGTTTTACCCCAATGCTAAATGCCAATAACAGTGCGCAGATACAGGAAAGCTGTGTGTGAAGTTTTTCTTCAATCTTAGTGGAACATTTTTATTTCGAAGACTGATCAGAATAATACAGGTGCTGAAACACTTAGGTCCAAGGGATGACTCATCTCTGAGAAAATATCCAAGACAAACCTGAATTTATAACAAGGCGTGAAATGAGAAATGTCATTTAACCTATCACCCTCACTCTTCCATAGACTGTACATTTTATCTGACCGTGGGCTTGATTATACCCATTTATTCTTGTGATTATATTTCAGGGTATGAAAATCAAACTCCAAAATACATCCTGATTGTTCATACAGAATCTTGTACCTTTACTAGGCATATCCAAGTTACTTATCTATAACCATCTAATCATTTCAATTAAATCCAGCCAAAACTCATTTTCTAGTGTGAATTACTTTATACACACATAAACCATCTTCAACTAATGATTAGATTCAAAGTTGTAAGTCACCATAGTGTGTGGCATTTAATTATCTCTTAATTTCCTGATGAAGGGCTTTTGCCCAAAACACGACTCTCCTGCTCCTCGGATGCTGCCTGACCTGCTGTGCTCTTCCAGCCCCACACTCTCGACGCTAATCTCCAGCATCTGCAGTCCTCACTTTTGCCTGACTGCAGATCTGGTCCATTTAACAACTAATCATGCTGAAGAAGAATAAAATTTTATTTCTGCACTGAGGTATACAGGTCACATTTCTCCTCAGACTTCAGCCATCAAACTAATGCTAGGAGTTTTATGTGTTAAATTATAAACAGCACTTGATAAAAAATGCATAAAGATGTTATTGTTAGCTATAAATTCCTAATGTTTGTTTTTTAATATTTATGAGTGTAAGTGATTGTTAAAAGAAATTGTTTGTTTGGAAATATGTAAGTAGGTCAACTCCTGCAGTCAGCAGTCTGTAAGAGTTATTAATGCCATATCCAATAGGCCAGAACAATAGGGAGTCTTCAGTACAGTTGGACACCCTTGTTCTCATACCTCTTCTGGGATAACTTATAGAGTTCAGAGAACAAATATGAAAGGCATAAGAACACTCAGTTTAATATTATTACAAAGTTGTAGCATTGTAAACACTTTGAATCTCTTTTACTTCAGTTTCCTTCCCTTATTTCTGGAACCCAACTGCACTTGGGGTTACTTTTCCATTAGTATAAAAGGAAATTTAGTGTCTTTATAGTGTCATTACAAATATGCTAATT
Organism: Chiloscyllium plagiosum; assembly: GCF_037043375.1. Lineage (NCBI taxonomy): Eukaryota > Metazoa > Chordata > Chondrichthyes > Orectolobiformes > Hemiscylliidae > Chiloscyllium > Chiloscyllium plagiosum. The sequence goes on along the minus strand of NW_028270142.1, from coordinate 118,824,450 downwards.
AAGAGCTGGAGTGGGCTATTTGGCCTCTCTAGCCTGTTCCATCATTCGATAAGATCACAGCTGACCTAAATGTAGCCTCAACGCCACATTCCCATCTACTCGAGTTAACCTTTGACTCCGTAGTTAGTCAAGAGTCTATTCAACTTGTTTTCAAATTATTCAATGATCCCACCTCCATTGCTCTCTGGGGAAAACAGTTCCAAAGACTTGTGCCTCCCAGAGAAAAAGAGATCCCCTCTCACCTCCATCTTAAATGGGAGACCCATTATAAACTTTGTCTCATAGTCTTATATTCTTCAACAAGAGGAAATATCCTTTCAGCATCCATTCTGTCAATCTCCTTAAGTTATCTGTTTCAATAAAATCACCTCTTAGTTTTCTAAATTAAAATGGATAACTAGTTAATCCTGGTCAACGGTTATCATAAGATAACTACCATAACATTCCATCCTGGATAGCTGTACCTCTTCCACAATATTTACATAGTACAGAAGATATGTTTTCATCTACCCCTCATACAAAGTACAACTACTTTAAAATTCCATTCCATTTGCAATAAACAATTTAAATGCATAAATTCTAATTCTTTTCAACTCATTCATGGGAGGTGGGCAGTGCTGGCTTGGCCAGCATTTAGTTCTCATCCCTAAACCCTTGGGAAGGTGGTGGTGAACTGCCTTCTTGAACTGCTGTAGTCCATGTGTTGTAGACCCATATTGCCTTGAGGGAGTGAATTCCAGGGTTTGACCCAGTGACACTGAAGGAACGGAGATATATTTCCAAGATAGGATGGTGAGTGGCTTGGAAGGTAACATGAAAGAGGTGGTGTTCCCATGTATCTGCTGTACTTGTACTTCTAGATAGAGTTGATCATGAATTAGGAAGGTGCTATCTCAGCATCTTGGTGAATATCTGGAGTGCATCTTATAGATGGCACACAATGTGTTACTTTGGGAAAGAATGTTTGTGGATGTGGTGCCAAGTAGATTGGGTACTTTATCCTGGATGGTGTCAAGCTACTTGAGTGTTGTTGGACATATAATTATCCAGGCCAGTGAGGAGTATTCCATCACACTCCTGAGTTGTGCCTTGTAGATGATGGATTGGCTTTGGGTGTCAGGAAATGTGTTAAACACTACAGGATTCCTAGCCTCTGATCTGCTCTTGTAGTTACAGTTCATATATGGCTAGTCCAGTTCAGTTTCTGGTAAGTTCACTATGTCGGTTGTGGGGATTTAGTTATGGTAATGCCATTGAATGTCAAGTGGTAATCATTAGATTCTATCTTGTTGAAGATAATCAGCACTTGTGGGGTGCAAATTTCACTTGACCCTTGTCAACCCAGGCCAGGACTTTTCTGAAGGAGAAATATATGACACTTGAGCAATTAACTCTTTTTTTCTATTCACAGATACAGCCAGATCTGCTGAACTTGTCCAACAACTGTTTTATTTCAAGCTAGGATACTGCCCAGTTCCTATTGTATTTGGGGATGGATTGCTTTGGTATCTAGTCGAGTCATGAATAGTGCTGAACATTTGGCAAACATCCATGAATATACCCACTTATCTGGGAGGGAAGACTACTGATGAAGTAGCTGAACATGGTTGGACCTAACACACAACCCTGAGAAACCCCTACACTGATATCCTGGAGCTGAGATGACTGACTTGCAACAACTACAACCATCATTTTGTGCTGGATATGATCACAAGTAATAAAAAGAGCAAATGCTAATCATGAAAGAAGACTAGCGCAAAACATAAAAACAGGTATCAAAAGCTGCCAGAAGTATAAAGAAAGGAGGAGAGTAGCTAAAGTGAATGTTGGTCCCTCAAGGATGGACTGGGGTGCTGAATATAGAAATACCAGAGACACTATATCAATATTTTGCTTCAGTTTTCATGATGGAGGACACTGAGACCATGTCAATAATGACATGTAATGCAGAGATAATAGAAAAGTAGGAACTTGAAACAATCGCCTTCACTAGGCAAAAAGCACTGAGAAAGCTATTGGGATTAAAGGAATACATACCACAGACCCGTTTTGGCCTATATCCTATGGTCGTAAAGGAAGTGCCAGCAGAGATAATGGATGCAAATAAACCTAAATTCCCTGGAAAGGTTCTAGCGGATTGGAAAAAGTTAATTTAATACCCTTATTCAGAAAGGGAGGGAGGGAGGCAGAAAGTACGAAATTATAGACCAGTTCATTCAATATCTGTCATTGGGAAGTTGTTAGAATCCATTATTAAAGAATTATTAACAGGTCAATCCATTTAGAGTTAATATAGTTTAATGAAGGGGAAATTATTTTTGACTAATTTGCTAGCATTTTTCGATGACATAATGGAATAGCTAAGGCAATCATGCTGATTCGTATGTCTGGACTTACAGAAGGTATTTGATGAGGTGTTACATAAAAGGTTAATACACAAGATAAGATCTCAGGGGATTAAAGGTAATATGTTAACTAGGATAGAGGATTGGCTAACCAACTGAAAGCAGAGGGTTGGGATAAATGAGTGCTTTTCTGGTTCCCACCTGTAACTAGTGAAAAAGGTAAAAACAATGACTGCAGATGCTGGAAACCAGATTCTGGATTAGTGGTGCTGGAAGAGCTGGATTCCTGATGAAGGGCTTTTGACCGAAATGTTGATTTTACTGCTCCTCGGATGCTGCCTGAACTGCTGTGCTCTTCCAGCACTGCTAATCCAGAACCTGTAACTAGTGGGCTATCACAGGGTTTGCTCCTCAGACCGCAACTATTTTGAATTCATATTTTTAATGACTTGGAGGCAATGTGCTACAACCACATTTTCAGAACGGCACTAAAATATTCAGAGAAGTAAGTGGCAATGAAGAATTAAGACAGATCTGAATAGGTTAGATGCATGGGCCAAAATATCACAGATGGAGTCGAACGTGGATCAGCATAAAGTTAGCCAATTTGATCAAGGAATAGAAAGGCAACTTATTATCTGCATGGAGAGAAACTTCAGAATGCTTTCATGCAGTGGGTTTTTGAGTTTCCTCATGCATAAGTAGCAGGAAACTAGTTTGCAGGTACAGTAGGTAATAAGGAGGGAAAATTGAATTTTGGCATTTATTAATAACTGACTACATTATTAGAAGACCCAAAGACACATACAGCAAACACCACTAACTTCATCAACAAGGACAGTATCATCAAGCTAGTAGACCTGTGCTTTACCACACACTTCACCTTCAACAAAAAAACCTACAGACAAATCAACGGATCACCCATGGGATCTCCGATATCAGGGTTCTTAGCAGAGGCAGTAATGCAGAGACTTGAATAAACAGCTGCCAAACATCCAACCCAAACTTTGGGTCCGCTATGTGGATGACATCTTTGTCATCAGTAAACAAAACAAATTCGAGGAAACCTTCAAGACCATTAATAATACCCTTACTGGCATAAAATTCACTAAAGAGGAGGAAAACAACAACAAACTGCTAGTCCTAGATGTCACAGTAGAGCGAACAGCCAATGGGAGCTTCAAACCAACGTCTACAGGAGAAGAACACATACAGACCAAATATTGAACTACAGAAGCAATCGCCCCAATATCCACAAACGAAGCTGCATCAGAACATTATTCCAACGAGCCAACACACACTGCAGCACAGAGGATCTAAACAGAGCAGAGGAAAAGCACTTATACAGAGTATTCAAAAAGAACGAGTACCCAATGAACACAGTCCGCCGATTTCTCAGCAACAAACCAAAACAAGCAGTCAAAACACATCCAGACACCCTGGCCACTCTCCCCTATATAAAAGACATCTCGGAAATGACTGCCAGACTACTCAGAATCCTTGGCATCATGGTGGCCCACAAACACACACTAAAACAGCATCTAATGAACTTGAAAGACCTTATACAGACAATAAGCAAAATTAATGTCATTTACAAAATACCATGCAAGGACTCTAACAAACAATACTAGCCACCAGGATACATGAACACTAAGTAGCCACAAAAAGACATGACCCTCTCTCACTAGTATCCTTACATATGGATGAGGAAGGACACCACTTCGACTGGGACAACATATCCATCGTAGGACAATCCAAACAAAGACACACATGAGAATTCCTCGAAGCATGGCATTCCAACCAGAATGCCAAGTTAGATCCCATCTACCACCCCCTGAGAAAAAGAACAGGAAGTGACTTCACCACAGGAAAGGACATCACCACTGAAAATGACATTATCAACCCAAAGAAAGCCAAACATATGATTAGAAAGCAGGATTTATCAGCAGTACTTCGCCTGAGGCCCACTGAAGATGTTACCTAGTAGGGTGACAAAACATCTGGAAATGAACCTTCCAGCTCAGCGAGCAACCTACATCCAGAACCTCAATCTGAGCTACAAATCTTCTCAGAACTTGCTAATTTCTAAAGGAATGGAATATAAAAGTACGGAAGTGTTGCAATTGTACAAGGCATTAGTTAGACTGCATCTGGAGTATTGAGTACAATGTTGGTCCCCGTACTTGAGGAAGGATGTGATTGCATAGGAGGCAATTCAGAGAAGGTTCACTAGATTAATTCCAAAGGTGAAGGCCTGGTCTTATGAGGAGAGGTTGAGCACTTTAGGCCTTTACTCACTAGAGTTTAGAAGTATGAGAGGAAATCTAATTGAGATACACAAAATGCTCAAAGAGATTACCGAAGTAGATGCTGTGGGCATGCAGGGCAATCTAAAATGAGATGTCACCGTTTTAGGCTAAGTGGTGACAGATTTAAAACATTGATAAGGAGGAATTATTTATCCTAAAGAATCTGTGGAATTCGCTATCCCAGAGTGTGTTGGATTCTGTGGCACTGAATAAGTTAAGGAAGTGATAGGTGGATTTTTAATTAGTAATGAGTTAAAAGGTTCTGGGGAGTAGGCAAGAAATTAGAATTGAAGCAGAAATAAGATCAGCTATAATCAAATTGACTGGCAGAGCAGACCAGAGAGCTGAATCCCCTTCTTCCACTTTGCTTTTATGACTTCTTATGATTTCAACCAGTAGAGAATTTTCTCCCTGATTCCCATTGACTCATTTTGTTATGGTTTCTTGACGCTGCATTCAGTCAAATGCAGCCTAGATGTTAAGTGCAGTAAGTCTGGAATGCAGCTCTTTTGTTGTTATTACTAAGCAAATGCTGTTTGATAGCACCATTGATGTCACCATCTGTCATTTTAGTGATGATCAAGAGTAGAGTGATGCAGCAGTATTTGGCTGGGTTCACTTTGGTCTGCTTTTTGTGTACAGGACACATCTGAACAATTTCCACATTATCGGGTGTATGCCGGTGTTGTAGATATATTGGAACAGCTTGGCTAGGGACGTACACATTTTCAATACCATTACCTTTAGCCATTTCTTGATACCACTTAGAATGGATCGAATTGGCTGATGACTGCCATCTGTGATGCTGAGAACCTCTGGATAAGGCCGAGATGGATCATCCATCAGCACTTCTGTCATAAAAATGCTTCAGTTTTATCTTTTGGACTGATGTGCTGGCCCCATCATTGAGAGTGGGGATATTTGTGAAGTTTCCTCCTCCAGTGTGTTGTTTAATTGCCTACCAGCATTCATTACTGGACTACAGAGTTTAGATTTGATCTGTTGATTTTAAAATTGTTTAGATCTGCCTCTTACTTGCTGTTTCCATTGTTTGGCATACAAGTAATGCTGTTTTGTAGCTTCATCAGATTGACACCTTGTTTATAGATGTGTCTTTTCCTGTTATGCCCTACTGCACGAGAGATGATGGTAAAGATAAAGTGAGGGATATACCGGACATGACATTGAAGATTGTATTGGAATACATTTCTGCCTTTGCTGATGGCCCACACTGCCTCATGAGTGCTCAGTCTTGAGTTTTCAGATCTCTTTGAAGTCTAACTCATTTTGCTGCAGCACAGCACAATGGAGAGTATTCTCAATGCGAAGGTGAGAATTCATCTCCAGAAGACTCTGCAGTGGTCACTCCTACTGACATTATTGTGCACAGAGGAATCCAAGGCAGACTGATGACGATGAGATCAAGTATGTGTTTCCCACTTATTGGTTCCTTCACCACTTGTCACAGATGCATTGGTGATGTCATTTAGACTCTGGATAGTTAAAATTCTGGACCACTGTCACTTAATGATGTTGAAATCCACCAGCAAATATGCATATTACACTCTTACAATGCTCACTTATGCCTTCAAGAGATGTTCAACATGGAAGAGTATTCCTTCATCAGCTGAGGGTGAGTTGGTGGTAGGTGGTGACCAGAGGACCTTTTGTTGCCAATGTTTGACTTTGTCCCTTGAGTCTTCCTGAGATAGGACAGTCCCAGGGATAGTGATGGTGCTGTCTGAGACATTACCTGTAATGTATGATTCTGTGAGGCTGTCAGGCTGTTGCTTGACTAGTCTATGACACAGCGTTCAGAGCTGTGGCACAAAATCCAAAAGTCAAATGTTGGGAAGGAGGACTTTGTAGAGTTGACAGGGTTGGGTTTGCTTTGTCTTTTCCAGGGCCTAGGCCAATGCCAGGCAGCCTGCTCACAACAAAAACAAGAATGTTTTCCTTTCAACTATACATGATACCTATGCTTCCAACATTGCAAAAGTCCAACCAGGTTAAATTCTTGCTTGCTACAGATATCTTTCTTCCTTATCAGAATTCATTAATCCACAATGGGATTGTGTTGTTGTCACAGGTGTTTGATTCCTTGCTATGTGTCGAGCTTGGCAATGATACATCCTCCAGTTCTCAGGAGGTTGCTGGTTCGGATGTGTTTCCATGCATTTTATATTCTGCCAAATGTTTAATGGGGCAATTTCTTCCATGTGAACCTAGTCAGCCAGTAACTACCTTGCAATTATTTATTGTTGACAGAGACCCAATAATTAAGTGCCTTCTTTTCCTGAATCCATGCAGTATATGGTGAAATTAAAGACATGACTTTGTAAATTGTAATAATTAACCTCACCCCCTAATTGGGTTACAAAAGTGAATAAGGATTACTTATTTGGCTTTTAGTTTCCAGATTTACATTTTGGAAATTCTCAGTTAAAACACAATTTATCTAATCCCACACTTTGTGTTAGAATTCAGAATTTCAGATCCATGTTTGCATGGATAGAATAACCAAGAGTGAATCCTTCTTCACTAGGCTGATGAATGGGCTCCACTGAACAGCAACAGATGGATGTTAAATTTTAACATATTAACTGTGAACAATAACTAGCTGTAACACAGTCCAGGATTAATTAGTTAGCTAAGCAATAACTCAGTTACATTTTTTCCTACATTTCTTTAGGCTATGTTTGGTTTTTAACTGTATGCAGGAGTAATTTTTCAATTACTGATCAGGAGCTGGAAACCCTGCTGCTGTACTGGAATATTAGTATATTTTGCTTCCAGTATCTTGCTGTTACTTTAACAAAGTAGCAGTAAAATGGTCTCTGCCAAATCTCTGACATTAATGAATGCAATCTGCACTGCCAAATCCAAAGGACATAAAGTTAAATCTAAACTAGATTACTATAAAGAAATTCATTTATTGTAATTCAACTGAATAAGATCAAACCCATCATATTGAAGAGATTCCTTTGCCTGAATATTCCTAGCTCTGTGCTGGTGGGCTTGGAGGTGAGGGCAGAAAAGAATTGGGCAGCTGCATTGAGATAACTCCCCAATGCATTCCTGATTCAGGTCAACTTTCCCAGGAATCTGGATTTGTTCCCCTTGAAAAGTCTCTTAATAGGAATCATTTTGCAAAGTAATGAGCATTTTTCTGATGATGGAAGATTGCCACAATGGAGGATTCATCTAATGGAGAAAGATATGCTCAATAAAGGTCAAAAGATCAGCAGTGAGCATTACTAATGTGAGGTTCTCCTTCGATTGTCTGATGACCAAAACTTTCTTTGCCCAACATTCCACCTTTGTGGCCAGCCACAGGGAATGCAGGATCTTCTCCTGGTGTCGCTGCTGGGACTCTGGAGCCGCACATTCTCTGATGGAGGGGTCGACCGTATTGGGAGACAATTGACTGACCGTTGGATTATCCCTGACCATTATTTCATCTTCCACCCAACCCCAATGCCCCATTCCTCAGTTAGAAAAAAACGCTATCTGAAGTGAATTAAATTCAACTAGTTCTGCGCAATTAGCTGAAGTCAGACAAATACTTGGCAGGAGCTATACAATTGACTTCAGCAATTGTATGCCCAAACCAACCAACGTCCATGTTCCTAAGTTATACTGGTAGCAGATTGATATCAGTGGTTAAGGTCCCATGATAATCAGCAAACTCTGTTTGTTTCTAAACAAGTGAACTTGGTCAGTCTAATAGAGGAAATTTCTGAATGTCAATTATACCCATTGTAATTTAGAGGAGAGGAAATTGATAGGCAGAAAGAAAACTACCTTGGCTATTTACCTGCCATCACACTGTAAGACATAGAAGCAGAAGTAGGTCCTTCATCCCATTGAAAGTGCTCTGTCATTCAACGAGATCATGGCCGATATGATAACTCCCATTTCCACTCCTCTGCCTTATTCCAATTACCTTTTCCCCTACTGATTAAATGTCTACCTCTCTGTCTGACATGCATTTAATGCCTCAGCCACTATAGCATTCAGCAGTATAAAATTTCACAGAGTCACTACCTCTGACATCAGAAATTCTTCATGATTACTGTCTTACCAGTAAGATGGCGGTAATCCAACATCTACAGTACAGAGAAAAGGTCCTGTGGTCCATTGAGCCTGAATCAAAGTCAACCACCTAACCAATTCCATTTTCCAGCATTTCACCCATAGCCTTGTATGGCTTGGCATCAAAAGTGCACATCTAGATACTTCTTAAATGTTGAGGGTTTCTGTTTCTGCTACCCATACAGGCAGTATGTTCCAAATTCCCACACTCGCTGGGTGAAAACAGATTTCTTCACATCTTCTCTAACTACCTGCCCCTTCTCTAAATCTATGCCCTCAAGTCATTGATCCTTATTTCAAGAAGCAAAGTTCCTTCCTGTCTATCTTGTGTATGCCTGTCATTATTTTTATTATTTCGTTGGATGCAGGTGTTGTTGTCTGGCCAGCATTTATTGCCCGTTCCTAATTGCCCTTGTCATGGACAGATACATCTGCAGCATCAGATTGGTAAGGATAAGGTCACTGCCGACAAGCCTAGCAATTCTGTCCTTTACGACCAGACCAGCTCGATCAGTAATACTGCTGCCAAGCTACTTGTGAGGGCGAACAATGAAATCCCCCAGCCAGAGTGCATTTTGTGACCTTGTCATCCTCAGTGCTTCCACCAAGTGTTGTTCAACACAGCGGAGTACCGATTCATCAGCTAATGGAGGATGACACGTGGTAATCAGCAGGAAGTTTCATTACCCAGGTTTAACCTGATAATAAGAGATTTCATGGGGTCCACAGACAATGTTGAAGACTCCCAGGGCAACTCCCTCTCGACTGTATACTACTGTACAGCCACCTCTGGTGGATCTGTCCTGCCAGTGGGACAGGTGTATCATTCCATGAGTTTGACTATGTCAAGCTGTTACTTGACTAGTTTGTAAAATAGTTCTCCCAATTTTGGTACTAGGGTTGATAGGGCTGTTTCAGCCATTATTTTTTGCCGGTGCCTTGAATGATTGGAGGATTGTGTTCAATTCTAAATAAATAGACTATGCCTACAACCTGACATTCATTATTGCCAGTTCATGCCCTGCCTTAGGGAAGTGGGAAGTTTCATTGTTAAATTTAAATTATGTTCCCAATGTGCAACTGGAAGCTTTATGTAACTTAACTGCCACTGGTGAGGATTTCCACTCCCAAAACAATAGGAAATGAAGGTGGGACCTTAAATAAAGTGTTTTCATAGCACTTCCTGTGGGCCAATAATTACAAGAGTGCTCTTCTAAGATTACCAAGACGATCTTAGTATGCCCCACCCCATCAGTTGATTATACACTAATGGCAATGTTCCTCTGACTTCTCAAACACAGACAGAATTCTGAAACAATTTCAACTAAAGGCCAGGACTGCTATCCAATTGGTGATGATTTTCTGCACTCCCACAGCTGCTGGTCCAATGGGGGCTGTCTTAGCAATGGCACCTTGAGAGCTGACAAGTTCTGAGGCTGCATCATGAGACAACAACCACCTCATTACCAAGGTGATCTCAAAGTCAAGACAACTTTTAACTTGAACAGTGAGAGTCAGACAGCCAGATAATCGGATATGGGAACTAGTCCTTGTTCCATTGGAGGTGGCTATTGCCACCTTGGGGGAGCCAGTTATGATCGATGAAATGTCCATAAAGCTCTTTCAGCCCAATCCTCCTGCTTCACCCCATCAAATCAGACGGGAGGCCATCCACCTCCCCCAGTATTCACCCTTACTCACTAACACTCACCCTGTATTCAAAGGATTCATAAAGTCTAGTGCAATGTTTCAGTAAGCAAGTGGTCAATCCAAGGAATAGACCCAACCCAAGGGAGATGGAAGAAGCAACAATATTGATCTATTTGAATGCAAATTCAATATATTTCTTTCAAAAGTAGCATTTTAAACACATTATGTGGGTAATTTGAGGCATAATAAATACATGAAACATGCTTGTGAGGCAAATAGTGGCTTCGAACCTATGATTTCAAAGGTTTGGGGCAGCACGGTGGCTCAGTGGTTAGTACTGGTGCCTTACAGTGCCAGGAACCCGGGTTTGATTCCTACCTTGGGTGACTGTCTGTGTTGAATTTGGACATTCTCCCCGTGTCTGCATGGGTTTCCTCTGGGTGCTCTGGTTTCCTCCCATAATTCAATGATGTGCAGATTAGGTGAATTGGCCATGCTAATGTGCCCATAGTGTTAGGTGCATGAGTCAGGGGTTAATGTAGGGTATGGGGCTTACTCTTCGCAGGGTCAGTTTGGACTTGTTGGGTCAAAAGGCCTGTTTCCACACTGTAGGGAATCTAATCTTTCCATTGTCGTGGTCTTGCTCGAGGCATGTTTGTGTGTTATAAATTAATTTTATATATATTGACTGTTATGAATGCCATATGTCTGTGAAACTAACCACTGGTAGCTTGGTCAATAGAGTCTTTAGAGCATGGAGATGTTGAAGTACTTATAAGGTTACTAGCCTAGAAATCTAGATACTCAAGTAAATGGATGTGGACACAGGCTAAAATCCCTCAAAGGAAACTGGTGAAATTGCATTATAAAGTGGATGTTAATCTCAGTCTAGATTAGAGTGGTACTGGAAAAGCACAGCAGGTCAGGCAGCTTCCGAGGAGCAGGAAAATCGACGTTTCGGGCTTTTGCCCGAAACGTCGATTTTCCTGCTCCTCAGATGCTGCCTGATCTGCTGTGCTTTTCCAGCACCTCTCTAATCTAGAATCTGCTTTCCAGCATCTGAAATTCTCACTTTTGCCTGGATGTCAATCTCAGTCACAGCGACCATGACACTATCATTAATTGATGTGAAAACACATCTGATTCACTAATATTCTTTAGGGAAGGAAATCTGCCACCCGTACCTGGTCTGGCCTACATGTGACTCCAGAGGAATAAATTGGCACTTTAATTGGCCTCTGAAAAGATTTAGAAAGCCTCTCAGTTCAGGGCAATAAGGGATGGGCAACATATACTGACTTTACCAGTAACACTCCATGGTAGAATGCAATTTATAGAACAAACTGGAGGAATTTTCTAGAGGCCTGATCAATATGGGTTGTCGTGTGATTTGTGGCAGGATCATGGGAGAAGTGCAGTGATTCCTGATGAAGGCCTTTTGCCCGAAACGTCGAATTTCCTGCTCCTCGGATGCTGCCTGAACTGCTGTGCTTTTCCAGCACCACTCTGATCTAGAATCTGGTTTCCAGCATCTGCAGTCCTTGTTTTTACTGAGAAGTGCAGTGAGGCCATTTGTTGTGTTGGGATAAGCTTGCTGTTTGTTTTATGCCTTTGCCAAGTGGCGAAGCAGTGCTGAGTTCCCCACTAAGGAGGTTTATGGTTTGGTATGTGCCTCAATAGTATCACCTCATTAATATTCAGCTTCCTATTTTGCCAAAAATACTGAACAAGCTAAACATCAAGAATTCTCTTTACAGAAGTTAGGGAAGGTACTTAACAACTTCAGCTCACTGCTGATTCCAAAAGACTATCGTACTGGATGCTGGGCACTGAAGTCTCAGGGCAAGGTCCATGGATGCCAGCCACAGGCACACCATGTACAAGGATATTACCATCTGACATGCCAGTCTCTTAAGAACCCTCATGGTACATTTCTGATCCACTTACAGACTGATTGATAACTCCTATACTGCACCCTGGGCCGCATGTGTAACCGCCATCTGTAATGCTTCTGCAAGGACACTATGCCTTAAGGGGCATATACTTTGTTCATGGATTACCACATGAGCCCTCTTCTCTGACCTGTTTGCTGGCTGTCATTGTGGTCACTCACTATGAACCTACCTCGATGCTCACAGCATCCCTGCCTTGCATTTTGCACTGTATCACCTCAGCTGGAGATACGCTTACAATGCTGCTGAATTGCTATGCTGTCTAGCGCAGACACAAAGGCAGAAAGCTTGCCATAATTGTCAGCAGGCCTCAGATAGATTTCACCCACAGTCTCAGCATAGTAAGGGTAGCTAGTCCAGGGGCTTAGACATAGTCAGTCAGTTACTTGGGCCATCAAAGTCAGGACGCTCTCCACATAAAGGCTGAGGAGCTGAATGCAGGCAGTCCACCACCTGCCTTGACTCTTTCTTCCATATTGTGGGCAATTTTCCTCCTGGAATGAGAGAGAGAGAGACAGGTATTAAGGGAGATGTAAGTGGTTGGCACTGATGTTACTATTGGTGCAGGTGGGGAGATGACCCGAGTGAGTGAGTACACAGAGCAGACTATTGTGTAGACTATTGTTCCTTTGAAGTTGAGAAGGTCATTGACCTCCTTCCTGCTTTGGCATGCATTTGTCCAGATGGCAAAGTCTGCACTGACCTGGGTGGCACCTTTGGAACAGGCTGGCATGGTCAGGTCTCATGGCCTCCTCTGCTGGTTATGAAGGAAGTTCCACCTGTGCACCATCCCATCCCTGTAGAGTGTACAGGGATATGGGCACATACCCAACAGCTAGACTGGTTAACCTTCTATGCATAAATGTAAGCCATGTAAAGAATAGTGTTGACATGCAACTCCCTTGTGACAGAGTTCTTTACCCATCTTCCCTGTTCCCCTCATGCCCAGTCAGTATAAACAAGGCAATGAGGAGCACAGAGACTAAAATGGCGATCAGTCTCCACATATTGTGACTGGCGGGCAAGCTGATGCCTCCAGCGTTTTCTGCTCGTGTCTCTCCATTCAGCATGGATTGGCGCTCTCTTGCAGTGGTTTCCATCCATCCACTCAAGTCTTCCCTCAACCCTGACAGCCGTCCAGGTTACCAGGAGGACGAGATACGGGCTTTTCCCTCAGGACAAAGGGAAATCGTTTCCAATGATTTTATCATGACATAGTCCCCAGGTTGGAAGGGATGCATTGGGTCGTCATTAGGTGTGGGAATGGCCTCCTTTATCTGATCAAGGTTACGGATAATCATCTTACTGAGTGCTTTGACGTAATCCAAAAGATCTTCCAGTGTCAGGAGTAATGCCATATCCACAGGAAATTTAGGTGATCTTGCCCCCCTGGGCATTGGTCTTCCCATCTGGACCTCAAATGGGGTAAGTCCTGTGGTTCTGTTGACCTGGTTTCTTATGGAATACAGGGCTAAGGGTAGAGCTTCTGGCCAAGGCAGGTCCGTGTCCTGTGTGATGTTTGTCATAGTGGTTTTAAGGGTACCATTCATCTGTTCCACCATGCCTGAGGATAGAGGCTGATAGAGAATATGATATTTCCATGCGATGCCGAGTGCTTTACTAACATTGTCTGTGACTGCTGTGGTAAAGTGAGTGCCTCCATCGCTGGAATTCCAAAACTAGGGATCACATCCTTCATGAGGCACTTGACCACTGTTCTAGCATTGTCTTTCCTTATGGGGAAGGCCTCCACCTATTTAGAAAATATGTCGACAATCACCAACATGTACTTAAAATCTTGTTTACCTGGCATGTGAACAAAATCAATCTGTAAATGATTAAAGGGTCCGTATAGGATGGGCAGATGATCATACTTGGCTAAAGGTTTAGCATTATTACTTTGTAGACATGTAGGGAACTGGAGCTGGAGTTGGATGAACTTCGGATCATTCGGGAGGCAGAGGGGGTCATAGATCAGAGTTATAGGGAAGTAGTAACTCCAAAGATGGCAGATAGATGGGTGACAGTGAGGGGGACTGGGAGGAAGCAGCCGGTGCAGGGACCCCCTGCGGCCGTTCCCCTCAAGAACAAGTATACCGTTTTGGATACTTGTGGGGGGGACGACTTACCAGGGGTAAGTAACGGGGCACAGGCATCTGGCACGGAGCCTGTCCCCGTTACTCAAAAGGGAAGGGTGAAGAAGAGCAGAGCAGTAGTAATTGGGGACTCGATAGTTCGGGGCACAGATAGGCGGTTTTGTGGGAACGAGAGAGACTCACGTTTGGTATGTTGCCTCCCAGGTGCAAGGGTACGTGATGTCTCTGATCGTGTTTTCCGGGTCCTGGAGGGGGAGGGGGAGCAGCCCGAAGTCGTGGTCCATATTGGCACCAACGACATAGGTAGGAGGAGTGCCGAGGATGTTAGACAGGCTTTCAGGGAGCTAGGTTGGAAGCTCAGAGTTAGAACGAACAGAGTTGTTGTCTCTGGTTTGTTACCCGTGCCACGTGATAGAGATTCGAGGAATAGGGAAAGAGAACACTTAAATGCGTGGCTACAGGGATGGTGCAGGAGGGAGGGATTCCGGTTTTTGGATAACTGGGGTTCTTTCTGGGGACGGTGGGACCTCTATAAACAGGATGGTCTACACCTGAACCTGAGGGGCACCAGTATCCTTGGGGGGAGGTTTGCTAGTGCTCTTGGGGGGGGTTTAAACTAACTCTGCAGGGGCATGGGAACCCAGATTGTAGCTTCAGGGTGCAGGGCCTGGAGTGTAGGGAGGTTAGGAACATGGCATCAATTTCCAAGGAGGGTGCCTGTAAACAGGAAAGTGGCTTGAAGTGTGTATACTTCAATGCAAGAAGTATACGAAATAAGGTAGGTGAACTTGCAGCGTGGGTTGGTACCTGGGACTTCGATGTTGTGGCTATTACGGAGACATGGCTAGAACAGGGACAGGATTGGCTGTTGCAGGTTCCAGGATTTAAATGTTTTAGTAGGATCAGAGGTGGGGGTAAAAGAGGGGGAGGTGTGGCATTGCTTGTCAAAGATAGTATTACAGTGGTGGAAAGGACGATGGATGAGGACTTGCCATCTGAGGTAGTTTGGGCTGAGGTTAGGAATAGGAAAGGTGAGGTCACCCTGTTAGGAGTCTTTTTCAGGCCTCCTAATAGTCCTAGAATCATTGAAGAAAGGATAGGGAAGGTGATTCAGGAGATGAGTGACAGTAATAGGGTGGTTGTTATGGGGGACTTTAACTTTCCTGATATTGATTGGGAAAGCTATAGCTCAAGTTCGTTAGATGGGTCAGTGTTTGTTCAATGTGTGCAGGAGAGTTTCCTGACACAATATGTAGACAGGCCAACAAGAGGTGAGGCCATACTGGATTTGGTTCTGGGTAATGAACCAGGCCAGGTGTTAGAATTAGAGGTAGGTGAGCACTTTGGGGATAGTGACCATAATTCGGTGATTTTTACTCTCGTGATGGAGAGGGATAAGTGTGTACTACAGGGCAAGAGTTATAGCTGGGGTCAGGGAAATTATGATGCGGTGAGGCATGACTTAGGATGTGTGGCTTGGAAAAGTAGACTCCAAGGCAAGAGTGTAAATGATATGTGGAGCTTGTTCAAGGAGCAACTATTGAGTGTCCTTGATAATTATGTACCTGTCAGGCAGGGAGGAAAGGGTCGTGCGAGGGAGCCGTGGTTTAATAAGGAATTGGAATCCCTTGTTAAATGGAAGAGGGCGGCCTATCTCAAGATGAGACGTGAAGGTTCAATTGGGGCGATTGAGAGTTATAGGGTAGCCAGGAAGGACCTGAAGAGAGAGCTAAGAGCAGCAAGGAGGGGACATGAAAGGTCCTGAGTCGGTAGGATTAGGGAAAACCCTAAGGCTTTCTATAGGTATGTTAGGAATAAAAGAATGACTAGGGTAGGAATAGGTCCAGTCAAGGATAGTAGTGGGAAGTTGCGTGTGGAGGCGGAAGAGATTGGGGAGACACTGAATGAATACTTTTCTTCAGTATTTACTCAGGAACAGGGCATTGTCGTTGATGCGAATACTGAGTCACAAATAAGTAGAATGGATGGCTTTGAGGTATGTAGAGAAGAGGTGTTGGAAATCCTGGAAAAGGTGAAAATAGATAAGTCCCCTGGGCCTGATGGCATTTATCCTAGGATTCTCTGGGAAGCAAGGGAGGAGATTGCAGAGCCATTGGCCTTGATTTTTATGTCCTCTTTGTCTACAGGAGTAGTGCCAGAAGACTGGAGGATAGCAAATGTGGTTCCCTTGTTCAAAAAGGGGAGTAGGGATAACCCTAGTAACTATAGGCCGGTGAGTCTCACTTCTGTTGTGGGCAAAGTCTTAGAGAGAATTGTAAGGGATAGGATTTATGCACATCTGGATAGGAATAATGTGATCAAGGATAGTCAGCATGGTTTTGTGAAGGGCAGGTCGTGCCTCACAAACCTTATTGAATTCTTTGAAAAGGTGACGAAGGAGGTTGATGAGGGGAAAGCGGTAGATGTGGTATATATGGATTTTAGTAAGGCGTTTGATAAGGTTCCCCATGGTAGGCTACTGCAGAAAATACGGAGATATGGCATTGAGGGTGAGTTGGAGGTTTGGATTAGGAATTGGCTGGATGGAAGAAGACAGAGGGTAGTAGTTGATGGCAAAGTTTCTTCATGGAGTGCCGTCACTAGTGGTGTTCCGCAAGGATCTGTTTTGGGACCATTGCTGTTTGTCATTTTTATAAATGACCTGGAAGAGGGGTTAGAAGGTTGGGTGAGCAAGTTTGCGGATGATACGAAAGTCGGAGGAGTTGTTGACAGTGAGGAAGGATGTGGCAGGTTACAGCAGGATATAGAGAAGCTGCAGAGCTGGGCAGAAAGGTGGCAAATGGAATTCAATGTAGCTAAGTGTGAGGTGATTCACTTTGGGAAGAATAACAAAAAGATGGGGTACTGGGCTAATGGTCGGATACTTGGTAGTGTGGATGAGCAGAGGGATCTTGGTGTCCATGTACACAGATCTCTGAAAGTTGCCACCCAGGTAAATAGTGCGGTGAGGAAGGCATATGGCGTACTGGCTTTTATTGGTAGAGGAATTGAGTTCCGGAGTCCTGAGGTCATGATGCAGTTGTATAAGACTCTGGTGCGGCCGCATCTGGAATATTGTGTGCAGTTTTGGTCGCCATACTATAGGAAGGACGTGGAGGCACTGGAACGGGTGCAGAGGAGGTTTACCAGGATGTTGCCTGGTATGGAAGGAAGATCGTATGAGGAAAGACTGAGACACTTGGGGCTGTTTTCATTAGAGAAAAGAAGGTTTAGGGGTGACTTGATTGAGGTGTACAAGATGATTAGGGGGTTAGATAGGGTTGACAGTGTGAACCTTTTCCCGCGTATGGAGTCGGGTATTACAAGGGGGCATAGCTTTAAATTAAGGGGGGGTAGATATAGGACTGAAGTTAGGGGTAGGTTCTTCACTCAGCGAGTCGTAAGTTCATGGAATGCCCTGCCAGTAGCAGTGGTGGACTCTCCCTCTTTATGGGCATTTAAGCGGGCATTGGATAGGTATATGGAGGATAGTGGGTTAGTATAGGTTAGGTGGGCTTGGATCGGCGCAACATCGAGGGCCAAAGGGCCTGTACTGCGCTGTATTCTTCTATGTTCTATGTTCTATGTTAGACATTTAGATACTCGAGCTTCTGCTGCTGCTGCAAAGCTCGGTATGTACCAAGTTTGTCACACTACATGTATTATCCCTCCTTTTCCTGCATGGCTAACCCCCATGGGTGACCAGTGCAAGAACATGCAAGTAGGCTTCGGGACAAATGAACCTTCCATCAGGGTGCACCATTAACCCTAAAGAGGATTCCTTAGCTCCTATACGCATCCGGCTGTCTTTCTCGGCTTGTAGAGCGTGTTGGTGTGCGGCTCGTATTTCCTCCGCTAGATCTAAAACCTTTATTACTTCCTCTGTCTGTGGAGCTTGTAAAACCCATACAGTGGGAGCTAAGGCTGCGGGTCCAGCAGCTTGGTCAGCGCAAGCATTTCCTTGGAGGGGAGCAGAATAGGAACACATGTAGTAAGATGGGGCTGGGATCAGATGTGAGGGAGGACATAGAGGCAGGCTTGGTAGTTGATTAGGTGAGATTGATATGATATAATGAGGCCATGAAGTGAAAAGCTCTCCAAAATAACTCAAGCAACTGGCAAAAAAAAATTAAGATTCAACCCATTTATTCCATAGATTCTAATGGTGCCATGCAGACAGGTTGAAGACCAAGGCTAGGTGCAGAAGATCAGAGTAAGCAAAGACATTGTTTCAGCAATTGTTTCTATTACTTGTAGATAGCAATCTATATTAAACAGAAAGCCATAAAAAATGCTGAGGAAATTGTGCAAATGTGTTTAGTGAAGTATATGCCTTCGAAGCTCAGTTGGTTCTGTGCTGTTGTCAGCTGAGCTTCAGACCACATCCTAGAAGACTAAAAACTGAATTGTTTTGTAGAATGGACATTTTGACCAAGATTGATGATATACATGCTGAATGGATTGTCAAGTCAGTTCTTCAGACTGATCTTAGTTGTTGCTGCCACTTAATTTGTCCTTTAATGTTTTTAATCAATCTCAATTTTCCTGTTAATTCATGGTCAACTTCGGTTGATTCTGGGTTTTAGAATATAGAGGTTATCTGAGATAGTATTTAGTATTTGCTTTGTTTGACGCTTGCATATGACAAATTCTTCTCTTTAAATTAGAATCTCGCGGCCTCATTATTGGAGCAAGTAACCCGAAGTCTGCTTTTTTAGTATTTTTTTAAATTCTCAGTTTTGATCAAGATTGCAACAGCGCCCAAATTAAATGGTTTTCAATAGTTTATCATTTGACCAATTTAAGGTCATTAGTAAAATGGCAAAGAATAATGTGGCATTAATAAAGGTCTCAAACAGATGATGATCATTAGCCTGGATGTTTGCATCATTGGTCTAGTGATATTACCACTTTTCCACTATCTCCTTTTCTATGATTTTAAGCACGGCCGAAAATGTGTTGCTGGAAAAGCACAGCAGGTCAGGCAGCATCCAAGGAGCAGGAAAATCAACATTTCGGGCATAAGCCTGATTTCCTGAAGAAGGGCTTATGCCCAAAACGTCGATTCTCCTGCTCCTTGGATGCTGCCTGACCTGCTGCGCTTTTCCAGCAACACATTTTCGGCTCTGATCTCCAGCATCTGCAGTCCTCACTTTCTCCTCTATGATTTTAAGCAGCCTAAATTTCCCCAGAATATAGGCTTCCAATTTCAGTTTCGTTAGAAACTGAGGGGGACAGTTTCCTTTCTCAATTTCCCTTTATGATTTCTCTTTTCAATCATGGTCTGTCTTAACAATAAAAGTTATTAAAACTATAGAATCCACCACAATTCTGAATCACAACCATAGTGACAAGTTTCTGGAGCGTTGCTTGAGCTGCACTATTGAAGCAGTTGGAGAATCCTGTCTCTTGTCTTGAAGAGAGCATCCAGAGGAAAGCCAGTCAAAGTCAAGTGTCAAGCCTCTGACATACTCTTGTAGTCACAACATTTATTGAACTGTTCAGATTCATTTTTGATCATCAGTAACACCCAGATGTTTGAGAGTGGAGGGTTTGCCTGTGATAAAACCATTGGTTATCAAATGGAGATAGTTATGCTTTTCCTTATTGGAGTTGGGAGTTGTCTGATGCTTGTGCATTGCAAATATTAATGTCTAGTTATTCCTTCAAATCTAATCATCTAATATCAGTACTTACCTCATTATCTGATGAATACAAATGGAACTGAACTCTGTCATTATCAGGAAAAAACTCACTTCTGTAGCTGTGAAGAAGGGACGATTATTGGTGAGGCATCTGAAGATAATTAATGCTGAGATCCTGCCTGATAGCAATATCCTGAGACTGAATTATTTGGTCTCCATTGATTGAATCCACCTTGCTTTGAGCCAAGACTGATTAATGGTTGAAGTCAATCCTGTGCATACAGAGGCCATTCGGCTCACTGAATTTGCACCAACTCACCAAGGAGTGTTTCACCCTCCCCTAATATTTACCATGACTAATCCACCTAGCCTGCAATCCCCAGAATCTACGGGGCAGTTTAGCGTGGCCAATTCACCTAACCTGCACATCTTTGGATCGTGAGGCGAAACCAGAGCACCCAACAGAAATCCACGCAGTCACAGGGAGAAAGTTCAAACTCCAGACAGGCAGTCCCCCAATGCTGGAATCAAACCTTCATCCCTAGAGCAATGAGGCAGCTGTGCTAATCCTGTGTCACTGTTGAGTTTGTCTTGCTTACTGACTGCTGTGTTCTGAGTGCTTATTTTCAGCAACTGTACACAAGGACACCCAGGTCTTATTTAACAGGTCTTCTTTATTCAAACAATATTCTGCCATCCTATTTTTGCTATCAAAGTGGATAACCTTGAAGTTGAAATTTAAAAAGCATGAGGATTAAAATACAGAGGAGCAATGACCCTTGTTTCATTGACGAAATGAAAATACTCAAATATTTTCAAAACAATAGAAATAAATGAGATAAATTCACTTAGGTGTGTTGAGAGAAGTAGAATTGTCAGAGGAAAGATTTGATACATAATGGAGGAAGGAGAAAGGTCCAATTGAAACTTTGAGTGGTCAGTGTGTGATTCCTTTAGTTGGTGGGGAGAAACATAAACATCTTGTGGAATATAAATTAAAAAGAATATCAATCCAGACCTCTACACAACACAAACTGGAGAAAGCAATTGTGCTATTGCCAACCTAATCAGCACATTGATAGCACTGAGTGGTACCAAGGTACAAATATATTGAAGCATTCAGTAATTCGAGCAGTAAGCATTTTAGTTGCAATGTCTCAATCAACTACATCAATACAAAACATTGGAATCAATTCAAGAAATGCCCTTTGGATTCCATCTTTCTCTCTTAGCCCATATTTAGAAATATGACAAGCCCACAGAAAGTCAATTCTTCAAGATCAAATTTTATTTTTCAAAATATTACCATTTCCTCCCTCTTGTTTATGTCTTAAGCACCATGGAGCTTCAGCTACAACAGAAACTGTCTCTAAAACCCCATCATAGGCAATGGAGTGGCAGGGAAAGAGATTGAGGCATTGCATTCCTTGTGATATCTGATGGTTTAGTGAATGGTAGCATCATCCAGTTGAGCCACAGTGTCATAGAGTCACACAGTCGGAAACAGTCCCCTCATTCCATCCAGTCCATGCCATCCAGGTACCCTAAACTGAACTAGTCCCATTTTCTTGCATTTGGCCTATGTCCCTCTCAACCTTCCCTCTTCATGTATCTGTTCAAATGTCTTTCAAATGCTGTAATCATCCTCACCTCCACCACTGACTCTGGCAGCTCATTCCATACACACACACATTCCACTCTGTTTGAAAAAATTACTTCTAAGGTCCATTTTAAATCTTTCCTCTCTCGCCTTAAACAAAGTCCCCTCTAGTTCTGGACTCCCCTATGCTTGGAAATATATTTGGACTATTCCCCTTATCCATGTCCCTCGTGATTTTATAAATCTCTATGAGGTCACCCCTCAGCCTCCGGCGCTTCAGTAAAAAAAAAGCCCAAGCCTATTCAGTCTCTCCTTACAACTCAAACCCTCCAGTCCCAGCAACATCCTTGTAAATCTTTTCTGTACCCTTTCTACCTTAATAACATCCTTCCTATAGCAGGGCTATCACTCAAACCACAGTTGCAAATCCATTTGCAGTCCCTAATCAAACCTCTTGGTCATCTGGAAAATGGTACAATATTTAGCACAATCCACTGAGCTGTGGAAAGGAAAACGTTTGTCAAGATCCAGCTCCTGCTCCCTGTTTGTCTTTTCTCCAGTGAGTTGTTGTGATGTGGAAGCAACTGCTGAAAAGGGTGTGGGA
Source organism: Chiloscyllium plagiosum (assembly GCF_037043375.1). NCBI lineage: Eukaryota > Metazoa > Chordata > Chondrichthyes > Orectolobiformes > Hemiscylliidae > Chiloscyllium > Chiloscyllium plagiosum. Next base: position 118,802,154 of record NW_028270142.1, on the reverse strand, counting down.
AACAGAATCAAATATAACTTTCAAACAGGACTTTAATGGACAAAAATTAATTCAGAGTTATGGTGTAAGAGTGGCAGGATGGGAACTAATTGACCAAAGAGTCAGCGCAAGTGGTGTCATTGAATCCCTAAAGTGTGGAAATAGACCATTCAGTATGTTGCATCCACACACACCCTCCAAAGAACATCCCACCCAAACCCTGTCTTTCCCATAGCTAATCTACCTCACCTACACACCCCTGGACATGATAGCAATTTAGCATGGCCCATCCGCCTAACCCTGCACATCTTTGGACAGTGGGAGGAAACCAGAGAGCCTGAAGGAAATCCACACAGACACAGAGACTGTGCAAACTCCACACAGACAATCACCTGAGGCTAGAATTGAACCTGGACCCCCAATGCTGTGAGACAGCAGTGCTAACCATTTAGCCATCATATCCTCCTGTGTTTCAGGGTTCTATCATTATTTCAGCTGAAAATTTTGGATTTTGAGCAATGATAGATTTGACTTAACTATTCCCAACTAATTGGGCCTGACAATGATCACTATTGAAGCTCACACTTGAACAACAGTTGCCTCCATGGGTGAAGTGCCTGGCGAGGTATTACTAGCATTTACTGAATCACAAACTTTAATGAAGAAATAGGGCTGGAGGAAAAATAACTGCAAACACAACTCAGCAGACTATTCTAACTCTATATCATGGTTTCACTTTTGCATTTTATGATAGGCAATCTGATGCGAAGTGAACAAAATTTAACTAAGATTGTCCAATCACAATTCAGTCATTAGCAGGACTTCTACATAGTAGACTGTCATCCCTCAATGATGACCATATCAAGAACTAACAATACTGTAGAAATATATGTAATTAAATCTTAACAATAACAACTAAGAATATATAAGGAGGAAATTGACTGTGGTGGAATTCAAAAATACATTAAAAATGTTGCTGTTAGATAAACAATGGCTAGTATTTCACAGAATCAAGGAGTTGTTATCGTGTAGAGGGAGGGCATTTGGTCCATCATGTCTGTACCAGAATTATTGTTGGTAAAAGAATGCTGTGTTCAAATATTACACATTCGTTTAAGGTAAAAATACCCAATAGGAAAAGCAAAAGAGCCGTAATTATCAAGTGTAGGTTGTTTCCGATTGTGTGAGGGCCATTCCACTTTACTGCTCACATCTGAACACACTTATTTACACCAGATGGTCTGGGCTTACCTTTGTGAACCACATTAAAGGATTATGAATAATGCAATTGACAGATGTTCCTGATTTTGAACAATAAGAGTATGTTTCATCTTAAGAGTATGATACAGCGAATCTCAGTGTGACCCAATAGATACTAAATGTTCTTAAATGACTAGTAACAAAGTAGATTACTTCTCCTTAAACTTCTTTGAACTAAGTTCCTCCAGGTTCCCTTACTTACAGTTGTTAAACTCCTAACGTGACTAAAATCTGTTCGGGAGATGCAGGGCAACTCTCTCCATGGCAGGAGGTTGAGCATTCTGCAGGCTACAGATGAATTGTTCATTCTTCTCTGGTTAAAGCACCTGTGGCTGTACCTTAGAGTATGTGACTTGCTTCCATCCTGTATGTAGACACAGAAAGAGAGAGAGAGAGAGAGAGATCTTGTAGAGTTGTATGCCTTGTGTTTCTTCCTTCCTTTCCACACAGTTCGATCTCCTTCCTTTCTGAGGCTGCCGCAGTTATGCCATTTTCTGACTGATCTATTGAGATGGCAAAAACAAACAAAAATTACCTCAAATTGTACCCTGAACAGACAGCTTTCTCAGAATGCAGATTATTTTTCCATTCCTCTTCTAGCTGGTATTGCAGAACAAAGGAAACGCTTAGTTTTGAATATTATATGATATCTGAACAGCCTTCCAATGGGCTACAGTCAATGTCCTTGTCTCCCTAATCATTTTGGATCCATAGATTGGGTGACAGTTGTCAAATCTATATCAAGGATTTTGCATGTGAGAACCAGTTGTAATATTTCCAATCTTGCAGATAACATAATGAATGGAATGTGACATATGAGGAGGATACAAAAAGGATTCAGGGAAATTTATACAGGCTGCATGGACAACAGCATGGAAGATGGAGTATAATGTGGGTAAATGTGAGGTTTTAAATGTTGATAGGAGGAATAGAGGTGCAGCATATATCTTAAATGATAAAAGATTGGGAACTATTGACCAAAGATTAAAACATCCCTCTTGGTCACACCTCCTGATTCCACACTGTTCCTCTGCCCTATCCATGCATTCTATACCACGCTTGCCATTCCACAAATGCCCATAACTCTGGTACGATCATTTATGAAGGAAGGGTAGAAATGGTGGGTAGGGATATCAGTTGTCATAGACACATTAAAGTGCAATGGGGATGCTTGCCCTTCCTTTTCCATGCCAGCTCACATAATATTCACTCAAGGGTAACTTCAGGAGGTATCTTGAAAGTAATGAAGGCAAGATAACTGCTGATGATGAAACTCCCCAGCAAAGGAACATTTCCTGAGAAATGAGCAGATACTGACAAAAACAGCACCCAGCATCAAAAGACCTGAATGCTTTAGAGGTGATTAATGAAATGCATGTGCAGAGACTGATGAAAGTTGGACAGACTTGAATTATCACAGTTCTTTTTCCGAATGATGATTTTGTTTTTCTTCGTTGACCACGTAAATTTTTAAATTCATTTTTAAATTCAAATAATAGCACATGCAATTGTTTTTACGTGGAAGGGGCATGTTCAGAGAAATGCAATTGTACAGAGTGTAATAGCTGGCTTGCTTAAATCTGCGGTAACTTGCTTTCCCTTTATTTTAAGGCAGCCATTAAACATTTCTCAAAACACACACTGCCTCTGGTGCGATAATCTAGAATTATGTTTCAAAGGGCAATGTTGTGCTAACCATCTGTGGGGCAATTTTACTCTGCATTGCATTAACTTTGCTAGAATTAGTCCAGAGGTTTAAGAACAAGCAAGCAGCAGGTATTTCTGGTTGGAATTGGGCATTGTGGCTGGGAATCAGTCTTTGGTTGCTATTCCATTTCCATATGTAAGCTTGGATTGATGGTGCGTTTAAAGTGATTTTTTAAAAACATTAATCGATAGGATCAGGGTATTGCTGGCCAGGCAAACATTTATTGATCATCCCAAATTGTCCATAGGGCAGATAAGAGTCGACCACATTGCTGTGGGTCTGGAGTCACATATAGACCAAACAAGATAAGGATGGCAGTTTCCCTCCCTGAAAGGGCGTTAGTAAAGCAGGAGGGTTTTTCTGACAATTGGCAATGGATTCAGGTCATCATCAGACTCTAAGTTCGAGATTTTTATTGAATTCAAATTCCATCATCTGTCACAGCAAGATTCTAACCTCAGCCCACAGAACAATACCTGGGTCTCTGAACTAACAGGCCAGTAATAATATGACAAGGCCATTAACTCCCCAGTTTTGCCCTCGGATTTCTTTTGTGACATGATCTGATAAAAGCTGTCAAAGATCTAAGCTTTGGAATCCACTTCTAAACATTTCTGTCTTGCTACTTTTCTCTAAAATCCCATAGACCAGAAGCTGAACTGGTCTTATCATTCAAATATTGTTGCTACAAGAACAAGTCAGTCAGCAATCCTCCAGCAAGTAACTCACCTCCTGACTCTGCAAAACCTGTCCACCATCTACAAGGCACAGGTCAGGAGTGTGATGGAATACCACTTGCCTGGATCAGTGTAGCTCCAACAACACTCAAGAAGCTTGACACCATCCAGGACAAAGCAGCCCACAAACATTCGGTTCCTCCACTATCGATGCTCAGTAGCAGCAATGTGTACTGACTATAAGGTGTTCTGCAGAAAAACACCAATGATCTTGGACAGCACTTTTCAAGCCCACAGCCACTTTCATCTGAGAAGTCAAGGGCAGCAGATTCATGGGAACATTATCGTTTGCAATTCCTCCTCCCAACCACTCACTTTCCTGATTCGGAAATATATAGCATTCCTTCAGAGTCAGACGGTCAAAATCTTGGAACTCCATCCCAAAAGGCTATGTTGTCCTACCTACAGCAAATGGACTCCAGCAATTCCAGAAAGCAGCTCATTACCCCCTTTGTCAGATGGTTAATGTCTCCCACACCCAGTGAATTAATATAAAAAAGTCAATTTCTCCTCTCATTTCTGAAGAGTTAAATCAGACTCAAAACAGTAACTGTTTCTCTTTCCCCAGTTGCTCCCTGATGAGATTCTCCAGCACTTCTGTTTTTTTTATTTCATTTCTCTTTGCGTTTCCACCTTACAAAGTGATGACACTTTCTATTCCCACATTCAGCTCCCTTTTCTTTATGCAATGTCTCTAATGCTGTACTTTGCATTTCTTATATTAGCGACTTTTATTACTTGAAATTTTCTAAGATTATCTGCTATTTATGGTTCATTTGTCCAGTTTTCAGTAGTCTTTGTGTTTCTATCTTCTGAGTAAACTACATTTGCAGACAATCAGTTAGTAAACTTTTCTCTTAGGTGTCTCTTGGGTTCAAATCCACTTGATAAAAATATATTTCTAAGGTTAGCTCTTGAAAATAGACCTCTTCAACTGAATAAATCTTGTGACATCCTGTACTTGTCACAGATTTAGTCATTCTGTTTTAAAAAACTTCATTCAGATCATTTTCATATTCATTTACAGCATTCTAAATATTTTCGACAGCACAGGTCCCAGGACTGACTCCGCAGCTGCTCCACTGACCACAACTCTTCCAATATTGATCACTATTCTTCTTTATCCTGTTATTTTGCCCATTTACTATTCTATTTATCTCTCCCTCTTCTGCCCTCAAGAACTCTCACTTTAGCCGCATGTCCCTTGAGAAGCATGGTATCAAATGTCTTCTGAAAGTCTTAGATATATGATATCCATTGCATTATACTGAGCTACCAATTCTGATACATCCTCAAAGAATTCTGATAAACTTGTTTGGCATGAGTGACCTTTTCTAAACCTACATTGGCTCGGATATACTGCCTTCTTACTCTTCTTAAATGCAACTTGAATTACTTCCTTTGTAATAGACTCCCATGTTGTTTGCTACGATGGATATTAAGCTGACAGAATTGACCAAAGTTTGACCTTTAAAAGAACATGAAAGAGCATTTGCTTTTTTTGTGATCAGTTTGTACTGCCCTTCGAACAAAATAAGATTTTAACATTTTCAATTGTGTCACTTTTCTTAACCTATACCTTTAAGTGCTCCCGGTCATGCTACATTAGATCTTGTTATCTTATGAAATTATTCAATGTACTTCATATCCTACTGCCTTAATAAAAAGAAATAGAGTGATATTAACAGATTCCATTTCACAGCAAAATAATGTACTCTGAATTTTATATTCTGAATTCATTACTGTTTCTCATTTCTTTTCCTTCCACTCTTTTCCCTATACTGTTCTCTCGCTTTCTTCCCCACCTAAACGTGTTACCTAATTACCATAGTACAGTTTCACATACACTGTTTGCCATCCCTCTCATCCAGCCAAGCAGTCATACAAAATCTTGCAAGGGAGACTTGACAGATTATTCAACTGTGCAGGCATCACAGTCGAGGCTGGAAACCTGTCGCGGATGGCAATCAGAAAGTGGAACATTCAAATATTCAGGAATTCGGGGCGAGTGATGTAAACTCCTAACAGCCAATTGCTGAAGTAATAAACCAGTGCCAGTGATCGTACAGTTTTAGGTTTATTCAGGAGGAGAAACAAGAATGCATCGTTTTTGATTCAATTCCAACATCATGTCATAGATGTCTCTTTATAAGTGTTTAAATGATTAGCTAATTAATGCCTTCACGTATATCTATGCAAGCTTAGACTTTAGACTTGACATTAATGCACCATATTAAATGCCCAGACTGCAAAATAGCTTTTATATTAACAGTCTGTATCATCACAGACATTCAAATAACATATTCTAGATCAACAATAAAATTCCTCACTCTTAGTAGCAATCAGCATTTGCAGAAAAATATAATCAGAAAATCAAGTGGCTCCCTAAAGATTGAAGACAAGGGTAGTGGGCCTTTCCATTCTTGATTAGCAGTTGCTGTTAACTTTGCTCCTTCTCTTCACCTGGGGAATTGTCTTATATTTCCTTGATTAATAGATGAAAAGGCCTTCTACTATCATCACAAAATTTCTAACTGAGAAGAGGCCATATTCATCTCAATATTCTGTATATCTTTTGTTCCTTTCATTTTTGTTTTATGATAGATTGACAGTAAAGACAAATAAAAGTATTAATATTGGCACACAAACAGAGTGAATAATTCAGATGGATACAGCTTTGGTACATGTTTACTGAAAGCATTCAGGTACAATATGCTGCATAATCATCTAGCATTTAAACACACTTTCAGATCAAGCTAAATCAAGCTGAAGGTAATTAACATTATTGACGAATTCTAATATAGGCACAGTTAGTCTATTATGATATACCTTACCTGGAATATGCATTTCTCAATCACAAAACTTTCGTCCTGCTAAAACATTCTTTGAACATTTATTGTTAAAAACAAGGATGTCGGCATTTTCAATTCAACTTATTTCCTGACAACTATCGCAATGTGGTGGCAACAGCAAGCAATTATGTGAATTTTAAAATTTGGTCTCCTAACTTCATTAATGTCTTGAAAATAGAAACAAATAAAATTCACGTATAAACAGTGATTAACAAAACACGAGCACTTTCCTAATGATAAGTAATCCTATAAATTATGCATTGCGGTTATTTTGGATTGTTCCTTTCGGGACACCCTGATGGAGTTAAGTGGGAATGGACCTACTTCGGTGGGGCAGTGGGTATGAATGCTACTTTGGTATTCATTTATCCCATTTTCACCACTGGAGGTTTGTCCTGCCTTCTTCCACAAACAGTTCCCCTTTGATGTGATATTTGGGTGGCCCATCAAAATACTTTTCTAAATTTTACTCAATCCAGTTGGTCTGCTTTAATTGATTATCCCCTCTCACCAACTTCTCTTCCAGTGAGGCTACGATTCCTTCATCTTGACTCCCTGGGAATACATGCCTCTGATAGACTGGGTCCTGAAGAAGTTGGAGGAGCGTGGTAAGAGGTCTCTGACACTTCCTTGCAAATGCTGGGTGAAGATTCCTGGAATCTGATGCAAGTGGGCCCCGCTACAGAGATATAGTGGCAGCAAAATAAGTCATGGCAACGTGAACTGTTTTAATGGGACCTTGCTTCAACTTTTGTGAATTTGTTGGCCAACGATTTGACTTGAAAGACCATCTGGCTGATGATGAAAACATTAGAGATGCTTAACTTTAGGCTGACTGTTTTGAATAATCTATGCAGAGAATAGGTTAAGGCAGAGTTAAAACAGAGAAACAGAGAATGTTTTTTCTCATCTGACTTTTTCTAACACTCTATAACATTTTCAGGGGAATGGAGAAATAGAAAATTTATATACAAGGCAAGCAAGGCTGTTTTGTATTCTCAAGTCGTTATCAATACTGAAGCAACTATACTATGTTAATATTGCTGACGTCAATGAAAAGCATTTCAGGTTACATGGATTGAGACCTGACTATAATATACTGTAGCCAATTCATTTCACCACCTCATATAGCTTCAGTGCAGTGTGAAATTGTGTTTCAATAATTGGATCTCCTGCTCACTTTCTAAACTTGCAGTAGCTTCTTTTTCATGTTTCCATTTGTTTGTGAGGTGTGGACATCCCTAGCACGCCGAGCATTAATTATTCAACCCCAATTTCTCTGAGAAGCTGGTGATGACCCTCCTTCCTGAACATTGTAGTCCATTTGATACAGATAAACCTAGAGTGGTCTTAGGAAGGGAGTTCCAAGTTCTTGACACAACACAATGAAGGAGCAATGATATAGTCCCAGGTTACACTGTCGTGTGGCTTAGAGGGAAGCTGTAGGCAATAGCTGATCTTGTTTGTCTCGGTGATAATAGTTGCAGATTTGGGAGAGACTGTTGAAGGAGGTATGGTAAATTACTGCAGTGATTCTTACAGATGTCAAACACTGCTGCTGTTGTGCACTGGTAATGGAGGGAAGCAAATGTTTAAAGTGTTGGATGGGGTGCCATCCGACCCAGCTATTCTTTTCCAGATGATGTTGAACTTTTTGAGCATCAATGAAGATGAACTCATCGGGCAAGTGGAAATATTTCCATCACACTCCTGCCGTGTGCCTTGAAGATTGTGAAGAGTTTTAAAGAGACAGTAGGTGTATTTCTCATCACAGAATTCCAAACCTTTTCTTGCTCTTGTAGCCACAGCACGTTTCCAGTTATATTATCCTTAATACGTTGTTGGCATGGCATTCTGTGATGCAAGTTGAAACTTTATTGCTGGAACAGCACAGCAGGTCAGGCAGCATCCAGGGAACAGGAGATTCGACGTTTCGGGCACAGGCCCTTCTTCAGGAATGAGCAGAGAGTGTTCAGCAGGAGAAGATAAAAGGTAGGGAGGAGGGACTTGGAGGAGGGGCGTTGGAAATGTGATAGGTGGAAAGAGGTCAAGGTGAGGGTGATAGGTCGGAGTAGGATGGAGGCGGAGAGGTCAAGAAGAAGACTGCAGGTCAGGAAGGCGGTGCCGGGCTGGAGGGATTCGGCTGAGACAAGGTGGGGGGAGGGGGGATGAAGAAACTGGTGAAGTCCAAGTTCATCCCCTGTGGTTGGAGGGTTCCCAGTCGGAAGATAAGACGCTCCTCCTCCGACCGTCGGGTTGTTGTGGTTTGGCGGTGGATGAGTCCAATGACCTGCATATCCTCGGTGGAGTGGGAGGGGGAGTTGAAATGCTGTGCTACAGGTTGGTTGGGTTGGTTCGTCCGGGTGGCCCAGAGGTGCTCTCTGAATCGCTCCGCAAGTAGGCGGCCTGTCTCCCCAATATAGAGGAGGCCACACCGGCTGCAGCGGATGCAGTAGATGATGTGGGTGGAGGTGCAGGTGAATCTGTGGCGGATATGGAAGTTTCCTTTGGGGCCTTGGAGAGAAGTGAGGGGGGAGGTGTGGGCGCAAGTGTTGCACCTCCTGCGGTTGCAAGGGAAGGTGCCGGGAGTGGAGGTTGGGTCGGTGGGGGGTGTGGATCTGACAAGGGAGTCGCGGAAGGAGTGGTCTCTACGGAAAGCTGATAGGGGAGGGGAGGGAAATATATCCTTGGTGCTGGGGTCTGTTTGGAGGTGGCGGAAGTGACGGCGGATGATGCGCTGTACATGGAGATTGGTGGGGTGGTAGGTGAGGACCAGTGGGGTTCTGTCCTGGTGGCGGTTGGAGGGGCGGGGCTCAAGGGCGGAGGAGCGGGAAGTGGAGGAGATGCGGTGGAGGGCACCGTCGACCATGTCGGGGGGGAAATTGCAGTCCTTGAAGAAGGAGGCCATCTGTGTTGTACGTATTTTGAACTGGTCCTCCTGGGAGCAGATGCGGCGGAGACGAAGGAATTGGGAGAATGGGATGGCGTTTTTACAGGGGGCAGGATGGGAGGAGGTGTAGTCCAGGTAGCTGTGGGAGTCGGTTGGTTTGTAGTAGATTCTGTGATGCAAATATTGCTCAACATTGAAGGAGCATTGCTATATTCTCTCTTGTTGGAGATAATCATTGCCTTATGAGGTCTGATTGTTACTGGTTACTTATTAGCCCAAGCCTAATTGTTATTTCCCAGATCTTGCTGAATACGGGAGAGGAACCGAGGGGCTGTTGTGACACCATGGTAATATCCATGAGCTTGGAGGCCCATGTTCAAATCCCACCTGTTCCAGAGGTGTGTAATTACATCTGCTGACAGAAAACATCTGCCAGCAGGAAATGTTTAGCATTTGAGGAGTTGCAAATAGAGCTGAACATTATGCAAACACTAGTGAACCTCCTCATTTCTGGACAGAATATCATTGATGAAGCTGACTGCATCCAGGACACTATCCTGCAATAGTGATGCTGAGGGGCTGAGGTAATTGGTTTTCAATACTATACCAATCTTCCTTTGTGTTAACAATGAGTTTCCTCTGATTTCCATTGATTCCAGTTTTCCAGTTTTCTTTAATGCTATCCCAGTCAAATATTGCCTTGATATCAAGGGCAGTTATCCTCACTTCATCCTTTGAATTTAACTCCTTTATTCATATTTGGACCAAGGCCTCATTCCTCCAGCCCAAAACGTCGATTTTCCCGCTCCTCGGATGCTGCCTGATCTGCTGTGCTTTTCCAGCAACACTCTCTAAGCTCTGATCTCCAACATCTGCAGACCTCACTGTCTCCAAGGTTGGAAAGATATCAGGAGCTAAGTGGCCCTGGCAGAATCCAAACTGAGCATTACTGATGTAGATGTCATGTGGAAACACTTTCCATTACTTGTTAATGACTGAGAATAAACATTAACATTAACATTAAACATTAAGAAATGATAACTCTGTTTTCTTCCCACAGATGTTGCCACACCTGCAGGAGTTTCTACAGCAGGTTCTGCTTTTGTTTCAGATCTCTTTGTTTTATTTTGGTAACTAGCTGGGTTGGATTTATACTGTTTTTTGTGGACTCGACAAGCCTGTGCAATTCTCCACACTGTTGGATAGATACCATGTTGTAACTATACTGAAATAACTTGGCAAGGGGAGTGGGTAGTTCTGAAGCTCAAGTCTTCAGTAAAATGGCCAGCATGTTGTCTGGACCTATAGTCGTTGTTGTATCCAGTGCAGTCAGCCATTTCTTGATATCACAAGGAGTAAATCAATATGTTGAGAAACTGATATTCACACTGTATTCTCAAACTATTGACATCCAAGAGCTGAGTTCTTCTGACTGACGCGTTTACAGAGATTTGTGCATGAGCCTTAGGCCAAACAACCAAAAGGCAAAGATCCATTATGAGTCCGTTCAATCCACATAACACTGCCCAACCACCTCCCTTCCCCCCCCCAAAAACTATCGCCATACATGGTGAGTCATCAGACAATGCGAGAAAAATGCTATAACTTGGGAGCTTCCTTGCAGTGAGGGTAGATATTGATGATGAAACTCAACATTGCCTTCATCGTGCCTGTTCAGGGATTCTCTGATTTGTGAAAGACAACCTTTGAAGGCTCGTACGTACAAAGGCAACCCCATTCCAGGGTATAATTTTAAAGATCTGACATTTTTTGTAATAATGAACAGTTAATTTATATTGTCCTTCATTGTGTTCTGACTTGCATACAAATCAGCTTGTAAATGGATTCAAGAGCAGAATCCATTCGCAGGTCTGGGATTGCCAGTACATCTTTTGGCAGACTGAGGAACCATGGCTCAGATTCTTCACTGGTCAGACAGCCATTATTCCAGGGTTGTTAGACATTGTGCATGGGAAACCTGTGAGATCATCACTGCAGTATACTCTGAAGGAAATTATACTTTCCACTTGGAAATTCCTCTGCACCTGGATCTCCTGAAAATCTGCTGTCAAGTCAAAATCTTTGGATGGTTCAAAAGGAATTAAACAAAATAGTTACTCAAGAAAAGTAAGATTATTCAATACCAAGTCTAAATTCTGAATAATGATTAAATGGACACATACAAACCTCACACCCTCGGCAACTGCGCCTCCAGCTGATCATCTACACCAGCTAAACCCTGACACAAAACCCATCCAAGGATCCAGGTCTCTCCTTCCCTCTTTCCCACAACCTACCAGATGCCCTCACTGAATCCAACCTGACAAACCACCCCATTTCTGTCCTCCCCTTTTTCCTACCTCCCCAACTATCCGTTCCCCATCAGACTCAACCAGACCTCTGCTAGCCACTACTCTTTCTCGGGATCCCTATCTAAGCTCCCCATTTTCCCAATGGACCCAACCTGACACTTTTTCCTCAGTGGATGTCACCCATCACCATTGGTCTACCCTCCACTGTGTTTCCCCCACCCTCTTCCACCGTGGTAAGGCATGTGAATCCAGCATTGAATTATTTAATATATTATCACAACTGTAGAGTGGAAGACAGTCATCTTTGGTTTCAAGAAACTGCCTAAGAAGAATGTAATAAAGATGTGTTTGCAGCCCTGACTCACACTTAGACCAAAATTGCAATGCAGCCTCATTATCTTTGTATGGAACATGATTCTTGTGATTTCCGACTCCTGTCTCTTATTTTTAATTTTGTTACTTTGAGAAGCTTAAGGATATCGAAAAACATAGCACTGGCGACGAGTCAAGGTGCAAATTCACATCAAATACAGGAAGAGAGAAGCTTGGAGAGAAACTAAATGTGCATGCGTCACAATTGATGCAGGTACAGCAAGGAATTGGCCAATGAAATGCTGTCATTAATTACAAGAAGAATTGAGCATAAAAATAAGGGTATTATGCTTCAGTTATTCAGCATATTACTGAGGCCAGGTCTTGAATACAGTGTGCAGCTTTGGTTTCCTCACTTAAGGGAGGATGGAAAGTTGTGGAAGGTAGATCACAGGAGGTTTATTAGATTAATATCTAGAATGTCTTACAGGGATAGTTTGGACAGGCTGGACATGGTTCCATTGGTGTTTAAAAAAAAGGGGACTTAATTGAAGTAGATAAGATCTGACAGTAGGGTGAACAGTCTCAATAAGGTGGATATGGGAATGATGTTTCCTTTTGTGAGTTAATCTAGAGGTAGGGGGCACTGTTTGAAAATTAGGGTGGCCTTTTTTCAGACAGAGGTGAGGAGAATTTATTTTCTATCAGAGGGTTGTACAATTTTAGAACTCTCTGCCTCATTGAAGATTTTTAAGGTGGATAGATTCTTGTTGGCAAGGGATTCAAGAGTTATTGGGGATAATGGGCATGTGGAATTTAAATCAAATCTACCATGATCTTATTGAATACCAAATCAGAATTTGATAGTCTGAATGGTCTACCTCTGCTCCTAATAAGTATTTTCAAATGTTTGAAAATGAAGATTTAACCTGGATGGGTCTCTGTCTAAACTGTTATTTTCTATAAAGGCTGACGAGAACAAATCCATCTAAAATGCAAGTTGTTTTATTTCATGCCAGTGCTGGTCAGCATCTTAGTGCTTATTCTGCTTGGTGTTAATTTGTGGCTGTTCCATTGTCCCTACGTTGAAACATTTCTTACAAATAATGCACAAAGGTGAAGTGGGCCAGATAATATTTCTCTTAGAACTGCTTTATTCTTTGTCACCTTGTCTTCTTTACAGAAACATATTTTCCTCTTTCTCCCCTTATCTTGAAAGCAAAGAGTTATGTCAGGCAATAGTTTCACAAAGGAGAGCAGCAATCTATTACTTCACCCAAGTGCCAGGTTATTCAGTCAAATGTTGTCTATTACACCATGAACCAAACATTTCCTAAGAGAATCATAGAAGTTACACTTATCTAATATTCACACTCAAATTAAGCTGTCATCTTTAATCCTATTCTTGTTGACTTTATCTTGATTCAAAGCAGTGTCAGGGCAAAACTTTGTCCCAGGCAGAGGTGCAGAATCAGTGGAAGTGATTGGTGGCTGTTATTGATATTTTTGAATAACCTGCTCAGAGGAGATATGACAGAGAGCAGGTGAGACTTGAACCCAGGCCTCCTGACTCAAAGATGGAGACACCATCACTGTATCACTAATGTAAGTGCAGCAGGACTTCTGATTATTCATGAACCACATTAAAGTCAGACACCTCATGCATTAGGCCATGCAACCACTGGACTTGGTCACTGTCATACCCAAACATTCACTCCAATAATTGGAATGGCACTGAATAGTGAGTACTGTCTGTGATTGCAGCCAATCCAATACCATCCAGTTTGGGCCACCATACAAGACAAATTTCAACCCCTTAGGTTTTTGCATCTTTACGTTAATGTACTTACTTTCCTCTAAACCTCCTTTATTGGCGCTGGAGGGTAAGCCTCTAGACATACTTCCAACCACATGTTTGGAGGAAATGAGGACTTTGGCACAATATCAGTCAGGTCAGGCTTGAATGGTGTCCTAACAACAACGAATGTGACTCTCCTCTCTCTCTCACTTTTTGGAAGACTGGCATTCATCCTGCTCCATTTCAAGGGAAAGCATGACTTTCTTTTCGCCATCCTTTTGAAAGAAATAAGTAGTTTCAAAAATACAAAAGGTGTTGGAAAACCTTCAGTGAGGCATGGTTACAAAAACTCAGAATACAGTAGCAAGGTCAAAACCTATGGAAATGTATCATACATTAAAAAGGCTGAGTGTAACAACTGACGAAATGTCATTTTGAGGCAGTTCTGGCTCCCCCCTCACCCCATTGCAATTTTTAAAAAAACAGCCCTCACTGTTCCAGACATCACTGGTGGAAGAAAAAGTTTCCAATGTATTAAGGGACTCCAAATGCTCTCACAATGAGATGTGAATGTGTTATTAAACCCTTGAAGGAGCATCTCAATCACAGCATTCTTTTATATTACAGAAGAGGTACTAGTATGATGTTCAGACACACCCGTCAATTCAGCAGGCTTGGGCAAAGCCACCTGAAAATGAACATCAAAAACGTGCTTTCTCTATTTGCAAAGTCAAGGGGATAACACTGACCCTGTAAGTACACCATCAGCTGCCAGATGCCGTATAGGAAGGAAGTGGTGGCAAATATTAACTGGACCTTTGTTGCATTGCTGACCTAAGGAATGGTGTTGCAAAGGAAGCATTCTGCACAGCCCGCAACTCTATCAACCAGCAAAAAAAACGATTAATTTCTGGGCTAATGTGGAACTTGTTTTAAAACCCTGGCCCAAACGCTGTGGGTCCCTTTCTTTTATTTTGGCCAGCAACTTTTTGATATTGTCCCTTTGAAGTGGAATTGTACTTGCACCCTCAACATCTGGTCAGAAATGACACGTCTGGGGCAAGATTGACCCATAACAAACATAAAAACACTCACCTCAAATAAAGCTGGCGAGATGAGGGGAGCTGCTTCAAGCACAGAATATATAATTGTAAAAGCCTTTCAAAGTATATGATAATCAATTGGAAATGATAAATAGCTTTTTTCTGAAATGAAAGAAAGAAAATATCACTGATCGCTTCAGTCCCAGGTGCGAAAGCAAACCACAAGTAACTGATCCACTGCTTGATGCCCCTGCAACTCACTTCAGTTGGACACAATCACTTAGCACTGGCAGATATATTGATTCTTTCTCATGAAATGCTGCTCACAACACAATCGTAGCTTGATCCAATTCCAGGTTGGCAATGTCATTTACCTGAAGATGAAGATGAAAAGCAACAAGACAGGAAGGAAAGGAAAGGAGAGGTTGCATCTTTAAATGCTGCTTATTTCCCGCTAGCTACAGATCCCGATACATGAATTAGGTGTTCCTCTTATCCTGATGGGATTGTATTTCTTTTGAAGCCAGACAGGGTATTAAGTTTTCTCAGTACTGACTCCAGTGAATAATACCTCCATTCAACTCTGTCGCACAAAAAGACATTAGTAACTGCAACAATGATTTGACTAGAGTCATTTAAGTGTGTGGATTAACAGCCTAGTCTGCCAAACTGAAATCTTTTTTTGAGGTGAGGCTCTTTGCTACCCTTAGGAAGATAAACAAGCATAATGTAATTTGCCAATATTCGAAAAATCCCCCAGTATCAACAGAAAACTAATAAAATGCACACTCTGTAAAGAATAACAATCATGACAGCCCTGATTATATTTTTCTAATGCAGACCCATGAAGTCAGACATGATAGCATCCTTCATAAATATATACAAGACTACATGTAAACTGATACTGTAGATGAGGGACTTCAGTTGTGTGAAGAGACTAGATAAACTGGCATTGTTTTCCTTAGAGCAAAGGCTAGGGAAGATTTAATCAAGATGGTCAATGTTATGAGGGGCGTGGAAGAAGTAAGTTGTTTCCAGTGAAAGATGAGTTGATAATCATACTCAGAGGACCCAAACCTAAGATAAAAGAAATAGACAGAATATCAGAACAAAGATTTTTCCATAGCCAGTTATGATGATCTGAAATTCAGTGCCTGGAAAGGTCATGAAAACAGATTAGATTATAAGTAAATACATTTTAAAAAAAGACCCCTCTGAGACAGAAAATCTGTGTTCAAGCCTCACCCACCCCAGCATATAAGAGAAGTTAGTCTATGCCACAAGTAGTGGTGCTAGTTATAGTGACAACAGCTGTGGGGAGGCGATGGCCTAGTGGTATTAGAGCTTGACTATTAATCCAAAAGCAAAGTTAATGTTCTGGGGCAAATTTCGAATATTGGCAAATTTTGTTATGGCAGACAGTGGAATCTGAGATTCAATTTATAAAAATCTAGAATTAAGAAACTGCCGAGGACCATGAAACCAATTGTTGAAAAAATCCATCGAGTTCACTAATGTCCTTCAGGGAAGGAAAGCTGCCATCCTCACCTGGTCTGGCCTACATCATGTCCCTCTCCTCAGTGAACACTGATGCAAAGTAATCATTGAGAATCTCACCCATTTCCTCAGGTTCGACACACAACCTTCCTTCCTTACCCTTTAGTGAACCAACCCTTTCTCTTGTTACAACCTCGGTTCAAACACAGACAAAGGAGCTGAATTCCAGAGGTGAGGTGAGAGTGATAACCCTTGACATGAAGGCAATGGATGAGTTGGATCAAAGGGCCTGTTTACATGCTATACAGCTCTATGACCTTATGACTCAATGGCAAGGGCAACAGATACATGGGCCACCACCAACTTTAAGATTCCTTCCAAGCCACTCACCATCCTAACTTGGAAATATATCACCAAACCCTCACTGTTGCTGGGTAAAAATCCTGGAATTTCCAGCCCAATAGCATTGTGGTTGACCCACAGCAGATGGATTGTAGCAGTCAAAAAAGGCAGCTCACCATCACCTTCTGAAGGACAACTAGGGACAGTCAATAAATGCTAGCCAGCCAGTGTTCTTTTACTCTTCATGTTTCTAATACTATTCATTATGGTCTTCATAAGATTCCGTGTTGGGGAAAAGCCGTGGGGAGAGGATCCTATGATCAAGTCTGTTTGAGAAAATGTTTTAGGGATATTGATACAGTTGCCAGGCACTAGCACTGTTGGGGCAGGGAGCAGCCTTGGAAAATGGTTTGAGGAGTTAAGGGGATTGTTTTCAATTCAATCATGGAAATATGACCAAAGTTATAGGGGGATTCTATAATTAGAGAGACAGATAGTATCCTTTGCGAGCCGGATCGGGAGTCCCGCGTGGTGTGTTGCCTGCCTGGTACCAGGGTGCAGGACATCTCCGACCGGCTTGAAAGGATATTGGAGCGGGAAGGAGACGATCCAGTTGTTGTGGTCCACATTGGCACAAACAACATAGGCAAGGCTAGGAAGGAGGACCTGTTTGGGGAGCATCAAGCACTAGGAAGGAAATTGAAGAACAGGTACTCAAGGGTCATAATCTCTGGATTACTGCCCGAGTCACATGCTAATTGGCAAAGGGATAAGAAAATTAGGGAAGTAAACACATGGCTAAGAGATTGGTGTGGGAAAGAGGGATTCCATTTCAGGGGACATTGGCATCAGTTTTGTAACCGGGACAGTCTGAATCGATCTGGAACCAGTGTTCTGGCGAAAAGGATAAATAGGGTGGTCACTAGGACTTTAAACTTGTGAGTCGGGGGAAGGGAAAGGGAAAGCAACAGGAAGTATGGAGTCAAGTAGAAAGATAAGCAGCAGGTTAGCATGTGTGCAGGGTTTAAGTTCAAGGCAGATTAGGAATGAAGCAAAAAGGGAGGATAACTTAGGACATACTACTAGAGGTGATGGAAATCATGAGGATAAGAAAATTAGCATTAAGGTGCTTTACCTGAATGCTCACAGTATTTGTAACAAAGTAGATGAATTAAAGGCACAAATCATCGTGAATTATTATAATTTGGTAGGGATCACAGAGACGTAGTTGCAGGGGGTTCAGGACTGGCAGTTAAACATCCAAGGATTTACAACTTATCAAAAAGACAGGAGGTGGGCAGAGGGGGTGGAGTTGCCTTGTTAGTTAAGAATGAAATTAAATCTATGGCACTGAATGACATAGGGTCAGAAGATATGGAGTCTCTGTGGGTGGAGTTGAGGAACCACAAAGGCAAAAAAAACCATAATGGGAGTGATGTACAGATCTCCTAGCAGTGGTCAGGACCGGGGCGCAAGGTGTACCAGGAAATAGATCAGGCATGTCAGAAAGACAAGGTCCCGGTGATCATAGGGGATTTCAATATGCAAATAGACGAGGTGAATAATGTTGCCAGTGGATCCAAAGAAAGGGAATTCATGGAATGCTTACAGGATGGCTTTTGGAACATCTTGTGATGGAGCCCACAATGGAGCAGGCTATTCTGGACTTAGTGCTATGTAATGAGCCAACTTTATAAAATATCTTAAAGTAAGAGAACACTTAGGAGGCATAATATGGTAGAGTTCAGTCTGCAGTTTGAAAGAGAGAAGGCATAATTAGATGTAATGGTGTTACAGTTAAATAAAGGTAATTACAAGGGCATGAGAGAGGAACGGATGAAAATCAACTGGAAGCAGAGCCTAGCAGGGAAGACAGTAGAGCAACAATGGCAGGAGTTTCTGGGTGTAATTGAGGACACAGTATAGAGGTTCATCCCAAAGAAAATAAAGATTTTGCAGGGAGCTTTAGACAGCCATGGCTGACAAAGGAAGTCAGGATATGTATCATAGTAAAAGAGAGAGCCTATAAAGTGACCAAGAGCACTGGGAAATCAGAAGATTGGGAAGACTATAAAAACAGAGGATAACAAAGGGAAAAATAAGGAAGGAGAGGATCAAATATGAAGGTAATCAAGCAAGTAATATTAGAAATGATAGTAAACGTTTCTTTGAATACTTAAGAAACAAACGAGAGGCAAAAGTAGAAATTGGACTGCTCCAAATTGATGCAGGAAGGCTAGTGATGGGAGATAAGGAAATAGCTGAAGAATGTAATAAATACTTTGTGTCAGTCTTCACAATGGAAGACATGAGTAATATCCCAACAATTAAGGAGAGTTGGGGGTAGAGTTGAGTATAGTAGCCATTACAAAAGAGAAAGTGCTAGAAAAGCTAAAAGGTCTAAAAATTGATAAATCTCCTGGCACGATGGGCTACATCCTAGAGTTCTGAGGGAGGTGGCTGAAGAAATAATGGAGGCATTGGTTGTAATCTTTCAAACAACACTGGAGTCAGGGAAAGTCTCAGATGATTGGAAAATCGCTGTTGTAACCCTCCTGTTCAAGAAAGGATCAGACAAAAGATGGAAAATTATAGGCCGATTAGCCTAACCTCGGTTGTAGGCAAAATTCTAGAAACCATCGTTGAGGATGAGGTTTCTAAATTCTTAGAAGTGCAGGGTCAGATTAGAACAAGTTAGCATGAATTTAGTAAGGGGAGGTCGTGCCTGACAAACCTGTGAGAATTCTTTGAAGAGGTAGCAAGTAGATTAGATCAGGGAAACCTGGTGGATGTTATGTACCTAGACTTCCAAAAGGCCTTTGATAATGTGCCTCTCGGGAGGCTGCTGAGTAAGGTGAAGACCCAAGGTGAGCTACTGGCATAGATTGACAACTGGCTGTCTGACAGAAGGCAGAAAGTTTGGATAAAAGGTTCTTTTTTGGAATGGCAGCTAGTGACAAGTGGTGTCCCACAGGGTTCAGTGTTGGGGCCGCAGCTGTTCACTTTACATATTAATGATCTGAATGAAGGGACTACGGGCATTCTGGTGAAGTTTGCCGATAATATGAAGTTAGGCGGATAGGCAGGTAATTCTGAGGAGTTGAGATGGCTGCAGAAAGATGTAGACAGTTTGGGAGAGTGGTCCAAGAAATGGCTGATGAAATTCAATGTGAGCAATTGCAAAGTCTTGCACTTTAGAAAAAAGAATACAGGCATAGACTATTTTCCAAATGGTGAGACAATTCATAAAGCCACAGTACAAAGGGATCTGGGAGTGCTATTCCAGGATTCTCTAAAGGTTGACTTGCAAGTTGAGTCCCTGGTTAAGAAAGCAAATGTAATGTTGTAATATCTCAAGAGGGTTGGAATGTAAAAGCAGCGATGTGCTACTGAGACTTTATAAAGCTCTGATTAGGCCCCATTTAGAATACTGTGTCCAATTTTGGGCCCCACACCTCAGGAAGGACATACTGGCACAGAAGTGTGTCCAGCACAGATTCACATGGATGATCCCTGGAATGGTAGGCCTAACATACAATGAACGGCTGAGGATGCTGGGATTGTATTCATTAGAGTTTAGAAGGTTGAGGGGAGATCTAATAGAAACTTACAAGATAATGCATGGCTTAGAAAGGCTGGACACTGGGAATTTGTTTCTGTCAGGCAGGGATACTAGGACCCATGGTCACAGCCTTAGAATTAGAGGGGGTCAATTTAGAATGGAAATGAGGAGACATTTCTTCAGCCAGAGAGTGGTGGACCTGTGGAATGAAGGCCGGAACATTAAATGCCTTCAAGGCAGAGACTGATAAATTCTTAATCTTGAAAGGAATTAAGGGATATAGGGAGAGTGCGGGTAAGTCGTATTGAAATGCCCATCAGCCATGATTGAATGGTGGAGTGGACTCGATGAGCCGAATGGCCTTACTTCCAGTCCTATGTCTTATGATCGTTTGGTCTCAATCCCAATCTCTATTTGCCCTTGAGAAGGCCATGCTGAGCTCCCTTCTTAAAGTATTATGGTCAACCTGGTGATAGTTTTTAATTGTGATCTTAAGCAAGGAGTGCCAGGATTTGATTCCATAAAAAAGTAAGTTTAGATAGATTTCCAGTCTAGATTGTGTGTCACATGGAGGGGAATTCAATGTGACTGCTGCCCCTGTTCTTCTGGACAATCGAGCTTGTGTGTCTGACAGTTGTTGCTGAAGGAACTTGGATGAATTGCTACGGTTCAGCTTGTAGATGGCAAACAGTGCAGCTCAGCTGCTGAAGGAAGCCTTCAGCTGAGCGAGCTGCAGCATGTTAATAATTCTCAGATCTCAAAACAATGTAGGCCCTCATGTTAGCACCAGTAAGGAAGGTCACATCTGCTATGTGGACTTCTGACTCTTTTTGGAAGCAAGTCAAAAGATTTTCAACAAAATATTCCATATAAATGTGTAAGCTGGTGAATTTCCAATGACAGTAAATCAGATGATATGCTTCTCTTGTAAGGTCAGAAGAATTACACTAGTTAATTCATAATGTCAACAGTGCCTCAGGACAATTTCAGTTTAAATTTTCTTGACTGAGGAAACTGTTTAAATTATAAAATGCATGTCAGAAGCACACAACATTATGCAATTAGCTTTTCGGGTTTTCTAAAGACTGCTTTTGTCTATAGCAGTGTGATATCTTGTGTATGACATTATTCCCTGTGACTCAGCAAATTGATCTCAACACGCTTCTCCTCATCCAGAAACCTCAGCATACGATTCTTCTGTACTACCAGAACGTATTATTTCCAATCCTATGCCCCAGCAATTTATCTGCACTTTATTCAACCTAGTCAGTTCTATTTGCTGCTTACAGAGTTGCCTGACAAAGGGTCACTGGACTTAAAATATTAACTCTACTTTCTCTCTTCAGATGCCACCAGATCATTTTGTGTTTCTCTAACACTGCCTGTTTTTGTAGTCTCCTCGATACTGGGAGACAAAAGGTAGACTTGGTGACCGCTTTGCAAAACACTTCTGCTCTGACTGCAAAAATGAGCCTGAGCTTCCAGTTGCCTGCCAATTCAACACACCACTATGTTCCCATGTCAATATTTCAGTCTCAGACCTGCTGCAGAGCTGAACTAAGAACTCCACATTAATTTTAACAATTACAGAACATGAAGACCTTCCTCCATGTTTGATACCCATACCCCCAGGTCTTGTTTGGTATGGATTGCTCTCAGTACAGAGTTGATAAATCATAGGACTAAAGAAAGGTTATGTCCAAAACATCGACACTCTTGCTCTTCAAATGCTGCCTGACCTGCTGTGCTTTTTCCAGCGCCAGACTTTATCAACTCTGACTCTCCGGCATCTGCAGTCCTCACTTTCTCCTAGTTGCTCCTAGTACATCCAACCTACTTTCAAATATTCACAACTTTCATTAGCACCCATTTAGTATTTACTTCTCTCCCAGCTTATGATCAGCAATCCCTCTGTCTGTTTCCCTTTTATCTTTCTCTCTGGATTTCTTTTCTATCTATTCATCTCACTCCATTCTCTCTCCACCCCCCATCATCTGCATCAGTACCCAGCTGCTTTCAGTTTTGATGAAGGGTCACTGGACTTGAAATATTGACTTTAATTTTCTTTCCCCAAATGCTGCCAGACCTGTTAAGTATCTCTGGCATTTTCTGTTTTGCCTTCACACGTGACCACTGTTCCACTGTGCTGTCACCTCATAAACCTGTGCTTCCTGTTCCACTATTGGCCACTGATCTTACGGCATGTATGCCTTTTCCCCTATTACTTTCTTTCAAAATCGCTTTTCCTCACTGCCTCTCTGCTGACATTCAACATAAACAGCTTTCTGAGGATAGGTAAGTTGAAAAGGTCGATAATAAGATGCAACAAGTGCTGGCAAAGGTCAGCAGGTCAGTCAGCATCTGTGGAGTAAATGTTCCAGGTCATGATCTTTCGTCAGAGCTTGAGAAGATGGAGGTCTGAAGGAAAGAAACAATAAAAAGACATGGATCAACATAGGGAGGGTGCATGAGATTAGAACCACTGTTTATGTGGAGGATTAGCACCAAGTATCATCAAACATTATCATCCCTCTTCTGGTTTCATTCTCCTCAAAATTCTTCACTTTCTTAGAAGAAGGCTCCTCTCCAGATTCTAAGCTATTCATTACTCATGATGAGTGCTACATACCAGTAAACAGCCTTTGAAATGTATGCCAGAATCAAATGCAAGAAGCTTTATGGGATTTTAGAACATGTCCTGCAGGGCAAACTGTAAATCCTCTTGGATTTCTGTTTAGGAGGCTGCCAAACAAATTAAATCCTACAGAATTTTTAAAATTTTCTCTTTGCTGTTACAGGAATCTCACAAAGCAAATTACAAAGCCGGTAACGTGTTTGCAGGATTACGCAGGAGGCATTTCAGTTTATGTACAAATCAGGTCTTTTATTTTTCTGGCGGCCGCATTGCCTGCTGAGAGAATTTTAAAAGGGAACCAACAAGATTCAGAGTGATTATACAAAAAATGTATGAGATTTTCAAAGTGGAAGAAAAATATCAGTAGGAAGAAAGAAATTAAAACAGAAAATGGATACCATCAGCAGGTCTGGAAACATTTCTGCAGAGATTATCTGGATTAACAGCCAAGACATGTTGTAGATATTCAAGTGGGTGCCATTTTCAAGACTAACTCAAAGAACAAAGAACAATGCTGAATAGGAAACAGCCATTCAGCCCTCCAAGCTTGAGCTAACAAATTTTGCCCTTCCTACTAAAAATGCCTTCACCTCCAGGATCTGTATCCCTCTATTCCCTTCCTATTCATGTATTCGTCCCAGTGTTCCTTGAATTCTGCATTTCTGTAATGTGCCAGATTACTCAGACCCCTTGGCATCATGGTAGCCCACAAACCCACCAACATACTAAAACAGCAGCTAATGAACTTGAAAGACCCTATACAGACAACACGCAAAACTAATGTCATTTACAAAATACCTTGCAAGAAGTGCAACAAATACAACATAGGACAAGCAGGCAGAAAACTAGCCACCAGGATACATGAACACCAACTAGTCACAAAAAGACATGACCCACTCTCACTAATATCCTCACATATGGATGAGGAAGGACACCACTTCGACTGGGACAACATAACCATCCTAGGACAAGCCAAACAAAGACATGCACAAGAATTCCTCAAGGCATGGCATTCCAACGGGAACATCAAGTTAGACCCCATCTACCCTCCCTGAGGAAAAGAACAGGAAGTGACTTCACCACGGAAAATAACATCATCACAGGAAATGACATCACCGACCCAAAGAAACCCAAACATATAAATAGAAAGCAAGAATTTTTTAGCATTGCTTCACCTGGGGCCCACTGAAGATGTTACCTAGTAGGATAACAAAACGTCTGGAAATGAACCTTCCAGCTCAGCGAACAAACCTATATCCATTCACCATATAATTTCCACCTGTACTTCATCTTCCAAAATGCATCACCTCACATTTGTCCAGATTAAACTCCATCCGCAATATTTCTGCCCATGCCTCCAACTGAGCTATATCCTGCTTTACTGTCTGACAATCCTCTTCACTATCTGCAACTCCATCAATCTTTGTATTGTTCGCAAACTCACTAATGAACTCAGCTATGTTTTCCTCCAAGTCATTTATCCAGAAAATGAACAGCAGAGGTCCCAGCACTGATCCCTGTGGAATACCGCTAGTCATAACCCTCCATTGCGAAAAGCATCCTTCCACCATTACCCTCTCTCTCCTATGACTAAGCCAGTTTTGTATCCATCTTGCTAGCTTAGCTGATACCATGTGACTTCACTGTTTGCCCCATGAGGGAATCTTGTCAAAGACTTTACTGACGTCCATGAGGGCTGCAGATGCTGGAGGTCAGAGTCAAGATTAGAGTGGTGCTGGAAAAGCACAACATTCCTGATGAAGGGCTTTTGCCCGAAATGTCGATTTTCCTGCTCCTCAGATGCTGCCTGACCTGCTGTCCTTTTCCAGCACCACTCTAATCTTGACTGAGGTTCAGGTAGACAACATCAACCACTTTTCCCTCATTTATCATCTTCGTCGCTTCCTCAAAAAAACTTGATCATATTAGTGAGGCGTGACAACCCCTGTACAAAACCATGCTGTCTATTACTAATAAGTCCATTTCGTTCTAAACCCATATAAATCTTGTCCCTGAGAATTTAATCCAAGAATTTCTCTACCATTGATGTGAGGCCCATAGGTCTGTAATCCCTGCTACACTTCTTAAACAATGGGAACATTTTAGCTATTCTCCAGTCCTCTGGGACCTCACCTGTGGCCAAAGAGAATTCAAAAGATGTCTTTAGTGCTTCAACAAATTGTTCCCTTTCCTCCCTCAATATTCAGGGATAGATTCCATCCGGACCCGGGGATTTACCTGCTTTAATACTTTTTAAGAAGTACAACACCTCCCCTTTTAATCGCAATTTGCCTTAGAAATTTGATACTCCCTTCCCTGAGATCATCCTCCACCAATTCCTTCTCTTTGGTGAATACCTATGTAAAGTATTAATTTAGGACCTTATCAACTGCTTATGGCTGCTACACATAGGTTCCCTCCTATGTACTTGAGTGGACCACTCCTTTATCTGGCTACCTTCTTGCTTTTTATAACTGTGTACAAAGTCTTGGGATTCTCCTTAATCCTAATTGGTAATGACTTTTCATGACCCCTTTTCTCCATTCTAATTCTTTGTTTATATTTCTTTCCTACTTTCCTTATATAGTTCAAGGGTTTAGTCAGTTCCCATCCTCCTAGGCCTTATGTACGCTTGCTTTTTCTTTTTAACCAAAGGCATAACTTTCCTGATCATTCAAGGATCACATAATTTGCCATGCCTCTTTTTCATTCTTGCAGAAACATGCCACAATGCCATTTGAAATACTCCCACATGTCCAATGTGGATTTCCCCTCAAACAGCCACCTCGAGTCAATATTCTTCAGTTCCTGACTAATATTGTTGGAGTTCACCTTCCCCCAATTTAACACCTTCACTCGAGGACTGCTTTATCTCTCGCCAAGAGTATCTTAAAACTCATGGTATTATGGTCACTACTCCCGGAATGCTCCCTACTGAAACTTCACTTACTCAGCTGGCTCATTTCCCAAAACCAGGTCCAATATTATCCCTTCCCTGGTTGGACTGTTTAAATACTGTGTCAAGAAACCCTCCTGAATTGTTATTACAAATTCTGCACCATCCAAGCCCGAGCACAATGTGAATTAACACAGGGGATGTCGTCATACAGAAAGTTAAAATCACCCACCACAACACCTCTGCCGTTTTTACATCGATTCAAAGAGTCACAGAGATGTACAACATGGAAACAGACCCTTTGGTCCAACCCGTCCATGCTGACCGGACATCCCAACCCAATCTAGCCCCACCTGCCAGCACCCAGCCCATATCCCTCCAAACCCTTCCTATTCATATACCCATCCAAATGCCTCTTAAATGTTGCAATTCTTTCAGCCCCCACCACTTCCTCTGGCAGCTTATTCCATACATGCACCACGCTATGTCTGAAAAAAGTTGCCCCTTTTAAATTTTTCCCATCTTACCGTAAACCTATGCCCTCTAGTTCTGGACTCCCCCATCCCAGGGAAAAGACCCTGTCAATTTACCTCATCCATGCCCCTCATGATTTTATAAACCTCTATAAGGTCACCTCTCAACCTCTGACACTTCAGGGAAAACAGCACCAGCCTATTCAGCCTTTCCCTATAGCTCAAATCCTCCAACCCTGGCAACATCCTTGTAAATCTTTTCTGAACCCTTTCAAAATTCACAACATACTTCTGATAGGAGGGAAACCAGAATTGCACACAATATTCCAACAGTGACCTAATCAATGTCATGTCCAGTTGCAATTTCATCTCCTAACTCCTCACATTTATCTAAATTAAAGTCCATCTGTCAATCCTCAACCCATTGACCCATCTGATCAAAATCCCGTTGTACTCTAAGATAGCCTTCTTTGCTGTCCACTACACTTCCAATTTTGGTGTCCTTTGCAAACTTACTAACTATATCTCCCATGTTCACATTCAAATCATTTACTTAAGTGACAAAAAGCAGTGGGCCCAGCACCAATCCTTGTGACATACCGCTGGTCACGGGCCTCCAGTCTGAAAACCAACACTCCACCATCACCCTCTTTCTTCTACCTTCAAGCCCCAAAATCTGTCTACATATTCTCTCCTCTATCTCCCGCTGGCTGTTGGGAGGTCTGTAGTATACCCCCAGCATTGTGATTTCATCTTTCCTAATCCTGAATTCTACTCATGTTGCCTCACTGCACAAGTCCTTTGGTGTATCTTCCCTCAGTACAGAGGGTGAGATACTCCTTTACGAGAAATGCAACTCCCTATCCCTTTTACATTCCTTACCATCACACATGAAGCATCTAAATCCCAGAACATTCAGCTGCCAGTCCAGTCCCTCCTTCAGCCAAGTCTCCGTAATTGCAATAATGTCATAGTTCCAAATATTAACCAAAGCTCTAAGTTCATCAAACGTGCCTATTATAGTTTCACATCGAAACACATATGTTTCAGATCACCTCCCCTTCTGTTTTCAGCAGGGTTTCCCTGCCTATTCTTGATCTTAGTGAGGGTTGCCTTGGTTTCTACTTCTCCCTCAATTTCTACCGCCCTACTCCTCTGGTTCCCATTCCCCTGCATCACTAGTTTAAATCCTCCCCACCACTCTACCACATACTCCCCCAAGGACATCAGTGCTAGTCCTGCCCAGGTGCACCCCATCCAGTTTGTACAGATACACCTCCCTCAGAATCGGTCCCAATGCCCCATAAATCTGAAACCCTTCCACACATAGAGTCATATGGTCATAGAGATGTACAGCATTGGAAACAGACTCTTCAGTCCAACCCGTCCACGCCAACCAGATATCCCAACCCAATCTAGTCCCACCTGCCAGGGCCTGGTCCATATCCCTCCAAACCCTTCCTATTCATATACCCATCCAAATGCCTCTTAAATGTTGCAATTGTACCAGCCTCCACCACTTCCTCTGGCAGCTCATTCCATACACGTACCACCCTCTGTGTGAAAAAGTTGCCCCTTAGGTCTCTTTTATATCTTTCCCCTCTCACCCTAAACCTATGCCCTCTAGTTCTGGACTCCCCGACCCCAGGGAAAAGAATTTGCCTATTTAGCATATCCATGCCCCTCATAATTTTGTAAACCTCTATTAGGTCATCCCTCAGCCACCAATGCTCCAGGGAAAACAGCCCCAGCCTGTTCAGCCTCTCCCTGTAGCTCAGATCCTCCAACCCTGGAGGATCTTGTAAAACTTTTCTGAACCCTTTCAGGTTTCACAACATCTTTCCGATAGGGAGGAGACCAGAATTGCACACAATATTCCAACAGTGTCCTGTACAGCCGCAACATGACCTCCCAACTCCTGTACTCAATACTCTGACCAATAAAGGAAAGCATACCAAACGCCTTCTTCACTATCCTATCTACCTGCAACTCCACTTTCAAGGAGCTATGAACATGCACTCCAAGGTCTCTTTGTTCAGCAACACTCCCTAGGACCTTACCATTAAGTGTATAAGTCCTGCTAAGATTTCCTTTCCCAAAACGCAGCAGCACCTCGCTTTTATCTGAATTAAACTCCATCAGCCACTTCTCAGCCCATTGGCCCATCTGGTCCAGATCCTGTTGTAATCTAAAGTAATCTTCTTCGCTGTCCACTACACCTCCAATTTTGGTGTCATCTGCAAACTTACTAACTGTACCTCTTATGCTCACATCCAAATCATTTATGTAAATGACAAAAAGTAGAGGGCCCAGCACTGATCCTTGTGGCACTCCACTGGTCACAGGCCCCCAGTCTGAAAAACAACCCTCCACCACCACCCTCTGTCTTCTACCTTTGAGCCAGTTCTGTATCCAAATGGCTAGTTCTCCCTGTATTCCATGAGATCTAACCTTGCTAATCAGTCTCCCATGGGGAACCTTGTCGAACGCCTTACTAAAGTCCATATAGATCACATCTACTGCTCTGTCCGCATCAATCATCTTTGTTACTACAAAAAACTCAATCAAGCCACACCATCTTTTCCCACCATCTTTTCATCCCATACATCCTGCTGTTTCCACTCTGACTAGCTCATGGCACTTGTAGTAATCCTGAGATAATTACATTTGAGGTCTTACATTTCAACTTTCTTCCTAGTTCTCTGTATTCTGCCTTTTGGACCCCATCTCTTTTTTTAACCTATGTTGTTAGTACCATCATGTACCACAATCACTGGCTGCTTGCCCTCCCCCTCCAGAATGTCCTGCAACTGCTCCAAGACATCCAAGACTTTAATTTGCAGCCACAGTAACATCTATCTATTGCCCTTACAATTGAATCCCCTGTCACTCTAGCTTTCCTGTGCTTATTTCTCCCTCCCTCTGCAGCGGAGTCAACAATGGTGCCATGAATTTGGCTGCTGTTATTCCCTGAGAGGCCGTTCCTCTCAATGCTATCCAAAACATTATATCTGTTTTTCAAAGGAATAGCCAGACGATATTGCTTCACTCCCTGCTTAGCCCTCATGCTCTGCCTGATGATCATCCATTCCCTTCTTTGCTGTGGATTCTGAGTCTGCAGTGTGACCACCTTTCTGTAAGTGCTGTCCATGACACACACTGCTTCGTGAATGCCCTACAGTGTCCACAGATACCACTCCAACTCTGAAACAAGGGCATCCAGGAGGTGCAGCTGGAGGCACTTCTTGCGCACATGCAGGTCCTGGCACTGGAAATGTTGCCAGCTTCCCACATTGAGCAAGAGGAGCTCTTCTGCCATGTCTCGCCCCTTTAACTTAATTCATCCTTACTATGTCAAATACTTTTAATACTAACTTATTGGTACACTCTGCTCCTATAACAGTTTCTCAAAACTTACCAACAACAATTTGTAATTGGCATAATTGATACTCCAACAATCCACCGAGTTTCCTTCAATGGCACCTTCCAGATCCATGACATCATCCATCATCAAGGTGGTCAAGGGCATGGAGGCATCGTCACCTGCAAGTTCCCTCCAAGCTACTCACCATCCTGACTTGGAAATATATGACCATACCGTCACTGTCACTGAGTTAAAATCCTGGAACTCCTTCCTTCCCAGCAGAGCCTTGGCAGTGAGGTTCAAATGCTGCTGTTGAGTCAAAGTGCAGGCTTTGATGGCTGCCAGGCCTTGCTGAGGAGGAAGAGCAGCTTTAAGCTAAGGCAAGATGAGATCCTTCCTTTCCTTTTAGTGCAATAATAATACTCGAGGAATAGTATTGGCAGTTAGTGGTGTTGTATGGTTGTTGTCATGGGTGACTTTAATTTCCCTAATATTGATTGGAAGCTCCTTAGTTCAAATCATTAGGATGAAGCAGTTTTTATCAGGTGTGTCCAGGAAGGATTCCTGATTCAATGTGTAGATAGGCCGACTAGAGGGGAGGACATATTAGATTTGGTGCATGGCAACAAATCAAGCCAGGTGTCAGATCTCTTTGTGGGAGAGCAGTTCAGTAATAGTATTCGCAACTCTTCAACCTTTGCTATAGTCATGGAGAGGGATAGGAGCAGACAGTATGGGAAAGTATTTAATTGGGGGAGGAGGAAATACAATGTTATTAGGCAGGAACTGGGGCATTTAAACTGGGAACAGATGTTTTCAGGAAAATGATCGACAGAAATATGGAGGTTATTTAGGGAGCACTTGCAGTGAGTGCTGGATAGGTTTGTCCCTACTGAGGCAAGGGAGGGACGGTCGGTTGAAAGGAACTTGGGTGACAAGGGATGTGGAACAGCTAGTCAAGAGGAAGAAGGAAGCTTACTTAAGGTTGTGATTTGGAAATGCTGGTGTTGGACTGGGGTGTACAAAGTTAAAAATCACACAACACCAGGTTATAGTCCAACAGGTTTAATTGGAAGCACACTAGCTTTCGGAGCGTCGCTCCTTCATCAGGTGGTAGTCACCTGATGAAGGAGCGTTGCTACGAAAGCTGGTGTGCTTCCAATTAAACCTGTTGGACTATAACCTGGTGTTGTGTGATTTTACTTAAGGTTGAGGAGGCAAGGATCAGATAGGGCTCTAGAGGGTTACAAGCTAGCCAGGAAGTAACTGAAGAATGGACTTAGGAGAGCTAGAAGGGGGCATGAAAAAACTTTAGTGGGTAGGATTAAGGAAACCCTAAGGCATTCTATACTTTTGTGAGATACAGGAGTATGGCCAGAGTGAGGGGAGGGCCAATCAGGGATAGTGGACGGAACTTGTGCTTGGAGTCAGATGAAGTAGGGGAGGTCCTTAATGAATACTTTGCTTTGCTATTCACTAGTGAGAGGGACCTTGCTGTTTGTGGGGACAGCATGAAACAGGATGATACACTTGAACAGGTTGATGTTAAGAAGCAGGATGTGCTGGAAGTTTTTAAAAACTTGAGGATAGATAAATACCCTGGGCCAGATATTTATCCCCAAGGATATACCCAAGGTTACTACAGCAAGTGAGGTAAGAGACTGCTGCACTTTTGGCAATGATATTTGCACCCTCACTGTCCACTGGAGTGGTACCAGATAATTGGAGGGTAAGGAATTGAGATAATCCTGGGAATTACAGACCAGTCAGTCTTACGTCAGTGGTGGGCAAATTATTTATGTTTTTTGGAATCCCTGCAGTGTGGAAACAGACCCTTCAGCCCAACAAGTCCATACAGACCCTGTGAAGCGTAACTAATGCACCTAACCTACACATCCCTGAACACTATGGACAATTTAGCATGGCCAGTTCACCTAAACTGCACAGCTGTGGGCTGTGGGAGGAAATCCACGCAGACACGGGGAGAATGTGCAAATTCCACACAGACAGTTGCCCGAGGCTGGGTTGGAACCTGGGTCCCTGGACCTGTGAAGCAATAGTGCTAACCACTGAGCCACTGTGTCACTCCATTGGAGAGGATTCTGAGAGACAGGATTTATGCTTACTTGGAAACCATAGTTTGATGAAAGATAGTCAGCGCAGCTTTGTGAGGGGCAACTCATGCTTCACAAACCTTATTGAATTCTTTGAGGATGTGACAATTACGTTGATGAAGGTAGAGGAATGGATGTGGTGTACATGGATTTTAGCAAGGCATTTGATAATGTTCCCCATGATAAGCTCATTCAGAAAGTAAGGAGGCATGGGATACAGGGAAGTTTGGCTGTCTGGATACAGAATTGGCTGACCTATAGAACACAGAGGGTAGTAATAGATGGAAAGTATTCAGCCTGGAGCTCTGTGACCAGTTGTGTTCCACAGGGTACTGTTCTGGGACCTCTGCTCTTTGTGATTTTTATAAATGACTTGGATAAGGAGGTGGAAGGGTGGGTTAGTTATTTTGCCAATGACACAAAGGTTGGTGGAGTTGTGGATAGTGTGGACGGCTGTTGTAGTTTGCAACGGGACATTGACAGGATGCAGAACTGGGCTGATAAGAGGCAGATGGAGTTCAAACTGGAAAAGTGTGAAGTGATTTATTTTGGAAGGTTGAATTTGAATGCAGAATATAAGGTTAAAACAGGATTCTTAGCATTGTGAAAGAACAGAGGGATCTTGGGTTCCACGTCCATAGATCCCTCAAAGTTACTACCCAGTTTGATAGGGTTGTTAAGAAGCCATACAGTGTGTTGGCTTTCATTAACAGGGGCATGAGCTTAAAAACCACAAGGTTGTGCTGCAGTTCTATTGAGTCCTGGTTAGACCACACTTTGAATACTGTGCTCGGTTCTGGTTGGCTCATTATGGGAAGGATGTGGAAGCTTTAGAGACGGTGTAGAGGAGATTTACCAGGATGCTGCCTGGACTGGAGGGCATGTCTTATGAACAAAGGTGGAGGGAGCTAGGGCTCTTCTCATTGG
This sequence comes from Chiloscyllium plagiosum, assembly GCF_037043375.1. NCBI lineage: Eukaryota > Metazoa > Chordata > Chondrichthyes > Orectolobiformes > Hemiscylliidae > Chiloscyllium > Chiloscyllium plagiosum. Next base: position 118,769,453 of record NW_028270142.1, on the reverse strand, counting down.
AGCAATGAAGGGTGAGATGTGACTTGAAAGAGGTATACAAGATGATGAGAGGCATAGATAGAGTGAATAGTCAGATACCTTTTTCCCAGGGCAGAAATGGCTATCACAAAAGGGTATAATTTTAAGGTGATTGGAGGAAGTTTTAGAGGAGATGTCAGAGGTTGGTTCCTTATACAGCGAGTGGTGGGTACATGGAATGCACTGCCAGCGTGGTAGTAGAGTCAGATACATGAGGGACATTCATGTGACTCTTGAATAGGCACATGGATGATAGTAAAATGAAGGGTATGTGGGTTAATTTGATCTTAGAGTAGGTTAAAAGGTGGGCTCAACATTGAGGGCTAAATGGCCTGTACTGTGCTGTACTGTTCTATTCTATGTTCTATGTTCTATGATATGCTCCTCCTGTGGGGGATCAGGAAGAAGTGAATTGTCCCTGACAACTCTGTCTGTAGGAATCGTGTCCACCTGCAGCTCCTCTCAGGCAGCATGGTAAGATTGGGATGACAGTTGGACTCAACTGTGAATCATGCAGGACGTCAAATGTTTAATATTAGAAGTTTCAGGGTTTTGGTTACACTAAAGCTTTAGCCAGATGGATGGTCCAGGAGAAGCAAGCAGGCAGTGCAGGAGTCTGCTGCGGCCAAACCCCTTTCAAAAAGGTACAATTTTTGATAATGTTGGAGCGATGGCTTCTCAGAGTTAAACAACAACAGCAGCCAGATCAGTGGCACCACATCCACTCTCTCATACAGCACGGAAGTTTAAAGTGTAGGTGATAGGGGATTCTATAGTCATAGACACAGATCGACATTTCTATGGCTGGAAGCAAGTCTCCAATGTAAAGTGTTGCCTTCAGATGCCATGGTCAAAAATGTCTTTGAATGAGCATAGGATATTATGAAAAGGGAGGATGAGCAGCCAAATGTTGTGGTCCAAGTTAGTAGCAACAATATATCAGAAAGAGAGATCAGATTCTGCAAAGAGAAATTAAGGAGTTTGGTAGAAAGTTGACAAGCAGCACTTCTAGAGTTATAATTGTAGGATTAAAATTTGTGTCACGTACTAGTGAGGCCAGAAATACAAAGGTAATACTGTTGAATACATGGCTGCTATTGGACGGATGGCTTCAGGTATGTGGATTATTAGGATCACTTCCAGGGCAGGTAGGTGTTGCACCTAAACAAGAGGTTTGCTAGTGTCACTCGCAAGGGTTTAAACTAATGTGATGGGAACCTGAGTAGTAGGGAACCAGAATAGTAGGTCAGCATGTGATGTGATTGAGCATAAAATAGAGGTTAAGTCAAGTAGGTCGAAAAGGAAGAACAGCCAGGTTATTGAACACAGTAGGTTTGGTGGTCTGAAAAGTATTTATCTTAATGCAAGGAGCATAACAGATAAGGCAGAAATTGGAGAAATTAGATAGAAGGTGGCTGTTTGAGCGTAAATCCAAATGTGATGTGTGGGAATCTTTAAAGACCAGTTGGTCGGAGTTCAGGACAAGCATGTTCCTCTATGGATGAACAATAAGGATGACAAGATTCAGGAACTCTGGATGACAATATTGAAAGTTTCATCAAACATGAAAGGAATCATATGTAAGGTTTAGGAAACAAAAATCAGACAAGTTACTTGAAGAATATAAAGGAAGCAGGAAAGAACTTAAACAAGAATTTCTCTCAAAACACTGCCCAACACATACCCCTCAACCACCAACTCCAATGTTACATAGAGCTTTTATATTGAGACAGTACCATAGAAAAGGACTCCAAAGTGATTCAAAAGGATGTTTTCAGGCATGAGTACACTCTGAGCCAAGTAAGGAAAGATTTAAAGTGGTGGTCAAGACTTTAATCCAAAGGATAGGCTTTACTAAAGCTCTTAAAAGAGATGAAGTTGCAAGGAGTTAAGATGGGAATTCAGGTAATTGAATGTATGACTACCAAAGGAGAGATGTATATTATACTAGATACATTAGCTGAAGAAGCTGCAGGGAAGAAATTACAGAGATAAGTATTGTCAAGGAAGTTAAATACGATTGCAAGGATGTCAGGAACAAGTTGAAGCTTTTGGAAACAGTAGAGACTGATGACACTGCCAGTTCGCAAGGCGGCCAAGTTTGTCAATCAAAAGTTGCTGCAGAGGCAGAGCGGAAGAGTCGGACATCGCACAGAGCCGTGGTGATAGGGGACTCCATCGTGAGAGGAACTGACCAGGGTTTTTGTGGCAGCAGACGGGATTTAAGGATGGAGTGTTGCCTTCCTGGTGCTAGAGTGAAAGACACCGTGGAGAGAGTGCAGGAAATCCTCAAGGATGAGGGTGAAGAGCCAGAGGTGGTGGTACATGTTGGCACAAATGATGTCGGGAAGAAGAGGAGGAACATACTACAGCGAGACTTCGGAGAACTAGGAAGAAGGCTGAAAAGCAGGACGCCCAAGGTGGTTATCTCCGGTTTGCTTCCAGTTCCTCGGGCTAGTGTGGCCAGAAACAGGGAGATAATGGATTTGAACGTGTGGTTGGGGAACTGGTGCAGGAAGCAAGGATTTAAGTTCTTGGATCACTGGGGTATATTTTGTGGTAAGCATAAATTCTACAAGAGAGACGGCTTGAACCTTAATAGGTTAGGGACCAGTATTCTGGCAGGCAGGTTTTCTACTGCAACACTTTTAAACTAAGTAGCGGGGGGGAGGGGACAAGCTGGATGTTTAAAAAGGAAATTGAAGGGAAAGTTAGAACAAGAGAAGTCAAGAAAGACAACTGTATCAATGAGGCAGAAAACTCGGAAAGGCATCATGCTGTAAGGTTGAGTGAAATAAGGGTTGATGGGAAGGGTGAGAGCAGTAACAAATTAAAAATACTATACATGAATGCACGAAGCATTAGACATAAGATGGATGAGCTTGAGGCTCTTTTGGAAATTGGCAGATATGGTATTGTGGGGATAACTGAGATGTGGCTTCAAGTGGACAGGGCCTGGGAAATGAATATTCAAGGCTACACGTGCTATCGTAAGGACAGACTGACGGGCAGAGGGGGTGGGGTGGCCTTGTTGGTAAGGGACGATATTCAATCGCTTGCGTGGGGGGACCTAGAGTCAGGGGATTATAGAGTCAGTGTGGATAGAGCTTTGAAATACTAAGGGTAAAAAGACCCTCTTGGGAGTCATCTACAGGCCCCCAAACAGTAGTCTGGATGTCGGATGTAAGTTAAATCAGGAGCTGAAATTGGCCTGTCGCAAAGATGTCACTACAGTTGTTATGGGGGATTTTAACATGCAGGTAGACTGGGAGAATCAGGATGGTATGGGTCCTCAAGAAAGAGACTTTGTGGAGTGCCTCAGAGATGGATTCTTAGAGCAGCTGGTGCTGGAGCCAACCAGGGAGAAGGCAATTCTGGATCTGGTATTGTGTTACGAACCAGAATTGGACAGAGACCTCGAAGTGAAGGAGCCATTGGGAAGTAGTGACCATAATACAATAAACTTCAACCTGCAATTTGAGAGGGAGAGGGAACATTCGGAAGTGACAGTACTTCTGTTGAATAAAGGGAACTATGAAGCTATGAGGGAGGAGCTGGCCAAAGTTCAATGGTGCAGTACCTTAGCTGGTATGACTGTGGAGGAAAAAATGGTTAGGACAAAAATTGGGCCCTTGAAGACAGAAACAGGGGAATATATTACTAGGAACAAAGAAATGGCAGAGGAATTAAATGGGTACTTCAGATCTGTGTTCACTGGGGAAGACACAAGCAATCTCCCTGAGGTAAGAGTGGCTGAAGGACCTGAACTTAAGGGAATTTATATTTGCCAGGATTTGGTGTTGGAGAGACTGTTAGGTCTGAAGGTTGATAAGTCTCCGGGGCCTGATGGTCTGCATCCCAGGGTACTGAAGGAGGAGGCTCGGGAAATCGTGGATGCGTTAGTGATTATTTTCCAGAGTTCAATAGATTCGGGGTCAGTTCCTGAGGATTGGAGGGTGGCTAATGTTATACCACTTTTTAAGAAAGGTGGGCGAGAGAAAGCAGGAAATTATAGACCAGTTAGTCTGACCTCAGTGGTGGGAAAGATGCTGGAGTCTATTATAAAGGATGAAATTACGGCACATCTGGATAGTAGTAACAAGATAGGACAGAGTCAGCATGGATTTATGAAGGGGAAATCATGCTTGACTAATCTTCTGGAATTTTTTGAGGATGTAACTCTGAAGTTGGACGAGGGAGATCCAGTAGATGTAGTGTACCTGGACTTTCAGAAAGCTTTTGATAAAGTCCCACACAGGAGGTTAGTGAGTAAAATTAGGGCGCATGGTATTGGGGGCAAAGTACTAGATTGGATTGAAAATTGGTTGGCTAATAGGAAACAAAGGGTAGTGATAAAAGGCTCCATTTCGGAATGGCAGGGAGTGACAAGTGGGGTACCGCAGGGATCCGTGCTGGGACCGCAGCTTTTTACAATATATGTTAATGATATAGAAGATGGTATCAACAATAACATTAGCAAATTTGCTGATGATACAAAGCTGGGTGGCAGGGTGAAATGTGATGAGGATGTTTGTATCAGAAATAAGGTTGGTGAACTTAAGGCGTGGATCGGTACCTGGGACTACTATGTTGTGGCCATCACGGAAACGTGGATAGATGTGGGACAGGAATGGCTGTTGGAGGTTCCTGGTTACAGGTGTTTCAGTAAGATTAGGGAGGGTGGGAAAAAAGGAGGGGGGGTGGCGTTGCTAATTAGAAATGGTATAACGGCTGCAGAAAGGAAGTTTGAGGGGGATCTGCCTCTGGAGGTAGTATGGGCTGAAGTCAGAAATAGGAAAGGTGCAGTCACCTTGTTGGGTGTTTACTATAGGCCCCCCAATAGCAGCAGAGATGTGGAGAAACAGATTGGGAAACAGATTTTGGAAAGGTGCAGAAGCCACAGGGTCATAGTCATGGGTGACTTCAACTTCCCAAATATTGATTGGAAGCTCTTTAGATCAAGTAGATTGGATGGGGCGGTGTTTGTGCAGTGTGTCCAGGAAGCTTTTCTAACGCAGTATGTAGATTGTCCAACCAGAGGGGAGGCCATATTGGATTTGGTACTCGGTAATGAACCGGGACAAGTGGTGGGCTTGTTAGTGGGTGAACATTTTGGTGATGGTGACCACAATTCTGTGACTTTCACCTTGGTTATGGAGAGAGATAGGTAGATTTTATAATTGGGGGAAGGGAAATTACGATGCTGTAAGGCAGGATTTGAGGAGCATACGTTGGGAGCATAGGCTGTCAGGGAAGGATGTGGTGGAAATGTGGAACTTTTTCAAAGAGCAGATATGACGTGTCCATGATATGTATGTACCTATCAGGCAGGAAAGAAATGGTCGTGTGAGGGAGCCTTGGTTGACGAGAGAGGTTGAATGTCTGGTAAAGAGGAAGAAGGAGGCTTACATAAGGTTGAGGAAACAGGATTCAGACAGAGCAGTGGAGGGATACAGGATAGCCAGAAGGGACCTGAAGAAAGGGATTAGGAGAGCTAAGAGAGGGCATGAAAAATCGTTGGCGGATAGGATCAAGGATAACCCCAAGGCATTTTATGCGTATGTGAGAAACCTGAGAATGACGAGAACGAGGGTAGGTCCGATCAAGGACAGTAGTGGGAGACTGTGTATTGAGTCGGAAGAGATAGGAGAGGTCTTGAACAAGTACTTCTCTTCAGTATTTACGAACGAGAGGAACCGTATTGTTGAAGAGGAGAGTGTGAAACGGACTGGTAAGCTAGAAGAGATACCTGTTAGGAAGGAAGATGTGTTGGACATTTTGAACAACTTGAGGATAGACAAGTCCCCCGTGCCTGACGGGATATATCCTAGGATTATGTGGGAAGCAAGAGAGGAAATTGCAGTACCGTTGGCAATGATCTTCTCGTCTTCACTGGCAACGGGGGTGGTACCAGGGGACTGGAGAGTAGCGAATGTTGTGCCCCTGTTCAAAAAAGGGAATAGGGATAACCCTGGGAATTACAGGCCTGTTAGTCTTACTTCTGTGGTAGGCAAAGTAATGGAAAGGGTACTGAGGGATAGGATTTATGAGTATCTGGAAAGTCACTGCTTGATTAGGGACAGCCAGCACGGATTTGTGAAGGGTAGGTCTTGCCTTACAAGTCTTATTGAATTCTTCGAGGAGGTGACCAAGCATGTGGATGAGGGTAGAGCAGTGGATGTAGTGTACATGGATTTTAGTAAGGCATTTGATAAGGTTCCCCATGGTAGGCTTATGCGGAAAGTCAGGAGGCATGGGATAGAGGGAAATTTGGCCAATTGGATAGAAAACTGGTTAACCGGTCGAAGGCAGAGAGTGGTGGTAGATGGTAAATATTCAGCCTGGAGCCCAGTTACAAGTGGAGTTCCGCAGGGATCAGTTCTGGGTCCTCTGCTGTTTGTAATTTTTATTAATGACTTAGATGAGGGAGTCGAAGGGTGGGTCAGTAAATTTGCAGATGATACGAAGATAGGTGGAGTTGTGGACAGTGAGGAGGGCTGTTGTCGGCTGCAGAGGGACTTAGATATGATGCAGAGCTGGGCTGAGGAGTGGCAGATGGAGTTCAACCCTGCCAAGTGTGAGGTTGTCCATTTTGGAAGAACAAATAAGAATGCGGAATACAGGGTTAATGGTAGGGTTCTAAGTCAGGTGAAGGAACAGAGGGATCTTGGGGTCTATGTACATAGATCTTTGAAGGTTGCCACTCAGGTGGATAGAGTTTGTAAGAAGGCCTATGGAGTATTAGCGTTCATTAGCAGAGGGATTGAATTCAAGAGTCGTGAAGTGATGTTGCAGCTGTACAGGACTTTGGTTAGGCCACAGTTGGAGTACTGTGTGCAGTTCTGGTCGCCTCACTTTAGGAAAGATGTGGAAGCTTTGGAGAGGGTGCAGAGAAGATTTACCAGGATGTTGCCTGGAATGGAGAGGAAGTCGTACGAGGATAGGTTGAGAGTTCTCGGCCTTTTCTCGTTGGAACGGCGAAGGATGAGGGGTTACTTGATAGAGGTTTATAAGATGATCAGAGGAATAGATAGAGTAGACAGTCAGAAACTTTTTCCCCGGGTACAACAGAGTGTTACAAGGGGACATAAATTTAAGGTGAAGGTTGGAAGGTATAGGGGAGATGTCAGGGGTGGGTTCTTTACCCAGAGAGTGGTGGGGGCATGGAATGCGCTGCCCGTGGAAGTGGTAGAGTCGGAATCATTGGCGACCTTTAAGCGGCATTTGGATAGGTACATGGATGGGTACTTCATCTAGGTTAGAAGTTCGGCACAACATCGTGGGCCGAAGGGCCTATTCTGTGCTGTATTGTTCTATGTTCTATGTTAGGAGATTACAGGGTGACCTGGACAAGTTAAGTGAGTGGGCAGATGCATGGCAGATGCAGTTTAATGTGGATAAATGTATGGTTATCCACTTTGGTGGCAAGAACAGGAAGGCAGACTACTACCTCAATGGAATCAATTTATGTAAAGGGGCAGTACAGAGAGATCTGGGTGTTCTTGTACACTAGTCAATGAAGGCAAGCATGCAGGTACAGCAGGTAGTGAAGAAGGCTAATAGCATGCTGACCTTCATAACAAGAGGAATTGAGTATAGAAGCAAAGAGGTGCTTCTGCAGCTGTACAGGGCCCTGGTGAGACCACACCTGGAGTACTGTGTGCAGAATTTGAGAAAAGGCATTCTGGCTATTGAGGGAGTGCAGCGTAGATTCACAAGCTCAATTCCTGGAATGGCAGGATTACCTTACCCTGAAAGACTGAAGCAACTGGGCTTGTATACCCTTGAGTTTCGAAGACTGAGGGGATTTGATTGAGACATAAGATTATTAAAGGATTGGACACTCTGGAGGCAGGAAACATGTTTCCGCTGATGGTTGAGTGCCGAACCAGAGGACACAGCTTAAAAATACGGGGTAGACCATTTAGGACAGAGCTCAGGAGAAACTTCTTCACCCAGAGAGTGGTGGCTGTGTGGAATGCTCTGCCCCAGAGGGCAGTGGAGGCCCACTCTCTGGATTCATTTAAGAAAGAGTTGGATAGAGCTCTCAAAGATAGTGGAATCAAGGGTTATGGAGATAAGGCAGGAACAGGATACTGATTAGGAATGATCAGCCATGATTATATTGAATGGCGGTGCAGGCTCGAAGGGCTGAATGGCCTACTCCCGCACCTATTGTCTATTGTCTGTCTATTGTCTATTGTCTATTGAAGATGTTAGAGAACCAAGAATAGATGAATCAGGGGGATAAGTCAAATACAAGATAGATGTATGACTGATACTTGATACACAATAGAATGAAAGCAAAAGGATTAGGATAAGGTGCAATATATAAAATGAAATTGTAGCATATAGAATATAAAAATTAAGTTAAAACGTAAATAAATAAATTTATAAGAGCACAGGTGAAGCATTATGTCTGGGTCTGAGCTCTAAATTAAGTGAAAGATATGTAACTTACCTCAAATCCTCCTTTCAACAATTCTTCCCGGTTTCCTGTCCTTTCAAATATCACTGACTGCAAGAACTCACAAGTTATTTGAAACCATTCGTGTGGCACCTTACTTACCTTATCCCTCCACAACATTATGTAAAATCTAGTAACTGCCAAACGTTTCCATCTCAATGCTCCATCAAGAGCAACCTTCCCAGCAAGATCTATCAGCACACAGAATAGGGGGACATTTCTTGTGTTAAACCCCAGATGCCGAATGATGGGCTTTGAACTACCACAGCGGTTCTTACTAACCAGGTTCAGAACATTCAGAGATCCTAAGCAGCCCACTTCCCACCACTGGGACCCCAGTACAAACTTCTCATGCACTTGTGGAGAGAAACAAACAATTCTGCAATTTCACGGGGACTATACAAAGAGGTGGTGAACGAATTGCCTGAAACTCAGCAATTGAAATCACTTGGGTCCAGGGACTTGCTGAAGAAATAAATATTAGAATGCTCGCCTGGCTTTCAGTCAAATATGTGAATTTCTTGATGAAGAAAGATCGAGGCCAGTATTGTTTGATTTCTACAATCTTAAAAGTTACATGATGCAACAGGAATTGTTGATGAATCATCTGTAATCAGCCACTGTCTAATGACCCAGGCTTGGCACAAGGAAATGCCTAGTTTTGGAGAGGTTTAGGAACCCTCGGTCCAAAGTCACCTTTTCCCTTGTACTACATTTACAAGCCATGTTTCAAATTACTCATGTGCTGCATCCCAAAATGTCATTTTCTGAAAGTAATCTATCTAATTTGCATTGGAATGAATCAATACTGACTGCTTCCATCAAATCCCTGGGGAGTCTGTGTCATATTCAGTATTCTTTGGATAGGGAGGGGAAGGTCAGACAGAAACTCAGCTGCATTTTCAAATAGGTGCACCCTGCTGTGAAAAAAAAATTAAATGATTGTCTGTGTTAGAAACCGTTCTGTGAGGGCATCATATAAATATCTTTTACAATGTCTAGTGCAAATCCTGGATTGTAACGTTTTATCAACATTCAGATTATTTTGAACTGCTCATTAACAGCCACTATATATTTTGCAAAATTCCCTTTCTTATTCATACTTTGAATTAATTGTATTGACAAGAAATATGCTATAAAAAGTTACCACTCAGCAATAAATGAAGGGCTTACTGGCTCTGTTTTATAATTACTAGTAATGAAGAAAAGAAATGTTGCAGAATTGATTACTCATATTTTACAAAGTCCCTTATTCAGCATATGTTTGTCACATTCCAAACAGCGTACTGCAAATGCCACCGTTTGTTGTGCCTTCGAGGACTTTGCTTTGAAATCGCAGTTCAATCTCTCAATGAGCACATATTTTCCTGTAACTTCCATGTCAGATAGAATTTTAAGCAATTGGCAAAATAACATAAACAGAGGAAGGTAGCAAAGATTTCTAAGATACAAGTAAGGTATTGTGAATGCTATAAATAATAAATAAATTCATAACATTCTGGAAATACCTTTATTTGTTGTTTTAATCTTCCATCCGTTCCTCCTGCGATTTTTCAGTCCTTAGCCGTCTACACTGTTGGAATGATGTTCACTGAGAGCAGCTCATCTCTTAATTAGCTATCTCATTGCCTCCCAGGCTCACCGTAGGTTTCAACAATTTCAGAATATGTTCCTATTTATTTTGACAGCAGCTGCATAACATAACACAGCTGCACATTTACTCAGAACCCATATTTTGTTTATTTCATTATCCCAATATCACATGCTTTTGACTTGTACCATTATACCTTTAGCTAGTTAAACACTCCTACCTTCCAACCTTTCATACACCTTCATTTTTGTTCTGTTCTTCACCAAGTTGGCTTTCCTGTTCCAGTGACTTGAGAAACAATTACAACCTTGTCATTTTCTGATCAAATATAAAATCGTCAACCTGAAACATTGGCTTGGATTTTCACGACACCATCTCACAGAACAGGGGTGGAGTGGAAGTTAAAAATGGCAGATGGCACATGATTCGGGTTTCCCTGTCATATTCCCACAGCTCCCATTTTTCACTGATGCGGAATCGGATGTGGATAGTAAGCACATGTTCTAAGCTAGCCAGCTCCATCTTGGGGTAGGCACTTCCTACACCACACAGTTTTCAGCAAATTAGGCTTTTGTTTTGTAACTCATGGTGCTCCTGAAAAGCCATGACCTATGGTCTGGATTCATGAATGTTTTGAAAGGTTAATTCAAAAACCCTTGTCTATATCTTCCATTTCTTCTCTATACCACCTCATGCTTACCCACTCAACCCCAGAGGCTCCCATATTATTTCTGTGCCTAATTACACTGTGTGCACAATGAATTCTCGAGGATAACTGCTTAAAACATACATCTGTCATTTTCTTTCAAAAATATATTTTGTTATAACCCTGTATAAGAATTAATCAACCATTGGAAGTGCTAATAACAGAAAGTATAAGGATTTCAAGCCTCTTTATTTTGTATAAATAAACATTGACACATTAGCAAAACAAAGACAAACTTGTTATAACTTCATACCGAATACAAAGAACAATGGTGATGGGTTATTGTAAGTCAGTCATCTCAGCTCCAGAACATCAGGGCAGGAATTCCTCAGGGTAGTGCCCTAGGTCCAATCAACTTTAGCTGCTTTATCAATGACCGTCTCATAAGGTCTGAGTGGATTTGTTTGCTGATGATTGCACAATGTTCAGCACTACTTGCTATCCAACAGATACTTAAGCAGTCCACGTCCAAATCCTGGGGATGGGTCATAAACTGAGCTGAACTAAACATCCGAATGCTGTGCCTACAAGAGCATACTAGGGGCTCAGAATCCTAGGGAGGAAATCATTGTTTGACTCCCCAGTTTGATTAGATTGCTTAGTGTGGAAACAGGCCCTTCGGCCCAACAAATCCACACCAATCCTCATAAGAATAACCCACCCAGACCCATTCCCCTACTCCCTACTAATGCACCTATCACTATGGGCAAGTTAGCTTGGCCAATTCACCTGACCTGCACTGGAAACTGGAGCAAAACCACACAGACATGGGGAAAACACACAAACTCCATGCAGATAGTTGCCTAAGGTGGGAGTTGAACCCAGGTCCCTGGCACTGCGAGGCAGCAGTGCTAACTACTGAGCCACCATGCCCCTCTAGCTCACCATTTACAAGGCATAAGTCAGGATTGCAGTGGAACCTCACTATTTGATTCATTATCATTCAAGAAGCCTGATAACATCTCGGAGAAACAACTGATTTGATTGACACCACATCTACAATTTTCACCTCCTCCACCATTAATGTTCAACAATGGCATTGTGTAGTGCTCATGAGATACACTGTAGAAATGCATCAAGATTTGTGAGACAGGACCTTTCAATCAATAAATACTACCTCTTAGAAGGACAAGGTCAGCAGATACATGGAAACAACAGCACTTGCAAGTTCCCCTCTAAGCCAAGCTGAAAATGTGTTGCTGGAAAAGCGCAGCAGGTCAGGCAGCATCCAGGGAACAGGAGAATCGACGTTTCGGGCATAAGCCCTTCTTCAGGAAGAGGGGCTTATGCCCGAAACGTCGATTCTCCTGTTCCCTGGATGCTGCCTGACCTGTTGCGCTTTTCCAGCAACACATTTTCAGCTCTGATCTCCAGCATCTGCAGACCTCACTTTCTCCCCTCTAAGCCAACACTATCCTGACTTGGAATTGTATCTTTGTCCCTTCACTGTTGCTGGGTTAAAATCCTGGAACACACCTTCTCGAATAGCACTGTTACACCAGATGAACTATAACAGTTCAAGACAGAAACTCACCATCACCTGCTTAAGGGAAGTTAAGAATGGGCATTAAACGCTGACACAGCCAATAAGCCCCACATCCCTTGAAAGAATAAAAGAAAATAAATAAAGCTATCAGTCAAGCAATGTCTTCATTTCTCCGAAAATCTTCTGTATAAGTCTGTGGTCTCTGTTGTCCAGCTTAGTTCAGGCCTTGTAACCTAAGCAATAGACACAAATCAAAGGTAAGGATCTATGTTAACAATCTGATATTCATTCCTCCAAATGGGAAAGCTGAATGTGAAGGAAGATTACATGCTGGAAATTAGCAATTTCCTGAAACATGGTCCAAGGTCCAATTACTGGACCCTCACCAATTGTGGACCTGCAAACCAGATGAATTTCTGTGCACACTGTGTTTAAAATCAGTAATTCAGTGTTAATGTCCTTGTTTCATATCCATCCACGAGAACGAGGGTAGGTCCGATCAAGGACAGTAGTGGGAGACTGTGTATTGAGTCGGAAGAGATAGGAGAGGTCTTGAATGAGTACTTTTCTTCAGTATTTACAAATGAAAGGGACCATATTGTTGAAGAGGAGAGTGTGAAACGGACTGGTAAGCTAGAAGAGATACTTGTTAGGAAGGAAGATGTGTTGGGCATTTTGAAAAACTTGAGGATACACAAGTCCCCCGGGCCTGACGGGGTATATCCTAGGATTATGTAGGAAGCAAGAGAGGAAATTGCAGAGCCGTTGGCAATGATCTTTTCATCTTCACTGTTAATGGGGGTGGTACCAGGGGACTGGAGAGTGGTGAATGTTGTGCCCCTGTTCAAAAAAGGGAATAGGGATAACCCCGGGCATTACAGGCCAGTTAGTCTTACTTCAGTGGTAGGCAAAGTAATGGAAAGGGTACTGAGGGATAGGATTTATGAGTATCTGGAAAGACACTGCTTGATTAGGGACAGCCAGCACGGATTTGTGAGGGGTAGGTCTTGCCTTACAAGTCTTATTGAATTATTTGAGGAGGTGACCAAGCATGTGGATGAGGGTAGAGCAGTGGATGTAGTGTACATGGATTTTAGTAAGGCATTTGATAAGGTTCCCCATGGTAGGCTTATGCGGAAAGTCAGGAGGCATGGGACAGAGGGAAATTTGGCCAGTTGGATAGAAAGCTGGCTAACCAGTCGAAGTCAGAGAGTGGTGGTAGATGGTAAATATTCAGCCTGGAACCCAGTTACAAGTGCAGTTCCGCAGGGATCAGTTCTGGGTCCTCTGCTGTTTGTAATTTTTATTAATGACTTGGAAGAGGGAGTCGAAGGGTGGGTCAGTAAATTTGCAGATGATACGAAGATTGGTGGAGTTGTGGATAGTGAGGAGGGCTGTTGTCGGCTGCAAAGGGACTTAGATAAGATGCAGAGCTGGGCTGAGGAGTGGCAGATGGAGTTCAATCCTGTCAATTTTGGTTGACCATTTTGGAAGGACAAATAAGAATGCAGAATACAGGGTTAACGGTAGGGTTCTTAGTAAGGTGGAGGAGCAGAGGGATCTTGGGGTCTATGTTCATTGATCTTTGAAAATTGCCACTCAGGTGGATAGAGCTTGTAAGAAGGCCTATGGTGTATTAGCGTTCATTAGCAGAGGGATTGAATTCAAGAGTCGTAAAGTGATGTTGCAGCTGTACAAGACCTTGGTTAGGCCACATTTGGAGTACTGTGTGCAGTTCTGGTCGTCTCACTTTAGGAAAGAAGTGGAAGCTTTGGAGAGGGTGCAGAGAAGATTTACCAGGATGTTGCCTGGAATGGAGAATAGGTCGGACGAGGATAGGTTGAGAGTGCTAGGCCTTTTCTCATTGGAACGGCGAAGGATGAGGGGTGACTTGATAGAGGTTTATAAGAAGATCAGAGGAATAGATAGAGTAGACAGTCAGAAACTTTTTCCCCGGGTACAACAGAGTGTTACAATGGGACATAAATTTTAAGGTGAAGGGTGGAAGGTATAGGGGAGATGTCAGGGGTAGGTTCTTTACCCAGAGAGTGGTGGGGGCATGGAATGCGCTGCCTGTGGGAGTGGCAGAGTCAGAATCATTGGTGACCTTTAAGCGGCAATTGGATAGGTACATGGATGTGTGCTTAAGCGAGGACAAATGTTAGGCACAACATCGTGAGCCGAAGGGCCTATTCTGTGCTGTATTGTTCTATGTTCTATGTTCTATAACCTGCTGTTGAGGTGGGAAAATTTAGCCAATTCTGCTTTGGACAGTTAAAGTTAAACTTCAATAATTATAATTTACAATGTGTCATCTTTAACCTTGTGATCATCATTACTGCCTTCTTTTGTGCCTTTCCCAGTGCCTGTATATGGAGGAAAATGAGACATCAGCAGCATGTAGAGTAATACTGCTGTGTAGCTATGTAATAATAATGTCAGTCTCACATGGTTATGTTGAGAGAAGCGGAAGGGAGCAGGGGCTCCACCAGAGTCTTGAAAGAATGCCTGCACCCACTAAGCTGTGAATAAAGAGTTCTTACAGAATGCACATGGACTCAGGAAGCAGGCTTGAGAGGATTAACTAGAGTGAAACCTCATACACACACTGACAGTGCTGGTGGCAGTAGAGAATGTAGCTAAACACTCATCAGCTAGAAAAGAAAAATGGCAATAAATCTGGGAGGATGTGATGATGAATCCACATTGGGAAATATTGTCTGGAAAGCTGGCCAGACGTAATGCCAAATAAGACATACTATGCCAACACTTTGAGCCGTGTACACATCTCACTGTCATAGAGTCATAGAGATGTACAGCATGGAAACAGACCCTTCAGTCCAACCCGTCCATGCCAACTAGATATCCCAACCCAATCTAGTCCCACCTGCCAGCACCCGGCCCATATCCCTCCAAACCCTTCCTATTCATATACCCATCCAGATGCCTTTTAAATGTTGCAATTGTACCAGACTCCACCACTTCCTCTGGCAGCTCATTCCATACACATACCACCCTCTGCATGAAAAAGTTGCCACGTGGGTCTCTTTTATATCCTTCCCCTCTCACCCTAAACCTATGCCATCTAGTTCTGGACTCCCCGACCCCAGGGAAAAGACTTTCCCTATTTAGATCAGAATGCTTCTAGAAAAGCACAGCAGGTCAGGCAGCATCCGAGGAGCAGAAAAATCGACGTTTCGGGCAAAAGCCTTTCATCAGGAATAGAGGCAGGAAGCCTCCAGGGTGGAGAGATAAATGGGGGGAGGGGGGTTGTAGAAGGTAGCAAAGATTACAATAGATGAATGGGGGTGGGGATGGAGGTGATAGGTCAGAGGGGAGGGTGGAGCAGATAAGTGCGAAGGGAGATTGGCAGGCAGAACTGGTCATGAGCTGGAAAGTTGGAACTGAGGTAAGGTGGGGGGAGGGGAAATGAGGAAACTGATGAAGTCCACATTGATGTCCTGGGGTTGAAGTGTTCTGTGGTGGAAGATGAGGCGTTCTTCCTCCAGGCTTCGGGTGGTGAGGGAGCGGCAGTGGAGGAGGCCCAGGACCTGCTTGTCCTCGGCAGAGTGGGAGGGGGAGTTGAAATGTTGAGCCACAGGGCTGTGGGATCGATTGGTGCGGGTGTCCCGAAGATGTTCCCTGAAGCACTCTGCGAGGAGGCATCCAGTCTCCCCAATGTAGAGGATACCGCATCGGGAGCAACGGATACAATAAGTGACATTGGTGGATGTGCAGTTGAAACTTTGATGAATGTGGAAGGCACCTTTGGGGCCTTGGATGGTGGTGAGGGAGGAGGTGTGAGCGCAGGTTTTGCAATTCCTGTGGTGGCAGGAAAGTGTGGTTTGTTGGGAGGCGTGGACCTGATCAGGCAGTCACGGAGGGAACGGTCTTTGTAGAAAGCGGAAATGGGTGGGGAGGGAAATATATCTCTGTTGGGTGGGGTCCGTGTGGAGGTGGTGGAAATGTCGGCGGATGATATGGCTAATGCGAAGTTGGTAGGGTGGAAGGTGAGGACCAGGGGGGCCTGTCTTTGTTACAGTTGGAGGGGTGGGGTTTGAGGGTGGAGGTGCGGAATGTGGATGAGATGCGTTGGAGGGCATCTTCAACCACGTGAGAAGGGAAATTGTGATCTCTAAAGAAGGAGGCCACTGGTGTGTTCTGTGGTGGAACTGGTCCTCCTGGGAGCAGATACGGTGGAGGCGGAGGAATTGGGAATAAGGATGGCATTTTTGCAGGAGGTAGGGTGGGAAGAGATATAATCCAGGTAGCTGTGGGAGTCGGTGGGCTTGTGAAAAATGTCAGTGTCAAGTCGGTCGTCATTAATGGAGATGGAGAGGTCTAGGAAGGGGATGGAGGTGTCAGAGATGGGCCAGGTGAATTTAAGGTCAGGGTGGAATGTGTTGGTGAAGTTGATGAATTGCTCAACCTCCTCGCGGGAGCACGAGGTGGCGCCAATGCAGTCATCAATGTAGCAGAGGAAGAGGTGGGGAGTGGTGTCAGTGTAACTACGGAAGATCGACTGTTCTACGTAGCCGACAAAGAGACAGGCATAGCTGTGGCCCATACGGGTGCCCGTGGCTACTCTTTTGGTCTGGAGGAAGTGGGAGGATTTGAAGGGGAAATGGTTAAGGGTGAGAACCAGTTCAACTAAATGAATGAGAGTGTCAGTGGAAGGGTACTGTTGGGGACGTCGGGAGAGGTAGAAACAGAGGGCTTGGAGGCCCTTGTCATGGCAGATGGTGGTGTAGAGAGATTGGATGTCCATGGTGAAAATGAGGGGTTGGAGGCCGGCGAAATGGAAGTCTTGGAGGAAGTAGAGGGCGTGGGTGGTGTCTCAAACATATGTGGGGAGTTCCTGGACTAGCGGGGATAGGACAGTATCGAGGTAGGCGGAGGTGAGTTCAGTGGTGCAGGAGCAGGCTGAGACAATGGGTCGTCCGGGGTTGTCAGGCTTGTGGATCATGGGAAGTAGGTAGAATCGGTTTGGTGTGGGGTTCCCGGACTACGAGGTAGGAAGCTGTGGATGGGAGATCTCCTGAGGTTCTGTATGGTCTGGGAGATGTTGGTTTGGTGATGGGAGGGTACGGTCATGGTCAAGGAGGCGGTAGGAGGAGGTGTCTTCAAATTGGCATCTGGCTTCAGCGGTGTAGAGGTCAGTGCGCCAAACTATCACTGCACCCCCTTTATCTGCTGGTTTGATGGTGAGGTTGGGACTGTAGCAGAGGGAGTGGAGGGCTGCGCTTTGTGAGGGTGAGAAAGTAAAGGCCTTACCTTTATCCCCTCCATCCACGCATCAATGAATTTAATACGCATCGTGATGTCAAACACTTCTTCCGCTGCCTCTGCCTCCGAGCTTACTTTTACAATCAGGACTCCTGCCCACCTTCCAAGGACTCCTTCACTCGCCTCCAACACACTCCATCCACCTGGACACCCCGCACTGGCCTATTATCCGCTCTCGACCTCTTCATTTTCAACTGCCACTGAGACATTAACCGCCTCAAACTGTTTACCCCCCCCCCTCCCCCACTCCAACCTCTCACCCTCACAGCGAGTTTGTTATTTGGACATTACTAGATGTCATGCAAGAACACAATAATCAGTGTTGCGGCCAGGCATTATATGCTCACACAGGTAATGATCAATAATTGCATTCTGTGTGGAGGGCGGCACGGTGGCACAGTGGTTAGCACTGCTACCTCACAGCACCAGAGACCTAGGTTCAATTCCCGCCTCAGGCAATTCTCCGTGTGGAGTTTGCACATTCTCCCCGTGTCTGTGTGGGTTTCTTCCCACAATCCAAAAAAATGTACAGGTTAGGTGAATTGGCCATGCTAAATTGCCCGTGGTGTTAGGTGTAGGGGAATGGGTCGGTGTGGACTTGTTGGGCCGAAGGGCCTGTTTCCACACTGTAAGTAATCTGAGAGAAAAGAACTATTACTACCATTATCCATTCCATCAAGGCCATATAAGCACTTGGAAATGGATTTATTGGAGTTCAAAGGCAAGATCTTCATTATTGCCATGGGCTACTGCTCAAGATGGATTGAAGTAAACCATTATAGTATGGATTTGTAATATATTGTTAGTGTTGAAAGTGAAGGAAAAAGGCATTTTACTTTTCAGTTCTGTAAAGATGACTTTTTTTAACAAAGTTCAGAAGTCAGCTTTGAACAATGAGTTCAAAATCATTTCCAAAAAAGCGTGTGACTTAGGCTAAACAATTACATAAATTCTCTGGTGAGTTAGTTAATGAAATGTTTGCAAGTCATTTTTACTAACAATAAAAATGACAAACCAGATTTAACATACAGGTTTCAGTTGAAAAGATTAGTTTCATACCAGCAGCATGGCAGTTTGATTTGTGGTAGCCCACATTGTTCAGATATGGAGAGAAGTCATAAAGACATTTTCGCTGTTCAAGTAGACACGGCTTTTGTTAAAGTTCAGTTTTGACAAGTCAATGAAGTAGCCAATTTCTATGCCACTCAGGGAGAAACAGCAATGGAGAGAATCACATCTGATGAATGAATAGAGAAAGTCATTAAAAACAAATGTCTTCAACTTGGTCAATTAGTTAAGGAATTATAGAGTTAAGATAGGAGTGCTACTTCACTCAGATTGAGTGGCTGTAAAGAATATTGTTGGGAAAATAGTTGAACTTTCTTTTTTTAGTGGCAAGGATCTTTCCAAAATATCTTGTGTGTGTGTGAGAGGGAAAAGAGAGCTTTTTTGTAATAAACTTGCAACTTTTTGTTAAAAGACCTGGTAGCATTATGTGAATATTTTCACAGACTAGTCACTACAGTAACCAACTGTAAAAAGAATATCATAATCAATCATGGTCAACTACTGCAGATGCTGGAAATCTGAAGTACAGTTATCGATAGAGAAACAGCAAGAGAAACAGTTAATATTTTTTGTCTAACATGAGTCTTCTTCAAAACTAAGAAGTGTTGGAAAATAGCTTTTTTTAATGCTTTTTGATAATTCTCTTTCACTGTCAAAAGTATAAAAAGAATTTATTTTCCACCACCTTTCAGTACTGAAGATGAGTCATACCAGACTTGAAGCATGAAGTGTTTCTCTCTCCAGACTTTCTGTGTTTTTCCAGGTTATTGACCAGGCATGACCCCCTCAAAACATTTCAAGAAGGTAACCCAGACCCTAACTTTTCTAGTTGTTTTGAATCGATGTGGTGTGGATATTCCAAGAGCATGCAGCTAGTCAAAACCCCTCGAATTTAAACAAAACAGAATTTATTTACAGAATTGGGCGGCACGGTGGCACAGTGGTTAGCACTGCTGCCTCACAGCGCCAGAGACCCGGGTTCAATTCCGCCTCAGGCGACTGACTGTGTGGAGTTTGCACATTCTCCCCGTGTCTGCGTGGGTTTCTTCCAGGTGCTCCGGTTTCCTCCCACAGTCCAAAGATGTGCAGGTCAGGTGAATTGGCCATGCTAAATTGTCCGTAGTGTTAGGTAAGGGGTAAATGTAGGGGTATGGGTGGTTTACGCTTCGGCGGGTCGGTGTGGACTTGTTGGGCCGAAGGGCCTGTTTCCACAGTGTAAAGTAATCTAATCTAATACCGAAAGAGACAGAAACAAAGGAGAACAGATTACAGGATAACTTAATCTATTTGAAATTAAAGGTGTGGGTTTTAATACTACCTATGGTTTTCCAATTACCTGACATGTATGACATGTCTGCCAAAATTCAATTACATCCTTGTGCAGTCCAGGCCAGTAAAATTGTTTTTGTATTTTAGCTTGAGTTTTTCTCACCCCTAAATGACCACCTACTGGTGGTTCATGCACTACCCACAACACCTCCTTTCTATAAGCCACCGGCAATACGTCATGATAAACATCTGCCCATTTCTCATCTGCCTGAATATGTGATGGTCTCCATTTTATCATTAAAACATCATTTTAAGATACTAGCACACCGAGATGCATCTAGAGTCTCCTTCTGTGTATGTGTTTTGATACAACTGGGTTAGTTTCTCAACTGTCTGCTGTAACTCAGTTAATTTCTCTGAGCTAAACATGTCTGCTTTGTCATCTATTCACTCCTGGTTTGTCTCAACCATTTGGTCAAACAAGGTCTCTGCTAATTCCACTTCAACTTTCTTATCTGTACTGTCTGATCTCTCCTGTTTCAACTGATGACTTTGTGACCTCACTACCACACAGTCAGGAAAAAGGCCCAGGGTATGTGTCCTGCAATAGTTCAGTTGTCTGAGTTTCCACTGGATTTTCAACCACAGCATGCAGCCCTCCTACCTGTAAACCAGCTATATCATCAGCAAGGATAAATTGTATTTCCAGAACTGAGAGTTTGTCCAGTACTCCCACCACAACTTCTCTTCTCTTCGCTGGACACTCTAATCTCACTCTACATGACTGAGCACTTTTTGTCTCACTGTGAATTCCTATTACTCATGCATTCTCCGGCACTAGTCCTTCAGAGTTACATAGCTCCTCATTTTTCAACATCAATGATTGAGAAGATCCTGTATCTCTTAATATTGTAACGTCTTTATCTAGTGTTCCTGGTCCATGTGAATAAACTTTACCTTTGCAGGTATATGGTTGAAGAAGATCTGGCACTTTCTCCTTAACCAACCTCCAACCAGCTTGTACATTCTGGTGCAGCTTGCTAGCCTCCACTGTGCTTTCTGTTACCACTTCAACAAAATTCACTGACTTCTCCTGTTTTCCTACATTGGCCTCCCAGTGCTTTTCCTAACCAGCAACACTGTGATTTCAGGTGGCCTACTTTATTGCAGTGAAAACACCAGAGCTTTTTAACTTTCTTTCCCCTTCAAGGGCTTACTTTTTACCCTGTGGTAAGTTATTCTTATGATCTTCACTGAGATGTATCTTTCCCTTTTCATGTGAGGATTTCTCTTTTCCCCAACTTCAATCCCTCACAGAATGAAATTGATGTTGAATGCCAAACTTTGATTTATGAACCATTTCCACTGCTAATCTTGCTGTTTTAATTCTCTGCTCTTCCACATAAGTTCTCACTGCCTCAGGAAGTGAAGTTTTGAACTCCTCCAAAATAATCATCTTTCAAGGAGTGTCATAGGTTTACACTCTATTTTTAATGCCTTTATCCACCTATCAAAATTACTTTGTTTGATCGTTTCAAATTCAATGTAGGTTTGACCAGGGTCCCTCCTTAGGTTCATGAAAAGTTGACTGTAGGCTTCTGGCACAAGATGACATGCACTTAAAATGTTTTTTTTCACCTCCTCATATGCCCCAGATCTCTCCTCTGATTGTGATGCAAATACCTCATTAGCTCTACCTACAAGTTTTGTTCGAATCAACAAAATGCTCATGGTCACTGGTCATCCATTTGTTTAGCCACCTTCTAAAATGAGATGAAAAAGGCTTCTATATTCCTCTCATCAAATTTAGGAAATGTGTGAATATATTTGAACAGTTTCTCACCAGACCTTTGGCTACCATGGGTTTGCTCATCTTCACTCTCTTCCTCACTAAACTAACCTTCAGCCTTCATCTCCATCCTTTTAAGTGACTTTCCTGTCTCAGTGCCAGTTTCTGAAGTTCAAACTCTCTCTTTCCCCCTTTCCTCTCTCTCCTTTTCTCTCTCTCCTCTCTCTCTTTCTCTCTCTTTTTCTTTTTGTTCTGTTGAAGCAATTCATTCTTTTTTCCCTTTGCTTTTAATTGTAATTCAGACAATTCCACTTCTTTTGCCCTTTCCTTTTCTTTTGCCTCTAACTCAAGCCGCTTCATTTTCAATTGTATTTTAGCCATCTCTAAGGATTCTGATGATGTTTCCAGCAAACATAAATGCTGAGCTATTGATGTGGTTATCTCTTCTTTCCTCGCGGAAGGAGGCAGCTCCAACTCCAGATTGGCTGCTAATTTCAGCAGCTTGGCCTTAATCACCTTTTGCACACCCCCCAACGTCACTTCTTCCACCTCCAGAAAACTTTTAGTGACTGAAAGAGCCATTGCTATCCCAAGCACTTTTTAAACCAACCAAATTCAACACCCAGAATAGAAGACGCCATTTCTGAAGAAGGGTTTATGCCCGAAACGTCGATTCTCCTGTTCCTTGGATGCTGCCTGATCTGCTGCGCTTTTCCAGCAACACATTTTCAGCTCTGATCTCCAGCATCTGCAGCCCTCACTTTCTCTCTAGAAGACACTAACACCTACCACTCGTTGCTTTTGAGTCCAGCAACCCTAATCCCAAATTGGAACTATAGAACCAATCCCTCAAAGAACCCCCAATCTGTTATAGACCAGGCCAGGTCCCCTCAAAACATTTCAAGAGTTAACCCAGTTCCTAATTTTGTTAGTTGTTTTGAGCAGTTGTATGTGGATATTCCAGGAGTGATGCAACTAGTCAAAACCCCTCAATTTTAAACAAAACAGAATTTATTTGCAGAGTACCGAATGAAACACAAACAAACGAGAACAGAATAATCTATCCGAAAACCCAACAAACTATCCAAACCGAATGATGTTGTTCCAAATTCCTGCAACAATCCCCATAAACACCCCTTGGCAAAAAGGGTAAAATCAAACACAGTGTCTTACAGGAGAGATGTCAGAGAGAGAGAGAGAGATTAGAGAGATTCAGCATGCAACTGCTTCTTTTAGATTCCCAGCCAACAATTGACCAGCAGTCTCAAAAAACTGATTACTTGCTAAAGCCAAACCAAACCAAACCAGAGAAAAGCTGAGCTGGGAGACCTGGCCACTCACCTTTCATTGTACAAATGTTTTTAGAAAAACTTGAAAGCTTCTTCAAATAGATAAATGTAGACCAAACGGAACCTTTGTCTTTGTAACCCCTCTGAAAACGTTCCCAAGTGCAACCTAACCTTCTTAAAGAAAGACCATCGTCACACTCCAGTGATCTTTGTGTTTCATATGATGAATCAAGGCAGGTTTCACTCTGAAATCTGCTTTGTCCAAAATTATGATCAGCTGGGATTATATAATCATTTACACAAAATCACAGAACAAGCAGGGACAGAATCCATTCCAGACATTGTAGTCCGAAATAATGGTCTGCAGTTTGCAAGTGAACAGTTCAAGAGATTTGCATGTGACTATGAATTATTCATATCACAAATTCATCCTGCTGTCCTTAAGTGAATGGAAAAGCTGAGTGAGAAGTTTGTACAGTCAAAATATTATTTAAAATGAACAAAGGCTTGAATCTTGCATAATTCAGTTACATATCATTTCTACTGCAGAATGGATTACTACCAGCAGATTATTGATAGGTGGGAGATTAAGAATGTAACTTCCATCTCTGTCTCAGAACCCAAGGCCAAACACCAGTGAAAATAACTGTAACAGAGTGAAAAAGGGTGAAGAACAAAGCAATCAGGTTAGAAATGTTAGTAACAGATAGAGAACACAAAAGCTGCCAGAGCTACAGCCCAGGGAAAGAGCATGGATTAGAGATCAACAGCAAGTTACAATGACGATAGGAGAAATACAGTGATTGAGATTTATAGGATAGGCACAGATCAAGGGACAATTGCAAGAAACCGTAAAGCAATGATATCATTCTATAAGAAACCGACAGAAATGCTGAACAATTTTAAAAAAGAACAAGTGAACAAGAGCCCTACAATCATACTGGACAAGAGGATTCAGACTGAAAACAAAAAGGAACAGGACAGAGCATTGAAGGCCTCATAATGAGACTGGAATCAGAACAGGGACATTACTCAAAGCATCACTATACTAATCATATGATGTTTGAGACTTTGGGAGAAGATGTTCATGGGTGGGGTAAAGACTTGGGAGAAAATGTAAAGTAATGAGATACTAGCAGAATACATAATGATGATGATACATATATCATCATAGAATTATATAGTACAGAAGAGGCCCTTCAGCCCATCAAGTCTGTTTTGATATTGTCAGTGTTACATGGTTATGTGGAAAGAACTGGAGGGGAACAGAATCATCACTAGAATCTTAAGAGAATTTTTTTATCTACTCAGCAGTAAATAAAGAATTCTTATGGGAATTACTATGGACTCAAGAATCAGAACTTGGGAGACTAATCGGAGTTAGACTCTATACATACAGTAAAACAGTTACTCCCTTTTGAAGTGTGGCAAAATAAAGAAGAAACTTAATTAGAATTACTTTACCTTCAAACTACCCTGCATAATTATCCACATTAAACTAAAATTTTTCAACATAATTGACATCTGCAATTTCTTCCAAAGCTTCCCCTTGATCCCTGGAACACCTGTTTTCATGTCAGCGTAGTCTGTTAATTAAGTCAGTGGTAATTTATTAACTTTGAATTTCATTATTCAATGGTAGTGCTTATTAGAAGCCAAGGAGCGCACAGGACAAATTTTCTAAATATTTTAATTCTTAATGACAGAGGTTCCTCATCAGCTTCCCATCTTACATTGCCAAAATTTGTAGTTAAAACCCTAACCTACTTCAGGCTGTGTACTCATAGCCCTGGTGCTCACTGGCATGCAGTAGTTTCCAATCCACCAAAATCTCAATTTGAACAGTCTATGCTTTCTTAAATTCCTCATGGCAACTTCCTTTCCATTCTAGTAGCCACTTGCATGTGTACAACTTTCTGAACACCCTAAATTGATCAACTCTGTCCTCTTGCACAACCACCATTTCCATTGTTCCTACATTTGTATCCTTGCCTTCAGCTATTTAAATTTGAAATGGAAATGTGTTGCTGGAAAAGCGCAGCAGGTCAGGCAGCATCTAGGGAACAGGAGAATCGACGTTTCGGGCATTAGCCCTTCTTCAGGAAGCCCAGGAATTCCTACTCTACGCATTTCCACTTCTCTTTCAAGCCAACCCGAAAATACACTTCTTTGATCAAACGTACAGATGTCTCATCTTTGTCCAGTCAATTTTTGACTGACTATACTCCTGTGAAGTGCTTTAGAATATTTTAGAATGTTTTCCTTTATTAGAGGTGCTACATAAATACACATTGTTGCTATTAGCAAAAGGCAAAGTCAAGAAACAAAGCAGCGAAGAAAAATAACTTTCTGCAATGGAATTCAGAGTTAGGGCGTAGCCCACATGTAAACTCAAAGTTAGAATATATCCTTGACTTGTACACTCTCACGTATCTCTACAGAGAGAGATGTTACTGACTTGAGTTAGTTAGCCTCTGCATATAAGTTGCATTTTAAGTAGGCCAATGACAGTTATGTTTATTTTCAATGCAGAGTTACACTTTTGTGTGTGGACGTACATGTTGCTATTGCCTTTCACAAAAAGAAAGTGGAACAGATTAAATTATCTGGCCTGAATACAATGTAGTCTTCAGGGAACTGGAGTGCATGCATAAGCAAGAGATCTACTTGTCAAAACTTATCCATATGGGAAGAGCAATCTCATTTTGTTTTGACTTCATTAACAACACTGAAGGAATTCCGTATAACAGGAGCTAAGTAATGAGAAAACTGAAGAGTAATTTTCTACAGTGTTATGGCAGTGTGACCTAATACAATGCTGAGGGTATTGTTAGAAGACTGATACATACTCATACCGGATGTGCTATAGCAAGAACAAAATCCTTCATTAACAGAATAGGTCCAAGGGAACTCCTGCCCACAGCAAATTTGATGCTTGCAAAGTAATAAAGGAGAGATGCTGTGGAATTGCTGTGATCAATTAACTTTTAAACCCTTCTTAACTTGGCTTTAACCAAATTATTGATCATCCTGAGTTTGCCTGGATGTCTTACAAGTATTTGAGATGAGGCCCAGTGAATACATAGAATATATTATACCCTGCAGCAATTGAGATATGCAGGGTTGGCACAGATCAAGGGACAAAAAAAGAAATCATATAGCTGTAGTGTTGATTGATGATATTAAACAAATAGATGGCACAGTATATGGGAGAGCCTGTGGAGTGGGTGTCAAATAAACAGATGCACCCATGGATTAGTATCATTTTCCAAGTTTTGGTTATCGCCCAGTTTTGGTATTAATTCTGTACTTAGACTACCTGATTCAGTGTACCAAGAGGTCACAAGAAATGACAAGGAGTATGGGATTCAAAGAATGTGGGGTCAATACGTAAAACCCATGGTACTGGGTCAAAATATATAGATGGTATAATCAAGCACCTTTACATCCCTAAGTGGGATCGCTGGCCAGTATCTATGGGCAGCAGAGCATAAAGGGAAAGGCATGACACATAGGTTGGCTACCTTGGACTAGATCAATGACTAAGAGAGGGGAACCAAAGGGTTAAGCAGTTTCAGAACTTAAAAGGTAAACAGAGATAAGCAGTTACAGTTAGAAATGGTTTCAGTATATAGTAAATGGGACATAATTGAAGGGTCAGAGATATGCAGAAAGGATGAAACATGTAAATCATAGAAGCAAAAGGATAAGACCAAGACTGCAGGGAGTGATTGATAGAGAGTTGGGGATAGATAGGGCACACAATCAGCAAAGACAAAGAAAGCTTTGGATAACTACAAATAATGCCTAGTATATGTACTCTGGGAAGTGATAGACTAACACCAGGATATCTGGTTAACATATGGTATGAATCAACCAAATCAACAATTTATGATGTAACCTACAGTGCAGCAACTGGATTTTGGACCTTTAAGACTGATTCTCCTTGAATTCACTGGAATAAATGTTCATAATCTGTCCCTGAATCTTCTGATGGTTGTCAAGTGGAAAGACATCCAGGGCACTGATCCAGTAATCAACTTGTTGCTGATATTTTCTTCTACCTGAGTAAGTAACTTACTTCAAACATACTGAAGCAATTACAATGCAAGTAAATGCCTCTTTGCAACATTAGTGGCTATTTCATATATTGCACACCAAAGCAATAGTTGCTTAGTGACCTCATTAAGCTAACAGTGGTTAATCCTTGTTTTAATCCTCTGGATATGAAGGTCAGCACTTCATTAACATTTTTGCTTATTTTCTGCTCCAATTCATGACAATTTTAATGATCTGTGTAACTGACTCTGCAATGTTTTTTGACCTCCATTGTTTCAAGCCTATCACCATTTAGAATAGTGAAAGTTCTATCTTTCATTAGGTCCAAATGGTTGCCCTCATGTTTGCCTAGATTTAAATCCATTTGTCAGTGTGGAACCTAACCACATCATCCAATAAATGTCTCTTTAGAATTTTATACATTCATTTGAGAGTTATAAAAGTATCATTGTGATGTTGGAGCACAGAATTCTGGTTACAGATGAGATAGAAGAGGCTAATAACTAAGCAAGTCCTGCCTTAACTCAATCCTTCAAATGAAATTCTATAAACTCCCAGTGACTTGCTCAAGGAAAGCTGCATTATCACCTTTATGGTTTCCACTTGAGATGGATCAAGAGCAAATTCTTCCTGAGCGTGGTACTATGGCAGTGACTCAACAATTTCACTGCTCACAATTGATTGTTTAACTAGAAGGTGCCTAAAGAGATCTGCACAACAAGAGAGGATCTCAGCTGAAAATGTGTTGCTGGAAAAGCGCAGCAGGTCAGGCAGCATCCAGGGAACAGGAGAATCGATGTTTCGGGCATAAGCCCTTCTTCAGGATCTCAAGCCTGTTTTGTGAATTGCTGAGAGGCTGGATGTTGCACCATTGTTTTTAATATGGCAGACACAGATGCTGCCAGACCTGTGGAGCTTTTCCAGTGATTTCCATTTTTGTTTATTTTTAATGGGATTGTCACCTGTTTAAATAACTTTGTGCATCCAGAATCATTGTGACTTCTGTACAGGACAGGAAACACTAGCACATCAAAGTCAAGTATAGTGTCATGAATGGAATGTGGGCCTCAGCATAAATATGACTCGGCCTGAAAAAATGACTAGTGTCAATCTTCTGTTTCACACTCACAAGATGGCTACTATGATGCAAAGTAGTAAGTCATCAGACAGCACGCCTGTCACCAACAGCACCAAGTATGACTGTGCATGGTCTCCAGCTCTGATTGTCATCTACATTTTGGCCATGGTCAAGCATTTAAAGATATGCATTCAATTCAGGAACACATAAGGGAACTAGTAGAATGTGAGATCTATTTGCAACATTCGATGGTTGGACAAAATTCCCATCTCTAAGTTCTGGAGATGCACTGCATACCTGACACAAAGCCAAGGCTATCATGCATCCCCTCAATACTGACTTCATATGCAGTATTTGAAATCCCTTACACAATTGAAGACTTGGCCTCAAGTCATATAAATGACAATGTCAACTTAGAGTCTGAAGTTTTCTTACTTGCTGAACATTAATCCATCAAAGCAGCAGGAAACTCCATCATCATTTACATTGCTTTCAATCTCCCCCATCCTTTGAGTCATCAACATATTTGTATATGTGGCTTTCTATCCCATTATCTAAGTTGTTAACAAATATGGTGAATAGCTGAGGCTCTAACACAGCTCCTTGTAGGACATCACTAGGTACATCTGCCATTTAGGCGAAAGTGAGGACTGCAGATGCTGGAGACCAGAGTCACGATTAGAGTGGTGTTGGAAAAGCACAGCAGGTCAGGCAGCATCCGAGAAGCAGGAAAATCGACGTTTCGGGCAGGAGCCCTTCATCAGGATTCTACATCTGCCAGTTACCCTCACTCTCTGCTTCCAGTTGCTGAAGTAATTTCCAAATCAGGGAAATAATTTATCTTCGGTTCCATTAGCTATAAAGTCATCTAACAGTCTTATATAAGGGACTTCATTGAATATCATCAGAAATATCATCCATTTAAGTAATATGCTCAGACACACCTATCCACAACTTTAATCACATTTTCAAAACTTTTTTAAGTATATAGATCGCTGAGAATTGTTTCAGTTTGGTGAAGCTTTCTCATTCGGATTAGCGATAGGATTAGCGATCTGTTTTCGCCTGTTCCAAATAAATTCCACTTGACTGCAGTTAGACTTGTCCCTAATCATCGTTTTTTTTCTCAGACAAAGTTATGCCACAGAGTTGATTTACAGCCAGCTACCTGGACCAAGGATTTGCTATTGTAAATCTCTTGTCCATTAGAGATGCCTGGTTTTAATTATTGATGGACGTTTGATGGACATATAGTGTGACAATATTTTACAAGCATTGGCATTGTAAAATATACACTTACGACTCCTGCTTACTTATGACAGAGGCAATTTTGACTTTGCACATGTGAAAAGGGCTGCTGACTCCTAAATGTTATCTTCTCGCATATCAATGGTAGAATGGCAACTAATACAGCCTCATAAAATGCTTCAGAAGGGAACTTTAACAGAGCTTTCAAGTTCTGATTGGAATTATTCAATCTGTGGTGATACTGACACATACACCTTTGAGGCCATTTTCTAATTGTTGTTGGTATTTTTGTTGCACCAGGCACCACTAAAATGCCAGGAGAGATCACAGATGTTGGCTTCCCAGAGAGTTCCATCAAACGTTTGTCCTGTACCTCCCTCTAATACCTGCACAAGCTCCCTCCAATATCTGCAAACTGAAACAATTCATATGGGAACTTCAAAAATAGTCCAAGGCCTCAACACTCCAAGGAAAAGCTCGCTGGAAGCTGATCCATTTGGTGAAGATGTAAATCTATGACTAAAGTCACTTCAGGTATCAATAGCTGCTTTAGAAACTTCAGGAATATCTACCACTCAACCTCATTTTAGTCAGTAGGCATCTTGTGGATGTAAACAACCAAGAGGTTTATTGGGTATGGTTAACTTGATAGACTTTTTTGAAGAAGTAGCGAAGAGTATTGACGAGGGCAGAATGGTGAATGTGATTGAAATGGACTTCAGTAAGGCATTCGACAAGGTTCCCCAGGGGAGACTGATTAGCAAGGTTAGATCACATGGAATACAGGGAGAACTAGCCATTTGAATACAGAACTGGCTCAAAGCTAGAAGACAGAGGGTGGTGGTGGAGGGTTGCTTTCAGACTGGAGGCCTGTGATCATTGGTGTGCCACAAGGATCGGTGCTGGGTCCACTGCTTTTCATCATTTATATAAATGATTTGGTTGTTTGCAGTAAGTTTGCAGATTACACCAAAATTGGAGGTGTAGTAGGCAGCAAAGAAGGTTGTCTCAGACACAGTGGGATCTTGATCAGATGGGCCAATGGGCTGAGGAGTGACAGATGGAGTTTAATTTAGATAAGTGTGAGGTGCTGCATTTTGAAAGGCAAATCAGAGCAGGACTTATACACTTAATGGGAAGGTCCACAGGAGTGTTGCTGAACAAAGAGACCTTGGAGTGCAGGTTCATAGTTCCTTGAAAGTGGAGTCACAGGTAGATAGGATAGTGAAGAAAGTATTTGGTATGCTTTCCTTTATTGGTCAGACTATTGAGTACAGGAGTTGGGAGGTCATGTTACGACTGTACAGGACATTGGTTAGGCCACTTCTGGAATATTGCGTGCAATTTTGGTCTCCTTCCTATCGGAAAGATGTTGTGAAACTTGAAAGGGTTCAGAAAAGTTTACAAGGACGTTGCTAGGGTTGGAGATATTGAGCTATAGGGAGAGTGTGAGTGGGCTGGGGCTGTTTTCCCTGGAGTGTCAGAGGCTGAGGGGTGACCGTATAGAGGTTTATAAAATCATGAGGAGCATGGATAGGGTAAATAGAAAAAGTTTTTTTCCTGGGGTGGAGGAGTCCAGAACTAGAGGGCATAGGTTTAGAGGTGGAGGAAAAAGATTTAAAAGGGACCTAAGGGGCAACTTTTTTCTCATACAGGGTGGTGCATGTATGGAATGAGCTGCCAGAGGAAGTGATGGAGGCTAGTACAATTACAGCATTTAAAAGGTATCTGATCGATATATGAACCCAAAAGTTATGAGCCACCTGCTAGCAATTAGGACTTGATTAGTTTAGGATATGGACAAGTTGGACCAAGTCCCTGTGACTCTATGACTCTAATTAGTGATCAGGTCCATGGATCTTTGGCACCATATGTCGAATATAACATAGTTACAACTCGATTTCAGAATATTCTTACCAATCATTTCAGCTGATGGACAATGACAAGAAAAATAGATGTCAGGTGGAATTTTCCTACTTGAATTGAAAGTATTTTTTGAAATGGTATCTGGTCTACCATGGCTCAGAACAACTTATGTCATGTAAATATCTGCTCTTCATCTCATTAATTATAGAATACCGTTCCTTGGTGCCCTTCTTATGGACTCATGCAGCAGGAGAGGTGGAGATGTTTGATGAAATTGGGCTTTCATGCCACTGATGCCATAATTAATGCCCATCTGCACACCACTGCCCCTCCCACTGTGTGCCTGTTATCACCAAATACATGGTCAAATGCAAGGATTGTACATGCCCTGTTTTGGGGGGTCAGGGGCCTGGCAGTGCTGGTGAACATGGTGGCAGAGATGTGGACTGTCCTTTATTCTACAGTTCATCACAGGTAGCCATGCCACTAGGCCAAACCTGCCTGAGCTTAAATAGCAGCCTGGGTCAGTGCTGTGGCCCAAGTGAGAACGGATGCCCAGTGATTCAGGGAAAAGGTCAATGATCTTTAGTACTCCCTAAGAGTAAGTACCACCATCTTCTCTTTGCTCTCTCACATTCATAGAAACAACATTCACTCTACCTCTATGACTGCATATGCCTCTCACCAAGGCTTGTGGATGACAACTCTCGCTATTCAATCAATCATGTTCACTCAAAAGCTCTCACTCTCCTCACCCTCCCAAACTACTAACCTTGTCCTTCCTACTCATTCACTGGAGATATGTCACTGCCTTTCCGGCTTCAGCATCATCATCAAGACATACAGCACGGAATACCATCATCGAGGCATACAGCACAGAATAGCGTCATCAAATCATACAGAACGGAATAGCATCATCGAGTCATACAGAACGGAATAGCATCATTGAGTCATACAGAACGGAATAGCAGCATCGAGACATACAGAACGGAATAGTTTCATTGAGTCATACAGAACGAAATAGCGTCATTGAGTCATACAGAATGAAATAGCATCATTGAGTCATACAGCACGGAATAGCGGCGAATCATACAGAACAGAATAGCATCATCGAGTCATACAGAACAGAATAGCATCATCGAGTTATACAGAACGGAATAGCATCATTGAGTCATACAGAACGGAATAGCAGCATCGAGACATACAGAACGGAATAGTTTCATTGAGTCATACAGAACGAAATAGCGTCATTGAGTCATACAGAATGAAATAGCATCATTGAGTCATACAGAACGGAATAGCGTCGAGTCATACAGAATAGAATAGCATCATCGAGTCATACAGAACAGAATAGCATCATCGAGTTATACAGAACGGAATAGCATCATTGAGTCATACAGAATGGAATAGCAGCATCGAGACATACAGAACGGAATAGTTTCATTGAGTCATACAGAACGGAATAGCAGCATCGAGACATACAGAACGGAATAGTTTCATTGAGTCATACAGAACAAAATAGCGTCATTGAGTCATACAGAATGGAATAGCGTCATTGAGTCATACAGCACGGTTAGCGTCGAGTCATACAGAACGGAATAGCATCATCGAGTTATACAGAACGGAATAGCGTCATAGAGTCATACATAACAGAATAACGCCATCGAGTCATACAGAACGGAATAGCATCATTGAGTCACACAGCACGGAATAGCGTCGAGTCATACAGAACGAAATAGCGTCATTGAGTCATACAGCATGGAATAGCATCATTGAGTCATACAGAACGAAATAGCGTCATTGAGTCATACAGAACGAAATAGCGTCATTGAGTCACACAGCACGGAATAGCGTCGAGTCATACAGAACGAAATAGCGTCATTGAGTCATACAGCATGGAATAGCGTCATTGAGTCATACAGAACGAAATAGCATCACTGAGTCATACAGAACGAAATAGCGTCATTGAGTCATACAGCACGGAATAGCATCATTGAGTCATACAGCACAGAATAGCACCATCGAATCATACAGCACGGAATAGTGTCATTGAGTCATACAGAACGGAATAGCATCATCGAATCATACAGCACGGAATAGCGTCATTGAGTCATACAGCACGGAATAGCATCATTGAGTCATACAGAACGAAATAGCATCATTGAGTCATACAGAACGGAATAACGTCATTGAGTCATACAGAATGAAATAGCATCATTGAGTCACACAGAACGGAATAACGTCAAGTCATACAGAATAGTTTAGCATCATCGAGTTATACAGAATGGAATAGCATCATCGAATCATACAGCACGGAATAGCATCATTGACTCATACAGAACGGAATAACGTCATCGAGTCATGCAGAACGGAATAGCATCATTGAGTCATACAGCACGGAATAGTGTCATTGAGTCATACAGAACGGAATAATGTTATTGAGTCATACAGAACGGAATAGCATCATCAAATCATACAGAAAGAAATAGCATCATTGAGTCATACAGCACAGAATAGCACCATCGAATCATACAGCACGGAATAGTGTCATTGAGTCATACAGAACGGAATAGCATCATCGAATCATACAGCACGGAATAGCGTCATTGAGTCATACAGCACGGAATAGTGTCATTGAGTCATACAGAACGGAATAACGTTATTGAGTCATACAGAATGGAATAGCATCATCGAATCATACAGCACGGAATAGCATCATTGACTCATACAGAACGGAATAACGTCATCGAGTCATGCAGAACGGAATAGCATCATTGAGTCATACAGCACGGAATAGCGTCATCGAATCATGCAGCACGGAATTGAGCCATCGAGTCATACAGCACAGAATAGCATCATCGAGTCATACACCACGGAATAGCATCATCGGGTCATACACCACGGAATAGCATCATCGAGTCATACAGAACGGAATTGAGCCATCGAGTCATACAGCACAGAATAGCATCATCGAGTCATACACCACGGAATAGCACCATCGAGTCATACAGCACGGAATAGCATCATTGAATCATACAGAACGGAATTGAGCCATCGAGTCATACAGCACAGAATAGCATCATCGAGTCATACACCACGGAATAGCATCATCGAGTCATACAGCACGGAATAGCATCATTGAGTCATACAGCATGGAATTGAGTCATCGAGTCATGCAGCACGGGATTGAGTCATCAAGTCATACAGAACGGAACCTGCTGCCTTCTCAACCACCTTCACCATACTCAATTCCACCCTTTGTCTTCTTACAGGGAAAAATGTCCCACAACCAGGCCAAGAGTTTCAAGACTTGCGCAGGGTGGCACTCTTCACATTCCTCACTCTTTATGATAAGCTTGAATTATCCAGAGATAATCATCAGGTGGGGACAGGGAGACCCCAATGGCAAACCAACCCAGTAACCATGATTGTGTTGCTTTCTCATTAACACCAAGGTGAACTCATTCTCAATCCACACAGGCTTTTACTTACTTAGACAGCTAAGTCCTTTTCTTATCTTGTGGAGGCACTAGCAGCACCCTGCAAACTGTCATAGAGGTCAATGCTGAAACCCTCAGTTCCACCTCCACCTCTGAGGATGAAACCAGTGAAACTTCAGAGGATGCATTGACAAGATTTTCACCTGCATCCCCATCCACTCAGCTCCTGGTTTCATCACAACCTTGGCTCAAACATGGACATAGTATCTGAAATGTAGATATCCAATGAGAAGCAATTCCCTCAACATCAAATCAGCATTTGACTGAGTATAGCTTTAAGAAGCCCAAGCAAAACTTAAATCAATAGGAATCAAGTGGAAGAAACTTCTGGTCGGAGTCACACCCAACATAAAGGAAGATGGCTGCAATGGTTGGAAGGCTATTATCTCAGTTCCAGGATGTCTCTGCAATTCTTCCTCACGGGAGTAACCTAGACCTAACCACCTTCAGCTGCTTGACCTTCTCTTCACCAGAAGTCAGATGTCAGGATGCTCACTGATGTTTGTGCAATATTCAGTGTGATTTGTGACTCCCCAGACATAGGAGCAAGTAAACTATTTAGATATAATACAAATTTAAAGAATTCAAAACAGATGGTAAAATATAGTCTGATTAATTACATAAGTATCCCTTTACAGGATTCAGTTCAGAGAAAATTCCCTTCCCTATCCATAGGCCACTATAGACCTTAATTAAATTTCTAATCCCAGTCTTCAAAGTCTGTTGACTCTCCCTGGAGCCTTCATGCAACTGAGCTTAGATTTTGTCAGCTTCAAGATTTTAGCTAAAGCATTTCTGGTCTGGAACTTTTACTAAACTGCTTACACTGAAATAATCTATACTTATCAATTCTAAACTATTTTCTTCTTTTTCTCAGGAGCAGAATCTGCCTCAGCCAATAACTGTGCAGAACTGCCCAAACTGTAACTAAAACAAAAATAATTTCCACATTATAGATGTTACCTCTAATTTAAAAAAATGTCCCTGGCCTACTCAACTGGAGTCTAATGCACAAATATTAACTTTGCTCACTCATAAAATTCATCCAATGTAAGTAAAACTTCGTTACTCTTCAGAAAGTCTTCTTTCTCATTGTGTTTAAAATAAATCATCGTGGCTACAGACATACTTACAAATTAAACATTAAATCCCTTCAGGCACATAGAAAATCAATATGTCGCTAGTTCAAAATTCAATATTCCATGCTTAAAAATAAATGATAAAAAAATGTATAAAGTCTACATCTCATATCACACTGATCTCTTAGCAACACCTCACTGACTTATTACTAATCCTTTGCCTTTTGGTACTGGATGTGCAGGACTGACCATAACCTACTCCCCAGACTGAAATAATTTGGAACTCCTGACCCTAACCACCCCTAACGTTCAGCCAACCATGTCCCAGTTATCACTGATCATGCAGCATACCCTGAGGTTTTGGGAACTGCTACTGAAGAAGGAGGCTTGGGCAAGCAAACAGTAAGCTGAATCTGACCGGTACCCACTCTGACTTTAATGTGAGGAACTGCTGCCAGCTAGTTTTTCTCCACTGTCTGGGTGATTAGGAAAATGCATGTACGCAAGGAAAGATGAGGTGTTACTGGGATGTTGACTGCATGCAAATAGATCTCTCACCATTCACTAGGGAGGTTCTCATCCCACTATTAAAACGTTAAGTGGAAAATTAGACATTCTTTTGAAACATGAAGAATCTAATTTTTATGACCTCATCTCATTTTCTCAGTTGACTCACTATTCCACAAGGCAGGTGTTCGGTGGGGCAGGAGCAGGCTGAGACAATGGGTCGGCCGGGGCAGTCAGGTTTGTGGATTTTGGGCAGGAGGTAGAAATGGGCGGTGCGGGGTTGTGGGACTATTCCACAAGCCATGCAATAGTTGGGAAAATTCAAATTCAGTATCTACCTGTAGTAGATTGTATAGGTAGTAGATTGTCATAAAAGTCCATCTAGTTCTATAATGTCATTTCGGGAGGAAGCTGCTGTACTTACCTGGTCTGGCATACATGTGACTCCAGACTCACAGCAATGTGGTTGACTCTTCACTATTCGCTGGACAATTAGGGATAAGCAATAAATGCTCGGCTAAGCAGTGATGCCCCACACCTCATGAATAAATAATAAAAACTGACAAAGTCAAGTTTTTTTGATAGATGGCTTTGTTCTTTCACAGTAAGGATTTCAACTCATTAAGTATCTTCGTAATGTACTTTAGAGGCCATTAGGATTTGTTAGCTAGTGTCATGCGTAGACTCTAAGTACAAAAGGCAAGGTTGTGTTTTTTTAAAGATGTTGCAATAATACAGCAATTTTCTGGATTCTATACCTTTGGTGTCATCTCTCAAATTTTCTCAGTCTCATAACCTACTACAGTAGGAATTCAACTCCCAGTGTCTGGGCTGCTAGTTCACTCACATTACTTCCTCACTGGTGCATCCTTCTGATGAGCCAATTTAGTATAATGACAGATGTAAGTCAAATATCCCTCTGTCCCTTGGGAATGATGCTTCAAGTCTGTCCCCTATATTGTCTCAATCAGGCAGGTAATGGATGAAAAGTAATAGAAGTTTTTATAAGAAGTTCTCTAGGTAGAACTTATAATCAGTGAAAAATTCCCATTTAAATGTTTCACATCCTTGTACCAAGTTCATCTCTGCATTATTTTTATACCAGCATTACCCGTTTAACTCCTGACCTTGTGAGCACTTATTAAACTAGAAACATTGATCTTAATTTCTACTTAAAATGCAGAACTGCAAAAACACGTGTCAGCGAATTCTTTTGAGTGAAGTCTTGCTACACTACATATAAAGGAGATCTTTGTTGCTGGCTTTTCCTAACTTGTTATTTAGTTTTAATAAACTCTACATTCTCTCAATGAAAGAACAAAAGGTACTTTGAACATTTCCTGGTTTACTACCCTGAGCGAAGAGGTAGGGGTAGGTTGTTAATCATTCTGCCACTGTTGGTTTACCTTAGCTGTGAGGCACAATTCTGATGATTTAATTCAGTGCCTTATTAGTGGCCCTGGTGTTAATGTGTTCACATAAATCTCATGTCAGCATACATAATTCAACTTGAGCCCAGCTTTTCCTTTACCATTGTTTTAATCCAACTCTTGAGTCTAGGTTTGCTTGTTTGGGTGGCACTGCAGGTCTTGTTATATTCATTTCCTCTTGCTGATGTGAAGACAATGGTTTCATTTCTGTGTTATGGAATCAGTCTCATTGCTGCTGCTACTTACTTTATTATGTAATGGGCCTGGGGAACACAGACTTAAGTAAAGCAACAGGAACCCAAGTCAAGTTTCATGCAGAATGTTAATTTGAGGTAGCATTGCCATTGCTGCCATGTCATTCGAAACAAAAAGCATAGCCTTATTATCTTGCTTCCAAATTGTCCAGTCCTGGAAGGCTCTGAATGTGGTGCAAAAAATAGTATAGTCTGTAAAAATGCCGGTAATAAGTCATGTTATGGGCTGGCGGATAAGTGCATAAAGAATCTGAGAAATAAGAATGAGGCAGATAAACAGGTGTAAACAAGTAAAACTAGATAAAGATATTGGGATGAAGTCAAGCACATAATCGATGACAGGGACTTTCCATTTCCCATTTTCATCAGAGACCAATTTCATCTCTGTGAGTCTAGATTCCAGAGGGATGATGAGAACTCATTACCAAGTGATAAAATTAACAAATTACATGTATATTGGTCCCAACAGATAAAATTGATAAAAAGAGTAAAATAAAGATAACATTGACAGATGCAGATGAAGAATACAACTAGAGCCTTTACAGGGAGGGGAATTAAAATATAAAAGTCAGGAAATCTTGCTACATCAGTCCAGGACATTGTTGAGAGTGTGGTGCTGGAAAGACACAGCAGGTTAGGCAGCATATAAGGAGCAGAAAAATCGATGTTTTGGGCATAATCCCTTCATCAGGAATGAGGCTTGTGGGCAGGGAGGCTGAGAGATAAATAGAAGGGGGGGTGTGGTGTTGGGGAGAAGGTAGCTGGAAGTGTGATAGGTAGGTGAAGGTGAGGGAGAAGGTGATAGGTCGAGGGGAGGGTGGAGCAGATGGATGGGAAAGGTGATGGACAAATCAAGAGGGCAATGCAGAGTTGGTGGCTTGGGACTGGGATAATATGAAGGGAGGGAAAATGAGGAAACTGGTGAAATCCACATTAATCCTATTTGGTTGTAGGTCCCAAAACGGAATATCAGGTATTCTTCCTCTAGGCGTCAGGTAGTAAGGGTTTGGCTGTGGAGGAGGTCCAGGACCATATGTCCTTGGCAGAGTGGTGGGGAACTTGTAGTGTTCAGCTAGGAGGTGGTGGAGTTGGTTGGTGCAAGTGTCCCAGAGATGTTTTCTTAAACGACCTGTAAGTTGGTGTCCTGTCTCCCAATGTAGAGGAGACCACATCGGGTGCAACGGATACAGAAGATGACATTGGTGGGGGTACAGATAAATTTCTGTTCGGATGTGGAAGGATCCTTTGGGGCCTTGGGATGGAGATGAGGGGGGAGGCATGGGCACAGATTTTTCACTTCCTGTGGTGGCAGGTACCTTCACCAGGAGTGGGGTATGGGCTGATGGGGGGGTGTGGACCTGACGAGGAAGACACAGCGGGGATGGTCTCTCCAGAGTGCTGATAGGGATGAGGAGGGAAATATGTCCCTAGTGATGGGGTCTGTTTGAAGGTGGCGGAAGTGGCGGAGGATGATGCAATGTATATGGAGATTGGTGGGGTGTAACGTGAGGACCATGGGGGTTCTGTCCTTGTTGCATTGGGACAGGTGGGATTCAAGGGCAGAGGTTTGGAAAATGGAGGAAATGCACTTGAGGGCATCATCAACCACATGAGAGGGGAAATTGCAATCTTTGAAGAAAGAGGCCATCTGGAATTTTCTAAAGTGAAATTGGCCATCCTGGGAACAGGTGCAGTGGAGGTGGAGGAATTGGGAATAAGTGATGGTGTTTTTACAGGATGTAGGGTGGGAGGAGGTGTAGTCCAGGTAGCTGTGGGAGTCAGTGGGTTTGTAGTAAATTCTCCTGCTCCTCAGATGCTGCCTGGCCTGCTGTGTCTTTCCAGCACCACACCCTCGACTCTGCCATCCTCACTTTCTCCAGGACATTGATGAGACAGCACCTATTGTGTACAATTGTGATCTCCATACTTAAGGAATTATATGTTTGTACTTGTTAGTTAGTGAATTGATTGAGTGAATACAGAGTAAGGGAGGCGAAGTCAGTGAGTAAACAGATTGGAAGGCACCTGCTTCAAGTGGCAGGTGGGTGAGGGGCACTGCGTGAGTAGAGTGAAAATTAAGTTGGGCTGAGGGTAATTTGAGTGGAGAGATCAGGTTAGGTGGAGCAAGTAGGGAAGTCAGATCAGGAGTGGTAAGGGGTGGGGGAGTTGGTAGATTGGGTCGTGCAATGGGAAGTGGTCAGATCAGGCAGGTTGCCCGATTGGGAGCAGGAAAGGGGTAAGATTTTGGGGGGATTGAGGGATCTTGCTGAGGGTCACTGTCAGTGGATGTCATTCAGATGGTTAAGCAACAGTCAGGTCAGGTGGTAGGATCTGGGACTGACTAGAAATGTTTGGGAGTATCTGCTGCAGGAGGATTGGTGTGCGTGGGAGAGATGGGAGCTGTGGGATGAGTCAGTGGTAGGTCAGGTTGGGTTGTCACTTTTGTAAGTAACCAAGACTTCGAGCTGGTTTTAATTCCTCCAACATTTCCTGATGAGGGAGTCAGAGCCTTCTGAAATCTTCAACTCTAATTCAGAGTTGGAGGTGGATGTGGAGGGGTCAGGCATCAGGTAATTGTCAGAATTTAAACTTCCTGGGTAATTCCCAGGTAATCAGGTGGATAGGTATTCCACCTGGTCCTGAAACACATCTCCAGATTGAACTATTACAGCAAATGTATTCCAATTGGCAACATTTACCCATTAACTAGTGCTACTAAAACAGATTAATTGGTCATCCTTCCTCTCGGTGCTTGTGAAACTGTGCAATGTACAAATTGGATGATGCCTTTTCCTATAAAAACAACAGTGGCAAAGCTTGAAAAGTAATTTGCTAGCTGTTTCTCCTGCCAAGGCTGTTCTTAAATAAGCTAAGCTAAAACATTGGAGATTCAATTACCTGCTTTTAGTTTTAATGATTCTTAGTGTCATTGATAGCAGAGGATCTATAAACTGCCTTAGTGATTCTGGACTAGGTATGAGAGGGATGAAGGTGGACAGGAAAATCAAGTTCAAGATTGTTAACCAGTCATCCTCCCTCTTCCTGTTTTCAATACCTTGGCCTGAGAGGGTGTTGGCAATGGTCTTTCTTTTTAATCTCACTTCAGAAGCTTGAATCTTCATTGTGGATGGTAAATTCATGCAGCTTGTGGGGCTCTCTAGATTATTGAAGTGCACAATTATTTGACAGAATTGGCCATCCACCATCAAGTAACTTGACTATAGTCATGGGCGAGCTCAAGAATGGGAATAGCTGCTAAGCAGTCTTGTTTTTTTCTTATTTAACCCCCACACTACCACCTTAGTGTGGTAGTGCTTATTTTTTCCCCAGCACCCATGGTGTGTGTGTGTGCAGGTATGAGACACAGTGAAAGACACAAAGTGCACGAATCTTTATTCAAATTCCACCACCAGGAAGATAGGAAAACACCCGCTAAGCAGTCTTAAGCTATCCCATGTCCTTAACCCAATCCCCACACACCAGACCTTGTTATCATATGGTCTGCTATTACAGACAATCCATTTTTAGCCACTAACAGTCCCCATTAGCAGCTATTCACCTGCTATTCACTGTCTTAACTAGATCATTACCCATTCCTTTGTCTGTCCAACTCTTTTTCACTCCTTTTGGGCTCTATTTCTACCTATCATTTACTCCTGTCCCCCCTCTTCCCACACTATCTTCTGCATAAAAAACAACATTTTCATAACTGCCATCAGTTCTAAGGAAGGTCACCAACCTGAAATGTGAACTGGTTTCTCTCCACACATACTGCCAGATCTGCTAAGCTTTTCCAGCAATTTCTGTTTTTGTTTCTGATTTCCAGCATCTGCAGTTCTTTCAGCTTTTATTGACTACAGTCATATTGCAGGCTTGTTCATGAAGAATAGACACTTGGGCCAGGTAGAGGAGGCCTGGGCGGCACATGTGGAGTAAAGTGTAAGGAGGGGAATAGGGGAGAAATCAGGTGGGAAGAACTGTAAAACCTTGAATTGGATGTAAGTTCTGTTCCGATGTGTATTCTACCTTTATCATCATCAGAAGAAATTAAACGCGTGAGAATTTAAGATGCAAAGCAGGTATGGGGGATTGTGGGACGCACTGTGGTTGGGATCATTTGTTTTTGATCTGACTGTGGTCACAGGGGTAAGAATTTACTGTGAACCCACTACCACCATCACGAGTAGGAAAGCCCACCAGGTTTTCAGCTGACCTATCACCTACTCGGTTTACTGCATATAATTCTGGTCACCCTTCTTCAGGAAGGAGGTCGTTAAACCTGAGAGGGTGCAGAAAAGATTTACAAGGTTGTTGCCGGGACTGGAAGATTTGAGTTATAAGGAGAGGCTAAATAGGCTAGGGCTATTATCCCCGGATTGTTGAAGGCTGTGGGTTGACTTTCTAGGAGTTTCTGAAATCATAAGGGGCATGGTTATGGTGAATATCCAAGGTCTTTTTCTTGGGGTTAGAGAGTCCAAAATCTAGAGGGCATAGGTTTAAGGTGAGAGGGGAAAGATTTAAAAAGGACCTGAGGGCTAATTTTTCTGTGCAGAGGATGGTGGATGCATGCAACAAGCTTCCAAAGGCAGTGGTGGAGGTGGGTACAATTACAATATTTAAAAGGCATCTGTTTGGGTTTATATATAGGAAGAGTTTGGAGGGATATGGGCCAAATGCTAGGAAATGGGAGTAGGTCAGCTTGAGATGTCTGATCAGTGCAGATGAGTTGGACTGTAGGGTCTGTTTCCGTGCTGTATGACAATATGACTCTATGACTCTATGGCAGACATGTTCTGTCCCAACTGAAGCTATCAGCCAATCAGAGGCCTGCAGCCACTGAAAGCCAATCAGAGGGCATATGTGCTGGCTTGCAGCAAATTGGATGCCCATGGGCATGGGGAATGGAAGGTACTATTTTAGGAGGGTTCACAGGGTGGGTTTGCAGGGAGGGGATCTTCATAGCAAGGGAGAGTAATGGTTTTTAGTAGCCATCACACCTTCCCATCTTCTCCAGTGTTGCATCCCCCTGGAATTCCTGGCATTGTCACCTTTTTTTTAAAGCTCAGCTGTGCACCATGTCAGGGGCTGCAAAGCTCCCCTTTGCAGTACATTCAGTAGGACAGGAACCAAAGGTTAACACCTCTGAGGGCATATAAGTGGCTTGGGTATCACTTCTTTGGTAATACAAAACTCACGTTTGTAAATGTAGTGCTGTTTTATATCATCACCTATCAGATCAGTCATGATTACAACTGCAGCTGCAAGAGTCAAGCTCCACAGGGCTTGAGTGTCATTCTATCTCAGAACCCTGTCCAAAGGACAATTACTGTTTCCCCAATGCCCAACATAACCAAACATCTGCTCATTGCTCAATATGGGAGCATTACACACTGGAAAGCCTTCAAATGGTTTAGAAAACATGAACTTTCATTGATCAACAGTAAAAACGGTGAAAAGACAATCAAAAAAAAGATGTATTTGCTCTTGGAGACAGACAGGAACTGCTAGACTTTTGATCAACAACAAATTTACCGTCAATGAAGATTACTTCACCCAGCTCACATCTATTGGAATAGGGTATCAATTAAGTCCTGTCTGGCTTGTTGTGCCCTATTGCTACAGCATTCTATCATGCAGAAGATGATGTTGATAGACTCATAGAAGTTTACAGCCATTCCGCCCACTTTATCACCACTGTTCGTCTAAGTTCTGACTACACTAAATTCATTTTTTAGCCCTTGGCTCTTGCTTCTCCTCTTTACTGTCGTCATCTTCCTACTTGCACATCCAAGGTGAAGAGGAGGTGATTAGGGCCAAAAAAACTAAAAATTATAGGACTGTTGTAAAGTGTCAGAAGAATCATGAATGTAGCTGGGTAGCAACTGGGAAAGGGAGAACAGTCAAGATAGAAAGATAGAAGTTTACTTGGACGTGAACAGGCTGAAACAATGGGCATGCCAGGAAGGAGGTGGAAGTGGACTGTGCAGGGTTGAGGGTCTATGAGGTGGGAGACTGTGGAGGGGAGATCTCCAGAGGAGGTGAGGTTAATGATAATCCTGGCAACAGCTTGATGTTCAATGGAAGTGTCAGAGAGTTAGTGCTGCA
The DNA here is from genome assembly GCF_037043375.1 of Chiloscyllium plagiosum. Classification (NCBI taxonomy): domain Eukaryota; kingdom Metazoa; phylum Chordata; class Chondrichthyes; order Orectolobiformes; family Hemiscylliidae; genus Chiloscyllium; species Chiloscyllium plagiosum. The sequence continues at coordinate 118,725,358 of NW_028270142.1, read as the reverse complement.
TTTCTGCAAGGTAGAGGTCAGCATGCTAGATGATACTGGCACCATCCTAACAAGGACAGAGTAAGCAAGTTCAGAGATAGACAGGTTAGAGTAGGTGAGGGGAGCAGAGAAATTAAGGTGGTTGATGTCACATCAACAGTTCTCGATGAAGAGATCAATTACAGACAAAGGGCCAGAAGAGGGGTGTCCGAGTGGAGTTATTGGACACTGGTGAAAGGATCCTTAGAGTGGGGACAGAATTCTATTCAAAGAAACAGACACAGAGGCAAAAGTGACAGAAGAAGAGTCCAATGTCATGTCATGCCTGAAATGCATGAGATGGTATTTATAAAGGAAGTTTAATGGGATTGTTCTCATCAGAGAGGGGACTGTCAGATAGTGTGCTAAACACCTGACAAGAGATTGTGTTCAAGGGAAGGGGAGGGGAGGAAGTATTCAGAAGGTGTGGCAAATGCTATCTTTCAAAGGCTGATCGCCAACTCTAAGACATTTTCTCCAACTCCACCTGGATCACAACATTGAAACCAAGAAAAAAATCTGTTGCAAGCGATAAAAGGGGCAACTCTAGCTTAAAGTGATAAACTAAAATGTCAAGACATTTGTTAAACAGGTGAGGTATGTAAAAGTTTACAGAATCAAAACTTCAGCTTTAACAACTATCTTAATGTCAAAATGTCACAATTGTTATGGACCAGGCCAGATCCCTCAAAACATTTCAAGAAGGTAGCCCAGACCCTAACATGCCAGTTGTTTTAAGTAGGTGTATGTGGGTGTTTCAGGAGAGATGCAGCTGGTCAAACCACTCAGTTTTAAACAAAACAGAATTTATTCACAAGATTAACAAATGAAACACAAACAAAAGAGAACAGAATAACTTGACCTATCTGAAAACCGAACAGATTATCCCAATTTAATGATGCTGTTCCCGATACTTGCAACAATCCCCATAAATACTCCTTGGTGCAAAAGGTAAAATCAAACCCAGGGTCTTACAGGAGAGAAGCCAGAGAGAGAGAGAGAGAGGAGGATCAGATTGCTTCTTTTGGATCCAGCAGCTTTTTCCATACTGCTGATAAAAACCAAACCAAATCAGAGAAAAGCTGAGCTGGTAGAATTGGCTACTCCCTTTTCCTTTCTCAAAAACATGAAAGTCTGTTGCCTGAGGCAATATCTTATAGCTATAATCAAATTGGCCCTAAAACCCTTCAACTTAGACATTTTGGGGTCTGTGTCTTTATCAATCTCTCTGAAAAAAAAACAAGAACAATATAATCTTGTTAAAGGATCAGCTTTGACACACATATCACTCAACGGCAACACAAAGACTTTCAGCCCAATATAGGTAATCCATTCAAAAAATTTCCAGACTCCGCAAACAGCTTTCAATAACTGAGTCAATAATATTAAGGTTTTACAAAAAACTCATTCTATGTGTCATTTAATCTTCATGTGAAGTACTTCTTAGTCATCAGTTCTAAATTTACTTTTCGCTAGTTGTTCCAGAATTTATTTTGTTGACAGTTTTCTCTCAATTATCTCTCTTATCTGTTCTCTCGAGCCCTGACACTAGCTGGCCTAGATTTTCTTCTCACACTTGCTGAATGTGATTCCCCAACAGATGTGATGTGAGATTGACTTTGTCCAGGGCTTTTGTCGTTTCATATATATTATGGATTTTCAGCAAGTTGTGTGATGTGCAATGGAGTGTAGGAGTTGTGTGACTGCAGAGGGCAGGCTGAGTAGACAGCCTGTCTGTGATGTCATAGACAATACCCCTAAACCTCATCCCTCATCTAAAAAAAATGGCACTCCACCAGTCCTGACTCTTGCACCGAAGCCTGAGTGTTTAGGGGTCTAGAGCAAGACTTAAATTCTAAAACCTTTAACTCTGATGCCCTATTGATGCAACAGTAAGGGCCATTGACCTTATCAGACTCTTTGGTAGTGCTAGCTGATTAAACCCACTCCTCAGCTCTTCCGCTATCATCACAATCTAATCCTGATAACAATACTTTAGCAAAAGTTGAAAAATTTCCTCTGGTTCTTTTGTGGTTCATGTTAAAGCTGGTCATTGATCCTCCTGCCGTGGGAAGCAATTTTTCCATATGTACTCCATCAAATCTCCTCAAGATCTTTCACAGCTCTTAACTTTTCCCTTAACATTTTCTGCTCCAAAAATACCAACTTCCAGCTTCTTCAGTTTTGCCACATAACAGGTGCCATTTGGGTATCTTCCTTATGCACTGTCTCTAAAGCTTTGACATTCATCCTAAAAAATACTTCTGGAATTAGAAAGGACAAAATCTCGCTGTGACAAAACTGGTGTTCTATAAAGTTATCTCAATTTGCCTTTCACATTGTTCCAAGTTTGCCTCTGTAGAGCACTTTACGGAGCTGACAATAGTTTAGTGTCTTGCACAAATTTAAAAGAATTTTTTTTCAAATTTGCAATTAAAACAAGTTTCACCTGGTAACGAGGCAAGGATGCCTTTAAAAGTGGAGGCAGAGACTTATCCTTCAGTCTTCTTTGCCTTATTTCTGTCATATTCCAATGCTAACCTACTCCTTTTGAGCAGATATATAAAACACGCACAAGAGGATAAAAAAGCTCTTCATCAAACATTCAGACCAGGTCACCTTTGGAAATGTTTGAGATCCAATCGGCAATTTTTTCCAGGCCTTAATGAGTCATCAACAACAGATCTTCCATGACATTTACCAGGATGTTGCCAGGTATGAAGAGTTTAAGTTACAAGGAGAGGCTGGAACAGGCTGGGACTTTGTTCACTGTAACAAGGTTTATAGAGGTTTATAGAATCATGACGGTATAAATACGGTGAATGGCAGGTATGTTTTCCATAGACTGGAGGATTTCAAGAGTAGTGAGTATATTTTTAAGGTGAGAAGAGAGATTTAAAAAAGAAATGAGAGGCTTTTTTTTTAAACAGAGAATAGTTCATGTGTAGAATGAACATCCACAGGAAATGGTAAATGTGGGTACAGTTACAATATTTAAAAGATATTTAAGTAAGTATATAAATAAGAAATGTTTGGAGGGATATGGACCAAGGGCAGGTAGATAGGATTAGTTTAGTTTGGGATGATGGTTGACATGGACTGGTTGGACTGGAGGGTCTGTTTCTGTGCAGTATGACTCTGACTCTGTGACTTATAGGTGGTTCATGAGCCAGTAAAGACCAGTTTAGTTTTATTATTAATTTTATTTTAAGAGTCCTTGTGGGTAGACGTAGGCCATTAAAATCAGTGAGAACTGCATTACATTAGAAAGCCTGCAGGCTTGTGCCCTGTCTATTAAAATCAATGAATAACGCATTCATATAAAAATTCTTTAAGTTAATCCCTGAGCTCCTTGCCCTTGCAACATTCCCCTAACTATGCAGACTCATTGCCAGTCAATTATGCTGCATGCAGGTTTCACCTAAAATGACAATTGCTTTAACCTTATCAGTAACGATTCATGGAGAACTTCAATAAAAGTGTCACTGGTGTGAATTGCTGTGGAAAAGAAAACACAAATAATGGGAAAGATGAATTTCATAAATAAAGATCTCCATGGTAATATGAGGAAACATGCCTAAACATGGTTTGTTGTGACCAATTTTGTGCTTTTTTTTAAATAACGGTGCTTTTCAGAGTCAAGCCAAGTATCCAAAGATCCCAAAACTGCTAACTGTGTTGTATGATAGTCCCACTGAGTGTAAAAATATGAATAAGTCAATGACATTGGTATTATCTCTGATCAAGTTTATGACGAAGATGCAGAATAAAATGAGGATCAGTGAAAAATGTCGGATCCTGCTGAACCCCTGAGCATTCTTTGATAACTGGAGCAAAACTATAGCCTAAACTTTGATTTTAATTGTCCTTCCCCTTTCGCAGCAGAGGCCAGGTAGACTGGGCAATTAAAATGGAGTCAGAGACTGTAGGCACTCCTTTGGTGCTATGTCAGTCCTGATGAAGGGCTCATGCCTGAATCGTTGATTCTCCTACTCCTCAATGCTGCTTGACCTGCTGTACTTTTTCCAGCACCGCACTTTTCGACTCTGACACTTTAGCATCTGCAGTCCTCACTTCTTCCTACCTGCTATGATCAAACAGACTGGCATTTGAAATTCCCGAGAGTAAGGACACCCATGCCAAGACTGTTTACCCTTGCAGTGGAGGGTTTTGCAGTTAATCCAGAGGCGTTTCAACTTTCTGACATTTTCATCTTTGACAGGTCGAGTGATGGGTGTGTATAATGCTTCAAACAGTGACTGCCAGAATTGCAGCTGTTCTCTGCTTAGATTTTTGCCATGGTTGATGGAATTCCAAAGAATGTGAACAAAACTAAACATTTATTTATTTACTGAACTCCCAATATCACAAGCTTCTTTATTTGCAGTTAAATGCAATTGAGTTACATGACCGTGTTATTAGCGGATGTTGACCTGCAGCCTCGTTTGAGCTTGACGTTACCCTCAACATTACCCTCAACACAAACTGCTCACACTTCTCCATTTGACTGCAGTGAAAGACTATGCTGCTGGCACCCAGGAGCATTTACATTAGCAGCAATATCTCCCATAAAAATAATATAACAAAGAGTGTTGATAGAAATTTAATTCTGCAAGAGAAATACTGTGTTACGTGAAGTTGAACTTTTCTTTCATTAAAAAAAATATTGTACACGCATACATGTGCACCCTTGAATAATTGACTGTGAACATGTCTCTTTCATCATCAAAGAGTCCGTGTCACCAAACGTACCTAAAAGCTTTTCTGTCACGACTACAACTTGGTCAAAACAAAAAGACTTAACTAGATTATCCAGTTGAAAATACTATAGGTCAATGCCTCTGTGTTACCTTTACATGTACCAACAATGTATTTAATTTTGGAGTGAAACTCACTCACCATAAAACCTGATGTGACGATGCATGCAAAGGTTATACCATGGACCTGTTCAACTCCAGCTTTGAGGTGGTGGCATTGGACTGTAATCCAAAACACCAGGTGAAATATCCTGGGAACATGTTTTGATTCCCACCATGCGAAATTTGAATTCAATAAAACCTAGAATTAAAAGCCCTAGAATTAAAAATTAGAATTTCGCAGCCATTGTCATGAAAAAAATGTACAAGTAAACCTGCCATCTTTACAAGCACAACATTATCAGTGTGAGGAATTCTCGAATTAGCATATGATGTGCTTTTGGCCAGTTCCAGTCTTAGTAGAACTTGATGTCTGATTTAGTATGTAAGTAGACTCTTTCCATATCTGCTGCAGAGGCAAATTCAGAAGCATGGAGAAGAAGATGCCAAACAGAGTGGAGGCAGGCTAATTCTCTAATTTCTTCACTCTAAACCTGCCATAAATGGAGCCTTCAAATTGTACAGCACATTGTATGGGCAATTTCTTGGAAAACCTGTCAGTCCTCGGTCAGAGCACTTATCACCACAAGTTTCATGACATCAACCAAGGGCAATGGCATCAACTAGGTAATTGCAAACTTGTAATTTTGTAGATCTAAACGTGATGACCCATTAAATATTTACATTCCTTGCACAAGCAATGATGCTAAATATCAGCAGTTGACTAGAACTATTTTTTGAATGGTAGGCATTAAAGGTTTACCAAAAAGATCTGCTACTGGTTTTAATGAAGGTTGGAACTCACTAAGCTTAATAATCAGTGAAGCAGAGGATCATTTTATAAATGTAGATTCCACATGTAGATTGGTTTAAGATCTACTTAGTTAAGTCTACCTGATGCACAACATAAACCCAACATCTAAAATACTGCATATACTGAAATGAGCCAAAACAGAAATGTAAAAGATGAGAAGAAATAGCAGAATTAAACATTAAATCAAGAAAACTAAACAACTGTGATAATGTAAATCAATGAGCTAAGTATAAAGGCATCAACATGTGCATTAATCTACCATAACCAAAGTTGCACCCGTGAAATGGGTGGATGAAATATTCACTTACAGAAGTTAACAGCTGTCTAACTGAGCTAAACACTACTGTGAGTAATATTCTGTGACCAGTTCTTTGCAAACAAGAGGAAACTGTTTATATTTTGTGCTTTTATTAAATTATTCATAGGCGTCAGAAACCTCTACCAGCTTTCTCCATGTGACACCTCAGCCAATCAGACTCGATTTTCCTGCCAATAATCCGTATCTTTTTTCACCTGTAGTGTAAGTTGTTGTTGTGATCATTTACAGTCTTGCATTTTTCCAGATGATTAAAGTGAAAATCTTCAGTTGCTTCTCTGTACAGCATCATCAAGTTAATAGGGAGTGAAGATGAATATAACTAAGAAACAGATACAAGGACCAAATTTAGGAATCACACTTTTATCTCATGGTTCCAGCTTTAAAGTTAATGACAACAGTGTGCCATTTAAGCTTGTATTTTGATTCAGCTTGAAGGAGACCTGGGCAATATTAAGGGGAGGACCTGACATTCTTTTGGGAATTTCTCCCTTAGGATTCTAAAAGATCACACTTGAGAGTGGGTAATCAGGGTCAGTTGTGGATCAGTTACCTGTGCTTTTTCTTCTGTGTCAGAAGGTTGTGCGTTCAATTCCACTCAAGTACGAAAATCTAGACAGGTGCTCCAGTGCACTTCTGAAAGAGTGCTACACTGTCAGAGGCCCGGTCTTTCAGAAGTGATATTAAACTGATGCCTTGCCTGCCACATCAGTTGATATACAAGGTCTGATGGCAGTAATTCAGTGAAGAGAAAGGGAGATGCCCCATGTGTCTTGGCCAATGGTTTTAGAGATTTTCATGCACATCCAATGATGTCAAATGTCTTAGCAAAATCTAGAGAAGTGAGGTAAAGAGATATATTCTGTTCACTCCATTCTTCTTGTAGATGGCATATGGAGAAGACTATAGTCATAGCAGATCTTTTAGTGTACAAAGCTCACTGTCATCTAATTACACTTAGTCTGCAAATGGATGGAATCATCGAAGTATGTTGGGGTCATTTTGGAGACATGGGTAAAGCAAGGTCAGGAAGGGATGTTGCAGGTAGCAGGGTTTAGATCTTTCATTAAGATCAGAGAAGGTGGTAACAGAGGGGGAGGTGTGGCTTTATTAGTCAAGGGCTGTATAAGCTGAAAGAACTTTTGATGAGGATTCATCTACTGAGGTGGTATGAGCTGAGGTTAGAAACAGGAGAGGAGAGGTCACACTGCTGGGAGTTTTTTTTATAAGCCTCTGCAAAGTTCCAGGGATGTGGAGGAGAGGACTGGCAAAACAATTATGGGTGAAAGGAACAGGGTGGTCATTATGGGGGACTTTAACTTCCCTAATATTGACTGACATTCCCTAACATAGAAATTATTTAATTCATAAATTTGTATAAATTAATTAAATAAGTAGAGATGGCTGGACAGGTGATATGCTGTAGGCAAAAGTGAGGACTGCAGATGCTGAAAACCAGAGTTGAGATGAGAATGGTGCTGGAAAAGCACAGCAGGTCAGGCAGCATCCAAGGAGCAGGAAAATTGACGTTTCAGGCAAAAGCCCTTCATCAAGAATGGAGATATGCTGTAGCTGTATGATGTGGGAGCTGGTTGATCCCACTGTGAACGACAGTGACCACATCTGCAGCAAGTATTGGTTGCTGGAAGAACTCCAGATCAAAATTGATGATCTGGAATCTGAGTTTCAACCACTGTGGCACATCCGGGAGGGGGAGAGTTACCTGGATGCTTTGTTTCAGGAGACAGTCACACCCGGTAGATTAAGTAATTCAAATTCAGATAGTGATCAGGGACAACAGGGTGTGACTGTAAGTGAGGCAGGTAGGGGGATGCTGAGTTCAGGAGTGGAGGAACCTCAGCCCTTGACCTTGCCGTACAGATATGAGATTCTTGCTCCCTATATGGATGAGGAAAAGGGCTGTGGACAGGATGAGCCAGCTGACCACGGCACCATGGTGCAGAAGGCCATTCAAGAGGGGGAAGCAAAAAGACAAGTAGTCGTTATAGGGGATTCTATAATTAGAGAGACAGATAGTATCCTTTGCGAGCCGGATCGGGAGTCCTGCATGGTGTCAGGGTGCAGGACATCTCCGACCGGCTTGAAAAGATATTCGAGTGGGAGGGAGACGACCCAGTTATTGTGGTCCACGTTGGCACAAACAACATAGGCAAGGCTAGGAAGGAGGACCTGTTTGGGGAGCATCAAGCACTAGGAAGAAAATTGAAGAACAGGTACTTGAGGGTCATAATCTCTGGATTACTGCCCGAGTCACATGCTAATTTGCATAGGGATAAGAAAATTAGGGAAATAAACACATAGCTAAGAGATTGGTGTGGGAAAGAGGGTTTCCATTTCAGGGAACGTTGGCATCAGTTTTGGAATCGGGGAGATCTGTACCGATGGGACGGTCTCCACTTGAACTGATCTGGAACCAGTGTTCTGGTGAAAAGGATAAATAGGGTGGTCACTAGGACTTTAAACTTGTGAGTCAGGGGGAAGGGAAAGGGAAAGCAACAGGGAGTATGGAGTCAAGTAGAAAGATAAGCAGCAGGTTAGCATGTGTGCAGGGTTTAAGTTCAAGGCAGATTAGGAATGAAGCAAAAAGGGAGGATAACTTAGGATGTACTTCTAGAGGTGATGGAAATCATGAGGATAAGAAAATTAACATTAAGGTGCTTTACCTGAATGCTCACAGTATTTGTAACAAAGTAGATGAATAAACAGCACAAATCATCTTGAATAATTATGATGCAGTAGGGATCACAGAGACGTGGTTGCAGGGGGTTCAGGACTGGCAGTTAAACATCCAAGGATTTATAACTTATCAAAAAGACAGGAGGCAGAAGGGGCGGGGTTGCCTTGTTAGTTAAGAATGAAATTAAATCTATGGCACTGAATGACATAGAGTAGAGGTGATGTGGAGTTTGTGTGGGTGGAGTTGAGGAATCACAGAAACAAAAAAAACATAGTGAGAGTTATATACAGACCTCCCAGCAGTGTTCAGGACCAGGGGCGCAAGATGTACCAGGAAATAGATAAGGCATGTCAGAAAGGCAAGATCACGGTGATCATGGGGGACTTCAATATGCAAATGAACTGGGTAAATAATATTGCCGGTGAATCCAAAGAAAGGGAATTCATGGAATGCTTACAAGATGGCTTTTGGAACAGCTTCTGATGGAGCCCACAAGAGAGCAGGTAATTCTGGACTTAGTGCTTTGTAATGAGCCAGACTTTATAAAAGATCTTAAAGTCAGGGAACACCTTCGGAGGCAGTGATCATGATATGGTAGAGTTCAGTCTGCAGTTTGAAAGAGAAAAGGCAAAATTGGATGTAATGGTGTTACAGTTAAATAAAGGTAATTACAGGGGCATGAGAGATGAAAATCAACTGGAAGCAGGGCCTAGTGGGGAAGACAGTAGAGCAACAATGGCAGGAGTTTCTGGGTGTAATTGAGGACACAGTATAGAGGTTCATCCCAAAGAAAAGAAAGATTTTCCAGGGAGCTTTAGACAGCCATGGTTGACAAAGGAAGTCAGGAAATGTTTCATAGAAAAAGAGAGAGCCCATAAAGTGGCCAAGAGCACTGGGAAATCAGAAGATTGGGAAGACTACAAAAGCAAACAGAGGATAATAAAGCGAGAAATAAGGAAGAAGAGGATCAAATATGAAGATAAGCAAGCCAGTAATATTAGAAATGATAGTAAAAGCTTCTTTGAATACATAAGAAACAAATGAGAGGCAAAATTGGGCCGCTCCAAATTGATGTAGGAAGGCTAGTGATGGGAGACAAGGAAATAGCTGAAGAACTTAATAAATATTTTATGTCAGTCTTCACAATGGAAAACATGAGTGATATCCCAACAACTAAGGAGCATCAGGGGGCTGAGTTGAGTATGGTAGCCATTACAAAAGAAGAAATGCTAGAAAAGCTAAAAGGTCTAAAAATTGATAAACCTCCTGGCTCTGATGGGCTACATGCTGGAGTTTTGATGGGGATGGCTGAAGAAATAGTGAAGGTGTTGGTTGTAATCTTTCAAAAATCACTGGAGTCAGGGAAAGTCCCAGATGATTGGAAAATCTCTGTTGTAACCCCCTTGTTCAAGAAAAGATCAAGTCAAAAGATAGAAAACTATAGGCTGATTAGCCTAACCTTGGTTGCAGGTAAAATTCAAGAATCCATTGTTGATGAGAATTCTAAATTCTTGGAAGTGCAGAGTCGGCTTAGAACAAATCAGCATGGATTTAGTAAGGGGAGGTCATGCCTGACAAACCTGTTAGAATTCTTTGAAGAGATAGTAAGTAGATTAGACCAGGGAAACCCAGTGGATGTTATGTACCTAAACTTCCAAAAGGCCTTTGATAAGGTTACTCACAGGAGGCTGCTGAGTAAGGTGAGGGCCCATGGTGTTCACAGTGAGCTACTGGTATGGATTGAGGATTGGCTGTGTGACAGAAAGCAGAGAATTGGGACAAAAGATTCTTTATCAGAATGGCAGCTAGTGACAAGTGGGGTCCCACAGGGTTCAGTGTTGGGGCTGCAGCTGTTCACTTTATATATCAATGATCTGGATGAAGGGACTGGGGGCACTGGCAAAGTTCGCCGATGATACGAAGTTAGGCAGACAGGCAGATAGTTCTGAGGAGGTGGGGAGGCTGCAGAAAGATTTAGACAGTTTGGGAAAGTGGTCCAAGAAATGGCTGATGAAATTCAATGTGAGCAAATGCGAGATCTTGCTCTTTGGAAAAAAGAATACAGGGATGGACTATTTTCTAAACAGTGATAAAATTCCTCAAGTCAAAGTACATAGGGATCTGGGAGTGCTAATCCAGGATTCTCTAAAGGTGGACTTGCAGGTTGAGTCCCTGGTTAAGAAAGCAAATGTAATGTTGTCATTTATCTCAAGAGGGTTGGAATGTAAAAGCAGCGATGTGCTACTGAGATTTTATAAAGCTCTGTTTAGACCCTATTTAGAATCCTGTATCCAGTTTTGGGCCCCACACCTCAGGAAGGACATACTGGCACAGTAGTATGTCCAGCACAGATTCACATGGATGATCCCTGGATTGGCAGGCCTAACATACAATGAACGGCTGAGGATCCTGGGATTGTATTCATTAGAGTTTAGAAAGTTGAAGGGGAGATCTAATAGAAACTTACAAAATAATGCATGGCTTAGAAAGGATAGACGGTGGGAATTTGTTTCCGTCAGGTGGGGATACTGGGACCCATGGGCACAGCCTTAGAATTGGAGGGGATCTATTTAAAACAGAAATGAGGAGACATTTCTTCAGCCAGAGAGTGGTGGGCCTGTAGAATTCATTGCCATGGAGCGCAGTGGAGGCTGGGACGTTAAATGTCTTCAAGACTGATAAATTCTTAATCTTGAAAGGAATTAAGGGATATAGGGAGAGTGCAGGTAAGTAGCATTGAAATGCCCATCAGCCATGATTGAATGGTGGAGTGGACTCTATAGGCCGAGTGGCCTTACTTTCACTCCTATGTCTTATGGTCTTATGGACTGGAAATGCTATAACCCTGGTGCATTAGATGGGTCAATTTTTGTCCAAATTATGCAGGAGAGTTTCCTGACACAGTATGTCAAAGGGTCAACAAGAAAGGTCACACCAGATCTGGTACTTGGTAATGAACCAGGCCAGATGTTTAATTCGGTGATAGGTGAGCACTTCGGACAGAGTGACCATAATTCAGTTACATTTAGTTTAGCATTGGAAAGGGATTGGTACGTTCCACAGGGCAAGAGTTATTGATGGGGGAAGGGCAATTATAATGTGATGAGACAAGAGTTAGGATGCATAGAATGAGGTAGCAAAATGCAGGGGATGAGGACAACTGAAATGTGGAGCTGGTTTAAGGGATAGATATTGCTTGTCCTTGATAGGTATGTCCCTGTCAGGCAAGGAGGAATTGAAAGGTAAGGGAACCGTGGTTTGCTAAAGAAATTGTATCACTTGTTAAGTGGAAGAAGGAGGCTTATGTGATGTTGAGTCGAGATGGTTTAGATGAGGCCACGGAGAATTACAGATTAGCTGTGAAGGATCTCTGTGGAGATCAGAAAGGTGCTAAATGAATATTTCTCATCTGTTTTCACTCAGGAAAAGTAGACTATTGTAGAGGGGAAGGCTGAGATATGGGCTATTAGACAAGAAAGGATTGAGGTTCGTGAGGAGGAGGTGTTATCAATTCTAAAAGGTGTGAAAGTAGATAAGTCCCCTGGGCCGGATGGGATTCATCCAAGGATTCTCTGGGAGGCTGGGGAGGAGATGGTGGAGCTTTTAGCCTTGATCTTTGAGTTGTCATTTTCTACAGGTTTAGTACCAGAATACTGGAGGATTGCATATGTTGTGCCCTTGTTTAAGAAGGTCAGTAGAGATGGCCCAGATAAATATAGACCAGTGAGTCTTACGTCTGTTGTAGGAAAGGTTTTGGAAAGGATTACAAGAGATAGGATTTATAATCATCTAGCAAGCAACAATTTGATTGGAGATAGTCAAATGTGAGGTGATTTACTTTGGGAAGGATAACAGGAAGGCAGAATACTGGGTCAATGGAAGGAGTTTTAGTAGTGTGGATGTACAGAGGGATCTTGGTTCCATGTACATCAATCCCTGAAAGTTGCCACCCAGGTTGATAGATGCTGTTAAGAATACAGTGTGTTAGGTTTTATTAGTAGAAGGATTTGGAGTTCCGGAGCTGTGATGTCATGCTGCAACTGTACAAACACTAGTGTGCTCTCACTTGGAATATTGTGTTTAATTCTGGTCGCCCCATTACAGGAAGGATGTGGAAACACTGGAAAAGGTGCAGATGAGATTTACCAGGATGTTGCCTGGTCTGGAGAGAAGGTCTTATGAGGAAATGCTGAGGGACTTGGGTCTGTTCTCATTGGAGAGAAGAAGGCTAAGAGGGGATTTAACACAGACATGCAAGATGATCAGGGGATTAGATAGAGTGGACAGTAAGAATCATTTTCTTAGGGTGATGATGTCGGCTTGTATGAGGGGCCATTGCTGCAAATTGAGGGGTGATAGATTTAAGACAGATGTCAGAGGAAGATTCTTTACTCAGAGAGCGATAAGGGTTTGGAACGCACTGCCTGCCTATGTAGTTAACTCAACCACATTAGGAGCTCAAAGTTCGGGAGAAGATTTGTAGCTCGGGTGCTCGTTGTTGTGGTTCTGTTCGCCGAGCTGGGAATTTGTGTTGCAGATGTTTCATCCCCTGTCTAGGTGACATCCTCAGTGCTTGGGAGCCTCCTGTGAAGCGCTTCTGTGATCTTTCCTCCGGCATTTATAGTGGTTTGAATCTGCCGCTTCCGGTTGTCAGTTCCAGCTGTCTGCTGCAGTGGTCGGTATATTGGGTCCAGGTCGATGTGCTTATTGATTGAATCTATGGATGAGTGCCATGCCTCTAGGAATTCCCAGGCTGTTCTCTGTTTGGCTTGTCCTATAATAGTAGTGTTGTCCCAGTTAAATTCATGTTGCTTGTCATCTGCATGTGCAGCTACTAAGGATAGCTGGTCGTGTCGATTCGTGGCTAGTTGGTGTTCATGGATACGGATCGTTAGCTGTCTTCCTGTTTGTCCTATGTAGTATTTTGTACAGTCCTTGCATGGGATTTTGTACACTACATTGGTTTTGCTCATGCTGGGTATCGGGTCCTTCGTTCTGGTGAGTTGTTGTCTGAGAGTGGCTGTTGGTTTGTGTGCTGTTATGAGTCCTAGTGGTCGCAGTAGTCTGGCTGTCAGTTCGGAAATGCTCTTGATGTATGGTAGTGTGGCTAGTCCTTAGGGTTGTGGCATGTCCTCGTTCCATTGTCATTCCCTTAGGCATCTGTTGATGAAATTGCGGGGGTATCTGTTTTTGGCGAATACATTGTAGAGGTGTTCTTCTTCCTCTTTTTGCAGTTCAGCTGTGCTGGAGTGTGTTGTGGCCCTTTTGAATAGTGTCTTGATGCAACTTCTTTTGTGTGTGTTGGGGTGATTTCGTAGTTCAGGACTTGGTCTGTGTGTGTGGCTTTCCTGTATACCTTTGTGGTGAATTCTCCGTTCGGTGTTCTCTGTACCATCACGTCTAGGAATGGGAGTTGGTTGTCCATTTTTTACTCTCTGGTGAATCGGATTCCTGTGAGTGTGGCGTTGATGATCCGGTGTGTGTTCTCTATTTCTGTGTTTTTAATGATTACAAAGGTGTCATCCACATATCTGACCCAGCGTTTGGGTTGAATTAGACAGGGGACGAAACGTCTGCAACACAAATTCCCAGCTCGGCGAACAGAACCACAACAGAACACAAGGGCTTTTAAACAGTCCTTGGATAAGTATATGGATGATGATGGGATAGTTGCGGGGGATGGACTTAGAGTAGTTCACAGGTCAGTGCAACTCGAGAGTCAAAGGGCCTGTTGTGCTCTGTATTGTTCTATGTTCTATGATCCTAACAAGGGCCTTTCTCATGATGACAAAGGGTCGAATGCCACAGTGGTTGCAACCTCCTTTATTTTTGCGCAGCATCATGGAATGGAGTCCACTCTCCAACACAGAAGGACAATTGTGGTGACACACAGGTCTTTCAGTAGTTAAGCAATTCAGATGATAGTCCACACTTGCTGGGTGCCTTTCTGTTCTTCATCTTGAATTGGAATGGTTGAGGATTTTTCATCTAACTCATCCAGAAAACAAAGCTGCCAGAGAGCATCAAAAGTGGACTGGGTAATAAATAGCTCTCCTCCCAACCAATTTAAAATAATCAGTTAAGTTTGTAATGTGACTTATTTATGCTTGATCGGAGCGGCATGCAATCATGCTCAGACACCTGCTCTCACTGAACACAAGGAATCTGTTCAAGCTTTGCTCAGCCAGGAATCCTGGGGAACCTATTTTTCCTGTTGGTTCTCCATGAAGCAATGCCTCAACCAATCAAAACTGACTTGTCAGCCAATCATCATCTTTTTCTCAAGGCATCTGAATTATTGTAGGCATTTGAAATTTGCACATTCTTGTGTTTGTGCTCACGAATGCAAAATGAAAAACTTTGATTCTTTCATATTTTCTTTCCAGCAATATTCAAATAGTCCTACTGTCTAATTCAATGATTACTTGCCATGTGAACCCAGATTCAGAAAGATATTGTCCATTAATTAAAATGTAGATAACAATAAAATTCAAAGATTTATGCAAGGTTAAGAAAAAAATCAAAGTACTGAATGCTTTTTACCTCAGTCTAAAACTCACGGGTGTCAGAAACGTATCAACCATTTGCCGAACATCAGGCAAGTTTTCAATGCATCACTGACCTGTCAAGCAACAAGTTGAAGTGAATCTTGCTGGTAATCATTTTCCAAGAATCTGATTATCTGAGACATGGATAGTAACAATCATTGATAACTCAGAAATGATACTGGTTCAAGTCCATTGCACAGCAATCCCTCCTCCCATCTTCTTCCCACACTGCAATATTCAAGACGTTTGTTGCATACTAAGTTACCTATTTCAAAATAAAATATGTTTACAGCTTTATATTATGTGTTAATGCTGATACATAAAATTAAATATTGTTTACACAGGTAAATCAATAGTAATTGTTTCAAATGTTATTCCTTGTCTGTGTGGAGTGTTCAGTTCTCTGATTAGATTACTTACAGTGTGGAAACAGGCCCTTTGGCCCAACAAGTCCACACCGACACTCCGAAGAGCAGCCCACCAGACCCATTCCCCTACACCTAACACTCTGGGCTATTTAGTGTGACCAATTCACCTAATCTGCACAAGTTTGGACTGTGGGAGGAAACCGGGGCACCTGGAGGAAACCCACGCAGACACAGGGAGAATGTGCAAATGCCACACAGACAGTCACCTGAGGTTGGAATTGAATCTGGGGCTCTGGCGCCGTGAGACAGCAGTGCTAACCACTGGGCCACCGTGCCGCAAGTTGCTGTAAATGGTATTTTACTGAATAAAATGATTTTAATTTGGATTGAGCTACTGAAAGGAAACAGGTGACAATGGAAATAGAATTGATATTCAGCCCAACATCAACATTGAACGTTTCTCGACAACCTGGCATGGCGATCGTTTGGCCTAAACTGAGTTGGAAAGATTGTTTTGCTGAACTTCTTATTTCCTTATTTTTCAAATTCATTTCTATGGTCTGTACTACTGGACATTTTTTTTTTCTAATTTGTTTTTCATAAGAATTTGTACTTAAGAATCTGTACTTAGATATTTTATACCTAACATGATGCTGTAAGTGGTGAATTGTAAACCTTTCATTGTACTCATTTCAATACATGTGACAATGAGGCTAATTCAAATTCTAATTCTAACATAACCTGAACTGTACCTGAGGGATTTCTATGATGTGATGAATCTAGTATTAGCTAGAATGGCTGTAGAATTATTGACCTTGATTCAAAGAAAAGCATTTAAACCAGTTACGATCAAGCATATGCCCACAGCCAGCACACCTGCTTCTTGTCCTTCAGGGGATTTCATCTGTCAGCTCTGTGCTCCAAGTGTCTTCCTCAACCTTACTGAAGTTTCTTCATCTCACCATGTTACTTGCTTTCACAACCAGACAGCAATTTCCATTTTAGTTTGAAGGGTAGAAATTGGTTGAGGCCAATAAAAATTGATCATGGGAATGATTGCTTCCTCTTTAACAGAGGGACCTCATTTTAAAATGACCAGTGGGCTGCAGACACATACAGTACACATTAAGGCACCAATCTGGGAAGTAAAGGTGAACAGCAAACTATGCGACACAGGCAGCATTGCTCAGGAAGGATCTGTGATAGGGACAGACGATCACAAACTGGGATGGTTGATGCTTCCAGTGTCCCACAGAAATGCTAAGGACTGATACAAACACTAGTTCCTCCTTGGTGCACATTAAGGTAAGTATATAAAAAAAATCAATCTTACTTTTACAGTATCAATCTTTAAGGATAAGCGGTAGGCTGCATGTAAATTAAGAGGTAAAGCAACTCGATCCCCTGACTTGTCCGGACTTGTCCGGACTTGTCCGACCTGCCCAGCTCCTTTTCCACCTATCCACTCCACCCTCTCCTCCCTGACCTATCACCTTCATCTCCTTCCCCACTGACCTATTGTACTCTATGCTACTCTCTCCCCACCCCCACCCTCCTCTAGCTTATCTCTCCACGCTTCAGGCTCTCTGCCTTTATTCCTGATGAAGGGCTTTTGCCCGAAACGTCGATTTTGCCTGTCCTCGGATGCTGCCTGAATTGCTGTGCTCTTCCAGCACCACTGATCCAGAATGCATGTAAATTAAGCAGTCCTGAGTGGAGCCTTCTGTATTCAGAGCAAATTAATTTCTGAAATGGATCCTTGAGCTGGAGTAAAGCTGCTTACTAACACAACAACACGTCTGCATGTAACACCTTTAATGTAATGAAACATTCCGAGACATTTCATAGGTGCATTATAAGCTAAAATATAACACTGAGGCACATCAGGAGGTATGAGATTAGGTGCCCAAATATTTGGTCAAAGAGTTAAGCTATAAAGAGTGTCCTAGGAGGAAAGTGAGATGAAGAAACAGAGAGATGTAGAAAGAAAATTCCATAGCTTGGAGTTTATGTAATTGAAGGCATGGCCACGAATTAATTATTAATTATTCCTAATTATTCAGATTACAAATGAGCCTTACAGATGCTTTGAATAGATGTCAGGGATTGGTTTACCAGAACTAACAATGTATCAGAGATTTTTTTTCTGATTTTGTTTCACATTAAGAAGTTTCCCTTCAAGTTGGTACTTCCATTTTCTAATGACCAATTTCTTTCATTTTGAATAAACGGCCTGAGGAAGCACATAATGCACAGTAAGATGGATACCAAGTACAATATTCAGGTTTCCATACCAATGAGAACATTGTTTCATATACATGAAAGGCAGAGACTGAGTTTTTCACAGAAAACTCTCAATAACAATAATCTTTGACAGTGATTATATGTGACAACTGCTTATCCAGCTTGCTTTCTACACTTTTCACAAAGCCTTTGAGAAATAGAAGACTAAAGAACACAAGAGAGCCATTAGGTTATCTTTTTTTTAAGATTGAATGATTTCTTCTCAAGAGTCAGACAACCAGATTGTTAACTCATTTTATCACCTTCAAAGGCATTGTGGAAATGGCTTGAACAGGAATTTTCAAAAGGGCTAATATTCTATTTTTGGCATCTGACAGCAATAGCAAAGCACAATACTGCCTGTGTACCTATACACCTTATGAAATACTCTTTGCTCTTCAAGGTATCTGTCATCAGATTCATTCTGGATCATGACTTTATTTCCATCACAAAGCCTTCTCAACTCTATTAGGTAAGCTTCTGCCAATGGTGCTTTGGGAACTAAATATGCCATGGTGCTTTATATATCAAAAAGACACACATGAGGGAAAATGGCAGAGGGTAGCCTTTATAAATGAAGGATGACTTCAGTACAAAGATGAGGAAGCATATTAGCTCTGAAGACAAGAGAGAATTGAAATGGATGATGATAAGGGACAGAATAATGAGGGACAGGAAACAATAGTGAAAGTAGTTGAAATGCTTCCTAAGAATAGTTATTCACTCAAAATTAAGAGGCAAAAACAATACAACGTTTGTAGGGGACTTTAATCTTCATTTAGTTTGGATAAATCAAAACAGCAAAAGTAGTTGGGAGGCCAACTTCAAAGAGTGAAAATAAGGCAATTTCCTAGAGCAATGGGCCTGATCTTCTGTTCAGGATCAGAACATCTGTTTCTGATGGTGATCATACTGAAAAATGCATTCTTATAACCCCATACTTATGTCCAGTCTCCAACTATCCAGAGATGAGAGGATTTGATCATGTCATCTCCCCTGCCAGGTAAGAGTTAAGCTAGTTTATCATAAAGCTAGCCAAGGAAGAAGTTATTTTAGATCTTGTCAGGGCAAGTGGTGGAGGCTGGTACAAGTACATCATTTAAAAGACATTTGGATGGATATATGAATAGAAGGGTTTAGAGCGATAAGGACCAAATGCTGGCAAATGGGATGATTACTTTAGGATATCTGGTCAGCATGGACTAGTTGGACCGAAGGGTCTGTTTCCACTCTATACAGCTCTATGATTCTCTGACTATTATCTTGTAAAATGAGATAGGGTTACACAGTAATCTCATAATAAAGGATTCTCTGAGGAAGACTGATCATGTGATAGAATTGCACATTGGATTCAAAAGTGACATACATGAAGCTTGAATATTTAACTTAAATAAGATCAATTACATGATATGAAGAGCGAGTAAACAAAGATAGATTGGGAGAGTAGATTACAATGGTAAATAAAGAAAATTTAAAGAAATATTTCATGATAAATTAAAGATAGATTGCGGCAAGTATGTAGTTGCACATAAAAGAAGTGAAACTATTACGGTATTCTAACAGATGAAAGGCTTAACAGACAATCAATTTTTCAATGTATAATTTCAGATACATCACACTGTAAACTTTTGCTATAAATTCTGTGTGTTAGGATTAAGCCCTCCACAACCACCTGATGAAGGAGCGATGCTCCGAAAGCTAGTGCTTCCAAATAAACCTGTTGGACTATAACCTGGTGTTGTGTGATTTTTAACTTTGTACACCCCAGTCCAACACCGGCATCTCCAAATCATGGCAAGTGTGTAAGTTGTGAGCTTGAGTTGAAGTTGCTCTGGATCTGAGCCACCGCACGGTTTCCTGATCTGAGGGACATGGTGAGATCACAAGCCAAAGCTGACAAAGGACTGATTCATAATTAAAAGAAATCTAGTGTGGTTCAGCAAGATTCAACTAATGATGGTCTCCTGATACTGTAGCAGCCACTGGAATGGAGAAGAGTTTTGGTCAGGCTGCTCCCCCTCATTCTCACCTGGAGGATGTGAGGGACTGCAGTGAGGTGGGGGTGTACAGTGAGGTGAGGGACTGCAGTGACGTGGGGGTTTACAGTGAGGTGAGGGTTTACAGTGAGGGGAGGGACTGCAGTGAGTTGGGGGTTTACAGTGAGTTGAGGATTTACAGTGAGGTGAGGGTATACAGTAAGATGAGGGTTTGCAGTGAGGTGGGGTGTACAGTGAGGTGAGGGTTTACAGTGAGGTGGGGGTTTACAGCGAGGTGAGGGACTGCAGTGAGGTGAGGGTTTACAGTGAGGTGAGGGACTGCAGTGAGGTGAGGGTTTACAGTGAGGTGAGGGACTGCAGTGAGGTGAGGGTTTACAGAGAGGTGGGGGTTTACAGTGAGGTGAGGGACTGCAGTGAGGTGGGGGTTTACAGTGAGGTGAGGGACTGCAGTGAGGTGGGGGTTTACAGTGAGGTGAGGGACTGCAGTGAGGTGAGGGTTTACAGTGAGGTGAGGGACTGCAGTGAGATGAGAGTTTACAGTGAGGTGAGGGTTTACAGTGAGGTCAGGGCCTGCAGTGAGGTGAGGGTTTACAGTGAGGTGAGAGACTGCAGTGAGGTGAGAGTTTACAGTGAGGTGGGGGTTTACAGTGAGGTGAGGGTTTACAGTGAAGTGAGGGTTTACAGTGAAGGTGGGGGTTTACAGTGAGGTGAGGGACTGCAGTGAAGTGAGGGTTTACAGTGAGGTGAGGGACTGCAGTGAGGTGAGGGTTTACAGTGAGGTGAGGGTTTACAGTGAGGGGGGGGTTCACCGTGAGGTGAGGGTTTACAGTGAGGGGAGGGTTTACAGTAAGGTGAGGGACTGCAGTGAGGGGAGGGTTTACAGTGAGGCGAGGGACTGCAGTGAGGGGAGGGTTTACAGTGAGGTGAGGGTTTACAGTGAGGGGGGGGTTCACCGTGAGGTGAGGGTTTACAGTGAGGGGAGGGTTTACAGTGAGATGGGGGTTTACAGTGAGGTGAGGGTTTACAGTGAGGTCGGGGTTTACAGTGAGGGGAGGGTTTACAGTGAGATGGGGGTTTACAGTGAGGTGAGGGTTTACAGTGAAGGGAGGGTTTACAGTGAGAGGAGGTTTACAGTGAGGTGAGGGATTACAGTGAGGTGGGGGTTTACAGTGAGGGGAGGGTTTACAGTGAGATGGGTGTTTACAGTGAGGTGGGGGTTTACAGTGAGGTGAGAGTTTACAGTGAGGTGGGGGTTTACAGTGAGGTGAGGGTTTACAGTGAGGTGGAGGTTTACAGTGGGGGGAGGGTTTACAGTGAGATGGCAGTTTACAGTGAGGTGAGGGTTCACAGTGAGGTGGGGCTTTACAGTGAGGGGAGGGCTTACAGTGAGATGAGGGTTTACAGTGAGGTGGGGTTTTACAGTGAGATGGGGGTTTACAGTGAGGGGAGGGTTTACAGTGGGGGAGGGACTGCAGTGAGGGGAGGGACTGCAGTGAGGTGAGGGTTTACAGTGAGATGGGGGTTTACATTGAGGGGAGGGTTTACAGTGAGGTGAGGGATTGCAGTGAGGTGAGGATTTACAGTGAGGGGAGTGTTTACAGTGAGGGGAGTGTTTACAGTGAGGGGCAGGACTGCAGTGAGGTGAGGGTTTACAGTGAGGTGAGGGTTTACAGTGAGGGGAGGGTTTACAGTGAGGTGAGGTTTTACAGTGAGGGGAGGGTTTACAGTGTGGGGAGAGACTGCAGTGAGGTGAGGGTTTAGAGTGAGGTGAGGGTTTACACTGAGGGGAGGGGTTACAGTGAGGAGAGGGACTGCTGTGAGGTGAGGGTTTACAGTGAGTGGGGGTTTACAGTGAGGTGAGGGTTTACAGTGAGGTGAGGGACTGCAGTGAGGTGAGGGTTTACAGTGAGGTGAGGGACTGCAGTGAGGTGAGGGTTTACAGTGAGTGGGGGTTTACAGTGAGGTGGGGGTTTACAGTGAGGTGAGGGTTTACAGTGAGTTGAGGATTTACAGTGAGGTGAGGGTTTACAGTGAGGTGAGGGACAGCAGTGAGGTGGGGGTTTACAGTGAGGTGAGGGTTTACAGTGAGGGGAGGGACTGCAATGATGTGAGGGTTTACAGTGAGGTGAGGGTTAACAGTGAGGTGAGGGACTGCAGTGAGGGAGGGTTTGCAGTGAGGTGAGGGACTGCCGTGAGGGGAGGGTTTGCAGTGAGGTGAAGGACTGCAGTGAGGTGAGGGTTTACAGTGAGGTGGGTGTTTACAGTGAGGTAAGGGGTTACAGTGAGGTGGGGGTTTACAGTGAGGGGAGGGTTTACAGTTAGATGGGGGTTTACAGTGAGGTGGGGGTTTAAGTGAGGGGAGGGTTTACAGTGAGGTGGGTGTTTACAGTGACGGGAGGGTTTACAGTGAGATGGGGGTTTACAGTGAGGTGGGGGTTTACAGTGAGGGGAGGGTTTACAGTGAGGTGAGGGTTTACAGTGAGGGGAGGGTTTACAGTGAGATGGGGGTTTACAGTGAGGTGAGGGTTTACAGTGAGGGGAGGGTTTACAGTGAGGTGAGGGTTTACAGTGATGGGAGGGTTTACAGTGAGGTTGGGGTTTTACAGGGAGGTGAGGGTTTACAGTGAGGTGGGGGTTTACAGTGAGGCAGGGTTTACAGTGAGATGGGGGTTTACAGTGAGGTGGGGTTTACAGTGAGGTGAGGGTTTACAGTGAGGGGAGAGACTGCATGAGGTGAGGGTTTACAGTGAGGTGAGCCTTTGCAGTGAGGGGAGGGCCTGCAGTGAAGTGAGGGTTTACAGTGAGGTGAGGGTTTCCAGTGAGATGGGGGTTTACAGTGAGGTGAGGGTTTACAGTGAGGGGAGGAACTGCAGTGAGGTGGGTGTTTACAGTGAGATGGGGGTTTACAGTGAGGGGAGGGTTTACAGTGAGGGGAGGGATGCAGTGACGGGAGGAACTGCGGTGAGGTGGAGGTTTACAGTGAGATGGGGGTTTACAGTGAGGGGAGGGTTTATAGTGAGTGGAGTATTTACAGTGAGGTGAGGGTTTACAGTGATGGGAGAGACTGCAGTGTGGTGAGGGTTTAAAGTGAGGTGAGGGTTTACACTGAGGGGAGGGTTTACAGTGAGGTGAGGGTTTACAGTGACGGGAGGGTTTACAGTGAGGTGAGGGTTTACAGTGAGGGGAGGGTTTACAGTGAGGTGAGGGTTTACAGTGACGGGAGGGTTTACAGTGAGGTGAGGGTTTACAGTGAGGGGAGGGATTGCAGTGAGGTGAGGGACTGCAGTGAGGGGAGGGTTTACAGTGAGGGGAGGGACTGCAGTGAAGTGAGAGTTTACAGTGAGGTGGGGGTTTACAGTGAGATGGGGGTTTACAGTGAGATGGGTGTTTACAGTGAGGGGAGGGTTTACAGTGAGATGGGGGTTTACAGTGAGGTGAGGGTTTACAGTGAGATGGGGGTTTACAGTGAGATGGGTGTTTACAGTGAGGTGAGGGTTTACAGTGAGGTGGCGGTTTACAGTGAGATGGGGGTTTACAGTGAGATGGGTGTTTACAGTGAGGGGAGGGTTGACAGTGAGATGGGTCTTTACAGTGAGGTGAGGGTTTACAGTGAGGGGAGGGTTTACATTGAGGGGAGGGTTAACAGTGCGGTAGGGGTTTACAGTGAGGGGTGGGTTTACAGTGAGGTGGGGGTTTACAGTGAGGTAAGGGTTTACAGTGAGGTGGGGGTTACAGTGAGGGGAGGGTTTACAGTGAGATGGGGGATTACAGTGAGGTGAGGGTTTACAGTGAGGTGAGGGTTTACAGTGAGGGGAGAGACTGCAGTGAGGTGAGGGGTTACAGTGAGGTGAGGGTTTGCAGTGAGGGGAGGGACTGTAGTGAAGTGAGGGTTAACAGTGAGGTGGGGGTTTACAGTGAGATGGGGGTTTATAGTGAAGTGAGGGTTTACAGTGAGGTGAGGGTTTACAGTGAGGGGAGAGACTGCAGTGAGGTGAGGGGTTACAGTGAGGTGAGGGTTTGCAGTGAGGGGAGGGACTGTAGTGAAGTGAGGGTTAACAGTGAGGTGGGGGTTTACAGTGAGATGGGGGTTTATAGTGAAGTGAGGGTTTACAGTGAGGGGAGGGACTGCAGTGAGGGGAGGGTTTACAGTGAGGTGAGGGTTTGCATGTGAGAGGAGGGACTGCAGTGAAGTGACGGTTTACAGTGAGGTGGGGGTTTACAGTGAGATGGGGGTTTACAGTGAGGTGAGGGTTTACAGTGAGGTGAGGGGTTACAGTGAGGTGAGGGTTTACAGTGAAAGGAGGGTTTACAGTGATGGGAGAGACTGCAGTGAGGTGAGGGTATAGAGTGAGGTGAGGGTTTACACTGAGGGGAGGATTTACAGTAAGGTGAGGGTTTACAGTGAGGGGAGGGTTTATAGTGAGGAGAGGGACTGCAGTGAAGTGAGGGTTTACAGTGAGGTAAGGGTTTACAGTGAGTGGGGGTTTACAGTGAGGTGAGGGTTTACCGTGACGGGAGGGTTTACAGTGAGGTGAGGGTTTACAGTGAGGTGAGGGTTTACAGTGAGGTGAGGGACTGCAGTGAAGTGGGGGTTTCCAGTGAGGTGAGGGACTGCAGTGAAGTGGGGGTTTACAGCGAAGTGGGGGTTTACAGTGAGGTGAGGGTTTACAGTGAGGTGAGTGTTTACAGTGAGTGGGGGTTTACAGTGAGGTGAGGGACTGCAGTGAAGTGGGGGTTTACAGTGAGGTGAGGGTTTACAGTGATAGGAGGGTTTACAGTGAGGGGAGGGACTGCAATGTTGTGAGGGTTTACAGTGAGGTGAGGGTTTACAGTGAGGTGAGGGTTTGCAGTGAGGGAGGGTTTGCAATGAGGTGAGGGACTGCAGTGAGGGGAGGGTTTACAGTGAGGGGAGGGACTGCAGTGAAGTGAGGGTTTACAGTGAGGTGGGGGTTTACAGTGAGCTGGGGGTTTACAGTGAGATGGGTGTTTACAGTGAGGGGAAGGTTTACAGTGAGATGGGGGATTACAGTGAGGTGAGGGTTTACAGTGAGGTGGGGATTTACCGTGAGGTGAGGGTTTACAGTGAGGTGGGGGTTTACCGTGAGATGGGGGTTTACAGTGAGATGCGTGTTTACAGTGAGGGGAGGGTTTACAGTGAGATGGGGGATTACAGTGAGGTGAGGGTTTACAGTGAGGTGGGGATTTACCGTGAGGTGAGGGTTTACAGTGAGGGGAGGGTTTACAGTGAGGTGGGGGTTTACAATGAGGTGAGGGTTTACAGTGAGGTGGGGGTTTACAGTGAGTCGAGGGTTTACAGTGAGATGGGGGTTTACAGTGAGGTGGGGGTTTACAGTGAGGTGAGGGTTCACAGTGAGATGGGGGTTTACAGTGAGGTGGGGGTTTACAGTGAGGTGGGGGTTTACAGTGAGGTGAGGGTTCACAGTGAGATGGGGGTTTACAGTGAGATGGGGGTTTACAGTGAGGTGGGGGTTTACAGTGTGGGGAGGGTTTACAGTGAGGTGAGGGTTTACAGTGAGTCGAGGGGTTTACAGTGAGATGGGGGTTTACAGTGAGGTGGGGGTTTACAGTGAGGTGGGGGTTTACAGTGAGGTGAGGGTTTACAGTGAGGTGGGGGTTTACAGTGAGGTGGGGGTTTACAGTGAGGTGAGGGTTCACAGTGAGATGAGGGTTTACAGTGAGGTGGGGGTTTACAGTGAGGTGGGGGTTTACAGTGAGGTGAGGGTTTACAGTGAGGGGAGAGACTGCAGTGAGGTGAGGGGTTACAGTGAGGTGAGGGTTTGCAGTGAGGGGAGGGATTACAGTGAGGGGAGGGTTTACAGTGAGGTGGGGGTTTACAGTGAGATGGAGGTTTACAGTGAGGTGAGGGTTTACAGTGAGGGGAGGGACTGCAGTGAGGGGAGGGTTTACCGTGAGGTTAGGGTTTGCAGTGAGAGGAGGGACAGCAGTGAAGTGAGAGTTTACAGTGAGATGGGGGTTTACAGTGAGATGGGGGTTTACAGTGAGGTGAGGGTTTAGAGTGAGGGGAGGGTTTACAGTGAGGTGAGGGGTTACAGTGAGGTGAGGGGTTACAGTGAGGTGAGGGGTTACAGTGAGGTGAGGGTTTACAGTGAGGTGAGGGACTGCAGTGACGTGGGGGTTCCCAGTGAGGTGAGGGACTGCAGTGAAGTGTGGGTTTACAGTGAGGTGAGGGACTGCAATGAAGTGGGGGTTTACAGTGAGGTGAGGGTTTACAGTGAGGGAGGGTTTGCAGTGAGGTGAGGGACTGCAGTGAGGGGAGGGTTTACAGTGAGGGGAGGGACTGCAGTGAAGTGAGGGTTTACAATGAGGTGAGGGTTTACAGTGAGGTGGGGGTTTACAGTGAGGTGAGGGTTTACAGTGAGATGGGGGTTTACAGTGAGATGGGGGTTTACATTGAGATGGGGGTTTACAGTGAGATGGGGGTTTACATTGAGATGGGGGTTTACAGTGAGATGGGGGTTTACAGTGACGTGAGGGACTGCAGTGAGGGGAGGGTTTACAGTGAGGGGAGGGACTGCAGTGAAGTGAGGGTTTACAATGAGGTGAGGGTTTACAGTGAGGTGGGGGTTTACAGTGAGGTGGGGGTTTACAGTGAGATGGGGGTTTACAGTGAGGTGAGGGTTTACAGTGAGGTCGGGGTTTACAGTGAGGGGAGGGTTTACAGTGAGATGGGGGTTTACAGTGAGGTGAGGGTTTACAGTGAGGTGGGGATTTACCGTGAGGGGAGGGTTTACAGTGAGGTGGGGGTTTACAGTGAGGGGGGGATTTACAGTGAGATGGGGGTTTACAGTGAGATGGGGGTTTACCGTGAGGGGAGGGTTTACAGTGAGGTGGGGGTTTACAGTGAGGTGAGGGTTTACAGTGAGGTGGGGGTTACAGTGAGGGGAGGGTTTACAGTGAGATGGGGGTTTACAGTGAGATGGGGGTTTACAGTGAGGTGAGGGTTTACAGTGAGGGGAGGGACTGCAGTGAGCGGAGGCTTTAGAGTGAGGTGAGGTTTTACACTGAGGGGAGGATTTACAGTGAGGTGAGGGTTTACAGTGAGGTGAGGGTTTACAGTGATGGGAGAGACTGCAGTGAGGTGAGGGTTTAGAGT
Organism: Chiloscyllium plagiosum; assembly: GCF_037043375.1. Classification (NCBI taxonomy): domain Eukaryota; kingdom Metazoa; phylum Chordata; class Chondrichthyes; order Orectolobiformes; family Hemiscylliidae; genus Chiloscyllium; species Chiloscyllium plagiosum. The sequence continues at coordinate 118,698,325 of NW_028270142.1, read as the reverse complement.
GAGGTGAGGGTTTACACTGAGGGGAGGATTTATAGTGAGGTGAGGGTTTACAGTGAGGGGAGGGTTTACAGTGAGGAGAGGGACTGCAGTGAAGTGAGGGTTTACAGTGAGGTAAGGGTTTACAGTGAGTGGGGGTTTACAGTGAGGTGAGGGTTTACCGTGACGGGAGGGACTGCAGTGAAGTGGGGGTTTCCAGTAAGGTGAGGGACTGCAGTGAAGCGGAGGTTTCCAGTGAGGTGAGGGACTGCAGTGAAGTGGGGTTTACAGTGAAGTGGGAGTTTACAGTGAGGTGAGGGTCTACAGTGAGTGGGGGTTTACAGTGAGGTGAGGGTTTACGGTGAGGGGAGGGTTTACAGTGAGGTGAGGGACCGCAGTGAGGTGAGTGACTTCAGTGAAGTGAGGGACAGCAGCAAAGTGAGGCGCTGCAGGCTATCACTTTTTCCAGATGCATTATCATTTACAAGATACACTGCAGTAACTAGTCAAGCCTCCATTGTCAGCATCTGCTAACCGGTGACATCTTTTATCTGAAAGGAAAGAGCACATGGGAATATATCCACTTGCATGTTCCAATCCAACCATCATTGTAAATACAGTGAGGTATTTCCTGCACATCCTGCAGTCCCTCACTTCCTGCAGTCCCTCACCTCACTGCTATCCCTCACATCCCACTATCCCTCACATTCTGCAATCCCTCACCTCACTGTAAACCCTCACCTCACTGCAGTCCCCCACCTCACTGCGGTCCCTCACCTCACTGCGGTCCCTCACACCCCCCTCCAACAACATTGCTGTCCATTTGTGGCTGTACCTACATCACAAATGGACTGCAATGATTCTGCAATGATTCAGGAAGATAAGTCTTCATCAGCTTCTCAAGAACCATTAGGAATAGAGAACAAGTGTTTGACTAGCCAACAATGTTCATATTTCATAAAAGAATAAATAAAACTCCATACTACCTGATGGCCTACAACCTGTTGCTCTAAACGTCATGGGTGCAGAGATGGTGGATATACTGTTCTATCATTCAAAGTTCCTTTGATTCTGGAACAAAACCAGTAGAAAACCAACAGAACTATTAATAAAGAATACTACACAAAATATCCAAAAATAAGTTACTAGTGAGCAGAAGAGCAATTATTTATAGGACATTAGTACAAGTACAAAGAATCAGAATAGGGTCTACAGCACTGGTCTTCCCAGAATCACAGAAGTAAGAATGCGCAGATTTGGACACTCAATCCATCACTTTAAATCTGTGCCATCTTGCTTTTAATTCTTTGATGAACAATAAAAGTTTTTTCCCTGTCCACTGTGTCATCTTATGATTTTGAAAACTTCTTCTTAATCTTCTCTCCAAGCAAAACAATCCCAACTTCTTCAATCTCATAATTAAAATTTTTCATCCCCAGAACCATTCTTGTTTACGTGCTGTGCATTCTCTCCACGCGTTCATATTGTTCCTACATTGTAGTGGCAAGATCTGCACATGATGCTCAGAGCTGAGGTCCTACAAATATCTTATAGAAGTTCTGGTTGGTCTCTTTGTTCTTGTACTCTATGCCCTCCTTAATAAAGGAGAAAGTGAGGGCTGCAGATGCTGGAGATCAGAGCTGAAAATGTGTTGCTGGAAAAGCGCAGCAGGTCAGGCAGCATCCAAGGAGCAGGAGAATCAACGTTTCGGGCATGAGCTCAAAGAAGCCCTTCCTGAAGAAGGGCTCATGCCCGAAACGTTGATTCTCCTGCTCCTTGGATGCTGCCTGACCTGCTGCGCTTTTCCAGCAACACATTTTCACCTCCTTAATAAAGCTCAGGATACCATTTGCTTTATAAATTGCCCTATCCACCTATCCTGCCATCTGAAATAATTTAAGCACACATCACAGAATCACAATTGTGTTACAGCACAGAAGGAGGCTATTCGGCACATGCAGCCTACACCAACTCGTTGAATGAGTGGCAGTCCCAGTACTAATCTCCTGCAATTCCCCTCTATACATCTAGGTCCCTCTAATCCTGCATACGCTTTAGAATTGTACCCGTATTTTATATTGTCTGGCTGTGCTTTTCCTAACAAAATACATCACCTTGCACTTATCCATACTGAACTTCATCTTTTTGCCAACTCTGTCAACTTATCCATGTCCAATTGGAGTTTTACATTGTCCTCTGCAGCGTTTACCATAACTTCCTTTAAACTCCTTGGATGCATTTCACAAGACTGAGTGCCTTGTCAAATTTAAGTAGCAATCTATTCAAAACTTCTTTATCAATTTTGAACCTTTCCTGAGCTTCCTCTTCAGTCACCATGGCCTAGATATCACATACATCCGTAGTACAATTTACATCTTCAATAAAGACAGATGTTAGGTATTCATTTAACACATCAGCAATGCCTCCAGATATAAATCCCTTTTCTTGGCCCCTCATCCGTTCTACTTCTCCTTTCACCATCTTTTTACCATTTATGTTCCAATAGAAGACTTTGGGTTTTTCCTTTTATTGTTCACCAATCTTTTCTCACAACTCATTCTCTTTCTTTTTCCCTCTTTGTTTCCCTAAAATGCTTTTTCATCTCCCCTCTGAACCTTCTCCATTCCTTTCGATTCTCACTTATATTTTATTCTTTTTTGTCTTTATCTCAAGTTCTATTTCCTATTTCAGCCAGGGAGCTCTGAATCTATTTGCCCTCACTTTCCCATTAGAGTATGAGAGATATTAACTTCCAGACAATGAATACTCTGTATTACAACTTCGTGCTGTGGTTATAATTAGCCATGGAAAGTGTAACACAAGGTGCACATGCAGTCTTGTTCACAAATGATTATAGATCTACCATGTCCAATTAAGGCTTTCACACTTCAAATATCAAGGAACAAAACAATGTTAGAGAGAGTGCAAAAAGATTTATATCATTATTTATAAGGAAGATTAGGTTGGAAAATCTGGGGCTCTTCAGAGAATTGTAGGTTGAGAGATGATTTGACAGACATATTCAAAATCACAAGAGGTCTGGACGGAGTAGAAAGAAGGAAACTGTTTCCATCAGTAAAGGGGTTGAAAAATAAAGAACAAAAATTTAAGATGATTGGCAAAAGAAGTAATGTCAATATGAGGAAAACTCGCAGGAGATGAGAATATCCTGGAGCAGGGTTCATACTCACAGCCTTCCGACTTAGTTAAAGCAACAGTACAACCAACTGAACAACAACTGTTCCCGTACGTGCATCTCCAACCTAACAACAAATTTAGATTGTTACAGAATCAGCAATGCTATGTTTGAATCAAAGTATTAGCTAGCTAACCTTATGTTAGATAATTTGTAATAGACCAGAAAACCACCTCAATATTTTAATGCATGCTTTGACATGCATAAATGAGAAAAAGAAGTGAAATGTTGCATCTCTTAATATATCCCTGGCTGCCTTTATTGCCTCTCACTCGGCACTGATTATAAATTTGAAATGTCTTTCACAACATTTGTTGGTCTCTGGAAACCTGTTTCATTTCTCTTTGATTCCTTGAAAATTTTACTCATTGTGGCCTGCCTTCTGCAAGATTTCCTCCAAGGCTTTTTCTTTGCTGGACACGCAGAGACATATTGAAATTTCATTTGTCCCAGTTGGAAAGAAAAGCAATTAACTTACCTTGACATAATGCTTGACAGACATAGGGCAGTATCAGAGTCTTCAACACACAGCAATTCTGGCTGACCCCAACACTCTTCACTGTCTAGCTTTATCCTTGTCTTTTGACAGCAGGATTGGCTGGTCAGGCGCATTCTTTGTGAAGGTCAAGGCAAATATTGATTACCGGTACTATGTTTACTGTTGAATAGACAGTAAGATATTTTTAGTCATTCATCAATTATAGCCATCATTGGCAAGGCTAGTAATTGTCACCCATCCCTAACTGCCTTTGAACTGATCGGTTTAATAGCCCATTTCAGAGGGCAGTTAAATGTCAATCACATTACTGTGGGCCTGGATTCACATGTAGGCCAGACCAGGTAAGAATGGCAGATTTTCTTCCCCAAAGAATATTAGTGAACCGGATAGGATTTTTCCATAATCAACACAACTATATTGTTGTTATTAGATTTGCTTTTAATTCCAGAATTCTATTGAATGCTAGCCTGACAGGAATATATATCTCAAGCTTTAAAATGCAGTAAGAGTGAGTTAGATTTTTTTTGTTATCAGACTCTGAAATCACATTAAATAACTTGTTCTTTTGTAGAAATCTAGCTGTGGAGCTAAGGTCAAGCATATAAGATGGTAAAATGAACAATAGAAGATGACATAAATTAGTCATAGTTGTTTGGTCCAATGATCTATACCCCATATTCTGGAGGTTACCTCCAAGTCATGCACTGTTTTGAGTTGGAACTATATCCACAATCTTTCACTGTGACTGGATCAAATTTATAGAACTCTCTTCCTCATAGAATTGTGGATTTACCTTGCCTCAAGGGCTGTAGCCATTCAAGACAGCAGCTCATCACCACCTTCTCCACGGCAATTAAGGATACGCAATAGATGCTGACCCAGTCAGTTATGCCTATTTCCTTTAACAAATACAAAAACTCATTCTCTCTTCCTCCCCATTTTCCTCTTTTTCAAACTTACCACTTTCACAATGTTTCTAACATCTCCTTCTTTGGTTCGCCTCCTATTTTATTTCTTTATGTCTTTCTGTAATAATTTAGGACATGACACATCTACATCAACCATGTTTTGAAAATGTGCCCATTGTTGCCTAAGGCATGGTGACCCTCAGGTAAATCCACCACCATTTGTCTTTCTCTAATGAGAGAGCAGCTCTGTGATCTAATAGCACTAGGGTAAAATTTTAGATCCATTAGTCTTCTCCAGACATCCATCATAAATACCACTCATCAACGTCTCAGGGCATATTCCATGATCAGGTGCTGCATGCACTTCATGTCTATCTGACATGTACCAGTCTCATAAAATTACTATGGCACAACTCTGATCCCCTACAGTGTGGAAACAGGCCTTCAGCCCAACAAGTCCACACCGACTCTCTGAAGAGTAACCAACCCAGACCATTTCCCTCTGATTAATCCCCTAACCACTATGGGCAATTTAGCATGGCCAATTCACCTAACCTGTACATTTTTGGACTGTGGGTGGAAACCAGAGCACTCAGAGGAAACCCATGCAGACATGGGGAGAACATGCAAACTCCACACAGACAGTTGCCCAAGGTTGGAATCAAACCTGGTGCTGTGAGGCAGCAATGCTAACTACTGAGCCACAATGCCAGCCAGTGCGGTTGCACTTCAATGCTGCACTTTAAAGCATACAAGTATCTCTCACTGCAATATGGCAGCACTTGGTGCACAGAGATAGAAGTCAGTTCATGGATTGGACCAGTTCATCATAGGGCAGTTTGCCTCATGTTTCACTCACTTTGTACCTACCTCAATGCTCACAACATCCCTGCCTTGCTTTAATGCACCTTATTTACAGAAGGTTGTAAATGTATTAGAAACAGTTCAGAGATATTTCACCAGATAAAAATACCTGGGTTAGGAGGGATGTATTTTTAGGAATGGTTGAGCAAGCTAGGCTTGTATTTGCTGAAGTTTCGAAGACTAAGGGGTGACCTGAGTGAAACACATAAGATTCTGAGAGGCCTTGATATGATGTGTGCGAAAAAGATATTTCCTTAAGTGATCAATCATTTAAGATAGAAATGTGGAGTTTTTTTTCTCAGAGAGAGTTGTGAGAGTCTTTGGAATTCTCTTTTTGGAGCCTGTGAATATTTTTTAAGACCAAGGTGAAAGAACTGTTGATAAGGAAGGGGGGAAGGGTTATCATAGGTAGACAGAAATGTGGAGGAATTAGATCAGCAATGATTTTATTGAATAGCAAAGCATCTCAAGGCGCTGTGTGACCTACCTTTGCTCTGAATTTGCATGCTTATATACATGATGAATGGTTTATTTCGATGAGGTGCAAGATGGTTTCCACTGCCTGCTGAATCTACACCAGACATCAGAGCAGTCAGGGAATGGGTAAGGGAAAATACATTCATACAGTTTTTCCTCATTAGCTTTCGAGTATAAGACATCACTTCGGTAGGTGATTGAGAAAAATGTGACAAAGCTCATCCAATTTTCATTGAATCATAATGCGTGGGGAGAGGCCATTGAACCAGATCCTTGAAAGACCTGTTCAATCAGTTCCCCTCTCTCGCACTTTCCCCATGTACCTACATAAATCCTCTTTGCAGGCATATGTCCAATTCCATTTCAAAGTTACTACAGTATCAGCTTCCACCAGTGCTGTAAAGCAATTTACTCCATATCATAATAACTTGCAGAATAAGAAGATTTCACCTCGCCTTCCATGTGGTCAATATGTTGCTTGTATAAAATTTGTGTCATCTGCTTACAAGATTTTCTGCATTGCCTTGCAATGTATAGCTACAGTATGATCAACACTGTTTATCTCTGCTCAGATCTATACCTCCCTAAAATGAGAATACACATCCTTTTAAAACAGCATCCTTGAAAGCATCCAATATTCCTTTAAAAATGAATTTCCAATTGGTTCAGCAGCAAAATGATATTATGGTATCATTTTAAGATGGAAGATGAAAGTTCTGTGGAGGCTGTGCTGTTGTTTGCTCTGCAGCAATACATCAATATTTTAAATTCTAAACTGTTACCAAAGCATTAAATCTACCAAACAACTTGCAATTATATAGAAATCTTTAAAATGAAGAATCATCCCTTGCAATTCAGCAGAGATGGAAAATAAGACTGATGTGAAAGAATTGGAAAAGTGAGTGAATGAAACAGATATTTTTCAGAAATTTCTAAAGTTGAGTGCAATGAATAACCTGGAGGGGAATGTCAGACTCAATGATGATGCCAGGCTGTATCTCCAAAGCAATTCACAATTGGAAAAGTAGAAGGTGTCAACAGAAACAGAACATGGTAAAGATGGGCTAAGGTTATGGAGCAACTGAGACCAAGGGCTTTGACACTAGAACAACGAATGTTGTGGAGCTGGAGTTGTTGGATTGTTAACTGATAGAAAACAGATTTGGGATAAAGGGAGTGTTTTCTGAATGACAGTCTGTAACTAGTGAGATGCCACAGGGATCAGTGCTGGGCCCACAATTATTCACAACATATATTAATGATTTAATTGACTGAAATGAATGTACAATACCAGATGCCACAATTGTAGGTAGGGAAAAAAAAGAACAAAGATGATACAAAGAATCCACAGAGAGATATTTACAGGATGAGTCAGTGATTGCAAACTTGGCAGGTGGAATGTAATTTGGGAATTTGAAATTATGCACTTTGATAGTACATCATGTGAAATATTATTGAAATGAGAAAGAGTGCACAAGCTGCAGCATAGATGCATTTGGGGTCCTCATTCATGAATCACAAAGAGCTTTCAGCAGATAATAGGGAGGGCAAATGGACTATTGGCTTTTACTTCAAAGTATAATATCGAGAGGTCTTACTAAAAGTATACAAGGCCTTAGGCAGATCACACCTCAAACATTATGACCAGTTTTAGTCTCCTTATCTATGGAAAGATATGGACTAGCAGAGCCATTCAGAAATGGCTCACTGTGTTAATTCTGGAAATGGAGTAATTTTCTTATGGTGAGAATTTGAATAGGTTGAGATTGTCTTCATCAGAGCTTAGATGAATCAGAGATGACCTTATTGAAACGGAAAAGATTCTCAGGGAACATAACAAGGTAGATACAGAGAGGTTATTTCCTTTTTAAGAGAATGTAGGACCAAAGAAGCATAACCTCAGAGTAAGAGACTCCCCATTTTAGAAAGAGATAAGGAATGATTTCTTATCTCAGAGGATAGTCAATCTGTGGAATTCTTTACTGCAAAGGGCTGTCAAGGCTAGGTTTTAATTATATTCAAGGCTGAGATAGACAGAATGGTGATCAGGCAGGGTAAGGGACAAATATTACTTTTTAACAAGGGGAATAAAGTGGTTTTCAAGGTTAGGAGATTACTTTGAAGTAATTGAAATAAATAGCAATGTCTATACAATTTAGTCTGAAGAGAGCAAAAATGGTGAGGAATTAGTTTGAGAAAACAATTAAGGAAGCAGATAATGAGACCCATGAAGGGTCTGATTCCAGTGGGAATCACAGAATATAGTGGGGACAATGCCGAGTTTGTCAGCCAGTATAATTCCAAAGCACCACTATGCACATTTCACAAAAACAGAACCATCCCTTTTTTCCCTGTTCTGAAGAAACATTCTTGACCTGAAAAGCTAAGCCCTTTTCTGTCTTCTCAGATACTGCCAGATCTGTTGGGTATTTCCATTATTTTCTGTATTTTTATTTTCAGTTTTCCAGCATCTTCAGTATTAAGTTTTGAAGCGCTTTTCCTAGTGGTTTCTGACAAACTGGCTCCAGTGGGAATTCAGCAAAAACAGCTGTAAAAAATGGATGAAGGTGAGTCTCCTTCCCACCATCTCAAAAGGGATGAAATATTCATTGAAAATGTTGCAAGTCAAGAGAATCATAAGTTTGCTTCTACAAAAAAAATCCATTCTGGATCAGACCTCTCACACAGAGGAGTGTGGGAGAGCTGGATGGAACCTGAAAGATGTCCCAGATTGAAGGGTGAATGTTTTCAGCAACAAAGGCAGGCCACCCCTAATGAGATATCCAGCTTATGAGTTTTCAGAGCTCTAATATAAAAATAAATCAACCCATGTTATGATACACCGCCATGATCGTGATGTCCTGAGGTAGGACTGAACCCAACCCTTCTGGACTAGTAATAGGGACTGTGCCACTAGACACCAGGGGCAATAATTTATGTCTGTACTAATTTACTCATATAAATTAAAGTATAATCCTAAAAGTCCTGATCAGCCATCAATGTCTGATCCAAGTTGCCATTTACCTTGACTGTTCAGTTAATGGGGGCCCTACAGCAAAAGTCCTCAGTCAAATTATAGCACTCTATCAACTATGACCTTAATTTCAGTCAGTTTAAGGAGAAGTAAGGCCCTATTAATGGTCTCTGTTACATAAAGCTGCAGGGGTTTCCTCATCATTGTCCGGCATCTATGACTGAAAGTGCATGTATATAAATAATGATCACTTCAGAAAGTCACTGGAGAGTTCCTGTGTGTGGAACTGTATGAAGCTGGAAACTAATGCCTTGAGGTGAGAAAAGTAGAACAAAAGGTGTCAGATAAATTCATGCAAAATAATTCTGGAGTAGGTTGGGTCGAAATATAGTTTTGCATTCAACACTGCTGTTCCAGATTGTGAAATTTGTGTCCATGTTTCAAAAAGCTATGGCCTGCAGTCAAAGGGTTAATTAGGTTAATTAGGTTAATTGATTTTTCTGAATTTTCAGCTATACACTATACTTCACAGGCGCCTGAGTATGTTAGGCCAATTAACATCATTAGCTAATGACCTTTGAAAGGCAATGAATTGTCCTCAGCCGTGTGAAACCATGTATCGTGTAACAGCAAGCAAATTGGTGTGTCTCGAGCCTTGCTTATAATCAGTTAGTTAATGGATTGCTGTCTGACATAATTGTGCTTTCTTTATTGTTTTTGTGCCAATAATAGCCACCCATTATGCAGGAAACCAGCCAAATGATAGGTTCCAAATCAGTCTACTGCAGCTGCACAGATTGAAATGTGAAAGCAACAAAGATTCCAATATATGTTTATCTTCCCATTCACATTCTACAGACTCTTCACCATAATACTGCAATTCATTACTATGAAAATCTAGGCTTCTTTGATTATGATTAATTGGCTACTCAAAAAAAAAGGAATAACACAAGAGGATCTTATAATTTGACAGTCCAACTCAAATTCCCAATAGTGGTTCTGAAGATAGATGTTCATGAGTATGCAGATTCACAAATCTCAAGTGAAACTTTCTACCTGAGTTGTTGTTTCAGTTTAAAGTCACTTTGGCTTTTTGTCCTGTTACATAGATCTCAATAATATTAGTTGACCACTTGAATATTAAGGATTTAGAAGATATTTTATCACTGCCAGACACCCTCCCTGCCATGAAACCACACTGTTTACTTGGGATGAAAACTGGCTCCATACACACTAACTTATTTGTACTAGTGATTGAGTTGCTGATTCAGTGTAAGTACTATCAGTTAGTTCTGTTCTGTCCAATGTGGCTAAGGTGATGGCATCTTCATATTAGAATCAAAACATTAAAGTGGGGGCCTCTTGTTATGCAGTGGTAGATACCTTCCTCCTGGAGTGGTATCTGCTCCAGAGGTGAATAATAACGTCTCTGAGCAGGTTAATCCTTACAGTGCAGAAAGAGACCAATTGGCCCATCACATCTGGACTGATCTTCTGAAGACCACATTTACACTACCTAGTCTGTGCTTCCCTGGACACCACACCTAACCTGTACATCTTAAACTGCGGGATGAAACCAGTCACAACACAGGGACAATGGGCAAACTCCACATGGGTCACTCAGGACAGGACAGTCACTCATGGGTGGAATTAAGCCCTTGGCACTGTGAGGAAGCCAGGTTAATGGCTGAGCCACCATACAATCCTTAAAGGTTAAAAAGGGGAAAAAAAATATTGAAGTGTTTGAACTTTAATGACATCTCTGAACAGGTTGATTAATTAAAAAAAGAATTTTAAGGCCCATTCCACAGACCTAAATAAGATTTGACACTGCTGGACAATAATTATTCAGACTTATTAAAAAATAGTGATTTCAAGAGCGAGAGAACGGAGCTGAGAACATTTAAAATAAAGCTGAATGAAAAAAAAATCATCATTGTTTTATTTCAGAAAGTCAACTGGTGAAGCAGAGAACTGGAACCAATGTTTACAATCCCATTATATTTATTTAGAATTATACATTGCAAACAAACACAACTTAATTTACCTTTTGTCTACTTGTATGGGATTCGAGTTAATATTCATAAATTGCATAATCATTAAACACAGTTTATAAACAATCAACAATCTTCATTCTTATCTATCAAAAGTGGAGAAGTAATTCTGAGTCCTGTTCAGGAATTTAGAGTTAAGATATTTAAATTAGTGATTTGCTTTTGAAAAAGTTATTTATGCAAATAATCAACAAAAATTTGATATTGCATTAAAACTTAGAGCTCAAGAATTATGTATTTTGTTGGCCTTAAAATCCTGAATCAAGTTTGTTTGATTTGTAAGAACTTCATCTTATTGGGATGATTTTGAAAAAGTAAAGTTTAGTTTGCATATGTATGATCTCATCATTATTACATGAACAAAATTATGTATTACCAGTTACAGAGGAACCTCGATTATCCAAAAATCAATTATCCGAATATCGGATTATCCAAAGGGGATCTCAAGGTCCCGATAGAAACATCACGTCAAAGAGCTGTTTCCACCTTGATCGCGTCTTTTGTTTACAGATACAATGATTTAAAACAAACTTGGCTCACTGAAATGCTGCCAAGAACAGTCCTGGACAGTCCAGACATGCAGAGCAGAGGTGAAACTTGTCAAAAAGTTGTGTGTGTGTATGTATGTCGGTGCTATTTTGAGACTTACCCCAAAAAACTAGCAGCAGTCTTACTGTTGTACAGTCTGGCTACCTCGGAGAGGGAGGTGCGGGAGAGGGGTGCAGGTGGGTGGGGGCGGAGGGGGGCGGTGGGGTAGACACGGTGTCGGACAGGGTTGGGAGCGGGCGGGGGGCAGGGTGGGAGCGGACGGGGTTGTGGGCGGGTGAGGGGCAAGGTCGTGCACACAGTGTGCTGCTGCATAGTCTCGTGAATGTGGAGCACACTTCAGAGAAAACTCTGAGCCCAAGAGGAAATCAATTAACCGAATAATCAATTATCCAAACGAAATAGTGCCCGCCCATCACATTCGGATAATTGAGGTTCCTCTGTTATTAGTACCCTCTCAGGCTATCTTTTCCTTCAGTTTTCTCATGGAATATGAGCATTGCTGGTACAAAGAACAAAGAACATTTACAGCCCAGGAATAGGCCCTTCAGCCCTCCAAGCCTGAGCCGATCCAAATCTATCGTCTAAACCTGCCGCCCAATTTCTAAGCATCTGTATCCCTCTGCTCTCCACCTACACGTGTATCTGCCTAGGCACATCTTAAATGAATCTACTGTGCCTGCCTCTACCACCTCTGCTGATAATGCGTTCCAGATGCCCACCACTCTCTATGTGAAGTACTTGCTGCGTGTATCCCTCTTAAACTTTTCGCCCCTCACCTTGAAAGCATGACCTCTCGTTATTGAATCCTGCACCCTGGGAAAAAGCTTGTCTCTACCCACCTTGTCCATACCCTTCATGATTTTGTAAACCTCAATCAGGTCCCCCCTCAATCTTCTTTTGTCTAATGAAAACAAACCTAACCTACTCAACCTCTCTTCATAGCTAGCACCTTCCATACCAGGCAACATCCTCGTAAACCTTCTCTGCACCCTCTCCAAAGCATCCACATCCTTGTGGTAATGTGGTGACCAGAACTCTCCACAGTATTCTAAATGCGGCCGAACTAATGTCTTGTACAATTTTAACATGACTTTCGAGCTCTTATACTCAATACCCCGTCCAAAGAAGGCAAGCATACTATATGCTTTCTTGACCACTCTATCCACCTGTGCAGCAAACTTCAGGGTACAATGGACCTGCACTCCCAGATCTCTCCAGGCAAAAGTGAGGACTGCAGATGCTGGAAACCAGAGTTGACATCAGAGTGGTGCTGGAAAAGCACAGCAGGTCAGGCAGCATCCGACGAGCAGGAAAATCGACTTTTCGGGTAAAAGCCCTTCATCAGGAAAGGCTCCCAGATCTCTCTGCCCATCAACATTTCCCAAGGCTCTTCCATTCATTGTATAATTTTCTCTAGAATTAGTCTTGCCTAAATGCATCAGCTCACATTTGTCTGGATTGAACTCCATCTGCTACTTTTCTGCCCAACTCTCCAGTCTATCTATATCCTCCTGTATTCTTTGACAGTCCCTTATGCTCTCTGCTACTCCACTAATCTTTGTGTCATCTGTAAACTTGCTGATCGTACCAACAGTGCCCTCCTCCAGATCATTTATGTATATCACAAACAACAGTGGCCCCAGCACTGACCCCTGTGGATCACTACTGGTCACCTTTCTCCATTTTGAGAAACTCCCTTCAACTACTACTCTCTGTCTCCTGTTGCTCAACCAATTCTTTATCGACCTAGCTAGAACACCCTGCACACCATGTGACTTCACTTTCTCCATTAGTTTACCATGGGGAACCTTATCAAACACCTCACTAAAGTCCATGTATATGACATCAACAGTCCTTCCTTCATCTATCAACTTGGTCACTTCCTCAAAGAACTCTATTAAGTTGGTAAGGCACGATCTCCCCCGCACAAAACCATGTTGCCTATCACTGATAAGCCCATTCTTTTCTAAATATAAATAGATCCTCCTATCCCTCAGTACCTTCTCCAGCAACATTCCCACCACTGACATCAGGCTCACCGGTCTGTAGTTACCCAGAATATCTCTACTACCCATTCTTATACAGGGGGACAACATGAGCAACCTTCCAGTCCTCCAGCACCTCACCTGTGTTTAAGGATGCCACAAAGATATCTGTCAGGTCTCTAGCTATTTCCTCTCTCACCTCCCTCAGCAACCTGGGATAGATCCCATCCAGTCCTGGGGATTTGTCCTCCTTAATAGCCTCTAGCCTACCTAACACATCTTCCCTACTTATGCCAACATGATCCAGACTAATCAATCTTCTATCTCTAATCTCAACATTCATCATGTTCCTCTCCTCAGTGAATTCATTCAGAATCTCACCCATTCTCTCAGGTTCAACACACAGCCTTCCTTCATTATCCTTTAGTGGACCAATCCTTTCTCTAGTTACCCACTTGCTTCTTATATAAGAATAGAATGCTTTGGGATTCCCCTTAATTTTGTTTGCTAAAGCTATTTCTTGACCCCTTTTAGCCCGCTTGATTCCTCTTTTAAGACTTGTCCTACTCTTCCGATATTCCTCCAGGGCCCATTCTGTTCTTAGCTGCCTAGACCTTATGTACACTTCCCTTTTCCTCTTGGCTAGTCGTATAATTTCTCCTGTCATCCACAGTTCACAAATCTTGCCTTTCCTATCCTTTGCCTTCAACAGGACATGCCTATCCTGCACTATCTTTAACCTATCTTTGAAAGCCTCCCACATATCAAATGTGGACTTCCCTTCAAATAGTTGTGTCCAACCCACATTTCCCACCTCCTGCCTAATTTTGATATAATTGGCCTTGGCCCAGTTTAGTAGCTTCCCTTAGGACCACTCTCATCTTTATAAGATCTGATTCCCATCTCTAATTCCCTTGCAAGTGTCAACAATATTGTTGCAGATCTGGAGTCCCAGGATGGCCAGAACAAGTAGGGATGAAAACTTTTCTACCCCAAACGGCATTAGTGAAGTAGAAGAGTTTTTTTTTAACAACTGATAATATCGTCTTTACTATGATTGAGACAAACTTAATTTTCTTGGCTTATTTATTGAACTTAAATTCCACAAGGTGAAGTAATGAGAATTGAACCCACATCCTCAGGACATTAACCTGCACTTTTCGATTACTATCTCAGTGACATTTCAACTATACCACATATTCACAACTCAACTATAACTGATCCATGTCTTGATCCTTAAAATAGTGGCACTCTTTACTTCCCTCTATTCTTTTTTTGCAATGCACATGCCTTAAAAAGCCAAGTTAGAACTCCCAAGATGGAATAAATGATATGAGTGCAGGTTGCACTGATTTCAGTGCAGTGAAATTTCCCACCTTATCTGTCAATACGTTTCTCTAAAACTTGCATTCTGTTTTCTTTGGAACTTATCTAAATTGTTCCCTTCAGTGACATTGGTTGGTCACATACTTTAAAACTTTATTATAGAATGGAATGTAGATTATTGGTGCTGCTTGCAATTGAGGAATGGCAGGGTATATAGATAAAAGAAATACATCAAATATTGTATTTACCCTTGCATTTTCAGAACAAAATGCACTAAGATACAACATAACAGACTATTTACGAAAATTAAGGCACGTCATATGGATTGGGGTGAAGTCCCAACCCAGCAGTAATCACAGAATTTTATACTAAAGAAGGAGGCCATTTGGTCCATCGTGACTGTACTGGCTGCTTGAATAAGCATTATGTTTTATTAACAATCTCCTACTTTTATCCTTTAACTCTACACAATTTTTATAATCAAGTAATTATCTACTGCCCTCTTGAATGTCTTCATTGGACCTGCCTCCATCAATTTGCAAGAAGCCCATTCCAGACTGCACGAATTTCTAGTTCATACATTGCATTTGCTTCCTCTAAAAATTACTTTAAAACTAGGTCCACAGGTTCTCGATCCTTTTTCTAGTGTGAACAGTTTCTCCCTACCTGCTCTTTTTTTATTCCTCATGACTTTGAAGATTTGAATCAAATTCCTTCCTAGTTTCCTCCTCTCCAAGGAATGAATCTTAACTTCTCCCGTCTATACTCTGTTCTTCTTTTGCAATGCATATGCCTTAAAGAGCCAAGTTAGAACTTGATTGCTCATCGCTAGAAGCATCCTGATTAACCTCTTATGTGTTCTTTCCAGTGCATCCATTTCCTTCCTGAAGTGTGATGTCTCAGAGTCTACAGAATACTCTAGCTGAGGTCTAACTAGTGGCTTGAATCAGTTTGGCCTAACTTCCCTGCTCTTACACTTTATGCCCTTAGTAATAAAGTCTAGGATGCTGTATGCTTTCTTAACTGCTCTCTGCTCTTGTCCTTCCACAGACGTATGTACATATATACCGAGGTTCCTAAGGTCCTATCACAAATGACTGCATCTAGAGGTTTCCCCTCCACAGGAGGTAAAGTAATGCATCTATAACTGCTGGACTTACTATCAAGCAACCTTAATTGTGAACCTTTCTGAACAAGGCTGTAATATTTGCAATTTTCCAATTCTCTGGTCCTACCCCTGAACCTAAGGAAAACTGAAGGATTAAGGTCAGTATCTCCATAATTTCCACTCCCACTTTCTTCCGAATTGATGTTTCGGGCATAGGCAGCGCTTATGCCTGAAATGCTGATTCTCCTTCTCCTCGGATGCTGCCTGACCTGGTGTGCTTTTTCAGCACCACGGTCCTGATAACTTGTCTTTAAGTGCAGTCAGTCTAAAGATGACTGTGATAAAGATAATAGGATAAAATGGTAGTGGAAAATTCATTTTTAATTTCCAAATTGTGTAAAATGTTAATGAAATGTCCAGTGACAAATACTGGGACTATTAATTTTTGGAAAAGCTTTTGTTTGTATCTGTGGCCTAGAAAATGTGTTGTCTACTGTCTATGCTCCTTGCTCACTGCAACTGTATCAGACACAGCAAACAATACTTGAAAACGGCAATGAACTCAACACAGTACATAGGAAACTGTCAGGAATCTTTCTTACCAGCAAGGGAACGGTTTACAGGACCAGGAATAGTACTGAGGGAGAAGATGTCAGAGAGTGCTTACTTGATCACCATGCATTTCTTCAAGCTATCGTCTGGGTAAAAGCCCAGTAGCCACCACCATGCACTCCTTGAGTGAGTGAATCTTCTATCCCTGCTCATCATTTTGTGCATTTTGCCTGTCTTTCAGCCACACTGAGTCTTGGGGTATACTGTAGGCTATTGACTGGTACTGAACACTGTCACTTAACTGCATCTCCCAGCTGCAACCATTGTTTTATCCAGGCTGTCTTTGTTATTTTAAAGGCTCCCTATACCTATCTATAGGGAACATAATGTCTCGCTGCTCCCACACAATGCTTAGAGGGTGTCACACAGTGAGGTATTACTGTACTGTTGGGCATTTCTGTTCACAGTCATGACATTCCATCAAAAAATGAATGTGTCTCCTTAAATTAGCATGGCGGACATGCTAACGTTCTACTGTCTTGTCATTGCTTTCTGACCTCTCGGTTGATGGAGATGAGATAATAAAGCCTTAAGTGATTTGCAGCTCAGAATCCTCACTCTTTCCAGTTACAAGGAATGCTCCGTTAAATGCCTTTATAATATTCTTCCAGTCCTTCAGTTCATCAGTCAAGAGAGGTGGGCCTTCATGAACTTATCTGCACCCCCACTACAACTGGCTGACTGTCTCACTTGCATTATTGTCAGGTCACCATATAATTGTGGTCTGCTAACTAACTGCCACCTTTCCATATTTGTTCCCTGACTACTTCAGAACCTGCCCTAGCTTTGTTGCTCACTCCAAAGATGTTGCCTGACCTGTTGATTACTTTGAACATTTTCTGTTTGCATTTCAGTTTTCTAACATCATTTCATGTCAGAAGAGCAGTAGGTCATTTTGCTCATCTGTTATTTAGGAAAATCACTGATTTTGTGTGCCAAAACACTATTCATTCATTTGTGAGTATTGCCCCTTGCCCCAACCCCTAAGCCTAACCCTAACTCTAACTCATCATCTAATAAAGACCTGACAATCTCAGACTTGAAAATTGCAATTATTTTTGGTCATTAGGGTTGCCCAAAGAGTTGCCCATCTATAATAGTCATTAAATTCAATGGCTTGCTTGGCCTTTGCAGCGAGCAATGAGAGCCAGCCACACTGCTTGTAGGTCTGCAGTCACATATAAGTCAAACAGGTCAGAACAGCAGATTCCCTTCCCGAAAGTGCTTCCTAATTTAGTCCTGAATCACTTGGGTCTAAATTAAAAATTGTCCCGTCTCGTTCTGGACATTTTCATGACAGGAAGTAACATATCTATCTATTGTCTTGAATCAAAATGATCATTTTAAAACTCCGTAACTAGATCACACCTCAAACTGAATGAAAACAGTCCAAATTCATTCAAACTGTCTTGCAATTTAATATTTGAGCCCTGGGTAACCTTTTGGTCAATATGGACTGTGCCTTCTCGAACCCCTTCCCAGCATTCAGTGTCTAAAACTGAACGTGGCATTCTAGATTGTGTTTAATAGCTCTGTACAAATGAGGCACAACTTCCCCTATCCTGTATTCCAACCATCTTTTCATGATGGTTGAAACACCATTAGCCTTTTGTGATTACTTTGTTGTACAAACCTGTGAGGTTTTGGTGATTTGTTTACATTGATACCTAAATCTCTTTGCTCTTCCACAGCCTCTCAGAAGTACAAGGAACAATGATTACTGCTACGAAGGAAATCTCCAAAATAAATTAGGCTGTTTGGTTAGAATGGGAGTACTTGATAGTGATTTCCGGCTATAGTTAGGGCAAGATCACTCCCACTAGTTGAAGGATTGTTACCAAAAGATCATACACTCAGAATCACCAGGCAAAGTATGAAGGAGGTATTAAAAATATTTCATACAGAATTATTTGAACATGGACTGCTTTATTTCATATGGCTACTAGACGGTGATGGTAACATCTATGACACAAGGAGTACATTAGTATTTGCATTGAAAAGTACAAAAATGTGAGAGGAAATGCCAGAAAATAAGAATCATTTTGATAGATCCCACATGAAGATTCTGCACTGTTCCAGAAATCATAAACGAGATTAACTTCTTCTGTGCAGTAATTCCTATAATTCTATTACTTCCTTTGTGATTAATAGATTCTGCCTAGTTTCACTTCTTACTTCAAGTTTTCTTATTTTAATTGAATCCCTTGTTACTTGAGTTCGCCAAAGTCAGCAGTAACCTGAATATCAATTTTACCAAACACACAGATCACTTAGCAAACTTCAGTCAGATCACCTCAAACTATGCGTATTTAGAAAGAAATAGCTTTATCACACAACCAACAGAATCCTTGAAATATCGCCTAGTTTCTGTAATCTTTATTTCTGCTTTTTTTCTAAATCATGAATATTATATCAGAAACAGCATTCTTCCTTCTAAGTTAGAAGGTTATGCATTCAAATTCCACTTCAGATACTTGCGAGCATAAACCAGGTCCACTGCTGAAGGAATGCCACACTGTTCCAGGAGCTATTTTTGAATGAAATATTAAACTGGAGCCCCAACTGCCTGCTCAAGTTGAATTAAGGATCCCATTACAGTATTTAAAAGGGTTCTTTTCAGCGTCCCGGCTGATATTTACTCCTGACTCAATATATGGAAGGGAGACTATCTAGTGCTGTGTGCAGATTGGCTGTTGCATTTCATACATTGAAGTAGTGACTACAGTACAAAAAAAGTATGTAAATTTTCTGCAAGTCACATTATGTCATCTCACGATGATGAAAGGTGAGATTTAAATGGAAGTGCTTTTTTTTATTTTGGTACTTCTCACAAAGCCAATATTTAAAGTGCAGCAGAAAGTTTGTGAATTTGTGATCATTTATTTATCTTATATGCTCAATGTGCAATTGGAGTACATTAAAGTTAATGTGACATTCCTAAACTAATAGCATAAACTAATAAAAGATTAATTTTATTTTAACCCTGCTGCTCAAGCTGCTCAGTATAAATTCACTAGCATCAGCGTGACAACAAACTTTGAAAGATCCCAAGAAATCAGAGCACTTGAGGGAATACGACAAAGGAAAGAAAAACTGCAGCATACATGCTTGTCAAATGTGAGCACAAAAGAAGCAATTTTCACTTTCTTTATTCTTGTGAATGTTGTAATCATTGAGCCACAATGTTTGCAAACTTTTCAGGGAGGTTATTTAGCTACAACTTCTGCTGTGGCCTCACGGAATCCACAGATATAGAGAATTGGTTTGATGTTGAATAAGTGGATATTACAAATGTTTGCATTCATTTATAGAATGTGAGGGATACAGATAAGGCCATCACCTACTGCCCATCCCTTATTGCCCTTGAGAGTATGATCGTCAGTCACCTTCTTAACCCTCTGCAGCTCATGTGACTTACACATAAATAATGTTCTTTGGTGGGGAGTTTCAGAATTTACTAAAGGAACTGAAATGTATTTCTGAGCCAGGAGGTATTTGATAAAATGCATGTTACAACCCTACAATCGAAATGAAGGTAAATGACATTAAAGAGAGTATAACTCCAATGTTACAGAGATGGCTAAAGGCCAGAGAAGAGAAAATTGATTTTTTTTTAAATTGATGTAATATGGAGACCAGTCAAGCTATTCAAAGCTAATTCTTTTGTCCTTTCCCCAGAGTCCTGTATTTTTCACTTTCTCCTTTAAAAGATAGTCTCTACTATGATGGTTCCCTGCAGCAAAGCTTCCCATCTAGGTGAATTGTTAGAGTTTAGAAATAAAAGTTTTGGGAAACAGCAAAATAGGTCAATTGCCGCAGAGTCGTTAAGCTTTTGATGAACTTATATTGTTGGGTTTAATACCTTGTAAATGGAAGAGAAGACAGAAAGAATTGAGAGTTCTACAGTTTCAAAGATTTTATCAACCACTGTTCTATGACTATCAACAACTCTAATTTCTAGACTTCTAGATATATTACAAATAAGATCTTCAACCTTCAGTTGGCGATGTGCATCGAAGAATGCCATAAGCGATGCAATTGGTTTTTCAAAAATTCATGGCAAGAGACCATTTTATTTTTAAATTGGAAAATAAGTGTGCAATCCTGCGATGCTGAGTTTCTGCCCACTTTATGCTGTCCCAACACTTTCAGAGATATCATGGAAGTTGGTATAACTACTATCCTGCCAGAAGTACATCTCAGGAGGAAAGGATCATTTCCTATTCTTTCAACTATTTTATTTTCTTCACCCAGACCCTAATACTGAGCAAAATTCTAACTTTAAATCCTAAATATTGACTTCAGAGCCCATTCTGTCACATCAATCCAAACCTAATCCCAACATAAGTGCTCATAATTCCACCTTGTGTGCCTTTCCCTTACATGTATGCGTAGAGTAATTAGCTTTAAAAACATGACACAAGACAAGACTTGAGATGATATATGTAGACTGTAAAGGAGAAATTGTGATGGAGCTGATAGCATTGCAGAAGCCTAACAATGTGTTAAATGGGATTTTGCAAGTTATAATCACATACTGAATCTGTTGAATGCTCCAGTACTAATGTTGACTTGCTGTAATATTGTAAAACGATTGATAGTGAATTGACACCCTTTGACTTCAATTAGAATTAATAACGGGAGAGTCGTAACTTGAGCTGCTAATTCACCCTTCTTGTTTTGCATTAAAACAAAGAACCAAAACTACACTACCTCCCCACCCTCCATTGAGTGTGAAAAATATTTTCAAAAAGACACATCAGGGTCAAAATCTACCATTCATTTAAAAGCTGGCTATTATCTTTCACTGCTTCTGACTTGTATTTCTCTTGACTTGTATCAACAACTTCATTGCAGCTGAATGTGTAAGACATGGGTTAAATGATTGATTATCTTGCTTTGCTATGTTCACTTTCTGATGCAATTGATTGGCATGCTGAGAGGTAATTGGCTGTTTTGTTCAACTCTAGGAACAGAACGTTGATGATTTGTGAGATTGCCTGTGGACAGACAGCTCACTAATTCACAAAAAAATGATTCCGTTTTCAAACACCTTTCAAGGTCATAATGCATGCCAGGCTTCCAGATTATATCAGTAGCTGCAAGAGTGAGTCATAGTTTCAAATCTATCTTAAGCATTGCCTTGTTTGATGGTTTATGGGGAAAGTCTGTGAGGAACTAGCCCTGCATGGTAGGAGGTTTCTGATTTGATTCCTAATTTGTCCTGAGCTAAACTAAGTCAGGATGGTAGACAGACTGCTGCAATTAATGTTTTTCTTCAGTAGAAACAAATATACAAGCTGCTAGACCACAGCAGGATAATTAGGAGGACCCCTCAGTGCACTGGGATATCAGAATGAACATAGTTCTAATGCCTAGAATATGGTGCTGGAAAAGCACAACAGGTCAGGCAGCATCCGAAGAGCAAGAGAATCGATGTTCAGGCATAAGCCCTTCATCAGGAAAGAAGGGATTATGCCCAACACATCAATTCTCCAGCTTCTCGGATGCTGCCTGACCTGCTGTGCTTTTCCAGCATCACACACCTGACTTTGACCTCCAGCATCTGCAGTCCTCACTTTCTCATAGTCCTTATATCCCTTGATGCTCATTCCCAAGCATCTTATATCCCACCTGATGCTATTTCATATTTTCCATACCATCCACGCTTCGTTAAATCCCCTCATATCACTCAAGTCACCTATATTTCCTCATGTCCCCTCATATGTCCCCATAAGCCCTTATATTCCCCATGCCATCCTGAGCACCCTGAGCCCTCTCACCACCACCCCCACGCCAGCTTGATGTTTTCCATTTAATCTCCTTCACCCCTCAGCTAGTATCCACATTTTAAAAACATTCTAACAATCTGATAGAGCATTTATTTTCAAATAAGTTTATACTGAAAACAAATTCTCCTCAATAAATTTTAAAATATAAATAGTCAATCCATTATATTAAAAATAATTCACACTTCCAAAATCAACAATCAATAGTCTTTCACTAATCTCTTAAAATTTTCACCAAATGTAAACACATTTAAAATAACTGGTTCTCAACCTTCTGAAACTCAGCTAAATATTCATAACAGTCTCAGTTATCAAAACAAATACATGGAAATGTCCACTGTGCAGTCCATTGAAGCTGATGTACAATATGGTCTTTACTAAAGGTTCAGATGGTATACATTTCCATTATGAAGCAGATTGCCTGTTAATCAATAAAATATGGCAGATGACTAGAATAGAACTTTACAGTGTGAAACAGGTCATTTGGCCCAACAAGTTCACACCAACCCTCTGAAGAGCATCCCACCCAGACCCATCCCCCTACCCCTGCATTGTCCATGGCTAACAAACCTAGCCTGCACATCCATGAACATATTGTCAATCTAGCACGTCCAATCCACCTAACTTGTATATCTTGGGACTGTGGGAGAAAACTGGAGCACCCAGCAGGAACCCATGCAGACATGGGAAGAATGTACAAACTCCACACAGTTGCCCAAGGGTGGAATTGAACCTGTGTCCCTGATACTATGAAGCAGCAGGGCTAACCACTGAGCCACCATACCACCCAAATGCTTAGATTTTCAAGGTGTTCAACAGCAATGCCACTTTGTTTTCAAAACTAAAGATGATGGGGCATTTAAATCTCAATCCAAAATATGGCAGAATTGTTCAGGACATTTTTGACTATTTTAAATGTATTGTGCCATTTTTTTCTAAAGGAAAAGGTACTACAAAGCAGCACCTATGTAATGGTGTTCTATGTAAAGTTCAATATATCTTGAAAGACGGAATATCATGATGTATTACTATTTCAAAAACACATCTAAATAATATTGCAGCAACTAGTGGTGACATTTGATAGTATCAAAACATTTATCCTTGGCTTGCTGGAGTGTTAAAGACTCTACAGTTAACTTTATCCTGTGGTCACAAATTCTCAAAACTGGTCGGATTTTTTTTTAGGACTGGCAAAACTCATGGCAGTATATGAAAGCACCGTGTGCCTTTATAGCTGGTGCTAGCTGGCAACTCTCATCTCTTGAGGGTACCTGGTGACAGTAATTGGGTGCTCATCTCATTTCTTGATCAATTAAGACATCTGCATTCAAAGATGGCATCATATAAGTGGGTCAGGATCCAGAGGATGGGGGCAAAAATTCAAATTTCACATGGCCATCATACTGATAGTCCTGTGATCAGAATTGAATAAGCAGAATGCAAGACCTTTCTGACCTATAGAAAAGTCACAGAAAATTAGTATGAGATCAGAAAGACTCCAAAAATTAGAATTTGCGGTCAAAAATCTTGTTTCTTTTTATTTTTCTGATCCGTTTTCAACCTCTACTTGGAGAGACACAAAACCAATCCACTGTCTTCAATGCTATTTAACATCTGTCTTGGCAGCATTGAGTCAGAGGTCTTGGCATTTAATTTCATTCTGGAAATTTGAACACATGGTCTAGACCGACACTTCAGACTAGTGCAGAGGGGATGATGTACTGTCAGAATGCTGTGTCAGACCTTCAAAGTGGAATGGAAACCCAAAAACAGGATGAATTCTGGATCCTGACATAGCTTCTCAACCTGGTCACTTAATGTGAAGCCATCTTTGAATGTAGATGCCTTAATTGAGCAGGAAATAAGCTGAACACCCAATCGGTGGTGCCAGCTACCCCCAGGAGCTGAGAGTTGCCAGCTAACATTAGCTATAAGGGCACACAGTAGCCATGTTTGGGCCAGACATTGCCTTGCCAACAAGAGGAGGCAACTCTTGGAAGGCTAGCAGGATAAAACCATAAGCCGGAGTGTGACAGGGTCAAACTGAGGTCATGGATATGTGCCAGCAAAGATTAACCAAGAGCCCCAGAACTTTCACTGTCAAAAACAGAACATTTTCTTCAACCTCACGACAAATCAGATTATTATGTACCAATTTGCAGCAGACTATTTGTATTTAAATTAATTTTAAATATCAAACATGTCCTGGCACCACAACTGGCTGCCAGGTGGGCTCTTAATTGGCATCAACCATTTTCCCCATTCTTTCTGCCTGACAACAGTTTGAAAAATGTAAACTGTCCCAGAGATACCAGTTCCCTGAGACAACCTCTCAAGACTGTGATTTTTGAATTGTGCCAGCATCGTGTCCTGACCCAGTTAGAATTTGAGATTTCATTTCACTCTCTTTAAAGTTTTTAAATCCCTCCAAGACTACATCTCATAGCTATACCTCAAATAAACATTATTCAAAACTAGATAGTCTGCTCATTATTGTGTTTCTGTTTGTAAGTCTCTGCTATGTGTGATTTGGCTGCCATGTTTTTGACAACAGTGACTACGCTTCAAAAATAACTTCATTGATCAGAGAGCACTCAGGGACAGTTGTGAATGGTGCTATGTAAATACAAGTTTTTTTGTTGTCTGCTGAAAAGCATGGGATCAGGTTTTGATGAAATGCTGACCCTGTCATCTGTCAAAAACAAATGGACTGCCCATGCCAGTGGAAATGGACCCCAGCTTAGTTTCACATATTGAGGTGAGAAAATAATTTTCACCACCAAATAATACATGATCCATGGTTAACTTAGATGAAAACAATTGGAGAACATCACAATTCTAATTATAGAATGTTAAATTCTGTTTTGTGTTTTGAAGCTTATGAATATATTGCTTTCGGTAGTATGGTAACTTTATAAATATTACAGATTTATTTGAAATAAATTAAAATAAAAGACAGTTGCTAATTGAGTCTCAGGCTTTTAGTGTTTCAAACAGCCAAATCATCAATATGATCCAAGTCATACATGGCATAACTGAGGTGCAAGACAAATACACAAAAGAACAAGACGAAATCTCACCAAATAGTTAGAAGCAACATCTGGAAATCATTCCCAGATCTAACATCTGGACGCCACTGATGATTGCCAAGTTGCTGTTGGCAAGTGCATCAATATTGTCAGGTTGCTTGTTTTATCAGTGGTCTGTTCACTAGTGCTGACATCTGACATCAAAAATCTGTTCACCACTTGAGAACAACTTGTTTCTTTACAGTACCTTTGAACACAGTGAGGTGCTTCACAGCTTAGAAAAAGTCAGTGAACATGAGTCGAAGAGTTAGAAGAATAGTTCATAAGTGTTGTAATGGTCTGGAATAAAGATTAAAGATGAGAGGTATTTCGGAGTGACCCATATGGCTGATGGCTTTGAGAGGTGGTGTTAGGGAATTCTCAGATGGATAGAGTGTCAGAACTGTAAAGCACAGACTGGAGGAAGTTGAAGAGATATAAGGGTACAAGGTATGGAGAAGACTGTTAATGAGGACAAGAAGTGTGAATTGAGTGTTTTGGGAGTAAGAAACAATTAAAATTGTGAAGATGGAAATGGGAGTAATAATAGGTGGCTGAGACAGGATACAGTCACCAGAGTTTCATTTGGGAACTTAGAGAAGATGGTGTAATAAAGGCTGGTTAGATGGAGGCCACAAATACATGATAAAGTTTTCAGTGGTTCGGGAGGGAATTGTTTTGATCCTAGCACTCTGAGGAAGAGAATTCTTCAGACTAACGATCAGCTGCAATATCAAAATTCCCTGAACTTAATTAGGAGATCCCCACATTTTAATCTGTCTCACCCAGTTGTTGATTCCCCAGAATGAGGAAACACACTGTCAGCAACCAAGAACTGGCCATTGTCAGCTGCTTTCTGTTAGAACTCCACAGAGACCTCCCACAGAATTTTATAAGTACAGACCATAAAAGGGGAAATAATTAATTTCATTTACCAAACACAGCCCTTTTATGCACTGGTCTGGGAATGGCCCACCTTAAATACAATAGTAGACAAAGAATCACATTTTCTGAGGAGTGACAGTATCATTTTTAACAAACTAGAAAATGCCGCATTTATCACAGAGCTTCCAAACAAGGTTCCTTCAGAAATGTGGAACCATTCTGTCAGTTCTTCATGGTGCAGAGCCATTGGGGGAAGGAAAACCACTGTCCCTTTACACAGCATTCATAGAAGTGTAGAAACATAGAATATAGGAACAGTAGTAGTCCATTCAGCCCTTTGAGCCTGCTCCATCATTCATTATGTTCATGACTTATCATCCCATTCAGTATCCTGTTCCTGCTTTCTCCCCATACCCTTTGACCCTTTTAGTCCTAAGAACTATATCTAACTTCTTCTTGCAAACATTTAATGTTTTGGCCTCAACCACTTTCTGCAGCAGAGAATTCCACAGGCTGACCACTCTCTGGATGAAGAAATTTCTCCTCAACTCAGTCCTAAATGGCCTGTCCCATACCCTTAGACTGTGATCCTTGGTTCTGGACTCCTCTGTCAGTAGGGACATCCTTTCTGTGTTTACCCTGTCTTGGCCTCAGATTCCCTGCAGAGTGGAAGCAGGCCATTCAGCCCAACAAGTCCACACCGACTCTCTGATGAGCATACCACCCAGATTCACGCCCCCTACCCTATCCCTGTAACTCTGCATTTCCCCATGGCTAATCCTAGCCTACACATCCATGTACACTATGGGCAATTTAGCATCCACCTAATCTGCATATCTTTGGACTGTGGGAGAAAATCCACACAGACATGGGAAGAATGTGTAAACTCCACACAGACAGTTGCCCGAGGCTAGAATCAAACCTGCGTCCCTGGCACTGTAAGGCAGCAGTGCTAACCACTGCACCACTGTGCTGCCCTTTTATTATTTTAGGAGATTCCCCCCTTCTCCTTCTAAACTCCAATCAATATATGCCTAACCAATCCAGCCTCTTTTCATACGACACTCCTGCCATTCCAGGAATCAGACTAGTATAGAGTCAGCTGCCACATTCTAAAATGTGAATTTCAAGAATCACAGGCAGAGACTTTGACAGCTGCTGTCAATGGTAAGTAGATAAAGTGTGAGTTCAGGGTGCCAGGAGGTTCATGTGAAAGATGGTTTTAGTGGTGGGATACCAAGTAAAAAATAAGAGATAGGAAGCCAAGGTAAATGGGGTTAGTGTGCCAAGTGAGTAGAATATCAAATGGGAGGGATAGTGTAGAGGGAGCTAGAATGTCAGGTGGAATAGGAAGCCAAGGGGAAGGGAATAGAGTGCCTGGTATGTAGGATTTGAAATGGGTAAGCGGATGGTGCCAGGAGTCTAGTATTCTAGGGTGAAATTTGGTAAATAGGGCAGGTAAGTGATGCAGTCAGATACAGTATAGGTAAGGTACAGAATGGCATGACAGGGGCCCCAACAGATGAAGATGGCCCAAACTGTTCAGATCCCCCTTAGGATTCTGCCCATCATCCAACTCCTGAGTAAGTATTCAACTGACCTTATATTTACCTCACACATCCACAACGACACGTCTCCTGATCACTTACATCAACCAAACCCTGGTCTCACCTCATTGTTTAGCAAAGACACAAGATAAGAAGTCCATAAGACATAGGAGCAGAAATTAGGCCATTCAGCCCATCAAGTGTACCCCACCATTCAATCATGGCTGAGACGTTTCTCAAAGTCATTCTCCTGCTTTCTCCTCATAACCCTTGATACTCAAAAACCTATCTAGCTCAGCTTTAAATATACTCAATGATCTGGCCTCCACACCTTCTGTGGCAATAAATTCCATTGATTCACCACTCTCTGGCTGAAGAAATTTCTCCTTATCTCCATTCAAAAAGGTTTTCCCTTTACTCTGAAGCAGTGCTTTCGGGTCCTAGTCTCTCCTACCAACGGAAACATCTTCCCAACAACTACTCAATGCAGGCCATTCAGCATTCTGTTTATTTCAATTAGATCCTCACTCATCCTTCTAAACTCCATCGAGCATAGACCTAAAGTCCTCAAACATTCCTCACATGTTAAGCATTTCATTCCTGGGATCATTCTCACCAATCTCCCCTGAACATGCCCCAGTGCCAGTACAGCTTTCCTGACATATGGGGCCTAAAACTGTGCACAATACTCCAAATTTGGTCAGATTGGAGCCTTATAGAGCCACAGAAGTACATCCCTGTGGGGCACCTCAGTCACTTCAAAGGGGATAGCCTTCGCTCAGAGGTTCCCCTCATAATAAGGCTAGGGCAGCCTCTGACCCCAGTCAAGTGCAGAGCAGTCAGTCAGGACCCTTTCCACATTTGGGGTGAGGAGCCAAACGTCAGACGGCCAATCATCCTTCATGACTCATTTTGCCCTGGTATGGACTGCTTTCCTCCTGGAATGAGAGAGGGCAGGTATTAAGGCAGATGAATATGGGTGCCACAGCTGTTAGTTTTTTGCAGTGTCCCGAGGGCATGGAGAATCATCGGGATTTGCGATAGATAATAGGCAGTGAAGGAAAATGTTGAAGTAATAGTGTAGAGCATGAACTTTGGCGGGAGGCGGATATGGTGACAGAGTTCGGGTACATGTGGAGTACTGAAGGGAAGATGGTAAAGATAATTCTGCTGGAGTGAAGAACACTGACCTTCTTCTTCCAGCAGTGGGCATTCCTCTGGACAGCTGAGATTTGTTTAACCCAGGTGGCAACCTCATACCAGGCTGGCAAGGCCAGGAGTAATGGCATGCACCACAGGTGCTAGGAAGAGGGAAGTCCCATGTCAGCATCATTCCATTCAGCAGGACGTCCAGAACTCTGTGCACAAATTGACACGCCAATACCCCCTTACTCTGCTATGTTTAGAGTAAATGTCAAGAAGCATGCAGGGCAACTCCAAACAGACAATGCTTGTCTAGGTAATCATAGCCATCAAAGATGGAGCGGGCATGAGGATTGCCAGTAAATTCTGGAATTATTGCTGAGTGGTAGTCCTCCGGGAATGGTGAGTGGTAATTTGGGCCAGAAATCAGAAGCGAGAGGAAGCATAAGGATGTGGTAGGTAATTAATGAGATGGGCTTGATAACATACAATGAGAAATCTCATTGTCCTTGCCATAGCAAACCCTCCAAAAATCTCATCGTAGCTCAGACATGTTCAATAAAAGAGTAAGATTCAGTCTTTTGTATTTAACAGTCTAAATCTTCTCAAGTAATTACTTAATTTCATCCGAATTCTCTGACTGAAATGGATACTTTCAGGGAGATCAAAATGTGAAGGAACTGCCCAGCAGAAGTTTAAATTTCCTAGGCAATTCCTTCAAAGTCTGCTACATTGGAGATTTCACAGGGTTTCCATCTACACTGGAAATAACAACTGTTTAGCCATCATAAAACCTGGGCCACTGTGAAAACCTTCAATAGAAGAAGCAGAAAAAAAGCTGCAGCAAAATGTATGAAAAACATCTGGAGAATTCTTTTATCAGTGAAATGATGGAGAAATGCAAAATATATATCAATTTTCATGTCTCTGATCTGTAATTCAATCCATATCCACTCTCCTCACAACATTACAGTTTTCATAACACAAAAGAATAATATCCCATTGAAGAGAGTCATAGAGATATACAGCATGGAAACAGACCCTTCAATCCAACTCATCCATGCCAACTGGATATCCTAAATTAATCTAGCTTCATTTGTCAGCATTTGGCCCATATATCTCTAAATCCTTCCTATTCATATATCCATCTAGATGCTATTTATATAATCATAGGACATTCTGTTATTTAAAAAAGTTATTCTCTTAGTTCTTGTGTTGTATGTTTAGTCTGATTACAATTCAATCTGAGGTATGGAGGGTGGTACAGTGGCTCAGTGGCTAGCACTGTTGCCTCACAGCACCAGGATCCCAGGTTCAATTCCAGCCTCGGGTGACTGTCTGTGTGGAGTTTGCACATTGTCTGTGTGGGTTTCCTCCCACAATCCAAAAAATATGCAGGTTAGGTGAATTGGCTATTCTAAATTGCCCATAGTGTTAGGCTCATTAGTCAGAGGGAAATAGGTGGGTTGCTCTTCAGAGGGTTGGTGTGGACTGGTTGGGCCAAAGGGCCTGTTTCCGCACTGTAGCTAATCTAATCTAAGTCTCTTAACTTTTTTTACATACAGCATTTCCATGTAGAGTGCAGTTTGATGCAAACATAAGCTCCCCTATCCTTATCTCAAGCACTTAAATATAACTGGCTCCTAAGTAAAGCCTTCCCTACACTATCTCAACCATTCAAGTACAGCATATTTCAGTACAGAGTAAAACTCCTGTCTTTTCCCATCAAGTGTACCGATGCAGATTGAAGCGTTGCTTCTAGATGTCTCCAAAAATGTACCTTAGACCCAAAAATATACCATTTCTGATTGACATAGTTTATTGTAATGGTGTGCCATTTCTATTTCACACTCCGTCGCCTCTTGTCTTTTTCTCATAGTGTAGCTAATTGGTAACATTTGTAATGGTTGACGCTGGAATCTTGCGGTCTTGTCAGTCTTTGCTTTAAACTACCTCAAACCTAATTCATTTACCTGAAGTACAGAAAGAAGACAGTCTTTCATTTCATGAGCTGGAGTAGTTTTATTGACTGTTTGTTGTTTCCAAATGCCTCAGCAGTACTGGCACCTGTGGTAATATAAAACTACTTGCTGGAATGATCTTGCTAGAACTGCCTCTCTTTATCTGTTTTCAATAGAATGCTCAGAACTCTTAAATATCACTCTGTTTTATCCCCCAAATTTTCTCCTTTTTCTTGATCCCCTCTTGTTTACAATCCACTATTATCTTTTATGTTATAAATCTTCATTACAATCTTGATAGTAACTTATAATTTTTAAAGTAAGCTCAAACTTCCAATTGATAGTTCAAAGAATGTCACGAGAAGTTTTAAAGTATAACTGTAACTAATAAGTAAAAGTACAATTGCATAACTATTTATTTTAATATAGTAACTTATAGCTTAAACTGTTGAGAATAACAGTTACTTTTATACTTCACACACTTCACTCACCATGAAATTACAGTCCTTATAAAAGAAAACAGCTGACAGTTGCTTCCAAGACTACTTCCTGCTGGCTTAGTTGTGATAAAATTTCCAGAATTCCTAGATGATTGCAAAACGTAGCTTTGACTAGAGAATGCTTCCTCTTGCATGTGGTTGTGTTATCACTTAAAGCCAAGTAACCTCTTCTCTCTTCGACCCTGAGGAATTCTTGCAGAGATGTCCTAGAGCTGAGATGACTCACGTCCAACAACCACAATGGTATGAATCCAACCAGCAGAAAGCTTGCCCCCTGATATCCATTGATTTCAGTTTTATGAGGGCTCCTTGATGCCACACCTAGTTGAATGCAGCCTTGGTGCCAAGGGCTGTCACTCTCACCTCACCTCTGGAATTCAGCGCTTTTGTCCATGTTTGAACCAAGGCTGTAATGATGTCAGAAGCTGAGTGTCCCTGGTGGAACCCAAACTGGGCACCACTGAGCAGGTTATCGCTGAGCAGGTGTTGCTTGATAGCATTGCTGATGACACTTTCTTTCGCTTCACTGATGATCAAGAGTAGCTTGCTGGGGCAGGAATTGGACAGGTTAAATTTGTCCTGCTTTCAGTGTACAAAAAGGTTATGAATTGTGCTGGAGTACAATTCTGCTGCTGTTGACAGCCCACAGTGCCACATAGATGCTAGGTATGTTTGAAGTCTGTCCCATTTAGCACAGTGTTCGTGCAGAGTCGACAGGGCTGTTTCTGAGCTTCCTGTTGCCTAGGTCAATGTCAGGTGATCCATTCAGTTACATTTCATTGTGAGACTTTGCGCCAATTGATAAAACTGAATGGCTTGCTCGGCCATTTCAGACAACAGTTGAGAGTCAACCACGTTGTTGTGGGTGTGGAGTCACATGTAGGCCAGCCTGGTCAGGAGGGCAGATTTCCTTCCCTGAAGGACATGAGTGAAATATATGTTTTCTTTCCTAAAAATTGGCAATCAAGGTCATCAGTAGATTTTTAATTCCAGATATCTTTTATTGAATACAAATTGCACCATCTGCCGTGGTGGGATTCAAATCCAGGTCCCAGAACATTAGCTGAGTTTCTGGATTAATATTCTCATGATAATATCACTCATCCCTTTGAAGTGGATGTACAGTTTACACCATGACTGGCTACAACCCAATACTTACAACACCTTTCTGGGAGACTCAGAGTAAACTCATTGTAAACTCAGGGACTTCTGCAATTGTTTCCAAGAGTAAACACTTTGCTCCTTCTTCTCAGTAAAATAATCTAAACTTCCCTTTTATATCAAACAGTCAAACCACTCAGCCTCATTGTTGTGCAGACTTCAGAATGGAGCACACCAACACTTATTATTGGGATGTTGCTGCAAAGACAGTTTGAATGCACCTGACTCATGGATTTAACCAGGGAACATCTCAGGGATCCTGGCTTGCTATCTTAGCACTCACTCACTTTGAGTCTATTTGGATGCACACAGCATCCCTGCCTTAAGGGATGAGTTTTAAAGCAGGGGGGTTATGTTGCAGCTGTACAGGGTGCTGGTGAGGCCACATCTGGGGTATTGCATGCAGTAATGGTCTTCTTACTTGAGAGGAGGTTCACTAGGTTGATTCCTGTGTTGAGGGGATTGGTTTAAGAGGATAGACTGAGTAGACTGGGATTGTACTCATTGGAATGTAGAAGAATGAGGGAGGATCTTATAGAAACATATAAAATTATGAAGGGAATAGATGAGATCGAAGAAGAGAGGATGTTTCCACTGGTGGGTGAAACTAGGAAAGAGGGCATAGCCTCAAAATTAGGGAAACAAATTTAGGACTGAATTGAGAAGGAACTTCTTCACCCAGAAGGTTGTGAATCTATGGAATTCCCTGCCCGGTGAAGTAGTTAAATGTTTTTAAAGC
This sequence comes from Chiloscyllium plagiosum, assembly GCF_037043375.1. Classification (NCBI taxonomy): domain Eukaryota; kingdom Metazoa; phylum Chordata; class Chondrichthyes; order Orectolobiformes; family Hemiscylliidae; genus Chiloscyllium; species Chiloscyllium plagiosum. The sequence continues at coordinate 118,665,004 of NW_028270142.1, read as the reverse complement.
TAAGACAGATAACATTTTGAACACTAAAGGAATTAAGAGTTATGGTGCAGGGGGGAGGGATGGGGAACTAAGTGGAGCTGAGTCCACAAAAACATCAGCCATGGCAGAGCAGGCTCGAAGGGCCAGACAGCCTGGTCCTATTGCTAGTTCTTATGTTCTCATGTTCTTACTTTGACTCTTTGTGGTTTAAGCTAATCAGCCAGAGCTTAAACGCTCATTGTAACTCTGTCTTACCTTGCCTTTTAGCACAGGCACAAAATCAGGCAGCTTGTCATGGTTGTCAGCAGTGATCAGTCAAGGCAATGGCCATTTTGCTGCATCGCACTGTGCTACGTCAGTCTCATAGTGACACATGTGCCAGCTGAGTATATGCCAAATGCTCTGCATGTGTTTCAAGCACGGTCTTTTCTTAAGGTCTAAGGGGAGTAGTCCACAGTCAAGTCAAAAGAGACACCTGTAAGTCAAAGGCAGTCTCCAAAGTCAATTCCTAATGACTACAAAATGATTCCTGATGAAGGGCTTTTGCCTGAAACATTGATGTTCCTGCTCCTCAGATGCTGACTGACCTGCTATGCTTTTTCAGCACCACACTTTCAACTCTAAAATCAGTCTAGCAGCTTGGGCACAGTCAGTCAGTCACATTGGGAATTCATGGACAGGATTGTCTCTTTGTAAGGAGTGATGAGCTGCATGTAAGATACCGTACCTTCCGTTTTAGCAGTTTCTGCCTTATTTTTGTCCTGGAATGAGACAAATATAGGGACTGAATGAGATGAAAGTAACTAGCACTGTTGTTAGTATTCGTGCCGCTGGGGGAATGATGGTGAGGTGTCCTGAGTGAATGAGTAAGCAGCATGGAGGCCATGTAGGCTTAGTAATCTGGGGCGATTGGGTGAGTGGGAGTGAGTGAAGGAAGAAGATGCATGTGAGAGTGATAGTGGTAGCGCATTAGCCTTGGGGGGATGTGAGTGCACTAGCAGAGAGAGAGTAAGTGTAAGGCTGCAGAGAGAAGATGGTAGCATTTGAAGATGAAGGTCATTGACCTTCTCACAGCACTACTGTAAGGGTTCCTCCACACGATTGAGACTACATTACACCTAGGCAACTTCAACCTAGTTGGAAGGGTCTGGCATCATGGCCTCCTCTGCCAGTCCCAGAGGAAGAGGACAGTCTTCCTCTGCACCTCCCTGACCACGAGGACCTCCACACTCCTCTCTCCAAAGCGGTGCAACAATTTACCCCATCTGCTTAGCCTGGGACAATAGACAGGGACCAGATTGCATGCACTTGACCGAATACACAACAGCCTTGTAAAGATGGCACCAATGCCAGGCATCACAAGATGTCCTGCTCATGGCGACTACTTCCACCTACATTGAATGGGAGAATCCAGCTAGCATTGGATGAATTGGACACCATGGACCTGGTCAATGATGCAAGTATGGGGCAAAAACACAAGAAAAGATGCTAGGCCTCGAGGACAGAAACCCTCCATGAAACTTGATAAAATGACACAGGTGATTTCTGGTCAGTCTGATTCCGCCCAGTCTGTTTATATAATTGATCCAGTTCCATTTGGAATAGAATCCAATTTGTGCATTGTTTGCACTCAACATTATCCACAAATTGGGGAAATGGATGGCTCCTTTTGTTTTGCTAATTAATTCCAGTCTGTCTCTGTTTGAGATTGTCTGCAATGCTGATCGATGGAACTAGAATAATCTCACCTGTTTCAATGAAAATTAATTAGATCAATAACTCAGGCAAAAGAATTTTGCAAAAGTACAAGTTTGGATTTCTAATATTTGTGAGTTCAGAAAGAGTCAAATTATACCTGACAAAAAAAACCTAAGTTTATACAACGTGGCGTGCAATAAAATTGTAGGAACTATGCAGTATGTCCAGCAAGATCTGAAAGACAAAATGAGTTAACAATTTATTTACAGACTTTCACCCCGGTGTTGTTATTGGGAGGCAGGGAGGGAGTAAGAGGGGAAGGAGGAATAGAGGAATGATAGGAAGGGAGACAGGATGAAAAGTAAGAAGGGAGAAACAGAAAAAGAAAGAAAGGAAGGAACGAGTAATGGCATAAAGGATAGATATTTGAAAAATATTACGTTATGTTACTGGAAATAATCAAAGAGAGGCATTCTCATGTTGAGAGCTCGCCCAGTGTTGTGGTTCTGTTCTCCGAGCTGAAAATTTGTGTTGCAGATGTCTAGGTGACATCCTCAGTGCTTGGGAGCCTCCTGTGAAGCGCTTCTGTGTTGTTTCTTCGGCATTTATAGTGGTTTGTCTCTGCCACTTCCGGTTGTCCGTTCCAGCTGTCCGCTGCAGTGGCCGGTATATTGGGTCCAGGTCAATGTGTTTGTTGATAGAATCTGTGGATGAGTGCCATGCCTCTAGGAATTCCCTGGCTGTTCTCTGTTTGGCTTGTACTTTAATAGTAGTGTTGTCCCAGTCGAACTCATGTTGCTTGTCATCTGTGTGTGTGGCTACTAAGGAGAGTTGGTCGTGTCATTTCGTGGCTAGTTGGTGTTCAGGGATGCGGATTGTTAGTTGTCTTCCTGTTTGTCCTATGTAGTGTTTTGTGCAGTCCTTGCAAGGGATTTTATACACTACGTTGGTGTTCAAAGTTTGTGAGAAGATTTGTAGCTCGGGTGCTCGTTGCTGTGGTTCTGTTCGCCGAGCTGGAAGTTTTTGTTGCAAACGTTTTGTCCCCTGTCTAGGTGACATCCTCAGTGCTTGGGAGCCTCCTGTGAAGTGCTTCTGTGGTGTTTCCTCCGGCATTTATAGTGGCCTGTCCCTGCCGCTTCCAGTTGTCAGTTTCAGCTGTCCGCTGTAGTTGCTGGTATATTGGGTCCAGGTCTATGTGTTTGTTGATGGAGTTTGTGGATGAGTGCCATGCTTCTAGGAATTCCCTGGCTGTTCTTTGTTTCGCTTGCCCTATAATGGTAGTGTTGTCCCAGTCAAATTCATGTTGCTTGTCATCTGCGTGTGTGGCTACTAGGGATAGCTGGTCGTGTCATTTCGTGGCTAGTTGAGCCCATGGGTGTCCCTGGTAGTGATACTATGGGTCTGAGTGGGATGTCTGGTTTGTGCACTTTAGTAGTCCATAAAATCTGGGTATGGTGTTGCTTTCAGGTTTCATTCTCTCTATCAGGTTTCATTCTCGCTACCAGGGACACTATCACACAAACTTGCTAAAGAACTACAACAGAAACTGAAACACTTGATCAGCGGATCCAGACACTCTATACAGTCAACACAGGAATTCTTGGACATCATCAGAAATATACACATAGACAAGGAAGAAACCATGGTCTCATTCGATGTAACGGCACTGTTCACTTCTATCGACAAAACCCTAGCCAGAAAAACAATAGCCAACCTGCTGGACATACAGAACACACAACAGGACGTTGAATCTATCAACAAAGATTGCATACTCAAACTACTGGACCTGTGCCTCACAACACACTTCACATTCAACAACCAAATATATGAACAAATCAATGGCACACCCATCTCTGGACTCAGAGCAGAAGCTGTAATGCAAAGATTAGAACAAACAGTCTTACCGCAAATTCAACCCAAATGCTGGATCAGATATGTGGATGACATCTTTGTAATCATTAAAAACACAGAAATAGAGAAAACACACCGGATCATCAACACCACACTCACAGGAATCCGATTCACTAGAGAGGAAGAAAAGGGCAACCAACTCCCATTCCTAGACGTGATAGTACAGAGAACACTGAATGGAGAATTCAGGTATACAGGAAAACCACACACACAGACCAAGTCCTGAACGACGAAAGCAACCACCCCAACACACACAAAAGAAGTTGCATCAAGGCACTGTTCAAAAGGGCCACAACACACTCCAGCACAGCTGAACTGCAAAAAGAGGAAGAAGAACACCTCTACAATGTATTCGCCAAAAATGGATACCCCTACAATTTCATTAACAGATGCCTAAGGGAAAGACAACAGAATGAGGACATGCCACAATCCAAAGGACTAGCCACGTTACCATACATCAAGAGCATTTCCGAACTGACAGCCAGACTACTACGACCACTAGGACTCATAACAGCACACAAACCAACAGGCACTCTCAGACAACAACTCACCAGGACAAAAGACCCGATACCCAGCATGAGCAAAACCAACGTAGTGTACAAAGTCCCTTGCAAGGACTGCACAAAACACTCCATAGGACAAACAGGAAGACAGCTAACGATCCGCATCCATGAACATCAACTAGCCACGAAACGACACGACCAACTCTCCTTAGTAGCCACACACACAGATGACAAGCAACATGAGTTCGACTGGGACAACACTACTATTATAATACAAGCCAAACAGAGAACAGCCTGGGAATTCCTAGAGGCATGCACTCATCCACAGATTCTATCAACAAACACATTGACCTGGACCCAATATACCGGCCACTGCAGCGGAAAGCTGGAACAGACAACTGGAAGTGGCAGAGACAAACCACTATAAATGCCGGAGGAAACAACACAGAAGCGCTTCACAGGAGGCTTCCAAGCACTGAGGATGTCACCTCCTCAGGGGACGAAACATCTGCAACACAAATTCCCAGCTCGGCGAACAGAACCACAACAACGAGCACCCGAGCTACAAATCTTCTCACAAACTTTGAGCTAGCCTATTCACAATGGGCCAAATAGCCCCCTTCTTTGCTGACCGATTATATGATTCTGAAATCTATGATGTGGTCTAGCCATAATTTCAAACCAGTATATTCTAGTCCTCCAGAGACCGGTTAGCAAGGTTAGATCTCAATGAATACAGGGAGAACTCGCCATTTGGATACAGAACTGGCTCAAAGGTAGAAGACAGAGGGTGGTGGTAGAGGGTTATTTTTCAGACTGGTGGCCTGTGACCAGTGGAGTGCCACAAGGATCGGTGCTGGGTCCACTACGTTTCATCATTTATATAAATGATTTGGATGTGAGCATAAGAGATACGATTAGTAAGTTTGCAGATGACATCAAAATTGGAGGAGAAGCCTATCTCAGATTACAACAGGATCTTGATCAGATTTTTTTTGTATATCAGCCACAAACTTCTTAATCATCCTATGCCCCATATTTAGACCTTTTTTTTAGAAAACCAAACTGTTATAGAGTCATAGAGATGTCCAGCATGGAAACAGACCCTTTGGACAAACCCGTCTATGCTGACCAGATATCTCAACCCAATCCAGTCCCACCTGCCAGCACCTGGCCCATATCCCTCCAAACCCTTCCTATTCATATACCCATCCAGATGCCTTTTAAATGTTGCAATTGTACCAGCCTCCACCACTTCCTCTGGCAGCTCATTCCATACACGTACCTCCCTCTGCGTGAAAAGTTTGCCCCTTAGGTCTCTTTTATACCTTTCCCCTCTCACCCTAAACCTGTATCAAGGCCTGTATTCTATTTGCCTTTTCAATTAATTTATGTGCATAATATTTCAATGATCTTTGAACAAAATTGGAAGATACTAAGCAGATTGGGACAAATTAGAGTTTTGTGCCATGCCTGCATATTACGTAACTCCTCCTGACCATCATTTAGAGGGTAATTTGCTTACTGTCTGGTAGCAAGCTGCCACTCATTATTCTTGAGTTATCGTCATTATTATCATCATTGGCAGTCTCTGGCATATGAGTTTGACTCTCTTCTTCTCTCATGGTGAATCCGTAGGTGGCTTTATAGATCAAAGTGGCTTCCACAGACTCTGTTACACTTGGGGCAGAAGGTCGTCATTAGAGGAGGTGGGTGGAGCATTGGTGTGGCAGCACACTCCTTATGCTGTCTTTGCTTGGCTTCCACTTTTCCCTACGGCAAGACTCGAGGTGCTAAAATAAGGTATTTGATGATCTGTTACATCAAAGGTCATTGATGTAGTTAATGTTGTAGGGGGCAGCATATTGGCATGGATAGAAGATTTGCTGGCTAACAGGAAGCAAAGAATAGGTATAAGAAATCAAACAGGTTGAAAGAATGTAATGAGTGGTGTGCCATAAAAGATCAGCTCTGGGATCTCAACTGTTTACAATTTATATAAATGGGTTGGATAAAGGGACTGAAATCTTTTGTCAAATTCACTGATGCACAAAGATGGGCCAGAATGTAAGCTGTGAAGAAGATATAAGGAGGTTACAAACTGATAAAGACAAGTTCAGTGAGTGGACAAAGATCTGGCAAATGGAATATAAGAAAGCATGAAATTGTCTATTTTGAATGGAAGAAGAAAAAAGTACCATATTATCTAAACAGTAAGTGATTGCATGAATCACAATAAAGTGATACATAAATATCGCAAGAATTATGTGAGCAATTAGGATGTTATCATTTATTGCAAGGGAATTTGAATACAAAACTGGAGGCATTATGTTTCAGTTACATAGGCAGTGGTGAGACTGTATCTGTGTTTAGCTTGGTTTCCATACTTAAGGATGGATGTCAATGCATTTGAAGCAGTTGCTTGCTAGACTCATACCTAGAATGAGTTGGTTGTCTTATGAAGAAAGGTTGTACAGACTAGCCTTGTACGTAAAACCAGGTAACTCTTGGTCTCCAAAAGAAATACGTTTGTCATTCAGGGGCACAAAAATGTAATTAAAGGTTACAAAATCTCCGCTCTTTCATGGAACAGCTCAGAGCTCACATAGTTCTCAACTTAAATTACAACTATTTACATTTATGTGGGAGCCAAATGAAATACAGAAACACCAGACCATGTCATAAGATATTGATGTCATACTTCAGAGAAATTGCCAGTGTGCATTATTTTGGTAGGTTGTGAACCAAGATTCAATCTCATTGAGAGATATTTGATATATAGATTGAATCTGAACCCTTAGGATGGATTGTACCTTTGAAATCAGAGAAATATTATTTTTATAACTTATATGCGATAGTTTTAAGGACAGCTTTGAATTGCATATTTTGAAAAATATATGTGGCAGTGATTAGGTAGCTAGACAGAGGGAACATCAGCCAGCAAGAATTAGTGAGGCAGACAGCTCGATAGTTCCAGTTTTCAGATCTAGTGAATCATTGTGAATGCAGCAAAAGATGTCACTGGCTTTGAAGGCTGCAAAGATTTTCTGGTATTTCATGGATTAAATTCGAAGTCAATGCTTTGCAATTGCAATGTGAACAAACCAGAGAGTAAAAGAACATCAAAATAATTGTATCAATTTTACTGTCCGAAAGAAATTATGGATCTGAGAAAGGGTAACCAACTATGAGGAACAACTATAAATTCACAGAGGTTGGCTACATGAATGACATGCACCTTTCTTAAAGAATTGCACATATTGAAAGTCACGATTGGAGCCATTGCAAGGTCCTTTACCATATTAACTCTGATTATTCATTTAATCCAGCCTTCTGCTTCCGTTATAAAACATATGCAGCATGGTGGCTAAGTGGTTAGCACTGCTGCCTCACAGTGCCAATGACCTGGGTTCAATTCTACCCTTGGACAACTGTGTGGAGTTTGCACATTCTCCCCATGTCTCTGTGGGTTTCCTCCCATAATCCAAAGATGTGCATGTTAGGTGGGATTGGCCATGCTAAATTGCCCCACAATATCTAGGGCTGTGCAGACTAGGTAAATTAGCCATGGAAAATGCAGGTTATAGGGTGGGTCTGTGTGAGATGCTCTTTTGAGGGTCAATGTGAACTGGATGGGCTGAATAACCTGCTTCTATACTGTAAGGATCCTATGATATCATAAACTACCAAAAATAATGCATATTAGCAGCTTTGCTGTGGCATTGACATGAAAAGTCTTAGGACATGATCTAGTGTTTCTGTTTTGTAAGTTTTGGATTAGCTGTTTTGTTTCTCAATTTTCACATTTCCTCTCTTCTTTCCATTTGCCAAGCTATCTGTATTCTATCCTTTTTACGTCCATGTCTTATTCTTTGTGGAGGTTTTTTTTGGATCTGTCCAGAGAGTTTTCAAGAGGTATGTACATTAATGATGAACCACAGATGCATGGGCAAACCACCACCTGCAAATTCCACACCAACCCACTTACCATGTTGCTCCTTTAGTGTCTCTGGGTCAAAATCTTGCAACTCGCTCCTTAACAGTACTGCATGCTACTTACACCAAATGGACTACAGCAGTTCAAAAAGACAGCTTGCTATCACTTTCTCAAGGGTAACTAGAGAAGGGCAATAAACGTTGGTCCACACAGTATTGGCCATATCCCATGAGTATCCATTGAGATTTTTCGACAAACTTACCTCATTAATTAGCTATCCTATGCTGATGCTCTCATCTGTTGCATTTTTGAGTCTACCACTCACAGTACTCAGTAGAATTCATCCAAGAATAGACCAGCATTGATGGCACCTTCAACATCTTTAAAGGCAGATATGCACCCAGCTAAGCACAGTCAATCCAGAACTGCCTTGCATGGTTTGTGGTGTTTGTCCTAGTGATGGCAGATATGGGTAAATGACTGCCCTGCATTATGGAGAGCGAGCTGGAAGTCCTGTTGGGAGGGGAGGTGCTGAGAAAGGCTCTTTCAAGGACGCCAACCTTGAAGTTCTCCTCCTCTCTCTACAAGGATCTCAGTGAGTCTCTCTCCCACTGCAACCCCACAAGTCGTATCTTCCCCCCAGCCCCACCCCTCCCATTTATCTCTCCACCCCCTTGGCTCATTCCTGATAAAGGGCTCTTGCCTGGAATGTCAACACTCCTGCTCCTCGGATGCTGTCTGACCTGCTATGCTTTTCCAGCACCACACTCTCGACTCTGATCTCCAGTATCTGCAGTCCTCACTTTCTCCCAGAGAAAGGCTGCCCTCTTCCCCCAAGATTGGTAAAGGAAACCATGACACTGGACCCTGCAGCTCAGTCAAAGGTTCCTACCTGGTCTCAACTGTCTGGAGAAACATCTAGCATAGTAGGAAGAAGGTCAGTGAACTTCTCCAAACAATCAGAGTAAAAGCCACCATATTTCCTCTACTTCCTCACTCTACCATTGTTGCTGAATCCACCTCTCACCAAGGCTATTGTTTACCACTTTCTCTAATGCATGCAACATTTTCCCTCACTTGCTCTCAACCAACCCATCATCCCACATTGGCAATCCTGATGCATTCTGTGCTCCCTATTCACTCAGCAAGGGCAATCCACCACTTTCACTCACCTGCAACAACACTAACAGCTCACTGAATCCCTCCCTTTCCATCATTCAAGGGAAAAGCAACCTCCAATAAGGAAAAAAGTGCAAAGGTAGATGGTGCGCTGCCTGTCACTCGGTTTTTCACCCTAATGAGGAGACTCTGGCCATCCTGAGTGGCTAACTGACTGTGTCTGAGCCCCTGCACTGATAACAGAGGCTGCCTTCAACTTATAGTATCAGGACCCCCTTACCGATGGCTGTCTCCCTTGACATCATTGATGACTGCTGACAACTTTGACAAGCTTCTTGATTTTGTTTTCACGTTAAATAGCAAGCCAAGATAGAAGGAATGTGGACCTGATAGCTTTGGCTGGGAGTGGGGAAGAGCAGCAAAATGCAAAAAGCCAAGGCAGGGATGCTGCAATCATTCAGGTAGGCTCAAGGTGTGTGAACAATAATAGAGCAAGCAAACAGCCCTGATATACAGCCTGATCCAATCCATGAGCTGGGTGCCTGCCTCTGTGAGCTAAGTTTCTTTGCAGCAGCCATTCGGTGCCAGTTGTGCCCTGACATGCAACAAAGTGCAGAAACATCCTGGTTCATAATGGTGCAGTGTGGGGGACTGGGCAGTGTTAGATTCCAATGACTATGGACAGGGGATGAGTGCAGCTGATACATTGGAGCATGCCTTGAGATTTGATGGTGGTGAAATCCCTGGGTGTCCACTGTGACTTTCACGTTGAAAATTGACAACATTTATTTTCCTTGCAGCGGTTAGCAGGATAGAAAGCTGCATATTAATGAGGTGAGATTTGCAATTAATGAGACTGAACACAAGCAATAATTCCCGGTAATAAGCAAGTTACTGCTCTCTAGTGAGAATCTTGTTTCATTGCCTCGATGTCTCTCTTTGAAAATGCAACAAATTGCACCCAACAACACGCAAGTCCTCATCCAACATCTCACACAATTCTCACTGATTGCTTGTCACAGACCATGATGTTCAGACCCCTAAAAGATTCTGCCCTTCATTTCAGATTTCGAGCTTTTCCAAAGTTTTGCTTTTGTTAAAGATAATTTGTTAGGTGGGAGGCTCTGTGATTTTTAGTTTATGGGATATACTCGTCTTTTATTGCATAGGTCACAAAGGTTTTATTTGTCCAGGTTTATCAATCCATCAATTGCCTTACATACAACAGATTGAGAAAGCCTTCCACTTTTGATGTTTCTGATGGCCAGAAAGTCCAGAACAAGGTGTCACAGCCTAAGAATATGGGATAGATCATTTGGGACTGAGGTGAGGAGAAATTTCTTCATGCAGAGAGTGTTGGAGCCTGTGAAAATCATTGCCACAGAAAGTGAATATTTTCAAGCAGGAGTTAGGGCTAAAAAGACCAAAGGGTATGGGGGGAGAAAATGGAACAGAGATCTGAATGGATGATCAGCCATGATCATAGTGAATGGTGTAGTAGTTAAATTGGCCTTCTCCTTTTCCTATTTTCCTAGATTTGACACCTAGTTTTTTCAAAGCACAGGACATTATTATTGGCTCAAATATTACCACACAGGCTCCTAAGCTAAACATTAACAGATTCCTGAACAGAAAGAGACTTTACTCCATCAACGTGCAGCTGTTGAAACTACAGGTACAGAGTCAAGCACAGTGCTGCTGCAGTGACTATTGCTCTGGTAATCTTATGGTAAGTCTATGGTTCCATTAGAGTCATAGAATTACACAGTATAGAAACAGACCATTCAGTCCAACTCATCCATGCCGACCAGATAAGCTAAATTAATCTTGTCCCATTTGCCAGCATTTCGCTCATAATCTTGTTAAGCCTTCCTATTCATATACCCATACAGATGCCTTTTAAATGTTGTAATTGTACCAGCTCCATCACTTCCTCTGGCAACTGATTCCATACACACACCACCCTCTGCTTGAGAAAGTTGCTCCTCAGGTACCTTTAAATCTTTCTCCTCCCATTTTAAACCATTACCATGGGAAAAAGGCCTTGGCTACTCACCCTATCCATGCCCCTCTATAAGTTCACCTTTCAGCCTCTGACACTCCAGGGAAAATAGCCCCAGCCTATTCAGCCTCTCCCTATTGCTCAAATCCTCCAACCCTGGCAACATGCTTGAAAATCTTTTCTGTACCTTTCAAGTTTCACAACACCTTTCCTATAGCGGGGAGACCAGAACTGAATGCAATATTCCAAAAAATGGCCTGACCAATATCCTGTACGTCTGCAACATGACATCTCAGCTCCTATAATCAATACACTGACCAACACAGGCAAGCATACCAAATGCCTTCTTCACTACCATAACTCTCTGTGACTCCACTTTCGAGCAACTATGAACCTGCACTCCAGATAGATGGTTGGAAGAGGAAATGGTTATCAAATGAAGCAATAACTGTTCACTATACTGTGGAACTCAAGAAGTAACACAGAAGAGAAATACAATGAGTTGTGCAATGTTGCCAGGATTTCCCTGGCTCCCCTTTATCAACTCTAGTGACAGTAAAGGAAATTCTGACACTCAAAAGGTTCAAAATTAATATGAAGAATTCTTGGAGAGACTGTTGACATTTAAGGTTGACAAGGCACAGGGACCAGATATGATGTATCTAAGAATTTTGAAGGAAGTGAGGGTGGAATTGTGGGTGGACCAACCACAATCTTTCAATCTTCCCTGGACTCAGAGAAGGTGCAAGAAGGTTGGAGAATTGCAAAAATTACAAGAAAGTTTGTAAGGTTAAGCCCAGAAATTACACACCAGTTAGTTTAACGTCTGTGGTGTGGAGGTTTCTAGAAACAATTATGCAAGATAGAATTAGTAGCTATTAGAAAATGATGATTTAATTAGGCAGAATCATCCTGGATTTCTAAATGGGAAAGCAATTTTGACCAGTTTGCTGGAGTATTTTTTTGAAAAGGTAACAGAAAGATGAGAGTAACACCATTGATGTGGTGGACATAGAATTCCAGATGGCATTTGATACATTGCCACACAACAGACTTGTGATGTAGGTTTTGGGTCATCATATAAACAGGACAGTAGCAATATAGATACAAGGCTGTCTGAGTGATAGGAAACAGAGAGTAATGGTCAATGGAAATTTTTTAGGCTGGAGAAAGGTTTGTGGTGGAGTTCACCAGGAATCAGTAATGGGACCCTTACTTTTCCTAATAAATCTTAATGATTTGTAGATCAGTGTTCCGAGGACCTGAATGTATAGGTGTGCAGGTCATTGAAGGTGGCAGGATAAGTAGAGAGGGGAGTTAATAAGATACTTGTTAGTCTTCAGCTGGAGTATTGTGCACAGTTGTAGGCCATGTTATAAGAAATATGTGAATCATTAGAGAGACTGCAGAAACCATTTACAAAAATGGTTCCAGGAATGAGAAAATTCAGTGATGAGGATAGATTGAAGGAGTTGGGACTGTTCTCCCCAGAGCAAAGAAGGCTGAGAGGAGATTTGATAATTGTTTTCAAAGTTATTATGGGATTGACTAAAGTAGATAGGGAGAAACTATTCCCTCTTACAAACAAGCATGAGAGGGTATAGATTTAAAGTGATGTACAAAAGAAGCAAAGGTAATGTGAGAAAAAGCTTTTCACCCAGTAAGTAGTTAAGGTACGGAATGCACTGTCTGGAAAATTGATGGAGGCAAGTTCAGTTGAGGCATTCAAGAGGCATTGGATAATTGGATAGAAATAATGTGCAAAGGTATGGAGAAAAGCAGGAGATTGCCTCGAGGCAATAGAGTAGATTGCCTCATTTAGGTAGCTGGTATAGATACAATGGGCCAAAAAGCCTCCTTCTGAACCACAACAAGTCTGTGATTTTTGATTTTTGATTGAACTCACTCACTCAGGACCCTAAAGCAATGGTTCAGAGGACTAAGAAAGTTGCTACAAACAACCAAGTAAATGGGCTCCAGAACTATTAGTTGGCTATTTTATTTGTATCTTGAAAAGCATCATTACCAGAGATTGGATTGCAGAAGAAGTACATAATGGTACATTTTAAACTTGAGGTATTGCTGGGCTGTGAGCCCATATAGGTCAACAATTATATGGAATGAATTGTGGCTTGATACAAGTTTGGACACATCCTGAAGAAATTTGGATAGGTTTACAAAGAATGGAAGTCATAAGGCCAGCCAGGAGAGCATTAGAATATTTGAGTCTGAAGCTAACAAAGATATTATTGAGAGTTTTAGTAGCTCGAGCAAAAGCTATTACAGACAGAAGGTACTAAGGAAACATACGAATGTAGAAGTGTAACAAAACCATCAAGGTCCCAACAATAACAGCAACAGGTTTTATTTGTACAGAACCTTTAATGTAATATAATATCCTGAAACACTTCAAAGAAATATGATTGTACAAAATTGACATCAAACTACTTAAGAAGCTATTGAAGCGGACTTGGCCAAAATGGTTGGTTTTAAAAAACTTCTTCAAGGAGAAAAAGAGGCAGAGAAGTGAAGATATTTAAGACAGGAATTTCAGAGATTGGAATTCTTATGGTTAAAGTACAGAAGCCAATGATAGTGAAGTTTTTTTTTAAATTCATTCATGGGATGTGGGCAGGTCTGGCTAGGTCAGCATTAATTACCATCCCTAATTGCACAGAGGGCAGGTGAGAATTGACCACTGTAGATCTGGAGTCACATGTAGGTCAGATCGGGTGAAAAGGTAGTTTCAGAAACAGCAATTGCTTGAAACACTTAATAGGTCTAGCAGCAAATGTGGAGAGAAAGCAGAGTTAATATTTCAGGTCCAGTGACCCTTTTTCAGAACTGATTATGGCTAGGAAGAGATTGGTATATATGGCGAAGGTGTGATGGGGAGAGGGGGAAGGAGTAAATGATAGATGAAGATGGAACGCAGAGAGAGAAAAACAGTTGACCAGCAAAGGAACAGGTAAAGGTCAGCTGGTAATTGGGGCCATTAGTAGCTGACAATAAGATGGTTGTAGTAGCAGCCTATGTGATGACAAGGCCTGGTGTTGGGGTAAGGACAGGAAGAACGTGCTCAGGCCATAAAAGTATTTAACTTGATACTGAGTCCTGAAGACTGTAGGATCCTCAAACAGAAAATTCACATCAACATTGCTTTCTCTCCACAGATGCTGCCAGGTCTGTTAAGTTTTCCCAGAAACTTCTGCTTCTCTTTCTGATTTCCTGCACACAATTCTTTGCAGTTTTTTTTTGTATAAGGATAGTAGTTTTATTCCTTAAAGAATATTAGTAAACCAGATGGGTTTTACAACAAAGGTTTCAATAGTCCTTATTAAACTCTTCCAGGTTTTTCTTTTAAATTCTAATTTCACTGTAGGATTTCAACTAGGGTCACCAGAATATTGCTTGCATCGTTGGACTAATAGAGACAAAAAAACTGCAGATGCTGGATTCCAACTTAGACAAGCAGGAGACTGGAAGAACACAGCAAGCCAGGTAGCATCAGGAGGTGGAGAAGACAACTTTTCAGGTATAACTCTTCTCTGGACTAATAGTCTAGTAATGATACCACTAGGCTGGGCTAAACTCTATATACATAAAAGGCTAGATGTTAAAATAGCAGATATCCAAGAGAGACGTAGGTCTGAACAAGATTGCATTGTTGGGAACAGCAAGGTCATGGTTAAAATTTTCAAATTCCATCCATTGTCTGCTTGAATTATTTAATCTCAGTTGCAGCACAGCAGTTTGTCACAGTGTCCTTAAAGTAAATAGGGGAAAATTCTTCATCATGACATTTCTCTGGAAATGGTGGGACTTGAACCTGCGCCTTCTGCCTCAGAGGTAGGAACACTACCAATACCTCACAAGAACCAGTCGGACTGTTTTATAGTGACCCCCTATTGAAGGTGCTTTAATGGGTGTTGGCTGATGTTTCAGCTCAACTGTGATCGACTCTTTCTCAAAGCTTGCACATTCCCCCATGGCCACTTGTCCAAAGTGTATATGAAGTTATACCCTATTGAGTCAGCATTTTCAAACAGACTTCAACTTTCAAAAAAAAATCTTGTACTTATTGGAGAGTTATTTGAATAAAAGTAGAATAACTTTGCTAAGATGTGAAACACCTACACCTAGAATTGGTGGGGAAGATGATTTCTTATTCAGCTACTTTACTTCTGGCATAAAGTTGACAGAAACACTAAACACAACAAATAGACAGGAAACTCGTTATAGAACTTGCCCTCATAATGCACAGCATCTTATCTACACTAACAGACTGTATCGTCAACACTCTGGAAGATTTAAACTTCTTGCCATGTTGTAACTTTCTCATTTACTGATTATTATCAGTTACTTTAAATGAAATACTCCAACCAGAATGAAAAATTGACATTTACTGAAGTTAGAGAATATAATAACAAATAGCCTATCTTTATTGTTATTTAGTCAGGTCCTTACCCCTCCTGCCGCAAAATAGCTTGTAAATCTATGTATACTGTGAGAATTAATGTTTTGTTTTAAGTAAAGCTGTGTTATCTCATCACATCAATAACAAATACATTAACAATAGAAAATGGCGCTTTTTGTCACTGCAAAAACGCTATTAATTTACCTCCTCCTGTCTTAACAAGCCCAGAGTTAATGCTGAATGCAATTAAGCAGCTCCTTTGTAAATTGACGGGACTCTGTGGCATTTCGAAATAATCAATGTTAATGTAGTAAATAGAAAGTAGGGCAAAGCCAAGCTCCAAGACTGTTCCAGCCCTCATACTGTCCTGGGACTTCCAAGAGACTCATTAGCAGACAGATCAGAGATAGATTTCTGATTTAAAAATCCAAAAACAAAGTTTGAACTAAAAATGATTTGTAGTTGGCAATTTGAACAAATGTTTTCTGTGTTGAATGAAGCATGTTTTCCCTGTATAACTAAATCCTGAATTATTTAAGTTTCTCTTAAGTTATGTTTCTGATGCTTTGCATCCCTTGGCAATGATATGAAAAATATCCATGCTGAATATTTTCTCTCTCTGACCAAGTTCCTCTTCCCTCCTATCTGAACCCATGCTGGGTATAAAAGCACAGTAACTCTTGTCCAAACAGCCATTCCAATGAGCCAAATCTACCACAAATAGAGAGGCTTCATTGAACTGTTTAATTAACTGTTAAAATAGCACCAACACAAGGATTGTCAAGACAGGATGATATTTCAATCTGAACAGTCACGCCAGTGGCTGAATTTTACCCTCCCTCAGGAGCAAGGAGCAGGCAGATGGGTGGAGCAAAGTTGGGCACAATACAATGCATACTATTCTTGGTGCCTACTCTCCCACCACAAATTTCCTCCCAGACGATTCAGGCTGGCTTCAAGTGTGAAACCGAGCAGATTTCACTGATGGGCTGCTGGAGGGCATAGGGTTGTACTTTTATGGGTCCTCTCAACTCATCTGGTGGATAAACCAGGACGTCTGAACAACGGACTGGATGCTTTCAAAATCTCAATTGGTTCAAGCAAGGCTGTGTGCAGACAGCCTTCATATTATTTACAAGCTACCTGACAGTGGTTATTTACCTCCTCAAAGATCAACTATTCCCAGGTTTGAACATTAAATATCACCTAAGTGGAAAACTCATTAACCTTAATAACCTCCATGACAAAACTAAACTGACTACCATAGACATAAATAAGCTGCAGTGTGTGGATGGCTGTAGTGCACTTTTTCAGTCTGCACGATAGTGCAACTTTTCAGTCTGCACGATAGAAACAGAGAAAATGGGAGCAGTTATAAGCTATTTGGCCTTTTGAAACTACTCCACCATTCGTTATTATTATGGCTGATCATCCAACACAATAGCCTGTTCCTGCTTTTCCACCATATCCTTGATTCCTTTTGCCCTAAATATTATCTTCAACTCCTTCTTGAAATCATACAATGTTTTAGACTCACCAATTTTCTGTGGTAGCGAATTCCAGGAGTTGTCTGAGTGCCTCTTACCCTCTCATTAGTATTCAAAGAAATTTATGATACGTTCTATGCATGGGTACACAGTGGCACAGTGGTGCCTCACAATGCCAGGGACCCAGGTCCGATTCCAGACTTGGGTGACTGTTTGTGTGGTGTTTGCATGTTCTCCCTGTGTCAATGTGAGTTTCTACCAGGTGGTCCAGTTTCTTCCCACAATCCAAAGGTGTACAGGTTAAGTGGGTGACCATGCTAAATTGTCCATAGTATCTAGGGATATGCAGGCTAGGTGGATTAGCTTTGGTTATTATAAGGTTACAGAGATAATTTAGGGGAGCGCATCTGGGTGGGATATTCTTTTCAGAGGGTCAGTGAAGACTTGATGGGCATTACGATCTCTTTCTGCACTGTAGGGATTCCATGTTTCCCATAAAGCAAAGAAATTTAGAGCTCCCTAGATGATGAAAAACAGAGATAAAGATAAAATAAGAAAAATACACTTATTCTAGATGTTCAATGTACAATACATTGGGGCGGCACAATGGCTCAGCGGTTAGCACTGCTGCCTTGCAGCGCCAGGGACCCAGACTCGAGTCCAGCCTCGGGCGAGGAGCTTGCACATTCTCCCTGTGTCTGTGTGGGTTTCCTCCGGGTGCTCCGATTTCCTCCCACAGTCCAAAGATGTGCGGGTCAAGTGAATTAGACATGCTAAATTGCCCAAAGTAATAGGTGCATTAGTAGGGAGTAGGTGAATGATCTGGGTTGGTTACTCTTTGGAGGGTCAGTGTGGACTTGTTGGGCCAAAGAGCCTGTTTCCGCACTGTAGGGAATCTAATCTAATACAGTTCAGATCCAGCCAAATGTAGAAGCTTTGAAAGAGAATTGATTAAACAAATATGTGAAGCAAAGATAGAGCATGAGGCTAGCTGGTAAAATTTAATTGAATCGAAAGGTTTTTTTGATATATGAATAACGAACGAGTGCTGCTGTTTAGACACTAAGGAAAGGACTTTTGCATGGAGGCACGGGATAATGCTGTTATACAGTGTGTTCTGTTATGATGCAACAGGCGCGTTCCTCGCACTATAGAAAATCACACTGTAGAAGATCACTATAGAAAATTGCTATTCCTGTTCAAAAGAAAGTTTGCGTTATCCAAATAGTGCCCACAATTCATAAACCACGTTATAACCGATTCATGTTGACAAAATGTGCATTATACCAGAATGACCTGTATTAAATAAACAAGTTGCATCTGTCTTTACCAAGTAAGAGCACTGTAAGAGTAATCAGGCAATCGTGATAGAGCAAATTAATAAAGGCAAGGCATTAGATAGGCTGTATATACGAAAGTTGATATAGCACCGGAATTGAATAGGGAGCACAGCCAGTCAGGTAGCATCTGAGGAGCAGGAGAATTGATGTTGCGAGCATAAGATCTTCATCACATTCATAAAAATCAACAAGGTATTTTATCTTTGTTTGAACCACTGCTTTGAACAGCCTCCAATAAATCTTTCTGCAACTGAATGTGATTGCTGCATTGCATTGTGGCATATAAAATAGTCTCAATCCACACAGCTCTCAAGGTGCCAAACTATGTCAGCAAATTAGTGTAGGAAGTTATTTGCATGTGTTTCTAGCACAGTGAAATTAATAAAAAGCAAAGCAGATGCTGGAAACCTGAAAACAGAAAATACTTGAAACACAAACTCATCCATCGACTTCACTGATGCCAACTGACTTATTTCCAGCAATTGCTGTTTTTGCTATAGTTAAATCAATCCCTTAGTTGTATTAGGAAATAAGAGCAGCCATTTGGCTGAGATATCAAAGGATGCCTGATGCTTAGTGGGCTCATACTACAGTATGAGCCAGTGCCTTGCAGAAGTTGAGAAAAACTGAAAAAAGAGGTTCTCTGCTGGTGCTTCACAAAAATGGTGCTGCTTGAAAGTGATATTGTTAACATGCTGGCTGAGCATTGTGAGTTGATTAGATAGTAAATAAACTGCTTGTTTCTCCATCTGGAGTTCAGGCACCAGAGTTGCATGACATTTGTACCTGTCAAAGTCAATTAAAGTGGGTTTTGTTGGGTCTGCTCTTGGCCATTAGGTAGAATATCTCAACGAGAATTGCAGTGTTGAAGAACAGCAAACAAATTCTTCTCTTTCTAATGCTCACAGTTTCTTTTTATCGTACATACTGCTTCAGTTTGCACACACGGAATAAAGCTGACAAATCACACAAGTGGGACTATAGCACTTTGAAACAGTGGAATGCAATACTGAACATTTAATATGTGGGGATGTTAGTGTAGTAGTAATGACACTTGACTACTCATTCAGATTGATATGGGTAGGTATCCTATCATGGCAGCGCACAGAATTTAAATTCAATTATTGGAAGTCTGGAATTGAAAGCTTGTCTCAGTAATGGTGCCATGAACAACCAATGATTGTGGCAAGATCTCATCTGGTTCATTAACGCACTTTAGGGAAGGGAATGCGCTGCCATTACATGGTCTGGCCCACATGTCACTCCAGACCCACAGCAATGTGGTTAGTTTTAACTGCCCTATGAAATTACCAAGTGAGGCATTCATTTCAAGGGAAGTGAGGGATAGGTGAGGGATAGGTGAGAGGATTTTTTAAAATGATTATAGTTATCTCACAGAGTGATTTCAGTTCCTATTATTTTACAAAACATGCCAGATTAGCAATTTAATTCAGTTCGATAACAAAGACGGTAATTTGTAAATATAAGTTTTTGTTTTGCTTTTCTTAAATAGTCACTTCTGTTAGCTAAAGCAAAAAATGTGCATAACAAGTTACTCATTTGGTCATAGAACCATAAAATTACACAAAACAGAAAGAAGTCATTCAGTTCATTTTGCCTATTTGGCACTACTGAAAGAGCTAACTTATTCATTCTATTACTTCCATCCCCTACTCTAGCCCCATAGCCCTGCAAACCTTCCCTTCCTCTAGTATTTATCTAACTCCTATCAAAATGAAGTACTGAAATCAATTCAACTACCATTCTATATCTACATGCACACTGAGTATTTAAAAAGAAGCTGTTCTCATCTACCCTTTAGGTCTTTTGCATTAAACTTGTGTCTTCTCCTTTCAATGAGAGGTAAAAGAGAATTAGATGCCTCAATTTGTCAAAAGATTGTGTATCTGATGGATGAAATGTAATAGGTCAGTTGTCAGCTGTTCATTAAATTTATCATATTTCAAGTAGGCAACTTAACTTCTCAAAACAAACACCTTCAGAGGGCCAATACAGACAAAATGGGCCAAATAGCCTACATTTCTAATGTTATGATTCAATGTGGGTTTAATTCATGATTCCTATGCGTATTTATTATAAACCATATGTGCATGAATAAATCCCTCAAGTCTATGTACTGAAGCTACAGAGTAGCTTATGATGGTTTCCACCCTTGGTGAAGGGGCTAGAAAGAGTTTAAAAGAGAATTTATTGCATTTGATTACAGAATTCACACGGTCTCATTAGCATTCAATGAGCACAAGTTAGAAGATAGGCTTCCAGTGCACAGCTGCCCTTTCCTTTCATATGTAGCCATCACTTACAGGGACATGCAAAAGGGACATATGCTGGAATGAAGAAAAGCAGAGCCAGTGTCACCAAAAACCTGACCAGCTTCTGAATTGTGTCCAGGAACACACAGTGTGTAGGCAGCATTTTTTTAAATGGTAGAACTTGATAACTCTCACAGGATTTATGCATGTCATTAGAAATATATTTCCATATCAAACACAAAGACAAAATATTTCATAGTCTTTGAAAGAGGGAAATATGACAGAAATGGAATGGGAAGTTCCAGTCCTGTATTATAAGTATGCCAGCTCAGTACACTGTATGAGTAGTTGCCCCTGGTGAATGTTGCTGCCACTATTGTCTTTAAATGTAGGAAATTACAGGGCCTGCTTGTGTCAATGTGAAAGAGAAAACCACCTTCATGTATAATTAGCAGAATCTCTTTCTTGTTAACAAGTTATGGTGTATTACGCTAGTAACTAGCTCATATATTGATATGATAAACACTGTCACGGAAATTTGGAGGATCAGATATTACAGCTCATTCCTCCAAAATATTTTGTGGCTTTACTCACAAATCCCCATACGATATAGAACATAGAACAATACAGCGCAGAATAGGCCCTTCGGCCCTTGATGTTGTGCCAACCTGTGAACTAAGCTAAGCCCATCCCCCTGCACAATTCAAGGACTGTTTAAATGCCCTTAATGTGGCTGAACTAACTACATTGGCAAGCAGGGCAATCCACACCCTTACCATTCTCTGAGCAAAGAACCTGCCTCTGACATCTGTCTTAAATCTACCACCTCTCAATTTGCAGCTATGGCCCCTTGTACAATCCGATGTCATCACCCTAGGAAAAAGACTCTCACTGTCCATTCTATCTAATCCTCTGATCATCTTGTATGTCTCTATTAAATCCCCTCTTCGCCTTCTTATGTCCAATGAGAACAGACCCAAGTCTCTCACCCTTTCCTCATAAGACCTTCCCTCAATCCTTTCTAGTCTAATAGTTGGCAACATGGTGGCTCAGTAGTTAGCACTGCTGCCTCACAGCACCAGGGTCCCAGGTTCAATTCCATCCTTGGGTGACTGTCTGTGTGGAGTTTGCACATTCTCCCTGTGTCTGCGTGGGTGTGCTCTCGTTCCCTCGTGCAGGCCATGTTAAATTGCCCATAGTGTTAGGTGCATTAGTCAGAGGGGGGTGGGTTGCTCTTCGGCAGGTTGGTGTGGACTTGTTGGGCCGAAGGGCCTGTTTCCACACTGTAGGGAATCTAGTCTGTATCTCAGGCTTCTCCTCCACAATATTCTCCTTTTCTTGAGTGAAAACAGATGAGAAATATTCATTTACCACCTCTCCAATCTCCACACACCTCTGTCTTTGACTGGCCCTATTCTTACTCTAGTCATCCTTTTATTCCTCACATACCTATAGAAAGCTTTAGGGTTCTCCTTTATTCTACCTGCTAAAGACTGCTCATGTCCCTTCCTTGCACTTCTTAACTTCTCTTTATATCCTTCCTAGTTAATCTGTAATTCTCCATGTCCTCATCTAAACCATCTCATCTTAATGTCACATAAGCCTCCCTCTTCCGATTAACAAGTGATACAATTTCTTTAGTAAACCACGGTTCCCTTACCTTATCACTTCCTCCCTGCTTGACAGGGACATAACTATCAAGGTCACAAATATATATTCCTTAAACTAGCTCCACATTTCGATTGTCCCCATTTCCTGCATTTTGCTACCCCATTCTATGCCTCCTAAGTCTTGCCTAATGACATTATAATTGAGCTTCCCCCATCGATAACTCTTGCCCTGTGGCATGTACCTATCCCTTTCCATCACTAAACTAAATGTAAAAGAATTATGGTCACTCTCTCCAAAGTGCTCACCTACAATTGTTTCATTATCAACTACCAGATCCAGTGTGACTTCCCCTCTTGTCAGCCCTTTGACACACTGTGTCAGACAAACCCCTGTTCACATTGGACAAAAACTGTTCTATCAGACATACTAGAGTTATAGCATTTCCAGTCAAGGTTGAGGAAGTTAAAGTCTCCCAAAAGTCCAATCAACTGTAATAGGGCGATATGATTGAAGATAGGCTAATCCAATGGCATTTTCTTTAAGAAGGATGTCTTATTTATGTAAATTCTCAATCCATGTGTCAGTTCAAGATTAATTTAAATGGTTAAGTAATGTGTCAGTATTCATCTTATGAAAACTTTATTGTCTTCCTACCTTTGAACTGCAATTTAATTCTGCAAATCAGCAGTATGGTTCACAGGCCATTTTATAGTATTCTTTTAAATCAAGAAACCATTTTGTTACAATAAAAATCTGCATATTTTTGTTGCCTAAATTCAAATTTTAGATCCTCACTCCCAGGGTTTCCTTCACCTTAAGCTGATTAATCAAGTTTGTCTCATTGCACATCACCAAATCCTACTGCCTGTTGCCTAGTGCAGGCTGATCCAATAAACCATCTCATTGAAATTTCACAAATTCCTTTTCTAGAGATTTGTTATCAACCTGATTTTCCCAGTCCACTGACATATTGAAGGCATGATTATTGTAATAGTGACTTTCTTACATGCTTTTTCTCTCTCCTAATTTATTTTCTTTCCTACATCCTGACTACTGCTAGGAGGCCTGTACATAACTCCCACCAAGATATTTTTTATTTTGCTGATGCTCAAGTGTACCCACACAGATTTTACACCTTCTGATGCTAGAGCTCCAAAATGTCTACCATGGTTATTTCTAAGTATTACTGATTTATTTTACAAGTTTTTATTTATGGGTCATGCTCTACCACTCTCACCTTTTCCCTCGCTGGCTGTCACACACTCAAATCACAAACTGCCCTAACCCTGCATGCTTTCTGTGCTGCCTACTCTCTTGCTCCAGATGCCTCCCCATCCATACTAACACGAACAGCTTGCCTCCCACTTTCATCTCCTTTAGTACCTCCCTGTCTCTGTCTCTCTCCAAGAGGAAAACATCCTACAATAGAGCAGATAGAGTCAAGGCAAGTGGTGGGTTACCTGATATTTGGCTCCTCACCGCTAATGAGAAAGTATCCTGACTCTAACTAAGCAGCAGACTAACTGTGTCCAACCCCCTAGAAAGCCTGCCATTGACTTACACTGCTGGGGTCATCCGACATTGACATGATTGACGACTCCTAACATCAATGATAAGCTCCTGGCTTTGTGTCTGCATATCCAGGTTGGCTCAGAGTGAGTGAATGCTATGTAAGCAAGTAAACAGCTTGGAGATGCATCATGGTCTAATCCATGAGCTGAGTGTCTGACCCTGAGTGCAAAGTGTCCTTGCTGCAGCATGACAATGGCAGTTGCCATTGCATCCAAAGTTCAGCTTGGAAGTGCAGAAAGGTACTGTAAGTGGGTTGGAAATGTTCCATGAGGGATCTTAGAGGCTGGCACATGTGAATGACAATGTCCATAATGCATTTGGCCAGTAGGCTCAGACCGTGTTGGTTCCTGGCATCTAAATGCACACCTTTAGGGTAAGCTTGGAGCAGACGTCACCAGGTATCCATTTTAACTCCTAGATTGGAATTCTGGGTGTCCACTTTGCTCATGGTGTGGTAGGATAGGAAGCCGCATATTAATAAAGCAAAATGTCCAATAATAAAGTCATTACAATCCATACTCTCCCTTAATAAGCAACCTACCACTGCCTAGTGAGAATCACACCTTGACACCCAAAACATAGGAGGAAATGAGGATTCCAGATGTTGGAGATCAGAGTTGAAAAGTATGGTGCAGGAAAAGCACATCACGTCAGGCAGTATCACACTTTTGACACAAAACACAGTGAAAAGATGCAGTAAGTTGTTCCCAGTGTTGAAATAGGCCCCACTGGACCTCTTGTGTGATTGTGCTGCATTTTTCACCATAACCAACAATATTTAGGCCTCGATAATGAACTGCCAAAATATTCTCTATTTGAAGATATGACCATTATGCTTATTGATGACTAAATATAGTGCATCTAACTTAATCATTGCTGCTTCCAACAGCCTAAAAGTCAATGCACATTAATATCATATCCACTTAAGGTAGATAATGATTAACATTGGTTTAAGGGGTGCCCCTTTTGTAGCTATATACATATATTACAACAATGGGGATAGGGCAGGAGTATTGAGTTAAAGAACAAAGAGAACAAAGAAAATTTATAGCCCAGGAACAGGCCTTTCAGCCCTCCAAGCCTGTGCCAATCCAAATCCACTAAACCTATCGCTTATCAGTATTTACTGTGGAAAAGGATATGTAAGATATAGACTGTAGGGAAATAGACAGTGACATCTTGCAAAATGTCCAGATTATAAAGGATGAAGTGCTGGATGTCTTGAAATGGGTAAAAGTGGATAAATCCCCAGGACCTGATCACATGTACCCAAGAACTCTGTGGGAAGCCAGAGAAGTGATTGCTGGGCCTCTTGCAAAGATATTTGTATCATCGATAGTCACAGGTGAGGTGCCGGAAGACCGGAGGTTGGCAAACGTGGTGCCACTGTTTAAGAAGGGTGGTAAAGACAAGCCAGGGAACTATAGACCGGTGAGCCTGATCTCAGTGGTGGGCAAGTTGTTGGAGGGAATCCTGAGGGACAGGATGTATGTATTTGGAAAGGCAAGGACTGATTAGGGATAGTCAACATGGCTTTGTGCGTGGGAAATCATGTCTCACAAACTTGATTGAGTTTTTTGAAGAAGTAACAAAGAGGATTGATGAGGGCAGAGCAGTAGATGTGATCTCTTTGGACTTCAGTAAGGCATTCAACAAGGTTCCCCATGGGAGACTGATTAGCAAGGTTAGATCTCATGGAATACAGGGACAACTAGCCATTTGGATACAGAACTGACTCAAAGGTAGAAGACAGAGGGTGGTGGTGGAGGGTTGTTTTTCAGACTGGAGTGCCACAAGGATCGGTGCAGGGTCCTCTACTTTTTGTCATTTACATAAATGATTTGGATGCGAGCATAAGAGGTACAGTTAGTAAATTTGCAGATGACACCAAAATTGAAGGACAGTTAAGAGGGTTACCTCAGATTACAACAGGATCTGGACCAGATGGACCAATGGGCTGAGAAGTGGCAGATGGAGTTTAATTCAGATAAATGCGAGGTGCTGCATTTTGGGAAAGCAAATCTTAGCAGGACTTATACACTTAATGGTAAGGTGCTAGGGAGTGTTGCTGAACAAAGAGACCTTGAAGTGCAGGTTCATAGCTTCTTGAAAGTGGAGTCACAGGTAGGTATGATAGTGAAGAAGGTGTTTGGTATGCTTTCTTTTATTGGTCAGAGTATTGAGTACAGGAGTTGGGAGGTCATGTTGTGGCTGTACAGGACATTGGTTAGGCCACTGTTGGAATATTGCGTGCAATTCTGGTCTCCTTCCTATTAAAAAGATGTTGTGAAACTGGAAAGGGTTCAGAAAAGGTTGACAAGGATGTTGCCAGGGTTGGAAGATTTTAGCTATAGGGAGAGGCTGAACAGGTTGGGGCTGTTTTCCCTGGAGCGTCAGAGGCTGGGGGGTGACCTTCTAGAGGTTTACAAAATTATGAGGGGCATGGATAGGATAAATAGACAAAGTCTTTTCCCTGGGGTCGGGGAGTCCAGAACTAGAGGGCACAGGTTTAGGGTGAGAGTGGAAAGATATAAAAGAGACGTAAGGGGCAACTTTTTCACACAGAGGGTGGTACGTGTTTGGAATGAGCTCCCAGAGGAAGTGGTGCAACATTTAAAAGGCATTTGGACGGGTATATGAATAGGAAGGGTTTGGAGGGATATGGGCCGGGTGCTGGCAGGTGGGACTAGATTGGGTTGGGATATCTAGTCTGCATGGACGGGTTGGACCAAAGGGTCTGTTCCCATGCTGTACATCTCTATGACTCTATGACTCTAATTCCTAAGGATCTGTATCCCTCTGCTCCCCACCTACTCATGCATCTGTCCAGACATACATTAAATGAATCTACCATTGCCTGCCTCTGCTACTTCTGCTGGCAACACATTCCAGGCACATACCACCCTCTGTATAAAGTACTTTCCACATGTATCCCCCTTAAACTTTTCTCCTCTTGCCTTGAAAGTGTGACCTCTCATTATTGAAACCCTCACCCTGAGAAAAATCTTATCTCTATCAACCCTGTCTATACCCTTCATGATTTTGTAGACCTAAATCAGGTCCCTCCCAATCTCCTTTTTTCTAATGAAAACAGTCCTAACCAACTCAACCTTCCATCATAGCACCTTCCATACCAGACAACATCCTCGTAAACATTCTCTGCACCCTCTCCAAAGCGTCCATATCCTTTTGGTAATGTGGCAACCAGAACTGTATACAGTATTCTAAATGTGGCTGAACCGAAGCAAACATACCATATGCCTTCTTGACCACTCTATCCAACTGTGCAGCCACCTTCAAGGTGTAATGGACCTGAACTCCCAGATCTCTCTCTGCTCATCAACTTTTCCCAAGGTTCTACCATATACAGTACAGTTTGCTCTCGAATTAGACTTTACAAAATGCATCACTTCACATTTGCCTGGATTGAACTCCATCTGTCACTTCTCCACCCAACTCTCCAGTCTATCTATATCCTCCTGTATTATTTGACAGTCCCCTATGCTTTCTGCTACTCCACCAATCTTCGTATTATCTGCAAACTTACTGATCAGACCACCAATTCCCTCTTCCACATCATTTATGTATATCACAAAGACCAGTGGCCCCAGCACTGATCCCTGTGGAACACCACTGGTCACCTTTCTCCATTTCAAGAAACTCCCTTCAACGACTACTCTCTGTCTACTATTGCTTAGTCAGTTTTGCTAGAACACCCTGCACACTATGTGACTTCACTTTCTCCACTAGTCTACCATGGGGAACCTTATCAGACGCCTTACTAAAGTCCATGTATATGATATCTGCAGCCCTTCCTTCATCTATTAAGTTGGTCACTTACTCAAAGAACTCTATTAAGTTGGTAAGGCATGATCTCCCCCGCACAAAACTATCACTGATAAGCCCATTCTCTTCCAAATATGAATAGATCCTATCCCTCAGTACCTTCTCCAGCAACTTTCCCACCACTGACGTCATGCTCACTGGTCTGTAGTTACCCAGAATATCCCTACTACCCTTCTTGAATAGGGGGACAAAATGAGCAACACTCCAGTCCTCTGGCACTTCACCTGTGTCTAAGGATGCTACAAAGATATCTGTCAGGGGCCCAGCTATTTCCTCCCTTGCCTCCCTCAGCAACTGAAATAGATCCCACCAGGTCCTGGGGATTTGTCCAACTTAACATCCTTTAGCCTACCCAACAAATCCTCCCTCCTTATGTCAGCTTGATCCAGAGTAAACAAACTTCTATCTCTAATCTCAACATTCATCATGTCCTTCTTCTCAATGAACACTGATGCAAAGTAATAATTGAGAATCTCACCCATTTTCTCAAGTTCGACACACAATATTCCTTCCTTATCCTTTAGTGGACCAACCTTTTCTCTAGTAACCCTCTTGCTTCTTATATATGAATAAAAGGCCTTGTGATTCTCCTTAAATTTGCTCGCTAAAAGTATTTCATGTCCCTTTTTAGCCCGTTTGATTCCTCGCTTAAGATTGGTCCTACTCTCCCAATATTTTTCCAAGGCCTGTTCTGTTCTTAGCTGCCTGGACCTTATGTACGCTTCCTTCAACTTTTGACTAGTCACACAATTTCTCTGTCATCTACGGTTCATGAATCTTGACTTTCCTATCCCTTGTTTTCAAAGGGACATGCCTATCTTTGAAAGCCTACCACATATCAAATGTGGACGTCCCTTCAAATAGCTGCCCCCATACCACATTTCCTGGTTCCTGCTGAATTTTGGTATAATTGGCCTTGGCCCAGTTTAGTACTCTTCCCTTAGGACCACTGTCATCTTTGTCTACAAGTATTCTAAAAACTTACAGAATTGTGGTACAATTCTCAAAGAAATCCCCCACTGCAATTTTTACCACCTGGCCTGGCTCATTCCCCAACATCAGGTCCAATACGGCCTCTTCCCGAGTTGGACTATTGACATACTGCTCTGGAAAACTTTCCTAGATGCTCCTTACAAATTCTGCCCCATCCAGATCTCAGACACTAAGTGTATTCCAGTCAATGTTGAGGAAATTAAAATCTCCCATCATCACTGCCATGTTGCCTCTACATCTTTCCACAATCTGTTTACCTATTTGTTCTTCTACCTCACACTCACTGTTGGGTGGCCTGTAGTACAGCCTCAACAATGTAACTGCACCCTTCTTTTTTCTCAGCATGATATCATCCCTGGCCAGCAATGCAACTCCTCCCCACCCCCCCACCACCACCTTTTACTTGCCTCCCTGTCCTGTCTGAAGTATCTATACCCTGAAACATTTAGTTGCCAATCATGCTCTTCCTTCAACCAAGTCTCTGCGATCGCAATCACATCGTACTCCTAGGCACCAATTCAAGCCATAAGTTCATCTGCCTTACCCATTATACTCCTTGCATTAAAGCATATGCACTTCAGACTACCAGTTCCTTTGCGTTCATCTGCTCTCTGCCTACTCTTCCCCTTGGTAATGCTAACTTCATGATCCTGTTCCTTACAGTCTCTAGTTTCCACCTCACTGTCTATGAGTCTTTTCTTCTGGTTCCCAGGCCCCTGCTACATTAGTTTAAATCCACCCCAAACAGCAGAACAAACCCCACCGCCCACCCCCCGTCAAGGACATTAGTTCCAGTCTAGTTCAGGTGTAGACCATCCAATTTGTAATAATCCTATCTTCTCCAGAACCTGTACCAATGTCCCACAAATCTGAACCCATCCTTCCTACACCATCCCTCAGGACATGTGTTCATCCTGCCTATTCTTTCATTCCTACCCTGGCTAGCACGTGGCACTGCTAGCCATCCTGAGTTGAGCTAAAAGATCAGCCATAATCTTACTGAATGGAAGAACCAGATGAATATGACCTATTTCTGCTTCTAATACTTGTAGCTATTATACTCCATACCATTTCTTCGTAAAACCTTGCTCTCCCACCATCTCTCAAGCTCATATTGAAGCTGTTGTTTTTCCTCTTTATTCATTTCAACCTTGTACTATTCTCTTATTCCAATTAATTTAAAGAGTCACACTTCTCCTTTTTCCACACTTGCACCCCCACATCTTCCTTTCCTTCAAGGGATCATAATGTAAAATATTTCAAAATTGAAAGGAGATAAGCTGAAGTAAACCAAATGATATGTTTTTTTTGGAAGACCCATCAGTATTGCAGGCTTAGCTAATCTTCTTGATGGCTACATGAATGACAAGATAAATTATTCACCAGGTTTTTCATCTCATACAGGGATTTTTATTCCTCTTTATAAAAGCTTGCATCCATTGTCAAAACATTTGTTCTGGTTCTTTCTAAAGTATATTTTAACCACCTCTTACAACACAATCACACAATTGAAATAACTTTATACGTCAAAGTTCAATTTTCATTTTTCCCAAAACATCATGACACAATGTGTTGGCATATTTTATGAACAAATGTCTTAGGTTGTTCAGATCAGATACCTGATTGTCATTTGATATTTAATCTTGTGAGGCCTAGGGAAAAGTACATTATTCAATTTATTAGAGCCGTTTAACTGATTTCAATATACAGTTATGAATACACAGAAGAAGGCTGCAGGCTTGAAGATGATTTGTACAGCATAATGGATGAGATTATTATTGGAATATGATTGACAGGCTCAAATGTTTATATATAGTGACATAAACATCTGAGAATGCAGGTAAGAAAAAACAAAGAGGCTCAGGTTATTCATGCATTATAATAATGCTTATCAATTTGAGAGGTTGAAATGGTTTGTATCATGAACGCAGGCAGGAAATGCTGTAAGGACTTAGTAGATTGCAACAGGAAAGAGACTGAGAGTCAGACAAAACAGAAAAGGTTTATGATAGATGTCAAAGCTGAATAATACAACTGAGAATCAAACTGAATATAGTCAGATAAGAAACAAATTTGAGAAGCAAACAAAGGATATGAGGAGAGACTGGCAGCTAGGATAGAAAGGAATCTATAAATCTTAAATAATAAAATAGTGTATGTGTAGACATAGAGCTAATCATGCATTCAGACATAGGGCATGGCTGGGATACTAAATGAATGTTTTAAGTATGTCTCTATAAGGGCAGAAGATGATCCTAAGCTAAAAGAAATGGGAAATTGTTCAATGTTAATTATTGTGCAGTTCATAAAATAAGCTACATCAAATATTTAATGAATCTCAAATAAGTAGTTTTATGTTTAAGATTAAACAAAATATTTAAAAGAGAGCAAGTGAAATCTCCTCATACAAAGAGTTATGAGGATATGCAATTCAATCCCACAGTCAGTGATTACGGCCAGGAAATGTCACCATTTAAGTTTGGAATCGAGGTGAATGAAGAAAATGAAGATTAAAGGATTCTGGATCAAAATGATTATGTATTTGGACGACAAATGTCCATCATCAATTGGCCAGATTGAATGGTCTGTTTCCATGTTGTAACTTCTGCGTAATGACAACTAGGTTGAAGTAATTACAATAATCCAACCTCAGAGACACAGACAGCAAATTGTAAACCATCTTTAGCATTTATGATGTCACCTGAACCCCTTGTTGGAATTACAAACTCATAGCCTACTCCCAGATGTCTTTAATTCCATATTGATGACAGCCTGTAACCTTTTCACATGATGATTTTTTCCTGTTCTGGTATTAGGATCCACGTGTGATATAGATTTTTTTGTAAAACAATGCTATCTGGGATTTGTAAGTGGAGAACAGGCAACAGAAAATGCTTAAAGCATAAAATAAAATGAAGAAATGTTGTGCTCGAAGCTAATGCAGCTCTGAGAATAAATGGAGAGTGTTAACCTGGTTATACTTGGCCACAGAGCATGGAAATACCCACTTTCAAATATTCAGAAAGTAAATGGGATTCCATCAATAAATAGAACATGGCTGCTTTTTGCCTAGTTATTCAAGTACTTGCTATGATGTGACAATGAGATGATTAATGTTTTTCTCTTAATCAAGAGGAAGCTGCTGTTCCAGGTACCATACAGACACTGCAAATTGTTCCTTCTCTTACAGCTGTAACTGATCTTGAAGTTTTCTTTCCAATGGCCTCCTCTGTAGATATAAAAGTAAATACAGTGCAAATCCAAAACTGGCTGCTCAGCTCCTGCAATTACAGTGTCTGAATTACAATCCTTCATTTGTTATTTCAGTTGGTAAAATAGTTGCCTCTGATTTCAAAGGTAGGCTCCAAATCAATTCCAGAAACTTAAAAATAAACTCAAGGCTGACTCTCCAGTGCAGTACTGACAGAGTGCTGCATTATCACAAGGCACTGTAATTCAGTGAAGGCTTGAAGGCCCTATCTGTGCTCCCATGAATTCCCATGACAATAGCTGAACCTTACCACTTTTGGTGAGAATCATGGAGGGTTTCTCTCTACTCAGGCTTAGCAGGTTTTCTTATGTTGTTGTCTCAAACTCACCTTGTTAACCATGTTACATTCCTCTATGTCTTGTCCTGTTCTCCCAATTACCCACAGAAGTACTTGCCACTGCTAGGGCTTCTCAAGATTCCTGTTGTTGGTACCATATTTAAATGGTCATAGTGCACTTGGTTAAGCAATGGCAGCCCACAACTGGCCAACATGGTGTCTTTCAATTGTCCCAGAGATATCAGATTAGGATAAATTGGTGCCCTGCATTATGGGCATGACTATGGAGCTCCTGGTGGACAAGATGTGTAAAGAAGGACTGACTTCTTTCTTCAGGCCCAACAAAGGAGGCTATGACATCAAATCTTGCAGCCTGGTCCAAGCTTCCCACCTGGGTCAGTTTGGTTGCAACTGTCCAGAGAAATGTCCAGCAGTGTGAGAAGAAGGTTGATTACCTTTTCTGCTCTTCCAGGTTAAAGGCCACCATCTTCTCACCAATATCTCACACTCACTCTATCACTGCTCTCTCACCCAAGGCTCATGCACTACTGCACTCGTTATTGTCTGCAAATCTTCCCCACTCACACATACCAAGTAAGAGAAGTGGATGGAAGATGGTTAAATCAGCAAATCTAGGAATCTATGTACCCTAAGGTAAAAAATTCTTTGATTGGAACAGATTATACGCTGTCGACACTACCAGAATACATGCACCGATGAGTAAACTGATTGAGACATTGACTAAATAAATGGTTGCTCCTCAGTAAAGTGAAAAAAATTCAGCAGGTGCAACAACAAAGAAATGAACATCAGATAGAGAGAGAGAGAGAGAGAGAGAGAGGGAGAGCCATTAATGGCCACATAAGTTCATAGACAGAAGGAAAATACTCACATATGAATCAAATACAAATTATGGAGCTAAACCAATAACTGGGAAAAGATGTGTGGAGCAAAACAAAAGTTGCTAAAGGAATGCCAGAGGCAGAGCAACAGGGCAAATGAGAAAGGAAAGAAACAAAGATATCTATACCTTGGAAGATGAGGTTGAGGATACAACAGATGTAGGAACTATTGGAAAGGTCTGGAAACTACTGTTCCAAGGAAAATATGCTTACACAACCATTCAGTTCAAAAAACAAGATGAGAAATACGTTCAAAACCATAAATCTATGAATGAAGTCTGATCCTGAAGCACTGTGTAACTGCATCCCACTTTGATTATACCAAACAATCTTTCTGAAAATTTAAAAGAAAATGTCTACTAAAGAGTCAAGCTCTGAAATGAAACAACATAAAACTGACAATATATGACACAACAAAGATTCAATAACTTGGAACATCCCAAATCAGAGGAAGACATAAATGAAAAGATTGCCACCACAAGTTTTATGTCCCTGAGATAGATAGCCTTGTTATTCTGGGATTGAGCAGTTGCAAACAGCTGCAGTAAAACATGAGATGAAGGAGCCATTACTGAGGGTTGAAGGGAGTACACTCATTGACAAGTACCTTACAATCAGAAGCAAGAAATATCTAGTCCAAATGTATCTAGAGTGTTTTGATGAGGCAGATGGATGCATTCAATAATGTGAGTGTCACATCATCATTGATCCAGTGATAAAACCAATGATCTACCCCTCAGCTTAAGTACTATAAAACTAAAAGGAAAGTTTTATACACAGCTCCATGAAATGGGACAAAAGAAAGTTGAACAGAAGATTTCACTGCTGCATTTCAAAGCTGAAAGGGATCCACCCAACACAAACAAGAACAAAATGTTTCAGCAGGCTTGATATCAAAATGGCTACTGGAACATAAACCTTGTTAAGGATTCTTCACTGATGACAACATTCAACACACCCTTTAGACAGTACAAATTTCTGCATCTACCTGTTGACTATAAAGTGAGTCGGTATGAGTTCCAGCAGAAAGTGAGGACTGCAGATGCTGGAGACCAGAGTTGAAAAGTGTGGTGCTGGAAAAGCGCAGCAGGCCAGGCAGCATCCGAGGAGCAGGAGAATCGACGTTTCGGGCATAAGCCTGAAGCACTTTTCCAGCACCACACTTTTCAACTAAGTTCCAGCAGAGTGCAATCAAGACATACAAGGAATGTAAAGGAGCAGTTGGAATACTTACGGTGTACATAGAAAAGACCATGACTACAGGGATCCATTAAAGAAGACCAGAAAAGCTGGGATCAAGCTCAATGCAGAAAATTGTGAAGGTGAGAGAACACCAGTTCTGCAGAATGTGTATGCAATTGATTGAGTCAAACCAAGTCCTGAAAAAGTCACAACTGTCTCTTCGGGAGAGGGGCCAAGAGATAAGGAAGAGTTGAGGAGTTTGTTTTACTTGATCTCATATGAGTCCTTTCAAACTTCACTTATCAGAACTCATGACAAACCTATGAGGGCTGATAAGCGAAGATGTTGAATATGAGTGACCAGCTCCATATGAAAGGAATTTAACAAACGCAAAGGAGTAGGATGCAAGAAGGCAAGTCTGGCACAATACATAGAAGAGAAACCTATTGCTCTGCAATTTTATACTTTCACAAAAAGACAATGAGCAATCCCAGTGCAAGAGGGAATGTCAATAGCATTCACAATATGCTGATTACTGTTTTTGCAAGCAAGAGACTTTTAGAATTAAACAGATAGTTTTGAACACTTTAAAAGATATTAGTAAATCTAATTTATGTCAGAATTTTAGAATAAATATTAATGATTGGAAAAGTTATATTTATATAAAGAGGTGTTTATCTTTAAATAAAGATTGATATTATGTTGTTATATTATTCTAAAATGAATTTAGAGCTGTTTTGAATAAATAGAGTATTGCTTAACTAATAGAAGCTTGAGAGTTGGAACAAGAAGTGCATTTTCAGAATAGAGCACACAGGGATCATTGTTGGGGCCACAATTATTTACAATATATTTTAATGACTTGGATAAGGGAAGACATTAGATTAGTTTTTTTTAGAATAGATTATGTTTTATTGTCACATGTACCTGAGTACAAGAATATAGCGTACAGTGTCTCCATACTCCATTGCCATCTTAGACTACAAAAGTTAGAATTAAAAACAAGAGCTGAAATAAAAAAAACAGAAACGAAAGATAAGAAAACATCCAGATCACCCTCGCTGCCATTGCCACGATGAGATCTTGAGCTGGGCTCCCCAGCTTCACCTGCACTGGAACCACGAACACGATGGTGCCACCACTGCTGCAATCACCACTTCACCACTGCCAATACCACTGCCTCGAGTCCTGTGTCTCATCACCCCCTGCACCAGACCCACCAATGTGTCCCAGTGCCAGTGCCATCACTTGCCACTGGCCTACGTTGCTGACACCATCTTGAAATCATTTGAAATACCAGAATCCACAACATTCCTGAACAAATGCAAGAGTGTAACTCTTTGAATAAGCCACCGTTGATACCACCATTTCGAGTCCTGCAACGGACTCACCAACATTGAGGCACCACGTTCTCTCGCTGCTGGACCTACGATTGCTATGTTCGCACATGATCCAAAACGAGGTGGAAGACAAGTGTAGAGGATAACAAAAAGAGCCTCCAGAAGGATATAGACAGATGAAATGAATGGACAAAGACTTGGCAGATGGAATATAATGTAGGAATCTGTGAGGTTGTGCAGCCTGGCAGGAAGAATAGAGAAGCTGAATATTATTTAAATGAGGAAAGACTGAAGAAATTTGAGGCAGAGGGATGAGGGTTCCTTTGCACAACTCAAAAAAGCTAGCATCCAAGTTCAGCAGGTAATAGCAGGAGGACCAGTTTGGGAAACAGATTTTGGAAAGGTGCAAAAGTAACAGGGTTGTTGTCATGGGTGACTTTAACTTCCCTAATATTGACTGGAACCTTCTTAATTCAAATAGTTTGGATGGACCAGTTTATGTCAGGTGTGTCCAAGAAGGGTTCCTGACTCAATATGTAGACAGGCCAACTAGAGGGGAGGCCATATTGGATTTGGTGTTTGGCAACAAACCATGTCAAGTGTCAGATCTCTCAGTAGGAAAGCATTTTGTTGATAGTGATCAACACTTTACTACACTCATGGAGAGGGATAGGTGCAGACGGTATGGGAAAGTATTTAATTGAGGGAGGGAGAATTACAATGCTGTTAGACAGGAACTGAGTGGCCTAATTTGTGAACAGATGTTCTGGAAATGCACAACAGAAATTTGGAGGTTGTTTAGGAAGCACTTGCTGATAGTGCTGGATAGGTTTGTCCCACTGAGGCAAGGAAGGGATGGTAGGTTGAAAGGAACTTGGGTAACAAGGGATGTGGAACATCTAGTCAAGAGGAAGAAGGAAGCTTACTTAAGGTTGAGGAGGCAAGGATCAGACAGGGCTTCAGAGAGTTACAAGCTAGCCAGAAGGAACTGAAGAATGGATTTAGGAGAGCTAGAAGGGGGCATGAAAAAGCTTTACTGAGTAGGATTAAGGAAAACCCTAAGGCATTCCACACTTACGTGAGTAACAAGAGAATGGCCAGAGTGGGGTTAGAGCCAATCAGGGATAGTGGAGGGAACATGCCTGGAGCCAGAGGAGGTAGGGGAGGTCCTTAATGAATACTTTGCTTCAGTATTCACTACTGAGAGGGAACTTGATGTTTGTGAGGACAGCATGAAACAGACTGATATGCTTGAACAGGTTGATGTTAAGAAGGAGGATATGCTGGAAATTTTGAAAAACATGAGGATAAGTCCCATAGGTCAGATGGGATATACCCGAGGTTAGATCAGAAAGCTAGGGGAGAGATTGCTGCGCCTTTGGTGATGATTGTTGCATCCTCACTGGAGTAGTACCAGATGATTAAAGGGTAGCAAATGTTATTCCCTTGCTCAAGAAAGGGAATAGGGATAATCCTGGGAATTATAGATCAGTCAGTCTTACGTCAGTGGTGGGCAATTTATTGGAAAGGATTCTGAGAGATAGGATTTATGATTATTTGGAAAACCATAGTTTGATTAGAGATAGTCAGCATGGCTTTGTGAGGGGCAGGTCATGCCTCACAAACCTTATTGAAGTCTTTGAGGATGTGACTAAACACGTTGATGAAGATAGAACAGTGATGTGTATATCGAGTTTAGCAGGGTGTTTGATAAGGTTTCCCATGGCAGGCTCATTCAGAAAGTAAGGGGGCATGGGATACAGGAAACTTTGGCTGTCTGGATACAGGATTGGATGGGCCAAAGAAGGCAGGTGGTAGTAGTAGGTGGAAAGTATTCATCTGGAGCTTAGTTCTGGATTAGTGGTACTGGAAGAGAACAGCAGTTCAGGCAGCATCCAAGGAGCTTCAAAATCGACGTTTCGGGCAAAAGCCCTTTATCAGGAATTCCTGATGAAGGGCTTTTGCCCGAAACGTCGATTTCGAAGCTCCTTGGATGCTGCCTGAACTGCTGTGCTCTTCCAGCACCACTAATCCAGAATCTGGTTTCCAGCATCTGCAGTCATTGTTTTTATCTGGAGCTTGGTGATTAGTGTGTTCCGCAGGGATCTATTCTGGGATCTCTGCTGTTTGTAATTTTTATAGATGACTTGGATGAGGAAGTGGAAGGGTGGGCTAGTACGTTTTCTGATGACACAGGGGTTGGTGGAGTTGTGGATAGTGTGGAGGGCTATTGTAGGTTGCAACTGGACATTGACAGGATACAGAACTGGGGAGAAAGTGAGGTCTGCAGATGCTGGAGATCAGAGCTGAAAATGTGTTGCTGGAAAAGCGCAGCAGGTCAGGCAGCATCCAGGGAACAGGAGAATCGACGTTTCAGGCATATTCCTGAAGAAGGGCTTATGCCCGAAACGCGATTCTCCTGTTCCCTGGATGCTGCCTGACCTGCTGCGCTTTTCCAGCAACACAGGATACAGAACTGGGCTAATAAGTGGCAGGTGGAGTTCAACCTGGAAAAGTGTGAAGTGATTCACTTTGGAAGGTCAAATTTGAATGCAGAATACTGGGTTTCAGGCATGATTCTTGGCAGTGTGGAGAAACAGAGGAAGTTTGGGGTCCATGTCCTTAGATCCCTCAAAGTTGCCACTCAACTTGATAAGGTTGTTAAGGAGGTGTACTGTGTGTTGGCTTTCATTAGCAGGGGGATTGAGTTTAAAAGCCACGAGGTTATGCTGCAGCTCTACAGAGCCCTGGTTAGACCACACTTGGGATGTTGTGTTCAATGCTGGTTGCCTCATTATATGAAAGATGTGGAAGCTTTAGAGAGGGTGTCAAGAAGATTTACTAGGATGCTTCCTGGACTGGAGGGCATGTCTTATGAAGAAAGATTGAGGGAGCTAGGCTTTTCTCATTGGAGTGAAGAAGGATGAGAGGTGACTTGATGGAGGTGTACAAGAAGACAAGAAGCATAGATAGAATGGATAGCCAGAGACATTTTTCCCAAGGCAGAAATGGCTATCATGAGAGGGCATAATTTTAAGGTGATTGGTGGAAGGAGTAGGGGAGATGTCAGAGGTAGGTTCTTTACACAGAGTGTGGTGAGTGCGTGGAATGCATTGCCAGCAGTGGTAGTAGAGCCAGATTCATTAAGGCTTTTATCCAAGGAAAGGTACACTGTCATTAGACTCAGTGCAGAGAAGCTTCACTGGATTGATTTTGGATGTAGAGGGATTTTCTTCCAAAGAGAGGTTGAGTAGGTTGGGCCTGTACTCAATGGAACATAGAAGAATTAGAAATGACCTTAGAAAATCATGTCTAAGATTCTTAGGGGACTTGAGAGGCTATTTCCCCTTGTGAAGGTCTCTAGCACCAGAGGCCAGAAACCTAGAGAAAAGGTCAGGGTTAAGGAGTACTTTATTTCTCTCAAAGTTTGGGGAATCTGTGCAATTCTTTACCACAGAGAGTTGTAGAGATTAAGTTTTTAAGTATATTCATGTCTGCCAGAGATTTTTAATAAGTAAAGGATCCAATGTTTATGAGGAAAAGACATGAAGGTGGGTCAAGGATTATGAGACCAACCAGTGAATGGTGGAGTAGACTCAATCAACAATTGGCCAACTTCTGTTCTTGAATCCGATTGCCTTATGACTTTATAGAATGCTTATGTACACATATATGTCAAGAGTGCTACATCTGACATCACTGCGTTGGAGTGCTAAAGCAACAGTGTATCATTCTACTCCATTTGGTGAGATCTAGGAAACTACACCTGAGAAAAGCTCCCAAAATGGGTGACCAGTATATTCCTAAGCCATTGACATACTCCATAGTAGCACTGAATGTGAGAGAGCTGTGGCTGAATTTTCTTTCCTTATGCACTTAGGTGCTGAATCTAATTTTAAAAGTCTTACTGTTCTCCCAATGAAGCCAACATCAAATGCTATAGACACTGAAGGATTGTTAATCTGCCATCTGTGGAGAGTTAGGTGAAAGCCAACTGCATTAACTTTAATGTCCAATCAAACTGGAGGTAGGCCATCAGCCAAAAATTCAGCAAAAATTTAACTGCACTACAAAACATGACCATTTTGTAATTAGTTTTGACAGTTCAGGCCATTATGCTACTATTCAAGTGTTCAGCACATGCTTGGACTGACAATGAAATATATATATGTCTGCAAAGAGAAACATGTTGCCGATGATCATCTCGCATATATCAGGACAAACACAAGAATGCCAAATTTTAAATGATGACAGCAATTTATACTGCAGTGGAAAAGGGTGGTGATTGGTTGACAAGTTGATTTGATCACCCAAGACATTGCCAAAATGTTTCCTAAGTCTTTAAACTCACCATTGCTTGGAATTAAATAGTAAGTCAACCTTACAGCAGCAGCTTGGGGTGATGGGTATTTTTATTCTGATTGATGTTTGTGTATGTTCGTGTGTGTGGTTCACATTGTATAGCTGCCAACCTTAGTTGCAGGGTAATGCTATTGCCTCTGAGTCAGAGGTCAGGGGCTCAAACCTCATTGCAGTGACCTTTGCATGGAACTCCACCGCTGCCACTTGTACTTACTTTTAAACGTGTGAACCTTGTTGATATTTGGGAGAGACTAGGGCTTACTTAGGCAATGAACATGATGAGTCTAGATTAGAGTGTGTTGGAAAAGCACAGCAGGTCAGGCAGCATTCGAGGAGCAGGAAAATCGACATTTCGGGCAAAAGCCTTTCATCCCGAAATGATGCTGCCTGACCTGCTGTGCTTTTTCAGCACCACTCTATTCTTGACACTGATCTCCAGCGTCTGCAGTCCTCACTTTCGCCTAATGAACACGATGGGTCATCCTGAAGACAGAGCAAGTAATGAGGAAAGTGATTGCAGTAATGAGTGAGTGGAGCATTTCTGGAGGTGCCATCTTTTGGGTGAAGCATTAAGTTGAGGCTGAAATAAAAGTAGAAATGCTGGGAATCCTCAGTAAGCCAGACAGCATCTATGGAACGAGAAATAAAATTAACCTATCAGGTCTATTACTATTTTGATGCAAAGAGCTAAACATTTGCAACCTCCAGCAAAAGTTGATCAATAACATTGGCCCAGAGACCTTCATGGAATAAGTTAGTGATTTTTTTACATTTTTTTCAGCATAACCCAAACACTGTATCACTTGAAAGCACTGACAATACTGTCAATACACGCATTTTCAGGATATTAAACCTAACCTTCAATTAAATGAAGTTTCTAAACATCCCCGACAGCCTGTTCAGGATCTTTTAAGGTGATTATATTTTACTAATAGCAACTGTTCTGGAAATGTGCAGATCAGGTTTCAGATTTTAAAAAGGGGATGAAACTCATTGGAGTAAAACCTTGTTTAGCCCTAAGGACTGATTGGGCAGCATTAACAATATATTTCAGACATAATTACATTTCTGCTGAATAGGTTAAGAACCATATCGTGTCTTGAGGACACTTATGTTTGCCCAAACGTTTGTCCTAATGTCCAACCTCTATAGTCTAAACATTTTTTAGGAGTCCTGGTGATTGTGGGGCAGGCAAGTGATTGACATAGAAACAGAGAAACTCGGAGCAGGAGTAGGCCATTCAGCCCTTCAAGCCTGGTCTCCCATTCATGATCATGGCTGTTCCTTTATATCAATGTCATATTCTAACTTTCTCCCTATGTCCTTGATGCCTCTAAAAACTATTTCTTTCTTGAATATATTAAGTGCCTGCCAATTTTCTGGGTAATCATAAAATCCAAACATATGCAGGCGAGGTGGATTGCCCATAATGCCAGGGACATGTAGGCTAAGTGGGTTAGCTATGGGAAATGTAGGATTATAGGGAATGGATGTGGGTGGGATGC
Source organism: Chiloscyllium plagiosum (assembly GCF_037043375.1). Lineage (NCBI taxonomy): Eukaryota > Metazoa > Chordata > Chondrichthyes > Orectolobiformes > Hemiscylliidae > Chiloscyllium > Chiloscyllium plagiosum. Next base: position 118,623,477 of record NW_028270142.1, on the reverse strand, counting down.
TTTTCAGAAAGTCACTGTGACTCAATAGGTTGAATGGCCTGCTTCAAAACGGCAGGGACTCTATGATCTGTGTTAAAAAAACTTGCCTGTCACATCCCCATTAATCTTATCTCCCTTTACCTTAAACTTATGTCCCCTACTAATTGACATTTTTATCCTGGGAGAAAATCAATTCTATCTTTGCCTCTCTAAAATCCTTTTCTACAGCATGTGATTTAATTTGTCCAATCTATACATAAATCAAAATCACCAATGATAACAATTGTACTGTTGGTGTTTGCATCTCAGATTTCTTAGTTAATGCCTTGCCTTACACCTCCACTATTGCTTAGGAGCATACAGCCAACCCCAACAATATTTTCTGCCTCTTAGTGTTTCTTACCTTTATTTGTACAGATGGCACATAATGATTTCCCAAGCCAATACCCTTCCTCAAATTGCATTGTTTCTCCTTGACTAACAATGTGACACAGCCTCCTTTCCCCTTTATCTGCCCTTCTTAAATAATGAATACCCCTAGATCTCCAGTTCCCATCCTTGTCAACGCTGCAGCCATGTCTCTGTAATCCTATTACTAGTTATATCTATCTGCATTTCTAATTTATCTACCCGATTGTGCATGTTCCATGTATTAAGAAAAAAAGTCTTCAGACTTGTCTTTATAATCTTGCTAGTTATCTTAGCTTAATTTCATTCTATGGCCCCATTTGTTTTATTGCCCTTGTGTTTTCTGTCTTCCACTGTTTTAATACTTGTTTTTTCTGCCTTCCACAGCAGGTGCAGAAATTGGAATGGGGCTAATATAGCCACTGGCCCCATTTGTCTATTCTGGGTTTTGCTCAAGCTGAACAAATGGGCACTTCTTCTGTTGTATTCCTTTGAATGTGACTTCTGAAGAAAAGAAGTAGGATTGGTGGGGTGGTATCAGGAGTTCTAATTGGACCATATGCAAAAATAGATAAAGTACTTCTCCATCACTGGCAACACACTGGTCCCTCCCCACACTTTGGCTCAATTGTGAATTTGTTTTGTTAGTATTGGCAGATTGATTAGGTGGGAGTTTGGTAGAGTGGGAAGAGGGTTTAGAAATGGTTAAGCAAACTTGCCCTCATCCCTCAAGGTTTGATTTCATATGAGAAACAATATAGGGGTTCAGTTGATTTCTCTCCTTAGAGCCTTCTACATTGAGTAGTCATTGAATAAACTTGAAAAGTCTTTCTCAACTGCTCTGCCTCAAATTCTACTTACTCCACCATTAGAATTGCCTTCAAAATATTGGCTTATTGTCACCTTCCCTAATTCTTAACTTACCACCTGTTTGAATGTTACCATCATATCCCTCCCTCATGTTATGAAGAACCATGGGGTACCCCACCATGTTATGAGCAGCTGTATAAATGTGTCACACATTAACTAGGAAGAGTTTGCTGATAATTGTCTAACAAAGTGTATAAAATCCCAAAGACACCACCAAATGATCAGTGTTTCTCATTGACTTACTGAGGACAGAATCAAGTCGCACCAGGTTTTGTCAGTAGCAGAAAACTAACTATTTATTTTACAACACTTAATCTTAACTTTAACAAGAGCAGTGAAAAGAAAGGGTTGATAATCTACTGCTGTGCAACTTAAACCCTTTAAAAACCTCACACGCTGCAGCTCAACCAGTCAAAAGTCTATTATCAGGCGGAATTTCATTATCTTGAATGATTCTCAGTGTCACTTAGTCTCATCTTATAACGCTGCTCAAAAGAAACATACTGCACTTGATTTTCCAAGGTTGTGAAACTAGCTTGGCAATTTCAGTCATAGCAGTCCAGCTTCCATATCCAAAAAAGAAAGTATGCAACTTCTTACAAATGCCAGTAGCTATTACTGTAATAAAGTATGAGTGGCAAGGATCCAATAGTCATAGAGTCATAGAGACGTACAGCATGGAAACAGACCCTTTGGTCCAACTTGTCCATGCCGACCAGATATCCCAACCCAATCTAGTCCCACCTGGCCCATATCCCTCCAAACCCTTCCTATTCTTATACCCATCCAGATGCCTTTTAAATGTTGCACTTTTTCATTGAAATTCTTATTGAGAATACACTTTTAAAAATCATCATAGCTCTAAACATATTATGAGGGTTAAACATTAAAGAGTGCTGTGGGCTATTTATAGATTGATTAATCGTGCCTCACAAGGCTCAGCACAGGAAGCATACATTTGCATTAAACCAATGGTAAAGCAACTGATTAGAGTTGAATTCACTGTGTGCTGAAGATTAATATTTTCACATAGAAAATAAGAAAGAATTGCAATGATATAATTGATTTCACAACTTCAGAGTCTCCCAGAAGTATTTCATGTATAATGAGGTATTTTTGAAGTGTAGGAAGTGTTACTACACAGGGAGATGTAGCAGTCAATCTATTCACAGCAAGATCCCACATACATGTTGGACCAATACTTGCTCGCAATTTATACTTATAATTATGATGCAAAACTCAAAAATGAGATTTCAAAATTATTAGACAACACCAAATTGGCAGGGGGAGAGCATTTGTTGTGGGGTGTGGATACAGTGGTGGAAAGGTAGTTGATAATGAGGAAAACTGAGTTGAGATAAATTAAGTCAAAAATAAATTTGCTGAATAGGCAAATAGTTGACAAACTAATTTCCTTCTTTTAGATTCATTCAACGGATGTGGGGAATGCAGGCCAGACTTCTATCTCTTTCCTACTTCTAATTGCCTGGAAGAAGATGGTGATGACCTGTCTTCTTGAACGATTGCAGTCCTTAGGGGTTTAGATACACTCTCAGTCTGTGAGGAACAGAATTCCAGAACTTTAACCAAGTAACAGAGAAGAAATGGTGATGCATTTCAAAGTAAGGATACTACATCAGTTGAAGGGGAGCTTGCAGATGGTGGTGGCCCCATGCATTTGCTATGTTGTTCTTCTTGGTGGTAGAGGAAGTGAGTTTGAAAGCTGCTGGCAAAGGAGTCTTAGTGAAACATTGCAATGTGTCTTGTAAGTGATCTAGACAACTGCCATTGTGCATCAGTGATAAAGAGGATAAATGTTGAATATGATGGATGGAGTACTAACCAAGTTGACTCCTTTGGTCAAGATGGTGTCAAGCTTCTTGAGTGTTGTTGGAGCTGCATTCATCTAGGTGACAGGAGAGTAATACTTCTGGCTTGTGCCTTGTACTTGCCACAGGATTACTAGCTTCTGACTTGTTCTTGCACCCACAGTATTTATATGGCACATACAATTGGGTTCCTAGTCAACGAGAGCCTCCAGGATAGGAAATTGGAAGACTCAGTAATGATAATGCTATTAACTGTGAGGGGGAGATTGTTGAATTTTCTTATATTGAATATGGTCATTGTCTGGCAATAATCTGGCGTGTGTGAAATTTGTCACTTCTCAGCCCAAGCCTAGAGGTTGACCAGACCCCACCGTAAATGGACATGGACTGCTTAAGTATTTGAGGCATCATGAATGGTGCTGACTACTGTGCAATTACCAGCAAACATCCCCATATCTGACTTTGTAATGAATGTAATGGACAGTGAGGGAGCTCACTGAGCAGGGAAGCTCAAACAGTTGTGCTGGGACCTCAAGCAAGTGCTCATGGTGAGGGAGGACAGATATAGCAGCCAAATGAACTTTCTCTGAAAGAGGGTCTTTAGAGGAAAGCAGGCTCATGTGTAGGAGGAAGAGAATAACAAAGGATTCCTTACTCCAATGTAAACCACAAGCCTCATTGCATGTAAACAATTTAAATACATCCTTGATTAATCTTAATTTCCTTCATGTCCATAATGATCTGTTGCCAGTAGAATCAGGAATTCCTACTTCCTGATCTTTGGGCCGTCCATGTGTTCACACCTCATGTTACGTTGCTGGTATGGTCAGCATGATTCCACTGCACAGGTATCAAGTCATGATGGACAAGGTGAAAAGATGTTTGCCAAGATGGAGCAGATGGTGAAGGAATTGAAATTAGAAATATTCATGAAAGAGGCTGAAACTGCTCTGGGATCATGCAATGCTCAGACATTAGTTATGGGAATCAAATCTTTAGGTCAGAGGTTCCTTGATATTACTAAAAGCATGAAATACAGTTGGCCCAATATTCTAATTGAGGATAAGTAAGAAACTGGACAGATACTGAGGGCAGGAATAAAAACATCCAATGCTGCAGCAAATCAATTCTAGATTAAGGATGCACAACTAATTCTGACATCTAGGGACCCCAATGTGAGAGTATAAGCTGAGCACACGATGGAACATTTGCGACCTTCTTCAACTAGTTAATATGGAAATACTGGGACAGTAGGTTGCTTCATTTTTGATTTTAAAGGAAACAGTGGGAAAGTCTAGATAAAGATACTTAGGGAGCATAAGGAAATCTGTAAAGGTACACCTGGATTCACTATGCCAACAAGAGATGATGTGGATGTAGAGGACTCACTGATAAAACAATATCCTTATTTGTTCAGCCCAGAAAAACAAACTGAGGTGGAAAAAGAGATTCAATACATGCTGGAGAATCACTTGATTAAATTTAGCCAAAGCAACTGGAGCTCACTAGCGGTATCAGTTCCTCAGTCATATGGATCAAGATTTTGCATAAGTTACAGAAAGGTAAATGCTGTCACAAAACCTGATTCCTACCAATTTTCTATGTAGATGATTTTATCAACAGGATTTGTAGTACCTTGTTTTTGTTTTCTAAAATTGATCTGTTAAAGGGATTTTGACCAGTACCAACAACATCAAGGACTAAGGGGAATTCATCCTTTGTCATGCTAAATGAATGATATAAATATTGGGTCATACCATTTGGGTTTAAAAATGTCCTAGCTACATTACAAAGGCTTATGAATCAAGTATTAGCTGAAGTACCTGCTATTCGCTGAATACACAGTTTATTGAGATGATATTGTAATATACAGTAAGTCATAGGAATCACATTTAAAGCAACTACGGTCAGCTGGCTTATTGATAAATTTGACCAAAGGTGAATTTGCAACAGCAAGAGTCTTATCTAAGAGAAACGGAAAACAACAAATGCAGGAGATCGCAGTAGGTCAGATCGCATCCATGGAGAGACAGCAAGCTAACATTTCGAGTCTCAATGACTCTTCATCAGAGCTGATTCCGTATAGATTCCAGCATCTGCAGTACTTATTTCTACTTAATATCTAAGAGATATTGTTGGACAAGGGCAAGTGTTGCCAAGAACAATGAAAATGAAAGCTCTGATAGAATTCCTCATTCCTTAGAATAAACAGTCAATCATGAGGTTTTTAATAATTTATGAGCTTTATAAGAAATTTGTACATGACTTCAGCACAATAGCTGGACCTTGAACAAATTTGTTCCAAAAACAGACAAAAATGATATTGTCAGCATAGTGTCAAACAGCCTTTAACAAGCTGAAGGCAATCCTAATAAATAAACCTCTGCTGGCTGCCCTTGACTTCACCAAACCTTTTAAAATTTCTGATGTGATGGCCAGATCCCAGGTAGAAACCTAGCTGAATAGATCATACTTTTACTTGCTTTAGTTTTAATGAAGTGATCTCTCACTTAAACATAAGCATGCAGTGCTGCAGATTTAGCTTTAACAAGAAAATGAGAGCAATGACAAAAATAGATAAAACAGATTTATCCAAATTCGCTACTTACATTGAAAATTCAGATGATTTTTAAGCACGTTGGTAATGTAATCCCATTAATCTCAAAATATTCTGCCATAAATTGAGAGGAAGCAAAACAGCATTCAAATACACCACGCCTGATGCAGTACTCAAAAGACCACTCATTTAATAGTTACACAGCATACTTGTCACAAACAACCTGGGAGGTTTAAGTCACTTGTAGATTTAACTTTTACACTGGAACTGTAGCTAGTTTCTTCCTTGAGCTTTGGAGTATCTGCTTAGGAGTATCTAACTTTAAGTAATCTTTCTGGGTTTATACCAATATTTTGGTCGAGGACCAACTCAAAATCATCACTCTGAGGAGCGAATTCTTCACTCTGATGGAGGGTTGTACACTTGGGTCATTGAATATGTTCAAGGCTGAGAGAGACAGATTTTAATCAGTAAGGGAATCAAGAGTTATGGAGAAAGGCTGGGAAATGGGGCTGTGGATTATCAGATTTCCCATGATCTCACTGAATGGACCCAGTGGGCTAAACGGTCTACACCTGTTCCCAAGTCTCATGGTCTTATGATCTAACCCATTGAATCCCATGGTCCTGACCAGTGCTATCGAGCTGTGTTTCTCTGATCTTTATTTTCTTTTCCCACCCTTTACATCCATGTCTCACTGTTCCAAAATCTTTCTATCTCTTTCCAACATTCCTCTTCGTCCAAGCTTTGTCCATCATCGCTAATATCACCTTATGTGGCTTGGTGTTACATTTTGCTTCATAATGATCCCACAAAGTGTCATGTTATGTATTATTATATTGAAACCACTATATAAATAAAAGTTGTTGATTTGAACTTAAAGGGTTTCAGGAGGTGTGTCCATTTACTTTCTGAGATTTTTAATCATTATTTGAACCCATCATAGACTAACAGCTATATTTTGCTGGATGTTTTCTTAAACACTGCTTTTCATGGATTAATGCCCTTTAAGAACAGAGGCATGATGGGAAAAGAACAGTTTTATTTTCACAGCAGCTTTAAGTGACATTTAGGCACCAAATCATCCTGCATGATAGGTATTAATCCAGGGATACCTCTTCCATAACACATGATCCTGTGTCTGCTCTGGATCTGTTGTGGGGTCTCTGAAGTCTTTAATAGTGCTTATCAGTTACTAAACAACTGCACAGCTTTTTAAAGTCAAAAACAAATGATTAAACAATACTATTAAACTAATTTGATTTTATATCTGCATTTCCAGGATCTATTTCTTCAATCATCCCTAATACCAACCCACCCTCTCCCTGAAATACCATTTTATTGATAACTGTTCCAGACAAATTGGGAAAATACCCTTCTACATGCATTTTAGATTAAAAGCTTCTCGGTTCAAATAGTTCTACATGTGTGAATACCAATTCTGTATTTAATTACAGTGGGATCTACAAGGACAAACTCCAATGGAATTGGGTGTAGTTGCTGTGTTTAATGAGCCCAGCTGTACACATGGGTTGGCTGAAGACACAATTTAATTTTTAATTAAAAAAGCTCTCTGCTGTATTTCTTTAGAAACGGGATGCTGGCGAGCAGGGATTCAGTTCACCCATAATATTATTCATTTGTTCTGCAAAGTTTAGGCTGCAGCTGAGTGTGAATTAATGCTCTAGAGAAAAGGAAAGTGCTTAGTACCAGAAAGCAATTAATTTTAGAAGGAAACTCAAAGTAGAATTCGTAAATAAGGAATGCTCGGTCTAGCATCAGCCTGCTTATAAATCAAAGTACCTTGGGGAGGAAATTGAGAAACCAACCTTATTTCGTGCTTCTCAAGGTGGGAGGTAATCACGTTTTTGTCTCTTCAACTTGAAGGTGCTGACTCATGTATAGCACTCCATTACTTCACAGTTATCTCTGTTTGAAAATCCCATGATTCACAGAATCACAGTTGGCTATAGTGTCAAAGATGGCTATTCAGCCCATTATGTCTGTTTCCTCTCCAAAGGAGCACTAAATCCTAGTACCAACCCACCTTCTTGCCATTTAATAAAGGCATTGAAAATCATTTGGAGAGAGTAAAAAGGGAAACACTCTTTCCAGTGATGCAAGCATTGAGGACAAGAAAGCACAGATTTAAAGGGGGAGAAAAAGCAATGGCTGAATGAGGAAACTACTTTTCACACAGTGAGTGATTAGAACACTGAGTGACTGTTTGAGAGTATTGTGAAGACTGGTTCAATTGAAGCATTTAAGAGGGATTTGGAATAAAGAATGTGAAACAAAGAATATGCAGAACTACAAGGAAAAGATGGGGAGGAGTGGCACACAGTAAATTGCATCTTTAAAGACCCAGCACAGAGAAAATGGGCCAAACAGCTTCTTTCTGTGCTGTAACCAATCTGTGATTCTGTGTTTCTATTTTATACAGTTCTGACATAACCTTCCTGCTCTTAAATTATATGCCTCAGCCAATTGAAACCAAGTTTCTTTTATTCCCTCTTGACTATCATTTCTAACATCAGGAATTCATGGGCATAGATGCCAATGTACATTTCCTTGCCTTATTTAGGCTCCATATTTCCATATCCTCACAATTTCTGTATTGAATTCCATTTACCACTTTTCAGCCTTCCTGATTAATCTATTGGTGCCTTCCTGCAGTCTACAGCTGTCTTCCTCACAATCAAACATGCAACCATTTTTCAAATCATTTTTAAACTTCTTAATCACGCATCTTATATTTATACCTAAATTATTAACATATACCAGAAACAGCAAGCAACCCAGCGTGGTTACAGCACAGAAAGAAGCTGTGGAGAAAATAGCTTCCCAGTGGCAAAACATCCATCAGCCAGAACCCTTTGCTTCTTGCCACTCAGACAATGTTGCATCCAACGTGCTATTTTTTCTTTAGTTCCATGAGCTTTTAAATGTCTGACCAGTCTATCATATGAGACCTTGTCAAACATCGTGTTAAAATCCATGTAGCCTACATCAAATGCATTACTCTCGTTGACACTTGTTGTTACTTTCCCAAAAATTGAAAACAAATCAGTCAATCCCCTTGATGAAACCATGCTGATTTTCTCTGAATAATCTGTGCCATTCTGCTGATTTATAATTGTCTCTAAAATATTTTTCTTGTAACTTAACCACAATGGAGTTTAGACTGATTGGTCCATAATTACATAAGATATTATTACCTTCCTCCATTTTAAACAACTGTACAATGTTTGCTACACCTCCAGTTCTTCAGCATCATGTCTTTAGCCAGAGATAGGAAAATGATGTTCGGAGTCTCCTTTACTTTCGCTCTTGCTTTGCATGACAACCTGCATTACTTTTCATCAAGTAATGCCAACTTATTTCTTTACAGGATGTCAAACACTTTAATATTTCCTCCTTTGATCTATATGTATCCTAGCCATTAATCGTCTTAACTATAACCTCTGCCTTGTCTGGCTCTTTTGTGAAATGAAATGGTGTTATTTCCCATTTTGGATCACGTCCTATCATCAGAAACATTTCCAGTCGTGACCCCACTTTGAGGAAGAAGCATTCATTGGTCCATCCAGCTCAGATGTATCACCAAGCTCAGGGCTTTGAACACATGAGCTCCACAATTGAGAGAATGGCAACCACTCCAATGGAGAGCTGTTGAATTGATGCAGGAGTATGACAGAGCTATGCACAGAATGCAAGCAATGGAAGATCCAGTGCTGAGTCATGTAAAGGATGCAAAGATGTAAGGAGAGAATGCCAGTTATGTCCTAGTTAAGAGTACCCTACAAAAATTCAGAGCATCATCAAAATTCTCTCCAACTAAGAGACATTCCGTTCAATAGGTCTCAGTGACAAACATTATTGTTGCATTGATGCCTTAGTTTCATGTCCAATTGTTATCTTGCTTCTGGTGCATTGTGGTCACAATGATTACTGCCTCCCCACCCCTCTTTCCTCACAATCCCTGGAGGATCATGACTCCTTAATTGGTTGAGGATGCACAGCACTCAATCTGCTCTGTTCACTGGGGTGCCAATGAATGAGTGCCTTAAGTACATGAAATGATACGTCCATGTCTTCCAACTCCAGCTGGCAGTTACTTTCTTTCAGCTCTAAATGATACAAGTCTTTGCATGGAGCATTGCAACTCCACCTCTGAAAAATGCAATATCATAAAATTCCTTTTGAATGGTGTAGTCATGATTGGCTCTCAACTGTATTGATGTGTATCTAAAATGTTACCATGGGATTCCACAGGGCTCAATATTGTGTGTCTTACTTTGTGTCATGTGTATTTTAGATCCATGGGCCATGATGAAGTAGTTTGCAGCTGATTAAAAAGAAATGGCTATGTTGTTAACAGAGAGTAGGAAAACTTCATAATGCAGGAAGTCATAGATGATCTGTTCATTTGGCAAAAAAGTGAAAAATGGAATTCAATCAAGAGAAGGGTAAGGTAATACAATTTTGGGAGATGCAACAAGGAAAGGGAATACAGAGTAAAATGGAGGGATATTGTGCAGTTGTCTTCACAAGCTCATATATATATAGCAATTCTACAATCCACTTCAGAGGCATATGAAATGCTTTCCTTTATTAACAGAAGTATAGAAAAACGATGTAGGGAGGCTATACTAGCAGAAAACTAGTTATTCTTCTTGAATGTTGTATGTTGTTCTGATCATCCCATTTCAGGAAAGATGCAACTACACCATGAATGAAGGAGACTTAAAAGAATATTGCCAGAACTGGAAAATGTTAATAATGAGGAAAGCTTGGATAAGCTGTTATTGTCTTCCTTGGAACAGAGAAACCTATGGAGTGACCTAATTAAGCTGTACAAAATTATGAGGCTGGATATTCTAAAAAGAGGTGACCTATTTAACAGAAGGGGTTGAAAACCAAGGAGCAAATATTTTAAGCAATTTGTAGGAGGATTAGGTTAGGGATGAAGAAACACTCAGCAGATTCTAATGCCCTTCCCAGTTACACTTTAGTTGTGGGAAGAGTAAATCAGGCTGGAGAGTGGTGGATAAAGGTCCATCACCTTTCTGTATATGTTATGTCCTGAGAGAGTGGTAAGACCCGGTATTTTTGCCATATTTAAGAAGTATTAAGATATCTATTTGAAACACCATGAACTCCATCACTACAGATCATGTACAAGAATGTGAGATACGGTTGTGTAGCTCTTCGCTGATTATGGACACAATGAACCAAATAGCTTTCCTCTGTGTCAATAGTCTTCTATGATTTCTATGACTTGCCACCTCTAGTTGGTGCATAAAGTATTCATTAAGGGACTTGCCATTCTTCCAGTTTCAGCTGGAGGTTATCTCAAATTGACCCTACTCTTTAATGCATGGGCTTTTACAACTCCACTGCCCGTGAAAGATACAGATATAGCCAAAAACACAGAGCCAGAGGGAACAAAACAGAGGGTCGACACTGTGGTATTTTACAAGCCATGGAGCTCTCAATATTTATTAACAATAAAGAGTCTCCTGCACTGCAATATAACCTACACATACAAAGAGTTCTGTGATTTATTATTAGTTATTGTGGTTATTGCAAAGGAAAGCAGACATGTGATAGCGTTTATGCAGACAGTACTTGTCTCCTGACCTCTGAGCTCTGATCACCCCCACCATAATGTGCAGAAATCCTAGGTAGGAGCTGCCTTTGACTCATGACTGCAGTGAGAATTGCTTCTACAGCATAGTGGTGAAATCTAAAAGCAGGCAATAAAATTTTGCTTTAGGAAACACATTCTCCATTTAAGCAGCCCTAATTCAGCCTATATCCAAAGGCGACAATGTTGGCAGTCTGAATACAACAAAATGAGGTCCAGGATGAGTGGAGCTATATGACACTTGTCTCAAGCACCCAATTCCCATTCCAGGTAGGAATCTATTTATTCATTATTATGTTAGAAATAACTTAGACCCTTAAACCAACTGCAAGGTGTCAAATTTGCAGATGAAGTTTGAAACTAAGGAGCCTGCTAACGATTTACAGAAGAGCTTTGAATCAATTATACAGCTGCAGAGACAGATGTTCGTTGAAATTTAACACTGATAGTACAGAATGCTGCACAGAAGATGAAGCAATGTGTGACATAGGTGCAAAATTAATGGAATATAATTAGCACAGCCTGAGTCAGAAAGAGATCTGGGAGCAATAATGAACTTGTCACTGTCAATATCTAGACAGTGCAGTGGGGGTGAATACAAAGGCAAATAAACAACAGCTAGGGCATTAATATATAAATTTTATTAATGTTAGACTCAGTCTGTGCAACACATTGATTGGGCCACCATTGCAACACATGGCAATTCCATCTGCACAAAAGGAGAGCACCAATATTGAGAAGGACAAGATGGAGGAACAACATCGATACTTGCAGTTGTAAGGAAGGGAATGACACTCAAGGAAAATCTTAATCTGTGTACAGAGAGACAGCTAGAGGATATGAAGTATCAAATGGTTTGGATAAATAAAGCACAGAACTCTTTAAGCATTTATTGAAGCTGCATTAAAGGACCTCTTTTAACTCTGCCCACCCAGGTGAAGTCAGAAAGGTGGCTAGTTAAGTTCACCCAGTGGGTTATACAGCTTACTGTCTTCCTGCAATCTTTCATTTCTTCTTCAATCTTTTTGCTGTACAGTGCTTTTCAAAATTGTGAGTACTACCTCAGAGAGCAGAGGCTTGCCAATAGAATATATTAATAACATTATTTACAGGTCAATAATGAAGCATTGTACAATATACATGTAATGTCCTTGAGGGAAGGAACACTGTCTGACCATTATGAGATTCCCATTTCACTTTAATGTGGTTGCCTCTTAGATGCCCTCTGGAGGAAGTATACAAACCCCTCAGTTATATCAAAGTGTTACCACAAATACAGCAGGATTCTTTTTATTCTTTGATGGGTATTGGTGTTGCTGGATATGCCTATTCCTACTTGAAATTGTGTGTCTTTTTCAAAGTGTAATTTGGAGTCAGCCACATTGCTGTGTATCTGGAGTCACAGGGTGGGCCAATCAAATAAGGATGACAGACTTTTTTCCTTAAAAGATTGTAGGTTAGTGAACCAGATAGATTGTTACAACAATCAATGAACGCTGAATGGTTACCATCAGTGAGGCGAGCTTTCAATTACAGGTGCTGTTAATCAAAATTATATTCTACAAGTTACCATAATATTTGAACTCATTTGAACCCTCACCCCCACCAGCAAAGCATTAAACTGGGTACTTGGAAAACTTGTCTGTTTATAATGTCACAATTCCACCATTTCCTTAGTTCTCCAGTGGCTCAAGAAGAAGGTTGACTACCATCTCCAAGTAGCTATGGACAGTTAACAAATGTCAATGAAATCACATCCTGAATCTGAATTACATCAAAGCTGCCAATAAATCTAAGTCATTGATGCTGTATTTCAGAACATGAGCACAGAAATTTAGACTGACACTCTAACACAGTTTTGAGGATGTGATAGTGAGGGTTGGCAGTTCCATCATTCTGATGAGATATTAAACAAGGGACTCACCTTCACAGGCAAATGCAAATTATACTATGATACAGTTTCAAGGATCCTGGCCAGTATTAAAATGCAATTAACTTCACAAAAAGGCATTTTATCTGGTTATCACATTGCTGTATGTGGAAACTTGCTATGTGCAAATTGGCTACAGTGATCGTGGCATTTTAATTAGTTGTGAGATGTTTTGGGATGTTCTGAAGTCATAAAAGCCCAGACATAAATCCATGTACTTCTTTTATTCCTATCAATGTAGCAATCCTGGAGTACAGTGTTTGCATGTCAGAATGGATTATGAGCTCTATCTTCTGTCAAAAGTTCAAAGCCATAACTTTTTGATGCAGAGAAGAGACCGCTACACCAAGGTTTATCTGACATGTATACAAATAAACCAAGGCAAAAACAAAGGTATATCAAAATATAATGGCTCATAGAAAAAAATAGACACTGTAAGATACTAAAGTGGCAATTCAGACCGCGTAGAAAGAGGCTATTTGGCCCATCAAGTCTGCACTGATCCTCCGAAGAGCAACCCTCATAGATACAACTCCACTCCCCCACCTATCCCCATAACCGCTCATTTACCATAGCTAAACTACCTAGCCTGAACACCACGGGGCAATTTACGATGGCCAATCCATTTAACCTCTGCATCTCTGGTCCGTGGGAGGAAACTGGAGCACCCAGTAAAAACGGGAAGAACACGTAACCTCCACATAGTCACCCAAAGCTGGAATCAAACCTGAGTTCCTGGTACTGTGAAGCTAACCACTGAGCCGCCATTCTGCCCTGTGTCACTTTGCACGTCACTTTAATTTTATCACAATGTAAACAGCTAATGACAAAACTAATCTGCATGAACATCTCAGGAAAAAAGCATAGGGTAGACAGAATAGGGCAGCTATTTGGATCTTTGCAGATCAGGAGACCTAAAAGAGAGAAATAATCTTGCTAAACTTGGTGGAAGGAAGCCATAAAAGATAAAGAACATTGTCCCACAGGAGCAACCATCACAGACTGTATGAAGGAAGTTAAAAATCACACAAAACCAGATTATAGTCCAACAGGTTTATTTGGAAACTAGCTTTCAGAGTGCTGCTCCTTCCTCAGCAGCGCTCCGAAAGCTAGTGTTTCCAAATAGATCTGTTGGACTATAACCTGGTGTTGTATGATTTTTAACTTTGTCCACCCCAGTCCAATACCGGCTCCTCCACATCATGTATGAAGAAAGACAAGTTGTGATATTGGCTTGAGAAGCAGACATCACACACGCATAACCATTGAGATTATTGAGTTATATATGCAAGGAAAAAAAAGCAAGGAAATATCAGTTCACATCCCAGTCTGGTAGAGCAACATTTTAGTCCCATCACATTCTGAATCATATTTCACAGTTCTGAATATTAAATTGAACAATTCCATATTGTCATTCAGCACTCAAAAAAGTTCTTTGTAACACTGATAAATGTTTCCTGAATGTTGTATCCACTCAAGATTAGTGTGGGGACAAGAAAAATCACAAATTTATGGTGTGCATAATATAAAAATGGAGGAAAAGAGCCACTCAAATTTAAGAGAAGATGGAGCACTCCGCTAATAAAGATTGTTTTGCCATCATGTTGGAAAATTGTATTTACTGGGGAGTGCTTTCAACCTCATAAGCTGGGTGATAAGATGGTGGAAGAAATAAACAGAACCAAAATCAGGAACATTCAACAATGGGTGGAACTCCCCTGCACCATTTTACCCCCCAAGACACAAACTTGAAAGTTATCCCCCTTCCCATTATTCCGCAATTGAAATGGTTTTTTGCAACAGCACTTCCAATGATTGGGTCAGAGTTATTTTTAAAGACCCAGCTCTTTTGGTGACATGCCTGTTTCTTATAAAGAACAAAATGACCTATCAGAAAACTATTAGTCTATTTCCAGACCAATGAAACTGGTATCAATTCAATATTCTGTGAGAATTTGATACCTTATACATTGCTAATTGTGAGCAAAATTGGTTCAATGTTCTATTGAGAAAAAGAAAATCGATGCCAAATTTTAAAGGACTTCATTCAGAATTACATTGGCTAATAAAGGACTGCCATTAAAAGCTCAATGACATTTCCAAATTCTGAATGTCACAAATATAGTGACCTTTACTTGCACATTGGGTAAATAGAGAATATTAATTAGAAAGCTACTGGGATGAAATCCAATAAGCTCGCAACAACATCCTTTGAAAAATGAAATGTCTGAAAAGCCGACAATCACTCCCTGACTAGGAAGACTCTAGTAACTAATGTTATCAGACTGAATGCACAAAATAGTAACACTGGTAGCAGTGCGGACTGATGTAAACTAAATTTGTGATAAATGCATCAAAATTTCTTTCAAGGTGCCTAATAATCACATGCATCACTGGGTGCTCAAATACAACTTGCACATCATTAAGCTGTTGAAAACTACCTTAGCATATGGTGACGTTGTCTCCATCATTGAGGATTTGAGATTTTGGGATAGAACTGCAATAAACAGTTTAGACTGACGTGCAACTTCTTGGGTTCTGGCAAGCACAATATCAGTGGGATAACACATGCAGGAAATTTGGACAATGTAATGAAAGGTTGGTGACATCAAGCTTGGCAGAGACATAAACAATAAACAAGTCTTGCAGAATTGATCCATGGCATGTTAAGTCTGTCAACCAATGACCTACTTAAATGTTCAAGCATATTTTCTCAGCCACCCATATAAGGGACTGCTCAAGACAGAGGGTAGAATAAAGTTTTCAGACAACCTCATCAGAGAATTATAGAAGAAAAAGGCAGATCTCATCAGAACTATGTACTTCACTGTTGCAGGAACCGTAGTCTCATCTGTTTGAATTATGGTTACTGCCCTCAGATGCAAGCTTTGTATATTGCTTCTCACCTTACAGTGTCAAATTCAGGGAGTTTCATGGTAGGGTTCTCCCTTTGAGTTTTTGCAGCTTTTCTCACACATTTTTACACTGCTCACTTTATTATGCATGCACCTTGCCTCCACAGCATTGGTTTCTTGCAATCTTACACTCACAACAGCAATAAAGATCATTGGTGCTGGAACCCTCTGGTGTTTATGCTGTGGGTGCCATTTTTAAACACCAGTTGCACATCATTTCACATACTGGCAACTTGGCACTGACTTACCAGTGCCCAAGGTCCAAAGGAACTGTACAGCAGTGGCCTAGGAAAGGTAATTACTTTCTGCACTCCGCAAGGGAATGTGCCATCACCTTCTGTCTTCTACCTCACACTCTCTCAAACTCCACTACCACACCCATCTCCTACCAAGGCTATCACTCTCATTATTGCAAGCTGCACCTTCTCTCAATAGTTCTCCCTCAAAACTAATAACCCTTCCTGCCCTCTGCATTTCATACTCACTTACTGAGGACACCGAACTATCTTTCCTGACTGAGCACTGAAGAGTGCCTAAACAATGATAATCCCCCTTGACTGGATTAAGGACTGGCCCCCTCAGGTCTTCAGATACAGCCAATTGATTGAAGTACATGTAGTGAGTTTACATGTAAGCTGCTGCCACATGCTGTAGGTATGACATTGACAAAACTTGGTGCTCTCTACCATCACGTCGGCTCCTTGAAGTTGTAGAGCAGCAAAATTACAGGATATCTGGTTTTCTGTCTGTGCTAAGGCACACGGAATCAGCTATAGGATGGTTTCTTGTCCCTGCATGCAATGCTGCTGACATTGCAATGTCAAGTGCCCGTGTGTTCCAAAGTGCAGCACTGAAGTGGAGGACCGTATTCTAAGTGGTTGGAGATTGGCCATGATGATGTGATGAGGCTGGTCCATGTCCAATGCCAACCTCCATGGATAAAGGATAAGGCAGTCACTATTCCTGGAGATTGCCCAGAGATGTTGGAGCCTGCTGGGCAAGATAAAGACTTGTAGGAGCAAGAGATGGGGTGAAGCTGCCCGGTGCCTGTTCGGACTTTGATGTTGCACATTGTTGCCAACTAATTTCTCTCAGTCATGTGGGGAAATAGAAAACTGCGTATGAATCTTTTTCATTCTCTTGTAGAATGTGGGTATCATAAAATCCCTACAGTGCTGAAAAAGGCCAATTCAGCCTGAGTCTGCACCCTCCAAAGATTATCCCACCCTACTTCATCCCCATGATCTCACATGGGGTTTTTAACATGGACTAATTCACCAAGCCAGCACATCCCTGGACATTATGGGTGTCTAATTAGTTTTTTAGTAAGGCCAATCCAACTAACCTACACATGTTTGGACTATGGGAGAGAACCAGAACACACAGAGGAAACCCAACATGTAAATTCCATCCAGAAAGTTAGCCAAGGCTGGAATTGAACCGGGGTCCCTGGCACTGCTAGCCATTGTGCCATCACGCTGTCGCTGACTGGTCAGCATTTACTGTCTGTCTCTAGTTGCTCTTGAGAAGTAGGTGGTGATCTGCCTTCTTAAACCCATAATGCCTTAGGAAAGGAATTCCAGGATTTTGACTCAATGACAGGGAAGGAACGGAGATATATTTCCAAGTAAGAATAGGGAGTGACTTCGATAGGAACCTGTAGGTGGTGGTGTTCCCATCTGCTGCCCTCGACTTTTTAGGTGAAGGGGTTGTTGGATTGGAAGGTGCTGTCTGAAGATCTTTGGTGAATTTCTGCAGTGCATATTGTAGGTAGTAAACACTGCTGCTACTGAGTGTCAGTAGTGGAGGGAGTGGATACTTGTGAGAATGCCAATCAAATGGGCTGATTTGTCCTGGATGGTGTGAAACTTCTTGAGTGCTGTTGGAGCTGGACTCATCCAGGCAATTGGGGAATATTCCATCACACTCCTGACTTGTGCATTGTTGGTAACGGACAGATTTTGGGGCATAACAAGATGAGTTACTTGCTGCAGTATTCCTAGCCTCTGACCTGTTTGTGTAGTCATTGTATTTGTATGGCGAATCCAGTTGAGTTTCTGATCAATGGTAATTCCTCAGGATGTTGACAGTGGGGTATTCGGTGATGGTAATATTATTGAATGTCACGGGACAGTGGTTAGATTGTTGCTTATTGGAGATGGTCATTACCTGACATTTATGTGTCGCAAATGTTATTTGCCTCATGCCATTAACCTGGTTACTGTCCTAGCCTTGTTGCATTTGAACATGGACTGCTTCAGTATCTGTGAAAAGCAGTGACGATGGTTTCATGGTCATCATTAGATGCTTAATTCACATTCTCTTTTATAGAATTCAAATTCTACCATTTGCCATGGTGAGATTAGAACCCAGTTGCACGGAACATTAGCTCCGCTTCTGAATTAATAGTCGAGCGATAATATTGCCAGGTGAGAATAGATAAGAATGAGATGTTAATGCATGTAAATAGGCCCATCATCACCTGCTCGCCAGATTGTCATCTTGACCTTAAAACCTTGGTACAAAATTGGGTAATCTTTTTCCTCAACACCTTGAGTACAAAATCAGACAATCGTTTTACTCAACATCAGAAATCAAATTGTTTTGATTTTGCCATATTTTCTCCACTGTCTTCACATTGTCTATATTGCTCAGAGGCTAAGATAATTCTGTCTGAACAGAGTAGATAGAGAGGAAATGTTCTCATTAATGAAAGGGTTAAAAACCAGAGTATTTAAGGTGATTGACAGAAGAACATATCTTGAGATAAAACATTTTTATGCAGAGAGTGATTTAAACCCTGGAATACACTGCACATGTGAGTATTGATGGCATATTTAATCATGGTTCCTAAAAGAGATTTGGATGAGCACCTGAAGAGATCTGCAAGTCTGCACACAAAGGATATTTCCTTGTTTCTCTGATCTTGACATTATTTATTTTTAGTACAGCCTTGACAAGTAAGTATATTTAAATGGATATTACATGATTCATGGAAGTTTTTTTCTTTATACCCCTCATTTGTGACTAACTGTTCATGTTCCAGTTCCCATTATCTAAGATTGATCCCCTCTGGAGTGCCATTCTAACTCAGCAATATGATCTTTCAGGCATCAGACAACCCAAGATGAAACAGTCACAGTGGTGAGTGGGTGCTGTTCCACCTTATTTCAGGGCATGAACAGCAATATTCAAATTGGCTGTGTCTGTTCTGGTTGGAGTTAGTTATGCTACTGGAATGTCTCCTTGAGATATGTGATCTCAAATCCTTTTGAAATCCAGACTATATTAACCAACAATGAAGAAGTGCATAAAACCTGCAGGAGATAGATTTAATTGTTTGATTCTGCATTTAGGGCAAATATTCTCTTGATTTTCAGGTACATTTTCTCAGGCATTTTTCAATGTATAATAGCTAAGGCAAGATACATGATTGTGATCGGTAGAAAAGAGTGGAGTCCTACATCTAGAAAATTAATTTTCCAATAAATTTCTGAATAAATCATGCTTTAGAATGGCAGCTATTTCTATCTGTGTCTAGCATCAAGCAGTTCAAGATCAAACATTTTGGATGTCATGCTTCATTGAGCATTGTTGTCCTAAAACTTGCACATTAACTTTAAAATCAAAAGATGAATCGAATTATGTCAAATCTTTGGATTTATTAATTCACCAACAGAACTTATCATATGAATGTAAAGAAGCTTTTGGACATTTGTCACTTGGCCAATGAAAATTACATTCATTCTTCAGACTATTGAGTATAGGAGTTGGGACATCATGTTATGGCTGTACGGGATGCTGGTGAGGCCTTTTCTGGAGCATTGTGTGCAGTTCTGGTTGCTCTGTTATAAGAAGGATACTATTAAAGTGGAGAGGGCTCAGAAAAGATTTACCAGGATGTTGCTGGAAATAGAGTTTCCCCGTGCATTCTCCCCGTGTCTGCATTGGATTCCTCCCACAATCCAAAAATGTGCAGGTTAGGTGAATTGGCCATGCTAAATTGCCAGTAGTGTTAGGTGAAGGGGTAAATGTAAGGGAATGGATCTGGGTGGATTGCGCTTCGGCAGGTCGATGTGGACTTGTTGGGCCGAAGGGCCTGTTTCCACACTGTAAGCAATCTAAGTAAGTAATTTAAAAAAAAATAGGCTGGGACCTTTTTCGCTGGAGCATAGGAGGTTGAGGGGTGACCTTCTGGAGGTTTACAAAATCATGAGGGGCATAGATAAGGTGAATAGCAAAAGTCTTTCCCCTAAAGTGGGGGAGTTCAAAAGTAGGGGGCATATTTTTAAAGTGTGAGGGGAAAGATTTAAAAGGATAGGAGGGTTTTTAACGCAGAGAGTGGTTAGTGTGTAGAATGAAATGCCAGCCGACGTGGTGAATGCAGGTACAGTTCAACATGTAAAAGACGTTTGGATAGTACATAAATAGGAAAGACTTGGAGGGATATGGGCCAAACACAGGAAAATGGGGCTAGTTTAGTTTGGGAACATGGACAGTGTGGACTGGTTTGACCGAAGAGTCTTTTTTTCATCCTCTATGAGCGAATTTGACTCAGGATTGCTAACAATCAATAGGGACAGATGAGGTATTCATACAGTTGTCTGTCAGAACTGCATTTGAACCCAGCTGACAAAAATGAAAGGTTACATGTTGTAACATATTGGGAAAGTTAGCGCATTAAATATTAATGTCAGACTCAGAAGAGGCACAGGTTCAATATACATTAACAAGCATTGCAGCAGTTGGGAGAAATTCTTTCAATATTTCATGCACTAGCATTAGTCAAAGCATACTTTATATGTTTCTTAGGACACATTTTATGAGACTGTGATGCACATTTAATTGGAACTTGAATTGAACAATTGGTTACATATGAATCCTTTCCATTGGCATGCTCCCATTTTTCCAGTCAGTAAGCAACTGGAAAATTAGGAATTTTTTGATTTAGACACATTGACCTCCACAACAAATTACCAGATCCATATTTCAACTAGCAAAGCACTCAGCTTGGAGCGTGACTTCCATAAAAATTATTCTCTTGTGTGCATTCTTTTCCAGTTGAACCACAGATATAGTTTTCCCAAATCTCGTTGGGCATTTTCTTGTTGAGTTTTGTTACCATGCAATTCACAGCTTTGCTTCTGCTGCCTTATCTTCTCAATGCACTTGTATTGTTGAAGCCAAAATCTTAGATATAAGCTTTGTTTTATAAATGAGAACACTAGGTAAAGATCAAAGCCTGCAATGTCTAAGTTTATAGCACATAAGAGAAAAGATATTGCAACTCAAGGAATGACAAAGAGGTTAACAAGAAAATGACAAAGTAATCGTTAAATCTACATTTTACTCAGACCATAAGAGATGTTAGCTTTTTTTTAACCAAAAAATAATAAAGCCTGTATGACACATGCCATTAGATTCATAGAGTCATTCAACATGGAAACAGACCCTTCAGCCCAACTCATCCATATGGACCAGATTTCCTCAACTAAACTAGTTCCATTTTATGCATTTGACCCATATCCCTCTAAACCTCTTCAATTCATGTACCTGTTCAAGTGTCTTTTAAATGTTGTAATTATACTCGCCTCTACCACTTCCTCTGGTACCTCATTCCATATACGCACCATGCTCTGTGTGAATAAGTTGCACCACATGTTCCTTTTAAATCTTTCTCATCTCACTTTAAACCTATGCCCTCTAATTTGGACTCCCCACCTTGGGGAAAAGACCATGGCAATTTACCTTACCTATCCCACTCATGATCACGGTGGCTCAATGATGAGCACTGCTGCCTCACAGCACCAGGGTCTCAGGTTCAATTCCAGCCTTGGGTAACTGTCTGTGTGGAGTTTGCACATTCTCCCTGTGTCTGTGTGGGTTTCCTCCCACAGTCCAAAGATGTGCAGGTTAGAAGGATTGGCCATGCTAAATTGCTCATAGTGTTAGGTGCATTAGTCAGAAGGGGGGTGGGTGGGTTACTCTTCGGAGGGTCGGTATGAACTTGTTGGGCCGAAGAGCCTGTTTCCACACTGTAGGGAATCTAATCATAAGGTCACCCCTCAGCCTCCTACCCTCCATGTAGAAAAGTCCCGGCCTCTAATACAAACCTTCTCGTCTCAGTAACATTCTTATAAGTTTTTTCTTTGCACCCTTTCCAATTTAATAACATCCTTCCTATAGCAGGGTGACCAGCATTATACACAGCACTCCAAATGTAGCCTGACTAATGTCTTGAACAGAAGTCTCAACTCCTGTCGTCAATGCTCTGACCAGTGAAGCAAGAGTGCCAAACACCGTCTTCACCACCTGCCTACCTGTGATGCCACTTTCAAGGAACTTGGTGCCTGCGCCCCTAGGGCTCTTTGTTCCGATACACTCCCCAGGATCCTACCATGAATTGTGTAAGCCCATTATTAATTCAAAACTTTGTAGCAAGAAAAAAAATGCCCATGAAGTGCAAACCACCAGAGGTTGCTGTCACTTTGCTCTAATCTGCCATTCTCTTTCATTCTGGAGATATTTTTAATCAACCTGTTCATGTCTTGACCATGTGAGACTTGAACCCAAGCGTCTTAATCCAGATGTTGAGATGTTACTACTGTTAAGGACCAAGTCAGTAAAAATGTTTTTGTATTTTAGCTTTTCTCATTCCTAAATGACACATTAGTGGTAGTTCATATACCACTTGCAACACCTCCTTTCTATAACCCACTGGCAATATGACTTGATGAACTTCTGCCCATTTCTCATCTGCCTGAGTATGTGATGGTCTCCATTTCCTCAGTAAGACATCATTTTTAAGATAATAGTATTCAGGGATACATTCAGATTCTTTTTCTGTATGCCTTTTGATAAAATTACTTAAATTTTCATCTTTCTGCTGTAGTTTATTTGAACTAAGGATGTCTCCTCTGTCATCTATCTGCTCCTGGTTTGTCTCAACCATCTGATCAAACAGAGTCTCTGCTAATTCCATTTCTTATCTGCACTCTTTGATCTCTTCTATTTCAACTGATGACTTTGGACTTATCACCACACAGTTTGGAAAAATCCCAGGATATGTGCCCTGCAATAGTTCAGTTGCCTGAGTTTCCACTGGTTTTTCAACCGCAGTAGGCAGTACTCCTACCAGTGATCCAGCTATATCATTAGCAAGAACAAACTGTATTCCTGGAGCTGTGAGTTTGTCCAGTACTCCTACCACAACCTCTCCATTCTTCACTGCATACTCTAATCTCACTCTACATACTTGAGTGCTTCTTGTCTCACCATGAATTCCCGTTACTAGTACATTTTCTGGCAATAGTCCTTCAGAGGTACATATCTCCTCATCTTTCAGCATCACAGATTGAGAGCATCCTGTATCTCTCAATATTGTAACGCCTTTACCTGTTGCTCCTGGTCTATGTGAATAAACTTTAACTTTGTAGGTATAGAACATAGAACATAGAACAATACAGCACAGAACAGGCCCTTTGGCCCACGATGTTGTGCCGAACATTTGTCCTAGCTTAAGCACCCATCCATGTACCTATCCAATTGCCGCTTAAAGGTCACCAAAGACTCTGACTCTACCACTCCCACAGGCAGCGCATTCCATGCCCCCACCACTCTCTGGGTAAAGAACCCACCCCTGACATCTCCCCTATACCTTCCACCCTTTACCTTAAATTTATGTCCCCTTGTAACACTCTGTTGTACCCGGGGAAAAAGTTTCTGACTGTCTACTCTATCTATTCCTCTGATCATCTTATAAACCTCTATCAAGTCACCCCTCATCCTTCGCCATTCCAATGAGAAAAGGCCTAGCACTCTCAACCTATCCTCATACGACCTATTCTCCATTCCAGGCAACATCCTGGTAAATCTCCTCTGCACCCTCTCCAAAGCTTCCACATCTTTCCTAAAGTGAGGCGACCAGAACTGCACACAGTACTCCAAATGTGGCCTAACCAAAGTCCTGTACAGTTGCAACATCACTTCACGACTCTTGAATTCAATCCCTCTGCTAATGAACGCTAATACACCATAGGCCTTCTTACAAGCTCTATCCACCTGAGCGGCAACTTTCAAAGACTTATGTACATAGACCCCAAGATCCCTCTGTTCCTCCACCTCACTAAGAACCCTACTGTTAACCCTGTATTCCGCATTCTTATTTGTCTTTCCAAAATGGACAACCTCACACTTGGCAGGGTTGAACTCCATCTGCCAATCCTCAGCCCAGCTCTGCATCATATCCAAGTCCCTTTGCAGCCGACAAGAGCCCTCCTCACTATTCACAACTCCACCAATCTTCGTATCATCTGCAAATTTACTGACCCACCCTTCGACTCCCTCATCCAAGTCATTAATAAAAATTACGAACAGCAGAGGACCCAGAACTGATCCCTGCGGAACTCCACTTGTAACTGGGCTCCAGGCTGAATATTTACCATCTACCACCACTCTCTGACTTCGACCGGTTAGCCAGTTTTCTATCCAATTGGCCAAATTTCCCACTATCCCATGCCTCCTGACTTTCCGCATAAGCCTACCACGGGGAACCTTATCAAATGCCTTGCTAAAATCCATGTATACTACATCCACTGCTCTACCCTCATCCACATGCTTGGTCACCTCCTCAAAGAATTCAATCGGACTTGTAAGGCAAGACCTACCCTTCACAAATCCGTGCTGGCTGTCCCTAATCAAGCAGTGCCTTTCCAGATACTCATAAATCCTATCCCTCAGTACCCTTTCTATTACTTTACCTATCACCGAAGTAAGACTAACTGGCCTGTAATTCCCGGGGTTATCCCTATTCCCTGTTTTGAACAGGGGCACAACATTCGCCACTCTCCAGTCCCCTGGTACCACCCCTGTTGACAGTGAAGATGAAAAGATCATTGCCAACGGCTCTGCAATTTCCTCTCTTGCTTCCCACTTAATCCTAGGATATATCCCATCAGGCCCGGGGAACTTGTCTATCCTCAAGTTGTTCAAAATGTCCAACACATCTTCCTTCCTAACATGTACCTCCTCTAGCTTACCAGTCCGTTTCACACTCTCCTCTTCAACAATACGGTTCCTCTCATTCGTAAATACTGAAGAAAAGTACTCATTCAAGACCTCTCCTATCTCTTCCGACTCAATACACAGTCTCCCACTACTGTCCTTGATTGGACCTACCTTCGTTCTCGTCATTCTCATGTTTCTCACATATGCATAAAATGCCTTTGGGTTATCCTTGATCCTATCCGCCAAAGATTTTTCATGCCCTCTCTTGGCTCTCCTAATCCCTTTCTTCAGGTCCCTCCTGGCTATCCTGTATCCCTCCACTGCTCTGTCTGAACCCTGTTTCCTCAACCTTATGTAAGCCTCCTTCTTCCTCTTTACAAGACATTCAACCTCCCTCGTCAACCAAGGTTCCCTCACACGACCATTTCTTTCCTGCCTGACCGGTACATACATATCAAGGAAACATCGTATCTGTTCCTTGAAAAAGTTCCACATTTCCACGACATCCTTCCCCGACAGCCTATGCTCCCAACTTATGCTCCTCAGATCCTGTCTTACAGCATCGTAATTACTCTTCTCCCAATTGTAAAACCTACCCTGTTGCACGCACCTATCTCTCTCCATAACCAAGGTGAAAGTCACAGAATTGTGGTCACCATCACCAAAATGTTTACCCACTAACAAGCCCATCACTTGTCCCGGTTCATTACCGAGTACCAAATCCAAAATGGCCTCCCCTCTGGTCGGACAATCTACATACTGTGTTAGAAAAGCTTCCTGGACACACTGCACAAACACCGCCCCATCCAATCTACTTGATCTAAAGAGCTTCCAATCAATATTTGGGAAGTTGAAATCGCCCATGACTACTACCCTGTGGCTTCTGCACCTTTCCAAAATCTGTTTCCCAATCTGTTTCTCCACATCTCTGCTGCTATTGGGGGGCCTATAGTAAACACCCAACAAGGTGAATGCACCTTTCCTATTTCTGACTTCAGCCCATACTACCTCTAAAGGCAGATCCCCCTCGAACTCCCTTTCTGCAGCTGTTATACCATTTCTAATTAGCAATGCCACCCCCCCCCCTCTTTTTTTACCACCCTCCCTAATCCTACTGAAACATCTGTAACCAGGAACCTCCAACAACCATTCCTGTCCCTCTTCTATCCACGTTTCCGTGATGGCCACAACATCGTAGTCCCAGGTACCTATCCACGCCTTAAGTTCACCGACCTTATTTCTGATACTCCTTGCATTGAAGTATACGCACTTGAACCCATCTCTGTGTCCGCAAGTATTCCCTGTCAGTGCTACCTTCTTCACAGCCTCCCCACATACTTGGACATCCTGACAAACAGCTAGCCTACTTGCTGGACTACAAGTCCGGATCCCATCCCCCTGCCAAATTAGTTTAAACCTCCCTGAAGATAGCTAGCAAACCTACCCCCCAGGATATTGGTGCCCTTCTGGTTCAGGTGCAACCCATCCTGCTTGTACAGGTCCCACCTTCCCCAGAATGCAGTCCAATTGTCCAAATACCTGAAGCCCTCCCTCCTACACCATCCTTGCAGCCACGTGTTCAACTGCACTCTCTCCCTATTCCTTGCCTCACTGTCACATGGCACCGGCAACAACCCAGAGATGACGACTCTGTCTGTCCTAGCTTTCAGCTTCCAGCCTAACTCTCTGTGCTCTTGAATGACCTCCCCACCTCTCTTCCTACTTATGTCGTTGGTGCCAACGTGCACCACAACTTCTGGCTGCACACCCTCCCCCTTAAGGATTCTGAAGACACGGTCCGAGACGTCTCGGACCCTGGCACCCGGGAGGCAACAAACCATCCGAGAGTCTCGCCCATGCCCACAGAATCGCCTGTCCGTCCCTCTAACTAGAGAGTCTCCTATAACTAGCGCTCTCCTCCTCTCCCCCTTTCCCTTCTGAGTCTCAGAGCCAGACCTCACGCCACAGACCCAGTCACTGCAGCTTACCCCTGCTAGGCTGTCCCCCCCACCAGTATCCAAAGCGGTATACCTATTGTTTAGGGGAATGACTACAGGGGATCCCTGCACTGCCTGCTTCCTCCCCTTCCCACCTCTAACTGTTGCCCAGCTACCTCTGTTCTCTGGCGTAACTATGTCCCTGTAGCTTCTATCTATCACCTTCTCAGCCTCTCGAATAATCCTCAGTTCATCCAACTCCATTTCCAGTTCCCTAACTCGTTCTGTGAGGAGCAGAATCTGACTGCATTTCCTGCAGATGAAGTCGGCAGGAGTATTGGTGGTCACCCCTACCTCAAACATCCGGCAGGAGAAAGATTCCACTGCCTGCGCTGCCATTATTCTACACTTCGTCTCCAAAGCAAGAACACTGAGTAGCTTACCTGTGAACTTTAAAGTTAGGTTAGAGGAGGATGGGAGGGAGGCCCTACTATGTAGGACCTGGGGTTTAGAACACACCCACTCAAATATCAATCACTTACCTTCCCGACCAGCTCTGCGCTCCAACCTCACTTCCGCCCAGCTCGCGCCACTCTCTGCTGAGAAAAGACTGTTGGCGTCGAGGTAAGTTCTTTATATATCACTTACCTTCCCGACCAGCTCTGTGCTCCAACCTCACTTCCGCCCAGCCCGCGCCGCTCTCTGCTGAGAAAAGACCGTTGGCGTCGAGGTAAGTTCTTTATATATCACTTACCTTCCCGACCAGCTCTGCGCTCCAACCTCACTTCCGCCCAGCTCGCGCCACTCTCTGCTGAGAAAAGACTTGGCACTTCCTCCTTAACCAACCTCCAACCAGTTTCTACATTCTGGTACCACTTTCTGGCCTCCACTATGATTTCTGTTATCAGTCCAATAAAATTCACTGGCTTATCCTATTTTCCTTTATCTGGCTTCCCAGAGCTTTTCCTAACCCACCAACACTGTGATTTCATGTGGCCTACTTCATTGCAGTGAAAACGCCAAGCTTTTTAACTTGTCTTTATCCTTCAAAGGTTTCCTTTTTACCCTGTGGTAAGTTATCCTTATGGTCTTCACCGAGATCTACCTTTCCCTTTCCACGTGAGGATTTTTCTTTTCCCGAATTTCTATCCCTCACAGGTTGAAATTGATTTTGGAAGACAAACTTTGATTTATGGACCAACCCATAATCATCAGCCATTTCAGCTATTTTCACTTTCTGCTCTTCCACATGAATTCTCACTGTCTCAGGAAGTGAAGTTTTGAACTCCTCCAAAATAATTGTCTCTCCAAGAATGTCATAGGTTTGTTCTATTTTTAATGCCCTTATCCACCTTATCAAAATTACTTTGTTTGATCCTTTCAAACTCAATGTAGGTTTGACCAGGGTCCCTCCTTAGATTCCTGAAACATTATCGATAGGCTTCTACACTTAAAATGGCTATCTTCACCTCCTCATATGCCCCAGATCTCTCCTCTGATAGTGATGCAAATACCTCACTAGCTCTACCTACAAGTTTTGTTTGGATCATCAAAGCCCACATGGTCACTGGTCACTGCATTTGTTTAGCTACCTTTTCAAATGAGATGAAAAAGGCTTCCACAGCCTTCTCATCAAATTTAGGCAATGCTTGAATATAGTTAAACAGTTTCTCTCCAGACCTTTGACTACCATGGGTTTTCTTATCTTCACTCTCTTCCTCACTAAGCTTACCATCAACCTTCATCTCCATCCTTTTAGACTGACTCTCCTGACTAGTGAGGTGTGGCAGATGGAGTTTAATTTAGATAAATGCGAGGTGCTGCATTTTGAAAAAACAAATCTTAGCAGGACTCATACACTTAATGGTAAGATCCTAGGGACTGTTGCTGAACAAAGAAACCTTGAGTGTAGGTTCATAGCTCCTTGAAAGTAGAGTCGCAGGTAGATAGGATAGTGAAAAAGGTGTTTGGTATGCTTTCCTTTATTGGTCAGAGTATTGAGTACAGGAGTTGGGAGGTCATGTTGCAGCTGTACAGGATGTTGGTTAGGCCAGTTTTGGAATATTGTATGCAATTCTGGTCTTGAAACTTGAAAGAGTTCAGAAAAGATTTACAAAGATGTTGCCAGGTTTGGAGGATTTGAGCTATAGAGAGAGGCTGAATAGGCTGGGGCTGCTTTCTTTGGAGTGTCAGAGGCTGAGGAGTGACCTTAGAGAGGTTTATAAAATCAAGAGGGACATGGATGAAAAAAATAGACAAAGTCTTTTCCCTGGAGTGGGGGAGTCCAGAACTAGAGGGCACAGGTTTAGGGTGAGAGGGGAAAGATATAAAAGAGACCTAAGGGGCAACTTTTTCACACAGAGGGTGGTACGTGTATGGAATGAGCGGCCAGAGGAAGTGGTGGAGGCTGGTACAAATGCATCATTTAAAAGGCATCTGGGTGGGTATATGAATAGGAAGGGATTGGAGGGATATGTGGCCAAGTGCTGGCAAATGAAACTAGATTAGGTTGGGCTATGTGGTTGGCATGGATGAGTTGGACCAAAGGGTCTGTTTCTGTGTTGTACATCTCTATGACTCTATAAGTGCCAATTTCTGAAGTTCCAACTCCCTCTCTTTCATTCTTTCCTCTCTCTCTTTTTCTGTCACTTCTCTCTTTCTTTCTCTTCTTTCTCTCTCTCTCTTTCTCTCTCTTCTCGCTGTTTTTCTTTTTGTTCTACTAAAACAAATCATTCTTTTTCTCTTTCCTCGACTTTTAATTGTAATTCCTTGTCTTTTGCCTCTAACTCAAGCTGCTTCATTTTCAATTGATTTTAGCCATCTCTAAAGATTCTGATGGCATCTCCAGCAAATTTAAATGCTGAGCTATTACTGAAATTATCTCTCCTCTCCTCATGGGAGGATTCAGCTCTAACTCCAGACTGTCGGCTAATTCCAGCAGTTTGGCCTTAATCACCTTTCGCAAAACTCCCAAAGTCACTTCTTTCACCCCCCAGAAAACTCTTGGTGACTGAAAGAGCTATCCCAAGCACAACCAACCAAATTCAACATCCAGAACAAAAGCCAATAACACTTACTACTCACTGGGTTCGAGTCCAACAAATCTCAATTTGCAACTATAGAACAAATCCCAGACGAGCCCCCAGTCTGTATTGGGCATTTCAAAACATTTCAAGGAGAAGCTCAAACCCTAACTTTGTGAGTTGTTTTAAGCAGGTGTAATGTGGATATTCCAGGAGGGGTGCAGTTGGTCAAACCACGTAGTTTTAAACATAGCAGAATTTATATACAAAATTACCGAATAAAACATAAACAAAAGACAACAGAATACTGAATAACTTAACCTATCCAGAAACCCAACAGATCATCCCAAGTTAATGGTGCTGTTCCAAAGACTTGCGACAATCGCCATGAATACCCCTTGGCACAAAGGTAAAATCAAACACAGGGTCTTACAGGAGAGATGTCAGAGAGAGGGAGGGAAAGCCTAGATCTGCTTTTTTAGGTCCAGAAATGTTTACAACTGCCTGCCTGTTTTCAGTGTATAGCCAGACCAAACCAGAGAAAAACTCAGCTTGGAGAATTGGCCAGTCTCCTTTCATTGTACAAATGTTTTTTTTAAACTTAAAAGCCTTTTGCCTGAGGCAATATCTCTTAGCTACAATCAAACTGCCCCCAAAACCCATCCAAGCCCAGACTTTTCAGAGCTGTGTCTTTTACAAGCTCTCTGAGAAAAAAAAACCTTGTTAAAGGAGCATCATCATCATCACACTACTGTGCCACAAGAGCCACAAAACCTTTGACCTATAGTAACGATTTTAATCAACCAGCTGAGAGATGTTATGACACACCTCTTCAGTATTGGAATCAGGCCTTCTAGATCAGAGGTAGGGACAGGCATCCTTCCCATTATACCATGTTTTACAAAAGCAGCATCATGGACTTGATTGTACTTTGCATTTGATCAAGGTTCTGTATTTAATTCTTTATTTAACATGCTGCAGGAAGTAAAGACTAATAATCAACAGTGTTAAATAGCCTTAAAGTAATTTGACAATGGCTAATCACTGTCGCTCCATGTCACTGCCCAGAAAGTAAACAATTTAAATGGTACAGTCTTGTTGTTTCAGTTTGTTAATTGTTTCAAATGATTATAAAAAGTTCGATATCTACTTTAATTTTTTTCTCCTATTTTTCTTTTCTGTCTCTTTCTGCAACTTTTTTTTGACTTATTGTTCTGTAATTCCCGGTTTTCTACCTTCCTACTTTTTTTAAAAGTGGGGTTGCATTTGCCACCCTCCAGTCTGTTGGGGTTGTTCCAGAATCTACAGAACTTTGGAAGATGACAACCAATGCATCCATTGTTTCCATGGCCACCTCCTTTAGAAAGCTAATGCGAAGGTTATCAGGCCTACAGAATTTATTTGTTTACAGTTCTATTAATTGCTCACGCACATTTTTTTTAAAACTAAGACTAAATTCCTTCAATTTCTTGTCCCAGTAGACTCTTTTGTCTTGGGTATTTTTGGGATGAGAACATAGAAAATAGAATATTACAGTGCAGTACAAGCCCTTTGGCCCTCGCTGTTGGCCCACACCAACCTGTGAAACCAATCTAAAGCCCATCTAACCTACACTATTACATTATCATCCATATGTTTATCCAAAGACCATTTAAATGACCTTAAAGGTGGCGAGTCTACTACTGTTGTAGGCAGGGTGGTCCATGCCCTTACTACTCTCTGAGTAAAGAATCTACCTCTGATATCTGTCCTATATCTATCATCCCTCAGTTTAAAGCTATTTTGCCTTGTGCCAGCCAACGCCATCCAAGGAAAAAGGCTCTCACTCTCCATTGTTTCTAATCCTCTGATTATCTTATATGTCTCTATTAAATCACCTCTCAACCTTCTTCTCTCAAACAAAAACAGCCTCAAGTCCCTCAGCCTTTCCTCATAAAACCTTCCCTCCATATCAGACAACATCCTGATAAATCTCCTCTGAACCCTTTCCAATGCTTCCAAACCCGTCGTATAATGTGGCGATCAGCGCTGTATGCAATACTCCAAGTGAAGCTGCACCAGAGTTTTGTACAGCTGCAACATGACCCCATGGCTCCAAAACTCAATCTCTCTACCAATAAAACCTAACACACTGTACACCTTCTTAACAACCCTATGAATCTGGGTAGCAAATTTCAGGGATCTATGTACATGGATACCGAGAGCTCTCTGCTCATCCACACTACCAAGAATCTTACCATTTGCCCAGTACTCTGCATTCCTGTTACTCCTTCCAAAGTGAGTCATCTCACACTTTTCTGCATTAAAATCCAGTTGCCACTTCTTAGCCCAGCTCTGCAGCTTATATATGTCCCTCTGTAACCTGCAACATCCTTTGGCACTGTTCACAACTCCACCGACCTTAGTGTCATCACAAATTTACTAATTTACAAAGAACTCCATCATTCTATGCCCTCATCCAGGTCATTTATAAAAATGACAAACAGCAGTGGCCCAAAAACAGATCATTGCGGTACACCACAGGTTACTGAATTCCAGGAGGAATATTTCCCAACAACCATCACCCTCTGCCTTCTTACAGCTAGCCAATTCCTGATCCAAACTGCTAAATCACCTTCAATCCCATGCTGCCGTATTTTCTGCAATAGCCTACGTGGGGAACCTTATCAAACACATTACTGAAATCCATATACAGCACATCAACTGCTTTATGTTCATCTACCTGTTTGGTCACCTTCTCAAAGAACTGAATGAGGTTTGTGAGGCATGACCTACTCTTCACAAAACCATGTTGACTATCTCAAATCAAATTATTTCTTTTGAGATAATGATAAATCCTATCTCTTATAATCCTTTCCAAAACTTTACCCACAACCGAAGAAAGGCTCACTGGTCTATAATTATCAGGGTTCTCTCTACTCCCCTCTTTCAACAAAGGGACAACATTTGCTATCATCCAGTCTTCTGGCACTATTCCTGTAGACAATGATGACATAAAGGTCAAAGCCAAAGGCTCTGCAATCTCCTACCTAGCTTCCCAGAGAATCCCAGGATAAATCCCACATGGTCCAGGGGACTTATCTATTTTCACACATTCCAGAATTGCTAACACCTCTTTATGAACTTCAATCCTATCTAGTCTAATAGCTTGTACCTCAATATTCTCCTCGACAACATTGTCTTTTTCCTGTGTGAATACTGATGAAAAATATCCATTTTGCGCCCCTTCTATCTCCTCAGAGATGGACAACTTTCCATTACTGTCCTTGACTAGTGCTAATCTTACTCTAGTCATTCCTTTATTCTTGACATACGCATAGAAAGCTTTAGGGTTTTTCTTGATTCTACCTGCCAAAGACTTCTCATGTCCCCTCCTGGCTCTTCTTAGCTGTATCTTTAGGTCCTGCCTGGCTAACTTGTAACTCCCAAGCTCCCTAACTGAGCCTTCACATCTCATCTTTACATAATGCTTCTTCTTCCTCTTGACAAGAGATTCAACTTCTTTAGTAAACCACGGTTCCCTTGCTCCATCACTTCCTCTCTGCCTGACAGGTGCATACTTACCAAGGACACGCAGTAGCTGTTCCTTGAACAAAGTCCACATTTCAATTGTGCCCATCACCTGCAGTTTCCTTCCCCATCCAAAGCATCCTAAATCTTGCCTAATCTCATCATAATTTCCTTTCTCCCAGCTATAACTCTTGCCCTGCGGTGTATACCTAACCCTTTCCATCACTAAAGTAAACTAATTGAATTGTGGTCACTATCACCAAAGTGCAAGTCTCACTCAAAACCACCACCTGGCCTGATTCATTACCCAGTACGAAATCCAATGTGGTCTCGCCCCTTATTGGCCTGTCTATACACTGTGTCAGGAAAACGTCCTGCACACATTGGACAAAAACTGACCCATCCAAAGTGCTCGAACTGTAGCGTTTCCAGTCAATATTTGGAAAGTTAAAGTCCCCCATAACAATTACCCTTTACTTTGCCCAGCTATATCGAGTACATGAAAAGCAGGACACATCCAACCAATTACCACCATATCAGTCTACTCAATCATCAGTAAAGTGTCATCAACAGTAATATCAAGCAATATTTGCTAACAGTAACTCCTTACTGACACTCAGTTTAAGTTCTGCTGGGGGACCCTCAGGTCCTGACCTCAATACAGCCTTGCATCTCCAGAGATGATGTGAGCGTGACTGCCCTTGACATTATAGCAACATTTGACCGAGTGTGGCATTAAGGAGCCTCACAAAAGTAGTGTCAATGGGAATCCGGAGGAAATCTCTTTGCTAGTTAAAGTCATATCTACTACAAAGGAATATTGTTGCAGTTGTTGGAGGTCAGTCATCTCAACTCCAAGACATCGCTGCGGGAGTTCCTCAAGTAGTGTCCTTGGCCCAATCATCTTCAGCTGTTTCATCAATGCCCTTCCCTTCAGCATAAGGTCAGAAGTTGGGAATGTTTTCTGGTGATTACGTAATGTTCAGCAGCAAACATGACTCCTCGGATACTGAAGAAGTCCAAATGCAGGAAGACCTGGATAATAACCAATTTTGAGTAGACAAGAGGCAAGGAAAATTCACCTAAACTAATGTTAAGCAATTACCATATCCAATAAGATACAATCTAAGCATTGTTTCTTAATATTCAATGGCATTACCATCATTGAATCTCCATCAGCAACATCCTGGAGATAACCATTCACCAGAATCTGAAATGGACTATACATATAAATACTGTGGCTAAAAGAGCAGGTCAAGGGCTAGGAATTCTGCAGTGTGTCTCTCACCTCCTGACTCAACAAAGCTTGTCCATCATCTGCAGGGCATAAATTAAGAATATGGTGTCATACCCGATGTATGCCTGGATAGGTACAACTCTCAGAATACTCAAAGATAAAGCACCACATCCATAAACATTGACCTCCTCCACCGCAGTAGCACCACCTACAAGATGCACTTCAGCAATTCATCAGTGCCCATTAGAAAACAGTTTCCAAGCCACAACAACTATCATCTAGAAGGCAAGAGTAGCAAATACATAAGAACACTGTGTCTGCAAGTTTGTCTCTACCCAACCACCATCCAGACTTGGAAATACATCACCATTCCTCACTGTTACTGGGTCAAAAACCTGGAACTCCTTCCCTAATCAGATCATGAATGTACTGCACCAAATGGATTGCAGCAATTCAAGAAGGCAGCTCAGTATCATCACCTCAAGGTCATAGAGTCATAGAGATGTATAGCATGGAAACAGACCAGAAGGAGACCAGAATCGCACGGTCCAACCCGTCCATGCCGACCAGATATTCCAACCCAATCTAGTCCTACCTGCCAGCACCCAGCCCATATCCCTCCAAACGCTTCCTATTCATATACCCATCCAGATGCCTTTTAAATGTTGCAATTGTATTAGCCACCACCACTTCCTCTGGCAGCTCATTCCATACATGTACCACCCTTTGTTTGATAAAGTTGCCCCTTAAGTCTCTTTTATATCTTTCCCCTTTCACCCTAAACCTATGCCCTCTAGTTCTGGACTCCCCGACACCAGGGAAAAAACTTTGCCTATTTACCCTATCCGGGACCCTCATAATTTTGTAAACCTCTATACGGTCACCCCTCAGCCTACAATGCTCCAGGAAAAACAGCCCCAGCCTGTTTAGCCTCTCCCAATAGCTCAAATACTCCAACCCCGGCAACATCCTTGTGAATCTTTTCTGAACCCTTTCAAGTTTCACAACATCTTTCCGATAGGAAGGAGACCAGAATTGCACACAATATTCCAACAGTGGCCTAACCAATGTCCTGTACAGCCGCAACAGGACATCCCAACTCCTGTACTCAATATTCTGACCAATAAAAGAAAGCATAACAAATGCCTTCTTCACTATCCTATCTACCTGCGACTCCACTTTCAAGGAACTATGAACTTGCACTTCATGGTCTCTTTGTTCAACAACACTCCGTAGGACCTGACCATTAAGTGTATAAGTCCTGCTAAGATTTGCTTTCCCAAAATGCAGCACCTTGCATTTATCTGAATTAAACTCCATCTGCCACTCCTCAGCCCATTGACCCATCTGGTCAAGATCCTGTTGTAATCTGAGGTAACCCTCTTCGCTGTCCACTACACCTCCAATTTTGGTGTCATCTGCAAACTTACTAACTGTACCTCTTATGTTCGCATCCAAATCATTTATGTAAATGACAAAAAGCAGAGGACCCAGCACCAATCCTTGTGGCACTCCACTGGTAACAGGCCTCCAGTGTGAGAAACAACCCTCCACCACCACCCTCTGTCTTCTACCTTTGAGCCAGTTCTGTATCCAAATGGTTAGTTCTCCCTCTATTCTGTGAGATTGAACCTTGCTAATCAGTCTCCCATGGGGAACCTTGTCGAACGCCTTACTGAAGTCCATATAGATCACATCTACCATTCTGCCCTCATCAATCCTCTTTATTACTTCTTCAAAAAACTCAATCAGGTGTGTGAGACATGATTTCCCATGCACAAATCCATGTTGACTATCCCTAATCAGTCCTTGCCTTTCCAAATACATGTACATCCTGTCCCTCAGGATTCCCTCCAACAACTTGACCACCATCGACGTCAGGCTCACTGGTCTACATTTCCCTGGCTGGTCCTTACCACCCTTCTTAAACAGTGGCAACACGTTAGCTAACTTCCTGTCTTCTGGCACCTCACCTGTGACTATCGATGATACAAATATCTCAGCAAGTGGCCCAGCAATCACTTCTCTAGCTTCCCAGAGTACTATGGTACACCTGATCAGGTCCTGGGGATTTATCCACCTTTACCCTTTTCAAGACATCCAGCACTTCCTCCTCTGTAATATGGACATTTTGCAAGGTGTCACTATCTATTTCCCTACAGTCTATACCTTCCATATCCTTTTCCACAGTAATACCGATGCAAAATACTCGTTTAGTATCTCCCCCATTTTCTGCGGCTCCACACAAAGGCCGCCTTGCTGATCTTTGAGGGGCCCTACTTTCTCCCTAGTTACCCTTGTGTCCTTAATGTATTTGTGAAAATCCTTTGGATTCTCCATAATTCTATTTGCCAAATCTATCTCATGTCCCCTTTTTTCCCCTCCTGATTTCCCTCTTAAGTATACTCCTACTGCCTTTATACTCTTCTAAGGATTCAAGCAGTCTATCCTGTCTATGCCTTACATATGCTTCCTTCTTTTTCTTAACCAAACCTTCAATTTCTCTGGTCATCCAGCATTCCCTATACCTACCAGCCTTTCCTTTCACCCTAACAGGAATGTACTTTCTCTGGATTCTCAGTATCTCATTTCTGAAGGCTTCCCATTTTCCAGCCGTCCCTTTACCTGCAAACATCTGCCCCTAATCAGCTTTTGAAAGCTCTTGCCTAATACCATCAAAATTGGCCTTTCTCCAATTTAGAACTTCAACTTTTAGATCTGGTCTATCCTTTTCCATCACTATTTTAAATCTAATAGAATTATTAGATTCTATAATAATCTGGCCCCAAAGTGCTCCCCCACTGACACCTGCCATGCCTTATTTCCCAAGAGTAGGTCAAGTTTTGCACATTCTCTAGTAGGTACATCCACATACTGAATCAGAACATTTTCTTGTACACACTTAACAACTTCCACTCCATCTAAACCCTTAACATTATGGCAGTCCTAGTCTATGTTTGGAAAATTAAAATATCCTTCCATAATCACCCTATTATTTTTACCGATAGCTGAGATCTCCTTACAAGTTTGTTTCTCAATTTCCCTCTGACTATTAGGAGGTCTACAATACAAACCCAACAAAGGTGATCATCCCTTTCTCATTTCTCAGTTCCACCCAAATAACTTCCCTGGATGTATTTCCAGGAATATCCGCCCTCAGCACAGCTGTAATGTTATCCCTTATCGAAAATGCCATTCCCCCTTCTCTCTTGCCTCCCTTTTATCCTTCCTGTAGCATTTGTATCCTGGAACATTAAGTTGCCAGTCCTGCCCATCCCTGAGCCATGTTTCGATAATTGCTATGATATCCCAGTCCCATGTTCCTAACCATGCTCTGAGTTCATCTGCCTTCCCTGTTAGGCCCCTTGCATTGAAATAAATGCAGTTTAATTTATTCGTCCTGCCTACCCTGACTGTTTGACTCGCTTCTATTCTCAACTGTACCGGTCTCAGATTGATCTCTTTCCTCACTATCTCCCTGGGTTCATCCTGGGTTTCCTTGGGTTTCCCCGCACCCCCTCCCCCCACCTTCCTAGCTTAAATCTCCAAAGCAGCACTAGCAAATTTCCCTGCCAGTATATTAGACCCATTCCAATTTAGGTGCAATCTGTCCTTCTTGTACAGGTCACTTCTACCCCAAAGGAGATTCCAATGATCCAAAAATGTGAATCCTTCTCCCATACACCAGCTCCTCAGCCATGCATTCATCTGCTCTATCCTCCCATTCCTGCCCTCATTAGCACGTAGCACCGGGAGTAATCCAGATATTACTACTCTCAAGGACCTCCTTTTTAAAATCCTGCCTAGCTCTCTGTTATCTTCTTTCAGAATCTCAACCTTTTCCTTTCCTATGTTGTTGGTTTCAATGTGGAGAATGACCTCTTGCTGGCCCCTCTCCTCCGTGACAACATTCTGCACCCTCTCTGAGACATCCTTGATCCTGACACCAGGGAAGCAACACACCATTCTGATTTTTCACTGCTGGCCACAGAAACGTTTGTACGTACCTCGTACTAGAGAATCCCCTAACACAATTGATCTCTTGGAATCCGACATACCCCTCATTGCTTTAGAGCCAGTCTCAATACCAGAATCCTGGCTGTTCATGCTACTTTCCCCTGAGAATCAATCGCCCCCTTCATTTTCCAAAACAGCATACCTGTTTGAATTGGATATAGCCACAAAAGACTCCTGCACTAGCTTTCCTGGAATTAACCCATCTATGTGACTGTATCTGAGACTTTCACCCCTTCCTACAACTGCCATCCATCACATACTGTTACTGTTGCAAATTCCTCATTGCTTCTAACTGTCTCTCCAACCAACCCATTCGATCTGATAAGATTCACAACTAACAGCATTTATGGCAGATATAATCCACAGTAGCCCTTAAACTCTCTTTAAACTTCCACATCTGACAAGAAGCGCACATCACTCTACTAAAGGCCATTTTTGCTCCTTCACAATCTACAGACCCAGAAAATAACACCTTTTTATTCCTCTACAAATACTGCCCCAGGCTAAATTAATAGTTTTGGCTTATATTTTAAGTTTAATCAAGATACATATCTCCAAAAACATATAATCAAGAAAGAACCCACTCTACTCACTACTGCAGACTTTCTGTAGGCCACATTTAAAACAAAATACACTTATCTGATTCTGTGCTATGAACTTCGCCTAACAGTTCCTCCAAGATCAGTTGTAAATTTCACAGTTTGTACATTTTCCCAGACGCACTCCGATGTCCAGCGATTCATGAATTCAAACAGCAAAGGCAGTAACTGTGTAGGTTCTTTCTCTCTCTCTCTCCTGCACTGACCTCAACATGTGCTTCCTTTGTCTGTTCTTCTCCCTTTTAAAACTGCTGTTGTTTTGACTTTTTTTTCCCAAAGTTCCAAAACAATACAACAGCATATAAAACAGTAATTGCTGCTCCTGAAATTCGAGGAAATCACCTCCAACACGTAAAATACCTCAAAAAAGGAGCAGCTGTTACAGCCAGAAATCTTCCCCGTCCTCCATCTTGGATTACCTAGAATCGTCCTCTGATTAGGGACAAGAATAAATGCTGGCCCAGGCATCCATGGATGAATAAAGTAAATAAAGTAAAATACAGAGAAAAGCTCGGGACTAATTTAAAATGGATCATTGCTGTCTGAACCCTCTCAGGCAATCAAAACTCGTCAAGCAGATTATACTGAGCATATGTTATCAGTCACACCATTTAGTTCATATATGATATGTTCATATATGATATGATATGCTTAGACCCTGTAAAGAACTAACGTCCAGAGACTGAATACCAATCACAACAGTTGGCAATGTATTCCACAAAGTCACTACTCTCTAGGGAAAAAAAGACAACCAAATATTTATCCTCGTCATACTGTTACATAATGTAAACTTATGCTATGGCCTTCCTGAATTGGTACACAGAAATGGTCTAATAGTAATCCATTAACTATTTCATAGCCATCTCTCAGGTGATCCTCAAGTGTGTGCTGCTCCAAATACATTCATCAAAATGGCTAACGTTTCAAAGGTTACTCGATCACCATTCCAGTTCAGGGACTAAAACTCAACAGAGGCTAACTAGCATGCTATAGTTTTCCTTGGTTTATACTGAGTGGTCTACCATTTTAACTTATCTACATTTGCATCCTCATGATCAGTGCACAATAACACATTGATCATTATCTCTGTCAATCTTTTGGTGTTGTTCCCTGTAACTGATTATTGTATTATGTATTGTTTATGAATTAGGTATAGATTTATCTAAGTTTATGCTATTTGCTTTTGGGCAACCTGTTTTCCCAAAGCACCTAAATTTCTTTGCATTTAATTGCTGTCATCCATAATTCTTTCACAGTGGAGCCTGCTCTGTTATGACTCAAGATCATGACTGAAGTTCTATATCAATTTACATTCCCATCATAATTCGTCATGCCTACAAATATATCTTTCTCACTCTTAAATATATTCATGGATTGCATATCTACAATCCACTAAAATAGAGAACTTCAAAAATTCGCAATCCTAAATATTTAGCCCATTACTCTGAGATGATTAGCTCTAATTCTTAATACTCCAGTCAGGGGCTCCAAGCCATCTCGGAATTTTATATATTCCTCATTTTTCTAAACTCCAAAGAGTACAAACGTGCACCATTCAAACTCTCCATGACAGATTAGCCTCTCTAATCAGTTGCTGCACCCACTCTAAGGCAGGTACATCCTTCCTTAGGTAAGGAGACTTGTGCACTTTATTAGAGACAACAAACAGAAATCGGTCTAGGAATGATCTCTTGAGGACTGTACTAGAAGTATGTCTATAAATTTAACAACACCGTGTTATAGTCCAACAGGTTTATTTGGCAGTACTAGCTTTCGGAGCGCTGCTCATTCATCAGGGAGCTAGTGGGTCAGGATCATGAGACACAGAATTTATAGCACAAGATCATAGTGTCATGCAACTGATACGATATATTGAACAATTGATATCATATCAGTTGCATGACACTATGATCTTGTGCTATAAATTCTGTGTCTCATGATCCTGACCCACTAGCTATCTGACAAAGGAGCAAAGCTTTGAAAGCTAGTACTCGGGTGGCACGGTGGCACAGTGGTTAGCACTGTCGCCTCACAGCGCCGGAGATTCGGGTTCACTTCCCGCCTCAGGCGACTGTCTGTGTGGAGTTTACATATTCTCCCCGTGTCTGCGTGGGTTTCCTCCGGGTGCTCCGGTTTCCTCCCACAGTCCAAAAATGTGCAGGTTAGGTGAATTGGCCAGGCTAAATTGCCCGTAGTGTTAGGTGAAGGGGTAAATGCAGGGGAATGGGTTTGGGTGGGTTGTGCTTCGGCGGGTTGGTGTGGACTTGTTGGGCTGAAGGGCCTGTTTCCACATTGTAAGTAATCTTCCAAATAAACCTGTTGGATTATAACATGGCATTGTGTGATTTTTAACTTTGCACACCCCAGTCCAACACCGGCACTTCCTCATTATAAATTTAACCCCTTTTATTCACTGCCACATCTTGGGTGTGTGTTTTAAACCTATTCCTCACCTAACATAACAAATTACTACAGATATTAAACATTTTGAACTGTATGAGCTGAAAAATCCCTGAGTTAATAGGGGCAACCTATTTTTAAACAGAGACCCCCATAATAGGAAGCATCCTTTCCACGTCCATCCCATTAAGACCCTTCAGGATCTTTTATGTTTCAATCAAGCCACAACTTACTCTTCAAAACTCCAGTGTGTACTAAAACTAAAACAGAATTTGCTGAGAAAACTCAGCCAATGGGTCGAGGATTGGCAGATGGAGTTTAATGCAGACGAGGTATTGCATTTTGGTAAGACAAACCAGAGCAGGGCTTACACATTAATAGACAATAGACAATAGACAATAGGTGCAGGAGTAGGCCATTCAGCCCTTCGAGCCTGCACCGCCATTCAATATAATCATGGCTGATCATTCCTAATCAGTATCCTGTTCCTGCCTTATCTCCATAACCCTTGATTCCACTATCTTTGAGAGCTCTATCCAACTCCTTCTTAAATGAATCCAGAGAGTGGGCCTCCACTGCTCCCTGTGGCAGAGCATTCCACACAGCCACCACTCTCTGGGTGAAGAAGTTTCTCCTGAGCTCTGTCCTAAATGGTCTACCCCGTATTTTTAAGCTGTGTCCTCTGGTTCGGCACTGACCCATCAGTGGAAATATGTTTCCTACTGCCAGAGTGTCCAATCCTTTCAAAATCTTGTACGTCTCAATCAGATCCCCTCTCAATCTTCGAAACTCAAGGGTATACAAGCCTTAATGATAGAGTCCAGGAAGTATTGTTTAACACAGAGGCCTAGGGTTTCCTTGAAAGTGGCATTACAGGTAGGTACGCTTGCCTTCATTGGTCAGAACATTAAGTATAGGAATTTGGATGTCATTTTACAGGTGAACAGGACATTGGTGAGGCCCCTTTTTGAGTACTGTGCACTATTCTGTTTGCCCTGCTATTGAAAGGTTGTTATTAAATTGGAAAGGGTGCAGAAAAGATTTACATGAACGTTTCTGGGAATGCAGGGTTCGAGTTACAAGGACAGGCTGGATGGACTGGGACTTTTTTTCCTTGGACCTTAGGAGACTAAATGACCTTACATTGGTTTACAAAACATTCACAGGCATAGATACAGGTGGGGGATTTCAAAACTAGATGACATAGGTTTAAGGTAAGAGCAAAAAAACTTTAAAGTAACCTGAGGGGCATTTTTTTCACACAGAAGGTGGTGCAATTATAAAAGCAATTATGGAATGAAGTGCCAGAGGAAATGATAGATGCAGGTTAAGTTACAACATTTAAAAGACATTTGGACAGGTACACAAATAGGAAACGTTTAGATGGATATGAGCCCCATGCAGGCAAATGGGACTAATTTAGTTTGGAAAACCTAAAGGGTCTGTTCCCATGCTGTATGACTCTGACTCTATGACTCTAGGTCTGGCAGCATCTGTGGAGAGAAAGCAGAGTTAATGCTGCTGCTCACAATGTGGTCTCCACTCCATTGGGAGACGAAATGCAGGCTGGGTGACTGCTTTGCAGAATATCCACGTTCTGTATGCAAAAATGACCCTGAGCTTCCTGTTGCCTGCCGCTTCAATACACTGCCATGTTCCCTGGCCAACATCTCTGTCTTGAGCTTGCTGCAGTGCTCAAGTGAAGCTCAGCACAAGCTGGAAGAACAGCATCACATTTGCTGCTTGAAGATCCTACAGCTTTCTGGACTCAATATTGAGTTCAATAATTTTATGGCCTGAGTACCTTCTGCTATGTCCTTACCCCAACCTCATGTGTCAGACCTTGTGATTACATCTGCTTTTATTTTTGATTTGCAGCATCTGCAGTTTTTTGGGTTTTTGTTTGTCCAGTATGTACTAATCTAGTCTGTCCAATCTTACCTCATAGGACAATTTGCTATTCCTTGGTATTAGTCTGGTAAACCTTCTCTGAACTGCTTCAAATGTATTTCCATCTCTCCTTAAATAAGGAGACAAATAACTTACAATATACTTCAGATGTGGTCCCATCAACACCCTGAATAACTAATACATAACCTTTGTATTCAATTGCTCTCAGAATAAATTATAATTTTGTTTATCTTAACCTTGCTGGACCTGCAGATTAACCTTTTGCAATTCATGTCCTGTAGGACACACAGATCCCTCTGCATTCTACAGCTTTGCAATTTCTCAACATTTAGACAATGTGTTTTATTTTATTTGTGTTAGTTAGTAAGTTTGCAGATGACACCAAAATTGGAGGTGTAGTGGACAGCAAAGACGGTTACCTCAGATTACAACAGGATCTTGACCAGATGGGCCAAAGAGCTGAGAAGTGGCAGATGGAGTTTAATTCAGATAAATGCGAGGTGCTGCATTTTGGGAAAGGAAATCTTAGCAGGACTTATACACTTAATGGTCAGGTTCTAGGGAGTGTTGCTGAACAAAGAGACCTTGGAGTGCAGGTTCATAGCTTCTTGAAAGTGGAGTCGCAGGTAGATAGGATAGTGAAGAAGGCATTTGGTATGCTTTCTTTTATTGGTCAGAGTATTGAGTACAGGAGTTGGGAGGTCATGTTGCAGCTGTACAGGACATTGGTTAGGCCATTGTTGGAATATTGCGTGCAATTCTGGTCTCCTTTATATCAGAAAGATGTTGTGAAACTTGAAAGGGTTCAGAAAAGATCTACAAGGATGTTGCCAGGGTTGGAGGATTTGAGCTATAGGGAGAGGCTGAACAGGCTAGGGCTGTTTTCCCTGCAGCGTCGGAGGCTGACGGGTGACATTATAGAGGTTTACAAAATTATGAGGGGCATGGATAGGATAAATAGACAAAGTCTATTGG
Source organism: Chiloscyllium plagiosum (assembly GCF_037043375.1). Taxonomy (NCBI): domain Eukaryota; kingdom Metazoa; phylum Chordata; class Chondrichthyes; order Orectolobiformes; family Hemiscylliidae; genus Chiloscyllium; species Chiloscyllium plagiosum. The sequence continues at coordinate 118,578,724 of NW_028270142.1, read as the reverse complement.
GGTTGGGGAGTCCAGAACTAGAGGGCGTAGGTTTAGGGTGAGAGTGAAAAGATATAAAAGAGACCTAAGGGGCAACTTTTTCAGCAGAGGGAGTGGCAGAGGCTGGTACAATTACACCATTTAAGAGACATTTGGATGAGTATATGAATAGGAAGGATTTGGAGGGATATGAGCCGGGTGCTGGCAGGTGGGACCAGATTGGGTTGGGATATCTGGTCGGCATGGACGGGTTGGACCGAAGGGTCTGTTTCCATGCTGTGCATCTCTATGACTCTCAGTGAACATTTTCACGTTTTCTCACATTATAGCCAATTTGTCAGATCTTTGTCCCTCTGTCTTTGCCACATCAGCTAATTTAACAAACATAAATTTCATAGAATCATCATAGAATCTCTACACTGTGGAAGCAGGCCATTCAGCCCATGGAGTCCACACCAACCCTCCAAAGAGCATCCCATCCAGACCCACACCTCATTTCCCATGGCTAACCCACCTATCCTGCACATCCTAGAACATTATGGGCAGTTTAGCATGGCTAATCCACCTAACCTGCACATTTTTGGACTGTGGGAGGAAATCAGAGCACCCGGTGGACCATGCAGACTCGTGGAGAATGTGCAAACTCCAGACAGTCACCCGGGGATAGAATCAAACCTGGGTCCCTGCCGCTGTGAGGCAGCGGTGCTAACCACTGAGCCACTATGCCTCCCCATTTATTTTAGAAAGAAAACATTAAAGAAATCCGTCCCATCATCCAAGTCAGTTATAAAAATTCTGAAAAAAATTGATACCCCAGCATGGATGCCTGTGGCACACCACTCATTATACCTGCCAACCAGAACAGGACCCATTTATATCTATCCTGTTTCCTGTTTGCCAGTCTATCATCTATCAATGCCAATATGTTACAGCCTGATACAACCATCAGCTTTAATTTTTTTACAATAACTTTTGATGTGACACTTTATCAAATGTCTTCTTTATATTTAAGGACAGTATATCCACCAATTCCCCTTCATCCATTGCATAATATATCATACAATCTCTTGGGAGGTCTATGGCTACTATGGTTCACCCTGAATGACATCCATTCTACTTTAGGTTACCCTGAAGAGAGAAGGTGAGTAGTAGGTGAAGCTAGCCCTCTCATACAGCTACTTTGCAGCATACCAAGACACACAAGGTTATTGGCATAGTGCTTAAAAATGTGATTAGAATAGTTAGGTGGTTGTTTATTGACTCTCAAAGGGCTGACAGGCCTTTTTTCTGAACCAAAGGCCTCGATGAATATGATTCTATGACAATGACTAAATACACAAATGGTATTCTCCATGAATAGGATGCCGTATTCAAGCAAATGTTGTTGTGGCTACCACACAAATAAGTAATGTAGTGTACAGGTCTCAATGTTGGTGTGATGCCAGGCATGTCAATTATATGTGCCAATTATTGTCGACAGTCAAAGAAGACATCCCTTTGACTGTCCACAGTGAACACCATGTTGGCCATGCTTCATCAGCCTGTGCTTTCAAAACTCAGAACATAGTGTCCAGCACTAGGTATGATTTAATATTGGACAGCATTTGCCAAATAACCCCGGTTGTGCTAAAGATTACACCAGAAACTAATTAAACGCTGTCAATCAAGACTTCCAGTGCATTTGACTTGTGCATGCTGGAATCTATATATTTCTAACAGTTCTATGCAGGCAGATTATGTTTGTGCATGCATTGGAGCTTTTCCCAATGAGAGAGGAGATTGCCAATCTATGATAATCTCAGTACTTGCCTGCTTCCATGGTCACCTGGGATTAGCTTTTGGGGTTGGTAGGCGTGCCCAATTTCATCCCATACCCATCTTCCCAGAGGAAAGAAAACACATGATTCAGGGTCTTTAAACACAGATGAGTCTGTCAATGTGGGAAAATTTCTAACTTGAGCAACATGGCTTGTTAGCAAAAACAAGAACAATATTTTAGGTTAATGACATTTCTTGAGAGTTGATATTTGAAGATTAGGAGAGGTTAAATGACAAAAGGAAGGCCAAAGGGAATGGCATTGGAAAAATATAAATGAACAATAGATCTGACTTGATGACATATGAATGATAGGATCCTGAGTTTGAAAGCAGAGTAACCAAGAGAGGAAACCAAGCTAATAAAATGTAAACAAAATGGAGGAAGTGACTACAATAAAAAAAGATTAACTTAATGTTGAGTCCAGAGAACAGTAAAATGCTTAGTTAAAACCTGGGGTGCTGTTCCTCAAACTTGAGTTGAGCTACATCAGAGCACAATAGCACAGCAAGAACAGAAAGGCTCGGGTGAGAGAAATGTGAAGAATTAAAATTACAAGTGGATTGAAGAGAAGAGGTGATTGGGTCATATGGTCATAGAGATGTACATGCCGATCAGCTATCCTAACTTAATCTAGTCCCATTTACCAGCATTTAGCCTATATCCTTCTAAACCCTTCCTATTCATATACCCTTGTGATTTGGAAATCATGATGACCATGGAACCATTGTCAATTGTTGGAAAAACCCACCTGGTTCACTAATGTTCTTAAGGGAAGGGAACTGCCCCCCTTAGCTGGTCTGGCCCACATATGACTCCAGACCCACAACAATATGGTTGACCCTTGCTCTCTGGGTAATAAATGTTGACCTAGCCAGCAACATCCTCATCCTGTGAGTAAATAATAAAAAACAAATCTTGATACTATACATGTAAATAAGGAGGTACTTCATGATGATGTCAGATCATATGGCTGAGACCTGCTGGAGAAGGCACTACTGAAGCTTTACTCTATACTCTGTATTTACACAGTTTATAGACAGCTCACACTACCTTGTTATCATTCTTGGGAGTGGTTGTAGAGTAGGGCATTAAAGAGGTACATTTCATTCAGGAGACAGAAAGAGAAACAGAGCAGTACATTAGCTTGATAGTAATATCACACTGGAGTTGGTGGAACCGGCAGAGTAATATCCACTCATTTGCAGGCTGGTGGGACAGAAAATAGAAAGGAGGGAACCATTTCATGGTTCTGCAAGGAAGAGGTGGGGCTGAGAGCAGAAGCATATGAAGTAGAATAGGCATGAAGAAAACTGACCACATATCAGAAGCAATGTGGATCATTCAAACAGATGCAATGAAGATAGAGAAACTGAGAAAATTAAATAGCACCCTTCGAGGAAGCAATATGTGAGCAGTTATAAGACATGTTAGCTGTCAGAATAAGTGAGCTTGTTTCAAATATATTGATTATCTCTAACATTGCAAAATGGAGAGAAAGAAATCAACTCAGAGAAGGAAGGAATTAGAGCAATACCACGGAAACCAAGCAGAGGATGGATATTGAAAGAAATGTTGGTGAAATATTCTTGTTCAGTACAGCACCCAGTTCTGATGAAAGGTTGCAGACCTTAAATTTTAAATCTCTTTCTCTTTTCCCAGAGCTGCCAAAGCAATTGAGTATTCCCAGCATTTCCTGCTTTTATTAAAGCAAAACATAGTTTTATAGATAAATATAGAATGAGACACTGGCAGTAAAATTAAACAACAAAAAGGTCTGGGAAAGAAATCTAGATTCTGAAAAATTTGATAAAAGTGGGAATAAAGTGCACGTGATAAAGAAATAAAATGTTTTTCTGTGTCTCCAGAGGCTAAATATCACACTTCTGCCTCATTAGTAAGAATAACAAACTGATGACTGCAGCTTCACTGCAGAATATCTTTGCTTTGTCCATTGCATAATCACATTTCCTTTAAATTAGATACAAGATTTGCTTTTACAAAATAAGCCTGACTTTAAGTCTATAAAGTATAAATTACCATAGTTCAGTGACTGCATATACAGAAGAGTCATGAGATATCCCTCACTCCCTCCTGCTTTTTTTTTAATGTCCAGAGCACTGTTCTACTTTTTCAGCTACTGTAGATTAATTTGAACCATTTTAATTTATGGCTGTCTCATAGATTCCTCCACAAGCAAAGTGCATACCCAGCTCCCTGACAACACATACTTCCCTAGATTCCTGTAATTCATCATTCCACGAGTGTAAATATGAATGCTTAATGTAGCCTGTTTTTAAAAAGTTGTGAGATAGAATAATGTGTATATAATGAGGAAGGGGATTAGAAGCAAGACTAGCTGTTGCAAGAACGAATTGGCTTAATTCTTTAAACTTTAACCTTACTTTACCTGCATTTCACTGTCTTTTTACTTTTCATATTTTAACAGAAATGTCACTACAGATTGGGAGATAATCCCATAGGATCCTATTAAATGTCTTTTACAAAGTGCTGCTAAAAATATTGCTGCATGATTCCTTACTTCTTCCACAGAATCCAGGAAGATGTCAGAATTCATGTGACTAGGTAATGCTGTTTCTTCTCACAAATGCAATCTAGTTTTGAATGTAACTTGGTGTTTAGATTATGAAAGCCTTTGTGGTTTCTCTGAATGTAAAATATTCTGAATCTTTGGGACTGTTATATCTCACAGTCAGTTTGTCAGTGTACTGTTTGGAGTTATGCTGAATCACAGTATATTACTTGACGGTATAAAGGTCTCGTATTCCATCTTATCCAAAATTAATTGAAGGGTGACACTGGACTGAAAACACATTGCTCAATGCTGCTGTGTTTAATGTGACAGCCTAATATTAGCCTAAAAATATATGCATATTTGTACATAATATCTAGCTGTAATAAACGTCTGTTGGATTCTTCAATACCACAATACCAACACCCAATTTCCTATGTTACAGGACATAGACAACATAGAACATAGAACAATACAGCGCAAAACAGGCCCTTCAGCCTTCGATGTTGCGCCGACCTGTGAACTAATCCAACTCATCCCCCTACACTATACCATCACCAGCCATGTACTTATCCAAGGATTGTTTAAATCTCCCTGATGTGACTGAGTTAACTACTTTGGCAGGCAGGGCATTCCATGCCCTTACCACTCTCTGAGTAAAGAACCTGCCTCTGACATCTATTTTAGATCTACCACCCCTCAATTTGTAGTTATGCCCCCTTGTAGAAGCTGATGTCATCATCCTAGGAAAAAGACTTTCACTGTCTACCCTATCTAATCCTCTAAGCATTCTGTATGTCTCTATCAAATTCCTCTTAGCTTTCTTCTTTCCAATGAGAACAGACCCTAGTCTCTCAGCCTTTCCTCACAAGACCATCCCTCTAGACCAGGCAACATCCTGGTAAATCTCCTCTGCACCTTTTCTAATGCTTCCACATCCTTCCTGTGATGGGGTGACCAGAACTGTACACAATATTCCAAGTGTGGCCGCATGAGCATTTTGTATAGTTGTAGCATGACATTACAGCTCCGGAACTCAATCCCTCTGCCAATAAAATCTAACACACCTTATGCATTCTTAACAGCACTATCAACCTGGGTGGCAACTTTCAGGGATCGATGTACATGGACTCCAAGATGCCTCTGCACATCCACATTACCAAGAATCTTTCCATTGACCCAGTATTCTGCCTTCCTGTTATTCTTCCCAAACTGAATCGCCTCACATTTAGCTGCATTGAACTCCATTTGCCACCTCTCAGCCCAATTCTGAAGTTTATCCAAGTTTCCATGCAACTTGCAACATTCTTCCACACTGTCCACTACTCCATCTGCAAACTTACTAACCTATCTACCAATGCCTGCGTCTCAGCCATTTATAAAAATGACAAACAGCAGTGGTCCCAAAACAGATCCTAGTGGCACACAACTAGTAACCGGACTCCAGGCTGTATATTTTCCATTACCACCACTTGCTGCCTTCTTACAGAAAGTCAGTTTCTAATCCAAATTGTGAAATCACCCTCAATCGCATGCTTCTGCATTTTCTCCAACAGCCTACCATGTGAGAACTTATCAAAGGCTTAACTGAAGCCCATGTACACCACATCAACTGCCCTACCCTCGTCCACACGCTTGGTCACCTTCTCAAAAAACTCAATGAGATTTGTGAGACGTGACCTTCCCTTGACAAAACCATGTTGATTATCTGAAGTCAAATTGTTGCTTGCTCAATGATTATAAATCTTATCTCTTATAATCCTTTCCAAAGCTTTTCTTGCAACAGACATAAGGCTCACTCATCTATAATTAACTGGGTCATCTCTACTGCCCTTCTTTGCAATCCTCCAGTCCTCTGATACTAAAACTGTAGACAATGATGATTCAAAGATCAAAGCCAAAGACTCCAACACCTCTTACCTAGCTTCCCTCAGATAAATCCCATCCAGCCCAGGGGACTTATCTACTTTCAATCCTTCTAGAATTTAAAACACCTCCTCCTTTCTAACCTCAATTCTTTCTAGTCTCATATCTCGTATCTCAATCTTCTTCTCTACAATATTCTCCTTTTCCTGAGTGAAAACCGATGACATGAGCATTGCCGTATCAGGTGAAATATCCTACTCAAGGCAAAATCACATCAGGAACAGTGTCTGTTCAGCTCCATGTGGGCAGTTAAAACAATTCAAAATTCAACCCAACATGTTTCAAAGCCACAATAGTTGATGTGAGCAACTCTCCAAGTGCTATTGGTGTAGTGAGGTGCGGGAAGTGGAGAAGGTAGGAAGGTACTCTTCTGATATAGGGAGCTTGTAGGCTATTAAGAATAACTGGAAGATGCTTTATTCCACAACCCTGATTCTAAGGGTAGAAAGTCAGCAAAGGGTCATAGATGGGTTAAGTGAGTGGACAAAAAAATTATCAGATGAAGTACATTGTGAGAAAATGTGAACTTGACATTAAGAATACAGAACCATTATATTACTTAAATGGAGAGAGACTGCAGAACTTGAAGGTACAAAGGGATTTAAGTATCCTGGTACACGAATTATGTTGAGTTAGGTTGTTCATCAAATGATCAGTAAGTCATATGGAACATTGTAATCATTTTTGCTGATAGTGTTTATTGCACTGGGAATGAAATACATGAGTAGGGAGATTTTACTACAGCTGTACAATGTCTTTATGAGACCACATCTAATGTAATATGGTGTCCAATTCTGGTCTGATTCTTTGAAAAAGGATATGACTACATTAGGAGCAATTCAGAGGAGGTTAATAAGACTCTTTCCTGGGATAAAGGGCTTGTCTTATGAAAGACGGTTGATCACGCTGGACCTTGTTCATGAGTGGGAAAGAATGAATGGCGATCTTATGGAAACTGGAAGATCCAGAGGGGAATTCACCAGGTTAATTCTGAGAAGATGATTCCTTTCCTGGAGAGACTAAAATGAGGGGAAGCAGTTTAAGAATAGAAGGCCTCCCTTTTAAAACAGTTATCAATTCACACAGCTATTAAAGTGCAGAAAGAGTCTATTCTGCCCATCATACCTGCACCAGCTCTATTTGGTGCCAGTCTGCTGCCTATTCCTCTTTCTGTGAACATTATTACCATCCAGAAAAAAAACAGTATCTTCTTTATTGCCTCTATTCAACCTGCCTACACCACACTTTCAGGTAATGCATTCCTAAACATAGCAACTCACATTGTGTTTTTTTTTAATCTAACATTACCCTTGCTTTGTTTGCTCATGGCTTTAAATCTATATCCTCTCCTTCTTGTTTATTTTATAAGCAGAAACAGCTTTGAACTATCTGCTGTATCCACCCTGCTCATGACTTAGAAAACCCAAACAGATCTCCTCTCAGCTTTCTTCTCCCCAAGGACAACAATCCTAATTTCTTCGATTTATCCTCATAACTAAAGTTTCTCATACCTGAACTATTCTAGTAAGTCACTACTGCACTCTCTCCAATCCAATAAGATCTTTCCTATAATGTGACACCCACCATTGTACAGAATATACCAAATGGATTATAACGAGCATCTTGTACAGTTTCAAAATCATCTCCTTGCTCTTTTACTCTATGTCCCTATTAATAAAGCCAAGATCAATACATGCTTTAATTTCTGCTCTCTCCACTTGTCCTGTCACCCTCAATGATACAAATCTGTCTACTCCTGTATACCCTTTAGAATTGCGCCATTATTTTAAATTATCTTTTAGTGTTGTTCCAAACAAACTGCATCACCTCATTCTTCTCTGAATTGAGCCTTCTCTGTCATTCATCCGCCCACACCACCAACTTGACAATGTCCTTTTGGAGTTCCACATTGTCCTCCTCACAGTTTACGAATCTTCCAAGTTTATTGCTATCTGAAAATTTTGAAACTGTCTCCTGCACACCAATATCTAGATCACTAATGTAAATCAGGAAAAACAATATTCCCAATACTAACTCTTTGGAAACTCTGTTGTGACTGTGGTCCTGGAAAAGTGCAGCAGATCAGGCAGTATCCAAGGAGCAGGAGAATCGATGTTTCGGGCATAAGCCCTTCATCAGCATGAAGGGCTTATGCCCAAGATGTCGATTCTCCTGTTCCTCGAATGCTGCCTGACCTGCCGTGCTTTTCCAGCACCACTCTCTTAATTCTGATCTCCAGCATCTGCAGTCTACAGTTTCTCCCCTGTGAACTCTGTTACATGCATTCATCCAGCTCCAAAAATATCCATTGGCCATCACTCTCTGTTTTCTATCAATTTTTATCCACATTGCCACTGTCCCTTTTATACCATGACCTGAAATTTTCTTCACAAGTCTGTTGTGTGACATTTTATCAAATGCTTTCTGGAAATCCAAGTGTACCATGTCAAAAGCCTCGCCCACAGCAAAGCTTCTCGGTATCTCTTCAAAAAACTCCAGCAAATTAGTTAACCATTTCAGAAATCCATGTGAAGTTTTCCTGATCAATCTAACTTCTTCCATGTGACTACTGATTTTATTCTGAATAATTGTTTCCAAATTTTCCCCACTACCGAAGTTAAATTAATCGGTCTGTAATTGCTGGGATGATCCTTACAACTTTTTCTGAATAAGGCCATAATGTCAACAATTCTCCAGTCTTCTGGAATCACCCCAGAGTCCTGCAAAGACTGAAATATTATCGCCAGGGACTCCACAATTTCTATTCTTACTTCCTTCAGAATATTTGGATACATCTCATCAGGTCCTGGTGGCTTTGTTAGTTTTAAGTGCCACTGAGACTTCTTCCATATTAATTTTGATCTTTCTAACAACAGGGTTTCTTCTTCTGTAATCATGGCCTGGGTAGCATCCATATCTTATGTAAAGACAGATCCAATGTATTCAGCTATGCTCCCTGCCACCTGATGTAAATTCCCATTGGGTCTCTAATTGGTTTACACCTCCTGTAATCACTCTCTGATAGTTCATATACCTAAAGGCAGGTTTAGGATTTTCCCTTATGACAATTACTAGTTGTTTTCTCATAGTTTGTCCTTTCTACTATACCCAAACTATCTGCTCCATGAAGTAGCCAATTATTTAGTTACTCATTTTCCCATTAAATTCTTATTCCAATCAATCCTTCTCAGTTCTGTTCTTGCTCCATTAAAGTCACCAGTTGATTTTTAATGCTCTGGATTGCCAACACAATCCTAAAACCTTTGGTACTACGCTCACTGCCTCCACTGATTCGCTTGGCCCACCTCATTTCCAAGGTTTAGGTTGGACTGGACACATACAACTGTAGGAATCTCTCTCTCTAATACAATCCAGCAAAACATACCCCTCACACTCCCTTATGTTACCAGTATTTATATATAGGTTGCTGAAGTCCCAATGTTAATTATTCTGCAGTACTAGCAGTTCTCTGTAATTTTCTGTGGATTTATTTCTTTACATCTTTCTCATTAGTTGGTGATCTACACAAAGTAATGTAATCACACTTCTTTTGTTCTGTACTTCTGGCCAAACTGAATCTCTTGAAGTCTCTTTCTCCAGCACTTCCATTACACTTCTTAACCATCACTGCTTCCCCTCCTCCTTTTGTTTTCTATCATTTCTATCATATATATTTAAAACCCTGTCTTGCCCTTCCTCAAGCCAGGTCTCTGTCAGGAGTGTATTGCTGGAAAAGCACAGCAGGTCAGGCAGCATCCAAGGAGCAGAAGAATCAACGTTTTGGGCATAAGCTCTTCATCAGGAATGAGGCTTGTGGGTCAGGGCTGAGAGATAAATGGGAGGGGGGGGGGGTTGTGAGGAAGGTAGTTGAGAAAGCGTTAGGTGGATTAAGGTAAGGGAGAAGGTGATAGGTCAGAGAAGGGAATGATGGACAGGTCCGGAGGGCTGAGTTGGAGGCTTGAGACTGGGATAATGTTGGGGGAGGAGAAATAAGGAAGCTATTGAAATCCACGTTTATCCCATGTTGGTTGCAGAGTCCCAAGGCGGAATATGAGGCATTCTTCCTCCAGGTGTTGTGTGGTAACGGTTTGGTGGTGGAGGAGGCCCAGATCCTGCATGTTCTGGATGGAGTGGGAGGGGCAGTTGAAGTGTTCAGCCACGGGGCGGTGTGGTTGGTGGGTGTGGGTATCCCAGAGATCTTCCCTGAAACGATCCGCAAGAAGGCGTTCTGTCTCCCCGATGCAGAGGAGACCACACCGGGTGCAACAGATGCAGTAGATGACATTTGTAGAGATACAGGTAAATTTCTGATGGATGTGGAAGGATTCCTTGGGACCCTGGATGGAGGTGAGGGAAGTGGTGTGGGTGTAGGTTTTGCACTTTCTGCGGTGGTAGGGAAAGGTGCCATCTCCCAGACCTGCCATGGACCTCTGCATTTCTACATTCTCAGAAGGATTCATGCACTCAACAAACAGTTTTTCTCTGCCACATCGGACACAAAAGAATGTAAGTTAAACAAACTTTCATGTACTTTCTTTAATACACAGGTTTCCTCGAAACTTCTAGAACCTTCTCCTGGCCTCTGGAACTGGCCAAATGCCATTAACCATTCGGCCGCTCCTTCCACGACCACCAGGATGATTGATGATGTCACTTCCCCCTCCACCGCCACTGCATGGCCCACAGCCATTGCCGACTACACCTCCAAGATCGGGGTCCACTCAACCACCTCCGTGACTGCTGAAAAGACTACCGCCGCAGGATCCACCAGCACAGATGTGATACCTACCTTGCATGTCACTTCCGCCCCCACAGTTGCCGCCACGGTAGCCACTTCAGCCCACCTGGAAGGCTTTATCGTCAACGTCACTTCCGCCGCCAGTGATGTCATCAACCGAGAACCATACCGACACATTGGTCTTGTCGTTCGTGACGTCATTTCTGCCCCTGTTAACACAGTGTTAAGCCCCACTTCTGCCCCCTTTGTAAGTGTCACTTCCATTGGTGACATCACTAACTACCCCCATAATCACGCCCACTCAAGCAACTGTCTCTGCCCTTACCTCCAGCTCCAGCCCCACTCCAGGTCCTAGCTCCCAGCCCTGCCATGTCTTCACCATTCCCCAAGACCTCCCCCTCACTAAGGACGAATGTTTAGTCTTCAGTAAAGGCTTCACCTTTATCCCTCTACGGTCCCAGATTAATGAGTTTGACACACGCTATGATCTTGAATGTTTCTTCTGCTGCTTCCATCTCCGGGTCCACCTTTACAACCAAGACACCTGCCCACCCAACGAGGACCCCTTCTCCCTCCTCCAACAGATCCCAACCATCTGGACACCCCATGCCGGCCTGTTACCCGCCCTTGACCTCTTCATTTCAAACTGCCGCCGTGACATCAACCACCTCAACCTGTCCATCCCCCTCACCCACTCCAACCTCCCACCCTCACAATGTGCAGCCCTCCACTCCCTCCACTTCAATTCCAACCTCACCATCAAACCTGCAGACAAGGGGGGAGCAGTAGTATTGTGGCGCACCGACCTCTACATCATTGAAGTCAGGCGCCAACTAGCAGATACCACCTCCTACTGACCCCTCAATCACGACCTCACCTCCCATCACCAAACCATCTTGTCCCAGACCATCCAAAACCTTATTGCCTCTGGAAATCTCCCATCCATAGCCTCCAACCTCATTGTCCGTGAACCCTGTCCCACCCAATTCTACCTCCTTCCTAAGATTCACAAACCTAACTGCTCTGGTCGACCCAGTGTCTAAGCCTCCGCCTGTCCCATTGAACTCATCTCTTCCTACCGCCACAACATCCTGTCTCCCTTAGTTCATGAACTCCGCACATACGTTTGGGCACCACTCATACCTACACCTCCTCCAAGATTTTCTTTTCCCCAGCCCCAATGCCTCATCTTCACCATGGACATTTAGTCCCTGTATTCATCGATCCACCATGAAGGAGGTCTCCAAGTCCTCCATTTCGTCCCCTCAGGCCATCCCCACCAGTACCCTTCCACCAACACCCTCATCCGCCTGGCTGAACTGGTCCACACCCTCAACAACTTCTCCTTCCAATCCTCCCACTCCCTCCAAACCAAAAGGATAGCCATGGGCATCCGCACGGGACCCAGCTATGCCTGCCTGTTTGTCAGAAATGTGGAACAGTCCATTTTCCACAGTTACATCGGCACTACCCCCCTCCCCCCCACCCACCCACCTATTTCTCCGCTACATCGATAACTGTATTTGGGCCGTTCCGTGCTCCCATGTGGAGGTTGAACAGTTCATCACCTTTCCCAATACCTTCCACTCCGATCTCAAATTCATCTGGACTATCTCAGACACCTCCCTACCCTTCCTGGACCTCTCCATCACCGTCTCTGGAGACTGGCTAACCATAGACATCTTTTACAAGCCCACCAACTCCCACAGCTACCTAGACTACATGTCCTCCCAACATACCTCCTGTACAAATGCCATCCCTTATTCCCAATTCCTCCACCTCTGCTGCATTTGTTTCCAGGATGACCAATTCCACCTGAGAAAGTCCCAAATGGCCTCCTCCTTCCACGATCGCAAATTCCCTTCCCACGTGGTTGACGATGCTCTCCAGCACATCTCTTCCACTTCATGTGCCACCGCCCTTGAACCCTAACCCTCCCAACACAATGACAGAACCTCCTGGTCCTCACCTTCCACCCCACCAACCTCCACATACATCGCATCATCCTCCACCACCTCCATACGGACCCCACCACCAAAGATATATTTCTCTCCCCACCCTTATCAGCATTCGGGAAAGACCATTCCCTCCATGACTCCTTCGTCAGCCTACCCCACACCGCACTCCTGACATCTTTCCCTACTCACGCAGGAAGTGCAAAACCTGCACCCACACCACCCCCCTCACCTCCATCCAAGGCCCCAAGGGATCCTTCCACATCTATCAGAAATTTACCAGTACCTCTACCAATGTCATCTACTGCATCCCTTGCACATGGTGTGGACTGCTCTATATCAGGGAGACAGGATGCCATCTTGCATATTGTCTCAGAGAACATCTCTGGGACACCCGTACCCACCAACCCACCACCTCGTGATGGAACACTTCAACTGCCCCTCCCACTCCGTCAAGACACGCAGGTTCTGGGCCTCCTCCACCGCCAAACTGTTACCACCTGAAGCCTGGAGGAGGAACGCTCTTATTCCACCTTGGGACTCTGCAACCACACGGGATAAAAGTGGATTTCAACAGCTTCCTCATTTCCCCTCCCCCCACATTATCCCAGTCCCAAGCCTCCAACTCGACACCACCTTCCTAGACTTGTCCATCGCTCCCCCCCAACCTATCACCTTCTCCCTCACCTTCATCCACCTATCGCTTTCCCAGTTACCTTTCCCCAACCCCACCCTCCTCCCATGTACCTCTCAACCCCAACCCACAAGGCTCATTCCTGATGAAGGGCTTATGCCCGAAACATTGATTCTCCTGCTCCTCGGATGCTGCCTGATCTGCTGTGCTTTCCCAGCAACACACTCTCGTCTCTGATCTCCAGCGTCTGTAGTCCTCACTTTCTTCAAGCCAGGTCTCTGCTTCAACATTAAAGTTGCACACTGCAACCTGTGTTTGTAACTCACCAGCCTTGTTACTACTTCATCAATTACACACGTGCAAATTAACTCTACTTTGAGCACTCTTTTTTTCTCCCCTACTCAGACTTCACCTAATATCTTACTATTTTCTATACAAGTGCCAACCAAAATATTTTGTGACCACTGCTAGTTACTTCTCTCTTGGTTCCTACATCCCTGTCAAGTTAGTTTAAAACCCTTCCAATGGCACTAGCAAAGCAAACAGCAAGGACCACAGTCCCAGCTCTGTTTAGGTCTATCTCTGTTGTACAGGTGTCACCTTCTCCAGAGCTAATCCCAGTGTCCCAGGAATCTAAAGCCCTCTCTGCTCTACAAATGGCACAGTGAGTAACCCAATGATTATTACATTTTCAGTCCAGCTTGTAAGTTGCTACCTAGCTCCCTAAATTCTTTTTTCACAAACACATTTTCCTTCATACCAAAGTGATTAGTACCAACATGAACCACAAACTCTGGCTGTTTACCATCCCCTAGAAGAATGTTCTGCTCACTGACATCCCTGGTCCTGGTGTCAGGAAGCATCACATCATTCTGGAGTCACATTGACAGCCACAGAAACGTCTATCCACACCCCAAACTAATGAATCCCCTATTACTATTGCTCCTGCTTTCTTCTTCCTCACCTCCTGTACAGTCAGGTTGCTTGTGGTACCAGGGACATACCTCTGATTGCTCTCCCTTAAAGAACAAGCACCCTCCTCAGCTTCCAAAATGAAAAACTAGTCTGTGGGAGGGACCCCAGGGGAATCCTGCATGACCTGCCTGTTTTTATTGGACTGCCTTGTGGTCACCTGTTATGGACTAGGCCAGACCACTCAAAACCTTTTTAAGCAGGCAGCCCCAGACAATAACTGTGCAATTTGATTCAGTAAGCATACTGTGAAAATTACCCGGAGTAAGATAGCTAGGTTGATTAGTAGATTTTAAAACAGACAAATATTTATTCACAAAATTACATAATGAAACACAAAGAACAGAATCAAGAACCTTGGATACAGAACTGGCTCAAAGGTAGAAGACAGAGGGTGGTGGTGGAGGATTGTTTTTCAGACTGGAGGCCTGTGACCAGTGGAGTGTCACAAGGATCGGTGGTGGGTCCACTTTTAGTCATTTACATAAATTATTTGGATGCGAGCATAAGTGGTACAGTTAGTAAGTTTGCAGATGACACCAAATTTGGAGGTGTAGTTGACAGCGATGACAGTTACCTCAGGTTACAACAGGATCTTGACCAGATGGGCCAATGGCCTGAGAAGTGGCAGATGGAGTTTAATTCAGATAAATGTGAGGTGCTGCACTTTGGGAAAGCAAATCTTAGCAGGACTTATACACTTAATGGTAAGGTGCTAGGGAGTGTTGCTGAACAAAGAGACCTTGGAGTGCAGGTTCATAGCTCCTTGAAAGTGGAGTCGCAGGTAGATAGGATAGTGAAGAAGGTGTTTGGTATGCTTTCCTTTATTGGTCACAGTATTGAGTACAGGAGTTGGGAGGTCATGTTGCTTAGGCCACTGTTGGAATATTGCACGCAATTCTGGTCTCCTTTATATCAGAAAGATGTTGTGAAACTTGAAAGGGTTCAGAAAAGATTTACAAGGATTTTGCCAGGGTTGGAGTATTTGAGCTATAGGGAGAGGCTGAACAGGCTGGGGCTGTTTTCCCTAGAGCGTCGGAGGCTGAGGGGTGACCTTCTAGAGGTTTACAAAATTATGAGGGGCATGGATAGGATAAATAGACAAGGTCTTTTCCCTGGGGTCGGGGAGTCCAGAACTAGAGAGCATAGGTTTAGGGTGAGAGTGGAAAGATATAAAAGAGACCTAAGGGGCAACATTTTCAGGCAGACGGTGGTACGTGTATGGAATAAGCTGCCAGAGGATGTGGAAGCTGGTACAATTGCAACATTTAAGAGGCATTTGGATGGGTATATGAATAGGAAGGGTTTGGAGGGATATGGGCCGGGTGCTGGCAGGTGGGACTAGATTGGGTTGGGATATTTGGTCGGCGTGGACGGGTTGGACCGAACGGTCTGTTTCCATGCTGTACATCTCTATGACTCTGTGACTCTACAGAACTCAGCCTATCCAACTAGACTTAATTATGCTTTTCCGAACATATACAAAAGTCCCAATAAGCAAACTCCCTTTAAAACCCAGTATAAATGGAACATGTTTACAGGTTGAAGTTGAAGGGCAGAAAGAGAGAGAGTGAGAGAAAGACACACAGCTCACTGTTGAACCCCTCACCAGGTCAGACTGAACTAAACTGCTCAGCTCAGCTAGATAGCTGACCACTCCCCTTTCATTATACAGGTAACTTCTAAATCATGACTTTGACCTGAAGTCTCATCTGTTTACATATAAATAAAAGGCGTCTCAAAATCCCTTTCATTTATGTACCAAACCAGACAGATCAGAGCACAGCCGGTTTATTACCCCTTTGAAAAACATCATGGACAAAGTATCCTTGAGCCAAGGAACAGCTTTTAGAAAAAAAGGGACTAGCTTTATGACACAGCCATTTTCTTTATTTCTTCAGTCCCTTGATCTGCAAAGTATCCAACATTCAGATGGCTGATGGTGGAATTTGAATAAATCTTTTTTTAAATCTGGAATTAAGAGTCAAATGACGAACATTGTTGCTTGTTGGTAAAACCTATCTGGTTCATCTCATGTCCTTAAGGGAAGGAAACTGCCATCCTTTTTGTTAAAAACGTTAAGGTACAGGTGAATTTACCTGTTTATTCTGCTAAAGCCACAGCTACATACAACGCTAACTGCATACAGTCACCAAATGTCATGCAGGAAGAATCTGATGCTTAAATCTAAACTGGATCAAATTGTAAGAATAAATTTGGCAGGACATGTAAAGTAAAGCATTAGCTGTACCAATTCCCAGAAAGTAGCTACTCAATATATGTGATAAAGCTAAGTCACAACGTCAGATCACATGAGACTGAGACTTGATAGAGAAGAGACTAACAGACTTGTGGTTATTGGTACCAAATCTTAACTGTTTGTACCAGTCGTTGTATCCAGTCCTCACCTGTCTAGAGCTCCTACAATTTCCTAACAATATTATTACACAATTGAGTGCTTCTCTGAAGCTGGATCGCCTCAGATTGTTCTAAATCTTTGAGATTCCGCCTGCTATCCTTACATCAACAGTGAACTTGTCTCCATGACAATGAAAGGCTCAAACCCTGGAAATTATGACTTTAAAATTCTTTACACTGCTGTATTCTGAAACACAAAAACAGTTTCTACTCCTCTTTTGTGTATATGTGGGAAAAATTCAATCCAATGCTGCTCAGGTGAGATTTGGAACTGAGGCCTTCCCTGTTCTCTCGAGTGGTTGTAAAAGTTCAAATAGCACAATTTTCTAAACAATTGGAGAGCACTCTCTAGTGTTCTGTCCAATATTTATCCATCAACTAATGTCACATAAGAATCATATTTTCTGGTAATTATCTCATTTTCGATTGCTCTGCAAAAATTGGCTGCTGTATTTCCTGCGCTGTAAATGTAAGTCTTTGTTTAAAATAAAGTTGGTATTGTTACAGTTAGCATCACCGTGATGTTTTTTGGCAGTGAGCATTTATCTATTTCCATTTTTGCTTGTGTGTTTCTAGTCTGTTTTTTCTGCTGTCTTCAAATTGCTGAGCAAGATATTCCTGAAGACGTGGCAATTACTACAGCTTGCAAATTTAGAAACATCAGAAACCCTCTGGCTACTTCTATATCACTGCCTATACTAGACAGGAAAAATCAATAAATCTTCAATCCAGTGTACTTCAGGGGATGCACTGACTGCAGGAAATATTTCCAATATGTGTTTTTGGACCAAACCACTTCCACCTAGCTCAACCAGGGAAGACTAGTCATTACTAGTTTAATTACTGCAGCAACAACAATGATTGAAAAAGCCATTTGCTGTGGGCTGAATCACAAACAACTTCGAACCTGGAACCACGCCATTCCATATGAAGGTCACAACAGCATTAATTTCAGCAGGTCTGGCAGCATCTGTGGAGAGAGATCAGAGTTAATGCTTCGGGTCCAGTCATCCGTCTTCTGTTCTGAGGAGGGGTCACCGCACCCGAAACATTAACTGTTGATTTTTCTTCACAGATGCTGCCAGACCTGCTGAGTTTTTCCAGCAATTTTTGTTTTTGTTTCTGATTTACAGCATTTGCAGTTCTTTCAGTTTTATGTAGCAGTATTTTTTTCACTGTAGTATCCTATGGGCCATTCAAGTTACACTTGAATGTCACTCAAGTGAGCACTTTGGGGATAGTGTAGGTGAGCACTTTGGGGATAGTGACCATAATTCGGTGATTTTTACACTCGTGATGGAGAGGGATAAGTGTGTACTACAGGGCAAGAATTATAGCTGGGGTAAGGGAAATTATGATGCGGTGAGGCATGACTTAGGATGTGTGGCTTGGAAAAGTAGACTCCAAGGCAAGAGTGTAAATGATATGTGGAACTTGTTCAAGGGTCAACTATTGAGTGTCCTTGATAATTATGTACCTGTCAGGCAGGTAGGAAAGGGTCGTGCGAGGGAGCCGTGGTTTAATAAGGAATTGGAATCCCTTGTTAAATGGAAGAGGGCGGCCTATCTCAAGATGAGACGTGAAGGTTCAATTGGGGCGATTGAGAGTTATAGGGTAGCCAGGAAGGACCTGAAGAGAGAGCTAAAAGCAGCAAGGAGGGGACATGAAAGGTCCTTAGTAGATAGGATTAGGGAAAACCCTAAGGCTTTCTATAGGTATGTTAGGAATAAAAGAATGACTAGGGTAGGAATAGGTCCAGTCAAGGATAGTAGGGGGAAGTTGCGTGTGGAGGCGGAAGAGATTGGGGAGACAATGAATGAATACTTTTCTTCAGTATTCACTCAGGAACAGGGCATTGTTGTCGATGAGAATACTGAGGCACAAATAAGTAGAATGGATGGCTTTGAGGTATGTAGAGAAGAGGTGTTGGAAATCCTGGAAAAGGTGAAAATAGATAAGTCCCCTGGGCCTGATGGCATTTATCCTAGGATTCTCTGGGAAGCAAGGGAGGAGATTGCAGAGCCATTGGCCTTGATTTTTATGTCCTCTTTGTCTACAGGAGTAGTCCCAGAAGACTGGAGGATAGCAAATGTGGTTCCCTTGTTCAAAAAGGGGAGTAGGGATAGCCCTAGTAACTATAGGCCGGTGAGTCTCACTTCTGTTGTGGGCAAAGTCTTAGAGAGAATTGTAAGGGATAGGATTTATGCACATCTAGATAGGAATAATGTGATCAAGGATAGTCAGCATGGTTTTGTGAAGGGCAAGTCGTGCCTCACAAACCTTATTGAATTCTTTGAAAAGGTGACGAAGGAGGTTGATGAGGGGAAAGCGGTAGATGTGGTATATATGGATTTTAGTAAGGCGTTTGATAAGGTTCCCCATGGTAGGCTACTGCAGAAAATACGGAGATATGGCATTGAGGGTGAGTTGGAGGTTTGGATTAGGAATTGGCTGGATGGAAGAAGACAGAGGGTAGTAGTTGATGGCAAAGTTTCTTCATGGAGTGCCGTCACTAGCGGTGTTCCGCAAGGATCTGTTTTGGGACCATTGCTGTTTGTCATTTTTATAAATGACCTGGAAGAGGGGTTAGAAGGTTGGGTGAGCAAGTTTGCGGATGACACGAAAGTCGGAGGAGTTGTTGACAGTGAGGAAGCATGTGGCAGGTTACAGCAGGATATAGAGAAGCTGCAGAGCTGGGCAGAAAGGTGGCAGATGGAATTCAATGTAGCTAAGTGCGAGGTGATTCACTTTGGGAAGAATAACAAAAAGATGGGGTACTGGGCTAATGGTCGGATACTTGGTAGTGTGGATGAGCAGAGGGATCTTGGTGTCCATGTACACAGATCTCTGAAAGTTGCCACCCAGGTAAATAGTGCGGTGAGGAAGGCATATGGCGTACTGGCTTTTATTGGTAGAGGAATTGAGTTCCGGAGTCCTGAGGTCATGATGCAGTTGTATAAGACTCTGGTACGGCCGCATCTGGAATATTGTGTGCAGTTTTGGTCGCCATACTATAGGAAGGATGTGGAGGCATTGGAACGGGTGCAGAGGAGGTTTACCAGGATGTTGCCTGGTATGGAAGGAAAATCGTATGAGGAAAGACTGAGGCACTTGGGGCTGTTTTCACTAGAGAAAAGAAGGTTTAGGGGTGACTTGATTGAGGTGTACAAGATGATTAGGGGGTTAGATAGGGTCGACAGTATGAACCTTTTCCCGCGTATCGAGTCGGGTATTACAAGGGGGCATAGCTTTAAATTAAGGGGGGGTAGATATAGGACTGATGTTAGGGGTAGGTTCTTCACTCAGCGAGTCGTTAGTTCATGGAATGCCCTGCCAGTAACAGTGGTGGACTCTCCCTCTTTATGGGCATTTAAGAGGGCATTGGATAGGTATATGGAGGATAGTGGGTTAGTGTAGTTTAGGTGGGCTTGGATCGGCGCAACATCGAGGGCCCAAGGGCCTGTACTGCGCTGTATTCTTCTATGTTCTATGTTCTATGTTCTAAGTCAATTTGCAGCTAGGTCCTGTTAAAAAAAAATGAGATCAAGTTTCTCATTCTGAGAGGAAAGGAGGTAACAACTGGAAAATTATTAAAGATTTTACTGGCTTACAGTGTTTCCAAGAGACCAAAACATTATAAATTAGGTGTCACCCTTGGCTCAGCGGGAGCTCATTTGACTTTCAGTCAGATATTGTGGGATCCATTGACATTCCAGGGATTTGAGTGTATAATCTGGGCAGAGACATCAGTACAGTACCACCTGTGTTTTTGGATCAGGCATTAAAGCAATGTACCATCTGTTCTCTCGATGCACATAAAGGACCAGACAGCACTTAAATGAAAATGATCAGGGTTCTGGTCAACAGGCATCTGCAATCCGTTTCATAAAATAAATTACATAGTAATTTATCTCCTTGCTTTTAGTGGGCTATTGTTGATTGGCAACTGATACTTGCGCTTGCCTATGCTCCAACAGTAAGTACATTTCCAAAGATTTCACTAATTGTGAAATATTTGTGAAGTTCCTGACTATATGAAAAATGGTATACAAAAATGCAAACATGAATGTTTTCTATCATCCAATGAACATAGGTCTCAATTAAACAATAAGTCCCAGGGTCGAAAAGGGGAGACAATGGAGTAGTTACAATCAAATCGGACCATAATAATCCAGAGGTTCAGGCTGATGCCCTGGGGCATATGTTTAAATGCCACCATTTTAGAATTTAATTCAATAAATACCAATTGAATATTGTGCAAGTCATAGTAATGGTGGCCACAACAACTAGGAATAACTTTTGTGAAATCTCATTTGATTCACTGTTGTCTTTAGGAAAGCAATCTGCCATCTATACTTCATTTGGCCAATATTTGACCGCAGACCCACAACAACGTAGTTGACTCCTAAAGTCTGCTGAAACGGGTTAGAAATTCACTCAATTTAAGAGCAATTAGGATGGACAACAAATGCTGCATGTTTTGTGTGGATCCCATCAAGCCCTAAATGGTCCAGTATAGATTAGGGTATTTTTGTTCTAGCTAGAAATGTATTGTTGAGTTAACAGTATGAACATTATTGGATTACTGCAACTATTTACAGATTATATCTATATGACCTACATTTCCACAGGTACTATGGAGGAAACACTAGATTTCAGCCTGCCTCCTAACAGCTCCTTCTCTCCTCTGACCCCATCCCTAAGATGTCGTCACAGTGGGTGGTGTTCACTGGTGCTTCCCAATGGGAAGTTAAATTTTAAAAGATATAAAAGCTACTTCAGGAGTTCAGCATTCTTCATTTTCCTTTTTAGCGGCAGTTGGAGTGGGAGGAGCGACAGTGAGGACCAGAGGCCCAAAAGGAAGGTAAATTTTAAAAGATATGAAAGTTTACCTCATGCATAGGCAGAGCGCACACTGAGCAGGAGCAGACACGGGACAGCTGGGTAAGTGAGGCCTTGATAAGTATGTACCAATCAGGCAAGTAGGAAGTTGTCGAGCATGGGAAGCATGGTTTAGTAAAGAAGTTAAATCTCTTGTCAAAAGGAAGAAGAAGGCTTTTGTTAGGATGAGATGTGATGGCTTAGTTAGGGCGCTTGATAGTTACAAGTTAGCCAGGAAAGACCTATAGAGAGACTAAGAAGAGCCAGGAGGGGACATGAGAAGTCATTGGTGGATAGAATCAAGGAAAACCCTAAGAGTTTGTATTGCTATATCAGGAATAAAGGAATGACTAGAGTAAGATTAGGGCCAATCAAGCATAGTAGTGGGAAGTTGTGCGTGGAATCAGAGGAGATAGAGGAAGCACTAAACGAATACTTTTCATCAGTATTCACACTAGAAAAAGACAATGTGATCATGGAGAATACTGAAATACAGGCTACTAAACTAGATGGGATTGAGATGCATAAGGAGGAGGTGTTAGCAATTCTGGCAAGTGTAAAAATAGATATCTCCCCTGGGCCAGATGGGATGTATCCTAGGATTCTCTGGGAAGCCAGGAAGGAGATTGCCGGGCCTTTGGCTTTGATCTTAATGTCATCATTGTCTACAGGAATAGTGCCAAAAGACTGGAGGATAGCAAATGTTGTCCCCTTGTTCAAGAAGGGGAGTAGAGACAACCCTGGTGATTATAGACCAGTGAGCTGTACTTCAGTTGCAAGTAAAGTGTTGGAAAAGGTTGTAATAGATAGGATTTATAATCATCTAAAGAGGAATACATTGATTGGGGATAGTCAACACAGTTTTGTGAAGGGTAGATCATGTCTCACAAACTTTATTGAGTTCTTTGTGAAGGTGACCAAACAGATGGATGATAGTAAAACAATTGATGTGGTGTATATTGATTTCAGTAAGGCATTTGATAAGGTTCCCCACAATAGGCTATTGCACAAAATATGAAGGTGTGAAATTGAGGGTGATATAGCAGTTTGGATCAGAAATTGGTTAGCTGAAAGAAGACAGAGGGTGGTGGTTGATGGGAAATATTCATCCTGGAGTTCAGTTACTAGTGGGGTACCCCAAGGATGTTTTGGGTCCACTGTTGTTTGTAATTTATATAAATGACCTGGATGAGGGCATAGAAAGATTGGTTAGTAAATTTGCAGATGACACTAAGATCAGTAGAGTTGTGGATAATGATGAAGGACATTGTAGGGTACAGAGGAGATTTACTAGGATGTTACCTTATATGGAGGGAAGGCTGAGGGACTTGAGGCTGTTTTTGTTAGAGAGAAGAAGGTTAAGAGGTAACTTAATAGAGACATACAAGATAATCAGAGGTTTAGATAGGGTGATCAATGAGAGCCTTTTTCCTCAGATGATGATGGCTAGCATGAGGGTACATAGCTTTAAGTTAAGGGGTGATAGATATAGGTCAGATGTCAGAGGTAGTTTCTTTACTCAGAGAGTAGTAAGGGCATGGAATGTACTCCCTGTAACAATAGTAGACTTGCCAAATTTAAGGGCATTTAAATGATCATTGGATAGGCATATGGACGATACTGGAATAGTGTAGGTTAGATAGACTTCAGATTGGTTCCACAGGTCGGCGCAACATTGAGGGCCAAAGGGTCTATATTGCGCTGTAATGTTCTATGTTTTATGTTCTAATTAATAACCCTTTCAGAATCTTTCAAACTTATATCGAACACTGTCCTTGCCAGTGTTGTCAATCCTCCATGAAAGAATAAAGAATGGCTTATGGCTCATATTGTGTTTAATTTAGAAATATTTGACATGACACATTAAATTATCATCTAAAATCCTTGGATTTTTTTTTCTCATTAACAATGAAAAGGTGTCCTTTTTTTGTGTGATGTTAATGTTCCCTTAACTTATAAAATGCATTGATTCATTTTAATCTATAGGACATAAAGGGAGCACTGGAAGGGTATGATTGGCAGAGGAATTGTAAGCTTTCATCAAGGGAAAAAAATCACAATGACTTTCAATATTTCTGAATAAATCATTATTTGGATCCCTCAGGCCGACTCACCGGAGGCAGATATGGGAAAATGTGTGTAACATATATTGATCGTTGCGTGACATTATTTGGACTTCTCCAGCATTGTGCTAAAGGAAAGAAATTAAAGGAAAAGGTGCAACAATACAATCTCCATGGAGAATTCACAACCCACTATAGCACTGGGTTGAATTACACAACTAGTACATTAATGGTCCTCTGGGGCCTCATTATTGCCAGCCTCTCAAAACACTGCTTGTCACCTCTAATAGTCATCCACTTTGGTCTGTGCTCTTCATCAACAGTGCAGGGTGTCTGTGGTGTCGACTTTTATCTACAAGGTATTAACTTTACAGAGGCTATTTACTTAGCAGCATCAGAGTTATTTTCATTCTGCTCTTAAGAAAGATGAAAGATGAAGATAGAATGGCACAATGGCTCAGTGGTTAGCACTGCTGCCTCACAGCATCAGGGACCAGGTTCGATTCCACTCTTGGGTGACTGTCTGTGTGGAGTTTGCATCCCCATGTCTGTGTGGGTTTCCATCTGGTGTTCCAGTTTCCTCCCACAGTTCAAAGATGTGCAGGTTAGATGGATTGGCCATGCTAAATTGCCCATAAAATCCAGGGATGTGAGTTAGCACATGGTGAGTTAGCTGTTAAATGCAGGGTCAGGGCAGGGTGCTGCATCTGGTGGAATGCTGTTTGGAGGGTTAGTGCTGACTTGATGGGCCAAATGGTCTCTTTTCAGACAGTAGGGATTCTATGAAACTTGATCCCTGCTTCACAGTTCTCAATTCAAAATACATTGACTGGTGAGGATCTGAGATTGCTTGGGTTGGAGAGGAGTAAAATTCAAAAAGTCATGCCCAAAACGGATCCCAATTGTCTCCAGGCCATAATCTCCAATCTCTCTTTCTCTTTAACTATCTCATAACCTTTCCTAGTTTTCATTATTTAATTGAAGGATTACTCGTCAGAACGTTACACTTTCTGAATACAACATACAATGCGGTCTTTTTTCCGGCTTACATCCTCATTGCATTGCGACCTCATATTATTACCTGACTGGAACGGAAAGCTAGTGGCCTGCTAAGACAGGAGGGTTCTGCTTCAGAATAAAAGCCAACACCTTCATAAAATGACCCTCAGCTGAGGCCTACATTATGCCAAGTGTCTGCTGCTTTGAGGGGTGGCCAGCTGAACTGCCTGACAGCCTACTATTGAGAAAATTCCCTAGTGGTGGGACAGCATCAAGGAGCCACTGCAAAGCAGCTGCCCACTATTTTGACAATCACCATCTCAACCACTAAACCAGCACCTGGGTCAATGCTGTCACACTCCTGTAACCTGGAAGTGGTAAAAGTCATCCTAAATGTACAAAGAGTAAAGGAAAATGAAGCATTTTAAAGTCTTTTGTTCTAATGTATTATCCTAAATAAACCCTATGTGAGGATTTAATAATCTTATAATATGATGTGCAAACTTGTTCTCTTATTATGCCACTTAGGCTCGCATAGATGAGTAGTGTAGTGATTGTAATGAGGTCAGCCAGGTGGACCTCATAGAATATGAGTTCCCTGATTGGGGCTGTTAACCTGGTTTGATTAAGGAGTCCTGGCTGACAGATAAGACAATGAGTGTCAAACATCTTGCTTACTCTGAGAGATGGCTCTGAGGGAGCTGGATCAATGTCAAGGACTCTCCTCATGTAAATAAAGTGTGACTTAGTGACGGGATACTGGCTTCTGTGGAATTATTTCAGGTATTTTCATTAAATGTACATTCTAATAGTTTTCATTTTAACTCAGCCTTCCTCGACCAATACGAAAGGTATAAGTCCCACCCACCCCAGACATGTGCCATAACATGGCTAAGCAGGTTGATTAAAAATACCGAAACACAAAGTCTTCTATGAGGAATTTGAGACTAAAATACTGTCACTGATGTTATTTTAACAACAGTGAAACCACTTGAATCAAATTCCTGTTTCTGTTTTTTTACATGGAGGAGTAAGCCCCATTTATTTAAAATCTTTTTTTTGTCAAACTGCTTGTGAATGGTTGAGTCTCTGTGAAAATGACTCAGAACAACGTTCAATACAATAGGGTTAAAAATTCATATATTTGTATATTTCTATTTCCTTTTAATTTTCTATTAATGATTGAAGCATTTGTCTTTGGCCTGATTTCACTAGTTAAGCAGGATTGGATGGCTGCAATAAAATCCTTTCCTATAGGTTTCCTGCCACGGAGAAAGAATGAACGTCAGTGATCTCATGTGTGATAGAACCATAGAAACCTAGAAACTAGGAGCAGGAGTAGGCCATTTAGTCATTAATATGATCATGGCTGATCCTTGGTCTCAATGCCATATTCCCATTTTATAGAATCATAGAGTCTTACAGCACATAAACAGACCCTTCAATCCAACCAGTCCATGTCGAACATAATCCCAAATTAAACTAGTCCCACCTGTATGCTCCTGGCCCATATTCCTCCAAAACTTTGCTATTCATGTATTCTTTCCATAAGCCTTGATGCTTTTGATATCAAAAAGTTATATATCTCTTCCTTGAAGATACTCAGTGACCCAGTCTCCATAGACTTCTCTGGTAGCAAATTATACAGGTTGATGCTCTCCGAGTGAAGAAATGTTTCACCACCTCAGTCATTAATAGCCTCCTGGGACTGATTTTAGACTTCCCAACCATTTGATGCTCCCTACATCAAATTTATTCAGATTATGATATATTTTAAGCAAATCTTTCCCATCTTTCTAAATGCTAATGAATACAAGCTCAGTCAAACCAATCACTTCTCATATAAAAGTCACTCCATCCCTACTATCAGCTGAGTGAACATCTACTGCACTCTGGCTATGGACAGTATATCCTTTCTTAGGTAGGAAGGCCAAAGTTGCACACAATATTCCAGGCATGGTCTCACAAAGGCTCTGCACAACTGCACTAAAACATTTCAATTCTGAACTCCAATCCTCTTGCAATGAAGGATTTACCTTCCTAATTGCTTGCTGCACTTGTCTGTTTACCTTTCTTGACTGGTGTGCAAGGACACCTCGATCCCATTCCAAATGTATCACTATTTAAATATTGCTCTATCCTACTGATTTTCACATTGAAGTGTGTAAGCTGACATTTATCCAAGTTATACTTCATTGACCATGTGTTTGTCTCTGGACTAAACTTTTTTAGATCACCCAGAAGACATCTTGCATCCTTCCTGACACCTCACAATACCATCAAGTTTTGTGTCATCAGTAAAGCTTTTAATGTTACATTTCATTCCATCATCCAAGTCATTCATATGCAAATTTAATGGTAATGTCCTGTACGTTACCTCAATCGGTGAACTTAATGGGAGAAAATAAAGCAATCTGGGCAATAATTCAATATCACACAACAGAATTTAAAAGCCAATTTCAACCTCAGTCTATGTGGGTGAAAGTGTGTGTTTTGAGAGTCACAACTGAGAAAAGGCACCCTTGCACTGCAGATAAAAAGAAAGGAAGCTTCTCCTCTTTGATGGAATCCAGGGAACAAATGAAAACACAGTCAAAAGGAAACAGGACAAAGGCTTTTCAGCTGACATGCGAAATCAAGCAAGTTAAAATCAATCATTCACATATCAATATCAGTGTTACTGCTGTCACCTAGTGTATCAGTTTTGATGTCCCATCATCTCCTCTTCATGGAGCTCAGAAACTGATATGTATTCCATTTGAACTTTTTTTGGACACACCTACCACTTCTAATCTGTGTATTTATGCTGTGCTAGTATTTCTTCCCAGATTTAATAATGAATGAGCTCACTCTTTCATTAATGAAAAGCCTGTTCAAATTACTTCCTTTAAATACATAAATTCAGTCTGGTCAACCTTGTTATGTTCAGCTGTGGAGGCAGGGGGAGGCCATGAGTGAGGTCAATAATAAAGGGGAGCTCTTTCAATCCTCCTCACCCATGAGCATGACAATTTGAAGTATCCTGATGTAGGGCTTTTGCCAGAAACGCCGATTTTCCTGCTCCTCAGATGCTGCCTGACCTGCTGTGCTTTTCCAGCACCACTCTAATCTTGACTCTGATCTCCAGCATCTGCAGTACTCACTTTCGCCCAATTTGAAGTATCATTTGGAACTGTAAGTAAATTGGGGAACTTCACCCTGAGACTGATTATAATACATGCTGCCTAAAATGTTACACCCAATTAAGAAGAATATGTATCGTCAATGGGATACAACAGAAAATCAAAGAAGATCAGAGCTGAGTAGGGTGGGAGATTCAGCTAGATTCAGCTTTTCAGGCCCTGTCACGTCACTGTTCAGTCAGACGTACCAAACACAAGAGGCCTGAGATTTGATAGAGTATGGAAGGAGAACATTCATTTACAGCCACTTACTTCACCAGCTGTAGGTATTCGGGATATCTCAGAATTGGAACAGGAGTCAGTGCTGTCCAGCAGTGGTGATGTGGAATTCCGCCAACTAGATACAGGCAGCTAATGAAACCAGTTCTTTGCTTGATCAATACCTATTTCCTATCCCTTCCGTTATTTTACTGGCAGTAAGATAGATCGCCATAGTGCTACAAGACTGCCAGGGAAATCAAGCAGGTTCCTGGCGTGCATTCCTAATGGCCCATGGAAGAGGCCCCTCTACCTACCCCAACCCCCCCAACTCCGAGAAAGAATGGCTCTGCTGGAGAGTGCATCTTCCAATTGCTAACAGCTTCATGCCTGCACCTAGATGCACCACACTATTGAGGGTGCCTCCTTAGGGATGCTGTCTCTTCCTCTTCCTCTGCCTATTACATGGATGCAGCCACCAACAATGCTTCTGTAGGTTCTGGTGCAGCAGGGTTCCTTCAGATTTATTCAGGCGTTTAAACCAAGCACTCAAAATATCAATGTCTGCTCCATTAAAGTTCTTGTCATCCCTTGGATCTCATTATATTTATTCTCTTTTTATTTTTGTGGATCAGTGACTTGAGTCTTCAGTCATGGCTGCAGGGAATATTCATGAATGCAGATACATTCCGATGCATGATACTTTAGTCATGGAGGTTGGCATGGTGAATTGTCACATGCTAAAGTCTTCACAACAACTTCTTTGTACATAATAAAATATGATCACGCTGATTAAACACAACTGGCCAGTTGTTTGAACAAAATTGCAATATTAGCCTTCAGGGAGTAATTATGAGGATTTTTGATGTCCTATGTTACCAATTAATTGCTGTTTGAACTTATTTCAACACTAACAGACTATAGAATGGGAGATCTCATTCTGTTTGCTTTGAATGTCTCATTGCGAAGAGAATGAACTTGCCTAATCAGTATGGTAAAAACAAGGACTGCAGATGCTGGAAACCAGAATCTAGATTAGAGTGGTGCTGGAAAAGCACAGCAGCTCAGGCAGCATCCAAGGAGCAGGAAAATCGACATTCCGGTCAAAAGCCCTTCATCAGGAATAGAGGCAGGGTGCCTGCAGAGTGGAGAGATAAATGAGATGGGGGTGGGGGTGGGGAGAAAGTAGCATAGAGTACAATAGGTAAATGGGGTGGGGATGAAGGTGATAGGTCAGAGAGGAGGGTGGAGTGTATAGGTGGAAAGGATGATAGGCAGGTAGGACAGGTCATGAGGTCGGTGCTGAGCTAGAAGGCTGGAGCTGGGGTGAGGTGGGGGAAGGGGAAATGAGGAAACTGGTGAAATTCACATTGATGCCATGGGGTTGAAGTGTTCCGAGGCGGAAGATGAGGAATTCTTCCTCCAAGGTGGTGAGGGACCGGCGGTGGAGGAGGCCCAGGACCTCCATGTCCTCAGCAGAGTGGGAGGGGGAGTTGAAATGTTGGGCCACAGGACGGTGGGGTTGATTGATGCGGGTGTCCCGGAGATGTTCCCTAAAGCGCTCTGCTAGGAGGCATCCAGTCTCCCCTGTGTAGAGGAGACCGCATTGGGACCAACGGATACAATAAATGATATTGGTGGATGTGCAGGTGAAACTTTGATGGATGTGGAAGGCTCCTTTGGGGCCTTGGATGGAGGTGAGGGAGGAGGTGTGGACGCAGGCGTTGCAATTTCTGTGGTGACTGGGGAGGGTGCCAGAATTGGAGGGTGGGTAGTTGGGGAGGTGTGGACCTGACCAGGTAGTCACGGAGGGAATAGAATTTGTGGAAAGCGGAAATGGGTGGAGAGGGAAATATATCCCTGACGGTGGGGTCCATTTGGAGGTGGCAGAAATGTGGTCGGATGATGTGGTTTATGCAAAGGTTGGTAGGGTGGAAGGTGAGCACCAGGCGGATTCTGTCCTTGTTACGGTTGGAGGGGTGGGGTCTGAGGGCGGAGGTGTGGGATGTGGACGAGATGCGTTGGAGGGCATCTTTAACCACGTCGGAAGAGAAATTGCGGTCTCTAAAGAAGGAGGCCATCTGGTGTGTTCTGTGGTGGAACTGGTCCTCCTGGGGGCAGATATGGCGGAGGAATTGGGAATACAGGATGGCATTTTTGCAGGAGGTAGGGTGGGAAGAGATATAATCCAGGTAGCTGTGGGAGTCGGTGGGTTTGTAAAAAATGTCAGTGTCAAGTCGGTCGTCTTTAATGGAGATGGAGAGGTCCAGGAAGGGGAGAGAGGTGTCAGAGATGGTCCAGGTGAATTTAAGGTTGGGGTGGAAAGTGTTGGTGAAGTTGATGAATTGCTCAATCTCCTCGCAGGAGCACAAGGTGCCGCCAATGCAGTCATCAATGTAGTGGAGGAAGAGGTGGGGAGTGGTGCTGGTGTAACTATGGAAGATGGACTGTTCTACATAGCCAACAAAGAGACAGGCATAGCAGTATATCAATTTCTTTTATGCAGTGGTGTCCTGTCACTTGACTGAGTTCACAAAGGTCCAGTAACAAAAGCAGTGATCACTTTCACTGCTGTGGGCAATACTGCTCTCCAGCTAGAAGTGGTCTGCTGAACTTCAATCAGCAGTCAACGTAACTCCACATTACCTATTGCTGGAGATGACAGGTATGACTAAAGCAAACTCTGCGTCACTGACAGGCAATTACAAGGTTGATGTGAAGAAGCTTTTTTTCCCCATGTGGGAGAGTCTAGGATCAGAGTGCATAATCTCGGAGTAAGGGTCAGACATTTAAAACAACGATGAAAAGGGGTTTCTTTTATTAGAGGGTAGTGAATCTATAGAACTCTTTGCCACAGAGAGCTGTCAATGCTGAGTTATTATGTGTATTCAGTGTTAAAATAGACAGATTTTAATCAGTGAGGGGATCAAGAATTATGGGAATAAGGAAGGAAAGAGACATTGAGGATTACTGGATCAGCCATCGTCTCACTAAATGGCAGAGCAGAATCAATGGGCCAAATACTTTTGTTTCTATGTCTTACGCTTTTATGAAATCTATGTAAGATCTTCTCAGTTCATAACTTCTATAAAGCTACATGCAGAAAATATGTTTTTGATGCCTTACTGTAACAATCCGTAATTTTCTATAGCCTCTTCATCATCTCCCTCAGAAAGGAATGCTGGGATACCAATGGCCCAGTCCAAAACTCTATTTTTTACAGTTTCTCATCAAATCTTTCAGGAAAGATCCTCGAAGAAGTCTCAGAGCAGACAATGCTTCCAGTGTCAGTAGAGAGATCCAAAATAATCAGTGATTTAAGAAGCCAGGACATCATCATGTTCTCAAGGGAAACTAGGAGCAGGCAATAAATGCTGGCCTAGCATTTATTGCCATGACCCACAAGTGAATAAAAAACTTGGTCAATGACGCAGATCTTCCAAAGATTGGTGATGAGATCTTTCAGAAGTGCCAATGCATTGACTATGTGATAATTGCCCAGAGGTTCAAATTTCTGGTGGTCAATTATTTGGAATCGAGAAACCTTTGATAATGTTCCTAACTCTGTGTTGCATTCAAATTCCGGAAATGCTTCCAGTATGTATAAAGCTCAGGAGTATTGTAAGGTGACTTTGCCTTCTGCAGTTCATGGTCAATATTTATCAAATAAAAAAAAATTGCAGGAAATATATTTTTCTCTCCTGTCGAATAAAGTTTTTTTCACTCTTGTGTGAGCCAGGATAAATGTTGAATGCTGCACTGGGCCACAGAAGTGAATCAATCTTTAGCGATATAGTTAACACAAAGGTAGCTTTGTAAAGGCAAGATTGAGTTTGGTTCAGATTTTGAGTGATGACATTCTTACATAAGAGTTTAAATGGCTATCCCCTAAGTCACAGAATTAGTCAGAACCTTTCATCTCACCTTAACAGAATTTACAATACATAGCTCCCACCATGCATTTATTTAAGAAGCTGTAATCTTTAAAATCTTCCTGTTTCTATGTGAGAGATAATTCTACAGCTTTACAGGGCTAGTGAGGAACATTATTAGGGCATATTAGATATGTAGGCAGGTGTTGCACCTAGTGTTCCAGTAATTTTAAATTCTAACATAGTCTACTTTGTAGGTCATATTGTCCAAAGACCCAGCACAACTTCCATTCCACGGTGTCCCATTCACACCAGATCTGATATTCAGGGTCTTAAAATGAAGAATTCATGCTAATGTATTGAATGCTGGTGTGTTGCATGACAATCTCCATCTTTGGTATTAGCACCAGTTGCTCTGTACCATGAATTCTCTCCATTGTGCATCACTCTCAGTGTCCATTTGTGCTAAAAAATCTGGAACGGAAATCAAATTTGCCCAAAGCCCCCACCCCATGCTATATGAGGCGACAAGGGGTGGGTGACTGACATACTCAGGGGATGTGGCTTGGTTTTGAAATATTACAAAATGGCTGCACAATTTCACATTATCAGTTTCAAATAGCAGATAGCTGAGTTCAAGTCTTCAGAAACTCACTGGATTAAAGGAGGTGAAGGGTGTGGAATGCATAAGCTTTTACAGAACAGATTTGTGGGTGAGGAGAGCAGGGGTTCTTGTTCTAGCTGCAACTTGCTAATCCAGTAAACCAATCCCGAACTAATCCAGTAAATTATTCTCTTTTATCTCACTCCTTGATTGATCACCATCAAATCCCCACCAACCAGCCAACTCCCCAATGGCCCACCCTGAAACAACAGTTGGGAAACCCAGAACCATCAAGAAGTCCCCCACTTTGGGACAGATGATTGCTTTTGCTCTCTCAGTTAAAAAATAGTCTTTAAAGACTTTAGTCTTTTTGAAGCATGCATCATATGAGCAAGTCTTAACACTGGCCAACAAGTGGCAGTGGACAGGAATCCTGTAAATAAATTTTGCAGGACTCTCAAGAAACTCCGTGCTCATCTACAGGAAAAAATCCAAGCCCTGACTCGGATCATTGAGCTTGACGTATTAGTACACTCTAAATACTGAAGGATAAGTAAATCACTAGTTTTCAGATGATGCAAATTAAACACTGATCCAATTTTAATTAACTGAAAAAATGTGACAATGATAAAATATCACAAAGGCTGGATAATGAGCCTTTCATAATGAGAGATTCAAGAGGAAGCAACGTACTTTGAATTTGTAAGCTTCACTACTGGCCAGTCAACAGCCTATAAAGAAATCCCTGAAAGGTAGGAACTGTTGTGATATGTACCTGTGAACAAATTAATTTGGTACAGAAGTAGTCTCTCCACCCTCTTGGCTCACAAGTCTCATTCCTGATGAATAGCTTTTGCCCAAAATGTCGATTCTCCTGCCACTTGGATGATACCTGACCTGCTGTGCTTTTCCAACACCACACTCTCCACTCTGATCTCCAGCATCTGCAATCCTCACTTTCTCCGAGGTACAGAAGTAGGCTAGCATTCAGTCTTCAAGCCTGCTCCACCATTCAATAAGATCATGATTGATCTGTTTGTATTCTATCCACCTTAGCCTTTAACATTTCGGATGATCTTGCCTCCACCACCTTTTGAGGGAGAGTTCAAAAGTCAAACAACCCTTTGAGAGAAAGAATTTTCCCTGATCTCTGTCCCGAAAGGGCAACTCCTA
The DNA here is from genome assembly GCF_037043375.1 of Chiloscyllium plagiosum. Classification (NCBI taxonomy): domain Eukaryota; kingdom Metazoa; phylum Chordata; class Chondrichthyes; order Orectolobiformes; family Hemiscylliidae; genus Chiloscyllium; species Chiloscyllium plagiosum. The sequence goes on along the minus strand of NW_028270142.1, from coordinate 118,544,781 downwards.
ATTATACATCAGTGCCTCCTATTTTCAGACTCAGCCAATAGAAATATCTTTTCAATTCCACCTTGTTAAAATGATTCAGGATCTTAAAAGCTTCAATCAAAGCACTCTTGCCTCTTCTAAACTGCAGAAACACGTTCAGTCTGTCTGATCGTTCCTCATCACACAGCGACTCAGTCTGTGTGATGGTATCAATCTAGTAAACCTCCTCTGAACTGCCTGTAATGCATTCACATCCTAACTGCACACACTATTCAAGATGAAGTCTCAACAATCCCAAGAATATCTGAAACATAATCTTTGTAACTTTATATACAATACTGCTTTTAATAGATCATAGCATCCCATCAGCCTTTTTAATCGCTTGTTATATCTCCATATTAATGTTTTGTGGCTCGAGCATTAGATTACCCAGCACTTTGAATTCAGCAGTCCTTCTCCATTTGAATAATACTCCACTTTTCTTATTGTTTTATTCTTCCTGCTAAAGAGAACATCTGTCATATTTTTTTACACTCACTTAGCCTATCTGTACCAGTTTGCATCCTTGATATGTCATTTTCACAATCAGCTTTATCAACTAGCTTTGATTCATTTGCAAATTTTGCCTTCATTCCATTCATTCAGTCATTAATATGTACTGTAAAATATTGAAGGCCCCACATACACCCAGAAGGGATCCGACTCATCACATCCTGTCAACCAGACAGAAATCCATTTACAGACTCTGGTTTCAGGAAGTAAGCAAATCTTCTACCTATGCTAACATGATCCTTCCCATACCGAATGTCTACTTTTCATGGAGTCATAGAGATGTACAGCATGGAAACAGACCCTTCAGTCCAATCCGTCCATGCCGACTAGATATCCCAACCCAATCTAGTCCCACCTGCCAGCACCCGGCCCATATCCCTCCAAACCCTTCCTATTCATATACCTATCCAGATGCCTTTTAAATGTTGCATTATACCAGCCTCCACCTCTTCCTCTGGCAGCTCATTCCGTACACGTACCATCCTCTGTGTGAAAAAGTTGCTCCTTTGGTCTCATTTATATCTTTACCCTCTTAACGTAAACCTATGCCCTCTAGTTCATAATAAACATTAATGTGGAACCTTATCGAAATCTAAGTAAGGTGAATCAATGGGCTCCCCTTTATCCAGAGTGCATGTCACTCACAGAAACATAGAAAAAAATGCCATTCAAGTTTGTTCTGCTATTCTTTCTGATCATTGCTGATCATCCAAATTGATAGTCTGTTCCCACTATCCATTGATCCCCTTTGCCCCAAGTGCTGTATCCAACTGCTTGAAAGCATAAAATGTTTAGATCTTGATTGCTTTTTATGATAGCAAATTCCACAGGCTCACCACTGTCTGGGGTGAAGACATTTCTCCTCATCTTAAATGGTTTACCCCCATATCCTTAGAATATGACCCCTGCATCTGGACTCCTCTCCATCAAAATATCTTTCTTGCATCTACACTGTTAGTCCTGTTAAAATTTTGTAGGCCTCTATAAGAACCTCACTCATTCTTCTAAAGTCCAGTGAATAAAGTCCTAACTGATTCAAAGTTAAAAATCACACAACACCAGGTTATAGTCCAACAGGTTTAACTGTAACCTGATGTTGTGGGATTTTTAACTTTGTACATCTCAGTTGGTAGAGGCTCTAGTTACATACATAAAGGTTCCACCAAAAAATAGATATTGGCACTTGGTTGATGGATGGGTCTTGTTGTTCTAATCTACAAAAATGAAGATATACGAAAAAGTAGGAACTGTAGACCAGGCAGCTTAAGATCAACGATAAGAAAGATATTGGAATCTACATTAAAATAATATTCAGAAGAGCATATAAAGGCTGAAAAATATTAATTTGAAAGCACAGTCAAGTAGACAATTGACAAAAACAGTTAAATGGATAGTTGAGAGATGGGTAATCAATTTGTAAAGGCCCTATTACAGACACAATTGTTATTTAGCTTGAGAGACCCCAGGGTGGGGTAAGGTAGACCTCAGTAAGAGGATTGAACCCATGCATATCATTTCTATATCATGCATGAGCTATCTAACCAATTCAGTTAATATGCTGACACAGTTAAATGTATCAATACAATAGATATTCACCGACATGTTTGGATAATTTTAATCAATCTGAGATATGCTGTGACACACCTCTGGAGGAGGTAGGACCTGTACCCAGGCCTACTGATTCAGAAGTAGAGACAATACAACAACCTTATAAGGCCATTTGATACATTATTGATAGGCACATTTTAACAGTTTAATGACAGGCACAGTTTAATATTCTATTCATAGACAATTTAATAGATTATTAACAGACAGAGTATAATAGAACACAGACATTGTTAAATACTTCAGTGAAAGGTTGACCCAAGTATATAAATGATCTATTGACAGGTAACAATGAGTTTTAAAATAGATTATTAAAAGGGACAGTATGAGCTAATGATGAGGTCAGGTGATTAAATTGATCCCATTACCAGGTGCATTCCCTTTTGTCACTTTGCATTACTACCTCGGATTTTACTGACTATCAATCCAATAAATACATTGTTATTGAATTTTAGGAAATGATTTTTCAGACTGCCTTCCCTATAATTCGAAACGTATCGCAGGAAGAAAAAACATTCTGGAACACCAGAAATAAAAAGGGAAAGCAATCCTCTGGTGGAAAGTAGTGACAGACCTGCCTGCTAAAAATTGTTTACTGATTGTTTATAGAATAAATATGGAACAGTTCTCTGTTCAACCGGGAAGCCAATTCCCAAGCCTGTCGTGAGCTGGTACATTAATTATGCAATATCTCCCTTTCCTATGATATACTCCTTAGGGTCTTACAAAAGTGTTAAAGGGCTGTTATTTTGAGAAGATTCGATCTTCAGAATAAATTAGAAAGTAAAAAGAGCCACATGTTTCTGTAAGATGGGAAACGCAAAAGAAAAGTAAAATCTCTAGCTTTTATCATCAGTAGAATTGCTGGTTTTAATTAAGGTTTAGATATGATGTCAAGACCATAAAGAGTTGGGCATCTTGCTGAATTATGGTTCCAAATGTATTGATTTCTCTCAGATGTCTTGACTGTTGCCCTAGAATGTTTTGACAAATGATTTAATCTCTCAGACATCTGAAGGTTCCCTATCATGTTGAATTAAAATTGTTTGTAGACATTAGTATCCCTCTAAAACAGCAATTGTTATTTCTAACCTTCATTTCTACAGGTTATTCAATTCATAGAATTTGCGAAAATGATAGGGCCAATCAATCTATCAGACATATGCCTGTGTAAATATCTCAAATGCTGGCATCTACTGTAATCCCATATCCATAGCTTTCCTTTCACTCTTTCAAATGCCTCCTTTGTAAATGCTAATTCCTTGTTAATGTAGTAAATCATCTATTCCCCATTTCAATATCACTGGGATCAAGCAAACAGGACACAATTGTATACCCAGGTTCACCTTCCGACAAGAGTAAAAGGAATCTTTTTAGGGCCTAGGAATGGAGAACTGAATTTTCTAGACCGGGGATTGAACTTGGAATAATCCCACAGCAGCAAACTGCATTCATGCTGAGTATCTGGGAAGCTGAGCGTAAGTGAATTTATGTGCGAGTTTCATCTTCAAATGTAAATTTGTTGACCAGAGCAGCATTTTTTGCTTGAGGTCACAGATTGTTTAACAATCATTTTTTAACCAATTAAACCTCATGTGATATTGTGATATGAGAATGTAATTGAACACATTTACTTGCCCTGTGGAGACCTCAGTGATAAATGTGATGCAAAGAAGACCACTATTGACTTGTGGTTGGGGTAGTTTGCTGCCGCCATCTACTTTCCTTATCTGTTTATTTGGTTTACACCAAAAAGAAAACCACTCCTGAGGCTGAATGAGAAAAGCCTCTTGTTTTAAACAAAGTGTAATTTATTGCATGATAGCAATAAGGTACAAGTTACAACAGTTATTACCAAGACTATGAGGAGACTAAGGATAAACAGGTCTGGCCTCTTTGAGATCCTAAAATATTTTGCCTTTTCCTCAACCATGTCCTTAGATTTGGTGAAGTTTAGCATGATATTAACCCTTTTAGAACCATTACCACATAGACTTGCCTGTTGGTAAAATATTTACTTTCATGATAGTAGAAGTTAACGGGATGTTACTTTATTGGAACAGTTATTTAGTAATAGGTACTTTATCTACTATTTGGTTAAGTTTTCCAATCATTAATAGTTAATTATTGGCCAAATTCCTCTTCCTTTTGTTTGTATTTTAGCGATAGTATTTAAATAAATTGTGTTTTACTTAATGTTGACTAGGTTGACCAGTCACACATCACATCTGGAATACACACTTCACATCTATCTTTAAAATAAGAAATAGTTAGGGTTTAGACTACCTTCTTAAAATATTTTGAGGGGGTCTGGTCTGGTCCATAACACCAAGACCATATAACAGGATTAGGTTTTTTTTAAATGTAGTGTTAGAGACAGGTAATGATGTTCTTCACTTCTGTGATTGAAAGCTGTTAATATAAGTCCCATACTGGAATTTTAGCTCATGATCTAGGAAGGTGCTCCATTATAGTGATGAGGGAGTCTTAACCACACATTATTTGTCTAGCTTGCAACCCCAGAAGATGTTAAAGTTCCCTTTATATAGCAGCTTCTCACAGCCCTGAGAAAAATTTAAAAGCCTTTCAAATTGTGTTGAAATGCAGTGAAGTGATTTTGTGTTGACAAACATGGCAACCACGTCAACAATGGTAACGCCCTCAGAACAGCACCGACTCAGTGGCAGCACAATCCCCTCTGAGTCAGCAGTATGTGATGTTAAAATCCATTCGAGGCTAAAGCACACAATCCAGCTGGCTCTCCAGTGCAGTATTAATGGAGTGCTGCACTGCTGAAGGTTCAGACAAGGCCCTGTCTACATGTGGACATGAAAGACTATATTTTTTCCATTTTTGTGCTTTTAAAACAATGGACTGAAATCAGAAAGAACTGATTTGAAATCCGGAGATTTACAACTGTGGTTGTATGTGTTGAAAGCAAGGACTTTGATACCTTTTATGAATCCTATTTGTGTATTTGTGGATTCCAGCAATGTATGGATCAACTGGAGCTTACAACCGAAGCTGATTGGGGTGGACAATTGGCCAAATGACAAGGTTCCTCTGCCTGGCACCAAACATGTGATTCATTGTCAGTTAGCTGAACAATCTGGCAGTGAGAAAGATAGAGAAAACTTAGTTCAGAGAGAAAAATAATCAGAACGTCTGCTGTGGACAAACATCTATCTCTCTCTCATTTCTCTGAAGGACAGTCTCTCTAAACCCTAACATATCTTTCTTACAGTAGATGCTGCAAGTTGTAACTTTGAATTGGATAAGCCAGAGATCTTTTATAATTGAACCAGCCACCCTGTGCCTTTCGCAAACCAGTGGAAACATTTGGAAAAAGCAAGGTCAAGAATCAGCAAAAATCAACCTGAAAGATCGTGTGAACAAACACTATGGAGTTGTTGACCCAGTTTTCTCACTACCCATGTGTGTTTATTTCCTCCTGTTTATGTTTGTCTGTCTGAGCGTATATATGTTAGGGATGAGATTATAAAGGGTTTAGAGTTCTGATTGTAGAATTTACTTAATTTAGCTTAATTACTGAGAGAAATCATAAATATCAATTTTTGTTAAGTACTGAGATGTGGTCCATTTTTTACATCAACCTGGATCTGAAAATCAGGTAGCGGGGAATTTTGTGCATTTGTTTAAAAGAACTAATTTTTGTGATGACTCCAGGACCAACAGAACTAGATTTCAGCATGCTATCCCTCCGGTGAGTTATGACATGGCAAGTGTATGTAAGCTCTACACTGTACCCTGATCAATAGCTTTCCCACAGCCATTATTAAAACAGATCATTTAGTCCTTACCACATTGTTGCGAGTACAAACCTGCTACATTCAATTTATTTGCCACCTTTCCAGCGTTGAAACACTTCAAACATTTCTCATTGGTTGTAAAACAATTAAGAACAGTTTAAGATTATAAAAGGCACTATGGAATTGCAATTTTTATCTTTCTTGAAAACAAACTGTTGCAGACGATGAAATCTGAAATAATAGAAATTTTTAGAAATACTCAATTGGTCTGCAAAGACAGAAACCAAAGTTTACATTTCAGTCAAATAACCATTAGGTATTAATTTACTTTTGGTCGAAGTTTGGGATTAATGGAAGTCAGGTTACCAGAAAAACTTTCAGTTCTGGTTCTAATGAATGTTTGAAGGTATTAACAGAAGTGGAGCAAAGGCAGGTGTATGGAGTTAGATCGCAAATCAGCTTGATGTCATTAAACTGCAGAACAAGCTCAAGGGCTGAATGGTCTACTCCTGTTCCTATGTTTCTGTAATCATTTGTTCAACGTTTAGCTGAAGAAGTAGGTGGAACCCTGGGTTTGCATCGAATATGAAAAACATTGTATCTGTAACAGGTCACAGGGAGGTGACAACTTAGATTACATATTCAAATTTAATGTAATTAGCAAAAGAGCCACAGGGAAGATGTAAAACATTATCTCTATGTAGCTATGTTCTGCAATGCACAGGTTGAGATGGAACAGGATGTGGTTTCAAATGTAACTTGCAAATTGGAATTGGATAAAAACTTGTAAAAAGAAAAAAAACTGCAGACTTATGGGGAAAGAGTTATTATAATTAGACTAATTAGATAGCTCTTGTTAAAAGCCCACACAGACACATGGACAAAACAGTCAACATCTCTATTTTAGGTTTCTATATTTCTAATCTACAATCTTTTGACTCAGAGGCTGGAGTGCTACTAGCTGAGCTAAACTGGCAGTATCTTGTTCGTACTGCTGGGAAAGGAGAATACTCTCATGATATTCAGGTCAATAGTCTTTTTTAAATCAGTACCACCAAAAAAAGAAATCAGCAAGTCAAAGGATTGAGGGGGGAAATTATTAGAGTGCAATGTTCCTTCATCAGCCTCCCCCGTCCATGGTTCTGCTGCTCAGTGAGGTCTCACTTCCATCAGCACAAATCATTTAATTTTATTCTTTTAAAAGATAATCGATTTTCTAGGGATGTTAAAGTCAGTACATGTTTAAATTCACACATTAACATTTACAGTCTGCGACCAATAAGAGAATCTGAGTAAGTAATAGACAAAAGACTGAGGTGACCATCCTCCCTGACCACATCTCAATTAGGTCAACAGAAACACAGGCAATTGCTATCCTGAGATTTAATAAAGATTATTTTCTTGTCATTAAATGGAATATGTTTCAATTTTACTTTCACAATATGATTGTCCAGAAAAAAACTGCAGTGAACTCTGTGGAACAATGGCTCCCCCCAATGGCCAATCACCTCTAATTTTTTTTCAGTTTTTGAGCGAGATTGAGAAGAAACATAGTGAAAGTATGTTGATGCCCTGACTAGCATGGGTTGGGTGAGAACAACAAACACAATAAATTACAAATTTAAACTCAAGCACCTCAAGCTACACACTTCTGGTGACAACAAAGATGGGATAAGGTGGATAGGAAGATGGTAAATGATGAAAAAAAACCCCATTAATACCAAGAAATGAATGTACTGGTCATAAGCAGAGTTCCATTTCGAAATATACAAGGTGAGTGATACCAGTCTATGTCAGTCACAGGTTTCACTGGTGTCCTTCTAGTTGGATGATCAATCTCCATCCTATTCTCTATTGTGACTTTAATGTCAGGAAATCCAGCACTAAAGGGAGCCCAAGAAACAGGTAAATGCTCTCCAGTAGGACTTGTGGTCCAAGAGGAACACCAGTGTTTTCCCAGACGCATCAAGCAAACCTGTTAGTCTCCCCAGCAAATTAGACTCTCCTTCCTACTGCTCTGCCATTAATTAATAACTTACATTCCAAGTCTGTCCTCCAAGATCTGTAATTTCCTCCTGACATTCCCCATGTCTTCATTCCCCATGACTCCATCTTTGGTTTATTGCCTTTTTCTCCGGACCCCATTCCAAGTCTTCTCACTTCCACCCTCAGCCTCTCTAGGCCTCCCAAAAATGTTGCCATCTCGCCTGATAACCCCTGTTGCTGATCTCTCTCTCCCTCCCTCCCATAGGTTTCACCATTCAACTGCCAGAAAACGCTCAATTTGTCTGACTGAAGCTGGGAAATAAATTCTAAAAGCTGCCATTACTTTTGGACAATACCGAAATAAAAGCTTTGATTTCCAGACTATAAAACTAACCCCACTAACTCCCTGCTGCTGCATAAGTAGCATGGCTATAGTTTCCATTGGCTAACACAGAAGGGAGTGTGGACTCAGTTTTATCACAAAGTATGAAAAGGTAAGTTGAGAAAGACAAACAAAATTCCAGAAAACAGATAACATCCACGGAGATAGAAACAGAGTTAACTTTTCAGACCAATTGCTTTCATTAGAATTACAAACAGAATGTTTAATCATGTTCAAAAAGAGAGAAAGAAAAGGAATCAGGAAGGGAACAAAATGGAAAGTTTGTGATTAGTTGGAAGTCAGGAGATTTTAAATGGTGAAAGGGATAGCATAGAACTAGAAGCAGGAGTAGGAAATTCAGCCCCTGAAACCTACTCCCCATTTTATATTTTATATGGCTCAACTCCACTTCTCTTCAGCCAGTTACTACTTGAAAGTCTATCCATCTCTTCCTTAAACTTATTCAATACCTTGACATATACCACACTCTGGGTAAATGAATTCAACAGATTCATGATCCTTTGAGAGAAGTTGTTTCTCCTCATCTCCATTTTAAATCTGCTATCCCTTATCTGAAAACTGTGACGTCTCATTCTAGATTACCCCACAAGAGGAAGGATCCTCTCTTCTATGTCAAATCCTTTTAGCAGCTATGTCCCTCAATTAGATATCCTCTCATTCTTCTCAGCTCCAGAAAGTATCAGCCTAAACCGCTCAATCTACCTATATAAAACACACACCTCACCTCTGGAATTAATTTAGTGAATTTCCTCTGAACGGCCTCCAACGCAAGTACATACCTTCTCAACCAAATTAGAAGCAATACTCACTAATGCCTAATATAGTATAGTTGCAGCAACAGTTCCCTATTTTTATATTCTATCTCTTTAGCAAAAAATGTCTAAATTCTATTTGCTTTCCTCATTATGTTATGTACCACATACTAGTTTTCTGCGACTTGAGGCTACCCAGATCCCTCTGCCCTGAAGCACACTGACGTTTCCCTCCATTTAGAGAACAGGTTGCCTTTTTATTCGTCCAACCAAAATGAATGGAAAACCCCACACTCATCGATGTTAAACTCCATCTACTAAATTTAGGACCATTTACCTAACCTATCTATATTAATTTATAAATATCTTATTTCTGTGCAAATAACTTTCCTAGCTTTTTCAGCGTAATCTTCAAATTTGGTTATAGTATGTTCTATTCCTGCAGCCAAGCCATTAATATAGATTGTGAGTAGTTGGAGCCCCATTAGTTCTATCTTGCCACCAGAAAAAGACTCATTGTTGAGACAATCCTCTATCCAAACTAATAAATAACTCTCAACTCCAAGTGATCTTACCTTGCGTATTCACCTCAAGGTGCAGCATCTAATCAAATACCTTGAAATCTGGATATAGTACATCTACAGAATTCTCTTTATCCACTTTGCTTTTTACATTGTTGAGGAACTCCAGCAAATTAGTCAAATACAATATAAGCATGCTTACTCTGATGGACTGGCAAAGCAGGATGGTCACGAGACAAGTAAAGAAACAAAACATTGGTCTAGAGGTTGTGTAAACGCCAGCAGAATATGTTGAAAAAGTGAGGCTAGAGACAATATTTCCTCTAAGGTGGGCAGCACACATACTTACTCTAAGGTTCCGTGCATGCCAATTGGCATAGTTGGTGTGCCAACACATTGACTTCTTAGGAAGTCACTGTATGCACAGCCCTCAAAGGACCAAAAGGTTGGAAGGAGTATTGACTAGAGGTTATAACCTGAAATTATTGCACTCTGAAATACAGCAGTCCTAATGAAAAGACAAAGTGTTCTTCAACGAAACAGTGCAGGAAACTGAGGATAGGAAGGTCAAAATAATAGTGGGGCAGAGAATTAAAATGACAGGCAACCAGAACCTCAAGATCTCACCTGCAAGGTGAATGGGGATGTTCTTCAAGCAGTCAGCCAACCTGCATTTGTTTTGCTAGGGTAGAGACCAGATTGTAAGTGTTGAATACAGTAGATGAAAATGAAGTAAATTATTACATTGCCTGGGAAGTTTGTGGCCCTAGGCAGTGAGAAAGAGTGTGTGAAAGGACAAGTGTTGCATTTCTTGCACTTATTTCTGCATAGGGTGAAAAGGGTAAGAGTAGAGGTTCAGGAAATGGGACAGTAACAATAGAGGATCCTGTTCACCATTGTGGGGGTGAATCTTGAATGAAGAATAAAAAGACATCAGAAGCAATGGTCTGAAAAGTTGTCAGAACAGCCACGATAGAGATGAAGAACCTGGGAGAATGAAACAGAGTCTAAAGAAACAGATGGGAATTATGGAAGAGAAATGGGGATGCAAAAAGCAAAATGCTGCAAATGCTGAAAATCTAAACTTAAAATGGAACTCAGTGGTGATGTTAGGTAGCATCATTGGAGAGTGAAATGAAGTAAACATTTTAGGATGATGGGCTTTGGTTAAAACTTTTGCCAAGATTGGAAAAAGTTGGAATCACAGAATTGTTATGGTGCAGAAAGAGGTCATTCAGCCCATTGTGCCTGGTATTATCTAATGATTTCTCTCCATAACCCTGCACACCATTACTCTCCAAAAGACCATCTAATGCCCTCTTGAATTCCTCAATTAAATCTGTCTCCAATACAGAGAAGACTCCTCAAAAGACAGACTAAATAGGAATTCTAGATCAGCTCCTTAAAGGTAGCTTTCAAATTTCCTTTTTATATTTCATTATGTAGTTGCTACATTTTGCACATACATTAACATATTCCACAGTTTTTCAATTTGGGGCTCAAACTATCTCACAGAATTGACTTCAATCAGAATTAAATTCAGGTAGATTGTAAAAGTGGCAGCTGACAAACTATCACTTCGTCTGAGGTACCACCTGACGATGAATTATGTCACATTGGGTTTGATTGATTGCCATTCATCTTCCTGTAATGTTCTTGCTTTCTGCTGAATTGATGTTGTGCCTGAGAAATTTCAGGACAGGTCTTCTTAATGAGCTCAAAGGACAAAGGCAACAGATAGATGAAAACCCCACCCCACCTGAAAGATCTCCTCCAGCCACTCGCCATCCAGACTTAGAAATATATCGCTATTCCTTCAGTGTTGTTGGATCAAGAATCTGGAATTCCCTCCCTAATGGCATTGTGGGTCTTCCTACAGCAAATAGTCTGCAGTAGTTTAAAAAGTCAGTTCAATACCACCTTCCCAAAGCCATCTAAGGATGGGCAAAAAATGCTGGCCCAGCCAATCATGCTCACATCTAAACGGATAAAGACTAGATGAATAATTGAGGTAAAAGAAGGTGAAGTTGCGAATGGACAATAAATGCAGGTACTATGCCCTTTCTGGCCACACCTGCAACTACATCTAGATGTATATCACTTTTGCTCCAAAAGATAGACTGGCAAACAACCACGCCATTTGCTGCTTATTGATGTACATCACCAGAACCAGAGACATGGAGACAAAGGTTACCACAGCATGAAGCGGTTATGTGGTCACATCCTTTAGATCTATCCCAGAGCGAAGTCATCACATCAAGCAAGCTACAGACCACAAATATATCAAGAAGGTGACACATTTGCGATCACTACTTTCCCTCTGAAATCACGGTCATATATAACTGCATGGCCATGTTCCCTGGACTATAGAGTTACTTGCACACAATTTTGATAGCTTTGTTTAACAATGGAAATATTTTTGATAATCTGGTCACTACAAAGATATGCAGTAATGATTCAAATCAATTCTCCATCTTTTGAGACAGAACTTAGATGAGCAGGAATGGCTTAGTCAGATTTCTCGTGTACCACTTGTGAAGCAACTAGTATACATGATGAAGAGGCACGAAAAACACGCTAAGTCACATTGACAGTACTATTACATGAAGTGGTTAATGTGATTCTTGAGAGTGAAATTATATACTGAATTACCACTGACTTAAAACCTTTATTCAAGGTTCTGACTCATGTTCCTTAAAGAAACCAACTATTTACATACACATAATGAAAATGTCAGGATATAATTAAACACACAGATACCTATCAGGGAAAGGAAATTGAAATAAAGAAAGATGTGAAATTGGGAATTCCAAAGTTCAGAGTTTGCTTCCTTGAATTAGCATCGTAATTGGAACAATTGTGGTGTAGGAAGTAGTAATATTGAATTACCTACTGGATGGATGATGATAAAAGGAATGCTGGAGGATCTTTGAAGCCCTTGAAATTAGTTCTCAGTATATAGTAGAATTGAGGGAATAACTGACACTATCTTGCTGTGCAATGTGTTGTAATATTCTTTGTAGAATGTTAAACAAATGAAACAAATGCTACTTGAATAGTTGAATGGAGATTGATGATAGATCCTAACAGAATAATGTGTGCTGACCTGAGAATGACCTGAGGAGTTCCACTCAATCGTCATGCTTGTTCCCATTGATCTGTATTGACTCCACAAGCCCCATATAACTCAGTCTTAACCTTCTAATATTCGTAGTTAAACCCTCCATGACTTGGTGTTCCTATTCTCTTAACGTTCTCTATAAAATCCATCTCTCTGATAAGCTTTTGGGTACTTCTAAATCTGTTTCTTTAGCTGGATATTTCCTTAATCTTCCATGGGAGTGTGGGAAATAGGACCAGTCTCCTCAGCTCTCTTCAAAAGACAATCTCGCCGTCACTGGAATTGTGACTGAGAAAAAATGAATGGCTCAAAAGCGCAATGTTACAGGAATCATCACTTGCATAGATGAGGCTATTCCTGATCAGAATATTGATAATCATGCAGTAATTTGCCAACTGCTGTGACAACCGTCTTGAGTAGCGGAGGCAGAAATATCAATCATCTAAGATCTTCCCTTTGCCATATCCAGGGACCTGGAGAGATTAACATTCTTACAGGTCCCAGGCAGTGAGTAACATTTCATAGAAATCCTCAAAATTTCATGATAGCCTCATTAATTCTTTTTCATTTCAACTTCACAGTGCATTCAAAATCCATAATTTGATGTCCATCTTGAGCTCTTTCTAGTGCGTGATTCGAATGCCAACAGACACCAAGCAGGAATAATGAAGCAATATACTGACAGGGAAAACAAAGTAATTCTCCATTGTTCAATACATATTACATTTCACTCCTTCTTCAGCTCTGAGGAAGGGTCATCGGCCTGAAACATCAACTCTGTTTCTCACCACTGATGCTGCTGGACCTGCTGAGTATTTCCAACATGCAGGGCTAAATTTTCCCATATTTTGGCTTAGTCAATTTTAGGGAGTTTTGTCTGCTTTCTGCAGACCCCCACCTCCCCCCTAAATTCCATGCAACTTTTCTGATACAATTCTCCACTTCTCACTTTGTCAATTAAGTATTGGGCCTCCATGTTGCCGCTCTTGTACAATCTTTCAATCAGCGGAGTGGAAGTGCTTGGTCTCTGCCAGGACCTTCTGGTATTCACGTCATAACAACTGTGCACCAGCTCAAACACCGTATGACAGCAGCTGCCCTTAGTTTGCTGCAAAGCATTCTAACTGAAATGGCTGAGAGAGGGAGGGCAGTAGCTTGCTTTACAGACAGAGACCTGAGGTCACAGGGAATGTGTTTATGGAGAGGAGGGTTGACCACTTTCCCAGAACCAACTGAAGAGACCATGGCAACAGATGCTGCCAGTCTGGTCAGAACTTGAGTTAGTGCTGTGCCCATAGTCTGGAGGAACTATACATCAATGCCTCAGGAAGGGTGGTGACCTACTCCAATTTACAAAGATCTTCTCTTTGCTGCCTCACACTCACAATAGGGTCAAGATGGGTGTTGGGTTGCTTTATGTTCATCTTTTCACCCCATAAAAGGCTTATGAGAGAGAACTGAGACTGCTCCTGTGGAGATACTGAGATCTCCAGGCGCTGGCAACTGGGTAAGAGTCATTCTGCTATGTTGTGCACATGACCCATGACCACCACTACAAATATATTCTTAATGAGAATATTTTCATATTCTCATATTCTTACTGATGCAGTGTTGATGCTTGAAACATCGACTCTCCTGCTCCTCAGATGCTGCATGACCAGCTATGCTTTTCCAGAACCACACTCTCCAACCATATCCTCACTGGCCTTGAGCTTTACCCCTACTGTGTGATTTATTCTCTCTCTTGTCTTATGCAGACACCTCTTGCACTTATGGAACCTCTGCCCCATGAAGAAAACCCCTCCAGACATCAGCACTGACTCAAATGCTGAGGAGAAAGCTACAAGTCACTCAAAGCATTTACCAGCAATGTATTTCCAACATTTTGGGCTGAATTTTCTCATATTTGCTAGGCTTTCTCCTCCTTCCTCTCCCAACTCAGAAACTTGCACCTTGGTGTGCTCTTCATCAAGATTAGACTCAGGAGTGTATTTTAGTAAGACAGAATGCCACATCTCTGGTTGACGAAGAAATGCCCCAGGTTGCTGGCACTTAGAGGACTCTGGAGATCTGGCACCTGCCCAGACCTGGGCAGAAGATGACCCTATGGTGTCGGCTATTAATCCAAATTCACAAATTGACAGAGGACAAATATATCAAAGTCAGTTACACAACTGAATTGAAAGTTAGTGAAGTCCACTAGCAGTTAACACCAAGAGCAATTAAATGAAATCTCATGCAACACAGTAAATACTAGGAAAATTCAATTTTCAATTTCCAACTCATTTAAGATGCGGCAGTTATTATCAGCAATGACTGAATTGAACCCTTTTGTGTCAATGAATTCAGCTGCATTGTGACAAAGCCATGAGGACATACATATACTGTCAGGAAAAGAAACTTCGTTTTCCCATAGTGGAGGGATTAATAACCAGACAGCATAGGTTTAAAGTAAACAGGAGAAGGTTTAGAGGGGATGGGAGAAAAAATGTTTTCACTCATAGGGTGGTGAGAATCTGGAACTCAGTGCCTGCAAGAGTGGCTGAGGCAGAAGCCCTCATAACATTTAAAAGTATTTAGCTGTACTCTTGTGATGCCAAGCATACAAGACTATTGGCCAAGTGCGAGAAAATGGGATTGGAACAGCTATGCGGTTGATTTTGATCAGCATAGATTCAATAGGCCAAAGGATTTTTTTTTCTGTATAGTAGTCCTCTATGACTCTATGACATCCTTATTCAGTTTTAGCATTGAGCTTCAATCAATCTTGAGAAAGAAACAGCAAGCTTTATATGCTCTGGACCTCCTGATACTCTCCACTGCATGTGGAGACTTTCTGGTTTTTATTCACTTGTTGGAATCACTGGCTATACCAGGGTTTATTGTCCATAACTAGTTGCTCCTCAGAAGGAGGTGGTGAGCTGCAGTCCACTTGGTGTAGGTAGGCACTCAATGCCCTGAGGAAGGGAGTTATAGGATTTTGACCCAGCAGCATTGAATGGATGGATGGATGGATTGAATGGATGGTTTGAGTGACTTGGAAGGAAACTTGCACATGTTGGTCTTTCAATATATCTGCTGCCCTTGTCTTAGATGCAAGTGTGTGTAGGTTTGGAAGATGCTGCCTAAGGATCTTTGATTAATTTCTGCAGAGCACCTTGTAGATAGTACCCACTGCTGTTACTGAGCATTTGAGGCGGAGGGAGTGGATACTTGTGATTGTGGTGATAATTAAGTGGACTGCTGAAAACTTATCTTCCACACTTCCAAGTCTCTCAGGAAACGCAGCATTTTATTTAGAGCCATAAAGATATACAGCATGGAGACAGACCCCTTAGTCCTACTTGTCCATGCCAACCAGATACCCTAAATTAATTCTAGTCCCATTTGTCAGCATTTGGCCCATATCCCTCTCAACCCTTCCTATTCATATAGCCATCCAGATGCTTATTAAATGCTGTAATTGTATCAGCCTCTACCACTTCCCCGGCAGCTCATTCCTTACATGCACCACCCTCTCCATAAAAACGTTACCCCTTAGGACACTTTTATATATTTTCCCTCTCACCTTAAACCTATGCCTTCTAGTTTTGGACTCCCCCACCGTGGGGAAAAGATGTTGCCTATTTACCCCATCCATGCCTATTTACCCTATGATTTATAAACATCTATAAGGTCACCCCTTAGCCTCCAGGCAAAATAGCCCCAATCTATTCAGCCTCTCCCTATAGCTCAAACCCACCAACCCCGGCAACATCCTTGTAAGTCTTTTCTGAACCCTTTCACGTACCACAACATCCTTCTTATAGGAGGGAGACCAGAATTTGCTGCACCAATGTCCTGTGCAGCCATAATATGACCTAAGAGTATGTTTTAAGATATTTACACTTCAGTCTGAGAATAAAATATCTCAGTATCCTTGAGCCGCATATGGGGTCTTTGGAATGTGTTTGGGAATTGCCGATGACAGGTAACACTTTCAATGTCATCTGTGATCAATTCTGCTTCTCAGAGATCATTGGGATTAATTTGTGATGATCAGTGACATGGTCAGCAATAATTTTGGTCAGGATTTCTAATCTACATTGTTTCTTAATGCATGAGATTTTGTGATAATCTCAATTGCCTGAGTAGCTGATGAATACAATTGTTTTTTGTAGGGTCTCACATCACCAACAAGTAGACCCCACTCAGCAAACAAAACAATTTCTTCTGCACAATGGTGTTTTGGCATTTTTACCATGCATTTGAGGTTCAGTCAACTGGATACGGAAAGCTTTTCAGGTTGCACTTGAGAGAATGAGTTGAGAGAATGAATTGTACAGAGCCAACCCTCTGACTCACTTGGAAGGATAGTCCCAAGTGAACATGGATCAACCCCTGACTAATTTCTTTGCAAGTCCTCGACTGGTTAAACTCAACCTGCAAGTCTGATCATAGCCCAAACCAGGGATGGCAAGTGCATGGTTTTCTGATTGTCAAAAACAGCTAACTGACTGTGAGATCAGATGATGACCTTTTACTGACTGGTGGCATTTCCCGTGTGACCATATTGTATTGTCTGGACTAAAAACTGCTGTATTTAGTTTTTCAGATACAGCTACTTACTTGAAGCACATGCAGCTTGTTTGCTGTATAAGCTGCTGGCACATGTCGTAGATGTGGCATTGGTGAGGCATCGTGCCTTACAACAACATGGCAGCTCCTTTGACTATTCAGTACTGCAAACATGACAAACTGATTGGCTTTCTCTCTGCACTAAAAGACAAGGCAAGACAGACTCTAAGCATCATTCTAAGCACAAAGTGAGTAAATACAATGAAAAGCCAAGACCACTGAGAGGTACCTGTTCCAATACAGGAGAAGGGTGTACATTGCCGTGCCAAAGCGGACTTGCAGTCACACTGTAATTTAGGGTGTTAGTGAGCTCCAGAGTGCAGCATTGAAGGGCTGAACTGCATTTTAAGTTAGTCCAAATTGTGATTTGGTGAGGCTGGTACTTTGACAATGCCAACATCCATGGACAGAGCTACAAGCGATTACTGCCCATGGAGAGGGTTGTGCCCTTAGGTTTTGGAGAATTCCACCAACATGAGGCTCAGAGAAGACACCAGTGAATTGAAACTGCCAAATTAATCATTCAAACTTCCAGATAAGGAGTTAGTGCTGTCTAGTTTCCAAACAGTACTTGGGAGCATAACAAACCACATGGAGTGGAAGTGAGATTAGCTAATACTAAATATTAATCCATTTAAAATAGGCTCTCATGCCTTATTAGTGAGGTTCTCATCAAGCTATTGAAACCTTAAGGTGAAAATCAGAAGATTTTCTGAATGTCGATGTCTCAATGTCTATTTTTTCCATTATTGCTGTACTTACCTAACCCTTTCTCATTGCTCATATTGTTCAGATGCTAGAAAATTCTGATATTTGGTTTTATTTTCGATTTCCAGCAGCTGCGTTACTAACAATTTTTGTTGATTCAGCCTTAAAACCTGAAAATACCTGCTAGTGTATATTTTGTGGTGGAACACCTTAAAAACTGGATTGAGCATTTCAGTCGACTGAAGGAGGCTAGTTTCCTCAACAGCATGTGAACATACAAGCTGAGCTTTCCGTTATCATGAACTCTTTGTAGGAGTTATTGCAAAACAATGGTCAGTAGCAACCTCTATTGTTGTAAGATTGAGACAGACATTATGTGGAAAAGTTCATGGATGCTACCCATTCAGGTAAAATTACTATAGTCCCAAAGGACTAGAGAGAGACTCATTGGAGAGAGAGAGAGATGACTGATGGCCAGTTTAACCTGAGACTGACCATGCTTCAGGTAAGGGTCAAGGTTGAGAAGGCAGGGCCTTCATGTTATCTTGAGCTGGAATGGGAATTAAACCCACATTGTTGACATCATACTGTGTTGCATGCCAGCTGTCCAACCAACTAAGCTAACTGACCTATTGCCCACTGATCTATCTGCAATGTCATTTTTGCTTATTGTTCAGTCTCGCCTATCAATAATGCTGTTAAAATGATTTGCAAATGATCAGCACTTCTGATGCATTCTAAATGGAAAATGTAGAAGTTTACAATCAAATTTCCTTTCCTATCACAGGTAGAATGAGGTGTAGATTCATCTGTTTGGACATCATTATGTATTATAGATCCAACTGAAGTTCCTGAGAGCAAGTGAGAGACCTGGATCTACCACCTCTCACCAAGTAGTCCAAAAGCTACCAGTAAGAGGATTGGGCAGAGGGCACATGGGTGACACATTCTGCATCAACATTTTCATATTGCTGGAAAGGTAGTAAATCTCACTGGAGCATGGGACAGGAAAATCAAATACAGGGAGATTGAGCAGGTCTAGCTGCTGACTGTACTCCATGGTTTCTGCCTCATATCCAGATTATGGCAAGACTGCAGGGGAAATTTGAAGGAATTTCACATTGTGACAACTCTACTATTAAAATACTCCGTATTCATTATCATCAGCCACTGTAAACACTTGGCAGAAGTAACATGGAAAACATAGCAGAACTGGAGTAACCAGACTTCCATCCAATTTGTTCACACCTGCCTATCCCAGTACCAGCATACTATTGCTCTAATACATTCGTGTGTTACATTAGTTCAGCAAGAGACATCATAAAATCTGAAAGAGATCAGCAGGATAAATTGCCTGCTACTACCACTGTGGAGAGTCAAAACTCACATTTGGAAACAGAAATCAATGTCTAACACACCAGGAATGTGCAAATTATTTGACTGGTGAGCATTGCTATCTAGGGACTGAATCTAAGGAACTGCAACATAAAAATGTTAAAAATAATAAGTAACTTGAGCAATGGTATTATCTTTTACCTTTTATCTTATGTAAGGCTCATTTAAATACGATTTATACAATTTATCAAATGAGTAAGTTTTATTAACAGCAATAAGGACAATTAGTGTTGGTAAAGTTTATTAACAGTAGGCAAACCAATAAATAAAGATGTATCAGGCTACTCTGATTTTTCAAATGCATGCCCTGTGCAATGTGGGAATTCCAGCTTGCTCTATTTGGTCACTGTTTGTGCAGGAAGTATCATCAGTTGCAGCAGCTTGAGTTTAAGCATCACTGCAGATTGTCTGTGCAGTTGCGAATAGTTACCAGTGCCCTGTCTAATAAAAGCACAATTTCCTTACTTTATAGAATCTCTACAGTGTGGAAGCAGGTCATTTACCTCATCAAGTCCACACCATCCCTTTGAACATCATCCCATCAGATCCACCCCCTTACCCTATCCCTGTAATGCTGCATTTCCCATGGCTAATCCCCCTCGCCTGCACATCCCTGGACAGTACGAGCAATTTTAGCATGGTCAATCCACTTAACCTGCAAAATCTTTGGACTGTGGGAGGAAACCAGAGCACCCAGAAGAAGTACATGCAAACATGGGGAGAATATACAAACTCCAAACAGACAGTCACCCAAAAGGGGAAACAAGCTCCGGTGCCTGGCACTGTGAGGCAGTATAATGCTACACTGTGCCACCATCCTGTCCCATACGTCTACATTGAAATATTCTCATAATAAAGGATCGCACCTATCTTGATTACACACTTTATCTGTGCACTAACATTTTGTGCTCATTCACCACAAAACCTAAATCCCTCTGTACCACAGAATTCTGCAATTTTCTGTTTAAATTAAACTTTGCTTTTGTGTCCTTTCAGCTGAAGTGAACAATTGCACATTTTCCCACATTATATTACAACTGCCAGTGTTTTGTCCATACACTCAATCTATCTCTATGGGAACGTAAGAATAGGAGTTGATCTTTCAGCTCAATGAGCCTGCTCGACATTTAGTACAACCATAACTGATCAAACATGTCTTTTAACCACATTATTCCAATGACTTTTATGCCATTAGTAATCAGAAATCTATCAGGCTCTATTTTGAACATATCAAAGATTGCAATTCCACAGCCCTCTGGGATGGAGAAATCAAAAGATTCACACTCCTTTGAGTAAAATAAAAATCTCCTCATCTCAGTCCTAAGTGGTGCCTTCTTTTTAAATTGTAATCCTGCTCTAGACTCACCACCCAGAGGAAACATCTTACACTCTGTCTATTCCTTTCAGGATTTTGCAGGTCAATCACCTCTCATTCAATCTCTTCATAGAACAGTCTCACGTTCCAGGAACAAGTCTCATGAACCTTTCTGCAATCTCTCTATGGCAATAATATCTTTCCTGAAATGAGGAGACATAAACTTCACACACTACTCTAAACCCAGTCTGATCAACCTCCAATACAATTAAGCAAGACTTCAGGACTCCATCATGCCAGAAAAATATAACCTTTGAGATTCTGCTTTTCAATTTAGTATCTAGTTCCTCATATTCTATATGCAAAACCAGTTGTACCTATGACATTGATGCCTATATGCATCACAGCCAATGGATCCTTCCCCTCCTTTCCATGAGCAGATATCCTGAACAGTTGCACTAGCAGGCATTACAACCATCTGGACTATCACTCTTTGCTGCAGTAAACAGTGTCAATCGTCTTCACTGTACTATCTCTTACTATTACATTCCTTGTTGTTCCACTTGACTTGAATTGCTTCTTATACTAGGATGCCATAGACTGTTCACTCATCAACCCTGTATGCCCAGCATTCATCCAAATAAGCTGACAGAACATAGCTCAGGAACTTAAAGAGGCAGGGAAATTAAAGCCTGGGGTTCCTAAGTTAAACACAAAAGGGAAGATAAAGAAAATGTGTGCTTATGAGACATGAGGTAGAAAATATGAGGACCAGATTCAACATAGAAATGTCCAAAGGAAGGTAATAAATCAAATAAGGAAAGTAAAGAAGGGGTATGAAAAGTGAGGGGCAATCATAATTCAAAGGAATTCCAAAGTTGGACACAGCCGAGGATTAAATTAATACTTTGCATCTGTCTTTCCAAGAAAGAGGATCCTGCTGATAGTGACAGAGAGGGCAATTCAGTCACCAAAAGGATTTAAAATAGCAAAGGAGGAGGTATTCAACAGGCTGTCTGTACTTAGAGCTTAAAAGGCTCATGGAGCAAATGAGATGCATCCAAGTATACTGAAAATGGTGCAAATGGAAATTCATGAGGCACTGACAATAATCTTCGGTCTTCCTTAGACCCAGGATAGTGTCAGAGGATTGGAGAATTAAAGACATTATATCCTTGTTCAAAAACAGGTGCAAGATAACCCCAGCAACTACAAGCTAGACACTGTAACTTCACTAGGAGAAAGTGAGAGAAGAAACTCTCTTTGACACTGTAACTTCCAGAAACAACATTTTGGTGCAAAATCAATACTCACGTAGGCAAATGAGGCGTCATTGAAGAATGCCAACATTGATTTTTTTAAGGAAAAATTGTATTTAACTAACTTCCTGGAGTTTCATAACGAGATAACAGAAAGGTTGAATGATGATATTGCAGATGATGTGGTGTATATGGACTGTCAAATAGCTTTTGATACAATGCCATAGATCAGGCTTGTTAGCAAAATTATAGTTCCTGGAATAAAAAGGGGAAATAGCAAAATGGATGAGGAATTAGGTGAAAAACAGGAAATATTGAGAAGTGATTATTGGATTTATTTGGCATGAAGGTAAGTTTGTAATAGAGTTATCCAGGAGTCAATCCCAGGATGGCAGCACTGACATGGAGAGGTTGGATTTGTTGGGATTATACTTGCTGAAGTTGAGAAGATTGAGGGGAGGTCTCATAGGAACCTATAAAGTCCTAACAGAACGAGACAGTGTAAATGCAGAAAAGATGTTCCTGGTGACCAAGATATCCAGAACCAGGGATCACAGTTTAAGGTCTTGTCAGACCTCATTTGGAATATTGAGAGTAGTTTTAGGCCTTGTGTATACGGAAGGATGTGTTGGTGTTGGAGGGGGTCCAGAGGAGGTTTACAAGCATGATCCCAAGGATGAAGAGCTGTCATACGAGGAGCAGCTGAGGTCTCTGAGCCTGTACTCGATAGAGTTTAGAAGGATGGAGGTATCTGATTAAAACTTAACAGAATATGAATGGCTGGATAGATTGGAAGTGGAGAAGATGTTCCCATACTTGGAAGAGACTAGGACCCAAAGGCACACATTCTGAGTCAAGGGATGTCCATTTAGAATAGAGATGAGGTAGAATTTTCTTCAATCAGAGATGGGTGCTCATTGCCACAGAGGACTATAGAGGCCAAGTCATTGAGTGTATTTTGGACAAAGATTAATAGGTTCTTGATTAGTAAGGGATCAAGAGTTACTGGGAGAGGCTGTGGAATAAGCTTAGGAAACATACTAACTGGGCCAAATGGCCTCATTGTGCCCTTACATCCTCATGTCTGATGGTGTTATGGTCTATTATGAGCCTTTAAACTCTAACTGAGAAGGGAAACCACAAAAAGGCAAGACAAAGTAATGAAGAGATATCGCGGTCATTGGAATAGGCACAGAGTGACTGAGTGCTAAGAGAGCAAATGAGGATCCCTGAGCTGTATCTTGGGTTGAATCAGTGAGATGAGTGCCTGACCCTCCATGCAGTGTATCTTTGCACCAGTATTGTTACAAAAGGTGCCGGTATGCTCTAAAATGCAACATTGAAGTATAAGGCCTTTAATAAGTGGATCAGAGATGTGTCATGATGATACGTATACCTGAGATGTGATTAATTGATAATGAGATTATAATAAATGAAAATAGATCTTTCACCATTCACTAGTGAGAATCGTGTCTCATAGTTCAAAACTTGGAAAGAGACTCTTTATTCTCAACATTGAGAAACTCCTCGCTGGCCACATTAAGCATGTTCCCAAGTTTCTCGCTGTGGTCCACATCATTGAATGTTTAGGAAGATTCCACACCAGGATCATTAAGCAGTACTGTGGGGAAACATTACAACAAGATCCATCTCTGCATTTTCCATCTCTGCATTTCAGTTTATGATGAAATAAACTGAAATGCAGAGTTTATTTCAGTTGCTGATCCAGGCTAGCGAGACACTAAGTGACTCAGAGGATAATCCTGTCCAAGAAGCATTTTTGCTAAATTGATTTACGAGACACGGATGTCAATGCCTAGTCAAGTATCCGAGTTGCCTTGGATAAGGTGTCTTCTTGAATTGTTGTAGTGAAGACTCCAATCCTACAGTGTGCAGTGAGGGAGACAAAAATACATGGTATTTTTCTGCTCATCCTAACTCTATCAAGCCAGGAGGGTAAATGTTATGAAAGTTTGCAATTTTAAATCTGCTTTTGCCTCATTCCTGCCAAACAGCCAAGTAAAAAAAATCTTTACTTAAACCAATTAAGTTTAAGCTAAAACATAAGACTAGTGACATCTAAATATTATGTCTTGGGGTATCTTGGTATTACTCCTTGTGTTTTTAAATTTACTTCTGCCTTACAGCAAAGACATTCATCCTTCATCATAACTTTTCAATTTTTCCAGCTACCTGTTAAAAAATTTGATCTATTCTGATCTTTACCTTCACCAAAAAAAACTTTGACAAGATTTATAACCTAAATATTCACTGGAGATTACATTTTTCCAGCAATATTGACAAAAAGAGCATATTATGTCACCATTATTTTCTGCTGTAGATCTTGACAGTATATTTTCTGGTTAACATGTCACGAACAGTCTTGTTTAAGGTAGAGATTCTGGATTAGTGGTGCTGGAAGAGAATAGCAGTTCAGGCAGCATCCGAGGAGCAGTAAAATCGACATTTCGGGCAAAAGCCCTTCATCCTGAAGGGCTTTTGCCCGAAATGTCGATTTTACTGCTCCTTGGATGCTGCCTGAACTGCTGTGCTCTTCCAGCACCTCTAATCCAGAATCTGGTTTCCAGCATCTGCAGTCAATGTTTTTACCTTTAAGGTAGAGATGCCTTGTTAAATAAAAGCTTTCAAATTTAAACTGGCTGGCGTTTGGAGTGACATATTTAAAACAAATCACTGACATGTTCCTGTCATAGCAGAGTTTAAAGACATGCATATCCTGTACTTTGAAGCAACAGTAGTGGTGATCTAGTTATACTGGCATACTTAGTCCACCCACAGAGTTATGAATTGTCTAGTACTTAAACTTGACAGGCCTTATTTATCTGGCGTTCTGCACTGCTGGTACCTGTATAAAAGCAGCTGCTAAGTGTTGTACATAGCATTGCCAAGGTGACTCCTTCTTTGATGCTTCCTCCCATGCTGTTGTAATGCATCCAGTCTCCCACTGGTGACACAGACAGGACTGGGAGCTTGTTGGATAGAGAACTCACAACCACCAACCTGCATCCAACAGCTCAGTGGGGCTTCCTCCTCCTTACATGAGACAATTTCTGTGTCAACATTATTGCTTTCCAAATGGATGATGTTCATTTTTTAAGACAGTAACAGCAAGTGTCATATAACCAGAGAAAAAGAGCAGGATCAAGGCCAATGCAAACAGCAGGAAGTAAAGGAACAATGCAGATCTTTGGCCAGTAATAAGATTGAAAAGGTGAAAGAACTTCATAATATATTTAAACTGGAAGAAAAGTATATATTGGCAGTTAGTGTGCTAAGTAAGGTCACAGAACACAGAACTCAGTATTTTATTAATCAAAACAAATCCAAACATTTTAGAAATGGAAAGGATTATTGTTGGATCTTATTTGATCACTTGAATTGTTAGCCCATCATTACAAATGAAGGGCCAACAAGCAAAACATAGAAGGCTAAAGATATTAAAACCAGATGCTTGAATTCTCTAAGATCAGCCAGAGATGGAATCTCTAAGATTCTGTTCAAGATCCTGCAATTGTTTACATCAGGCAAAAGACAGTAAAATGCACTGTAGCCACTGATCCAATACACTCAATATGCAAATGGAAGGATACTTGAAAGACTAAATAACTCTTTCCTAATAATACAGAATTTTACAGAACTATCTCAATATGACAAACAAATTTGCTATGTTCAAAGATGGTTGTTGACCACAGAGATAACCAAGGCTGGAGTTCTGCTTGAATATTTAATTGGAAGAAATTAGTGCTTATTTTTCCATACAGTCCATGTTTTAATTGGGAAAGATCTGGATGGCAGAAGTCCCCATGGGAGACTGATTAGCAAGGTTAGATCTCATGGAATACAGGGAGAACTAGCCATTTGGATACAGAACTGGCTCAAAGGTAGAAGACAGAGGGTAGTGGTGGAGGGTTGTTTTTCAGACTGAAGGCCTGTGACCAGTGGAGTGCCTCCAGTCTGGAGTGCAGGTTCAATCAGGAACAGGACATTTTTGTCAATGTGAATACTGAGTCACAATTAAGTAGAATGGATGGCTTTGAGGTATGTAGAGAAGAGGTGTTGGAAATTCTGGAAAGGGTGAAAATAGATAAGTCCCCTGGGCCTGATGGCATTTATCCTAGGATTCTCTGGGAAGCAAGGGAGGAGATTGCAGAGCCATTGGCCTTGATTTTTATGTCCTCGTTGTCTACAGGAGTAGTGCCAGAAGATTGGAGGCTAGCAAATGTGGTTCCCTTGTTCAAGAAGGGGAGTAGGGATAACCCTAGTAACTATAGGCCGGTGAGTCTCACTTCTGTTGTGGGCAAAATCTTAGAGAGAATTGTAAGGGATAGGATTTATGAACATCTGGATAGGAATAATGTGATCAAGGATAGTCAGCATGGTTTTGTGAAGGGCAGATCGTGCCTCACAAACCTTATTAAATTCTTTGAGAAGGTGACTAAGGAGGTGGACGAGGGGAAAGCGGTAGATGTGGTGTATCTGGATTTTAGTAAGGCATTTGATAAGGTTCCCCATGGTAGACTACAGCAAAAAATACGGAGGTATGGCATTGAGGGTGAGTTGGAGGTTTGGATTAGGAGTTGGCTGGCTGGAAGAAGACAGAGGGTAGTAGTTGATGGCAAAGGTTCATCTTGGAGTGCCGTCACGAGCGGTGTTCCGCAAGGATCTGTTTTGGGACCATTGCTGTTTGTCATTTTTATAAATGACCTGGAGGAGGGGTTAGAAGGTTGGGTGAGTAAGTTTGTGGATGATCCGAAAGTCGGAGGAGTTGTAGACAGTGAGGAAGGACGTGGCAGGTTACAGCGGGATATAGATAAGCTGCAGAACTGGGCAGAAAGGTGGCAAATGGAGTTCAATGTAGCTAAGTGTGAGGTGATTCACTTTGGTAAGAGTAACAAAAAGATGGGGTACTGGGCTAATGGTCGGATACTTGGTAGTGTGGATGAGCAGAGGGATCTTGGTGTCCATGTACACAGATCTTTGAAAGTTGCCACCCAGGTAAATAGTGCGGTGAAGAAGGCATATGGCGTACTGGCTTTTATTGGTAGAGGAATTGAGTTCCGGAGTACTGAGGTCATGTTGGAGTTGTATAAGACTCTGGTGCGGCCGCATCTGGAGTATTGTGTGCAGTTTTGGTCGCCATACTATAGGAAGGATGTGGAGGCACTGGAACGGGTGCAGAGGAGGTTTGCCAGGATGTTGCCTGGTATGGTAGAAAGATTGTATGAGGAAAGGCTGAGGCACTTGGGGTTGTTTTCATTGGAGAAAAGAAGGTTTAGGGGTGACTTGATAGAGGTGTACAAGATGATTAGGGGTTTAGATAGGGTCGACAGTGAGAATCTTTTTCCACGTATGGAGTCAGCTATTACAAGGGGGCATAGCTTTAAATTAAGGGGGTGTAGGTATAGGACAGATGTTAGGGGTAGGTTCTTTACTCAGCGAGTCGTGAGTTCATGGAATGCCCTACCAGTAGCAGTGGTGGACTCTCCCTCATTATGGGCATTTAAGCGGGCATTGGATAGGCATATGGAGGATAGTGGGCTAGTGTAGGTTAGGTGGGCTTGGATCGGCGCAACATCGAGGGCCGAAGGGCCTGTACTGCGCTGTATTCTTCTATGTTCTATGTTCTATGCCACAAGGATCGGTGCAGGGTCCTCTACTTTTTGTCATTTACATAATTGATTTGGATGCGAGCATAAGAGGTACAGTTAGTAAGTTTGCAGATGACACCAAAATTGGAGGTGTAGTGGACTGCGAAGAGGGTTACCTCAGATTACAACAGGATCTGGACCAGATGGGCCAATGGGTTGAGAAGTGGCAGATGGAGTTTAATTCAGATAAATGTGAGATGCTGCATTTTGGGAAAGCAAATCTTAGCAGGACTTATACACTTAATGGTAAGGTCCTAGGGAGTGTTGCTGATTAAAGAGACCTTGGAGTGCAGATTCATATCTTGTTGAAAGTGGAGTCACAGGTAGATAGGATAGTGAAGGTGGCGATTGGTATGCTTTCCTTTATTGGTCAGAGTATTGAGTACAGGAGTTGGGAGGTCATGTTGCGGCTGTACAGCACATTGGTTAGGCCACTGTTGGAATATTGCGTGCAATTCTGGTCTCCTTCCTATCAGAAAGATGTTGCAAAACTTGAAAGGGTTCAGAAAAGATTTACAAGGATATTGCCAGGGTTGGAGGATTTGAGCTACAAGGAGAGCCTGAACAGGCTGGGGCTGTTTTCCCTGGAGTGTCAGAGGCTGAGGGGTGACCTTATAGAGGTTTACAAAACTATGAGGAGCATGGATAGGATCAATAGACAAAGTCTTTTCCCTGGGGTCAGGGAGTCCAGAACTAGACGGCATAGATTTGGGGTGAGAGGGGAAAGATATAAAAGAGACCTAAGGGGCAACTTTTTCACACAGAGGATGGTACGTGTATGAAATGAGCTGCCAGAGGATGTGGTGGAGGCTGGTACAAATGCAACATTTAAGAGGCATTTGGATGGGTTTCTGAATAGGAAGGGTTTGGAGGGATATGGGCCGGGTGCTGGCAGGTGGGACTAGATTGGGTTGGGATATCTGGTCAGCATGGACGGGTTGGACGGAAGGGTGTGTTTCCATGCTGTACATCTCTATGACTCTATGACTCTAAATGTCCAAGAGGTGCAGTTCTAATAAGAGGAGACTGGGTTGTTGCAGAGATCAGGGCAGCACCAAATTCAAGGTAAACTACCTTCGTCCCACATAGGCAGCTGGAGCAGGCAGTGATTGGGAGTTTGACAATGGTACTGTCAATGAAAGAAATTTAAGGTATTAGGAGATGGTATCCAACTAAAGATGTGCAGTGATAGTATGAATGCTGTGGAAAAACATTGCACCAAAACTGTAAGTTGTAAAAATAATAGGGACTCTCCTCTAGGTGTCACCTATCTGCCAATCCATTAGCCCAAATATGTCTGTCTGCAGTCAATAAAATCTTCATCACAACTTGCCACACCAGGATAGAGATGAAACAATGAGAAAATGCTGGACAGGCTGGTTCTTTGTTCTTCAAGCAAGCATGTTGCTTGGAGTGAAATAATTCAGACCTCAGGACTCATTTAATTCCATCAAAAGGAATATGTTCAAGACTTATGCCTTCTTTGAATTACCCAGAAGAAACCCTGTGGCTTTCTCAATGGCAATTCCCTGGTCCATCAGAGTCAACTGCCAACCAACCATCACCTTTTTTCTCCAAAGTATTAATTGTTGTGCTTGTTTGAAATTTATTTTAGTAATAGGTGAATAAATAGAATAGTCCTGCCTCAGGTGACTCTCTGTGTGGAATTTGCACATTCTCCCCGTGTCTGCATGGGTTTCCTCCGTGTGCTCCGGTTTCCTCCCACAATCCCCAAAAAAATGTGCAGGTTAGGTGAATTGGCCATGCTAAATTGTCCGTAGTGTTAGGTGAAGGGGTAAATGTAGAGGAATGGGTCTGGGTGGGTTGCGCTTCGGCGGCTCGGTGTGGACTTGTTGGGCCGAAGGGCCTGTTTCCACACTATAAGTAATCTAACCTAACGAATTAAGGCTAGCCTTGGTGCTAATATGGGGAAAGGGGAAGAAAGGGATATGGAATGGGTCAAACATACAGAAGCAATTCATGTGGAAGAAGGTTTGTATGGAGTATGAACACCAGCCATAGACCAGTTCAGCCAATAGCTTTAAATATAAATAACATCACTTAAAAGACTATTCATCACACCTTACAGAGAAATCTTTATAATGAAGGGAAGTATATTGATGAAGCAGCTGAAGATGATTTAACCAAGCCCATTATCCTGAGGAACTCCTGCAGAGATGTCCTAGAGCTGAGATGATTGGTCTCCAACAACCACATTCATCTCCTTTACGCTAGCTAGACAACAAAGAGCTTTCCTCTTCATTCCCATTAACTCCAATTTTTCTAGAACTCTCTGATGCCATACTGGGTCAAATGCTGGCTTGATATCATGTGCAGTCACTCTGCTTTAGGAGTTCAACATGTTTTGACCAAAGCTGCAATGAGCTTTGTGGTCTGGCAGAACCCAAACTGAGCATTAGTGTTCAGTATTCCTTTGTAGGTGCCACTCAATAGCTCTGCAGAAACTATCCACAATCAGATTACTGATGAGCAAGACTGATGGGGTGGTCATTGGACATGTTGGATTTGTGCTGCTCTTTGTGCAAAGAACTTTTCATATCATCCACTTGATGCCAGTATGTAACTGCACTAGAAGAGATTGGTAAATGCATGGCTAGTTCTGGAACACAAATCTTCATTAGTATTGTCAGAATATTGTCAAGGCCAGTTGCCTTTGCTTTACCCAGTGTCTAATGCCATATCAAGTAAATAGAGACTGATATCTTGATGCCTGGAAGCACATATATATCATCCACTCATAATTTCTGCATAACCTTCTTGCTCTTGAACTATATGCCTATTTTAATAAAATCTAGGATATGTATAATATTTATTAATTATTCTCTTATCCTATTCTGCCTGAAAATATCTATTGAGCACCACTCTGCAAATTTTCTATCAATATTGCTCCTGCTTCTTTTTTTCCATGAGCTGTAATTTTGCTAGCAAACCTTTCTAGCACTCATGTTTCTTCTCTTTCTATCAGAAATAAGTTCTCCAAAGCAGATGTGAAGCTATCATACTTAAGAATTTCAAGCCTAGACAGAACCCACATCTAATTTCTGGCTTCAAAAGAGGTGACAAATCCACTCTCAGATGTAACGTGTTGCTCATTGCAATCTTTAATGATACCTCCATTTCAAAAAGCTTTCTATTGTTAATTCACATCAGCTAGGTTTTCTGCACCTATGGAAATGTGACAGATATTAAGGTGAGAAGGGTTGAATGCATAATGTAAGTGCCTTTACGGCATTTCTTGTGGATCAAGGCCAGCAAGCCATCCTGTAAACCCTGACACAATCTATCCATTGTCTGATCTCATGATCTGCATTCCCCTGATTTTTCCCAGATAATCCTCTGGAAAACCAACCAGTAAGCTGCATGACTCCTTTGCCTCCACATCCATCATTACTACACCACACCCCCTACCCAACTAGAAGTTACCTTTTGTGACTTCTCCTTCCGACCTTTGGACACACTGGCTTCTCTGCCTTATTTTTCTGCTGCAGATTCTCATATCCAACAGGCAGCCAGGCTGTCTCAGGTTTAGTGTGCGCTAACCGTTTATCACCAGGAGGTTAAAAAAAAGGCAGCTGTGAAAACATTAATTGCAATATTTCCTTTTCTTAATGTCAGTCTCCTCAATTGTTGTTGTGTTCTTGCCTTGCTCTCATTGACAAGTTTTCAGAAAATTGGGGAAACTCCATTGATGTGATGTGAAATTTCAAAGCTTGTGAAATATATTTCCAGTTGAGTGACTAGCAAATGACAATAAGCAACCAACCTCTCCTAGAGGGTTAGACACGATCAGCTTACTATATTCCAGCTAAAAGACAGGTTGGAGCTGTCTTCCTGAACCACATATTTTTGTCACTTTTAACCCTCATATGCATCCAAATCCATATGCTATTTCATGTTAAAATTTGCCTCACTCTTTATCTTACCCTCACTCTCTACCTATTTTGACTTTTCTGTTAATCAAACAATCAGGAGAAAATCAAAATTCAGTTCAGTATACAAAGACAATAATCATAAATAAGTGGCATAATATCGAAACCATAGAAAGGATTATACTCCTACACTGTCTTTAAGTAAGAATTGTTAATCTGCTTGTTATGTCTCTACATGCAGGCATTTACTTTTCTTGGAATCAGGAAATGGAAAACCTTCTTACATTTTGTGATCTTCTTTGAAGAATTCACTTCTAACTGAAGCCATTCAGTAACTTCCTGACCGCTTCCATCCCAATACTCTCTGTGCAAGATCTACCAACAGGCATCTTTTGGATCAAGAAATGGGAAACATGGGAAGTCATTAACAAATTCCTAGTGACAAATCCTTTCTGTTGAATGAAAGGCTACGAATTACCGCCACGAGTGGTCTTTGCTAACAGGTTCAGAACAGGCTGGGGCGCTTACCCACCAGGATCAAACACCACCTCCCTACACTATCACCGTGGTTGTCAGGCTCCTCAGCCATGTTCAACATATTTCATGCAATTCTGCCCTCACCCATTCCCCTCCTTTCAGAACAACAAAATGTTTCTATTGTTGTCGTTTTCTACCCCACTGGTCTCCACATTCAAAGTATTATCTACTATTCTTGCCACCTCCAGCAGGATGCCTTCACCAAACACATCTTCCCATCTTCTCCACTATTAGTATTCCACAGGGACAATTCCAGTGTCAATCATATCCTTCCTATGATGCGGTAACCAGAACTGCTCACAGTATTCCTTAGACTTTAGCCGAACCAAGGTCCTGTAAGCTCCAAAACAAACCTATCTGCTCTTAGAATCTATGCCTCAACTAATAAAATCAAGAGTCCCATATGCTTTCTTAATTACCTTATTATTCTGTCCTGCCACCTTCAGGGATGTGAGAACAAGCACCCCAAGATTCCTTGGTTCCTCTTAGTTTTCTAGTGTCTTGCTCTTCATTGCGTATTCTTTACAAACACTGACTTTACAAACCTCTGTATTGTCCATTGTAATGACCCTGACCTTCCAGTTGTTCGCCATTTCAGTTAACCCCCTTAGTCCCATAGCCATTTCCATTCGTGAACTGCTGCAAACTTCCAATGAAGCTCAATGCTAGCTGGAGGAACAAAATCTCACTTTCCATTTAGGCATCTTACAGCTTCTAGGACTCATCATTGACTTCAATAGCCTGTATGAGCACTATCATTCATTTTAATAATCCCCCTGTCTCATCATCCAAACCTATAATTATCAACTATTTCACCCTACAATCTCACCTTTCCTACAATTAACACTGTCTTTTGATCTAAGCACCCTCACCTCATTCCTCCTCCTTTTTCATCAATAGAGTGTCATCATACCAGAGAATGCAATATGCAAAGAGTGGAACTTGAAAGTTTGGTAAAGGTGGCAGTTTAAGAGTTAACTTCTTGCTTTCTTAAAATCTATTACTATTTGCTAGCAGTGCCGTGGTAAGATCAACTGTTTAATTGGGTTTAATTTCCAGAGTAGATACTTATGTATCTGTTAGACCTAAGGAGAGTGAAAACAAGCTATCCTAGTGGGTGGGATTGCTATAGCTTCAGTAGTTAATTGGGCTGTCAATTAAAATGCTTGTTAAAACTGGTTCAAGAGGTAGTGTATAAAAACAAGTCTTTGAATGCAATGTTTATGAAACACATTCTGCAAAGAGTTTGCAAATGTAGGAGTGTGGTGATACAGAGGTGTAGAAGCTATTTCTGTGTCTGGTCCTCCAAACCACATCCACAGATCAGTGGGGGCAAGACAGCAGACCAAGGCCAAGATGTGGCAGATAAGCCAGTGTGACATCACAGGTAAGTAATTCGTAGGTGAGTATTTCTCTCTTCTACCTATTCTTATTTGCGTTCAGGTTAGGATATTATTAAATTGGAGAGGGTTCAGAAAAGTTTTACAAGGATATTGCTGGGACTGGAGAGCTTGTGTTATAAGGAGAGGCTGGATAGGTTGGGACTTGTTTCACTGGAGTGTAAGAGGTATGATGGGTGACTATGTAGAGGTTTATTAAATCGTGAAAGGCTTAGATAAAGTGAATAGTTAAGGTCTTTCTTCCCTAGGCTCGGGCTCAAAACTAGAGAGTATATTTTTAAGGTGAGAGGAGAAAGATTTAAAAGGGACCTGAGGCAACTTTTCCCATAGAGAGTGGTTTGTATGTGGAATGAACTGTCAGAGCAAGTGGCAGATGCAGGTAAAGTTAAAAGACATTTGGATAGTTTTTTTTTATTAGCTTAGTTTGGGAAACTTGATTGGTATGGATGAGTTGGATCAAACGGTCTATTTCCGTGCTATATAATTGTACGACTATGACTTTAAAGGCTGAATAGAAGAAATATTGATAGATTAATTTACTATTGATCTTCAGTTGTTAAACAACAAATTGAAAATCAATTTAAATAAGATTGCCTGGTCCTGTATCTCTGTGTTGTGGTTGCAACTTGTGGGACTGCAGGACCCTGTGTTTCACGATAAACACATCTTGTGTTGGTAGCACGTGTTGGTTGCACAAGGAATTTCAGCTCAGTGTTGAAAAGCTAGAATCCAAGCATCAAACACTGTGACATATCAGGGAGGGGGAAGTTACCTGTACACTGTGTTTCAGGTGGCTTAGGTTAATGCCCTTGAATTTGGTCAGGGACAGGAGGTGTGATTATGAGTGAGGCAGGTAGAGCTGCAGGAGCCTCAGCCTTTGTTCTTGTCCAACAAATTCAAGATTTTGTTCCCTGTGTGGACAAGAGTAGGGAGGATGAGCAAACCGATCATGGCATTGCAGCACAGGGAGTCATTCAAGTGGAGGAGAGAAAGAAGAAATGTAGTCATAATCAGAGATAGTATAGTAAAGGAATCGTCACTGTTTTCTGTAGCCAGTACCGGCAGTCCTGAAAGCCATGTTGCCTGCGAATTACTGGGTTAAAGGTATCTCATATGGCCTGCAGAGGAACTTGGAGTAGGAGGGGAAAGATTTAGTTGTGTGGTCCATGTAGATGCCAATTATACAGGTAGAGTGAAGAAAAAGATTCTGCTGAAGGAATCCAAGCAGCTAGGTACAAAATTAAAAAGCAAATACATAAACATAATAATCTCCAGATGACTACCTGAGCTATGAGCTAATTAGCACAGGGTCAATAAGATTAAAACAATAAATACATAGCTCAAAGCTCAGTTTCCCAAACTAAGCTAATCAGTGTTTTAAATTCATGGGCCATTGGCACTGGGGAAGGAGTGAGCTGTTCTGTTGACAAGGGTTCCAACTGAATCATGCTGGGACCAGAGTCAAGGTGGATCTCATAACTAAAGTTGTGAATAGGACTTATAGTTGGGCGTTGGTTGCATGGAAAATTAGAAAAATCAAAAGTATAAGGAGAAGATAGTCATACAGTTTAATGATAAAGCTGATTAGTACCAGTAAATGAAAGCAAGGGACAGTGGGTGTGAATCTCATGATGCAACAAGAATCATACAAGAGAAGGAAAATTAATAATAGGTCTAAAAGATTGTATATCTGAACATACATTGCATTAAAAATAATATTAATGAGATAACAGCGTACAAACAAATGGGAATAAATTACTGGTGATTACTGAGACATGGCTGCTACACAGTGGGGAAAAGGAGGTGTAGCTTTGATAATAAATAGTCTTAGTTGAGAGAAGTAGCAAAAGAAAGAAGTCCCTGGTGGGTGTAATTTATTAGGTACACAAACAGTAGTTGTACTGCATTAACCAGGAAATATTAGTGGTTTGCAGTGAAGGTACAACAATAAACCTTGGTGATTTAATGTCTGTGAAGTGCACTAATCAAATTGGCAAGTGTAGTTTTGAGGAAGGGTTCATAGAGTATATTAGAGATTGTGTTTCCTCGAGCAATATGTTGAGTAATAAACTAGAAAGTAGATTATTTTGGATCTAGTATTGAGTAATGAGATGGGACTGGTTAATGATCTCATAGGGAAGAGCGATCATAACATGATAGACTTTTAAATTCAATTGCAGACAAGAAACTTCTGCCCAAACATGGCTGGATCTGGAGCAGCAAATTGGCAGCAACTGAAACCAGGAACTAACTGGACAAATCGGAACACCAGCAGAAACTTACCTTCTCTACTGGGTCCTAAGCAAACTCTCTCCAGTAAAAAAACACACATTATCTGCTACACTGGATCCTAAGCAGACCATCTGCAAAAATACACTAAACTGCAACCTACCTGCTCCACAGGGAAGGATCACTTAACTGGAAGCAGTCATAGTCCAGACTACCAGACCACTCAAATGTAAGAAACCTGCGTGGAAGCAGGGTAAGCATACCGGCCTGCTAGTAGGACTGAGACAACATGGTTTCAAGACCAGTCTTGCTAGCTTACTCCGAGCAAATGTACAATCTCTGGAGAACAAGATGGATGAACTCAGATCATGGCTCAGCTTCCAGCATGAACTGCAGGGCTGCTGCACACTCTGCTTCACAGAAACCTGGCTCAACCCATCCATTCCCAACTGCGCACTTCAGGCTGATGGTTTTTCTATCCATTGTATAGACCACACCGCATCCTTGGGTAAGACAAAGGGTGGAGGGATTTGCTTTTAAATCAACAATTTGTGGTGCATGGACATTGCAACCCTGGGCAGCCATTGCTGCCCAAACCTTGAATTACTCACCATCAAATGCTGCCCCTTCCATCTACCACAGAAATTTACCTCTGCTATACTAACTGTTGTGTACATATCGCCACAAGCAAAGGTTGAGGAAGCTCTGGATGTTCTACACTCCATCACTAACACCCTGGTGACGGAACACTCCGAGGCCCTGTTTATTGTAACTGGCAATTTCAGTCAAGTCAATCTAAGGAAGGTATTGCCCAAGTACCTCCAAAACATTACCTGCCCCACCAGGCACCCGAACATTTTAGACCACTGCTACACCACTGTGAAAGATGGCTATTGCTCCATCCCCCACCCTCATTTCAGGAAATCCGACCTCAATGCCACCTTTCTTCTCCCAGCTTACAGGCAAAAGCTCAAGCAGGGACCCCTCACGGACACAGGTCCAGTGTTGGTCAGAGGAGGCAGAGGATCAACTCCGGTGCTGTCTGGAATCGGCTGATTGGGCCATGTTCAAACAGTCTGCAGTATCTTGTACAGGTACATCAACATTGTCACAGACTTTATCAGTAACTGTGTGGAGGACATCATACTAAGGAAGTCGTTCGGTGTTCCCCAACAGAAACCATGGATGAATCAGGACATACAGAACTTGCTAAAAATCAGGCATGAGGCCTTCAGATCAGGAGACCCACTCAAATATACAGAATCCCAGTATGACCTTCGGAGAGCCGTTAACACAGCCAAGGACCAATACCGATCCAAACTAGAGACCCAGACAGATACCTGGCGACTACGGCAAGGACTTAATGACATCACAGGTTCCAAGAAAAATGCAAGATAGCAGAGGATGACACATCCCTCCTAGATCATCTCAACACCTTTTATGCTCGCTTTGAGCAGAATTTTGGCAGAGGTAGCAGCTATTCTGACAAGTCCTGATGAACCTATCCTAACAGTCACTACATCAGAGGTCAGATCAGTTTTCCTTCGTGTGAATCCAAAGAAAGAGATGGGACCAGATGAAGTACCAGGCCTTGCACTCAGAGCATGTGCAGATCAGCTGGCAGAGGTATTCTCGGACATCTTCAACCTCTCCCTGCAGAAGGCCACTGTCCCTGCCTGTTTGAAGAGGGCCAACATCATCATCATGCAACATGTCTCAATGACGACCACCCAATGACCCTAACTTCGGTGGGTCATGAAGTGCTTTGAAAGGCTGGTCATGTCATTAATCTACTCCAGCCTCCCCACTACTCTTGACCCACTCCAATTTGCCTATCAGACCAACAGATCCACGTCAGATGCCACATCACTTGCCCTTCACTCCTCCCTAGAACATCTTGACACCAAGAACAGCCACGTAAGAATCCTACTCATTGACTACAGTTCAGTCTTCAATAGTGTTATCCCCTCGAGACTGATTACTAAACTTAATGATCTCGGACTAAGCCCCACTCTCTGCAACTGGATCCTCAGTTTCCTGACCTACAGGTCACAATCAGTGAAGACTGGGGACAATATTTCATCCTCACTAACACACAACACTGGAGCCCCCCCCCCCCGGGCGAGTACTCAGCCCCCTACTGTACTCACTGTACACCCATGACTGCGTTGCCAAATACCAAACTAATGCCATTTACAAGTTCGCTGATGACGCCACCACAGTCGGTCGAATCTCAGGTGGTGATGAAACAGACTACAGGTGGGGGGTGGAATACCTGGAAAAATGGTGCACTGAGAACAACCTAGCTCTCAATGCCGGCAAAACCAAGGAATTCATTCTTGACTTTCGGTGGGATGTTACTCATGCCCCCCCGCCCTACACATTAACAGCACAGAGGTAGAACAAGTGGAGAATGTCAAGCTCCTGGGAGTGGTCATCCACAACAAGCTTTCTTGGACTCTTCATGTGGTCACACTGGTTACAAAGGCCCAACAATGTCTCTTCTTCTTCAGGCAGCTGAGGAAATTTGGCATGATGGCGAATACCCTTGCCAACTTTTATAGGTGTGCCATTGAGAGCATTCTGTCTGGATGAATCACTACCTGGTATGGCAACTGTACCATTCAAGATTGGCCTGAGAGAGTGATGAACTCAGCCTGGATAATCACAAAGGCCAACCTCCCATCTATAGAATCCATCTACCAGGCCTGCTGTCAAGGAAAGGCCGCCAACATTCTCAAAGCTCCATCCCACCCTGGCAATGATTTTCTACAACCTCTACCAGTGGGGAGAAGGTACAGAAGCCTGAACATATGCACCAGCTGGTTTCGAAACAGTTTCTACCTGTTGCTAGAATACTGAATGGACTCCATCTCTTATCAGTCACCTGTACCTGTGTTTTTGTTTTTGCCGCTATTTACCTATTATTTACTTATCGCTGCTACTTAACTATGTGATTTGCCTGTACTGCTCGCAAAACAAAGCTTTTCATTGTGCCTCTGACCACGTGACAATAAATAAATTCAGTTCAATTCAACTGAGTCCCACACTAGCATTATGGTGTTAAACAAAGGACATTATATAGGTATGAGGATACTTTTGGCCCTCGTGGACTGGGAAGAAAGACTTAAAAAGTAGGACAGTTGATGATCAGTGGCAGATATTTTGGGATTGAGCAAAGATTCACAAGATCTCTTCCAGGGCTGAGGAACTTGTTACCTCGATAGATTGGAGATGTTGCGATTGTTTTCCTTGAAAGAAAGGTGGTTAAAAAGAGATTTGATTGTGGCATTCAAAATCCTGAGAAATCTGGACAGAGTAGAGACCAAGTGCAGCCTATCTTGTTAAACGTCTCTTCCCTGAGTCCTGCACTATCATCTCTAATTGTAAGTGTGGGGATCCTGAACCTTCATTGTCTCTGCTATCTCCCCTCATGCCCTCTCTAAATTCATCTTGTCCAAGTTCAACCTTTTCTCCCGCAAACCTATTCCCAGAAAATGCTGCGTATCTGACTTCACCTCCTGATCATCTAACATCTATAACAGACAAACATCTATATTCTAAGAAAGCCCTCTTTGTTTCTCAATTTGATTCACTTGTCTACCTCTGTTTCTCCTTCCGTCCTAGAAATCTCTGAAATATCATCAATTTCTGGCCTCTTGGAATCCTGGACTATGTAACATACTGGAGAAAAGAGCTGGAGTCTATCTTTAAATTCAAAATGATCCTGGAATTCAGTAAGCAGTCTACGCGGCCAAGGACAGAATCTAATAATGTGTTATATGGTTCAGGTAGATCTGACTATAAATGGGTAAGCTAGTTGTTATCCTCTAAGCAGTTTGTGTCTCTTCAGTTAAAGAGTGGAGATGACTGCTCTACCAGTGGGTATAACAAGGTTGATAGAGAATAATAGTTTAGGGCATCCAAGGTGGAGACAAGGTTGAAGAAATCAACAGCTGTAAAAGTGCAATGGCACATTAAGGGCTTTTAGGAAGAGCAGTTTTAAGGGGTGAGAGAATGTTTGTTTGTTTGCTTTTCAGAAATGGATACAGCAGAAGAAAGATTGGTCATTCAAGGGAGTTGCACATGGAATGCTTCAGAATGATTCATTTGTCTGTTTGGTTCAATGTGAAAAGCCATGTGAAATGACAAGGCCCAGGGGAGCCCAAGAACATGCACTGGTGAGTTGACAATGGAGGGAGAGATTCAGGGAGTGCCAGAGGTCAGCATGATGAGTTGAGACCAGGTGGAAAAAAATCATTTAGCACAGCGATTAGGGGGGAATGTTGCAATATTTGGCCCATCATATCCCTACTATTCTCACTTCATTCTCAAGTGAACAGATATTTTGGAGGAAGATACATAGAGGTCCAGTGAACTGATTTACTATCAAAATCCACAGGGTCAGTCCACAGGGGGGAGATGGAGTAGGGCAGGGTCAAGGTTGATAAGATTTGCCCACAGTAGGAGCACCAGGCAAGAAGATCCATGAACAGTTGAAAGGGACAACTGTGGTAGGTGCTCTAACATGCTGAGACCAATTACTTCAATTAGCTCTGTAGAGAATGTCCAGTGACTTATAAAGGAAACTTTAAGGTTTATCTGAAAGTGAATCCAATTTGGGATAGTAGCAGGAGTATTAGCAGGTTGGGATAGGAAACTGAGAGGCTAGAGTACGCGAGAGAAGATACAAAAGAGGTCATTACAATTGTAAAGAGGTACCTGAGAGGTAAATGGAAAGAAAATTGTAGAAAAAAGGTGAAAATAATGGTGAAAGAGTGATAGACTTGGGTGCAGGGCGGCAGCCTATACATGCACATAAATAGACTCAAAGTTCAAGTTACGTAGATATATAAACTGCAAAATAAAATGTGTTTAAACATTGTTTTAAAACAAATTTTCTCATGACCTCAACATTTTGGGAAACAGATAAATAAATAGTTTACAAATAGTTTTATTTAACAGTTAGACCAGTCAGTGAAGCCACAGGCTTGTGAAAGATATACAGAAATGTACATTCTGTATTTTTAGAAAGAAAGCTTTTTTCACTTTCATTATAATCACATATAATTTTGGGAGAAAATACTGTACTAAAAATAACAATGAATGCAAGAAATGTCTGTATAAGATGCAAAGGCCTAATACCCATCTAACCAGTACTAAATGGATAGTCCTGAGTTTCAAATTTCTCACAGTTTGTCAGATAACTGATATTTATCTGCAGTAATGTCCATGCATATGTATTTTATAGCAAGAGTCATTGAGGTCATCATCAGATACCTGAATTGGGCAATCAGAATAAGTAGGAGAAAGTGAGGACTGCAGATGCTGGAGTACCAGAGTTGAAAAATGCAGTGCTGGAAAAACACAGCAGGCCAGGCAGCATCCGAGGAGCAGGAGAATTGACGTTTTGGGCATAACTCCCTTCTTCAATTTCCTGAAGAACGGCTTATGCCTGAAATGTCGATTCTCCTGCTCCTCGGATGCTGCCTGGCCCGCTGTGTTTTTCCAGCACCACATTTTTCAATCAGAATAAGTGCAATGCTAAGTGGTATCCCTTTACCTTAGCTGAGAAAAACATACTCAACATGTACTTGAATCATATCACGTGTGATATTTTCATAATCATTGAGCGTTCTAATTCCATCATTTGAATGATGAAATTGCAAAAAGGTTTAAAGACTGGTAATTCATTCAAAGCAACATTTGTTACATAGAAATCAAATGGGTGTGATATTTGTCAATTACAGTGAAATTTGTTTGCACTGATATCACTGAACTGAGTAGAACAATTGTATTGAAATAGAACAGTTAATTGCAGACACTGACCACAGCCTGACAACAGCACAGGAAGAAACCTTTACATGGCTTGGTTGAAAGCAAATAACTTGGGAATGTGCAAAGAAACCAACAGTGAATCAAGCAACTAACTAATAAATGCAATTCCAGAAGATTTGATTTGATTTGATTCATGTATAACAAGGTTCAGTGAAAAATGTTATTTCATGTGCTTTACAAGCAAATCACACTATACAGTTACATCAGGGTTACAGAACAGAGTGCAGGATACAATGTCAGCTGCCAAGAAGATGCAGAGAGAGATTAGCATTAACATTAAAAAGGTCCATTCAAAGGTTTGATAACAACAGGAAAGAAGCTCTTCTTGAATCTGTACGTTTGCATATAATCTTTTATATCTTCTGAAGAGAATTGTATGTGAACTCTTTCAAGACTGTATTTATTCTATAAGCCCATGAAAATGTTCACTGGAGACTTTAAAAAGGAAGTTAAAAGATCTGTATTGGGGGTCAGAGTTCCCACGCTGGGGCGACACTGGCATGGCCGCAGGGGCATTGTCGTGCTGGGGCGGGGCAGGTCATGGGCTAGCTGTAGGGGAAGGTGATAGGGTGGTCTCCCCAAGGGCGGGCCTGGCGCGTTGCGTCTTCCTGAGCGCCCTCCAGCCGGACGCTCACCCCCTCCCTGCCAGAGGCTGAGGCATTGGAAGACTCTGGCTTAGCCCCCGTTGCCGGGGCTTGTGATGTTGACTTCGGGGGAGGTGGAGTGGGTGCAGTAGCGCCACCCTCAGCCATTGGTGTGGGCTTGGCAGCCTTCTGGGTGGGGCAGTTTTTCCTTGTGCCCCACCTCATAGCACAGGTGGCACCGCACGCCATCTGCCATCCAGAAGACACGGGAGGCCGTGCCCTCGTGGAGGAGGTTAAACGAACCCTTGGTGACCTCCTCCCGGGCCAGGCAAATGAACACCTGCCGTCAGAAGGAGTATACGTGCCGGAGGGCAGGGTCCTTAAGACCGAGCAAGAGCGGTTGGACACCTGACCAGATCTCCCCCAAGGTGTTGAGGTGGGGAAGAAGGAACTCACTGGCAATGAAGGTCAGGACGTTGGAGATCACAACCCTCTGGGCCGTAACCTCCAAAGGGTTGACGGTCAGATGTGTCCCGACCACAGTGAGCCCCCTCTCCACAGCTAGGTGGATCGCCTGCTCGGTCTTGAGGAAAAAGACGGCCTTCCCATACATCCTGGCTGCAGCAACGATGGCCAGTGAGCCGACCACACTAGCCATGGCCTTGCTGCAGGCCTCGATGGTCATGTTGAGGTGGGGATAGGCCTTGACCCCCAGGCGTTTAGTCAGGTGCCTAAAGGGGGTCGTGGTTGCAGCCAGGGTTGGAACAGCCGAGCCTAAGGCAGCGGCTACCCCGGCGTAGGTGTGGCTGGGCCCTGCGACCTTCGGGCTCGCCATGCTTTTGCTGTCTGCGACTAGTGGAAACAGGTGTGACAAGAGTCCAGTAGGGGCCCCAGGCAGCAGCAGCAGTGGTGGAGGCAGGCCTTAGTCAACAGCAGCAGTGGAGGCAGGCCTCAGGCAAGACCCAGGCACCACCCGAGTGAGTCCAAGGTAGGCCCTTGGTCGCAGCGGTGGGGGCAGGCCTGTTGGGGGGGGGGGTCCCCAAGGCAAGTCCTGGGCAGCCCCAAAGAGAATCCCAGGCAGCAGCGGTGGAGGTGGGCCTCCAGCAGCAGCAGTGGTGGAGGTCCTGGGAGGGTCCCAAGGCAAGTCCCAGGCAGGCCCCTGGTCACAGCAGTGGGGGCAGACCTGTTGGGGAGGGTCTCCAAGGCAAGTCCCAGGCAGCCCCAAAATTTAGTCCCAGGCAGCAGCGGTGGAGGTGGGCCTCTAACAGCAGCAGCGGTGGAAGTCCT
Source organism: Chiloscyllium plagiosum (assembly GCF_037043375.1). Classification (NCBI taxonomy): domain Eukaryota; kingdom Metazoa; phylum Chordata; class Chondrichthyes; order Orectolobiformes; family Hemiscylliidae; genus Chiloscyllium; species Chiloscyllium plagiosum. The sequence goes on along the minus strand of NW_028270142.1, from coordinate 118,501,364 downwards.
GGGAGAGGCCCAAGCTGAGTCCAAGGCAGCAGCAGTGAGGCAGGCCCCAAGCAGTAGCAGCTGAGGCAGGTCCAGGTGGGGTCCCAGAGACCCGAGTCCCAGGTCAGCAGCAACACTCCCTTGACCTGGGTGAGGTCCAGGCTCACTGCCTTTATTCCTGATGAATGGCTTTTGCCCGAAACGTCGATTTCGAAGCTCCTTGGATGCTGCCTGAACTGCTGTGCTCTTCCAGCACCACTAATCCAGAATCTGGGTGAGGCCCAGGCTGCAGCTCGAAAAGCAGGCCCAGGACTCAGAGCTCTCACCTCCTTCTATCTCTGTCTTCTTCTTTCTTTTCTCTTCTTCTCAGAGCTCTGTGGATGTGGGGCAGCTGGTCCAAAGACAGTCCACTTCCCATCAGACCCCCGCTCCAGCACAACAATACCCTCCGCGGCTGTGCCAGCGTCACCCCGGCACGGGAACCCTGACCCCCAAACCCGTACCTGATCCTGGCCCTGCTGCACCCACTAACCCCTCCCCAACCCCCGCCCCGTTACAGTAACAGGGCTTCAACACCTGCTCCTAGCGCTACAACACCTGGTCCAGGGGAGCAGGAGCGGGAGCGGCAGCGGGAGCGGGAGCCCAAGCCCCGCCATGCCACGCCCTGGCACTAACCAAGGGAACCAGTGCTGCCTCACCTCCTGCAGCAACTGTGTCTATGGGCCATTGCCCCACTCCACCCATCATCACCTGATAAACCAGGGGCAGGGCAAGAAGTGACACGGCTGACCCTCCCCACCCTAGCCACGCCCCCTACCCTCCCCCAGCCAATAGTATTCTGGGAAAGACTGGGGGAAGGGTGGGGGGACCCCAGGCCCCATGACCACCAAGACGGGCGGGGAGGGGAAGGTCCATAAATTTCCCCCCCCCCCCCCACTCTCTGGGGAAGAGGTGTCGGCCTTTGGAGGGGAGAGATATCCCAGCAGCGCACTGGTGGTGCTGCCGCCCCTCTCCAGGGGATGAGCCTACGGTGTCTCCAACATGTCCCGCACCACGGCCTATCCTGCCCGAACCCCAGGGGCTAAAGCAGGACCTTCTGCTGCCATAACTCCTCTGGCCCCTGGAGAGGACTTTAAAACCCACATGGGCTGTGGTGCAGGTGACAACGGTGAACTCTCTGTTGGGTCGTTGAGCGGTGAAGGGGAGGAAGGTGTTATCCTCACTCCTCCCTCCCAGACTGTTTTTCCGGGAGCCTTGACCCTGGGGGAGGACCTTTTCCCTGAGGAGCTGGGCATCCCAGTGTTGGGAGAGGAGCGGGGCCCCGAGCCTCTGCCGCCTGACAACCCGTACTCGGGGCATTCCGGGAAGGGGTGTGCTGAGGAAGGTACCGCCGGTGACGCTGGGGGTGGGGTCGCCGGGGGGCCCCATTCTCTCGGTGGGGGAGGGGTTGGTGACCAAGGGCGACCTCCCGGAGGAGGGTTCGGGATCGGTGGTGGACACTGGGGATGACGCAGAGTCTGTCTCCGGTGACATTTTTGAGTCCTGGGTGCCCCCCACCGATCTCCCCCTCATCCCCCTCAAGGAACTTCGGGAGTTTGTCGAGGAAACTTGGAGTCACCAGGATAGAGCCCAACTGGGGCTCGATCGCTGGAGCTCCTTTGAGAGCGTCTACTGGTCGACTCACGCTGCTTGCCAGGCTCAATGTGAATGAGCGAAAGCAAGTCAGGAACTTCCTGGGGGAACTCCTGGTGAGGGACTTCTGTGCTCCTCCCTCATCCTCCCAGTAAATGTATATAGTTTGTAACTGTACTGGTGGTGGTTGCACAATGCTTCCGACATGAAGACAACTATAGCCAGCCTCAACATCAACGGCAGCAGGGAGTCACAGCGCAGATTCCAGACCTCCTCGGTCCTTCGGGACGGGAGGTATGCAGTGTGCTTCCTGCAAGAAATCCACACTACCCCGGGAGACGAAGCCATCTGGCTCCTGGAGTGGCAAGGGGGGGGTCTACATGTGTCAACTCACCCGCAGATCTGGCTGGTGGCTATCTTGTTGGCCTCGCATTTTCAGCCAGAGATCTTGGGGGTCAGGGAGCCTGTGCCAGGCCGTTTGCTTCACCTGACGGTTTGGCTGGGGGGCGCGGTGCTTCACTCGGTGAACGTCTACACTCCCCTGCCCGGGCGAGCTGCTTCGGAGAAGTGTCCGCTCACCTCCCCTCCATCGACGAGAGCCAGTGCGTCATCCTCAGGGGAGATTTCAACTGCGTCCTCGAGGACAGGGACCACAGCGGTGCCCGCACTGGTTGGGCGTCGGGGAGGAGGTTGGGGGACTTGATCAAGTCCTTCGACCTGGTAGACGTCTGGCGGAATCTAGCTGTTAAAAGCACTAGACAGTGTAACAATAATGTGTCTTCAAGAGATGTCTGTCCTGTTTCTCTTGCAGACATTCTAATCTGGTCCAAATAGCTGTAACTGCCACCTCCGTGCAAGATCATAATTAGCTTTCAGACAATGCAATCCTACTTCTGTACTTACTCACTCGACATCGAAAGAAGCCCACTAAGAGAGATGCATGACCACCATTTAGAATGGAGAAATCACTATGTAGTAGGCTCTGCATGTCTCTTGACAGAGTGAAACCTTCCTCAAAAGATGGAGAAACCAAGACTTTTGAAGGCTTTGATTATGCTGCGGCCTTCTTCCAATGGAAGAATTAATATTCCAGATGGAACATCTTCCATTAGCTGTTCTGCCATTGCAGATCTGTTTTCCAGAGCCTTGACAAAGCTTTTGACAAGGTTCCACTCAAGGGATTAGTGAGGAAAATTAAAGCTCTTGGTATCGGAGGTAATGTATTGACATTGATAGAGAACTGGTTGGCAAACAGAAAGCAGAGATTTGGAATAAACGAGTCCTTTTCAGAGTGGCAGGCAGTGATGAGTTGGGTGCTGTAGGGTTCAGTGCTTGCTGTTCACAATATACATTAATGATTTAAACAAATGAATTGAATGCAATATTTCCAAACTTGCAGATGACACTAAGCTGGTTAGAAATGTATGCTGTGAGGAGGATGCTGAGAGGCTGCAGGGTGACTTGGACAGACTGGCTGAGTGGGCACTTATTAGGCACACACAGTATACTGTGGGTAATTATAAGGTTATTTACTTTGGTCACAAAAACAGAAAGGCAGATGATTACCTGAACGGTGGCAGTTTAGGAAAATGTAAGGTGCAACAAGACTTGGGTATCATGGTGGAACAGTTACTGAAGGTTGGAATGCAGGTGCAGCAGGCAGTGAGGAAAGTTAATGGCATGTTGGCCCTCATAGTGAGAAGATTTGAGTATCGGAATAAGGATTTTTTGCTGCAGTTATACAGGGCTTTGGTGAAGCCGCACCTTGAGTATTGTGTGTAGTGCTGGCCTCTAGTCTGAGGAAGGACATTTTTGCTCTGAGGGAGTCCAGCGAAGGTTCACCAGACTGATTCCCGGGATGGCAGGACTGACATATAAAGAAAGATTGGGCTAATATTCACTGGAATTTAGAAGAATAAGGGAGTCTCACAGAAACATATAAAATCCTGATGGGGCTGGACAGGCTAGATGTGGGAAGAATATTCCTGATGTTGGGGAAGTCCAGAACTAGAGGCCACGGTCTAAGAATAAGGGGTAAGCCATTCAAGACTGAAATGAGGAAGTATTTCTTCACTCGGAGAAGTGAAGCTATGGAATTTTCTCCCACAGAAAACTGTTGGGGCCAGTTCATTAGACATATTCCAAAGGAAACTGGACATGGCCCTTGTGGCTAAAGGAATCAAGTGGTATGGAGAGAAAGCAGAAATGATAATGAAGTTACATGATCAGCTGTTATCATATTGAATGGTGTTGCTGGATTGAAGGGACAAATGGCTTATTCCTGCATTTGTTTTCCATGTTGACTGCTGAATACTCCTAGGATTCCTGACTAGCCTTCACAGTAACCAAAACAGCTCAGGACATAAGGATGTCCAACTGTACTTCACCCGGTTTTGATCAACAATTTATAAAGTACTTTATAAAAAGATAAACCCTCAACTTCATAGAATCACAGAATTGCTATGGAGCAGAAGGACACCATTCATCCTGTAATGCTTACATCGGTTCTATTACCTAATGTCAATCTCCTGCATTTTTCCCATTGCCCTACACACTTCTACCCAAATGACCATCCAATGCTTTCGATGAGATGCATGAGGCACCAGATATTCTTGGAACAATAGTCAATTAGGATTCAGTACCTTCAGGTAAGAAAGGCACATGCAAGCATACATAATTTTTAAAATTCGGAAGCGTAAGAAAGCAATTGTGTCGCATCTTCCATGTTCCCAATATCCCAAAGCAACTTGTAATCAAGAATGCATGTTTGTAAGTTAAATCATAATTGTTTCTATATTTAACTTTGCATGGAGAGATGAATGCTGATGCAGACTTCTACCTGCTGTAGAATATTGGCAAGCAATATTTCTCATTTATCCTGAATGAGAGAAGGGGATCTCCATTTAATTATAGCATAAAGAAATAAGCAGGTAAATGACAATGTAATTATAAAGAACATGGGAACAGCAACAGCATGCAAAATGAGTTGACTTGTTTCCTACACATTTTAATGAAACACTTGAAGTACAGAAATATTCTATCACTTAAAGCTGCATTGCCAAAAAATTGCCATCCAGTGTGCCTAGAGGACAAAGTCTCTAGCTGCTAGAGAGTTTAATAATAACTGCAGCAAACGTACATGTGTAAATTAATATCTTAAATGGAAAGGAACCCAAGATGAGAAATTTAACAGCAACAATTCATCCCAGAAATGAAATGGAAAGTATTTGTTTTTTTTAATCAAAATAAACCACAAGGAGTCAAAACTCCTGTAAATATCAATGTCAGAATGGGTAGTGCTAACTGTACCAGAACGAAATCAGAACCATTAGTAGCAGTTACCACAACCTATCCTTCAATCCTTGCAAATCCTTGTTGAAATCTTTGATAGAAACTACTCAATTTAAAACAAAAGAAATTTGAGCTTGCCCCTCTAATTGCCCTAACCTTGTGGGTGGCACAGTGGTTAGCACTGCTGCCTCACAGAATCAGAGACCCAGTTCAATTCCCGCCTCAGGCAACTGTCTGTGTGGAGTTTGCACATTCTCCCAGTGTCTGCGTGGGTTTCCTCCGGGTGCTCCGGTTTCCTCCCACAGTCCAAAAATGTGCAGCGTAGGTGAATTGGCCATGCTAAATTGCCCGTAGTGTTAGGTGAAGGGGTAAATATAGGGGAATGGGTTTGGGTGGGTTGCTCTTCGAAGGGTTGGTGTGGACTTGTTGGGCCGAAGGGCCTGTTTCCACACTGTAAGTAATCTAATTCAACCTTGCAGAGTCAATAATAGACATTATCCTTTTGCTTACTCTACTAGGAAAGCAAACAAAAATATAACCCAATAGCTTAATTGGAATGTATGCTGCTGCTGTAGATCTTAGCTGTGCACATCAAGAAGGTCCGGTTTTGATCCTGAGAGGATATCAAGTCATGGCATGAACAACTGACTTTGGTATCTTTAGGCTGAGCAGGTCAGAGTTCCTTCTCCAAATGCAACCTAACCATATTTCTTCGAATCATGTGTGGCTGGGCATTAAATAATGACTAGGTTGAAGCTTCTGTACTAAAAACAAAAAATGCTTGAATTACTCAGTGGGTCAAGTAGCACCTGTGGGGAGATCGGTTAATGATTGGATTTTACTAAACCTCTGAGAATTTGGCTGGGAAAGGAATATGGTAGAAGAAATCACCACAGGATATTACTAAAGATGAGTGGGACAGCTTCTGAGCAACTAGAGGTGGACATCCAGTTAAAACAATTAATTGACCAGTTATGGTCTATGCCTGGCATTTTACAACCATCAGGAGCTGCTGCCATGTGGGGAATTCCAAGCGATTTTCATTCTGCCCACTCCACAGTCCAAACAGGGGTTCCTAGACATGGCCTAGTGGTATTATTGCTTGACTATTAATCTAGCGACCTAGCTAATGCTCTGGGGACCTGGGTCTGGATCTTGTCATGGCAAATGTTGAAATTGAATTCAATAAAAATCCGGAATTAGGAGTCTAATGATGATCATTGATGATCTATTGTCCATTATCGTGGAAACCTATCTAGTTCACTAATGTCCTTTAAGGAGGAAAACTATCATTCTTACCTAGTCTGGCCTACATATGGTTGATACTTAACTTCTCTGTGGGAGATTCGGGATGGGAAATACATTCTGGCCTAGCTAGTGATATCCATATCCTGTGAATAACAAAAAAGTAATCTGCCTCATAAATAAATGTCCTGGTTTTCCAGGGTGTTTCAGCGCAGAGGTATTTCTCCTTCCTGCAGCTCAGCACCAGAGAACTCTATGGATGGCACTACCAAAGGCTGTGGATCTCTGAATGGGCCAGCAGTTCTGGGAGACAGACAGCATTCCCAGCAGTGGCTCCTTAATTAGTGGCCACCAGGAAAATGTCACAGTGCCTATCCTCACCTTTTTGGGTCTTACTTTCAATCCAGTCAACTCACTTTTATGGAAATGCTTCGGGTCACTGACATTTCATCAAAATTTACTTTTGTTTTCAACATAGATTTGTCAATTAACCTGTCAATACCCACTGTCAGGTTTGTTACTTTGTTACATCAAATAAAATACTTAAGTGAGGTACAGATGTATTGATGCTTCATCCCAGTGAAGCATCAATACATCTGGAGAGGAAGAGAAAGAATGATGATTAGTGTTGAAATGGATGAGACTATATCTACTTTAAATTAGTAATCATTTGTAGATTGGATGTTGAGTCAAAACATAATAGACCACAAAACTAAAAACATTTTTCATACATATGCCAGCAACTGCCACAATGAAATAAAATGCCAAGCATCCTACACTATTAGGCTGCATAAATTAGATAATGCTGTAGGCATAAAAAGAAAAGCATAAACTGAAAATGCTGAAAGACTGAACTTAAAAAAAGAAAGGGCACAGTGAGCCAGTCAGTGGTTGTGAAATAACAGGTCATTATGTTTTGAGTAACATTCATCAAACTGATAACTTTCCACGTTTACATGCAACATTATTATGCCAAATGGTCAGGGGCAGGGCAATGTCCCATTAAAAACACCCATAAATTTCTGCAATTAACACATGCGGCAGAGTTCACTGCCTGAGATCAGCAGTTTTGCAACATTAGCCCTCAGGGATCATCAAAATAGTTCTGAGTGGATCTATGCAGTAACAAACTGCTTGTTTTAACAAACCACATTTCTAAATATAAATCACATTGCAGACCAACACAAACTGTCAACTATATGATGGTGTGTTTTATTTTGATCAAAATTTCATAAAATGAAGTGTATAATCACAATATAATGATATCATGAGGGTTTGTGCAGGAAAGGCAGGGGGATTGAGGATGTATTTGGAAAACTAGTCAAGAAACTATGGGCTAAATTTTCCCAGCTGTGATTGATGTTGGCATTTGCAAGAAAATTAAGAAAATCAAATGAGATTGGCTGTAAGGAGATTCCCAACATCAAGAGCAGAAATTCAAAGTGAGTGGCAAAAGGGCTATTTACATTCATTAACATCTCATTACTAGTTAATATTATCTCATTGATTTGCAGTTTCCCATTCTTCCACCCACCACTAGATCATGGATGGCAACAATTCCCAACCTGGAAGTCAACGTTGTTATCTGGCAACTCCAGCTTGCCGCTTGCTCTACCAGTACTTCTGGGACAGAAGTCACCAACATTTCAGGGTATGTTCAATGGGCAATGACCACATGCACCTCATGTCGACCACGACCTCCAGGTCCCTGTCGGCAAAGTGGAATGCCAATTTCCCTCTGTCCAACATGCCTGGGGCAATTGACAGGAGCCTTGCAGGTCCATACTGCCAGAACTTGACTTGATGCAAAGTACAGCAGACCTACAAAAGTGGCACAAATGCCAGGAATCCAAGGAGATTCCAGCAGTACAAGATACCTCTGCTTCTGGTGAAGGAGACAATTCAAGATGCATGACATCATGGGCTGTGGTGCATAAGTAATGAAGTGAGTTTGGATGGAAAAGCCCTCCATGCAACTCAAGAAAATTAGCACTTAGCCAATTTCTGTTAAAATTCAGCCCTATCATGGTGAACCATGTAATTATTAGCTATTTGTTGACATCTTTTACTTAACAACAGAATTTTGTATTGAGAAACCCCACAGTACAGAACACTGATCAAGGTTGAAAAAAGAGAACAGGATAGCATCTAGCTTAAAAGCCAACAAACAAAAGGAAAGTTCCCCAAGGGAGCCTTCCACACCCATCAAAGTTTCACCTGCACATCCACTAATGTCATTTATTGTATCCGTTGCTCCCAATGTGGGCTCCTCTACGTTGGGGAGACTGGACGCCACGCTTCAGGGAACATCTCCAGGACACCCACACCAATCAACCGCACTGCCTCGTGGCCCAACATTTCAACTCCCCCTCCCACTCTGCTGAGGACATGTAGGTCCTGGGCCTCCACCGCTGCTCCCTCACTAGCGATGTCTGGAGGAAGAACGCCTCATCTTCCGCCTTGGAACACTTTAACCCCAGGGCATCAATGTGGACTTCACCAGTTTCTTCATTTCCCCTCCCCCCACCTTACCCCAGTTCCATCTTTCCAGATCAGTACTGTCCTCATGACCTGCCCTACCGGCCAATCTCCCTCCCCACCTATCCACTCCACCCTCCCCTCTGACCTATCACCTCCATTCCCACCCCCATTCACCTATTGTACTCTTTGCTACCTTCTCCACAGCCCTACCATGCCCCCGCCCCAACCCATCCCCACTTATCTCTCCACCCGGGAGGCTTCCTGCCTCTATTCCTGATGAAGGGCTTTTGCCCGAAACGTCGATTTTCCTGCTCCTTGGATGCTCCTGCTGTGCTTTTCCAGCACCACTCTCAGCTAAACTCTGGTTTCCAGCATCTGCAGGCCTCACTTTTGCCTAGAAGGAAAGTTAGCCCAATTGAGGTATAGAGTCCTGCAGTCCTCTAATGAGTTAAAAAAAGACAAAAGTTTCAATTAATCTGTACTTCAATAAGAGATTCTGGGATTGTGGACAGTTGCATTTATGGGGTTTAGGAAAAACAAGACAGAAGTGATAACCCACCTAATTTCCATTTAATATAATAGAAATCCTGAAATGCTTCATAGAGGCATTCTAGAATTTGGCATAGAATTACAGAATTGTTACAGTAAGATGACATTTTGTCCATCGTGTTTGCACCAGCTCTTGTAATTCTCTTGGTGCTATTTTTTCACCTTCACCCCATATTACTGTACAATTTTCCTTTTCAGGTAACAATGTAATTACTCTTTCAATTGTTACAATACAGGATAAACCTTCCTTCTTAATTTAAATCAGCAACACAGAAATGACTCATCCCATGCAGTAATCTGTGAAAATTCAAAAGGCCAAGAACTATTTAAAGTAAAAACTAACAACTTTATTTCTTAAGGTATAACAGAGAATTAACTAACAACTATTTACAACCCCTTCCTCTAACCTATCTTTTACCTTCCCTTCTATAATACTAGTCTGATAAAAAGCCCCAATTAGGATTTACCAAAAGTTAATTTTTCAAAAAACTAGCCAGATGTTGAATCTTCTTTTCTTCTTCTTGGGGATTTCTGCTTCACAGGTTATTGATCCAAAAAAGGTACCTTTAAGAGAGCTATTCTCCAGGCAGTCTGTAGATGTCATTGGCTCGGCAGTTCTCCTTCAACTGTTCAGGGTTTCCCGGTCTTATACCCCAAAGCATGGAATTGTGTCATTGGCATTTAAGATTGTCAATATACTAAATTGAAACTTGATTGGAATTTGGTATTTTGAGAGTAGCGTTTAAACTGATTGACTGAATTTGAATTTGTTTTTGTCATCTCCAGGCAACCCAGCTAATCTAGCTTTCGACCAAGTGTTACGCTGTTACCTTATTGAGAATACTTGGTGCTGTCAGGTAGTTCTGCTAGCTTTTAATACTCTTAAAGGTACAGAACACCCACATGTTCAGAACACGTCACCCCTTAAAAAAAAATGAACCACCAAATTGAAAAAGTTGCTTTTTTTTCTATTCTTTAAACACATTACCCTAACATACAGATAACTTTAATCGAAGTTCACCTTATTGTCTTCCCACATTACTGTGTATATGTATACAACATTAAATAAAGACAAATCTCATCTAAACTTTATCAGTTAAATCCACAATCACGCATCTGCGATTACATTTTACAACCCACAACATGTACAATTTTTAAATTAATAGTCTGTAACATAAGACTCTAACAAAATTGTCTCATATTCATGTCTTTAAAGCGTTCTAAGAACATAAGTGGAATGTGATCCGTGTACACAACTATCTCCGACACATTGTTCGTGACATACGCATTAAAATGTTGTAAAGCCAGTACCAAACCAATAGTTCCTTTTCGATTGTGGAGTATTTCCTTCGGTGAATGTTGATCTTCTTCGAAAAGTAACCAACTGGCAGTTCAACCCCATCCTCATCTTACTGTGGGAGTACAGTTCCAACTCTTATGTCACTTGCATCAATGACAACTTTAAGAAGTTTTGAAAAGTTTAGTGTAGCTAAAACTGGTATATCCATTTCGAATGGTCGAATGCCTCCTGACATTGTTCTGTCCACTGAAACTTTGTGTTCTTCTTCAGCAAATCAGTTAATGGTGCCACTACACTGATGAAGTTTGGAACTAACTTCTGATAGAATCTGCTGAGTCCTTAGAATTAAAGCACCTCTTTCTTTGAGGCTGGTTGTGGAAATTCCTCAACGGCCTTCGTCTTTGAGTTCCATGGGGCCAATCTTCCATGATTGATATTATGTCCCAAGAATATCACCTCTGCTTTCATGAATTCAGTTTTATTTAAATTTAATCACCAGTTTTACTTCTCGTAGTCATTCAAAGAGCTCTGCCAATTGTACCATGTAATCTTTCCAGGACATACTAAGATCACTACATCGTCCAAATAGACTACACAATTTGTTAACCCAGCCACAACTGTGTTCATGAGTCTTTGGAATGTGGCAGGTGCAGTCTTCATTCCAAAGGGCATCACTTTAAACTGATATAGCCCATTTGAGGTTAAAAACACTGAAATTTCTTTCGCCATCTCTGATAACGGTACTTACCAGTAACGACGCATTAAGTCTAACGTGATGATGTCACTGGCTTGTCCGACTTTCTCAATACAGTCCTCTAACCTAGGAATTGGATATGTATCCGATTTTGTAATGGTGTTGACCAGCTGATAATTCATTCAGAATTGTTGAGTCCCGTCTGGTTTGGGAACTAAGACGATTGCCAAACCCCACTCGCTCTGGCTTGGTTCGATGATGTCCTCGGGGCAAAATTGAGGACCGCAGATGCTGGAGAATACAGTCAAGATTAGAGTGGTGCTGGAAAAGCACAGCAGGTCAGGCAACATCCGAGGAGCAGGAAAATTGACGTTTCGGGCAGGAGCCCTTCATCAGGAGCCCTTCAATTTTCCTGCTCCTCGGAAGCTGCCTAACCTGCTGTGCTTTTCCAGCACCACTCTAAGCTCACTTATGTCCTCATTGAGCATGGCCTCCACCTCCATCTGGACCTGTATGGCTTTGAAAGAGTTAAGCCAATAGGGGTGTTGTTTTATCGGAGCAGTGTCCCCTCTGTCTACTTCATATACAATAGCATTAGTCGCTGTGGTTCTGTTCGCCGAGCTGGAAGTTTTTGTTGCAAACGTTTCGTCCCCTGTCTAGGTGACATCCTCAGTGCTTGGGAGCCTCCTGTGAAGCGCTTCTGTGGTGTTTCCTCCGGCATTTATAGTGGCCTGTCCCTGCCGCTTCCGGTTGTCAGTTTCAGCTGTCCGCTGTAGTGGCCTGTATATTGGGTCCAGGTCGATGTGTTTGTTGATGAAGTTTGTGGATGAGTGCCATGCTTCTAGGAATTCCCTGGCTATTCTTTGTTTGGCTTGCCCTATAATGGTAGTGTTGTCCCAGTCGAATTCATGTTGCTTGTCGTCTGCGTGTGTGGCTACTAGGGATAGCTGGTCGTGTCATTTCGTGGCTAGTTGATGTTTGTGGATGCGGATCGTTAGCTGTCTTCCTGTTTGTCCTACATAGTGTTTTGTGCAATCCTTTTTGTGCAGAACCACAGCAACGAGCACCCGAGTTACAAATCTTCTCACAAACTTTGAATAGCATTAGTCCTCCCCATCTGATTCTTATATATGTACATACACTGCAGTAACAAATCTTTCAACTGCGTTCTATGCTCCTGAGACAGATGGCTTACTAACCTATCCCACTCCTCAAGGACTTCTTCATTTTTTAATCTATTTTGAGACACATCAAAATCCACATCATCTGGATTTGATTCCTCACTCTGCAGAGCTGCAACTGACACCTGTTTCTCCAGTTCTTTCTCTCTACTATTTTACAGTTTCAACATGTTCACATGACATACCCGATATCTGTTTTTCTATGTGGAATCTTTACTATATAGTTCACCTGACTCAACTTTTCCTCAATTCGATAGGAACCACTAAATCTGGCTTTGAAGGGATCTCCTATCACTGGTAACAGCACTAACATGTCATCCTTCAGGAAAACGTCCAAGTCTCAGAGCTTTTATCTGCCACCTGCTTAATTCTATACTGTGCCCTCTTCAGGTGCTGTTTAACTAACTCATCTACTTGATTTAGTCTCTCCCTCACATCGGATACATAATCTAAGTATGAGATCTCTGACTTGGTCCTGTCAATTTATCTTTAATTATTTTCAAGGGGCCTCTCACTTCATGCCCGAATATTAACTCGAAGGGAGTGAACTGAGTAGATTCGTTTGAGGTATCTCTAATGGCAAACAATACGAATGGAATACCTTTATCCCAATCATTCGGGTAATCCTGACACTATGCTCTCAACATGGTCCTAAAGATCTGATGCTACCTTCCTAAAGCTCACTGAGATTCAGGATGATAAACACTGGATTTAACGTGCTGTCCATAACCTCCTTAAACAGTCTACCAGTAAAATTTGACCCTTAGTCCGACTGAATCTCCCTGGGTACCCCATACCATGTGAAGAAAGCTATTAACTCCTCTACCACCTTTGTTGCCTTGATACTCCAGAATGGAATTGCCTCTGGCAATCTGGTAGAAACATTCATTATGGTTAACAAGTACTGGTTCCCACTTTTAGTTCTTGGGAGGGGACCTACATTATCAATTATAACCTGAGTGAAAGAGTCTTCAAATGTGGGAATTGGCAACAACGGTGCTGGTTTTATTACCGCCTGTGGCTTACCTACCATTTGGCACGTATGACACATTCAGCAAATGATAACCATATCCTGTTGCATTCAGGCCAATAAAATCATTTTTGTAGCTTGGTCTGAGTCTTTCATGCCCCTAGGTGACCTCCTACAGGTAATTCATGTGCTACCTGTAACACCTCCTGTCTGTATGCTACCAGCAACACAATCTGGTGGACTTTGGCCCATTTCTCCTCTGCACTAACCCACTGTGGGTCTCAATTTCCATCTTAGATTTCTATCTTTCAGATATTAACCCTCCAGAATTTTCTCTGCCTCCTTTTCCGAGTACATACCCACATATGTGTCTTCTATTGTCTTGTCTTGCTGGTGAAAGTCTCTTAGCCTTTCAGGTGTAAACACTTCTGACTGACCCTCTGCCTGTTCAGGTTTTTCCTGCACCATTATGTCAAACATGGTATCAGCTAACTGAACCTCAACTCCTTCATCTTTCTCTTTACTTTTTGCTTCATGTTGTGACTTATGATTGTGGGATCTGGTTTCCCACACAGTCTGGGAAAATACCAGGATATTTCTGTTTTAACTTAGTTTCTTGGTCTTCTTTGGGCTTCTCCACAACAAGGGGTGTCACTCCTACCTTGGATCCTGCCAAATCATTCCCAAGAACAAACTGAATTCCTGCAACTAACACTCTGTCAATCACTCCCATTGTAATTTCCCCAGTCTTGAATTGGTACTCCAACCTGATGTTACATATGGGAATGCTAAATTTCTGTCCATCTATCCCACAAATTACCACACTCACAGGTAACAGATCAGAAAGAGTATATATTCGTGCATCCCTTACTATCAGCGACTGGTTAGATCCTGTATCTCTTAAAATTATAACTCTTGTCCTTCTCCGCCTGTTTTTTCTGAGTAAACTTTACCCACAGAAGCAAATTCTTTATAGAGATCAAGCACTAACTGCATATCCAACCCCTGCCAAGACTATGCACTGTCCTGCAGCTCCTCAGCTCTTCTTAGGATCTCCTCTACTACCTTCACTAATGCCACTGGCTTAGCTTCTTTTAACACATCTTTTCCCACAGTGCCTTTCTTTAATGACCAGCACTGTAATTTTATGTGTCCCACCTTCTGGCAGCGAAAACAGCTTTTCCCAGTGCCCTTCTGAAACCACCGTCACTGGAATTTTCTGTGTCCATTACAGAGAAAATACCTCAGGCCTTTTACCTTCTGTCCACACTCTTGGGCTTCTCTTTTATCCTGTAGTAAATTCTTACCAGTGCTCTCTCCTCTTGGTTTCATAGTGAAGGATCTCCCCTTCTCCTAACTTCTATCACTCACAGGACGAAATCCTGGCTGGAAGCTTGACTTATGCACCAACATGTACTCATCTGTTAATTCTGCTGCCCTCCTCATTTCCTGAATTTTCTGTTCCTCCAAGTGAATTGTTACCATCTTTGGAAGTGAGTTTTTAAACTCCTCCAGCAGAATAATCTCTCTTAGAGGCTCAAATACCCTATATATTTTCAAAGCATGCACCCATCGATCAAAATGACTATGTTTAATTCTTTGGAACTCAACATAAGTCTGACCTAGTTCCTTCTTTGTGTTTCTGAACCACTGTCTATATGCTTCTGGTATCAATTCATAAGCACTTAAAATAGCCCATTTAACCTCTTTATTATCTCTTGACCCCTCATCTGACAGTGCGGCAAATACCTCACTTGCTCTGCCTACCAGTTTAGTCTGAACTAGCATTACCCATAAATCCTCAGACCACTCCATCTGCCTAGCCAATTTTTCACATGCAGTAAAGGCTTCAACATCTTTCTCATCAAAATGTGACAGAGTTTTGACATACTTATATATATCACTACATTCTCTTTTAATCTCTATCCTGTTAACTTGACTTTGCTGACTACGTTGCAACTTCTCAAGTTCAAATTCTTTCTCTTTTTATCTCTTTTCTCTCTCTCTTTCTCTCTCCCTCTCTTCTCGCTCTCTTTGCTCAGCTAAGAACCTTCTCTCTCTCTTTCTCTCTTTTTCTCTTTCCCTTTGTTTATCTTTCAACTCCATTTTCCTCAACAGTAATTTAAGTTTTTCTACCTCAACTGCACTTGTCTGTTTCTCTGATACACCTAAGTGTTTGAGTAATTCCCTTACAATTTCAGCTTTACTTTTGTCCTTGGTTAAACACAAATCTAACTTATTTGCTAATTCTAAAAGTATGACCTTTTTCTTTCCTTCTAAACTTTCTTGGCTAATTTGAGAATCATCTTCAAATCTCAGAACCTCTTTCACAATTTTAAGAGCCATTTCTCTCACTTTTAATTTAATCAATCACAGGTCACCTGTTACGAAGATGTGGGTATATTGTACCTTTAAGAGAGTTAAAAGCTAGCAGTGAAAGCACCAAGTGTTCTCAATAAGATACAATGTAACATTTGCTCCAGCTACTGGGGTAGCAGAGTAGCTGTTGGCTGGAAACGACAAAACAGATTTGAGTTAGACCAATCAGTTTAAATTATACCCCCAAAAATACCAAACTCCAATCTAGTTTGAAATTATTATGTTGACTATCTTAAAGGCCAATGGCAGAATCTGATGCTTTGGGGTATAAGACAGGGAAAAATTAAACAGTTGAGAGGAGAGCTGCCAAGCTACCAACATGTAAATACTGTCTGAAAAATAGTTCTCTTAAAAGGTACCTTTATTGATCAGTAACCTGTGAGGTAGGATTCCCAAGAAGAAAAGACTGAAAGCTGCCAGGTTTTGAGATAAGAAGTTTTGTTTTGTTAATCTTAATTGGGAGTTTTATCAGACTAGTATTGTGGAAGGGGAAGATAAAAGATAGGAGAGGAAGGAGTTGTAAATAGTTGATAGTTAATTATTCTCTGTTGTACTTTAAGAAATAAAGTTGTTAATTTTTACTTTAAATAGTGTTTGGCCTCTCAAATTTCCACAGATTACTGCACGGGATAAATCTTTTCTGTGTTGCTGTTTTAAATTAAGCAGGAGTGTTTACCCCATGTCATAACACACCGAAATTAAACAAATTATCTCACCTATGTTTTATTTAAAAATCTAGGACACTAACCTGCCAGTGTTTAAATCTGCTGAGATTTTTCGTACCCTAAAATCTATTCAAATCTGTCTAAACTATTTCAAATCCTGATGACGAGCCCCCAAACTGTGACGACACTGGGTAATCACTCCCGCTTAATTTTAACCAGCAACACAGAAATTATTTATCCCATGCAGTAATCTATGAAAATTCGAGAGGCCAAGGACTACTTAAAGTAACAATTATAACTTTATTTCTTAAGGTATAACAGAGAATAATTAACTAACAACTATTACAACCCCTTCCTCTAACCTATCTGTTACCTTCCCTTCTATAATACTAGTCTGATAAAACCCCCGATTAAGATTTCCAAAATTCAACTTTTCAAAAAGCCAGCCAGATGTCGAATCTTCTTTTCTTCTTCTTAGGGATTTCTGCTTCACTGGTTACTGATCCATAAAGGTACCTTTAAGAGAGCTATTCTCTGGACAGTCTGCAGATGTCGTCGGCTTGGCAGTTCTCCTTTAACTGTTCCGAGATTCCCAGTCTTATACCCCAAAGCATTGGATTGTGTCATTAGCTTTTAAGATTATCAATATACTAAATTCAAACTTGATTGGAGTTTGGTATTTTGGGAGTAAAATTTAAACTGATTAGCTGAATTTGAATTTGTTTTTGTCATCTCCAGGCCACCCAGCTAATCTAGCTTTTGACCAAGTGTTACATCGTTACTTTATTCAGAATACTTGGTGCCATCAGGCAGTTCTGCTAGCTTTTATCTTTCTTAAAGGTACAGTATATCCACATTTTCATAACATAAAAGAACTTGCCTCCATCACAATCTTAGGCAATACATTGCAATAATTAACCATTTGGTGTGTGAAAAAGTTTTCTTTGATATTGGTTTTGTTTATTTTGCTAATAATTTTAAACTTGACTTTATCAATTATTGATGGAAATGTGTTGCTGGAGAAGCGCAGCAGGTCAGGCAGCATCTAGGGAACAGGAGAATCGACGTTTCGGGCATTAGCCCTTCTTCCTGCAACACATTTCCATCTCTGATCTCCAGCATCTGCAGACCTCATTTTCTCTTTATCAATTATTGTCATGTGTACTGAGGTACAGGGAAAAGTGCTGTCTTAGGTGTCTTACAAGCAGATTGTACTATACAAGTGCATCAGGTTAACAGAACAGAGTGCAGGATACAATGTTCCAGGTGCTGAGAAGGAGCAAAGACCAACAATAATATTAAAGAGGCCATTCAAAAGTCTGATAAGTGGGGGAGAAGCTGTGCTTGAATCTGTTAACTGATGTATAGAAACTTTTATATCTTCTGCTGACATGAGAGTATAATGAGGTGGGAGAGGTTTTTGAATATGTTGGTTGCTTTCCCAAGGCAACGGGAAGAATAGCTAAAGTTAGTGCATGGGAAGTTGGTTTGCGTGATATACTGTGCTATGTTCACAACTCTGTTGTTTCTTTTGGTCTTAGGAAGAGCAGTTGCCATACCACTCTGTGACACATCCAGATAGATACATCTACAAAAATATGTTAGAGTCTTTATGGACATGCCAAATTTCCTTAGCCTCCTAAGTAAGTAAAGGTGTTTCTGTGCTTTCTTGACCATAGAGTCAATGTGGATGGACCAGGGCAGATTGTTGATGATTGTCACTCCCAGGAACTAGACAGTATCAACCACCTCCACCTCAGCACCACATGGGACATGCCCAACACTCTGCTTCCTGAAGTCTCAGTCCTTTCATAAGTGAGAACAGATTCTCCCTACCTACTCTGTCAAAGTGTCTCATGACTTTGACTATCTATCCTCTCAGGTTTGTTTCTTCGGAAGCAAACAGATCCAATTTCTCCAATCTATCTTACATCCGATCTTCTTCATCCCTGGATTCATTTTTGTGAATCATTTCTGCACTTTTGCAATGCCTTCACATTCTTTGTAAAGTGCAGTATCTAGAACTGAACACATTACTCCAGCTAAGGCCAAACTTGTATGTTATGTAAGTTCAGCATAACTACCCTGCTCTTGAACTCTATTCCCCTATTATTAAATACTGGAATGCTATAGGCTTTAACAACCATTCTCTTAACCTGCCCTGGACAGGGCTTTTGCCCGAAACGTCGATTTTCCTGCTCCTCGGATGCTGCCTGAACTGCTGTGCTTTTCCAGCACCACTCTACTCCTGGACATTCAGTGACTTACAGATGCATATGTTCCTTATTTAGTGCTCTTTATTTATCATCTCTCTAGGTTTTGCCAATCAAAATGAATTACTTCACATTTCTCCACATAAAACTCATTCGCCACCTGTCTGCACATTTGCCTGCCTATCCCCGTGTAATACCGAGTCACCTAAAGAGATATTTGATCAGATGACCAAAGATTTCATCAAAGGGGTAGGTTTTAATGAGTATCATTAAAGAGGAAAGGATATTATCAAGGCAGAGAGCTGTAGGAGGGAAATTCTGGGGTGTGGTGTCAAATATCTCAGAGGATTTTAAAGTTGGAGTAAGTTAGAGATGTAAGAGATGGAAAAGGCCACTGAGAGAAGGATGAAAATTTTCAAATCAAAAGCTTGCTCGACTGGGAGTGTTTCAACAGCAAACGAATTGTCACAGCAGCAATGTTTACTGATGTTACAGAAGTGTAAATAGGCAGTGTTAGCAATAATGTAAATATATAGTCAGAGGACCACCTTGGGATAAAATTTAACATCTCAGTTGCAAACAGACTGGTACAAGCTCAAATCTTTACCAGAGAATAGCATAGAGTTGATAATTAGGAAATGAAGTTCAGAGGCTTGTCCAAATATAATGCGTAAGCCTTCCAAACTACCTGGATGAGATTTCTGTTCATCTAGTTCTGTTTAGGGGATGAGAAATCTGACAATTTAGCAAGAGTGATGGGCTCAAAATAGATGCTAATGAGGTTGAGATGGGCATCTTCAGCATGAGTGTGAAACCTGACACTGTACATTCAGCTGATGACCTCAAAGACTAGCATGTTATTGAGAAATAGGAATAAGCTTTTGCCTTTTAACTTTGTTCAAAGGTATGAATGTTGTACTTCTCTGAAGCATCTACTACTTCAAAACAAAGTACATTATGCACAGTGCAACATACTGTCCCTGACCAGATATGTCATTGCCCTTCGAAACAAACTGTGTTGAGAAAAGACAGAAGTCCCACAAAACCAACATCGCCTGGAATTGATAAACCCTCTGTTCCCATCATAATTTTTCTTTTCCTGAATTTAAGCAAGTGTATTAACACTGGGGTGAGTATACATGGCAATAGGGGTAAACACAAGTAGAAAGGCAATGGCATTGTGGCATTAATGCTGGACTGTTAATCTAGAGACCCAGGAAATGTGCTGGGGACTCGGGATTGAATCCCACTATAACAGATGGTAGAATTTGAAATCAATAATAAAAATATGAGTCTAATGATGACCAAGAATCCGTTGCTGATTGTCAGAAAAACTAGTTCACTGATGCCCTTTAGGGAATGAAACTGTCACCTTTACTTAGTCTGGCCTACATGTGACTCCAGACCCTGTAATATGGTTGATGCTTAAAACTGCCCTCTGGTCAATTATGGATGGGTAATAAATGTTGGCCTAGCCAGCGATGCCCACAACCTGTAAATGAACATTTTTTTAAAAAGTGCTCATTTTAATCCCTTCTCCAGATTTCTGTGTAAAAGCCAAAACTCAAATGGAAGGAAAAATCCTTTAAAACTTCAAATATTTTAGCACCATTGCTTCCAGACTGTTTGATGGTTCATAGAGACTGCACACAAAGACATTTAAAGTAGAAGTAGAGGTCACATGATAATGAGTAAGCAAGCTAGGACACCAGAGGGGCAATTACATTTCTCCAAACATTCTTCTTTTCCTCCAAAAATAATAAAAAGTACATTACATATTTGTCATTAAATGTTATGCAAGTTACTATTATGCATGGTCAGAAAGAAAATTATCATTCCTTACCAAAACAGTGTACTAACTCGAGTCAGTTTTACTTTTTTTGTGTCTGGACATGTATTGTGCAGGTCTCCTAATGGTATGAATATATATTGTCATTGGCTGTTCTTCTATTAGCTACTCATTCATTTTTTTCTCAGGTGAGTATAATTCTCATACTGGGTGTTGTTGTCATGGTAACTGTTGTTGCTACCCATTTCTGTTGCAGAAGAACAGTGAGTCTCTGGGACTGGGAGACTTTCTGTACACATTGTAGATGGCAAGATAACTTCTTCCTGATCCACTGCCTGCAGTGCAGGCACAGCTTTTCCAATATAGATGTCTGCAATAATGACAAATGACATTTGATATATACAATTGGTTTGACAATTGTTCAATGCAGGGCATAAGTTTCATTTATTTGGATTCTTGTTGAGAATGTTCAATATTTGAACTCTGACTGACTTTTCACTGCTCAGCAAAGACTTGGCATTATTTTTTATCAAATAACAATTTGGTTTTCTTACATTCACCTTAGTTTTGTCACTTACATTAGTTAGTGTTTCCAGCTTCAGTAGTCTTGGAAGAATAGTTTAATTGAGAGATGTCATTAATCTTTGGGCTGGACAATTTTCCATCCATTTAGTAGGTCTATTTCTCATTCGAAGATTGCCCTGATGCTGGATTCATTCAATTTCTTTAGATTCCTTTGCAAGTTTTCATGCCACCTTAGCTTTTCAATTTGACTCAGGACATGTAGAGATGGTGTTTTCCCACTGTCTTGTTCAGTGGCTGAGTCTCATCTGGAAAATCGCAAGACGAAGGTCCTCCACCAGCCTGGCCTGGTATTGTAGAGTGAAGACCCCAGCCATCAAGGTCTTTAGAGAATGTTGACAACTTCTAAATACCTCAGGCGTGCCCTGTCAGCGAAAGCAGCTATTGAGCTCTTGAGCACAGTGTGTTAGCGTAGCCATCGACCATCTGAGGAAAAGAGTGCTCGAGGACAATAACATCAGATCCAACACCAACATCATGGTTTTACAGAGCTGTGGTGGTTCCATCCTCCTATATAGCTCTGAAACGTGGACTGTCTACAGCACACACCTCAAGGCACTGGAGCAGGACCATCAACACAAGATCCTGCCTGCACAAGATTTTGCAAATCCGCTAGGAAGAAAGAAACACAAACACCAGTGTTCTCAACCAGGTCAACATCCTCAACTTTAAGGCAGTGACCACCCTTGATCAGCTGTGATCGGCCAGGCATGTCATTCACATGACCGACACAAGATTCCCCAAGCAAGTGCTCTGCTCCCAGTTTTAAAATGGCAGGCGACTCCCAGGACGACAAAAGAAGTCCTTAAGTGATATCCTCAAAGCCTCACTGGTGAAGTGCAGCACTCCAACAGACACCAGCGAATTACTGGCCCAAGACTGTCCCAAGTAGAAGAGGATATTCCGGGAAGGCGTTGAGCGTCTTGTGACTTGCTGTCGGAAAATGCAGAGGCCAGGGGAAAACATTGTAAGGAGCGTGCTGCCTTAGCAACAGCCCACCCATCCTTTTCCCATGACCTTTTTCTGCCCCAAGTGTAAGAATATGTGGAAGCCAGATTGTTCTGTACAGCCGCCTACTGACTCACCCTGAGAGTGAACAAGAGTCATCCTTGTCTGTGAGGGACCGCCAATGATGATGGTGATGTTGAATGGTGATTTGAGGCCATTGTTATTCATCATAATGTTGGAAATAGCAGTTTGAATGGAGTGTGCTTTCTGGCAATCCATAGCCTCACTGGTAGTCATTGATGCCAGCTGGTCTAACTTTCAGTAATCTGAATAGAAGTCAACAGTGACCGGGTAATCAGTTCCTGTGAGAGTGAAGATGCCAAGCCACATCAACGGTCTCTTTGGGATATTATGTGCCATAGCTGGCCCTTTAGCTTGTCAAGCCTGTTATTTGTTAATAGCACTGCACTGGCTGGCATGGTCCTGGATCTCATCATTCATGTTTCACCAATAAAACATTTCTCTTGCCTTCCTTAGACTAGAATCAATTCCATGGTGGCTTGCATGAATGTACTCAGCATTGCTTTTCCCATCTTATTAGAGGTAATCTCTTTATTTCCTTTGATGAAGATGCTATCTTGAGTTATCATTTCATCTCTGTAAGGTCAATACTCACTTATAGCAACGTTGTCTGTCATTGGTGCTTTTAGGCTAATCTCCCATCACTGCTTCCTGCAGCACTTGATTTGATCAAGACACTTGTCTTTCAGACTCAATATGCAAACCTTTTCAGGCCTGCTTGGAACTTTCAGAAGGGTGGGTTAGAGGGTGTGGCAGAATTCTTTGGGTGGGAGGCAAAAGTTCATTTTCCTGATGATGGGTTATATATTGCTATTAATTTTTCAAAACCTTTCAGGAAGGTCAGCTTTCCCAAGGTTCATGGTCAGGAACACTTTTGCATTCATTAGCATAACATAAATATTCATTGACACCTCAGCCAGCTGGAATTACATTCACAACCAATTGTGTAGGCCAAACACAGGGAGCGTATATTGTTCACAACATGACTACCTGTATAAATGTATATTTGATGTGCACCTGGCAGGATAGAACATTTCTTCAATACTCAGGTAAGTACAAACTTCTTCTGTTTACTTGTCTCCTTCACAAAAAAAAATTATTGCACAAATTCTTAAAGTGTTAGGTGTGAAGCTGTTCTAAATTAGCCAGTTCATGAGAAGTCTCAGTTCATGAGAAGTCTCAGTTATGTGCACTTAAGCCTGTTATTATTACATGTCTAAAGTAGAGGCCTGACTGGGCCAGCAAGCCTGCCGAAGCAAGGCAATCACGTTGGTTGACTTTAGCAAAACTGAAGGAGGCAAGACAGCATTGCTGAACTCAAAAGGGGACTCAACTCAGTTGCCATCTTTTGTGGTTGTATTCTTGGCCATTGGTAGCCTTTAATAAAAGTTATAAAATATGAATGTTCTCTGAGTTATAATGAAAGGTGAGTGAGTCTAGATTAGAGTGGTGCTGGAAAAGCACAGCGGTTTAGGCAGCATCCGAGGTGCAGTGAAGTTGACGTTTCGGGCAAAAGTCCTTAATCAGGAATACAGGCAGAGAGCCTGAAAGGTGGAGAGATAAGTGAGAGGAGGGTGGAGGTGGGGAGAAAGTAGCGTAGAGTACAATAGGTGAGTGGGGGAGGGGATGAAGGTGATAGGTCGAGGTGGAGTGGATAGGTGGAAAAAAAATAGGCAGGTAGGACAGGTCATGGGGACAGTGCTGAGCTGGAAGTTTGGAACTGGGGTGAGATGGGGGAAGGGGAAGTTCCAAACTTCTTTTCCACCTATCCACTCCATACTCCCTCCCCCTGACCTATCACCTTCATCCCCTCCCCCACTCACCTATTGTACTCTACGCTACTTTCTCCCCATCCCCACCCTCCTCTCACTTATCTCTCCACCTTTCAGGCTCTCTGCATGTATTCCTGATTAAGGACTTTTGCCCGAAACGTCAACTTCACTGCACCTCGGATGCTGCTTGAACTGCTGTGCTTTTCCAGTACCACAATAATCTAGACTCTGGTTTCCAGCATCTGCAGTCATTGTTTTTACCCTGAAAGGTGAAAGAGCTGATGGTGCATGTATTCTGGATTATTGTACCTCGTTCTTTGTTTTAAATGTGCACTGTGGCAAATATGTGAAATATAATATCATTCTGGTACAAACAGTGCAACATTGGTATCTGCAATGAAGTGACAGGCATTGCTTCCATATGAGGGATCTGATGGAGATGCCTGGCACCCAATCTTGTGCATGACAGTCCTCAGCATGTGGAAATAATGCCAAATCACACTCATAAGAGCATGAAACAGTGTATATTTTGTGATACATACCCTGGCCCAGCATAACAGATCATCCATTCTCCTGTGGTACTGGAGCATTGTTCACTGGCACTGACTTCCACAGCCAACTCTGTCCAATATATCTTTTCAGTTGTACAGTCGTGATTCCAATCTCAGGAAAAAGAAATTCCATCTCTCTTAGACAGCCTTCAGGAGAACATCCCAGAATACATCATGAAATTGTGGCACCATTTTTTGTCTGGTCTATGCATCTCCAGAAGTAGGAAGGGGTGACAGAGTTTGATTGATGCTCCTAGTTTGCAAAGTGTAAAGTGCTGACTCGGTGCCTTTAAATATGAAATGCAGAAAATGCAGCTTGGAAGGTTTATGCAGGTGCCATAACCTGCTGCCTGGCCGTCACTAAAATTTCGTTTTACCTGAACATCCACTAATATCATTTATTGTATCCGTTGGTCCCAATGCAGCCTCCTCTACATTGGAGAGACTGGACGCCTCCGAGCAGAGCGCTTTAGGGGACATCTCCAGGACACCCGCATTAATCAACCACACCACCCTGTGGCCCAACATTTCAACTCCCCCTCCCACTCTGCCGAGGACATGGAGGTTCTGGGCCTCCTTCACCGCCACTTCCTCACCACCAGACAGCTGGAGGAAGAACGCCTCATCTTCCTCCTCAGAACACTTCAACCCCAGGGCATCAATGTGGACTTCAACAGTTTCCTCATTTCCCCTTCCCCCACCTCACCCTAGTTCCAAACTTCAAGCTCAGCACTGTCCCCATGACTTGTCCTACCTGCCTATCTTCTTTTCCACCTACCCACTCCACCCTCCTCCCTGACATATCACCTTCATCCCCTCCCCCACTCACCTATTGTACTCGATGCTACATTCTCCCCACCTCCACGCTCCTCCAGCTTATCTCTCCACCCTTCAGGCTCTCTGACTTTATTCTTGATGAAGGGCTTTTGCCCGAAACGTAGATTTTACTGCTCCTCGGATGCTGTCTGAACTGCTGTGCTCTTCCAGCACCACTAATCCAGAATCTGGTTTCCAGCATCTGCAGTCATTGTTTTTACCTTAGCATTCCATCTGTACATGAATAAGTAATGAACTTAAAAGAACTTCATCATCATAAGAAAACCTGCCTCCAACTCTGTGCAGAAATACCTCTCACTTTCCGGCCTGCCCCTACATTAGTCTAAAAAAAACTAAGGTTCCACTCAATGTCCCTGATGACTTTCAGATCATGTCGACAGAATGTTGGTAAGGCCTTCAATTAACCAAAGAACTCGCTTATCTTCTGCCTATCCACTCGTATGAGTTTTGTTTCGGTGGCCTGTTGGTGGCTTCCTAATGGGCTCACTACCAACTTGGAAATAAAAGGGAAAGTTACATCCATTATTGATCCCAGACACATATCGATTAAAATGTTCACAAGCAAAAAGAATAGCCAGTGCTTTTCCTTTATCTGAATGTGGCATCATCCAGTTGTGTTAACATCCTGGATGCAAAACAACAGATTGTCCTTGTTGTGTAAAAGTTGGCTCCAGGCCCTATCTCACTGGCATTACACAGCAAAGTAAAATTTATCATTAGCATCAGCACTGGCATTGCCATCACTGGTTCTTCAAATCAAGTGAAGGCTGCTTCTTCTTCCATGCCCCAATGTCACTACACAGCATTAGCAGTGAGTCTGTATAGAGTTTACATTCTGATTACAAATTAGACATTAACTTTGTTAAATAGTTCACAAATCCTCGCACTGCTTTCATATCTATTGGTCACTGCATCTCTGCCACAGCTCCCATCTTGTTAGGATCATGATAAAACTCTTCTGCTGTCAGTACATGATCTATGCATTTGACTTCAGGCACTCCAATTGCATACTTTTCTTGTTCAATGTCAGGTTCATCAGGCAAATTTCTCTAGCAGTTGTATTGTTCTGACTGTAGCCTCTGATGGCTTCTTCCATTCTCTACAGCCATAGACTAGTAGATCAACTACAATAATTTACATTCGAGAATATTACTGCTGAACATTTTGCAATATTCTTCTTCTGGAGCAGTGAAAATGTCAAGTCACATGCACAACTATCTGCTTCTCTCAAATGGTTTCCAGAATGTAATTAGAAAGCTATTCTTTCTTCCAATGTCCACAACTGGATGATGCCACATTCAGATAAAGGAATGATTGTTAGTAATCATTCTTCAAAGCAAGGAAAGTAAAGACTTATGCTTGACAGGTTGTGGCAAAACCTCTTCAATAGTTGGCCTAGGGTAGTCAAATCTCTTCAAAGGTTTATTGAGTTAATATGGATACATATGTATTCTCAGTTTTCAAGTTTCTTTTCACCATTGCCATGCTGTCAATCTAATTTATAAGAGTTGTCACTTCTTTGATGACTCCTTTCTTTTCCAGCTTTTAAGTCTTGTTTTTCAAGGTTGGACTGCAGGCAACTAGAGCCCTCCTTGGTAAATGCTACTTTGATTGCACTGGGAATCATAGAATTTCTATAGTGTGGAAGCAGGCCATTTAGTCCACAGTTCGCACCAACCCTCTGAAAAGCCTCCCACCCAGATCCACCCCGCTACCTTACCTCTGTAACCCTGCACACTATGGGTAATTTAGCATGGCCAATCCATCTAACCTGCACATCTTCAGACTGTGGGAGGAAACCCACACAAACATAGGGACAATATGCACACAGTCACCTGAGGCTGGAATCGAACCCAGGTCTCTGGCACTATGAGGCAGCAATGCTGACCAATGAGCCACTATGACACCCTCTAAGGCATGTAGAAACATCTTTGTAATCCTTCAGGATCTGTTCAGCAGTCAATGGCTTAATGTCTTGCAAAACTCTGCAAACCACCTTTGGCACAGTGAGGCTTACTAGTCCAAGTTTTAGACTTGCTTCAGATCAGCTGTTTGAATTGTTTTCAATATCTACTATCTGGAACTCCAGATGTTTGTTTGTTCATTGAATTATTCAGCCTAATTATTCCACTTGGCATAAATATTGGTCCAACGGTTTACCTAAACTATACTTTCAAGAGTTTCATTTATGAGAGTTGAACAACTTTGCACAGGTTGCTCATGATGTTGTACAATGTAGTGTTTTTTTTATCTGACACTTTACATTTTTCTTGATGCTCTCCTTCTGCAGTTATCATTCCTGAAGTCACAATCTCTTTATCACCTTTAGACCAAACAATGTTAACCTTTTGTATAGCGTAAAGTGATCTGTCAGAATTATTAGTTAGCATCTCTCCAGCAGACTTA
This sequence comes from Chiloscyllium plagiosum, assembly GCF_037043375.1. NCBI lineage: Eukaryota > Metazoa > Chordata > Chondrichthyes > Orectolobiformes > Hemiscylliidae > Chiloscyllium > Chiloscyllium plagiosum. The sequence goes on along the minus strand of NW_028270142.1, from coordinate 118,473,819 downwards.
TTTTGCTTCTTTCTAAACAAAATGTATTTGCAAATTGATGCAGATTCTTGAAATTGAGGTATGACGCTTGACATGTTTCCTTTCGTGTTGTGTGACATCCTGAGCAATATTTACATCCTGCCCTCTGTCCTTGATCTTACTGCAAATATTTCTTCCTAGTTTACAGTATATTTTTCAGCTTTGGAATGACTCTTAGCATAATGCAAAACTTCATCCGTTCGCCTTTTAAAACTCTCTTGCTAATAATTGACAAACTCTAGGCTATTGAGTATGTCGAGAGCTCTCTTCAGTGTAAGTTTCTACTCTTTGAATAGATGTGTATAAATCCCCAGGACCTGATCAGGTGTACCCGAAAACTCTGTGGGAAGCTAGAGAAGTAATTGCTGGGCCTCTTGCTGAGAAATTTATATCTTCAATAGTCACAGGTGAGGTGCTTGAAGACTGGAGGTTGGCTAACGTGGTGCCACTGTTTAAGAAGGGTAGTAAGGACAAGCCAGGGAACTATAGACCAGTGAGCCTGACTTCGGTGGTGGGCAAGTTGTTGGGGGTAATTCTGAGGAACAGGATGTACATGTATTTGGAAAGGCAAGGACTGATTAGGGATAGTCAACATGGCTTTGTGCGTGGGAAATCATATCTCACAAACTTGATTGAGTTTTTTGAAGAAGTAACAAAGAAGATTGATGAGGGCAAAGCGGTAGATGTGATCTATATGGACTTCAGTAAGGCGTTCGACAAGGTTCCCCATGGGACACTGGTTAGCAAGGTTAGATCTCACAGAATACAAAGAGAACTGACCATTTGGATACATAACTGGCTCAAAAGTAGGGGACAGAGAGTGGTGGTGGAGGATTGTTTTTTAGACTGGAGATCTGTGACCAGTGGAGTGCCACAAGGGTCGGTGCTGGGTCCTCTGCTTTTTGTCATTTACATAAATGATTTGGATGCAAACATAAGAGGTACAGTTAGTAAGTTTGCAGATGACACCAAAATTAGAGGTGTAGTGGACAGTGAAGAGGGTTACCTCAGATTACAACAGGATCTGCACCAGATGGGCCAATGGGCTGAGAAGTGGCAGATGGAGTTTAATTTAGATAAAGGCGAGGTGCTGCATTTTGGGAAAGCAAATCTCAGCAGGACTTATACACTTAATGGTAAGGTCCTAGGGAGCTTTGCTGAACAAAGAGACCTTGGAGTGCAGGTTCATAGTTTCATAGTCCTTGAAAGTGGAGTCGCAAGTAGATAGGATAGTGAAGAATGCATTTGGTATGCTTTCTTTTATTGGTCACAGTAGTGAGTACAGGAGTTGGGAGGTCATGTTGCGACTGTACAGGACATTGGTTAGGCCACTGTTGGAATATTGCGTGCAATTCTGGTCTCCTTCCTATCGGAAAGATGTTGTGAAACTTGAAAGGGTTCAGCAAAGATTTACAAGGATGTTGCCAGGGTTGGAGGATTTGAGCTACAGGGAGAGGCTTAATAGGCTGGGGCTGTATTCCCTGGAGCGTCGGAGGTTGAGGGGTGACATAATAGAGGTTTACAAAGTTATGAGCAGCATGGATAGAGTAAATAGACAAAGTCTTTTCCCTGGGGTCGGGGAGTCCAGAACTAGAGGGCATAGGTTTAGGGTGAGAGGGGAAAGGTATAAAAGAGACCTAAGGAGCAACTTTTTCACATAGAGGGTGGTATGTGCATGGAATGAGCTGCTAGAGGAAGTGGTGGAGGCTGGTACAATTGCAACATTTAAGAGGTATTTGGATGGGTATATGAAAGGAAGGGCTTGGAGGGATATTGTGGTGAAACGGTTAAAAATTATGTCCCAATACATGTGTGAATCTAACCGGAATGGAGGTGTTGCTTAGTCCCGTGTGAATCTTATTACACACCTCCCCGTGTGAATCTTCTTATCTGTATGTAACCAGAATGGAATGTGTTTTTTAGCCTTGCTCTGCTGTTCACATGAATGTTTATATCTGGAAAAGAGTATATCAGCTGGGAAAGTCTCCAGTTCGGTGAGTCTGCTCCGGGGTTACGTTTAACCGCCGAGCGTGGGTTGTTGGCAACCGCTCTACGAGAACTGACGGCTCCCAGTTCCGGTAACATGTAGAGTGAGTATAAGCCAGACCCGTTGTATGAGACCTGGTTGTGGCGACGCTGCGGGGAATAAAATGCCCATATTCTAGCAGACTCGCCTCTTGGTTGTTTGTTCTGTGTCAGACTACTCTCCTACGAACCTGACCTTGAGAATTTTTTTAAAACATTTGGCGTAGTCGAGCAGGGTCAATCGCAATTGAGGAGAGATTTTGATACAGAACAATGTTTTGGAAAAAGACTAAGAAACCAGAAGAACAAACTGTGGAGGTCCCGACCGTCCCGGGATGGCATGGATGTGGGCATGTACGTGGCAGTTTGTTTGAGAGAGGATCCCAGTCCTGCCGAAGAACCCCTTGCCTGGGGTACAGCGGAGGATGTGGGCATGTCCAAAAAACTGAAGCGGAGTTAACAGAATTGAATGGGATTGAACTGAACTGAACTGAGTGGAACTGAAGTGAATCAAATTGAACGGAACAAAATGGAACTGAGCTAAATTGAATTGAAATGGACGGAACTGAATTGAACACAATTGAATTGAACTGAACAGACCTGAACTGAGCTGAATTGAACTACACTGAATTGACTGAACTGAAATTAACTGAAACGAATTGAACTGAATTAAGCATAATGTAACACATGTATTGGGCCAAGCAGTGGAATGTGGTGTAAAACTATGTCCCAATACATGTATAAGACTCTGGTACGGCCGCATCTGGAATATTGTGTGCAGTTTTGGTCGCCATACTATAGGAAGGATGTGGAGGCATTGGAACGGGTGCAGAGGAGGTTTACCAGGATGTTGCCTGGTATGGAAGGAAAATCGTATGAGGAAAGACTGAGGCACTTGGGGCTGTTTTCACTAGAGAAAAGAAGGTTTAGGGGTGACTTGATTGAGGTGTACAAGATGATTAGGGGGTTAGATAGGGTAGACAGTATGAACCTTTTCCCGCGTATGGAGTCGGGTATTACAAGGGGGCATAGCTTTAAATTAAGGGGGGGTAGATATAGGACTGATGTTAGGGGTAGGTTCTTCACTCAGCGAGTCGTTAGTTCATGGAATGCCCTGCTAGTAACAGTGGTGGACTCTCCCTCTTTATGGGCATTTAAGAGGGCATTGGATAGGTATATGGAGGATAGTGGGTTAGTGTAGTTTAGGTGGGCTTGGATCGGCGCAACATCGAGGGCCCAAGGGCCTGTACTGCGCTGTATTCTTCTATGTTCTATGTTCTATGTGTGAATCATAATGTAACACATGTATTGGGCCAAGCAGTGGAATGTGGTGAAACGGTTAAAAATTATGTCCCAATACATGTGTGAATCTAACCGGAATGGAGGTGTTGCTTAGTCCCGTGTGAATCTTATTACACACCTCCCCGTGTGAATCTTCTTATCTGTATGTAACCAGAATGGAATGTGTTTTTTAGCCTTGCTCTGCTGTTCACATGAATGTTTATATCTGGAAAAGAGTATATCAGCTGGAAAAGTCTCCAGTTCCGTGAGTCTGCTCCGGGGTTACGTTTAACCGCCGAGCGTGGGTTGTTGGCAACCGCTCTACGAGAACTGACGGCTCCCAGTTCCGGTAACATGTAGAGTGAGTATAAGCCAGACCCGTTGTATGAGACCTGGTTGTGGCGACGCTGCGGGGAATAAAATGCCCATATTCTAGCAGACTCGCCTCTTGGTCGTTTGTTCTGTGTCAGACTACTCTCCTACGAACCTGACCTTGAGAATTTTTTTTAAAACAGATATGGGCCGGGTGCTGGCAGGTGGGACTAGATTGGGTTGGGATATCTAGTCGGCAAGGACGGGTTGGACCGAAGGGTCTGTTTCCATGCTGTACATCTCTATGACTCTCACGGTTGGTTTTCTCATTCCTGATATAATCTTATCTTTGATTTAGACTGGGTCATCCTGGAGGACAAGGAGCCTGAATTCTGTTGCAGTGTTTATGTCCCAGTTTTAACCACAGGTTCATGTGATTTTCAGCCTGTTGAAGCTGGATGTAACAAGGTTTCATGCTACAGGAGGCACAGGAAATCTTTTATTTCCATCAATGTTATATGAAGACCAGAATGAGCAGGAATGTTCCGACTGCTAACACAAAATGCATTGAGCATAATGTTGTATATTCTAGATCGGTTATATTCCTTGAACTCAGCTGATCTTCCACCATAAACCATTCCGTCCCTCCAAACACTCATCATTCATCCATCCTCCAGGCATATAAACATATTTTGAAATGCAACTGGTTCTTTATAATTTGATTTTATTTATTACTGTCATGTGTACCAAGGTACAGTGAAAGGTGTTGTCTTATGTGCTTTACAAGTGTATCAGGGTAACAGAGTAGAGTGCAAGACACAATGATATGGCTGCCAAGAAAATGCAGAGAGAAATAACAAAAATATTCTCAACTTAGTAACACAACCTTATTCCTCCATCTTTCATTATTTTTATAACTGATAACGTTCAAAAAGCATTTAAAAATACATCTTTTTGAAAATCTCTATTGTTGCTGCACATTTCCAGCAACACATTTTTCAACTCTGATCTCCAGCATCTGCAGTCCTCACTTTCTCCTATATCTTCAGATGTCAACATCTGGCACCATCTCATGATTTATCTCAGGTTTCTTATATAGATTCGACACTGCCAATCTCTCTCATGATTATTAGTGTACAGTCTACATTAATATACTCTAATACCTGTAGGAACGATTGGTGACAGTAAAGAGTGTCTACACATCATCAGGGAAGGATGTCCACATGACGTCTTGGTCGAGAGATTGATTCGGTTTTGGTTAACAGTAACTTTCTTTCTTTGGTTAACTTTCTTTCATATTATGTAATAGCTAGTTACATTACATCTGGGATACATGATGGTCTCTTGTGACCAATTAAGCTCAACTTAAGAGTATGTTCATGGGGGATCCAAGATGGCGGCGACCCAGTAAGACTGAGTCTATAGTGCTCCTCCCAAGACCTGGGCACAGTGGGTCACCTACCCCCTACCAATCTCACCAAATCATTTATAAATCATTTATAATAGTTTAGTAACTGAATTAGTGGTTTAATATTACATTTAAGCAACTTTATCCTAAGTTAAAATGACTAAAGGGAAGGGAGCCCGCAGCTCTCAGCATGCAGCAACCCCTCCCCCACACTCTCCAGCTGCAGCAGAGGCGTCCACAGCCGCCCCGGGGGACTTACCTGCAGTAGCAAGCCTTACAGAAATGATTTCCAAGCTTGACTCGAAGATCGATGCTTTTATCGTCGAATCCAGGAACCGTTGGGAGTCGTTGTCGGCCGCGCTGAAGAAGCACGACCGTGAAATTGAAGAAATTCAACGCCGAGTCGGAGGGGCGGAGCTAAAGGCCGCGACCTCGGAGACAACCGCTCAATCGGCCGTGGATCAGGTCCGGACTCTCGAGCAGCGAGTCCGGACCTTGGAAAATCATATTGACGACCTCGATAATCGAGGTCGTCGAAAAAATATTCGTTTGCTGGGCCTTCCCGAGCAGGAAGAGGAAGGCCAGCTTACAGCATTCCTGGAGCAGTGGCTGCCACAACTTTTAAATCTGGAAGCTGGATCAGGCCAGGTAAGGGTGGAATGGGCCTACCGGGTAGCAATACGTGGGCCCGGCTCGAACCAGCGCCCACGCCCGGTCCTGTTCCGGCTGCAGAGCTACAGAGAGAGGCAGATACTCCTGGAAGCCTCTAGAAATCTCGGAAAAGACCCCCAAGCTATGATCTACAAAGGATCCAAGATCATGCTATTTCAGGACTTTTCCCCGGCTCTGGTTCGAAAGAGGAAAGCATTCGACGAGGCGAAGAAGCGTTTAAGGGACTTAAATGTACAGTACTCCTTACGCTACCCAGCGATGTTACGCTTTAACCATGAAGGTTCTGTATATAACTTTGGATCACCAGAAAAGGCTAAGGAATTCTTGGACTCTCTTAGATAAACTGTAGGACATAATGGATGTTGGTCTGCCTTCCCCCCCGTTTTGGTTTATATCCCCTCCCTTTTTTTTTCTTACCTTATTGCTTAATATTATTATGGGGGGTGGGGAGAGGGATTTGATTTTCTCCCCCCCCCCCCCTTGGAGTTGTTTTCTGTTATTATTTTATGTATATATGAGGGGTGTATGTACATGTGTGTGTATGTATGTATATATATATATATGTATGTGTATGTATATATATGTATATATAAGTTGGGGGATTTGGTTAATGTTGGTGGGGGGAGGTGGTTACCTTATTCGATTTTACCTCTGTCTTTAGGAGCGGGGTTGTTTTTCCCTTCGTTATTTTGTATTATCATATTTAATTATTATTTGTTGAACTGGTAATTTTATAGTTATATGTTTATATATGGTATTAACATTACCAAATATACCCAGGTGTTGGTAGGGGTGGGGGTGGGGTGCTCACTGTTAACTCTAGCTTTGTATTATATTTGAATTTTCCTCACTTTATTGAGGAGTGCCTGGGTCAAGGGTGGGGCATTGGTTGGGAGAGGATATGAGGGATTTTTGGAGAGGAAGTGATGCCCCCTGGGAACAAGGGGGAAAGTCTCCACTTAGACACGTTTTATATTTTTTTTATTTAGAAATAGTTTTTTACTGTATTGTTGTGGGTGTATTAAAGAGGGTTTATTTTTGTAAATTTTACATGTTCCATGCTCGGGATGTTCTGGATAGGGTTCCCCCTCCCGAGGGGTCTCGGATTGGCCCAGAGGATTATGGTTGATCAATCGGTTAAGTGGTGCACCTGGAATGTCAAAGGGAGTAATTCGCCACTTAAAAGGAAGAAAATATTATCAAATCTTAAGAAGGAAAGAGTTGATATAGCTCTCCTACAGGAGACGCATCTGTCAGATAAAGAACACTTGAAATTACGACAGGGCGGATTTGATCAGGCCTTTTTTTCTTCTTTTAGCTCAAAAAGCAGGGGAGTTGTTATTCTTGTTCGGAAGAATTTCCCTTTCAAAATCCTAAAGCAGATAAAAGACGAATCTGGACGATATATCTTGATTAAAGCTCTCATAAATGGAGAGGAATATGGGATTTTAAATTTGTACTGCCCCCCGGCACACCCCTTTAAATTTATAACAGAAGCCTTCTCAAAATTGATGGCTTTTAATGCCCGTCATATAATTATAGGGGGAGACTTTAATTGTATTATGGATCCGGAAATAGACAGGATTCCCAAGAGTACTGCAGGAGTATCTCCCAGATCTAGACAATTGATGGATCTGAACAAAGAATTAGGATTAGTAGATGTATGGAGATGTCTTCATCCACAGGGTAGAGATTTTTCTTTCTACTCTAATCCACATAAATGTCATACCAGAATTGATATGTTTTTTGCCCCCTCAATTTTTTTAAATTCCATATCATCCTGTAAAATAGGTAATATAGCAATTTCTGACCACGCTGCTGTATATATGGAAACTAAGGCGAGGAACAGTGGGACATCCCCTCGGCATTGGCGTATGGACCCCTTCTTAATGAAAGATAGTAAATTTGTAAAGTACTTCTCTCAAGAATTTAAAACTTTTTTAGAAATTAATTCAGGTACAGCTAGCAACCCGTCAATGATGTGGGAGACCATCAAAGCTTACACGCGAGGCTTGATCATCTCCTACTCAGCGACCCAGAAGAAATTAAAAGGAGAACAACAGCGTTTGCTTGAAGCCCGCTTAAAAGCGGCTGAAACAGCATACACTGATAGACCCTCTATTATTAAATTGCAAAGGATTACAGCTCTTAGGACAGCTCTAAATACTACACTTACTCAAACGGCTAAGAGGGAAATATTATTTGCAAAGCAAAGATTATATGAATATGGCGACAAACCGGGTAGATACTTAGCATTTCTTGCAAAGAAAAAAAAGGCCCCTCAGACGATTATGTCTATTAAGGAAAGTACGGGTATTTTGACTCATGATCATAAAAAGATTAATGCGACCTTTAGAAAATTCTATTCTGAGTTATATAAATCACAGGATTGTGAAGATAGGGCGAAGAGGATGCAGTCATTTTTTAAAAATTTGACTTTTCCAGACCTAACTCCGGAACAAGTATCGGTCCTAAATGCTCCTCTTACACCCCAAGAAATAGTTGATGCAATTAGGCACCTTCAAAATGGTAAGGCGCCGGGCCCAGATGGCTTTCAAGCTGAATTCTATAAAGAATTTACAGAAATACTGGTTGGTCCACTTATGGACATGTATAACTATGCATATAGTCAGGGCTGTCTCCCGCCTTCGCTGAAAGAGGCAAATATCTCTCTTATCCTCAAAAAAGGAAAGGACCCAGAAGATTGTACATCATACAGACCAATATCCTTGCTAAATGTAGATTTTAAAATCCTCTCTAAAATGTTAGCACTGAGATTAGAAAGGATACTGCCACATATTATAAAGGAGGATCAGACGGGGTTTATTAAGGGCCGTAGATCATCTAATAATGTTAGAAGGGCTCTGAATATGATTCAAGCTTGTCATCAGGGAAAGATACCAGGAGTAGTGGTTTCATTAGACGCGGAAAAGGCATTTGATAGGGTCGAATGGTCATATTTGTTTTACACATTGGAGAGGTTTGGTGTTGGACAGGTGTTTACCAAATGGATCTCAACATTGTATAGTGATCCCAAAGCAGTTGTGGTTACCAATGGATTAGGCTCGGATAGCTTCAGTGTGGGTAGGGGCTGCCGTCAGGGATGTCCCCTCTCGCCATTGTTATTCACGCTAATAATTGAACCACTAGCAGAAGCTATACGAGCTGATCCTAACATAGTGGCCCCAAGGATTGGTACAGGTAAACATAAAATTACCCTTTATGCAGATGATGTTCTTCTATTCCTCAGTAACCCTTTGATGTCCATACCTCGCTTAATCCAAGTTATTAATACATTTAGTGCATTCTCAGGCTATAAAATTAATTTTTCAAAATCGGAAGCTATGCCAATGGGTGGCCTTGCTGTGATACCCCGCTTAGCGGACGGTTCCCTTTTTCCCTTTCGCTGGTCCCTGGAGGGTTTCTTATATTTAGGCATTTTTATTACTCCAGTATTTGGTCAGTTGTATAAGGCTAATTTTGTGTATTTATTGGAAAGGATAAGGCAGGACCTCCAGCGATGGGGAGACCTGCCAATTTCCTGGCTGGGTCGAATAGCATTAATCAAAATGAATATCCTGCCCCGTCTCCTATATCCTATGAGAATGCTTCCGGTGATGCTGCCGAGGACAGCTTTATGTAAATTATACGGCTGGCTGAGTTCCTTTATCTGGAACCATAGGCGACCCCTCATTAAGCTGAAGAAGCTACAGCTTCCACAGGCAAGGGGTGGATTGGACTTCCCAGATTTTAGGAAATATCAATTAAGTTCCCTATTAAGTTATATAGCTGATTGGGCCTTGTCTGATCCACAATCAATCTGGTTGGACATCGAGGCTTCTCAAGTAAAATACCCACTTATTAACCTTTTATTCTCAGACAAGAGGAAAATCATTACAGATCACTGTAAAAACCCTATAATACTGAATACAATCAAGGCTTGGAATATAATGCGGCAAAATGAGGGTAATTCACATAAAACATCCCCCTATGCACCGATAGTGGGAGCATGGGGATTCCAACCGGGATTAACAGATGCCACTTTTAAACTCTGGAGAGCCAGGGGTATCTCATGTCTTGGGGATTTATTTAAAGATGGGGTCCTGATGTCTTTCGGACAGCTGCGTCAGAAATTCGGATTACCCAATGGAGACCTCTTTCGATACTTCCAAATTCGAGATTTTATACAGAAGAAGACTACGTTATTAGATAGTCTTTATAAATCCGATAGAGAATGTAGTGTCCTACGACCAGTGGGGGTATCTTCCGTCAGTAATATTTATCATTTGCTACATGATGAAGTATCGGGAGATATGGATAATCTGCTTAAAACATGGGATCAGGATCTGGGACTAGAAATCTCCACAGAAACGTGGAATGATATCTGGGAAAATGCTAGAAGAATTACTATTTGTAACAGAACCCAGGCTATCCAGCTGAAGATACTTCATAGGGCCCATATAGCACCGGTCCGATTGGCAAAATTTAAGGCAGGAGCATCTCCAATGTGTCCTAAATGCAAAATAGAGGTGGGCACTCTTGTACATTGCTTATGGACCTGTCATAAGATCCGTGGATATTGGACTAAAGTAGCAAGTACCCTGACAGAAATTTTAGGAACGGAAATAAAAGTGGACCCCGTATCTCTCCTCTTGGGCTTTTCGAACTTTCCCTCCCTGGACACGTACGGGAAGAGACTATTTTCTATTCTTTCTTTCTGTGCAAGGAAAAATATTTTGATGAACTGGGTGGCGGAGGGCCCCCCTGGACTTTCAAATTGGCACAGACTAATTATGGAATGTATTCCCCTTGACTTCCTTACAAATATGGTGCACCGAAAGACCGAATTATTTTATAAAATATGGCAGCCCTTTTTGAATTACATAAATACAGATATTTCGGCTATCCTAACAAGGGCTTTTATTTAATTGAGACCACGAACCTGGCTGGTCCGCGGCCCCTCGGGGGAGGAATCCCGCACGAATACGGGTTTTATCATATCTGATGTTAACACATCCCGAGCATGTAAGAGACTTAAATATACACCCTGATTAGTTGTAGGTTAGATTAGTAGATAGTTGAGTTTTGTCTGTTTGTTTTTTTTTGTTGTTTTTTTTTGGGGTTTTTTTTTTGTTGTTTTGTTTTGTTTTGTTTTTTTTGTTGTCAAATTTTGGCTATTGTATATTTGAGCTAATTGTATATCAATGTTTATATCTGAGAGTTTTGTTTATTTTTGTAAACTTGTAAAAATGTTAAATTTCTAATAAAAATATCTATAAAAAAAAAAAAAGAGTATGTTCATGTTACCTCCACTGCTAGTGAAATATTTTGGTACATACATCAAACTACATTGTTACAACATGTTTGAAATTCAGTGTGACTCCTCCCAGAAACAGTCCTTTATATCTTGATAGGTACAGTTTATCTGAGATAAAAACAGAAACTGTTGGGAAAGTGCAACTGGTCTGGCAACATCTGTTGAAATACAGAAAAAGAGTCTACATTTTGAGTCCAACAACTTTGCTTTGGAATTTCTTTGGTGCTTATCTCATGTTGCCAGTTAACTCTTTTATGTACTAATAAATTATGCAACAGATGAAAATGAGATTCTGGAGTACCATTAAACATTAATAAATATTAAGGGCCAGGAAACGGTGGGTGACACAAGGATGAAGAAGTCTTGCCCCACTTTCTGCTGGTATGAAAAAATAGGCAGGGTGTGATCCATACATAAGTCCAGCCCAAATTCAGCATGGCAATTTGAACTCAATTCAGAGTTCAAACAGATCCCTTTTGGCAGTTTTAAGCATCTAAACTTTCAGTGTGGGAGTCATAAATTCATGGAGTACATGCAAACACCCTTGAGCTGTGGATGTGGACTGTTTAATTATCATGATCTGATATGTCTTCATGTGCTCACTTTAAACTGTAGAAAAAATATATTTCCAAAGGACTATTATTGGCAGACTTTCTATAGTAGAGTTATGTCCCAAGAGGTTATTGGGTTCATAGTTTAAGGAGTCTTTGAGGAATAACTGATTTTGATGTGAGATATAAATATGAGTGTGAATTTATAAGAAATTAACCACTTGATATTTAAAAGTTTCAAAAAGGCTTCAGGATTGAAACCTTTTTCCACTACCAGATATGTAGGTGGAGAGTTTGGATTTTTAGATTTCTTCATGGATTCTGAGATCAGCTGATATGGATACGAGGTGAATTGGCATGGAAGTTTTGCTTGCCTCATTGCTATGTATCTTGGCCCTGTCACAGACCTTCCCTTTTGTTCTTCATCCACCCTCCACTTGTTTAATATCTCTAAATTTTCAAAACCGATTTTTGCTCCACAAATCCACCTCAGTTTAAAGCACTCATTCAGAGTCAGATCTTGCTCTCAAGAGCCTGCTGACTCTGGAAACTGATCCTAGGTAACCATGATGTTGAGGATTGTTAGTTCTCTGTGAATTCATCACAGTTGTGATAACAGCAGTTGGGCCCTCTAGCCTCTGCCTCTCACACCTGTCAACCCTCTCACTAATGGGCGGCACGGTGGCACAGTGGTTAGCACTGCTGCCTCGCAGCGCCAGAGACCCGGGTTCGATTCCCGCCTCAGGCGACTGACTGTGTGGAGTTTGCACATTCTCCCCGTGTCTGCGTGGGTTTCCTCCGGGTGCTCCGGTTTCCTCCCACACTCCAAAGATGTGCAAGTCAGGTGAATTGGCCATGCTAAATTGCCCGTAGTGTTAGGTAAAGGGGTAAATGTAGGGGTATGGGTGGGTTACGCTTCGGCGGGTCGGTGTGGACTTGTTGGGCCGAAGGGCCTGTTTCCACACTGTAAGTAATCTAATCTAATCTAATCTAAAATCTAATCTAATGTTCCATGGCCCCATGTTTCATACCAACTCAATGCAAACCCTCTGTGCCTGTTGATGCCAACCTATGTCCCTCATCACCCTCCATGACTTTTTGTACCTCCCATGGCAACTTAATACCCCCACTAACCCCTCACTTCCTCAATCCCTATTTTGCATCTCCCCACAGAATCCATGTTAAATAGGAAAGAAAAATATTGTGTTAGCCAGAAATCTGAAGCCATAATAGAACCATACCTCATTCAGCCTGCCAACATCTGTGGAATGAGAAAAAAGAATGAACATCTTTGGGGTTGATGATCAAAACTGGGAACAGTTTGAAAAGTAATAGGCCTGAAGGGCAATTGAAGGAGGGGAGGTTGGGAACAGAATAAAAAGGAAGGCCTGTAAAATGGTGAAAGACTAAAGGCACAGCCAAAGGACTTTATGAAGGAGCAAGCAAAAAAACAAGTACCTCCAGAACGAGTTGGTGACAGGATTATATAATCATATCAGAAATGCAGGCGGGACACTGACCTCATTGGAATGTCAGTTGGCCTGCCTCTCACTCCCTGTCAATCAAGACCTAGATCCCGCCCCTCATGCGCGCCGATTGGCTAGCGGGCATAGAACAGACGCTGTGAGCGTCTATTGGATCGAGGGCATGTCAATCCGATAGAGGCGGACCGGCATGGTGGGCGTTCCGCCTTTCGATTGGACAAGGGAGCTGCCAGTCCATGGTTGGGGCGGGGCACTGTCGGAGTGACGGTTTTGGGCCTAGGTGATATTTTTGTTGTGAGAGGAAACGGTAGCTTGAAGAGAGAGAGAGAGAGAGAGAAATAATATCGGAGAGAGAAAAAGGTCAAATCAAAGACGGAGGCGAGTCGGTGACAGATTGGGCCCGACAACGGGGAGCGTAAACAAAATCGAAATGTGACATTTTATTTCTTCCAGTTTCGAAGATGACACCGTTTGCTGCGGGAGCCGGTTTGGGAGCGAGGGAGCGGGCGGGCGGGTGATTTATACCGGGCCGTGCTGCAGCTGGACGGATCAGGCCGATTCCTGCAGCAAGGCCTTTCGTAAATGACCAAGTGTGCTCAGGCGGGAGCCGGGATCCCCAAAATTGACCACCATTTGGGCGGAGGAGGGAGGTTGGTGTTGTGGAAGACTCTGAAATTTTTCCCCCCCTCTCTCCCCCTGATGTCTCAGTTATCTTTCTCAGGCTCGTTTTTTTTCCCTCCTCTTTTAAAAACTAGCTTTTAAGTTGTCCGCGCTCGAACAAACAGCGATTTTGTTTTCTTTTGTTAGTGTTAGGACGCGAGAAGTTTGATTTTTACCTTTAGTGGACATAATTGCTGACTTTCCTGAGTTGTTTGTCCAGATATACTAATTCTCAGTGTTTGTGTTAGATAAATACAAGTAAGGGATTTTGGTCGTCTTGCCACTTTCCACCTCTCCTTTCCCCCCATTCCCATTCTTGCCCCCCCCCCCAAGTTATTTTTTAATTCATTTGTTTCCTGTCAATTTGTGATCCTATTTTGCCGAGAAGTGTCAACTACTTGGCATTTGCAGCGATGTCCTAAGAAATGTTTCTCTCCGTCCAATCCACATGCGTTTAATGCGTTCCAAGTGTATTTAATTTCTCTGTCCTGCTATCCCTTCCATTCAGGCACTGGTCAAGCTGTATATTGAGTTTGGACGTTGATAAGTGTTCAATGAATTGAGTAATAGATATTAGCTTTGTTATGAGTTTTAGAGTGTTGGTTAGAGTTTGTATGCATAGGATTTTTTCAAACTAAATTGATTTCCAGTGGAATTACTTTTGTGAAGACTCTGGTAAAGGGTGTTATTTTACTTGATTGTGCCCGTTTCTGCAAGTAGATAGAAAGGAAGGGAGTAGCTAAAATGAGTACTGTTCCTTAAGGGATGACATTTGTGAGTTAAAAATGAGAGCAAGGAAATGTATACTTTCAAAAGTATTTTATATCTGTCTTCGCAGTAAAAGACATAAAAGTTTTAGTATTGGGAGAAAATTGAGGGCAAAAGGGATGTCGAAACTTAATCACTAAGACTAGAGGTATAAGTATTTGCAAAATTCAAGTGCTAGGACTCACTATTACACTGGACAGGTGGCTTGCATCGATATGATCTTAAAAGAAGTGGTATCAAGGTTAATGGATGCATTATTTATAATCTTCCAGAATTTGCTAAAAAATGGCATATCTATTCAAGGATAGTAACTGAAATCTGGAAGCTCGGTCAGTAAGCATAAAATTGTTTATTAGAAAAATGTTGGGTCAGTTGTATATCATAGGGCATTTAGAAAACCGTATTAACCCCGCTTGGTTGTATTATCAGATTGAAATCATGTTTGATGAACTTATTCAGTTCCATGAGGATGTAACAAGCAGGGTAAAGAGAGACTAGAAGATGTTTGAATTTCCAAAAGTAATTGAGGTCCCGTGGAAGGTTACTGCTGTGCAAAAGTTAAGAGTTCATGATGTTGTGTAATACAGATATATTTTATTAGCTTTAGATCGAGGATTGACTGACAAACTGGGGGCAACGAGTGGGAATAAGTTGGAGATTGTCAGGTCAACAAAGCTAAATTTTTCAAGTGCCATAGAGTTCACAGGGCCTCAATCATTTACATCCAGATCCAATATAGATTGTAGGGATTCAGAACATTTTAGCCAACTGAGACACAAAGAGAATTGGGAAGTAAATCTTGAAGAAATGTCAGAAATCTACAAAAGAATATAGATTTGATTATGGGAATAAGTAGAAATTTGACAGTACAGGAAACCGATGTATACTTTAGCAAAAAAGATAAAAGTACAATATTACTCAATTGAAAGAAAGTGCAGGGCGTTGTAGTGCAGAGGGATTTGGGTGTTATTGTACATTGAATCAAAAGATAAGCATGTATTTACAGCAAGTAATTAAAGGAAATGGAATGTTAGTCTTCATTAAAAGAAGAATGGAGTATAAAAATAGGGAAGTCTTGTTACTACTGTATAGTCATTGTTGAGACCTCGCCTAGAGTATTATGCACTGTTTGGTCTTTTATTTAAAAAGGGATAAACTTGCATTAGTGTCACTTCACAGAAGGTTTACTCCGAGGATGAAAGGTGGTCTTATGACGAAATGTTGAGCAGGCTTAGCCTGCACTCAGTGGTGTTTAGAAGAAATAAAGATCATCTTCTTGAAACACATCAGATAGTAAGAGGACTAGACAGGATAAGTGCTGAGAGAATGTTTTTCTTCTTGAAGGAATCTAGAACCAGGGACACCGTTTCAAATTGTGAGATTTTTATGTGAGGCAGAGGTGAGGGAGAATTTCTTCTGAGGATCGTTAATCTTTAGAATTCTTTATTCACCAGTAAGCTTGGAAGACTACATAATTGTCTAACTCAGCCTTGAACTTTTTTTGCATGTTTAGTATGCAAGGAAGTTAACAGTTATTGACAGGCAGGCAGGAAGGTGATGTTAAAGCCTCAGTCATGTCAGCAATGATATTATTGAATGGCAGAATTGCATTTATTTACAAATAACCTACTGCTGCTCCTGTTTGTTTTTCAGCAGGCCAGATTTTCTGGATATTGAGGAACAGCAGGAAATAACTATTCTTTCTTTTTAAACTTTAGTTATGATTTGTTTATACTTGACATGAGTTAGGAGTTCTAGAAGTAAGGAATATGCTTGTGTCTGTAAAATTGTTTGTGATGATTCACTTTTATAAGGACAGGAGTGTTTTCTGCTAAGCTGGAGTGGTATCTCTGAGGCCACAAAGTCTAATTGTCAAGTAAACAAGCTCAGGTCAATCATTTAATTATCTTGTCTAAAGCTTTGGAGACTGGGAAGTGCTGATAATATTTAGACTTCAAGCGTTGGTTGTTACAAATTTTAGAGTATTAGGTCACTAGAAATTTGATCTATTTTCCATATTTGTTTGAAAATGTTAAGCTCCCTGCTACTGTGGTTGAAAGTCAGAATTGACTTTATTGTAAAAGTAATGTTCATGTTACTGTGATTGAATTAGATCTTCCATCATCTATTCAAATTAAATGTATGAGCTAATGTACACTGTTACAGTGTATAGAATCCTTGGTACTGAATGTAATAAACAAGAGGAATAGCTATAGAATTCCTAAGTAGAAAGACTTCAGCAAAAAAACACTTCAGCAACAAAGTTTTTTTTAGCATTTTTAATCCCAGATGTTTCAACCTCGGTTTCAGTAAAACACATTTACTGGAGTGAAATATTGTGCATTCAATCCCACTGCAGTGATTTAAATTCATAATCTGGCTACACCTGTCTAATAGTGCACTGCACTACTGACGATTATAATTTTCAAATGAGACATTAAATTGAGGGTCCATTTTTCCTTTTGCGTAATTGTAACAGGAGCCATGGCACTTTCTAAAGAAGACTAAAGGAATTCTGTTATCCTGGCCAAAAAATCGTTGCACTGGTATTATATGCCGTTTCACTTGTGGGACTTTGCTGTGCACTAATTGGCTGTAGTGTGTCCTTGTATGACAATGGTGACTACATTTCCAAACTAATATAGTGACTGAAATGTTTTGAAATGGTCTAAGGTTTTGAAAGATTTTAGGCATGAATACTTTTACCTTGCTTCCTTCATTTGAAAAATATGTTTTTAGTCTTGCCAGTTGACAGCTGAACTTTCAGAGGAACCTTGGGAAAATATAGTTAATGCTAAACCATTATTGTTAATGACGACAGTTAACCTTGATGCATAACAAATCTGCCACTTTTTAAGGAAGGGAATTTATGTTCAGTCTTTGCTTTACAATCCCTACGCTGGTCAGATTTTCCTGTGGGTGGTACCTTGACTGCATTATTTTCTTCTCTTTTATTTTGAATTTACTGTATTAATGTCTTTTTTCCCCGAAAGATGGTTGTAACTTAGCAGTGGCTAGTTGGGTAAAGAACCATATTAAGTTTATGCAAAGAAGTTTTTTTTAATCCAAAGAGGCTGGGAATTGTTTCTTTTTATTTGTAGCCAGGAATTTCCTAATTCCCAAGAGGAAAGAATACAGTTTCCTTTACTGAGACAGTCCTGGAAGTAATGACAAGGCGTATTGTCATTTTCAGCTATTTGGGGAATGTGCCTCAGAAAACACAAGTTATGACATGACCGTATTCTCTATTATTTGCCCACAGTCTTGAAATATAATTGAACCCTTAATTTTCTGACTGAAGAAGAGTATTGCATGTTCAGCTAATAATAGAAGAAACGAAAATGGTTCAAAAATGTTTCTTAAAGTACTTCAAAGGTCAGACTGGACATTCAACATTATTTACAACTGCCATAAATTGGCTAAAGTCGTAGAAATGTACAGCACAGAAACAGACCCTTTGGTCTCCACGCAGACCAAATATCTTAAACTAATCTAGTCCTGTTTGCCAGCCCATATGCCTCTAAACCCTTCCTTCCTATTCATATACCCATCCAGATGCCTTCTAAATGTTGTAATTGTACCAGCCTCCATCACTTCTCTGGCAGCTCATTCCATGCACTCACCACTGTCTGCACGAAAAAGTTGCTCCTTAGGTCCTTAGTTCTGGACTCCCCTACACCAGGAAAAAGACATTATTTATTTACCCTATCCGTGCCTCTCGTGGTTTTATAAATGTCTGTAAGGTCATCCCTCAGCCTCTGACGCTGCAGGGAAAGCAGCCTCAGCCTATTCAGCTTCTTCCTAAAGCTCCAACCTGGCAACATCCTTGTAAGACTTTTCCGAACCATTTCAAGTTTCACAACATCCATCCTATAGGAGGGATATCAGAATTGCACACAATATTCTATACATGGCCTAATCAATGTTCTGTACACCTCCAACATGACCTCCCAACTCCTATACTTTATGCTGTGACCAATAAAGAGTCTGTTGTGTAATTGTTTCACAGGCATTCATCATTGGTGTCATTCTAGTGATAGTAGAGTAGCAAAGATATGTTCCATGACGTTCCTTCCAAAGAGTAACGTGGACCTTTTGCTCTACAACTTGATATTTTTATTCAACCTGTTCAGTGATGTTATGTGGAGCAGATGGGACTTGAACCTGAACTGCTGGTGTCAGAGAAAAGGACAATACCACTTCACCACAAAGCCCTGCTCCACAACTAGAAACTTTTTTTAAAAAAAAATCCTGTTTAGAGATGTTACACCACAGTTTTGGCGCAGATGGGACTTGAACTCAGGTCTCCTGGCTCAGAGGTAATGACACCATCACTGTGCCACAAAGCTCAGCTCTACAGCTGCTACTTTTATTTACCTATCTTCTCAATCAGCCTGTTCAGAGATGTTATTACACTCCTTGGGAACAGGTGGGACTCAAACCCAAATTTTTGGTCCAGAGTTAGAGCCACAAGAGGGCCCTTCTGCTCTGCAGCTAAAATTAGACACAAATCAGGTTAAGGCCTCTGCCCAGTTCAAGGCAAATGCATGATTGTTGCCCTGCATACAAACAGAATTTTGTCTGTCATGTGCCTAGCTTAGGGCAAACATTTGGTAAAGTTTCATTTGAATAACTGTTGTCTGAATTCAAAGTAATTGACATATTTGCTAATACTTACAAATAAAGAGCAGTTGACTGCAGGAAAAGAATTGACAATGCTAGTTAAGGAGGTAAAAACAATGACTGCAGATGCTGGAAACCAGATTCTGGATCAGTGGTGCTGGAAGAGCACAGCAATTCAGGCAGCATCCGAGGAGCTTTGAAATCGACGTTTCGGGCAAAAGCCCATCATCAGGAATAAAGGCAGAGAGCCTGAAGCGTGGAGAGATAAGCTAGAGGATCTCTCCACGCTTCAGGCTCTCTGCCTTTATTCCTGATGAAGGGCTTTTGCCCGAAACATCGATTTCGAAGCTCCTCGGATGCTGCCTGAATTGCTGTGCTCTTCCAGCACCACTGATCCAGAATGCTAGTTAAGGTTAAGTTGAAGGCAGGTTATTGATCTGGTTATATGGTAGAAGGTATAAAGTATAAATCATGGGCATATATTCAAATTGGTGGGAAATGTCGAGTGATGAACCAGATTTGCTTTAGAACCTTGGTTATTCACTAATAATACTTTGCTGATATAGAACATACATCTGAGTTGCTGAAGAAGAAGTTTGGTCATGAAGTCAATAGCATAAAATTACCAAAAAGTTTTGATAGTTTAAGCAAATGAACAAGTGCATCACAGTAAATGTGAGGCCATCCACTTTAAACCAATAAGGGCTAGATCCTAGATTTATTAAAACTGGAATCTTGGAACAGTGGACATCAACAACAGCATGTTAGGGTTCTGTATAGATAGATCACAGAAAAATAGCGATTAGGCAGAAAAACATCTATAGCTTCAGTCACTTAGACCATTAGTTGTTTTCTTTAGGTGGTTAAAATGTAAAGGAGAGAAAGTTTTCTAGTCATGTGAAACCTTGCTTGCACCATATCTAAAATGCAGTGCACTTTTCTGGACAGCACAACATTTAAAGGATACAGTAGCGCCTCGACTTACGAATTTAATCCGTTCCGGGACCCGGTTCGCGAATCGAATCAATTTTTCCCATTGTTCGAATAGCGTAACAATGCTTGGATGGCTGTTCACAGCGCACGCGCCAAAGACGAACTGAATGAGATCACACGGGGCCCCAGAGCTTTTGCGTTCAACAAGCGCGTAGCAAAGCAGAACAATGAAACCACATGATCGCACACTGGCTTTTTACGTTCGTACCTTCGTTCGTACCTTGAATTTTGTACGTATGTTGAAGCAAAATTTTGCATAAAATCCTGTTTGTAAACCGACTTGTTCGTGAACGGGGTCGCTCGTATGAAGAGGCGCTACTGTATTTTGGTTTTGAAAGGAATGAAGTGCTCCAAGGCTAAACTATGGAGAGAGATTACATGACAAAAGCTAGTGAGTCCTGGTATATAGATAGGCAGAATGGCTGCCTTCTCGGATTACATATCATGGCTTTGTCGGCTTTCCAAAGAAGCAATATAGCTTGGGCTGCATCCTGACTTGCTCCCTGTTCCCCAGCAATTTCTTCCTTTCCAGATAATAAGCAAATTCCCTCTTAAATGCTTTTATTGAACCTGCTGGTCAGGCAGTCTAGCAACTTTCTAAGTGTTTTTTTTCCCCTCCTAGAATCCCTGCAGTGTGGAAACAGGCCGTTCAACCCAATGAGTGCACACCAACCCTCCAGAAAGCATCCCATCCAGACCCACCTGCGACTCTATCCCTGTAACCCTGCATTTCCTATGGCTTGTCCATCTAGCCTGCATATCCCTGGACTTTATGGGCAATTTTGCATAGCCGATTCACCTAACCTGCACGTCCTTGGACAGTGGGAAGAAACAGGAGCACCTGGAGGAGACCCATGCAGACACAGAGAGAGCATACAAACTCCACATAGACAGTCACAGGCTGTAATTGGACTCTGGTCCCGGAGCTGTGAAGCAGCATTGCTAACCACTGAGCCATTGTACTGCCCATTTCCTTTTCTTTTGTCAATACCTTAAATATGTGCTGTTTGGTTCTCAATCCTACCACCACCGGAAATTGTTTATCTTTTATCTTTTCTGTCCGTACCTTTCATGGTTTTCAAAATCTTTTCTGAAATCTCCTTTCACGTTCCATTCTGTTAAGGAAACAACTCGAACTCTTCCAATTTATATACGTCACTGAAGTTCCTCATTCCTGGAACTATTATTGTTATCTTTGCACTCTAAGCGCTTTGCTTCTTTCCTAAAGTATGATGCCCAGAACTGAATACATTTTCCAAGGCTGAACCAGCATTAAGTTTAACAAGTGTAACCAATTGAAAGATGATTTAATTGAAAGGATTTTGGATTTTGAAAAGAGTTGATAGGAATTACATTGATGGACATTTAGGATTAAGCGGCATCAGAGCTGGTCCATTCAGGAAAGGAGTTCGGCAACATAATGCAGAATGGTAGAAGTGTAGAACACTTAGTATTCTAACTCTCGGAAGCTAGATCAGTTGATGTTTTAATTTTATTTTTAATCTCCTTGTTCAGAAATGTTGTGACACACCTCCATAGCAGATGGGTTTGAACCTGGACATTCTGGCCAAGAGGTAGGGTCACTACCACTGTGCCATAACAGCCCCAATTAATAATTTCAATGATGATCAGTAAACCTTTGTTGAGGAAGAATATTAAGGAAATGAGGGCTGTTGTGAAGTTGCATTGTCTTTACCCCTGAACCTGGAGGCCTGGGTTTAAGTCCCACATGCTGCATAGGTGTGTAATTGCACAGGTTGCTTAGAAATGTCTTTTAAAATAAAGCCATAAGAGAAATGAATTAATTTGGGATGCAGGTTACCCATGATTTCATTGAACGGTCGAACTGCTTGGGTAGTAGGCTGAATGCAATAAAACATATTAGTAGGCCACAAATAGATAATGTGTTTCGACCCACAGAAATTGATGTTGTCATTTCTAACTATATATGGATTCAGAAATGATTTGGGGCAAATGGTTTACAGTTGAATTTAGTTGGAGAGGACAATTGACATCTTGAAGGTAGTAAGTGAATGACCGAAAAATTGGCAATATTTACAAATGAATAAAACAATATCTGATGGACCTTAGGGGAAATGTTACGAAAAAATGTGTACGTTTGACATTAAGTCAAGGTATTGCAGATTAGAAGACTGATAAATGATTGAATGAGTGGGCTGAATCTCACTGGAAATACTGGAATATATCCAGAAATGCAAAACAGTATGTCAATAAGCCAGTAAAATTCTGAACTATGCAGTATTGCCAGTTATCTAGCATATGTATTTTGAGGCCATATACTAGAGCAGTATGGTACACTTTGAGTATCTGCCCTCTAACATCTGGATCAGCACAAAGGATAATAAGTTTGAGCTTTAATGTCTAAAAATTAAGTTATAAGCTTTGTTTGTGCATGCAAGTCAGTTTTTAAATTTAGTTTTTAGCTAAAAGGGGAAGATGTTGACAGTAGGCAGGTAAATGATTAATTTTGGAAATGTAGAGAATCAGAGGAAACTGATTTAAGGTAATTGACAAAAAAAACAGTGCTGACATGAAGGAAAAGCACTTAAAGCAGTGAGTCAAGGAAGGTGACATCTAGGCTTCAATAAGAAAACTGGATTGTCATGTGAACAGGAAAATACTACAAGGCTGCATGTAAAAGTGTGGAGAGTGGGACCTTGTTGCAGAGACCTAACACAATCTATTCTCTAATCATCCTATTCAGAGTTGTATTGCACACCTCTGGAGCAGGTGGGACTTAAATCTCAGTCTCTTGTTCCACAGGTAGGAATGCTACCTCTGTGCCCCAAGAGGGCCCCCAGAAAACTAGCACAAATGCTTGGGGCCAAATTGCCACCACCTGCACTGTATCCAATGATTCTGTGAAAGAATTTGCTGTCTTTGAGCAATGAGTTGGAAGCAAAGGCTCTGGTTTTTTGAGATGCAGAACTGGAAACTGATGAAAGGGAGCTGAAATTGTAACGCCATTTACAGTGTTATCTTTTTATATACTGATGATCTCTTTCATAAAATCTTAATTTGTGATTTGTATTCATTATGGGTAAATTTCAGACTGGTGTGTTTTAACCCAATGACAGGGCAAATGGCCCACCAAGATTTTCAATTGAAGCACAAACAGAATCCTGTTTAAAATGAATACATTAGCGTAGTGCTTAACTTTATAGCAGCATTGATGCATCTTCAATTAAGCTCTCAATCAAATCCACAGTGAATACAAGGTTGTAGGAAATTTCACAGTTCAGTCTTTTCTGACTATAGTCCACTGCACATAAAACCTGAATATTATCTAATTTTCTAGCCCAAGCCTTAAACATGATTTAAATTATAAGCCTCAAAATATTGATGGTGCAAGTTGAGAGATTGAATTCAGAGTTTGACAACCAATTTGCACTATTACAGCACTGAAGTGCATTGGTTGCAGTGCTACTTTTGCCCTTAATGTGTAGATATAAAAACACAAATCTTTATTGGCAATGTTTTTGCCCTCCGAAGGCAGTTCCATGGACACTGAGGATGACTTTTTTCCAATATGGTGTTGTGGGTCCTGAAGTGA
The DNA here is from genome assembly GCF_037043375.1 of Chiloscyllium plagiosum. Lineage (NCBI taxonomy): Eukaryota > Metazoa > Chordata > Chondrichthyes > Orectolobiformes > Hemiscylliidae > Chiloscyllium > Chiloscyllium plagiosum. Next base: position 118,450,133 of record NW_028270142.1, on the reverse strand, counting down.
CGAAATAGGCCGCTGTATCAGAAAACACTGCCACAAATGGGACAAGTCAATTTTAAAGACATGGTTGGTTGGAGTGCTTGGGTGTTCGCAAGCTCCTTTGGCTCTTTGCACTTGACCTTCATCTGAGCCTGTCAAAGATGCTCAAAGAGGTTGGAATCTTTGTAGTGCTTCTTCTTCAGTCTGAGCAGTCTTAGCAAGAGATTCCTATCAAGTTAGTGGGTGTATTTTTTTGTTTCACAAGAAGGCTTTGAGGACGTGGTTGAAAAATTCCCTTCCCCCTCTGGATAACTGTTTGCTGTGACAGAGCTCAGAGTAGAGAGCTTCGATTGGATGTCTTCTGTCAGGTATGCAGATGATGTGGTCTGTTCAGCATGTCTTATTGTCAGTAACCATTATTTCTGTCCTGAGAGAAGACACTGATATTAGACTACATGTCCTGCAAGTTGATTTACAGCAGGGTTTTGGACAAAACTGCAATGGTCAACACCTTTTGTTTCCTAGCCTGTACTGTCAGTCATAATTGAAGATATTTTGGAGTTTGATTTATATTCAGCACAGTGAGTTATTCAAGATAGTTTGTGTTGCATTATTCATATTGATTTCAAAGTAGAGCTGAGAAAAGACTTTTAAATTTAATACTTGTTTATATTTTTCATACAACTTAAGCAGATTTTGGAATACTTCCCAAAAATCATTTTCTCTTCCAGTTTTCTGATTTGTTGGCCTTTTTACCTTTCGAAACAAAAAAAAACGCAGATGCTGGAATCCAAAGTAAACAGGCAAGAGGATGGAAGAACGCAGCAAGCCAGCCAGCATCAGGAGGTGGAGAAGTTGACCTTTCGCATGTACCCCTTCTTCAGGACTGGGTCCAGAGAAGGGTTACACTTGAAATGTTGACTTCTCCACCTCCTCATGCTGCCTGGCTTAGCTGTATTCTTCCAGCCTCCCGCCAGCCTTTTACCTTTGTCACATTAGAAGTAAAGATGGATCCTGTGGATGAAATAGTGGTTTTTTGATATTGACTTATTTATGTTGATGCTATGTCATGCCTAACACGATTTGATAAATAGCATTCAGTAAAGCAAGCCAAAAGTCAGTCATAACTTTGTCATTTTTGTTATCTTCCGAACTGCATGTCACTTTATCATTTGTCAGCCCTGACAAGGACAAGTTCTGTGTCATGTTTTAAAATCTCTTCAAAGGCATTTTGCATTGGCTCGCCCGAACAGCACACGTGCGCGCACACACACGTTTTTAGTGTTTCACTGCCAATATCAATTATCTTCAGTGGCCGTGAATTGGTCTCTTTTGAGTTAGAAGTTAGACCCCCATAGAGTTCATGATCTGGATTGATGTCTTGAACATTAATGAGGATGCTACAATGCCAGAGGTACCAACTTTTGGATAAGATGTCATCCAACATGTATTTGTTCAGATGGATGCAAAAGACCATGTGGAGATCAGGAAGTTATGCAGTGTCCCAACTAATAGTTATCTCTGAACTCATGCCATCAAATTACATCAATTTGTCACCTGTTTGCTCTGTACAAATCAGCTACAGTGTTTCCCTCTGTAAGTAACCACAGTTCTGAGGTAATTTATTAGCTATAAATCATTGAAATGTCATGATCACCTGAAAGAATGTATATGAATACAAATTCTTTCTTCCTAATTTGGTTCATCTAAACTTTGCATTTTAATTTGACACCTTGCAAACATTTTCCCTTGGGTGTTCATGTTTAGGATAGCACCAGGGTACCATGAGGTGGCACAGTGGCTCACAGCATCAGGGACCTGGTTTCAAATCCATTCTTGGGAGACTGTGCAAACTCCATACAGACATTCTGCCTGCCTGAATGGGTTTCCTCCCACAGTCCAAAGATGTGCAGTCAGGTGGATTGACCATGCTAAATTGCTCATAGTGTCCAGGTGAGGTGGATTAGCCAAGGGAAATGTAGGGTTACAGGGATGGGGGGGGGGGTCAGTGTGGACTCGATGGACTGAATGGCGTGCTTTCACACTAGGCATTCTGTAATACCATCAAAATTCCAAGCAGTGTTGTCTGAGACTAGGTAGTGAATAAAATGAGCTTGTGGTGAGTCTACTTCAAAGCATTGCTCTCACTTTATACTTTAGAAGTGCCTCCTGTCAACTTTGCAGCTCCATCCAGTCTGGTATAATACTAAATGGTAAAGGTAAAGCTGCCATAGTCTTAGACTATAGGGTTCCTCTCACTTTGAAGAGAGATCATAGGTGGTAGTTTAATCTGAGGGACACCACGCCTCGGGTGTGGGGAGATGTTGAGAAGGGCAGTCTTCATTGTGCAGTAATTGAACCCACGCTGCTCACATCACTCTGCATCATAAACTAGTTATCAAGCCAAGCCAAGCCAACTCAACTAAACTCTGCAGTCTACCTGTGAATTGTGGTGGGCAATTGAATAATTCATTGGAGGAGGCTGCTCCATAAATATCATCGCTGAAAATGTGTTGCTGGAACAGCGCAGCAGGTAAGGCAGCATCCAGGGAACAGGAGAATCGACGTTTCGGGCATAAGCCCTTCTTCAGGAATGAGGAAAGTGATCATCCCCAATGATGAGGAACCCGGGACCTCAGTGTACAAGACAAGACTGAAGCATTTTGCAACAGTCTTCAGCTGGAACTGGATGAACAGTCTTGACCTGGAACTGGATGAACAGTCTTGACTTCCTCCAGAGTTCCCCAGCATTACAGGCGGTGATATTAATAAACATTTGAAGGCAGTGGATACAGCAAAGATTTTCCCTCCAACATAAGGTCACAAGCGAAGATATTTGCTGATTGTACCGTGTACTCTCAACCTCAATTGTGACTTCTCATACTTAAGCAACATGTGTCTAATCTTAGCAAAATTTCGACAATGTCCTGGTTTGGGTTGACAAATGGAAAGTACATTCGTGCCAGATAACCATCCTATCCAACAAGCGAGTCAAACCATTGTCACTTGAACTCAATGGCTTTACCGTCTCCTACTATCAACATTCTGAGGGTTACCATTGACCAGAAACTGAACTGGTCCAGATCAGAAACTAGGAACCCCGTAGCAGGTAAGTTACTACCTAACTCCTAAATCTGTTCACCATCTACAAGGCGCAAGTCAAGAGTGTGATGGTATATTCCCCACTTGCTTGGTTGAATGCAACTCCACCAACACTGAAGAAGCTTGACACTATCCAGGACAAAGCATCCTGCTTGATTGGCCCCACATTAGTAAATTTCCTCCCCCACTGACACACAATTACACCAGTGTGCCCATTTATACGATTCACTGAGGAAGTTTACAAAGATTCCTCAGGTAGCACCTTACAAATCCTTGACCACTGTCCATCTATAAGGACAAAGGCAGCAGATACACAGAACATCATCACCTTCGAGCTCCCTGCTGAACCACCCACAAATGTGACATTAAGCTATTGGCGATCCTTCAACTTCACTTGATCAAAGCCCTAGAAATCCCTTCCTTACTGTGCTTTAAGTGTACTATGCCCAATGGACTACAGCAGTTCAAGAAGGCAGTTCATCACCATATTCTGAAGGGCAACTTCAGAAGGGCAGGAGTAATTAAAAACTGGTCCAACAAACAAAGGAAACATCCCAGGATTGAATTTAGAATTAGCTTAATTGTCATGTACTCAAATGAGTACAGTGAAAATTGTACAAGTTGCTGCTGTGGCTCCATCTTCAGTAGAAAGGTCCCTAAGTACAGCTGCTTCACTTACAGTTCTGAGAAAATTAGAGAAGTAAAAAGTCCAGCATTGCAGATTTTATGAATAAATGATAAAAATGAAGGGAAAAAAGTTCAGAACAACTATCTTCCAACCCAGTCCAGGCTGGCACCCAGCCCCCAGTCTGCCTGGGCCTTGACTGCAGACCACATCAGGCTTCACCTCCGGCTTCATGAGGCTGGGAGATCACTGTGGAATTGCCTCAAGACCAACAGTCCAGTAGGTGTTGTTGGCTTAGGTTTGGAACACAGACTCATCTGCTGTCTTTCACTCAAGGTAATTAACCTCTTTTAAAACTTGTCTGTTCACTAGTTTGAATGGTGCTCATTAGCTGGTTGTGGTGAGATAGGAAGAGCTATTAGTGCCTCCAGGGAAATATTGTCCAGGAGTTTCTGTTTATCTTTGAAAATGTTCATTGAATTAAAAAAAAAAGGTCTCTTGTGATTTCTTCTTAAGATTCGTGTAGTTTAGTCTTGATACCAGCTGAATCTGCAGAAATAGTCATGTGACTTCTCAGCCATTTTCTTAGCTTTTTTGTCCATTTCAAGCCAGATTAATTTTCTTTATGAAATAAAGTCACAACACCAGGTTACAGTCCAACAGGGTTCGGAGCGGCGCTCCGATAGCTAGTGCTTCCAATTAAACCTGTTGGACAATAACCTGGTGTGTGATTTGTAACTTTGTACACCTCAGTCTAACACCAACATCTCCAAATCATGACTTTATAAAATATGTAGCAATGCATCCATGACTCTTAAAAATACTGAATTTATTGTCTCAGCTGTAGGACGTGGCTGGGAGAGGGCTAAACCTAAAGTTGAATGACTGATTTGCCTAACATATCTCCACGAGTCCAGCTGCAGGGTTCAAGTGAACAATATGGTATGTTGAAGATGGATCACTGGATTGAACATTTAAATTAAAGCTGAAGTTAATTAGTGCAGATAAACATAAAGTATCTTTAATTGAAGTTTCTCTGATTTGATTTCATATGTATGTGATAACCCTGTCAACCAAACTTCGCCAGACTCCTTCCATATTAGTAAATTGTCAGATTGCATACCTGCCATCCAAATTTGATGCACAGAAATATCCTCCAATTAAATGTTGAGAAATATTGAAATTTGAAGCTAATGCATTTTGTCTCAATTTCAAAATTCTCTACCAATTTAGTCTCTACAGTGAGACTAAAACCACTTTATTTGTGATATTTTTATTATATTTGAAATCCTAATCCATACCTTTTTTACCTGAATGTGACTATTTCAGCATACTACTGGGTTCTCGCACCTTACTCTCTGTAAACATGAGATCATCTATAACTGTCCTCCCTACAATCTTAATATCAAATCCCACTCCCCATGCTCGCTAACCTACACTGGCTCCATCAACAACGTCTTGACTCCTCATCCTTGTTTTCAAATTCCTCCATGATCTTGTCCCTTACGATATCTCAGCAACATAGAAAAATACAGCGCAGTACAGGCCCTTTGGCCCTCGATGTTGCGCCGATCCTAGCCCACTATCCTCCATATGCCTATCCAATGCCCTTATAAATGACCATAAAGAGGGAGAGTCCACCACTGCTACTGGCAGGGCATTCCATGAACTCACGACTCGCTGAGTAAAGAATCTACCCCTAACATCTGTCCTATACCTACCACCCCTTAATTTAAAGCTATGCCCCCTCGTAATAGCTGACTCCATACGTGGAAAAAGGTTCTCATGGTCAACCTCCAAGATATCCACGCTCATCTATCTGTGAACTCTCCTATCCTAATTTTAATTAGCTTTAGTTGCCATGTTTTCAGTTGTTTAATCCTTAGTTCTGGAATTCTTATTCTGTATCTTGTTCTGTTCATTTTAAGACATTTCTTTAAAGACAGCGCTTTGCCCAAGTGGGATATAGGCATTATTAGGCAGGCCTGTAATTATTGCGCATACCCCGATGCCCTGTAGAACTCGAAAGTCAATCACCTTACTGAATCAAATGTTGACTAAACTAGATAAATGCCTTATTTGTTTCCCCACTAGTAAACCAAATGGATTTTTATGATAATCAACAGTAATTGCATAGTCACAAGTTTTCTTTTTAATTTTCAGGTTTTTGCATTCACATTTTCCCCATCTACCATGGTGGGTTTTGAATGCATGTCCCCAGAACATTAGCCTAGGGCTACACTGCGCTTCCTCAGCATTTTAGTAATCTAACCTAAATCTCTTTGTGGTTCAGCCTTATATTTTATCATGCTCCTTAGAAGTGCCTTTATAGGCTTTATTAAATTTTAAATGCTATATCAGTGTAATATATTGGCACATACTGCTTTGTCTGCCATATTGATCAGGAGATTCTCTGTTTTGATATGCTTCATTAGCCACACGTTTGATTTCAATGATGAAAATCATAGACTTTTGACCCAACAGTACCCTCAGCCTCACCATCTTCAGCATCATAAATTGCCTTCTGTTCTTTGTAAGATCTTAAAATGTAGCTGACACTGCTTTGCTTTCAGCTCCAGACACAATTGTGCTGAGGCTTAAAACAAGAAAGAGGATAAATCATGTTTTTAAAATCTCAGTGCTATCTCGAATTGAGCAGTCAGTTGGTGTACGTGCCATTCAGTGTCTGCCCCGCCACTGTCAGGTACATCTTAGTTGAAGAATGTACTATATTTCACCAAAATGTACTCTAATCACATCTCCCAGTCCTGTGACCTCCAACTTTGGGATAAGTCAGAGTAGCGTTGAAGCATTATATCCATTGTGGCACACTATCTTAACTTAAACTTGTAATATGTGTTTTTTATTGCTGGGTCGAAAGTGCTACCTAAAACTATTATTTATATATAATTTGGACAAAGGGTACAGGAGTTCAAGGAGACAATAAGCAATAAATAAAACTACGTCAAGTGTTCTCCATGTCCTGTGGATGGTAAGGATTTCACAGCTGGTCTTAGCATTCCTGGAAGTTGGCAAGAGAAAAATTAATGATTATTAAACCTAATTACTATTCAGCAACAATGTTTCAGGAAATTAGTGTGTCGTGAGGACTGAATTGTTATGTCTGTGAATGACTTGGAATGATGGTTGAGTGAGGAACAAAAGTGATTGATGAAGCTGAATTTGGTGAGGATGAGCATACTTCAGTTGAGTTAAAAATCTTGGTGCGCTATATTAGTAAATTGTCAGATTGCATATCTGCCATCCAAATTTGATGCACAGAAATATCGTCCAATTAAATGTTGAGAAATGTTGAAATTTGAAGCTAATGCATTTTGTCTCAATCTCAAAATTCTCTACCAATTTAGTCTCTACAGTGAGACTAAAACCACTTTATTTGTGATAGGTACAATTCTAGTCCTTGAAATCAAACGTGTAACTGATGTGGCAAATCAAAATGGCGAGTTGCCTGACCAATATGGTTAACTTTCAAGTTTGCTATTTATGGCTGCCACCTTCAAATGGAAAAGATAAGTTTAAAAAGAAAAACGTGAGTTGGCTTTTTCTCTGGCTTATGTTGTGGAAAAGAGCATTTCACTTGTTTATTTCAAATTCTCTAGCCTTTGGATTGAAGTGCAGACATATTTGTATTTTAGATGACCAAATGTAATGTGAGAATTATTTGTCATGTTTTTCGTTGAGGCTGACACTCATTGTTTTGCCTAACGCCTGTTGATGATTGGGGGAAAGTTTCCTGTTCATTTACATTCACTGGGCCTATATTGCTTTCAACAACAATCACCTTAAGATTTTTCTTGAAAATTATGTCCAGTTTCCATAACTTCCAGTCTCTGTTTGTTTCTTAAAGGGGTTCTATATATGTCATCCAACCGTGCTTACCCACATAGAGATTCAACTTTGTTTTTTCAAAAATTAAATTTTTGTGAACTTGCATTGTGAGAATAGATTCATCCTACTGATTCATTCTGATTAAAATTTTAGATAAACATAATCCTTACGGCTCACCCCCCTGAATCTGCTGCAAGACCTTGCTCTATATTAGTTCCATAACTCTAAGTTTTCCTATGATTTTAAAAAATCTAATAACCTAATTAAAATCTAGCTCCTTCATTTTGAAAAATATTATTCGTTGTGAATTTATCTGCTACTGATCTGTTAGTGGATGTTCTCACAATCCACTTTGTGACTCTTGATTAACTCTGCTCACGATATTAAAATTATGCCCTCTGGTTACCTATTCATTGACAAGTAAGAGTAATTTATCCTCTGTTTTATCAATGTTTGAGAATTGCTTCCAAATAAGGTCTTCAGTCTTTTACAGTGGGAACATATGCTAATGTGTTCACGGATCCACCAGCTGAAGACAACTATGTTTCAGCCTGCTTTAAGGTAGATTTGGCTTTGCAATAATAACAGTTACTTGTATTTCTGTAGCACCTCTTTAAGGCAGTGAAAAATGTAAGTTTCTTTCAAATTCAAAGCACTTAGAAAATATTAATTTCAGTTCAGAACTGGAACTGTTTAAATGTTGGATAATGAAGGTAATCAGTCAGTAAAACCTGCCTGTAGCTCTGGTCTGAATTTTGCCAACAATTTTCACTTTCACCTTCCAGTGACAAAACAAAGGAGGAAGCAGTGATTACACTCAATTAAATTATTTATAAAGCACCTCTCAAAATTTCAAGTTGTGATTGTTTTAATGTATAGAGTCACTTTGAGTATATTAAGATCTTAGCAGCAATTAGATAAAAGATTTAGTTCAGTTTTGTGTTGGTTGAGGGATATATATTTGTAAAGAAAAGGGAATCTCCTTTTTGGAATAGAGTTCACATGTAAGGCCAGTTGAAGCTTTGGTTCAGTGTATCATCAGAAGGACAGCATTTTCCACAATGTAGCACTCCTTGATCTCATTCCATCATGTGCAGTTAAGTCTCAGGAATAAAATTGAACCTATGACTTTGATTTGGAGGGAAGAGTATTATTACTCTGACAAGGCTGACTATCTTGGCAGTGCAATGTGTGTGGAATATGTTTTGTGAATGAAAACTTTTAGACCTGAGAGTAGGCCATTTAAAAGGAGCTACCCTTTTTAAATTAACAGACGTGAGTTTAAAATAAGTTGTTACCCATGGTAAGTTTAACCTTTATTGAAAGAACTCGTTAAATTCACTTTTATCCTTTCACTTAACACTGAGGGTATGACCAATTAATTAACTGTAGGGTTACAAAAATAACTTGGGTCAGTCTGGTGTGTTTGTAAACTTTCTCACCCCATTGAATTGTACGTGTGTCTGCATACATGTTCTCAAAATGACTGAGTTAGCAGACTTTCTGGAAAAACAAACTAATGAAGTTGTTCAAGTTGTGTTGCAATGCCTCATTTCATTTGAAATTTGTTTAAAACTTAAAGCCATTGGTTAGAGGTGACCTTGGCTAAAGTAATAACTTGTGTTACTGCAATATTGGCTGTCTTGTTTTGTATTTGTGTTTTAATAAATGCAAATTTATTCTTAATAAGTTATTTATTAAAGTTTGGGTGGTGAGATTCTAAATGTTTTTGAGATGTTGGGGGATCACACAAGACTTGAACAGGCCTGCTGGTCCAGTGGTTGGGATGCTATTGCTGTGCCGTGAGCCCTTTTCTATCAGAAAATTCGACTGAACTCTGTTTTCGAGACAAACAGTTCGCCATTATCCTTCTCAAATGTGAAGTTTGAAGTTGTTGCCTAATCAATTTAATCTGAGACGATTCTAAATAGCTCTACAGTAGGTGGGACTTGAACCCAGGCCTCCCTGCTCAGAGGCAGGGGTACTCCTATGCCATAAGAACTTGTCTATGGTGCGATTCTACTATTTTACTGTTCAGGCATGTGTCCCATCTCCTTAAGCAGATGGGATTTGAACCTGAGTTTCCTGGCTCAGAGGTAGAAGCACTACCATTATGAACAAGAGTTTCCTTGCACGGAATAATGGCCTAGCCAGCCACTTTAATTTCCATTAACCCTAAATGTCAACCGTTATAAGTAAATTTTGGATATTTTTTAATCTGCTTGTTTAAGGCCTCTTACTGCACACCTTTGAAGCAGATGGGACTTGAATTGGAGTCTCCTGTCCCAGAAGTAGGACATAACTACTGTACCACAATAGCCCTGGTAGTGCAATGCTTCTTTTATATCCAGACATACTCTTAAGACTGCAAGTGAATGGTTTGTTTTTTTGTTCCCCATCACCAAATCACCTGTGGGGTTTTTTTTCATATGTTAACCCCCACCACCACTAAATTGCCCATGTTGTCCAATAATTTTTTTAATTTACATGCAAAGCTTATGAAGGGGAAATTGAGATTCTAAAGTTGATTCTATGATAGAGGCCACCTGCAGCTAATATGTTGGAAGAATCGAGTATGTCAGCTAAATAAATTTAAGCTGTACAGGTAGCATTGCTTCTGTGCTATAGTTGTTGTAAAACACTTTAATATTGTCAAATGGGTCTTGTATATGGAGCAATAGTAATATGTGGGCCAGAACATTCAAGCATTATATGCCCCAGAAATGTCTGACATGCCTGAACAGGTTGATTTAAGAATAGTTTTTAATATTATTGATGTTTTCATGATTTGTAAGACCTCCCAACTGAAGTGATAAGATATTTTCTGCCTTATTTAAATGGTTCATGTCAAATCCACATGCTACTCTAAAGGTGCACTGGCTTTTTCTATTTGAATATTTGAGTGTGAAATTAAGGTCTGGAGAGAAACAAATCAGCACAGACTGGATTGGCTGCTTGTCCTGTGTTTATTGTAGCATTCTATAATTCTTTGATTTGAAGCATGATTTCTGTTTTGTTGGATCAGTGATATTGTGATCAGTAGTCACATATGCCAATTACTATTCAGAGCAATTGATGCATTAATTAAAGGCCCTAGGAAGCCCTTGTTGGATTAATCTATGAAATCTGATAGGATAGATATGTAGTTTGAATATATAAATTAACTGCAGTAAACATCATCTTGGCAAAACCAAATTAATGCAAATCTAGTTTATTTACAGTTGTAACTGTTTTAATGTTTTCTAGGAATGGAACATTAGAATGGCCTTCTGTTTTCACTGATAGAATTCCATGTGTTTTGATTGCCAAGAAAGTGAAGACTAAAAATTGTCAATATATGGCTGACTAGCTCACCATGCCATGAAGTGTATTTTTCCACAGACAAGTTAATTCATTTTTTTACTTGCTATTACTCCAAATTAAGTGCATTGTATACCCACATTAATAAATTGCAGGGAAAGACTGTTCAAAGTTTTGTCCATTCTGAGACAAGTCAACAGGTTATTTAAGTGTTGTAATGACTGACAAATGAGAGAGCCACTTCATTGCATCTCTCATTTGTGTTGTACCAATTCAAAACTGAAGCATTTGGTGGTTTTGGACTTCGGCTGTATAAAAGCCACTTAAACTGATGACAGTACAGAGAGTAATGTCAATGTGCTTACAAAAAGAATCAACACTCCTGGCCTCCCAAGGTATTCATGAGCTCTCTCAATATTCTTACTGTGGCACATTCTTGACATCTGTATGCATCGGTATTCTAATTATATTATAAGAAACCATTTATCTATTGTGAACTTTGTCACCAGAAACGAATCTAAATAGTCCTGGAGATTTTCTGGGGGGCCTTGCTGTAATAAATGTTGCTCATACCTTTTTATTAACTATCAGGTCATATAAAAGTGGTTGTTATGGGCAGTAAGTTTTCTATTTCAAGTACATTTCTGTACTAAATAAAGCAGTGAGGCTTGCAGTAGGAGGAGCAAGTAGGCTAATGAAAACCCAATTATTGGCCTTCTCATATTGTTTTGAAATCAGAAATACTAAGTGATAAACTTGACTGGTTTTAGGGTATGCTTATATAAATAGATCAAAATAGCTATTTTTAGTATAGTTTTGGTTATGCATCAAGTTAGTCAGTATACTGTACTATGAATTTACCATTATTAAAATGGTCTGAGTTTGAAAAACTATGCCCCATAGTCAAATTAGAGTCAGCTTTAATAGTACTTTTATATGATCTCCATGTTTATTCCTTCCTATTCTTGTCAAACTGGAAGTTGTTCCCTGTTTTTACGAATTCAGATGGAAATTCCTGCAGCTTGTTTTGTATATTGGCAGGTGTTCTTTTCTGTCTTTACTTGCTCACGACTTTAACCGTTTTCATGTTACTTAATTTAGGATTTTGTTTCCACACATCTGTGTATTCTGTTCATACACGGGTGATATCTTTCTTAAGTCATCAAATAACATTCAAGCCCATGAATTACTGTATATAAATATGTGTCCTTATTTGAGTCAAAATGCTTTAATAATTGTGTTTTGTTGAATTTTCTTTCATTTCCTTTTGAGGGAACCATGAATAAATGGAAATAATTGCCCAAAGCCTTGTCTAAATTGCCATGCATTGTGTTGGCATGATGGAGCTTAGCTGTTGGGTACATGTCCTGACTTGGATCATTTTTTTGTCTAAAGTTCCCTCATGCACTCTTTTTCCGTGCTGTTTGATGCTAACTATTGCAAGTAAAATTCCTGGCAAATGACTGGACCATTTCTTTAGTATTATCTCCTTTGTACTGGTGCTTGGATCAGTTGAAGTGCAGTACACCAACTGGTATCCTTTGAATATGTTGCCGTTAACTGAAATTTATTTGTGTATTGACCTTGCATCAGGTTTGAAACCGATTTTAAGGAAAAATTACAGAAGAAGCCACTAACAATCTGAGGGTGTCCTCCAGCTGTTAAACACTAAATTTATGATTCACCAAAATGCCACAATCAAGGTGCATTTTTTTTGGAGCTCGCACTGAAGTATGTTGTTCAACATTTAATGAACAGTAGTTGCATTTTTAAAAGCATCTACCTTCACTCATGTATGTTAGCTGATTTCTTTCCAGTAGAGCATATTGAAAGTCTCAAAAGTAAGCTTTTTATTATTAAATTTTGCAAGAAATATCAGAATAGAATACTGCCATTAAAAAATACTGCTACTGCCTTTTGTCTTTAAATTTAGGAAAATCCCAAAAATTATTTCATATTCCCTCCATTCCTACTCTACTTTCCTCCAAAATTCCTCCAAGCTGAGAACTTGTTGTTCTGAATCATTACTTCTGTTTCTTTTTCCTAAGCACTACTTTTTTTTTTGTTGCATTGGATTTCCAACATTTGTAATATTTTGCTTTGGACTCTAGTAAAGATCCAGATTTTAGTCTGGTTGCCAACATGGACTAAACAGCAAGCTAGCAGAGAGCCATTTGATCCAGGGGAGTTATGCCCAATGTACTTTGACAAGCTTACAGCATTTAGCATCCATAGATTATTTGCTACTTGAAATTTGAAAGCTTTCATCAAAATGCAATTCAATTGGCTATTTTTAAGAGATAGGATATAAAATAAGAAACATCAGGAATTGGCTGCATTTTCTCTTGCATAATACTTTTCAGAAAATTAAAGAATATCTATGTAGCAAACACGTCAACAGATATTTTACTTTAAGTATTTTTTCAGTACATAGGAGCTGGTGACGGTGTTCAACTCTGTGTGAAGCATTGCCTGATGTAACTTAAGCCCCACTCTGACATGATAGTCTCTGTCTTGTTTGCTGCACTGGAAAACAGTGGGCTGGTTTGTTTGGTCCCTCTGTTCTTCCAGCTAAGCTCCTCTTTCCTGTGCACCTCTTCCAATGCTTTTGCATTGTATTACATTGGAGTCTAACTCTAGAGGTCACAGCTGTCATAACTGTCTCCCAGTTATTGGTGTCAGATCCTACTATCTTCATATTTTGCTTGCAGTTTCACTTTGAAAGAAGTTACAGATGCCCAGAATGTCACAGTGATTTTACAGAAGATCATGAGGTATGCGGCCATCTTTCATCAGTTAATCTGACTGAGCCAAAATATAGGTGTAGCAATGAATGGAATTGCTACACACCAAGATCTTTTTGTTGGTAATCTTGCCCTGTCGTGATGTCAGGGATATCTCTGAGACAGTGAAGGTGGAAATTGTTCAGTCTTCTACAATGGTGAGAAAAAACTGAACGTATTACTTGCACATCTGTTATCACAGCAGAGACTTGTATGGTTGAGCAGTAGCTTCCTTTTCTGAGGTAGGCAAGCTTTAGTTTGTAATGAAAGTCTCCTTTTAAACTGGCTTATAATAATTGCCTGCAATATTTCAAGGCATCAGTCTCCATCCAAATGGCTGAAATAACCTAAGGAAACCTCAAATAGTCTACATTGGAGTCAGACTTTGGAGATGGAAATGTGTTGCTGGAAAAGCGCAGCAGGTCAGGCAGCATCTAGGGAACAGGAGAATCGACGTTTCGGGCATTAGCCCTTCTTCAGGAAAGGAAGAAGGGCTAATGCCCGAAACGTCGATTCTCCTGTTCCCTAGATGCTGCCTGACCTGCTGCCCTTTTCCAGCAACACATTTCCATCTCTGATCTCCAGCATCTGCAGACCTCACTTTCTCGTCAGACTTTGGAGTCAAACTGCTGCTGAGAATATGTTCTCTCTCATAACTATCCCAATTCCCTGCAGTCAACCCTTGGGAGTTTCAATACTCGGGCATCCATCCACTTTGAAAGAATCATTTTATAAAGTGAGGATTTTCTTAACAACCAAAACACATTGCTTTCTGTTTTAAGTAATATCATATACAGAACTAGTAGAGCGGTGTGGGAAATTTTGACATTTGACTGATTTGTTGAATTAACAGGCTTCTGTTTGTTAACAAGCAATTTACAGAATTTTAAGTTTATTTTGGAGATTTGCAATAGCCAATCATTGTCTGCATTCAGGCACTTATATTCATGATTGAATGTAAGAGAGCAATACAAAATTAATTTCACAAATTCATAGAGACAGAAGGTAAATGGCGTTTTGCTGGTACTTTGCAGGTGAAATCTGAATTCAGAAAAATCTGGAACTAAAGGAAAGTTGAATGGCTGCCGTGTAGCCACTGTCAATTGTCATAAAAACCCACATGCTTCCCACGTATCCTATAGAGGAGGAAATCTTTCCTCCTTACCTGATCTGACCTGCATATGTCTCCAGATCACAGCAATTGGTTGACTCAAAAATGTCCTCTATGCAATTAGGAATGGGTGATAAAGGTTGGTCCAGCTAGTAATATCTGCATTCATGGATTAATGTTTTAATATTCTTTGAGACTGGGCAATGAACTTTTGTTTGTGATTTGGGCCCATATTAAGATACCCTATTCAAATTTGTGCACAAGGACTAGAGAGGGACTCCAGATTGATACTCTGAAATTACATATTTAATTGATAGGACTAGAATTTCTTGAGTTCACAGAGTGTCAGAAGACAATGTCGTCACTTGGCTACTGAATAGCAAAAGGCAAAAACATGTATTCTGTATAATGAAAAATTTTGTATTCCTGCAAAGTTGAGCTCATTAGTTTGTCAAATGTATCCTCTATGTATAATGAAGTAAACTTCAGCTGCTAAGCTTTTCTCACTTATTTACATACTTTTACTCAATTAAGCCTATTTGTTTCAATGACCATCCATCCAGAAATATGACCCCACGACTTAGTTGCTTTTTTAAGACCAAGTTTTAACCAAGCAAATCTCGTTGTATTATCTTCAGTAGATGGTTTCTGAGGTCAGACTGTAGTGTTAATCCCAATTTGCCAAAGCTGTTTTGATAGCATTTTCCAAACCTTCAACTTCTACTATCTTGCAAAGGAAGGGCAGCAGCTGCATTGGGACAACATCCTCTCTAAGTACAGCACCTGGAAAATTGAGCCCATTGAGCATTTATTGAAACTGTGACTGATTTGCAACATAACTCCGCATACCCATATCCTTTGTATTGCAGAACTGCACACTGCTAAGGATGAAGATCTTTCATTCCTTTGTGTCTGTGCTGGTTCTCTGAGCATTTTAACTTTGTACCAATTTCTCCTGCCTTTTTCTATAACCTAGTGCATTGTTTCTATTTAAGTACTCATCAGTAATCAAGAGGGCATCTTGAATGTCTTAATTGAGCCTATCTGTACTGCTATTCCACACCCCAGTGTCTTGCTGGTGTGGATACTTTTTTTTTCCCCTCGCCTTTTTCATTTACTTCTTTGGCAAAACAATTCAAAACTGTACCCTTTGCTTCTTGATTCATTCTGAGGGGGAACACTCTGTCCAGATCCCTCCATGATTTTGAAACTATTGAATTGCCTTTGAGCATTCTCTTCAAAGAAGACAGCTACTCCAATCTTAACTCATGATGGAACTGCCTCATCTCTGGAATCGTTCTCATAAACATCTAAACAAACTCCAATGATTTCACATCCTTCCTATATAGCGTGCGACTCAGAACTAGACACCACATTCCAGCTGAGTATTTTAAATTATAAGCCTAGAATTATTTATGCTTTGTCAACTGTTCTCTCCAACAATGCTGCTATCATCAATGATCTTTCTACCCCTGTTCCTGCTTTAGAATCCTATCCTTTATTTTATATTGTCTATCCATCTTAATCCTACCAAAATGCACCACCTTACTGCATTGAACATCTCCACTATTTTGCAAATGTCCTGTTGAAGTTCTGCACAGATCACACAATGTTTCCAAGTTTTAATCGTCTGCATACTTTGAAATTGCCCCTGAACACCAAGTTTTAGATCACTGATATAAAGCAGAAAAAGCAATGGTCCCAACATAAACCCCTGGGAAACTTCATTACAAACCTTCTTCTAGCCAAAGAAAATCCAGTATTATTCTTTGTTTTCTATTTTGTATTAATAAATAAGTTAATAAATAACTGCAATTTTGTATCCACATTGCTACTGTCACTTTTATTCCATGAGCTATAATATTCTCAAGTCTGTTGTGTAGCATTGTGTCCATGTATACCACATCAAAGAACATTACCTTCATTGACCACCTTTGTTACTTCAAAGAAAACTCTAGCAAGTTTGAGAAACATGATTTCCCCTTAGAAATCCATGCCAATTCTTCCTAAACAACCCACCCTTTTCCATGAGGCTACTAATTGTTTCCTGAATAATTGTTTCTTGGGTTTTTCCATTGAAATTAAACTGACATTTTTAAAATTATTGGGCTTATCACTGCAACAGGAGTGTAATGTTTGCAATTCTTCAGTGTTGTGGAACCTCTCCTTGAGATTATGAAACATTATGACCAGTATCCCTGCACTCAATTCCTTCACAAACTAGGGTGTTTCTCCTCCAGTCCTCGTGTTTTGTCAACTTTAAGTACCAACCATCTATATAGCACCCCCTCCTAATCCTTGAACCCTACTAGAGAGAAATTTTCATGCTTAGCCACCATGGCTTCAGTCATGTTGATATCACCTGATGAAGGAGCGGTGCTCCGAAAGCTAGTGTGCTTCCAATTAAACCTGTTGGACTATAACCTGGTGTTGTGTGATTTTAAACTCTTTCTGAACAGCCTCCTATGCATTAATATCCATCTGTAAATAATGTGGCTAATATAATGCACAGTACCCCAGATGCAGTCTCACCAGTGTCTTGCACAGTTGAAGCATAACATCCTACTTTTGTATGCAGTGCCCCTCTTGAAAAATGATAACGTTGTTAGCCTAAATACTTGCTAATGTTTGGATTTGTGCAGAAGGGCATCTAGATCCCTCTGCATCTCAGACCTCAGGAAATTTCTCACTGTTTAGATCATGTGCTTTTTTATTCTTCAGTCTAAAGTGGACAACTTCTTACTTTCCCAGATAGTATTCCATTTGCCATATCTTCACCCCCTCAGCCTATCTTTCTACAACTACCTTGTGTTGTCTTCACAGCTTAATTTCCTACCTATCGCATGTCATCGGTAAATTTGGTAATTTACATTCATCTAAATCTCGTGTAAATTCTAGACATTTGAAGTCCCAGTGCCATTGGGGGAGAAAAGAGCATTCATTATCTCTTGACAACCTAAAAAAGACCCATTTGCACCTACTTTCTGCTTATTGTTAGCCTGCCAGCCTTCTATCCATGTCAACATGCTGCTTCTAACAGCATGAGCTTTTATTTTCCACAAGATCCTTGATGTGCCATCTTGTCGACTGTCTTCTGGAAATCCAATATCTGTATGAGCCCCTTTATCAATAGGGCATGTTACTCATTATCAAAAACTCCAATAAGCTGTTTAAACATGTTTTCCTTTCACAAAGCCACGTTGATTTAACCTGATTCTTTGAACTTATTCAAGTTGTCTGTCATAGCTCCTTCAATGATAGCTTCTAACAAATTCCTTATTACAGCCGTTCCCTGTTGGACTATAACCTGGTGTTGTGTGATTTGTAACTTTGACCTGTTGTTGCCTGCTTTCAATCTCCCTCCCTTTAGTTACATTTGTTACTGTCTAATGGGACCATTCCCAAATGAAGGTTTTTTTTAACAGGTAAAACCAATGTAACTACCTCTTTTAGGGCCCTGTGGTGCAGTCCTGTCAGGACCAAGGAACTCGGTTCACCCACAGGGGCAAGCACTTGCTCGGTACTACTACTACTGTGGTGATTGTAATTTTCCCAAATTCCTCCCTCTCCCTCCCTTCTGTTTCCTGATTTATTTCTGCTTCTGGAATGTTTCAAAAGTCTCACCACTTTCATTATTTCAAGCAAAAGCTGCCATGGTGAGATTTGAGCCCATGTCCCTAGAGTATTAGCCTCAGTGTCTGAATTACTAGTCTATTGACAATGCCATTCTACCATCATCTTTTTGCTTTTCAAACAATAATATTATGCTATGTAGCTGATTATGCCAGGTCTCGTGGTATACTGGCATGAACAATTTGTGGTGATAAATTGGGATAGCAATTAAAGGCCAGAAAAGGAGATAATCACAAATAACTACAGGAAAATGTTTAACTTCCGGATTCATTTAATTGCAGTTAGAAGCTGATTTTTTTTCCTTTCCAAGTTGCTGTCTGAGTAAGTTGGTGGCTGGTGTTTTTCTTTCTCACCATTTTTATGTTGTCTTAAAATTGTCTTAAAATCAATGCATTTGAGAACAAAATGATATAGTTTTCTATAATTTCTAGAGGAACCAGGAACAATTTTTTAAGAAATGATTTTTTTTCTGCAAGTGTAGATGCATTTTTTTACTTAAGCAATTTCCTCATTGTTTGCATAAAATGTCTTTTTTTTAGTTATAGGGGAAGGTAGTACAATGACTTAATTTTTGATGTTTCAATTCTATATCTATTTGCAAGTGTAAAGTTGGCCGCAGAGTAAAAATATATTTGGCCTTTGACAGTGGGGAAAAAGAGACTTTTTTAATGTTATGTAAATTTTGGAAAATAGAGGAAGGGAGGTGTTGATGCCAAATCTTCTTAAAACTTCTTAAGGAAGCTTGAAGGTAAGGAGCAGCAACTTTGAGATTTTTTTTCTGTTGCATATCTGTTGTATTCTACATGATTTATTTATTCAATTTTATTAACAAGTTGAGTGTAAGTTGTATCTTGGAGTCATGGATATAAATCATCTCTTCTCAATTTAGAATTGGTATTTGCATGGTAGTTTTGCATGACTATTGATCACCCATATGCTTCAGGATTGGCTGACTTAGAAGTGATAAGCAAAAGCTTCCCGAGATTGTCTGACTGTATTTCAAGGAACAATGCTTCTCTACATACAGTAAAAACCGAAAATGCTAGAAATGCTTAGCAGACCTGGCAACACTTGTAGCCAGAGAAACAGTCATTTTGAATGCTTGGTAATTCAGTAATTATGTTGACAACCAATGATTGAGGTGATTTTGCTTTTGCTAAAGGATATAGATAAGCTTCATAATCATGAGCATGAAATATTCAACTAATAGAGGTGAAAGAGGTTAAAACAGAACATTAATTGAGGTAATGGGGAGCGATTTGGGTTAGAATTAAACATTTACAGATCATGGAGAAAATTAAAACATGGAGAGGGATTAAAAACGCATGTAATTTTTGAATGAGTAGATTGGAGGATAGAGAAATGAAACAAAGACAACTTATTTTAAATTGAGGTTTGCACACTGAATTTATTTTACTGCAACTCCAGAAAAAAATTTTAGCTCAGCTATGTTATTTGTTCTAATAGATTAAAAGTTTGTATGTTCTTCACATGATTTGAATCTAGTTTTTGTCTTTACCACAGTACAATAATCAGAACAAAAACTCTCAATATATTACTGTTTTGCATATTAACAAAACTGCCTCATTACAGCCATTCACTGAAAATTGTTCTTCTTTTCAGAGAATTTTGAATTGATGCTGAATAATGAGTATAATCTTCTGGTTTGGTTAAAAATGGTAAGTAGCAAATAACAGGATAAGTTATAACTCATTTAATATGCAAGTAGATTTTATGGCTGAATAACTGGTTTTATTTTTGAACCATGTCCATGCTGCTTTCAACACCACCAGTTTTAGAATAAAATTGAGTTTGAAGATTAAATTCTAACATAAATAGTGTTTGTTACCATGGTGGGTTTAGAGAGCTAGGACTTTTTGCTGTATGAATGTAAAATTGATTTTGTGGCCTGCTTATTTAGACCTGAAAAACATATGATGTGCAGGTGCACCAAGAATGCTTGTTCTGCTTGTATGGAAATCAGTCCCTTATGTTTTCTTGATAATTATAAGTTCCTGAACAAAAGATTTACAAAGATGTTGCCAGTGTTAGAGAGTTTGAGCTATAGGGAGAGGCTGAATAGGCTGGGGCTATTTTCCCTGGATCATTGGAGGCTGAGGGATGCCCTTATTGGGGTTTATAAAACCATGAGAGGCATGGGTATGGTAAATGGACGAAGTCTTCTCCCCTAGATAGGGGAGTCTAAAACTAGAGTGCAAAGGTTTAAGGTGAGAAGGGAAAGATTTAAAAGGGACCTAAGGGGCACCATTTTCACGCAGAGTGGTGCATGTATGCAATGAGCTGCCAGAGGAAGTGGTGGAGGCTGGTACAATTACAACATCTAAAAGGCATCTGGATGGATGTATGAATAAGAAGGCATTAGAGGGATATGGGCCAAATGGTGGCAAAAGGAACTAGATTAATTTAAGATATCTGGTCAGCTTGGACGAGTTGAACCAAAGGAGCTGTACATCTGAGTTTTACATCTCTATCACTCTTAGGTTCCACATGGTAGACTGTTTTGGAATGTTTAGATTGCATGGAATACAGGGCAAGCTGGCACATCGGATACAAAATTGGCTTGATGGTAGGAAGTGGAGGGTAATAGTGTAACAATGCTGGAGGCCTGTGACTAGTGTAGTGCCTCAGAGGTCAGTGCTGGGCCCATTACTGTTTGTTTATCTATATTAATGATTTGGATAAGAATGTACAAGGCATGTTGTAAAAGGCAAGTCTGCTGATGACACTAAAATAGATGGTATTGTGGACAGTCAGAAATTGCAGCAGGATCTTAACCAGCTGAGGAAGTGAGATGCAATATGGCAAATGGAGTTTAATATAGATAAGTGTGAGGTCTTGCATTTTGGAAAGTCAAATCAAAGTAGGAGTTTCATGGTGAATGGCTGGAGCTTAAGGAATCTACTGGAACAGGGGGATCTTGGAGTTCTCTGAAAGTGGAGACACAGGTAGACTGGACAATGAAGGCAGCTTTTCGCTCACTGGCCTTCAGTCAGGGCATTGAGTATCGAAGTTGGGAACTTATGTTGCAGTTATACACTGGTGAGGCTGCACTTGGAGAATTCTGTTCAGTTTTGGTCACTTTGTTATAGAAAGAATGTTATTAAACTGGAAAGAGTGCCGAAGAAATTTACAAAGATATTGCCTGGGCTTAATGGTATGAATTATAGGAAAAGGTTGGACAAGCAAGGGCTTTTTTTCTTTAGAGTGTAGGCAACTGAGAGGGGGGCCTTATAAGATCGAGAGGCATGGTTGGGTGAATGCATTCAGTCTTTTTCCCAGGGTCGGAGAATCAAGGACCACAGGAATCAGTTTAAGGTTACAGGGGAAAGAATAAAAGGGAACCTGAGGGTCAACCTTTTTACATAGAGAGTGGTGTGCATATGGAATGAGCCACCAGCAGAAGTGGTTGGTGCAGGTACATTAACAACATTTAAAAGGCATTTGGACAAATACGTGGATAGTAAAGAATATGGGCTGAGTGCAGGGAAATGGTGTTAGCGTGAATGGACATTTTGGTTGGCATGGACCAGTTTGGGCCAAAGGGTACTTTTCTGTGCTGGAGGTGTCTGACTCCATAAGAAAAGAAAAATCAATTTTAAATTGATAATTTTACTTTTTTTCTCTCTCTTTCTGGAAGCTAGTTAGGTACTTGAATTTATAGGTTGAACCTGTACTTTCTCAAAGACCAAAAGAGATTTTACAAAGTGTGATTCTTAATCATAATGTTAGGTTACAGAATGGAAGTTAAATAAAATAAGTTAGACTGATTAGCTGCCATGCATTGTTAGGACTTTTTTGTGTTCTCCATGACTCCCATTTGCCTCATTTAGTGATATTCTTCTGTGTTGCCTACAAACTAAGAATAAGTGGGCATTTTTTTTGATTTTTGTAGCGTGTGGATGAGAAGTGCAAATATTACTTTTTTTAAAAAATTGGATTTTTACATATTGTAGAAGAAACTTAAGGTTCAATAGCAAATTCATGAGCAATTGCAGATTTTTTTGAGTGCAAAGGGATCTAGTTGTTCTAATGCATAAGGTGTAAAAATTTAATATGTAGGCACACCAACTAATTGTGAAAGTTAATGGAATGCCATCCATTGAACATAAAAGTTAGTATTCAAGCTCCTGTTATGCAGGAAATCAATGAGACCATGGCTCTCATACTGGTGGAGGTTTGGTCTCCTTATTTAAGCAAGGCTGTGAATATGATTTAGAGGAGGTTTACTAGATTGATACCCAAAATGAACATGTCTTGGAGAAAAAATTGGACCGGCTGCCCTTGTTTACATGGACATATAGAAGAGTAAGGGTTGAGTTGACTGAAGTTTATAAGACACTGAATGGACGTGATAAGATGGATTTGGAAAACATGTCTCCTTTGTGGGTGAGTCCATAACTTGTGGCACTTTTCAAAAAAAAAATTTAAAGCACACTTTCAGGACACAGATGAGAGGACTATCTTTTATGGTTGTCTGACTTTAGTACTCTACCTCTGAAGGCAGTAAAGGTAGAGTCATTGAATATTAAAGTGGAGGTAAATAGATTCTTGTTGGTCAAGAGCATCACAGGTTATCGGTAATAGATGAAAGTATGGAATTTGGAGCAAATGATCAGCCATGATTTTGGTTAATACCATCTCAAGCTTACTCCTAACTCATATGTTAATGTGTTACCCACAGCTAATGTTGCATATTTTAGTACCTTTGTGTCTGACACTGTTTTGTGCTCTGATTCTCTTTTCTGAAATGATATAATGCAACCTACTTTTAGCAAATACTCCTCTGGTGACAAGATTAAAATAAAAGCATACGTTGGAAATACTCAACAGCTCAGGCTGTAGAAAAAATCTTTGTAGAGAAAATTAACCTTTCAAGTGGATGATGACACTTCTGAACTGACAAAAGAGAAAACAGTACAAATTTAACTTGGCAATTTGACACTCAGTAATGATTGACCAACAGTGTCATCAAGCTACATCAGAGTTGTCATATTGAATATCATGGTGGCAACTGACCAAATCTGACACCAAGGAGACACGTTAATAATTGTACAGCAGAATGTTGTTCAAACAGGTACAGCATAAATATTGCATACATTATTGTTCTGCTTTACAGAAATATTGGTGACAATACATTTTCATGTTGGATCTCTGGTCAAAATGCAGTTGTGGTCTGTTGCTGTAAACATCCCCGACTGGAAGCTGTAAATATCTCTCCAGCTTTCAGTCAGATGTTTGCGACCACCGGCTACATCTAAACAGATTCTTCAAAATGGTTGGAGTTGCTTGATCTTCTCCTTTTTTAATTTTTAACTCACTTGTACATAATTAATAACTACCTTTAAAAAGTTACTTCAGGATACATTCACAATTCTTTTCATATAATCTAAAATAAAATGTTAGAATGTTCTGATGTTTTGGCCTAACTGGTGAGGAAGCTAAGCTGACAGATTTTGAAATTTATCTCGTCTGGACTGAATTGAGGTGACCTTTATGCAATAAAGTGTTCAACTATTGCCTTCAATAGTTAAGTAACTACGAATCATCCTTGCAACATTGACAAGAACAGAATGGCAGTAAGAACACCCAAGAATCAAAGATTTGGCTTGCTGTCTGTTCCATGTTCTTCTAGTTCAGTCAGGTGGATTTCAGAAATTATCACTACTGTTTTCCCCACCTGTTCGATTTTCAACTGGTTGCTCATTTGATGTGAGGTTGCGATAGAGATTGGTTGCAAGCTTCATAACTTTTGTATTAGATAGTATTGTGCCTCTCTTGATTTTGGATTCAGTTGTTCATTTTTCCATGATATCATTGTCAGGCAGGAAAGTGTTTGGTACTCATCCAAGCTGCAACAGTTTTAAATTTAAACACAGCTGTCAGCTGAATGGTGTATCCTTTCAATCCCAACATGGTAACGATTCAGTCGTGAGTACCCTTCAAATGTGCCTTTCTATGTCTTGAAATTGATGAGTTTAACATGAGCATTGTTTTAAAGTTCATTTTTGATGGAGAAACAGAACTGCGTTGCAGTTTCTGAAATAATAACTAATGGTTTATTCAAAGGTGGTAAGATTGGGAACCTAATACTTGCAACATGATACTCTGGGGAAATTGGAGAGAGAGAGAGAGAGAGAGAGAGAGAGAGAGGATAAAAGAATGGGTTACAATATTGAAAAAAGATTTGATTGAAGGGAGTAATATAATTGAATTTATTTGATATGAATTAAAGAACAATAGACGAGCTATTGTACTATTGTGTAATTATTATAGACAACTGAATAATGGGAAGATGATAGAGGAATCAAATTAAAGAATTTTATAAGACTTTAGACTAAGAATAAAAGGAGACCTCAAATATCCTAGTATTGACTTAAAGTCAATGGAAAGGACAAAAAGGGAGGAATTACTGAAAGATTTACAAGAGAATATTCTGGATCATGATGGATGGAAGCAGTGCTGATTCTGGAAAATGAAGTGGAGTAAATGTCATGTTTTGGTGGAAGAATTTTGAGGAAAAATATTCATATTAGGATTGTAATAGTTAATGAAAATGAAAAAAAGTAAAATTAAGCTAAAATTCTTCTCTATCAGAGAGTTAACATCAATGAGTAATAAATTATCTGGTTCAGGTATGTTGGAATAAGTTGCTGGATAAACTTGTAATTGAACAATGACTGCTTCAGAGTAGATGCAGTTCCAGTTGAGTGAATGGACATGAATGCAAGCTCAGGCCTCCCTGGAAGATGAATGAGGTAACAATAAGAGACAAAGTAAACTTATGAAAATGTTAAAGTTCAGAATAGACTAAAGAGCCCCAACTGAATATATAAAGTACAGAGTTTTAAAAGGAAATAAGCAAAACTATGAGAACAGGGGTTATAAAGGTACCCCTACCTCTGGGCCTGAAGATGCAGGTTCAAAACCTACCTCCCATAAATGTTTCATAACATGACTGAACACGTGGATTTAATAATATGTAAAAATGGATTTAAAATATTCTCTAAGCTGAAGAGAGAGCTTATTTATGATCAAAAAGTAAATAATGCATATGTAGAAGGTATATTTTAAGTTGGTGCTTTGCATCTGTCACCAAAAGAGAATAAGATGGCATCAGTGTAGGGATAAGGAAAGGTCATACTAGCTATGATGAGAATAAAGAAGAGATCACTTTAAAAATTTATGTATTTTCAAAATTGAAAAGCCATCTTATCCTGATGGGCTGCATCCTTGATTACTGAGAAAAGTAAAGGTAGACATTGTAGAAGTTCTAGCCACAATCTTACAATTTTCTTTGGATTTGGGAGTAATTTCAGAGGACTGGAGGATTGCCAATATTATAACCCTGCTTTAAAAATGGATGGAACCTAAATCTAGTGATAGGCCAAATCAACCTACTGTTATTAAAGGAAAATCTTTGAGAGGATAATATGTAAAATGAATTGGCATTTAGAAAAGTATGGACCATGAAATCCAACCAGATTTGTTAGAGGTTTGAAGTCCCTGAGAGATTAATTAGGGTAATGCAGTTGATTTTATTTATGGGGACTTTCAAAAGGCATTTGACAGATAACTAATTGTAAAATTAAAGCCCTTGGGATTAAAAAGACAATGACCGTGTGTGGACGCAAAACGAGTGTATGGTCAGAAAGCAGTGAATAGTGCTGAATAGTCATTATTCAGTCTGGAGAGATATGTGCAGAGGTGTTTATAGAAGTTGGTTTGGGGACTTCTGCTCAGGACTTGTATATGCAAGGCATAATTTCAAAGTTTGTACAAAATTTGGAACTAAGTAGTTCATAGACAATGAGGAGGGTAGTAACTGACTTCAGGAAATCTTAATCTGGTGAAATGGGATGACATGCCAAATTAAATTTTGCAGTGAATTATAGTAGACAGATTTCTAATCGTTAAAGGAATCCAGGTTTATGGGATAATATGAAAAAGTGAAGTTGATGATTATCTGATCTGCCATGATCTGGTTGGGCCAAATTCCTACTTGTCGTCTTATGGTCTTGAGTGTGAAGTAATGTATTTGATAGGAAGAATAAGAGTCAAAATCAATTTTAAAGGGAAGTATTTCCAGAAGCTAGGGGAGGTGGTGACTTGGAAGTAATGACGCCAGAATAGTAATCCAGAACCCCTGAGGAGATGGGTTGGAATCCTATCACGATGTTAAATTTGAATTTGATAAAAATCTGGAATAATGTTTCTAAAAAAAAATCTATTGGTGATCAAGTAACCACTGTTTGTCATAAAAGCTCACCTGGTTCACTAATATTCTTTGGGAAAGGAAATCTGCCACCCTTGCCTGGTCTGACCTACATGCAACTCCAGATCCACAACAAAGTGGTTGATGCCATTCTGACAGTTAGGATTGTGCAGGAATGCTGGCCTAGCCAGCAACATTCATATTCTATGAACAAATAAAAAGAAATTTTTAAAAAGCTAAAGTCCTTCAGAGTCAAGAAAACAAAGGGTTTCATCTTGATGGCAAAGCTGAGGAGAAACCTTTCCAGAAATGGAAGGCTGGAAACCAAGGACTCAATTAGGTCATGGCAAATGAACCAGAGGCATGTTTTTAAATACAACAAGTTGTCATCATTCCTGATCATCCACTGTCTTAAAGGTAGATGGGAACAAATTTAAAAATAAATTTGAAAAGTACATTGGATTAACATTTAGAAGGGAATACAGTGCTAAGAAGACAATGGGGAATTGGGGACAACTTGGATAGCTGTACCAAACAGCTGCCACAGTTATGATGGCTAAATGGTCATCCATGGTGTAGCATTTTGCAACACATAGATTTTTTTAATACATATTATTACCATTATTGTGATTGCTCGAGGAACTGGTGCTGTCTGAGAAAATGGTAGAACCAAACACAAGATGTTTCTCTGCTGATTTGAATTTGCTAGTACTGATCTTCGTGCCTAATTATCTCCTGTAATCCTGTTTATTTACTTTCTGTCTGCATTCTTCTATATTTATTCTTTCAATATTACTTATCTATCTCTTTTCTAAATAATGCTGCAATGTCGTCGTCTTAATTACTTGTGATAAATAGTTCACAGGTACTGTAGCATGCTGATATTATAAACCGATAATCCAAAGACCTCAAGTAATAATCCATGAAATGTGTCCTTTATCTGTAAAGGATCTTTTAAATGTATTACATAAAAAAGGAAATGCCAAAAATACTTTATCTAACAGTAACTGTAGAGCAAGGGCAAGTTGGATTGAAGGGTCTGTTTCCAAGCTGTATGACTTTGATTTTGAGAAGGAAATCGATAAGGGGTGAGATTTAATGCTCCTACCCATTGTTTGTCTGAGGGAGTAGGGGTTATGAGGTTAGGCAACCAGGTGAAGTGTGCAGATACTCTCACCTTTCTGACTCCCTGCAATTTAATGTAAAGATAGTCTTCATAGCCAAAGGTCAGTTGAGACAACCCCTTATCAGCTATCTTAACTTTCACTCACTTTGCATTTCGATGCTCACAGTATCTGTGCCTTTTTTGCATTTTGCTGCCTAAATTAGAACTACAGGCTCGCCATCCTGTCTTGCCTTGCATGTTAGCACAGACACAAAGTTAGGTGACAGTATTGTTAGCCATAGTCAGTGAAGGTTATGAATGTGTTGTGGTATGTACTATGCTACATCAATTTATCACCAGTATCAAGTGCCAGCATCTTGTATGGCAAACACATTGTGTGCATCTACTAGATAGCCTTGTCTAAAGGGAGCAAAGTAAAGAAATGCAGATGCTGGAGATCAGACCCAAAGAAGAACAGAAATTGCTGGAGAAACTCAGTAGATCTGACAGTATCTGTGGAGAGAAATCAGAGTTCTCATTTCAAGTCCACTGATTTTTCTAAATGTGTGATCTGCATTGCCTTCTATCCATACAGAAGTTATAAATGTAAAAGAGAAATGGCTGAAAACATTGTGGTATGGATGGAGTTTTTTTTAAACATTTTTAGTAATGCGGTCTTTCAAGGGACAATTGCGTTAATCATGCATTTTTTACAGTGCAGAGTGATATCTTTAATTATAGTACCCTGTAAGTGAAATACAACTGTGTGGAATACAAACTGCTGGTAAAACTCAGCAGGTCTGGCAGCATCTGTGGAGCGAAAAGAGAGTTAATGTTTCACATCCAGTGACCCTTCTTCAGAACTAATTGTCGATAAGAAAAGAATGTATATATGCTGAAGCTGGAGACTGGGCAGGAGTAAATGAAAGGTGGAGCCCAGAGCAAGAGAACAACAGTTGAACAGACAAAAGGGTAAAAGTCAGCCTAGGAGAATCAATAGCTGCTAATTGGGCCCATTGGTAGCTGACAATGGAATGGTTGTGGTAGTAGCCCATATGATGTCAAAGCCTGTTGTGTGGACATTGGGGTAAAGGATTGGAGAAGGTGCTCAAGCCCTAATATTATTGAGTTCGATATTGAGTTACGAAGGCATCAGCGTAATCTGGAAAAACAGCATTTCATGTTCCACTTGGTGACCCTGCAGCCTATGTATCCTCAAGTTGTTTTTCTCATTCCCCTGTGATATACACCTGGTTTGCAGTGCTTGGCTGGGTAGACAGCTGAGCTTTAAATATGTCATCGGTGCCAGTAATCCCAGAGACTCCTTATCAGTGGTAAGTACTTTCACCATTGCAGAGTGCACAATAGTACGAGTGAGGCATCATAGAAACACGGTGCATACAAAATGAGGCAAGGTGTAGAAAATTGTGTGAAACAATCAGTAGAGCTTGCGGCAAGAAGCCCTCCATGCAACACCACAAAATTAACACTTAAGTTTGAATTTTACTAAAAAGAAACTGTTTCTGCCTGCACCAGTGTAGCAGACCTGAATATTTCAAGTATTTTCTAATTTAAGGTTCCCAGCATCTATGGTATGTGTCTTTTCTTTAGACTATATAGATGGCACATGTAAATCAGGCGAGCTTTACAATCATGAGTGGCTTTGTATGTTTATTAAAGAAACTAATCACTTCTGCTCACAAAAAGTTAATGTTCTAGTTCCTGTCCATTTCAGTACCAGTGAGAGCTTGACCATGTATAACTGAGCTCCAGGCACTGTAAACATCCTACACTCAGCTGTAATGAGAAAGAGGCTGAGAGAAGGTTGTTTACTCTAACTGGCGTAGAACAGCAACTCTCCAAAATGAAGAATGCCTTTGGAGAAGATTTGTGAAGGATGTTTGGTTGATTTTTTCTAATTTACATGGATCTGGAGAAGTTAAGGGAAGTATTTAGAAAATATTGAGCTGTATGGACAAGAGTTCCTGAATTCATAATATTTGGGCTATTTGGGTATCATTGGACTGAAAATATTTTACTATTAAGGAATTTTTTTCTGTCATGCCTCACTATGGGAAACTTGGTCAGCATGGGCAAGTTAGACCGATGGATCTGTTTCTGTGCTGTATGACTGACTCTAGGACTCTATCTGAAGTATAGTCAATTTCAAATGTGGTTATTAATCCTCAATTCTTTTATTGTTAGCCTTTATATGGAGCTATTATATGTTTAAAAAAAAGCTTTATTCATAAAAATTTAAAACCAGCCAGCTACAATGAATTAACAGGAAAAACAAAAGGTGTTTTGCTACTTGGACAGAGAAGCTTTTGCAAAATAGCAAGGCTCAGTCTCACATGTTCCCAAGAATGATTTGATTGGAACAAGTGCTAACTTGCTTGGCTTTTAATTGAAGTGCACTGCTTATATTATCTGATCATTTCAACAAGAATTGCATTGCTTTATGCAAAACAGAATAACACAGTTGAATTTGATAGTGAGAGAGTAACTCCATTCTCTCGAGTTCACCAGCATGTCCTGACGAGGTCTTCTAATGTGCAGAACTGACATTACTTTGGAACCAGTGTGATATCTGGAAGTAAAAATAAGCTGAAATATTTTTCACGTCTTCAAAACATCACTTCAAAAAGGTTATTTCCTGAAAGCTGGAGGTTAATTTTAATATCAGTTATATGCTTTTTAAGAAAATGGTACCTTTATATCCTAGTGAAAATACCATTTTGATGACATTAAATTTTTACGTGTTACTGAGCCGTACAGACCAGAATGGCCCCCAGATTTAACAATGATTTATACTAATTTAATTGGTCTCTGCGTGAGCTAGCATGATAGAATTGGCCATGGAGGCTTTAGATCTGGTGACTAGTGGGGTTGGAGAGAGGATAGGAGAAATTGGTCAGATCCTAAATCCCAATTATCTACTGACAGGAAAATAAACTCCTTGGACAATAGGAATTGAGCAGCACAGATTTATTCAGAGAACTGGCATGGGCTGAATGACTTTTTATGTTGTCCTTCTGCTTGACATTGAGAATCTTTTTTCTCTTAATCCCATCATAGTCAATAATCTTCTACGACATGATTTTTTTTACCTGTTTTAAAAACTAGAGTTAGCTATTGAAGGGCTTCTGTATTCTATGTGCCAGCAAGTAGCACTATTTTTGAGAGCAGACAAAGTGGAAGTAAGAAAAGCAAAAGACCAAGTAATAGAATCCTTACGTTAGGGAAGCAGGCCATTTGGTCCATCGAGTCCACATAATCCCTCCGAAGAACATCCCACTCAAACCCATGCCCCAACCCTTTCCTGTAACCCTGCATTTCACATGACAAACCCACCTAGCCTGCACATCCCTGGACACTATGGACAATTTAGCATGTCTAATCCATCTAACCAGCACATCTTCGGATTGTGGAAGGAAATCAGAGCACCTGGAGGAAACCAATGCAGACACTGAGAACGTGCAAACTTCGTGCAGTCACCCAACGGTGGAATAAACCTGGGTCTCTGCTGCTGCAAGGCAGCAGTGCTAACCACTAAGCCGTGACAACTAGAGCTCAACTTCCACTATTTCTGGTTTAAATTTAATTATCTCCGGGATGTGTTCTGTAATATTTGTTTATAGTCTCTTGAGGACCAAAGGTTTGAACCAAAATTTCTGCATCTCCACATAGGAAACCAACCTGACAAACTGCCTTACACATCCAATTTTCACAAGTTACAATGAACAACTATGATATTTTAATTATAAATTTTGCACTTAGCTGTATTGATACTTTTTAAATAAATGTCTAATTTTACTGTAATAGCACAAGTATGATGATAAGTAAAAATAGCAAGCAGAAAATTGGCAGTGTTGAATTTCAGTACATAAGCTAATTAAGTTCCTGGTGCAGACTTGATGGGTTGAATAGCAGTCTCTGTACATGAATTTTTTTTATTCTAAGAATATAGACCTTCATACGTTTTAAAATTCTGAGCAAATGAATAACAAACAACAGGAACTCTTCTTAAATTCCTTATTATCATTGGCAATTAAAAGTTAGTTTTTCTCTTTCAAGCGTTTATAGTATTTCCAGTGAAGGGATCTTGTCCCACAGTAAATGGAATAATTTTTCGAATTCCTTTTGGCATAGGATCCCAAACAAATTTTAATCCATCTATCCACAAACAACACAAGTTCTATCAGATTACTGACAGTTTACCCAGTTAAAGTTAGCATGATTATTTTCTGCAAATAAGCACAAAGTGTATTATTAAAATGCACACTGTCAGTACTCAAGATGCACCCATGACCTATTTATCAGCTAATGGGTTTTGCACTGTTACAGAAAGTTATACTTCCCAGAAGGATTGTAATGATGATTTAATTTGGGTCAACAGACCTTTTCTTAATCAAACTAACAAGTGTTCTGCTAGGCAGCATAATGATGGAGATATGGTTACAACTATCATTGATGTTTTAAAAATGTGACTTGGTCTAGATTAACTTCAATTTATAAAATTATGTGTGCAACCAGACAAAATTTTAATTTTTGGTTCAGTCAATTTGTCCACTTGCTAAAATGTTACTGTCCATTTGAGGTGCCAAAGTCTACTGGAGACAAAACGTTTTTTTAAAATTTCCTCCGTGATTAAGGTCCTTGCCCTAAGTATCAACTTCTGTGATTTTCCACAGATAACTGATGAGTATTTTCAGATTTTGCTTTTAATGAATTCAGTCTTGTTCATTATAAAATTTTGAACAAAAATACAGTTTTAGGCTGTCAAAATATCTTTGAACCAATATTTGTTTATAATTTGACAGATGTGTAATTTGAGTATTTTACATACGCTCAATAAATTTTCTATACATTTTAAAAGCCAGAACAAATTTGTAATTTTGGAGTTGGATGTGGTATGTATTGCAAGCAGCGGTTCAAATGTTCTGTCTGTATTCTGTTGTCATACAGTAATAAACAGTATGTGAAACTGTTGCACTGTTTTTCATTCAGTTGTTGACATTGCCTTTCAGAAGTTAAGATCAGAAGGAGATCCCAGGAGAAAGTCAATTTATGCAGGAGGGCCCCAAAATGGCACAATTCCAAAACTTTTATGTAAATAATACCAAACTACAGTTTTTAATCCACTGGTCATTGCTCAGCTGATATAGTAAATAACCCTCTGTATTTTTAGATACAAAAGAAAATATTTGCGAATCAATAAACTCTGCCATTGTTGAATGTGTGTGGCAACCACATAGGTGACAATAGCCTTATAGAATCTTCAATTCAGTACCACTTGATGAATCGTAAAACATATCTAAATTGTAACTACAATTCCTTCCAAATATTTTTGCAAGTGGTTAAATACCTCATTTTTTGAAGTGCTTAATACTTAGAATCTCAGAAGTGTTGCAGCATAGAGGAAGACCATGTCGTCCCTGCACTCGTTCTCTGAGCAATTTATCTACAGCCACTCCCCCCACCCCACCCTGTAATTCTGCGTATTCTTCCTTTTTCAGGTAATATATAATTTCACTTTTGAATGTTTTGGTTGAACATGCCTCTCTCTCACTTTTGGGCAATGCCTTTCAGACCTTAACCATTTACTTTGAGAAAATATTTTTCTTCTTGTCATATTTGGTTTTGCCAATTACCTTAAATCTGTGCACTATTATTCCCAATCCTTTCATAGGGGAATCAGTTTTTTGCACATCTACTGTATCCAGGCCCTTCATGATTTTGAATGCCACTATCAAATCTCCTCTCAGCCTTCTCATTAAGGAAAACAATTCCTGCTTCTCCAGTCTAACTTTGTAACTAAAGTTCCTCATTTGTGGAACCATTCTCATGAACCATTTCCATGTGCTTTGCAATATCATCACATCTCTCCCAGGATAGGGTGCAAGGCTGGTATTTTACCCATCCCCAGTTGCCTTTGAATTGAGAGGCTGGTTGGACTATTTTAGAGGATAGTTAAAAGTCAAGCACATTGTAATTCTGAGGTCACAAATGAGGCAAGACCAGGTGAGGATAACAGATTTTCTTCAGTAAAGAACATAAATGATCAAAACATGTTCACAATGATTGTTGATGGTCACATGGTTGTCATTAGACTAGCTTTTTTAATTTCAAAGTTTATTGAATACAAATGTCACCATTGCCATGGTACAATTTGATTCTGTGCACCAGAACATTGGGACCTGAGGTTCCACCTTACTAATCCAGTGATATTACTCCTATGCCACCGTTTTCCCTGATACAAATTTAGCATATAATATCTTTGCTGTTGAATGCTTTAACCCTATTTTGTAAGGCTTTGGACAGGCATATGGACGTACATGGAATAGTGTAGGTGGGATGGGCTTCAGGTGACAGGGCGGCGCAACATCGAGGGCTGAAGGGCCTGTACTGCGCTGTAATGTTCTATGTTCACAAATACTGCTGATCTGAAGCATTTAAACCAAACCTATCCATTCTAGATTACCCCATTTTCTCTGGAACAACTATTCCGCACATCATCCAGCTTTAGTCAAAATTTTCACTAAGCTACCAAACTGAACTCCAATGGCATCTTCAAGCTATGTGTGTTTTCCCTCATCAAGAGAAAAGATTGGAGCTTCTGAATTGAAAACCTAATGTGTAATTGTTTACTTTGTTCATAAAAACCATCCCAATGTAAAAAAACTTAGTTTCCAAGAACGATTTCTGATTTTTAAAAAATTCCTCCCTACAAAAATGTAGTTATTCATTTAAACTCCTTCAGATTAAAACACATGCCACTAGCTCAAATCCAAGCTCTAAACAATATTAAGATAAATCGCACACTTTGCATCACAGTAGAAAACATTGATAACTGAGCAGTCAATTTTGAAATGTTTTAATTGAAGTCATATTGAAATTGGCTCAGCAGTTTGAAATTCTTTTGTGCTATTCCTTTTCCCTAACATTCTGGCTTCTAGCTTTCAGTCAGAAGAACACTTTACCCGCTATGCAGGGGAGCAAGTGAGTAATTGTAGTTGACTTTCCACCACACTAGTCTTCAAACTCAGTCTAGTGAGTATCTTTTCTTACTATCACTAGCACACTCAGACCATGCCTACTGTTGCTTTTCTTATATATCTTTGGAAAGGGAAGAGACAAAGCACAACACTTGTATAGGCATTTTTCTCTAAACTTCACTGTCTGATACACTCAGGGGATTGCAGTTCCTTCTAGTGCTTTTCTCCCTTTAAAACTTTGATACTGGCCAGAATGCCATTTAAGTGTCTCACTCTCTTTCTCTTCCCCTGCACTTCCTCTCTCCACTGTCATTATCTCGAGGTCAGTCAAGGGATAAACATTAAATGCTAACCTTGTCAGCTTTGCCCATACCCCATAAGCTGATGAAATTCTTGAATGAAGAAAATGATACGGATTGCTGATTCATTTATTTGCCTGGTATTTTATTAAAGAGAAATATTAAATTTTAGAGACATCTCCCAGTTTCTGTCCAGACATGAACTGTAGAAAAGACACCTTTTCATTTGGATACACGTGTTTTTTGGGGTAAAAACGATTTGCTTTTAAATTCAAATTGTGATTAATAACATTTCGAACTGATTAATTTCGTGGGTTACTGCTGATGACAACTTAATCTCATAAATTAAAACCACTCCTATCGGATTTAATTCGATAGCTCCTGTTGCCTGGATCTCTAAAAGGCAGAGTCTGTGTTGGTTGTCATCAAGACCAACTCTATTTTAAGAAAATTAGATTCGCACTAACTGCCTTTGTAAATCTAGTAAGTTATCTTTGCTGTTGTCACAGCAATAAAAAGACTTAGTATTAAAGTTCTCTAAAATCAACACGAATGTCACAAAACATAGATTTGATCAAGTCGAATTTTGGACCAATATGACGAAATAGCCAAACAGTATCATGGAAATGCTTCTAATGAATTTAAGATCTTGGGTCTTCCTTTGTCTGTTTCAGTACTATATGCTTGAATCTTAAATAGCTTTCCCACAGTTGCTCTAGTACATGTTTTGGAAGTGGTTGAAGTTTGAATTGTGTTTTGTGTAGTATCACCATAGAGTTAACTTTACTGAGTGTACAAGTCTGCACACAGTACATACCTCCCCTCTCCACCACGTCCTTGCAGGATTTAGAATTCTAAGTATTGTGTTCATAAAGTGTATGAGTTAGATTGTGCAGACACGCTGCATTGTACCTACCGACACAGTCTCTTCCATCATTAAAAAAATGTCAAATGAGATGATATTGTGGCAGCAAAGTGGTGTTCATCACACCAATCTTCCAAATTATAAAAGTGATTGGATGTGGAAATTGAAAAAGCCTGCCACCATTTTGACAAGCCATGAGATTTGTTAACAACCCAATCATCTGCAATTTGGGACTGCTGGCTGTATTTTCTGATGTCGTGTGAGAAAATACTTTGAATGTTTTACCAACTGGTGAGGTGATACCAGGGTGGAAGAAAATATCTATCACTGGGACCATGGTTAAATGTACCAGTAGAAACTTCTGCACAGGTGGGAGCCCCTGAGTATATTTTTGTCAATATTATTTTTTCTGGGTCTTCACTGAAAAATTGATACTGAATCTGAGGGCAAGGGACTTTTATATTTCTAACTGTGACTGATTTCTTGTTCGTGACATTGCCTTTCTGTTGCAATTGGCTTCTACTAACGATTGATTTCAGAGCGACTTCTGCTCCTCTAATTCTGCCCCTTTGGCCTCCTTCCCTCAGGCCACCCACTAAATAGCTATCTGATGTTTGATTGGAAATGTTTAGTCAGCAGAAAGCCACATTTCAGGCAATGATAACGATGACAGAGTGGGAACTGTCTGCTTCCATCTTGTCCAATCAAACATCAGATAGCTATTTAGAATGGAGTTGGAACTAAATTGCAGAAGAGAGGCTTTGCATTTTTGAGATAAGCAGGAGTATTCAATAAGTTCAATCATTTGACATAAAATGTTCATTTCCCCCAATGAGGAAAAAATCATTGTTGAGAGAATTTTTTTTTTCTGTGCTAATATATTGTGCTGTTATATAATTAGATTTTGGTTAATGGAAATTTTGCCAGGGTCCTTCTGCTCATCTGTATTTACTTTGGTAGAAGAGCTATAGAAATCATAAGCTTTTAGAGGATGAACAGTAGAATCCCTTTTGACAGTCTCACCTTTAAAACCACCCCATCTCCAATACCCTGCCTTCTAGTCCCAGGCAAAAAGCTTTAATATTCACTTCTTCCAACAGTGATTCACAGTGACAGAATGTATACCGTCTACACGATGCACTGCAGCAATTCACCCAGATTCCTTCACAGTAACTTCCAAAGGATAAAGATGGCAGATTCATGGAAACAATACCATCTGCAAGCCACACATCATCCTGACTTGGAGCCATACCACCATTCTTCACTGTCAATGAAAACGTCCTTTCCAGTTGCAATGTGGATGTATTCATTCACACCATGGACTACAGCAGAGCAAGAAACAGCTTACCATCATCTTCACAAGAGCAGTTAAGGATGGACAATAAATTCTGGTCTAATCAGTGATGCCCAGATCCCTTGAATGAATAAACAAAACAATCATTGTTGGCATTGCCAATGATGTTCACTCACAAAAGTGAATAAAGAATACATTTCTGCATCTCTGATTGCAATAGATACGATTTATTAATATAGCTCAAAAATACATTTGATTGTTGGAGCCAAATCAAAGAGTGGAAAGGCTAGCTGTAATTTACATGGATAATAATAGGATTGAATGAAGTAAGATATTTACAGTAGAAAAACAAACAAAATTTCCATTGAGAAAATTAATCCTCAGAATTGCCACATGCATTTTCCAACAAATTTGATAGAACTCCCTGAAAAATGTAAAAATGGTAGGTCATGCAGTTTTTTTCTGAGGGTTCTAATAATGTCAACAAAATATGGGTAGGATGGTCCACATGCAAATTTGAGGTCATTATTTCTAGCAAGCACAATTGCTTGACCCTTAGAAAAGTAATCGATAAATAAATAAATGAATACTACATTGATAACATATCTGCATGCTTCAAATTTAGAAATGTGTATTCCATCATGAATTTGAGCAAATAAACAAGTACAATATTGAAGCAGTCCTACATTCTTTACACATATTCTGAAGTGTAATCATCCAATTGAGATATTAAACTGTGTGCTCAAGTGGATAAGTGAGGACCCCATTAAATTATTTAAAGGAAAAGAAAGTTTGATTATGTCCTAAGAGCATTCGGTTTCCACCTAAATTATCAATATCAGACTATCTGCTGATTACTTCCCTGTTTGTGACAATTTATTTTGCTATCACCGTACTATCTATAAACCTTGTCCTCTGCCTGCTCAGTACATTGATTGTTATTCAGAAAATACCCCATTGGCTGTGATCGTTATGTCTAAAGGTGATGATAATTAGTTGCAGGTCCTTTCTTTTAATAACTAAGTCTACCTGAAACAAATTTGAAAAGGTATCATCCTGCTTTTCAGGGGAATCTGAGAGATAACAAAAGAACTCCAAAACCATGCTTGGTGTGCACTATTGGTAATGCATTTTCTGGAAGTCAGGCAGTTTTGGTGCCTTTCTCTGAGCACTGAGTCTCCACCTCCCTGAAACTGACTTCAGTTGTAGGGAACAGGAGACAGTGAATTTAATGAGTTTTGGCTTTTATTTATATATTGTTCTAACATTGTAGAAAATCATGAAAGTGCATGTGATGCTATTGTAATCTGTGTATTATAAAAGTGGTATGACAACTAAGGGGGCTCAATTGACTCTCTGTCCTTTCCTCATTTGACAGCAAGATTTTTTATTTGTTTGAAATATGTACTTGCCAATTCAGTGAGTACTTAATTGTTGTACCCTGTGATCATAAAGGAGCCAGTAGGATAGATTTCCTGAAGTTTATTATACTGTAACAGCCAGTCCCTGAGTAAGGTGCCACAATATACTACATTTCAGGATAGAAGACTTCAAATTTTCAAGCTCCCAGTGAGAAAGCATACACTGGTTCCTCTTCTTTACTCATCCCCTTGGTGGTCACAACAAGGTTAATTTTTAAAATGGCACCCCTTCTACCAGACCAAATTAATTTATGTTTAAAAGGAGTCAGTTTCACCAGGCTTTCTTAAATAACAAGACAGTAAGTTTATTAGTTTCTAATGCAAAAGTAAATATTGGAAAATGTATACATGTTGATTGGAAATAAGTGTTAAGACCAAAGAAAGATTAAAAGTGAAAGAAGATATATAGATCAGTCTTTGAATTCTGTGATGAGTAGATGATGGGACGTTGCAGCTACTCTATTGAGTAATACCAGCAGCACTGGTGTTGGTAAGTGAGCAGAAGATTACAAGATGCTCAGCTTTGTAAGGCAGCTGAAAAGCCCTTGTTCTGTTTCATTTTAACTGATTTTTGGCTTCCAGGAAAAGACAAAAAGACTTTTTTTAAAAAACTTCACTCGTGGGAAGTAGGCTTGCTGGCTGAGCAGCATTTATTGCTTGTTCCAATTTGCCCTCGAGAAGGTGAGCAACCTTCTTAAACTGTTGCAGTCCTTTTGCTGTAGGTTGACTCACAATGCCACTAGAGAGGTGATTCCAGTGAAGGAACAGTGACATATTTCCAAATCAGAATGGTGAGTGGCTTGGAGGCGATCTTGCAAGTGGTGTCATTGTTGTTCTGGGTGGAAGTGGTTATGGGTTTTAAAGATGCTGTCTAAGGATCTTTGCCAATAGTACATGCAACTGCTACTGAATGCCTGTAGCGGAAGATGATGGACGTGGTGAAAATCAAGCAGGCTGCTTGTATTTTTGGAGCTGTCCCTGCAAGTAGGGAGTCAAGAGGTGAGTTACTCGCTACAGTATTCCTAGCTTCTGACCTGCTCTTATAGCCACTGTATTAATGTGGTGAGTCCAGTTGAATTTCTGATCAACAGTAACCCCCAGGATGTTGATAGCAGGGGATTCAGTGATGGTAACATCATTAAATGTCAAGGGGCAGTGGATAGATTGTCTCTTATTGGTGATGGTTGTTGCCTGGCATTTCTGTGGCACAAATGTTACTTGTCACTTGTCAGCCCAAGTCTGGATATTGTGCAGATCTTCTTGCATTTGGACATGGACTGCTTTAGTATCTGAGGTGTCGTGAATGATGCTGAACATTGTGCAATCATTGGCAAACATGCCCACTTCTCATCTTATGATGTGGATGGGTCATTGATGAAGCAGCTGAGGGTGGTTGGGCCTAGGACATAACCCTGAGGAACTCCTGCAGAGCTGAGATGACTGATCTCCAACAACCATAGCCATTTTCCTCCGTGCAGAGAGTTAACCCCCAATACTCTTTGATTCCAGTTTTACTAGAGCTCTTTGATGCCACATTGTCAAATACAGCCTTAATATCAAGGGTTATCACTCTCACCTCACCTCCACTTTCTCTCATATTGTCTGTGGTGCAGGGATGACTAGGGGTTTTGTTTAGTTGTGACATTCTCAGTACACATCACACCCACCAGCACACATAGATCAGAGCTTTCTTTTAATCCCTGTTCTTCTGTATTCTTAAAAGGGAAACATGTTTTCTGCCAGAATACTCTTTTTTTTTCCCCATCATTTTCACAGTCTGAGTTAACTCATAGGATATTACAGTTCAATTTGTAATGCATTTATTCTTTTCATGTTCTTATTCAAGTCATCTTGACACCTGTTTGGTGGGAAATTACAGAGTCTCTCTTCACACTGACAATCCACACAAGCCTTCCACTCACTAAATTATGGTGTGCAGAATGTAGAT
This sequence comes from Chiloscyllium plagiosum, assembly GCF_037043375.1. Taxonomy (NCBI): domain Eukaryota; kingdom Metazoa; phylum Chordata; class Chondrichthyes; order Orectolobiformes; family Hemiscylliidae; genus Chiloscyllium; species Chiloscyllium plagiosum. Next base: position 118,409,591 of record NW_028270142.1, on the reverse strand, counting down.
TTCAGATTTTTATTTGTCCTCTATTTGAAAAACACTTGTAATTAAAAACTCAATTTGCTTATTGGTGATCTGGCATTATGATCCATTGACATGACTTAAGATTAATTTTGATAGAGAAATGGAAGAAAAGCAACAAAAGAAAACCTTGAAATCTGAGATATGTACACATATTCATTCCTCTTTTTTTTGGGTCGATATAATCTCTTCAGTTCAATCTGGTCTTTTTAGCGTCTGGACAGGGAGTCTGCAAACACGTTCAATTTGGGTTATAGTAATGTGGGTAGTTTTGAGATGGTAGGGCTAAAAGAACAATCTTCAACAAAATAATCTGGCACTCTTGAGTTTTAAACATTTCCACAAAAGTTACTGAACTGTTGAAAGTGTACGTTGGTCTCCCGATATCCATTTTGAACAAGTATCACTAAGTATTTGAGAGCCAGTAATAAACTGAGAGTTTCTACCTTTACTGTCGACTACACCATTGTGTAGTCTTTTTGGAGAAGTAATTGATTGGTGTCATTTTTCCAGATTTATCTGCCTGAAAGGAGACAGGAATGTTTCTTGCGTCGTTGGTTACTTTAAATGCTTGATTAAAATTCAGAGCTGCAAGTGTAAGCTTACTTATTAAAATGGCCTTCAGCTTTTGAAAGCTGTCTGGCATTTCTCAGTCCATGCTTTTTTTTTCCCTTTCTTAACTAGGTCTATTTGCAGGATAGTTACTGTACTGAAGTTTGGGATGAATCTTTGTTGGAATGCGCACATCCCAAGAACCTCATGATTTTTTGCTTTGTTATTGGAATGAGGAGCTGTACTACCATTTGTATCTTTACAACCTTTGCCGGTGCTTGTCCTTAACTCTGTGTCCTCAATAGGTCACTTAGGCTTTAGCAATAGCAACACAAGTGATTCTGCTGTCAACTACAAAGACATTCTGCCCATCGCATACTTGAGTACAGTGGTTTAAAAAATTTAATGATGGTGTGATGACAGTTATTTTGGTTGCACATCCCGAAGATTGGTGGATCCTGTCCAACAGAAAATACTTTGACTGTTCACAACAAGCAAGATACTGACTGCATCCAATTAGCCTACACTTGCAACACAGTTTCTAACATTAGATGTGATTCTACGATTGGATGAGATTTGCTGAATTATCCAGAGTGTGCAAAAAGTTATGCTAATAACCATTTTAGGATTGTCAGTTGGGCTCATAGTGTGGCATATTTGGGTGCACTCAAAGCTCCCTAACTTAGAAGCCAATGCAGAGTTATTGGATTGAGACATATGTACATGCATTGTCCCTGTAGCGGTTTAACAAAGTATGTGTCACACATTTGCCATTTTATTTGCCAGAGTGGCCAACACTGATATATCAGAGTCAACCTTCCTGGTTTAAAATGTAAATAAAGCCTGTAAATTAACTGTCAGTCATCAATAATTGGTATATTCTCCATGGCAATACCTTCAAAAATCAGAGTCCACTTGCCAACCAAACATCACTTTTCTCATGCAGTATAAATGTTGCTTTTCTCCTTGAATTCATATTCTTGTGAAATATCCCACTGGGTTCAAGATAAAAAGCCTTCACAAAATATGCCTTTTTATAGCAATATCATGAGATATGTAATTTTATATTGATGCTATTTTAAGTTTTAAACAGAAAGCTCAGTGGAAAACAATTTCACAAGTCAGGATGTTTTATAGAAAACAGGCACTGGAATAGAATAAAGAACAGGAAAGCACAGAATTGGCCCTTTAGCCCACCAAGACTACACCAACACATCTTGCCTTTCAAAACTAAAAACATTTTGCCTCCATACCGTACATATTCCTCTATTCCCTGCCTATACATAAATGTGTCAAGATTTGATTACATTACAGTGTAGAAACAGGCCCTTCGGCCCAACAAGTCCACACCGACCCGAAACCCACACATACCCCTACATTTACCCCTTACCTAACACTACGGGCAATTTAGCATGGCCAATTCACCTGACCCTGCACATCTTTTGGACTGTGGGAGGAAACCAGAGCACCCGGAGGAAACCCACGCAGACACGGGGAGAACGTGCAAACTCCACACAGTCAGTCGCCTGAGGCGGGAGTTGAACCCGGGTCTCAGGCGCTGTGAGGCAGCAGTGCTAACCACTGTGCCACCGTGCCGCCCACATGCTTCTTTAATGTTGTTATTGTATCCACCTCCAGCACATTCCAAGCACTTTCACCCTTTGTGTAAAGAACTTGCCTCCCACCTCTCCTTTCAACTTACCTCATTTTACCTTAAGCTTGTGTTCCCTAGTAATTAACATTCTACACTGGGAAAATGACTCTGACTACCTATTCCATCCATGCCTCTCATAATTTTTTAAACTTCTGTCAGGCACCTCGCATTTTTGACGTTCACCTGAAAACAAACCAACTTTGTCCAATCTCTCCTCATATCTAATACTGTCCAAACCAGGCAACATTCGGATAAACTGTTTCTGCCCCTCTCCAAAGCCTCTGTATCTTTCTAGTAGTGTGGCAACCAGAACTGTACTCAATGTGCCAAATGAGACCTAACTAAAGTTCAAGGCAGATGCAACATGGCATGACAAATTTTAGATTATATGCCCTAACTAATGAAGGCAAGCAAGCTATACGCCTTCTTGACTACATGATTCATTTGTGTTGCCACTTTCAGGGAACTGTGGACCTGAACGCCTAGATCCTTCTGTATGTTGATGCTATTACGGGTTCTGCTATTAACAGTATACTTCCGTCCTGCATTAGGTCTTCCGAAATTCATCATCTTGCATTTTTCAGGATTAAAAAGCTGTTATTTTTCCACTCAAGTCTCCAAACTGTCTATACCTTGCTGTATCCTCTGGTAATTCTCTTCACTATCTACGGCTTCCTCAATTTTGTTTCATCTGTAAACTTAAGCAGGCCTCCAAATCATATATATATATATATAATAAAGAATAATGGTCCCAGCACTGATCCCTGAGGAGCACCACTGGTCACAGAAAAACACCTTCCACCACTACTCTCTGTCTTCTATAACTAAGTCAGTTCTATATTCATCTTACTAGCTCACTGTAGGTCTCATGTGACTTCACCTTTTGCATTAACCTGCCATGAGGGCCCTTGCCAAGAACCTCGCTTAAGTTTATATAGACAACATGCACCATCATGCCCGCGTCAATTATCTTTGTCACTTTCTCAACAAACTGAAAGAAGTTTGAGAGACATGACCTTACCTTACCTGCACAAAGCCGTGCTGCCTATCACTAATAAATCCATATTTTTACAAATGTGCGTAAATCTTATCACCATGTTTATAAAATGACTAATAGTCTACTTGAAGGTTCACAGTTAACTTGAGCAAGATATTGGATGACTTGAACTCTATCCTAGTAAAACATGCACCATCTTCATGAAGAGATTGGAGAAAATTAACAGTCAAACAGTTATTCTTCATGCAAGAATTGACAGTGACCAACAGGTCATGACAGACAAGCCTATTGCTGTCCTCAAATGTTTACATATTTATGCTTTATGGTAAGGATTACTAGGTACCAATCAGGAGCATTATTCAATTTTCCTTTAGTTCTGTACGCTGAGGATATTCAGGGATCCCTTCCCTTGCCCTTGGTTAGAATAGTTAAACCACAGTCTAGGTTTCAAACCTAACAGAACCTAGGGATCAGATATTTTATAATCTGAGTTGAATTTAAATATTACATATGAGAAACACATCATTTATTTTTACTTCACTAGCAAAAATGAGAAATTTTAAAGATCACTAATTTAATAATTTGGAACGTTCATATTTCCAATGTACAGTTAATATAAATGGAGTTGGGAACACAGCTCATTCAGTGGAATGTACATAAGCAATTTGTGTACTATTAATAGTGTGAATCTTATAATGCTACATGACTTTTCTACTTTATATACTAATGGAAGTCATAAACATTTAGAAGATCATTGGAACCATAGAATGTCAGATAATGTACATTGTAGCCTAAGTTTTCCACTTTTGACATATTTTGGACTGGAATAACTATTTGTATTATGGTGTGATTGACAAGTGTGGTCACTTTATTAGCAGAGCTACAGCACTCACTTAGATGGAATTGGAAAGTTATATTTTAGTGAAAGTTAAAGGGATAAGGACAGAAAAATAAGGTCAGAAAATATTTGGAGAGCCTAAAACCTTCTCAACCCAAGGTTGGTAGGGTTGAAGAAATAAGAGCTGAAAATGTGTTGCTGGAAAAGCGCAGCAGGTTAGGCAGCATCCAAGGAACAGGAGAATCGACGTTTCGGGCATAAGCCGTCGATTCTCCTGTTCCTTGGATGCTGCCTGACCTGCTGCGCTTTTCCAGCAACACATTTTCAGCTCTGATCTCCAGCATCTGCAGCCCTCACTTTCTCCTTGAAGAAATAAGAGGCAAACATGGAGGGAAAGGACACCTAAGAAGCTGAAATTAGCTTGCAGCAAATGAGCTTGCAACATGAGCTTATGCCACATCCCAATATTTTTCCCATAGATAATTGGGGAATGACTACAAGGAGATGGAGCCAGGTTTCAGGCCACATCTTACCATTATTATCACTGGCTTTACAAACTTTAAAGAATATGGCAGCTGCAGGTAATATTGGAGCAAATTACATATCTCTGCATTTGCCTTTCTGCTGACTTAGAACATGAGAAAAATGTTTCCTATGAGCATTGTCATGTTAATCCTTTGGGACCTTCAAAAATTGAAACATGTGAACATGCTGACAAATTTGTCATGTCTTTTTCTCATAGAGTCTTTATGGCACAGAAGATGGCTATTCAGCCCAATGGGTCAGTGCCAGTTCTCCATTGAGCAATCCAGTCAGTCATATGCCCTACTCTATCCCTGTGATCTATTTCTCTTGAGTTCCTATTGAATTTCTTTTTGAAATAATTCAGTCTCTGAACTAACTCCATGAAAGCTAGTGTCCCTTCATCAAGTCACCCTTTATTTATATGAGCATAGTACATGACACTGACCCAGCTAGCTCAGAACTGGCTCTCAGAGTGAACAGAACCCCTGCCACTCCTGTTTACGTCTGTCAGCCAGGGATCCCTGATTGGACCGGGTTAACAGCCCTAATCAGGAAATGCATATTCTATGAGGTTCATATGGCTGACCTCATTCTAGTCACTATATCCCTTCCCCTCTAAGTGCTGCAATGTAGACACTTGTTTTTCCTGTAGCTTTATTCTGGGATGATTTTGCACCAGCTCCAGTTCCTCTAACTCTGCCTTGGATCCTGGCAACATGTACTGGACCATAGTTTAGATCTGAGTGGTGCTGGACAAGCACAAGTCAGGCAGCATCCGAGGAGCAGAAAAATCAATGATTCCTGATGAAGAACATTTGCCCGAAACGTTGATTTTCCTGCTCCTCGGATGCTGCCTGACCTGCTGTGCTTTTCCAGCACCACTCTGATCTAAACTCTGGTTTCCAGCATCAGAAGTCCTCACTTTTGCCTGTACTGGACCATAGACAACCTCTTGTGTCTGGAGTGTCTTGGCCGAAATTTATCTTCAGGCGGTAATGGCATCAAGGATGTGACATCCTCCACGTCCCTCTCATCCTGAGAGATGTCTTCACTGCTATGCAAGTAAGGACAGTTCCGTACCATCCATTGTCCAATGATCGTGCGGAAACTTTGAAGGCAGTCTTAGAGAAGCAGCCTACAGCTTCACTCAATACCAAACTGTCCCAGTTCCTGGTTGATTAACAGAACACCCATCAGGTTCTGACAGCCTTGCCGGATGTTCTGAGGGGTCGGATCAGCTCCTGCCCATTTGCGAGTTTGCAGCTTTCATGTGATCTACATGCTTGTTCAGAACCACTTCACCTACTGAACTGAGTTCATGACAACCATGCCTTTTAACAATGCAAAGCCATTCAACACGAAATGTCAGATGATTTTGCTCATTTCTGCAAACTTGTAAGATGAAGCCAGGGTGAGATGTTTCTTCAAGAACGGTGATACTTTCCTGACCTAATGTGGCTCTCCAGATTTTTTTTTAAATCATAAAGATCAAGAATATTATAATTACCATAAACTGCACACAAAATGGTTCTTCCTTACATTCCCTCTTCATCTCCAGCCAGAAACCTCACATCATTACATGAACCATCAACTACAGGGAGTACTCTTTCTTTATCTATTTACCTATATCTGTCATAATCTTAGACACCTCTATCAAATCACCCCTCAAACCACTTTGCTCCATGTCAAACAACCCCAGCATCTTCAATCTAACCATTCAGGTAAATCTCATCAGCAACCTCTGAAAAATCCTCACATTTCTCCTAAAGTATGGTGATAAAAACTGGATGCAATAATCTAGTTGCATCTTTAAAAGACTTTTATAACAGTTGAGCTAAACTCCTCGCTTTCTTCTCAATACCTCTTTTTTGTGAAGTCTGGGATCCCATGTACTTTGCTCACTTTTTTTGCAAAACATCCTGCCTCCTTCAAAAATGTAATCATATGAGCATCTAGATCCCTCTGACACTGTACATTCTTTAGAACTCTACCTATAACTCCATATTACTTCTCCCTATCCACTCTGCCCCTTGACTGTCCATTTTTTTTACCTTGTTAATCTCCCTTCAGTACTTCTAAATGGTTGGCATAATATGATTATGTGCACCCCATGCCAGCAGGAAAAGCAATAAGATCTTGATTAGGATAGTAGACCATAGATGTTTTTAGTGCTGTGGAAAGTCATGTGGCCTGTTGGGTCACTCCCTGCTCCAAATATTTAACTTTTAATAGAGACAATGGTTTCTCCCCAACTCCCTGTGGCAAAGAATTGCAAGCCTCATCAAGACTGTGTGAAGAAATTCAATTAATCTCTCTTCTCTTCCTTGGTGACAATCTTAATTAATGATCCCTAGTGAAGGAAAATTGTTTTTCTTTCCTTTCAAAACATTTAATAATCTTAAAAATCTCTTTTAAATTCCAGTCATCTTTGCTCCACTGATTATGTATAAAATGCACTTACTTTAACATTGCTGTGTCCTTTCTGTGACCTCTATATACTTAACACTGCCTAGCAACCCAGATCATCCATTTCTCCTGGGCGTGATTAAAAACTGAACTGCTGCACGTACCCAAATTAATATATTAAAAAAGCATTCATGCATTTGAAGTATTTCCACCACCGCTGACGCAGTTACTGAAAACTATCATGAGCTATAAAGTGAGCAAAGTTCTCTAATGGCAGAAATTATGCCTGTTTGTTATTTCTCGTCACTCATTTTACATTACTACAACAGGCAACCCTGAGCAGACAATAAAATGGCTATTTATAATTAAATATGTTTTGACTCATTAGGTCCAATATATATATATATATTTCAATTGGTAAACAAGCTGCATGTTATGAAACTGACCTTATTCATAAAGAAGATATCAGATATGACTCCTAAGCTGTTAAATTTAATCTATCTCGGGATGCTGATGTTAAGTATCAGTGTTATTCAGTATTGAAGGGCCCAAACCTACCTTCCAGGTGAAGTAGTGCTTTACCGGTACTGCACACAATCTAGTCCACTGCATTCACTGCTCACAATGTGGTCTCCTTTACACTGGGGAAACAAAGCAAAGACTGGGTGACCGCTTCACAGAATACCTATGTTCTGACCTTAGAAAAAAACCCTGAGCTTCCAGTTGCTTATCATTTCAACACACTACACTGTTCCCTGGCCAACATCTCTGTTTCAGACCTGTTGCAGGTGCTCCAGCGGAGCTCAATGCAAGCTGAAAGAACACTTCATTTGCTGCTTGGGGATTGGACAGTCTTCTGGACTCAATATCAAGTTCAATAACTTTAGGGCTTGACCTCTCCTTGGCCCTATCCCCAAATCCCAGCCCTTGTTATCACATAGTCTGCTGTTATACACAACCTGTTGTTAGCCACTAACAGTCCCCATTAATAGCTTTGCACCTTCCTAACTGGATCGTTATCCACTTCTTTGTCTTTCTGACTTTTGTCTCTCTTTGGTCTTTATCCCCACCTATCGCTTATTCCTTATCCCCTCCCCACTTCCTATCTTCTGTATAAAAAGCAACATTTTCCTAGCTACCATCAGTTCTGAGGAATGGCACCGGATCTGAAACGTTAACTCTGATTTCTCTCCACAGATGCTAGCAGACCTGCTGAACTTTTCCAGCTCCTTCTGTTTTTGTTTTTGACATGAACCCGCTTGGACAAATGAAAGAAATATCCCTATGCTTTCTAAATTCTGCTGGCCATTTTGTGATCCCTGTTGGTAGTGCTTTAGTATAGGCATCTATCAAGTGAACGTTGGCATATTGGCTTTCACAGTCAAACAGCCTGTACAACACTCATTGCTTGAAGGATGGCCACTTTAATGAATTACTTGAGTGCTGCTGGTAAGTCACAGGGCATTATCCTAACTTAAATCACCTGCCTTAAGATTAGTGTTATTTGGACAATAAATCACTGTTCTATTGCTTACAAGTATTAGTCTTTAGCGTGTCCAGGCCAGGTACTGTAGGATTAACTCTTCAGGAAAACATCTCTATACTAAATCAATTGGTCAACTTTGATTGAATATTGCCCATTGATCAATCATTGTTGCCAAGTGAATGGTAGACATTAGAATTTAACTTCCCCAATGTGTTGGCAAAAGGATAAAGCTATTAAAAATTCAAACAAACAAAATTAACTGCCAGGGAGAGCATAGGTTTTGAATATGTATTGTCAAAGCAGAAAAGGTATCTAAATTGATCCCAGATCTGTACTAAGTTACTTAAATGCAGTGTGCATTTAAATACAAATGTAAAAATTGTCTCAGTAGCCCCTGCATTAGAGAGCAGAAATCAGTCAAGCTCACTGCTTTTTGCTGCTGGCCAGTACTGTGTGTGATAGTTAAGTCTTTTCTCCCATGGTAGAATTGCCTGCTGACACTCTCTAGATTCTTATTTGAATATTGCTGCTTGGATGAAGTATCAAGGGTGCCATAAAGCCATTGTTTAGCAAGGGGCCAAACTCTTTAGCACTTTAGCAATTCAGCATTCAGTGTTATGTTCACATAAAGAGTTTTAGGTAGATGTTCTCATGGGGCTATCATACAAGAGGAGATAAATATGAAATAATGTCCATATTTCCCCTTACAGCTCACTTGAGGAACAATGCATAGTATATTGCTCCAGATAACAGTACAGTCTGTTTTCCAGTGAGCTGATGGACTTTAGCCTTAATGGTTACAAGTCTACTGTATTAACCAAAAGCTGAGTTGTGTGGAGCCACATGCTCTCCTGGGAGCGTGAGAGAAATTTTATCATTTCACTTTCCCACAGAACATTAATCCAGAAACAATACTGAATAAAAGAAGATAGATTAAGAAAATATCAAGAGGGTCAATGCTGAATCTTGCAGTCAGCTTTCATCTGATGGTGTTTGACTTCATATTAGGTGAGCTCATGTTAATAGTCTGGGAAGACTTGTGATAGAGATTAGCATTCCTGCCTCTGAGCCAAAAGATCTTGGTACAAGTCCCATTTTGGTGACTAAGGCAAATCTACTCATAATATAATCAAACGGGTAAAGTATCAACATTTAAATCTTTCTACAGTGTATAAATTGCCTAAAGTGGCTGCTGGTAAGTCATCTGCTGTGGGCAATGGTAAATTACCATAATACCCTTTCACAGATAAGCATAAAGTAACACAAGTTCATGGTAATTGTTGCACAAGGGCTTCAAGATCCTGGAGTAACTTTGCAATGATGTCAAAGAGTTGCACATCACTAGCATAAATAGCACAGTATAGGTGGGGCTAGACCACAATAGACCAAAATGAGCTGGACTAGACAACACATTAGAGAACTCATATGAACACATGAAGAAGATAGTTTAGTTCTCAATAATGAAATGATAAGATCAGAGCCTGGTGTATCTATGATTACCATGTATAACAGTATTTAGTATAAATGTATAATAAATAATGCTACTTTGAAATCTAAGCCTGAATATAGTTCTTGACTTTGCCTTAGAAATCAGAAAATAGGAACAGAAGTAGGCCATTTTGTAATGATTGTAATGAGGTCAGCCATGTGGACCTCATAGAAAATGAGTTCCCTTATTGGAGCTGTTAACCTGGTCCAATCAGGGAGTCCTGGTTGACAGATAAGAACAGGAATGTCAGACAACCTGTTCACTCTGTGAACTGGCTCTGAGAGAGCTGAATCAGTGTCAAGGACTCTCCACATGAAGATAAAGGATGACTTGGAGATGAGATACCAGCCTCTGTGGAGCTTTTTCACTGGATGCAGACAGAGCCATGTTGGTGGGACAGTGCCAGCAAGGACAAAAATGACCTCTAACAGCTCCCTCACATTCATGGGAATGGCCGGGTAAACCTTAGACTCAGTTACACGTCAATCATGCAAGTCCTTGTATAAGCGGAATGTTCATCCTGTTCACTGTGAGAGCTATCTGTGAGGGAACTGGGTCAATGTTAAAGATTCTCCATGTGTAAATAAAGGGCGACTTGGTGACGTGATACCAGTTTCTGTGGAGTTATTTTGCATTCAGTCCTTTGAGCTACTGTGCCATTCAATCAACCAATTATCATGTCTGATCATCCAATCCTTCTCTTCAACCAGTCTGTATTGAACCCAAATGCATTGTGTGGCATCAAACCACATAACAAAAACAAACCAAGTCTCTTTCTCGGCATGGTGTCTAAATAAAGAGAAATTTTGAGTGTGGTTGTTGGCAGTGATGTGAGCACAGAGAATGGGAAAAGTGCAAGGAGGCAATGTTAATGGTGAGAAATGTTACTGTTGGGAAATGTTGCAGTATTCCTCATTTGATTACAGGTGTCACCAAGTTAGATGTGCTGGAAACAGCCCATTGTTGAGAGGACAGATAATGCTGTAAATCCAACATAATCATTTAACATAATAATCTGGAGATTATAATTTACTAAGGGAAAGATCCTCTGATTACTCTGGAAAGGCTAGGTGTCACGACACCAGGTTATAGTCCAACTGGTTTGTTTGAAATCACAATCTTTTGGAGTGCTGCTCCTTTGTCGAGTGAAGGTCTTGGGAAAGAACTTGTGAAGAACTTTCAAAGTTTGTGATTTCAAATAAATCTGTTGGACTATAACCTAGTGTCGTGTGACTTCTGACATTGTCCACCTCAGTCCAACACCGTCATCTTCACATCAGAAATATATGCAATAGGTAAAGCTAAAAAATGTGTTGCTGGAAAAGCGCAGCAGGTCAGGCAGCGTCCAAGGAGCAGGAGAATCGACGTTTCGGGCATAAGCCCTTCTTCAGGAATGAAGAATGAAGAAGCTAGTCAGTTTACACTGTTTCCATGTGCAGGTAACATGAGTAGAATTCTCCACAGACAGGTAGGAACTCACAAAGATATACTGCCTACCATATAAGTGAGTAATATGGTACATTAATGTAAATGCTGTCATGATACCAGGTATGTAGACAAAATGTCCCAGTGACTGACTGATCGTGTCTCCCTTCAGCTATTCATAACAGGCAGAATATTGACTGTATTTAATCAGACCGCTCATGCAAAACTCAGAATATAATGTCCAAGATTACATGAGATGATTCCACAATTAGTCAGCACGTACTGTACAATCTGTGTGCTACAAATTATATTAACCAATTTACGATTATCAGTTGGTTATAATCATTTTTGATTGTTAGAAACTACAAATATGCATGTACAGAGCTTGATCCTCCGCAAGAAAAAGGTATTCATCCAGGCATGGAACCTTTTCAATTAAACAAAACCTTGGAGGAATACTATTCCCTGTTGTTTTCAACATGGTATGTCTGGACCAATCAGAAACTCCTGCCTTTTTTGAATCTCGACTAACTCTTCAGGGTAACTGGTCACTAGCACATTTTCTGTGACGGAGTCAACTTGCCAACAAATCAGCACCCTGTATATCATCACAGAATTGTTCCAGCACAGAAGGAGGCAATTTGGCCCCTCGTGTTGGACAGGTCTACAACCTAATATCAATCTCATGCCTTTTCTTCATATCCCTGCACACCATTTCTATCCAAATAACCATTCATTGCCCTCTTGAATCCCTCAGTTGAATCTGCCTCTACACATTTCCAGGCAGTGCATTTCATAACCTGACTACCTGCTAAGTGAAAAGAGTTTATCTCAAATCACCCTTGCTTTGTATGCACGTCATTTTAAATATTCTTGTATCTGCTCCTGATAAGTGCAAGACAAAAATCTTCAACAGCATGTCTCTTGATTCAGCAATATTCAATATATGCTCAGCCAAGTGACTAGGTTATAAGTTCTAGTTCATTCTTCTGTGGTTGTCTGTTTAATGGCAGATCCTTAGAAATTATTTGCTGAGCCACAATAAAGCATTGTGATTTCAATCTACAGCCAAGGCAGAGAGTGCTGAGGTTATTTCAGTCAGAATGGGGAATTGAATGCTGTGTTGTTGGCATTAATCTGATCCACACACTAATTATCTTACCAACTGAGCTAACCACCCCTCTGATATAAATTATGAAACTGAATTCAATAGATTTGATAGTAGTGTGCTAGTACAAGAATGAATTACAAGATTGTTAGTAGAATATAACTGGTTCACTAAAAATCTCTGATGGAGAGAAAATGTTATTCTTACTGTTACTTAACTCCATTTCTATACGGATGACATGCAATTTCTCTCTAAAGTGACCTAACTAGCTGCTCAATTGTAAAAACAGTTGTTATAGGAAAGCACATCAGTATGTGCTTTTTTCTGTGCCAATAAATTTTGTTCCTATTTGTCACATAGATGTTTCCTGTGCAAAGCTTAACTCATCCATTACTAAATACATTTTCTACAAAGTAAAAATTAGAATTCCCTCTATTTTCCTTTCTGGCTGCATAGGCCACCAATGTCCATGTCACACTTGGCATGCTGATGCCAATCATCTTGTGTGGAAGTTTGCAGCCATGCAGCTTCAGGGAACATTGGTAGATGGTTTTTCTAATGTAATAGTTACAGGCTACTGTCTTTCCACCATGCACTCTTTAAACATTTTTCATTTTCTATCCACTATCATCTCTCTAAGTAACTTTCCCCAGTTTATCATAGCTAACTCATGCCATTATACATTCCTTTATTTAGATTTGGGACTCTAGTCTCAGAATTGACTACATCACCCTCCATTTGATGAAGAATTCTTCATATATTGTTACTGTTCCCCAGATGGCCTCGCACAGCTAGATTGCCTTTTCTTTTACGAACTACACAATACTAGAGTGATCTGTTCTCCATTTGGTTACTCAACATATGACTCCAGAAAACCATCTTGCACATATCCCAGACATTCCTCCTCTACAGCATTTGTTTTGCTTAATCTATTTGCAGATAAGGTCACCCATACTTATAGCTGTACCTTTCTTTGCCTTTCTAATTTTAGTTTAATACCTTCCCCAATGTTAGCACTAAAAAAGGACATCTGGTTCATGTAGGAGATGCAAGTCCAGCTACATACTAGCTGGGAAGAGTGTCCTGTAGCAGCTTTCAATAAAGCATTCTGGGAAGAATGTCAAATATGATGTAGAGTGATTAGATTAGATTACAATACATTACATTACATTACATTACAGTGTGGAAACAGGCCCTTCGGCCCAACAAGTCCACACCGACCCGCCGAAGCGCAACCCACCCATACCCCTACATTTACCCCTTATCTAACACTACGGGCAATTTAGCATGGCCAATTCACTGACCTGCACATCTTTGGACTGTGGGAGGAAACCGGAGCACCCGGAGGAAACCCATGCAGACACGGGGAGAACGTGCAAACTCCACACAGTCAGTCGCCTGAGGCGGGAATTGAACCCGGGTCTCAGGCGCTGTGAGGCAGCAGTGCTAACCACTGTGCCACCGTGCCGCCCACAAAGTGAGAAGAAAAAAACTAGTGAGTGAGGTCAGGCAGGTATTTACACTAACTATATCACTTATAGTTTCTAAGATTTTTATTTTGGGGTTACAATTTGTAAAGACAATTATGTCGAGGTCCAGAGAAGAAGGATCCAAGTGTGATTAATATTATTTGATTTTAAGGTATTCTAAGAGTTTAATTTAAAAAGGTAAGTCATGGAAGGAGAAGACAATGTGGGAGTTGGGCACAGTTCCAGAGCCTGGGACCAGAACGTATGTAGTAAGTGTCTCCCAAGTGCAGTTTGGCGATCTATATACAACACCCACTATCATTTCTGTCCCTTGATGTTTCTAAATTCACCAGAGTTACTATCCTTCCTCACTATGTTCTCTTTAAACAGCAGTGCCACCCCATTCCCTTTTCCTCTTTGTTTATTCTTCCCAAAAACTGATTACTCTTAGATATTCAGTGTCCATCTTTGGACGTCCTACAGCCAATCTCTATACTCCTAACTGTATGACCTGTTTATATCTATTTGCATGACTAATCTATTCACTTTATTGTGAATTGTCCACTCATTAAGACACAAGGCTTGTCTTTCTCATTCTTAGTTCCATTTGCATTATTTTTACATTGTGGTCCTATTTGATTCTTGCCTATAAATTCTCATCCTATTACTTTTCTGATTTCCCATTCTGCCTTTTGTTTTTGTCTTTGTTTCCCTTTCTTCTATCACCAGTAAAGGTTCTGTCATCCCTCTGCCATTTTAATTTAAAGCCTCTCCAACCACACTTACAAGTACTCCTCCTCCAGGCATCCATCTCACTCCTGCCCAAGTGTAACCTATCCAGTTTGGACTGGTCCTACCTCCCACAGAACTGGTCCCAATGCCCAGGAATATGAAAGTTTCCTCCTATTTCTATCAAATTAGCATGTGGGAAGGGTAGTAATCCTGAGATCACTATCTTTGAGGTCCTATTTTTTAAATTACTTCCTAACTCACTATATTCTACTTTTAAGGCTTCAACCTTTTTTTTTAAACATATGTTATTTGTACCAATGTATGCAATGGCCATTGGCTATTCACCCACCCACTCCAGATTCCTGTAGCTGTTCCAAAACATCCTTGATACGTGTACCCAGGAGGCAACATACCTTCATGGAGTTTCACTGATGGCCACAAAACCATCTATCTATTCCCCTTACAATTGAACCTTCTATTTCTATAACTTCCCCAAACATATTCCTCTCTCCTTTGCAGCTGAGGCAATCATGGTGTAACAAATTTGACTGTCACTCCTTTCTGCTGAGAGGCTATTCCCTCAAACAGTATCCAGAACATTATGTCTGTTTTACAGGGGAATGGCCATGAGAACAACAGTCCAAACTGCCTACCTTATCCACTTTTTTTGCCTGTTGGTCATGATTCCTTCCCTGCCTTGGAGTGACCACCTCTCTGTACAAACTATCCTATACCATACTCTCTACTGTGATCCCAGCCACCACTCCAGCTCTGAAACTTAGGGTTCCGGGAGCTGCACTTGGGAGACACTTACTACATACGCTCTGGTCCCAGGCTTTGGAACTGTGCCCAACTCCCACATTGTCTTCTCCTTCCATGACTTACCTCTTTAAATTAAACTCTTAGAATACCCTTAAAATCAAATAATATTAATTACACTTGGGTCCTTCTTCTCTGGACCTCGACATAATTGTCTTTACAAATTGTAACCCCAAAATAAAAATCTTAGAAACTATAAGTGATATAGTTAGTACAAATACTTGCTTAACCTCGCTCACTAGTTGTTTCTTCTCACTCTACATCATATTTAACATTCTTCCCAGAATGCTTCATTGAAAGCTGCTACAGGACACTCTTCCCAGCTAATATGTAGCTGGACTTGAATTTCCTGCATAAACAAAGTGTCCTTTTGTTTTCACTAGTTTCCTTTCTTCTGTATAAATATATTAACTTCTTGCTTAGGGAGCTAGATCAATTTGTGCTCATTACCATGCAATCATTTCCTCTGTGGCTATTGTTGATGTATGAGGTTCAGCAGGATATGCTGACTTGGGCCGAAAGGTCTGTTTCCATGTTGTTGGACTCTTTGACACTATGACCCTATGACTAGCTATTCAACCTTGTGAGTTACCACAACATAATATTATGCTTGTTTAATATTCACATGCACTCTTCTATGCCTGGAATCTTTATCTCTTTATACCGCAGCTGTTGTTTTGTTTAGACTGATGCTAACCTAGTCTATTTTCTCTCCCACACTGCCTGAATAACTTGAACTGAATAATACTCCAAAGTACAGTCTTTCCTTCAGCTTGAGGACCTCAGGTTTGTGCTTTCCACTTGGACAATATAGTTCAGAGTAGTTTTCAATTGTTCTTGAGTACTGACCAGACATTGGGTAAAGTGTATAATTGGCCTCTGTTTCCCATCTTGTAGTATCAGTGACAATTCCTAGACCTCTTTGGCCTCTCCTTGGCAAGTTCACCACCACTCATTGTGCCTATACTTATATATTAACATGAATACAGGACTGGCTAACTAATAAAGAGTTGGAATAAGAGGTGTAATTTTGAGATAACAAACTATAAGCAAAGTGAAAATTCACACAATACCAGGTTATAGTCCAACAGGTTTATTTGGAAGCACTGGTGCATTATCGGAGCGCTGCTTTTTCATCAGGTGGTTATGGAGCATAAGATCATAAGACACAGAATTTATAGCAAAAGTTGACAGTGTGATGCAACTGAAATGATATATTGAAAAAGACCTGGATTGTTTGTTAAGTCTCATCTTTTAGAATGACCATGTTGGTCATTCATATGGACACATGCATCTCCATCAAGGATGGGCACCTCAGCACCTCACTCTACTACAAACCCACAGATATTCTCATGATGCTACACTTCTCCAGTTCCACCTGAAACATATTAAAAGAGCCATCCCCTACAGACAAGCCTGATGCATACGCAGGATCTATCAGATGAGGAGGAATGTGATGGTCACTTGGAAGTGCTCAAGGAAGCCCTCATAAGAACGGGGTACAATGCTCAACTCATCGACTATCAGTTCTGACATGCGACAGCGAGAAACCATAATGACCTCCTCAGGCGATAGACACGAGTTGCAACCGATGGGGTACTCTTCGTTTTCCAGTACTTCCCAGGAGCCGAAAAACTGCCATGTTCTTCACAGCCTGCAACACATTATCAATGACTTATCTCCTTTAAACAACCACCAAACCTCAAACAGATTACTTATCACAGCAAACTGCCCAACCTTCAGGACAACATCATATAACCCTATCACAACTGACGCTGCGAGACATGTCTGAGTGTCGACACGGATACCACCATTACACGTGGGGACACCACCCAACATGTGCATGGCAGTACTCATTCAACTTGGCCAACATTGTCTATCTCATAAGCTTCAGGCAAGGATGCCCTGAGGCATGGTATGTTGGTGAGACTGAGCAATGGCCACGGCAACGGATGAACGGACACCACACAACAATCACCAAATAGGAGTGTTCTCTCCCAGTCGGGGAACACCTCAGTGGTCCGGGACATTTGGCCTCAGACTTTTGGGTGACCATACTCTAAGGCAGACTTTGGGACAGGCAACAATTAAAAGTTGCTGAGCAGAGGCTGATAGCCAAGATCGGTAACCATTGGGATGGCCTCAACCAGGACCTTGGGTTCACGTTCCTGCAGACCCATACACTCACGCAGACTCTCTTTCATTCATAAGCTTTGTCTCATATGCTCACATGTGCACACCCC
Organism: Chiloscyllium plagiosum; assembly: GCF_037043375.1. NCBI lineage: Eukaryota > Metazoa > Chordata > Chondrichthyes > Orectolobiformes > Hemiscylliidae > Chiloscyllium > Chiloscyllium plagiosum. Next base: position 118,391,833 of record NW_028270142.1, on the reverse strand, counting down.
CCCACATGCACCATCTCACAGACTTATACCCCTTTACACTCACACACGCAGATACACGCACTCTCTCATACACTCACACATCACCCCCACACACAACCACATGCATGCATACACATATAAATTTGTGGGGTGAATTTGTACTTGCAGAATTACATTTTATTTTGCTCAAAAACTGCATGAATCCATGTAAGATTATGTAAATTCCTTTTTTAGAAATAGAATCAGTCTGAACATTGGGCACAGACTTTAGCCTCACACCTTCAATGCATTATCTGAGCTGACATGGCACCTATTGTTAAAATTCACTTGCGAGTGTAACTTTTTAAAACAGTTCTGAGATTTACATACAAAAGAACTGAAACCAACATGGTCATTCCAAAATATGACAGACTTAACAAATAATCCAGGTCTTTTTCCATATATCATTTCAGTTGCATTACACTGTAAACATTTGCTATAAATTCTGTGTCTTACAATCTTATACTCCACAACCACCTGATGAAGAAGCAGCGCTCTGAAAGCTAGTGCTTCCAAACAAACCTGTTGGATTACAACCTGGTGTTCTGTGATTTTTATCTTTGTACATCCCAGTCCAACATCGGCACCTCCAAATCAAAACTGTAAACAATGGTGTGCCACAGGGGCCAGTGCTGGGACCACAATTATTTACAATATATAATAATGACTTGGATGAAGGAATTGAATGTATAATAGTCAAGTCTGAAGATGACACAGAAATGGGTAGGAAGGCAAACGCTGAGGATAGCATTCTATGGAGACATTTGGACTAGTTAAGACAGTGGATAAGAATGTGTAAAAGAATACTGGGGAAATGTGAAATTATGCACTTTGGCAGGTTAAATAGTGCACGAGAATATTATTTAAACAGAGAAAAATGCAGATAGCACAGAGGGATGTGGGAGCCCTTTTGCATAATAAAAAATAACTAGCCCCCACGTTCAGCAGACAGTTGGGAAGGCAAATGGAATGTTGGCATTTATTTCAAAAGAAATAGGTATGAAGATAGAGGAGTTTTGTTAAAACAATACAAGGCATTCATCAGACTGCAGCTGGAATACTGCGAAGTTATTTAAGGAAAGGTATACGTGTATCAGAAGCAGTCCAAAGAAGGTTCACTGGGCTGATACTAGGTAGGAAGGAATGTTTTGTGAGGAGAGGTTGAGTAGTTTGGACCTGCACTTATTAGAGTTTAGAAGAATGAGAAATGACCTTACTGAAATATATAGTGGCAGCACAGTGGCTCGGTGTTTATCACATGTTGCCTCACAGCGTCAGGGACTGGGCTCAATTCCACTCTCGGGCAACTGTCTTGTGTCTGCATCGGTTTCCTCCCACAGTCCAAAGATGTGCAGGTTAGGTGGTTTGCCCATGCTAAATTACCCATAGTGTTCAGGGGTATGTTGGTTAAGTGTGTTAGCCATGGGAAATGCAGGATTACAGCGATAGGGTTTGGGGATTCAACTCAGTGGGATGCTCTTTGGAGGGTGAAGGGTAGTAAGGACAAGCCAGGGAACTATAGACCAGTGAGCCTGACGTCGGTGGTGGACAAGTTGTTGGAGGGAATCCTGAGGGATAGGATGTACATGTATTTGGAAAGGCAAGGACTGATTAGGGATAGTCAACATGGCTTTGTGCGTAGGAAATCATGTCTCACAAACTTGATTAAGTTTTTTGAAGAAGTAACAAAGAGGATTGATGAGGGCAGAGCGGTAGATGTGATCTATATGGACTTCAGTAAGGCGTTCGACAAGGTTCCCCATGGGACACTGGTTAGCAAGGTTAGATCTCACGGAATAAAGGAAGAACTAGCCATTTGGATACAGAACTGGCTCAAAGGTAGAAGACAGAGGGTGGTGGTGGAGGGTTGTTTTTCAGACTGGAGGCCTGTGACCAGTGGAGTGCCTCAAGGATCAGTGCTGGGTCCTCTACTTTTTGTAATTTACATAAATGATTTGAAGGCGAACATAAAAGGTATAGTTAGTGAGTTTGCAGATGACACCAAATTTGAAGGTGTAGTGGACAGCAAAGAAGGTTACCTCAGATTATAACAGGATCTTGATCAAATGGGCCAATGGGCTGAGAAGTGGCAGATGGAGTTTAATTCAGATAAATGCAAGGTGCTGCATTTTGGGAAAACAAATCTTAGCAGGACTTATACACTTAACGGTAAGATCCTAGAGAGTGTTGCTGAACAAAGAGACCTTGGAGTGCAGGTTCATAGCTCCTTGAAAATGAAGTCGCAGGTAGATAGGATAGTGAAGAAGACATTTGTTATGCTTTCTTTTATTGGTCACAGTATTGAGTACAGGAGTTGGGAGGTCATGTTGCGACTGTACAGGACATTGGTTAGGCCACCGTTGGAATATTGCATGCAATTCTGGTCTCCTTCCTATCGGAAAGATGTTGTGAAACTTGAAAGGGTTCAGTAAAGATCTACAAGGATGTTGCCAGGGTTGGAATATTTGAGCTATGGGTAGAGGCTGAACAGGCTGGGGCTGTTTTCCCTGGAGCATCGGAGGCTGAGGGGTGATCTTATGGAGGTCTAAAAAATTATGAGCGGCATGGATAGGATAAATAGACAAAGTCTTTTCCCTGGGGTGGGGGAGTCCAGAACTAGAGGGCATAGATTTAGGGTGGGAATGTGTTGCTGGAAAAGCGCAGCAGGTCAGGCAGCATCCAGGGAATAGGAGAGTCGACGTTTCGGGCATAAGCCCTTCTTCAGTCTTATGCCCGAAACGTCGACTCTCCTATTCCCTGGATGCTGCCTGACCTGCTGCGCTTTTCCAGCAACACATTTCCAGCTCTGATCTCCAGCATCTGCATACCTCACTTTCTCCTCATAGATTTAGGGTGAGAGGGGAAAGATATAAAAGGGACCTAAGGGACAACTTTTTCACACAGAGGGTGGTACGGGTATGGAATGAGCTGCCAGAGGAAGTGGTGATGGAGGCTGGTACAATTGCAACATTTAAGAGGCATTTGGATGGGTATATGAATAGAAAGGGTTTGGAGGGATATGGGCCAGGTGTTGGCAGGTGGGTCTAGATTGGGTTGGGATATCTGGTCGGCATGGACGGGTTGGACTGAAAGGTCTGTTTCCATGCTGTACATCTCTATGATTCTATGAATGGCCTGTTTCCACAGTGTATGGATTCTATGAAATAAAATTCTTATGAGCCTTGATAAAGTGGATGCAGAGAGGGTGTTTCCCCTTGTTGAAGAGTCTAGAACGAGAGGTATAATCTCAGGATGAAGGATCACAAATATTGCGTGCAATTCTGGTCTTCCTCCTCTCGAAAGGATGTTGTGAGATTTGAAGTGGGTCAGACAAGATTTACAAGATGTTGCTAGGGTTAGAGGATTTGAGCTATAGGGAGAGGCTGAATAGGCTGGGGCTGTTTTCTCTGGAGCATCAAAGGCTGAGCGATGACCTTATAGAGGTTTATAAAATCATGAGGGGCATGGATAGGATAAATAGACAAGGCCTTTTATCTGGTTTGGGAAAGTCCAGAACTAGAAGGCATAGGTTTAGGGTAAGAAGGAAAAAATTTAAAAGGAACCTAAGGAGTAACTTTTTCAAACAGAAGGTGTTACGTGTATGGAATGAGCTGACAGTGGAAGTGGTGGAGACTGGTACAATTACAACATTTAAAAGGCATCAGGATGGGTATATGAATAGGAAGACTTGAGAGGGAAATGGGCCAAGAGCTGGCATATGGGACTAGATTAGGTTAGGATATCTGCTCAGTATTGAAGCGTTGGACTGAAGAGTCTGTTTCTGTGCTGTACATCTCTATGACTCTATTAAAGACAGTGATGAGAGTGAATCTCAAGGCTGACATAGACAGAATTTTAATCAGTAAGGAAATCAAATGTTATAGGGAAAAAGGTAGAAAAGTGGAGTTCAGAATTATCAGGTCAGCCATGGTTTCATCGAAGGCAGAGAAGAATCAATGGGTTGAAAGCTGTACTTCTGCTCTTATTTCTTATGGTTGAGTGTTTTCTGTGTCCACCTTTTTGAAGGTTAAAGTAAATATTTGGACCTGTCATGATTCATAACTATGCAAACTGCAGAACTGCTGGAAAAGGAGTGAACTTTTAGGTTTAATATTAACTCATTTTTACCCTCAGGTAACCACACAAAAAGAAAATCAATGGCACTATTTGAAGTGGATCAATGCATTTACCTGGTATCCTGGCCAACATTCCTGAACCAATGTTACTGAAAGAAAAGGTTATTGATCTTTCACAAAGGATGATAGACATTTGGAATTCTCTGTGCCTACCATAGGATGGTAGATACCTTAGGTTGTTTTCTGCAAATGTCAACAGATGGAAGACCAGTTCTAACTCTTAAGTCTGAGATTGATAGATGTTTGTTACCATAAGGCTAATGTAGGGCTAAGGGGCCAAATGGAGTCAGGTTGTAGCTCAGCCAATAGGATTCACAACAGAGCTGGCCAGTGAGTCTAAAAGGCCTGCTCCTCTTTCCCTGTTCTTGTTTGTCTCATTGCTGTTTCCAGGACCTTGCTGTACACAAATTAGATGCCATATTAGACACTTTGGAAGATCTTGGAAGGCGATTTTGTCCATTTTTCCACTAACAACATGGGTAACAATCGGATTTTTGAAGCAAAATGTACTAACATCAGTTTAAAAAGCTTTGAAATGAAAGATGATTGATAATCCCAGGTAATCTGTGAGTGTTCCTTGACTTCTACGATGATTTTCACCACAAGCAGGTAAAGCAGAGACCAAAATTACTGTTAGGTTTTGAAATAGAAAGTTGTTAGGGCATACTCTCACTCAGACACAGCAGATTAGGCTTTGAAAATTATTTTAAGTCAAGAAAGATGTAGGCATTTTTGTGCATAGATAAATTGTACAGTTTTGAGTAATGACAATTTCTAACATCAAAGCTAACTGCAGACACCTTGGGTGGAGTTTCTCTGTCTCTAAACAATGTGGTCAATGGTGAGAAAGTTGGGAAAATAGGCCAAGAATGTAAAAGTGAGATTCATAGTGGAAGGAAAAGTCGGTAAAGTTTGAATGGCTAGATGAAAATGACAATAGTGAGTGGTTAATTGGCACACATTTACATAGTTTTATAACTTAATCTCACTTCATTCACACACAGGCTGCTATTCCCCCTGAAACTGGTGAGAAATTACACAGCACCAACTCCTGACTTGAAAATCGAAGTGACTGAATTTTAATTAAAATCAGCTAAGTGACATTTTGTGGAGTTTCTTGGGGTGTTTCTCTCCCTGAACCTAAACATGTTTTCTCAAGCAATTGTACACTGCTCATCTCATTATGTAAGCACCCTTCCTCCGTGGCGCTATACTCATGGTATCACTTTCAGTGGAAGTACTGTCAGAGCTGGGATTAAGAGGCATGCCCACCACCACTGCCATCTTCAAATCCCAGCTGTGCTGCAGATCAATTGCTGCCAGCCAAGGAACTGCTATTTGCAGCTGCAGGTTTGGAAGAGCTGTCCCAGAGACGGCTAACAGAAGCATGTTGACACCCCAATTTACTGATGGACAGGATAGTGGAGAGAAAGGCTGTCCTTTTTCCTCAGGACCACCAGTAGAGATCACATCACTGGATCGTGCCAGACCACCTTTAGTTACCATCGGCTCAGTGCGGGTTCGCACTGTGAAGGAATGTCCAGCAATGCCACAAGATACTTCATGATCTTCTGTGCTCTGATCTGCATTTTGTTACCTCACACTCTCTTACTCTGGTACTGCATCCACTTTCCACCAAAGCTTATGATTTACTTGTCACGATTGCGTGGAGCACTTTCCCTCGCATCCTCTCACCCATCCCAACTCCCGAGATTACTAACCCTTCACAATTTCTGCTCACTCACTCGGGCAGCTCACCACCTACTTTCCTCCTGCGCCAGCTGTAATAGCTGTGCTAGCCACCTTTGTCTCACTCAGTTCTTCCCTTTGTCTCATTGCAGGAGACAAAGAACCCCACAGTAGGTTGGAGAGAGAGCCAAGACAGTTGACAAAGTGCACAATATTCTTCTCCTCACCCCTACAAGATGAAAGTCCTCAACCTAGAGGGAAAGGACTGTGACTGCTTATGTGACGATGCGAAGAACTTCCATGTAATGGCAACCATATACAATTCATTGTCTCATGCTGCGCTGCTCTCCCATTACTCTCACGGTGAATGTAGTCTTAAACTGCTCAGGCAGCCACCTCTATTTCACAACACATTCATTCTTTTGTTTTCTGCAGGCACCATCTAGCCCCTCAAGACAACCTCCTCTTCCACTTCTAAGGAAACCATCGATCATTCAGAGGAAGCAGTGATAAGGCTGTCTCCTGCACACTCCCCACATCAGATATGGACATCTCAGAGGGTACATTTGCTAGATTAGAGTCAGCAACACATTCTGGTGAGAGCATCACCGCCACATCTCCACAATGCCAAAGGAAAATGTACCACACTGAGAGGACGGCTAGGTGTACTGTTTGTAATGAGGTCAGCTAGGTGGACCTCATAGGATATGAGTTCCATGATTGAGGATGGTAATCTTGTCCAATCAGTGAGCCTAGACTGACAGATATAAACAGGAGTGTCAGAGGTTCTGATCACTCTGAGAGTTGACTCTGAGGAAACTGAGTCAGTGTCAAGGTCTTTCCACATATAAATAAAGGGCGACTTGGTGATGAGATAGTGGTCTCTGTGGAGTTATTTCACTCCTTGACAATGTTAAGAATACATTCATTGTGGTGATGATGTGGACGAGCTGGTGTTAGACTGGGGTGTACAAAGTTAAAAATCACACAACACCAGGTTATAGTCCAACAGGTTTATTTGTAAGCACTAGCTTTCAGAGCACTGCTCCTTCATCATGTGGTCCACCTGATGAAGGAGCAACGCTCCGAAAGCTAGTGCTTCCAAATATATCTGTTGGACTATAACCTGATGTTATGTGATTTTTAACTTTTCACTGTGGTGGTAATGGGACAGTAGCACTGCACAATGAATCTTACTTCATTGCCGTTACATGGAGACCATGGCAACCCAACATGATCCTCTTCCGCAAGCTCTTATACAGGGCGAGGAGGTGAATATTGACCATATCACCAGCTGTCTTGGTTGTTTTAGCCCTACTGTGGCCCATCTTCTCCTGGAATGAGTGGAGTGAAAGTGGCTGGCAAAACTGTTAGTATTGATGTAGGAGGAAGAACGTTAGTGAGCTGTCCTGAGTGAGTGAATAGGAAGTGCAGAAGGCAAGAAGGGTTAGTAATTTGGGGGCATTGGCATGAATGAGAGCTATTGAGTGGAAATGCTGGTTGGAAAAGTGAGAGTGTAGAGCATGAGCTTCTATGGGAGATGGGTGTAGTAACCAAGTTCGACTGAGTATGAGGTAGCAGAAAGAAAGTAGTGTTACTTACACTCGTGGAGCACAAATTAACCTTTCTGCAGCACTTTTGGACAGTGGAAATGGCACTGATCCAATTGGCTATTTGAGACCAGGTTGGTAGCCTCTGATGCTGTGATTTCCTCTGACTGTCCTAGGAATAGACGATAGCTCTCTTCTCCACTATCCAATCCACCTCGGAGTCATTGCTGACAAAGCAAGGTGTAACCTTCCCTCTGTCAGACTTCTGCTTTGGAATTGTACAGTGACCCACTGTGAAGGGAAATTCCTGGCTTGCAGCATTTCACATAGTGCATAGCTGGGTTTCAAACATGGCAGTTTGAATGCCATGAGTATTTCCATGCTGCCGAGCACAAGACTGTATGACAGTGGTGTGTCGTGGTGACACGGTACGTACTTAATGATGTGAAAAGCTGAGAATTGCCTAGAAACAGTCATCAGGGCTAATGGAGTGAGACCATCTGTGAAACTCCCCAAAATTAACAATTAGCCAAAACATGAGAAAATTCAGCCTTTTGTTTCCCTGGGAGCATGTGTTAATTTTTAAAATCCAAATTTGGATTTAATCTAGCTGGTGTAGTGGTGAGAGAGCATAGCATTGTCAGAGGTGTCATCCTTTGTATGAAATGTTAAATTGACAGCTCAGCCCAGTGTTCAGCTGAACATTGAACAATACAATGGTGTACTGAAATGAGATGAAATGTATTTAAAACTATTTTCCTTAAATTATCAAACTCACATATTCAATTGTGGCAAGTTATTGTCATTATTTCTGTAACAGTTATCTCATTCTATTCCTCAGCATATCAGTAGCTAACTGCTTGCCTAGCATAATATGATCCATAAGAATGCAGTTTTGTGCTGCTGAATGTTAATCTTGCATTAAGTATGTTTAGGTTTGTGCTGGTGGAGGTTCAGTAATTTTCACTTCAGCATAAATAAAGAGACACTTAATGCAGTTGTGAGTAGTTGAATTAGGAAAAATGTGTTTCACATTGTAAATAAGTATAAGATTAAGTAAAGGTTGCTTCTCTTATCATGAGTTACCAATTGGCTTTCTGGAATTATAACACTGAATTCACTGATGTCAGCAATGTAATAGTAGATATGCTACATGGTCTGTTCTTAAGCCAATGTGTTTGATAAAAAAGCAGAGGGAAGAATTTGATATAAGCTCAGTGCAATATTATGTGTATATGCACCGAAAGGATGCATTGTTAATGCTCATTTCTACCCTGGTAATGTTTGACCAGACTCATGAATGTCAGGTAGTCAAGGGCTGCTGGAACCAATGGTCTAGAACATTTAGTTGGAAGAAGGAGAAAAGTGGAAGAAATGGAAAGATGCAATCACATACTGTGATGAATTGCTGAAACTAATAACATCATTAACTATTGCTAAAAAGTCAAAGTTAGAACATCCACAAGGTCATTCTCATGCTTTCAAAATATTTTTTAAAATGTTTAGGAAGTTTCCATGTTCAAAATTTTTTTTATGAACCCTATAAAATGTTTAATGAAGTGCAGTTTATGTACAGGAACAAATTGTAAATCAAGGCATTTAGTGGTAAGTTGGTCGTATACCTGTCACACATGAACAGAAGGTGCCTTGTGTGCTGTTTACTGCAATAAAGGCATTAAGGTGCATTTTCAATCTGATGTAAATGTTGAGCAAGGAAAAATGCTGGAGATTTGTGAGAGTGAAGTTTAACATGGATGGTGATGTAAAATGTTTGATATTGCATTTTCCATCCAATATTCATTTCCCAATTTTCATTATACTGAAAATAACTAGTAACAGATGCAATAACACACATCCAAATTTCACCAGCTGTTAATATCCTTCATAAAGTGAGGAATCATAAGGGTTACATTTGGTTTGAGATACCTAAAGTTTTCATATGATTCTTGAGTTTTGTTTCCTGAGGTAATGAATTGCAAATGTGACTCTTTTTTTCAAAAGAGCAAGACAGAAAACAGGAAACTACAGGCTGGTAAGCAGAATATCCCCATATTTTTAAGGTCTGTTAGTTTACCCTGTGTGAATCAGTCATTTGAATCCTTTTTTTATTAATTCATGAGATGTGGGTTTTGCTGGCTAGCCAGCATTTATTGCCTGTCCCTAATTGCCCTTCTGAAGGTGGTAATGAGCTGCTTCCTTGAATTGCTGCAGTCCAGCTGCTATGGGGTGACCCACAATGTTGTTAGGGAGCAAATTCCAGGATTTTGACCCAGCGACTGTGAAGGAACAGCAATATATTTCCAAGTCTAGATTGTGAACATCTTGGAGGGTAACTTGTAAATGGTAGTGTACCCATATATCTGTTGACCTTATCCTTTTAGATGGAAGTGGTCATGGGTTTGGAAGGTGCTGTCTGAGGATCTCTGGTGTATTTCTACTGTGCATCTTGGAGATAGTACACACTGAGCACTAGTGGAGGAGGAAGTGGATGTTTGTGGATGTAGTGCCAATCAAGCAGGTTGCTTTGTCTCGGATGGTGTTACATCTCTTGAGTGTTTACTTAGATTTAGATTACTTACAATGTGGAAACAGGCCCTTCGGCCCAACAAGTCCACACCGACCCGCCGAAACGCAACCCACCCAGACCCATTCCCCTACATTTACCCCTTCACCTAACACTACGGGCAATTTAGCATGGCCAATTCACCTAACCTGCACATTTTTGGACTGTGGGAGGAAACCGGAGCACCCGGAGGAAACCCACGCAGACACGGGGAGACTCGTGTGCAAACTCCACACAGAGAGTCGCCTGAGATGGGAATTGAACCCGGATCTCTGGCCCTGTGAGGCAGCAGTGCTAACCACTGTGCCACCATGCCGCCCACCCTGTGCCACCGTGTTGTAGGAGCTGCACCCATCCAGGCAAGTCACATTCCTGACTTGTGCCTTGTAAATGGCGAACAGGCTTTTAAGCGTCAAGAGGTGAGTTACCGCAGTATTCCTAGCTTCTGACCTGCTCTTGTCGTCACTGTATTTTTATGGCAGGATCAGTTCAGTTTCTGGTCAATGGTAACCCCCAGAATATTGATAGTGGGGTATTCGTTGATGGTAACACCAGTGAGTGTCAATGGGCAGTGGTTAGATTGTGTCTTATTCATTATGGATATTGCCTGGCTTCTATGTGTTACAGCTTAAAAATGTGTTGCCGGAAAAGCGCAGCAGGTCAGGCAACATTAAAGGAGAAGGAGAATCAACGTTTTGGGGCATAATGCCACTTGTAAACCTAAGCCTAGTTATTGTCCAGATTTGTTACATTGAACATGGACTGCTTCAGTATCTGAGGAGTCAGGAATAGTGCTGAAACATTGTGTAATCATCAGCGAACATCCCGACTTCTGACTTTATGATGGAGGGAAGGTTACTTATGAAGCAGCTGAAATTGGTTGGGCCTAGACACCACCCAGAGGAACTGCTGCAGAGATGTCCTGGTTCCAAGATGATTGACTCCCAACCACGATGACCATCTTCCCATGTACCACGTATAACTGCAACCAGCGGAGATTTCCCCCCAATTCCTATTGATTCCAGTTTTGTTAGAGATCCTTGATACCACACTCAGTTGAATACAACCTTGATGTCAAGGGGTGTCACTTTTCCCCTACCTCTGAAATCGACTGTTTTGTCTGTGTTTGAACGAAGGCTATACTGAAGACAAGAGCTGACTGGCTCCAGTGGAACCCAAACTGAGCATCACTGAGCAGGCTGTTGCTGAGCAAGTGCTGCTTGATAGCTTTGGTGATGACACCTTCCATCACTTTACTGATGATCGAGAGTAGACTGTTGGGCGGTAATTGGCCGAGTTGGATTTGTCTCTAATGATCATGGTCCTAAGCACTGCATTGAGAATAGGGTGTTTACGGTGGAAAATGTCGGAATCTACTATCAAGTAGATTATAGTAGGACATTTGGAAAATTGTTATACAAACAGGTAGAGTCAACGTGGTTTCTGAAAGGGAAATTATGTTTGACTAATTTATTAGTGTTCTTTAAAGAGGCACAAGCAAAGTAGATGAAAAACCAGTAGATGTAGGTTTCCATAAAATGTTTAACAAGTTGCCATCAAAGGTTACTATGAAAATTAATGGGGTAAAATATAAGCATGGATGGAGAACTTGCAAGCTAAGAGGAAGCAGAGGGTAGACATAAATGGGCCATTTTCTGCTTGGCAGTGTTGAAATTGGAGTCCATTTAAAACTGATTTCCTGTGTTTTGAGAGCATATGTAACTGTTGCTACAGTTGTTATTTGGTTTCCCCACACATAAACAAGTACTCGTTAAAAAGACAAAAGAAAAGTGACATTAAAGGCCACTTTTCTGTTGACATCAAAGAACCATCTGGCACCATGTGTACACTATTATCAATGCAACAGTTTGTAAAAAGAAAGAATGAAAATGAAACTGCAGATTAAGGTAGCCAAGTAAGGATTGGTTATCCTGAAGTCATGTGCAGCTATCCAATGATCATTGGACAGAATGATTCAAATGATTGATTCACACAGCATAAACTAGCAGACCTGAGAAATTTGGGATATTAACAAGCAGCTCCTGTCACAGGACAGTCACAGAGTCATAGATATATACATTACCGAAACAGACACTTCGGTCCAACTCATCCATGCCGACCAGATATCCCAACCCAATCTAGTCCCACCTGCCAGCACCTGGCCCATATCCCTCCAAACCCTTCCTATTCATATACCCAACCAGATGCCTTTTAAGTGTTGCAATTGTACTAGCATCACCACTTCCACTAGCAGCCCCTTCCACACACGCACCACCCTCTGCATGAAAAAGTTGCCCCTAAGGTCTCTTTTATATCTCTACCCTCTTGCCCTAAAGCTATGCTCACTAGTTCTGGACTCCCCCATCCCAGGGAAAAGATCTTGTCCAATTACCTTATCCATACCCCTCATGATTTTATAAACCTCTATAAGGTCACCCCTCAATCTCCGATGCTCCAGGGAAAACAGTTCTCGGCAGGCAGCTCTTTATAGGGCAGTCTCATCAGGGAGTTGTCTTCTTGGTTGGAAGATGGACCAGAACAAAATTGAGGGAAGACCTATCGCCAACATTCTTCAACGCACCTTTTGCTTGGATCCTCAGCTACCTACAAATTTTCAATTCTGCCCACTGACCTTGACATATTTCTATTTGTTTTGGGTGGAAAACAATTCATAGCAATTCAAATAACCCAGACATCATGCTCAGTTCTCACAGGATAATTACTGCCCATTTCCAGTCAAAATCAGCTTACTAAATTTTACAAGCCCATGAAATTGCTTGTGACTCTGAAGGAATAGAATTTCAAATTGACATCTGATACTGCCATTTGGCCATCTATTGGGAGAAACAATCTGATTTTTGTTTCCAATAAATTATCGAGCTAGTACTGCATTCCTGAGAACTTTGAAGTCTAAGAAGTATTTTTTAAAAGGAAAATTCATAAGGGAATGTGGGCTTTGCTGGCTAGGCCAATATTTATTCCTCATCCCTAATTGCCATGGACAAGATGGTGGTGAGCTGCCATGTTAACCCATTGTAGCCCAATCAGTGTATCTGACCAATCCCGTCAGGGAGGGAGTGCCGGGTAGTTGACCCAATGATAATGAAGGAATGGCAATATTATTCCAAATCAGGATGGTATGTCACTTGGAGGTGAATTTGCAACCAAATGTGTTCTTATAAGTTTCTTACCAGCTGCATGGGCTTCTAGAACTGAAAGTCAATGCCACAATCAGTGTACCAACAGGCTGAGTGCTTAGTGTATGTCAGGTTGGTTTGCTGAGGTGGTAGTTGGGGGTCAATTGGGACAAGTCTGATCAGGGGTATGGATTATAGGCTTGGTGGGAGGGGGAGTTGGGTTGAGTTGAGTTGGGTAGGAATGGGTGAGGTATGGATAGGGGAGAGGGGAAAGTAGAACAGAATGTTGGATCCATTGGAATTATAGTGGGGCAGCCATGAATCAGGCTGGGATGGGTGTGGGCTCTGATGGAGAGTATTTTGGGTCCAAGAGGATTTGTGGGAGTCAAGGTTGGGTGGGTCTGGAGGTCTCAGTTGGAATTGGAATCAGCTCTGGGGCTGTAGTGTATCTGTGGGGTTTTGCAGGGACAGTCGAGTGTGGTGTGGATAGAGACTTGGGCATCTACAGGTGGTCTTGGTGTAGGGCATCAGTAAGTTAGAAGTTAGAGCAAGTTTTAGTTCTTCTAAAACTTCCTGAGTAACTATTAAGGTAAGTTAGTTAGAAGCCTCTGACGTTTCTGACTCAAAATCAAAATTGTGGACTTTTTTGGGAGTTCCCAGGTGCTGGGTAATTGCCCATCAGAATTTTCAACGTTCTGAATAACTTGAGTGTAAGTCAGCTTAATCATGGCTTCAGCAATGGTCCTGGTTAATAGCTTTTACCTTATAATTCAGCAATAACTTTCTTCATATTCGAATGTCGGGGCACTTCAAAGGAAGAGGAAACCTTGAGCAACCACAAGCAAAGGGTTTTCCTCTCAGGTTGAATGAACGAACCCAGGCATGCTGCAGCACATTTGTTACATGCTTTCCTAACCTTTGGTGTGGTCTGTCATGACCACAGCAATATTCCTGATCATAAGTTTTTGTTCTAATTTTAAATTATTATGAGACCTAAAATATAACAAGGGAAAAACAAGAGCAATGCTATCACAGACAAATTGCATGGGAGAATGATCAGATAAGACAACAGCAAACAATGGGTGACATTCAAACAGGATATGCTCCCCATAGTAATAGAGGAAAAGCTTGTGTTGTTTAGCAGAGTAGAGGGCAGTGTTCAGTCCATAGGGGTGGGGCCATAATTGAGAAAATGGGCCTGTCAGGGAGGCACTACCCAACACCCCCACACATTAATCCCACACTAGGCCTTCTCCATCCACTGTAAAGATTACTGCCAGGTACATAGCAAGGACATCCACAGATGTTTAGATGCCCCATTCTCACCTGCAAACCACCCCCAGCCCAGTCAAAGCAAGGGACTATAAGAGTTTGCCCCGATTTCTTTTCATGACTGTACTAACTAGTCGTACCTTCTTCATAGAAATACGAGCCCCGAGGTATGTGTCTATTCCTGCACTTGCTTTAAAATGTTTCCTAGAGAAAAGGCACAGGAGAGTAAAATCAGCAAAAGTTAACAATCAATCTTCTGTGATGCTCCTAAAAGAAATAGTGAATACAACAGTGTGATGATTTTATTTTTGTTAAAACAAAATTGAATCTTGACTGAGTTTTGAAACCACCATTTAAATTGGTGACACTGAACAGACTTGAAGGCTTTATATTCACATCTAATTTTCACTGTGGCTGTTGAGTTCAATCAAGTTAGCCTCAGATAGTGAGGGGAAGAGAATTAGCTCAATTCCCACTCATAACCTTTGGCTTACAGTTCATTTTATGCTGAGATATGATGGGATTCGTTCAGCTAATCAAAACCAGTTAATTAATATGCACACATATGTGAATGATGGCTGCATGGTTTAAGTTACTGTAGGGTGTCAGCAGCCGGAAATCTGTATCCAGAGCAGAAGTCACTGTGTTTCAGAGAGGAAATTGAGGGTGCAGGGAGTTGGCCTTCCGATAGCTGTGGGAAAAACACATCAAGAAGATGTTGGCTGCAACACAATCCTGTTCCATGTTTACATTTGACAGCAAAAAGCAAAATCAACACTAATACAACTACAGGCATTAAAAGTCTGATCATTGAAGAGCACTTTTTGGATAAAAAGGTTACAACCTCACCTATGCTGTTTCAGCAACATTTTCCTTTAGCAAACTATTTTATATTTGTTTACAACCCACGAGGAGCTGATATGTCTTAAAACTCAGAGTAGTTAAGAATTTTGCCCTGGCAAATTTCCACAAATTCAAGTTTTTAAAGAAGAATCCAACATTGCTGAGGCAGTTTGGGTATGAAAGTGTGGCATGAAAAGCACAGCAGGTCAAGCAACATCTGAGAAGCAGGAGGGTCAATAATAAGCCCTGATGAAGAGCTTGTGCCTGAAACATTGACTCTCCTGCTCCTTGGATGCTGCCCGACCTGCTGTGATTTTCCAGCGCCACACTTTTTGACTTTGATCTCCAGCATCTGCAGTTCTCATTTTCTCCAAGTTTGGGTATAATCCATCTTCAAGTGCCTGAATAAATGTGGGTCCAACAACATGCACAAGTCCAGGACAAAATAACCTGCTTGGTCAGCACCACATTCACCAATAGTGTATGTGTAACTTGACACAGGGCAATGAGTGAGCATCATACAACATTGAATGACAAAGCAGATGCTAACAACAATGAAACTTGGACTTCTACAGCTTTCTTAACATAATATGAATACCGTGAGAATCACAGTTCCTGTTCCTTGGATGCTGCCTGACCTGCTGCGCTTTTCCAGCAACACATTTTCAGCTACTGTGAGAATCAGACAATGAAGAGCAATAGAATGAAGATCGAATCACACAGAAAAGTAGGATTGGGTATGCTTTTGAAAGTGGGGAGAGAATTAGCAAGGCTTTAAGTCTTAGGAAAAAGACTTTCAGAGGTTAGGGACCAGTTGGTCACCAGCAGAAGGAAGGGAATGTGTAGAAAGGTAGCATCAAAAGGCATGAATATAAAACAAAGAACTGCAGATACTGGAGATCTGAAACACAAATTTCTTGAGGAATTCAGCAGGTTTTACAGCATCTGTCCAATGACCATTCTTCAGACTGTTTTCTCTCCACTCATGCTGCCAGACTTGCTAAATGTCTCTGAAAATTTGGTGTTGTATATATCAACAGGCAGGAGTTGTTTTCCAGTTATAGATGGTGACTATGCTAGGAGAGGTTTGTAATGAGGGAATTGAAGTTGAATTTGAAGATATAAAATGATCAAATTGTGAGATTTCCATTGATTTGTAGTAGGATTATTAGGTTGGAGGTGGAGTTAAACAAATGCAAAGTAGTGGAGATAGGAAAGTCATTTCTTGGTGATTGATAGGAAGTGAGATTGGATATTTTGCTTGAGACCAAATCACCAACAAAATAGCATGGCTGGTTCAATTTTAATGAACCAGGGAACACATTGATACACAGGAGTTTCCTTGAACAAGAGCTAAATAAGATGCCTTTTGTCTATGGAAACTCCAAGTTCAGCCAAACCTGATGTCAGACAAGTAATCTAACAGCTGGATGATGGTGATGGTGGAAGTAGGACTGAGTTCCATCATCACATACATCAAAACTGATTCCATGCCTATAGATTATGGCATCACAGGCATGAAGAAAATCAACAGAGGCACCAATAGGATTTTGAGGTATCTCAAAAGTAAAGAAAGGGTCACATTATAATTAAATAGAATGCAAGTTCAATTCCCACTTTACAAAATTTGAGTTTAAATTCAGTTTTTACAAAAATCTAAATCAATCCAGATTTTATTTTTAAAAGCTTTGAAGGTATCTGATTATAATGAAATCTTAACTAGTTCACAAATATCCTTTCCAGAGGAAAATCTGTCATCTATATCTGGTTTATAAGTGATTCCTACCCCACATCAAAGTAGTTAACTTTTAACTGCCCTCTTAAGTGGCTCAGCAAGCCAGTTGTGACAAACTACTACAAGAGATGCATTTGGATGCTAGACTCTGGCCTACGCCATGATCCTGTGATAAATTTACTATTTCACTTTGTTTTGCTGCTGGCAAAGTTACTGTTTGTAACTAACCTGTACTGTGCTTTTACGGGTCTTGCAAGAAATCATTTCTGAAGCTGAAGTGTTGGCAATGCAAATTAACTGTTAAGAAACTTTGTATACATACATGAGTATGCACTTATTAGTGCTTCTGTTTTTCAATTAGGAGCCTATATCAATCAAACAGTTAACAACAATGCATATTGGGCGGCACAGTGGTTAGCACTGCTGCCTCACAGTGCCAGAGACCCAGGTTCAATTTCCACCTTAGGCTACTGTCTGTGTGGAGTTTGCACATTCTCCCCGTGTCAGCATGGGTTTCCTCTGGGTTAGCAGAATTGGCTACGCTAAATTACCCGTAGTGTTAGGCGAAGGGATAAATGTAGGGGAATGGGTCTGGGTGGGTTGCTGTTCGGAAGGACGGTGTGGACTTGTTAGGCCGAAGGGCCTGTTTCCACACTGTCAATAATCTAATCATAAATATAATTAGGAGATCTGCATGATTTAAATATTATATATGCAATATATGTGAAAAGACTAACAGAAATGAAAGTTGGTGGCACAGTAGTAATGCCACTGATATTATAATCCAGAACCCCAGGATAATCTTCTTCTTTTCAGCATTAATGTTTGTTTTGGGTAATCATTTAATATGGCTCAAGAAATTATTTTCTGCAAATCACTCATGTCATATGTTTGGTGAATGCTCAAGAATTAATATAGTAGATTTATAGATTGGATCATACATGTGACACCAGTCACTAAATCAAACTGGAATTTTAGTGCATAGTGACATTGCCATTCCAGGATCAGTGTGAAGCAGTTATGGAAGCCGATTGACTCAAAAATTATATCACTTGAAAATTAATCATAAATTAATGTTAAGTGTTTAATAAATACCACAGATGGTTCACAATGGGCACTTATAGAAGAAGTTTATTTGGGGCAGGGAAGCCAATATACAGTGGCCACAATTGC
The DNA here is from genome assembly GCF_037043375.1 of Chiloscyllium plagiosum. NCBI lineage: Eukaryota > Metazoa > Chordata > Chondrichthyes > Orectolobiformes > Hemiscylliidae > Chiloscyllium > Chiloscyllium plagiosum. Next base: position 118,373,717 of record NW_028270142.1, on the reverse strand, counting down.
ATTCCTCAAAAATGCACCTTATCATTAAAAAAAATTCATACACTTTCATTTGGAGTCAAAAATTTTGCAAGTTACCCAATATACAGATAGACAAAAGATAAACCCCTGTTAACAAAATCAAGTTATTACATGATCACCATGAGGCCTGTATTTTCATTCTGTATTTTTAATAAATCTGCCATATTGGAAGATTAGCCCGGGGTTAGCATGATTGGTAAAGGCGTGTTCCTAGGGTTATTTTACTTCACTAGGTGGGGGTGCTGTTCCTACAGCAAGTACTGTTGCCATTGTAATGGTTGTTACTAATAAAAGTTGCTCCAAATCCTGTCTCAATGTCATCATATGGCAAGGTGTCTTCATCGTTCACATCTTGGTTCCTCCACACTGCCAATTTAATCACTAGTTACAGCAAACTTTATTTCAACTGGCTCCTTATGAGCCAGCACTCTCGACAAACTGGCAAAAATTATATACCTGAAATACTGAAACTTTATCATTATGAACTCTGCAATATTTGAGTAGTCAGTTGAGAAAGCTCTCTGCTGCTAAGTTTTATTTAAAGTTGCATTATTATTTAAATGATTTATGCTGTAGTCAGTTGAGAAAGCTCTCTGCTGCTAAGTTTATTATTTAGATGATTTTTGTTGTAAATAAAACATCAGTGATGTGAATACCCACACATTATGTTGGGTATTACTCAGTATGTGTTTTTACATTGACTGCATATGGACCTCTTGATCAACTGGAATATTTGATCAACCACCACACTCCTGGCCCTTTAATAAAAAGCTTGCTGTGTTTGATTTTATTGAAAGCTGCTTCTTGTTCTGCACTGCACACCCTTAGCACTGACCTTGCACAGATATTTGCACTCTGATACATTAAACAAGAACTTTGCAAATCCATTTGCAAATCCAATAAATCACAGCATTGCTTTTAAATTCATTGGCTACTGCATCTCTGCAATTGCTCTTACCTCATCAGGTTCTAAGCAAAATCCTTTTGCTGTTAAAACATGACCTATTAAATTGGCTTCAGGCATCTACGGTTGCGTTGGAATCTCGTTCACCTTCAGGTTCACCTGGCAGACTTTTTCTAGCTATTGCATTAGAATCTGATCACTGTTTACAATGGTTTCTTCCATTGTGTCCCCATAGGCATAGGCTAGGAGACCATCCACAGGTTTCCATTTCAGGGAGAACACTGCTGAAGATATTGTGCTGTCTACATTGATATCTTTTTATAATAGCCATTCCAAATGATATTCACAATTATCTGTATCTTGTGAGTGGCATCCAGAATATAGATAGAAATTTCTGCTTTCATTCAGCTTGACCTTCATATCAATATTAGATCTTTGCTTTGGCAATTTGTGTCAAATTTTATTCAAAAATTGGCATAAACAGGGAGACTGTCAAAGATTTATACAGATCCTGAGGATCGATTCATATTCTCGTTTACGGAGTGTGTTCACTATTGTGCTGCTAATCCAGCCTTCAGTGTTGTCATTTTCAGGTTGGACTTGAGGGCAACTGGAACTCTCTTCAGCAGATGTTAGTCTCACCCACTTCAAGGTGATATTTACCAGGAAGGCATCTGTAAAATCAACCTTTCAATCTTCTATGATCTGTTTGGTAGTCAGGGGCCTGCAAAATGCTTCAAATTTCTTTTGTCATGATTCATGTTTCTTATTCATTCTTCTGTTCTGAAGAAGAGTCATTGAGCTAGAAATATTAGCTCTGTTTCCCTCTCCACAGATACTGCCAGACTGTTTTAAAAAATTCTCAAGGTCAGGTTCGTAGGAGAGTAGTCTGACACAGAACAAACGACCAAGAGGCGAGTCTGCTAGAATATGGGCATTTTATTCCCCGCATCGTCGCCACAACCAGGTCCAAACAACGGGTCTGGCTTATACTCACTCTACATATTACCAAAACTGGGAGCCGTCAGTTCTCGTAGAGCGGTTGCCAACAATCCACGCTCGGCGGTTAAACGTAACCCCGGAGCAGACTCACCGAACTGGAGACTTTTTCAGCTGATATACTCCCTTCCAGATATAAACATTCATGTGAACAGCAGAGCAAGGCTAAAAAACACATTCCATTCTGGTTACATACAGATAAGAAGATTCACACGGGACTAAGCAACACCTCCATTCCGGTTAGATTCACACATGTATTGGGACATAATTTTTAACCGTTTCACCACATTCCACTGCTTGGAATTTTACACCACATTCCACTGCTTGGCCCAATACATGTGTTACATTATGATTCACACATGTATTGGGACATAATTTTACACCACATTCCACTGCTTGGCCCAATACATGTGTTACATTATGCTTAATTCAGTTCAATTCGTTTCAGTTAATTTCAGTTCAGTCAATTCAGTGTAATTCAATTCAGCTCAGTTCAGGTCTGTTCAGTTCAATTCAATTGTGTTCAATTCAGTTCCGTCCATTTCAATTCAATTTAGCTCAGTTCCATTTCGTTCCGTTCAATTTGATTCACTTCAGTTCCACTCAGTTCAGTTCAGTTCAATCCCATTCAATTCTGTTAACTCCGCTTCAGCTTTTTGGACATGCCCACATCCTCCGCTGTACCCCAGGCAAGGGGTTCTTCGGCAGGACTGGGATCCTTTCTCAAACAAACTGCCACGTACATGCCCACATCCATGCCATCCCGGGACGGTCGGGACCTCCACAGTTTGTTCTTCTGGTTTCTTAGTCTTTTTCCAAAACATTGTTCTGTATCAAAATCTCTCCTCAATTGCGATTGATCCTGCTCGACTACGCCAAATGTTTTAAAAAATTCTCAAGGTCAGGTTCGTAGGAGAGTAGTCTGACACAGAACAAACGACCAAGAGGCGAGTCTGCTAGAATATGGGCATTTTATTCCCCGCATCGTCGCCACAACCAGGTCCAAACAACGGGTCTGGCTTATACTCACTCTACATATTACCAAAACTGGGAGCCGTCAGTTCTCGTAGAGCGGTTGCCAACAACCCACGCTCGGCGGTTAAACGTAACCCCGGAGCAGACTCACCGAACTGGAGACTTTTTCAGCTGATATACTCCCTTCCAGATATAAACATTCATGTGAACAGCAGAGCAAGGCTAAAAAACACATTCCATTCTGGTTACATACAGATAAGAAGATTCACACGGGACTAAGCAACACCTCCATTCCGGTTAGATTCACACATGTATTGGGACATAATTTGTAACCGTTTCACCACATTCCACTGCTTGGAATTTTACACCACACAGACCTATTAAGTTCTCCAGCACATTTTGTTTTTATTTTATATTTTTTCAGCTGTGATGAATAGATTTCACATCATGTCTACTGTCTCGAATTCCAGATCTTTATTCTTCTCATTATATTGGGCACTCACCATCATTTGCCCTCTTGACATCAGTATAGTTTCACCATATAGTTTCGCCACATCTTTGGGTCATCACTTTACGCCATTCAGCACAGGTCTGCGAAAATCATAATAACTCATTAAAGCATCACAGATTTCACCTTCATTTGACAGCTTCTTTCTGAAGGCATCATTCTAACAGTCAAAACACTAACCTGCTATATCGTATAAAGTGATTTTCAGAATCATCTGTTAATATATCTCCAGCAACCATAAAGTTTTAAAGGCTTGGTTTACATTTTCGAAGTTGAATGCTTAAATGTAGTGTTTGAACTTATTGCAGTTAAAGCACAGCTTTCTCTTCAGTGTGATGTCATCTGCAACATTAACACCCAATCCTCTGATTGTCATCTTTCTGACTGCTTTTCTGTAAATCTTTGTTTTCCACAAGCTTTTGTTCTCATTCAGTCTGGAATGTCCCTCAGCATTTATGTGAGAGGGGAAAGATATAAAAGAAACCTAAGGGGCAACTTTTCACACAGAGGGTGAAAAGTTCTCCCATTAATACAGGTAGAAAGTGAGGACTGCAAATGCTGGAGATCAGAGTCGAGAGTGTGGTGCTGGAAAAGCACAGCCAGTCAGGCAGCATCTGAGGAGCAGGAGAATCGACATTTCGGGCATAAGCTCTTCATCTGCCTGATCTGCTGTGCTTTTCTTGCACCACACTGTTGACTTCCATTAATACACTTTAGCTGAGACTGACAGCCTCAGAGTTTCTGCACATGTTGAAAGTAAGTTTCTGTTTTCAGCAGATGTGTTATCATGGCAGGATCTCTTATGCCTAAGATAACCCCATCTCTGATTAGATCTGATTATGTTGTTTTTCAGTCATCCAAACTCAGGTGATTCAATTAAATGTATAAGTGCAATTACATGCTTATCAATAGTCTCCTACTGCCCTTGAGCTTTGATTTGAATGCCTTTCATAGCCATGTATTGCAAAAGATGTGTGCAGTTTGTCTTTTATCACCCAGTCTTTGACGAATGAACTCTGTGCAAATGCAGCCACTTTGAGTAGGCATACATAATGACTAAGAACATTAAGCCCATGAAAGGACCTGAATAGTTGATGTGCCACCAAGTTCAGGGTTTACTTGACTATAGCCACAAATGTGGGGGAGCTGATGGTGGTAAGGTTTGTCCTTGTTGACACTCTGGGTACTGCCTCACCAATGCAGCTATGTCTGCATCTAATCCTGGCCACTATAACTTAAGAATCATAGAGAAGTACAGCACCTGGCCCATATCCCTTTGGTCCAACTTGTCCATGCCGACCATATATTCCAACCCAATCTAGTCCCACCTGTCAGCACCTGGCCCATATCCCTCCAAGGTAAAAACAAGGACTGCAGATGCTGGAAACCAGATTCTAGATAAGGGTGGTGCTGGAAAAGCACAGCAGTTCAGGCAGCATCCTGATGAAGGGCTTTTGCCCGAAATGTCAATTTCCCTGCACCTCGGATGCTGCCTGAACTGCTGTGCTTTTCCAGCCCCATATCCCTCCAAACCCTTCCTATCATATATACTCATCCAGATGCCTTTAAATGTTGCAATTGTACCAGCCTCCACCACGTCCTCTGGCAGCTCATTACATACACGTACCACCCTCTGTGAAAAGTTGCCCTTTAGGTTTCTTTTATATCTTTCCCCTCTCACAATAAACCTATGCCCTCTAGTTCTGGACTTCCCCACCTCAGGGAAAAGACTGTCTATTTATCCCTCAGCCTCCGACACTCCAGGGAAAACAGCCCTAGCCTATTCAGCCTCTCCCTAAAGCTCAAATCCTCCAACCCTGGTAATGTCCTTGTAAATGTTTTCTGAACCCTTTCAAGTTTCACAACATCTTTCCAATTGGAAGGAGACCAGAATTGTGCATAATATTCCAACAGTGGCTTACCCAATGTTCTGTACAGCCACAACATGACCTCTCAATTCGTGTACTCAATACTTTGACCAATAAAGGAAAGCATACCTAACGCCTTCTTCACTATCCTATTTACCTGCGATTCCACTTTCAAGGAGCTATGAACCTGCACTTCGAGGTCTCTCTGTTCAGTAAGACTCCCAAGGACCTACCATTAAGTGAAGTCCTGCTAAGATTTGCTTTCCCAAAATGCAGCACCTCATATTTATCTAAATTAAACTCCATCTGCCACCTCTCAGCCCAGTGGCCCAGTGATCAACATCCCGTTGTAACCCTCTTCACTATCCACTATACCTCCAGCTTTGGTGTCATCTGCAAACTTACTAACTATACCTCTTATGCTCACATCCAAATCATTTAAACTTCTCACCAACATCTTCATTTTGGAAATGCCTAGTGGAGTTTAGCTAGTTTCTAGCGGTGGCCTTTGCTCTACTGTTGCACCCCACAATAATACCCCACAATAATATCCTCTACCTAGATCTGGTCTTTCTGGTCCTAAAAGGTTTCAATTCTTGGTGCGACGGCCATTTGGTTTCCCCCATTACCACCAGCTGTTTCAGTTTTGCCAGGGCCAGATCTTTCTGCATCCAAATTTTGATACTGCCAGTTGTGACTGGAAATGTGTCCATAAAGTTCAAAACCATTACAAGATTCTTTCAGTGGCAGTACTACTAGTGGTGCATCTACCAGTGGGAGGCAGCTCAATACATCCACATTCACTACTTGGCTTCCTGGACGGTGTTCCAACTTGTAATTATACACACTTAATATTAGAACTCACCACTGAATTTGGCCTGAAGTTATGGGTGGCACTGTCTTGTCCTCTTTAAGTAGACCTAGCAGGGGTTTGTGGTCAATTATTATTACAAATTTACATCTGTAAAGGTACTGGTAGAACTTCCTGACTCCAAATATGACCGCCAAACCTTCCTTCTCTCTTTGGCAAATGTGGAACATAAATACAATGTCCTGGATGCATAAGCTGTTGGTGTTGCGTTCCATTGGGCCACATATGAGCTAATACTACCAAGATGCCATAAGGGGAGGCATTACACATCAATATCAGATCTTGCCTGGGATCATAGTGTGCCAACACCTTAACAGAATGATAGCTGTTTCTTCACTTTCTTGAACGGTATGGCTTGGCTACCTGACCATTTCCAAGGCTGACTCTTTAAGAGTTGATGCAAACATATCAGGATGGGGGCCAGGTTAAGAATGAACTTTCTATAATAATTCACCAGCCCAAGAAAACACCTAAGTTTCAGTACAGACAGGAAAGCCAAAGCACCTTTGGTTGTCCTCACTTTATCTTCCAACGGTGTAACCCATCTTGTCAATTCTGTAACCCAAGTTGGTCACTTGGGATGCCTTGAACACACAGTTTTCGCTTCTAAGGTGTACACCCATCTAGGAGAAACATCTAAGGGCTCCAGCCTTCTGATTTATGCCTCTAGGCAAATAGCACTGAGCAGATCTTGCAGAATCGTGGGCTTGCTTCCTCATCAACATGCAAGCTCCTTTATAGTCCCTAGACTTTACTGAAAAACTTTTGGGTATTTAAGACTTCACTCAGGCAGCCATTTTCTAATTGAAAAATGTTAAACCAATTGAAGTGAATCTTTCTCAACCAATTTCATCCCATCAGGCTTGGGCATGAGTCTTTTATGAGCATCAGTGGTAACTGAACCATCTGCTTCTCATAAGAGATCGGAACCAAAATTGTATCCTTAATCTGTAAAGGTTCCCTGATATAGGTTCTCAGTCTAACTGAGGTCTTGCAAAAGCTTAAGGATTGGAGTCCAGAGCGAATTTTGTTAATGACTGGTTCTGCAATCACTGAAATGGCCGCATTGGTATAGACATCAATTAGAACAGGGTGACCATTTAACTAGATGTTTATTTTGATTGGCTCTGACTTGGATGTTGCTAAGCAATTTAACTGTTCTAAATCAGTTGTAGATAGACTTTCCAGGATGTGCACTCTCCTGGATACTGTCCTATGATTTCTTTTACTCAGTTTAGGTCTAATGGGACTCTAATTTGCCAGCCAAGATCCTGAAAAAAAATGTTAACTGGCCAAGACTTGGCTTTATTTTGGGTTTTGCTGTGGGCTGACCCATGTTCGTCAAGCTCAGGTTGACTGGCGAGGATGTCCACTTCCATCGGAATACCCTGCAACTCATGCTCCACTTGCTGTATTTTCCAATGATAGTTGTAGTGCCTCTTTGAAGTCCAGTTCGGCTTCAGCTAGTAGGCACTTTTGAATGGTCACATCATCCTACATACTAAACATCTCTCAGCATCTCATTAGGGGTTAAACCAAAGTTATATGCCTCTGCCCGTCATCTTAACATCGTCAAAAATCCTGACACGGATTCCCCTGGTTCTCAAATTGCTGAGTACAAAAGGAAGCCAACGGCACGACTCGTTGGTCTAGGGGTATGATTCTCGCTTTGGGTCTTCAGCTCCGCAGACATGCGAGAGGTCCCGCGTTCAAATCCTGGATGAGCCCTCATTTCTGGGCAGTACAGTGGCTCAGTTGTTAGCACCATTGCCTCACAGCGCCAGGGACCTGGGTTCAATTCCAGTCTCGAGCGACTGTCCGTGTGGAGCTTGCACATTCTCTGCGTGGGTTTCCTCCGGTTGCTCCAGTTTCCTCGCACAATCCAAAAGTGTGCAGGTAAGGTGAACTGACCATGCTAAATTGCCCAAAACATTAATGCTATGTGCATTAGTCAGGGTAAATGTAGGGTAGGGGAATGGGTCTATGTGGGCTCCTCTTTGGAAGATCGGTGTGGCCTTGTTGGAATCTAGGGAGTCTAATCTTCAAAAAAAACCAATAGCATCTCAGAATTAGAGGCTGCTTGGGGTCGTAATATTCCTGAACTAAATCTGACAACTCAGCAAAAGTTTTAGTATCTGGTGCCAGGAGCAAAGGTTGGCTCCTAATAACTGAAAAAGCTGTGGGTCCACAAGCTGTTAGGAGAATTGCTCATGGCTTTTCACCTGCCCCAATTTCATTTGCCCTGAAAAAATAATGTATTCTTTCCACATACTGGGCCCAGTCTTCAACAGCACGATTGAACAAATCAAGCTTCCCAAATAATGGCATGATGCCAGAAATCCTTACTCCAACTCAAAGGCAATTGCTGCAAGTGAATTTCTTTAGGAGCTTGCTTTTATCTTGTCACCACTGGAAGAACTCCAAAAGGCTGGTATCCTTTACAAGTGAAGAGTCGTTGATACACTTGCAACTTCCTCACAGCCAGCTTTCAAAGTGAACACAACCTCTGATACTCCTGAACTGAAAAATGTGTTGCTGGAAAAGCGCAGCAGGCCAGGCAGCATCCAAGGAGCAGGAGAATCGACATTTCGGGCATAAGCCCTTCTTCAGGAATACATTTTTTCCAGCAACACATTTTTCAGTTCTGATCTCCAGCATCTGCAGTCCTCACTTTCTCCTCTGATACTGCTATTTATATCTGTCAGTTAGGATTCCCTGAATGGACCAGATTAACAGCCATTATCAGGGAACTCATAGTTTATGACATCCACCTGGCTGGCCTCATTTCAATCACTCCAGCCTCAATTTTCATGGTGGAGAAAACTAGTACCATTCCAATAATAACCTGTAATGCAGAGGTTATAGGAGGGGAGGAACATGGAATAATCGTCATCATTAAGGGGAAAGTACAGAGCAAACTATTTAAATTGGAGGCGACATGTTCCCAGGACCTGATGAATTACATCCTATGGTTTTAAAAGAAGTGACAGCAGAAACAGTGGATCTACTCGTTATAATATTGCAAAAATTCCCTGGATGTGGGAAAGGTTCTTGTAGATTGAAAAAATGCTCATATAATACCCTTATTCAAAAAGGGTAAATTATAGATCAGTTAGTTTAACATCTTATCATTGGGGAATTATTGGAATCCATTTTTAAATCATAACTGACATTTGGAAAGTCAAACACAAACCATTAGGGTTAGCATGGTTTTATGAAGGATAGATTTTTTTGCTTCGAAGAAGGACCCTGTAGTTGTATATCTGGACTCACAGAAGATATGTGATTAAATGCCACATAAAGAGTTATGCAGAATGACACCAACAGCACAGGTTAAATTGCCACAGCAACTGAGATTACCATGAAGTACTCTCCTGCTGCATGTCTCGCCTTGCCTGAAGCATAATGACCATCAGATTAATCCACCATCAGTTATCTCTCTAATGGGAGAGCACACCTATGGTCTGGTAAGACAATGGCCACTTTACCTTTACCTATTGATAGATGCTGTCGATAACTGTGATCCCAGCATTGATCCCTGTGACACTCAACCAGTTACAGTCTTCTATGAAAACCGAAAGAACTGCGGATATTATAAATCAGAAACAAAAGCAGATGTTGCAGGAAAAACTCAGCAGGAAAAACTCTGGCAGCATCTGTGAAGAGAAATCAAAGTTAACATTTCAGGTCCGGTGACACTTCTTCAGGACTAATTATAGCTAGGAAAATACGGGTTTACATGCAGAAGATACGGTGGGAGGGAGAGTAAGGTAGGGATAGAGCCCAAAAATATAGAAGAACAGTTGGACAAAGGACTGGAGAAAGATTTAGGCTGAGAGGGTGAATACCTGTTAATGGAGACTGTTAGTGGCTAACAATAGGTAATGTGTAATGGCATTCTGGATTAGTGGTGCTGGAAGAGCACAGCAGTTCCTGATGAAGGGCTTTTGCCCAAAAAGTCGATTTCGCTGCTCCTTGGATGCTGCCTGAACTGCTGTGCTCTTCCAGCACCACTAATCCAAAATCTGGTTTCCAGCATCTGCAGTCATTGTTTTTACCCAATGTGTAATGGCAGACTATGTGATAACAAGGCCTTGTGTGTGGGGTAGGAGGCCAGGACATGGGGGCCTTCAGGCCCTAAAATTATTGAACTTGACGTTGAGTCCAGAAGGCTGCAGGGACTCCAAGTGGAAAATGAGGTACTGTTTTCAAGCTTGTGTTGATCTTCACTGGAGCACTACAACAAGCCTGAGACACAGAGATGTTGGCCTTCTATGAGTTAACCATGAGTTTTTCTATCAATGCCAATATCCTACCTCCAACACTATGGTTTCTTCCTTATCATATTAAGTAGTCTAATGTGTGGTAACTTATGAAACATCCTTCAGTTCCTGAGCAAACAGTGTCAGTGTTCCAAACACAGGAACAGGCACACCAAATAAATTCCGATTTAACCTCAGCACTTTGAATCTGAAAGTGTGATTACATCCTGCAAGAAAACAATGGGCTGAATGGTCTCCTTCTGCATCCTAACATTTTTGAGATTCTTAAAAGCAGAAGGCATTAAAAACCCGATCTGCAGTTTGTTTTATTTTTACTCTGGCTATCACAGCTCTGACTAAGGACTGGCATTTTTCTGTGTAACAAATTCCAAAAGTAAACTGGGGCGGGAGACACATGGGCTTTAAGCCTTCACTTTAAACATGTAGAAATACTGTAATTTTCGGTCTCACAGTATATTTAAAAGCCCAAACGATGATTCGCACGAAAACACCGCGCACAAGATATTGAGACGCGAAGACATCAAACGTCTCTTGGAAATCGCTCTCTGGGAGGACTGCTCCCTGGGAGGACCGGGAAGCCTCTCTGGCTGGAGGTGCTCTCTTGCCGCCCTCGCAGCCTCCTCGGCTGCCGGGATGCACGCCGGGTAAGGGGAACCGCCATGTTGCTTCCGCAGATTCGTCAGAAAGTGAAAATATATTAATATTTCTGAACAAAATACCGCAATGGTACCCCGGGGGATAACGGCTAAATATCAGTCGAATTTATAAACGCACGCATTTGTATGGAGGCTCATGGATCAGCGAACCCCAGGTAAGAATTGGCGACCGGGTTATTTTCCCGTTCCTTCTCTGTTTTTCTGAAAGGTAAAAGTAGCGCGAGCTGCCAGATCCGAGCAAAAAAAACTCCACCTGAGACATTTTATTCACAAAAAAAAGTTTTTTCGACTTGGGCAAACAGGATGGCGGATAATAAACATATAAATTGTAAGAGGATTTTGGACATTTTTTTTAAAAAAGTGCAGTCGTTGCTCCACTGTCAACGGTCGGCCTTGGATGGCGCTGATTGGCTGCGCGCGTCCAGGGCCCTCCCCCTCCTCGCGCCTGTTGCTTGGACGTCAGTCTGCAGCAGGAGATGTTCCTGGGAGTAGCAGCAATGTCTGTCTGCAGCAGGAGATATTCCTGGGAGTCTCAGCAATGTTTGTCTGTCTGCAGCAGGAGATGTTCCTGAGAGTATCAGCAATGTCTGTCTGCAGCAGGAGATGTTCCTGAGAGTAGCAGCAATGTCTGTCTGCAGCAGGAGATGTTCCTGGGAGTATCAGCAATGTCTGTCTGCAGCAGGAGATGTTCCTGGGAGTATCAGCAATGTCTGTCTGCAGCAGTAGATGTTCCTGGGAGTCTCAGCAATGTCTGTCTGCAGCAGAAGATGTTCCTGAGAGTATCAGCAATGTCTGTCTGTCTGCAGCAGGAGATGTTCCTGAGAGTATCAGCAATGTCTGTCTGCAGCAGGAGATGTTCCTGGGAGTATCAACAATATCTGTCTGTCTGCAGCAGAAGATGTTCCTGAGAGTATCAGCAATGTCTGTCTGTCTGCAGCAGGAGATGTTCCTGAGAGTATCAGCAATGTCTGTCTGCAGCAGAAGATGTTCCTGAGAGTATCAGCAATGTCTGTCTGTCTGCAGCAGAAGATGTTCCTGAGAGTATCAGCAATGTCTGTCTGTCTGCAGCAGAAGATGTTCCTGAGAGTATCAGCAATGTCTGTCTGTCTGCAGCAGAAGATGTTCCTGAGAGTATCAGCAATGTCTGTCTGTCTGCAGCAGGAGATGTTCCTGGGAGTATCAGCAATGTCTGTCTGCAGCAGTAGATGTTCCTGGGAGTATCAGCAATGTCTGTCTGCAGCAGGAGATGTTCCTGGGAGTATCAGCAATGTCTGTCTGCAGCAGTAGATGTTCCTGGGAGTCTCAGCAATGTCTGTCTGCAGCAGAAGATGTTCCTGAGAGTATCAGCAATGTCTGTCTGTCTGCAGCAGGAGATGTTCCTGAGAGTATCAGCAATGTCTGTCTGCAGCAGGAGATGTTCCTGGGAGTATCAACAATATCTGTCTGTCTGCAGCAGAAGATGTTCCTGAGAGTATCAGCAATGTCTGTCTGTCTGCAGCAGGAGATGTTCCTGAGAGTATCAGCAATGTCTGTCTGCAGCAGAAGATGTTCCTGAGAGTATCAGCAATGTCTGTCTGTCTGCAGCAGAAGATGTTCCTGAGAGTATCAGCAATGTCTGTCTGTCTGCAGCAGGAGATGTTCCTGAGAGTATCAGCAATGTCTGTCTGCAGCAGGAGATGTTCCTGAGAGTATCAGCAATGTCTGTCTGCAGCAGGAGATGTTCCTGAGAGTATCAGCAATGTCTGTCTGCAGCAGTAGATGCTGCTGAGAATATGAGCAATGTCTGTCTGCAGCAGGAGATGTTCCTGAGAGTATCAGCAATGTCTGTCTGCAGCAGGAGATGTTCCTGAGAGTATCAGCAATGTCTGTCTGCAGCAGTAGATGCTGCTGAGAATATGAGCAATGTCTGTCTGCAGCAGAAGATGTTCCTGAGAGTATCAGCAATGTCTGTCTGCAGCCGGAGATGTACCTGGGATTGTCAGTAATGTCTGTCTACAGTAGGAGATATCCCTGGGAGTATCAGCAATGTCTGTCTGCAGCGGGAGATATTCCTGGGATTGTCAGCAATGTCTGTCTACAGCAGGAGATATCCCTGGGAGTATGCAGTAGACAAGCAGGCTGGAAGGGCACAGCAATCCAGGCAGCATTAGGAAGTGGAGAAGTCAGACGATTCGGGTATAACTCTTCTTCAGGAATATGGGTGGAGTAGGGGGAATGGCAGACAAAGAGAGGAGGGGAAAGGGTTATGGGTGGGGACAAAGTGGCTGCAGACAGACATTGCTGACCGACATTACTCTCAGGAATGCCTCCTTCAGCAGATTGACATTGCTGACAATCCCAGGAACATCTCCTGCTGCAGACAGACATTGCTGATATTCCCAGGAATATCTTGCCTTCAGCAAGAAGTGCTCCTGAGAGCATCAGTAATCCTCCAGTCACAGCCCATTTCACTTCCCCTTCCCACTCTCTTTCCGACATATCCATCCTCTGTCTCCACCACTGCCATAGTGAATCACCACAAATTGGAGGATCAACACCCACAGCCCGGACGACTTAACATTTGGTTCTCCAGTTTCAAATAACCTTCCCACTCCCTTTCCGGCTCCACCTACTCTCTTCTGTCCCTCCTATTTATCCTTCCTTTCAGTGACCAACTGGATTCATTTCTCCTATTGACCTACCAGGTCGTATCTACCACCTACATTCACCTATCACCACCTCGTCACTTTGTCGGTCTCCCGACCCATAACCCTTTCCCCTCCTCTCTTTGTCTGCCATTCCCCCTACTCCACCCATATTCCTGAAGAAGAGTTATACCCGAATCGTCTGACTTCTCCACTTCCTAATGCTGCCTGGGTTGCTGTGCCCTTCCAGCCTGCTTGTCTACTGTATACTCCAGGAGGGAACAGCCCTGCTACCATGGGAAATAAATAACTAATAATGTGAAATAAAATCTAGTGCCACGACAACAACCCTGTTTTTACATTTAGCACCTTTAAAATTGCAAGAACATTCCAGTGCCCTATAGAGGGAATCTATAAATTTTCAATTCTTTCATAGGATGGAAGTGTCCCTCCCAATCCCTTATAGAACTTCACATGTAAGTGGTGAACCGCCTTCTTGACTGCTGTTCTCCATTATTGTAGTACATACATGGTACTTTTAGATTAGAAATTCCAGGATTTTGATCCAGCAGGAACTGCAAAATAGTTTCAAGTCAGAATGATGTGTGGCTTGGAGGGGGGTTGTCAGTTTGGTGAAGCTACAACATAGGACTACTTGCATGCTAACTGGTAGAAGCCACATCAATAGAGAAAGTTACATAATCCCACAACCAGTGGATCACATCTGAACTCTTCAATCCTGCCACATCCAGTCACAAATGCTGATGGACAATCAACTAACAAGTGTGGGAACTTCTTGACTAGCTCCATGCTCATTGATGTGTGAGCCTAACATATAAGTGCAAAAGAAAAGGATGAAGTATTTGCATCTATCTTCAGCCAGAAGTGCCAAGCAAATAATGCATTTCACCCACTCCTGACATCTACAGCATCACAAATGCTTGTCTTCAACCAATTTGATTCGGTCTATGTTATATCAAGATATAACTGAAGGCACTGGTTAATGCAAATCCTTAACATTCTGGAAATAGTTCTCAACAATTGTGCTTTAGAACTAGCTGCACGCCAAGCTAAGCTTTTTCAGTCTGTTAAAACATTGGCATCTAATTGATAATGTAGAAATTATTCAGGTATGTCCAATGCACAGAAAGTGGAATGATTACAAACCTGTCAAACAGCACTGTCTCATTCTATTCTAGTCATCAGCAAAGTGACAGAAAAGGTTGACAATAGTACTATCAAAGGGAGGTAATGGCAATGTCGCCCGGCTAATAATCCAGTACCAGAAACTACCATTCTGGAGACTCATTTCCAATCATACATCGGCAAATGGTGAAATTTGAATTCAATAGAGATCTGAGATAAAAAGCTAGTCTCATGGTGACAACATAATTATTGTTGACTGTGGTAAACACTCATTTGATTTACTAATGTCTTCTAGGACATAGATTCATCTGGCTGGCCTCTATGTGGCTGCAGACTCACAGCAATATTTTTAACTATTAACTGCCCTCTGGGCAATTAGAAATGGACAATAAAAGCTTGTGTACCCTGCGACACCCTCATCCCATGACCGAATAAATAAACCTAGTACTTGCAAAGAAAGATCTGCGCAATGACTCTGAGTTTGGCTCCCACCAGTACCACTCAACCTCTGGCCTCATGAATGCCTTGGTTGGAACATAGAGAAGAGAACTAAACTCCAGAGCCAAGATGAGAATGGTTGATCTTCGCATCAAAGTAGCAGTTAACCAAGCTCGGAATCAAGGATTCCTAGAAAGAGCTAAAATCAATGGGAATCATTGGAAGAACACTGATGGTTACCATCATACCGAGATAAAAGGTTGTGGGTGTTGGAGTTCAGTAGGTCAGTTATCTGCAGGAGTCCCTCAGGGTAGCATCCAAAGCTCAACCATCTTCATTTGCTTCATCAGTGACCTTCTGTCCATCATTAGATTGGAAATGGGGTTAGTAATTATACAATGTTCAGAACTGTTTGTGACTTCTCAGATACTGAAGTGGTATGGGGGCTCACTGGTTAGCACTGTTTCCTCTCAGTACCAAGGACCAGGTTCGATTCCAGCCTTGGGCGACTGTCTGTGTGGAGTTTGCATATTCTCCCTCTGTTTGATTTGGTTTCCTCCCACACTCCAAAGTTGTGCAGGTTAGGTGTATTGACCACGCTAAAATTGTCCATTGTGTCCAGGTATATGCAGGCTAGCTGGACTAGCCATGGGAAATGAAGGATGGCATGGGGGGTGTATCTGGGTGGGATGCTCTTCAGAGAGTTGGTGTGGACTTGATGGGCTGAATGGCCTACTTCCACACTGTAGGGATTCTATGAAGTAGTCCATGCTCATACGCAGCAGGACCTCCACCCCAACCAGCTTTGGGTTGATATATCCTGATACTGCCTAATTTGCTGTGTTCTTCCAGCCTTCTGCTTGTCTACCTTGGGATTTTATGAGGCAAGGAATATTTATGTCACACAAGTGACATAATGACCATCACCAACAAGAGAAAATCTCATTCCTGCCTTTTGACATTTAATAACATTATTCTGGCTGAACCCCCTACTATCAACATTCTGGGGTTACCATTGACCAATAACCATGAGAAGTAATGGCCTTATGGTATTATTGCTGGACTGTTAATCCAGAGACACAGGTAGTTTTCTGGGGACCTGGATTTAAGATGATTGAACTCAATTGAGTGAAAAAAATGTCGAATTTTAAGTCTAATGATGATTAATCCATTATCAATTGTCAGGAAAAATACTCTAATTCACTAATGTGCTTTAGTGAAGGAAACTGCCATCCTTGCCTGGTCCAGTCCAGGCTACATGCGACTCCAGACCCACAGCAACGTGGTTGACTCTACACTGCCTCTGGGCAATTAGGGGTAGCAATAAGCACTAACCCAGCCAGCATCGTCCACATCCTGTGAATGAATAAATAAAAACTGAACTGGACTCACCTTCATGCATATATAAGTATGATACATATACATCAACTAGAAGATGCAGTCAGGAACGCGTTGGAAAACTCTCCACATGCCTATAAGGCTGCTGCTGTAACATTTAAGAAGCTTGATGCCATCCAAGATGTGGAACCTGTATGATTGACACCCCCTTCCCCATGTTGAACATAATGCCTTCACCACCAATGCACAGTGGCAACACTGTATACCATGTATAAGATACATTACAGTAACTCCCAAATGCTCCTTTGACAGCGCCTAATAATCCTGCAACCTTTACCATATAGGAAGTAAATGGGAACACCTGCAAGTTCCCTTCCAAGTCACTCATCTTCCTGCCTTGGAAATATTTATTACTCTTTTTGCCAGCCAAAATCCTAGAACTTCCTCCCTAACAGGACTGTGGTTTTTACTAAACCCTGGTGACTGCAACGGTTTAAGAAGGGAGCTCACCACCACCACCTTCTCCAGAGCAATCATGGTTACACAACAAACTCTAGCTTATCCAGCGATGATGAAATTCCTTGAACAAATAAAAATTTGGAGCCTGCAAGTGATGCAGAGCCCATGCATCTGCTGCCTTTTTCCTTCTTTGGTGATAATGGTTACAGATTTGGAAAGTGCTATTCAGGAAGGTTTGGTTAGCTACTCCTGTAAAGCTTTCAGATGGTACTCATTACTGCTATTCTGCATTGATGATGGAGGGAGTAAATATTTAAACTGGTGAATCCGATGCTTGAAAGTGCTGACCTTGAGTGATGTTGGAGCAGTACTTCTCCAGGCAAGAGGAAATGTTTGTTGCTACAATATTTATGTGGCTGGTTCAGTTAGGTTTTGGGTCTGTGAAAATGCCTAGGATGTTGAAAGGGTGAGTTTAACCCTTTATTTCCTCTTAGACCATATGAGACTCCAGTTTCTTTGTTAAAACATTTATTCATGCATGTGTGGGAAATATAGTCTTCAATAAAGTAGCATACAGCTCAAATGTTATTGCAAGAATAAAGGTTTTATACTATTTTTACAGATAACAAACTTCCAATCGCAGGTTACCCATTTACTCATCCCTATCTCCATCTAATCCTAATCACAGTTCACATTCCAAGTTAGAGCACATGACTATATCATCCAATCATATTCAAACAGGTGATTTAGATTATCCAATCATATCATTACATGTTCATAAGTCAAATAGTGAATACATACTTTACAATTCCAGTAAATACACTTTTTTTTTCTTTCAGTCTGTCCTCCTATTGCCTGTACTGAATATTTTAATTTTCAGTGTTCATGAAAGTCAGTTCAAGGTGTGCTGGTTGGAGATAATAATCACCTACCACTTTTGTGGCACACATATCACTTGCCATTTATGTGCCCAGACGTTGTTGCATAAGACATGAACTGTTTTAGTTTCAGGGTGTTCTGAAAGTCCTGAGCACTGTGGACATCTGTATCCCTATGTTTGGGGGATTGATGAAGCAACTGAAAATGCTTTGGTCCAGGACACTACCTTGAGAACTCTCGCAACAGTGTCCTGGGATTGAAATGGTTGATCTCTAACAACCTCAACCATCTTCCTCTGTGCTAGGTATGACACATTGGAAAGATTCCCTTTCATTTATAAAAAAAACTAAAAGAACTGCAGATGCTGTAAATTAGAAACAAAAACAGAAGTTGCTGGAAAAGCTCAGCACGTCTGACAGCATCTGTGAAGAGAAATCAAAGTTAACATTTCAGGTCCAGTGACCTTTCCTAGATTCCTATCTCAGATTCATGTTGACTTCAATTTTGCTACAGTTCCTTGATGTCACATTTGATCAAATACTACTGTGAGATCAAAGGCAGTCACTCTTATCTCTTGAGTTGAACTGTTTTGTCCATGTTGTGACGATATGTGACTTTAAGAGGCATTTGTTCTGCCCTGGATCTCTTGAAGAGGGTGTTTTTAACCTGGTGCTGAGTTATCTGCTCCATGAATAGCACAGTAAATAGTTTCTTTTTAATTAGTCAAAAGAAACTTGAGAGGGTGGAATCAGGCTAACACAAGCCCGATGTTTTAATTTTGTTTTCCGTTGTTGAAGTTGGGGGTTTTTAGAGTTGAAGCTGATGGATGCAGCTGTCTTTTTGCTGCAAGATTATTTTCATTTTTTTTCTTTCTCCTGACAGGAGGAGATAGCAAATCTAGTTTTTTGAATTTGCCTTGCCAAGGGTATCTTTATGGATGCTGTTAAACTGGAACAGTTGATGATTGTTAGTTAAATAATATATTATTTTGTTAAGTATTTTGATAGAGTTAAAGTTGTGCCAATTTTGTTTTTTGTTTGTGGTTTAACTGTGGTCTAAGAATGAAGTATGTTTTGCTTAAAGCCTAGTAGTTTGACCAATTGAATTACATCTGGAACAGAGTGCCTTACACTTTCCTTTAAATAAGATAAAAGTTAGGGTCTAAACTGTCTCCTTGAAACATTTTGAGGGGGTTTGGTCGGGTCCATAATTTGGGAGCTCTTGTTGGGATCAAAACCTCTAATTCTGGTTGGGGTTGAGGATTGTTGGGCTCAAAGACAGTGAGTGAGTGATGAGTGTTGATGTTCCCTTTTCCATGTTGCTTTTGGTTGGTTTAAAGAGGGTGTGCCCTGTGTAATGATGTCTCTTTCAGAGCTAATAGTTTCCTGGGTATGGAAGAACTCTTTTGGGGTGGTTTACGAAAGATAAGCAAGGCAAAGCTTTTGGCTATGGCAGACAAGCTAAATTTGTGGTTGCTTTTGAGGAAAGGGGAGGTAATTGGAGCAATAGCTCAGCATTTACAATTGCCAGGTATGCAATCGAATGTGTGGAAATGGCTAAAGTTGAATTGCAAATGCAGCAATTTGAATTAAAGGCAAAAGCAAAAGAGAGAGAGAGATAATTGCAGTGGAACAAAGAGCAAAAGAATGAAAACAACTTGAATATGAAAAGGAAATTAAATAGATAGAAAGCAGAGGAAAAAGAAAAAGAAATAATAGTTTTATCAGAAAAAAAAAGAAAGAATAACCCTTGCAGAAGAAAGAGATGAAGAGAGAACTTTTGAACTTCAGAAGTTGGAACTGAAAAGTGAAAGTCAACTTAAAATGGTGGAGATAGAGGTGAAAGGTGGAAGTAGTGATGGAGAGCAAACCCATTGTAGGCCAAGACATGGTGGGGATCTGTTTAAAAGTTGTTCAAGTATTGTCTAGTTTTGACAAGAAGTACGTAGGAGCCTTTTTTCATTTCATTTGAGGAAGTGGCTAAACAAATGAAATGGCCATTGGTCATGTGGGTATTGTTGATTCAAACAAGTTTGGTAGATAGAACTAGTTTTCATCAATATCAGAGCAGGTATCTAGGGAGTATGATGAGGCTAAAAATGCCATCTTAAGTGCACATGAATTAGGATTTGGAAAGGCAAGGACTGATTAGGGATGGTCAGCACGGCTTTGTGTGTAGGAAATCATGTCTCACTAATTTGATTGAGTTTTTTGAAGAAGTAACAAAGAGAATTGATGAGGGCAGGACGTGATTTATATGGGCTTCAGTGAGGCGTTCAACAAGGTTCCTCATGCTAGACTGGTTAGCAAGGTTAGATCAAATGGAATACAGGGAGAACTAGCCATTTGGATACAGAACTGGCTTGAAAGTAGAAGACAGAGTGTGGTGGTAGAGGTTTGCTTTTCAGACTGGAGGCCTGTGACCAGTGATGTGCCACAAGGATCGGTCCTGGGTCCACTACTTTTCCTCATTTATATAAAGGATTTGGATGTGAAGTTGGAAGGTATGGTTAGTAAGTTTGCAGATGATACCAAAGTTGGAGGTGTAGTGGATAGCGAAGAAGGTTACCTCAGAGTACAATGAGGTCTTGATCAGGTGGCCAATGGACTGAGGAGTGGCAGATGGAGTTTAATTTAGATAAAGGTGAGGTCTGCATTTTGGAAAGGCAAATCCGTGCAGGACTTCTACACTTAATTGGAAGGAACTGCTGAACAAAGAGACCTTGGAGTGAAGGTTCATAGTTCCTTGAAAGTGGAGTCACAGGTAAATAGGATAGTGAATAAGATGTTTGGTATACCTTCCTTTATTGGTCAGTACACTGAGTATAGGAGTTAGGAGGTCATGTTGCAGGTGTAGAGGACATTGGTTAGGCAAGTTTTGGAATATTGTATTCACTTCTGGTCTCCCTACTTTGGGAAGGATGTTGTGAAACTTGAAAGGGTTCAGAAAAGATGTACAAGGATATTGCCATGGTTGGAGGGTTTGAGCTATAGGGAGAGACTGAATAGGCTGGGGCTATTTCCCTGGAGTGTTGTAGGCTGAGGGGTGGCCTAATAGAAGTTTATAAAATCATGAGGGGCATGGATAGGGTGAGTAGCCAAGGTTTTTCCCCCAAAACTGGAGAGCATAGGTTTAAGGTGAGTGGCAAAAGATTTACAAGGGACCTAAGGGGCAACCTTTTCACGCACAGAGTGCTGCATTTCACGCAGAGGGTGCTCTCCCTGTCTCTGCTTCTTTCTGCCTCTGTCTCTCTCTCTCTGTATACATAAACTAACTCTGCAGGGGCATGGGAACCCAGATTGTAGCTTCAGGGTGCAGGGCCTGGAGTGTAGGGAGGTTAGGAACATGGCATCAATTTCAAAGGAGGGTGCCTGTAAACAGGAAAGTGGCTTGAAGTGTGTATACTTCAATGCAAGAAGTATACGAAATAAGGTAGGTGAACTTGCAGCGTGGGTTGGTACCTGGGACTTCGATGTTGTGGCTATTACGGAGACATGGCTAGAACAGGGACAGGATTGGCTGTTGCAGGTTCCAGGATTTAAATGTTTTAGTAGGGTCAGAGGTGGGGGTAAAAGAGGGGGAGGTGTGGCATTGCTTGTCAAAGATAGTATTACAGTGGTGGAAAGGACGATGGATGAGGACTTGCCATCTGAGGTAGTTTGGGCTGAGGTTAGGAATAGGAAAGGTGAGGTCACCCTGTTAGGAGTCTTTTACAGGCCTCCTAATAGTCCTAGAATCATTGAAGAAAGGATAGGGAAGGTGATTCAGGAGATGAGTGACAGTAATAGGGTGGTTGTTATGGGGGACTTTAACTTTCCTGATATTGATTGGGAAAGCTATAGCTCAAGTTCGTTAGATGAGTCAGTGTTTGTTCAATGTGTGCAGGAGAGTTTCCTGACACAATATGTAGACAGGCCAACAAGAGGTGAGGCCATACTGGATTTGGTTCTGGGGAACGAACCAGGCCAGGTGTTAGAATTAGAGGTAGGTGAGCACTTTGGGGATAGTGACCATAATTCGGTGATTTTTACTCTCGTGATGGAGAGGGATAAATGTGTACTACAGGGCAAGAGTTATAGCTGGGGTCAGGGAAATTATGATGCGGTGAGGCATGACTTAGGATGTGTGGCTTGGAAAAGTAGACTCCAAGGCAAGAGTGTAAATGACATGTGGAGCTTGTTCAAGGAGCATCTATTGAGTGTCCTTGATAATTATGTACCTGTCAGGCAGGGAGGAAAGGGTCGTGCGAGGGAGCCGTGGTTTAATAAGGAATTGGAATCCCTTGTTAAATGGAAGAGGGTGGCCTATCTCAAGATGAGACGTGAAGGTTCAATTGTGGCGATTGAGAGGTATAGGGTAGCCAGGAAGGACCTGAAGAGAGAGCTAAGAGCAGCAAGGAGGGGACATGAAAGGTCCTTAGTCGGTAGGATTAGGGAAAACCCTAAGGCTTTCTATAGGTATGTTAGGAATAAAAGAATGACTAGGGTAGGAATAGGTCCAGTCAAGGATAGTAGTGGGAAGTTGCGTGTGGAGGCGGAAGAGATTGGGGAGACACTGAATGAATACTTTTCTTCAGTATTTACTCAGGAACAGGGCATTGTCGTCGATGTGAATACTGAGTCACAAATAAGTAGAATGGATGGCTTTGAGGTATGTAGAGAAGAGGTGTTGGAAATCCTGGAAAAGGTGAAAATAGATAAGTCCCCTGGGCCTGATGGCATTTATCCTAGGATTCTCTGGGAAGCAAGGGAGGAGATTGCAGAGCCATTGGCCTTGATTTTTATGTCCTCTTTGTCTACAGGAGTAGTGCCAGAAGACTGGAGGATAGCAAATGTGGTTCCCTTGTTCAAAAAGGGGAGTAGGGATAACCCTAGTAACTATAGGCCGGTGAGTCTCACTTCTGTTGTGGGCAAAGTCTTAGAGAGAATTGTAAGGGATAGGATCTATGCACATCTGGATAGGAATAATGTGATCAAGGATAGTCAGCATGGTTTTGTGAAGGGCAGGTCGTGCCTCACAAACCTTATTGAATTCTTTGAAAAGGTGACGAAGGAGGTTGATGAGGGGAAAGCGGTAGATGTGGTATATATGGATTTTAGTAAGGCGTTTGATAAGGTTCCCCATGGTAGGCTACTGCAGAAAATACGGAGATATGGCATTGAGGGTGAGTTGGAGGTTTGGATTAGGAATTGGCTGGATGGAAGAAGACAGAGGGTAGTAGTTGATGGCAAAGTTTCTTCATGGAGTGCCGTCACTAGCGGTGTTCCGCAAGGATCTGTTTTGGGACCATTGCTGTTTGTCATTTTTATAAATGACCTGGAAGAGGGGTTAGAAGGTTGGGTGAGCAAGTTTGCGGATGATACGAAAGTCGGAGGAGTTGTTGACAGTGAGGAAGGATGTGGCAGGTTACAGCAGGATATAGAGAAGCTGCAGAGCTGGGCAGAAAGGTGGCAAATGGAATTCAATGTAGCTAAGTGTGAGGTGATTCACTTTGGGAAGAATAACAAAAAGATGGGGTACTGGGCTAATGGTCGGATACTTGGTAGTGTGGATGAGCAGAGGGATCTTGGTGTCCATGTACACAGATCTCTGAAAGTTGCCACCCAGGTAAATAGTGCGGTGAGGAAGGCATATGGCGTACTGGCTTTTATTGGTAGAGGAATTGAGTTCCGGAGTCCTGAGGTCATGATGCAGTTGTACAAGACTCTGGTGCGGCCGCATCTGGAATATTGTGTGCAGTTTTGGTCGCCATACTATAGGAAGGATGTGGAGGCACTGGAACGGGTGCAGAGGAGGTTTACCAGGATGTTGCCTGGTATGGAAGGAAGATCGTATGAGGAAAGACTGAGACACTTAGGGCTGTTTTCATTAGAGAAAAGAAGGTTTAGGGGTGACTTGATTGAGGTGTACAAGATGATTAGGGGGTTAGATAGGGTTGACAGTGTGAACCTTTTCCCGCATATGGAGTCGGGTATTACAAGGGGGCATAGCTTTAAATTAAGGGGTGGTAGATATAGGACTGAAGTTAGGGGTAGGTTCTTCACTCAACGAGTCGTAAGTTCATGGAATGCCCTGCCAGTAGCAGTGGTGTACTCTCCCTCTTTATGGGCATTTAAGCGGGCATTGGATAGGTATATGGAGGATAGTGGGTTAGTATAGGTTAGGTGGGCTTGGATCGGCGCAACATCGAGGGCCAAAGGGCCTGTACTGCGCTGTATTGTTCTATGAAACCTGTCTCTGTGTGTCTGTTGCTCTCTATTTGTCTTTGTCTCTCTGACTCAATCTCTCTTTGTCTCCCTCTTTATCAGGGTACCTCTGTCTCTCCCTCTCTCTCTGTCCACTCCTATCTCTGTCTGTCTCTCCCTCTCTCTCGCCTTCAAGCAGTTGGATTAAGAGCAGCACCAACGGGGCCAAAGAGAGTTCACTTCTCGGAAGGAGAAGCATGGCCAAGGAATGAAGAAATAAACCTTAAAACCATAATAAGCAATTTCTCTCGGAGAGGAAAAGAACACCACAGCTTCTCAGAGGTTGTGGGGTGTTGTGTAAGGGGGAGCCAGGCAGATTGCGAGAAACGAAGGCCAAACCCGGCTGTTCTGAGCTGGAGCAGGAAATGCAGCTCCATAGTGGTGAACCTGTTTGTGAACTCACTGCAGTTCACACCTTCTTCTCTCAGAAACAGCTGATTTGCGGGTGTTTGGAACATCTGAGCATCCAGCTTGTGTTGTCGAATGAGCTGTGGCTTGTTATTTCATTGCAGTGTTAACTCCGTACCTTTAGCGCAGTAACACACTCCAAGGTGCCCCACCCAGAACATTAACCCTTTGACACTGACACACGGGGAGTGGTTTCCCAGGTCTCAATGAGACAGTGGGTGTCTGGTGTCCCTGCACTTCCGCGGCGTCTCCTGACTGTCATTCGCTTCCTCTGACAATGATCGTTCATCAAGGAGACAGCACAACCTGTGCCCTGGCCTCGTAAAGTCAAAATCTGCTTTACAACAAATCAAGGACTTTCTGACATGTCGTCAGTATTGTCATGTGAGAGACGTGGCACCCAATTTGTGGGCAGAGAGCTCTGGCACTAGCAAAGTATGGAGGGAAGGTCTAATGAGGAAAGGCTGAGGGACTTGAGGCTGTTTTGTTAGAGAGAAGAAGATTGAGGGGCGACTTAATTGAGACACATAAGATAACCAGAGGGTTATTTAGGGTGGACAGTGAGAGCCTTTTTCCTCAGATGGCAATGGCTAGCACGAGGGGACATAGCTTTAAGTTGAGGGGTGATAGATATAGGACAGATGTCAGAGGTAGTTCTTTATTCAGAGAGTAGTAGGGGTGGGGAACGCGCTGCCTGCAACAGTAGTAGACTTGCCAGCTTTAAGGGCATTTAAAAGGTCATAGTGGGCGGCACGGTAGCACAGTGGTTAGCACAGTGCCAGAGACCCGGGTTCAATTCCCGCCTCAGGCAACTGTCTGTGTGAAGTTTGCACATTCTCCCCGTGTCTGCGTGGATTTCCTCCGGGTGCCCCGGTTTCCTCCCACAGTCCAAAGATGTGCAGGTTCGGCGAATTGGCCACACTAAATTGCCCGTAGTGTTAGGTGAAGGAGTAAATGTAGGGGAATGTGTCTGGGTGGGTTGCTCTTCAGAGAGCTGGTGTGGACTTGTTGGGCCGAAGGGCCTGTTTCCACACTGAAAGTAATCTAATCTGATCTATGTATTAAGCTGCCAGAGGAAGTAGTGGAGGCTGGTACAGTTACAACATTTAAAAGGCATGTGCGTGGGTATAGAATAGGAAGGGTTTAGAGGGATATGGCCTAAATGGTGGCAAGTGGGATTAGGTTAATTTAGGGTATCTGGATGAGTTAGACCGAAAGGTCTGTTTCCATGTTGTACATTTCTATGACTCTAGTGTCAGAAGCCAATGGATAACATTTTAGGAATCTAAGAAGGGAATGTGGTTAAATGTACAAAGAGTTTGAAAGGATCAAACAAAGTAACTCTGATAGATGGATAATGGCATTGAAAATTGATCAAACAAACGACACTGTTAGAGAAGCAGTTTCTTTCGAGGAGTTCAGAAATTCATTTCCTGAGGTAGTGAGAATTCATGGAGCAGAGAGTTAAAACTGCAAGATTAGCCTCAGAAATAGCAGGTTATTATTAGTTCGTTCATAATTAAAGTTTGGTTTTTGAAATTGGGGAAAATAAATCCTCAAGTGGTCAGGAAAAAGGAGAGCTCATTGAAAATAGTAAAGATAGTTTACCATAGATTAAAAAGGAGACCCATGAGGCAGAAAGAGAATTAAAAAGTCTGAGGTGTTTTCACTGTAATAAAGTAGGATACAAGAAGTCGCAATGTTGATGGTTTTAAAAAAAAGCACTGGGATGAAGAATGTGTGAAAACAGAATAAGCAGGTGAGTTTTGTTACAGTAGTAAAGGAAAGCCCAGGAGAAGCTAAAAAGCTGCAAAAGGATATACAACCTGGCCAGGGGTTGGTTGAGAAGAAAGTGCCAGATCTCTTCATAAAATTTACTTGGATGGATAAAGATTACTCATGTACCAGGAGTAGGAAAAGAAATTAAGTCTTTAAGAGAAATAGGAGCAAGTCAATCTTTGATCGGGAGAGATGAGAAGATAAGAAATTCAGAAGGAATATTGCCTGGAAAGATGGTAATATGTGAAATTCATGGTGAGAAGAGCCATATTCCATTATAGAAGGTGAGGCTGGAGAGTCTAGTGAAATGGTGGTAGGAGTAATCGAAAAATTCTTGGTTCCAGAAACACAGTCCATCCTTGGTAATCACATTGCTAGATCATAGGTGGGAATGATGCATACTGTGGTTGAAAAACCAGTGGAAAATCAGCCAACTGAGGTATTAGAGGAGGTATATGCTGAGATTTCTTTTCTGACTGTCTAGTAAGTAGGTCACAAATCCACAGATTGAAACAGGAGAAGAAATGAAAGCGTTAAGATATAGAATTTGAAGTTCAATTATCAGAAACTATGTTTGATCAAATGGTTGAGAGAAAACAAGAAGAGGTGGAGGAAAAAGTGGAAATTTTCAGTTCAGAGAAATTAGTTGAATTACAACAGAAAGAGGAAAAGAATAGTTGTATCAAAAACCCAGTAGAGAAGAAGAATCTGAGTGTATCCCAGAATGTTACTATCTTACAATGAAGTCTTGATGAGGAAACGGAGACCATCACCTATTCAGCCTGATGAAAATTGGGTAAAAGTTCATCAACTTGTACTACTGGTGGGGTATAGAAAGGAGGTATTACGGGCAGCACATGAATTTGGAGGTCATTTGGGATTAAGAAAATCTCAAGCCAAAATACAGAAACATTTTTATTGTCCTGGATTTCATACAGATGTAGTTCAATTTTGCCAGACATGTCACACATGCCAAGTAAAAGGAAAGCATCAGGCAGTGATAAAACCGGCACCTTTAATACCCATTCCAGCATTTGAAGAACTTTTTACAAGAGTCTTAATTGAATCCATAGTATCACTACCCAAAACAAAAAATTGAAATCAATAGTTGTTGACTATAATGGATGTGTCTACTAGATTTCAAGAGACCATTCCATTACCAAGTATCATGGCTACAAAGATTAGAGAAGTGGGACTCAATTTTTTCTACTAGATACAGACTACCCACAGAAATACAACTGGATCAAGGATCAAATTTTATAACAAAATTAGTCAAATAAGTTGAATAGCTTCAGAATAAAACAATTCAAATCCACTGTACTTGCAGGGAGCATTAGAATGGTGGCATCAAACTTCAAAGACCATTTTGAGAGCCTATGATCAAGACTATCTGGAGGATTAGAATAAAAGAATTCTATTTGTACTTTTTGTAATTAGGGAAGCACCTAATAAATCAATCAAATTCAGTCAATTTGAATTGGTTTATGGGCATGAGGTGAGATGACCATTGAAATTAATTATGGAAGAATTGGTGAGTCAGAGTTCAGAGACTATATATTTGGACTACCTGTCAAATTTACAGGGGAGATTAAAAAGAGCAAATGAGTTAGTTAGACAGCATTTAAAAATAGCCCAGTATATGATGAAACACGAAGCAGACCAAAGATCAAAAATGTGTAATTTTAGTAGTGGAGATGAGGTGTTAGTATTACTACCGTAGAGTCATAGAGATGTACAGCATGGAAACAGACCCTTCGGTCCAACCCATCCATGCCGACCAGATATCTCAACCCAATCTAGTCCCACCTGCCAGCACCCGGCCCATATCCCTCCAAACCCTTCCTATTCATATACCCATCCAAATGCCTCTTAAATGTTGCAATTGTACCAGCCTCCACCACTTCCTCTGGCAGCTCATTTCATACACGTACCACCCTCTGCGTGAAAAAGTTGCCCCTTAGGTCTCTTTTTTATCTTTCCCCTCTCACCCTAAACCTATGCCCTCTAGTTCTAGACTCCCTGACCCCAGGGAAAAGACTTTGTCTATTTATCCTATCCATGCCCCTCATAATTTTGTAAACCTTTATAAGGTCACCCCTCAGCCTCCGACGCTCCAGGGAAGACAGCCCCAGCCTGTTCAGCGTCTCCCTGTAGCTCAGATCCTCCAACCCTGGCAACATCCTTGTAATCTTTTGTGAACCCTTTCAAGTTTCACAATATTTTTCCAATAGGAGGGAGACCAGAATTGCACGCAATATTCCAACAGTGGCCTAACCAATGTCCTGGACAGCCACAACATGACCTCCCAACTCCTGTACTCAATACTCTGACCAATAAAGGAAAGCATACCAAACACCTTCTTCACTGTCCTATCTTCCTGCGACTCCACTTTCAATGAACTATGAACCTGCACTCCAAGGTCTCTTTGTTCAGCAATACTCCCTAGGACCTTACCATTAAGTGTATAAGTCCTGCTAAGATTTGCTTTCCCAAAATGCAGCACCTTGCATTTATCTGAATTAAACTCCATCTGCCACTTCTCAGCCCATTGGCCCAGCTGGTCCAGATCCTGTTATAATCTGAGGTAACCCTCTTCGCTGTCCACTGCACCTCCAATTTTAAAGGTAAGGTTTAGTGGGTCTTATCAAATTAAAAAGAAGTTTTATCAATTTGCTGTTGATTGACAGTAGATTGATGGGATTGTAACTGTCTGAGTTGTATTTATCCTGACTTATGTGGACAGAACATATGGTAAAGAACAAGTGATTTAGAGGAGATATGAGAAAAATCTTTTGACTCAGAGGGTGGTAGACACATGGAATGTACTGCCTGAGAGAGTGCAACATTTAAGAAGCATTTGGATGACTACTTAAAAATGCCAGGGTATATTTAGGCTTTGGACCAAGTGCAGGTA
Organism: Chiloscyllium plagiosum; assembly: GCF_037043375.1. Taxonomy (NCBI): domain Eukaryota; kingdom Metazoa; phylum Chordata; class Chondrichthyes; order Orectolobiformes; family Hemiscylliidae; genus Chiloscyllium; species Chiloscyllium plagiosum. Next base: position 118,344,405 of record NW_028270142.1, on the reverse strand, counting down.
AATGGGAATAATTAGTTTGGTGTTTATTGATTGGCATAGACATGTTGGGCCAAAGCCTATTTCTATACTGTATGACTCTAGATAGGCCTGCTTTTGTACTCAAATCATATATTTATAAAGCCTAGGATTCCATCTAGTTTATTAGCTGTTTAATTAACCTGTCCTTGGTTCAAAGGTTAATGTGCAAAAATTCCCAGGTCTTTCTTGTTACCTTTAAAAATGCCACTATTTAGCTCACATTGTCTCTCCTCATTCTTCCTATCAACAGGTAGAAAAGTGAACCCACCCATCCACTCTAAATCACTTGTTCTTTACCATATGTCTTGTGCCAAATTATAAAATTGAAAAGACTGAGAAAGTTCATCTTGAAATCTCATTGCTCTTATGACTTGAAATTTTATGATTTGCCACTTCAGAATAGGAACTTAAAATTATGAACCCTGGGTTTCTCGGGCATTCTGCAACATTTTCATTTTTAATTTCTTTTTCTGTAGGTTTTTCACCAGCAGCCAGCCCGGATTTCCAGGTAACATTATTTTCTTAAAGCTGATTATTTTTCTGTCATTAACTATTTTTCTTTTCTCTTTTTCAACCACATGTTCAGAGCTGGTTTCCATCTTCATGTGCAAACTGTGCAATCTGTTTTCCCCAAGTCGAGATGAGTTACTAACTCATGTCTCTGAGAAGCATGCTGAGGAAGGTCTGGCTTCAGACGATCTTATTGTTCCATTACGGCCTCTTCCTGCGTCTGAAAATACTGAGAGAAATGAAGAAGGTAGGAACCTGAAATAGTCTTGCCTAACTGTTGTCACTCTTGATTCTACTCCTGAATAACTTTTTTTTATTATTAAGTTAAGACAATGAATTATAACACGACTAGATTTAGATTACATTACATTACATTACAGTGTGGAAACAGGCCCTTCGGCCCAACAAGTCCACACCGACCTGCCGAAGCGTAACCCACCCATACCCCTACATTTACCCCTTACCTAACACTACGGGCAATTTAGCATGGCCAATTCACCTGACCTGCACATCTTTGGACTGTGGGAGGAAACCGGAGCACCCGGGAGAAACCCACGCAGACACGGGGAGAACGTGCAAACTCCACACAGTCGGTCGCCTGAGGCGGGAATTGAACCCGGATCTCTGGCGCTGTGAGGCAGCAGTGCTAACCACTGTGCCACCGTGCCGCCCAGTTTTGTTAAACTCCAAACCAAATAAGAGTTCATCAGTAAGGCTAAAGATGTAGAACCAGAATTAATATTAAAGATCTGTTACCACAATTCTCTGGCATGCTTATAACCAAGCTAAAATTAAGCACTAAGTTTTTACAATAATACTGTCCTACAGAAAACCTATGTTTGTTTGTTTGTGTGTGTATATATATCTCTATCTATGGTCATAGAGTCTTAGAGATGTACAGCACGTCCAACTATTTTCATGCCGCCCACATATCCTACATAAATCTAATCCCATTTATCAGTATTTGGCCCATATCCCTGTAAAAGCTTCCTATTCATGTACCATCCAGATACTTTTTAACTGTTGTCATTTGTACCAGCCTCCATCACTTCCTCTGACAGCTCATTCCATACACGTACCACCTTCTGCATGAAAATGTTGCCCCTTAGATCCCTTTTGATTTTTTTCCCCTCTCACCTTAAACCTATGTCCTCTAGTTTTTGATTCCTTCACCCTGGGGAAAAGACCTTGTCCATTTTCTGTATTCATGCCCTTCATGATTTTATAAACCTCTATAAGTTCACCCCTCAGCCTCTGATGTTCCAGAGAAAATAGCCCAGCCTACTCAGCCTCTCCGTACAGCTCAAATCTTTCAACTCTGGCAATATCCTTGTAAATCTTTTCTGAGCCCTTCCAAGTTTCACAACATCCTTCCTATAGTGGGGAGGCTACAATTGCACGCAATATTCCAAAAGTGGCCTAACCAATGTCCTATACAGCCAGAACATTATCACCTAACTCCTATATTCAATGCACTGACCATTGGCAAGCATACCAAATGCCTTCCTCACTGTCCTATCTACCTACAACTCCACTTTCGAGGAACTATGAACCTGCATTCCAAGGTCTCTGTTCAGCAACATTCCCCAGGTGCTTACCATTAAATGTGAAGTTCCTGCCTGATATGCCTTTCCAAAATGTAGCAGTTCACATTTATCTAAATTTAACACCATCTGCCACTCCTCAGCCCATTGGCCCATCTGATCAAGATCCCTTTGTATTCTGAGGTAACCTTTTTCGCTATCCACTACACCGCCAATTTTGGTGTTACCTGCAAATTTACTAACCATACCTCCTATGTTCACATCCAAATCATTTATATAAATGTCGAAAATCAATGGACCCAACACTGTTCCTTGTGGCACACCGCTGATCACAAGCAGGAGAAAGTGAGGACTGCAGCTGCTAGACATCAGTGTTGAAGAGTGTGGTGCTAGAGAAGAACAGCAGGTCAGGCAGCATTGGAGGAGCAGGAGAATGACATTTCGAGACGAAGCCCTTCATTAGGAATGACCTCTAGTCTGAAAAACAACTGTCCACCACAACCCTCTGTCTTCTACCTTAGAACCTGTTCAATATCCAAGTGGCTAGTTCTTCCTGTATTCCATGTGATCTAACTTTGCTAACCAGTCTACCATGAGAAGCCTTGTTTTTTTTTATAGATATTTTTATTAGAAATTTAACATTTTTACAAGTTTACAAAAATAAACAAAACTCTCAGATATAAACATTGATATACAATTAGCTCAAATATACAATAACCAAAATTTGACAAAAAAAAACAAAACAACAAAACAAAAAAAAAACGAAAATAAAAAAAAAACACAAACAAACAAAACTCAACTATCTACTAATCTAACCTACAACTAACCAGGGTGTATATTTAAGTCTCTTACATGCTCGGGATGTGTTAACATCAGATATGATAAAACCCGTATTCGTGCGGGATTCCTCCCCCGAGGGGCCGCGGACCAGCCAGGTTTGTAGTCTCAATTAAATAAAAGCCCTTGTTAGGATAGCCGAAATATCTGTATTTATGTAATTCAAAAAGGGCTGCCATATTTTATAAAATAATTCGGTCTTTCGGTGCACCATATTTGTAAGGAAGTCAAGGGGAATACATTCCATAATTAGTCTGTGCCAATTTGAAAGTCCAGGGGGGCCCTCCGCCACCCAGTTCATCAAAATATTTTTCCTTGCACGGAAAGAAAGAATAGAAAATAGTCTCTTCCCGTAAGTGTCCAGGGAGGGAAAGTTCGAAAAGCCGAAGAGGAGAGATACGGGGTCCACTTTTATTTCCGTTCCTAAAATTTCTGTCAGGGTGCTTGCTACTTTAGTCCAATATCTACGGATCTTATGACAGGTCCATAAGCAATGTACAAGAGTGCCCACCTCTATTTTGCATTTAGGACACATTGGAGATGCTCCTGCCTTAAATTTTGCCAATCGAACCGGTGCTATATGGGCCCTATGAAGTATCTTCAGCTGGATAGCCTGGGTTCTGTTACAAATAGTAATTCTTCTAGCATTTTCCCAGATATCATTCCACGTTTCTGTGGAGATTTCTAGTCCCAGATCCTGATCCCATGTTTTAAGCAGATTATCCATATCTCCCGATACTTCATCATGTAGCAAATGATTAATATTACTGACGGAAGATACCCCCACTGGTCGTAGGACACTACATTCTCTATCGGATTTATAAAGACTATCTAATAACGTAGTCTTCTTCTGTATAAAATCTCGAATTTGGAAGTATCGAAAGAGGTCTCCATTGGGTAATCCGAATTTCTGACGCAGCTGTCCGAAAGACATCAGGACCCCATCTTTAAATAAATCCCCGAGACATGAGATACCCCTGGATCTCCAGAGTTTAAAAGTGGCATCTGTTAACCCCGGTTGGAATCCCCATGCTCCCACTATCGGTGCATAGGGGGATGTTTTATGTGAATTACCCTCATTTTGCCGCATTATATTCCAAGCCTTGATTGTATTCAGTATTATAGGGTTTTTACAGTGATCTGTAATGATTTTCCTCTTGTCTGAGAATAAAAGGTTAATAAGTGGGTATTTTACTTGAGAAGCCTCGATGTCCAACCAGATTGATTGTGGATCAGACAAGACCCAATCAGCTATATAACATAATAGGGAACTTAATTGATATTTCCTAAAATCTGGGAAGTCCAATCCACCCCTTGCCTGTGGAAGCTGTAACTTCTTCAGCTTAATGAGGGGCGGCCTATGGTTCCAGATAAAGGAACTCAGCCAGCCGTATAATTTACATAAAGCTGTCCTCGGCAGCATCACCGGAAGCATTCTCATAGGATATAGGAGACGGGGCAGGATATTCATTTTGATTAATGCTATTCCACCCAACCAGGAAATTGGCAGGTCTCCCCATCGCTGGAGGTCCTGCCTTATCCTTTCCAATAAATATACAAAATTAGCCTTATACAACTGACCAAATACTGGGGTAATAAAAATGCCTAAATATAAGAAACCCTCCAGGGACCAGCGAAAGGGAAAAAGGGAACCGTCCGCTAAGCGGGGTATCACAGTAAGGCCACCCATTGGCATAGCCTCCGATTTTGAAAAGTTAATTTTATAGCCTGAGAATGCACTAAATGTATTAATAACTTGGATTAAGCGAGGTATGGACATCAAAGGGTTACTGAGGAATAGAAGAACATCATCTGCATAAAGGGTAATTTTATGTTTACCTGTACCAATCCTTGGGGTCACTATATTAGGATCAGCTCGTATAGCTTCTGCTAGTGGTTCAATTATTAGCGTGAATAACAATGGCGAGAGGGGACATCCCTGACGGCAGCCCCTACCCACACTGAAGCTATCCGAGCCTAATCCATTGGTAACCGCAACTGCTTTGGGATCACTATACAATGTTGAGATCCATTTGGTAAACACCTGTCCAACACCAAATCTCTCCAATGTGTAAAACAAATATGACCATTCGACCCTATCAAATGCCTTTTCCGCGTCTAATGAAACCACTACTCCTGGTATCTTTCCCTGATGACAAGCTTGAATCATATTCAGAGCCCTTCTAACATTATTGGATGATCTACGGCCCTTAATAAACCCCGTCTGATCCTCCTTTATAATATGTGGCAGTATCCTTTCTAATCTCAGTGCTAACGTTTTAGAGAGGATTTTAAAATCTACATTTAGCAAGGATATTGGTCTGTATGATGTACAATCTTCTAGGTCCTTTCCTTTTTTAAGGATAAGAGAGATATTTGCCTCTTTCAGCGAAGGCGGGAGACAGCCCTGACTATATGCATAGTTATACATATCCATAAGTGGACCAACCAGTATTTCTGTAAATTCTTTATAGAATTCAGCTTGAAAGCCATCTGGGCCCGGCGTCTTACCATTTTGAAGGTGCCTAATTGCATCAACTATTTCTTGGGGTGAAAGAGGAGCATTTAGGACCGATACTTGTTCCGGAGTTAGGTCTGGAAAAGTCAAATTTTTTAAAAATGACTGCATCCTCTTCGTCCTATCTTCACAATCGTGTGATTTATATAACTCAGAATAGAATTTTCTAAAGGTCGCATTAATCTTTTTATGATCATGAGTCAAAATATCCGTACTTTCCTTGATAGACATAATAGTCTGAGGGGCCTTTTTTTTCTTTGCAAGAAATGCTAAGTATCTACCCGGTTTGTCGCCATATTCATATAACCTTTGCTTTGCAAATAATATTTCCCACTTAGCCGTTTGAGTAAGTGTAGTATTTAGAGCTGTCCTAAGAGCTGTAATCCTTTGCAATTTAATAATAGAGGGTCTATCAGTGTATGCTGTTTCAGCCGCTTTTAAGCGGGCTTCAAGCAGACGCTGTTGTTCTCCCTTTAATTTCTTCTGGGTCGCTGAGTAGGAGATGATCAAGCCTCGCGTGTAAGCTTTGATGGTCTCCCACATCATTGACGGGTTGCTAGCTGTACCTGAATTAATTTCTAAAAAAGTTTTAAATTCTTGAGAGAAGTACTTTACAAATTTACTATCTTTCATTAAGAAGGGGTCCATACGCCAATGCCGAGGGGATGTCCCACTGTTCCTCGCCTTAGTTTCCATATATACAGCAGCGTGGTCAGAAATTGCTATATTACCTATTTTACAGGATGATATGGAATTTAGAAAAATTGAGGGGGCAAAAAACATATCAATTCTGGTGTGACATTTATGTGGATTAGAGTAGAAAGAAAAATCTCTACCCTGTGGATGAAGACATCTCCATACATCTACTAATCCTAATTCTTTGTTCAGATCCATCAATTGTCTAGATCTGGGAGATACTCCTGCAGTACTCTTGGGAATCCTGTCTATTTCCGGATCCATAATACAATTAAAGTCTCCCCCTATAATTATATGACGGGCATCAAAAGCCATCAATTTTGAAAAGGCTTCCGTTATAAATTTAAAGGGGTGTGCCGGGGGGCAGTACAAATTTAAAATCCCATATACCTCTCCATTTATGAGAGCTTTAATCAAGATATATCGTCCAGATTCGTCTTTTATCTGCTTTAGGATTTTGAAAGGGAAATTCTTCCGAATAAGAATAACAACTCCCCTGCTTTTTGAGCTAAAAGAAGAAAAAAAGGCCTGATCAAATCTGCCCTGTCGTAATTTCAAGTGTTCTTTATCTGACAGGTGTGTCTCCTGTAGGAGAGCTATATCAACTCTTTCCTTCTTAAGATTTGATAATATTTTCTTCCTTTTAAGTGGCGAATTACTCCCCTTGACATTCCAGGTGCACCACTTAACCAATTGATCAACCATAATCCTCTGGGCCAATCCGAGACCCCTCGGGAGGGGGAACCCTATCCAGAACATCCCGAGCATGGAACATGTAAAATTTACAAAAATAAACCCTCTTTAATACACCCACAACAATACAGTAAAAAACTATTTCTAAATAAAAAAGATATAAAATGTATCTAAGTGGAGACTTTCCCCCTTGTTCCCAGGGGGCATCACTTCCTCTCCAAAAATCCCTCATATCCTCTCCCAACCAATGCCCCACCCTTGACCCAGGCACTCCTCAATAAAATGAGGAAAATTCAAATATAATACAAAGCTAGAGTTAACAGTGAGCACCCCACCCCCACCCCTACCAACACCTGGGTATATTTGGTAATGTTAATACCATATATAAACATATAACTATAAAATTACCAGTTCAACAAATAATAATTAAATATGATAATACAAAATAACGAAGGGAAAAACAACCCCGCTCCTAAAGACAGAGGTAAAATCGAATAAGGTAACCACCTCCCCCCACCAACATTAACCAAATCCCCCAGCTTATATATACATATATATACATACACATACATATATATATATACATACATACACACACACACACATATACATACACCCCTCATATATACATAAAATTAATAACAGAAAACAACTCCAAGGGGGGGGGGGGGGAGAAAATCAAATCCCTCTCCCCACCCCCCATAATAATATTAAGCAATAGGGTAAGAAAAAAAAAAGGGAGGGGATATAAACCAGAACGGGGGGGGGGGGGAAGGCAGACCAACATCCATTATGTCCTACAGTTTATCTAAGAGAGTCCAAGAATTCCTTAGCCTTTTCTGGTGATCCAAAGTTATATACAGATCCTTCATGGTTAAAGCGTAACATCGCTGGGTAGCGTAAGGAGTACTGTACATTTAAGTCCCTTAAACGCTTCTTCGCCTCGTCGAATGCCTTCCTCTTTCGAACCAGATCCGGGGAAAAGTCCTGAAATAGCATGATCTTGGATCCTTTGTAGATCATAGCTTGGGGGTCTTTTCCGAGATTTCTAGAGGCTTCTAGGAGTATCTGCCTCTCCCTGTAGCTCTGCAGCCGGAACAGGACCGGGCTGGTTCGAGCCGGGCCCGCGTATTGCTACCCAGTAGGCCCATTCCACCCTTACCTGGCCTGATCCAGCTTGCAGATTTAAAAGTTGTGGCAGCCACTGCTCCAGGAATGCTGTAAGCTGGCCTTCCTCTTCCTGTTCGGGAAGGCCCAGCAAACGAATATTTTTTCGACGGCCTCGATTATCGAGGTCGTCAATATGATTTTCCAAGGTCCGGACTCGCTGCTCGAGAGTCCGGACCTGATCCACGGCCGATTGAGCGGTTGTCTCCGAGGTCGCGGCCTTTAGCTCCGCCCCTCCGACTCGGCGTTGAATTTCTTCAATTTCACGGTCGTGCTTCTGCAGCGCGGCCGAGAGCGACTCCCAACGATTCCTGGATTCGACGATAAAGGCATCGATCTTCGAGTCAAGCTTGGAAAGCATTTCTGCAAGGCTTGTTACTGTTGGTAAGTCCCCCGGGGCGGCTGTGGACGCCTCTGCTGCAGCTGGAGAGTGTGGGGGAGGGGTTCCTGCTTGCTGAGAGCTGCGGGCTCCCTTAGTCATTTTAACTTAGGATAAAGTTGCTTAAATGTAATATTACACAACTAATTGAGTTACTAAACTATTAAAAATGATTTATAAATGATTTGGTGAGCTTGGTAGGGGGTAGGTGACCCACTGTGCCCAAGTCTTGGGAGGAGCACTATAGACTCAGTCTTACTGGGTCGCCGCCATCTTGGATCCCCCCCGAGAAGCCTTGTTAAACGCCTCACTAAAGTCCATGTAGATCATGCCCACTGCCTTTATCAATCCTTTTTGTTACTTCTTCAAAAAACTCAATCAAGTTAGTGAGACACGATTTCCCACGTACAAAGACATGTTGACTATCCCTAATCAGTCCTTGTCTTTTCAAATACATGCAAAGCCTGTCCCTCAGGATTCCTTTCAACAACTCATCCATCACCGGTGTCAGGCTCACCGATCTATAGTTTCTGGCTTTTCCTTACCACCTTTCTTAAATAGTGGTACCACATTAACCAACCTCCAGTCTTTTGGCACCTCTCCTTTAGCTATCGATTATACAAATATCTCAGCAAGGAACCTGTCTAGCTTCCCACAGAGTTCTAGGATGCACAGGGATTTATCCCTTGTATGTGTTTAAGCACCTCCTTCTCTGTTATATGGACATTTTTCAAGATGTCACTATTTATTTTCCCACTTTCTATATCTTCCATATCTTTCTCCACAGTAAACGCAAAATACTCATTTAATATATCCTCTGTCTCCTGTGGTTCCACATATAGGTAGCCTTGCTGATCTTTAAGAGCCCCTATTCTCTCTCTTGTTATCCTTTTGTCCTTAATATATTTATAAAATCTCTTTGGATTCTTCTTAACCCTATTTCACAGGGCTTTCTCATTTCCTCTTTTTGCCCTCCTGATTTCCCTCTTAAGTATATTCCTACTACCTTTATACTCTTCTATGGATTTACTTGATCTCTGATGTCTATACCTGACATATACTTCCTTCTTTTTCTTGAATAAAGCCTTAATTTCTCTCATCATCCAGCACTCTCTACATCTACTAGCCTTGCCCTTCATCCTAATAAGAACGTACTGTCCCTGGACTCTTGTTATCACATTTTTTAAGGCTTCACATTTTCCGTCCATTCCTTTACCTGCAAACGTGTAGCCCAATCAACTTTTGAAATTCTTGGCTAATACATCAAAATTGTCCTTCCTTCAATTTATAACTTTAACTTTTAGATCTGATCTATCCTTTTCAATCACTACTTTAAAACAAGTAGAATTATGGCCGCTGCCCCCAAAGTGCACCCCCACTGATACCTCAGTCACCTGCCCTGCCTTATTTCCCAAAAATAGATAAAGTTTTGCATGTTCTGTAGTAGGTCCATCCACATAATGCATCAGAACATTTTCTTGTATGCAGTTAACAAATTTCTGTCCATTCATGGCTTTAACACCATGGCAATCCCAGTCTATGTTTGGGAAATTAAAATCCCCCTACTATAACCACCTTATTATTCTTACAGATCTTCTTGCAAATTTATTTTTAAATTTCCCACTGACTGTTGAGGGGGGTCTATAGTACAATCCCAATAAAATGATCATCCCTTTATTTCTCAGTTCCACCTAAGTGACCTGTCTGGATGTATTCCCTTGAATATCCTCTTTAAGTACAGCCGTCATCTTATCCCTAATCAAAAACTCCACTCATGTCTTGTCCCCCCTTTCTATCCTTCCAATAACATCTATACCCTGAAATATTTAGCTGCCACTGCTGTCCATCCCTGAACCTGTCTTTGTAATTGCTATGATGTACCATGCCCGGAGTTCATATGCCTTACCTGTTAGGCCTCTTGCATTGAAATAAATGCAGTTTAATTTGTCAGTCCTGTGTTGTTCTCTGTTTTGTCCCACGTGTTGCCCTTCTTCCTGCCTGCCCCGACTATTTGACTCACTCCCTTTCCCAACTGTACCAGTCTCAGACTGATCTCTTTCGTCACCATCTTCCTGGGTCCCCCTGAACAGCTTTTGCAAATCTCCCTGCCAGTATATTAGTCCCCTTCCAATTCAAGTACAATCCGTCCTTCTTTAACAGGTCACTTCTACTGGAAGAGATTCCAATGATCCAAAAATGTGAAGCCTTCTTCCCTGCACCAGCTCATCAGCCAGGCATTATCTGCTCCATCCTCCTATTCCTACTCTCACTAGCTTATGGCATTGGGAGTGATCCAAATATTACTACCCTTGAAGACCTTTTTAAATTGCTGCCCAGTTTCCTATATTCACTCCTCAGAATCTCATCCTTTTCTCTTCCTGTGTCATTAGTTTCAATTGTACAACCTCCTGCTAGCCCCACTCCCCTTTGAGAATATTCTGCACCTTCACCTTGATCCTGGCACCAGGGAGGCAACACACCATTCTGATTTGTCCTTGTTGGCCACAGAATCATCTGTCTATGCCTCTGACTAGAGAGTCCCCTATCAAAATCAATTGCTTGGAACTCCTCATTACATTAGAGCCAGTCTCGGTACCAGACTGTTCGTGCTACATTCCCCATGAGTCCAACACCCCTACATTTTCCAAAATAGCATACTGGTTTGAGATGGCAATAGCCACAGGAGACTCCTGCATGACCAGTCTCCCCCTCCTATCTTTCCTGGTACTAATCCATCTACCTGACTGTATCTGTAGTTTTTTCTTCCTTCCTATAGCTGCCATCTACCATGCCCCCTAGCTTCTGTAAATTCCTCATTGCCTGTAACTGCTGCTCCAACCAATCCATGCATCCAATGAGATTCACCCAAACATACTTCCTGCAGACATAATCATCAGTATCATGGAAACTGTCCCTAATCCTTACATCTGACAGGAAGAGTATGTCACTGCACTAAAGGCCATCTTTGCACCTTAACTATTTATAGACCCAAAAAATAGTCTTACTGCTCTAAAAACATTGCTCTGGGCTAAATTAGTACCTGTTTTATATTTTTAAAGTTTAACCAAGAGACAGATCTCAATAAACATATAATCAATAAAGAACCCACTTTACTCACTATTTTAGCCTTCCAAAATAAACAGTAAGGTTACTCTTTAAAAAGCCACTTTGCTGCTCCCTGCTGTGAGCTTTTCCACACAGGTTTGTCCAAGGTCACCTGTGAATTTCACTGTTTGTTAATTTTTCTTAGACCAATTCAAATGTCCAGAAATACTTGAAATCAAATAGCAGAGGCAGCTGTGCAGATTCACTGCTGGGTCAGACAGCAGTGTAGGTTTCTTTCTCCAATTGAAACACTTCCCATGTGGACACTGCAAGTGCCTTTGTCTGTCTTCCTCCTTTTTTAAAGTACCATTGTTTTGATTTTTCCCCAAAGTTCCAAGCCAATGCAGTAGCTTATAAAAAAGTAATTATTGCTTCTAGAAATCAGCTCCAACCTTGGAAATATCTTTAAAAAGGAGCAGCTCTTAAAGCCACAATATTTTCCCATTGTTAAATGTTGGATGACCAAGAATCTGTGTTTATTATTCCTAGATCTTTACAACCATTAAACACATGGAAGTGTTACACTGTAGATTTTCTGCTGGTTTATGCCCCTCATGCATTTTTATTTCATTTTTTGGCAGGAGCTAGAAGCAAACCTTTTCACTGAATTTAGATTTTTTTATACAGTAGCCAGAATGTCTTGATGCTAGCAAGCATTTGCAAAGCAGCGACTAACAAGTGAATGCCTGTTTAATTTTCCCCACTTTTCTGTGCATGAGATGATGATAGGGCAAGATAATGAATTGAACCGAAACCCATGGCTATGGAATATTGCAAAATATGCTTAAGTAAAGGAGGGTGGAAGAAAATCTTTTTCCAACAGTGATGCTGACAACAAAGATCTAAGTGTTTAATTTTGGTTGTGAACTATATAATCAGTAAAGAAATATAAGACACTTTAATGGTTGCTGCAGTTCTAAAATAGCATCTTTAAAATGATCAAACAAGCAGGGGAAGCATTCAATTACAGTTATTCATTCTTTGGAGGAGAAGGCACTGTCATCATAATTTATGGTAGCTGATGAAGATGGTTTCTATAGAGGCGGGAAAGGAAAATTCCATCTTTACTTCACTAAAATGAAGCATGAGAACCATTGGCTATTTTGAGGCATAGTGCAGCTTAGGAGAGTTAATTAATTTATTCTCTAACTAGACTAGTGAATATTACATAATTCTATGAAGCTTAATAAATGAATAGGTTCTTTTTGTATTGTATATTCGATCTGAAAAGGCTGGTGTTTATATGGCGCAAGCTCGTTCCAGGTCTTGTTCAACCTCCTTATAGTCTGTTAGGTACTTTTTAAAATAGTTGAGAGTGTGTTGCTGGAAAAGCAGAACAGGTCAGGCTGCATCCGAGGAGCAGAAAAATGGTTTTTCGGGCCAGAGCCCTTCATCAGGAATCATTCCTGATGAAGGGCTCCGGCGCGAAACGCCTATTATCCTGCTCCTCGGAAGCTGCCTGACCTGCTGTGCTTTTTCAGCAACACACTCTCAACTCTGATCTCCGTCATCTGCAGACCTCACTGTCTCCCACCTTTTGAAATAGTCTGGTATGTACTTTTTGTTTCAATGTAGGGAAATACATTGGCTAATTATGCAAACAGCAAGGCCTATAAACAATAAAAAAAAACAAATAATCTGGTTTTGTCATGTATTGATCGATCAATAGTCATTGGTTGAGAATCCAAAAAAAATTAAAATATTCTCCATGGTTTCTGTTGAATATCTACCAAAGTGATAATGACTGATTAGTTTAATCACTGTCTTCTTCCTAAACATAATTTCCAACATGAGACTAAGTAGACAAGAGGCTGGTGTCGAGAGTGTGGTGCTGGAAAAGCACACCAGGTCAGTCAGCATCTGAGAAGCAGGAGAATTGACGTTTCGGGCAAAGGCCCTTCATCAGGCTATGATCTGAGAGGGGGACAGGTAGCTGAGAGTGCGCTAGGTAGGTGGAGGTGAGGGTAATGGCGATAGGTCAGAGAGAAGGGTGGAGTAGATGGGTGGGAAGGAAAATGAACAGATACGAAAGGTCAGGAGGGTGGTCAGGAGAGCTGGAAGGTGGAACCGGGATAAGATGGGGGCACAGGAAAAGAGAAAACTGGTGAAATCCACATTGATGCTGTGGGGTTGGAGAGTCCCGAGGCAGAAGATGAGGTGTCCTTCCTCCAGGCATCGGATGCTTTGGGAGTGTCGATGGAGGAAGCCCAGGACCTGCATGTCCTTGACAGAGTGGGAGGGGGAGTTAGTGTTTGGCCACGGAGCAGCGGGGTTGGTTGGTGCCGGTGTCCTGGAGATGTTCTCTGAAGTGCTCTGCATGTATGCTAGTGCCAGGTGAAATCACTTGTCCATTCAGTGAAGAGCTGCAGCAGCCACTGATGGCGGTATAATGAGGTTCTTAACATTTCATTGTAACAAGGGTGTGGTCCAAACATCAGCTAAACTAAATTGTGTGACGAATGTGCATGCTTTTGCCACTAGGGGATGTGATTTGGGAATATAGCAAACTGCTGCAATAAGTGTATTGTGGAAATTCAGGCTCTGAATGAGAATCTGCGGTTCTTTGTCGGTGAACATTTTCATTTTCTGGCCCTTGAGTGTAATTGGTAAGTTTAGCATGCTTAATACACATTTATTTGGAAAACAAAATGCTTTAATAGTAGTTGCAAATAAAAACCGGCTCTTGGAATTTTCATTAAAACCAAATGACTTGAGGGGATTTTTGTTAGCTTCCATGTGCTGCTGAAGGAAATTTTGTTGAACTTTAAGATCAAGACAATCCGCTATGAAAATTCCCATCTGATCTGCCATTTTTGACTGTCCAGAAAATTTGAGGGCATTAATGGATACATATCAGCTAACTGTGTTTCTTTCATAAGGAGAAAATGGCAAATACAATTAATAATCTATTATTGCAATTGCAAATTCCTGTAAACTTGTAGAGGTTCATTGTCGTATCTTAGACTTTGCCAGTGTAGTAGCATTCCTTTGTGGTTGGCTGCTTTTTTTCTGCAGATTTTTAATTTAACTAATATAAATTTTGCAAATAGGGAGGATATAGACGATGGCAGTGATGAATACTAGTTCCTAATAAGGCTGCAGCATCATACTGAAATCATAATCAGTGCTACATACCTCTTAAAATGCCATATTTGGGCCTTAGAAACTTGCTTTACAAATGAGCTAAATGATGTCACAATGGTGTTGACGTTGTGAAGAACAATCAGTTTGTATTGTAAATCATATAAATATGTACGACACAACAAAATGGTTACATACCTTGAAGCTCAGGCACAGCGATGTGTTCCAAGCGACGAAAAGTGCGAAAGCGCAGTAAATGTAAACGTCGTCGCAGGGTCGCCAAAAAACGTGTCTGCTAATAAGATGGTCAGATAGTAACAAGGTCCAGACCTGAAGTATAAACAAGAAACAGAACTGACTGTTATGTCGACATCCACTGGCCTGGAAGACAACCTGCCTCACCGCGTAAAGCTTTTTACTGTACCTTATCATTGTACAGCAAAATAAAATTCTCAAGTAGCTTGAGTGTTCAGTATAAATTCTAATGTGCACTGTATTTAATTTATACTTATTTTCCTTCTCCTCCCTCATGATTGAGGAAGAATAGCTTCCACTTGGGATGGGTTCAGGGATGGTTGATATGTCCATGCAGTCTGTGGTGCTTGAAAGGTTGAGTGACCTTTGGTGTATTCCCTTCAATGCTTTTCTCCTCAACAAAGACTCTTAACGTACTCACTGTAATGAGCTTTCCTCCTCGACATTTTCTGTACACTGAGACTATTTCACTTATACAAACACCCTTCTCTTATCCGCATAGGTGTTGGATATAGCTGTAGCTTCAACAGGCTCCACCTGTAGGAGAGAAGTTGGAGGTGGTAGAGAGCTATAACATGGATGTGGGAAATTTCTATAAGGAGAGAATGGAATGAAGAGAACAATTCTAAACTCCATTAACTCTGCTGACTCGGAGACATGAAAATTTGGAAATGTGCCATATGACTGCATTACCTAATAATACATTAGTGAGAATGAAAAAGTAGCTCCAAAAACCCAAATTAAACCCTCAAGAAAACATCAATAGGAGCCCTCAAGGGCAAAATTATGACTCCTGTTGAGGCGGGGTGGGGGAAGGAGCTCTTAAAAATGGAGGTGTCCTGATTCCAGACTCCATTCCTGGTGTTTCTGATTTTCAGGAGCACCTGTTACAATTGCATTCTGCTTCAGGTTGCTAGCCTGCATTCCTGACCAAACCATTTCCATTGTGGATATAAGGCATATTTCTTTCTTTGCTACAATTTTCATGAAGTCAGGCTGGCGTTTCAAAGGGTGACTTACACTAACTCAGAGATATCATGAACCATAATATGTATGAAGGAATCTTTTCAAATATAAGTTCAGAAGGTCATGTCTCCACCCACTGCCCAGGCTTACCTGCACCATCCCTGATTCCAAAATATGCCCACTACCCTCCTCAAATCCCACAAGATAAGGAACTTCCATGCCTACTCAACCTCCATTCACCATCCAAAACTAATGAGTAATGCAGTGACAGTAGTAATTCATTTATTACTTTGCACTTTCTTTCTTTCTCCCTTTTAAAGATATGGACCATGGGAAGTAACAATAGCAGAAACTGTAAATACTTGAAACTTCTAATCTCTGTGTAAACAAACACTGTGCAATTGATTAGAGAAATCTGAAATCCAGAGCTGTAAATCAAGCTTTCTGTTTCTCCCTAGTGCTCACAAGATGTCCTTACCTTTAGTGACTAGCTTAAAAGTAGCGTCAAAATTTCTAAGTACATGGTAAATGTGATTGAGGCCTTGCAGTTAAAGAAATATTTTGCATCAGCAAGTCAGATTTCTTTACATGTGAAATAAGTTTAAGAATGAAGCTGGGAGGCATTTAATGATTTTACAAACAGCCTATAGGTTCTGAAAAGGCAGGTATACTCTGACATTCCCCATTTGGGTTCTGCAGACTACCAAGGATTTTCTGAGTTTTTATATGAAAGCTCATTATCTCAAGCTGGTTTTGAACACATGAATGATACTGGTATTGACTAAGCACAATGATTTGAAAATCTAAAGTGATCACTGCATATTAGGTAATAGTGTGTAATTTTAATTTTCTTGTGGATAACTGGTCTTGTCAGCTGTCTTTTGGTAAATTAAAAATCAAAGTGTATAGTCTGGAAGTTTATTAATTGTGTGTTTGAAGTAAACTTTGAAAAATGCCAGATTTATTTTATACAAAGTGGTGTTGGTAAAGTAGAATTTCCTATTTGGGATAGTTCAGGTAGGAACTTCTGGAAAATTGAGACAGTCTGTTGAAGTTGCAAAGATTACCTGATCATTTGTCAACCATCTTAGCTATATTTTAAGTATCCATTTTTTAAAAACATAAATGTGCTAGAAGCTTCTATGGGAACGCAGCCTATTTTGAAATTATAAATATAATATGTATTTACTTTGCTAAACAGTGGGTGTGTCTTAAACCTCTGCACATCTTATTGACAACATGGCCAATAGCCTGTCTTGTGCCAAGTTATGAGCTGAGTAAAATATGTATTTCTGAGATGAATTCTGAAATGAGTAAAACATTTCTTATAGAGGAAAATTGACTTCAATGTCGAGTAAAGGATAAAACTCTTACCACCAAAAATTGGCATTATCATATATCCCATTGCCTACAATATATTATTTAAGACAAAAAGGATCAATGCACAAGACTCTTGATAAACAATGAGATTGAACCTAAACTTACAAGAAACAGCAAATAAGATTGAGGACAATCATAAGGAATGGAAGAAAGATGATAAGTGAGGGGAAAATTGTGGAATTACAGTGTTAAAATGGAGAATGGGGATATTCTTTCCAGTTTTTAAATGCTGGTAAAAGAAGTAAGTGTTGCTACTTATGAAGGATGAAGATACCTTGCTCCCATATTTGGAGTGTCATAGAGGTCATTTGTCATGCAGAGTGACGCCAACAGCATGGAATCAAATCCCACACTGAATGACCCTTCTCAACTTCTCCCCATGCCTGACGCATGGTGACTCTCAGGTTAAACCACCATTAGTCATCATTCTGTAATAAGAGAACAACCTATAGTTAAGTAGGACAATGGCAACTTTACCTTACCTTTAGTGACTAAGTTAAAACTGAAATAGTCAAAATTTATAAGTACATGATAAATGTGATTGAGGCCACAGAGTTAAAAATCTTAAGTGAGGTGGCAAATAGTTCCATGTCTGCACTGGCCACCGTAGTTGCAATTTTTATCCTAAATTGGAATGGGGATTTATAAGAATAACTGTCTGTCTCTCTGATATTGCACCTTTGTTCACTATAATATGGAAATATCAGTTGCAATCTCAGTAATTATGGACAATTCTGATTGCCTATCTTGTAATTCTGTTTTAACTTAAGCATCAGCTGTGAAAAGGAAAAGGGGAAGACCCAAAGGTTCAAAGAAAAAATTCTACACTGAAGCAGAGGAATTAGGAGAAGCTGGCAATTGCAATCTGAGTGCAGAGAATAAACTTGACCAAGAAGAGGAGGAATTGGAGGAGTCTGATAGCTTGGACTGTAGGAAATGCAGTCGGAAATTCTCGAACAGGAGACAGCTGCAGAAACATCGCTGCTTTGTTGTTCTGAAGGATGATGGAGAAGAAGAAGAAGAAGCAGAAGATGGTAATAGCTATTCATTACCAAACATTACACTGCATTCAGTATTGTATTTTTCTACTTTTGAAGATTGGGATAGTACTTTATTTTTCTGTTGGATATGATTTGAATTATATATGTTGTTTATGTATCGGGAGTGGAGGTGAAACAATTTGAGGTGTGGTTTGGAATGACGTCAGTGGCACAGGTTCAATGTGGTGGTTCATTGAGAGCTGCCTGCTTGTTTTTGCCCATGCTTGATTAAGAGTGGTGCCCCTCAAACTATACAACATCCTATATCTCTATAACAAGAGATATGCCTTTGATACCATGTATTTGATTTTTACTTTATGATCATTCTTTGATGGTATGCCTGAGACAGTGGGCTAATATTTTGAGCTTCATGGTGTCATCTATTGAGAATTAAATGGGTGCCGCATGCCCAATTTTGGACGCAAGCTTTATGCAGCCCAAAGACCTTTGAGGCAAGTCCAATTTGAAGTATGGTCAAGCCATTGCTGCCACTTTAAAAAGTAGGTGTTAAAATTAAAATATATAAATCAGGGGCCATCTTTTTATTTCAAGTTCTGGCAAAGATCTTGCATACAGTTCTGGTCACTGCATTATAGGAAGAATGTGGAAACTTTGGAAAGGGTTTAGAGAAGATTTACTAGGACGTTGCCTGGTATGGAGGGAATGTCTTACAAGGCAAGGCTGAGGGACTTGAAGACTTGAGGGACTTGTTTTCGTCAGAGAGAAGAAGGTTGAGAGGTGACTTAATTAAGATATATAAGATAATCAGAGGGTTGGACAGTGAGAGCCTTTTTTCTCAGATGGCAATGACTAGCAAGAGGGGGCATAGCTTTAAATTGAGGGGTGATACATAAAAGCCAGATGTCAGAGGTAGTTTCTTTACTCAGATTGTAGTAGAGGTGTGGAATGCACTGTCTGCAAAAGTGGTAGACTCGCCAACTTTAAGGGCATTTAAATGGTCATTGGATAGGCATATGGACAAGAATGGAATGTGTAGGTTAGATGGGCTTCAGATTGGTTCCACAGGTTGGCGCAACATCGAAGGCTGAAGGGCCTGTACTGCGCTGTAATGTTCTATGTTCTCTGAAGAAATTGGGTTATGAAGAACGAGGCAGTCAATTGTTGTGTTCCCCTCTATGTACCTCATCTTTTTTTTGAGATTTACCCTTGGAGTGCTACTGGCATTGCAAATTATCTAGCATTTGTGTTGCTTAAGTAGGTGAGCTGCATTTGGAGTGATCACTGACTGCAGTGGCGTTAAAAGCAGCCTGATGCTTTCCTGGTCGCAGTACTCAAGCAATAATCTAACAATAGTAAAAATATGAATGATTTTCTTTTCTGTCTTTAAGGCATGGGTGCTAGGGTCAGTTGTAACATCTATACTTTATATCTTATTTGAAATGATCTAATACTGCATAATTTGTGGATATATCTAAGGTATTTCTGCACCAAATACTTTAAATACTTCGATTAAAATATTTAACTTAAGTCACTGGGGGAGAGTTTTCATCATTTCTACTATACTACTGGTAAAAATGCAAGCTAGTTGAGAAAAGCAATATAGACCAGGATGACACCGGTTTTAAATGGGTCCGTGTTGAATTATTTGATTTCTGCTGGAATGGGATGAGATGATTAGTGAGAATGCAAGTTTTTGTGTTGCATCTCTCACTTTGAAGTGGTCTTTCTGAAATTCCTTGATCCCCTTCCAAATATGGCATCTTATAGTCTCTCTTGAAGGCGTAATCCATACAGAATATTTCAGACTCTAAGTTGCAATCAGGACAATCTCTGACACTCAGTTTGTGTCTGTCAGGCCTACTCATCACCTGACCTAAATACAGCTTTGGTCTAAGCAGAGACAAAAGGAAGGATCTGATGGAGGTGTATAGAATTGGGAGGGGCATAGATATGGTGGGTGAGAAGACTTTTTTTTATTCGTAAAGAGGTCAATAATCAGGGGGTATAGATTCAAGATAATAGGTAGAAGGCTAAGAGGAGAGTTGAAGAGAATTCTTTTTACCCAGAGAATTATAGGAGTATGAAACTCTTTTAAAATTAAACAGTTTTGATATTCACTTGTGTTACCCTACTCTACCCGAGAGATTATTAGCCAAGAGTTGGAAAAGGAGATTAGTGTAATCAGATTTATGTTGACAAGTGCTCACGGGTTTGATCGAATCGCCTTATTCTGTAAACATCCATAAATCTTTGAGCTGAATTTTAGGGGTGAGGTGAATATGATTGCACTTGACACTAAGACAGCATTTGACTGAGTATGGCATGAAGGAGCTCAAGAAAAACTGCAGTCGATGGGATTCATGGAGAAACTCTTTGCTAGTTGGAGTTATACCTACCACAGAGGAAGATGGTTAAAATTATTAGAGTCAATCATCTAAGTCTTCAAACATCAATTCAGGAGTTCCTTGAGATAATGTCTTTGACCCAAACATCTTCAGCTACATCAATAATGGCCAGAACTTCATTGTAATTCCAGAGTAGAGTGTTCACTGATGATTGTGCAATGGTCAGCACCATTTGTGACTCTTTAGAAATCGAAATAGTCTGTGTCCAGGTACGTTAAGTTTTAGACAACATCCAGTCTTGAGCTGATAAGTGGCTAGTGCCATTTGTACCATTTGTAGATAAGCTGCAAAACTGGGCAGAAAGGTGGCAAATGGAGTTCAATGTAGCTAAGTGTGAGGTGATTCACTTTTGTAAGAGTAACAAAAAGATGGGGTACTGGGCTAATGGTCAGATACTTGGTAGTGTGGATGAGCAGAGGGATCTTGGTGTCCATGTACACAGCTCTTTGAAAGTTGCCACCCAGGTAAATAGTGCGGTGAAGAAGGCATATGGCGTACTGGCTTTTATTGGTAGAGGAATTGAGTTCCGGAGCCCTGAGATCATGTTGCAATTGTATAAGACTCTGGTGGGGCCGCACCTGGAGTATTGTGTGCAGTTTTGGTCGCCATACTATTGGAAGGATTTGGAGGCACTGGAACGGGTGCAGAAGAGGTTTACCAGGATGTTGCCTGGTATGGTAGGAAGATCATATGAGGAAAGGCTGAGGCACTTGGGGCTGTTTTCATTGGAGAAAAGAAGGTTTAGGGGTGACTTGATTGAGGTGTACGAGATGATTAGGGGTTTAGATAGAGTTGACCATGAGAACCTTTTCCACGTATGGAGTCAGCTATTACGAGGGGGCATAGCTTTAAATTAAGGGGTGGTAGGTATAGGACAGATGTTAGGGGTAGGTTCTTTACTCAGCGAGTCGTGAGTTCATGGAATGCCCTGCCAGTAGCAGTGGTGGACTCTCCCTTTTTATGGGCATTTAAGCGGGCATTGGATAGGCATATGGAGGATAGTGGGCTAGTGTAGGTTAGGTGGGCTTGGATCGGCGCAACATCGAGGGCCAAAGGGCCTGTACTGCGCTGTATTCTTCTATGTTCTATGTTCTATGTTCACACAAGTGCCAGGCAATGAGTATCTCCAAAAAGAGAAAAGCTAACTATTTCCCCATGATGTTTAATGGCATCCCCAGGGCAATTAGGATTGAAGTTTGTGAGAAGATTTGTAGCTCGGGTGCTCGTTGTTGTGGTCCTGTTCGCCGAGCTGGGAATTTGTGTTACAGACGTTTCGTCCCCTGTCGAGGTGACATCCTCAGTGCTTGGGAGCCTCCTGTAAAGCGCTTCTGTGATCTTTTCTCCGGCATTTGTAGTGGTTTGAATCTGCCGCTTCGGGTTGTCAGTTCCAGCTGTCCGTTGCAGTGGTCGGTATATTGGGTCCAGATCGGCACGGTGGTTAGCACTGCTGCCTCACAGCGCCAGAGACCCGGGTTCAATCCCCGCCTCAGGCGACTGACTGTGTGGAGTTTGCACCTTCTCCCCGTGTCTGTGTGGGTTTCCTCCGGGTGCTCCGGTTTCCTCCCACAGTCCAAAGATGTGCAGGTCAGGTGAATTGGCCATGCTAAATTGCCCGTAGTGTTAGGTAAGGGGTAAATGTAGGGGTATGGGTAGGTTTCGCTTCGGCGGGTCGGTGTGGACTTGTTGGGCCGAACGGCCTGTTTCCACACTGTAATCTAATCTAATCTAATCGATGTGCTTATTGATTGAATCTGTGGATGAGTGCCATGCCTCTAGGAATTCCCTGGCTGTTCCCTGTTTGGCTTGTCCTATAATAGTAGTGTTGTCCCAGTCGAATTCATGTTGCTTGTCATCTGCGTGTGTGGCTACTAAGGATAGCTGGTCGTGTCGTTTCGTGGCTAGTTGGTATTCATGGATACGGATCGTTAGCTGTCTTCCTGTTTGTCCTATGTAGTATTTTGTACAGTCCTTGCATGGGATTTTGTACACTACATTGGTTTTGCTCGTGCTGGGTATCGGGTCCTTCGTTCTGGTGAGTTGTTGTCTGAGAGTGGCTGTTGGTTTGTGTGCTGTTATGAGTCCTAGTGGTCGCATTAGTCTGGCTGTCAGTTCGGAAATGCTCTTGATGTATGGTAGTGTGGCTAGTCCTTTGGGTTGTGGCATGTCCTCGTTCCGTTGTCTTTCCCTTAGGCATCTGTTGATGAAATCGCAGGGGTATCCGTTTTTGGCGAATACATTGTATAGGTGTTCTTCTTCCTCTTTTTGCAGTTCTGATGTACTGCATTGTGTTGTGGCCCTTTTGAATAGTCTCTTGATGCAACTTCTTTTGTGTGTGTTGGGGTGGTTGCTTTCGTAGTTTAGGACTTGGTCTGTGTGTGTGGCTTTCCTTTATACCTTTGTGGTGAATTCTCTGTTCGGTGTTCTCTGTACCATCACGTCTAGGAATGGGAGTTGGTTGTCCTTTTCTTCCTCTCTAGTGAATCGGACTCCTGTGAATGTGGCGTTGATGACAGAAATAGAGAACACACACCGGATCATCAACGCCACACTCACAGGAGTCCGATTCACTAGAGAGGAAGAAAAGGACAACCAACTCCCATTCTTAGACGTGATGGTACAGAGAACACCGAACAGAGAATTCACCACAAAGGTATAAAGGAAAGCCACACACACAGACCAAGTCCTAAACTACGAAAGCAACCACCCCAACACACACAAAAGAAGTTGCATCAAGACACTGTTCAAAAGGGCCACAACACACTGCAGCACACCAGAACTGCAAAAAGAGGAAGAAGAACACCTATACAAGGTATTCGCCAAAAACGGATACCCCCGCAATTTCATCAACAGATGCCTAAGGGAATGACAATGGAATGAGGACATGCCACAACCCAAAGGACTAGCCACACTACCATACATCAAGAGCATTTCCGAACTGACAGCCAGACTACTGCTACCACTAGGACTCATAACAGCACACAAACCAACAGCCACTCTCAGACAACAACTCACCAGAACGAAGGACCCGATACCCAGCATGAGCAAAACCAATGTAGTGTACAAAATCCCATGCAAGGACTGTACAAAACACTACATAGGACAAACAGGAACACAACTAACGATCCGCATCCATGAACACCAACTAGCCACGAAACAACACGACCAGCTATCCTTAGTAGCCACACACACGGATGACAAGCAACATGAATTCGACTGGGACAACACTACTATTATAGGACAAGCCAAACAGGGAACAGCCAGGGAATTCCTAGAGGCATGGCACTCATCCACAGATTCAATCAATAAGCACATTGATCTGGACCCAATATACCGACCACTGCAACGGACACCTGGAACTGATAACCGGAAGCGGCAGATTCAAACCACAACAAATGCCGGAGGAAAGATCACAGAAGCGCTTCACAGGAGGCTCCCAAGCACTGAGGATGTCACCGCCTCAGGGGACGAAACGTCTGCAACACAAATTCCCAGCTCGGCGAACATGACCACAACAGCAATTACGATTGGGCGATAAATGCTTTCCCGGCCAGGGATCTCCAGGCTGCAGAATTTGGGATATATCAGGGCCCAATAATTAGAACTAGGACTCAAGGGAGCCTTCTGGGCTTGGGTTGAGGCAGCTGTGATCAGGCTGGGGACTGAGGATTGACTGAGTGCCTGATGATTCTATCCCTATCTTGGAAACACTGACCACTCATGAACAAATAAATAAAAATTACTCCACATACTTGTGATCACAAACAAAAAGTGAATGAGCCATAATGCTGTGGCGACCAAAGCAAGTCAGAGACTCGAATCTTGCAGCGAGTGACTCAGTTCCTGCCTGTCCACCATCTACAAGGTGTAAGTCAGGAGTGATGATGGAATATTTCCCATTACCTAAATGGATTTGGCTCCAATAACACTCAAAAAAAAAACCTTTTAGCAGTCACCAAAAGGTTCCTTGGCAGCATGTTCAAAACCTGTGACCTCTACTAATTAGAAGAACAGAGCAGCAGATGCATGGGAATATCACTAGCTGCAAGTGCCTATCCAAGCCACAAACTATTCTGACTATATCATGGTTCTTTCACTGTGCGTGGATCAAGATCTTGGAACTCCTACAGGTACTATAGGTAGGCCACATGGATTCCAGTGGTTCAAGAAAATAGTTCACCGCCATCTTCTTGAGGGCAATTAGGCTTGGACAATAAACACTGGCCGAGCCAATGAAAGCAACACTTATGAAGGAATAACAAAAAATAATGAGTTGGTCAATGGGCCAAAATTATACGACTGAAATTCTAAAATAACTTCTAAATCTGAGGATTCATATCTTTAGGTTATGAGGATTTTCAGGAGAAGAGGAAAGGAAGTCTGAAAACATCGCTGAAGAGTGAAATGAGAAAACATTTCTCTGACATGCAACATTAATTCAATGTTATTGCAATGATGTAATTCATCCTTGAAGCTTTTACCTACTTGATTAATGCTTTGTAACTAAATAGCCAAATAAATAAATAATCTTATGAGGAACTTCTATCCCACTGAAGACCTTCAGACCAACTTTTACCCAAAAACCTGCTCTGAAAACTACTCACATTTTGACAGTTGTGGTGTGACAAAGTCCATCACAGCATCTGAGACAATTCACCAGATTCTTGAAAAAGTCATTTTGCCATATCAAACAGTGTCAACAGATACTTAAAAATATTCCAGAATCAGGATCATTGTCAGAAACTCTCCATTTCTTCCTTGGGCCATATCTTATTTCTCTATTGAGTTTCAATGACGTTTATCCATTAGATGTTGAGAAATAAAGGTAAAACCATGAACTGGAAGGAGATAAGTAAAAGATTAAAATATGAAGGAGACAGCACAATGATAACCTGAGATGTGAAAGCAACTCTTGTATTCCAAGAGAGGTCTTCAGATCGTATAGCTAAGATTGAGAATATAATATGTTGATCATACTCCCCACGGCACAATGATACTTTGCTTTATTCTTTTATAGTGCTAATTGGTTTATGAAATGCAATCAAAGTTAATTGTACAGGATTGGGACAGGATTAAGGATAAATGATAGTACATCAGTATTGTAATGGAGCTCTGTTTCTCTCTGTAGACAAAACAGATCCTGAAGTGGAGTTGGATGATGAAAGAGAAAGGTCAATGAAAAGGCCACGCTTACAAAAGAATGAAAATTTGACATTTAAGGATCTTGATCAAAATTCAGGAGGAAAGAAGCCAATTGTCAGTGTGGTTCTTGCAGCACATGAAGCTATTCCAGGTGAGTAGTGATAAGCTTTTATTTATTTACTGCCTTTTCTCCTTTTAAAATGCTTGACCTTCACTAAATGAACTTTTCAGTACAGTTGCAATTGTTTTGTGGAAGTCCTTTGAGGTAACCCATGCTACAACCAGTCAAAGTAAAGCTTTAATGTAATGGTAGATGCAGAAATATTTCATTCCCCATTGTTATGATGCATGCTAAACCCCTTTGCTAATTTAGACTGGCAGCACAGAAAAGATTTGTTAAAATTCGAGGGACAAAGAATTGTCCCAAAAGTCACTATTTAAGGTAAAAATTAACAACTGTATTTTTGTTTTAAGTCTAACAGAGAATATTAACTAACAATCATTGACAACTCATTTCTCTTAAACCTATCTTTTACCTCCCTCTCTACAATACCAGTCCGATTTAAAAAAAATCCTGATTACGATTTGCAAAATAAATATAATCATGTTTCAAAGCCAGTCAGCTTTGCCGAGTTTCCTCTGTAGACTTTCCTCTGTCTTCTTTTCTTCGTCTCAAGGATTCTGCTTCATAAGTTTTTGATAGATTAAGGTACCTTAAAGAGAGCAGATCTTTATGCAAGCAGTCTCTATAGTTGGTGTTGCTGCCCTTTGCCGCTATGGCTGACTATTCAAAATATCTGATATTTTTATCCCAAAACATTGGATCATTTCACTGATTTTAATATTGTCAAAATACTAAATTCAACCTTGATTGGAGTTTGGTATCTTGGGGCATAATTTATACTGGACGAATTTGAATTTGTTTTTGTTTCATAGCAACTCAGCTACTGTAGCTGTTCGACCAAACGTTACATTGTCACCTTGTTCAGAACACTTCATCCTGTGTCAGGTAGTTCTGCTAGCTTTTCAGCTCTCTTAAAGGTATAGTACCCCTACACCTTCATAACACCCACCCCCTCTTTTCTCTGCTGAAGGTAAATCATGTTTAATTAATTTGGTTTGCAGATGTTTCGTCCCCTTTCTAGGTGCTTCTAGTTCCTGCTGCTTCCAGTTGTGGTTGTTCGTTGCAGTGGCCTATACACATAGATAACAAAAACTACAAATTCGACTGGGACAACACAACAATAATAGGATAAGCCAGAGGACAACCAGAGAATTCCTAGAAGCTTGGCACTCGTCCACTGACTCCATCAATAGACACATTGACCTCAACCCAATATACCAATGAACAACTGGAATCGACTACTGGAAGCAGCTGGAACAAAACCAAATAAATTCCAACTGACACAGTACAGCAGCACTTCACTGGAGGCTGCATAGCACTGAGGATGAAAAAGGATGAAAAGTCTGCGAACCAAATTCCCAGCTCAGTGAACATACTCACAAGTGCAACCGGCACCCGAGTTACAAATCTTTACACAAACCTTGAACATGCTTAATTAAGTTGATGAGATTTTCAATGAGTGATTGATTAGATTAGTGTGATTGATGTGATGTAAAAGGTATTTGATAAACAGCCAAATATTAAATTGACAGCAAAGTTGAAATCTGTGGAATAAAAGGGCTGTGACAATATAAGTATGACTTTGGCTGAATGACAGGAAATAGAATACTAATGTTTTTTTGTTTTGGTTTGTAGAAAGGTATATCCTTGTTTCTCTTCGAAAATCTTACTGGGACCACTCCTTTCCTTGGTCTATTCTAATTAATTGGATATGAATTGTCAATTTCAATTGTTGTACATGGCACAAAACCTGGAAATATTATGAACGGAGAGGAGGCTAATAATAGACTTGAAGTGAAGATAGGCTGATGAAATGATTATCATGTGGCAGATAAAATTGAATGTAGTTATATGAACTTGGTAGTAATAGCAAGTGGATGCAATGTAAAATAAAAGGCACTGTTCTAAAGGAACCAAGAGATATGGGAGTATAAGTGTACAAATCATTGAAGTTAGCAGGGCAAGCTGAGAAAGTGGTTAAAACACAAATGGAATTTGGGTTTTATAATGGGAGGTATAAAATAGAAAAGCAAAGACCATTTAAAAATCTCTGATTCAGCTTCAGCAGGAAATGCTCTTTAAAAAGAAAGTAAAAACATTGGGGACAATAAAGAAAAGATGTACAAGAATTGTTCTAACTATAAGGGTCTTCACTTACTTGGATAACTTAGAGAAGCTGTGGTTGTTCCCCTTAGAAAAGAGAAGGTTAAGAGGAGAATTAACAGTTATGTTTAAAATCATATAGGCCCTGGACAGAGTAGACCACTGGATGAAGATTTGAGAAAATGAAGACACCAATTTAAGGTGATTGATTCTTTTTCCAGTGGTTATGCTAAGGAAAGCATTGTTGTGCCTGATTGTTTAGAATGCACTAATGGTGCCAGACACACTTGGTGTTTTCAGGAGATTGAATATACACTGAAGCGAGAAATTTTATAGAGCTATATGGAAAAGGTGTGGGAATGGAATTAGTTGATTTTTAGAAAGCTAACACAGCCACGATAGCTGCAGGTCCTCCACCAGTGCTGTATCCATTCCAAAATTCTCCTTACAACAAGTTGACGTCAGAGAACTGATAGGATGAAGTAGGATTGATAAAGCAAAACAGGTGGGGTGGGTGATGTACTCTGCAAAATGTAATGACTATGCCACAATGGTCATCTTTTGATCGTCTATTAATGTGATTATAACCTTTTCTGCATTCAATCCAGAAGCATGCTAAATAATTCTATTATTGACTTCCTCCAAGACCTTTGATTATGCCTTCATGGCCTCAACTGTTGGTTTTGAGCTCATGTCACTACAGAAGTGCATTTCTCTCCATCCACTTACAGACCCCAAAAGTATATCTAAGGAAGTGACAGTGAAACTGCATCTTTGTGTCACTGAACTCCTTTCTGATACTTTTCTTCTGGCTAGCTCCAGCTCTTACAACTTTAAATACTAGAGTTGTGATCAATTCATATATGTCCAAATCATACTTTCCATGACCGATTGAACTGGAAACCTGGATGTTGCATGGAATTAAGTGGCTGATTTTCAAAAGCAAATAACGATGCATTGAGTTTACTTCTTCTGAGTGGCCCACTCACTTTCAAATCAGGCCCATCCCCAATCCCAGGCATCTCAAATTTAAAGCCCAATATCTCAGACCAATCTATTTCAGATGTTGATCAGTCTGTTTGAAAGACATCTAAATGTTTACATCTAAATAAAATGTTATTTTTGCCAAACTTTGTGCGTGCTAGACTTTATGATGACTTGAAATATTCTGTTTGTGTACTTTAGGTGCCACAAAGATTATTCCTGTAGAGGCCACACCAGCTGAGGAAATACCAGCAGCTGATCCGGAAGCTATTAGCCAAGATTCATCTCTACGCAAGGGTTATCAGGAATATGCTATCCAGCAGGCACCAGTGGAACTGCCTCAGAATTCTTTCAGGTGTGTCTGCGTACAGAAAAAAATAGCTTTGGATGACACAGAATCTTTTGCTTCAACTAATTTATGTCCTTATTATTACCCCCACCACTGCAGGTGGGTGCAAAGTAACCAGGAAGGAGCACAGGCAAGATAGCTGTGCAATCAGCAATCGGTTTACTTGACTATTGATGGGCATCTGGGTTTAGAAAAAGAATCTGTGTGATCCTGTTGATGTTTCTGTTACAGTTCAGTAGGAAATGTTCTTAGTTTTGAGTCGCAAGATGTGAGTTCAAGTTCCATTAGTGCTTGAGCAAAACACCAGACTGGCTCACGAGTACAATCCTGAGCATGTGCTACACTTTTGGAAGTGTGGTCTTTTGGATGAGATGTTAAAACAAGTCCCTATTTGCTACTCTGCTGGATGTAAAAGATCCCATGGCACTATTTCAAAGAAGAGGATATCTTGGCTTTTTTCAGTCATTAGCATAGTGCTATTTATAGGCATTTCTGTGCTTTTTTTTTGCAATGCATCAGTAACTGCATTGGCTATAGAGTTCTTGGAGATGTCTGATGGTCTTCAAAAATGCTATATAAATGTAAATCTTTTTCTTTCTTGAAGTTGTCATTTGAACGTACAGGTCTCCAAAATATATTCCCTAAGGTAACACTGGTATCAGGTAGTATCGATACAAATTAATGCGTATTTTGGGTTACAGTATATTTGTACTTTGAAATATGACATGTGAAAATTGTAAATGCTTGGGAGGAACAGGTGATTTTGTACTTGTGCTTCCCAAAGCTCTTTTCTGATGGGGTTTTCCTTGTATCATGTTTGTATCATCTGTTGTATACTAACTCGGCAGATGAATCAGTATTCCTCCATGTTGAACAACACTTTGAGAAAGCACTGAGGGTGGCAAGAGAGCAAAATGTACTCTGGGTGAATGATTTCAATGACTTGTGCTTCAGAACTTGCTGCTCCCCGATCCAAGCTCTTCCAATACAGTTACAACACTGACAATCTATCTTACAATGTGAAAAATTGCCCACGTCAGTCTTGTGCACAGAAAGCAGGACAAATCCAACCTGGCCAATTATCGCCCCATCGGTCTAATCTCGATCATCGGTAAAGTGATGGAAGGTGTCATCAACAGTGCTATTAAGCAGTTATCAAGAATCCTCATTAGCAAAAACCTGCTCAGTTACACCCAGTTTGGCTTTCACAATGGCCACTCAGCTCCTGCCCTCATTATAGCATTGGTTCAAACATGGACAAAATAGCTGAATTTCAGAGGTGAGTTGAGAGTGACAGCCCACGACATCATGGCCTCATTCAACCTAGTGTGGCATCAAAGAGCCCTACCAAAACTGGAATCAATGGTTGTCAAGGGGCAACATCACTGCTGATTGGAGTCCTATGTGATGCATAGGAAAATGATTGTGATTGTTGGAAGTCTGTCATTTCATCTCCAGGGCATCTCTGCAAGAGTTCCTCAAGGTAGTGTCCGAGGCCCAAGCACCTTCAACTGCTTCATTAATGACATTCCCGCCATCGTAAGGTCAGATATTCGCTAATGATTGCACAAAGTTCAGCACTATTTGCAACTCCTCAGTTACTGAAGCAGTCCGTTTCAAATGCAACAAGATCTGACAATATCCAGGCTTGTGTTTACAAGTGGCAAGTAACATTCACACCACACAAATGCCAGTCTATGATGATTTCCATATGGGACAATCTAACCACCACCCCTTTATATTCAATGGTGTTACCATCATTGGAATCCCCACTATCAACATCCTTGGGATTCCCGTTGACCATAACCTCAACCAAACTCATTACATAAACATAGTGGCTACAACAGCAGGTCAGAGGCTATGAATATTGAGGCGAGTAACTCCCCAAAGCTTGTCCAGCATTTACAAGATACAAATCAGGTGTGTAATGACATAGTCCTCACATGCATGATTGAGTGCAGCCTCAATAATACTCAAGAAACTTGACACTATTTAGGACAAAGCAGCCCACTTGTTTGGTACCATATCCAATCCCTCACTATTAGCAGCAATTTGTACTATCTACAAGATGCACTGCAGAAGTTTGCCAAAGGTCCTTAGACAGCACCTTTCAAACCCACAATTACTTCTACCTCGAAGGATGAGGGCACCAGATACATGGTAATTTGCAAGTTCCCCTCCAAATCAAATACCATCTTGACTTGGAATCATTTCGCTATTCCTTCACTGTTGCTGGGTCAAAATCCCTCTCTAATGGCATTGTGCATCAACCCACAGCATGTAGTCTGCAATGGTTCAAGAAGGCAGTTCATCACCACCTTCTCAAGGACAATTAGCAATAAATGCTGGCCAGACAACGATGCCCATGTTCAAGAGTGAATCAAGAAAATCTGATAAAAACAGTTCATTGTGATTAATCAACAACACCATTGTCACTGTACAGTATGGTAGAATACTAATAATAAAATTTAGTATATTGTTACAAAGCAGAATACATTTGTTTTTTTGTTCATGAACGTGGTTGTTGCTGGTTCAGTTATCATTTCCTTCCCATTCCTAATTGCTCAGAGGGCAGGAAAAGAGAGTCAACCCTTAGGCCAAACCCATATAAATAAAGGTGGTAGATTTTCTTCTCCAGAAGACTTTTGCAACATTGATGGGGTTTCATCAATAGATGTTACATGGTCACATTAGGATAGCTTTTAATTCTAGATTTTTATTGAATCCAGATTTCACCACGTCCCATGGTGTGATTCAAATAGTGTAAGGTTTTTTTTCATATGATACAGGTCAATTGCAGGCCATGCAAATTCCATCCTGTATAAGCCCATGATTAAGCCTTTCTTAGAATATAGTGTTCAGTTTTGATCCTTACCAAAGAAGATACTCGGTATTTTGGAAATGGTGCAGAAGAGGATCACAAAATTAATTCCTAATTGAATGTTTCTTAGTCAGTCAAATACCTTGGAAGAACCTGGTCTTTGTCTTAAGAAACGTGTGATGAATCATTTGCAATTTATCAGATGATAGATAAATTGTTTTCAGTAGAGTATGAAAGCAAAAAGCGCCTGGTTCAAGGGAATATGAAAAAAATGTCATTGGGAGAAACAATGTGGATTTATTAGGAGAAATTGGTAATGTAAAAAAAATGGAAATTTATTTTAAAAAGTTGGAAGATACGTCATAATTTTCCAAAGTGCTGTAGATTTAGAACTTTTTTTTATTGGATAATTATAAATACTACTCAATTATTTGAGAAATGTTAGGGGTGGGGTTTGAAAGAACGGAGGAGATTTAAAGATTTTGAACAAGTTACTATAATTTAAGGCTAGATTATTGGCTATTACGCACTGAACACGGAATACCATGGCTTTATAAATAGAAAATTATGTCCGACCAATCCAGTTAATTTCTAGAGGATAGAATAATAGAGGCGTGTCTACGTATATTGACTTTCAGAAGGAATTTGATGAGGTTATGCATGTGATTGGAGAAATTTTAAATCTTTGCAATTTGTGTAATGGAGTTGGGTGAAGGAATAGAGTTGTACATTCAGATTTGTAGAGGAATAGTAAGTAGTACAGCTGAGAACACAAAATTACAGTAAGGCAATAATAATCTAACAATTTGGCAGAAATCTTCTCGCAATTTCATGGAATGAATAATTTTCTTTACACCACATCCAATGCAATGTTTTTTCATTTGTTCATGGAATGTGGACAAATCTAACAAGGCTGATGTTTCTTCCCCAACCCTAATTGTTCTTGGAGATGGTGCTGGGTCAGCTTCATGAACCTGCCGCAGCCATTGCAAACTTGGTACACCCAAGCTGCTGAAAGGGAGGGAATTTCATTGTCAATCCTATTCCATTTAAAGGCAAAGTGCAAAACCAGTGTTACACCTGATTTTCAATTTCTGTTTGGGTTGGTTAAAATTGTCCTTATTAAAGCTATTCTGTCGAATGTGGCTATCACTGGATAAGGATAAAGTTATTTACTTTAGAACAAAGTGCAATCATAATTTAGAAACACATAACACAGGAAGAGGCCAAGTGTCCTATTATGCATGTGCCAGCTCTTTAAAGATTTATCCAGTAGTTCCACTCTCCTATTCTGTTAATTTTTAGCTGCAAATTTCTTGTTATTAAGTATTGCATTTCCAGCGCCGAGTAGAACCCTTCAATATTACAATACATAAGGAGATACTGCATAGAGTAATTTCTTCTTGTGATTTTTTTCCTTATGTTTTTTCTCTTAATGTTGACAGATAGAAACTGTGGAGGAGAAAGGGAGTTGAGTTGTCCAGGTTGACAATTGTTGAAGGCTAGGATATGAAATGTGGAAATCAGAAACACAGTTGGGATGCTTTCAAAAAGAAAGTAGACAAATACAAGAACTGTAGAATGATTACATTGCGGAAGAGGGCTAAGTTCATGTTAGCTGCCGTCAAGAACAATTTAGTTTGCTTGTAAATTTGTGTTTTTTACGTTGTTGTCCCTCCTGCTAATGAGAACAGTTTCCCTTTGTCTAATCCCTCCTGCCCCGTCATCATTTTGTTCATCCCTAACCTCCTCTCAACTTTTCTCCTCTAAGCAGATGGACCCAAATGTCTCAAGTATTTACAAATATCTAAAGTCATTCATCCCTAGAAACTCTTTTCTGGACCCCCATTAAAGCCTTTCTGAAGTGCTGTTGTGGAGAATTGAATCAATTTTTCAATCAGTTTGTTAAGGCCAAGCCAGTATTTTATAAAAGCAAAATGCTGAAAATAGTGAAGATTTGAATACAAACAAAAATTTTTGAAAATCTCCGGTTTGGCAGCACCTATAGAGAGAGAAACAGAGTTAACATTTTGAGACCAATGACTCTTCTTTGCAATGATATTTTAAAAAGGTTCTTCGTAATTTCCTTGGTTTTCAACTTTGTTGCCCCTATTTCAAAATCCAGCATTCCCTTTTCATCACTTTTACAACCTTCTCTACCTCAATATTTTCTGCATAAGTCTTCTAATTTACAGAGCCTTTCTTTGTTCCTCCTTGCCTCAATTCACATTCTACTGCTTTAACTTTAATCCGCCACATGTTCATCTATCTATCCTTTTTAGGTTTATCCCTATTCTTCTCACAATACAGAATATTTGCAAGTAGTGTGTCATCTGTAAATTTAGAAATTGTTCTGTACGCACCAAGTGTAATCCACACTGAGAGAAGCAATGGTTCTAGTACCAACCTTTCAAAAACCCTACTGTATATCTTCCCCAAATGTGAAAGATCTTCACTATTCTGTTTCTCATTACTCGGTCAACTTCGTATCTATGCTATCACTGTCCCTTTTATTCTATGCTAGCAGCCCAAAAGGAAATAGAATATTCTATGCAATTTTATGTTAACTGGACTTTGGTGATTCCTACTTAGCAGGATGGTTTGAAAAGATGCAAAGGAATGTCTCCTGTGGGAATTAAGATAGTGGCCCTAATGTGGCAAGTACTCCATACTAAAAATAACTGCACTCCCAAATCCCTCTTCCATAATGTTTCTCTAATGATTTATAATGGTCAAACATTGAAACATTTAACTTTTCTTTCTTAATGGGAAGCCTACTGGTTTTCTGTCATTTCTATCAGCTTCCAATAACTTATTTCAAAACAGTTAGTCATGGTATTCCGTCCTACTTGCATCAAAGTTTTCCAACCCTTAATTGGCCTTAACGATTACTTACATGCCTATGAAAACTCGAGCAAACGCTTCAAATGATGAACATGATCACTTTTGCCGCAAAGGAGAAACAAGATCAATTTATAATTTAACTTGAGTTTCTAATGCTTCCTGCTTTTATTTTGGTGATTTGCATTTTTACTTTCTACTCACGACATGATCTATCACTAAATTGTAATTTGACTAGTGATTCTGAGTCCATTTTCTTGGTCTTCCAAAGTTTAGAGCATTGGCTTGGAAACAACTTTCAGTCTTGTTTGGACATAGGATAAATTGTTATCTGCTGAACTATAATTTGCCTGATTAACTACAATTAATTGCTGGTTCTGTCAACAGATCTACAAAAATTGTTCGTCTAAATTTTCTGATTGTAATTAGATTACTGTTTTGATGGTGCCTTTGTAAAATTTAGGCTGCCATGAATAATGCGTGCTGCCAGACCAAATCTGTTAAATTAATTTGGTAAGTAGTTTCTGAGGCTGTGGTAACACTGTTCTGTATTCAAGTGGCTTTTTTTATTTCTGTTATCCAATGTGGGAAAGTAGTTTATTAAGTACTTGCCAGATATCAGAGTTTCTAGCAACCTCAACATCCAAAAGGTTAACCTTCCACCACTGCAGTGCATTCTTAGAATGTGAGACCAATTTATGTGAATTTGGTTGTCATTTCAGAACATTAATTAGGAACATAAAATATGGGAGCAGGCATTTGGTCCATCAAACCTGTTCTACCATTCAGCTCAATTGTTGCCAGGTTCTCCATCAATGACATTTTTCTGTATTATGTCCACATCCTTTGATATCTTTATTACCCGTAAAGCTAATGATCTCTGTCTTGAATATACTCAATACTGAACATTCACAGTCCACTATGATTGAGAACTCTGAAGATTCACCATGCTCTAAATGAAGAAATCCTTTCAAATCTCAGTCCAAAATGATCAATTTACATGCATTTGACTTATATCCCTTAATGTCTGTGAGTAATAAAAGTTATTGATCTCAATTTTAAAATTAACAACTGATCCTGTGCATCCACTGCTGTTTGTGGAAGTGTGTTCCAAGCATCTACCATCTTTTGTGTATAGAAGTATTTCCTAATATCTCTCCTGAATAGTCTGGCCCTAATTCTCAGATTATGTCCCCTAGGTTTCGAATCTTCAACCAGTGGAAATAGTCTATCTTTGTCAACCCTGTCTTTTCCTGTTAATATCTTGAAGACTTCAATCAGACCCCCCATTCACCTTCTAAACTCTAGGGAAAGTTTGTAAAATCTCTCCACCTTAGTTAACTCCTGAAGTTCAGGCATCATTCTTGTAAACCTGTATTGTACTTACTGCAATCTTTCCTAAGGTGGGTGCCTAGATCTTCTCTCAATACTCCAAGTATTGCCTAACAACGATTTTGTATTAGTGGAGCATAGTTTCTATATCCTTGCACTGCAGTCCTCTAGATATAAAGGCCAGAATTCCATTAGCTTTCTTGATTATTTTCTGCGTCTGTTTGTGACATTCTTACATCTAGCCTGTGCCCTGATCTACCCTTTTTGGTTTAAAATGGATATTCACCTAGTCTATCAACATCCCTATGCTATCACCTATACCATTTACAATGCTACCTGACTTTATATCATCTGCAAATTTGAATATAAGACTTTTTATGCCATTATTCAAGTCAGTAATAAATCATATGAATAGTTGGGGCCCTAACACGATCCTTGTGGGACACCATGGGTTGCAATTTGCCAAATTGAGTATCTACCCATTATCCCTACTTTGTCATCTGCGACTCAACCAATTTTCGAGCCATGTCAGGAGCTTGCCCTCAATTCCATGGGCTTCCATCTTCATTAACAGATTCTCATGTGAGACTTTATCAAGTGCCTTCGGGAAAACTTTATATAAATCCTTACATAGAACAACATCCATAGATATCCCATGTCCACTATCTTAATTGCCTCTTCAAGAAATTCACTAAGGTTTGTCCGGCATGATCTACCTGTCAAGAATCAGTGCTTGCTCTCCCTGATTAACTGGAAATGTTCAAGGTGTTTAGTCACCTCACCCTTGATTATAGAATCCAACAATTTCCCAACCATCAATGTTAGGCTGACTGGTTTTCCTCTTTTGCCCTACTTAAAAGTTGAATGTTATGCACAATCCAGTGGTATGACTCCTGTCTCTAACTCTGAAAGCTCATAGTTAGAATGATTATAGTAAGAGAGGGTTTTTTTAAAATCAGTGTTCCTTTTGCTTATTGCTTACAAGTGATCGTTTTTTGATGTAACCAATAGATCAGGACATAATTGTACTTAGTTGTGATCAACTAGGAGAAAGTGAGGACTGCAGATGCTGGAGATCAGAGTCACCAGTCAGGCAGCATCCGAGGAGCAGGAGAGTCGACGTTTCTAGCATAAGCTCTTCATCATCATCAGCATTCCTGATGAAGAGCCTATGCTCGAAAAGCCGAGTCTCCTGATCCTCAGATGTGCCTGACCAGCTGTGCTTTTCCAGCACCACACTTTTTGACTTTGTTGTGATGTCCACTGTGATTGAATAGCTAGCCAGCTTCAATGGTGAGGATTTAGTAGAAACTTACTCCAGAAATGCCTACAGAAATAAATGTTGCTTTTATTGTTCTTTCACGATCTCAAGATGTCCCTTTGAACTTTACAGTAAAATATTTTTACTGTTGTATTGTAGGAAATTTGATATTCAATTTGTATATCAAGATCTCAGAGACAGTGTTGAGGTAATAACTTGATATTCTGAGTATTTTATTGGTTGAAGGATAAATGGGAACATAGAATTGATAAGCATTCTGGTCACAACACCTCTTCTTCAAATAGTGCCATCTCGTATTTTATGTCCATCTGAGAAAGTAGGCACACCCTTGGTTTAATGTCTCATTCGAGAGATTGAACTCTTTCATTACTGCACAAGAGCATTAACTTAAACTACATGCTCAAGTTTTTGAAGTGTGGTTTGCCTTTACAACTTCTGAATTTTTTAATATTCTAAAGTGAATTATTATCAAGGTTTCTACAACATAACAACAATCAAAAGATTGTGTAAATAGGCTGAAAACTCACAAGTGAATTTTTCTGTTCTTTCAGACAAGGGACCACACAGCTGAAGATTTTTACCTGTGAATATTGCAATAAAGTATTTAAATTTAAGCATTCACTTCAAGCCCACCTCAGAATTCACACTAACGAGAAACCTTATAAATGTTCACAGTGTGACTATGCCAGCACCATCAAGGCTAATCTCATTGTCCACATGCGTAAGCACACAGGGGAAAAGTTCAGCTGTGACTACTGTGCCTTCACCTGCCTCAGCAAAGGGCATCTGAAAGTGCACATAGAACGTGTGCACAAAAAGATAAAGCAGCATTGCCGATTTTGTAAAAAGAAATACTCTGATGTCAAGAACTTACTCAAGCACATCCAGGAGAGCCATGACATGGATGAAGAGAAAGTTAAAGAGGTCTATGATGAGCTGCGCCTGCTAACGAGGGAGGGTAAACGGCAACTGCTATATGATTGCCATGTGTGCGAGCGCAAGTTCAAAAATGAATCAGACCGTGATCGGCATATGCTGGTCCATGGCGATGACCGCCCATTTGCATGTGAGCTGTGTGATCATGGTGCCACAAAATACCATTCACTGGAGGCACATGTCCGCAAGCATAAGTTTATCTACATCTGTTCAGTATGTACAAAGAAATTTGTCAGCTCTGTCAAGTTAAAAT
This sequence comes from Chiloscyllium plagiosum, assembly GCF_037043375.1. Taxonomy (NCBI): domain Eukaryota; kingdom Metazoa; phylum Chordata; class Chondrichthyes; order Orectolobiformes; family Hemiscylliidae; genus Chiloscyllium; species Chiloscyllium plagiosum. The sequence continues at coordinate 118,305,686 of NW_028270142.1, read as the reverse complement.
GTCATGTCAAGGATGCTCATGGCGACTTGGGGGAGGATGCAGTGTTCAATGACTCCATTAATCAGAGCTTCTATCTTTTGGAGTCAGGAGGTGACATTCAGCCAGAGGCCTTGGAGGATGCTGTTGATGGTACAAACTTCAGTGGCTGTGACCAAGATGTGCATGGGCACCAGGTTGTTGTAGAACTTGAAAATGAAGGTGCAAACATTCCCATACAGAGTCTTACTCAACAAGAAGAGATTATGCAGGTCCATTCGGAGGGCCTTGACAATCCTGCAGATGGTCCCAGGGCCGTCCAACATGAAGAAGTTTCTTTGGATGAAGTCAGCATGTCAACAAGCAATGAGCATAGGTGTGTGGATGAGTGTAAGGGTGAAATCTTGCCAACTTTACCTCTCAACAGTGACACTGTGGTAGATTCTGAAAGCACAAACCACCAGTCTAGTTCAACAGAGCAGGATGGTACTGATTCCCTCAAAGAGTATGAATCTTGTGTGGTTGAAAATGAAAACTCATTTGAAATGGTCCAGCTTGATGGGGCTAAAGATTTGTGCAATTCAACTGGTACTCACTTGACTTTTGAGAAAATTCCATCAAGAACAGAAGCTCAAAAGGATGGTGTGGATCTTGGAGCCTTCCAGCAAGTACTTGACAGCTTGCAGAAGAGACAACTGAATGTCAGTCTTTTTGAAAAGATCAGGAAGGTGTATGGTGATTTGGAATGTGGATACTGTGGTAAGAAATAGTCTAAATGATATTGTTAAATTTACCTGTTGAAACTATGTCTTTCACATATAATAGTGAATTTACATCTGTTGCAGAATTCTTTTTTCTAAGGGAAGAACTGTAACCATGTGGGCTGTAGTATTCTCTGTTTTTCACCTGGTATACATTTGGAAAAAAAAGTTCTACTTTTAGTATGGGATAGAGCTTCTGTTCTCATTGAGGCTTGGAGTTACAGCAAACCTTTTTATTAACTGGCAGACATGGGACCAGGCTTGTGCCAGTTGACCAAATATTCCTAATAATCAAGAGGTCCACATAATCAATGTAAAAACATACTCTAAGTGATAGAACATAATGCACGGGATATACACATCACTGTTTTTTTTTTTATTTACAGCATAAATCACTTAAACAATAATGCAACTTTACCCAAAATAAAACTTGCCAGCAGAGAGCCTTCTCACTCATATCCCCAACTGACTACACTGACATCGCGGTAGACCAGGGTATTTGAGGAGAAATTGACTAAAAATTGAGTCAGCTGATGATATTTTGTGTGGCCATTCAATTGAACAACAAAAAACTTACATTGGGGCAAATAAGTTAATAAACTTTAATAATTATATAGAATAATGCAGTAAACGATGTGGTATTTGAGGTCTTTAAGTTTTGCCAGTCCACCGAGAGTGTTGGTTCATTAGATGCTGGATAAAACAAAGTTTGCTGTACTTATACAGTTATTTATTGTCCTGTTGAGTCTTGAAAATTTTCAATAATGTAAGTGAGCACGAAAAATCGTCAGCAGTAACTTTGAATTTTGGATATAAAGATACGCTGTCTGATTGTTCATAACAAGGTAAAAGCAATGACTGCAGATGCTGGAAACCAGATTCTGGATTAATGGTGCTGGAAAAGCACAGTAGTTCAGGCAGCATCCAAGGAGCAGTAAAATCAATGTTTCGGGCAAAAGCTTTCATCAGGAATACAGGCAGAGTGCCTGAAGGGTGGAGAGATAAATGAGAGGAGGGTTGGGGTGGGGAGAAAGTAGCACAGAGTACAATAGCTGAGTGGGGGAGGGGATGAAGGTGATAGGTCAGGGAGGCGGGTGAAGTGGATAGGTGGAAAAGAAAATAGGCAGGTAGGACAAGTCATGGGGACAGTGCTGAGCTGGAAGTTTGGAACTGGGGTTAGGTGGGGGAAGGGGAAATGAGGAAACTGTTGAAGTCCACATTGATGCCGTGGGGTTGAAGTGTTCCGAGGCGGAAGATGAGGCGTTCTTCCTCCAGGCGTTGGGTGGTGAGGGAGCGGCGGTGAAGCAGGTCCAGGACCTCCATGTCCTCGGCTGAGTGGGAGGGGGGAGTTGAAATGTTGGGCCACAGGGCGGTGTGGTTGATTGGTGCGAGTGTCCCAGAGATGTTCCCTAAAGCGCTCTGCTAGGAGGCGTCCAGTCTCCCCAATGTAGAGGAGACTGCATCAGGAGCAACGAATACAATAAATGGTATTGGTGGATGTGCAGGTAAAACTTTGGATGTGGAAGGCTTCTTTAGGGCCTTGGATGGAGGTGAGGGAGGAGGTGTGGACGCAGGTTTTGCAATTCCTGCGGTGGCAAGGGAAAGTGCCAGGACGGGAGGGTAGGTTGTAGGGGGAGACCTGACCAGGTAGTCACGGAGGGAACAGTCTTGGCAGAAGGCGGAAAGGGGTGGGGAAGGAAATATATCCCTGGTGGTGAGATCCGTTTGGAGGTGGCAGAAATGTCGGCGAATGATTTTGTTTATGCGAAGGTTGGTAGGGTGGAAGGTGAGCACCAGGGGCTTTCTGTCCTTGTTACGGTTGGAGGGGTGGGGTCTGAGGGTGGAGATGCGTTGTGGACGAGATGCGTTGGAGGGCATCTTTAACCACCTGGGAAGAGAAATTGCGGTCCCTAAAGAAGGAGGTCATCTGGTGTGTTCTGTGGTGGAACTGGTCCTCCTGGGAGCAGGTATGGCGGAGGAATTGCGAATACAGGATGACATTTTTGCAGGAGGTAGGGTGGGAAGAGGTGTAATCCATGTAGCTGTAGGAGTCGGTGGGTTTGTTCATAACAACTCTACAGAGATTATCCTCTTGAAACAGACAAAAGGGTAAAACACCCCACTGGGCTAGAGGTTCAAATTCAAAGAATAAAAGGAAAACTTTTCAGAGACCAATGAGTTATCTGATATTTAATAGTATTCCACCATGTAGGGGATTATTTTCATCTGTGCCTGCTTTGAGATTTTTTTTCTCTTTTTAAGAAAGAGAGAGAAGCTGATTCTTGCTTCCTGTTGCAAGAACTCTTTTACCCCAGACAGACCCAGAAGATTCTAGAAAACTGCAACTAACTCCAGAAGAATGTTGCTAGATCAAAAAACAGAGGCCAGTATCCCATCACCAAGTCATCCTTTATTTACATGTGCACAGTACATGGGCTCTGACCAGCCAGCTCAGAGCCAGTCCCAAAAGAGAGGAGACTCTATGAATCTCCTGTTTTTTTTAAATTTTATTAAACAAATTACAAAAACAATTTACAACAAACAGTTACATTTACAGCTGCATACAAGAGACAGCAATTTTACAAGGGAGAGGAGCAGCAAAGCCAGGCCCCAAACCCTACCATTCAAACAGTTTACAGGGACATGAGGACAAACCTCAAATCCCAGTTTCACAAAGATATAAAGAGACAACAGCAATGACAATTGTACATTAGACAATACTGTTACATACAAAAGTGCAGACAATACAGACTCAGCAAGCCCCCCGCCCCTCCCACCTTCCGACCACTCTAAGGCAGCTCGCCCCTACTCACCTTCCGGTTCTCGGTCCACCCCATGCCCCTTCCAGTTATCTCCTGTTTATGTCTGTCAGCTAAGATTCCCTGATTGTGGCTGTTAATCTGGGCCAATCAGGGATCCCATGCTCAATGAGGTTCACCTGGTCCTTGTTCCGATCACTGCACTAGGCAACCTTCAACATATGGACCCCATCTATTCCAAACCAAGTTTGTCCATCAAGTGAAGGCATGAAATCTAGCTCTTACCTCTCTCCAAATCTTGAACTTACAAATTAATCTGACTTCTCATAAACAGCGAGTGAACCATCGTACATTTTGACTTTTTGATTTCAGTTCCAAAAAGTCACATTTCAAATTCTTTTTAACCCAGAAATTGGTCCCTCTTCTAATTCATGGTTATTTTAAAAGAGCTATATAATCCTAACAAAATATTTTGAATTTTGCAAAATGTGAGATCTGTCCATGCAAGACAAATGTTTTTGCTTTTGCACGCAGTGTCAGCATTAACCACTCAAGTTAGATGCACCTCAGGTCAAGTGCAAGCTCCTTGTGTTGCAGCATGGAGTGCTTTTGTTCCTTACATATCTACAGATTGGCACTGCATTTAAACCCTTGGATTTAACGAATTTGGAAGAAAAATTTAAAATGTAGGCAACAGACTTGACATAATGTACAAGATAGGAATTTGTCCATGTATAAAGATACAGATTAAAGCAGGAATAAGCCATTTGGCATCATGAGCCTGCTTGTAATTCAATCTGATTGTGGCCTGCACTTTCCTGTCTACCTCCAAAACCTTTTGACTCCCTTGATGAAAAAGAATCTACATAATATAAAAGTAAAATACCATGGCGATCTGAAGTAAAAATGAAGTGCTGAAAAATGCAGCAAGTCTAGAAAGTGCAAGTACACTCTTTGGAACTAAAGAGAAGTTGAAATATGATGGATTTTATGCTGTTGAATAAAGTGGGCAGAGGTCAGATGGAACAAAAGAGAGAGTCAGGGATGGATCAGAGCGGTGCTGGAGATTAAATATCAAAACAATCATGGAATGGAACAGGCAAAAGGAGTGTTGGCAATAGTGGCGGTAAAGAAACAAGACATTGGTGCAGAGTAGATGTTAGCAGTAGAATTAAAGTCAATACTGTCTGAATACTAAAACGTGCAAACAAAATAAAAAGTGATCTTTGGCAAATAAAATCAAAATTGATGACAGTGTTCATGATCTGAACTTGATGTTAAGTCCATAAGATTCTAAAGTCTAAAGCCTAATCAGAAGATGAAGTGTTTTTGTCACCTGAGGTTGAGCTACACTGGAACACTGCAATAGGCTGAGGATGGAAATGTGAGCATGTGAGCAAGATGTTGAATTGAAATGGCAACTGACCGAATGTCAGAGTTAAGTTTGAGGACTAGATGGAGGGGTGCTGCATTGCAGTGACTCAGATTGCATTTGATCTCCTCGGTGTACAGGAGACCACATTGCAAGCCGAATATAAAATAGACTAAAATTGAAAGAAAAACAAGTAATCACTGTTATACCTGGAGGGAGTATTTGTGAGCTTGGACAGTGAGGACAGAGAAGGTAAAGGAGGTGTTACGCTTCACTGAATTGCTTGGGAAAATGCAAGATAAAGAAGATGAGATGTAAGGGTGACAGAATAAAGAAACATGGGAAATAAAAGTGGGAGTAGCCCTCAATTCTGCTCCATGTTTAACTAGATCATGGTCGGACTTTTTAAAACTTATTGAATGAGGGTGATACTGTTTGGGCAAATGTACATTGCCCAAGCGTAGTAGCTCTTGAAAAAATAGTGATGCCAAGGGTTATAAGGGTGTGGACTAAGTGTGGAAAATGAAATTAGAATGGTTCAGTATTCAGTTTTGACTGGTGCAGACTTGATGGGCCAAAGGGTCTTTTTTCTTTGCTATAGATTTCTATTACTCTATGAGAATATGATTTGTGCCTTGTAGATGATGAACAGGCTTTGGGAAGTCAGCAGGTGAGTTATTCACTGCAGTATTCTTAGCCTCTGACCTGCTCTTATAACTACTGTACTTATATGCTTAGTCCTACTCAGTTTCAGGTCAGTGGTAAATACAAGGATGTTGAAGTGTCAAATTCAGTGATGGTAATGCTATTGATTGTTTTTTTGACAATGGTCAGATTCTCTCTTGTTGGAGATGGTCATTGCCTGGCATTCATGTTGTGAGAATGTTATTTCCCGCTTTTCAGCCCAAACCTGGATATTGGCCAGGTCTTGCTGCATTTAGATATGGCCGAAGCGGGTACTGCAGATTCTGGAGATTAGAGTCAAGATTAGAGTGGTGCTGGAAAAGCACGGCAGGTCAGGCAGCATCCAATGAGCAGGAAAATAGATGTTTCGGGCAAAAGCCCTTCATCAGGAATGTGGCTGGGAGCCTTGGAGGTGGAGAGATAAATGGGAGGGAGGTGGGACTGGGGAGAAGGTAGCTGAGAGTGCAATAGGTAGATGGAGGTGAAGATGAAGGTGATAGGTCAGAGAGGAGGGTGGAGCAGATGGTGGGAAGGAAGATTGACAGGTGAGACGGGTCATGAGGATGGTGCTGAGCTGGAAGGTTGGAACTGGGGTAAAGTGGGGGGAGGGGAAATGAGGAAACTGGTGAAGTCTACATCGATGCCATTGGGTTGAAGGGTCCCGAGGCCAAAGATGATGCGTTCTTCCTCCAGTCGTCAGATGGTGAGGGAGTGGCGGTGGAGGACGCCCACGATCTGCACGTTCTCAGCAGAGTGGGAGGGGGGAGTTGAAATGTTCGGCCACAGGGCAGTGGCGTTGATTGGTGATGTTCTCTGAAGCGCTCTGTGAGAATGCATCCGGTCTCCCCAGTGTAGAGGAGACCGCATTGGGAGCAACAGATACAGTAAATGACGTGTCGAAGTGCAGGTGAAACTTTGATGGATGTAGACGGCTCCTTTGGGGCCTTGGATGGAGGTGAGGGGGGAGGTGTGCGTGCAGGTTTTGCAATTCCTGCAGTGGCAGGAGAAGGTGCTGGGAGGGCAGGGTGAGTTGTTTGGAAGGCGTAGACTTGACCAAGTAGTCGCAGAGGGAACGGTCTTTGTGGAAAGCAGAAAGGACTGGAGAGGGAAATATATTCCTGGTGGTGGAGTCCATTTGGAGGTGGTGGAAATGCCGGCGGATGACGCGATTTATGCAGAGATTAGTGGGGTGAAAGGTGAGGACCAGGGGGTTCTGTCCTCGTTGCGGTTGGAGGGGTGGGGTTCAAGGGCGGTTGAACATTTCATCAATTTCACCAACGCATTCCACCCCGACCTTAAATTCACCTGAACAATCTCTAACACTTCCCTCCCCTTCCTGGACCTCTCCATCTCCATCAATGATGACCGACTCAACATGGACATTTTTTTACAAACCCACCGACTCCCACAGCTACCTGGATTGCACCTCCTCCAATCCTACCTCCTGCAAAAATGCTATCCCTTATTCCCAATTCCTCCACGTCTACCACATCTGCTCCCAGGAGAAGCAGTTCCACCACAGAACACACTAGATGGACTCCTTCTTTAAAGACCACAACTTCTCCCACGTGGTTGAAGATGCCCTCCAACGCATCTCATCCACATCCCACACCTCTGCCCTCAAATCCCACCCCCCCAACCACAACAAGGACTGAACACCCCTGATGTTCATCTTCCACTTCGGGACCCTTCAACCCCATGGAATGAATGTGGACTTCACCAGTTTCCTCCTTTCCCACCCCCCCCGTCCCAGCTTTACCCCAGTTCCAACCTTCCAGCTCAGCACCATCCTCATGACCTGTCCCACCTGTCAATCTTCTTTCCCTCCTGTCTGACTTTTCACCTTCACCCCCACTTCCATCCACCTATTGTACTCTTGGCTACCTTCTCCCTAGACTCACCTCCCTCCCATTTATCTCTCCACCCCGGAGGCTTCCAGCCTCATTCCTGATGAAGGGCTTTTGCCCGAAATGTTGATTTTCCTGCTCCTTGGTTTCTGCCTAACCTGCTGTGCTTTTCCAGCACCACTCTAATCTTGACTGCATTTAGACATGGACTGATTCAGTATCTGAGGAGTTGCAAGTGGTGCTAAATATTGTGCAATTATTGGTGATCATCCCTACTTCTGACTTTGTGATAGAGGGAAGGTCATTGATAAAAAAAGGTGAAGATGGTTGTGTCCAGGGCACTGCCCACTGGAAAATAGGTGCTCTTTTCCTCCACATTATCCCTATATCCCTTGATATCTTTAAAGTATAAATCTATTCATTTTTCCATTGAACATACTCAATGACTGAGCCTTCACAATCCTTTGAGGTACAGACTTCCAAAGATTTGTCAGCTTCCAAGTGAAGAAATTCCTCCTCATTTTGATCATAACTGGCCTACTTTTCGTGAGACTATGTCTCCAGTTTCTAATCTAACACCCCCCAAACCTGGGGAAATATCCCTCATGCCTCTATCATCTCAAATGCTTTGAGAAGAGCACTGAGTTATCACAACGGAAATGGTCCTTTGAAAATGCTGGGGATGAGGAAGGAATTATGTGTTTGACAGTGGCATTATGTTGGAGGTGACAGAAATAGTGGAGGACAGTCCTTTGAATATGGAAGCTCATGGGGTGAAAATAAGGAAAACCTGAAGAGATGAAATGGGTTGTACACACTTGAGAGCCCTGTCAACCACAATCAGGTGGTTGAAGTCCTCAGTTTAGGAAAAAAAAATTGTAAGTGCCATTGTAGAAGGGATCATCATCAGAAAAGATGAAGCAGAGATTGACAACCTGGGAGAAAAGAACTGACTCAAAGGAAGCAGGATATGTGGAAGAATAGTTTGAGGAACCTGTGGGAGTACAGTGTTTGGAATGAGTATCACTAGATAATTCATTTATAGAAATGAAGAAGAAGTTGAGGAATGAAAAGGAAGTATGGGCCATGCAAAAGTGAGAAAAGGAAATTGGAAGTATAAGTGATTGATTAATTTTTTCCATTTTTGGACAAGAACATGAAGCAGCACAACTACAGTTATTAATGTACTGGAAAAAGAATTGTGGAAGGAGGGTTGGAAAAAGGAATCATAGAAACCCTACAGTACAGAAAGAGGCAATTCGGCCCATTAAGGCTGCATTGACCCTCCAAAGAGCATCCTACCAAGACCCACCTCATCCCATAACTCTGCACGGAGTTTTTAGACATGTCTAATACACCTAAACTGCATATCCCAGGACACTGCAGGGTTTTACTTTTAAGAGTAGCCAATCCACCTAACCCGCAAATCTTTTGACGGTGGGAGGCAACCCACACAGACACTGATTGAATATGCAAACTCAACACAGCCAGTCACCTAAGACTGGAATTGAAGCTGGGTCTCTCGCGCTGTGAGGCAGCAGTGCTAACCACTGTCCCACCATATTACCCTGTTCCACATAGTCCAAAGAAATGAAATGCTTAATTAGAATCCTATAAAGGTTTAATTTGGAGAATCTATTTCAGGTTTAAAACATTCAATAAGCCACCTTCCAAATGGGACTAGATTAATTTGAGATACCTGGTCAGCATGGACAAGTTGGACCACATATGACTCTAATCACAGAGGCTGATTAATTTGTTCAATGTGCACCTGACCTCCTTGCAAGATGTCCCAAAATCCAACCCAAATAACTCCAGCAGCTTTAGACATTTTCGTACCAAGTCTATAACAAAAATTATTTAAACTGACCTAGAAGAAATCTGCAGGTTCCAATTGACCATCAGGTGGCACCATTACAGCATATTCAACTTTCCATCATTTCCTTTTCACATTTCTCTACTTAACATTGTCTTGCTATGCTCTACACAAATGATTTATTCTTCATTGTCAGGATCATTAGATCTGTAGTAGAATGGAGGACTGATTATTTTTGAATAATCAATCTTAATAAAGCAATTTAATATCTAATTCATTTCGTATAGCACTCCTATTTCATTAGATTATATGTCAGTTGGTTCAATAGATATTTCGGTGAAGATAAATGCAGCAGTAGTAAACAAACTTCTCGCTTGAAACCCATGTCAAAGCATAATGGTACTGGATATTAAATGCTGTGGAATACCAGCATGTGGAAATGTGTTCACCATTGCCCACAAATATGTTCTGATCACGGGCTACATGGATGATCCATAGATAGTTTCAACATATTTTCCAAGGGAAAGGGATTAAAACCGTTGAGCGAACATCTACTTTTTTGGTATTCCTATTTACAGGTGTTGTCCTTTACTTAAAAAGAATATCAGGCATTTGAGGGAAATAGATATTTGGGACATCGGAGAGTTGAGGGCATGAAGAATTTTTGACTCTTGGAGCAGATCAGCCATGACCTTATTGAATGGTGGGATAAGCTTGAAGGGCTGAATGGCCTACTGCTTTATGTTCTTACGGAATATATAGGAATGCAATATTGACGTTAAAATCAGATTAACTATTACCTAATTGAATGGCAGAGCAGGATTGGAGGGCGGAATAGTCTATTTGTTCACCTGTTTGATGGTTCTTGTCTTCTTATGTCCTGTGCTGTTAACAATAGCAGGTTTCAGTGTGACTCTTTGGGCTGAGAGGAATGTAGAGGGTGTGACTACAGACTTCAAGTAGAATAGGAGAATAACCTAAATACTTTGTTTGAAAGAAGTTACTGGAGAAGACAAGTAATTAATTTCCCACCCACCATATCTGGACAGATTCTATTTTTGTCGAGATCAGCGAGAAAGAGGATGGGAAATGACGCCCATCTGTGGGAACCCCAAGTTCAGCAAAGCCATTCAAACAGACCTGTTTTTCATTAGTGTAGAGTCCTTATCCTGTGGTATGGGATTTAATAATCCTTAGAGAAGTTTTAAATGTTCTCGAGGAAGGATAAATTCTGTAGAACAATCCAGTTGCTGAATCAATTCAATAATAATGTAAAAATGATTTTAAAATATCTTTCTTTATGAGGGTTCAAATAAAAAGTTGTTTAAATGACCAGCTCTTTCAAAATTGAAAATAAAACTGCCTGCTTATCTCTGTGAGTTTGAAAAATTAAAGTACTACTATTGTTGTATTACTAATGCTTGGTTGTTTTCCGCAAACTATCCTTATCATAGTGGGGAGTTATAAGTTCTCTAAGAGTTACAACTCAGACCATCCCTTTTTACCTCTTAGAAACTTTATGCTGAGATTACTTATTTTTCTGATTTTGCTTTACTGTGCATTTTGCATCAGTATTTACTGTGGAAAAGGACATGAAAGATATAGAATGTAGGGAAATAGATGGTGACTTCTTGAAAAATGTCCATATTACAGAAGAGAAAGTGCTGGATGTCTTGAAATGCATAAAAGTGGATAAATCCCCAAGACCTGATCAGGCATACATTAGAACTTGTGGGAAGCTAGAGAAGTGATTGCTGGGCCTCTTACTGAGATATTTGTTTCATCAATAGTCACAGGTGAGGTGCCGGAAGACTGGAGGTTGGCAAACGTGGTGCCACTGTTAAGAAAGGTGGTGCCGGAAGACTGGAGGTTGGCAAACGTGGTGCCACTGTTTAAGAAAGGTGGTAAGGACAAGCCAGGGAACTGTAGACCAGTGAGCCTGACGTCGGTAGTGGGCAAGTTGTTGGAGGGAATCCTGAGGGACAAGATGTACATGTATTTGGAAAGGCAAGGACTGACTAGCGATAGTCAACATGGCTTTGTGCATGGGAAATCATGTCTCACAAACTTGATTGAGTTTTTTGAAGAAGTGACAAAGCGGATTTATAAGGGCAGAGCTTGGACTTCAGTAAGGCATTTGACGAGGTTCTCCATGGGACACTAGTTAGCAAGGTTAGGTCTCATGGAATGCAGGGAGAACTAGCCATTTGGATGCAGAACTGGCTCAAAGTTGGAAGACAGAGGGTGGTGGTAGAGGGTTGTTTTTCAGACTGGAGGCCTGGATTGCCACAAGGATCGGTGCTGGGTGCACTACTTTTCATCATTTATATAAATTATTTGGATTTGAGCATAAGAGGTATAGTTAGTAAATTTGCAGATGGAGGTGTAGTGGACAGCGAAGAAGGTTACCTCAGATTACAACGGGATCTTGATCAGATGGGCCAATGGACTGAGAAGTGGCAGTTAGAGTTTAATTTAGATAAATGTGAGGTGCTGTGTTTTGAGAAAGCAAATCTTAGCAGGACTTATACACTTAATGGTAAGGTGCTAGGGAGTGTTGCTGAACAAAGAGACCTTGGAGTGCAGGTTCATAGCTTCTTGAAAGTGGAGTCACAGGTAGATATGATAGTGAAGAAGGCATTTGAAATGCTTTCCTTTATTGGTCAGAGTATTGAGTACAGGAGTTGGGAGGTCATGTTGCAGCTGTTCAGGACATTGATTAGACCACTGTTGGAATATTGTGTACATTTCTGGTCTTCTTCCTATCGGAAAGATGTTGTGAAATTTGAAAGGGTTCAGAAAAAATTTACAAGCATGTTGCCAGGAAGAAGGATTTGAGCTATAGGGTGAGGTTGAATAGGCTCGGGCTGTTTTCCCTGGAATGTTGGAGGCTGAGGGGTGACCTTATAGAGGTTTATAAAATCATGAGGGGCATGGATAGGATAAATAGGCAAAATTTTTTCCCTGGAGTGGGGGAGTCCAGAACTAGAGGGCATAGGTTTAGGATGAGAGGGGAAAGATATAAAAGGGACCTACTGGGCAACGTTTGCACACAGAGGGTGGTACGTGTATGGAATGAAATGCCAGAGGAAGTGATGGCGGCTAGTAATAAAAGGCATCTGGATGCATATATGAATAGGAAGGGTTTGGAAGGATATGGGCCAGGTGCTGGCAGGTGGGACTAGATTGGGTTGGGATATCTGGTCGGCATGGATGAGTTGGACCGAAGAGTCTGTTTCCGTGCTGTACTTCTCTATGACTATGATTCTATGCCTATTTTTCACTGTTTGCTGAGTCATTGAGCACTTTTATTTCTGTCAGATTCAGTTATGCACAGTAACTGGCGATAAGCTTACAATCTTCATCAGTAACCTTCCCACAGCTTATCCAGGAACACTATAAATGTCCACTTTCGGCACAAATTAATCAAAAATAGTCAGCATGAATTTAATGGAAGCATATGTCTGACCAAGTTCAGGAGACTATGCTGAAACTGCATAAAATGCTATTTCAGCTGCAGTTAGAGTAATGTGAAGAACTTTTGTGACCACATTGCAGGAAGAATCTGGTTGTAATAGAGAAGGTTGAGAAGGTAAGTTGCTAGAACTGGAGATTTTGAGGAATGATGTAAATTTGGATAGAGTACTGTTGTTTTCTTTAGAACATAGAAAGCTTGGAGGAGGTTTAATTGAAGTGTACAAAGTTATGATGAGTAAAGGTAAACTAGACAGGAAGCCACCTATTCCCTTAGCAAAAGATATTAGTAACTGGGGGAATAGATTTAAAGTATTTGGCAGAGGGATTGGAGGGAAGTTGAGTCATTTTTTGCACAGAAAGTCTGGGACCTGAAATTCACTGCATGAAAGGGTGGAAACACAGAAAACCTCAATACGTTTAAAAATTGCTTATATATGCTCTTGAAGGGCCATAATCTACATGGATACAGACCAAGAGTAAGTAAGTAAGATCAGCTTATCTAGTAAAAGCCTTCAGTATGTAAGTAACATTCAACTTTGGCACGGTACACCACTGTCAATATTGAATTCACTGACAATTTTAAAACATATACTCTTTCCGGAAACATGTCAGTAACGATTTAATAGTAGCAGCAATATTGTGTTATTAATGAACTATGCTTAAAGTTACAGCATGGATGTGGGCCATTTGACCAAGCCACTGCATGTTAATGTTTATCTATCCAGTCATAAAGTTACTTTTGACACAAAAGAGGGCATTTTGGCTCATCAAGTCAATAGTTGCTTCCCACATAGCATTTCATTCAGCCCCACTCCTTGCATTTGATCTCTGTAACCCTGTGACTTTACTTCCTTTTCCATTCCACTTCCTTTTAAAGTAATTAATTGTTCCCTCTGTCACAACCGTTATGGATATTGAGTTCTGGGTAATTATCACTGGTTGAGTAAAATGTTCTTCCTTGTGTTCCTTCCCAAAATCTTAAAGCTGTGAATCCAGTTCTTGTACCATAAGCAAAAAGAAGAAAAATCTTTATTTGTCCACCTCATCTAAGCTTATCATAATCTGTACACATTATGATAAGCTTATTAAATTTCTCTCAATCTCCTTGCTCCAAAGAGAACAATCCCAGCCTTTCAAACCTAATCTTGCAACTAAAATTGTGATCCCTAGAATGATTCTGATTCATCTTTTCAGCATCTTCTCAAGGGCTTCACATCTTTTCTGCAGTGCAAACAGTCAAATCATATGTGCATTCTTTTGTCATGTTTAATGCTTCTTTCATGCACCAATGCAGTCAAATCTTGAGAATTGGGCTTAAAGTTATGTTAATTTGACAAAGTGTCAGTTTCATCAAGTTTCACAGAGGGTTTCTGTCTTTGAGGCCTAGTGAGATCCCTTGACGTATCTTCCTAAACTCACCTCATTAACTAACTAACTTGCCCCAAGATGCTCCTCTTGCTTGATTCTACACCTACCACTCACTATACCTCGAGCAGCTTGCCGCTGCTGCGATATCCTGGAATGGATCACCATCTGTGGCAGCAGGACCATCTTTAAATACACTGTTATCCTGGAGTTGGCCCGCACAGTTCATGATATTTGCCCTGAACATAGTGGTGAAAGGAAATTAGCACCTCACATTACTGGCACAGTCTTGGACGGCCTGATGACAGAGTGGCGCAGTAACCCCAGGACTAAAAATGGAGGCCACACATTAAACCATGCCAGCTTGTCCTGAGGTTGTGACCCAGTCAGTGCAGTCTGGGATGTCCAGAAGAATGCACAGTAATGTATGAAGAAGATCAATTACCTTCTACACTCGTAAGTGAACATAAGTGTTACCACCTGCTCGCCGATGCAACACATTCACTTTATCTCTGCTCGTGTACCTGTCTCTCACCAAGACTTATGCTCCACCATTCTCACTCTTGACTGTACTTCCCTCACTCACAGGCATTCATCACAATTCGTTGATAGCATTAACTTTGCATGCCTTCTGCCTTGCCTTCTCTCTAAGTTGAGTTACCTCCCCACCTACTCCAAAATTAACAGTTGTGCTAGCCATTTTCATCTCCTTTACTACCTGCCTCTCTATGATTCCAGGGGGATAACAACCCACAATAAGATGGAAAGAGTAGAGACGGATGGTATGCTGTCTGATATTCAGGTCCTCACCCCTTATGGGGAGGGCACTCTCACTCTGAGTGCCCGAGCAGCTGACTGACTTTGTAAAAACCCCTGCACTTGCAGGCTGCCCTTAACATACTGTGCTGAAACCCCCTGCCTAAAGGCTATTTCCCTTCATTCGACTGAGGCCGACTGGCAACTTTGTCGAGCTCCTGGCTTTGAGTCTGTGCTAAATGTCACAGCAATATAGCAATCCTGTGATCCTTGTGAGCTTCAAAACCCTTAGAATTTCTTGAGGAAGCAGAGCACGAGAAAAGCAATACACCATATGGATGCTATTCACGTCCAGGTAGGCGCAAAATCAGCGAGCACTAAGAGCGCAAATGAATAGCTTGGAATCATAGAATCTCTACAGTCTGGAAATAAGCCATTCAGCCCAGCAGGTCCACACCAGTTCTTTGAAAAGCAACCCAACCAGACTCACCCCCCTCCCCTCTTCCCAGCCCCATTCACATAACCTTCCATTTCTCTTGACTAATCCACTTAACCTACACACCCCTGGATACTGTGGGAAATTTAGCATAGCCAATCCACCTAACCTGCACATCTTTGGACTGTGGGAGGAAACTGGAGCACCCTGAGGAAACCCACATAGAAATGGGGTGAATGGTCAAACGCCACACCTGAGGCTGGAATTGAACCTAGATCCTGGTGCTGTGAGGCAGCAGTGCTAACCATTAAGTCATTGTGCTATTCCTAATTGCAGCCTGAGTGCAAGACCCTCAATGCAAAATGTCTTGCTGCAGTATTACAATAATATTTGCTCTGACGACTCAAGGTGAAGCATTGAAGTGCAGAAGCCATTAAGGTTCTTAGAAGCTGGCATGTATTGATGCTGATGCCAGTGGCTGCGGGGTTCATGTGGCCAGTGCCCATACTGTGAAATGCTGGTTCCCGGCGTGCAACATGCAGGTCTCTTGGAACAAGCAGCAAGTTGCCAGGCACCCATTCTGCCTTCCATGTCAAGAATTCTCATCTAGTTTGCTAACAATGTTAATATTGTAGGTAGGAGCACTTATTAATAAGGTGAGATGTGCAATTAATAAAGTTGTTGAAAAATAATGATTCCATTTCATAGGCAATTCAATGCCATCTAGCGAAAGTCTCTCCTTGATGCCCAGAGCACAGTGAAAAGATGCAGTGAGTTGTTCCCAACATCGAGATAGGTCTCACTGAACATCTTGTGCACTTCTGCCGCATTTCTCACCATAACCCATATTGTTCAGACCCCCATAAGGTTCTGACAATTGAAATAATTTATCCCTCAGTCACGAACCCTGGAAGTAAATCACAAATAATACTTTACCTAAATTTGATTTAAGTAAAAGCACATGGAATCACACAGAACAGAAGAAGCCATTTGGCTCATTGAGTCTGTACTGACTAAAAATGACATTCTTTCCAGCAAATGGGCCATAGTCTTGAATGTTATGACAGTTCTTTTTCCAACACTTCTCCCCCAAATTTTAAATATTTATTTCTTGCCATTTCTCTATCCCAGTGAATTCATGGGAAAGTCGTAGAACCGTAGAAATGTTATGACATGGAAAGAGACTATTCAGTCCAATTTATCTGTGCAAGCAGTGAAAGAAAACAGTTTATAGTAAATAACAACCAGCTATGCATTCCACTGCCATCTTCTAACACTTCGTCCATGCCCTTACAGATTAGAACAATTCAGGTAGAGATCCAGGTACCTATTTAGAATTGAGGGTATCTCCTCCACCGTTAAACCAGTCAGTGAATTGCAGAAACCCACTGCAATCTGGATGAAAATGCATTTCCTCATGTCTGTTCTAAATCTAAGTCATCTTAAATCTGTATCCTCTGGTAACTGAAAGAAAGACATCTTTTTTATCCATTCTATCTAGGCCTGTCATAATTTTGTGCACCTCAATTAGGTCACCCCTCAACTTTGTTTGAATGAAAATATCCCTAACTTATTCAATCTATGCTCATTGCTGTAATTTTCGATCTCTGACAACATTCCTGTGAATTTCTTCTGTACCCTTAGCTTCCTTCTTGTAATGCAGTGTGCCAAAGCTGTTTATAAATTTCACCTGTCACCTAATTAGCATTTTATACAGTTCCAGCTTTGCATCACAGTTATTGTGTTTAATGCTTCACTCAATGAAGTGTTCAATGTGCTATTTTTAAACACTTTATCTACCTGATTTGTCACATGCAAAAAAACTTGTAGATATGCCCAGAGATCTCTATCCCTCTGAAGATCCTTCTGTTTATTGTATATTCCCAACCTTGGTTTGTCCTGATGAGCATTATCTCTCAGCTGTTCTGGATTTTTTCCATTTGCCACATTTCCACCTACTTAACCAAATATATCAGACAATTGCTCACTCAGACGTTTTCAATAGATGAAAGCTGTTCAGTCTGTCCTTCTTACTACACTGTCCCGTTAAATAATAGTTGTACTGTGCTGCAGTCTCATTTACGAGAATGTGAGGACTGTAGATGCTGGAGATCAGAGTTGAGAGTGTGATGCAGAAAAAACACAGCAGGCAACATCCAAGGAGCAGGAGAACCGAGGTTTTGGGCATAAGCCCTTGGACAGGAATGAAGCTCATTCCCGATTAAGGGCTTATGCCCGAAACATCAATTCTCCTGCTCCTCAGACGCTGTCTGACCTGCTGTGCTTTTCCCACACCACACTCTTGACTGCAGTCTTGTTTGAAAGGAAAACATAACGTGATATGAGTTGCTGTGTGCTTGTATCATAACAAAATTATTGTTGGTAGGTTCTTGTATGATAGAAACAATAGTCTTGTATTGTTGAGGTATTAGAAAAAGTATTGCCCACTTCATTCCTTTCTTACAGAGACTATTTTGCAGCTAATTGATAGTGGTTTTCCATGTATTTGCTACCCTTGTCCTTCCAGATGGTAAAGAAGATTTTGCAGGGCTGAAGGGGCTGAGTTTGCCATTATCGTTTCCAATACCTAAATAAACCAAAATTAATTTTGTCAGAAGCCTCCTTCAAATAATTTGGATACCATACCTTTTGTATATATGCTTAGAAACCTAGCAGTGAAACATATAAAATCATTAACAATGTGAATAACTGAAGAATATGAGTACTTCAGACGGATGTGTTTGCAATTATTACATTTGACTCTTTCAGCCTCCTATTTTGCAACTAGGTTGTTTTAGCTATGATGTAGTTTCATTCACGCCTAAGGAGTATGGCCAGCATTTTAGTCTTAATTATTTATTTTCCTCCAAAATCCTACTTTCCCCTGCCTCTTCTTTTCCCATTCTGCTCCTTATTAAAGGAAAATTATACTGGTACCAAGTCCATTATGATATGCACATTCGGACGCACACCCGGGAGCACCTGTATTACTGCTCTCAATGCAGCTACTCCTCCATCACCAAGAACTGTCTCAAACGTCATGTCGTGCAGAAACACAGCAACATTCAGCTGAGGTGCTCATCTGAGGGATGCGGTTACACCACTGCGGACAAGTACAAGCTGCAGGCACACCAGAAAAACCATGGTGAACTGGTAAGTTCTTACGCCCAACACTCTCTACCACTAAGTGTTGCTATGCTGGGTTGGGAAATATTACTGAAAGGAATTACATTGAATGTTTGCCACTCCATATCCAAAGAGTGAACTACAAAATTATCTATTCCTGTTTGGTGCAAAGAGAATTGTGACCAAACAATGGCTTATGAGGGAAGTTATAGATCATACTAACTGCAAAGCAGAGGCATACAAAGTGGCAAAAGAACAATAGACCTAAAGATTGGGAATAGTTTGGAAGTTAGCAAAGGAGGACCAGGTATTGATTAAGAAGTGGAAAATAGAGTATAACTTGCAGGGAACATAAGAACTGACTGTAAAAGTTTATTTTGGTAGGTAAAGAGAAGAGCGTTGGTGAAAACTAATGTAGGTCTTTTACAGTCAGAAACAGGGGAATTTATAATAGAGAGCAAAGAAATGCCTGACAAAACTAAATTCTTACTTTGCTTCTGTCTTCACAAACAAAGAATAAATAGCATAGCGGATATGATAGGCAACACAGGGTTTAGTGAGGGGGAGAAACTGAAACAATTCTGTATTAATAGAGAAATCATGTTGGAGAAATTGATGTGATAGTAGTTACCTTGATGGTTATTTTTCAAGGAGAAAGTGAGGTCTGCAGATGCTGGAGATCAGAGCTGAAAATGTGTTGCTGGAAAAGCGCAGCAGGTCAGGAAGCATCCAGGGAACAGGAGAATCGACGTTTTGGGCATAAGCCCTTAGACTCCAGAACAGTTCCTGTAGATTTGAAGTTAGCTAATGGAGCCACGCTATTCAAAAAAGGAAGTAAAAAGAAAGCAGGGAATTATAGTTCACTGGCTCTGATGTCAGTAGTGGGAAAAATGCTAGAGTCCGTTATCAAACATTTTATAGCAGAACACTTAGAAAACTGTGGAAAGCAGGAGAGTCAGATTAACTACGTTAGCTAACCTCCAATCTCCAATTAAGAGATTCAGACACAGTCAGCATAGATTTACAAAAGGGAAATCATGTTGACAAATCTACTGGAATTATTTGAGAATGTAACTTGTAAAATTGATCAGGAGGAGCCAGTGGATGTGGTTTATTTGGACTTTCAGAAGGCTTTTGACAAAGTCCCACATAAGAGATTAATGTGTAATATGGGGGATCTTGGACAGTGTATGACATGATTAGAAAATTAGTAAGCATTAAGGAAACCAAGAGTAGAAATAGGTCTTTTTCTGAATGGCAGGTAGTGACTAATGGGGTGCCATAGAGATTAGCACTAGAAACCCAGCTATTCCATATATATTAATTATTTAGAAGATAAAACTAAATGTAATATCTTAAATTTTGCAGATGGCACAAAGCTCGGTGAAAGGGTGAGCTGTTAGGAAGATGCAGAGATATTGTGAGATTTCAGCAGGTTGAGGAAGTGAGCAAATGCATGACAGGTGCAATATAATTTGGACAAATGTGATATTGTCTACTTTGCTCGCAAAAATTGAAAGGCAGATTGTTATTTGGCTATAAATTGAGAGGGGGGAATGTTTGACAGCACTTGGATCGCTGAAAGTAAGCAGCTGTAGCAAATAGTAAAGAAGACAAATGTACGTCAGTCTTCATAGTGAGAGGATTGAGTACAGAAACAAGGATGTATTGCTGTAATTATACCGGGCATTGCTGAGGCTATTGGAGTATTGTGTGCAGTTTTGATCTCCTTATCTGAAGAAAGATACTCTTGCTATAGACAGAGTGCAGCAAACGTTTCCCAAATTGATTCCTGGAATAGAATGACTGACATATGAGGAGAGATTGAGTCACTGAGGATTGTACTCACTGCAATGTAGAAGAATGAGGAGGGTTCTTATAGAAACTTACAACATTTTAACAGGACTGTACAGGTTAAATGCAGTAAGGATGTTCTTGATGGTGAGACACTTCAGGATTGGGGATTATAGTTTAAGGATAAGGGGTACACCTTTTATGACTGAGGTGAGACAATATTTCTTCACCCAGAGAATGGTGATTAGATTACTTACAGTGTGGAAACAGGCCCTTCGGCCCATAAAGTCCATACCAACCCTCTGAAGAGTAACCCACCCAGACCCATTCCCCTACATTTACCCCTTCACCTAACACTACGGGCAATTTAGCATGGCCAATTCACCTAACCTGCACATTTTTGGACTATGGGAGGAAACCGGAGCACCCGGAGGAAACCCATGCAGACACTGGGAGAATGTGCAAACTCCACACAGACAGTTGCCTGAGGCGGGAATGGAACATGGGTCTCTGGCGCTGTGAGGCAGCAGTGCTAACTACTGTGCCGCCCATGGTGAGTTTGTGGAAAGTGGTTGAGGCCAAAACATGTACTTTCTAGAAGGAGCTAAATATAACTCTTGTGGCTAAGGATAAAGGGCTATGGAGGAGGGTGTGATTAAGGCATTGAGCTTGATGATCACCCATGGTCATATTGAATGGCAGAGCAGGCTTTATGGGTTGAATGGACTACACTTCCTCCTATCTTCTATGAGTCTTTATAACCAATGAATGCTGATCCCAAGGTAATATTGGTTCCAGTGTTTAGCATCAGGCAACCAGACTTTTTCAACTTTTGAATGGACTATCTATAAATCTTGAATTCAAACCAGCTATTAAGTAAAACTGTTTTTCTCAACCTCACTTAAATATATGCATCATTATGTGATGATATTAAACTTTAGAAAAGTGTCACCAATAGTATTGTATTCCATTTGAAAATCTTGAGTTCAAGACCCATTCCAAGACTTGAACACGTAGGTTAGGCTAACAAGTCTGTACAATAATGAGTGAATGTTGATTTATCAGTAGTGTAAGGGAGAAGTTAAGGAGGGATTTTCATTGTAACCTAAGCTGTTGTGGGAAATGTACCTTTGCTATTGGCATCACTCTGCATCACAAACCAGCCCAACTGAGCTAATCGCAATGAGGGAATCCTTAAATTAAACCACCAACAGTTAATCTCTCTCTCTAACGAGAGAACAGCTGTATGTTTCAATAGGGCTATAGCAACTTCTACCTTTAATAATTTGGATGTGAAAGAATAGTGATTTGTCCAATTGTCGAGGTGGATATAAAAGTGCTATTCCAAGAAAAGTCCTTCCAGGTGTTCCCAACAAACAAAGCTAAATACAGATTCATTTGCTACATCTTATTGCTGTTGGTAGGTTTGGTTGTTTCTTAAATGAATATAATAATGGGGCTCTGCTTTAAAAATAACTTATTAATTGTGTATCATTTTAGAATGCCTTGAGGAGGTAAAGACAAGCAAAAAAAAAGCTTTATTTTTCTTCCCTGATTTGTTTTCATCACCAGCCACAGTAACAATTAAAATTCACTCTTTCCATCATCATTCCACATTTCTATCTGTCTAGGTTGGACTTGGAAACTGGGGAAAGTGAACAGATAGCTCATCAGAAATGCTATCCTTGTTCTTAATATCATGAATTAGCTTCCTTGACGTCTATATTGGCCAGTTTTATTCTTTTAATCACTGAATTATTAAAATTATGCACTATATTCTGAAAGAATAAAAATACACCGATAGCTAATCTGTATGCCACACTGCCTGAATGTATTATTTCCATTTCACCTCAAAGCATGCCTGACTAAGTAACTTATCTTTAATCTGTCCAAATTTTTGTCACACACAACTGCTGGAGCTGGAACATTCAGCAACTGATTTGGAGAACTGAGGCAATTATTTTTGACCCCCAACCTAACTTCTAATCCCTAGCTACAGACCCCATCTTTCTTCCTGGAAACTGTCTGAGGTGAATTCTGACCATTTGAACTTTAGTCAGTATTTGACTCTGAGATGAACTTCTGATCACTGATTTCTGCATCAACAAAGCTGCCGACATCCATAATTAATTTGATTTGATTTTGCCTCATCTCCTCTCAACTGCTGATGAAAGCCTCATCCTTTGTTAGTTACCTTAAGACTTGACTCTTGGCTGGTCTTATTTTGTCCACACTTCAAAATATTAAATTCATCCAAAACTGTGCTTCCCATAGTCCACCTCGCATTAAGTTATGTTTACCTCATCACTCGTGGTGATTGACCTACTTGTGTGCAGATTAACCTGTCTGGCAACACCAAAAAAATGTCATTGTTTTCAAATCCATCCACGGGCTCGCCATTCTCTAGATCTGTATGCTACTCCATCCCAATGTTCCAAAATGTCTGTCCTGTTCCAATTCTAGTCTATTTGCATTCATTTTAATTACCATATTATTGGTGGCTGTGCTTCAGGCTGCCAAAGTACTAAGCTGCAGAATATTCACCCCTCCTCTCACCACTTCTTCTCTGTTTTTTTTTCTTTTAAGATAGACTTTAAAACCTACCTCTTTGACCAAGCTTTTGTCTGTCCTAATATTCCTTTTTTTTGGTTCGGTGTCAGATTTTATTTGTAGACACTCAGTCATAGAGATGTATAGCACGAAAATAGACCCTTCAGTCCAACTCATCCATGCTGACCAGATATACTAAATTAACCTAATCCCATTTGCCAGCACTTAGCCCATATCCCTCTAAACCCTTCCTATTCATATACTCATCCAGGTACCTTTTAAATTGTACCAGTCTGCACCACTTCCTCTGGCAGCTCATTTCAAATACACAGTACCTTTTGCATGAGAACGTTGCCCCCTTAGATCCATTTTAAATCCTTCCCCTCTCACCCTAAACCAATGCCCTCTAATTCTGGACTCCCTCATATCCATGTCCCTTATGATTTTATGAGCCTCTATATGGTCACCCCTCAGCCTCAGATGCTCTAGGTAAAACAGCTGCAGCTTATTCAGTCTCTCCCGATAACACAAATCCTCCAACCCTTGCAACATCCTTGTAAATCTTTTCTGAACCTTTTCAAGTTTCACAAAATCCTTCCTATAGGAGGGAGACCAGAACTGCACGTAATATTCCTCCTGTGAATTGCTTTAGGAAATGCTTTACTGTATTTCCCTATAGCCTGGATTCCTTTAGCCCTCAGAACAGTATCAAACTCCTTATTGAAAACATTTAATATTTTGGCCTTAGCCATTATCTGTGGTAGATGATTCTGCAAGCTCAACACTCTCTGGATGAAGAAATTTCTTCTCATCTCTGTCCTAAGTGGCCTACGTCATATCCTTAGACTGTGATTCCTGATTCTGGACTCCTGGTTATTGAGAAGATCCTTTCTGCAAGTATCTTATCTTGTTAGAATTTTATAGTTTTCTATGAGATCTGCTTCTTCTAAAAGCCAATGAATATAGACCTAATTGATCGAGTGTGTTATTTTACGTCAGTCCTGACATCCCAGGAATCAGTCTGGTAACTTTCACTGCACTCCCGCTATCCTTTCTCATTTAAGGAAACCAAAACTGTGCAGAATATTCCAGATGTAGTCTCACCAAGGCCCTGTGCAATTGCAGCAAAGCATCCTTGCTCCTTACTTGAATTCTGCTGCTGTAGCAGCATACATAAGATAGAGTTCTCAGGCCTAAAGGGATCAAGTGACATGGAGAGAATAGGGAGCAGAATATTAATTTGGACAGTTAGCTGTGATTGTGTTAGGTAGCCGAGTAGCTCATGGAACCAAGTGGCCTGCTCCAATACTGTATAGCATTTGCCTTCTTCACTGCCTACTGCACCTGTGTGCTTACTTCAGTAACTGGTGTTTGAGGACATCCAGACCTCATTGCATCTTCCCCCTTTTCCAATCTACCTTCCCGTTCTTGCTATGTCACATTTATTCCCATTATGCTTTATTGGCCATTCATTTGCCCACTTTCTCAATTTGTTCATATCACACAGAAGAATCTTTCCATCCTCCTCTCACCAAGCTTTGTGTTGTTTTCAAATGTGGAGAAATTACCTTTTGTTCCATTATCTAAGTCATTCATGACATTATGGATACCTGGGAGCCAAGCACCAATTCCTATATTACCCCACTACCACCATTCAGTTTATTTCTATTCCTTGTTTCCTGTCTCTCAACCAGTTCTCTATCCATTACAATGCACCATCTCCAATCTGTCACTCATTAGTTTTATATGCTATCACACCTACAGGTCCTTTACTTGGAGTTTTGGACTAAATAAATCACATCAACTCTACTAGGTACATTCTCAAAATATTCCAATAGATTTGTCAAGTATGGTCTCCCTTTTTGTAAATCCCTGCTGACTCTGTTCATTCCTCTCACTGTTTTCCAAATGCTCAGTTATTAAATATTTTAAGTGGACTCCAACATTTCCTCAACTACTAATATCAGGTTAACAGTCTGTAATTCCCTGATATCTCTCTACCATCTGTTTTAAGTAGTGGTGCTACATTAGCTACCCTCCAATCCATAGGAACTGTTCCATAGTCTTGGAATCTTGAAAGATAACTACCAATGCAGCCACTATTTCTATGCTAACTTTCTTAAGCATTCTGGGATGTAGATTGTCAGACCATAGGATTTAATGGCTTTTAATTGCATCAATTTCCCAACAGTATTTCCGTAATAATGCTGATTTCCTTCAGTTCCTCCCTCTCACTTGACCCTGTGTTCTCCAACATTTTTGAGAAGTAGGACACTATTTGTGTCCTTTTTATGAAGACAGAATCAAAATATGTATTTAATTGCTCTGCCATCTCTTTGTTCCCTATTATAACTGACTTGTTTCTGATTAAAGGCACCTGTATTTCTCTTCACTAATACTTTTCTCTTCCTAAACCTGTATGTGCTTTTGCAATCATTTTGTGTATTCCCGACAAGCTTACTTTTGTATTCCGTTTTCCCCTCTCAAATCAATCTCCTTGTCCTCCTTCACCAAAAATCTAAACTGTTCCCAATTAATCCTCAGTTCTTCTATGCTTTTTTATTGAATTTGTATGCCCCTTCTTCAGATTTAATATTATCTCTAATTTCCCTTGTTAGCCATGATTGGACCATCTTTCGCCTTTTTTTGTGTTAGACAGGAATGAACAATTGTTGTTCCTCCATGAATTTTTTAAATCTTTGCCATCGCCAATCTACCGTCATTCCTTTTAAATAATGCTCCCCAATTTATCATAGCCAATTCATGCCTCATACCATCATTGTTTACTTTATTTTTATTGAGGTTCTAGACTCAGAAACAACTACATCATCTCCATCTTGTTGAAGAGTTCCATCGTGTCAGGGTCCCTCTTCTCCAAAGTACTATACACTGTTATATCGCCAATCATTCCTTTCTCATTACATATTAATTATTCTAGTTGGCCTGTTCTCTAGATGGTTCCTCAACATATAACCAGTGTTCGTGACAGATAGATGATTGGTTGATCAGTTTTAAAATGTTATCCCTAAATGGTGGGACTTTTTTAAGCTAATATTGGAGAGGTACAAATACTACATTACATTTATAGCTTAAATAATTGGACTACTTATTAAAACTACAGGTGACAGTTAAGACTTGAAACATAGTTGGTCGAATATAACACAAGAAAGGTAACAGAGTAGGTGATGTGTTACAGTTGTAGCATTGGGATTCTGGTGGACACCAGCATGTTCATTTCAACGAACTTAGGCTGAGTTGGTAATCTGGAACTCGAGGTTTGGACATTGAAGTGCATCAGAGAGAGGAAGGTTACAGGGGCATATTTTTTCCAGGAGATGTCACACCCTTTGGGTGAGGTATTTCAGATTTGATCTGTGGTCATGGACAGTGGTTGTAACTGTGATTGAAGCAGATATACTAATACTGAGGAAAGAGAAAGCTGTATCATGGAGATCAGCTTCATCTGAACTTTGCTGGAACTAGTATTAGATTAGATTTTTTTTTTAGATTACATTACAGTGTAGAAACAGGCCCTTCGGCCCAACAAGTCCACACCGACCCGCCGAAGCGAAACCCACCCATACCCCTACATTTACCCCTTACCTAACACTACGGGCAATTTAGCATGGCCAATTCACCTGACCCTGCACATCTTTTGGACTGTGGGAGGAAACCGGAGCACCCGGAGGAAACCCACGCAGACACGGGGAGAACGTGCAAACTCCACACAGTCAGTCGCCTGAGGCGGGAATTGAACCCGGGTCTCAGGCGCTGTGAGGCAGCAGTGCTAACCACTGTGCCACCGTGCCGCTCACTATTCTAGTGAGGTGTATCACTAGAGCTGAAAATAGGACTTTAAACTAAATAGTAGCAGGAAAATTAGCAGGAAGGGAGATTTGGAAAATTAACAGTTGGCAAAGAAATAGGACAGGATAGTGATACAGCTAACAGTAACCAGTAAGTGTCAGAATGTATAAGCAAAGGAGTGTACCAAAACATGGTCAACCAGGGGAAAATAGCTTTCACAGAGGGGGAGCAAGACTTTGGTGAAAGAAGATTTCAGTATCCACGGTGGCACAGTGGGCGGCACGGTGGCACAGTGGTTAGCACTGCTGCCTCGCAGCGCCAGAGACCCGGGTTCAATTCCCGACTCAGGCGACTGACTGTGTGGAGTTTGCACGTTCTCCCCGTGTCTGCGTGGGTTTCCTCCGGGTGCTCCGGTTTCCTCCCACAGTCCAAAGATGTGCAGGTTCGGTGATTTGGCCATACTAAATTGCCCGTAGTGTTAGGTAAGGGGTAAATGTAGGGGTATGGGTGGGTTTCGCTTCGGCGGTTCGGTGTGGACTTGTTGGGCCGAAGGGCCTGTTTCCACACTGTAATCTAATCTAATCTAATCTAATCTAAAAAATGTAAAATTGAAGTAATAAGAAATTATTTGGGTAAAGACTAGCTTAGTGGAACAGAAAAGACCAGAGAATTTAATGGTAACATTGCATCAAAGAATGCTCTTTGTGTGAAACAGTAATTTTAAAAAATTGAACCCACTTTAATAGAATTTGGGGAGCATTACCTACAACATAGATAAACGTTTTAAAATTCGTTCATGGGAAGTAGGTACTACTGGCTAGGCCAGAATTTATTGCCTAACCCCAGTTGCCCAAAGAACAAAGAGTCAATATTTGATTTAAAGTATCATCAACAGTGGTATCAAGAGGCACTGACTTAACAATAACCTACTCTCTGATACCTAGTTTTGGTTCTGCCAGAGCCACTTAACTCCTGACCTCATTACAGCCTTGGTTCAAAAATGGACAGAAGTATCAAATTCCAGAGACACAATGAGACTGACTGCCTTTGACATCAAAGGTGTATTTGACCACGTGTGGTTCAAGGAGTCCAAGCAAAAGTGGAATTAAATTGAATTGAATTGAGTGTCACGTGTACCAAGACACAGTGAAATGTTTTGTCGTGCGAGCCATACAGGGTAGATCACATAGTTAAGTAAATAATCGGTAAACAGCGGCAAAAAACAAAAACACAGGTACAGGTAGTGAAGAGTTTGTGAGTCCATTCGGTATTCTAACAACAGTAGGGTAGAAACTGTTACGAAACCAGCTGCTGTGCGCGTTCAGGCTTCTGTACCTTCTTCCCAATGGTACAGGTTGTAGAAAAACATTGCCAGGGTGGGATGGATCTTTGAGAATGCTGGCGGCCTTTCCTTGACAGCAGGCCTGGTAGATGGATTCTATAGATGGGACCTTGGCCTTTGAGATTTTCTGGGCCAAGTTCACCATTCTCTGTAACCATCTCCAATCTTGAATGGTACAGTTGCCATATCAGGTAGTGATGCATCCAGACAGAATGCTCTTGATAGCGCACCTGTAAAAGCTGGCAAGGGTATTTGTCGTCATGCCAAATTTGCTCAGCTGCCTGAGGAAGAAGAGACGTTATTGGGCCTTTGTAACCAGTGCGTTCACATGAGGAGTCGCAGAAAGCTTGTTGTGGATGACCACTCCTAGGACCTTGACACTTTCCACCTCTGTGCTGTTAATGTGTAGGGGGGGCATGAGTAATATGCCATCGAAAGTCAATAATGAATTCCTTGATTTTGCCGGCACTGAGAGCTAGGTTGTTCTCAGTGCGTCATTTTTCCAGTTCTTCCTGTATTCTGCTTCATCGCCATCAGAGATTCAACCGACTGTGGTGGTGTCATCAGCGAACTTGTAAATGGCATTAGTTTGTTATTTGGCGACACAGTCATGGGTATACAGTGAGTACAGTAAGGGGCTGAGTAAGCACCCCAAGGGGGCTCCAGTGTTGTGTGTTAGTGAGGATGAAATATTGTCCCCAGTCTTCACTGATTGTGACCTGTAGGTCAGGAAACTGAGGATCCAGTTGCAGAGAGTGGGGCTTAGTCCGAGATCATTAAGTTTAGTAATCAGTCTCGAGGGGATAATACTGTTGAAGGCTGAACTGTAGTCAATGAGTAGGATTCTTACGTGGCTGTTCTTGGTGTCAAGATGTTCTAGGGAGGAGTGAAGGGCATGTGATATGGCATCTGACGTGGATCTGTTGGTCTGATAGGCAAATTGGAGTGGGTCAAGAGTAATGGGGAGGCTGGAGTTGATTAATCTTCGAGGAGAAAGTGAGGTCTGCAGATGCTGGAGATCAAAGTTGAAACAGGAAGAAGGGCCTGTGCCCGAAACGTCGAATCTCCTGTTCCCTGGATGCTGCCTGATCTGCTGTGCTGTTCCAGCAATAAAAGTTCAAACTGGAGTTGATTAATGCCATGACCAGCCTTTCAAAGCACTTAATGACCACCAAAGTTAAGGCCACTGGGCAGTAGTCATTGAGACATGCTGCATGAGCCTTCTTAGGCACAAAGATGATGTTAGCCCTCTTGAAACAGTGAGGGACAGTGGCCTGCTGCAGGTAGAGGTTGAAGATGTCCGAGAAGACCTCTGCCAGTTGATCTGCACTCTGAGTGCACGGCCTGGTACTACACCTGGTCCCATCACTTTCCTTAGATTCACACGAAGGAAAACTTCTGACCTCTGATGTAGTGACTGTTGGGATAGGTTTGCCAGGACTTGTCAGAATAGGTGTTACCTCTCCGCCAAAATTCTGCTCAAAGCGAGCATAGAAGGCATTGAGACGATCTGGGAGAAATATGTCATCGTCTCCCATCTTGCACTGTCTTATTTTAGAACCTGTGATGTCATTCAGTCCTTGCCATAGTTGCCGCGTGTTTGTCTGGGTCTCTACTTTGGATTGGTATTGATCCTTGGCTGTCTTAATGGCTCTGCAAAGGTCATACTTGGATTCCTTGTATTTGAGTGGCTCTCCTGATTTGAAGGCCTCATGCTGGTTTTTAGTAGGTTCTTTATGTCCTGATTCATCCAGAATTTCCTGTTGGGGAACACCTGGATTAACTTCCTTGGTATACAGTCCTCTAGACACACTCAAAGGTAATCAGGGAAGAAACACTCTGCTGCTTAGTGTCATACCTAGTAGAAAGAAAGATGGCTGTAGTTGTTAGAGATCAGCCATCTCAGCTGCAGGATATCTCATCTGGGCTTTGCCCTAGACCCAACTATCCTCAGTTGCATTATCAATGACCTTTCCTCTATCATAAGGATCAGCTGGAGGTCATGGAACATGTACCATTTACCTATGACAGAGGTAAAAAGAGGAATGAGGTCCTGCACAAAAAAAATAAGAGATCTAGGAAATATATTAAAAAGCAGGACCTCAAAGCTTACTCAGGATTACTCCCAGTACCATTTGCAAGAGCGATCAGGAATAGGAGAATAAACGAGTGTGAATGTGTGGATGGAGAATAGGTTTAGGACGGAGGGATTTAGTTTCGTGAGACATTATGACCAATTCTGGGGATGCTGGGATCTGGAAAGCTGGATGGGTTGTATCCCAGCCAGGCCAAGACCAATATCCTCATGGATATTTGCTAGTACTGTGGAGGAATGGTGTAAATTAGAGTGACAGGGAATGGAAGTCTCAGTTAAAAAGGGGAAAAAGAAATTAGAAATGGAAGATAGAAAAGTAGAACACAAAAATAGAAGGTAGATGAAGTAAGGGCTAGTAGTAAGTGGGACTGTAGTACAAAAAATTTGTGTAAAACATTCACAACGATAAGTCCAAAGATTCTATATCTGAATGCATAGAGCATTTTCAATAAGGTAGACAAATTAACAGCATAAATAGTGGCAAATCGTTGCTGTGCAGTTGCAGTTATGGAGATATGGCTGAGATCTGAAGATAAATTGGGTAGCATTGTTGATGAATGATGGCATCAATGTTATAGTACAAAAGGAAAGGGAGTAGAAAATCCAGATGTTGAATCTCTGCGTGGAGCTGGGAAGCAACAATTTGTCTAGAGGCCCCTGAAAAGTACAGTTAAGGTATGGGATAGCATTAAACGGGAAAATATAGATGCATGCAATAGGGGTGCTATGGACTGAGCAAACCATGTTAGGAACAGGATGGCGGATGAATTCCAGTACATTGAGGTACCAGTTAGGGAACAGGCTATCCTAGACCTGGTTTTGTACGATGAGAAGAGGTTAATTAATAATCTTGAAGTAAGAGGTTGTTTATGAAAAAAAGTTATGGAATTCTTCATTGGAATACTGTAGAAAGTGAAACTCTGATAACTGAAACTAGAGTCCCAAATCTAAACAAAAGGAGCTATGAAGGTGCTAAGGATACATTAGTTGTGACAGACTGGGTAATTTCATTAAAAGGAAATGACAATGATTAATATTTAACTCATGAATGTGTGCATTATATTCAGTTATACACTTCATTTGAGTAAAAGAACACAAGAGGAGAAGTATACCATTAACAAGTGGTTACCAGAGGAATCTAAGGATCATATAAAATCCAAAGACGATGTTTGGGGTGAAGGAGTAAACGGTAGGAAGAGACAGACCCCACAGAGAAAGACAGTTAGGCAGATAAACTCTGGGCGGGGGGGGTACTGCAGATGCTGAAGATTAGAGTCAAGATTAGAGTGGTGCTGGAAAAGCACAGCAGGTCAGGCAGCATCTGAGGAGCAGGAAGATCGATTTTCCTGCTACTTGGATGCTGCCTGACCTGCTGTGCTTTTCCAGCACCACTCTGATCTTGAAGATAAACTCTGGGCTCTATTCCTACGCATTTGTTTACTCCTACTCCCTGTCCTCAGAATATATTCCATGTTCCTAGCTGCTAATAGTTCTAAAGAAGGATTACAGGACTCGAAATATTAACTCTGTTTTCTCTCCATTATTATTGCTAGTTCAATTGAGTTTCTCCAGCAATTTCAGATTTCCAGCATTCGCAGGTCTTTCTTTTATTTATATTACCCTAATTCTATTTGCTTTGATTTTTCACACTAACCTCTTTTATGGGCCTTTCTCAAAAGCAATTTGAACATCAAAATACTTCAAATCCACTCATTGTCCCCTGTGTATTTTACAGTTAAGTCCTCAAAAAATGCCAGTAGGTTTGTCAGGCGCAATTTCTGTTTTATAAATCCATGTTGATTTTGTGTAATCCTGTTGGTATTTTCTAAGTGTTCCATTATCACAACCTTTCCAATAGCCTGCCTAATCAGTCTTCTCTCTTTCTGGGCCTGTTCTTCACCTATTAATTTAGTCCCTTTCCTCACCCTCTCCTATCTTCAACACATATACCATAATGTCCGAGCTACTCATGAAGAAGGGTCACTAGTCTCGAAATGTTAACTTTGTTTTCTCTCCATGAATAAGAGTAATATGTGGCACAGACTGAGAATTGGTTAGCAGACAGGAAACCACGAAAAGGAATAAATGGATTGTTTTCAGAGTGGAACGTGGTGACAAATGTGTACAGAAGAGAGGGCCTGGACCCAATTATTCAACAAATGTATCAACAATTTAGCTAATGGAATCAAATGAAATGTTTCCAAATTTGCTAATGACGTAAATTGCAAGTTGTGAGGAGGATGTAAAGTGGCTTCAGAGCAACTTAACAAGTGGACAATTACATGGCAGATGCAGTAACATGTGGATCAGTATGAGGTTGTCCATTTCGGTAGGTAAAACAGAATGGCAGAGTATTGTTCAAATCGTAAGTGAATTCAGAAATGTTGATAGACAAAGGAGACATGGCGACCTTGTAAATTAGTCATTGAAAGCAGGCATGTGCATACAGCAAACCACTGAGAAGGCAAATGGTCTGTTGGCCTTCTTTGCAAGAGGGTTTCAATACAGGAGTAACAAAGCCCTACTGCAGCTATACGGGGCCTTGGTTAGACCACAGCTGGAATATTGTGTAAGTTTAGTCTCCTTAGCTAAGAAAAGAGAATGTTCTATCTAATTCCTGAAATGACAAGTTTGTCATATGAGAAGGCATTGGGTTGACTGAGCCTGTATTCACTGAATTTTAGAAGAATGAGAGGGATTTCATTTAACCATATGAAATTCTGCCAGGCTAGGCTGGATGCAGGTGATGTTTCTCTTGACCGGGCCTCCAGAAAAAGGAGTCATGGTCTCAAGAAACATTGCATGCCATTTTGGAATAAGATTAGGAGAAATTTCTTCACTTACAGGGTGTGTACCTGTTGAATTCTTGAACACAGAATGTTGTTGAGATGTCACTGAATATAAGGTAATTAATATTAGCAGAGAAAATGTACTGGACAAGTACAAAGGATTAGAATGTAATAAATGCCCAGGACCTGAAGATTAGCATCCTAGAATTTGAAGAGATTCGCTGCCGAGATATTGATACATTGCGAATGATTTTCTAGAATTTTCTAAATATGGACACAGCCCCAGAAGATTAGAAACAAAAATAGAAGTTACAGGAAAAGTTCAGCAGGTTTGGCAGCATCTGCGAAGAGACGTCAAAGTTAATGCTTCGGGTTCAGTGACCCTTCCTCAGAACTGATGATAGCTAGGAAAGTGTCGGCCTATATGCAAAAGATAGGGTGGCAGAGGGGGTAAGGAGTAAACAATAGGTGGGTTTGGAGCCCAAAGAGAGAAAAGAATAGTTGGACAGTCAAACGAGTGGATAACGAGCTGGCAGGGAGCGTGATTGGCTGTTAATAGAAACTGTTAGTGGCTAACAATAGATAGTGTGTAATGACTGGGCTGGTGTTACACCTTCAGTAGTTGCAGGGCAAGGTGCCATGGGGCTGTGAGGGAGTATTGGGGTGTGAAGGAATAGTGGAGAGTGTAGTGCTGCAAAAACACAGCATCCAAGGAGCAGGAAAATCGATGTTTCGGGCAAAAGCCCTTCATCAGGAAGAGTGGACCGGGGGAAAGGTCCCTGCAAAAGGCAAACAAGGGAGAGGAGGGGAATGTGTGCCTGGTGTTGGGATCTTGCTGAAGGTGGCAGAAATGGTGGCTGATAATCTTCTGGGTGTGGCTGCTGGTGGGATGGTAGGTAAGGGCAAGGGGAACTATTGTGGGAGGGAAAGAGGGGTTAAGGGCAGAAGTAGGGGAGATGGGTCAGACCAGGCTGATGGCCCTGTCGACAACAGTTTTGAGGAAGAAGATGGACATTTTGGAGGCTCACTTGTCGAAGTTGGCCTCATTAGAGCAGAAGGATAAGACATTGCAACAGAATTAGGTCTCTTGGCCCATCAAAACTGCTCTGCCATTTAATCATGCCTGATGTGTTTCTCAGCCCTATTTTCTTGCCTTTTCCCGGTATCCCTTGAGCCTTTTACCAATCAAGAACCTGTCTAAATAAAAATTGAAAGAACTGAAGATGCTATAAATCAGAAAGAAAACCAGAAGTTACTGGAAAAGCTCAGCATGTCTGGCAGCATCTGTGCAGAGAAATCACAGTTAACGTTTTGGGTCCAGTAACCCTTTCTCAGAACCTCTCTATCTTAAATACACTTAATGACTTGAGGTCCACAGATTAACCACCCTCTGACTGAAGAAATTCCTCCTCATGCCAATTCTAAAAGGCTGTGCCTTCATTCTGAGGCTATGCCCTTGGGTCCTAGTCTGTCCTACTAGTAAAAACATCTTCTCCACATCCACTCTATAGTCCCCTCCTGATGAAGGGCTCTTGCTCCTGTTCCTTGGATGCTGCCTGACCCACTGTGCTTTTCCAGCACCACACTCTGGACAGTACAGTGAAGACTCACAATTGAAAACAAATATAAGAGACTTGTTAGATCTCAGCTGGAATA
The DNA here is from genome assembly GCF_037043375.1 of Chiloscyllium plagiosum. Taxonomy (NCBI): domain Eukaryota; kingdom Metazoa; phylum Chordata; class Chondrichthyes; order Orectolobiformes; family Hemiscylliidae; genus Chiloscyllium; species Chiloscyllium plagiosum. The sequence continues at coordinate 118,271,278 of NW_028270142.1, read as the reverse complement.
TTGACTACTGTTCTGGATGCAACATTACAGGAAGGAAGTGAACATATTAGAGAGAGTGCAAAAACAAGTGTATACAAGCCCAGTCGCTCCAATCTTTCAACATATGATAGTCCCGCCACTCCGGGAATTGACCTTGTGAACCTACGCTGCACGCCCTCAACAGCCAGAATGTTCTTCTTCAAATTTGGAGTCCAAAACTGCATAGAATACTCCAGGTGCGGTCTCACTAGGGCCCTGTACAGCTACAGAAGGACCTCTTTGCTCCTATACTCAATTCCTCTTGTTATGAAGGCCAGCATGCTTTCTTCACTGCCTGCTGTATCTGCATGCTTGATTTCATTGACTGATATGCAAGAACATCCAGATCTCATTGTACTAACCCCTTTACCTAACTAAACTCGATTTAGATAGTAATCTGCCTTCCTGTTCTTGCCACCAAAGTGGATAACCACACATTCATCCACATTAAACTGCATCTGCCATGCATCCATCCACTCACCTAGCCTGTCCAAGTCACCCCGTATTCTCATATCATCTTCCTCACATTTCATCCTGCCACCCAGCTTTGTGTCATCAGCAAATTTGCTAATATTACTTTTAATACCTTCATCTATCCCAGCACCGAACCTTGTGGTACCCCACTATTCACCGCCTGCCACTTTAAAAGGGACCCATTTATCAGTACTCTTTGCTTCCTGTCAGCCAGCCAGTTTTCAATCCAAGTCACTATTTTGTCTCCAATACCATGTGCCTTAATTTTGTTCACTAATCTCCTATGTGGAACTTTATCAAATGCTTTGTGATAGTCCAGGTACACTGCATCCACCAGCTCTCCCTTGTCCATCTTCATAGTTACATCCTCAAAACATTCCAGAAGATTGGTCAAGCACGATTTCCCTTTTATAAATCCATGCTGACTCTGACCTATCCTATTACTGCTATCCAAGTGAGTCGTAATTTCATCTTTTATAATTAACTCCAGCATCTTTCTCACCACTGACGTCAGGCTAACCGGTCTATAATTCCCTGTTTCTTTCTCCCTCCTTTTTTGAAAAGTGGGACAACATTAGCCACTCTCCAATCCGCAGGAACTGATCCTTAATCTATAGAACTTGGAAAATGACTACCAATGCGTCCACAGTTTCTAGAGCCACCTCTTTAAATACTCTGGGATGCAGACCATCAGGTCCCAGGATCTTATCAGCCTTCTGACCTAACAGTCTATCCAACACCATTTCCTGCCTAATATAAATTCCCTTCAGTTTATCCATTACCCTAGGTCCTTCAGCCACTATTACAACTGGGAGATTGCTTGTGTCTTCCCCAGTGAAGACAGATCCAAAGTACCTATTCAACTCTTCTGCCATTTCCTTGTTCCCCATAAAACATTCACTCGTTTCTGTCTTCAAGGGCCCAATTTTTGTCTCAACCATTTTTTTTTCTTTTCACATACCTAAAAGAGCTTTTACTATCCTCCTTTATATTTTTGGCCACTTTGCCTTCATACCTCATTTTTCTCCACATATTTCCTTTTTAGTTATCCTCTGTTGCTCATTAAAAGTTTCCCAGTTCTCCGGCTTCCACTCATCTTTGCTATGTTATACTTCTCTTTTATCTTTATACAGTTCTTAACTTCCCTCGTCAGCCACAGCTGCCCCTATCTCCCATTAGGATCTTTCTTCCTCTTTGGAGTGTACTGATCCTGCACCTTCTGCATTATATCCAGAAATACCTACCATTGTTGTTCCACTGCCGTCCATGCTAGGGTATTGAACCATTGAACTTTGGTCAGCTCCTCCCTCATAGCTCCATAGTTCCCTTTGTTCGACTGCAATATTGACACTTCCAATTCTCCTTTTTCCCTCTCAAATTGCAGATTAAAACTTATTATGGTCACTACCTCCTAATGGTTCCTTTACTTCAAGGTCCTTGATCAAATCTGGTTTGTTGCACAACACCAGATCCAGAATTGCCTTCTCCCTGGTAGGCTCTAGTACAAGCTGTTGTAAGAATCCATCTCGGAGGCACTCCACAAATTCCCTTTTTTGGGGTCCAGTACCATCCTGATTCTCCCAGTCTACCTGGATGTTGAAATCCCACATAATACCTTTGCTACAGGCAAATTTCAACTCCTTATTCAATTTACATCTTACATCCAGACTACTGTTGGGGGCCGGTAGATAACTCCCTTTAGGGTCTTTCTACCCTTAGAATTTCTCAGCTCTAATCCATACTGACTCTACATCTCCTGATTCTATGCTCCCCCCTCACAAGGGACTGAATATCATTCCTCACCAATAGAATAGCTTCCTACTGCACCATAACACTCCTGTGATTCTCTGTGGTCCCTTGAATGAAAGGCTGTTTAAATTGGCTTGTACATCCTTTGAAAATCAGAAGAATGAAGGGTAATTTCATTAATATATTCAAAATTACGAAAGTGGGCCCGAAGTATATATACTAAGATTTTGTTTCCTTATTGGGAGGATCAGCAACAAGGAGGACAGTTTCAAGATAAAATTCTGATCGTTTTTAATTGAGATAAGGAGAAATTACCTGACGAAAATGGTTGTGATTATTTGGAATTCTCTACATCAGAGTGTTTTGGATTGTCATCATTGGACATATTTAAGGATGAGACAGAAAGATAATTGATCAGTTAAAAAATGAAGGGATTTGAGAAGCAGGTGTGAAATTGGAGTTGAGATCCAAAGCAGCCATGTTCACATTCAATGTTATAGTAGGCTTGACAGAATGCTTATATTTCCTATGATTTGGAGATGCTGGTGTTGGACTGGGGTGTACAAAGTTAAAAATCATACAACACCAGGTTATAGTCCAACAGGTTTAATTGGAAGCACTAGCTCCTTCATCAGGTGGTTGTGGAGGGCACAATTGTAAGACATAAAATTTATAGCAAATGTTTACAGTGTGATGTAACTGAAATTATACATTGAAAAATACCTTGATTGTTTGTTAAGTCTCTCATCTGTTAGAATGACCATGATAGTTTCACTTCTTTCATATGTAAATCACAAAACTTTTTTTAAAATTTACATCTCAGGTTAACTGTAACAATCGGTGTCAGCCCAGATATGTTGAAGGTGTTAGCCCACTGTGTCCTGTTGTCTGTGCCATAATGTTTAGACTGATTCTAATCTAAAAAAATGAGTTGACAGAGTCTTACATGGATTCATGCAGTTTTTGAGCAAAGTACAATGTAATTCTGCAAGTACAAAATCACCCCACAAACGTATATTTGTATGTTTGCATGTGGGTTTGTGTGTCTGTGAGAGAAAGTGTATATATGTATGTGTGTGTGTGTGTGTGTGTAAAGGGATCTAAGTCTGTGAGAGGGTGCATATGTGAATGTAGGAGTGTGTGTGTGTGTGTCTGGAGGTGGGGCGGTTGTGAGTGTCTGTGAGAGAATATATATGTGTGAGAGTGAGTGTAAAGTTGTGTGTGTGTGTGTGTGTGTGTAACTGAGCAGAGGCTACGGCAATGGATGAATGGGCACTGCACAAAAGTCAACAAGCAGGGTGTTCCCTCCCAGTTGGAGAACACTTCAGCAGTCCAGGACGTTCGACCTCAGACCGTGAGGGAACCATTCTCCAAGGCGGACTTCGGGACAGGCAGCAGTGAAACGTGGCCGAGCAGAGGCTGATAGCTAAGTTTGGTACCCATAGGGAGGGCCTCAACCTTAACCTGGGTTCATGTCACACTACAGGTGATCACCATTGCACTATACGCACAAACAGAAACTCTCTCAGACACTCACAACCCTCCCATCCCATACAAGCACACACACACACACTCCTACAGACATCAGACTCCCACACTCACACATGACCCTCTCACAGACTTAGACCCCTTTACACTCACATACACACACACACCTATATATACTCTCTCTCACAGACACTCACAACCCCCACATCACCGACACACACACACACACATTTCTACAGACACACACACTCCCACACGCACTCTCTCACAGACTTAGACCCGTGTACACACACACACACACACTTATACACTGTCTCTCACAGACACTCACAACCCCCACCCCAGACAGACAGACAGACACTCACACACACGCCCCTATACAGACATGCACAGAGACACTCACACACACTACTACAGACACGCACAGTCCCACAATCTCAAATGCATTCTCTCACAGACTTAGACCCCTTTACACTCACACACATATATACTCTCTCTCGCAAACACTTTCAATCCTCCCATCCCAGACACACACACATGCGCACACTACAGACAGACACAGTCCCACACTCACACATGCATCCTTGCACAGACTTAGACCACTTTACACTCACACACAGACATATACACTGTCTCTTACAGACACTGACAAGCCCTCACCCCAGACACACATATATGGGGTGAATTTGTACTTGCAGAGTTACATTGTACTTTGCTCAAAAACTGCATGAATCCATGTAAGACTCTGTCAACTCGTTTTTTAGATTAGAATCAGTCTAAACATTATGGCACAGACAGGGAACACAGGGGGCTAACACCTTCAACATCTTATCTGGGCTGACACCGATTGTTACAGTTAACCTGAGAATGTAACTTTTGAAAAACGTTTTGTGATTTACATATGAAAGAAGTGAAACTATCATGGTCATTCTAACAAATGAAAGAACTCAACAGACAATCAAGGTATTTTTCAATGTATAATTTCAGTTACATCATACTGTAAACTTTTGCTATAAATTTTGTTTTACAATTGTTGTCCTCCACAACCACCTGATGAAAAAGCAGTGCTCCAAAAGCTAGTGCTTCCATTTAAACCTGTTGGACTATAACCTGGTGTTGTGTGATTTTTAACTTTATATTTCCTATGTTCTTGTGTTATAATTTAAAATAAACTCATAATCTCATGTCCACTTAAGACATTCAAAACATCAGAACAAAATTAGTCCACACAACCTTTGAACGTTTTCCTCTGTTCACTGAGATTTTGATTGGACTTCTTGTTAATTCCATCCACCAAACGGAATTCAATATCTGATTTCTACCTTTAAAATTCAAAGACCTTAAAAATTCTATCAATGTCTGAATTAAGATTATTGATTGTGCTACCATTTATTGTTCCAAACTTCGATAACCATTTGCTGACTTCTCTCCTGAAAGGCTTTTCTCTTATTTCAATGATATGATCCTTAATTGAGATCCCCTGTAAGCATAAAAAGTTTTTCTTCCTCCCTCTTCCTTATCAATTATTGTCAAAATCCTAAAAATTTCAATTAAATCACCTTAAACTTTAATACTTCAGGTAATTTAAACTCTCTAATCTCTGATATTCTAACACTTTGAGCATGATGTTGTGGAAAGTAACAGGATTGTTTAATGGCTTCAGAATAAATGCACGTCTAAGTAGTAGTGACCACAATTAGATTAAAATTTTCATTCAGATTGAAAGGGAAAATGTTATAGAGACATATAGGATGGAAACAGACTCTTCGGTCCAACTTGTTCATGCATACCAGGTATTATAAACTGAAGTAATCCCATTTGCCTGCATTTGGCCCATATCCTACTAAGCATTTCCTGCTCATGTACCTGCCCAAATGTCTTTTAAATGTTGTAATTGTACCTGTCTGTACCACTTCCTCTGGCAGTTCATTCCATACATGCAACACCCTCTATGTAAAGAAGTTGCCCCTCAGGTCCCTTTTAAACTTTTGCCCCTCACATCAAACCTATGCCCTCTAGTTTTGGATTCCTCTACCTTTTTGAAAAACATCTTGGCTATGCCTCTCATGATTTTATAAACCTCAATAAGGTCACCCCTCAGCCTCCGATGCTCCAGGGAAGAAAGTACTAGCCTATCCATACTCTGTTTATAACTCAAACGCTCCAGTCATTGCAACATCCTTGTAAATCTTTCCTGTATTCTTTCTGGTTTAATAACATCCTTCCAATAGCAGGGCAACCAGAATTCTACGCAGCATTCTAAAAGTGGCCTCCCAATATCTTGTACAGCTACAATATTGTGTCCCAACCCCTCTACACAGTGCTCTGACCAATGAAGGTAAGCATGCCAAATACCTTTTCACCACCCTGTCTATCTGCTACTCCACTTTCATGAAACTGTGAACCTCTACACCTAGGTCCCTCTGTTCAACAACACTCCCCAGGGGTCTACCACAAACTGTGTAAGACCTGCCCTGATTTGCCTTCCAAAATGCAACACCTTGCATTTATCTAAATTGTCTCCACCTGCCATTTCTTGACCCATCGATCAAGATCTTGTTGTACTTGGATAACTTTCTTCAAAGTCTACAATCTGCAAATTTAATAGTCAAATTTCCTATATTCTGATCCACATCTGGTAGAAATTATGAACTCAAAACAGACACACTGTTGGTTACAGGCCTCCAGTTAAAAAAAACTCTCTACCCCATGACTCTGTCTTTTACTGTCAAGCCAGTTGGTTATTTATCCCTGGATCCCATGTGATCTAACCTTATTAACCAGTCTAACATGTGTGACTTTGTTGAAGGCCTTGCTAAAGTCCTTGTGGACAATGTCTACCACTTTGCCTTCATCTGTCTTCTTGATAATCTCTTCAAAAAGCTCAACCAAATTTATGAGACATGATTTTCCATGCAGATAGCCATGCTGACTATCCCTAATCATTTCTTGCCTTTCCAAACGCATGTATATCATATGTCTCAGAAATCCGTGCAACGATTTAGCCACCACCAATGTCAGATTTACTTGTCTATAGTTCTCTGGCTTTTTCTTGCAGTCTTTTTAAACAATGGCACAACATAAGCCACCTTTCAGTTTTCTGGCACCTGACCAGTGGCTGTTTATGATACAAATATTTCAGCAAGGGGCCCAGCAATCATTCCCCTAGCTTCCTACAATGGATACGCCTGAACGGATCCTGGAGATTTATCTTCCTTTATGCATTTTAAGACCTTCAACACTTCCTCTTCTGTCATGTGGACTCTCTTTAAGACATCACAATTTCCCTTCTTCCATGTTTTTCTCCACAGTAAATATTGAGACAAAATATTTGTTTAGTATCTCATCCACTTCCTGTGGTTCCAATATCGTCAGCCTTGTTGATCTTTAAGACGCACTAGCTACCTTACTCTTTTGCCCCTAAAGTACTTGGATTCATACAGATGTACAGCATGGAAACAGACCCTTCGGTCCAACTCTCCATGTCGAGCAGATAGCCCAAATAAATCTATTTCCATTTGCCAGCATTTGGCCCATATCCTTCTTATTGAAATATCGATCCAGATGCCTTTGAAATGTTGCAAATGTATCAGCCTCCATCACTTCCTCTGGCAGCTCATTCCATGCATGCACTATCATCTGTATGAAAAAGTTGCCCCTTAGGTATCTTTTAAATTTTTCCCCTCTCACCTTAAGCCTATGCTTTCTAGACTCCCCACCTGGGAAAAAGATCTTGTCTATTTAGCCTATCCATTTCATTCATGATTTTATAAACTTTTATAAAGTCACCCGTAAGCCTCCATGGAAAGTACTCCCACCCTATTCAGCCTCTCCCTACACCTCAAACCCTCCAACTCTGGTAACATTCTTGTGGCCTATCAATGTCCTGTGCAGCCGCAACATGACCTCCCAACTCCTATACTCAATGCACTGAGCAATAAAGGCAAGCATACGAAATGCCTTCTTCACTATAACATCTACCTGGGACACCACTTTCAACAAATATGAACCTGCACTCCAAGGTCTCTTTGTTTAGCAACACTACTCAGGACCTTACTAATAAATGTATAAATCCTGCCTTGATTAGCCTTTCCAAAATGCAGCACCTCACGTTTATCTAAGTTATACTCCATCTGCGATTCCAATTGTCGAATCTCTGAGGATTTTCCTAATCTTAATCGCCCAAGCTCTCATGACCCCTTTTGCCCTCCTCATTTCTCTTTTAAGTGTACTCCTACTCTCCCTATACTCCTCAGTGATTCACTTAATCCCAGCTGTCTATGCCTGACGTATACCTTCTTTTTCTTGACCAGAGCCTCAATATCTCTCATCATCCAATGTTCCCTAAACCTATCAGCCTTACCTTTCACATGAACAGAGCACCCTTTCACTGAACTTTCGTTGTCTCATGTTTGAAAGCCTCCCACATGTCAGAATCAACTTTCTAATCTGTCTAATACTATAAACATTAGCCTCATTTTAAACCTAAATATGGATAACAATGTGTGAATGAAAGCTCAGCTAGAAGAAATAATCTGCCATTGGTTAGATTGATAGAGACACAGCAACAACTGTTTAAAGAACAAAGAACAAAGAAAATTTACAGCCCAAGAACAGGCCCTTCGGCCCTCCAAGCCTGAGCTGATCCAAATGTACTGTCTAAACCTGTCGCCCAATTCCTAAGCATCTGTATCCCTCTGCTCCCCACCTACTCGTGCATCTATCCAGACGCATCTTAAATGAATCTACCATGCCTGCCTCTACCACCTCTGCTGGCAATGCGTTCCAGATGTCCACCACCCTCTGTGTAAAGTACTTGCCGCGTGTGTCCCCCTTAAACTTTCCACCTCTCACCTTGAAACTGTGACCCCTCGTTACTTAATCCTTCAACCTCGGAAAAAGCTTGTCTCTATCCACTTTGTCCATACTCTTCATGATTTTGTAAACCTCAGTCAGGTCCCCCCTCAATCTCCTTTTTTCTAATGAAAACAAACCTAACCTACTCAACCTCTCTTCATAGCTAGCACCTTCCATACCAGGCAACATCCTCGTAAACCTTCTCTGCACCCTCTCCAAAACGTCCACATCCTTTTGGTGATGTGGTGACCAGAACTGGATACAGTATTCTAAATGCGGCCGAACCAATGTCTTGTACAATTTTAACATGACTTGCCAGCTTTTATATCAATACCCCGTTCAATGAAGGCAAGCATACTATATGCCTTCTTGATTATTCTATCCACCTGTGCATCAACCTTCAGGGTACAATGGACGTGTACTCTCAGATCTCTCTGCCCATCAACTTTTCCCAAGGTTCTTCCATTCATTGTATAATTCGCTCTAGAATTAGTCTTGCCTAAATGCATCACCTCACATTTGTCTGGATTGAAATCCATCTGCCACTTTTCTGCCCAACTCTCCAGTCTATCTATATCTTCTTGTATTCTTTAACAGTCCCTTATGCTTAATACTACTCCACCAATCTTCATGTCATCTGCAAACTTGCTGATCATACCAACAGTGCCCTCTTCCAGATCATTTATGTATATCACAAACAACAGTGGCCCCAAAACTGACCCCTGTGGAACACCACTAGTCACCTTTCTCCATTTCGAGAAACTCCCTTCAACTACTACTCTGTCTCCTGTTGCTCAACCAGTTCTTTATCCACCTTGCACACCATATGACTTCACTTTCTCCATTAGTCTACCATGGGGAACCTTATCAAACACCTTACTAAAGTCCATGTCTGTGACATCAACAACCCTTCCTTCATCTATCAACTTGGTCGCTTCCTCAAAGAACTCTATTAAGTTGGTAAGGCATGATCTCCCCCGCACAAAACCATGTTGCCTATCACTGATAAGCCCATTCTTTTCTAAATATAAATAGATCCTATCCCTCAGTACCCTCTCCAGCAACTTTCCTACCACCAACATCAGGCTCACTGGTCTGTAGTCACCCAGAATATCTCTACTACCCATCTTGTATAGGGGGACAACATGAGCAACCTTCCAGTCCTCTGGCACCTCACCTGTGTTTAAGGATGCCACAAAGATATCTGTCAGGGGTCTAGCTACTTCCTCTCTCGCCTCCCTCAGCAACCTGGGATAGATCCCATCCGGTCCTGGGGATTTGTCTACCTTAATAACCTCTACCCTACACAACACATCTTCCCTATTTATGTCAACGTAATCCAGACTAATCAAACTTCTATCTCTAATCTCAAGATTCATCATCTTCCTCTCCTCAGTGAACAGTAATCATTCAGAATCTCACCCATTCTCTCAGGTTCGACACATAGCCTTCCTTCATTATCCTTTAGTGGACCAATCCTTTCTCTAGTTGCCCGCTTGTTTCTTATGTAAGAATAAAATGCTTTGGGATTCTCCTTAATTCTGCTCGCTAAAGCTATTTCATGACCCCTTTTAGCCCGCTTCATTCCTCATTTAAGACTTGCCCATATCTTCCGATATTCCTCCAGGGCCAATTCTGTTCTTAGCTGCCTAGACCTTATGTACGCTTCCCTTTTCCTCTTAGCTAGTCGTACAATTTCTCCTGTCATCCACGGTTCACAAATCTTGCCCTTCCTATCCTTGGCCTTCATCGGGGCATGCCTATCCTGCACTATCTTTAACCTATCTTTGAAAGCCTCCCACATATCAAATATGGACTTCCCTTCAAATAGCTGGGTCCAATCCACATTTCCGAGCTCCTGCCTAATTTTGATATAACTGGCCTTGGCCCAGTTTAGTACTCTTCCCTTAGGACCACTCTCATCTTTATCTACGAGTATTCTAAAACTTACAGAATTGTGGTCACTGTTCCCAAAGAAATCCCCTCACGCAACTTCTACCACCTGTCCTGGCTCGTTCCCCAGTACCAGGTCCAATATGGCCCCTTCCCTTGTCCGACTATTGACATACTCCTCTAGAACATTCTCCTAGACGCTTCTTACAAATTCGGCCCCATCCAGACCTCTGACGCTAAGTGTATCCCAGTCAATGTTGGGAAAATTAAAATCTCCCATCACCTCTATCCTATTGCCTCTACATCTTTCCATAATCTGTTTACCTATTTGTTCTTCTACCTCACGTTCACTGTTGGGAGGCCTACAATACAGCCCCAACAATGTAACTGCACCCTTCTTATTTCTCAGCTCCATCCATAATGCCTCACTACCCAAGACTGCCATCGTGTCCTCCTTTAGCACAGCCGTGATATCATCCCTGACCAGCAATGCAACTCCACTCCCCCTTTTACTTTCCTCCCTGTCCTGTCTGAAGCGTCTATATCCTGGAACATTTAGTTGCCAATCATGCCCTTCCTCCAACCAAGTCTCTGTGATTGTAACAACGTCATACTCCCAGGCACTAATCCAAGCCCTAAGTTCATCTGCCTGACACACGATACTCCTTGCATTAAAGTAGATGCATTTCAGGCCACTAGTTCTTTTGCGTTCATGTGCTCTCGGTCTACTCTTCCCTTTATTAATGCTATCTTCATGATTCTTGCAGTTTCCAGTCTCCACCTCACTGTCTACTTGTTTTCTCTTCTGGTTCCCATCCCCCTGCCACATTAGTTTAAAACCTCCCCAACAACAGTAGCAAAAACTCCCCCAAGGACATTGGTTCCAGCCTGATTCAGATGTAGACGATCCATTTTGTAATAGTCCCACCTTCCCCAGAACCGGTCCCAAGTCCAACAAATCTGAACCCCTCCCTCCTACACCATCTCTCAAGCCACGTGTTCATCCTGCCTATTTTTTCATTTCTACACTGGCTAGCACGTGGTACTACCTTTGAGGTCCTCTTCTTTAACTTCTCTCAGAGCTCCCTGGAGTTTGTGGAGATATTTCACAATATTTGGAATAAACATATTCCTACTATGAAGGAAAATTCTAAAGGAAGAACACACCATCTAAGGTGAGGAAAGCATCATACTCAAGCATATAACTGTATCAAGTTGAGTGGAGGTCAGATGATTGCTCAGAACATTTAAAAAACCACAGAGAATGACTAAAAGATTAATCAAGAAGAAGAAATTGGACTGTAAGAGGGAGCTAGCTCAGAATATAAAAATGGAAACAAAAGTTTCTAATACTGGTGTAGTAGACAGTTAAGAAGGTTACCTCAGCATACAACAGGATCTTGATCAGATGGGCCAATGGGCTGAGCAGTGGCAGATGAAGTTTAATTTACATAAATGTAAGGTTTTAAACTATAGTGCTCTATCACACTGAAGATGTTGTTCTTCCTGCTCGATTTTCTCATTTTTCCTCCTTGGGATATTGCTGTTGCTCTTCTGACTCCTCAGCATCCATCCCATCTCTTTGTTTCCTGATATAGTTGCAGTTTTTAAGGATTATATGACACCTATACTACGCCTTCAATTCCTCCAAACTAACAGTAGCATAGGAACTCATATTCAGAAGTTCATCCATCATCTGCTCCACAAGAGTCTTGGTGAAAGATTGGGTTGCATTCTATCTCCACTCATGCTCATTCAAGAGGTCACACAATGCAGTCATTAACTATGGTCGCAGAGGGTAACTTTTTTTTTGTCCCAGCAGCCATTCTTTTCAGGTATCATATCTTTGAAGTGAAGCCAAAACCTTAGAATTAGCAAAAATATAGGCATTAAGACAGCATCCAGGGCTTACGCAGATCTCTAGGATGTATAGGAAAGACGTTGTGAAGCTTGAAAGAGTGCAGATAAGGTTTTCAAGGATGTTGCTGGGGTTGGAGTGTTTAATCTATAGGGAGAGGCTGAATAGAATAGAATAGAATCCCTACAGTATGGAAGCAGGCCACTTGGTCCATCAAGTTAACACTAACCCATCGAAGAACATTCCACTGAGATCCACACTATCCCTGTCACCCGATATTTCTCATGGCTAACCCAGCTAACCTATATCTCCCTGGACACTATGGGCAAATTTAGCATGGCCAATCCACCTAACCTGCACATCTTTGGACTTTGGGAGGAAATCGGACCACCCAGAGGAAACTCATTCAGACACAGGGAGAACATGTAAATATGTCCAAGCACATAGGTTTAAGATGAGAGGGGAAAGATTTGAAAGGGATCTAAGAGGCAAAGCTTTCATGCAGAGGGTGGTCCATGTATGGAATGAGCTGCCGGAGGAAGTGGTGGAGACTGGTACAATTACAACATTTACACCATAGGGGTGGCATGGTGGCTCAATGATTAGCACTGCAGCCTCACAGCGCCAGGGATCCGGGTTCAATTCCCGCCGCAGGCAACTGTCTGTGTGGAGTTTGCACATTCTCCCAGTGTCTGCGTGGGTTTCCTCCGGGTGCTCCGGTTTCCTCCCACAGTCCAAAAATGTGCAGCGTAGGTGAATTGGCCATGCTAAATTGCCCATAGTGTTAGGTGCATTAGTCAGGGTGGGTTGCTCTTTGGAGGGTCGGTGTGGACTTGTTGGGCCAAAAGGCCTGTTTCCACAGTAATCTAATCTAATCTAAAAGGATGGGTACATGACTAGTAAGGGTTTAGAGAGATATGGGCTCAATGCTGGCAAATGAGACTAGATTTATTTAAGATATCTGGATAAGTTGGACTGAAGTGTCTATTTCTGTGCAAAGCAACTCTATGACTATGACGCTAGTACTGATGGTCTCAGATGACTTGTATATTTATTGAATGAAAATCTTTTTTATTGATGAAACCTGCCATGTTATAATATGGCACTCAAAATGCAATGTACTGTATATACAGCCCTTCTCAAGCAAATGACATAGTTCTATGATGGTGTCCCAGGAGACTGCCTGTAAGAGTGGCAGAGGTGAAACCCTCATAACATTTAAGAAGTATTTAAATGTGCAATTAACATACCAAGATGTACCGTGCTATGTACCGGAAAACTGGATTAGACAGTCCAAAGATGTGCAGGTCAGGTGAATTGGCCATGCTAAATTGCCCGTAGTGTTAGGTAAGGGGTAAATGTAGGGGTAAGGGTGGGTTGCGCTTCGGCGGGGCGGTGTGGACTTGTTGGGCCGAAGGGCCTGTTTCCACACTGTAAGTAATCTAATCTAATAGTTAGGTGCTTGTTTTTGACCAGCACAGGCTTGAATGGCCAAATGTCCTTTTTGTTGTAGACCTCTATGACTGTATGACATCTGCACTAAATAGTAGCTCTCATTTGGAGGAAATAGCATCCTGGGTCTCTTCTGCATACTGAGGAGACCTTCTCTTCTGACTTCTTCATATGGCAGCTTATTCTGCAACTGTTGGTGAATTTGTTCCTCCTCAATTTGTCTGTGCCTTCATTGCCTTGCAGCTATAGTGACGACACCGATGCACCTAGAACCATGGTTTCAGTGTGCCCATGTAGAAAATATCAGAAACAGAACAGGTATTTAGAAATCAGAAACAAATAGAGATTGCCAGAAAAACTCAGCACATTTGGCAGCATCTATGGAGAGAAATCAGAGTTAACATTTTGGATCAACCCGAAACATTAACTCTGATTTCTCTCCATAGGTGCTGCTAGTCCTGCTCAGCTTTTCCATTTCTCTTTTTTTTGTTTCTGATTTACAGATTCCACAGTCCTTTGGGCCCTTAGTAATTTTTTTTTACAGTTTTATTTTACTTAGTAATGTTATCAGTCAAAATTTATGTTATACATAAATGACAGTATCGCCTAGTCTTTAGTGGAAGATTCCAATAAGGAAGGCCACAAAATGATTCTAAAAGACCCTTGGACATAGTTCCAGTCTATGCAGCAGAAATGAGTCTGATTGACATTCCTAAATTGCTGTAATTCCTCGCACATTCATGATTATGCAGCAAGTATCCAATTGCAGAATCATCTAATGTTGGACATTCTTTTGAAAGTCTTGGAAACATGGCCAAGTTGGATACAGTTAATACCTTGCTTATTGCAAACAGCTGTTCGAATGATGCCATCTTCCAAAACAGTGCTGCTGACATGGCTTACTTAGTCACAGATTCATTAAGATGTACAGCATGGAAACAGACCCTTCAGTCCAACTCATCCATGCCGACCAGATATCCTAAATTAATCTAGTCCCATTTGTCAGCACTTGGCCCACATCCCTCTAAACCCTTCCTATTCATATACCCATCCAGATGCTTTTTAAATGTTGTAATTGTACCAACCTCCACCACTTAACCGTGGTTTCCCACCACTGTGGTTGACAAGGCCCTCAATTGCATCCGACCTATCACCTGTGCTTCTGTTCTTGCCCCTTCCCATCACTCACAATGGTGTGATTGGATTCCCTATTCTCACTTTTCACCCCAACAGCCTCCCCATTCAAAGGATTCCGCCATTTCAGACAAGTCCAGCAGAATGCCACAACCAAATACATCTTCCCCTCACTCCCACTGTCTGCATTTTGCAGGGACCATTCCCTCTGGGATATCCTAATCCATTCCTCGATGACTACCAACACCACCTCCCCTTTCCATGGCACCTTCCCATGCAACCGCAGAAGGTGCAACACCCGTCTCTTCCATGCTCAGTATCCAAGGTCCTAAACAGTCATAGAGTCATACAGATGTACAGCTCGGAAACATCCTTCATCCAACGCATTCATGCCGTCCTAATATCCTGGTCCCATTTGCCAGCACCAGGCCCATATTGCACTAAACCCTTCCTACTCATATACCCATCCAGATGCCTTTTAAATGTTGTAATTGTACCAGCCTCCATCACTTCCTCTGGCAGCTCATTCCATACATGCACCACCCTCTGTGTGAAAACGCTGCCCCTTAGGTACCTATTAAATTTTTCCCCTCTCACCCTAAACCTATGCCCTCCAATTCTGGACTCCCTCACCCCATGTCTATTTATCCTATCCATGCCCCTTATGATTTTATAGACCTCTATAAAATCACCCCTCAGCCTCCAACACTCCAGGGAAAACAGGCCCAGCCGATTCAGCCTCTGCCTAAAGCTCAAATCCTCCAATCCTGGCAACATCCTCGTAAATCTTTTCTGAACCCTTTCAAGCTTCACAATGTCCTTCCAGTAGGAAGGTGACCAGAATTGCATACAATATTCCAAAAGTGACCTAACCAATGTCCTGTATTGCCCCAACTCCTATACTCAATGCTCTGACCAATAAAGGAAAGTATACCAAGTGTCTTCTTCACTATCATGTCTACCTGCGACTCCACTTTCAAGGAACTATGCACTCTAAGGTCTCTTTGTTCAGCAACAATCCCCAGGACCTTATCATTAAGTGTATAAGTCCTACACTGATTTGCTTTTCCAAAATACCTCACCTTGCATTTATCTAAATTAAACTCCATCTGCCACTCGGCCCATCTGATCAAGATCCCATTTTACTCTGAAGTACTCATTCCTGATGAAGGGCTCCTGCCCGGAACATCAATTTTCCTGCTCCTCGGATGCTACCTGACCTGCTGTGCTTTTCCAGCACCACTCTAATTTTGACTCTGATCTCCAGTATCTGCAGTCCTCACTTTCGCCTAACTTTCTTCACCGTCCACTACACCTCCAATTTTGGTGTCATCTGCAAACCACTAACTACACCTCCTATGTTCACATCCACGTTACTTAGATAAATGAGGGAAAGCAGTGGACCCAGCACTGATTCTTGCGGCACACCACTGGTCACAGGTCTCCAGTCTGAAAAGCAGCCCCCACTATCTTCTACCTTTGAGCCAGTTCTGTATCCAAATGACTAGTTCTACCTGTATTCCTTGCTAACCAGTCTAACACGAGGAACCTTGTCAAACACCTTACTGAAGTCCATATAGCTCACATTCACCACTCTGCCCTCATCAATCCTCTTGGTTACTTATTCAAAAAACTCAATCAAGTTCGTGAGACATGATTTCTCACGCACAAAATTTTCCCATGTTGACTATCCCTAATACGTCCTTGCTTTTCCAAATACATGTACATCCTATCCCTCAGGATTCCCTCCAACAACTTGCCCACTACCAATATCAGGCTCACCAGTCTATAATTTCCTGGATTTCCTTACTACCTTTCTTAAATAGTGACACCACGTTAGCCAACCTCCAGTCTTCTGGCACCTCACCTGTGATTATCGTTTATCCAAATATCTCAAGGGGCCCAGCAATCACTTCTCTAGCTTCCCACAGAGTTCTCAGGTACACCTGATCAGGTCCTGGGGATTTATCTACTTTTATGCATTTTAAAACATTCAATACCACCTCCTCTGTAATATGGACATTTTTCACGATGTAGTATCTATTTCCCTACATTCTATATCTTCCATGTCCTTCTCCACAGTAAATACTGATGCAAAATACTCCTTTAGTATCACTCCCATCTCCTGCAGCTCCACACAAAGGCTGCCTTGCTGAATTCTAAGGAGCCATATTCCCTCCCTAATTACCCTCTTGCCCTTAATGTATTTATAAAATCCCTTTGGATTCACCTTAACCCTATTTGCCAAAGTTGTCTCATGTCCTCTTTTTGCCCTCCTGATTTCCCTCTTAATTATAGTCCTACTGCCTTTATACTCTAAGGATTCACTTGATCTCTGCTGTCTATACCTGACATATGTTTCCTTCATTTTCTTAACCAAAACCTCAATTTCTTTAGTCATCCAGCATTCCCTACACCTACCAGCCTTTCCTTTCATCCTAACAGGAATATACTGTCTCTGAACTGTCGTTATCTCATTTTTGAAGGCTTCCCATTTTCCAGCCATCCCTTTACCAGCGAACATCTGCCCCCAATCAGTTTTTGAAAGTTCTTGCCTAATACCGTCAAAATTGGCCTTCCTCCAATTTAGAACTTCAACTTTTAAATCCAGTCAATCCTTTTCCATTATTATTTTAAAACATAGAATTATAGTCGATGGCCCCAAAGTGCTCCCTCACTGACACCTCAGTCACTTGCCCTGCCTTATTTCCCAAGAGTAGGTCAAGACTTTCCAGATAAAGCTGCATTTCACCTGTACCTGCTCCAATCTGGTCTTTTGCATTCGCTGCAGTCAGTGTGACCTACGTTACATTGGAGAAACGAAATGCAGATGGGGTGATCACTTTGCAAAACATCTCCAGTCCATGCGCAAGCATGACCCCGACCTTCGCATAGCCAGTCATTTTAACCCCGCATACTGCTCGTATATGCTTTTATAATTAAGGGATATGGGGAGAGTGCGGGTAAGTGGCGTTGAAATGCCCATCAGCTAAGATTGAATGGTGAAGTGGACTCGATGGGCCGAATGGCCTTACTTCCACTCCTATTTCTTATGGTCTTATGGTCATATACCCACTTGCCTGTCCTCGCCATGCTGCAATGCTCCAGTGAAAAACAGCGCAACCTGGCGGAACAACATCTCATCTTCAAACTAGGCACTTTACATCCTTCTCGATTTAATGTTCAATTCAACACCTTCAGATTGTGAAGTCACTCCCAATTTTCCACCTTACTTCCGCTTTACTTGTTACATTCTCTGTCACCATGTCCCCTCTCCCCTCCACTCACTCCAGTGGGAGCATCTGTTCTTTTCAGTTTGGAAATTAGACAGACCATTGTTCTGCCATTCCCACATTCCCATCACTTAATCCGCACTATCAGCACCTTTTCTGCCCCCCAGCACTCCATCCCCAGCCCCCACTCACACCCCCAGTCTTTGTGATTAATATCTTACGTCCCTGTTAATACCTGATATTAATAAGATATGAAAACCACATACATGACTTTTTTTATGAGCGTCTCCCTGATAACTTAGTTCACAGTGCTTTCGTTTTGACTGAATAGTACATTATTTTCTGTCTCACTTTCCAATTCACAAACTTTTAACATGAACTGACAGAAATTTCTATGAAATTCCAGTCTAATTTACCAACATGGAGGACTTGCAGTTTCTGGATGAGTTAATTATGGCAACATAGTGGTTATGTTAATGAATTAGTAAACTGAAGATCTCAATTACTGACCCCAGGAAATAAATTCCAATCTCACCCTAGCACTGAAGAATTCAAACTAAATTCATTAAATTTGGAATTAAAAAATAAGTGTACATCAGCAATGATGGTGATGAAACCACTGAATTATCATCAAAAACTCATCTGCTTCACTAATCTTCTTTAGAGGAAGAAATTTGCTGACATTATTTTGTCTGGCCTATATGTGACCCCAACCCCACAGCAATGTGGTTGACTATTAACTGCCCTCTAAAATGGCTAGCAAACCACTCAATTATAAGAGGATCAGCAATCTTAATCAGCCCCACTCTTATTCCATGAATAAGTAAAAGAACAACTTGTGCCAGAGGCTAAATTTAATCTATTATGTTGTTATGCATTCTGCATGACCTGCATTTCATATAATGTTTTCATTATTTATTTTCAGGATGTAGGCATTGCTGAAAAGTCTGGCTGGTATTTGTTGATATGGACCTTAAAATTGTGACCTAGTGACAAGGAACAATTATAGACTTCAAAATCAGGATTGTTTGTGACTTCAATCACAATTAACAGAATGCAAAATGGCACACTAGATGCAACACTTTTCTTGTGTATGGCTATATGTATGAATACACTTGTGGGCAAAATGCTGAGTGTGTTTTGATTTCTCGTTTTACAATACTTCCATTCAGGAGAGGAAAACTTATACTTGCCCAGTTTGTGAAAAATCCTTTTCAGATGATCGTCTTATCAAGTCTCACATCACCTCATATCATCCAGGTAAGTTACCACACTTGTACCACAGATATGTCTTGATATTTCTGCTGAATAAATTTAGTCTCTTTTGTCTGTTAGTTTATAAATTCAAGGTCAGCTTAATAACCAAAGAGGAAAAGCTTTTGTGTTTTGAATTACGTATAATTCCAAGAGTGAAAGCTGAGTGACACTTGCTAAGTTCAGAGGTCAATTTTTCTCTGTCAGTTTATTAACAGGATAACTTCATAATTCATCAACTTCATTGGTAAAGCCTATATTTATAATCTATGTTGTGGAAAGGAAATATTCATGCTCTGTTGACAGATAATTCACCATTTCATCTGATGCAATGGTTGAAATGCTGGATTATTCTTCAGTATCTTGAGGCTAAAGAAGGGAAAATAATTTTCCCCTTTTCCCATAAGCCTGATTGCCGTGTGATAATATGTACTTAAAATGCATGCATGTGAATATGTTAGGAACAGTTGGGTTTGATTGTAAATATTTTATGTCAAGGGCTCGGCACACATGAAGAATGGACACTTGGGGTGGAATTGATTGAGAAAGATTTTCTTTGATTGGCTCAATATTTTTCGATTAGAAAATGGATGCCTCAGTGAAGTCCTAGTGAAATACCAGGAGTATCTGAGGAAGGGCTTGGGACTATCAAAGGGCCCAAAGCTACTTTGCATGTTGACCAAGAAACAATGCCAAGATTTTGTAATGCCTGCCCGGTGCCTTTTGCCTTGTATGCAGAAGTAGAGGTGGAAATACACACGGCTGGAGAGTGAAACAATTATCAATCCAGTGCAGTTTGCAGAATGGGCAGCATCAATTGTATGGATTGAGAAGCTGCGAGCACCGTTCACGATATACAGACTCCCAGCAGTGTTGGTCATGGACAATGGGACGTCATTTACCAGCAGGGAGTTTGAGTATTTCCTTAAGTCAAACGGCACATAAAGACCGCTCCAAACCATCCATCATCAATGATAGTACAAACTAGATGGGCAGCACACTGCATGATTCTGTGACCTATAACTTGATAGCCTTTTATTTTTATGAAATGAAGGGATAAGTCTGATACATTTTCATTTAAAGTCTGATTTGCTCATGCTTTCTAAATTTATGTTTAGGTAAAATATATTTTTTTTCTAACATCCTCACTGGATCATTTCCAATACCAATTTAGACTGTTCTGCCTCCTCACATCTGAAGCCCTTCAAAACTGAAAGCAAGAATCTTCCATAAATTTTCAAAAATTCTCTATTAATTCAATTTCACCTTTGGTATTTATCTGCCCATGTCATACAATGTTCTAATTCAAAGGCTGTTTATGTGGCCTAACAGGCCATGAATTCACTTTTATTTAAGTCATTGTAACATCCACTTGCAGAGGTCCCCATGAGCACAATCTCAGAGATTCTAGGGAAACGAGTACAACTAAAAGGATTGATTGGAAAACGAGCAGTGAAATGTCCTTATTGTGACTGCTATTTCCGGAAGAATGGTACGGATCTGCAGCGTCATATTTGGGCACATGAAGGTATGAATACACAAACACACTGAGTATGTTTCTTAATTTTATTCATTCTCCCAAAGGCACTGTGTGCTGCTGGTATACATTTCCATGGGCTCTATCTAACATGCTCAATATTATAAATAGAAGGGCAGACAATGAACAATGCTATGTGTGATAATAATTAAAATACCATAACTTTATAAAATTACAGAAGGTGAGTTTTCCAACCTGTCATGCATTGTGGTCCTTCTAGCTTTGGACTTTTTCTTTACAACAGATCTGCAGATATAGATAAAATTACTATTTCCTAGTGCGCTGTGAAGATGGCTTTTGACTTTGTTTGAATTTTTTTGATGACAGTGCTCCCACAATAAAAAAAATTAACTCCATATTTTTAACAATCCAAAAATAAAAATACACAATCTTTACTACTATGGTCCTTGATCCAGGGAAGGTACCATCAGGTTAGAGCAAATGTAACACCTTTATTCAAAAAGGGAGGGACGTAGAAAAGATGGAACTACAGGTCAGTAAGCTTCACCTCTGTCGCAGGGTAAATGTTATGAAAGGAGTTTTACAGGAGTGCTTAGAGATTTTCAACAACAAATTTTCAAATTTTCCAACAGCATAGAAAATTAATATTTAACTAAACTATTGGAATCCTTTGAGGAAGCAGCTTTTCCTATGGGCGTACTGTACTGAAATTCCCAGAATATTTGATAAAGTGCCACATTGAAGGCTGTTGCAGAAAATAAAAACTCAAGTTTTCAGTGATAGCATGTCAGCATGACTCGAAGATTTTCCAATAACAGGAAGCAAAGGGTTGAGATAGATGCATCTTTTTAATATTAACAAGATGTACTGAGAAGATTGCCACAGGGACTTCTCCTGTTTATAATAGATTGGATGAAGGACTGGAAAGCACAGTTGCCAACTTTGCTAATAACTGAAAAATAAATTAAAAATTAAGATGTGAAGAGGACATAAGTAGGCAACAAAAAGACAAAAGTTAAATGAGTGGGCAAAGATCTGGCAAAGTTTGTGTAGTGTGAGAAAATAGATAGTTATCCATTCTAATGAGAAGAATCTAAAAGAAGCATACTATTTAGATGGTGAGATATTGTGAAGTTCTGTGATCCAGAGGGATCTGGATGTTCCAAATGCCTAAGTCGCAAAAAGCAAATACACATGTAGAGCAAATAATCAGCAACGTTGATAGTCTTTTATTATTCATTGCAAGGGGCAAGAACATGAAGATAATGATTCATTTGCACTGGGCATGAGAGAGACCACATCTGGAGGGTTAAGCCTAAAACGTCAACCATCTTGCTCCTCAGATGTCGCTTGACCTGCAGTACTTCTTCCAGTGCCACCATTTATTGATCACGTTATTTAAGAAAAGATGACAATACATTAGAAGCAGTAAAGAAGAGGATTGCCAGAGTAATACCTGGAATGGGCAAAAGTGAGGACTGCAGATGTTGGAGATTAGAGTTGAGTGTTGTGCTGGAAAAGCACAGCAGGTCAGGTGGTATCCGTGGAGCCATTCCTGATGAAGGGCTTTTGCCTGAAATGTTGACACTCCTGCTGCTTGGATGCTGCCTGAACTGCTGTGCTTTTCCAGTGCCACACTCTCGACTAATACCTGGAATGAGTGGGTTCTCTTATGATAAAATGCCAGGTTAGGCTGGTATTTGTTAGACAAAGAAAAACAATGAACAGTGGATGCTGGAAAACAGAAACAAAAACAGTAATTGACAGGAATACTCAACAGGTCTGGCAGCATCTGTGGAGTGAAAGCAGAACTGTTTCTGGTATAGTGACGCATCTTCAGAACTGTTCTGAGCTCCACCCTAGCCATGCTTCTCCTAATCGTATACACTTCTATCATGTTGCTCCCTCAACCTCTGATGCTCTAGCGAAAACAATCCAAGTTTGTCCAACCTCTCCTTATAGCTAATACAATCCAGTCCAGGCAACTTCCTGGCAAACCTCTTTTTCAACCTTTCCATTGATGTATACGTCCTAAATAGTCTTCACCATTGCGAAGGATTTTTTCTTAATCATAATATGGGTCAATGACCATAATTCTATTAGTTTTAAAATGTGATGAAAAAGGGTAGACTGGATCTAAAAGTTAGAGTTCTAAATTTTAGGAAGGCCAATTTTGATAGCATTAGGCAAGAACATTCAAAAGTTGATCGGTGCGGGTATTCGCAGGTAAAGGGATGGTTGGAAAATGGGAAGCCTTCCAAAATGAGATAATGAGAGTCCAGAGACAGTATATTCCTAGTCGGTATAGGAAATGCTGGGTGGCTAGAGAAATTGAGGTTTTGGTCAAGAAAAAGAAGAAAGCATATGTCAGGAATTAACAGCAGGGATCAAGTGAATCTTTCGAGTATAAATGCAGAGAAAGTATACTTAAGAGGAAAATCAAGAGGGCAGAAAGGGAACATGAGATATCTTTAGCAAATAGGGTTAAGGACAATCCAAAGAGACTCCATGAATACATTAAGAGCAAAAGAGTAGCTAGGGAGAGAATAGGACCCTTTAAAGATCTGCAAGGCCACCTATGTGTGGAACCGCAGGAGATAGAGGAGATACTAAATGAGTATTTTGCATCAGCATTTACTATGGAGAAGGAAATGGAAGATAGAGAACTTGGGGAAATAATTAGCAACAGCTTGAAAAATGTCTTAAAATGCATAAGGGTAAATATATCTATGGACCTGATCAGGTGTACTCTAAAACTCTGCAGGATGCTACAGAAGAATTGCTGGGCCCTTTGCTGATATATTTGTATCATCAATAGCCACAGGTGAGGTGCCGGTAGACTGAACGTTGGCTAACATGGTGACATTATTTAAGAAAGATGGTAAGGAAAAGCCAGCAAGCTATAGACTGGTGAGCCTGTGGTGAGCAAGTTGTTGGAGGGGATCCTGAAAGACAGTTTTTACATGTATATGGAAAGGTAGGGACTGATTAGGGACAGTCAACATGGCTTTCTGTGTGGGAAATCATATCTCACCAGCTTGATTGAGTTTTTTGAAAAAGTACAAAAGAGACTTTGATGAAGGCAAAGCACTGATTGTAATCTATATGGGCTTCAGTAAGGTGTTCGACAAGGTTCCACATGGTAGACTGATGAGCAAGATTAGCATGTAATACAGGCAGAACTAACCATTTGGATACAGAACTGGCTCAAAGGTAGAAGACAGAGGGTGATGATGGAGGATTGCTTTTCAGATTGGATGCCTGAGACCAGTGGTGTACCACGGGATTGGTGCTGGTTCCACTGCTTTTTGTCATTTATATAAATGATTTGGATGTGAACTTAGGAGGTTTGGTTAGTAAGTTTGCAGATAACACCAAAATTGGAGGTGTAGTGGACAGAGAAGAAGGTTACCTCAGAGTAAAACAGGATCTTGATCACAATGGGCCGAGGAGTGGCAAATGGAATTTAGTTTAGATAAATGTGAGTGCTGCATTTTGGAAAGGCAAATCAGAGCAGGACTTATAATGGTAAGGACCTCGGGCGTATTGCTGAATCAAAGAGACCTTGGAATGCAGGTTCATAGTTCCTTGGAAGTGGAGTCCCCAGTAGACAAGATAGCAAAGGTAGGTATTTGGTATGCTTGCCTTCATTGGTCAGTGCATTGAGTATAGGAGTTGGGAGGTCATGTTGCAGTTGTAGAGAACATTGGTTAGGCCACGCTTGGAATATTTCATTCAATTCTGGTCTCCATGCTATAGAAATAATGCAGTGAAGCCTGAAAAGGTTCAAAAAAGATTTACAAGGATGTTGCCAGGTTTGGAGGATTTGAGCAATAGGGAGAGGCTAAGTAGGCTGGGGCAGTTTTGCTGGAGCTTCAGAGGCTGAGAGATGACCTTACAGAAGTTTATAAAATCATGAGGGGCATGGAATTAGTGAATTACACTTCCCAGGCTGGGGAAGTCCAGAAGTAGAGGGAATAAAGGTCAGAGGGGAAAGATTTAAAAGGGACCTAAGGTGTAATGTTTACACGCAGACAGTGGTGTGAGAATGGAATGAGCTGCCAGAGGAAGTGGTGGAGGCTGGTACAATTACAACATTTGAAAGGCATTCTGAATGGGTATGTGAATAGGAAGGGTTGAGGAGGATATAAGCCAAATGCTGGTAAATTATACTAGATTAATTTAGGAATCTGATCACGGTTGAGTTGGACCAAAGGGTTTGTTTCCATGCTGTACAGCTCTGTGACTCTATAATTTGTTTGGTGCATTACCCCTCTGGAGTAAGTGGGAATTGAACCCAAGCCTTCTGACTCAGGTCACGCCATTACCATTGTTCCACAAGAGGCCTACAAATATGAAGGAGTCATTCACCATGTCTTTAGAATACCTGCTGTTGTAGCAATTCAGCCAGTCATTTGGCCAGTGCAGATTGTATAGAACCAGTCATAGCTAAGATAATGTGGAAAGGAGACATCTTTTTTGTGCGTCTTGGGCATCCTATTCATGCATGGACTTGTGAGTTGTGAGGATGCACCCTATTATATATCACCTAGCTGCTCATTGCTCTTATGGAAGCCCAACAAGTATTTTTAATCTTGCTTTCATGTCGAGCTGTCCAGTCACATTTAGTGGCAAATCCAATGAAAGCAAACTTACACCCATCATTTACTACATGCATTTTGTTGACATAATCCTGTTTGTTCAAGATTAGTATTGCAGTCTCTTTGTTGGGTAACTGATAGGTAAACCCTTTGATGCCTTAAAATATTGCCAGACATATACACTACATGTAATTCAGACAAGTTGTTTACAATCCCAGTAAATCCCAGCTGGACAGGCTTTTAAGGATTCAGCTCCTCCAGTGGAAATTGATTTGTGGTCAGATATTTCACAGGAGTAGAGTTCAGACTCTTTTCTTGAAGTAGGAGACAGGCACGCCAAAATTGAAACCGTGAACAAACAACTTGTGCTCTGAGAGCGTATAGTCAGAGAGATTTATTACAGGTTTACTAGCACCATTATTTGCATTGACAAACCCCCTTAAGTGAGTTTTCGGTACAGGCTTTTCTTAAACTTGTTTTAAAAACTACCTATGTTGTGATCATCGAATGAAGCAACATAATGACGTAAAGGAATCAAATCAAAAAGCTTCAAAATTTTCTTATTGAAATTGGAAGAAAATAGTGATTTTTGTTAGAGAAATTGTATTTGTATTGTGGTATACACGTGTATGTGGGCGCACAATCACTGATGGCAGTTCACACTAAATGTGCTAATGCAAACTGATCTTCTAAAGTCTCTGTTCAATGTAAGCCATGACATCTATGTTCAGGGACTTTTGACTGGCAAATAAGATTATGTTTGAGTATATGAATAAATACGGAAAATTTGAGAGCTTTCACTTTATGTGGCACAAGTATTAAATGGTGCTTATAAATTTTCTCATTTCCAGGAGTGAAGCCATTCAAGTGTTCAGTTTGTGAGTATGCCACACGCAGTAAGAGCAACTTGAGAGCTCACATGAATCGTCACAGCACTGAGAAAACACACCTCTGTGACTTGTGTGGAAAGAAATTCAAATCGAAAGGCAGTCTAAAGAGTCATAAGTTGTTGCACACTGCTGATGGTGAGTAATGTTACACAGTAGCACCTTTTATAATTTGGTGTCTGAATCAGCGAGGACACTGCCAAGTTATATTGAGTGCTCAAACATAATGTGTTTGCCAGCCAAAATTCTCTCAATTTAGATATCTCGCCTGCAATAAACCAAGAGTTTAGAAGATCAATTTGTATTTGCATACTTAGTGTGAACTGCCATCAGTGGTTGTGCCTTCACATGCAGCTCCTGCAAGCAAATATCAATATTAGATCATCAATACTACTCATTGATGCATCCAGAGAGGAGGGCTTTTTGTTTCTGAATTTAACTGAAATCAGCATCCACAGGATCTACTGAAGAATCTGGTTTCCTATCCCACTATCAGCAACTAGCTTCTCACTGAGCCTTTAAAAGGATATTAATCCATTAATTTTCAAATACTTGTCTTAAGGTCTCATTCAGGCATCTACCCAGAACTGGAGAAAAAACACTAGGGCAGATTAGGTATCAACTATCAACACTGCCAGTTTGGCACTCTGCAAAGTTAGAATATTAGAACAGAATAATGGATTCACTGCTACTAGACATAATTAGGTTCTTTATTAGTAGGGACTTCAAAGATTATGTAGAGAGTGCAGGAGAATGGGTTTGAGAAACATATCAGCTGTGATCAAATGGCATAGCAAACTCAATGAAACTATACTAATTCTACTTCTTTATCTTATGGCCTCTTAAAATTTATGTAGCAATCTGTGGTTACACCGTATGCCTTAGATGTTAAACAATTTGCTTCCAACCTTAAAAAAATTATCTGTAATTCAAATTATGTTTATTTGTTTGAGCTGAAAACCATTTTAAACATTTACATGACTTGACTCTGTGTTCATTTTAATTGTTTTTCAATATTAAGTAGATTAGCATCATTTACGGACCATTTTCTGAGTGGTAATTTCACTGCAAAAGTTATTGATCATATTTCCTTTCTCATACTAGCTGTTTTCTTATCCTGCAGGTAAACAATATAAATGTACAGTATGTGATTATACCGCTGCACAAAAGCCAAATCTCCTTCGGCATATGGAACAGCATGCTGCTTTCAAGGCAAGAATTATTTGCCTGGAGTAAAATCTTATGAGATGATTACGACACAAACTTTGATGGTTTGGTATTACTTTTAGAGAAGGTTATTATCAGGGAATCTAACCAAGGTTGTCAGTCAGGATATAGAATCATTGCTAGTAAATCAAATAGTTGATGAACAGTGTTATCTATGACTATCAAAAAGAATGTGATTGACGATGCATTTCCTATCATGTTTGAAGGCTGTGCAATCTCAGCCCACTTGAATTCCTGACTCAACTGTTATTGAGTGCTGCTTTCCTGAAAGGAAAGCTTTTCCAATCCCAAGAAGCAAGTTGTAGAGGAATGAAAGGGCCTGTAGTGTGCTTTCTCTTTTTATAGTAAACCCCATGAGTTCTTAACAACTATTAGCAGTGGAATGATTGGAAACAGGAGATCGCTATGACCAGATCCTTATCCTATTGCTATTTGGTTCAGCATCATTCCTGACACTAACATCAGAGACAAATATTGATTTATGGCAAACTAAAGGGGTGAAACATTATTTGTGAGGCATACTTCTTTTGAAGAGAACACAGTAATGTTGCATTTTTTGCTGTTACCCTTGATATAATGATTGCTATTAACATTTAGAGAACTTAAGACTGGAGTTTTCCCATCTCCAATCAGGAAGGAACAGAGGTGGGAAAGAAAAGAAATATGTCCTGCATGCTGATCTGCTTCCTCCATTCCCAACTTGCCTAAACTCCCTGACTTTACGAAGGACAGGGGCAGGGCAATAGATGGAAATATGAAATTCTTGTCTCATTAACTGGGTAGCTTGAGGTCATTAGGGATCTTTTAGAAGAGCTCATCTTTTGAACCTTCTAGATTTCTATGAAGCTAGTCAGCCTTTAAGAGCACTCAGAAGCTGACCAGCTACAACTTCCTGAAGAAGGGCTTATGCCCGAAACGTTGATTCTCCTGCTCCTTGGATGCTGCCTGACCTGCTGCGCTTTTCCAGCAACACATTTTTCAGCTACAACTTGACAAGAGCAGGGCAGAAACAGTGCAAACAATTTTGTTCAATAAACAAGTGAAAGCTTTAAAGGTAAAAATGTTGAGCAGCAATAAATGTTTTAGTATTCCACATTCCACTACTCTAACTTGCGTCCAGGCTCTCTATTTGCCCTGGTCCCTGTGAACACAGGAATCCTTTTTTTAAAATTGCCATGCAGAAGCAGAAGTCACAGCAATGGCTACCAATTTAGACTAGAAAATAGCTCATTTCCCTGTTGACCTATCTTCATTCCTACCCAGCTGTTAATTTTGCATCTCTTTGGTTATCAAAGGATTCATCCACAAACTCCCATGCAAGGACTGCACAAAACACTATATAGGACAAACAGGAAGACAGCTAACGATCCGCATCCATGAACATCAACTAGCCACGAAACGCCACGACCAGCTATCCTTAGTAGCCACACACACACGCAGACGACAAGCAACATGAATTCGACTGGGACAACACTACCATTATAGGGCAAGCCAAACAGAGAACAGCCAGGGAATTCCTCGAGGCATGGCACTCATCCACAGATTCTATCAACTAGAACTGTGATTATGGCTGGGAGAGAGATTGAACAGATGAGATGCATGGAATTAGGAGAATCTGGATCCTTTAAAAACGACAGGCAGGGGCCAGACACAAAAGTCATGCTCCCTCTCCCCCTTTCCAACAGATTGAAATTTTTGTCAGTAGAGAAAGAAGGTGGAGCATGATTCACATAGGAAATAAACCTGAATTCCACAATGTCATTTGACTCCATGTTAATTTCGAACAGACAGCATTTTCGCTGTTGAAAAGTCTCTAACCAATCGTTTGGAATCCCATAAATGTCCTGAATGACAGATGAGTTCTGTATGACTAATGATCTGAAGATTTTTAAATGCTCTACTCTATAAAATAAAGAGCTACAACTGGCATTGTGAGCTTTTGTTTTATAAAACAACCTCTGACGGGCACAAGTTAGAAGAAACCATTAACAATTTTAATAGAGTTTTTGTGTACATTTCTCCAAGGACTGTTATTATGTCATTTTGAATGCTTGGCTGGATTTGAAAACTACAGTCAGCCTAATGGAAAATTCTGGTTCACATTTTGACTTCCAATTTTAGAGTATGTCAAAGGATTAGCTATCTATGAAATTAGGTCAAATAAAAGTTTAATAATTTATAAGAGATTAATTAGTTGAGATTTAAAAGCTTTGACTAGATTTTGTGAATTTGGAATTTGTCAAATGTGTAGGAGTAAGTGTTAAATTAGCTCTAGAAGTTTATTGTTTTTGATTACCAAATGGCTTCCAAGGACTGATCATGGTAGATACTGGCTAAGGATATAAAGATTCTTAGGGATTGGGTACAATCATGAGTTAGTGCTGAGTTGGCGTGAAAGGTATGTAGGCATGTGGAACTGTAATGGGATGGTAGGCATCATGAATTGGCTAAGCTAGAATGAATGGCCATGGGTGGGTAGGAGGAGTGTGACAATTAGAGGGCCTAACAACTTCTAAAATAGTTGTGCTGATGTCCCAGATAACCAAGGCAAGCAACCTAATTTACCTTCCCCTAGGCCCTCTGGGCAAATAAGGATGGCCATAAATGCGAGCCTAATTTATGATGCTCGTATCCTGTAAATGAATGTTAAAAATCCAGATGCAGTTTTTCCTTTTTTTTGTGGTTGTGACTCCTACCACTGCTGTTTGTGCAGATGTTGGTCCATCCCTTATTGTTAATACAGATGTCACTATTCATCCATATTTACATTGTTCTATTGAATGTGGTTGTTGCTAGGAAGGCTGGCATTTGATGCCCATCCCTAATTGCCTTTGAATTGTTTGGCTTTCGAACCCATTTTAGAGGGCAGTTAAGAATCAACCACATCACTGTGGGCCTGAAGTCACATGTAGAGCTGACCAAGTGGCCAATTTCGATTAGATTAGATTAGATTAGATTAGATTAGATTACTTACAGTGTGGAAACAGGCCCTTCTGCCCAACAAGTCCACACCGCCCCACCGAAGCGCAACCCACCCATACCCCTACATTTACCCCTTACCTAACACTACGGGCAATTTCCCTTGGCCAATTCACCTGACCTGCACATCTTTGGACTGTGGGAGGAAACCGGAGCACCCGGAGGAAACCCACGCAGACACGGGGAGAACGTGCAAACTCCACACAGTCAGTCGCCTGAGGCGGGTATTGAACCCGGGTCTCTGGCGCTGTGAAGCAGCAGTGCTAACCACTGTGCCACCGTGCCGCCCATAAATTTCCTTCGCTAAAGGATCTAAGTGAACTATGTGAGTTTTTATAACAATTGTCAATAATTGCATGGTCACTATTAGAGTGGCTTTTAATTGCAGATTTCAATTAATTCAAATTTCACCACTGCCATGGAAAGATTTGACCTTAAATTACCTGGAACATTAGCCTGGATCTCTGCATTACCTGCGTGACTTTACCACCACACTGCCGCCTTCCCAGCTTGTTGGTGCACATGTTGCTGTTATCCCTGTTGTTCATGCAGATACTGCTGTTATCCCTATTGTTGGTGGAGATATTGCTGCTCTCCCTGTTTTTGATGCAGGTGTTGCTGCTAAGCTGGTGCTGCTATCCATATAGTTGGTGGAAAAATTACCGCTATCCTTATTGTCGGTGTAACTGTTGCAGAACATCCCTGCTGCTAATCCTATTTAGTGTTTCTGTGTTACTGATTTAGTTGTTGTTATTAATAATGTTCTCCTTATTTACTTCAGCCTTTCCGTTGTGCACTGTGCCACTATTCCTGTAATATGGCTGGATCACTGAAGAGACATTACCACAAAAAACATCCCAATGATGAATATGTCAATGCTGGAACTGGTGTACTAGCTCAAGAAAGTGTGACACAGCAAGGTATTAGAGATTTTCTTTAAAATAATGCATGCAGCTTGCAGTTAACATTGATTCCTAAATCAATGAAGGTTGACAAGTCTCCGGGGCCTGATGGTCTGCATCCCAGGGTACTGAGGGAGGTGGCTCGGGAAATCGTGGATGCGTTGATAATTATTTTCCAGAGTTCGATAGATTCGGGGTCGGTTCCTGAGGATTGGAGGGTGGCTAATGTTATACCACTTTTTAAGAAAGGTGGGAGAGAGAAAGCAGGAAATTATAGACCAGTTAGTCTGACCTCAGTGGTGGGAAAGATGCTGGAGTCTATTATAAAGGATGAAATTACGGCACTTCTGGATAGTAGTTACCGGATAAGACAGAGTCAGCATGGATTTATGAAGGGGAAATCATGCTTGACTAATCTTCTTGAATTTTTTGAGGATGTAACTCTGAAGATGGACGAGAGAGGTCCAGTAGATGTAGTGTACCTGGACTTTCAGAAAGCTTTTGATAAAGTCCCACACAGGAGGTTAGTGAGTAAAATTAGGGCGCATGATATTGGGGGCAAAGTACTAGATTGGATTGAAAATTGGTTGGCTGATAGGAAACAAAGGGTAGTGATAAACGGCTCCATTTCGGAATGGCAGGCAGTGACCAGTGGGGTACCGCAGGGATCCGTGCTGGGACTGCAGCTTTTTACAATATATGTTAATGATATAGACGATGGTATCAGCAATAACATTAGCAAATTTGCTGATGATACAAAGCTGGGTGGCAGGGTGAAATGTGATGAGGATGTTAGGAGATTACAGGGTGACCTGGACAAGTTAGGTGAGTGGGCAGATGCATGGCAGATGCCGTTTAATGTGGATAAATGTATTGTTATCCACTTTGGTGGCAAGAACAGGAAGGCAGATTACTACCTCAATGGAATCAATTTAGGTAAAGGGGCAGTACAGAGAGATCTGGGTGTTCTTGTACACCAGTCAATGAAGGTAAGCATGCAGGTACAGCAGGTAGTGAAGAAGGCTAATAGCATGCTGGCCTTCATAACAAGAGGAATTGAGTATAGAAGCAAAGAGGTGCTTCTGCAGCTGTACAGGGCCCTGGTGAGACCACACCTGGAGTACTGCGTGCAGTTCTGGTCTCCACATTTGAGGAAAGACATTCTGGCTATTGAGGGAGTGCAGCGTAGGTTCATGAGGTCAATTCCTGGAATGGTGGGATTACCTTAGACTGAAAGACTGAAGCGACTGGGCTTGTATACCCTTGAGTTTAGAAGACTGAGAGGGGATCTGATTGAGATGTATAGGATTATGAAAGGATTGGACACTCTGGCAGCAGGAAACATGTTTCTGCTGATGGGTGAGTGCCGAACCAGAGGACATAGCTTAAAAATACGGGGTAGACCATTTAGGACAGAGATGAGGAGAAACTTCTTCACCCAGAGAGTGGTGGCTGTGTGGAATGCTCTGCCCCAGAGGGCAGTGGAGGCCCACTCTCTGGATTCATTTACGAAGTAGTTGGATAGAGCTCTCAAAGATAGTGGAATCAAGGGTTATGTAGATAAGGCAGGAACAGGATACTGATTAGGAATGATCAGCCATGATCATGTTGAATGGCGGTGCAGGCTCGAAGGGTTGAATGGCCTACTCCTGCACCTATTGTCTATTGTCTAATATGGCATCTTACAAAATTAAAAACAACTGCCATCTTTATACTTCAAAAGTAATTTACAATCTGAAGCATTCTCAGATGCAAGGTGCTATTTAAAAGTTCAGTTGACTGACATGCAATGCTTTATATTTTTAAAAAAGAATAAGTGCTACAAATGACGGAAATCCTTGAATAAATAGAAGCTGCTAGAAACACTCAAAGAGCATCATTATCTGTTGAGAGAAGAGACATGTCAATGTTTTAAGTATGAACCCTTCATACTTAAAGTATGAAGCTTGGAAAAGTAGGCTTCAAGGCAAGGGCGTAATTGATATGTGGAGCTTGTTCAAGGAGCAACTATTGAGTGTCCTTGATAAGTATGTACCTGTCAGGCAGGGAGGAAAGGGTCGTGTGAGGGAGCCGTGGTTTAATAAGGAATTGGAATCCCTTGTTAAATGGAAGAGGGCGGCCTATGTAAAGATGAGGCGTGAAGGTTCAATTGGGGCGATTGAGAGTTATAAGGTAGCCAGGAATGACCTGAAGAGAGAGCTAAGAGCAGCAAGGAGGGGATATGAAAGGTCCTTAGTTGGTAGGATTAGGGAAAACCCTAAGGCTTTCTATAGGTATGTCAGGAATAAAAGAATGACTAGGGTAGGAATAGGTCCAGTCAAGGATAGTAGTGGGAAGTTGCGTGTGGAGGCTGAAGAGATTGGGGAGACACTGAATGAATACTTTTTGTCAGTATTCACTCAGGAACAGGACATTGTTGCCGATGTGAATACTGATTTACAATTAAGTAGAATGAATGGCTTTGAGGTATGTAGGGAAGAGGTGTTGGAAATTCTGGAAAGGGTGAAAATAGGTAAGTCCCCTGGGCCTGATGGCATTTATCCTAGGATTCTCTGGGAAGCAAGGGAGGAGATTGCAGAGCCATTGGCCTTGATTTTTATGTCCTCGTTGTCTACAGGAGTAGTGCCAGAAGACTGGAGGCTAGCAAATGTGGTTCCCTTGTTCAAGAAGGGGAGTAGGGATAACCCTAGTATAGGCCGGTGAGTCTCACTTCTGTTGTGGACAAAGTCTTAGAGAGAATTGTAAGGGATAGGATTTATGAACATCTGGATAGGAATAATGTGATCAAGGATAGTCAGCATGGTTTTGTGAAGGGCAGGTCGTGCCTCACAAACCTTATTGAATTCTTTGAGAAGGTGACTAAGGAGGTGGACGAGGGGAAAGCAGTAGATGTGGTGTATATGGATTTTAGTAAGGCGTTTGATAGGGTTCCCCATGGTAGGCTACTTCAAAAAAATACGGAGGTATGGCATTGAGGGTGAGTTGGAGGTTTGGATTAGGAATTGGCTGGCTGGAAGAAGACAGAGGGTAGTAGTTGATGGTGAAGGTTCATCTTGGAGTGCCGTTACTAGCGGTGTTCCGCAAGGATCTGTTTTGGGACCATTGCTGTTTGTCATTTTTATAAATGACCCCCTGGAGGAGGGGCTAGAAGGTTGGGCGAGCAAGGTTGCGGATGATACGAAAGTCGGAGGAGTTGTTGACAGTGAGGAAGGATGTGGCAGGTTACAGCGGGATATAGATAAGCTGCAGAACTGGGCAGAAAGATGGCAAATGGAGTTCAATGTAGCTAAGTGTGAGATGATTCACTTTGGTAAGAGTAACAAAAAGATGGGGTACTGGGCTAATGGTCGGATACTTGGTAGTGTGGATGAGCAGAGGGATCTTGGTGTCCATGTACACAGATCTTTGAAAGTTGCCACCCAGGTAAATAGTGCGGTGAAGGCGGCATATGGCGTACGGCTTTTATTGGTAGAGGAATTGAGTTCCGGAGTCCTGAGATCATGTTGCAGTTGTATAAGACTGTGGTGCGGCCGTATCTGGAGTATTGTGTGCAGTTTTGATCGCCATACTATAGGAAGGATGTGGAGGCACTGGAACGGGTGCAGAGGAGGTTTACCAGGATGTTGCCTGGTATGGTAGGAAGATCGTATGAGGAAAGGCTGAGGCACTTGGGGCTGTTTTCATTGGAGAAAAGAAGGTTTAGGGGTGACTTGATAGAGGTGTACAAGATTATTAGGGGTTTAGATAGGGTTGACTGTGAGAACCTTTTTCCACGTATGGAGTCAGCTATTACGAGGGGGCATAGCTTTAAATTAAGGAATGCTAGGTATAGGACAGATGTTAGGGGTAGGTTCTCTACTCAGCGAGTCGTGAGTTCATGGAATGCCCTGCCAGTAGCAGTGGTGGACACTCCCTCTTTATGGGCATTTAAGCGGGCATTGGATAGGCATATGGAGGATAGTGGGCTAATGTAGTTTAGGTGGGCTTGGATCGGCGCAACATCGAGGGCCAAAGGGCCTGTACTGCGCTGTATTCTTCTATGTTCTATGTTCTATCAAATAGCTTCCATGTAACAGAGCAGCTATACCTCAAAAATTAATTTGTCTGCACTTTCCATCACTGTGTTCATTCTTCTCACTTCAAGTTTCCTTCACTCCCTGCTACTCTATCATTGACAGCCACATTATCTTGACAGCCACATACTCAATCCCCAGTATACACTTCGAAAGTCTGTCCTCAATATTTTCCTCCTCCTACCAAATCAAGAGAGTATTCACTTTGTCTTTGATCTTTCTCTTTTCTCCTTAAGCTCAGCTTTTACAATTTTGCCTTCCTAATGTCAAATGTGCAAATGCAATGTTATCATAGTTGGACCAGAACAAGGTGGTAATACATCCCTGATATATCACTCCATAACTTGTCACAGTCCCTCCACTGCATTAGTATTTTCTGACTGACTCTCTGGCATTCAAGTTTGAATGAATAACTATGTCCACCAATTAAATATCAATAAGTCTAACGAAGCCTCCATCTTTAGTGTCTCAAACTCAACACCCCTGTCACTGATTCCAAATCTCTCCAGTAGTAGTGACTCAGGCCAATCATTGATGTCACACTCGACCACGAAATGAACTTCCACAATCATATTCATGCCATCACCAAGCCTACCTATTTGTACCTTCATAACATCCATCTAACGTTTCCCCTTTTTTAGCCTGTCTACTACTGAAACCCAGATTCAGGTCTTCAGTACCACCTCATTAGACTTTTTCAATACATTCTTTCCAGTCTCCCACATTCTGCTCTCAAGAAACTTGAGACTATCCAAAACTTTGTCCTCTATGTCTTAACAGTCCCTTCTCACCACTTCCTCGCTGAAATACATTGACTCCGAAACAAGCAATATCTTGATTTTAAAATTGTCACCCTTTTTTCAAATCCCTCTTTAGCCTTGCCCCTCCATATCCCAGTAATTTCTTTTAGACTTGAGATATCTGCATTTCTCTACTGTACTCTTATGTATCTCCAACTTTAATCGCTCCATAATTAGTGGGCATGCCTTCAGTTGCATAGATCCAAAGTTCTAAAATACACTCACTGCACCTCTTAACCCTATTTTTCTTCTTTACAACACTCATTAAAACCTATGCATTTGACCAAGCTTTTAGTATTTTGACCTAATATTCCCTCAGGTGGCTCAGAGTCTTCCTTTCCTTTATAAGGCTTCTGAGACATTTTCATATGTTGAAGGTGATATATAATTGTAACTTGTTTTTATGTTGGTGTTGTTGTTGAACTAAACTATTCACAATTTCACCATCCTGTTCTACTCTAAACTGAATTTCTGACCCGTTTTCCCTTTTTATTTTACAGGTGGTGTAAAGTGTCCAGTATGCAGTTTTGTTTATGGTACCAAATGGGAGCTCAACAGACACTTGAAAAACAAACATGGACTGAAGATTGTGGGCAGCATAGAAGGGGAAGCCATAGAACAGGTACCTAATTCTTTTTCAAAAGGTGTTAAATTTTACAGGAGTGCAGTTCCAGATGATGCCAGCTCAACACTGCATTTAACTAATTAGAGTTGGGGAGAGGGGTTCAGATGAAGGAATATGTAGGCTATAAAGCAAAAACAAAGTCAGCACTGCAGAAGCAAGTAGTTTGATAGTTCTGCATGGAGTTGCACAGGAAGGGACAAAGTGTACCGGCATTTAAAAAGAGCAGCAGCTTGGTCATCAGTGGCATAAAATGTTAAAAAGGTCAAATTAACGGCACTTTACTTGAATGTATATAATGTTTGGAACATAATAAATGAATTGACAGCATCAATAGAAGATGATGGATGTTATCTTATAGATGTTACAGAGACTTGGTTACAAGGAGATCAGAGCTGGGAACTAAATATTCAAAGGTACATAAACTTTTGCAAATGCTGGCAAGGAGTCTGCTGGGGTGGCCTTGTTAGTATGGGAGCAAGTAGCAAGTATAGTAGCAAGAAATAATCTTGAATCGGATGATTATAGAATCCACGTGCGTGGACGTAAGAAATAACAAGGGGAAGAAGACACCAGTGAGAATAATTTGTAGGTTTCTTAGGCTGTGCTATAGGACAGAGAATAAATAAGGATATAAAAGGGCATTTTAAAAAGGCAGCACATTAACCATTGGTGACTTTAATTTTCATGTAGATTGGGAAATCAAATTAGCAGAGGCAGCCATATGGAAACATTGATTAAGTATATTGAAAATTGTTTTCTAGAACAAAATGTTGTGGATTCAAACAAGGATCAGGCTATTTTGGAGGTGCTGCTTTATAAAGAGGGAGGATTCAAACAATTGCAGTGTAAAAGATCTCCCTTGTAGTTTGAGGCTGGGGAAATAAGTGTAGAAAACCAGGAAATAGCAGAACTATGAATTAATACTTTGCATCAATTTTTACATAAATAGCATTCTAAAAATACTACATAATCAGGGGCAGGTGGTGCTGGTATAGCATAAAATACGAGGAAAGCTCATGAACTGGGCTAATAATTCCCCAGGATTTGATCAGCGGTATCTTAGAGTTTTAAAGCATATAGCTACAGAGCTAGTGGATGCACTGATTTTAATCTTCCAATAATCCTTAGATTCAGGAAATGTCCTAGATGATTGAATGACTGCTAATCTAACACCCTTATTCAAAAAGGAAGGAAGACGTAAGTTAACTGTAGATCAATT
The DNA here is from genome assembly GCF_037043375.1 of Chiloscyllium plagiosum. Taxonomy (NCBI): domain Eukaryota; kingdom Metazoa; phylum Chordata; class Chondrichthyes; order Orectolobiformes; family Hemiscylliidae; genus Chiloscyllium; species Chiloscyllium plagiosum. Next base: position 118,233,057 of record NW_028270142.1, on the reverse strand, counting down.
AACTTAAAATCTGTTATTGGGAAAATGGTAGAGTTTATTATAAAGGATGTAATTACTAAAAATTTAGAAATACATAATATAATCAATCAAAGTCACCATGGCTTTGTTAAGGGGAAATCATGCCTCACAAATTTGTTTGAGTTGTGTCACAAAGCTAGTCCCTTTTTTTTCTAAAAGCAGTTCCTTGGCTCAAGGAAACCTATCCTTGGTTTTTTTCAGAGGGGCAATAAACTGGGCCAAACTCCGATCAGTCTGGTTTGGTATAGAGATGAAAAGGATTTTGAGAGGCCTTTTGTTTATATGTAAACAGATGAGACTTCAAGCTAAAATGGTCATGCTTTAGAAGTGACCTGTATACAGAGAGGGGAGTGGTTAGTTCTCTAGCTGAGCTGAGCTGAGCAGTTTTTAGTTCATTCTTGAACTGGGAGGTTCAACAGGGAACTGTGGAAATTCTCTCTCTTTTCTGTCCTTCAACTTCAACCTGTAAGCATGTGTTCGATTTATACTGGGTTTTAAAGGAGTTTGCTTATTGGGAGTGTTATGTATATTCACAACAGCATAATTAAGTCTAGATTGGATAGGTTGAGTTCTGTAGGGGCTCTTTATTCTGTTCTTAGTGTTTCATTGTGTAATTTTGTGAATACATTTTTGTCTGTTTTAAAATCTAGTAGTCAACCTAGCTATCTTACTCCAGGTAATTTTCAGTGTACACTTACCGAAGCAGTCTGGAGCTGCCTGCTTAATGTTTTGAGTGGTCTGGCCTAGTCCATCACAGTTGTTAACAAGCAAAGTAGATAAAGTGGAATGAGTAGGTGTAATATATTTGGATTTCCAAAAGGTGTTTAATAATTTGCCACGTGTATGGTTAGTTAATTAGATAAGAGCTCATGGTTTTGGGCTAGTATATTAGTATTAGGATTAATTTGACTTATACTTGTCACATATACCAAGATATAATGAAAAGTGTTGTTTTGCATACTCTACAGGCAGATTATACCATAAAAAAAGTCTCAGTTAGCAGAACAGAATACAGTGTTGCAGCCAAAAAGAGGGTGCAAAGAGAGGGATCAACATTAACATTTGAGAAGTTCATTCAAAAATCTGATAACAATGGGAAAAATTGAGTAATTAATAGAAGACAGAGTTTGGAAAAAGGTGACTTTTTTTATTCATCGGATGAGGACATCATTGGCTAGGCCAGGGAGGGCAGTTAAGAGTCAACCATATTGCTGTAGGTCTGGAGTCACATGTATGCCAGTTTCTCTCCCTGAACGGCATTAGTGAACAAGGTGGGTTTTTTTTCCAATAATCAATTCATGGTCATCATGGACTCTTAATTCCAGATTTTTGTTGAATTCAAATTCCACAATGTACCATGGCAGGATTCGAATCTGGCTCCCCAGAACATGACCTGGGTCTCTGGATCAACAGTCTAGCAATAATATAACTAAGCCATTGCCTCCCCATACGCTTTTAGTATGGTAATCTATACCTAGTGGAATGCCATAGGAATCAGTGATAGGGCCATCATTTTATATATATATATATATATTATATATATATTATATATAGTTTGGTGATGGAAATATATGTATCATCACCAATTTTGTGAACGATACAAAAATAGGTGGGAAGGCAAATGGTAAGAATGATGCAAGGAATTTGCAGAAGGATATCGACAGGTCAAGCATTAGGGAAAAACCTAGTAGATGGAATACAATGTGGTAAAATGTGAGATTATGCACTTTGGCAGGAAGAATAGAAGAGTTAAGTATTATTTAAATGGCAGGAAAATCGCAGAAAGCTATCGCACAGAGGGGATGGGAAGGAGGTCCTGGTGCATGAACCATAGCTAGCATACAGGTTTACCATATGATAGGAAAGGTAAATGGACTGTTGGCCTTTATTTCAAAGGGGAAAAAATTAAAAAGGTCTTGCTAAAACTATACAGAGCACTAGTCAGACAGCATTTGGAATACTGTGAATATTTCTGATCTAAGGTAAGATGTACTACTGCTCCTACTTTTTATACTGTTAACCTGCAGCCCTTCTTCATATGTATTTTAATGTCAAAGGACATAAAGTGCTAAACAATAGTTATTAAAGATTAAAGTTAACCTAATTTAATCTAGCATCAGCAACATTCAATCCATTAGGAGTCACTGCATAGGAATCAGCAGAAGTCACTCCTAACCAGGTGTAGTACTGCTCTTATTGACCTTACTGAGATTAGTTGACTCAACATTGATTCTGATTGTGTATAGCATTTTATAACTCATTATCATGAGTTATTTTAGATTTAATAATTGAGCCATTAGAGATGCAGCAGACACTCTAATACAAGATTCCCATGTTATCTATATTGGATTTAGAATTGTCAAGTTTGTTCAGTGAAACAACCACAATTATAAAACTTATTTTCCGACAGTCCACGTAAATTGTCGCACTTAAATTCAAAAAGTGATCTCATGCTTAAAAATGTTGGTGATCAATGATCTAACAATTATAATTGGAGCGTACAAGAGTTCAAAATTAGAGAGGCACTGATATCTCAAATCATGTCTACAGGTGATTATAGAGATGAGGAAGGAAAACCATGGAAGGACTTGATTATAGAAATGAAAATTTTACTCAATGTATTACTTGAGCAGGTACTAATGGAAGTAGGCAATCAACAGGGAAATGGGGATTTAGATCAGAGTGGTGCTGGAAAAGCAAAACAGGTCAGGCAGCATCCGAGGAGCAGGACGTTTCTGGCAAAAGCCCTTCATCAGGAATACAGGGAAATGGGGTTTACTCTAAAAATTCATTCATGATATATGGACTACACTGGCTGGAGAAGCATTTATTGCCCATCCATATTTGCCCTTGAGAAGATGGTAGTGAACTGCTTTCTTCAACATTGTAATCCAAGTTAATGTTTCATCAGAACCAGACTCTAATCATTAAATCTGTTTTTCTCTCCACAGATGCTGCTGGATCTGTTGAGTTTCTCCAGTACTTTCTGTTTTTGTTTCAGATCTCCAGCACCTGCAGTGTTTTCTTTTATTGATCATTAACATGTCTGGTCAACCCATCAGTACTGCTGTTTGGTTTTCAATAATTTGAAAATGTAAAATGTGCTTGTGCACAGTATCATAAGTTGTTGGGGAGTAATAGGTCAAAGAAGAGAGTCAATTAACTAAAAAAGGAAATACAAAATGTATTAACAAATACTCTAGTTTGTGTTTTTTTTTACAAATAATATTTAATTAAACAACAAAGTTCATCCAGGCCATTCAACCAAGGTGAAATGGTAATTATGCTGTAAATTCAAATCATGGGAAGTGATAGAGAATGTAAAGACAGAAACAAGATAATGTACCATCAATTACCATCTAAAACAACTGTACTAATTTGTACTATTTTGAAGAAGTAACAAAAGCAGAGACACCTGAGAGTTCACTTTTACAAATCCTTCCGGGCATCAGGGTAGCTAGGTAAGACAGTTAATATTTGGGTTACTTAGCTTTATAATGTGAATACCAACGCATGCAAATTACTAAAACTTTACAGACCACTGGTTAACTGCAATATTGTGTACAATTCTGAACACTATCGTTTAGGAAGGATGTCAAAGTTCTAGAGAAGGTATAGAGGAGGTTAGTTTGAATTATGCCAAGGTGAGAGATATTCAAAGATTGAAGAAATTAAGATGGTTTTCTTTAGTGAGTGAAGATTAATTGGAAACGTAATTCAGATACTGAAAATTATGCAAACTTTCTCTTACTCTTAATATTCTGATAAACATCTTTGGATACTGCTCAATTTTATTGAATAATATATTTCTCAGTGCTGACTACATCATCTGCAGATGTCCAACCTTCCCCATAATCAGTCCCAATGGTTCATAAATCTGATGTTCACCCTCCTACTCCAGCTTTCCAGTGATGTATTCAATCACTCAGTTCTCCTGTTTCTAAGCTCAGTAACACTTTGGATTGGGAGCAATCCTGAGCTTTGTCTTTTAAAGTCCTGCTTTACAAACTTCTTCACAGTTCACTGAAATCTGCTTTCAGAGCCTCATCCCCATTCCTGATGAAATCATTTGTACCAAAATGGAGGCTGATCACCTACCCCCAAAAGACTATCCTGCAGCAGCTCCTTTACTCTGGCACTAGGGAGGCAACATCACAGAATCAGAATCACAGTATTAATACGGTAAAATGGAGGTCAATCATCCGAGCGCGCTTGCACTGCCTCTATTATCTATTGATATCTCCTGCCTTTTTCCTATAACCTTGCTCACCCTTAATATCCAGATAAGCATCCAATGCCCCCTTGAATGCCTCAATTGAACCTGCCCCTGCTTCATTTCCAGGCAGTGAATTCAACAGCTCAGTGTAAAACAGTTTTCCTTCTCACATCGCCCTTCATTTGCACATCACATTTTGGACTTATTTCTTCTTAGCAGGAACAGCTTCTCCCTATTTGCTTTATCCAGCCAGCTCAGCCTCAATCAGATTTCCTCTCAACTTTCTTCTCTACAATGAGAACAGTCCCAACTTCTTCAATCTGCTTCCTCATCTGAATTTTCCCTTACCGGGAACCATTCTAGTAAATTGCTTCTGTGCTCTCTCCAATGCATTCAGTTTTTTTCCCATAATGTGACGCCTATGGTGCACACAAAACCCCCAGGTAAGGTCTAACAATTACCTTGGACAAGTTCAACATCACCTCCTTACTCTTGAACTCTATGCCCTTATGCTCCAAAGCCAAGAGCACTCTATGTTTTCTGCTCTCATCACCTGTCCTGCCACCTTCAATGATCTGCTCCTGCACTTCCTTTAGAATTGTATACCTTATCTTATTCTGTCTTTCAGTGTTCTTCAGACCAAAGTGCCTCACCTCAAATTCCCCTTCATTGAACTCAACTGCCACCTGTCAACTCTATCAACTTGGCCTTTTGGAACTCCACACTGTGCTTATCACAGTTTACATTTCTTCCAAGTTTAATGTCATCTACAAACTTGCAAATTGCCCCTTGTATACCAGGATCCAGATTATTATATATTGTAATTTATACTCCTCTATATATTTTTTTTTAAAAACACCACCATCCTGGAGTCAAGTTGACAACTCCAAAAACATCTGTCTGATCCCCTGACTATGGAATCGCCTATGGCTATTGCTCTTTCATTCTTTTTGCTTCCTCACTGTCCAGTTCAGCTACCTGTGGTACTACCAACTTGGACCTGGCTGCACTCTCCTGGGGAACCATTGCCCTCACCAATGTCCAAAATAGAATATCAGTTAGCATGCATGATAGACTCAGGGAGTCCTACCTGGTTCTCTTAGCCTTCTGCCATTCCCTTGCTGCCTATACACCTCTAACTTGAGATATCATTATATCCCTAAAGGTGCAACCTATGTAGTCCTCTGCCTCATGGATACGCAACATTGACTTGAGCCACTACTCAAGTTACAGTGACACTTCCTGCAAATGATTTATTCAGGGATACATAATGCTTCAACAACCTCACACAGACCATGGATTGTTCACTCCACTTGACTGAACTGAACTGCCATCCTATAACTTTACAAAGTTTTTATTGCAATTAGAATAGTAGAAAAGCTTTCCAGTACTCACAATTAACTTCTTTCCCTTTACTGAAATAAGAACCAAGACTAGGAGGCAGCTCTTCATATAGACCCTCCTCATGTCCTGTTTTCAGTGTGCTCCCCTGCTGCATTGTTTTCCAGTTCTCAGAACACACCCCTCTCCGGGTGATGTTGATTACCCATCTTGGAGTTCTCCCTTGCCCAATCCTCTCTCTACATTGCTATAGGTGTGACCACATATACATCAGACCTAGTAAGGACAGCAGATTTAATTTCCAAATGGACACTAATGAACCACCTATATTTTTATGGAAATCTGGTACTTACATGATCACCAATAATGACACTAGCTTTTTGTTCCTGATTTGTTATTAACTGATTTTTTTTTAAAAATCCAATTACCATGATGAAATTGGAGCAATTTAAGTTATGAGTTAGAATATTTTCCAGCTTTGACCAAGTAGCTGATGGGATAGAGAGCACAGAAAAAGAAAATTACAGGCAAGATTACATGTGGAGTTGGTTTCAAATTTGAGACCAATGGAGATATCTTCATATCTTGATTTGCCAAGCCACCACTCAACTCGGCCTAGTGGAAGCAAGGACACAGTAACAAAAAACAATTTGGACAATTTTGCAAGAGTTTGCAGTTTCAAATGGACAAGAAGATTGGAATCATGAATAAGACCAGAATAAGGTAGTAAATTAATTTCAGAGTTATATTGTTGTAATAGAGTGGAGTGTGACTGTGTGATACCTAATTTGATGCCAATATACAGTGAAAAGCTTCAACAGTCACCACAATCCGGCGCCATTTTGAATACTTAAGAATAAAATGATGTAACTGAAAGAGAGCCTATCTTCGTTCTGCTGCCTCTGCCATGAGTCCTGAGCCCTAAGCCAACTTACCAACGATGCCTGCACCTCCACCCCTCCTCCACCACTTCAGCACTGCCTGCTCTGGACCCACCAATATAGGAGTTGCCGCTCTTTAGACGCCATCTCTTCATCACTGGGTCCACTTCATTGACGCCACTGCCAATGCCATGTCCTGTTGTGGACCCATATTCACCCCACAAACAGGAGCGCCCATCTCCACTGCTTGCAGATTTCATTCATAAATTCATGAATGGTTCAAAATAGATGACTTTTGAAAGTGTATGTAAGGAATATAAGTAGTGATATTGATTCGTATTTAAAGATCAGCCTTAAAAAAAAAAGAGAAGAGGTTTAGCATTTTTAGATAAGATGAAAACTTTCAGTGAGTACCTTCAAGCCAGTGTCTGCAGGGATTATTTTTAAAACAAAAATGTGGCCACTCTCACGTAGTCATTGTCCTTTAGAGTAATTGATGTAAATGCTGTGTACTAAAATGTGAAAATATTTGCTTCAATTTCATACAGTCAAAATCCTAGAACATCCTGTAAAAATACAATGGGTATACTCACAACATATGGATTACAGTGGTTCAAGGAATAAGCTTGGTCCTTCTCAAAGGCAAATGGGCTTGAGAAAGTGCTGCTCTTGCTAACAACCCTTGCATCCCAGACACAAAGCAAAACAATGTTGTTTGCCCTACTAGTCAAAAGAAATTCAATTTTTCTTTCATTGGACAAAAGCGTAATGAAGTACAATAAGTGATTGAGAATGTATTTGCATTTGTATTCAGGTTCTTGAAGCTTCTACAGAGCAGACTCAGACACAGTATTTTCACATAACAGAGAGTGAAGAGGATGCTCAGGGCACTCAGGCAGCTGTGGCAGCTCTTCAGGACCTACGGTACAACACAGAGAATGGTAAGTATAGGAGTCCAATTGTGGCCTTTAACTGCCTTCTCCCTATTCCCCACCCTAACTCTCCGTCATATCAGAGAAGCACATTGGTGAGTTGTTGTGAAGTAGCTTGCTTTACTTCAATTTGACCCAACTCGAATACAAGGACAGTATATAATGCTAATAAATTAACAGTATAGTGAAGGACTTAGAACATATTTTATCTGGAGCACTTTAATGATTGGACCTCAATCTTTTCTGCAGCTTCATCCTGGCAGTGTTCAGGGGTTTATGAATTCCCACTCATAATTGTCTGTCAACGTATACCATTATAAATTGCAGTGGCAATATTTTGCATTCATATTTATCAAGGTTCAGTTGTAGATGACAGTGTGAATTGAGTCTTTGAAGACACTGTCTGAGATTATCATCCTAAAAAATAAAATTGTCGTCATTTGGTGTGTGCAAGACCATAGACAGCTTCTCCACTTTACATGAAAATATAAAATGCTGTAAAATACACTATTTGGAAGCTTAATGTTTTGGTCCAGTATAATCTTTAATCACTGACTTTAGGTTGTATCATGCTACGCGTTATGTAATGTGCTATTTCAAAATTCTCTCTGGTATCATACTTGATAATTAGCAAGTATTGATTCAGCCTCCTGGAGTCTCATATACAGAGGCATCCTTTACTAAACCAAGCATCAGAAGTCGACTTGCTTATTTCAGTTGTAGGGAGCAGCTCTGCTGCTATTATTGACCCAACTGCCCGAAAATTAGAGAAGGAAATCAGAACCAGCTCTTGATAACTATCCAATGTAAATGTGTACTTATGTCAAAGCATATATGCGGATGATGGATGAGGACAGAGTCAGGTTTAACTATGATTAAGTGGCCAAGATTTATTCACTGTTTAGCTACAGACATTTAAAATAGTACTTGAACACTGTTGAAATCTGTGGAATTACAAAATAGACTCAACATGTCTGGAGTTGAAAGAGAAATTGGGAAAAACATATTACTGATTTTGTATGTTTCTTTTATTCCTAGGCGATAGAATGGATTCAACAGCAGTAAACATTCTTCAGCAAATTATTGGTTTAGCTCCAGAACATCATGATGGTGCTGTTGCTTCTGTGGTTACCATGGCACCAGGCACATTAACAGTTGTAGAACAAGTAAGATTTCCATTCCCTTTCAGTATTGTAAAGTCCAATATCGAGTCAAACTCAGAAGACACAAAACTCAAAAGAGGAGGGAGATGGTTCACCAAGGGAGGGCAGCAGTTGCCAGAATCATGGCACCGTGTCAAGTTCTGCTGTTCAGAAAGGCAGGAAAAGGACTAGTAGGGCCATAGTCATAGGGGATTCCATTGTAAGGGGAGTAGATAGGCGGGTCTGTGGCCGAAAATGAGACTCCCAGATGATATGTTACCTCCCAGGTGCTAGGGTCAGGGATGTCATCAGTCGGCTGCAGAGCATTCTGAAAGGGAAGGGTGAACGACCAGTTGTCATGGTGCATATAGGCACAAATGATATAAGTAAAAAATGAGATGAGGTCCTGAAAGCAGAATTCATGAAGGGTGAACGACCAGTTGTCATGGTGCATATAGGCACAAATGATATAAGTAAAAAATGAGATGAGGTCCTGAAAGCAGAATTCAAGAAGCTAGGAGAGAAGTTAAAGAGGAAGTCAAAGGTAGTGATCTCAGGATTGCTACCAGTGCCACGTGCTAGCCCAGGTAGAAATGAAAGAATAGGTAGGATGAGCACATGGCTTGAGGGATGGTGTAGGAGGGAGGGGTTCAGGTTAGTGGGACATTGGGATCGGTTCTGAGGAAGGTGGGACTATTACAAATTGGATGGTCTACACCTGAACCAGACTGGAACTAATGTCCTTGGGGAGTTTTGGCTATTGTTGTTGGAGAGGACTTAAACTAATGAGCAGGGGGCTGGGAACTAGAAGAGAAGTATAGTAGACAGTGAGGTGGAGACTAGAGACTATAAGGAACAGGATCATGAAGTTAGCATACCAAGGGGAAGAGTAGGCAGAGAGCAGATGAATGCAAAGGAACTGGTGGTCTGAAGTGCATATGCTTTACCGCAAGGAGTATAGTAGGTAAGGCAGACGAAGTTAAGGCTTGGATTGGTGCCTGGGAGTATGAAGTGATTGCGATCACAGAGATTTGGTTGAGGAAAAGGCATGATTGGCAACTAAATGTTCCAGGATATAGATGCTTCAGACAGGACAGGGAAGGAAGTAAAAGACGGGGAGGAGTTGCATTGCTGGTCAGGGATGATATCATGGCTGTGTTAAAGGAAGACGTTATGGAGGGCTTGAGCAGTAAGGCAATATGGATGGAGCTGAGAAATAAGAAGAGTGCAGTTACATTCTTGGGGCTGTTCTACAGGTTTCCCAACAGTGAGCATGAGGTAGAAGAACAAATAGGTAAACAGATTTTGGAAAGATGTAGAGACAACATGACTGGGATACACTCAGTGTCAGAGGTCTGGACGGGGCAGAGTTTGTAAGGAGCATCCAGGAAACTATTTGAGAGCAGTATGTCAATAGCCCAACTAGGGAAGGGGCTATATTGGACCTGGTGTTGGGGAATGAGCCAGGCCAGGTGGTAGAAGTTGCAGTGGGGGATTTCTTTGGGAATAGTGACCACAATTCTGTAAGTTTTAGAATACGAATAGCCAAAGATGACAGCGGTCTGAAGGGAAGAGTACTAAACTGGGCCAAGGCCAAAATATCAAAATTCGGCAATAGCTGGAAAATGTGGATTGGGGCAGCTATTTGAAGGGAAATCCACATTTGATATGTCGGAGGTATTCAAAGATATGTTGAAGATAGTGCAGGATAGGCATATCCCTTTGAAAACAAGAAATAGGAAAGGCAAGATTCGTGAACTGTGGATGAGAAGAGAAATTGTGCGAATAGCCAGGAGGAAAAGGTCCAGGCAGCTAAGTACAGAACAGGCCTTGGAGGAATATCGGAGAGTAGGACCAATCTTAAACGAGAAATCAAGTGGGCTAAAAGGGGTCATGAAATAACTTTAGCGAGCAGATTTAGGGAGAATCCCAAGGCTTTTATTTATATATATGAGGCAAGAGGATAACTAGAGAAAAGGTTGGTCCTCTAAAGGATAAGGAAAGAAGATTGTGTGTTGAACCTGAGAAAATGGGTGAGATTCTCAATGATTACTTTGTATCAGTGTTCAGTGAGGAGAGGGACATGATGAATGTTAAGATTAGAGAAAGAAGTTTGTTTACTCTGGATCACGTTGACATAAGGAGGGAGGATGTGTTGGGTAGGCTCAAGTATATTAAGGTGGACAAATCCCTAGGACCGAATGGGATCTATCCCAGGTTGCTGAGCGAGGCAATAGAGTAAATAGCTGCGCCCCTGACAGATATCTTTGTAGCATCCTTAAACATAGGTGAAGTGCCGAAGGACTGGAGTGTTGCTAATGTTGTCCTCCTGTTGAAGAAGGGTAGCAGGGATATTCCAGGTAACTACAGACCAGTGAGCCTGACTCACTGGTGGGAAAGTTGTTGGAGAAGGTACTGAGGATAGGATCTATTTATATTTGGAAAACAATTGGCTTATCAGTGATAGGCAACATGGTTTTTTACAGGGAAAATCATGCCTTACCAACTTAATAGAGTTCTTTGAGGAAGTGACCAAGTTGATAGATGAAGGAAGGGCTGTTGATATCATATACATGGACTTTAATAAGGCATTTGATAAGGTTCCCCATGGTAAACTAATGGAGAACATGAATCATATGGTGTGCAGGGTGTTCTAGCTGGGTGGATGAAGAACTGGTTGGGCAACAGGAGACAGAGAGTAGCAGTTAATAGGAGTTTCATGAAATGGAGAAAGGTGTTCCACAGGGATTAATGTTGGGACCACTGTTGATTCTGATATACATAAATGATCTGGAAGAGGGAATTGGTGGTCTGGTCAGTAAGTTTGCAGATGACATGAAGATTGGAGGAGTAACAGAAAGCATGAGGGACTGTCAAAGAATACAGGATAATATAGATAGACTGGAGAGTTGGGCAGAGAAGTGACAAATGGAGTTCAATCTGGGCAAATGTGAGGTGATGCATTTTGGAAGTTCTAATTCTAGAGTGAATTATACTGTAAACGGCAGAGCCTTGGGAAAACTTGATGAGCAGAGAGACCTGGGAGTTCAGGTTCATTGTACCGTGAAGGTGCCTGCACAGGTGGATAGAGTGGTCAAGAAGGCATATGATATGCTTGCCTTTATCGGACAGGGTATTGAATATAAGAGCTGGCAGGTCATGTTAAAATTGTACAAGACTTTGGGTCGGCCACATTTAGAATATTGTGCACAGTTCTGGTCACCACATTACACAAGGATTAGATTAGATTACTTAGTGTGGAAACAGCCCTTCGGCCCAACAAGTCCACACCGACCCACGGAAACGCAACCCACCAGACCCATTCCCCTACACCTAACACTACGGGCAATTTAGCTTGGCCAATTCACCTAACCTGCACATTTTTGGACTGTGGGAGGAAACCGGAGCACCCGGAGGAAACCTACGCTTTGGAGAGGGTGCAGAGAAGGTTTACGAGGATGTTGCCTGGTCTGGAAAGTGCTAGCTACGAAGAGAGGTTGAGTAGGTTAGGATTGTTTTCATTTGAAAAAAGTAGATTGAGGGGGGACCTGATTGAGGTCTACAAAATCATGAAGGATATAGACAGGGTGGATAGAGAGAGAAGCTTTTTCCCAGGGTGAGGGATTCCATAACGAGAGGAGAATAGTTTAAGGGGATACACACGGAATGTACTTTACACAGAGGGTAGTAGGTACCTGGAATGTGTTGCCAGCAGAGGTAGTAGAGACTGACATGGTAGATTCATTTAAGGTGTGTGTGGACAGATGCATGAGTAGCTGGGGAGCAGAGGGATACAGATCCTTCGGAATTGGGCGATAGGTTTAGACAGTGGATTTGGATTGGCACAGACCTGGAGGCGGAGATGTGTTGCTGGAAAAGCGCAGCAGGTCAGGCAGCATCCAGGGAACAGGAGAATCGACGTTTCGGGCATAAGCCCTTCTTCAGGAATGAGGAAAGTTTGTCCAGCAGGCTAAGATAAAAGGTAGGGAGGAGGGACTTGGGGGAGGGGCGTCGGAAATGTGATAGGTGGAAAGAGGTCAAGGTGAGGGTGATAGGTCAGACTGGGGTGGGGGCGGAGAGGTCAAGAAGAAGATCTCAGGTTAGGAAGGCGGTGCTGAATTTGATGGATTTGACTGAGACAGGGTGGGGGGAGGGGAAATGAGGAAACTGGTGAAATCCGAGTTCATCCCTTGTGGTTGGAGGGTTCCTAGCCGGAAGATGAGGCGTTCTTCCTCCAACCGTCGTTTTGTTGTGGTCTGACGATGGAGGAGTCCAAAGACCTGCATATCCTTGGTGGAGTGGGAGGAGGAATTGAAATGTTGAGCTACAGGGTGGTTGGGTTGGTTGGTCCGGGTGTCCCAGAGGTGTTCTCTGAAACGCTCCGCAAATAGCCGGCCTGTCTCCCCAATATAGAGGAGGCCACATCGGGTGCAGAGGATGCAATAGATGATATGTGTGGAGGTGCAGGTGAATCTGTGGCGGATATGGAAGTTTCCTTTGGGGCCTTGGAGGGAGGTGAGGGGGGAGGTGTGGGCGCAAGTCTTGCACCTCCTGCGGTTGCAGGGGAAGGTGCCGGGAGTGGAGGTTGGGTTGGTGGGGGGTGTGGATCTGACGAGGGAGTCACGGAGGGAGTGGTCTTTACGGAATGCTGATAGGGGAGGGGAGGGAAATATATCCTTGTTGGTGGGGTCCGTTTGGAGGTAGCGGAAATGACGGCGGATGATGCGCTGTACATGGAGATTGGTGGGGTGGTAGGTGAGGACCAGTGGGGTTCTGTCCTGGTGGCGGTTGGAGGGGCGGGGTTCAAGGGCGGAGGAGCGGGAAGTGGAAGAGATGCGGTGGAGGGCATCGTCGACCACGTCGGGGGGGAAATTGCGGTCCTTGAAGAAGGAGGCCATCTGGGTTGTGCGTTTTTGGAACTGGTCCTCCTGGGAGCAGATGCGGCGGAGTCGAAGGAATTGGGAGAATGGGATGGCGTTTTTACAGGGGGCAGGATGGGAGGAGGTGTAGTCCAGGTAGCTGTGGGAGTCGGTCGGTTTGTAGTAGATGTCCGTGTTGATTCGGACAGTAAGTACCAAAAACTTCCATGTACTTACCCCCACACTCCGGATTCCTCAACTGTTCCAGAATCTTCCATCTTCTATCTCAGGCGACCGAATCAACACGGACATCTACTACAAACCGACCGACTCCCACAGCTACCTGGACTACACCTCCTCCCATCCTGCCCCCTGTAAAAACGCCATCCCATTCTCCCAATTCCTTCGACTCCGCCGCATCTGCTCCTAGGAGGACCAGTTCCAAAAACGCACAACCCAGATGGCCTCCTTCTTCAAGGACCGCAATTTCCCCCCGACGTGGTCGACGATGCCCTCCACCGCATCTCTTCCACTTCCCGCTCCTCCCCCCTTAAACCCCGCCCCTCCAACCGCCACCAGGACAGAACCCCACTGGTCCTCACCTACCACCCCACCAATCTCCATGTACAGCGCATCATCCGCCGTCATTTCCGCTACCTCCAAACGGACCCCACCAACAAGGATATATTTCCCTCCCCTCCCCTATCAGCATTCCGTAAAGACCACTCCCTCCGTGACTCCCTCGTCAGATCCACACCCCCCACCAACCCAACCTCCACTCCCGGCACCTTCCCCTGCAACCGCAGGAGGTGCAAGACCTGCGCCCACACCTCCCCCCTCACCTCCCTCCAAGGCCCCAAAGGAAACTTCCATATCCGCCACAGATTCACCTGCACCTCCACACATATCATCTATTGCATCCTCTGCACCCGATGTGGCCTCCTCTATATTGGGGAGACAGGCCGGCTACTTGCGGAGCGTTTCAGAGAACACCTCTGGGACACCCGGACCAACCAACCCAACCACCCTGTAGCTCAATATTTCAATTCCCCCTCCCACTCCACCAAGGATATGCAGGTCTTTGGTCTCCTCCATCGTCAGACCACAACAAAACGACGGTTGGAGGAAGAACGCCTCATCTTCCGGCTAGGAACCCTCCAACCACAAGGGATGAACTCGGATTTCACCAGTTTCCTCATTTCCCCTCCCCCCACCCTGTCTCAGTCAAATCCATCAAATTCAGCACCGCCTTCCTAACCTGAGATCTTCTTCCCGACCTCTCCGCCTCCACCCCAGTCTGACCTATCACCCTCACCTTGACCTCTTTCCACCTATCACATTTCCGACGCCCCTCCCCCAAGTCCCTCCTCCCTACCTTTTATCTTAGCCTGCTGGACAAACTTTCCTCATTCCTGAAGAAGGGCTTATGCCCGAAACGTCGATTCTCCTGTTCCCTGGATGCTGCCTGACCTGCTGCGCTTTTCCAGCAACACATCTCCGGCTCTGATCTCCAGCATCTGCAGACCTCACTTTCTCCTCACAGACTTGGAGGGCCAAACGGCCTGTTCCTGGGCTGTAAATTTTCTTTGTTCTTCTTTGTTGTTTGACTACTTCTACTGCATTTCTATTCACAATAATGATTCAAATCATCCGTCAGTGTTGTAGCTTTGCATTGTTGACTTGTAGCCTCTAGAACCAGAATGTGACTAAACTCATCAACTGAGAGAGACAATTGATTGTATTTTCATCAGTTTTAACTGCATTGGAATGCTGTGCCTCCCTATTACTTGAATTATATTTTTTAACAAAGTAATCTACCTTTAATAGCCAATCATCATCTAATTCATCTAAACTTTAAGGATTTTCTGAAGTCACCAATTGTGAGTGTTACTTCATTGAAATGACAGGCTCGAAAGGCTTTGATCAATGAAACTAAATAATAGTAACCATGTGAGAAACTGTTGTTCATCACACCCTTTCTCACTCTTGGACACTTGATTATGAAGTTCTCGAAAGTCACTTCACTTTCTTACTCTTGAAAGTCATTCTCTTACACTCCCAATTTCTTTGTTATATCATAATAAGGAACAGCTTATGTAACTCTACCTTGCAACTCTGATGAAGAGGAAGAAAGCAGGATCATCTTTTCCTTGGGCAGTGTCACTGTCCCTTTCTTCCACTCCAAAATTGAGAGTCCTTTGGTGACTAAAAAGTTTAATACCAAATCCACACAATTTGTCACACGTGGTACAGGTTGTGTTTGAAGTGTCAGGTGGATAGGATACTCAGGTTTTCGGGCATTTTTTTGCCATTTGTACTTGACCAACATCTGGGCCTGTTGGAGTTACTTAACAACAATTGCTTAAAAACAATTAACATCTTTGCAGCTGCTTCTTTTCCAACTTGGTTAGAGACAAAAAAAACTGCAGATGCTGGAATCCAAAGTAGACAGGCAGGAGGCTGGAAGAACAGAGCAAGCCAGGCAGCATCAGGAGGTAGAGAGGTCAACGTTTCCATTTTTCCACCTCATCTTCCGCCTGGGCAACCTACAGCCCGGAAGACTCGACATTGAGTTTATCTTTATCTACAGCTCCCCTTACACTCACCCTTGGTCCTGAAGAAGGGTTACATCCAAAACGTCGACTTCTCCACCTCCTGATGCTGCCTGGCTTGCTGTGTTCTTCCAACCACCTGCCTGTCTACTTTTTTTCCAACTTGGGCAGTCTTAGGTAAGAGATTCCCATGGCGGTACTGCATTTTTTCAGGGAGGCTGTGAAGACAGCCTTGAAGCCATATATTTTGATAGTTGGGTGACAGTGTTATCCAGAAGGAGCAGGCTGGTTGTGGTCTGCTGGCACCAAGCAGTAGAGAGAATTATGGCATAGTTAGTGCATTGTCTGTGGGGAGAAGCAGGCTTGATAAATTAAAATACGATATCTCTTTTTTTTAATCCTTTCATGGGATGTGGTTAAGTTGACTGGATCAACATTTGTTGCCCACTGCTAATTGCTCTTAGAATGCAATAGTGAGCTACGTTGAATTATTACAGACTGTCTGGTGCAGATTTGCTGTTAAGAAAGCAGTTCCAAGATTTTACCCAGTGACACTGATGGAGTGGTAATACAGTTCCAAATCAGGATGTTGTGCGACTTAGAGAGATCTTGCAGTTGTTGGTGTGCTCATGCATCTATTGTACTTGGCCTTCTGGTAGAGGGCCTAGGTCTGTAAGTTGCATTTAAAGGAGCCTTGGTGAACTGCTGGAGTTTATCTAACATATAATGTATAGTACATCCACTGTGCATCATAGTAGATGGAGTGAACATTTACTTTTTGGATGTAGTGCCAACAAAGAGATTATTCAACTTCTGCCTAGTAGATGGTGAACAGGTTTTAGGGAGTTGGGAAGTGAGTTACTGTCGTCAGAATTCCCAGTTACTGACCTGCTGTTTTAGCCACAGTATTTAGATGACTGGTCCAGTTCAGTTTCTGGTCAACGTTAAGCCCCAGAATGTTGAAAATGGGTTATTCAGTAATGGTAATGCCATTGAATGTCAAGTGGAGATGGTTCGATTCTCCTTTGTTGGAGATTGTTGTTGCTTGGCACTTTTGTGTCTTGAAAACTGTTTGCATTTTATGTCCAAACCTGGATATTGTCCCAGTCTTGGCAATTGAACAAGGACATTTTTAGTCACTGAAAAGTCAGGAATAGTACTGACCATTGTATAGTCATCAGCAATTATGACAGGTCACTTACTGACATCTGTAGCTACCTGGAATGAGATCCGCTGAGTCAGGTGGACCCGCATTGCCTGTGGTCGTTAAGGTATCTGTCAGTAGAGAGTCACAGTATATCCCTCTTGTCATCCAGGATGTCTGTCTCACCCTCAGGTTGTGCAAGGACAGAAAGCTGAGATTTATTTCAGTTGAATTATTTGCATTATGTCAATGAATAGGTTGGAGACAGGATGGAGTTTATTCAAACAGACCATTAACTCAGCAAATGGAGTCTATTAACAAAAGAAGTCTGGCAAATAGTCCCATATCTGAAAGTGTATCATATGCTCCTGATAAAATTATGATTATTTTCCCAGCAATATTCACTGAGCGGAGAATTATACAGATTATGTGGGTAGTGTCTGTCCCAGTTATTTAGACCAGTCTCAAAGTTTAATTTTAGTGGGGCCCATCATGCATTGCACATGCCGAGGTTAAGAGCTTCCTGCAGAAGCTATGTTTCAAGCATTGCACATAGCCTTTACAGTCAGTGACCCATGGCAGTTCCACATATGGTCCTGCAGTAACAGCTGTGATTGAAAATGTATCTTTCCCAGCTTTGCGTCACTCAGGAAGTACAGTCATTTATTGTCATTGAGGCTTTAGGTAAAAAGCCAGCACATTTTGGAGAAGAAGGAAGAAAATTGGAGGAGTTTGGGAACACATAAAAATGTATAGCATTCTGTGGTAAGATATCTCTGAGGTTGGGACTTGAGTCAGGAAATGTCTCTAATTCCTTCCTTTTTGGTTCATTTCTTATCTTCAGGCTGAGGATGAAACAGCAAGCAATCATGCAATGATGATTCAACAAGCCTTGGAGCAAGCTTCAGTGGAGCTCGGAGAGGGTCATCATTTGGTAGAGCAAGTTGTAGTCTCTTCTGATGATGTGGAAGGGATTGAGACAGTGACTGTTTACACTCAGGGCGAAGAAACATCCGAGTTCATTGTCTATGTGCAGGAGGCTGTGCAAGCAGAAGACCAAACCACAGAGCAGCAAATTGAGGAACTGTAACTGCTTCCATCATTTTTAACCAGGACTTCAGCTGGTTTGAACAAGAAGGCTCTAAAGCCCCTGTTTCTATTTTGCATAAATAGTGGCAAGAATATTCGAATCAGTGTAACCTGTTCAGGTCAGACTGGCAGAAAATAACCAAACAGGAATTCTCCAGAAAAAAGGGCACTACATTTCCTTCTGTTACTTCATGTCTCTATTTTGTAACTAGCTTTTTCCCGGTCTACACATATCCTTCCTTGTCTCCCATCTACTCTTGTCCAGTCAGTCAAGCTATTTTCCCAGATCCATGCTTTTGTTTGAATTGATCAGGAACAACAAGATGGCTAAATCAAGGAATAATGCCACAGAAGCACTCAAAGTAGCCCATACGTTTAGATCCATGTAGTCAGTCATGAAGGTGGAGGAAAGGGCTTAATAATTTTCTATAATACCACCTCACATGGACGGGTTGAAGGGAGCAATTGGGAGACAGAAAACCCAGACTGGAGAATCTCAGGGAGCCGACAGCTTTGGACGCCTGACAATAGAGTTTGGTTTTACTTTCTGATTTTTTTTTGAAAGTAGTTTCTGCCTGACATTATCGTGAAATACAGGTCTACTTGGATTACAGGTAAAAATGAGATTTGTATGAAGGGTAAGGAAATTTTTAATTTATTTGATCTTGATCTTGACACAGAGCTATATTCAGAGCCTCATATCTCCTGAAAACTGGTCAAGTTATATTGGAATGTCATTAGATCAGAGGTGGGAGCATGTTAAACTGATTTTCTTCTGTGCTGTAGGCTGTGAATGAAGTATCAGTGTGACAACCACGTTGAATAAAGCATCGAAGCAACATGATTTTGTGCAATAATTTCTACTTGATTGTTATTTAAAAAGTAATAGTATAACTGCAAAAAGAAGTATAAAAATGCGGAAAACTTGCAGATGTTGGAATTCTGAAATAAACCAGGAAATTCTTAGAAGACAGAACAGTATGTGTAACTTTAACAGATGCTGACCTTTAGTGATGAGCATATGATGAACACAATAAAAAAGCATTTTTCTCATAGTCATCATTGACATCACTGACTTCGGTTTGGGCTTGAATTTTCACTCTCAGATCAGGAGTGTAGTATTGGAACCATTTCCGTGATTTGCATTTCCAATCACAGTAAGTGACCCAGAAGTTGGAATCTTAATTCCAGGATAGCTAGATTTTCCGGAAGTTAGGCAAAGTGAACCCAGAACAAATATAAGTTACTGGTTGTAGAGGCTAAATGAAATGACTTCCTCATTAATCTAGACCTTTAAAGAAAGTTCATGATTTACAACAAAAAATTACATGGTAGCACGGTGGTTAGCACTGCTGCCTCACAGCGCCAGGGACCTGGGTTCAATTTCAGCTTTGTGTGACTGTCTGAGTGGAGTTTGCACGTTCTCCCTGTGTCTGTGTGGGTTTCCACTGGGTGTTCCTAAATCCTCCCCCAGTTCAAAGATGTACAGGTTAGGAGGATTGCTAAATTGCCCTGTAGTGTCCAGGCATGTGCAAGCTAGGTGGATTAGCCATAATAAATTTGGAGTTGTGGGGTAGTGGGTCTGAGTGGGAAGCTGTTTGGAAGGTCAGTGCAGACTTGATAGGCCGAATGGATTGTATGATTCTGGGAGGAACAGATGTAAAATATTTATTAAACAATAAGATGTTGGAAGGTATAGATGCACAAAGGAACCTTGGTGTCCTTATCAATGAGTCACTGAAGACTAACATGCAGCTACAGCAAGCTTTTAAGAAACCTTATGAACCTTAGCCTTTATCAAAAGACAATTAATACAGGAGTAGTGAAGCCATAGAATCATAGAGACATACAGCACAGAAACAGACCCTTTGGTCCAACTCGTCCATGCTGACCAGATATCCTAAATAGATCTAGTCCTATTTGCCAGCATTTGGGCCATATGCTTCTAAACCCTTCCTATTCATTACCTATCCAGATGCCTTTTAAATGCTGTAATTGTACCCGTCTCCACCACTTCCTCTAGCAGGTCATTCATACACGCACCACCCTCTGCATGAAGAAATGACCCTTTAGGTCCCTTTTAAATCTTTCCCTCTCACCTTAAACCTATACCATCTAGTTTTGGACTTTCCCCACCCCAGGTAAAAGCCCTTATCTATTTACCCTATCCATGCCCATTATGATTTTACAAATTTCTATAAGGTCACCTCTCAGCCTCTGATGCTCCAGGGAAAACAGGCCCCAGCCTGTTCAGCCTCTTCCTACAGCTTAAACTCTCCAGCCATGGCAATTCCCTTGCAAATCATTTTTGAAACTTTTGAAGTTTCACAACATCCTTCCTATAGCAGGGAGACCAGAATTGCATGCAGTATTCCAAATCTGGCCAAACCAATGTCATGTACAAATGCAACATGTCCTTCCAACTCCTATACTCAATGCAGTGACGAATAGAGGCAAGCATTCAAAACACCTTCTTCACTGTCCTATCTACCTGCAACTTCATTTTCAAAGAACTATGAATCTGCAGTCCAAGGTCTCTTTGCTCAACAACACTCCCCAGGACCTTACCATTAAGTGTACAAGCTCTCACTGATTTGCCTTTCCAATATGCAGCAGCACACATTTATCTAAATTAAACTCCATTTCCCTCTCCCCAGCCCATTGGCCTATCTGATCAAGATCCCGATTCATTTAGTATGGGAGCTTGGTTAGACCACACCTAGAGTACTGTGTGTAATTTTAGTCTCCTTACTCCAGGAAAGATATTTTTGCCATAAAGGAAGTGCAATGAAGATTCACCAGACTTGTTCCAGACTTTGTGATTTTAATAAAACCAATAAAGTACTTAAAGAAATAGACAGGGTAGATCCAGGTAAGATATTCCCCTGGTTGACAGAGTTGAGAACAATTTATAAATAAGGAGAATGCCATTTAGGAGCAAAATGAGAATATATTTAACTCAGCATCTTGTGAATCTTTGGCATAATCCAACCCAGAGGGTTGTGGAAGTTAAGTTTAAGGTAGAAGTCGATAGATTTCTGATTACCATTGTCACAAATCTTTTTGGAAATAAGTGGGTAAGACATATTGATGTGTTCAATCAGCCATGATTGTAATAAATTGCAAAGCAGGCTTTATAGGCATACTCCTTTTCCTCCTTTGTACACATAGGCCTGAGGTGTAATGTTGAGAAGTATGAGGATTGGCGTTTTGGTAGGAAGAACATGAAGAAACAATATAAAGTATGGGGTGCAATACTTAAAGAGGTGCAGGAGCAGAGGGACCTGTATATGTACATAGATAATTATAAGTGGAGTTAATGGGGTATATAGTGTTATGGACTTTATTACTAAGGATATAGACAACAAGAAACAAAGATGCGTAACTTAAAACCAGGCACTTGTTAAACCACAGTAGGATTATTGTGTACATTTTGGGTGCAGCACTGATGGGAGGTTGTGATGACATTAAAAAGAGTTTAGAAGAGATTTACACAACTAGATTCAGGAATGAGAAGCTTCAGTTATGAGGATATATTGAAGAGGTTGGGACTGTTCTTGAAAAGTAGATGCTAAGAGGAAATTTGATACAAGTTTTGAAAATCACAAGGATGCTGGTTTGAGTATTTAGGGAGAAACTGTTCTTGTCCATAAAAGCATCAAGAATGAGAGGACACAGATTTAAAGTGATTTCCAATATAGGAAATATGTGAGAAAAAGCTTTTTCACATTTTGGTATGTGGTAGAGGCAGAGTAACTTCAAGTATCCAAGAGAACGTTGGCTAATTATTTGAATGGAAACAGTCTGCAAAGTATGGAGAAAGGCAGGCAAATGGCACTAACTCATAATCCTCACTGAAGAGTCAGTGCAGATACTGTACCACATAGAATTGTTACAATGCAGAAAAAGTCCATGAGAAACCCCAGCAAATGCAAACTTAGTTTGTCCAATGAACTATTTGCAGAATATTTGTATTCTTCCTTGAATAAGAAGACCAATTCTGTACTCCAGATGAGGTCACACCAATGTCCTGAATAACTGAAGAATAACCTGCCCACTTTTGTAGTCAAATCTTCTTGCAATAAATGATAATATTCTGTTAGCTTTCATAATGACTTGTTGTACTTGTATACTAACCTTTTGCATTGCATACCCTAGGACACACAGCTATCTCTGTACCTCAGAACACTGTAATTGTTCGATATTTAGAAAATATGCTTCTTATTCATTCTTGCTGTCAAAATTTCACATTTTACCACAGTATACTCCATTTGCCAGATCTTTGCATAACCTGTCAGATCTTTGCCCTCTCACTTAACCATGGGTGAGATATGACTAGCCCCATCTCTGTCATGAAAGTGGTACATGTAGCTTTGTGGTAGCTAGACTTTTGGTTTTTGCCTTCTGTGCTACTGGCTTAATGATGAAGAGGCTGTCCATCACTGTGAACATCCAGACCATCATATTGGAAAGGTAAAGCTGCCTTAAGTGGAGTGAGATAATGTTTACAGTAAACTGGATAAACCTATTAATGAATAAAATGATATCAGATCAATGGGAGATGTTCAAAAAATAATTTAATGTAATGTAGAACTAGTTTTAAACTCAAGAAAACAGGTTCTCCTTGTGCAGAAGATAGCCTTGGAGAAATAAATAAGTAAAAGACAACATAAAACTAAAAGCATGCAAGAATGAAAAAATAGCATTATAGACTTACAATAGACCTTGGTGACTGAGCAAGATGTAAAGAATGACAGTACAGATAGTTAGAGTTGCAAAAAGTATGAAAAGTTTGCAAGGAATATCAAAACCCAAATCAAAAAATATGTATAAGATAAAGAGGGTGGTTAGAAGGACTGTGTGGCCCCTTGAAAACCAACAACAATAATATTATCAATTAAAGTAAATAAATGAACATGATGAATAATCAAGCAAGGAATTTACACAAGTTAATCTCACAGCATGGTTTTCCCTGTCATCCTTGATGAATTTTAATTAATTATTTCATTGCATTATTCACATATTTCTATTGTTTTTGTATATTTTATTAACTTTCAACAACTATTTATATATCAATACAAACTGCAGGCAAGATATCAAGCTTTGACAGGATGGCCACACAACAATGGAATAGTGAGGGAGTACAATCCAGTTGTGGCATGCAGCAATGTTGATTTGTGGATCATGAAACAAAGGTATGCAGTCAATGATAACTAGCACCACAGGAAAGTCTGCCTTTGTAGTAAAGTCATTTCTTGCTGCCAAAAACTGAATTAGAAGTCTCAGTGCAATACTGGGTGGCAAATTGCAAAAAGTTGTAAATATTTTCCAAACTGAAAAGAGTCAGGTGCATAAAAATGAATTATTATGGCTATCTTCATAGCCATCTGCAATGTGATCCTTACTCTAATCTGAGGTTGTGTTTATGGTTGGACCTGGTTTCATCTTTCAATGAAATGAATAGCAAGAGGTTTAAATAGGTTTTAAGGAAAAGTTTTCTCACCTGGAGGATGGTGAGGAAATGTCACAACCTTTAAAAGGTACTCAGATGAGCATTTGAAATGTCATAATCAAAGCCTTGGGCCAACTGGTGAAAAGTCGAATACTGCTTCTGAGAGACTATCTCCAGAAGTGAGGAGACACAATTCTTAATGGCCATGCTGGTATCTGGCAGTATTTGCCACTTAACATGTGGTAAAGTCTACATTATTCTTGAATGCAATAGCCTTAACTTTCACTTTATTGCATCCATATGTCCTGTCTATTGCTGAGGATGTTAACAGTGCTCCATGTGTGTAAGTGATTTCCCTCTCCCTCTCCCTCTCTCTCCTGACAGCCTTGTAGTTTACTGCCACAGTAATTGTTGGCTATATCAGCCAACTTCTAAAAACACATTTGAAATTACAAGTTAAAATTATCCACAGTGCTTGATCATTTTGACCTGTGGTCATGAAAGAAATTACAGTAGAAATTGCAAGGGCACTGGCCATAATCTTTAAGCCTTCCTTAGACTCAAGGGAGGTAAGGGAAGAGTGAACAAAATACAGACAGTTCTGAAGAAGGATCACTGGACTCAAAACATTAACTCTGCTTTCTCTCCATGGATGCTGCCAGACTCGTTGAGTTTCTTCGGCCATTTCTGTTCTTGTTTCACTATGCCATAGTTTCTTTCACACATTTTCAGTAATTGTGATGAGAGTAAAAACATAATTAATCTTTAGCTCTACATTATTGGGCTTGTGCTGAGACAAACTAGTTTGAGTTTTAGAGCGCATTCCTGAATTGATGAATAAGCAATTTATTCATTCCCGATGCTTAGCCAATTTTATGGATAGTACCAATTCTTAGTGCATTTTTTTAAAATGACAAATCATTGAGGGAAATCAATTTAAACACAGTGCACTCTGAGCTTAAAATACCACAATCATTTGATTTGATCATGTAAAATATTTTCAGGCCAATTTCATCAAAGAGTTAATGAAACTGAGTGGAACTCCAAGCCACGCTGTATTAGTCATTTAAATAAAATTAAAAGTGTTGGAATACTCAGCAGGTTTAGAAACCTTTGTGAAGAAAGAAATATAGTTAACATTTCAGGTTGATGATCAATCTTTAACTTATCAGCTCAAAGACATGCAGAATCATAGAATATTACTGTACAGAAGATCATTCGACCCATCATGTCTGTACTGGCTCCTGAAAGAGCCACCCAGCTAGTCCGATTCTCCTGCCTATCTCCCTAACCCTCTAACTTCATTATTCGCAAATGTATATCCAGCTCTCTTTGAAATCTCTTATGGAATCCACCACCACCACTCTCCCAAGTAGCACATTCCTAACAACTATGAGTAAGGAAGACTTTCCTCATCTCAATCCTAGCTTTTTTGCTGCCAATCTTGAAGTTTGGTTCCTAGTTACTAAATACCAACTAGTGGAAATAGAATATCCTTGTTTATCCTGTCAAAATTATTCATAATTTAAAAGTCTCAGTAAGGTCAGCCCTTAATCTTCTCTGCTCCAAGGAAAGCAAGCTCAATTTCTTAAACCTTTCCTTGTATCTAAAATCTTTCATTCCTGGTATCATTCTAATAAATCTCCTTTGCCTTCTCTCCAGGACTTTAACATACTTACGTAAGGTGCCCAAAACTGAACACAAAACTCCCAAATGTGGTCAGACAAGTGATTCGTAGAGGTGTAGCCTCACTTCTTTGCTTGTATACTGTGCCTCTAATTATGAACCCATTTATTTATTAAGAAGGGTCACTGGATTCAAAATGTGAACTCTGATTCTCTATGGTCAGATGCTGACACGCATGCTGACTTTCTTCAGCAATTTCTGTTTTTGTTTGTTTCTTTAGATTTACAATTAGCACAGCTCTCTTGACAAATCATCAGACCTAAACATCTCACTCCCCGTACTATTAGACCCTGTTGTTCCATTTCTTAAAAAAAACCTCAGGAATGGCCCAAACTCATATTTTGGACATAGATACATGCAGTATAGAAGAGGCCCTTTGGTCCTTCAAGTCTGTATCGCTAAAACTGGACCTAAATCTACACTTAGAGTAACAGATGTATATAACATGAAACAGCCCTTCAGCCCAACTCGTCCATACTGACCAGGTTTCCTAAACTGTACTAGCCCCATTTGCCTGCATTTGGCTCATATCCATCCAAATCTTTCTAGTCTCACTTTCCAGTATTACATCACAGCCTTGAATGTTATAAGATGTCAAGTACTTATCCAAGTAATTTATAAAGTGTGGTTTCCTTCCTCAAATACCCTCCCAGACAGGACTCTCATCACCCTTGGGTGAAAAAAATTTTCCTCAAATCCCCTCTAAACCTCCTACCTTTCACCTTTACAAGTATGTCCCATTGCAACTTTTCAACTAAGGGGAGCATCTACTTTCTATCCTCGTCTGTGCCCCTCAAAATCTTATCCAGGTTTGTCAGGTCTCTCCCAACCTTCTCTGCTTTAATGAAAGCAACTCGAGCTTATCCAGCCTCTCTTCAATGCTGAAATGTCCCATCCCAAGCAACATTCTAGTGAATCTCCTCTGCACCCTCTCCAGCACAATCACATCCTTCCTATGGTGCAGTGACCAGAATTGCATATGCTACTCCAAATGCGGCCTAATTCCTACTGTTATACTGTATGGCTCAACAAGAATCAAGGAGGTAACGCACTATCCAGAAACATGTCTGTTGTCCTAACTTATGAATTCCTCTCTTACTATTGCTCCTCGTGTACAGTCAGGCCATTTGTGGTGCCAGAAAACCTGGCTGAATCTGCACTCCCTTGAGGAGCTAACATCCTCATCAACTTCCCAATAGAAAACCTATTTGTGTGCAGTACCCTAGCAGACTCCTGCACTACCTGACTGCTACTGTTTGACTAGCTGGTGATCAGAGACCAAGTGCCACCCCATCACACTCAACACCAGGTGAACAGAGAATCTGCTAGGCTGGCACAGGCTTTTTCCATTTCCTATAAATCTAAGCAGCAGTGGCATAAACTATTACGGAAGTTTGAATTGTCCTTTTAAGGGCCTCAATTGACCCTATGGCAGGTGGGCCATCCAATCCCATTGGGATAAAGTGGTGGAATAGAAGAGTAGATAGGGAGCAGGCAGACAGCCAGCTGGATAATAAAAACCCTGCCTTTGAAGCTATTATTGGGAAAGAATAACGTTTAGTGTTGAGGCTGAATAGTCTGAGGCAGCTCAGACAGCTACTAGGGATAGGAATGAAACTTGCTAGGGAGCAGAGTTTGTACTGAGGTCCAAAACAATGGCTCAGCTTTCCTAATATTTAATTGGAAGCAACTTGTACTTGTACCAAATTTCAGACAAGGAGTCTGATAATCAGAGACAATGGAGGAGTTCAGTTGATGTTACTGAGGTAGAGCATGTGAATGTAAAGTGCATGTGAAAACTGATGCAGTCCCTTTGAATGATAATACCTTGGAGGTTATGTAGTTGAGAAATAATAGGAGGCCAAGAATAGATCTTTGAGGAATACCAACACTAGAAGAGAAGGGAAACCATTGCAAGTGATGCACTGATTAAAGATCTTTTACATAATTCTTGGGATACACCTGTGATTGTACGAAGGGCTCTTCTGCACCATATAGCTATAGGTTAATCAATAATGGGACTTCTATTCCCAGCATTGTGATTTGAAGGTACAGTCTGGGGATAGATTAATTATTTAAGAAGTATTAGAATGCTGCATGTATTGATTCTGTGACAATGCACAAATGCCATTGATGACATGATGGTCAGCAACTTGCTGCCTGAGTGGATTAGGCAACTATTTCCCTAATTCTTTGAGAATAAAATAAAAGATGCAGCACTATTGGGGGAAATAGTTGTATAGTGAAATTGCATTTAAAGTAAATAATAAAGTTATTAAAATCAATCAGAAAAGACTCTTGAAGCAAACCTTGTTTGATCTTGGAGCTGATACTGGTAAAGTGAGTTCCCAACACTTCAAACTTGCAATTTATAAACTTTAATGGATTGGTAAAAATCAATAGGAATGTATTCTGAATGCAATCTTTATTTAGAAAAATCTATTAGCTGATGTGGGCCTGAAAACCTCAACTTAGTAGTAACAAATTCTGTTGTTCATCAACTCAGCCGCTTAGTCTGTGTACCAGATCCAGCACCCTTCCAACATCTTCATCTACTTTATAAAGCTTTGTGCTCTCTCCAACAGACAAGTGAACTTTTTATATAGCAATTTTAGATTCAGAGTGAATGTGATAAATGTTAATCAATCAAAGTACCTAATAGATCAAAAGAACAAAAAACTATTAGCATTCCGTTTACATGGTTGAAATTTTCTACATTAAAGGCCCAGAACCAGAATGCATGGATTCATGAGAACAAGAAATTACACTATTCCTGCAAAATGGCTGATCAACAGCATGAGATAGAATCAAAACAAAGAGTGGATGTGGCAACATTTGGAAAATTCAAATGTGTAATGGGTAAACATTGAAGTGATGAAATTAGTCAAAGATTAATAGCAAAGGAATCTTGGAATGATTACTCAATCAATAATTATTGGGTAGTACACAACTCAAACACACATTTGGAACCTGTTTTAGAGTCACAGAGATAGTACAGCACAGAAATAGACCCTTTGGTTCAATTTGTCCATGCTGACCACTTATCCTAAATTCATCTCGTCCCATTTGTCAGCATTTGGCCAAATCCCTCCTATTCATATACTGTACCCACCCAGATGCCTTTTAAATGTCATCATTGTATCAGACTCTTCTGCTGGCAGCTAATTACATATACGTATCACCATCTGCATGAAAATCTTGATCCTAAGGTTCCTTTTATATAATTCCCCTCTCACCTTAAACCTATGTCCTCTAGTTTTGGACTCACCCACCCCTGGGAAAGAGACCTTGGCTGTTCACCCTACCCATGCCTCTCATGATTTTATAATCCTCTATAAGGTCACCCCTCAACCTCTGACGCTCCAGGAAAAATAGCTGCAGTCTGACTGTGTGGAGTTTGCACGTTCTCCCCATGTCTGTGTGGGTTTCCTCCAGGTGCTCTGGTTTCCTCCCACAGTCCAAAGATGTGCAGGTCAGGTGAATTAGCCATGCTAAATTACCCGTAGTGTTAGGTAAGGGGTAAATGTAGGGGTATGGGTGGGTTACGCTTCGGCGGGTCGGTGTGGACTTGTTGGGCCGAAGGGCCTGTTTCCACACTGTAATGTAATCTGTCAATCTATTCAGCCTCTGCCTATAGTTCAAACCCTCCAACCCCCACAACATCCTTGTAAATCTTTTCTGAACCCTTGCAAGTTTAATAACATATTTCTTAGAGCAGGGAGACCAGAAGTGAATGCTGTATTCCAAAAGTGGCCTAACCAATGTACCAATGACATCTCAGCTTCCATAGTCAATGTACTGACTAATAAGGCAAATATACCAAACACCTTCTTCACAACCCAGTCTACCTGGGACTTCTCCTTCAGGGAACTTTGAACCTGCACCCCAAGGTTTCTTTATTGGGCAACACTCCCCACTTCCCTACCATTAAGTGTATAAATCCTGCACTGATTTGCCTTATCAAAATGCAACACCTCACGTTTATATAAATTAAACTCCATCTACTAGTCCGTTTGCCCATCTGATCAAGCTCCTGTTGTACACTGAGATAACCTTCTTCACTATTCAATTTTGGTATCATCTGCAAGCTTACTAACCATTCCGCCTATATTCACATGCACATCATTTATATAAGTGACAAAAATCAGTGGACCCAGCATTGATTCTTACAGCATCGGCTGGTCACAGGCCTCCAGTCCAAAAAGCAATCCTCCATCATGGCCTTCTGTCTCCTAACTTCAAGCCAATTTTGTATCCAAATGGCTAGCTCTCCCTGGATTCCATGTGATCTAAATTTGCTAATCAGTCTTCTGGGGAACCTTGTCAAATGGCTTGCTAAAGTCCAGAAAGACAACATCCACTGGCCTGCTTTCATCTGTCTTCTTTGTCACCTCTTCAAATACTTGATCAAGTTAGTAAAACACTATTTTCCATGCACAATGCCATGTTGACTATCTCTAATCAGTCCTTGCCTTTCCAAATACATGCAGATTCTGTCCCTCAGAATCCCCTCCAATGACTTATCAACTGACATCAGGCTCACCAGTCTATAGTTCCCTGGCTTTTCCTTACCACCTTAAATAATGGTGCCATATTATCCATCCTCCAGTCTTCCAGCACCTCATCTGTGGCTATCAATGATACAAATATCTCACTAAGAGGCCCAGCAATAATTTCCCTGGTTTCCCACAAAGGTTGGGATACATCTGATCAGTTTCCATGGATTTATCCATTTTTGTCCGTTTTAAGATGTCAAGTACTTCATTTTCTGTGATGTGGACTCTTATCAAGATATCACGCTTTATTTCTCCAAGTTCTCTAGCTTCCATCTCCTTCTCCACAATAAATACTGACGTGAAACACTTGTTTAGTATCTCACCCATCTCCTGCCATTCCACACTTAGGTGGCCTTGTTGATCTTTAAGATGCTGTATTTTCTCTCTCTAGTTACTCTTTTGCTTTTAGTGTATTTGTAGAATCTCTTTGGATTCTCCTTAACACTATTTGCCAAAGCTATCCTATGTACCCTTTATGCCCTCCTATTTCCCTCTTGAGCATATTCCTACAATCCTTACTCCTCCAGGGATTCACTGAATCCAAGTTGTTTAGACTTGACATATTCCTCCTTCTTTGTCTTGACCAGAGCCTGAATTTCTCTAGTCAACCAGCATTCTCTACATCTATCAGTCTTGCCCTTTTCACTAATAGGAGCATACTGCCTTTCGACTCTTGTTATCTCATTTTTAAGACCTCCCACTCCCAGGTTCTTTACTCAGAGAGTGATAAGGGCATGGAATGCACTACCTGCTCATGTAGTCAACTCAGCCACATTGGGGAGATTTAAACAATCCTTAGATAAGCACATGGATGATTTTGGGATAATGTAGGGGGACGAGCTGAGAATAGTTCACAGGTCGGTACAACATCGAGGGCTGAAGGGCCTGTTCTGCGCTGTTTTGTTCTATGTTCTATGTTCTAACCGTCCTTTTACCTGTGAATAGTTTCTCCCAATCAACTTGCCTGATACCATCAAAATTGGTCTTCAATTTAAAACTAATTTTAGATTAGGTCTATCTTTTCTATAATTATTTTCACGCTAAGAGAATTATGATTGCTGGCCCCCAAGTTCTCCCACTGACACCTCAGTGACTTGCTCTGTGTTACTTCCAAAGAGCAGGTCAGATTTTGTTCCTTCTCTAGTAGGTTCATCCACACACTGAAGAAGGAAATGTTCTTGAACCCACTTAACAAATTCTTCTCCATCTAAGCCCTTAACACTATGACAGTCCCAGTCTATGATTGGAAAGTTAAAATCATCGACCATTACAATAGTAACATTCTTACAGTCATCTGAGATTTCCTTACAAATTTGCTTCTCAATTTCCTGCTGACTACTGGGGGTGCCTGTAGTACAATCCCAATAAGGTGATCATCCCTTTCTTTCTTCTCAGTTCCACACAAATAACGTCACTGGAGGTACACCCAAGAATATCCCCCTCAAGTACAGCCATAATATCCCTAATCAAAAATGCTACTATCTCTTTCACTTGCATCCCCTTTATATCCTTCCTATAGCATCTATATCCTGGAACATTAAGTTGCCAGTCCTGCCCTTTCCTGAACCAGATTTCTCTGATAACTATGATATCCCAGTCCTATGTTCCTAACTATGACTTAAGTTCATCTCAGGCTTCTTACTTTGAAATAAATGCAGTTTAATTTTTCAATCTTGCCTCATTCTCTGCCTTGTTCTTACCTGCCTTGACTATTTGACTTACTCCTCTTCTCAACTGTACAAGCCTCAGATTTATCTCTCTTCTTACTATCTGTTTGGGCCTCCCACTAGTTTAAATCCTCCGGAGTAGCGCTAGCAAATTTCCCTGCCAGGATATTGATCCCCTTCCAATTCAGGTGCAAACCATCCTTCCTGTATAGGTCACTTCTACCGCAGAAGAGATTTTCAAAAATGCGAATCCCTGTCCCCCGCACCAGCTCCTCAGCCATGCATTCATCTGCCCTATCCTCCTATTCCTACTCTTACTTGCATGTAACACTGGGAGTAATCGAAATATTACTTTTCTTGAGGATCTACTTTTTAACCTTCTGCCTAATTTCCTGTCTTCTCCCTTCAGAACCTCATCTCTTTCTCTTCCTATGTAATTGGTACCAATGTATACAATGACCTCCTGCTGGTCACGCTCCCCTTTGAGAATAAGCTGCACTCTCTCCAAGATATCTTTGACCCAGCACCAGGGAGAAAACACACCATTGTAATATATTGCTATCGGCTTCAGAAACATGTATCCGTGCCCCTGACTAGAGAGCCCCCTATCCCAATCGATTGCCTGGAATCTGACATACACCTCACCACAGCAGGGCCAGTCTTGATACGAGAAACTTGGCTGTCAGAGCTACATTCCCCGAGAGTCCACTACCCCTTACATTTTCCAAGCCAGCATTCTTGTTTGAGATGGGGTTGGCCATAGTAGACTTCTGCACTGCCTGCCTACTTTTCCTCGAGGTAATCCATCTACCCAAACTGTATCTGTGGTTTTTTTATCTTTCCTCATTGTGTCTAAATGCCACTCCAATTGATCCATACAATCCGATAAGATTTGCAACCAAACAAACATTATGCATACATAATCATCAGGGCATTGAAATTCACCCTAATCTCCCACATGTGACAGTTATAGCACATCACTCTACATCTTAATCTACACATCCAGAAAGTAGCAGTCATCCTGCTTGAAAAACACTACTCTAGGAAATCTAAATACCTATGTTTTATATTAAAAATAAATTAATCAAAAGACAGATCTCAGTAAAACATAAAGAAAAATGCCCTCACCCTACTCACTATTATAGACTTACAAAAAAAATCAAGATTAATAAGTTTGATAAACCCTTAAAAACAAAAACTTAAGCTCATCAATGAAATCCTGACATTTTCAGCTGTGAGTAGTCCCAATAATGAGGTCTCCCCAAGGTCAGCTGTGAATTTCACTGTGTATTTTTCTTGGATTGAACTCCAACCTCCTGTGATGCTTGTAACTTCACAGTCAGTCAGCTGTGCAGATTGTGTGCTTTGTCAGTCAGCTGTAAAGATAGGTTTTAGATTAACAAAAAGAATTCATACATACATTACATGATCACTGGGGGAAAAATGAGTCATTTCTGCTGCATTTCCATGGCATTAGATTCCAGCTGCTTAGCAGAAATAAGGTTGAGGGTTAACTGTTCTTGCTAAACCTCCATGCCAACAGTTGCCAATCAATAACGAACTCCTTCTCAAGTTATATAAAATGATGTCTCCTTTTTCCAGTCTGGTTTCTTGTATCCTAGTCCTGATGAGGGCAAGATGAAAAGCTTGTAAATCCAGATCTGCTTTGGCATTCATGTTGGCAGAGACAATGTTTTTACTGATCTTTATAATTAAAAGATTATAAATTGAAAGCTTGAGGTAAAGTTGAGAGACCTCCTCGCCAATGGGCT
Source organism: Chiloscyllium plagiosum (assembly GCF_037043375.1). Lineage (NCBI taxonomy): Eukaryota > Metazoa > Chordata > Chondrichthyes > Orectolobiformes > Hemiscylliidae > Chiloscyllium > Chiloscyllium plagiosum. The sequence continues at coordinate 118,199,750 of NW_028270142.1, read as the reverse complement.
GACTCCACAAATCTTTGAAGAGAACAAGATAGGTCTTTCTCTGATGTAGTACTGCATAAGTGCAATATCTGATCTGGAGCCAGAGTAGTAGGTTAAATGTTTACAGTTTTACAGCAGGAAACAGTTAAAGAAGCCCACATCCCATTATGATTAGCTGGTAAGAGAAGTAGACACAAAGTCAATGGCAACCTTCAAAAGAAAATTGGATGAATGTCTAAAGTATATAACTTTTTTTGTGTATGGTCAAAGAATGGGCTGGAGATGGAAGTGGAGGCAAATGAGACGAACCAGATTGTTCTTTGAAAAAGCCAAGCTGGACTCAATGCGTTGACATGGCTCCTCCTAGGCTTTACAATCCTACAAAATATTGACAAGGACCAATGAGGTAAAATGGACTGTTTGCTGTAATTTTATTTTTAATTACTATTTTTTCTAAGAACCTCATATTCATTGATGAACTATTACTGTTAAAGTCTCAATCCCCTTCTATTGTCCTGGGGAATGTGACACATTTGTTGTCAATTGACCAATCACTGAGAAATTGACAATGGAATGACACATCAATCACAATGAAAAGCCCCACACAATGTGATTTACCATTTATCAAGTTACTGATGAGCAGGTTTGAGATTTTTATAGAGTCTTTGACTCCAATGACTATAATTCCAGGCTTGCATTAGGGTGGATCAAATAATGATCTAATATAAAACTTAACCTTATGCAAAGTAGCTTCTGAAGAATGGGTGTGGGCATTCTCTATTTGATTTATTTTGGAAAGATTGCCAAAGAACAAAGTACTTTGTAGATATTGTTTAGTACTAGACAAGTCAGACCCAGAACATGATAGATGATATTTTGTTTGTTTCGATTTTACCAAGCTACTCTTTCACTGAAACTCAAACAGGCAAAATTGCAGATTTGGTTTAAACAATAAAGCAAAAAATTATTAATGAACAAAAAGGCAAAATAGAACAAACCAAATTATTCGTATGAAATAAAAATCAAAAGAACTGTGGATACTGTAAATCAGAATCAAAAACAAAAATTGCTGGAAAAGCTCAGCAGTTCTGGCAGCATCTGTGGAGGGAAATCATTTTTTAACATTTCAGGCCAAGTGACCCTTCCACAGAACCGTTCTGAGGAATGTTCACTTGACCCAAAATGTTAATTCTGATTTCTCTACACAGATGCTGCCAGACCTGCTGAGCTATTCCAGCAATTTCTATTTATATGAAACACAAGTTAGAAGATTTCAGAACATAGAATAAAATTAGTCCCAAGATATTATCTGGAATAAGGTAGGTGAGCTTGCAGCATAGATAGGTACCTTGGACTTCGATGTTGTGGCAACGACTGAGACATGGATAGAGCAAGGTCAGGAGTGGATGTTACATGTTCCAGGATTTAGATCTTTCATTAAGATCACAGAAGGTGGTAAAAGAAGGGGAGGTATGGCTTTGTTAGTCAAGGATGATATAAGGTAAAAACAATGACTGCAGATGCTGGAAACCAGATTCTGGAGTAGAGTGGTGCTGGAAAAGCACAGCAGTTCAGGCAGCATCTGAGGAGCAGTAAAATCGACATTTCGGGCAAAAGCCCTTCATCAGGAATACAGGCAGAGAGCCTGAAGGGTGGAGAGATAAGTGAGAGGAGGGTGGGGGTGGGGGTGGGGAGAAAGTAGCATTGTGTACAATAGGTGAGTGGGGGTGGGGATGAAGGTGATAGGACAGGTATGGGGGTGGGGGAAGGTAGCAAAGAGTCAAAGAAGGCAAGCATGCAGGTACGGCAGGTAGTGCAGAAAGCTAATAGCATGATGGCCTTCATAACAAGAGGGATTGAGTATAGAGGCAAAGAGGTTCTTCTGCAACTGTACAGGTCCCTGGTGAGACCGCACCTGGAATATTGTGTGTAGTTCTGGTCTCCAAATTTGAGGAAAGACATTCTGGCTATTGAGGGAGTGCAGCGTAGATTCACGAGATCAATTCCTGGAATGGCGGAACTATCTTATGTTGAAAGATTGGAGTGACTGGGCTTGTATACCCTTGAGTTTAGAAGACTGAGAGGGGATCTGATTGAGACATATAAGATTATTAAAGGATTGGACACTCTGGAGGCAGGAAATATGTTTACGCTGATGGATGAGCCCCGAACCAGAGGACACAGCTTAAAAATAAGGGGTAGGCCATTTAGGACAGAGATGAGGAGAAACTTCTTCATCCAGAGAGTGGTGGGTGTGTGGAATGCTCTGCCCCAGAAGGCAGTGGAGGCCCAGTCTCTGGATTCGTTTAAGAAAGAGTTGGATAGAGCTCTCAAGGATAGTGGAATCAAGGGTTATGGAAATAAGGCAGGAACAGGATACTGATTGAGGATGATCAGCCATGATCATAATGAATGGTGATGCAGTCTCGAAGGGCAGAATGGCCTACTCCTGCACCTTTTGTCTATTGTCTATTGTCTAGTACAATGGGTGGATGGGGTTGAGATGAAGGTGATAGGTCAGAGAGGAGGGTGGAGTGGATAGGTGGAAAAGAAGATAGGCCGGTAGGACAGGTAATGGGGACAGTGCTGAGCTGGAAGTTTGGAACTGGGGTGAGTTGGGGGAAGGGGAAATGAGGCGTTCTTCCTCCAGGCGTCGGGTGGTGAGAGAGCGGCGGTGAAGGAGGTCCAGGACCTCCATGTCCTCGGCAGAGTGGGAGGGGGAGTTGAAATGTTGGGCCACAGGACGGTGTGGTTGATTGGTGCGGGTGTCCCAGAGATGTTCCCTAAAGCGCCCTGCTAGGAGGCATCCAGTCTCCCCAATGTAGAGGAGACTGCATCGGGGGCAACGGATACAATAAATGATACTGGTGGATGTGCAGGTAAAACTTTGATGGATGTGGAGGGCTCCTTTAGGGCCTTGGATGGAGGTGAGGGAGGAGGTGTGGGCGCAGGTTTTGCAATTCTTGCGGTGGCAGGGGAAGGTGCCAGGACGGGAGGGTGGGTTGTTGGGGGGTGTGGACCTGACCAGGTAGTCACGGAGGGAACGGTCTTTGCGGAAGGCGGAAAGAGGTGGGGAGAGAAATATATCCCTGGTGGTGGGGTCCGTTTGGAGGTGGCGGAAATGTTGGTGGATGATTTGGTTTATGCGAAGGTTAGTAGGGTGGAAGGTGAGCACCAGAGGGTTCTGTTCTTGTTACGGTTGGAGGGGTGGGGTCTGAGGGCAGAGGTGCGGGATGTGGATGAGATACATTGAAGGGCATCTCTAACCACGTGGGAAGGGAAATTGCGGTCTCTAAAGAAGGAGGCCATCTGGTGTGTTCTGTGGTGGAACTGGTTCTCCTGGGAGCAGATATGGCGGAGGCGGAGGAATTGGGAATATGGGATGGCATCTTTGCAGGAGTTAGGGTGGGAAGAGGTGCAATCCAGGTAGCTGTGGGAGTCGGTGGGTTTGTAAAAAATGTCTGTGTCAAGTCGGTCGTCATTAATGGAGATGGAGAGGTCCAGGAAAGGGAGGGAGGTGTCAGAGATGGTCCAGGTAAATTTAAGGTCAGGGTGGAGTGTGTTGGTGAAGTTGATGAATTGCTCAACCTCCTCGCGGGAGCACAAGGTGGCGCCAATGCAGTCATCAATGTAGCGGAGGAAGAGGTGGGGTGCCGGTGTAACTATGGAAGATCGACTGTTCTACGTAGCCAACAAAGAGACAGGCATAACTGGGGCCCATACGTGTGTCCGTGGCTACCCCTTTGGTCTGGAGGAAGTGGGAGGATTCAAAGGAGAAATTGTTAAGGGTGAGGACCAGTTTGGCCAAACGAAGGAGAGTGTCGGTGGAAGGGTACTGTTGGGGGCATCGGGAGAGGAAGAAATGGAGGGCTTGGAGGCCCTGGTCATGGCAGATGGAGGTGTAGAGGGATTGGATATCCATGGTGAAGATGAGGCGTTGGGGGCCAGTGAAACGGTAGTCTTGGAGGAGGTGGAGGGCAGGAGGAGTTCCTGGACTAGGGGGGAATAGGACAGTGTCAAGGTAGGTAGAGATGAGTTCAGTGGGGCAGGAGCATGCTGAGACAATGGGTCGGCCAGGGTGGTCAGGCTTGTGGATCTTGGGAAGGAGGTAGAAGCGGGCAGTGCGGGGTTCCCGGACTATGAGGTTGGAAGCTGTGGGTGGAGATCTCCTGAGGTGATGAGGTTCTGTATGGTCTGGGAGAGGATGGTTTGGTGATGGGGGGGTGGGGTCATGGTCGAGGGGGTGGTGGGAGGAGGTGTCCTCGAGTTGGCGTCTGGATTCAGCGGTGTAGAGGTTAGTGCACCAGATTACCACTGCACCCCCTTTACCTGCTAGCTTGATGCTAAGGTTGGAATTGGAGCAGAGGGAGTGGAGGGTTGTGCGTTGTGAGGGTGAGAGGTTGGAGTGGGGAGGGGTGTAGACAGGTTGAGGCGGTCAATGTCTCGGCAGCAGTTGGAAATGAAAAGGTCAAGGGCGGGTAATAGGCCAGCACGGGGTGTCGAGATGGATGCAGTGTGTTGGAGGCACGCGAAGGGGTCCTCGGAAGGTGGGCGGGAGTCCTGATTGTGAAAGTAAGCTCGGAGATGGTGGCGGCGGAAGAAGTGTTCGACGTCACGGCATGTGTTAAATTCATTGATGCGTGGGCGGAGGGGGATGAAGGTAAGGCCTTTGCTGAGGATTGATCATTCGTCCTTAGTGAGGGGGAGGTCTGGAGGGATTAACCACGTGGTTAAAGATGCCCTCCAACGCATCTCGTCCACATTCCGCACCTCTGCCCTCAGACCCAACCCCTCCGACCGTAACAAAGACAGAACCCCCCTGGTGCTCACCTTCCACCCTATCAACCTTTGCATAAACCAAATCATCCGCTGACATTTCTGCCACCTCCAAACAGACCCCACTACCAGGGATATATTTCCCTCCCCACCCCTTTCTGCCTTTCGCAACGACCATTCCCTCCGTGACTATCTGGTCAGGTCCATGCCCCCCAACAATCCACCCTCCCGTCTTGGCACCTTCCCCTGCCACCGCAGGAATTGCAAAACCTGCACCCACACTTCCTTCCTCACCTCCATCCAAGGCCCTAAAGGAGCCTTCCACATCCATCAAAGTTTTACCTGCACATCCACCAATATCATTTATTGTATCTGTTGCTCCTGATGCAGTCTCCTCTACATTGGGGAGAATGGATGCCTCCTAGCAGAGCGCTATAGGGATCATCTCAGGGGCACGCATCAACCACACTGTCCTGTGGCCCAACATTTCAACTTCCCCTTCCACTCAGCCAAGGACATGGAGGTCCTGGACCTCCTTCACCGCCGCTCTCTCACCACCCGATGCCTGGAGGAAGAATGCCTCACCTTCTGCATCGGAACACTTCAACCCCAGGGCATCAATGTGGACTTCACCAGTTTCCTCATTTCCCCTTCCCCCATCTCACCCCAGTTCCAAACTTCCAGCTCAGCACCGTCCACATTACATGTCCTACCAGCCTATCTTCCTTTCCACCTATCCACTCCACCATCCTCTCTGACCTGTCACCTTCATCTCACCCCCATCCACCCATTGTACTCTTTGCTACCTTCCCCCACCCTCCTCCCTGACCTATCACCTTCATCCCCATCCCCACTCACCTATTGTACTCTATGCTACTTTTTCTCCACCTCACCCTCCTCTCATTTACCTCTCCACCCTTCAGGCACTCTGTATTCCTGATGGACTTTTGCCCAAAATGTCGATTTTACTGCTCCTTGTATTCTGCCTGAACTGCTGTGCTTTTCCAGCACCACTCTACCCCAAGGATGATATAACCATGGCTAAAAGAAATTTGACAAGGACTTGTCTACTGAGATGGTATGGGCTGAGGATAGAAGAGGTCACACTGCTGGGAGTTTTTTTATAGGCCTCCGCAAAGTTGCAGGGATGTGGAGGAGAGGACTGGCAAAACAATTATGGGTAGGAGTGAAAGGAACAGGGTGGTCATTATGGAGGTTTTAACTTCCCCAACATTGACTGTAAATGCTGTAACTCTAGAATGTTGGATGGATCACTTTTTGACCAATGTGCACAGGAAGGTACCCTGACACAGTATATCGAAGGGCCGACAAGAGGTGAGGCCACACTGGATCTGGTACTTGGTAATGAACCAGGCCAGGTGTTTGATATAGTGATAGGTGAGCACTTTGGAGAGAGTGACCATAATTCATTTACTTTAGCAATAGAAAGGGACAGGTACATGCCACAGGGTAAGAGTTATCATTGGGGAAGGGCAATTATAATGCAATTAGGCAAGACTTAGTATAGAATGGGGCAGCAACATGCAAGGATGGGGACAATCAAAATGTGGAGCTGGTTTAAGGAACAGATGTCTTTGAGAAGTATGTCCTTGTCAGGCAGGGAGGAATTGATAAGATAAGGGAACCATGGTTTACGAAAGAAATTGTATCTCTTGGTAAGCGGAAGAGGGAGGCTTATGTGACGTTGAGACAAAATGGTTCAGATGAGGCGATTGAGAATTTCAGAGTGGCTAGAAAGGATTTAAAGATAGAGTTAAGAAGAGCAAGGAGGGGACATGACCAATCATTATCAGGTAGAGTAAAGCAGAACCCTAAAGCTTTCTATAGGTGTGTGAGGAATAATAGGATGACTAGGGTAGGAATAGGACCAGTCAAAGACAGAAGTGGGAAGTTGAGAGTGAACCCTGTGGAGATAGGCGAGGTACTAAATGAATATTTCTCATCAGTTTCCACTCAGGAAAAGGAGAATATTGTAGAGAAGACTGAGATACGGGCTATTAGATTTGAAAGGATTGAAGTTAGTAAAGAGAAAGTGTTATCAATTCTAGAGGGTATGAAAATCCCCTGCGCTGGATGGGATTTTTCTGAGAATTTTCTGGCAAGATAGGAAGGAGATGGCCTTGATTTTTGAACCGTCATTGTCCACAGGTTTAGTACCAGAGGACTGGAGGATTGCCAATGTTGTGCCCTTGTTCAAGAGGGGCAGTAGAGATAACTCAGGTAATTATAGACCAGGGATCCTTACATCTGTTGTAGGAAAAGTCTTGGAAAGAATTATAAGAGATAGGATTTATAATCATCTAGCAAGCAACAATTTGATCAGAAATAGTCAATGTGGATTCATCAAGGGCACGTCATATCTCACAAACCACATTGAACTTTTTGAGAAGGTGACCAAGCATGTGGATGAGGGTAGGGTAGTTGACGTGGTGTATATGGACTTCAGCAAAGCCTTTGATAAGGTTCCACATGGTAGGCTATTGGAGAAAATGTGGAGGCATGGGACTGAAGATGATTTTGCAGTTTGGATTAGAAACTGGCTTTCTGTAAGAAGGCAGCGAGTGGTGGTTGATGGAAAATATTCAGCTGGGAGTCCAGTTACTAGTGGTGTGCCACAAGGATCTGTTTTGGGACCACTGCTGTTTTTCATTTTTATAGACGACTTGAATGCAGGCATAAGTAGATGGGTTAGTAAATTTGCAGATGATACTAAAATCGGTGGAGTAGTGGACAGTGTGGAAGAATGTTGCAGGTTGCAGGGAGACTTGGATAAACTGCAGAACTGGGCTGAAAGGTGGCAAGTGGAGTTCAATGCAGATAAGTGTGAGGTGATTCACTTTGGGAAGAATAACAGAAAGGCAGAATATTGGGTCAATGGAAAGATTCTTGGTAGTGTGGATGGACAGAGGGATCTTGGTGTCCATGTACATAGATCCCTGAAATTTGCCATCCAGGTTGGTAGTGCTGTTAAAAAGGCAGTAGGTGTGTTAGGTTTTATTGGTAGAGCGATTGAGTTCTGGAGCTGCAACAGTACAAATGCTAGTGCATCCTCACTTGGAATATTGTGTACAGTTCTGGTCGGCCCATTATAGGAAAGATGTGGAAACATCGGAAAAGGTGCAGAGGAGATTTACCAGGATGTTGCCTTGTCTGAAGCAAAGGTCTTATGAGGAAAGGCTGAGGGATTTGGGTCTGGTCTCATTGGAGAGAACAAGATTTAATAGAGACATACAAGATGATCAGAGGATTAGATGGGGTGGGCAGTGAGAGTCTTTTTCCTAGGATGATGATGTAAGGTTGTATGAGAGGGAGGGATGATAGATCTAAGACAGATGTCAGAGGCAGGTTCTTCACTCAGAGAGTGGTAAGGGCATGGAATGCCCTGTCTGCCTATGTAGTCAACTCAACCACATTAGGGAAATTTAAACAATCCTTGGATAACATATGGATGATGATGGGATAGTGTAGGGTGATGGCTTAGATTAATTCACAGGTCTGAGCAACGTCGAGGGCCGAAGGTCCTGTTCTATATTTTATGTTCTAACGCACCTTTATGTTACTCACACCAGAAAGAGGGATCCATTCTCTACACCACATAGAGTTTAGCTTCTGCTCCCAGTGGTAAAAATCTGATAGCAGTTTCCTTGATTTGTCATTGTATAACTGAGCTTAGACTATCTCAGCTTCCCATACCACTTGCAGAGTTTTACCCAAACATTTCTGCACATAAACTTTAAGCTAAATTTCTTATATAGAGCTAACCTCTTTCTTAACCTCGAAATCAATCTACCTTTCTCACTGTTTTACACATCCAGCTTCAGTCAAGATCTCTTTCAAACTGTCCCAAACTGAAACGAAGAAGCTTTGTTCTGAGCTGTGGGTGTTTTCCCCAAGGCCAATAAAGAAATTTCAGATTCTTTTATCTGAGAACCTAATTCACTATTCTGTTTACTCATTCACAAACTCGCCCAATTTAAACAAATCTCTCATTCCTCTTCAGGGAGTTTCTCTTTAAATACTGGGTTTTAAAAGATGTGACCATGACTACAAAAATACTGACAATTATTAACTAAACCCATCTAGATATCACTAAGTGAAAAAAAATCTTCCTTAAATTTCTTCCAAATCCCCTACCACTTACCCTAAATTTATGCCTCCTGGTTATTGATCTCTCGACTTAGGAGAAAATGTTTCATTTCTAACTACTCTATCTATGCCCTTTATAATTTTATACATCTCAATCAGGACCTGCCTTAGCCTTCTTTGCTATAATGAAAACAGCCCAAGCCTATCTAGTTTTAAAACAATATAGTTTTAAAGGCCATGATGGAGTTGTGTTGGAGAATTCTACCCCATTGTCTATATAATGATAAAGATAAAGGAGTTGGAGAGAGCATTTTAAATGGATACTTGAGCTTCTTTAAGCATAATCTTGAACGGACGGTCAGGAAGAACACATCTGGAGATTACTTTGAACAGGACAGTAATGGAATTGAAAACCAATGAAATGGACCAAAGCAGGTATTCCCAGTTTGACAAGTGAAAAAACAGGTTTAAACCCCATTGGAGAAAAAGTGTTCACTACTGCAGCAGTTTGGTCACTTGCTCTGAAGTCATTTTAAGACATCTGGTGATGGATCAAACACCTGACGTAGAAGTTGGTTTCTGGGACGTCAAAGTGATCAGTATCATTGTGAATATGTACTATTGCTTAGTAGTGTAATAAAGGTGAAGCACTTTATTATGCCACACCAATGTCTTTGGAGAGATTCCACATCTGGTGGTTAGGAAGGCAATCCAACACTTGCATAATTTCCTGAGTCAATCTTTCCAGTGTAAGCATGTAAATCACTCAAAACCAATAATTAGAAAAATGCCAAATGACAAACTGCTGACAGAAGTGTAAAAGCAGAAAGTGTGAAAAACTCCAAACAACTCATTTACCCAACCCTTGAAGAACCAAATGGTGCAATTGGTGAAAGCCTGTACAGCTCTGATATGCAGCAGGACCTGGATGCCTTCATGAATGAACTGCAAAACATTAGTATACAGGTACTGCAAGTAATAAATAGAACTAATAAAATGTTATCATCTATCATGACAGGTATTGAGTACAAAAGTAGTGAAGTTATACTTCAATTACACAGGCAATGGTGAGATCACTTCCACAGTATTCTATATAGTATTGATCACCTCGTTTAAGGATGTATGTAAATTTGTTGGAAGCAGGTAAGAAAAGGTTTACCAGATTTATGGTATTATGAATGTCTTATGAGAAATGTTTGGACAGGCCAGCCTTGTATGTGCTGGTGTTCAGAAGAGACAGGGATGACTTGATCGAAATAAAAGATCCTGAGAGGTCTTGACAGCTGTGGAGAGGAAGCAGAGATGCATAACAAGGAAGGTCAAGGTTGCTTGAGATAAGCAGGAATGTGGATTTAGGGTTACTATCAAATCAGCAATGATTTTATTAAGTAACAGTGCAAGCTCAAGAAGCTGAATAGCCTACTCCTGATCCTATTTGTATATTCCAATGCCGCTACTCCAAATGTGGCAGACTGCAGATTGCACAACCTCAGAACCTTTTGAGCTGCTGTGAAAACAATTTATTCTCATTGTTGTGGTTCTGTTTACTGAGCCGGGAATTTGTGTTGCAGACGTTTCGTCCCCTGTCTAGGTGACATCCTCAGTGCTTGGGAGCCTCCTGTGAAGCGCTTCTGTGATATTTTCTCCGGCATTTATAGTGGTTTGAATCTGACGCTTCCGGTTGTCCGTTCCAGCTGTCCACTGCAGTAGCCGGTATATTGGGTCCAGATCGATATGCTTGTTGATTGAATCTGTAGATGAGTGCCATGCCTCTAGGAATTCCCTGGCTGTTCACTGTTTGGCTTGTCCTGTAATAGTAGTGTTGTCCCAGTCAAACTCATGTTGCTTGTCATCTTTCTGTGTGGCTACTAAGGATAGCTGGTCGTGTCGTTTCGTGGCTAGTTGGTGTTCATGGATGCGGATCGTTAGCTGTCTTCCTGTTTGTCCTATGTAGTGTTTTGTGCAGTCCTTGCATGGGATTTTGTACACTACATTGGTTTTGCTCATGTTGGGTATCGGGTCCTTCATTCTGGTGAGTTGTTGTCTAAGAGTGGCTGTTGGTTTGTGTGCTGTTATGAGTCCTAGTGGTCGCAGTAGTCTGGCTGTCAGTTCAGAAATGTTCTTGATATATGGTAAAGTGGCTAGTCCTTTGGGTTGTGGCATGTCCTCATTCCGTTGTCTTTCCCTTAGGCATCTGTTGATGAAATTGCGTGGGTATCCGTTTTTGGCGAATACATAGGTGTTCTTCTTCCTCTTTTTGCAGTTCTGGTGTACTGCAGTGTGTTGTGGCCCTTTTGAACAGTGTCTTGATGCAACTTCTTTTGTGTGTGTTGGGGTGATTGCTTTCGTAGTTCAGGACTTGGTCTGTGTGAGTGGCTTTCCTGTATACCTTTGTGGTGAATTCTCCGTTCGGTGTTCTCTGTACCATCACGTCTAGGAATGGGAGTTGGTTGTCCTTTTCTTCCTCTCTAGTGAATCGGATTCCTGTGAGTGTGGCGTTGATGATCCAGTGTGTGTTCTCTATTTCTGTGTTTTTAATGATTACAAAGGTGTCGTCCACATATCTGACCCAGAGTTTGGGTTGAATTTGCAGTAAGACTGTTTGTTCTAATCTTTGCATAACAGCTTCTGCTATGTGTCCAGAGATGGGTGAGCCCATGGGTGTGCTGTTGATTTGTTCATATATTTGGTTGTTGAATGTGAAGTGTGTTGTGAGGCACAGTTCCAGTAGTTTTATTACTATTATAGGACAAGCCAACAGAGAACGGCCAGGGAATTCCTAGAGGCATGGCACTCATCCACTGATTCAATTAACAAGCATATCGACCTGGACCTAATATACTGGCCACTGCAACGGAAAGCTGGAACGGAAACCGGAAGCGTCAGATTCAAACCACTATAAATGCCGGAGAAAATATCACAGAAGCGCTTCACAGGAGGCTCCCAAGCACTGAAGATGTCACCTAGATAGGGGACGAAACGTCTGCAACACAAATTCCCAGCTCGGCGAACAGAACCACAACAACGAGTAACCGAGCTACCAATCTTCGCACAAACTTTGAATTCATTCTCATACTTGACAAACAAATTAATAAGATGTTACTTCCCCCATCCTTCACACTGCCAGCGTGTATTGACCATCTCTAATAGCCCCGGAGAAGCTGATAATGACTTGTCTTCTTGAATCATTGCAATCTTTGCAGAGTCAATACACCACATTGCTGTTCGAAAGGGAGCCCCTGGACATTGACCCAGCAAAAGTGAGTGCACACAATGTAGTTAGAGGGCAGGATGGTGTGTAGCTTGGAGGGAACCTTGTAAGTGATGGTGTTCCCACAACAGATCTGTAGAGTTTATAGATTTGGAAGATGTTGTTGAAGATCCCTGAGTGAATTCCTGTAGTGCATCTAGTAGGTGATATTCACTGTTTCCATACTGCATCAGTGCTGATGGGAGTAAATGCTGAAAATGGCAAATGAATTGTCAATAATGCAAGTTGCTTTGTCATGAATGGTGTTGAGCTTCTTCAGTGTTATTGAAGTAGCACTCATCCAGAAAATCAAGTATTCTATCACAGTATAAACTGTATATTGTAGACGGTGGGCAGCTTAAGGGAGCAGTAAGATAATTAGTCACCACAGAATTCCTAGCTTTTAACCTGCTCTTGTAACTGCAGTATTTAAATAGCTGCTCCAGTTCAGTTTGTGGTCAATGATAATCCTAAAAGGCATTATAAGAGGCAGGTTCACTGATAGTAATGGCATTGAACACCAAGGGAAGATGATTAGATGGTTTTGTCTTTGTAGAGATAGTCATTGCTCAACACTGTGTGGCGTCAAAGTTATTTGCCACTTATCAGCCCATTCCTAGAATGTTGTGCAGGTTTTGCTGCCAGTGGACACAGATGCTTCAGTATTTGAAGAGTCATGAATGTTGCTGAATTATATGAAATCACAAATGAGCATCCTTTCTGACCTTAAGGTGAAGGAAAAGTCATTATTGAAGTACCTGAAGGTGGTTGAGCTTAGAACACAACTTTAAGGAATTACTGGGCTGATAAACTTCCAGCAGCTACAATCATCATTCCTTTGTGCCAGGTATGAACCCAACCAGTGGTGAGGTTTCTTCCTGACTCATTAATTCCAGCTTTGCTAGGATATCTTGATGCCAATGTTCAGTTAAATTCTGCTTTGCTTGGAATGCAGTTACTCATACCTCACTCTTGAGTTTAGCCTTTCTCTCCATGTTTGGAGCAAAACTACATTAAGATCAGAAGCTAAATGGCAGCACAGAAACTCAGCATCAAATTATCTAATCAAGTGCTTTTGATGGCACTTTCAATTATCAGAACATGAAGGAAATTCTGCATATGCAGAATGACTCTGACCAATTTTTATAGATGCACCATAGAAAGCACCTTATTCGGATGCACATAGCTTGGTATGGCCATTGCTCTGCCCAAGACCACAAGAAATTACAGAGAGTGTGAATGCAGCCCAGTCCATCACGAAAAACGGCTTTCCTTCCATTCTTTCCATCAACACTTCTCATGTCCTTTAGAAAGCAGCCAACATAATCAAAGGCCCCTCTCAATCGTGTTATATTCTCTTTCACCTTCATCCATCAGGCAGAAGATCCAAAAGTTTGAAAGCATTTATCAACAGATTGAAGAACAACTTCTTCCCTAATTTTAAGAGACTTATGAACAAATCTGTCACATATTGAAGTTGATAATTCCCTGCATCTTCTCTGTAGCTGCAGCATTATACTTTACATTTTATTCTGTAACCAAATGTTATGTAAGAAATTATTTGTCTCATTAGAACGCAAAGCAATTCTTTTCACTGAATTGCGGTACATGTGACAATAATAAATAAAATCATTTCACTGATTATTGTGAATATAACGATGGGCAATTAATTAGGAACTGCCCTACATTTTCTGGGCAGAACATTGCTTTCTTTAATTTATATCAATGATTTGGATGTGAATATAGGATGCATAGTTATTAAATTTGCAAATGACACCAAAATTGGTGATGTTGTCATCAATGAAGAAGATTATCTCAGAGCACAATGGGACCTTGATCAGAAAAGTCAATAGGCTGAGGACTGGCAGATGGAGTTTAGCTTAGATAAATGTGAGGTGTTGCATTTTGGTAAGTCAAATCAAGGCATTACATCTATAATGTGCGATTTGACCGGCAAGAAGTTATTGAATGTTTTGCAATTATGACTAATTGTGGATGCCAAATGTCATCAGCCTGACAGTAATGTTCTGAATGATTTCTGGACAGCTTGTGAGTGTGAGTGATACTGGGAGAAGTCTTTGGACTGTTGGAAGAGCAGGTTATGAGTGTATCCCTGTGGTAGAAATGCATGAATCCTGGCGAAAGTCAGTCTTTCTTTCACCAGTTCTGTAAGCTGCTGTCTTTAAGCAATAATTAAGAGATTGTAAAGTTAACGTACCAAATGTCTTGTGCTTCCTGCAACAAGGTGAAAGAACCTAGAGAAAGGAGATTGAAGACCATTACATCCTGGCAAACCAAAAGGAATATCTCAGTGGACTCTGAGGACTTGTGCTATTGAACTCTGTTTCCCAGTTTTTATTCTCCTCTTTGCCCATAAAGCTAATAGTTTTTTTGTGTTTATCAGTGCACTTTCCCAAGTGGGTCGAAACACCAGTGCTTTCAGCCATCTCTTGATATCATATGGAGTGGTTTAAATTAGTGGAAGAGTGGGCATCTGTGATTTTGTGGACCTCAGGAGGAAGTCAATGTCGATCTTCAACTTGGCACTACTTTCTGAAGGTAGATGCAAATTTTGATGAAGCTACTCCTTTAACAAGGTTATGTTGTCCTTGGTTTTCTTTTTCAGAGAGGTCATAAAAGAGGTCACAGACTCCAAGAAATCTAAGTTGAAGGGTTTTAGGGCCAGTTTGATTATAGCTAATAGATACTGCCCTAGGAAAAATGCTTTCAAGTTTAAAAAAATACACTTGTACAATGAAAGTGGAGTGGCCAGTTCTCCCAGCTCAGATGTTCTCTGGTTTGGTTTGGTTAGCAAGCAGTAGAGTATTTAAAAAGCTGCTGGACCTCATAGAAACAGGCTGATCTCCTCTCTCTCTGACAACTCTCCTGTAAGACTCTGTGTTTGATTTTACCTTATGTGAAAAGGGGTGTTTATAGGGATTACTGCAAGTATTTGGAACAGCATTATTAAGTTAGTAGAGTCCGTTGGGTTTTTGGATAGATTAAGCTATTTGGTATTCTGTTTTCTTTTGTTTGTGTTTCATTCAGTAATCTTGTAAATAAATTCTGTTTTGTTTAAAATCATGTAGACCACTGGAGACCAGTGCAAATGACTGTCTTATGATCTAACTTCAAGATCAACATCATGACTGAAGTGTGATCGGAACATATCCCAGATGAAAAGATTTTTTTTTCCATAATCCCCTTTTGATTAGAAAATCCAAACTTTCCTCAGTCACACTTTCAAGGGAAATTTCATCCATCATTCTTTTACCATGAATGTTAATGATGACTTCCTTTGGGATTTATTGCTTTAGTGCACATTTCCCTGTTGATTCAGCTCAGTTGGCTGAATGGCTGGTGTGATGATGCTGCTCATTTTACAAGGTTGTGTTACCCTCAGTCTTTTTTTCAGAAGGTTCATCAACACAGAGACTCTGGGAGGTCTAGGCTTAAAGGGTATTAGGACCAATTTAAGACCATAAGACATAGGAGTGGAAGTAAGGCCATTTGGCCCATCAAGTACACTCCGCCATTTATTCATGGCTGATGGGCATTTCAGCTCTACTTACCCGCATTCTCCCCGTAGCCCTTAGTTCCTCCACTGCACTCCGCGACAATGAATTCCACAGGCCCATGACTCTCTGGCTGAAGAAATGTCTCCGCATTTCTGTTCTGAATTGACGCCCTCTAATTCTAAGGCTGTGCCCACGGGTCCTAGTCTCCTCGCCTAACGGAAACAATTCCTTAGAGTCCACCCTTTCCGAGCCATGTATTATCTTGTAAGTTTTTATTAGATCTCCCCTTAACCTTCTAAACTCCAATGAGTACAATCCCAGGATCCTCAGCCGTTCCTCGTATGTTAGACCTACCGTTCCAGGGATCATCCATGTGAATCTCCGCTGGACATGCTCCAGTGCCAGTATGTCCTTCCTGAGGTGTGGGGCCCAAAACTGGACACAGTACTCCAAATGGGGCCTAACCAGAGCTTTATAAAGTCTCAGTAGCACATCGCTGCTTTTATATTCCAACCCTCTTGAGATAAATGACAACATTGCATTCACTTTCTTAATCACGGGTTCAACCTGCATGTTTACCTTTAGAGAATCCTTGACTAACACTCCCAGATCCCTTTGTACTTTGGCTTTATGAATTTTCTCACCATTTAGAAAGTAGTCCATGCTTATATTCTTTTTTTCAAAGTGCAAGACCTCGCATTTGCTCACATTGAACTTCATCAGCCATTTCCTGGACCACTCTCCCAAACTGTCTAGATCCTTCTGCAGCCTCCCCACTTCCTCAGTACTACCTGCCTGTCCACCTATCTTCATAGCATCGACAAACTTCGCTAGAATGCCCCCAGTGCCTTCATCCAGATCATTAATATATAACGTGAACAGCTGCGGCCCCAACACTGAACCCTGTGGGAGACCGCTTGTCACTGGCTGCCATTCTGAAAAAGAACCTCTTATCCCAAATTTGCATATAACGAACAGATACTGCCTCAGGTAAAAGCTTTCAAGTTTTAAAAAGCACACTTGTACAACGAAAGGGGAATGGCCAGTTCTCCCAGCTCCTTTTGCCTCTGGTTTGGTTTGATTTTAGCAAGCAGTCGTTTTTTTAGGCTGCTGGTCCAAGAAGCAGCTACATGGAAAAAGGTGTTCCATGCTGAATCTCTCTGCTATCTCTCTCTCTCTCTCTCTCTCTCTCCTGCAGCACCCTATGTTGGATTTTTCCAAGGCATGTTTATGCAGATTGTTGCAGGAATTTTCATAGAATCCCTTTAGTATGGAAACAGGATATTTGGCCCAATAAGTCCACACTGACCCTCTAAAGAGTAACACCCAGATCCAGTCCCGTACCCTATTACTCTACATTTGCCCCTGACAATGCACCTAACCTACACATCTCTGAACACTATGGGCAATTTAGCATGGCCAATTCACTTAAGCTGCACATCTTTGGACTACAGAACACCCGAAGAAAACCCACATAGACACAGGGAGAATGTGTTAACTACACACAATTGCCCAAAGCTGGAATCAAACCTGGGTCCCTGGCACTGTGGGGCAGCAATGCTTACCATTGAGCCACTGTGCCATCGTTTGAACAGCATCATTAAGTTGGGATAATCTGTTGGGTTTTCGGATAGGTTATGTTATGCTGTATTCTGTTCTCTTTTGTTTGTGTTTCATTCAGCAATCTTGCAAATAAATTCTGTTTTGTTTAAAACAAAGGAGATGGGCCAGCTGCAACACTCCTGGAATATCCACATTACACCTGCTTAAAACAACTTGCAAAGTTAGGGTCTGGGCTAGTTTCTTGAAATGCTTTGAGGGGAGTCTGGCCTAGCCCATAACAGCTGAGGCTCTTTGCGGGATTTGTTCTATAGTTCCAAATTGGGTTAAGGATTGTTGGACTCAAAGGCAGCGAGTGGTAGGTGTTAGTGTCTTTTAGTCTGGATGTTGATTTGGTTGGTTTAAACAGTGCTTGGGATAGCAATGGCTCTTTCAGTCACCAAGAGCCTTCTTTGGGGGTTTTGCAAAAGGTGATTACATCCAAGCTGCTGGAATTAGCAGATAAGAGGGTGTTGGAGTTGCCTCCTTCCATAAGTAAAAGAGACATAATTACAGCAATAGCTCAGCATTTAAGTTTGCTGCAAACATCATCAGAATGTTTAGAGATAGCTAAAATTCAATTGAAAATGAAGCAGCTTGAGTTAGAAGCAAAAGACAAGGAAAGGACAACAGAAAAGAAACAGTTTGAATTGCAATTAAAAGTGGAGGAAAGAGAAAGAGAGGGAGAAAGAGAGAGAAATTGAGAGAGAGCAAAGGAAGAAAGAGAGTGAGTTTGGACTTCTCAAATTGGTCCTTAGATAGGAAAGTTTAAAACAATGGAGATGAAGGCTGAAGGTAAGCTTAATGAGGAAGAGAGTGAGGATGAGCAAACCTATGGCAGCCAAAGGTCTGGTGAGAAACTGTTTAAATATATTCAAGCATTGCCTAAATTTGATGAGAAGGATGTGGAAACCTTTTTCATCTCATTTGAAAAGGTGACTAAACAAATGCGGTAGCCAGTGACCATGTGGGTTTTGTTGATCCAAACAAAACTTGTAGGTAGAGCTATCAGTATAAGAGGAGGTATCTGGGCTTTTGAGATGATGAAGAAAGCCATCTTAAGTACATATGAGCTTGTGCCAGACAACGTTTCAGGAATCTAAGCTACATTGAGTTTGAAAGGATCAAAGTGAGTAATTTTCATAGGCGGATAAGGGCATTACAAATAGAACAAACCTTTGACCCTCTTAATTAATTATTTTGAAGAAGTTCAAAAATTCACTTCCTGAAGTAGTGAGAACTCATGTGGAAGAGAAGAGATTTAAAATGGCTCAATATTTGGTTTCCAAAATCAATTTAAATCATGAGGGATAGAAATTCGGGAAAAGAGAAATCCTCACATGGAAAGGGAAAGGTAGATCTCAGTAAAGACCATAAGGTAACTTACCACAGGGTAAAAAAAAACCTTGAAGGGTAAAGAGAAGTTAAAAAGCTCTGGTGTTTCCACTGCAATAAAATAGGCCACATGAAATCACAGTGTTGGTGGGTTTCAAACCTTAGAAAAGAGAGGGTCAATGTAGCCTTGCTGCAAAAAATACATCTAACCAATAAGGAGCACTTGAAGTTACAGCAGGGAGGGTTCAGATAGGTGTTTTTCTCATTCTTTAATTCAAAAAGTACAGGAATTGCTATACTCATCCAGAAGAGTCTCCCATTTTAACTGTTAGACCAAATTAAGGATGAATATGGGCGGTTTATGATTGGAGAAGGGTTAGCAGTGTGGCTGCTTACTCACTGAATTGCTAAAGAGAGACAAGAAGTTTCAGGGAACGGTGGAATGTCAGAAGGTGTTTGACAGCTTGAAATCTGTGTTAACCACTGCCCCAGTGTTAGCCACACACCTAATTACACAAAGCCATTCAAATTGGCTACCGATGCAAGTGATGTGGGTGTCAGTGTCGGGGCTGTGCTCTTCCAGAAGACAATGAGAAAATAGAAAGAACTACCAGATATTTCTCCAGGAAATTGAACACTCATCAGCAGAATTATTCAACAGTAGAGAAGGAGACTTGGTGTTGGTGTTACAGCATTTCGATGTTCTTGGTACCAGTAACGTATCTGAGACAATCATATGCACAGATCATAACCCATTAAAATTTGTGGAGAAATTTAATGACAAAAATTTTCAAGTTGTTTAGATGGAGCTTGATGTTGCAGCCATTAAATTTGAAAATTGTGCATGTGGCATGACGAGAAAATATGATTGCTAATGCATTGTTGAGACTCGAATGAGAAATGGAGGCATTTGATGGCAGGAGTGAAACAGACTGAAACAGAATGTCATTGTGCATGTTTATCTGATTATTGGCAATGTAATGTATGTGTGTATTGTAGTGTACTAATGATTCAAGATTAAGAGGTTTTAAAATGAAGCCATCTTTGGATATTGATGGTTCATTTTTTAAGGGGCAAAATGTGATTATGCTGCTCCTTTAACGAGATTGTGTTGTCCAGAGTGCTTGCAAACACTGAGACTCCGGGAGGTCTAGGTTTGAAGGGTTTTAGGGCCAATTTGATTATAGCTAACTAACAGGTACTGCCTCAGACAAAAGGCTTGGTTTGGTTTTAGCAAGCTTTTGAGGCTGCTGGTCCATGAAACAAATACATATTCCATGCTGAATCTCTCTGCCATCTCTCTCTCTCTGCTGGAAGATCCTGTGTTGGATTTTACCTTTTTTGTCAAGGTGTGTTTATGGGGATTGTTGCAGGAATTTGGAGCAGCATCATTAAGTTGGGATAATCTGTTTGGTTTTCGAATAGGTTAAGTTACTCTATATTCTGTTCTCATTTGTTTGCATTTCATTCGGTAATCTTGCAAATAAATTCTGTATTGTTTAAAATGAAATAGTTGGGCCAGCTGCATCCCTCCTGGAAAGCCACTGTATACCTGCTTAAAACAACTAGCAAAATTAGGATCCAGGCTACTTTCTTGAAATGTTTTGAGGGGGTCTGGCCTGGTCCATAAAACTGGTTTGTGATGCAGTGTGATTCTAACAGTGTGCTTTCAATTCCTGCACTGGTTGAAGTTACTATGAAGGACCCTCCATCTCAACCTCCCCCCCCTCAGCTGAGGTGTGGTGACCTTCAGGATTAACCACCATCAGTTGTCGCTGTCTGATAAGGGAACAGTCCTCTGATCCAGGAGGAGAAAATGAGGACTGCAAATGTTAGAGATCAGAGTCAAGAGTGTGGTGCTGGAAAAGCACAGCAGGTCAGGGCTTCCGAGGAGCAGGGGAATCGATGTTTTGGGTTGAAGGGATTATGCCCGAAATGTCAATTCTCCTGCTCTTCGATGCTGCCTGACCAGCACCACACTCTCGAGTCCTCAGATCTGGTAAAACTATGGTGATTTTACCTTTTTTCTCTCTTGAATATTGGCTTAAATTTTGTTCTGTTGGATACACCTGATGGCACAATGGTAATTCTAAATTTTTGAGGTTAACTGTCTTCTTTGATGCTTTTGTTTCTTCAATTTTAATCATCATTAGATTGGCTGCCATGTCAAAGTTCATGGGAGTCTCATCCATGTACCTTTCTCATGGTGATGTTTGAATACAAATGGCTAAAATGCAAGGAGACTATCACCAAGTTATTCAGGAAGATGTGAGTGAAATCTTTCTACTGTGTCACAGCAAATATTGTTTCTGTTCACCTGGTACACCATATAAGGCTGGCTTTGAAAAGCTGCAGATACTAAATGAATTGATAATGTCAACACTTCTGTTAGCTAATACTGCCAAGTGACACAAAGCAAAAAGGGTCAAGTGCAGTTGAGATCAATCATCACCAAATGGAATTGCAACACAGGCTTTTGACTGAATGACCCATCCTTGCTCATGTGGAAGCATGTTGAATGAATAGTTCCTTCATCAAGGAAGGAACAAATAGACTGGGAAAGACCAAAGTCTCATTACTCAGTAATTGAAGATGACTGTTCATTTCTGTTCTAAATAAATGACCTCTTATTCCTTGGTAATGAAAAGCACTGAAAGTAGTGACTGTGATCTGAACCTT
Source organism: Chiloscyllium plagiosum (assembly GCF_037043375.1). NCBI lineage: Eukaryota > Metazoa > Chordata > Chondrichthyes > Orectolobiformes > Hemiscylliidae > Chiloscyllium > Chiloscyllium plagiosum. The sequence continues at coordinate 118,178,507 of NW_028270142.1, read as the reverse complement.
ACAGTAGATGTAATTATTATAATTCTATGTATGTGGAAAGGATGTGGTTATAAGCAGGATATATAAATTGAGAGCTATGGTAAAATTTTGTTTTTTGCTCTGCGTAGACAGAGATGATAGCTGTCATAGTGATCTTTTGAGATTGCTATTGAGTGTATAATATTGACTATGCAACTACATTATATTGTAGATAGGAGGTGAGAGATAAAATAAGGCAAATGATCTTGATCATTGTTCACAACTAGCTGGGCCCAGCGCACCATTGTGGGTGGTGGGTTTCTTGCTTAAGACTAGGCTGGCTGGCTGGCATTCAGACTTGCACCGTCAGCTGTAGGAGTTGTTAGTATTTGTGTCTTTATGCTAAAAAGATTCAAGTCCGATTCCTGAAATAAGCACAAAGATGAACAGTATAGTTGTGGGGAAATACTGCATTCTTGAATGTGTTGTCTTTTCACAAGTGAAATAACTCTGCAGAGGCTGGTATCCTGACCCTTTATTTATAAGTGAAAAGTCATTGACTCTGGCACAGCCTCATTAGAGTCAATACCCAGACGATCAGGATCTCTGACACTGCTCTTTTTATCTGTCTGATCGGACCAGATTCACAACTCTAATCAGGAAACTCATATTCTGAGGTCCAACAACTGACCTTGTTACAATCACGAAAACCCTCCCACTCTGAGTTCAAAGGCAAAGGCAGATCATTTTTCTTGGAGAGCCTCCTGGGGTGTTTTAGCACTGGATCAGTATCCTCTGTCTCAGCATCTAATATGGGCAGCATGCAATGCATGAGAGCTTGCCTCTTACACCAGAACCACATGGATAGAAATGAACTCCCTACTTCTGCCAGAGAGAGCATCAATCCAGCTATATCCATCAGGTCCATTTCGGATTCAGAAGTCTCATCAACACTTGATGGAGAGCGTGAATACATGGGCTCCGGCAGCCTTTCCAATTGTTCTGAGGAGCAAAGCATGTTTTGTTCTTGCATCGTTTACAAGTTCCTGGTTTTCATCTGGTCTACAAGCTTGTTCAGAACCATTGCACCAACCTGAAATTTATACATCACTGGGCCTGACCTCACGTCCACCATGCCTCTTACCCATGCAGTGCAATTCCCGTTGTTCCTACACCAAACTTCATCCCGTGAAGTAAACTATCTCTCTCACTAAACAGAATCTTGTGTCCAGCACTGATGTTCCTGCTGCCATTTCACCCTTCCCCAAGGTCTGGGAAGATCAGGTTTAATTTGGTCTGGAGTCTTCTATCCATGACCAACTCTGCCAGTGCTATCCCTTTAGCTATATGTGGGTGGTCCTTTAATCAAATAAGAACTGTGACGGGGAGGTTATAGGCTGCTTCTTCAAGCCTGCCTTCAAAGTTTGGGCTGCTCTTTCTGCCAGGCTATTGGATGATGGATGGTGTAGAGCTGTTCTTATATGTCAAAAATCATTCCACTTTAGGAAATATTCAAATTCCCAGCAGGTAAGTGATGACCCATTATCTGTGATCAACATTTCTGGGAGCCTGTGTAATGAAAAAGATGCAACCGGTATTTCTATCGTCATCCCCATGTTTGATGAATGAACTTTATAAGGAGAAAGTGAGGACTGCAGATGCTGGAGATCAGAGCTTAAAAATGTGTTGCTGGAAAAGCGCAGCAGGTCAGGCAGCATCAAAGGAGCAAGAGAATTGACATTTCGGGCATAAGCCCTTCTTCAGGAGAAGAAACGTCGATTCTCCTGCTCTTTTGATGCTGCCTGACCTGCTGCACTTTTCCAGCAATACATTTTTAAGTGAATGAACTTTGTGCACATCTAACCACTTTGAGTGGGTGTCTACAATGACTAAGGACATTGATTCCATGAAAGAACCTGCATAGCCAATGTGTAAACAAATCCAAGGTTTACCCAAGCCATTCCCATGGATGTCGGACAGCTGCTGGCTGTCCTTGTTGGTACCCTGGGTACTGCCCCATCAATGCAGCTATGCCTGAATCCAATCCTAGCCACCAGACATTGTGTTTCAAATTATAGTGACTGAGTGAAGTCTTAATGGAATATCCAGAAGTCTTCCAGGAAGATTTAAGGATTATCGGAGGAGCCAACTGAGCCAACTTTTCATAAGAGACCAGAACCGAATTTGCACCTTTAATCTGTAAAGCTTCCCAGTACATATTCTCAGCCTAGCCGAGATTTTACTTAAAGTTAAAAGTTGGAGTCCAGAGCAATTGTTGTTAAAAACTGGTTTTGCAATCACTCACATGACTGTGCCAGTATCAACCTCCATTAGAACCAGGTGATAATTTAACCAAACATTTATTTTGATTGGTTCTGATTTGGATGTTGACAAGATGTAGATGGATACTGGCCAATGAGTTATCTTACTCATTTAAGTCTACCATGACTCTTTTGCTGTCTTGAATCCACAAGCCACTTGCTGGCTAGGATCCTGAAGAAACTTTTAACTGTTTTGCTAAGGCTTGGCTTTTTTTTTTGAGGTTTTGCTGTGGGCTGACCTGAAGTCCCTCTGAGCAGGATATATCCTGAGTAAGGCTATGTAATTGCCGACATTCAAATGATGTGTTCCCCAAGCTCAATCAGATTTGCAAGGGTGTCCACTTCAATTAGAATACCCTACAACTCACATGCTCCACTTGCCACATTTTCCAATGATAAAGTCAATTGTAATGGGCTTCAGCTTTTACATGGTTACCTCATTTATCCCACAAAACAACTGGTCTCTAAGCATCTCACTAAGGGATAAAGCAAAGTTACATGCCTCTGCAAGTCATCTTATCCTTGTCAAAAAGTCTGACACAGATTCCCCTCATTCTTGAATTACCAAATAAAAACAATAGTATCTCAGAATTAAAAGAGGCTTGGGTCATAATATTTCTTAACTCAACTTTCGATATGTTTTAGTGTCTGGTGCCTCAGTGAGAGCTAGGCTCCTTACAATTAAAAGACTTGCAGGTTCATAGGGCATCAAGAGAATTAATCATTGCTTTTCATCTGCCCCAATATCATTTGCCCAGAAAATATATCACATTTTTTCCACATACTGGGCCCAATCTTTTATGGCAGGGTTGAATGAATCAAATTTTCCAAATGATGGCATGATGCCAGAAATGCTTACTCTAACTCAAAGACGACTGGTGCAAGCGAGTTTTTTCAGTAATGTGTTTTACTCTCATCATCATTGAAATAGGTCCTCAGAGGCCAGTAGCTCATCACCAAATGACCCTTTATTTACTAGTGGAAAAATCCTTGACTCTAACACAACCCCATTAGAGTCACCACTCAGAGTGTCTGTGTGGGTTTCCTCCCACAGTCAGCGATGTGCAGGCTAGGTGGTTCATCCATGGGAAATGCAAGGTTACCTGGGTAGGGTAAAGGAGTGGGTCTGGGTGTGCTGGTGTATAGAGGGTCAATGCAAGCTCGATGGGTCGAATTGCCTGCTTCCACACTGTAGGGATGCCATGATAACTGTTATGGATCACACCAGACCCCCTCAAAACATTTCAAGAAGCTAACCCAGACCCTGACTTCTCTAGTTGTCTTGAGCAGGTGTGAAGTGAATATTCTAGGAGTGATACAGCTGGTCAAAGCCTCTCATTTTAAACAACACAGAATTTATTTACAGGTACCGAATGAAATACAAACAAAAGAGAACACAATACAAACTAACTTAACCTATTCAATAACCTAACAGACTATCCCAACTTAACAGTGCTGTTCCAAATTCCTTCAACAATCCCCATAGACATCCCTTGGCAAAAAAGATAAAATCAAACACAGGGTCTTACAGAAGAGAGAGATGGCAGAGAGATTCAGCATGGAACACCTTCTTCCGTGTAGCTATTTATTTTGAATTCCCAGCTAACAACTGACCAGCAGCTCTGAACAGCCAGACTGCTAAAATCAAACCAAACCAGAGAAAAGCTGAGCTGGGAGACCTGGCCACTCTCCTTTCATTGTACAAGAGTTTTTCTTTTAACTTGAAAGCCTTTTCAAGTAAATAAACTCAGACATCTCAGCAACTCTGCCTTAAACAACACATTTAAAAAAAAACAAAGGCAACACAACCATGTTAAAGGAGTAGCATTGTCATATAACACACAACCACCAAATCTCTTGTTTCCTTCATTGTCTCTCAGTTCTGAGGTGTCTTCTTTGATCTCCAGTACTGGATTTGGAGAAATTTTCTTCTATTAAATATTGGATGGATCAGAACCATTGTCTTTATTTACTACCATTGATTTCCCCTCTTTTCTGGCAATTACCTGAAGTTTAACCTAACTGTTTGCAAACTTGGCCTCACTACTGGTCCTGGAGAATAAATTTCTGCCACACATATCTCATAGAGTCATAGAGATGTGCTGCATGGAAACAGACCCTTTGGTCCAACCTATCCATACCGACCAGATATTCCAACCCAATCTAGTCATTGTCTATTTATCTCATCCATGCCTCTCATAATTTTGTAAACCTCTTTAAGGTCACCTCTCAGCCTCCGATGCTCCAGGGAAAACAGCCCCAGCCTGTTCAGCCTTTCCCTATAGCTCAAATCCTCCAACCCTGGCAACATTCTTGTAAATCTTTTCTGAACCCTTTCAAGTGTCCAATAGGAGGGAGACCAGAATTGCACGCAATATTCCAACAGAGGCCTAACCAATGTCCTGTACAGCTGCAACATGACCTCCCAACCCCTGTACTCAATAATCTGACCAATAAAGGAAAGCATACCAAACGCTTTCTTCACTATCCTATCTAACTGAGACTCCACTTTCAAGGAGCTATGAACCTGCACTCCATGGTCTCTTTGTTCAGCAACACTCCCTCGGACCTTACCATTAAGTGTATAAGTCCTGCTAAGATTTGCTTTCCCAAAATGCGGCACCTCGCATTTATCTGAATTAAACTCCATCTGCCACTTCTCAGCCCATTGACCCATCTGGTCCAGATCCTGTTGTAATCTGAGGTAACCCTCTTCGCTGTCCAGTTCAACTCCAATTTTGGTGTCATCTGCAAACTTACTAACTGTACCTCTTATGCTCGCATCCAAATCAATTATGTAAATGACAAAAAGTAGAGGACCCAGCACCGATCCTTGTGGCACTCCACTGGTCACAGGCCTCCAGTCTTAAAAACAACCCTCCACCATCACCCTCTGTTTTCTACCTTTGAGCCAGTTCTGTATCCAAATGGCTAGTTCTCCCTGTATTCCATGAGATCTAACCTTGCTAATCTGTCTCCCATGCCAACACAGAAGCCTGCTGTATGTTGGTTAGTCTAACTTTAGATTGGTTAATGAGTCATTGGAATGTTCAAGCTGATTTATTATATTATGAGCTCTCCATGACTAGATCTTACATCACCGAACATTTTCCCTTCAAATTTCGCAGTAATGTGTGATCTTACATCATCATTATGGAGGTGCTATTGACACAGTCTCAGACACTAACCCTGACAAACTCAAATGGTACAAAACTCTCATCTACACCTTTCTTCCTATGATATTTGTCAATTCAAATGCATCCAGGCTGTTGTCCCACATTCTACCTACTTAGGTTTGATATCGTCGAAAGTTCTGTTAACCTATGCTCCTATCCATGCCAAATCCCATTCAACCATCAATCCTGTGCTCACTGACCTTCATTGCAGTCTTTTTGCACAATGTCTCAATTTTAAAATTCTGCTCCTTGTTTTCAAACCTCTCTACACCCCACTCCTGTTTATCTCTGCAATCTTCTTCTGGCTCACAGCCATCTGAGATATTTGCATTCCTCTTATTCTGACCTCTGGAAATCCAAATAGATCATGTTCATTGGCTCTCCTTTGTCTAACTTGGTCATTATCTCCTCAAAAAATTCTGAAATCACACAAGACCACGTTATAGTCCAACAAGTTTATTTGAAATTGCAAGCTTTCAAGGCGCTGCTTCTTCGTCAGGTGAAGTGGACATTTTATGTTTTTGATTTACGTTTAATCAGAAAGTAACCTACAACGGATATTCAAATTAGCGGCTACCATCATTCACTGAAATCATAGTTTTCCTGTGATGTTACTTCATGTTTTGTGTTGGGCCTCTCATCCTGATTAATTTATCCTGTTAAAAAGATCTTCCAAACTATGAACCAAATAAAGTAAGCAACAAGCACTGCTTCACCTCTGCACTGAATTCCCACACTGCTCTAAAATCCGAGAAATAAATACTCATTCAGGTTATACCTCACTCCAAATGTGATCTTCGCTTCCAGATCATGCAAAGTTTTCAGATTATTTATAAACATTAATGATTATGAATCCCTTCAGCTTGGAAGCTGTTTTAATTGTGAAAATCCTTAGTTTCATGTTTCTCCATCTGCATTCACTGTTCATTTGAAATGTTGATCATTTTTCTTATTGAAATAATTCTTTGTGACTTAGCAACTTAGACTCCCTTATTCTCAATCCATGTCTTCTGAATTATGTACAGAGCAAAATAAATGCATATTTCCAAATCATTGAAATGGTTCAATATTTTAAAAGCTTCAGTTAAGCCTCCCATTGTTTTCTTTTCCCAAGAGACTAATCTTTTAGAATCAACAATTGCAGTTCATAATTGAAGTCTTAATTTCATTTATCATTCAATGGCCCCCTTCTAAAATCTCCTGACATCTCTAATGAACCTGAAACTTGCAAAAGGCCATGCGATCAATTCGGTAAACTGTACGTCTAAAAATGTTTTAATCTGTAAGATAGTTTTTTTTGTTGTGTTTCAAATAATGTTTTGGCAATAAGTGTGAGATGTAAGTGTGTCAATATAAATACAGAGAGAATCACAGATGAAAATCTCGTTCCAATTGCTTTCTGAATTTTTATTTTCTATGTTAATTTTACACTAAAATGTAGAGGCACAGAGTCCCACTTGCTCCACAATTCCCACCCATACATCACCTCTCCTTGCACCATATCATCTACTCATCCCTTCTGAAGGGAGAAAGAAAAATAAGGAGGGCGAGAGAAAGAGAGAGAATAAACAAAATAGAAAACAAATTGTACTGTGGCATTGCAAAGCATTAGAGAAAAAGAGTAAGAAAGCAAAAAGAGAAACAGCAATTTAAGATCCAAACAGTCAAGAAACAATTTGTATTCTGCGTCACTGATATCCAGGAGGTTTAGAGTTAAGGAGTCATAGAGATGTACAGCACGGAAGCAGACCCTTCAGTCCAACACATACATGCCGACCAGATATCCCAACCATATCTAGTCCCACCTTGCTAGCACCCGGCCCATATCCCTCCAAACCCTTTCTATTCATATACCCATTCAAGATACCTTTTAAATGTTGCAATTGTACCAGCGTCTACCACTTCCTCTAGCAGCTCATTCCATACACGTACCATCCATGCGTGAAAAAGTTGCCCCTTAGGTCTCTTTTATATCTTTCCCCTCTCACCCTAAACCTATGCCATCTAGTTCTGAATTCCCCCACTCCAGGGAAAATACTTTGTCTATTTATCCTATCCATCCCCCTCATAATTTTGTAGACCCCTATAAGATCACCTCAGTGTCCACACTCCAGGGAAAACAGCCCCAGCCTATTCAACCGCTCCCTGTAGCTCAAATCCTCCAACCTGGAAACATCCTTGTAAATCCTTTCTGAACCTTTTCAAGTTTCACAACATCCTTCTGACAGGAAGGACACCAGAATTACACACAATATTCCAAAAGTGCCTAACCAATGTCCTGTATAGACACAACATGACCTCTCAACTTCTGTACTCAATACTCTGACCAATAAAAGAAAGCATACCAAACGCCTTCTTCACTATCCTACCTACCTGCATTTCTACTTTCAAGGAGCTATGAACGTGCATTCCAAGGTCTCTTTGTTCAGCAACATTCCCTTAGCATTAAGTGTATAAATCCTGCTAAGATTTGCTTTCCCAAAATGCAGCATCTGCATTTACCTAAATAAAACTCCATCTGCCACTCCTCAGCCCATTGACACAACTGATCAAGATCCTGTTGTAATCTTTGCTGTCCACTACACCTCCACTTTTGGTGTCATGTGTGTAAACTTACTAATTACATCCCTTATGCTCACATCCAAATCATTTACGTAAATGACGAAAAGTAGTGGATCCAGCATCGATCCTTGTGGCACTCCACTGGTCACAGGTCTCCATGTATTCCATGAGATCTAACCTTGCTAACCAGTCTCCCATGGGGAGCCTTGTCGAACGCCTTACTGAAGTCCATATAGATCATGTCTACCACTCAGCCCTCATCAATTCTCTTTGTTACTTCTTCAAAAAACTCAATCAAGTTTGTAAGACATGATTTCCCATGCACAAAGCCACGTTGACTAATCCTAATCAGTCCTTGTCTTTCCAAATACATGTATATCCTGCCCCTCAGGATTCTCTCCAATATCTTGCTCACCATCAGTTTCTTCTAATTTATTGCAAAAATATATTTTATCCATTAAAAGGTTTGTCTACATTTACTGTAGACACTACAATAATTTAGTGGAGTTGGAAGTCTTAGATCTTATACTTATTAAAAAAGATGATGGGGTTTGGGCATCGCTGGCTTGGACAACATTTGTTACTCATCCCTAAATGTCCAGGGGCAAGGTCAGTGTTAATCACATTGTTATGGATTCACAGTCACACACAGGCCCAATATACATTAGTGAACCAGATATTTTCTTTTTCCAACAGTCAACTGTTGTTACACGGTTAGCTTTCTATGAAATTCCAGATTTTTATTGCTCTCAAGTTTCACCATCTGCCATAGTAGGATTTGAACTCGTGTCCCCAGAACACTATGATCTTTGTAAACAGTGTGGATACATACAGATTTTAAGAAACCACTACTTTCTCTTGTGAGAAACATTAACTTTCTGTTGACAACTTTGATGCAGAAGCCTCTTTGTCTTATAAGGCTGAGTTTTACACAAAAAAAATACAATTGGCAATCACTGCACTTTATAGGTGGTCTCTCTCTGTGATCTCCAGCAACTTATTTTACACTGATTACTTCACCTTGCAATGTACCACGGCACTATGGCGTTGCTCTTGTTTGCACTCACCAGTGGCACATGAACTCACCAGTGCAAGTTTAGTGCAGCCAGTGCCACCAGCTCCACACCAGGACAATCAACGCCAGCCACATAAATCCCTTCACAGTCCACCTATTGGTAAAGAAAAAAATTAAGAAAGGTTTCTGAGGTGGCATAGGTAGCGTGGTTAACATTCAATTGCACAGAAAATCTCAAATGTTGAATGTACTTCACATCATCATTTGCTTGATTGTCTGTCATTGTAACTACAGCTGCAAGAATCAAGTTGGACAGGCTACCCATTCTTAACACCATCCCATACTCTTTGTGTGGGACCAACTCATGTTGAGATTCCTTCCAATTATTGACAATGTTAACCTTTATTGAACAACTGGAAAAATGAAAGGATAAACAAAAACAGCTGTATTAGCTTCTGTGAACAAACAAGGGGCTTATTGCTTTTTGAACAATGACAAATTTATTTTCAATCAACAATCACTTCACCCATATTACATTTACTAATTAAGGCCAGATTGGCTTGTTGCACTCGATGCTGGAACACTGTATCACATTGAAGGTAATATTGCTCCTGCTGAATGTCCTTACCTCCTTCCTTGGAAGAATTCTGTTGCTCTCCTAGGGCTTCAGCATTCATTACATTCCCTGTTTGCTTGCTGTAATTGTGCAGGGCAAAACATGCAAGGATTATGCGGTACACTGTCTGGAGTGTACTGCAAGGAATCCCATACTGATCCAAACATCAGAACGTCATCTTGAGAAGGCCTTTTATCTCCACGATGGAAGAATGGGCTGTAGTAATTGAATCATGGAATCATAGAGATGTACAGCATGGTAACAGACCATTCGGTTCAACACGTCCATGCCGACCATGTGTGCATTCTCAGCCACAGTCAGGGGATTGTGTAATGGAGTAATTAGTCATGGTTGTGTAGGTAGCCTTTGACCCCTAGTAACCATCCTTGCAAAGCATCCGGCCCTTGAAATGAAGCAGGATCATGAGGGTTCTCAAAGATACAGGTACTAAGATGGCTCCCTGGGTAATAGGGCAGACATCTAAGATATGGTACCAATGATCACAAATGGCTTGTACATTGATGGAGTGGAACTGTTCTCTGTTGATGAAGACAGTTGTGTTATGATTTGGTGCTTTCACTGCAAGGTGTGTAGAGCACTTTGCAGTTGGGGGAAGCCTGCTATGTTGGAAAAGCATACAGCCTGCCTTGTAGCACTGATCTTATTACAGAGAAACAAGATGAAGGGGTGAGCTCTGTCATAAATTGCAGTGCGAACAGCTTTGTTGCATTTGTGGCCTGAAGGTTCCATGGATTTGTGGCCAGAAGGCCAGTGGATCCTTGGACACAGCCAGCTGTATAAAGCTTTAGTGCAACTGACACCTTGACAGCCACTAGAATAAGACAACCACCCACATTTTGCACACAGATCTATGCCATCCGCACAACCCACTTCAGCAAATGGCATAGATCTGTGAGAGTGTCATGGGACATCCTCAATCTGCAGTCATGAAATGCCTTGCTTGTCTGGAGGGAATGATGTACCTCTGGGCACATGCACCTCCTTTTTACCTTGAGGGGATGTTCTGCTGTTTCCTTCTTCATGTGGAGGCTGTTTGGCAGCTGCTAGAAGTTGTTGTTTATCCAGGGCTGGCAAATCATTTCCTCCTCAATTTTAGTGTGTCAGCATTATCACAGTGATGATAAGATCTCCAATGATTATAAATTTGCATCACACTTCCAATGAACTGCACTAGCAAAACTCCTTTCAGAACATGTTCTTAATTATCTAAACTGTCAGCATTTGCATGAGACAGAAAAAGCTGCTTAGCATAGTCTTCAATATTATAGTCATACAGCACAGGAACAGACTCTCTGGTGCAACCCAATGCCAACCAGGTTTCCAAAACTGAACTAGTCCCATTTGGCTGCATTTGGTCCATATCCCTCTAGACTTTTCCTCTTCATGTACTTATCCAAATGTCTTTTAAATGGTGTAACTGTAACTGCATCTACCACTTCCTTTTGCAGTTCATTCTGTATGCAAACCATCTTTTGCCGCCCCTCCCATCCTTTTTATATCTTTTCCCTCTCACTTTAAAATTATGTCCTCTAGTTTTTAACTCTACCCTAGAGAAAAGGATTTTGCTATTTATCTTACCTGTGCCCCTATTAATTTATAAACTTCTGTAAGGTCACCCCTGAACCTCATATGATCCAGGGGGAAAATGTCCAAGCTGATCCAGCATTGCCTCATAATTCAAACTCTCCAGTCCCAGTAAAGTCTTTGTAAATCTTTTCTGTACCCTCTCTAGTTTAATAATATCCCTCCTATTGCAGGGTGACCAGATTAGCACACAGTATTCCAAAGGTGGCCTCACTAACATCCTTACAGTTGCAGCATGACTTCCCAACTCCTGTATTTAGTGCTCTGACCAATAAAGGAAAGCGTGCCAAATGTCTTCTTTACCAGCCCTGTCTAAGGAACTATGAACTGAACCTGTAGGGCAGCTGATGAACAGGCAGATACAGTGTGCAGAGAGTCTGTGAGGAAGGACAGACAGTTAATAGGGCAGAGTTGCTGTCAGTGTGATCAGTTGGAGTGTGTTTATTTTAATGCAAGAAGTGTCAGGAATAAAGATGATGAACTTGGAACATTGGCCATTACAGAGACTTGGATATCACAGTGGCAGGAATGGTCATTGGATGTTCCAGGGTTTAGATGTTTCAAAAGAATAGGGAGGAAGGTAAAAGAGGTGGGGAAGTGGCATTGCTAATCAGGGACAGTATCACAGCTACAGAAAAGGAGGTCATCAAGGAGGGTTCATCTACTGAGTAAGTATGGGTGGAAGTCAATAACAGGAAAGGAGCAGTCACTTTATTGAGAGTTTTCTATAGACCCCACAGTAGCAACAGAGACACAGAGGAGCAGATTGGAAGGCAGATTTTGGAAAGGTGTAGATATAACAGGGTTGTTGTCATGGGTAATTCAACTTCCCTAATATTGATTTGAACCTCCGTAATGCAAGTAGTTTGGATAGAGCAGATTTTGTCAGGTATGTCCAGGAAGGATCCCTGACTCAATATGTAGGTTGGCTGACTAGAGGGGAGGCCATATTGGATTTGGTGCTTGGCAGCGAAATCGGTCAGGTGTCAGATCCCTTGGTGGGAGAGCATTTCGGCCTGGTTTATTATTCCTCTGAACAAAATCAAGGACAGAGTATCCTTGAGCCGAGGAACTGCTTTTAGCAAAAAAGAGGAACTAGCTTTGTGACACCTCCCTTAAAAAAATGAACCATCAATACCAAAAGATGGCATCATCTTTAACCCTTCAAACCCCCGGTTAGTATGCTAAACACATATATACATTATACTAACTATAAACATGAAAACATGCACAACCACGTGCAAATTCAGGCTGCGGTATACCCACCAACGAACATGTCCGTATCTCATTTGAGTCTCGATAATGCATCAGCAATCACATTTTCATGACCTGCCGCATGTACAATTGTCAAATTGAATGGCTGCAGCAACAAGCTCCACCTAAACAGTCTGACATATTTGCCCTTAAATTTTTCCTCAAATGTCAATGGGTTGTGATCAGAGTATACAGTTGTCTCAGATGTATTGCTGGTAATATAAACACTGAAATGTTGTAATGCCAACACCAAGCTTAAAGTCTTTTTCTCCACCATTGAACATTTCTGTTGATGAACGTTCGACTTCCTGGAAAAATACCCAATGGGTCTTTCTATTCCCTTATCATTCTCCTGCAGGAGCACTGCACCGACACCCACATCACTGGCATTGATAGCCACCTTGAAAGGCTTCATTTAATCCTATGTAGCTAATACTGGGGCATTGGTTAGCACAGTGTTTAGGCTGTCAAATGCTTTTTGACAGTCCTCTGTCCACTGAAACTTCTTGCCCTTTTTTAACTATTCGGTGAGTGGAGCAGCCACACTGCTAAAGTTCGGCACAAACTTTCAGTAAACTCCACTCACACGCAGGAACCGTAGCACTGCTTTTTTTATTGTCGGTGTGGGAAATTCCCCAATTACTTTCATTTTTGCAACCCGTGGGGCCATTTGTCCATGTCCGATAACATGGCCCAGGAAGATGACTTGGGCTTTGGCAAATTCAACTTTAGCTAGGTTTACCACCAAAGTCGATCGAACAAGTCTGATAAGTGTTGTAAATATTCCTTCCATGAGTGACTAAAAATCACCAGGTCATCAATATACACCACACAGTTGGGTAATTCAGCAATGACCTTATTATCCAATCACTGAAATGTGGCTGGAGCATTTTTCATAACAAATGGCATGACTTTGAACTGATATGGCCCATTGGTGTTATGAAAGCCAAAATTGCTTTTGGTCTCCCTGACAGAGGTACTTGTCAATAGCCTCTGAGCAAGTCCAACTTAGACCTATTTTTCGATACAGTCCTTCAACCTTGGTATTGGATATGCATCAATCTTGGTAATGGTGTTGACTTTGCGATAGTCCACACATAACCGTTGGGTACCATCTGGCTTTGGCACCATGACTATAGGTGAGCGCCAGTCACTGTGACTCAGTTCGATCATGCCATCTTGGAGTATGTGCTCTGCCTCCTTGTGAAGCTGTGCCAACCTTAGAGGGTTATACCTATAAAAATGTTGCTTAATCAGAACAGCATCTCCTATATCTACGTCATGCACAATTGGGTTAGTACTTCCCAGTTTATTTCTGCAAATCTCCCCGTGTGAGAATGGTAACTCTTTCAGGTAATTTTGATTTTCTGGTGGAAGGTGACTCAATAACTTATCCCTATTTTTGATAATTTCCTCATTGTCCAATTTAATTTGAGGAACGTCCAATTCAGAATCCTCTGAACTTGGATCTTCCTTCTGTGCTGTAATCATTAATACCTTCTCCTCTTGCTTTCCTTCCCTATCAAAATACCTTTTGAGCATATTCACATGACACAATCTGTGGGATTTCTTCCTGTCTGGAGCATTTATCAAGTAGTTCACCTCACTCAGCTTCTTCTCTCTTTGATAAGGTCCACTAAACCTTGTTTTTAAAGGCTCATCTGTCACTGGAAGTAACACCAATACTTTATCCCCAATTGCAAAACTGCGAATTTGTGATTTCTTATCCGCTTCTTGTTTCATTGTATGCTGTGATACTTTTAAATGCTGTCTAGCCAACTCTCCAGCTCTATTTAATTGTTCTCAAAAAATAAACACATAGTCCAAATGGGTGGTCTCTGAATTCTGACTTATTAATTTCTCCTTAATGAATTTTAACGGTCCTCTTACTTCATGCCCAAAAATCAACTCACATGGTCAACATGAATTTGTTTGATTCATTCGGTGCATCTCAGATCGCAAAAAGTACAAACGGAACTCTCTTATCCCAATCATCTGGATAATTCTGACAATATGCCCTCAACATGGTCTTTCATGTTTGATGTCATCTTTCTTGCGCTCCCTGTGATTCTGGATGGTACACGGTAGATACGAACTTCTTCATTCCCAAGTTATTCATAACTTCCTTGAATAGTTTGGATGTGAAATTTGATCCTTGATCTGACTGGATCTTTATTGGCAGTCTGTATTGAGTAAAAATATTTCTGTAATTCTTCTACAACCCTTTTAGCTGTGATGTTGCGTAAGGGGAATGCCTCTGGAAATGTAGTCGACTCATTCATTATTGTTAATAAATACTTATTCCCACTTTTTGTTTGAGGTAGGGGACCTACGCAATCAATCAAGACTCTTGTGAAAGATTTCTCAGATGCTGGAATAGGTATTAAAGGTGAAGCTTTTATTACTGCCTGTGGTTTTCCAAGTAGCTGACATGTATGACATGTCTGGCAAAATTCAACTACATTTTTGTATAGTCCAGGCCATTAATAATGTCTGTATTTTAGCCTGTGTTTTCCTCACATCTAAATGACCTCCAAGCAGTAGCTCATGTGCCAGTCGCAACACCTCCTTTCTATACCTTACTGCAAAACGATTTAATTAATCTCTACCCACTTCTCATCTGCTTGAATGCGTGATGGCCTCCATTTCCTCATTAAGACATCATTTGTTAAGTATTAACACACAGGAATGCATTCACTTTTTTTCTCTGTAAATACCTTTTAATATAACTGTTTGAACTGCTCATCTTTCTGCTGTAATTCAATTAGCTTAGCAGAGCTAAAAATACTTACATGTTTACCTATTTGCTCCTTCTCTGTTCCACTTATCTGATAGAAAAATGTTTCTGATAAAACTATGTCAGTTTCCTTATTTGTGCCTTTTGATCCCTCCTGCCTCAGCTTGTGCCTCTGTGATTTTGTCATCACACAACTGGGGAAAAATCTTGGATAAACATTCTCCATGTCTTCAGTTGTCTGTGTCTCTACTGGCCTTTCGACTAGAATAGGCCTAACGGTGAGTCAGTTATATCATTTGCAAGAACAAATTGTCTTCCTGGAGCTGAGAGTTTGTCCAGTACTCCTCCCACAAATTCTCCACTCTTCTCTGGACTCTCTAGCTTCACTTTACATAACTGAGCACTATTTGTCTCACTATGAATTCCTGCTACCAGCACCTTTTCTGGCAATAGTCCCTCAGGAATGCATATCTTCTCATCGTTCAGCATTACAGATTGAGAGAATCCTATATCCCTTAATATTGCAACATCCTTACCTACTGCTCCTGGCCTATGTGAATAACCTTTACCCTTGCATGTATATCTTTTAAGCAGGTCTGGCACTTCCTCCTTAATTCACCTCTGATCATCTTGTACACTCTGAGGTAGTTGTCTAACTTCCCTTGTGCTTTTTATTACTAGTCCCACAAATCTTCCAGGCTAGTCTGGTTTTTCTACTTCTGGCTTTCTCCTTGCCCACCAAAACATGATTTTGTGTGGCCCATTTTATTACAATGAAAATACTGGAACTTTTTAAGTTCTTTGTCCCCCTCAAGGGTTTCTTTTTTACTGTGGTAAGTTATCTTTATGATCTTCCCTGAGATCCCTTGCCTTTCCATGTGAGAATTTCTCTTTACCCCAGTTTCTATCCCTCATGGAATGAAATTGATTCTGGAAGCCAAACCGAGTTTTATGGACCAGCTTATAATCATCAGCCACTTCAGCTGCTAACTTTGCTGTTTTACCTCTCTGCTCTTCCACTTGAGTTTGCACTACTTCAGGCAGTGAATTTTTGAATTCCTCCAAAATAATTACCTTTCTAGGTTTGCTCAATTTTTAAAGCTTATTCCTCTATCGAAATTACTCTGTTTGATCCTTTCGAGTTCAAAATAGGTTTGACCAGGGTCCCTCCTTAGATTTCTGAAACGTTGTCTATAGGCTTCTAGTACAAGCTCATGTGCACTTAAAATGGCTTTTTTCACCTCCTCATACTCCCCAGATATTTCCTCTGATAGTGATGCAAAGACCTCACCAGCCCTACCTACACGTTTCCTGTGGATCAACAAAACCCACATTGCCACTGGCCACTGCTTTGTTTAGCCACCTTTTCAAATGAGATGAAAAAGGCTTTCACATTCTCCTCATCAAATTCTGCGTCTTACAATCTTATACTCCACAACCACTTGATGAAGGTGCTGTGCTCTGAAAGCTAGTGCTTCCAAACAAACCTGTTGGACTATAACCTGGTGTTGTGTGATTTTTAACTTTGTACACCCCAGTCCAACACCAGCATCTCCATATCATCAAATTTAGGCAATGCTTGGACATATACAGTTTCTCACTCGACTACTGACTATGAGGGGCTTGCACATCCTCATTCTCTTCCTCAATAAGCTTACCCTCAGCCTTTATCTCCACCCTTTTAAACTGACTTTCCTTTTTAAGTGTCAGTTTTTGAAGTTCAAAAGCTCTCTCTCTTTCTTTCTCTGCTCTCTTTTTTCCCTCTCTTCTGCTTTTAATTGTAACTCAAACTGTTTCATTTCTGCTGCCCTTACCTTATCCGTCACCTCTAACTCAAGCTGCTTCATTTGCAATTGAATTCTTGCCAGCTCCACAGATTCGGATAGAGTCATAGAGTCATAGAGATGTACAGCATGGAAACAGACCCTTTCTCCAGCAAGTTTAAACCCTGAACTACTGCTGTAATTATCTCTCCTTTACTCACAGAAACAGACAGTTCCAGTTCCAGCTTCTCTGCTAATTCCTGCAACTTGGTCTTATTCACTTTTTGCACAACTTCCAAAGTCACCGCATCCACATCCAGAAAACATTTGGCGACTGAAAGAACCATAGTTGAAAAATGTGGTGCTGGAAAAACACAGCAGGCCAGGCAGCATCCAAGGAGCAGGAGAATCGATGTTTTGGGCATAAGCCCTTCTTCAGGAATGAAAGACTGAAAGAACCATTGCTATCCCAAGCTTTGTCTACTCAACCAAATCAACTCCTGAAATAAATACACCAGTACCTACTGTTTAAAATCCTGCAAAGAGCCCCCAATCTGTTATGGACTAGGCCAGACTACTCAAAACCTTATTTAGCAGGCAGCCCAGAACATAACTTTGCAATTTGTTTTGGTAAGTGTACAGTGAAAATTACCTGGAGTAAGTTAGTGAGGTTGACGACTAGATTTTAAAACAGACAAAAATTTATTCACACAATTACACAATGAAACACAAAGAACAGAATAAAGAACCCCTACAGAACTCAGTCTATCTGAACTAGACTTAATTATGCTGTTCCAACAATCCGATAAGCAAACTCCCTTTAAAAACCCAGTATAAACGGAACACATGCTTACAGGTTGAAGTTGAAGGGCAGAAAGAGAGAGAGAGTTTCCACACAGCTCACTATTGAACTCCTCGCCATTTCAAAACTGAACTAAACTGCTCAGCTAGAGAGCTGACACTCCCTTTCATTATACAGCAACTTCTAAAACATGACCACTTTGGCCTGAAGTCTCATCTGTTTACATGTAAACAAAAGACCTCTTAAAATCTTTTTCCTTTCTGTACCAAACCAGACTGATTGGAGCCGAGCCTGGTTATTACCCCTCTGAAAAAATCAAGGATGGAGTATCCTTGAGCTAAGGAATAGCTTTTAGAAAAAAGAGGGACTAGTTTTGTGATACTGTGAGTGCTGGATAGGTTTGTCCCACTGAGGCAAGGAAGGGATGGTAGGGTGAAGGAACCTTGGATGACAAGGGATGTGGAACATCTAGTCATGAGGAAGAAGAAAGTTTACTTCAGGTTGAGGAAGCAAGGATCAGAGAGGGCTCTAGAGGGTTACAAGGTAGTTAACAAGGAACTAAAGAATGGATTTAGGAGAGCTAGAAGAATGCAAGAGTAGGATTAAGGAAAACCCCAAGGCATTCTACACTTGCATGAGGAACAAGAGGTTGGCCAGAGTGAGGCTGATTAGGGATAGTGGAGGAAACCTGTGCCTGGACTCGGAGGAACTAGGCGAGGTCCTTAATGAATACTTTGCTTCAGTATTCATCAATGAGAGGGACCTTGTCATTTGTGAGGACAGCATTAAACAGGCTCATATACTTGAACAGGTTGATATTAAAAAGGTGGATGTGCTGGACATTTTGAAAAACATGAGAACAGATAACTTCCCTTGGTCCAGACAGGATATACCCAGGGTTACTACAGGATGTGAGGAAAGTGATTGTTGCACCTTTGGTGATGATTTTTTTCATCCTCACTGTCCACTAGAGTTGTAAAAGATTAGATTAGATTAGATTAGATTAGATTACTTTACAGTGTGGAAACAGGCCCTTTGGCCCAACAAGTCCACACCGACCCGCCGAAGCGCAAACCACCCATACCCCTACATTTACCCCTTACCTAACACTATGGACAATTTAGCATGGCTAATTCACCTGACCTGCACATCTTTGGACTGTGGGAGGAAACCGGAGCACCTGGAGGAAACCCACGCAGACACGAGGAGAATGTGCAAACTCCACATAGTCAGTCGCCTGAGGCGGGAATTGAACCCGGGTCTCTGGCGCTGTGAGGCAGCAGTGCTAACCACTGTGCCACCGTGCCACCCAAAATTGATTGGAAGGTAGTAAAAGTTACTCCCTTGTTCAAGAAATGGAATATGGATAACCCTGGGAATTAAAGACCAGTCAGTCTTACATCAGTGGTGGGCAAATTATCGGAGAGGATTCTGAGACACAGGATTTATGATTATTTGAAAAAGCATAGCTTAATTAGTGATAGTCAGGAGGGCTTTGTGAGGGGCAGGTATTGCCTCACGAGCCTTATTGAATTCTTTAAGGATGTGACAGAACACATTGATGAAGGTAGAGCAGTGGTTGTGGTGTACATGGATTTTCGCAAGGCATTTGATAAGGTTCCCCATGGTAGGTTCATTCAGAAAGTAAGGAGGCATGGGAAACAGAGAAATTTGGCTGTCTGGATACAGAATTGGCGAGCCCATACAAGACAGAGGATGGTGGTTGATGGAAAGCTTGGTGACTTGTGGTTTTCCGCAAGGATCTGTTCTGCAATCTCTGCTGTTTGTAATTTTTATAAATGACTTGGATCAGGAAATGGAAGGGTGGGTTAGTAAGTTTGCTGATGACATGAAGGTTGGTGGAGCTGTGGTTAGTGTGGAGGGTTGTTGTAGGTTGCAATGGGACATTGACAGGATGCAGTGCTGGGCTGAGAAGTGGAAGATGGAGTTCAACCTGGACAAGTGTGAAGTGAAGTATTTTGGAAGGTTGAATTTGAATGCAATATACATGTTGAAAGGCAGGATTCTTGGCAGTGTGGAGGAACAGAGAGATCTTGGGTTCCACGTCCATAGATCCCTCAAAGTTGCCACCAAATTAATAGGGTTGTTATGATGTGTTGGCTTTCATTCAGAGGGGGATTGAGTTTAACAGCCACGAGGTTATGTTGCAGCTCTATAGAGCCCCGGTTAGACCACACTTGGAATATTGTGTTCAGTTCTGGCTGCCTTATTAGAGGAAGGATGTGGAAGTTTTAGAGAGGATGAAGAGGAGATTTACCAGGATGCTGCCTGCACTGGAGGGCATGAAGAAAGATTGAAAGATTGGGGCTTTTCTCAATGAAGCAAAGAAGGGTTAGAGGTGACTTGATAGAGGTGTACAAAATGATGAGAGACATCGATGGAGTGGATAGCCAGAGACTTTTTTTCCCAGGGTGTAAATGGCTATCTTGAGGGCGTATAATTTTAAGATGATTGGAGGAAGATGTCAGAGGTAGGTTCTTTACACAGAGAGTGGTGGGTGCATGGAATGCATTGCCAGCAGTGGTAGTAGAGTCAGATACATTAGAGACATTTAAGTGACTCTTGGATAGGCACATGGATGATAGTAAAATGTAGGATATGTAGGATAATTTGATCTTAGAGTCAGATAAAAGGTCAGCACAACATCGAGGGCCAAAGGGCCTGTACTTGTGTTGTACTGTTCTATGTTCTATGTCTCTCTCTGTTTGACAAAGCCCTCCAGGGCCCTACCATTAACTGTGTATGTCCTGCCCTTGTTGGTCCTACCAAAACGTAACACCTTGCATTTACCTAAATTCAACTCTATCTGCCAGTCCTCACCCATTGGCCCAGCTGATTGAGATCCCATTGTACTCTTAGATAACCCTCTTCACTGTTCATTATACCACCAATTCTGGTGTCATCTGCAAACTTACTAACCATGCTTCCCATATTTGTACCTAAATCATTTATATAAATGACAAACAACACCGATTCCTGCAGTACACTGCTGGTCACGGACATCTGGTCCAAACAACTCCCCTCCACTACCATCCTGTATATCTACCATCAAGCCAACTTTGAATCCAACTGGCTAACGCTCCCTGGATCCCAAGTGATCTAACTTTACTAACCAGTATATAACATGGAACCTTGCAAAAGTCTATGTAGGAAATACATGCCTTCATCTATCTTCTTGGTCACATCTTCAAAAAACTCAATTAAGTTTGTGAGACATAGTTCCCACACACAAAGCCATGCTGACTCTCCCTAATCAATCCTTGCCTCTCCAAATGCATGTCAATCCAGTCCCTCAGAATCTCTTCCAACAACTTACCAATCAAAACTGCTGGAATATCTTGTCAATGACCTTTGACATTGTCCTTATTCCAATATTTGTAGTACAAGCTGAAGAATGTAAGTGTGGTAAGAATACTGAAATCCTGAGACCCCCCCTCCCCTAAGTCATTTCATGTAAGAGCATGCTTGCAAATTAATACACTCCAAGAGGTCATCAGCTCTACCATGCAACTTATTGGACCTTGTGACATCTTTCAGGATGGCAGCCATTGACTCATGGTGTTCCACATGGGTCAATGATAGGGCCATAACTTTTTATTTTATACATTAATGATCTAGATGAAGGAACTGAAGGCATTCTAGCTAAGTTTGCAGATAATACAATGATAGATGGAGAGACAGGTAGTATTGAAAAGGCGAGGAGGCTGCAGAAGGATTTGGACAGGTGAGAAGAATAGGCAAAAAAGTGGGAGGTGGAATACTTTGTGGGAAAGTGTGAGGTGATGCATTTTGGTAGGAAGAAGAGGCATAAACTATTTTCTATATGAGGAGAAAATTCAACAATCTAAAGTGTAAAGGGACTTAGGAGTCCTAGTCCAGGATTCTCTTCAGGTAAACTTGCTGGTTGCATTGGTAGTTCGGAAGGCAAATATAATATTGGCACTTATTTTGAGAGGACTAGAATATAAACACAAGGATGTACTTCTGAGGCTTTATAAAGCTCTGATTGGACAACATTTAGAGTATTTTGAGCAATTTTGGGCCTTTTACCACAAGAAGGATGTACTGGACTTGGAGCAGGTCCAAAGAAGGTTCATGAGGATGATCTCAAGAATGAATGGCTAAACCTATGAGGAACATTTGAGGACTCTGGATCTATACTTGATGGAGTTTAGAAGGATGAAGGGGGATCTAATTGAAACATATAGAATACTGAATGGCCTGGTTAGAGTGGATGTTGGGAAGATGATTCCATTAGCAGGAGAAACTAGGATCTAAGGGCACAGTTTTAGAGCACTTTGGAACGGAGTTAAGAAGAAACCTCTTCAGCCAGAGCAGGGTGAATCTGTGGACTTCATTGCCATAGAAGGCTGTGGAGGCCAGGTCATTGAGTATATTTCCAACAGAGATTGATAAGTTCTTGATTGTCAAGGGGATTGAAGCTACATGGAGAAAGTGGAAGAATGGGGTTGAGAAACATATCAGACTTGATTGAATGGCAGGCCAGACTCATTGGGCCGAATGGCCTAATTTCTGATCCTATGTCTTATGGTCTTTGAGAATTGTGGCACATAGGCAACAAGTTGAAGATCACTCTAAGATTATTTCTGCTGCACTGCCATGACTGTAATAAATCTATCATAACCAATGACGTGGTCAAGACTTCTGGTGACAAGAATTTGTATCCCACTCAGTTGGGAAATGCATGTGTTTCCCATACAGAGTGCTATGATTACAAATGTCTTCAATTTGAACTGCGTAAGTGACCAATCAGTGTCACAGGGCATCACAAGCCATCACAGACTGGCTTAGCCAGAAATGCCACATCCCATGACTTAATCAATAAAATACTTCAAGTATGTGGTGAATATTGGCACAAGGTATGAGACTGGAAACTGTGGAATTATTTTAAAATAAAATCTTCAAGGGAGGTTTAATAGGTGTTCCAAATTACAAGAAGTTGAGGGTTTGGTTAAGAAAAAGAAGGAAGCATATGTAAGGTATAGATAGGATAGACCGAGTGAATCCTTAGAAGAATATAAAGGCAGTAGGAGTATATTAAGAGGGAAATCAGGAGGGCAAAAAGGGGACATGAGATCCATTTGGAAAATAGAATTAAGGAGACTCCAAAGGGTTTTTATAAATACATTAAGGACAAAAGGGTAACTAGGGAGAAAATAGGGCTCCTCAAAGATCAGCAAGTCGGCCTTTGTGTGGCGCTGCAGAAAATGGGGGAGATACTAAATGAGTATTTTGCATCAGTATTTACTGTAGAAAAGGATATGGAAGATATAGACTGTAGGGAAATAGATGGTGACACCTTACAAAATGTCCAAATTACAGAAGAGGAAGTGCTGGATCTCTTGAAATGCAGGACCTGATCAGGTGTACCCTAGAACTCTGTGGGAAGCTAGAGAAGTGATTGCTGGGCCTCTTGCTGAGATATTTGTATCATCACAGGTGAGGTGCTGGAAGATTGGAGGCTGGCTAACGTAGTGCCACTGTTTAAGAAGGGTGGTAAGGACAAGCCAGGGAACTTTAGACCAGTGAGCCTGACGTCAGTGGTTGGCAAGTTGTTGGAGGGGATCCTGAGGAACAGGGTGTACATGTATCTGGAAAGGCAAGGACTGATTAGGGATAGTCAACATGGCTTTATGCGTGGGAAATCATGTCTCACAAACTTGATTGAGTTTTTTGAGGAAGTAACAAGGAGGATTGATGAGGGCAGAGCAGTAGATGTGATCTATATGTATTTCAGTAAGGCATTCGACAAGGTTCCCATGGAAGATTGATTAACAAGGTTAGATCTCACGGAAGACAGGGAGAACTACACATTTGGATACAGAACTGACTCAAAGGTAGAAGACAGAAGGTGGTGGTGGAGGGTAGTTTTTCAGACTGGAGGCCTGTGACCAGTGGAGTGCCACAAGGAACGGTGCTAAGTCCTCTACTTTTTGTCATTTACAGAAATGATTTGGATGCGAGCATAAGAGATACAGCTAGTAAGTTTGCAAATGATACTAAAATTGGAGGTGTAGTGGACAGCGAAGATGGTTACCTCAGATTACAACAGGATCTGGATCAGATGGGCCAATGGTCAGAGAAGTGGCGGAAGGTGTTTAATTCAGATAAATGCGAGGTACTGCATTTTGGGAAAGCAAATCTTAGCAAGACGTATACACTTAATGGTAAGGTCCGATGGAATGTTGCTGAGCAAAGAGACCTTGGATTGCATGTTTATAGATCCTTGGATTTGCAGGTAGATAGAATAGTGAAGAAGGCGTTTGCTCTGCTTTCCTTTATTGGTCAGAGTATTGAGTACAGAAGTTGGGAGGTCACGTTGCGGACATTGGTTAGGCCACTGTTGGAATATTGCCAGCAATTCTGGTCTCCTTCCTATCGGAAAGATGTTGTGAAACTTGAAAGGGTTCAGAAAAGATTTACAAGGATGTTGCCAGGGTTGGAGGATCTGAGCTACAGGGAGAGGCTGAACAGGTTGGGGCTGTTTTCCCTGGAGCGTCGGAGACTGAGGGGTGACCTTATAGAGATTTACAAAATTTTGAGGGGCTTGGATAGGATAAATAGACAAAGTCTTTTCCTTGGGGTTGGGGAGTCAAGAACTAGAGAGCATAGGTTTAGTGTGAGAGGAGAAAGATATAAAAGAGACCTCAGGGCAACATTTTCATACAGAGAGTGATAAGTGTATGAAATGAGCTGCCAGAGGAAGTGGTGGAGGCTGGTACAATTGCAACATTTAAGAGGCATTTGGATGGGTATATGAATAGGAAGGGTTTGGAGGGATATGGGCCGGGTGCTGGCAGGTGGGACTAGATTGGGTTGGGATATCTGGTCGGCATGGTTCGGACTGAAGGGTCTGTTTCCATGCTGTACATCTCTATGACTCTATGACAGCGGATGTTAGAGGAGGGAGAAATAACTAGTTCCCAAAGAGTGTCTAACACAGATAGAGAACGTATTGGAGAAATTTGCCTTTTTGTCCTTACTAGGAGCGTTGGTAAGGGGCAGAAAGGCAAATTTAAAAGTTACTGTAAAATGTGCAAAGAACAGTGAACCAGCTGAATTGTTCTGTGGACAGAGTTGGTAATTTCATGGGCCTCAAAGTCATCCGCTATTTTTTTTAAATTCCGAGCTCCCATATGCAAAGGTAATGTCGTCTTTCATTGTTCGCCACATCTTGACTTTGCCAACTCTCGGAGGAGGAGGGGAGTCGACTCAGTGTTTCATTTCTGTCCTCATTGGTTTGGTGCCTGCTATGCAGCTAGGTGGAGCTTGTATTTGGGGCGACTGGTTCCAAGTCCATTATTTAACTGAACTTAATCTTCTTGATGAGGAAGCACTCTGCTCTTCGTGTTTTTAATGAGACTGCCCGCCTTCGCTGCAAAATTCTCTTTGTTTTACTGACGCCTCCAAACTTGGTACATGTCTGATCCCAGCGGGGGTAAGTATTCAACTTTACTCGGAGATCTCTTCGGTCAGAATGGTCCGCCTTTGTAAAAGAAAATCAATTATTTTCATGCCCACAATGTTTTAATGCTGATCCGTTTCTCTTTATTAATTTTATTTTTGCAGAGCTGAGTTAATGGAAATTGTATGTGTTTGTACGTTTTATTTTGTTAGCCATAATACTGAGAAAACATTTCTTTTTTCTCTGTCTTTAATTGGAGGAACTATAAAGTTCTCAACCCTGTAAACACTTTCTCGACACCAGGAAAGTGGAAAGGATAGGAAATAGAGACGCGCGGATTTATTTGTGAAACCCAGTTTTTTTAAGAGTTCGAGATGAATTAACATGATGAATTAGGTATATATTATGATTCTACAAGTTGCACGACTTTGGCTGAATTAATACTTTAATTTTGTTTTGAACGGTTTAAGTGATCGAGTCATTCCTGGAATTGTGCTCAAATGTATCACTAGAAGCAGTTTAGAACCTTTCCACTTTTAAATTACTATCGGCATGGTGCCCGGGGGGAAAACAAAATGACAAGTACTTACATTTATATAGCGTCTTTCTCAAACGCAGGACGCCCCAAGCCGCTTGCAGCCACTTGAATACATTGAAATATAATCAGTGTTTGGAATGTATGCGGAGAACATGGCAATCAAGTTGTGAGCTACCAGCTCTCTTCCTCAAATGGCAACAAAATAAATGATACAAGTAATCTGATCAATCCTAGTTGAAGGATAAATGTCGGTCCGAACATCAGGAGTCTCCTCTCCTATTCAATCCCCAAAGGGGAGCTATTCCATGCTCCTGAAAGGGTCAGCCAGGTGTCGGTTTACTGTCTCACCCGAAATATGTGTTTTTCCGTACAGCACTGAAGTGTGACTTATAAATTGGGTGAGATTACTATAAACTGCTAACCTGAATGTCATAGAGACCCAAACTGAAATCTTTGCTCAAAGACTCCACAATCCAGTTGCCACTCCTGGTGGCAGTCACTAATATTAGTGCTAGTGTTGCAAAAGGGAAATCACACTTGACAAACCGACTGGAATTTTTTGAGTATGTAAACTGGTCATGCTATTGAAGTGGATGTGGTTTATTTGGACTTTCAGAAGGCTTTTGACAAAGTCCCATAAAAGAGATCGGTGTACAAAATGTGCTAGATGAAGGTTGTGTATTGAGATGGCTAGGAAAGTGAGTAGAGTAGAAATAAGTGAGTATTTTTATGAAAGGTAGGCAGTGACTAAAGTAGTACTCCAGGGATCAGTGCTAAAACCCAGGCTCTTCACAATATAGGTGAATGATTTGGAAGAGGGAACTAAATGTAACATCTCCAAATTTGCAGATGGCACAAAGCTGGGAGGGAGGGTCAACTGTGAGGAGTGTACAGAACTGCTACATTGGGATGTGGACAGGCTGAGTGAATGAACAAATGCATGGCAGATACAATATACAGGTCATCTCACACCCTAAGTGTGGCATCAAACAACACAATAAAAGATAGATTTTCCATAGTTATTGTTGGGTTGGTCCTGAAGAAACCATAAGAAGTGATGTTGAGAGATAGCCTAGAAGAACAGAAGTCTCTACAGTGCTGTGGACATCCATTGTTATGCAGTGTGAGACATGCTATAGTGTAAGTATGCAGCTCTTTGCAATCAGTGGGTTCAGCAGGACCTCTGTTCTCATTAGCTCATTGTCTTCGCTGCCATTTCCTTGAATATATCCAGAGTCACCTCCACCTCCATAGCAGTGATTTGATAGAAAGAGGGTAGTCTTCTTTGCATCTTGCATGCCCTTCTCCTGTTGTTGGCTGTCCTTTGATGCCATTTGCCATTGATCAGCCAATCTGACTAGCCGATCAGTATCCTTTTGTAGTCTAAAGCTATCCTCCTCACTATTTATCACCTTACCAATTTTTGTATCAATTGTCAACTTACTGAGCAGCCCTCCTACATTCAATATTAAATTGTTTATATAAACCATAAACAGCAAGAGCCCTAACACTGATCTATGTGGTACCCAATTTGACACAGATCTCAACAATCACCCTCTGCTTCCCTTTGCCACTCAGCTAATTGTGGATCCACTTTGCCAAGTTTCTTTGGATCCCATGGGCGCTTTCTTTTGCCATCCTTGACAAATGGAAATTCTGTTAAACCAATGTATTGGAGTTATTTTAAGGAGTAATGTGTGCTGTTCATAAAGAGAAACTTATAGGTATGTGATACTTAGATTTTCAGAATGCATTTGAAAAGATTCCACATCCAAGATGATTGCAGAAAATAACCTGTCATTGTGTAGGGAGTAACAGCATGGATATAAGATTGGCTGTCAGAAAACTGAATATAGGTTGGCTGCTGTATCTGCGGAATTGTTTTCCACGGTTTCAGTTACCCACGGTTTACCACAGCCCGAATATATTATAGGGAACCTTCTGGAACCAGGGACCGGGGCTCCCGGGAAGGTAAATTTCCTGTTTAAATGAATGGGTTTGCTCCTATCTGTGGTTTCGGGTTCCGCGGTAGGTCCTGGAATATATCCCTCACTGGTATGGGGACTAATGTATGTGTATGTGGACCTAAGTGGATGTGATGAATAAAGGTTAATAGGAGTCTGGTGAGTAAAAAGTCCTGATGAACCTTGAACAATTGGCAGTATCCCTTTTTAACTTGGGTGTGTTATCAGTGAGATGGACAAAGGATACAATAGTCAGGGTAAGGTCCAACACAACTTTATTGAACACTGTATCAAAGCTAAATAATACTTATCAGATTGTATATTATAGTTTAATGAAACTATTGCTGTTGGTGGTCTCTTTGTCTGAGGAAGGATGTTTTTGTCAGGAACATCTAGATGTACTCTGTACTCCCAGGTTTGTCTTTTATTTAACTATTTCAATTCTGTAACGACACTTAAAGTATTTGTACCCAGGTACTCTGTACCTAAGATCGTGCCAAGAGGTGACATCACAAACTTTTTAGTGCACTCATTTGAGTGCAAGGTGATAATAAAGGTGATCTATTCTTTAGAAACTATGGATGAACTCTATCTCTATTCCATATTTCTGCTTTATCCCCATATCTCTTGATGCTTTTAAAATCTAAAAACATACCAGACTGTTCCTTGAATATATTCGGTGACATGGCCTCTTTAGCCTTCTGTGGTAGAGAATTCCACAGGTACACTATGCTTTGAGTGAAGAAATGTTTCCTCATCTCAGTCCTAAATGGTCTATCGCGTATCATGAGACCATGTTCCCTGGTTCCAGACTGCTCAATCATGGAAAATATCCTCCCTACATCTGTTAGAATTGTAAATGTTTCAGTCAGATTCTCTGTCATTCTCTGCTGTCCTCTGGGGGGAACAAAACCTCTGGGAAGTGGAAACTTAAGCTAAATGTTCAGACAGCATAGTTTAACTCCTCCACTTCTCTGGACAAAATTAATGCCCCTTATAAACTCAGTCCCTACGTAATTGACATTCAAACATACAAATTAGGAGTAGAAGTAAGCCCTTCATACCATCAGGCCTGCTCTCCAATCAATAATATCATGGCTGATCAGTTTGTATTTCGAATTCCATCTTCCCACATGATACCCTTCGCTAACATTCCATTGCTAATATGGTTAATATGGTATCAGGTCAATCTTGGACATCAGTTCAAAGACGTACTGTGCCCTTTGAGATCCTGGTGATTCTTGTGACCTTTCTTGTGTCTTCCATTTGACTTTACTTACTAGAAACTTCAAAAGATAGTTACTGCTAGAACACTATTAAATGAGACCTGATGCCACATGCGAAATACTCAGAAAATTCAGTTTTCTGAACCTAATTGCCAAACCTTGGTGAAAACTGGTGGCAGGACTATCACCCAATTGTAGACTGTGTAATGCGTCTGCTGCTAAGTTTGAACTGAATGCCTTTACACCAAATCCTGGCTCTTTGACTTACATATCAGGGATAAAAAAGGGTCCTATCTTTGATCTCTGGGAAACTACAATACCCAGCGTGCTTAAGCTTTAGAAACATCAGTCAACCAGAACTCTCAGTTTCCTGTCACACAGCTAATTACATATTCTTCTTCCTATTGTCCCATTTATTCCAGGAGCTATAACTTTGCTCACAAGTCATTTGATCAGCACCACAGTCTCAGCTTTCTTTAATTAACCCACATTTGTCAAAGTGACTGTTAAGATGTGACCTGACAGTCCCATTGTGGTAGCTAAATTGACTGGACTGTAGTTTTTGGGTTCAACTTTGCAGCCTATTTTGAATGAGGATGAATGTTTGCAGTTCTCTAATACCATCTCTGAATTTAAGAAAGATGGAATAATGGATGGTCAGTGCTTCTGCCATTTACATTCTTCCTTTCTTTACTATCCTTGGGTGCATTGCATCAGGTTCTGGTGATTTATTTACTCTAAGAATGGACAGTCTATCAAATACGTTTTCCTTATCAATTTTAAAAGTCTTATGGTTCATGAATTACCTCCTTTTTCCATAGCTTGACGAGCATCTCCTTTCTAGATAAAGACAGATGCAAAGTTTTCATTTCATACTTCAGCAATACTCTCTGCCTCCATGTATAAACCTTATCTTTGATCCCTGGTTGGCCTTACTCCTTTTACCATTAGGTTAGGATATCTGGTTGGCATGGACGAGTTGGACAAAAGTGTCTGTTTCCGTGCTGTACATCTCTATGACTGTATGACTCTAAGACTTTTAGAATCATTTTTATGCTGGCTGCCATCTCTTTTCATGTTGTTTTCTCATCTCCTCTATGTTTAGCTTGGTTCTTAATTGTATTTTCTACCTGACATCTATCATAGGCACACTTTTCCTTCTTGACCTTAAATTCTAGCTATTTTGTCATCCAGACAACTCTAGCTTTGTTTACTCTACCTTGACTGTGCCAGGAATACCTTTTCTTTGAAGCTAACCAGTTGTTCAGCAATATTTTTTCTACCAACCTTTGACACTAGTGTATTGAGTCATTCTTCTTGTAAGGGACATTGGCTTCACCCCAGTTAATAATTTTAACTCTGAATTGTTCTTTATTATTTTTCATAGTCAGTATAAACCTCAGACACAATGATCATTGTCCACTAAATGCTCTTCCACTGTCACTTGATCTTTTTGGATTGTCTCATTCCCAAGAAACAGGTCTAGCTGTATCTTCAGTCTTGTTGGTGTTGACACAACGATATAGAAGGTTCTCCTGAACACACTCTAGAAACAATTACCTCTCAGTACTCTTTGTACTACTGCTATCCCAGTTTATATTCCAGTAATATATGTTCCCAATTATAACAATCCTGTAATGTTTGTAAATCTGTAACTTCCTCGCAAATTTGTTCCTCTACATCATTCTCACTGGTTGGTGGTCCATCAGCAACACTGAACAGTGTAATTGCACATTTTTTTGTTCCATAACTCAAGACAAGTAGATTCAGTTCTAAACTTCTCTGGGACATTATCTCCACACTACAATAACTTTCTTCACAAGTACCTCCACCACCTCCCCTTTCTTGTCCTTTCTGACCTTTCCAGTATCCAGGAATAATTAACACCGAGCTGTGGATTTCATGAGCCAAACTCTGACCTTGTCTGTTAAGTTACCATTCCTTATTCTAGTGCTATCTATTTCTCCCAGTTCTGTGCACCTTAATATTCATCTCTAGTATTATACTTCTGCCAAGTTAGTTTAAACCCAACCCAGTAGCACAATTCAAAATACACCACAGGGAGCTGGGTCCCAGCTCTTTTCAGGTGCAATCTATCTAACCTGTCCTATCCCCTCCACCTAGTCCCAGTGACCTAAGAAGTAAAACCATGCCACTGCATCACCCGTCCACATTCATCTCCTAAATCCTCATGTTTCCATAATTATTTGGTACAGAGAATATTGAGGTGATTATCTTTTTTTGACATATATTTATTAATTTCCTGTCTAACTCTCTAAATTCTAACCCTACCCCATGTTTCACCTGTGTCATTCATATTGATGTTAACTGGACTGCTGTGGCGTTCACTCGTTCTTCTCAGTGAGATCTGTAGCAGGTCGGTGACATTGATGAACTGGATATCAGGCAGGCAACAGACTATCCTGAAAACATATCTACAAGTACAAAATTGCCTTTCTGTTGCCCAATTATCAAGCTACTTCCAGTCACCGTTCTAGTCATCCTTACATATCTCCTGTTGAGCTACGCCACCATTGGCACCAAAGACTTGACACTGGCTGTAGTCCCCAGATAAGCCATTATGCTCATCAGTTGCCTGGTCCAGTTTGGAGGCTAGATGCCAGATTGGAAGGTGGTTGTACTGAACAATGTTTTTCTCTATTTTATAACTAATTCCTAAAATCTGCAGTGCTGGACTATACTTAGACAATAGACAATAGGTGCAGGAGTAGGCCATTCAGCCCTTCGAGCCTGCACCGCCATTCAATATGATCATGGCTGATCATTCCTAATCAGTATCCTGTTCCTGCCTTATCTCCATAACCCTTGAAGAATAACTTCTAAGAATTGTAACTGGTAATCCAAGATGGAGGACGGGAAAAATTTCTGCTGTAAGAGCTGCACCTTGTTTTGAGGTATTTTAGGTGTTGGAGGTGATTTCCTCGAATTCCAGGAGCAGCAATTACTGTTTTGTATGCTGTTGTATTGTTTTGGAACTTTGGAAAAAAAAGTCAAAACAACAGCAGTTTAAAAGGGAGAAGAACAGACAAAGGAAGCACATGGTGAGGACAGTGCAGGAGAGAGAGAGAGTGAGAGAGAGAACCTGCGCAGTTGCTACCTTTGCTGTTTGAATTCGTGTATCGCTGGACATCGGAGTGCATCTGGGAAAATTAACAAACAGTGAGATTCACAACTAATCTTGGAGGAACTTTTGGGTGAAGTTCACAGCACAGAATCAGATAAGTTAATTGTTTTAAGTCTGTCCAAGAGAAAGGCTGCAGTAGTGAGTATAATGGATTCTTCCTTGATTATATGTTTTTGGAGATAAGTCTCTTGATTAAACTTAAAATATAAGCCATAGCTATTAATTTAACCTGGGGCAGTGTTTGTAGAGGAATAAGACGGTGTTATTTTCTGGGTCTGTAGATTGTGAAGGAGCAAAAATGGCCTGTGCAGTGATATGTGCAGTGAGGTCCTCAAGGGTAGTAATATCTGGATTACTCCCAGTGCTACGAGCTAGTGAGGGCAGGAATAGGAGGATAGAGCAGATAAATGCATTGCTGAGGAGCTGGTGTATGGGAGAACGATTCACATTTTTGGATCATTGGAATCTCTTTTGGGGTAGAAGTGAGCTGTACAAGAAGGACGGATTGCACCTAAATTGGAAGGGGACTAATATACTGGCAGGGAAATTTGCTAGAACTGCTTGGGAGGATTTAAATTAGTAAGGTGGGGGGGTGGTGGGACCCAGGGAGATAATGAGGAAAGAGATCGATCTGAGACAGGTACAGCTGAGAACAGAAGTGAGTCAAACAGTCAGGGCAGGCAGGGACAAGGTGGGAGTAATAAATTAATTTATTTCAATGCAAGGGGCCTAACAGGGAAGGCAGATGAACTCAGGGCATGGTTAGGAACATGGGACTGGGATATCATAGCAATTACAGATGTGGGAGTTTAAAGAGAGTTTAAGGGACTCTGCGGATTATATCTGCCATAAATGCTGTTGGATGCGAATCTTATCAGATCGAGTGGATTGGTTAGAGAGGCAGATAGAAGCGATGAGGAGTTTGCAACAGCAACAGTATGTGATGGATGGCAGTTATAGGAGGGGGGAAAGTCTCAAATACAGTCACATAGATGGGTTAACTCCAGGAAGGGTGAGAGAGGTCGGCACCTAGGGCAGGAGTCTTTTGTGGATATACCCATTTCAAACAAGTATGCTGTTTTGGAAAATGTAGGGGGTGATGGATTCTCAGGGGAACGTAGCACGAACAGCCAAGTTTCTGGTATTGAGACTGGCTCAAATGCGATGAGGGGTACGTCGGCTTCCAAGAGACCGATTGTATTAGGGGATTCTGTAGTCAGAGGTACAGACAGATGTTTCTGTGGCCAGCAGAGAAAAAGCAGAATGGTGTGTTGTTTCCCTGGTGCCAGGATCAAGGATGTCTCAGAGAGGGTGCAGAATGTTCACACAGGGGAGAGGGGCCAGCAGGAGGTCATTGTCCGCATTGGAACCAACGACATTGGAAGGGAAAAGGTTGAGACTCTGAAGGGAAATTACAGAGAGTTAGGCAGAAATTTAAAAAGGAGGTCCTCAAGGGTAGTAATATCTGGATTACTCCCAGTGCTACGAGCTAGTGAGGGCAGGAATAGGAGGATAGAGCAGATAAATGCATGGCTGAGGAGCTGGTGTATGGGAGAACGATTCACATTTTTGGATGATTGGAATCTCTTCTGGGGTAGAAGTGAGCTGTACAAGGACGGATTGCACCTAAATTGGAAGGGGACTAATATACTGGCAGGGAAATTTGCTAGAACTGCTTGGGAGGATTTAAACTAGTAAGGTGGGGTGGGAGGGGGGGTGGTGGGGGGGGTTGGAACCCAGGGAGATAATGAGGAAAGAGATTGATCTGAGACAGGTACAGCTGAGAACAGAAGTGAGTCAAACAGTCAGGGCAGGCAGGGACAAGGTAGGACGAATAAATTAGTTTATTTTAATGCAAGGGGCCTAACAGGGAAGGCAGATGAACTCAGGGCATGGTTAGGAACATAGGACTGGGATGTCATAGCAAATACAGAAATATGGCTCAGGGATGATCTGGACTGGCAGCTTAATGTTCCAGGATACAAATGCTACAGGATGGATAGAAAGGGAGGCAAGAGAGATGGGGGTGTGGCATTTTTGATAAGGGATTGCATTAAAGCTGTGCTGAGGGAGGATATTCCCAGAAATACATCCAGGGAAGTTATTTGGGTGGAACTGAGAAATAAGAAAGGGATGATAATCCTTTTGGGATTGTATTATAGACCCCCTAATAGTCAGAGGAAAATTGAGAAACAAACTTGCAAGGAAATCTCAACGATCTGTAAGAATAATAGGGTAGTTATGGTAGGGGATTATAACTTTCTAAACATCGACTGGGACTGCCATAGTGTTAAAGGTTTAGATGGAGAGGAATTTCTTAAGTGTGTACAAGACAATTTTCTGATTCAGTATGTGGATATACCTCTGAGAGAAGGTGCAAAACTTGACCTACTCTTGGGAAATAAGGCAGGGCAGGTGACTGAGGTGTCAGTGGGGGAGCACTTTGGGGCCAGCGACCATAATTCTATTAATTTTAAAATAGTGATGAAAATGGATAGATCAGATCTAAAAGTTGAAGTTCTAAATTGGAGAAAGGCCAATTTTGACGGTATTAGGCAAGAACTTTCGAAAGCTGATTGGAGGCAGATGTTCGCAGGTAAAGGGACAGCTGGAAAATGGAAAGCCTTCAGGAATGAGATAACAAGAATCCAGAGAATTTATATTCCTGTCAGGGTGAAAGAGAAGACTGGTAGGTATAGGGAATGCTGGTTGACTAATGAAATTGAGGGTTTGGTTAAGAAAAAGAAGGAAGCATATGTAAGGTATAGACTGGAGGCCTGTGACCAGTGGAGTGCCGCAAGGATCGGTGCTGGGTCCTCTACGTTTTGTCATTTACATAAATGATTTGGATGTGAGCCTAAGAGGTACAGTTAGTAAGTTTGCAAATGACACCAAAATTGGAGGTGTAGTGGATAGTGAAGAGGGTTACCTCAGATTACAACAGGATCTGGACCAGAAGGGCCAATGGGCTGAGAAGTGGCAGATGGAGTTTAATTCAAATAAATGCGAGGTGCTGCGTTTTGGGAAACAAACCTTATCAGAACTTATACACTTAATGGTAAGGTCCTAGGGAGTGTTGCTGAACAAAGAGACCTCGGAGTGTAGGTTCATAGCTCCTTGAAAGTGGAGTCACAGGTAGATAGGATAGTTAAGAAGGTGTTTAGTATGCTTTCCTTTATTGGTCAGAGTATTGAGTACAGGAGTTGGGAGGTCATGTTGTGGCTGTACAGGACATTGGTTAGGCCACTGTTGGAATATTGCCAGCAATTCTGGTCTCCTTCCTATCGGAAAGATGTTGTGAAACTTGAAAGGGTTCAGAAAAGATTTACAAGGATGTTGCCAGGGTTGGAGGATCTGAGCTACAGGAAGAGGCTGAACAGGCTGGGGTTGTTTTCCCTGGAGCATCGGAGGCTGAGGGGTGACCTTATAGAGGTTTACAAAATTATGAGGGGCATGGATAGGATAAATAGGCAAAGTCTTTTCCCTGGGGTCAGGGAGTCCAGAATTAGAGGGCATAGGTTTAGGTTGAGAGGGGAAAGATATAAAGGAGACCTAAGGGGCAACGTTTTCATACAGAGAGTGATAAGTGTATGGAATGAGCTGCCAGAGGAAGTGGTGAGGCTGGTACAATTGCAACATTTAAGAGGCATTTGGATGGGTATATGAATAGGAAAGGTTTGGAGGGATATGGGCCAGGTGCTGGCAGATGGGACTAGATTGGGTTGGGATGTCTGGTCGGCATGGATGGGTTGGACCAAAGGGTCTGTTTCCATGCTGTACATCTCTATGACTGACTCATAAGTGAATAAAACAAGATTAAAATACTAGTTCTGAAATTTAATCTGCTTTATTCTCGTGCAACAGTTACTTTTAGATTTAACTAAAATACCCTGTATGATTGGATGATTTACCATCTCCCACTGCTTCAGGCCAGGAAAAAGAGATAAGGTAGTACAGAGCTAATAATCCGGTGAACTTAAGTCTAAATCCCAACTTGACAGCTTCATTCATTGAATATAATTATCAAGAAAATACAGAAATAAAAGCTATTATAAGCATGTCAGCTCATTGTAAAATTCTAACTAGCTTGTCATTGAGGGAAAGAGATGATGCAGGTAACTGATCGGCATGGATGGGTTGGACCGAAGGGTCTGTTTCCATGCTTTACATCTCTATGACTGTAAGCTGTATCTAGAGACATTGTACCTGAGGTGGCAAATTATGCACTTTTCACTCTACTCATTTCGGTACATGTGGCAATAAAACTCAAGCTAATTCTAATTCTATTCAGAACATTTCTGGGTGGAGACAAAACAACTGCAGATGCTGGCATCCTAAGAAGACAAACAGGAGGCTGGAAGAACACAGCAAGCCAGGCAGCATCAGGAGGTGTACAAGTCTAGGCGAATACCCAAAATGTTGACTTCTCCATCTCTTGATGCTGCCTGGCTTGCTGATTTCTTCCATCCTCCTTTTAATTAGTTCTGTTGGAGAGGTGGATGGAATCAGGGGACTTGTACACTACATGCCTCGTCTATTTTAACTGCTTGGTAGTCACTCATTCCCTACTCCATCCACTCTTGAACTGAGGGAGACTAGACTTATAAATGTGACATCCACAAAATTCTCAAACTCAATGGTGCATCTCAGTGACATCAGGTGCTCCTCAGTTTCGAAACCTGGAGCTCAACTTACTGCAGCTGACAACACTTCCTGAACAAATGGTTATCCAGGATAAAAAGTATCCTGAAGTTCCCATATTGCTACTATTCAATATAACATTATTTACACAAGAGGGCATATTTGGAAACCCTGCCCACTCCCCTCCCATGTGATCTGGCATACCAGTCTCCAAACTAATGACTGTAGTATGCATTGGCCGATAAAGTGGTACTCATGAATCCAGACACTTGGCCTCCACTGCCCTCTGGGGCAGAGCATTCCACACAGTCACCACTCTCTGGGTGAAGAAGTTTCTCCTCATCTCTGTCCTAAATGCTAATAATATGCTGGCCTTCATAACAAGAGGGATTGAGTGTAGAAGCAAAGAGGTTCTTCTGCAGCTGTGCAGGGCCCTGGTGAGACCACACGTCGAGTACTGTGTGCAGTTCTGGTCTCCAAATTTGAGGAAAGACATTCTGGCTATTGAGGGAGTGCAGCGTAGGTTCACGAGGTCAATTCCTAGATTGGCGGGACTAGCTTATGCTGAAAGACTGGAGCAACTGGGCTTGTATACCCTTGAGTTTAGAAGACTGAGAGGGGATCTGATTGAGACATATATGATTATTAAAGGATCGGACACTGTGGAGGCAGGAAACATGTTTCCGCTGATGGGTGAGTGCCAAACAAGAGGACACAGCTTAAAAATACGGGGTAAACCATTTAGGACAGAGATGAGGAGAAACTTCTTCACCCAGAGAGTGGTGGCTGTGTGGAATGCTCTGCCCCAGAAGGCAGTGGAGGCCCAGTCTCTCGATTCATTTAAGAAAGAGTTGGATAGAGCTCTCCAGGATAGTGGAATCAAGGGTTATGGAAATAAGGCAGGAACAGGATACTGATTAAGGATGATCAGCCATGATCATATTGAATGGTGGTGCAGGCTCGAAGGGCAGAATGGCCTACTCCTGCACCTATTGTCTTTTGTCTATTGTCTATTCCATCTTTCTTGGAATTTCTAGAGTAACAGATCCTGGCACAAAATCAGAAATAAACATTGCCAGTTACAACATGTTAAATTTTATAAGACACACCCAATAACATGTAATATTGAAAATCATGCAGTATTAATATTACACAATCTAGAGTTGCATGATCTCTCAAACATCCTGGAGTGCCTCTGGTTGCTGCCAAGAATCTCAACAGATGTCTATCTGCCTTCAACATTTTAAACACTAACATTACAGCAGCTCACAAAGAGATGCGGTGGCCAACCTGAGTCTAGACTAAAGTCGGGTAATAAATCCTGCTCCCAAGATTTGACCAGGTTCTCCTAGATACCTCAGCACAAGAGCAGCCACCTCGTTTGACACCATTCAGGACAAAGCAACCTGCTTTATTGACACCGCACCCATTCCCTCCACCACCGATGATCATTAGCAGCAGTGTGTACGATCTACAAAATGCTCTGCAGAAATTCAACAAAGATCGTCAGAAAGCACCTTCCAAACCCACAACTGTTTTCATCAAGAAAGGCAAGTCCAGCAGATACATCACACCTGAAAATCCTCTTCAAGCCACTCACCATCCTGACTTGGAAATGTAGCACTGTTCCTTACTGTCACTGGAACAAAATCCTGAATTCCCTCCCTAACGGAATGTGAATCTACCTACAGCAAATGAACTGAAGCAGTTCGCAAAGGCAGATCACTGCCACATTCTCAATGGCAACAAGGGACATAACTGGTGGCACAGGCAAAGTTTCC
Organism: Chiloscyllium plagiosum; assembly: GCF_037043375.1. Classification (NCBI taxonomy): domain Eukaryota; kingdom Metazoa; phylum Chordata; class Chondrichthyes; order Orectolobiformes; family Hemiscylliidae; genus Chiloscyllium; species Chiloscyllium plagiosum. Next base: position 118,139,956 of record NW_028270142.1, on the reverse strand, counting down.
CATCTTCCAAAAATGAACAAAAAATCCCTCTAAGTTGCCAGTTCGGCATATCCCAAAATCCAGGAATCCTTACGTCAATGGAAAAATGCCTTTGTATGATATGAAATGTGTTCAAGAAATTTTTCTTTATCAATATATGGATGCTCCTATCAGAGAAGGAGCAAAACATGACTTTCTTTTGTGAGCAATAAGGCAGGGCAGGTGACAGATGGGGGAACACTTTGGGTCTAGCGATCATAGTTCTATTAGTTTCAAAATGGTTATGGAAAATGATAAGCCTTCCATAAAAGTTAATTTTTCTTTTAATTGGAGGCAAATATCAATGGTATGAGACAAGAACTTTCAAAAGTAGGTTGGAGTAGACTGTTCACAGTTAAAGGGACACCTGACAAGTAGGAGGCTTTCAAAAGTGAGATAGTGAGAGTTCAGAGGCATTATGTTCCTGTTAGAGTGAAAGGTAAGGTAAGATTAAGGAACAATGGACGAATAAAATATCGAGGTTCTCGTCAAGAGTAAAAGAGAATCTTATTTTAGATATAGACAACTTGGTTCAATTGAATCTCTTAATCAATATAAAGAGTCTAGGGGCATTCTTCAGAAAGAAATCGAGAAGGCAAAGAGGGGTTATAAGATAGCAATGGACAAAGTGAGGACTGCAGATGCTGGAAATCAGAGTTGAGAGTGTTGTGCTAGAAAAGCACAGCAGGTCAGGCAGGATCCAAGGAGCAGGAGAATAGACGTTTTGGTCATAAACTCTTCATTAGGAATGATGAAAGGCTTGTGCCTGAAACGTCAATTCTCCTGAATACGAGATAGCTATGGCAGATAAGGTTAAGGATAATCCAGAGAGATTCTACAAATATGTTAAGAGTCATTGGGTAACTAGAGAGAGGGTTGGGCCCCTTAAAAATTCAAGGAGGTCATCTTTGTTTTGAACCACAGGAAATGAGAGAGATACTAAATGAATATTTCTTGTCAGTTTTTACTGTGGAGGAAAAAAATGCAGGCTAGAGAGTACAGACAAATAAATTTTGATAATTCAAAAACAGTTCATATTACTTCTGGAGGCCTTAGAGAATATAAAGGTAGGTATATCTCTAGGACCTGATCTAATGTATCTCAGAATGATGTGTGAAGCAAGGGAGGAAATTGTGAGATCCCTTGTAGAAATAATTGCATCGTCTATAACCATAGGTGAGATGCCTGATGACTGGAGGTTGGCTAATGTTGTAGCTTTGATTAAGAAATTATTTGGAAGTGCTGATGTTGGACTGGCATGGACAAAGTTAAAAATCACACAACATGAGGTTATAGTACAATAGGTTTATTTGGAAGCACTAGCTTTCAGAGCACTGCTTCATCAGGTGATTGTGGAATGACCAGAAGACACAGAATTTGTAGCAAAAGGGTTACAGTGTCACGGAATTGTAATGATATATTAAGCAAACTTAGATTAAGTCTTGCATCTTTTAGCATGGGATATGTTGGTTTATATAATTTAATATGTAAATTTGAAAACTCCTTTTAAATTGCATTCTCAAGGTGGCTTCGGTTTATCTAACAATAAGTGTTGTCTTAGCTCAGACAATGTATTAAAGGTGTGCCCTATCCTAAAAGATGCAAAACTTAATCTAAGTTTGTTTAATATATCACAACAACTAGAACCCTTTTGCAATGAATTCTGTGTCTTCTGGTCCTGCTCCACAACCACCTGATGATGAAGAAGAAGTGCTTCGAAAGTTAGTGCTTCCAAATAAACCTGTTAGACTATAACCTGGTATTGTGTGATTTTGAACTTTGTTTAAGAAAGGCTGTAAAGAGAAACCAGGAAACTATAGACCTGTGAGTCTGACTTCGGTTGTGCATAAATTGTTGGAGGTGATTTTAAAAGATAGGATTTATGAACATTTGCAGAGGAAAATATTAAGGGTTTAGTCAGCATGTTTTTGTGTGAGGAAAATTGTATCTCACAAACTTGATTGAGCTTTTTGAGGAAGTTGATGATGGCAGAGCAGTAGATGTTGTTTACTTAATGTTGAAGAAAGATGTCGAGACTCGGACCTTGCGAACTGATTAGTTCTTTACACAATATATCATGGGGAATTCACTGTCCTAACTGTGGCTCGGTGTTATTCCAAAGTACATCAGGATACTATAGGATTATATAGAGAAAACAGATAGAAGCTGATCGTTAATTACACAGTTTGGCATGCTGACAAGTTGGTACTAAATTAGAGGTTAGTCGTTAAGTTCAAAAATAAAGCACTATTATGCATTCCACAAGTGGACAGATCAAGTGGTATCACCACCTGCTCTAGTTACACAGATTGCTAATACTAAGCAGAGATATCCCTAATTGGCTGAATGACTGTGAAGAGGCAATAACTAGAGAAGGAAGGGGGACTAATTGGAAGGCCTATGTCAGCTTGACTGGTTCTACAGCCTGTGCTGATCATTCAGCAAAGGGAGGAGACACTATCTTGAGAAGGAAGATAAAGACAACCTTTCACATTACCTCATCGTAAGGAATGCATAGCCAGCAAAGTTCTGGCTTGGGACGCAAAATGGAACTCTCAGCCGAAACAGGAAAATGTCTTCCAGGCAAATAATGTTAACTTTCCCCTAACACTTAAGCTTCAATAAAGCCTTCAATAAGGTTCCACATGGTAAAGTTAGGTCACATGGGATTCTGGGTGAGCTTGCCAATTGGAGGTATATAATTGGCTTAACAACAGGAGACAGAGAGTGGTGATGAAGGGTTGTTTTTCGAACTGGAGATCTATCACCAGCGGTGTTCCATAGGGATTGCTTCTGGGTTCTCTTTTGTTTGTCACTTCTATAAAAGATTTGAATGACAATATAGAAGGTATGATTAGTAAGTTTACGGATGATGCCAAAATTGGTTCCATAGTGCACAGTGAATAATGTTTTCTAAGATTATACACGGATCTTGATCAAATGGATCAGTGGGCTGAAACATGGCAGATGGAGTTCAATCTGGATAAATGCAAGATATTGCATTTTGGTACAACGAACGGGTAGACTTATTACAATATTGCTTTTACAGCAACAACTTTAAAAACAAAATACAGTGATCAAAGTGACAACAGAGAGGAAGGGGAGGCAGCCTAAAGAGAGCATTTGATTCAACCTGGCTCAGTAGCATCCTTGACCAAATGCCAGGAGTTATCCATTCAAATTTCACTCTAGTCTAATTCTCCAGTGCAGTACTGAAGGAGTGGTACACTGTCAGAGGTAGAATCTTTTGAATTGGATGCAAAGTTGAGGACCTGATTCTTTCAGGATATTATTTCCAAAAATAGGAAAGGGAGTTCTCCTCAGTATCCAGAGCAATATTTATCTTTCTTTTGTCTCTGAACTCATTAGCCATCTTAGTCCTCTCTATCTGTTGCTCAGGTAACCCTTTATGTTACCAGTTCTCATGGCAGTTGCAGATGAAATTGGAGTGAGAACATATTCTCATCTGTGATTTTCTTTGAATTGATCTATTTATTGGCTAGACTTGGACAACATTTCCTTCAGCTAATAGTTTCCCTGTGACTGCTGTCAATATTACTATCCGTTTAAAACTGAACATTGCACTATATGAAGTCATTCCTAGCTCAAAGATTGCATTTATTGAAGACCAACCATCTCCTCCCAGGTCATTGCGCACAAGATCTTAAGGGTATGGTCCATAGTCCAATTATCTTCAGTTGCTAAATCAATAACCTTGGATAACATCTCCCCACGCTGCAGGCACCCAGCCTCTATTCCTGATGAAGGTCTCTTTGCCCGAAACGTCGATTTTCCTGCTCCTGAGATGCTGACTGACCTGCTGTTCTTTTCCAGCACCACTATAATCTAGACTCTGTTTTCCAGCATCTGCAGCCCTTGTTTTTACCTCATCAATAACCTTACCTTCATCATCTAGTCAAAAGGAAGGGTGTTTCCAGACTGTTCAGTGTTCTGCACCATTCATGATTCTTCAGATACTGAAGCTGTCTATATCCCTAACAGGCACAATCTGGACAAAATTATGAACAAAGATACATAAGAACAGAAATAAGCCTCTTGACCCATCTATCTTATCTACAGTACAATATGGTTATGATTATGATTGATCAAACACTTCACTGCCTTTTAGTCACCCTATCCTCATTACTCTGTATGCTGCCAGTAATCAACCCTGTACGCTGCTAGTAATCAAAAATCTAACAATCTCTACCTTAAATATACTCAAAGACTGAGCTTCCATAGCCGTCTGTGGTAGAGAATTCCAAAAGGTTCAAAACTGAGTAAAGTGATATCTCTCATCTCGAGGCTAAGTGACAGCCCCCTTTGTTTTTAAGTTCTACCCCACCAGTTCTAGACTCCCCGGTCAGGGGAAACAATCTTATCTGCATCTGCCTTATCTATCCATTTAAGTATTTTGTTGGCTTAAATGGCATCACTTCTTATTCTTCAAATTTCCAGAAACCACGTTTGCACAATCACTCTTATTAGGATACTCGCACCATGCTGGAAATAAGTCTGGTGAACCTTTGCATTCCCTCCATGGAAAAGAATCTTTCCAACATAAGACAACCAAAACTGCACACAGCACAGCAGGGGAGGTCTAAGCAAGTTCCTGAACAATTGAAGCAATACCTCACTCCTCCTGTAGCTGCATCCTCTTGTAATAAAGGCTAACATTCCATTAGCCTTGTGAAAGCTTGTTGCACCTCTATGTAATTTATTGGTCCTTTCATACATCTACACTTGCCAACTCTTACCATTTAAGAAATACTCTGCACATCTGTTTCTCCTACCAAAATAGATAGCCCAGCACCACACTCTCGCCTCTAACCTCACATTATGTTTCCTCTGCCATGTTCTTGCCAATTCCACTAAGCCTACCCAAATTCTCCTGAATAAACTGTATTTCTGCTTCTTCGCATACATTTCCACTTAACTTTACATTTTCTGCAAATTAGAAATATTTGGTCCGTACATCTGAATCGTTGATATACATTGCGAATACTTGGGGCCCAAATCCTAAGCCTTGTGGTATCTAGCCAACAAGAGAATGGCCTATTAATTCTGAGTCACTGTTTTCTGCCTGTTAGCCAATCATTGATTCATACGATTACATTATCATCTACCTCTTGCACTTTAAACTTTCTAAACAGTCTTCTGTGGGGCAACTTTATCAAAAGCCTTCCTTCTGAGAATCAAAACCAGACTCCTTTTATCTTTTGTTTGTAACATCTTCAAACAACTCGCAACAAGTTCGTCAAACACAATATCACATTTGCAAATCCATGCTGACTATGCCCAGCCAAATGTCCATTTATGAATGTTCAGGGGCTCTTGTGGTGAAGTGGTAGTATCCCTTCCTCTGGACCAGGAAATCTAGGTTCAAGTCCCACCTGGAGCTATGTGGTAACGTAGAATCCCTACAGTGTGGAAGCAAGTCATTTGGCCCAACAGGTCCGCACCAATCCTATGAAGAGTAACCCACCAGACTCATTCCCATATTATATTACTCCATCACTAAAACGCCTAACCCATACATCTCTGAACACTATGGGCAGTTTAGCACAAGATTAGAGTGGTGCTGGAAAGGCACAGCAGGTCAGGCAGCATCCGAGAAGCAGGAAATTCAATGTTTTGGGCAAAAGCCCTTCATCAGGAATAAACTGATTCTTGTGCCAAATTCCTGGGCTGTTAATTTTTATTTGTTCTTTGTTCTTATTTTCTAAAGTTTGCATCATATATATACAGGATGGTTAAAAAGACATTTAGCACGCTTGCTTTCATTACTCAGTCCTTTGAGTATAGGAGTTGGGAACACATGTCAAGGTTGTACAGAACATTGTGAAGTCTCTTCTGGAATACTGTGTCCTGACCTGGTCACCCAGTTACCGGAAGGATATTATTAAACTGGAGAGGGTTCAGAAAGGATTTAGCAGGATGTTGTCAGGTGTGGAAGGTTTGAGTTAGAAGGAAAGGGTGGATAGTCTAGAGAGTTTTCTCTGGAGCATAGGAGGTTCAGAGGTGACCTGTTATAAGTTTATAAAATCACGAGGGGTATAGATAGGGTTAATGGTGTCTTTTTCTTAAGGTGGTGGATTTCAAGACCACGGGCACATTTTTACAATGAGAGGAGAGAGATTGAAAAAAAGACATGTGCGGGAAATTTTTTACACAGAGGGTGATTCCTGTGTTAAATAAACTTTCTGAGGAAGTGATCTACGTGGGCACAGTTACAACATTTAAGAGATATTTGGATAAATTTGGATAAGTACATAAATAGAAACGGTTTGGAGGGGTGTGAGCCAGGAGCAGACGGGGTGGGACCTGTTTAGTTTGGGATTATGTTTGGCATGGATTGGGTAGAACCAATGGGTCTGTTTCTGTGCTGTAAGACTTTAACTATTATCACTAAGAAAACAAACAGGAAATTAAATGAGTTTACATCCTAGTAGCAAGGCTCCAGAACTGTTTACAATTCCAGATAAAAGTGAGTAGAAGAACAGTGTCTACATTTCTAGCTACCGGTGGGTTATAGTTACTCATTTTGTGCCTGTGCATTTTCATTCATTTGAATTTGGTATTTTAGTTTTGTTTGAACGGCAGATATAACTTGTTTGTTAGTTAGCGTTAAGGTAGAATACAGTAATTTTGATATGTATTTAATTAGCACAAAGCTCCTTTACAGCAACTAGTTTTTTAAAAAAACATAGTGATCAAAGTGACAACAGAGGGGAAGGGGAGGCAGCCAAAAGAGAGCCTTTGATTCAACCTGGCTCAGTAGTATCCTTGACTATATGTCAGGAGTTATCCATTCAAATTTCACTCCAGTCTAATTCTCCAGTGCAGTACTGAAGGAGTGCTACACTGTCAGAGGTAGAATCTCTTGAATTGGATGCAAAGTTGAGGACCTGATTCTTTCAGGATATTATTTCCAAAAATAGGAAAGGGAGTTCTCCTCAGTATCCAGGACAATATTTATCTTTCTTTGGTCTCTGAACTCATTAGCCATCTTAGTCCTCTCTATCTGTTGCTCAGTAGTAACCCTTTATGTTACCAGTTCTCATGGCAATTGCAGTTGAATTTGTAGTGAGAACATATTCTCATCTGTGATTTTCTTTGAACTGATTTATTTATTGGCTAGACTTAGACAGCATTTTTTTTCAGCTTATACTTTCCCTGTGACATCTGTCAAGGTTACTATTTGTTTACAACTAAACTTTGCACTGCATAAAGTCATTGCTAGCTCAAAGATTGCATTTATTGGAGACCAGCCATCTACTCCCCAGGACATTGCTGCATGTGTTCTTAAGGGTAGTGTCCTTGGTCCAACTATCTTCAGTTGCTTCATCAATAGCCTTACCTTCATCATCTAGTCAAAACGAAGGATGTTTGCAGACTGTTCAATGTTCTGCACCAATCGTGATTCTTCAGACACTGAAGCTGTCTATATCCCTAACAGGCACGATCTGGACAAGATTATGAATAAAGGTACATAAGAACAGAAATAAGCCTCTTGGCCCATCTAACTTATCGACAGTACAGTATGATTATGATTATGATTGATCAAACTCTTCACTGCCTTTTAGCCACCCTGTCATTACTCTGTATGCTGCTATTAGTCAACCCTGCATGCTGCTAGTAATCAAAAATCTATCAATCTCTGCTTTAAATATACTCAAAGACTGAGCTTCCATAGCTGTCTGTGGTAGAGAATTCCAAAAGGTTTAAAACTGAGTGATTTCTCTCATCTCGAGCCTAAGTGGCAGCCCCCTTTATTTTTAAGTTCTACCCCACCCCCAGTTCTAGACTCACCAATCAGGGGAAACGTCTTACCTGCATCTGCCCTTATCTATCCATTTAAGTGTTTTGTTGGCAAAAATGAGAACATTGCTTATTTTTCAAATTTCCAAAAGCCATGTTTGCCCGTTCCCTCTTATTAGGATACTCGCACCATGCTGGAAACAAGTCTGGTGAACCTTTGCATTCCCTCCATGGAAATAAATCTTTCCGACATAAGACAACCAAAACTGCACACAGCACAACAGGGGAGGTCTAAGCAAGTTCCTGTACAATTGAAGCAATACCTCACTCCTTCTGTACCTGAATCCTCTTGTAATAAAGGCTAAAATTCCATTAGCCTTATGACAGCTTGTTGCACCTCTATGTAATTTATTGATCACTTCATACGTCTACACTTGCCAACTCTTACCATTTAAGAAATATTCTGCACATCTGTTTCTCCTACAATAGATAACTTCACGCGATGGCGAAGGTGAGGACTGCAGATGCTGGAGATTAGGCCTGTATTCCTGATGAAGGGCTTTTGCCCGAAACGTCGCTTTTCTTGCACCCCGGATGCTGCCTGAACTGCTGTGCTTTTCCAGCACCACTCTTCTCCAGAATCTGGTTTCCAGCATCTGCAGTCATTATTTTTACCTGGAGATTAGAGTCAAGAGTGAGGTGCTGGAAAAGCACAGCAGGTCAGGTATCATCCGAAGAGCAGGAGAGTCAACTTGTCGGGAAAAAGCTCCTGCTGTGCTTTTCCAGCACTGCACACTGGACTCTAATCTTACACTATGTTCCATCTGCCATGTTCTTGCCCATTCACTAAGCCTATCCAAATTCTCCTGAATCGAGTGTATTTCTGCTTCTCAGCGTACTTTTCCACTTAGCTGTGCATTATCGGCAAATTAGAAATACTTGGTCTGTACATCCAAATCTTTGACATACATTGTGAACAGTTGGGGCCAACTACTAATCCTTATCCTACCCAGCCAACAAGTGAATGGCCCATTAATTCTGAGTCTCTGTTTTCTGCCTGTTAGCCAATCATTGATTCATACAATCATTGATTCATTACCTTCTACCTCTTGCACTTTAGTCTTTCTAAACAGTCTCCTGTGGGGGCAGCTTTATCAAAAGCTTCTGAGAGTCAAAACTGGTCTCTTTTATCGTTTGTAAGTAACATCTTCAGACAACTCACGACAAGTTTGTCAAACACAATATCACATTTGCAAATCCATGCTGACTATGCCTAATCAGGTGTCTATTTATAAATGTTCAGGGGCTCTTGTGGTGAAGTGGTAGCATCCCTCCCTCTGGACCAGGAAATCTAGGTTCAAGTCCACCTGGACGTATGTGATAACATAGAATCCCTACAGTGTAGAAGCAAGCCATTTGGCCCAACAGGTCCACACTGACCCTCCGAAGAGTAACCCACCAGACTCATTCTCCTACCCTATTACTCCATATTTCCCATGACTAAAACGCCTAACCTACACATCTCTGAATGCTGTGGGCAATTTAGAACAAGATTAGAGTGGTGTTGGAAAGGCACAGCAGGTCAGGCAGCATCCGAGAAGCAGGACTTTTGATGTTTTGGGCAAAAGCCCATCAGGAATGAACGGATTCTTGGGCCAAATTCCTGCGCTGTAAAGTTTCTTTGTTCTTTGTTCTTATTCTTTAAATTTGCATCATATATGGACAGGATGGTCAAAAAGACATTTAGCACGCTTGCTTTCATTACTCAGTCCTTTGAGTATAGGAGTTGGGAACACATGTCACGGTTGTACAGAACATTGTGAGACCTCTTCTGGAATACTGTGTCCTGTCCTGGTCACCCAGTTGCAGGAAGGATATTATTAAACTGGAGAGGGTTCAGAAAGGATTTACCAGGATGTTGCCAGGTGTGGAAGGTTTAAGTTAGAAGGAAAGGATGGATAGTCTGGAACATTTTTCACTGGAGCATAGGAGGTTCAGAGGTGACCTTTTATAAGTTTATAAAATCACGAGGGGTTATAGATAGGGTTAATGATATCTTTTCCTTAAGGTGGTGGATTTCAAGACTACGGGCACATTTTTACAATGAGAGGAGAGAGATTGAAAAAAGACGTGCGATAACTTTTTACACAGAGGGTGATTCATGTGTGGAATATAATTTCTGAAGAATTGGTTGATGTGGACACAGTTACGACATTTAAAAGATATTTGAATAAATTTGGAAAAGTACATAAATAAGAAAATTTTGGAGGGGTATGAGCCAGGAGCAGACGGGTGGGACTTGTTTAGTTTGGGATTATGTTTGGATAGACTGGGTTGGACCAAAGGGTCTGTTTCTGTACTCTAAGACTTTGACTATTATTGCTAAAGGAAACAAACAGGAAATTAAATGAGTTCGCAGCCTACTGGCAAGGCTCCAGAACTCTTTGCAATTCCAGATAAGAGTGAGTGGAAGAACAGTATCCATATTTTCAGCTACCGGAGGGCTATAGTTACTCATCTTGTCCCTGTGTATTTTCACTCATTTGAATTTGGTATTTTAGTTTTGTTTGAAAGGCAGATATAACTTGTTTGTTAGTTAGCATAAAGGTAGAATACAATAATTTTGAAATATGTTTAATTAGCACAATGTTCCTTTAATAACAACTACTTTAAAAAAGATACACTGATCAAAGTGACAACAGAGAGGAAGGGGAGGCAGCCGAAAGAGAGCCTTTGATTCAATCTATTTCACTCCAGTCTAATTCTCCAGTGCAGTACTGAAGGAGTGCTACACTGTCAGAGGTAGAATCCTTTGAATTGGATGCAAAGTTGAGGACCTGATTCTTTCAGGACATTATTTCTAAAAAGAGGAAAGGAAGTTCTCCTCAGTATCCAGGGCAATATTTATCTTTCTTTGGTCTCTGAACTCATTAGCCATCTTAGTCCTCTCTATCTGTTGCTCAGTCGTAACCCTTTCTGTTACCAGTTCTCATGGCAATTGCAGATGAATTTGGAGTGAGAACATATTCTCATCTGTGATTTTCTTTGAACTGATTTATTTATTGGCTAGACTTAGACAGCATTTTTTTCAGCTTATACTTTCCCTGTGACATCTGTCAAGGTTACTATTTGGTTACAACTAAACTTTGCACTGCATAAAATCATTGCTAGCTCAAAGATTGCACTTATTGGAGACCAGCCATCTACTCCCCAGGACATTGCTGCATGTGTTCTTAAGGGTAGTGTCCTTGGTCCAACTATCTTCAGTTGCTTCATCAATAGCCTTACCTTCATCATCTAGTCAAAAGGATGGATGTTTCCAGACTGTTTAATGTTCTGCACCAATCATGATTCTTCAGATACTGAAGTTGTCTATATCCCTAACAGGCACGATCGGGACAAGATTATGAACAAAGGTACATAAGAACAGAAATAAGTCTCTTGGCCCATCTAACTTGTCCACATTACAATACGATTATGAATATGATTGATCAAACACTTCACTGCCTTTTAGCCACCCTATCTTCATTACCCTGTATGCTGCTATTAATCAACCCTGTATGCAGCCAGTAATCAAACATCTAGTAATCTCTACTTTAAATGTACTCAGAAACACTGAGCTACCATAACCGTCTGTGATAGAGAATTCCAAAAGGTTCAAAACTGAGTAAAATGATTTCTCTCATCTCGAGCCTAAGTGGCAGCCACCTTTGTTTTTTAGTTCTACCCCACCAGTTCTAGCCTCCCCGGTCAGGGGAAACAATCTTACCTGCATCTGTCTTATCTATCCATTTAAGTATTTTGTTGGCTTAAATGACATCACTTCTTATTCTTCAAATTTCCAGAAACCACGTTTGCACAATCACTTTTATTAGGATACTCGCACCATGCTGGAAATAAGTCAGGTGAACCTTTGCATTCCCTCCATGGAAAAGAATCTTTCCAACATAAGACAACCAAAACTGCACACAGCACAGCAGGGGAGGTCTAAGCAAGTTCCTGTACAATTGAAGCAATACCTCACTCCTTCTGTACCTGAATCCTCTTGTAATAAAGGCTAACATTCCATAAGCCTTGTGAAAGCTTGTTGCATCTCTATGTAATTTATTGATCACTTCATACGTCTACACTTACCAACTCTTACCATTTAAGAAATACTCTGCACTTCTGTTTCTCCTACCAAAATAGATAACTTCACGTGATGGCGAAAGTGAGAACTGCAGATGCTGGAGATTAGAGTCAAGAGTGTGGTTTTGGAAAAGCACAGTAGGAGCTTTTTCCCGAAAAGTCGACTCTCCTGCTCCTTGGATGATGCCCGACCTGCTGTGCTTTTCCAGCACCGCACACTGGACTCTAACCTTACACTATGTTACATCTGCCATGTTCTTGCCCATTCACCAAGCCTATCCAAATTCTCCTGAATCGACTGTATTTCTGCTTCTCAGCGTACATTCCCACTTAGCTGTGCATTATCGGCAAATTAGAAATATTTGGTCCGTACATCCAAATTTTGGTCCATACATCCAAATCTTTGATATGCTTTGTGAACAGTTGGGGCCCAAGTACTCATCCTTTTGGTACCAAGCCAATGAGAGAATGGCCCATTAATTCTGAACCTCTGTTTTCTGCCTGTTAGCCAATCATTGATTCATACAATTACATTGCCTTCTACCTCTTGCGCTTTAGTCTTTCTAAACAGTCTCCTGTGGGGACAGCTTTATCAAAAGTCTTCAGAGAATCAAAACCGTTATCTTTTGTTCGTAACATCTTCAAACAACTCGCAACAAGTTCGTCAAACACAATATCGCATTTGCAAATTCATGCTGTCAATGCCCAACCAGGTGTCTATTTATGAATGTTCGGGGGCTCTTGTGGTGAAGTGGTAGCATCCCTTTGTCTGGACCAGGAAATATAGATCCAAGGCCCACCTGGAGGTATGTGATAACATAAAATCCCTATAGTGTGGAAGCAATCCATTTGGCCCAACAGGTCCACACTGACCATCCAAAGAGTAGCCCACCCAAACCAATTCCCCTACCTTATTGCTCCCACATTTCCCATGACTAATGCACCTAACCTCCAAATCCCTGAACACTATGGGCAATTTAGCACAGCCAATTCACCCAACCTGCACATCTTTGGATTGTGGGGGGAAACCCACACAGACACGGGCAGAATGTGCAAACTCCACACAGACAGTAGCTCGAGGCTGGAATCAAACCTGGGTCCCTGGCACTGTGAGGCAGCAATGCTAGCCACTGAGCCACCGTGTAGTCCAATCTGAGCAGATTGATTAGAAAACATCTATCCCATTCTTTCATAGTCTGTAGCATTTTCCCTCTTAGGATATAAGATTAACAGGTCCATCGATCCTTGTTTTGTCTGTCTTGCTCCGTTCATAAACAATGTACTGACATTCTTACCTTCCAAACCACAGGAATCATTCCAGAATCTGTAGAATTTTGGGAGATAATCATCAATACATGAGCTATCTCAAAAGCCATTCTTTCAATACTCTCAGATGTAGACCATCAGGAGTAAATTGGTCTTCATGCAAGAGACAATAGATGTGAAACAGTCAATATGCTTTTAGATCACAAGTACCATTTGTCTGACTTTCAAATCTGACCTTTTAGAAAAAAATTCTGATCCTGCCTACAACTGGTATCTCATCTACATAAATTAATCTCATCAAATGGTAAACACTGTTGATATTTTGGAATTCCAGTTGCTTTCATTGTTACAACAGAAGACCAAAATTGCAACAGGATTTTATATTTATCTTAGTTCTATGGCTCATAATGTTTCTTTTAGACTTGGATATTAACTGCCTAATACATAGGACTGCACAGGTATGACAGCACTTCATCATAAACTCCAGTTTGTATTGGACTTTATGTATATATAAGGGGAGGCAATGGCCTAGTAATATTGTCACTGAACTAGTAATCCAAAGATTACGAGTTTCATGTTTCCCACCATGGTAATAAAAATTGTTTGAAATCAAAAGTCTACTGATGACCATTGTCATTAAACACTAAAAACCATTTACATTAAAAACCCACTGGTTAATTAATATCCTTTAGACAAGGAAACTGGCAACCTTGTCTAGTCTGTCCTGTGAAGTGACTTAGCAAGCCACTGTGAGGAACAAAAAGGAACAAAACCAGACAGACCATCCGGCATCGACTAAGGCATCAACACTGGTCACGGCGCATACTTGGTCCTGAAGTACATCGCTGTTCCTTCAGTGCATCTAGGTCAGAATTTTGAAACTCTCTTCCTAAAGGCATTGTGAGCCTGCCTACAGCAAATAGACTGCAGGAGTTCAAAAAGGTCAAATAGTGATTAGCAATAATGTTGGCTCAGCCAGCGACACCCATAATGAATGAAATTAAATATTTGGCCTGAGTTCAAAGTAGAATCCAGGGCAAACTAGCAAATTGGATACACAATTGGCTTGATAGTAGGAAACAGAAAGGAATAGTGGAAGGATGCTTGTCAGACTGGAAGCCTGTGACTAATGGTGTGCCTTAGGGGACATTGCTTTTGTTATCTATATCAATGATTTTGATGAGAATATACAAAGCATGATTAGTAAGTTGCAGATGACTGTAAAGTAGGTGGTATCGTGGACAGTGAGGAACGTTGTCAGAAATTGTAGCAGGATCTTGGTCAGCTGGGGAAGTGGGCTGAGAAATGGCAAGTGAAGTTTAATATAGATAAATGTGAAGTGTTGCATTTTGGAAAGTGGAATCAAGGTCAGAGTTTCATGGTGAATGGTAGGTTCTTCAAGAGGGACCTTGGAGTTCAGATGCATGGTTCTCTGGAAGTGGAGTCACAGGTAGACAGGCCAGTGAAGAAGGCTTTTGGCACACTGGCCTTCATCAGTCAGGGCACTGAGTATGGAAGTTGTGAAGTTACGTTTCAGTTGTACAGGGCATTGGTGAGGCCGCACTTAGAGTATTGTGTTCACCTTGCTATAGGAACGATGTTATTAAACTGGAACGAGTGCCAAAGAAATTTACAAGAATGTGCTTGGACTCAAGGGGCTCAGTTATAGGGAGAAGTTGGACAAGCTAGGACTTTTTTTCTTTAGAGCATAGGAGACTGAGAAGGGGGTGTTTTAGAAATGCATAAGATCATGAGAGGCATGAATAGGGTGAATGCACTCAGTCTTTTTCTCAGGGTTGGGGTATCAAGGATGACAGGGTCTCAGTTTAAAGTAACAGGGGAAAGAATAAATGTGAACCTCCGGGGAATGAGCTTTCAGCGGAAGTGGTTGAGGTGAGTACATGAACAACATTTAAAAGATATTTAGATGCATACATGGATAGGAAAAGTTTAGAAGGATATGGGCTAAGTGCAGGGAAATGGAGTTAGCGTGATGGACATTTTGGTCGGCATGGACCAGTTTGGGCCAAAGGGCCTGTCTCCATGCTGACTGTATGATGTAGAATTTTCTTTATCTGGTATTTAGGCTGTGCTATGGTTTCAGAATTAAACAAAATAAGAAGGAACGCATCTTGTTCATCAACATTCCAAAATTTTCCTTTTGAACTTCAGCTACTTGGGATTGAATTAGAGTCATAGCACAGAAACAGACCCTTTGGTCCAACTCATCCATGCAAATCAGATATCCTAAATTAATCTAGTCCCATTTGCCAACATTTGGCCCATATCCCTCTAAACCCTTCTTATTAATGTACCCATCCAGATGCTTTTTAAATGTTATAATTGTATCAGCTGTCATCACTTCTTCTGGCAGCTCATTCCATACATGCACACATAACAGTTTGGTCTCTACCACTTTCTATGGTAGTGAATTGTATAGGTTTACTATCTCTGGGTAAAGAAAATACTCCTCATCTCGGTCCTAAAAAGCTTTACCCCTCATTCTTAAACTATGACCCCTGGTTCTGGACTCTCCCACCATCAGAAATACCCTTCCTGCATCTAACCTGCCTAGTCATGTTAGAAATTTCATGGGTTTCGATGAGATCCCCCAAATTCTTCTCAACTAGTGAATACAATTCTAACTGACTCAATCTCACCTCATTCATCAGTCCTCCCAGGAATCAACTTGATAAACCTTTGTTGCACTCTCTCACTGGCAAGAACATCCTTCCTCAGACAAGGGAGACCAAAACTGCATATGACATTCCAAGTATGGCCTCACCAATGCCCTGTACAATTTCAGCAAGCCAACCCTGTTCCTGTACTCAGATCATCTCACTATGAAGGCTGACATAGAGATTGCCTTCTTTACTACCTGGGCACTTACTTTCAGTGAGTGGTGCATGAGAACAAAGCTGCTATAAAGTGCTGTTCTACATGAGTAGGGAACAGTGTTGATGTTATTAGATTAGATTCCCTACAGTAAGGAAACAGGCCATTTGGCCAAACAAGTCCACATCGACTCTCCAAAACGTAACACACCCAGACCTATTTTCCTCTGACTAATGCACCTAACGCTATGGGCAATTTTAGCATGGCCAATTCACCTAACCTGGACATCTTTGGAGTGTGAGAGAAAACCCATGCAGACACGAGGAGAATGTGCAACCTCCACACAGACAGTCGCCTGAGACTGGAATCGAACCTAAGGGTTTGGTGTGGTGAGGCAGTTGTGCTAACCACTGTACCACCCTGCCACCCCAATGTTACAATACAATATGTCTGTCTTGACAGGTCTGTAGTGTCACCATTGTATACTGCATTTATTCAGAATTTGTTATATAGGATACCAGTGACAATTGTAAACATGGCCTGGCATTCATTATATGAATCTTCCAAAAGGTAGTTTAAACCATTGTGTCAAAGACTTTTCTGTGATTAAAGAAAGCCATGTATAAGTGAAAGATAGTTTTTTCTATATGGTGGCAAACCCTCAATTTGATTTGATTTATTGACCATATGTATGTAAGTATACTGATACACAATAGTTTGCGAGCAGTACAGGCAGGTCATAGCAAACAGAAAACATACAAATCATAGGGTGATCAACATTAGCATGGTCAACATTATTTTGAGTTAGAGAGTCCATTCATCAGTCTACAAATGACAGGGAAGAAGCTGTTTTTGAACCTGTTGGTGCATGTTTTCAAGCTTCTGTATCTTCTGCATGACGGAAGAAGTTGTAGGAGAGCATTACTGGGGTGGGAGGGGCCATTGATGATGTCAGTCTTTCCATGGCAAAGAGCTGTGTAAATGGAGTCCGTGGATGGAAAGTTGGCTTCCATGATGGCCTGGGCTATGCACACAACCTCCTGTAATTTTTTTTATGGTGCCGGGCAGAGCAGTTGCCGTAGGAGGCCGTTATGCACCCAGATAGTTTACATTTTTATGGTGCACCTGGAACTTAAAAGATGCACTGCAGAAATTCACAAAAGATTCTTACAGCATTTTCCAGCACAACCACTTCCATTTGGAAGGACCAGAGCAGTAGATACTTGGAAACACCAGCACCTACAAGCTCACCTCCAAACCACTTCCAATTCTTACTTGGAAATATAATTGTCATTCCTTCACTGTGGCCGGGTCAAAATCCTGGAATTCCCTCCCTAAGAACATTGTGGGTCTATCTCCAGTGGTTAAAGAAGACAGCTCAATACCACCTTCTCAAAGGCAACTAGTAACAGACAGGCAATAAATGCTGGTCTAGCCAGCAGCATCTATGACAGTCAGGGACAAGGTAGTACTAATAAATTAAACTGCATTTATTTCAATATAAAGGGCCTAACAGGGAAAGCAGATGAACTCGGGGCATGGTTAGGAACATGGGACTGGGATATCATAACAATTACAGAAACATGGCTCAGGGGTGAGCAGGACTGGCAGCTTAATGTTCCAGGATACAAATGCTACAGGAAGGATAGAAAGGAAGACAAGAGACGAGGAGGAGTGAAATTTTTAATAAGGGATTGCAGTACAGCTGTACTGAGGGAGGATATTCCTGGAAATACATCCAGGGAAGTTATTTGGGTGGAACTGAGAAATAAGAAAGGGATGATAACCTTATTGGGATTGTATTATAGACCCCATAATAATCAGAGGGAAATTGAGAAACACATTTGTGAGGAGATCTCAGCTATTTGTAAGAATAATAGGGTGGTTATGGTAGGGGATTTTAACTTTCCAAACATAGACTGGGACTGCCATAGTGTTAAAGCTTTAGATGGAGAGGCATTTGTTAAGTATGTACAAGACAATTTTCTGATTCAGAATGTGGATGTACCTACGAGAGAAGGTGCAAAACTTGACGTACTCTTGGGAAATAAGGCAGGGCAGGTGACTGAGGTGTCAGTGGGGAAGAGAAAGGCCAATTTTGACGGTACTAGGCAAGAACTTTCGAAAGCTGATTAGGGGCAGATGTTTGCTGGTAAAGGGACGGCTGGAAAATGGGAAGCCTTCAGAAATGAGATAATGAGAATCCAGAGAAAGTATATTCCTGTGAAAGGAAAGGCTGGTAGGTATAGGGAATGCTGGATTAGAGAAATTGAGGGTTTGGTTAAGAAAAATAAGGAAGCATATGTAATCTTTAGACAGGATAGATTGAGTGAATCCTTAGAAGAGTATAAAGGAAGTAGGAGTATACTTAACAAGGAAGTCAGGAAGGCAAAAAGGAGACATGAGATAGCTTTGGCAAATAGAATTAAGAAGAATCCAAAGAGAGATCAGCAAGGCGGCCTTTGTGTGGAGCCATAGAAAATGGGGGAGATACTGAATGAGTAGTTTGCATAAGTATTTACTGTGGAAAAGGATATGGAAGAGATAGGCTGTAGGGAAATAGATGGTGACATCTTGCAAAATGTCCATATTACAGAGGAGGAAGTGCTGGATGTCTTGGATAAATCCCCAGGACCTGATCAGGTGTACCGTATAACTCTGTGGGAAGCTAGAGAAATGATTGCTGGGCCTCTTACTGAAACATTTATATCATCGATAGTCACAGGTGAGGTGCCGGAAGACTGGAGGTTGGCTAACATGGTGCCACTATTTAAGAAGGGTGGTAAGGACAAGCCAGGGAACTATAGTCCAGTGAGCCTGACGTCGGTGGTGGGCAAGTTGTTGGAGGGAATCCTGAGGGACAGGGTATACATGTATTTGGAAAGGCAAGGACTGATTAGGGATAGTTAACATGGCTTTTTGCTTGGGAAACCATGTCTCACAAACTTGATTGAGTTTTTTGAGAAAGTAACAAGGAGTTTTGATGAGGGCAGACCGATAGGTGTGATCTGTATGGACTTCAGTAAGGCATTCGACAAGGTTCCCCATGGGAGACTGATTAGCAAGGTTAGGTCTCACAGAAGACAGGGAGAACTAGCCATTTGGATACAGAACTGGCTCAAAGGTAGAAGACAGAGGGTGGTAGTGGAGAATTGTTTTTCATACTGGAGGCCTGTGACCAGTTGAGTGTCACAAGGATCGATGTGAGCCTAAGAGGTACAGTTAGTAATTTTGCAGATGACACCAAAATTGGAGGTGTAGTGGACAGTGAAGAGGGTTACTTCAGATTACAGCAGGATCTTGACCAGATGGGCCAATGGGCTGAGAAGTGGCAGATGGAGTTTAATTCAGATAAATGCGAGGTGCTGTATTTTGGGAAAGCAAATCTTAGCAGGACTTATACACTTAATGGTAAAGTCCTTGGGAGTGTTGCTGAACAAAGAGATCTTGGAGTGTAGATTCATAGCTCCTGGAAAGTGAAGTCACAGGTAGATAGGCTAGTGAAGAAGGCGTTTGGTAGGCTTTCCTTTATTGGTCAGAGTATTGAGTACAGGAGTTGAGGGGTCATGTTGTGGCTGTACAGGACATTGGTTAGGCTACTGTTGGTATATTGCTTGCAATTCTGGTCTCCTTCCTATCGGAAAGATATTGTGAAACTTGAAAGAGTTCAGAAAATATTTACAAGGATGTTGCCAGGGTTGAAGGATCTGAGCTACAGGGAGAGGCCCAACAGGTTGGGGCTGTTTTCCCTGGAGTGTCGGAGACTGAGGGGTGTCCTTATAGAGGTTTACAAAATTATGAGGGGCATGGATAGGGTAAATAGGCAAAGTATTTTCCCTGGGGTGGGGTAGTCCAAAACTAGAGGGCATAGGTTCAAGGTGAGAGGGGAAAGATGTAAAAGAGACCTAAGGGGCAACTTTTTCACACAGAGGGTGGTACATGTATGGAATGAGCTGCCAGAGGAAGTGGTGGAGGCTAGTACAATTGCAACATTTAAGAGGCATTTGGATGGGTATATGAATAGGAAAGGTTTGGAGGGATATGGGCCACGTGCTGGCAAATGGGACTAGATTGGGTTGGGATATCTGGGTGACATGGACGGGTTGGATCAAAGGGTCTGTTTCCATGCTGTACACCTCTATGACTTTGACTCATAAGTGAATAAAACAAGATTAAAATACTAGTTCTGAAATTTAATCTGCTTTATTCTCGTGCAACAGTTACTTTGAGATTTAACTAAAATACCCTGTATGATTGGATGATTTACCATCTCCCACTGCTTCAGGCCAGGAAAAAGAGATAAGGTAGTACAGAGCTAATAATCCGGTGAATTTAAGTCTAAATCCCAACTTGACAGCTTCATTCATTGAATATAATTATCAAGAAAATACAGAAATAGAAGCTATTATAAGCTCATTGTAAAATTCTAACTAGCTTGTCATTGAGGGAAAGAGATGATGCAGGTAACTGATCCGGCCAAAATGTGACTCAATTTCTAAACCTATTTGTTTGAAACCATTTCATGATGTCAAATTGGGCAACTATTGTTCCGAGTACTTTTTTGTAAAAAAGTGCACCCAATCAGTTCCAAGCCAGACCTCTGTAAGATGCTTTTGTTTCAGGAGTGACGTGAGCGGAAAATGATAATAGAGAAAGTAAATCTGTTTCAAATCAGCATCCCTGCTTGGCACTAAACAGAAAAGACTCACATTCACTTTGTTGTCAGAAATGTTCTTATTAAAGTTTACAAAACCAGACAGGGTCTGTTACTGTCAATGTCGTTGTCTATGAGGTATTGTCTTATATTCAGTATATTGATAGTTTTGATAGATAAAATTTTGGACTGTGGGCAATGCTCCCTCTAAGCTGCATGTACACCTCGCCACTTGAGTCTGCACACTGCGATTGGTGCTCCGTTGTCTTTCATGACATTGGCTTCTGATTCTGCAAGTGCTACTGTGTGCAGACCTCCAAGAAAAATAAATTAGCAGGAATGCTGAGTGTAGTTGAAACAAGGGAATAGTGATGTTGTAAAAAGTAGAGCCTAAATATTGACCAGGACTTTATGATGTAACACATGTGATTTATATATTGTTATGAGGTAGAGGTTGACACCCCTCTGAAAACTAAACTTGAAACACCCAAAGAGCTCTATTTCTGATGAAGGGATTTTCCTGCTCCTCGGATGCTGCCTGAACTGCTGTGCTTTTCCAGCACCACTCTAACCTAGAATCCCATCCTCTTTGAGAGAAGCAAATATCTCTCTTATCCTTAAGAAAGGAAAAGCCCCAGAAGATTGTACTTCATACAGGCCCATATCGTTACTGAACGTGGATTTTGAAATTCTGTGGAAAATGGTGGCGTTAAGGTTGGAGAAAGTTTTGCCTTTCATTGTAAAGGAGGACCAGACAGGTTTTATCAAGGGTTGTAGATCTACTAAAATTATTAGAAGAGTACTAGACATGGTTCAGGTATGCCAGTAAGGGTCGATTCCGGGCTTGGTAGTCTCCCTGGATGCAGTGAAAGTGTTTGACTGGGTGGAGTGGCCATACCTCTTGTATGTATTGGAGCGGTTTGGTCTTTTGCCAAGTGGGTGGCAGTGTTATATAGTGACCAGAAAGCAGCAGTTCTCACTAATGGTACAAGGTCGGATAATTTTAGTATCAGCAGAGGCAGCCGACAAGAGTGTGCTCTCTCACCACTATTATTTCCACTGGTGACTGAGCCACTGGCAGAGGCCATCTGGACCCCAATGTAATTACCCTGAAGGTAGGATCAGGCAGGCATGAGATCACCCTCTATGCAGATAACGCACTTCTCTTTTTAACTGATCCACAGACATCTGTGCCCTATTTAATGCAAGTGATTAATCTATTTGGTCCCATGCGAAGGCTCCCTTTGATACTGCTAGGCAAGCATTACGGAGGCTTTACAGTTGGCTTGGATCTTTCATCTGACATCAGTCAATAGAGCTCTATTCCTGATGAAGGGCTTTTGCCCAAAACATTGATTTTCCTGCTCCTCGGGATGCTGCCTGAACTGCTGTGCTTTTCTAGCACCACTTTAATCTAGAATCTGGTTTCCAGCATCTGTAGTCCTTGTTTTTCCCAAAGAGGTTGGGAGGCAGTCCTGACTGTATGAGTAGTTGTACATATCCAGTAGTGGCCCGATCAGCATGTCTATAAACTCCTTATAAAACTCACTTTGAAATCAGTCTGGGCTGGGCGCTTTACCACTCTGGAGCTGCCTCACCACTTCCTGTATTTTTTTGAATTGTCAGGGGGGCATTCAGAAAGAACGCCTGCTTTGAAGTTACACCCAGAAGGTCCAGGGTCTTAAAAAAGGATTCCATCTTCATCAGTGTGTCCCCACAGCCCTCTGACGAGTACAACTCAGAGTAAAACTTCCTAAGGGCTGCATTAATCCTTTTGGCATTGCATTGCAATACCAGTACTCTCTCTAATGGATGTGATGGATTGGGGGGCACTCTTCTTTCTGGCTAGGTACACTATATATCTACCTAGTTTGTCACCATACTCGAATAACCTCTGTTTCACAAAAAACTTCCCTCTTTGCAGTCTGGGTGAGTGCAGCATTCAAAGTAGCCCTAAGGGCTGTAACCCGCTGCAATTTAGTTACAGATGGTCTGTCAAGGTATGCTAGCTCAGCTGCCTTCAGGCAAGCCTCGAGCAAATGCTGCTGCTCTCCCCTCTGCTGCTTCCAGGTCGCTGAGTAAGAAATAATAAAACCCCGTGCATAGGCCTTGGCAGTCTCCCAGTGGCCGTACCCAAATTAATATCACAAAAGATTTTAAGTTACTGCGAAAAATACTCTACAAGCTTGCTATCTTTCAAGAGGAAAGGGTCCATGCGCCAGTGCTGGGAGCCTATCCTGTTACACCGGCCTTGACCTCCATGTACACTGCCGCATGATCGGAATGGCTATGTTCCCTATTCTGCAAGACAGCACTGTATGCAAGAAGGTTGATGGGACAAAAACATGTCAATTCTGGTATAGCATTTATGTGGATTAGAGAAAAAGGTGAAATCCCTACCTTCGGGTGAAGCCATCGCAAAATGTCCACCAAACCCAGCTCCCTGTTCAGGTCCACCAACTGCCTGGATTGTGGGGACATACCTGCAAGGCCCCTAGGCATCCTGTTCACTTCGGGGTCAATCTTATGATTAAACTCTCTCCAACTAATTGTAGGATGCGCCCCAAGGGCCATCAACCTAGAAAGCACATCCGTTAAAAATTTAGGGAAGTGTGCTAGGGGAATACCTCATATTTCTCTTCATATATTAAAGCTTTAATTATAAATTGCCCATATTCATCCTTAATTTGATCTAACATTTGAAATGGGAGACTCTTCCGGATGAGAATAGCAACTCATCTACTTTTCGAATTAAAGGATGAGAAAATTACCATCTGAACCTTCCCTGCTGCAACTTCAAATGCTCCTTATCGGTTAAATGTGTTTCTTGCAACAAGGCTACATCGACCCTCTCTTTTCTAAGGCTTGACAATATATTTTTTTCTCTTAATTAGTGAATGACTCCCCTTAACATTCTCGCTGCACCATTTAAATGAATGGCTAGCCATAACCATCCAAAACAGTCCATGACACCCAGGAGGAAAAATCCCTACTCATAGTGCACTGAGTGAAAACAGTAAATATATTGATTTCATGTAAATTTAAAAATACAACTTCCAAAGCTACCAAATCAAAACTTCTAACAGCTACTTCTACAACATACTAACGTATAACACAAATGAAAGGAGACTTTTCCTCTTGTCCATTGGGGGTAGTCATGCTACCCACTAACCCCACCATGGCTCTTTCCAGCTGAAGCTGTGCCCCAGCCCCAGACAACACAATGTGAGAAAAAATTCTCACAATTTATATAACAAGAAAGTTCAAAGTTGGCACTCCCCTCCATACTATAACCCTAGGGACTGCTAGTAGAACAGAATTCCATAACCTCTCCCTCCTTTCCCCAAGCGCACCCCCCATCCCATACCAGAAAAGAAGAACAAAAGGAACAAAGGATGACAGGAGGGGACAGAGAAGGGAGAAGAGAGAGAAAAAGAAAAAAGAAACAATTATGACCCCGACATGTATTTTTAAAAATGCCCCCAATAACCAGGTATATCAGGCAAATTACAGAGAAAAACTAAATAAACAGTATTGTCCATATTATTTAAGCCAGCCAGTTTGTTTTAAAGTATCCAGGAAGCCCTTTGCCTTTTTCCAGTGAATCAAAATTGAACACAGCCCCTCCGTGGCTGAAATGTAATATTACCAGATATCTTATGGAATACTGGATATTCAAGTCCCTCAGCCACCTTTTTACCTCATCAAAGGTCTTACAAATCACAACCAGAGAAAAGTCTTGGAAAAGCATAATTCGTGATCCTTTGTATATCAGAGCCTGTGGATCCTTCCCCATTGCTCGAGAAGTTTCCAACACCATTTGCTTATATCTGTAGTGCTGGAGTCGCACTAGGACCGGGTGGGGGCGCTGGTCTGATCCGGGCCTGCGCACTGCAACCCGGTGGGCTCACTCGACCCACACCCAGCCTACCTCGATTTCCAGCTTCAAAAACTGCAAAGGCCGTTGCTCCAAGAAGCTGATGAACTGGCCTTCCTCCTCCCATTCAGGAAGCCCCACCAGACGGATCGGGTACGTTTTGGGGCCGCCCTTTTGGCGCTGATCATTTGGCCCCGCCATTTTGGCTTTAAACTGTTTTGGCGCTCATTACTTTGGCGCTGAGCTGTTTTGGCACCAGTTCAGAATTTAAAAAAAGTCTTGTTTGGTTAAAGAAGAGAGGATGACTAACGACCTGATGTAATTTTCTCAACTAGCAAGAGTTGATAGTCAAAGCTGTAATGACCCGCTGCAGATTCAAATCTCGTTTTGTAATCATTTTCACATTTAACAATTTTTAATAGTCATCCACTGTCTTGATGATACTTAAGCCCTTCAGTCTTCACGTTAGAAAGCTGTAATACAATTTTCTTTCTGTTTTATTGTAGAGCCCATACCAGAAATGGCTGAAAACATTCTAAGCAAGAGAGACAAACCAAAATGTTCACACGATGGTTACCTATATGTGTTTGATAAATGTAGAAAAATGTAGAAATTCGTTTTTATAATGAATAGGTTAAAAATAATGAATAAAAAAGAATTAGATTTATTTCTTACAATGCAATAAAAACGAATTTCTTACGGGCTCTACAAGACTTTTTTTTATTCTGAATTGGCGCCAAAACAGCTCAGTGCCAAGGTCATGAGCGCCAAAATACTTTAGAGCCAAAACAGCGGGGCCAAATGATTGGTGCCAAAAGGGCGGCGCCCAATAGTCCCATTCCGCACCAGACGGATGTTCTTCCAACAGCCTTGATTTTAGAGGTCATCGACCTGCGCCTCCAAGGTCCGTACCCACCATTCCAAAGCCTGTACTGACCCGCCAAGGATTCTGTCGCGATTTCGGACGCCACAGCCTGTTGCTCCACCTCCCCGACACTCTGTCCGTGACACTGGATCTCCTGGTCATGCTTCTGCAGCATGACCGAGATTGGTTCAAGTCTGGCCCTGGTCTCCTCCAAAGTGAATCTAACTTCTCTCGGAGTTTCACAAACTCCCAGAGCAGCTCTGTTCCATGGGTAAGTCCCCTTGGGCAATCGTGGAGGCCAATGCTGTGGCCACGGATGTGTCTGTTGTTGCGGGGGGGTCCCTGCTTGTTGCAATCTTCACGGTCCCTTCCCTTTGGTCATTTTCCTAACTATTTTAAACTGACACTGAACAATTCTAGGGGTCAAAAAATAACTATTTTACCACATTGAGTAATAAAGGGAGGGTAAGTGCACCACTTTGGATTCTGGTGTAGAGCTCAGCAGGGCAGACCTATTGGGTCGCTGCCATCTTGAATCTCCCCCCTTCTAATTATTGACTATTCCCAAATAAAGCAGTATCCTAATGGTATGCTGTTGCAACAAATACAAGAACTACTCACATTAAAAACAATAGAATTTAGTCTCTCAGAATTATAGCCAGGTTACATGTCTTCCAGAATGTTCTGTACCTTCTCCATTGATTCTTCTGTCAGGAATGCCTTCTCCATCATTGGTGCCGTTGTTATTTAGATGGTGCTTTCTCTAAGACATGCAGGAGCCTATGAGAGCCAGCGATTCTCTCTTGAGAGCTGAAGGCTGTTAACTCTGGTGGATGGCAGCTACCTTTGGAGTCTTCATCCAACTACCCCCTTCTTTTATATCCGTGATGACATATCAATATTTCTTATAAAATGATTGGTCCTATGTTGTCAAAACCATCAGACTTAAATTTAATAGCTTTTTGATATCTACGTACCTGCTACAAATTGATTGGCTAAATTCAAAAACCTGCTGTCTTCATAGAAACTGCTGCTTGGCCTGCTAACTGTATGGCCTTTTGATACAAATGTTTCAACTCGAGTGCTGTCTGTATGCTTGCAAACTTACAAGCGGCTGCTCACAGATGTCCATTTTAAATCTCTAAGCACAGAAAGGCACGTGATCTTTTAAAGGGACCATACAATGCTTCCCCATTTTACAATCTTATGAATACCAAATTCTAACTTCCTGCCTCCCAATCTACAATTGCTCTTATCAACATTGCAACAATATGTTTTAATGTCATTTATTTTGAATTAGTGGCATGTGTGTTTTCTGAGTGTATAAAGAGTTTAATAATAAATATTTCTGTAGCTATGTTGATTTCTGTTAAAACATACTATGAGAAAGAGACTTCCTGGAGCTTATAGGGGTTTTGTATTCAATGGGTGAGTTTTACAAGTGAACAGAGTTAGCAGTTGGGTTTCAGAACTTGCTTTCAATTTGTTTAGAGGAGGCTGCCATATCTTGAAGAACGTCCTTTGTTTTAAGGGTTGTGGAAGACCTAGCTGAAGCCAGATAGATAAACAGTTGCTCCCTAGAGAAGGGAGATGGTTTAGAAGTGTTAAGAAATGGGTTACTCAGTGTAAGGAATTTAGTTTTAAAATCCTAGACCAGAAGTGCTTGGTTAAAATATTGAAGGGGGTGTTTGAAGCTGAGAATATCTGGGCTTAATTGTATGAAAATTCAATGAAGTGGTAATTATATTCTGAACACTGGAGAATAGACTTTACAGCAAAGTTAAACCCAATGTGTGATAGAGAAAGGAATTCTCTCTCTGGTGTTTAGAGTGCTATAAAGGAATACTAAGGATTATAGCTGAAAATGTGTTGCTGGAAAAGCGCAGCAGGTCAGGCAGCATCCAGGGAACAGGAGAATCGACGTTTCGGGCATAAGCCAGTTTATAACATGTTTCAAAATCTTTAAACATGTATGTAAATTATTTGATTTGTTCTATTTTATCCTTATTTCATTTGTGTCATAAACTTCTGTTTTATCAATAAAATCAAATCTGCAGCATTCTGTTATGGAGTGAGATCATTTTGTTAAAGCAAAAAATAAAGCAAAATATGATCTATCAAGCCAGATTTCAGTCTGGGATTTGAATTATTAAGTAATAACATCAGCTGGGATTGTAAATATCTATTGGAATGGTGGAATAGGCACATGGAAGTACATGGCTTTAAAAGAAGAGGCGAATTAGTGAATCTAACTTGTTCTCTCCACTAAGCAGGACAAAAATTGTTGCTAATAGGTAAGGAAATGATAAATATATACAGGTGTGCAGAGGTGACAGAATTTTATGTGGGTATGTTTTGTATTAATGTCATGTCTGTCAGTCGTATTGAGTTAGGAGAAAGTGAGGACTGCAGATGCTGGAGATCAGAGCTGAAAATGTGTTGCTGGAAAAGCGCAGCAGGTCAGGAAGCATTCAAGGAGCAGGAGAATCGACGTTTCGGGCAATGCAGGGGAAGGTGCCGGGAGTGGCGGTTGGGTTGGTGGGGGGTATGGACCTGACAAGGGATATTCCCAATTCCTTTGTCTCCGCCGCATCTGCTCCCAGGAGGACCAGTTCCAATACCGTATAACCCAGATGGCCTCCTTCTTCAAAGACCACAATTTCCCCCCAGACGTGATCGACGATGCTCTCTACCGCATCTCCTCCACTTCCCGCTCCTCCACCCTTGAGCCCCGCCCCTCCAATCGCCACCAGAACAGAACCCCACTGGTCCTCACCTACCACCCCACCAACCTCCATGTACCTCGTATTATCCATCGTCATTTCCGCCACCTCCAACCGGACCCCACCACCAGGGATATATTTCCCTCCCCTCCCCTATCAGCGTTCCGAAAAGACCACTCCCTCCATGACTCCCTCATCAGGTCCAACCCCACACCAACCCAACCTCCACTCTCGGCACCTTCCCCGGCAACCGCAAGAAATGCAAAACTTGCGCCCACACCTCCCCCCTTACTTCCCTCCAAGGCCCCAAGAGATCCTTCCATATCTGCCACAAATTCACCTGCACTTCCACACACATCAGTTACTGCATCCACTGCACCCGATGTGGCCTCCTCTATATTGGGGAGACAGGCCGCCTACTTGCGGAACGTTTCAGGGAACACCTCTGGGACACCTGGACCAACCAACCCAACCACCCCTTGGCTCAACACTTCAACTCCCCCTCCCACTCTACCAAGGACATGCAGGTCCTTGGACTCCTCCATCGCCAGACCATAGCAACACGATGGCTAGAGGAAGAGCGCCTCACCTTCCGCCTAGGAACCCTCCAACCACAAGGGATGAACTCAGATTTCTCCAGTTTCCTCATTTCCCCTCCCCCCCACCTTGTCTCAGTCCCAATCCTCAATCTCGGCACCACCTTCCTAATCTGCAATCTTCTTCCTGACCTCTCCGCCCCCACCCCACTCCGGCCTATTATCCTCACCTTTACCTCCTTCCACCTATCGCATTTCCAACGCCCCTCCCCCAAGTCCCTCCTCCATACCTTTTATCTTAGCCTGCTTGGCACATCTTCCTTATTCCTGAAGAAGGGCTCATGCCTGAAATGTCGATTCTCTTGCTCCTTGGACGCTGCCTGACCTGCTGCGCTTTTCCAGCAACACATTTTCAGTCGTATTGAGTTGCCAGGATTCAGATGCAAACACCACTCCTACCAATTATCATCCCAGATGCCAGAGAATGGCACCCTGCTCTAAAATACACCCTCACTTCTGCCAGTAGTATTCTGAACCTCAGTGAAACATAAATGCTTCAGAAAGTAGCCCGTTATTCTGTCTCGTGGAGTAGTTTAAGTCTGGTTTGTGACCTTTTCACATTTTATTTTATTTAGGAGAAAGTTAATTTTTGGCAAAAACTGAAAGAATGCCAACCAACATGGCATAAAGACCAATTCTAAAAATGAAATTAAACATACAACTGGATTCCAAGAAATCAATATGACAGAAATGACAACATCTGTTTTGAAGCTAGTTCCAAATTGCCTGCTGCCTACGCTTAAGATTCTAAACATTGACTTCACTCCAATCAATTTTACCCATATTAATGTTCAGGAAAACTTGATGTCATTCATTTTCTTTCAGAAAACTGTGGATATTCTGACCAGACTTCTTTTGTCAAAATAAGACTCACGCTGCTGCTCAACAACCAGCCACTCAAAAAAAAAAATTTGAGTTCTAAAAATAAATCGCTTTGAAGGAGACACAAGTTGCAGAATTTGTCAACACTGGTTGCTTCAGAAGATCTGTTTCCTCGCCCTCCCACAGTTTTGTCAGATAAGTGGAGAAGTATCATTCAAGAAGATTTTGCAATGTTTGCTTACAGGCTTCAGAAGCATCGCTGGTTTTTCTCTTTGGTGATTTTTGCTGTGCTCCTGTTATCCGTCTTTTTTACTTATACAGACTACACAAAATTTTCACTTAGAAACTTACTCCCCGTAAGAAAGTGCAAATGCAACCCTTGCGTGTCAGAATTAAATAAGTCGGAATGGTTTGACAAGCGATACATTCCCACTATGTATCCCATCCTGACCAAAAATAACTACACACTTCCTGAAGCGACCTACAAATGGTGGCAAGTAAGTACACTGCACAAGGGATTTTCAACCACATTGAAGATTTTGATTGATAAAGTGTATATTGAGTAGATGCTTGGCATTGAAAGATGCTGATGACTAAAAATTGTCCTGGTCCATATTGAAAATATTATCGTGTTTAAAACAAACTATGGGATACATTTGTGCAGCACTTGACAAAAGCATTCAGTGACGATTGGCAAGGCTCTGCAGGACAGGAGCAGGAAGGCATCACTGTATCACCCGATACCAAACTGGAAAAGCAAGTGGCACCCACTCCCACCCATCAGTGCATGCATGGCTGTTTCCAATGCTGATGGCATTGTGCGTTCATTGAATGTTTACCACCCACTTGCTCATTGTCTCACACCAAACCACTTGCTGCCTCCCACTTATTATCATTCCATGGCTGACCTCTCACTGGCTCCCCTTTGCTGATTTTGCACAATGCCACTGTTGCTATTTCTCAGCACCTCACTTACTGCTTAACTTACCATCTCATGTCCATTCAACAATACACGAGAATTCGGAGCAAAGATAAGTCACTTGACCCCTTAATCTATCCCATCATTTGGTAAGATGATGCCAAATCTGATTATGGCATCAATTTCACTTTACTGCCTTCCACCCCAGGAAAAAGTGAGGACTGCAGATGCTGGAGATCAGAGCTTAAAAATGTGTTGCTGGAAAAGCGCAGCAGGTCGATTCTTGAAGAAGGGCTTATGTTGAAACGTCGATTCTCCTGCTCCTTTGATGCTGCCTGACTTGCTGTGCTTTTCCAGCAACACATTTTTAAAATCTGCCTTCCACCCCACCCCCATATCGCTTGACTCTCTAATTGATTTAAAGAAAACTATGTAACACAGCTTTGGATGTATGAAATGACCCAGACTCCTTTGCTATCAGTGAAAAGAATTCGATAAACTTACAACACTTTTGAAAAAAAATTCTTTTTATCTCATTCTCAGGAAGGATAATTTTTAGAATGTGTCTCCTAATTCTAGCTCTCCAAGGGAAAATACACTCTCAAAATGCACCTGGTCAAGAATCTCTTAAATTTCAACAAAGTAAATTGTTGTATAAACTCCAATGAGTTCAATCCCAACTTGCTCAATTTTTCTTCATACATGGGGCAACCTCTTCATCCCAAGAATCAAATGAACCTTCTCTGAACTGCTTCAGATACAATTATATCCTTTCTTAAATTAAGAAACTGTAAATGTACATAATCTCCAGATGGAGTTCAAGTATGGTCATGTCCCAACAGTTATTTTACCCGATGTCCACCACTCATTTGAACCTTTCTAATCATAGAATGCAGGACAGTTACCCCAAGATGTCTATGTAGTCACCTCACTCTTTGTCCGTCAGTCAATTTGAGATCACATTTTAGCTTGTGTCATGCTGAAGGCCATTTGCAAGCCTTACCAGACACTTTTGTATGGATAAAAGGATACACAAGGCACCATGCTATAGACTTAATAATGCCAACATAAAAGCCTGAACTGATAAACCTGACCATTTCTAGGGACTGTTTTTGGGTTTTTCCGGGGAGAGATAGAAGATAGTTGCTCAGCTGAGGTTGTCCTATTCTCTATACCCTGTTAATTCTCTGTTAATTCTTATTAAATGTTCCTGTACTCGTATCAAAAGGTATCATTTGTTAAAAGTACAATTTTTACAATGCAATCTGGAAAAATGATGGTTCCATGGTATTATTGCTGCTCTGTTAATCCAGAGACCCAGCTAAATGTTCTGGGGACCTGGGTTTGCATCCTGCCATGGTGGATGGTGAAATTTGAGTTCAGTTAAAAGCAAAATGCATTAAGAGTCTAATGATGCTCAAGAATCCACTGTCAATTGTTGAAAAAACAATCTGGTTCACAAATTTCCTTCAGAGAGACTGCTGTCCTTACTGACTCCAGCCCCACAACAATATGTTTAATTCTTAACTCTTAATCTCTGAGCAGTTAGGATGGACAATAAATGCTGGCCTAGCCAGTGATGCCTCCATCCTGTGAATTAAAGAAATTCATGTACCAGGGCACTCTGATTCCTCTGTATCAAAATGTTTTGCAATCTCTGTCCAAATAATATACTGCTTATCTTTCTTCCTGCCAAAATGCAACAGTTCACATTTTTCCCCATGATACTCCCTCTGCAAAGATTTTGCATACTCACGATCTATCTTTTGTTATTCATTCATGGGATTTTGGATAACACTGCTAACTAATTGCCCAGAGGACAGTTAAGAGTCAGCCACCTTGTTGTGAGCGGTAGTCTTATGTAGGAAAGACCAGAACACAGCAGTTTCCCTCTCTAAAGGACATTAGTGTGTCAGATATGTTTTTTTTCCCTGACAATCAATCATAGTTTTATGATCATCATTAGATTTTGATGATTGCAAGTTCTATCATCTACTGTAGTGGGATTTGAACCTGGGTCTCTAGATTAATAGTTTAGTGATCATACCACTTAGCCGTTATTTCTCTTCTTACTAGTGATTTTGACCTTTTGATACCTTACTTTATCACCTACCTTTGTGTCATCAGGTAATTTAGTTATCTTATATTTCTTTCCTTCATTGACATAGATTGTAAATAGTTGACACCCTCCCTGATTAAACTCCTCTAGTACCATTTCACCAACCTGAAAATGAACCTTTATTCACTGCACTCTGCTTTCTTTTCAATTTTCTACCCATGCTACTGTATCACCTGTTGTATCATGAGTATGTTGTGAAATGCCTTTTGGAAATCCAAATAAATGACATCTACATGTTCCTGTTTATTCCCTTGATTGTTAATTCCTCAAAGAAACATTAATCAATTAGATTTACAATTCATAAAACCATGTTTGCCTTCCCTGGTTGTACAGATGGAAATCATTTATCTGAAGTACTAGGGACCAGAAGCTTTTTGGATGAAGGATATTTTTGGATACACTTAGTATCTTTTACTAATGATCTCACAATCGAAAGTAAACTATTCATACAACTCAAAAATTCTTTGTACTCTGGCCTGTTGTGAAATGGCTTCATGCAGGTACATGATGGTATCTGTAAACTTCTTTATGTTATCCTTTATATTTGTAATTCTTTGTCTCCATTTATCACAATGCTTGCAATCAGGGTCCTTGGATTAAAAAAATTCTTTCATTTATCGCCTGAACAAAACTAAAAGCCAAGTTTTTTTTTCCCAAAAGGCCCAGACTCAGCGTATATACAGGCCCTTTCATTTATCTCTCCACTCTGCAGGCACCCTGCCTCTATTCCTGATGAAGGGCTTTTGCCCGAAACGTCGATTTTCGTGCTCCTCGGATGCTGCCTGACCTGCTGTGCTTTTCCAGCACCACTCTAATCTATATCCACAGGGCCGTTGAGCTCACTTTCAAAAAGACCTTGTTTTTAGGTCTTTTTGGTTTTCAGACAGGCATATAAAGGGTACCCAATCTATATATGATTTTCTAAATGTCCTCTAAATTTGTCCTTTGGAATGGATTCTAGTATTTCCTTGAAGATAGATACTCGACTAACTGGTCTGTAGTTTCTTGCTTTTAATCTCCCTCATTTCCTCAATAGAGGTGTTACATTAATGATTTTCAAATCTGTAGCAATCCCTCCAGAATCTAGAGAATTTTTGAAGATCACCAACAATGCATCTACTGTATCAGCTGTCATCTCTTTAAGACCCTAGGATGAAGAGCATCAGCTCCAAGGGAAATGCCTACCTTTAATTTGAATAGTTTTCCCAGGCCTTTTCCCAATAATTGCAATCCTTTAAATCCTAATTTCCTTTTATCTCTTCATTTTCAAGTGTTCTCATTGTAAGGGTCACAAAAAACCTTTTGAATTCTTCTACCATTTCCTTCTTTCCCATTATTATAGTCACAGCATTGAAACAGACCCTTCAATCCAACTCGTCGATGCTGACCAAATACCCTAAACAAATCTAGTCCCATTTTCCTGTATTTGGCCCATATCCCTCGAAACACTTCCTATTCATATATCCATTCCTCATGCCTTTTAAATGTTGTAATTCCATCAGCCTCCATCACTTCTTCTGGCAGCTTATTCCATACATACACAATCCTCTGTGTAAGAAAATTGCCCCTTAGGTCTCTTTTATCTTTCTCATCTTGAACCTATGCCTAATGGTTCTGGATTCCCCCACTCCAGGGAAAGGGTCTTGTCTATTTACCCTATCGATGCCTCCCTAATTTTATAAACCTCTGTAAGGTCACCCCTCAGCCTCTGATGTTCCAGGGAAAATAGCCCAACCTATTCAGCCTCTTCCTCTAGCTCAAATCCTCCAAATTCTGGCAACATCCTTGTAAATCTTTTCTGAACTCTTTCACATTTCACAACATCCTTCCTGTAGCAGGGAGACCAGAACTGCAGGCAGTATTCCAAAAGTTTATTAATTTACTATTCGTACCCTCCAAGATATTGACACCTACCTTAGTCACTCTTTTTTTCTTATCTCATACTATCTACTTTTGTGTTTCTACCTAGCTATCCATCAGATTTTCATTTCTCCTTCATTTTTTTTAATAATTCTTAATTTTTAAAGTCTCTCAATTTTCTGACTTTTCACTAATCTTTACAGTATAGAACATAGAATGGTACAGCTCAAAAAAGGTGCTCAATGTTGCGCCAATCTTTTATCCTTCTCTAATATCAAATTAACCTGCATACCTTTCATTTTACTATCATCCATATGCCTATCCACGAGTCACTTAAATGTCCCCTATGTATCTGATTCTAATATTAGTGCTATCAGTGCATTCTATGCACCACTACTCTATGTGAAGAACCAACCTCTGATATCTCCCCAAACCTTCTCCAATTACCTTAAAATTATGCTCCCTCATGATATCATGCCATCTCTGTCCTGAGAAAAAGTCTCTGACTGTTCACTTCATCTATGCTTCTCATCATCTTGTACACTTCTATCAAGTTGCCTCTCATCCTTCTTCATTCCAATGAGAAAAGACCTAGCTCCCTTAAAGTTTCTTCACAAGTCATTCATTTCAGTCCAGGCAGCATCCTGGTAAATCTTGTTTGCACCCTCTCTAAAGTTTCTACCACCTTCCCCCTTCAGTCCAGGCAGCATCCTGGTAAATCTCCTCTGCACTCTCTTTCCACATCCTTCCTATAATGAGGCGACCAGAACTAAACACAATATTCTAAGTGTGGTCTAACCAGGGCTTTTATGAGTTGCAGTGTAACCTCACGATACTTAAACTCATGCCCCTGTTAATGAAAACCAACACACCATATGCCTTCTTAACAACCCTATCAACTTGGGTGGCAACTTTAAGGGGTCTATGGACATGGACCCCAAGATCCCTCTGTTCCTCCACACTGCCAAGAAT
The DNA here is from genome assembly GCF_037043375.1 of Chiloscyllium plagiosum. Lineage (NCBI taxonomy): Eukaryota > Metazoa > Chordata > Chondrichthyes > Orectolobiformes > Hemiscylliidae > Chiloscyllium > Chiloscyllium plagiosum. Next base: position 118,104,541 of record NW_028270142.1, on the reverse strand, counting down.
CCTGCCCTAATCCCTGTAATCTGCATTCAAATTTAACCTTCCAAAAGAACCTTTTCCAGGGTGAACTCTATCTGCTACTTCTCAGCCCAGCTCTGCATCCAGTCAATGTCCTATTGCAACCTACAACAGCCCACCATGCTATCCACAACTCCACCAACTTTCACATCATCGACAAACTCACTAATCCACCCTTCCACTTCCTTATCCAAATCATTCGTAACTCACAAAGAGCAGAGGTCCCAGAACAGATCCATTGGTCACTGAGCTCCTGGCTGATTTTTTTTTCCATCTACTGCTAACCTCTGTCTTCTATGCACCAGCCAATTCTGTATCCAGACAGCCAAATCTCCCTGTATCCCATGCCTCCTTACTTTCTGAATGAGCCTACCATGGGAACCTTAGCAAACGCCTTGCGAAAATCCATGTACACCACATCCACTGATCTACTTTCATCAATATGTTTTGTCACCTCCTTAAAGAATTCAGTAAGGTTTGTGAGGTATGACCAGCCCCTCACAAAGCCATGCTAAACATCTCTGATCAAGCTATGGTTTTCCAAGTAATCGTAAGTCCTGTCTCTCAGAATCCTCTCCAATAATTTGCCCACCACTGACTGGTCTGTAATTTCCAGGATTATCCCTATTCCCTTTCTTGAACAAGGGAATAACGTTTGTCACTCTCCAATCATCTGGTATTCCTCCATTGTACAGAGAGGATGCAAAGATCATTGCCAAAGATGCAGCACTCTCTTCCCTCACTTCCTGTAGTGACCTTGGGTATATTCCATCTGGTTTAGGGGGTTTATCTATCCTTAAGTTTTCAAAATTTTCAGCACATCTTCTGCCTTAACATGAACCAGTTCGAGCATAGTAGCCTTTTTCACATTGTCCTCACAAAGCTCATGGTCCCTCTCAGTCATGAATACTGAAGCAAAGTACTCATTAAGGACCTCCCCTACCTCCTCCAACTTTAGGCACAAGTTCCTCCCACTATCCCTGATCAGCCATACCCTCACTCTGGCCATCCTCTCATTTCTCACACAAGTATCGACTGCCTTAGAGTTTTACTTAATCCTACCCACAAAATCTTTTCCATGGTGCCTTTGAGCTCTCCTAACTCCATTCTTCAGTAAGCTTCCTTCTTCCTCCTTACTAGATGTTCCACATCTCTTGTCATCCAAGGTTACTTCACCCTTCCTTGCCTCAGTAGGCCAAACCTGACTAGCCCTATCAGCAAGTGCTCCTTAAACAACCTCCACATTTCTGTCATGCAGTTTCCTGAGAACATTTGTTACCAATTTAGATGCCCCAGTTCCTGCTTAATAGCATTATAATTCCCCCTCCCTCAATTAAATGCTGTCCCAGACTGTCTGCTCCTATCTCTCTCCATAAGTATAAGTAACGGTTAGGGAGTTGTGATCACTATCATCGAAGTGGTCTCTCACCAAGAGATCTAACACCTGGCCTGGTTCGTTGCCAAGCACCAAATCCTATATAGCCTCCCCTCTAGTTGGCCTATCTATATATTGAGTCAGGAATCCTTCATGGATACACCTGACAAAACCTGCTCCGTACAAATTATTTGAACTAAGGAGTTTTCAATCAATGTTAGGGAAGTTAAAGTCACCCATGACAACAGCCCTGGTACTTCTGCACCTTTCCAAAATTTGCCTCCCAATCTGCTCCTGTGTTTCTTTTGGTATTGGTGGGTCTGTAGAAAGGTCTCAAGTGACTGCTCCTTTCCTGTTTCTGGCTTCCACTCATACTTATCATGTAGACAAACCCTTCTTGAAGGGTATAGTGGACAGCAAAGAAGGTTACCTCAGATTACAATGGGATCTTGGTCAGATGAACCATTGGGCTGAGCAGTGGCAGATGGAGTTTAATTTAGATAAATGTGAGGTGCTGCATTTTGGGAAAGCAAATCTTAGCAGGATTTATATACTTAATGGTAAAGTCCTAGGGAATGTTGCTGAACAAAGAGACCTTGGAGTGCCAGTTCATAGCTTCCTTAAAGTAGAGTTGCAGGATAATAGGATAGTGACGAAGATGTTTGGTATGCTTTCCTTTATTGGTCAGAGTCTTGAGTACAGGAGTTGGGAGGTCAAGTTGCAGCTGTACATGACATTGGTTCGGCCACCTTTCGAATATTGCATACAATTTGGTCTCCTTCCTATTGGAAAGATGTTGTGAAACTTGAAAGGGTTCCGAAAAGACTTACAAGGATGTTGCCAAGGTTGGAGGATTTAGTTATCAGTAAACAATGAACAGGCTAGCGCTGTTTTCCCTGGAGCATCAGAGGCTGAGGGGTGACCTCATAGTGGTTTATAAAATCAGAGGGGCATGGATAGGGTAAAGAGACACAGTCATTTCTTTGGGGTGGGGAGTCCAGAACTAGAGGGCATATTTTAGGGCGAGAGAGGAAAGATATAAAAGAGACCTAAGGGCAACATTTTCACTCAGAGGCCAGTGCATGTGTGGAATGGGCTGCCAGAGGAAGTGGTGGAGGCTAGTACAATTGCAATATTTAAAAGGCATCTGGATGGGTATATGAATGGGAAGGGTTTAGAGGGATATGGGCTGGGTGCTGGCAGGTGGGATTAGATTGGGTTGGGATATCTAGTCGGCGTGGACAAGTTGCACTGAAAGATCTGTTTCCATGCTGTACATCTCTATGACTCTCTGCCTGTATGACCTCCCTTTCTGCAGCTGTGATATTGTCCCTGATTAGCAATGCCACTCTCCCACCTCTTTTATCTAGCTCCTCCCGATTTTTGAAACATCAAAACGCTGGAACATCCAACAACCATTCCTGCCCCTGTGATATCCAAGTCTCTATAATGGCCACAACATCGTTGTTCAAAGTACTGATCCATTCTCTCAGTTCAGCACCCTTATTCCTGATATGTTTTTGCTTCCAGTTAGTGCAACCTTAACTGCTGTTAATACATCCTTCTAATAGAATCTATCTTTGTCAATGAAATATATCTTTGCTGAGGGTAGAATATCTGAAATGGGTAACACTGATTATCTACTGTCCTATATTTAAACTCTGACCCTTTAACTGCCATTATTTAAGTTAAGGATACTATTCTTGGACCCACACTTCTCACTGCCAAACTGAAAGTACTATTCTGTCATGATGTGATCACTGTTGAGTCAAGACTCCTCACCATGAGAATATTAATCTTGTCTCGCTGCAGATTACTAAAATAGCATAGTCACTGGTTGGCATTGAAATATACTGCTCAAAATATATACATGGTGAAATTATCTTCCTTTGTCAATTTTCGATATGCATTCAGTGTAAAGATTAAATTGTCCGTGTCGGTGGGAGTTCCCTTCTTCTCAGCTTGCATTATTTCTATCTCCTATTATACCCTTTCCTTCAGTATAGCCACTATTCGGGAACCAGCAAACTACTCCCACAAGTTATTTCTTACCATTACTATTTCTTATCTCTACCCAGTGAAGTAAAATCACAGATGCAGTCCCATGACTTCTTACTCTTATTTGGGGGATTAGTACTATTTGAAAACTGTGCTCCTTTTAGTTAGTTATGGTTTTAGGCTGTCAGAGTGAAAACACATCATCCAAGTAGTTGCACATCAGAGAAAGATTTGAAAAGAATCCTCATTTATTTCTTTCTGCGCTTAAAAAAATATTTGCTTGATATGATGGATAGGGCATATGCTTTGCTGGCAGCTATACATCGTGTTATTGGCAATAACATCTCACAGTTGTAAAACTGGAATCAATGGGTATCGGGGCAAAACTCGTCTGGTGGAGACATACCTGGCACATAGGGAGATGATTGTTGTTGTTGAAGATCAGTCATCTCAACTCCAGGACATCTCTGCAGGAGTTCCTCAGGGTAGTGTCCTAGGCCCAATGATCTTCAACTGCTTCATCAATGGCTATCCCTCCATCAGAAGGTCAGAAGGGGGATGTTTGCCAATGGTTGCACAATGTTCAACAGCATTCTTGACTCCTCAGATATTGAAGCAGTCTGAGCATGGTGGCTCAGTGGTTAGCACTGCTACCTCACAGTGCCAGGGACCTGAGTTCAATTCTATCCTTGGGCAGTTGTCTGTGTGCAGTTTGCACATTCTCCTTGGGTTTCCTCTGGGTGCTCTGATTTCCTCTCACAGTCCAAAGATGTGCTGGCTAGGTGGCTTAGCGATAGGAAATTAGGGTTAGAGGGACAGGTTATTGGGGGGGATTGCTAGTGTAGACTAGGTGGGCTAAATGGCCTGCTTCCACAATATAAGGATTCAATTAAATTTGGTCAATATCCAGGCTTGAGCCATTCCTGATGAAGGGCTTTTGCCTGAAACGTTGATTTTCCTGCTCCTCGGATGCTGCCTGACCTGCTGTGCTTTTCCAGCACCACTCTGATCTAAACTCTGGTTTCCAGCATCTGCAGTCCTCACTTTTGCCCATTATCATAGATGTCTATCTTCGGTCATTCTATTCACTCCATGTGATATCAAAACAAAATTGGCTGAAGGCACTGGTTACTGCAAAGGCTATGGGCTGTGACAACATTCTGTTAATAGTACTGAAGACTTCATTTTCAGAACTTGCCATACCCCCTAGCCAAGCTGTTCCACTTCTACAACACTGGCATCTAACCAGCAATATGGAAAATTGGCCAGTTATATCCTGTAAAGACTAAGCCAGACAAATTCAATCTTGGCAATTAAAGCCCATCAGTTTACACTCATTCAACAGTAAAATGGGCCATTATCGGTGCTATCAAGCAGTATTTACTTCGCATTAATCAGCTCACTGACAATGTTTGTATACCTCAAGGCCATTTAGCTTTTGACAAAATTTGGCCCGTGGTTCAAACATGGATAAAAGAGCTGAATGCAAGGATCGGGATGGAGTGGTAAGAATAGCTGTCCTTAACATCAAAGCCACATTTGAACTAGCAAAACTAAGTCAATGGGAACTGGGGGAGAAAAATCTCCATTGGTTGGAGTCATACCTGGCACAAAGGGAACTGGGTGTGATTGTTGAAGGTCTGTCAACTCAGGTCCAGAACATCTCTGCAGGACTTCATCAGGGTAGTAATCCAGACCTTACCATTTCAAAGACTTGCCCTGCATCGTAAGGTCAGAAGTTGGGATGCGTGCTGATAATTGCACCATGTTCAACATCATTTGGTCTCCTCAGAATGAAGTAATTCCATGACCAAATGCAGTAAAACTTGGAAAAAATTTAGTCTAGGCTGACAAGTGGCAAGTAACAGTCATGCTACATAAATGCCCAGGCAATGACCATCACTAACAGGAGAGAATCTTACCGTCACCCTTTGGCATTAAATGGTATCATCATTGCTGAATACTCCACTATTAGCTTGGAAGTTATGATTGACCAGAAACTGAACTGGACCAGTGAAATTAATACAGTGGCTACAAGAACAGGTCAAATGCTGGGAATAAAGCAGCGAAATCACCACATGGTTTCCCCAAAACTGGCACACCATCTACAAGGCATAAGTCAGGAGTGTGATGAAATACTCCCCACTTGGCAGGATGGGTGCAGTTCCAACAACAATCAAGAGGCTCAACAACATCTAGAAAAAAGCAGCCCATCTGATTGGCACCACTTCCACTAACATTCACACTCTCCAGCATCAATGCTTAGTAGCAGTACTGTATATCATTTCCAAGATGCTTTGCAGAAATTCACCAATTTCCTTAGACAGTATTTTCTAAGCCCACAATCACTACCATGTAGAAGGACAAGGGCAGCAGATACATAGGAACACCATTGCCTGAAAGTTCCCCTCCAACCTACTCACCATCCTGGCTTGAAAACATATCACCATTTCTTCTGTATTGCGGGGTCAAATTCATGGAATTCCCTCCCTAATGACATTTGTTTTTGTCCCTCAACATAATGGAAAGCAAAAGTCCAAGAAGGTAATTCAACACTACCTTGTGAAGGGCAACTTGGTATGGGTCATAAAAACTGGATGCTAACATCCCCTGAGTGAATAATAAAGAAAATAATCACAGGCACCAAGATTGCATCTGCGTGATTTCACCCTCACCAGTTATGGTGCCAAACGCAGTGCCAATTATTAGAGGTAGAAATGTTCATGAAGGTTGAAATTAGAATAACAAATCCTGGAAAATTTCAGCAAGTCTGTGCAGAATACTTCTGAATCACTTACACCAAAACTCTGATTTTGACTCCGCTACTTGGTCAGAATACAGCACTTGAGAGTGGTGTTGAAGTTACAGCAATGGCCTTATTTCTGTATTCACATTGCTTTCTCACCCTGCAGCTGTTTTTTGCTCCCAGATTCTGGGTGACATCAGAAAAATCACAGGCAGATGAGGAATTAATATTCAATTTCTATGATGCAGTTAGGACACAAAGCCAGTTGTAACTCAAAGTTGAAACTTCAGTGAAATTCACCACAACACAGCCATTATTTTTAATTCAGAAGAAGTCCAATAAATTTTAAATAGAATGATCAATATGAAATGACGTTGCTGCTCCTTCTTGTACTGGAGTGTGGCTACAATCACCTCATGACAGCATGAGAGCAGTACAACAAAACAAACAACAAGCTCCAGGATTTGATTTCTGAACAAGTGTGTTCTGCTAAAAATTGGTTCCATTTCATTGCCACTGAAGTTCTAAGATACACTTAAAACAATGTTATGTAATGTGATAGAATAATGTGTGACAACTCAGATTTGAGATTTACCATACAATGTACAACATAATTGCACAACAAAAGTAGCCACCCATCTGGAACCCTATTTAAAGTCATAATTACCATAGCACCAGCCTATGCGGTTTCCAAATGATCCAAAGCAGTTTATGGGTCACATCATCTCTGGTTACATCAGCTGGAAAGAGTTCCAGTTAACTCTTTCCTGTTCTTTTACGGTTCATTAAATGTGATAGTTTTTAGTGAATGAAGTCTTTCATAAACTTGCTGATTTGATGTTTGTATGTGGATAACTGCTCATGAAGGTCATTGACGAAGACTTGAAAACATAAAGCTGAATACTAAACAGAGGTTGGGCAGTAACAGCAAGATTCTTTTTGAACAAATCATTCCTGGCACAGATGTTAAACTTAAAAAAATTAACTATCTTCCTGTTGAGAGGGCTAATTGAGCTAGATCAAATAGAAAGGATTTGTCATCTATCCTCAGCCAGAAGTGTCAAGTAGATGATCCATCTCAGCAGCCTCCTGAGGTCCCTTGCATCACAGATACTAGTCTTTAGCCAAATTGATTCACACTCTGTGATGCCTGAAAATAGCTGATGACAAAGGATACAGCAAAGTCTATGGGCTGTGACAACATTTTGGTCACAGTAGTGAAGACTTGTTTGTCAGAATAGCTGTGGCCCTCGCCAAGCTGTTTCACTACAGTAGGTGAGAGGTACTACATTATCATCTACCTAAAGATGTGGATAAATACTCAGCTATCTCCTCTGCACCAAAAGCAGGACAAATCCAACTCAGATAATTATTGCCCCATCAGTTTATCCTTGATCATCAGCAAAGTGATGAAAGGGGTAATTGGCAATACTATTCATCAGCACCTGTAAGGGAATAACATACTCACTATGCTCAGTTTGGGCTACACCTAATTACAGATACTGACCTAATTACAGCCACGGTCAAAAGTGGACAACAGAGCTGGACACCAGAGGTGACAATGACTGTCCTTGATGTCAAAGCCACATTTGACCAAGTATGGCATCAAGGAACCCGAACAAAACTCGAGGCAATGACAATTAGGTGAAAAGGTTCACTGGTAGGAGTCATATCTGGCATAAAGGAAGATGGTTGTGGTTGTTGGAAGTTAATTATCTCAGCTCCGGGACTTCTCTGCATGAGTTTCTCAGGGTAATTAGATTACTTACAGTGTGGAAACAGGCCCTTCGGCCCAACAAGTCCACACCGACCCGCCGAAGCGTAACCCACCCATTCCCATACATTTACCCCTTTACCTAACACTACGGGCAGTTTAGCATGGCCAATTCACCTGATGTGCACATCTTTGGACTGTGGGAGGAAACCAGAGCACCCGGAGGAAACCCACACAGACACGGGGAGAATGTGCAAACTCCACACAGTCAGTCGTCTGAGTCGGGAATTGAACCCGGGTCTCTGGCGCTGTGAGGCAGCAGTGCTAACCACTGTGCCACCGTGCCGCCCACTAATGTTCAAGGTTAAGGCATCTTCAGCTCCTTCATCAAAGACATTCCCTTCATCATAACCTCAGTTGTAGGGTATTACAGAGATCAGTGCTTGGACCCCAGTTTTCAAAATATATATTTAGATGAGGGAACTAAATGTTTGCGGAAGACAAAGTTGAGTGGAAAGGTGAAAAGTATACAAAAATGCTTCATTGTGATTTGGCCAAGTTGAATGAGTGGGCAAATCAATGGCAATTACAGATAATGTGGATAAATGTGAGGTAGTAAAAATGCTTGGTAGCAAAAACAGGAGGGCAGATTATTACCACCGTGGCAATGAGATTGGGAAATGGAGAGGTGCAATGAGACCTGAGTGTCCTTGTACACCTGTTGCTGACAGGAAGCATACACGTGCATCAGGAGGTGAAGATGGCAAAACGTATGTTACTTTTCATAGCAAGAGTGCATGATCAGGGATATCTTGCTGCAATTATATAGGGGATTGGTGAGACCACTCCTGGAATATTGTGTGCAGTTTTAGTCTCATTATCTGAAGATGGATGTTCTGGTTTAAGAGACAGTGCAGTGAAGTTTTACCAGGCTGACTCCTGGGATGGCAGAACTGGTGTTTTAAGAGAGACTGGATTGGTTAGGGCTATATTTCCTGGAATTTAGAAGAATGAGGGGGGCCACCTCATAGAAACCTGTAAAATTCTCATCGAACTAGACATGGTTAATGCAGGAAGGATGTTCCTAATAACCAGAGAGCTCAAAACCAGGGGTCACAGTCTAAGGAGGCAGGGTCAGCCATTTCAGATTGAGATGAGGAGTATGTTTTTCACCAGAGAGTGGTAATCCTGTGGAATACTCTGCCACAGAAAGCAGTTGAAACCAAAACAGTGAATGTTTTCAAGAAGGAGTTAGATATAATTCTTTTGACTAAGGGGATCAAAGGGTTTGGGGCAAAAGCAGGATCAGGGTATTGAGTTGGATGATAAGCCCTGATCATATTGAATGGCAGAGCAGGCTTGAAGGCTTAATAGCTCCGATTTTTTATGTTTCTGTTTTCATTGATACCTGGACATTGTACAATACCATTTGTGATACCTCAGATTCTGAAGAAGTCCAAATCCATATTCAGAATGCTTGGACAACATTGAGGCTTGGACTGATTAGTGGCAAATAACATTCTTTTCATAGAAGTGTCAGGACATGACCATCTCCAACAAAAGAGAATCTAAATATTGCCCCTTGACATTCAATGGCATTACCATTGCTGAATCTTACCCCCTATCAATAACCTATTGATCAGTTACCATTGACTAGAAACTGAACTGGACCAACATATAAATACTGTGGCTGCAAGAGCAGGTGAGAGAGTAAGAATTCTGTGGCATGTAACTTACCTCCCTACTCTGCAAAGCCTGTCCACCATCTACAAGTTAGTAATGTCACAGAATATAATTCACTTGCCTGGCTGAGCGCAGCTCTAGTAACAATTGCAAAAGAAAGCTTAACACCATCTAGGACAAAGTAGTCTACTTGATTGGCACTACATTCACAAACATCACTCCCTCCACCACTGACATTCAGTAGCAGCAGTATTTACCATCTACACAATGTACTACAGAAATTCACCAATGTCATAGCAGACCGTGTGATAACAAGGCTTGGTGTGTGGGGACTGGGTAAGGACATGGGAGAAGGTGCCTCAAGTCCTAAATTAGTGAAATTGATACTGAGTCCAGAAGGCTGTGGAGTTCCCATGCAGAAAATGAAGTGCTGTTCTTCCAGCTTGCACTGCAACAAGCCTGAGACAGAGATGTTAGCCAGTGGACAATGCGATGTGTTGCAGTGGTAGGCAACTGGAATTTCAGGATCTTTTTTGCAGACTGAACACCTCCTCTAAAGAATTAGCTCTACCTCTTCATTTGGTATCATCTGCAATTAGTAATACAAATCCATTTAGTTGTATCATAGAATGCTTCCAAAACAGAGATTTTTAAACCTGAGTACCAACTGTTTAGATGTTGTCTTTTTTTTAATATTTAGAAGTGGCAAAGTTTACAGATAATGGATTCTCACAATGGTTGCTGTTCCAAGTTGTCTTTTCACTGGGCACAGGTTCTTGAGGTTGAGAGAGAGACTGACAGCGGTTCTGTTCACCGAGCTGGGAATTTGTGTTGCAGACGTTTCATCCCCTGTCTAGGTGACATCCTCAGTGCTTGGCAACCGCTGTCAGTCTCTCTCTCGTCCTCAAGAACCTATGCCCAGTTAATGCCTCACACAAAAGAAGATGGTTATGGTTATTGGAGATCAGTTATCTCAGCTCCAGAATATCTCTGCAGGATGGTATCCGAGGCCCAACCATCTTCAACTGTTTTATCAACAACCTTGTGTTTAGGTAACTTATTCAATTGGCCATGCATGAACACTAAAGATGCAACTTGGGTTTGCCTGTGTAGGAGCCATTCAAATTGATGAACAACATACTGCTTAGGAAGTATAGTCCTTCACACACAAGACCTAGAACCATTCTTGTAAATCTTTAATATACCCTTACATCCTTCCTAAAAGGCCATTTAATATTCTGGTGAACCATTATTTTCTAAAGGTTTAACACACATCTTTACTCTTTATTTCTCAAGCCCCTGAGTCTGCATACCCGATTAACTGCTTTCCCAACCCACCCTACCTCCTTCAATACATCTACCCCTGGTATCTCTGCAGCTGTGCTCATATTAGAATAAAATCATTTAGTTTATGCCCTTTGTTCTCATTGACACGCTAAAATATATCATTTCAGATTTTTCTTAATGAATTTTCACCTTCTGCCACCATTCCATCAATCTTTCTGTATCCTTTTGAAGTCTTTCCATATGCTCCTCACAGTTCATGGTACTTAGAGTTATAGAGATGTACAACATGGAAACAGACCTTTCAGTCCAACTCATCCACGCCGAGTAGATGTCCCAACCCAATCTAGTCCCACCTGCCAGCACCTGGCCCATATCATTCCAAACCCTTCCTATTCATATACCAATCCAGATGCCTTTTAAATGTTGCAATTGTATTAGCCTCCAACACTTCCTCTGGCAGCTCATTCCATACACATACCACCCTCTGAGTGAAAAGGTTGCCCCTTAGGTCTCTTTTATATCTCTCCCCTCTCACCCTAAACCTATGCCCTCTAGTTCTGGACTCCCTGACTCCAGGGAAAAGACTTTGTCTATTTATCCTATCCATGCCACTCATGATTTTATTAATCTCTATAAGGTCACCCTTCAGCCTCCGACGCTACAGGGAAAGCAGCCCTAGCCTATTCAAACTCTCCCTATAGCTCAAATCCTCCAACCCTGGCAACATCCTTGTAAATCTTTTCTGAACCCTTTCAAGTTTCACAACATCTTTCCAATAGGAAGGACACCAGAATTGCACGCAATATTCCAACGGTGGCCTAACCAATTGTACAGCCACAACAAGACCTCCCAACTCCTGTACTCAATACTCTGACCAATAAAAGAATGCATACTAAATGCCTTCTTCACTATCCTATCTACCTGCGACTCCACTTTCAAGGAACTATGAACCTGCACTCCAAGGTTTCTTTGTTCAGTAACATTCCCTAGGACCTTACCATTAAGTGTATAAGTCCTGCTGAGATTTGCTTTCCCAAAATGCAGCACCTCACATTTATCTGAATTAAACTCCATCTGCCACTTCTCAGCCTATTGGCCCATCTGGTCAAGATCCTATTGTAATCTGAGGTTATCTTCTTCACTGTCCACTATGCCTTCAATTTTGGTGTCATCAGCAAACTTACTAACTATACCTTTTATGCTCGCATCCAAATCATTTATATAAATGATGAAAAGTAGCGGACCCAGCATCGATCCTTGTGGCTCTCCACTGGTCACAGGCCTCCAGTCTGAAAAACAACCCTCCACCACCACCCTCTGTCTTCTACCTTTGAGCCAGTTCTGTGTCCAAATGGCTAATTCTCCCTGTATTCCATGAGATCTAACCTTGCTAACCAGTCTTCCATGGGGAACCTTGTCAAATGCCTTACTGAAGTCCATATTGGTCACATCTACAGCTCTGCCCTCATCAATCCTCTTTGTTACTTCTTCAAAAAACTCAGTCAAGTTTCTGAGACATGATTTCCCACACACAAAGCCATGTTGACTATCCCTAATCAGTCCTTGCCTTTCCAAATACATGTACATCTTGTCCCTCAGGATTCCCTCCAACAACTTGCCCACCACTGATATCAGGCTCAGTGATCTATAGTTCCTTGGCTGGTCCTTACCACCTTTCTTAAACAGTGGCACCACGTTAGCCAACCTCCAATCTTCCGGCACCTCACCTGTGACAATTGATGATACAAATATCTCAGTAAGAGGCCCAGCAATCACTTCCCTACCTTCCCACAGAATTCTCGGGCACACCCGACCAGGTCCTGGGGACTTATCCACTTTTATGTGTTTCAAGACTTCCAGCACTTCCTCCTCTGTAATATGGACATTTTTCAAGATGTCACCATCTATTTCCCTACTTTCTATATCTCCCATGTCCTTTTCCACAGTAAATACTGATGCAAAATACTCATTTAGTATCTGCCCCATCTCCTGCGGCTCCACACAAAGGCTACCTTGCTGATATTTGAGGGGCCCTATTCTCTCCCTAGTTATCCTTTTGTCCGTAATTTGTTTGTAAAAACCCTTTGGGTTCTCCTTAATTCTATTTGCCAAAGCTATCTCATGTCCCCTTATTGCCCTCCCTATTTCTCTCTTAAGTATACTCCTACTGCTTTTATACTCTTCTAAGGATTCACTCGATCTTTCCTGTCTATACCTCACATATGCTTCCTTCTTTTTCTTAACCAAACCCTCAATTTCTTTATTCATCCAGCATTCCCTCTACCTACCAGCCTTTCCTTTCACCCTGACAGGAATATACTTTCTCAGGACTCTCGTTATCTCATTTCTGAAGGCTTCCATTTCCCAGCCATCCCTTTACCTGCGAACATGTGCGCCTAATCAGCTTTTGAAAGTTCTCACCTTCCTCCAATTTAGAACTTTGACTTCTGGATCTTTTTCCATCACTATTTTAAAATTAATAGAATTATGGTCGCTGGCCCCAAAGTGCTTCCCCACTGACACCTCAGTCACCTGCCCTGCTGTATTTCCCAAGAGTAGGTCAAGTTTTGCAGCTTCCTGAGTAGGTACATCCACATACTGAATCAGAAAATGTTCTTGTACACACTTAACAAATTCCTGTCCATCTAAACCCTTAACATTATGGCAGTCCCAATCTATGTTTGGAAAGTTAAAATCCCCTGCCATTATTATTCTTACAGATAACTGAGATCTCCTTACAAATTTGTTTCTCAATTTCCCTCTGATTATTATGGGGTCTATAATAAAATCCCAATAAGGTTATCATCCCTTTCTTATTTCTCAGTTCCACCCAAATAACTTCCCTAGATATATTTCTGGGAATATCCTCCCTCAGTTCAGCTGTAATGGTGTCCCTTATCAAAAACGCAACGCCCCCTCCTCTCTTGCCTCCCTTTCTGTCCTTCCTGCAGCATTTGTATCCTGAAACATTAAGCTGCCAGTCCTGTCCATCCCTGAGCCATGTTTCTATAATTACTATGATGTCCCAGTCCCATTTTCCTAACCATGCCCTGAGTTCATCTGCCTTCCCTGTTAGGCCTCTTGCATTGAAATAAATGCAGTTTAATTTATCAGTCCTATCTTGTTCTCTGCTTTGTCCCTGCCTGCCCTGACTGTTTGACTCGCCTTTGTTCTCAACTATACCAGTCTCAGATTGAAACCTTTCCTCACTATCTCCCTGGGTCTCACCCTCCCAACCTACTAGTTTTAATCCTCCCAAGCAGCTTTCGCAAATCTTCCTGCCAGTATATTAGTCCCCTTCCAATTTAGGTGCAATCCGTCCTTCTTGTACAGGTCACTTCCACCCCAAAACAACTTTCAATGATTCAAAAATGTGAATCCTTCACCTGTACACCAGCTCCTCAGCCATGTATTCATCTGCTCTATCCTCCTATTCCTGCCCTTACTAGCTTGTAGCGCCGGGAGTTATCCAGATATTACTATTCTCGAAGACCTTTTTAAATTCCTGCCTAACTCTCTGTAATCTCCCTTCAGAATCTCAACCCTTCCTATGTCGTTGGTTCCAATGTGTAGAATGACCTCCTGCTGGCCCCCCTCCATTTGAGAACATTCTGTACCCTCTCTGAGACATCCTTGATCCTGGCACCAGGGAAGCAACAGACCATTCTGCTTTTTCACTGCTGGCCAACGAAATGTCTATCAGCACCTCAGACTAGAGAGTCCTTGAACACAATCGATTGCTTGGAACCCGACGTACCTCTCATTACACTCGAGCCAGTTTCGATACCAGAAACTTGGCTGTTCGTGCTACGTTTCCCTGACAATCCATCACCCCCTACATTTTCCAAAACAGCATATTTGTTTGAAATCGGGATAGCCACAGAAGACCCCTGCATTACCTGCCTACCTCTTAACTTTCTTGGAGTTAACCCATCTATGTGACTGTATCCGAGACTTTCTCCCCTTCCCATAACTGCCATCCATCACATCACCTTGCTCTTGTAAATTCTTCATTGCCTCTAACTGCCTCTCCAACCGATCCATTTGATCTGATAGGACTCGCAACCATCGGCAATTATTGCAGATATAATCCCCAGTAGCTTGTAAATCCTCCCTAAATTCCCACATCCGACAAGAAGAGCATATCAGTCTACTAGGGACCATTTTTGCTTCTTTCAAAATACAGACCCAGAAAATAGCACTGTCTTATTCCTCTACAAAACACTACTCCAGGTTAAATGAATACTTATGGTTTATATTTTAAGTTTAATCAAGAGACATAGCTCAATAAAACATTAAATCAAGAAAGAACCTGCTCTACTCACTACTCCAGACTTATTTCAAGGCCACGCTTAAAATCCACTTATCTGCTTCTGTGCTGTGACTGCTCCCAGACAGGTTCCTCTAAGATCAATTTTGAAGTTCACTTTTTTTTAATTTTCCCAGATGCACTCCGATGTCCAGCAATACATGAATTCAACAGCAAAGACAGTAACTGCTAACTCTGTCAGTTAGCAGTGTGGGTTTCTTTTTCTCTTTCTCTCCTGCACTGACCTCACCCTGTGCTTCCTTTGTATGTACTTCTCCCTTTTAAAAGTGCTGTTGTTTTGACTTTTTTTTTCTCCAAAGTTCCAAAGCAATGCAACACCATATAAAACAGTAATTGATGCTCCTGGAATTCGAGGAAATCACCTCCAGGACCTAAAATACCTCAAAAAAGGAGCAGCTGTTACAGCCAGAAATTTTTCCTGTCCTCCATCTTGGATTACCCAGATTCCTTCTGGAGTTCCTCTAAATTTTAAAGGCTAATTCATCAATGTACATCAGGAAATGAAGTGGTTCTAATTTTGAGCCCTAGGAAACTCTACTGTATACTTTTGTCTGGTTTCAGGACATGGGAGTTCTTCAGGGTTGTTCCAAAATTCTTCAGCAGCTTCAACAGTGACCATCCCTCCTACATTCCCTCTAATAGCATGGCTGTGTGTGCATGCAACCACTTGAAGGGTCTGTGTGTGGTTATCAGCCTTCTGAGTGTATTCACATGTTCTGTCCAGAAGGCATTGCCATACACAGACCTAGAAGGCTCACACAGAAGAAAAGGTAAGGTCAGAAATGAAGATGTTAACTGAGGATTGTCCATCAAAATGTTCCACTCATGTCTACTCCGATATTTGTTTCCTTAGAGTTTTCATCTGCCACCTGCTTCATTCTATGCTGTGCCCTCCTCAGATACTGTTTAGCTAACTAACCAATCCAATTTAATCTCTCCTCACCTCAGATACATAATCCAAGTGTGAGATCTTTGACTCAATGTTGAGTTGTCCAATTTCAAATAACCTCCCTTCCCTCCACATGACTCCCTTCCACTCCTCCCAGCTACCTATCGGATTCATTCCTCCCATCAACCAACCAGGTTGTACCCTCTACCTGTCTTCACCTATCCCCACTTCACTACCCAACCCCCGCCACCCTCTTTATCTGCAGCTCCCTTGACACCCATCCCGAGTCCTGAAGAAGGGTTACACCTGAAACGTCAATTTCTCCACCTTCTGTTTCTGCCTGGCTTGCTGTGTTCTTCCAGCCTCCTGCTTGTCCACCTTAGATTCCAGCATCTGCAGTATTTTTTGTCTCTAACCAGATACTTGTTTCGGCCATTAAGTGGCAAGGGCATAACCATTTTCAGCAAGAGAGAATCTGATCATTGTCCCTAACATTCAACAAAACTACAATCATTGACCCCCCCAGTCATTAACACCCTCTTATTTGCCACTGACTAAAAATAAATTTGTAACAGCCTTATAATTATGATTTTTTTAGTGCAACATTTCTGAAGGTGACGTAACAGATTTAAAGTAATGTTGAAATAAAAGCATATGAATCCCAGACTTTACAGAGGAATACAGAACAAAAGTCAAAAGGTTGGATAATTTGCACCCAACTGGAGTATTGTCAAAACATGTGGTGCTGAAGAAGCACAGCAGGTCAGACAGCATCCAAGGAACACGAGAATTAATGTTTCGGGTATAAGCCCTTCGTTAGGAATGTCTGAGGAAAGATCACCTAAAACACGAACTCTGATTGCTGTTCACAGATGCTGCCTGACCTGCTGAGTGTGTTTTTTTAATAAAGATCTTATATGATTATTAAAAGAATCTGTAGGATAAGGATGGTGAGAAAGATTCAGTTGTTGCCTTTGAAAGGAATTTGTTTGAATACTTGTAGGAAAAAACATATAGCATATAGAGAGCATTGTGATATGATTGTGATTAATTGTTTGCTGATGTAAAGAGCTGGTGGACTCAATGTACTAAACTGCTTTAGTTCTGTGCAGTTTTATGATTCAGTGTAATAGTGTTGGACATAAACTTATGAATCACTTAGTTTTCATATATTACCTTTGCATAGAGGCTTCAACATGAAAGGAAAGAATCCAATTATAGCAGCATCATGGAAGAAATGTTTAAGCTATTTCCAGGTGATGACAAGCTCATGGAACAGGGACCAAACAGATGTCGGACATGTGCAGTCATAGGAAATTCTGGCAATTTAAAAGGATCTAATTACGGGCCA
Organism: Chiloscyllium plagiosum; assembly: GCF_037043375.1. NCBI lineage: Eukaryota > Metazoa > Chordata > Chondrichthyes > Orectolobiformes > Hemiscylliidae > Chiloscyllium > Chiloscyllium plagiosum. Next base: position 118,087,153 of record NW_028270142.1, on the reverse strand, counting down.
TCGATTGATTCTAATAATTTAGTGATGAGGTAAGTTGCTTGATACTAAATAAATATGTTGCCCAATTATTAGTTGTGTAAAATATAAGCTCAGAACTCAACAAGTACAGCTTGTAATGGCTTATCTGTGGTTACAATTTCTCAAACCACTAGTTAACACTTTTTAAAAAAACTTTAACATAAGCAGCTAAAAGAGAGGAGGAACCAAATTGGAAGGAAGTAAGAAAGTATGCCAGCTTTTTGTTAATTGAGTATAAAGCTCAAATTCTATGCAGAAGGAACATGTTTAATACAATGTTTCTGCTTTGTGCTTTTCTGATGTTGTTCACTTACCATAGATTGGGCTTGTCCACTGCTGGACATTTGAATCTGGGACAAACTTGGCTTGGCAACCTAATCTCTGGATCAGTAATGATTTGGTGCACATTCCAAGATATGGACGTCATCATGACAGGATACCAAGACACTGAGAGAATGTTGCAATAGTATAGAATGTGTTCTCTGATAAGACTTTAAATAGCAATCTTCAATATCTACTTCCCCCTCTCACCCTGATTAAGTGTCCAGTTGCAAACACATTATGTTGGTGAGCTGCGAATTATATTTGTGTCCTGGTCAACAATCTTTTTTCAAGTAAAAGAACCAATGTATTTAGCTGTTTAGTCATCCCAGTATTCTTTGTGAGATCTTGCTCCATGAAAAATATTCTCCTGTATGTTTTCACTGCAACTGAAAGCAATTACATGTATTTGCATATGTAGTCGTTTGAGACATCCTGGATATTGCTGCAGTTGGATTAAGAAAAGCACAGTGTTATGACAATGATTCATTGGGTAATGCATTATGCAGGGAGATTGTACATCAAAAGTTCCCAGATTTTATTTGCACTTTTCTCGAAGAGTATTTGGTGCAGTCTTACAATATAGATTGATCTGTAAATTTCTGTCTTACTTGCATGAGAACTGAAGTAATTTTCTTGGTACCCACCCAGATTTAGCACAGATGAAGAATCAAAATTGGAACCTTACTTACCTGCATGGTATAGCCACTCAAGGTGCATTTATTACTCAGTGTGGCACTGACAAAGTATATTTTTTACTCCTAGTTCCTGCCTTTCCTCAGTAATTCTCACTGAGATAAAGTTCCACAGATGCTAGTTATCTTCAAGTACCTCAACCAAGTGACCATTTGTTAATAATGAACCATTGCAGGCTAATCCACTGCCAAAAATGTAAAACACCAACTTCCATAAGTTATAATATAAATTCTAGAACTGCACATATTTCTACAGCTGTGGCCTAACCTAACATTTTATACAATTCCAGCATAATCTCCCTGCTCTATGGATTGCCAAATAAAGTCAAGTGTCTCATGTCCCCTCTTATGGAATACTTGCTTTCAAGCCAAAGCACTGAGTTTAAGATCAGGGAGATTATGCTGGAACTTCATTAAAAGTTCATTGGGCAAATGCTGGAGTATTGTGTACAGTTCTGGAATCCACGTTATAAGAGGGATGTGATAACACTAGAGACGGTGCAGAGGAGATTTACTAGGATGTTGTCTGGGATGGAAGGTTTTAGTTATGAAGAAAGATTGGATACATTAGGGTTGTTTTCTTCGGAGCAGAGGAGACTGAAAGGGGACATGATCAAGATGTATAAAGTTATGAGAGCCATTGACAGTGTAGAGAGGAAGGAACCTTTCCCCTTGCTGGAGGGATCAATGACTGGATACGGATATTTAAGGTAAGGGAAAGTATGTTTCGAGGGCACATGGGGAAACATTTTTACACCCAGAGGCTGGTGGCAATCTTGGACTCACTACCCATAACAGTGGTAGAGGCATAAAATTTAAGAAGTGTTTAGATGTGAACTTGCACTGCCAAGACATATCAGGTTTTGGCCAAGTGGTGGAAAATGGGATTAAAGTAGTTAGGTAGTTGTTTTTGAATGTCATAGACTCAATGGGCCAAAGAACCTTTTTCTATTCTGTTGACAGCTATGACTCCAAATTTTATCATACGTATTTTATATTTATATGTAAACTTATATGTTTTGATTTTATAAAACTTGCCAAAGCCTTTCACATGAGCTTTAAAAAGCAATGCACTCTCAATGTCTTGCAGAAAAGGGTGAAAGCATCGAAACTCCTAATAGTGGTGATTCATGGCAGCTGCCAAGCTGTCTTGAATTCTCCTTTTCCCTGAGATCATGTGAAAACAGCTAAGAAAGGGAGACAGGCATCATCATTCCACCATGATAATCAAATTCCTTAGCGTGGGTTCAGCTGTGAAGAATGTAATCCTTGAAATCATTTACATTTTGACTGTGCTCAAACAATATAATATTTCACTGACACCACAAAACAAAGTATAACACCGAGTCACAAGGAGCTATGAGGCCAAATGATCAAAATCTTTATTAAAGAAACAATGCCAGGTGCAGAGACTAGGGACTGGGTATTCTAAAGCTTGGAGCCCCAGTTATTGACTGCCAAAAGTGGACTGATTCAAATTGGGAAACACAGAAGCACTGATAATAAGAAGATTGTGGTGCTAAACAGTGATAAGGAGAGGTGAGGCCACGAGGCTTTGAGAATAAGGATGAACACTTTGAAGTCACAATGTTGCTCACCTCACAACCAGTATTGGTCAGTTAGTACAGGGGGATTGGGGAACAGGATTTAGTGTGATTTAAGACATGAGCAGCGACATTTTGGATGACTGGGCAATTTCAAGTCTCAAAGGGTAGAAAGTGGGAGGAATATATTTGAATAGTTGAGCCTGGAAATAACAAAGGCATGATTCAGTTTTGCAAGGGTATGTGTTGATTTGAGTCATGTTACAGAAGTGAAAATAGAACTTCTTCTTGAGACATAAGTAAGAAGTCAGAAGCTCATCTTGTGACACCACAAAACCACAAAGCTGAAGCAAAACTGAACTAAGCACAGCTCAGACATAAACTCTCAGAGCTCCTAAATCGGTCTGATGGTAAACACTGAAAGCTAATAATGCTGAGACCAACTACAATAGAATCCCTATATCCACAGATTCAGTTTCCACGATTTCAGTTATCTGAGTTTACCGTGCCCCAGAAATATTATTTGCAACATGCCAGAAATAAATGCAGGGGGGCTCCCTGGGAGGTAGGTTTCCCATTTAAATAGTAGGGTTCGCTACTATCCACGATTTTGGGCATCCATTAGGTCTTGGAACGTATCACCCACGGATACGGGGGGGATATCTGTATAGACAGAGAGAAAGCCTTGCAGTTATGTGGTTTTCTTCCTATGCTTTTAAAGGCATTGGATGAGAACATTACAGATGTCAAGGCAGTAGTTTTCTAAAGTTCTTGGAAATGGCCTACTCCTGTTCCTAGTTTGTATGTCCCTACCTGGTATGTTATCTTGATTTGGGAAGGTTGATTGAAAAGTTGCACAAATTAAGAAAAATGAGAGAGTGACCAGTCAGGTTGTAGTAAAAACCGAAATGCTGGAAATACTCAGCAGGTCTGGCAGCAATTATTTCAAGCCAGTTACACTTCATCAGAATGCACGGTGGCACAGTGGTTAGCACTGCTGCCTCACAGCGCCAGAGATCCGGGTTCAATTCCCGCCTCAGGCGACTGACTGTGTGGAGTTTGCACATTCTCCCCGTGTCTGCGTGGGTTTCCTCCGGGTGCTCCGGTTTCCTCCCACAGTCCAAAGATGTGCAGGTCAGGTGAATTGGCCATGCTAAGTTGCCTGTAGTGTTAGGTTAGGGGTATGGGTGGGTTGCGCTTCGGCGGGTCAGTGTGGACTTGTTGGGCCGAAGGGCCTGTTTCCACACTGTAATGTAATGTAATTTAATCTAGAATGGGGAATATGCAAATTAGTTATCTGAACAGCTGTTGCTGGGGGTTTTTTTGGGCCTGGATTTTCATAGAACCAGAAGTCTCGGTACCTTATCAAAAATGTACCCAAGTCATTAATTACGTGGATTTTGACAAAGTGTTTAATGAAGTTCCTAACTAAAAACTGTTTGCAAAAAAGTGAAACTCATGGAACTGAAGGCAAATTTAGTGAGCTGGTTAGGAAATAGGCTGAATGAAAGCAGGCAGTGAGTTGAGAAAATAGGAGGATATGGCTAGTGGAACCCCAAGATATGTATTGAAACTTCATCTATTCTCTAGATTCCACAGTTCTGAGGGAGGGTCACTGAACCAGAAATGTTAACTCTGATTCCTCCCCACAGACACTGCTAGTTCTGCTGAGCCTTTCCAGTAATTTCTGTTTTTATTTGCTAAATTAATTAATAGCTTAGGAGAAAGTGAAGACTGCAGGTGCTGGAGTGTCAGAGTTAAAAAGTGTTGCATTGGAAAAGCACAGCAGGTCTAGCAGCATCCAAAGAGCCAGAGAGTCCTGATGAATGACTTATGCCCAAAATGTCAACTCTCCTGCTCTTTGGATGCAGCCTGACCTGCTGAACTTTACGAGTGCCACACCTTTTGACCAATTAATGGCTTGGATGATTAGACAGAAAGCTACTTGGCTGATGAAACAAAGATGGCCAGTGCTGTAACCTGTATAATGAAGTGGAAAATTAGAAGGAGATATCTATTTATTATGTAAATAAGCAAAACTGTGACATATTGATCTCAGTGTAGCCAAGTGTAAGATCATCCAATAAAAAAGAACAATGTGCTCTCTAAATGTGGAGGCCCAAGAATGCATCATTAAAAAATGAACAGGTGGAGAAAATAATCAAAAATGTCTAATGGAATAGAGGTCTCTCTCGAAATGAATAAAATGTAAAGGGGTTAGAAGTTATGCTTCAGGTGTAAAGCATTAGTTATATTATACCTGAAGTAGTGTTAGCAGTTCTTGGTATCACACCTTTATTGGCCTTTGTGGGTGTATAATGTAGATTTACTACAGCGATATATGAACTCCAAGCTTTAAGTGAAAGTAGAAATTTTTGAAAAGATTTGTATTCATAGAAACTGAGAAGTTGAGGGGTGACTTGATCTAAGTTTTCAGGAATGCTGAGACCAACTATATCCACCAGTTGCGCAAGGGAACACAGCCAAATAATTGGAACTAAAATAAAATTTAAGAACAACTTCTTCACATTAAAGAAATGGTACAAGTTTGGAACTTTCTCTCGTAAATAGTACCTGGTGCTAGGGCAATTGTTAAATTTAAGCCTGAGACTGGTATTTTTGTTAGTTCAATGGTATTAAGGAGTATGAAGCAATGGAAAACATAGAGGGTAAAAGTCACAAGTCAGCCATGACCTCACTGAACAGCAGAACGGGCTTGAGGAGTCAGAAGGCCGACACGAAAATAAATATTTTATGATTACGAAACACTTTTTATAACCTCAAGATGTTCCAAAGTGCCTTGCAACCAATGGACGTGTAGTTAACAATGTGGTAAAACCATGACGTCGAACACTTCTTCCGCCTCCGAGCTTACTTTCACAATCAGGACTCCCGCCCACCTTCCGAGGACACGTTCACCCACCTCCAACACATTGCATCCACCTGAACACCCCTCGCAGGCCTATTACCTGCCCTCAACCTCTTCATTTCCAACTGCCGCCAGGACATTAACCACCTCAACCTGTCTACCCCCCCTCCCCCACTCCAACCTCTCACCCTCACAACGTGCAGCCCTCCAATCCCTCTGCTCCAATCCCAACCTCACCACCAAGCCAGCAGATAAAGGGGGCGCAGTGGTAGTCTGGCACACTGACCTCAACACTGCTGAAGCCAAACGCAAACTCAAGGACACCTCTTCCTACCGCCCCCTCGACCATGACCCCATCCCCCATCACCAAACCATCCTCTCCCAGACCATACAGAACCTCATCACCTCAGGAGATCTCCCACCCACAGCTTCCAACCTCATAGTCTGGGAACCCTGCACTGCCCGGTTCTACCTCCTTCCCAAGATCCACAAGCCTGACCACCCTGGCCAGCCCATTGTCTCAGCATGCTCCTGCCCCACTGAACTCATTTCTACCTACATCGACACTGTCCTATCCCCCCTAGTCCAGGAACTCCCCACATACATTCAAGACACCACCCACACCCTCCACCTCCTCCAAGACATCCTTTTCCTCGGCCCCCAATGCCTCATCTTAACCATGGATATCCAATCCCTCTACACCTCCATCCGCCATGACCAGGGCCTCCAAGCCCTCCGGTTCTTACTCTCCCGACGTCCCCAACAGTACCCTTCCACCGACACTCATTCGTTTGGCTGAAGTGGTCCTCACCCTTAACAATTTCTCCTTCGAATCCTTCCACTTCTTCCAGACCAAAGGAGTAGCCATGGGCACCTGTATGGGCCCCAGCTATGCCTGTCTCTTTGTTGGCTACGTAGAACAGTCAATCTTCCATAATTACACCGGCACCACTCCCCACCTCTTCCTTCACTACATTGATGACTGCATTGGCACCACCTTGTGCTCTCGCGAGGAGGTTGAGCAATTCATCAACTTCACCAACACATTCCACCCTGACTTTAAATTTACCTGGACCATCTCTGACACCTCCCTCCCTTTCCTGGACCTCTCCATCTCCATTAATGACGACCGACTTGATACCGACATTTTTTACAAACCCACAGATTCCCACAGCTACCTGGATTACACCTCTTCCCACACCACCTCCTGCAAAAATGCCATCCCGTATTCCCAATTCCTCCGCCTCCGCCATATCTGCTCCCAGGAGGACCAGCTCCACCACAGAACACACTAGATGGCCTCCTTCTATAGAGACCGCTATTTCCCTTCCCACGTGGTTAAAGATGCCTTCCAACACATATCGTCCACATCCCGCACCTCCGCCCTCTGACCCCACCCCTCCAACCGTAACAAGGACAGAAAGCCCCTGGTGCTCACCTTCCACCCTACCAACCTTCGCATAAACCAAATCATCCGTCGACATTTCTGCCACCTCCAAACAGACCCCACCACCGGGGATATATTTCCCTCCCCACCCCTTTCCGCCTTCCGCAAAGACCGTTCCCTCTATGACTACCTGATCAGGTCCACGCCCCCCTTCAACCCACCCTCCCATCCTGGCACCTTCCCCGGCCATCGCAGGAATTGCAAAACCTGCGCCCACACTTCCTCCCTCACCTCCATCCAAGGCCCTAAAGGAGCCTTCCACATCCTTCAAAGTTTTACCTGCACCTCCACCAATATTATTTATTGTATCCGTTGCTCCCAATGCGGTCTTCTCTACATTGGGGAGACTGGACGCCTCCTAGCAGAGCGCTTTAGGGATCATCTCAGGGACACCCTCACCAATCAACACACCGCCCTGTGGCCCAACATTTCAACTCTCCCTCCCACTCTGCCGAGGACAAGGATGTCCTGGGCCTCCTTCACCGCTGCTCCCTCACCACCAGACGCCTGGAGGAAGAATGCCTCATCTTCCGCCTCAGAAAACTTCAACCCCAGGGCATCAATGTGGACTTCAACAGTTTCCTCATTTCCCCTTCCCCCACCTCACCCCAGTTCCAAACTTCCAGCTCAGCACTGTCCCCATGACTTGTCCTACCTGCCTATCTTCTTTTCCACCTAGCCACTCCACCCTCCCCCCCCCCCCCCAACTTATCACTTTCATCTCCTCCTCCACTCATTATCGTACTCTATGCTACTTTCTCCCCACCCCCAACCTCCTCTCACTTATCTCTCCACCCTTAAGGCTCTCTGCCTGTAATACTGATGAAGGGCTTTTGCCCGAAACATCGGTTTTACTGCTCCTTGGATGCTGCCTGAACAGCTGTGCTCTTCCAGCACCACTAATCCAGAGTGTAGTTAACAATGTCACATAGTAAACACAGCTTATTCACAACAAGCTCTGACAAAGACCATTATGATAATAGCTAATTTTGATGATTCAGCTTTAAGGAATAAGTATTGACCAGGTCACCATGAATAATTCCCATACTTGTTTTTAAAATTGTAGTGTCTCAACCTCCATAAAGTATCTCAAATAGATCTGGAATCATTTTAACATTTATTTAATATTTTATTGTCTTCTGAGGTAACCAGGTTTTCTCTCTTTGCCTCCTGTTCATGTAGAATGAATCGGGCACGGACTGTTGGCTATGAGGCGGATGTAGGCAGTAAAACTACGCATCACTTCATGTACCCTGAAAGTGCTCGAGATCTTGCAGAAAATGTTTCTTTGGTTCTCATCCCTTTTAAAATATTGGACATCCAATGGCTAATTAGTGCTTTTACAACAGGCAATATTACTCGGTGAGTGAATAACTAAATCTTTGCAAAAGAATAATAGTAGACAAGCATTTAACTCATGGTGGTCAATTCCTCTCCATATTATTTTTATGTTTCTATCCCTTGCCTGCCTTCTTGAATTGAGAAGACATTGACACATTTTGAGTTAGTGCTTGCGACCCTCCTACATCTGCCCAAGTATTCACTACCCGTGTGTAAGACTAAACAAGTGGCGTGTAGACTTCTGGGCTGTAAGGAGATGTTGATTGATCAGAATGCTCATTTAGAACATACTTGAAGGAGTGGAATAAGGTTGGGTCATTCATTTACTGTCTCTCTGTAAGTGTCTGTTAGACATCACAATTCTCAATTAAAATGGCATGTAAATTGAGATGCTTATCAAAGGTAAAATGTTCATCAGTGATCATTATTTATGAATTTTACACACAAGCATAAATATTAGCCACAGATATAAGCTGTTTGGCCTTTTGAGCTTGCTGCTCCACTCAGTAAGAACATGACCAATCTGATTGCAACCTCAACTTTGCATTTCTACCTACCCCTGATAACCTTTGACCTACTTGCTTATCAAGAATTTATCCACTTCTGACTAAAAAAAGTTCAAAAACTCTGATTTTGAAGAAATAAAAAAAAACTGCAAATGCTGGAAATCAGAAACAAAAACAGAAATTGCTGGAAAAGTTCAGTAGGTCTGGCAGTATCTGTGGAGAGAAATCAGACTTAACCTATCCGTTCCAGTATCCCTTCTTCAGAACTGATGGCGGCTTGGAAAAAGTTATTTTTATGCAGAAGATCGGGTGGGGATAGAGGTTAAGGAGTAAACGATATGTGGACATAGAGCCTAAAGAGAGAGAAGGACAATTGGATAGTCAAAGGAGTGAATAATGGTCAGCCTAGGAGAATGCTAAGAGATTCATAAACTCATCCATGCCGTCCAGATATCCTAACCTAATCTAGTCCCATTTGCCAGCACTTGGCCCATATCCCTATAAAGCCTTCCTATTCATATATCCATCCAGATGCCTTTTAAGTGTGTATGGGCAATATTAGTGGCTAACAATGTGTTGTGTGTAATAGACAATGTGATAACAAAGCCTGGTGTATTGGAGTTTGGGGTAAGGACATGGGAGAAGGTATCTCAAGCCCTAACATTGTTGGGCTCAGTATTGAGTCCAGAAGTTCTCAAGCAAAAAATGAGGTGCTGTTTGGGTCCAGTGACACTTCCTCAGAACTCTGAATTTTAAAGAAGATAGTTTCAATTCATGAAATTATCAGAGAAAAAGTTCATTATCTATATTTTAAATGGGCAACCTGTTATTTTGAAATGGTGACCCCCCCCCCCCCCCCCCCCGTACTGGATTCTCCCAGAAGAATAAAGTTTCATTCCACATCTACCCTGTAAAGACCCCTCCGGATCATAAATGTTTAAACTCTCATTCTTCTAAACTCCATCAAAAATGAGCCTAATTTATACAAGCCTCTCCCTTGTCATTAGAGAAGTCCATTGCATATAGAAGCGTAATAATTCTTCTCTGAACTAGTTTCAATACATTTACTTCCTTCCTTGATTAAAAAGACCAATACAGTACACGGTATTCTAAATGTGGTCTCACCAATGCTATATGAAACTAGAGCATGTCCCCTCATCTTTTGTATTCATATTACCTCACAATAAACAATAACATTCTCTTAGTCTTCCTAATAATTTTCTGTACCTGCATACTAATCTTCTGAAATTTATGCACAAAGGCACACCAATTCCAAAGTATCTGGAGCTCTTTCTACATTCAGCTAACATACATTCTTCCTATCAAAATGAACAACTTCACATTTTCCCGCATTATACATCATTTGCCACTTCTATGCCGACTTGCTTGAACTAGCTTTTCGTAACTTCCTTGTCTTTGTGTCATTAGCAAATTTGTTAATCCTCTCTTTCAACCTTCATCTTAGTCATTTCTGTGAATTTTAAACAGTTACGGTCCCAACACTGAGCCCTGCAGCACACCATTTGTCTCAGATCTTGCCAATCTGGAAATGACCCATTTATGTTGACTGTCTACCTCCTGCCACTCATCCACTTATCTGTCCATGCCAATATAACTCTGATACCATGAGGTTTTATTTTCTGCAGTAACCTTTGGTACAATCACATGAACATACAAATCAGGAACAAGTGCAGATCATTCAGCTCTTTGAGCCTGCTTTGTCACTCAATAAGACTGTGGCTAATCTGATTGTAGCTCAAATCCATATTCCATTTAAAATCCATTGCAATCCCTTGCTTAATAAAAACCCATTGATCTCTGCCTTAAAAAAAATTAATGGGCCCTGCTTCCATTATCTATTCCAGAAGAGAATTACAAAGACTCATAGCCTGTTGAAAGAGGTCTCATCTCAGTTTTAAAAAGGTGACTTCGATTTCACCCCTACTTCATGATTCTCCCATAAAATGAAACATCCTCTCCATAGTCACTCCTTGTTATCTTGTATAATGCAACCAAGTCACCTCTTACTGTTCTAAACTCCAATGGAAACAAGGCGAGCCTATTTAACTTTTCATCAAAGTAGAAGCTTTTCCATCTAGGTGTTAGTCTTGTAAATTTTCAATGAACTGCCTCAATGATTTTATTATTCTTCTTAACTAAGTTGGTCAATATTATACTCTAGATGCTGTCTCATCTTATAAGATGCCTTCTGGAAAATCTAAGTGCAGTATATCCACCAATTCCCCTTTATTCACAGCACATGTTACTTGCTCACCATAAATCAGTTAAATGTGAGCTTGCATTCACAAAACCATGTTGAGTCTGCCTATTAATAGATTCTACCAGTTTTCCTATGACATTAATCTAAATACCTTGTACTTGCCTGCTTTGTGTCCCCAACACATTTGAATGAAAGTTACATTTACTATTTTCCAATCTAATGGAATTTTCTGGAAAAGTTTGGGAAATTACAAGCAACACATGATTTACCTCACTGGCCACTTCTTTAAGACCCTAGGATGAAGCCTATCAGGAAGCAACCACTTGCCAACATGTAATTCCAAAAATGTGTTCAGCACCACTTCCCTGGTGATTGTAATTTTCTTGAGATCCTTCTTATCTTCCATTTCCTGATTTATAGCTGTTCAAAGGGTGTCAAATTGATAAATAGGAAATGATGAATGTAGCATATTTTGGAGGTTTGTTAGTAAAAATAAAGCTTGTGAAATATGAGGTAATGTACTGGCATGGATTAGCTAACAGCCAGAAAAAGAGAAGAGGAATAAATGAATCATTCTCACAGTGATAGACCATAACTAATGGGATCATTAGGTGTCCACAAGGATCAGTGCTACTGTGTTCACAATATATCAATGATTTAGATATGGGAGCTAAATGTAATATTTCCATGTTTGAAGATGATATAATTCTATAAGCAGAATTATATTCTATGAGGAAGATGTAAGACATTTTCAGGAAGATTTAGTGACTACATGATTAAGCAAGTATGTGGCAAATGGAATATAATGTGGAAAAATGTGCTTTTATTGACTTTGGTGGGAAGAACAGAATGAAGGCTAGTCCCTAAATTGTGAGAAATTGGAAAGAGTGGATGTGTGAAGGGATTTGTCAAGCTATTAGAAAGCTACTGGAAATGTGAGCCTTTATAACAAAAAGATTTGAGTATAGCAATATGAAGTCTTGCTACAGGTGTATAGAAGCTTGGTTAGAATGTAGCCTGGAGCCTTTAGATTTGTCCTTTTTTTTGCAATTTCTAGCCTAGGTTATGATTTAAAGTTGAGATTTGTAGTCTCTGTCCCTTCTTGTCACAGTCTATTTGCCATTTCCCATATTAATATCTTTCTTTGTTGCCTTGTCTCTGCTCTTTGATTTGCCACATTTTCCCAAATAGATCCCTTGGCCTGGCTATTTAATTCAGAACACTCTCTACTCCTGAGTTATGTGGCTTGCATATCCTTTCTTAAGTCTGGATCACATTTAGAATTGAAACAGTACATTTTGGTTAAACGTTAAATGCAAACAAAATTTGATTTTTAGAAACAGTTTAAAGTTTCCCTTACTGACCCACTCTGTTCTAAATCATACTCAGATGTGGCGTAGACCAATAGGTAAAATAAATGTATTTATTCAAGTTGGTCAGTAAGACATGACTCAAAATCATTTTGTTTAGTTAAAATTGTGTTAGATGAATTAATGACACTTCCTGCATTTATTCTTTCATGTTCAGCACTTACATCCCAGTGATGCGTCACATCAAGGCAAATAAAGACAAGGTGAATTGAAATTTATTTCTTTATATGATTGCTGGCTGAGGCTGTGTTTCTATGACTGTGCCGAAGTAATAATGCTTGACTTGATCCCAGAGCATAGCTAAATGAGACATCTTGAAATTTGTCAAATTAAACATTGGTATTGAATATATTATTGCTGCAAAGAACAAGAAGTGTTTTGCTGACCAAACAAGTTAGTACGTGGTAAAACAGGTTGGTACGTGATCCCGTTACTAGTCTAGGCATCTAGAGGTGGAAATGTGTTGCTGGAAAAGCGCAGCAGGTCAGGCAGCATCCAGGGAACAGGAGAATCGACGTTTCGGGCATAAGCCCTTCTGCCCTTAACGTCGATTCTCCTGTTCCCTGGATGCTGCCTGACCTGCTGCGCTTTTCCAGCAACACATTTCCAGCTCTGATCTCCAGCATCTGCAGACCTCACTTTCTCCTCAAAGATAGGCATCTAGAGGTCCAGACTAACAACCTGGAGACAGGGGTTCTGTTTCCACCGCAGTAGATGAAGAATAAAAATTCAATTAGTTAACTAAATGTGGAATTAAAGCTAGTATCAGTGATGATGACCATGAAATTATTGAGCTTTTGTAATATCCCATCTAGTTCACTGACCCCTCTCAGGAAAGGAAATCTCCTTTCTTCACCCAGTCTAACTTAGATATGACTCCTGACACACAGTAATGTACTTCATTCCAAAATATCCTCTCATGTGGCCTAACTATTCAGTTGTACGGATAGACCAAAACAAAAAGCTGGCATTGCAACAGCAGCCAGGCCTATGAATGAATGTTGTTTCAATCCCCTTTTTATTAAAATGTATTTTTGAATTTTTTTAAAAATTACAAATGTATAGCATTAGGATGAGAAGTCCAGTATTATTTCCAACTCTCAAACAGTGTCACTTCTCCCAGCTGCACCAGGTCACAGTGTCAACTGTTCTTTGTGAAGACTCCAGACCAGACTACCAAATCTATGTTAGGATCCAGCTAAGGACTATTAACGTCTATTGAAAATAGATACTGTGTGACATGCAATAAGTTTACTGCAAGATTAAGCTTCAAGATTCCACAAAGTAAGATGTATTATGCAACATAATACAATGTACAATCTACAACTTATTTCTAACAACTATATGAAGAGATGTATAATGGATGATAAATTTAATGTCATTTGTTATGCACTATTACCTAAAAATCAAAATCACTGCAATCAGCTGTGCAGAGTGGGACTGGATGTTACTTCTTGATTTTTCAGTCCAGTTCAGCCAATTGCAGTAGTGGGATGAATTGAATCTAGTACATGTTTTAAAGATTTTCTACTCTGAGACTGTGCACAACATTTATTTTGTTTGATTGGGGTTTAGAAATAATAATTATAACAAATAATATCACATTTGCAAAAGTGACTTGACATTTGAAGTATATTTTCAGTGCTTTGACAATGATAATGGCTCTGCTGCTCCTACAGGTCTTTTCTCATTCTGAAAGAAACACTCAATAACCTTCTGGATTGTTCTCTCTCTGTCTCCCTGTGTCACAGAGAGTTGCTAGGTTGCAGCCGAGTTTGTTGCTGGGTTATGGCCCATTTTCGTTTCCTTTCTTCAGCCTGTTTTCTAATGTACTAAACTATGCACTTTAAGGGTTTTAAAAATTCTCCTAGTTAATGTCCTAAACCTCAAACCCATCTTTATCCCCAAGATTGCTCTTAGTTCCCCATTTCATGTGCATTCCCATTTGTAGACTGAAGATATGAAGGACATATCATGTAATGATGGTGCAGGGGAACCTGGCTGGGCAATACTGCAAATACCTGCCAGATCAATACAGGCATCAAAACCTCATCTTTAGAGTGCTTGTGGTGCATGCCAGCTATCACCCTGGTGAAAGTATGAACATTGTTCTGCATCAATCTGTAAAAATGTCATCCCTTATTCCTGCCGCATCAGTTCCCAGGATGACCAATTTCACCTTAGAAAATCCCAGATGGCCTCCTTCTTCCACGATCGCAACTTTCTTTGCCACATGGTTGACAATGCCCTTCAGCGTATCTCCTTCACTTCCCACACCACTGCCCTTGAACCCCACCCCTCCCAACTAACAAAGATCGAACTCCCCAGTCCTCAGCTTCACCTCACCAACCTCTGCATACATCACATCATCCTTCACCACTTCTGCCACCTCCAAACAGACTCCACCACCAGAGATATATTTTCCTCCCCACTACTATCAGCATTCCAAAGAGACCATTCCCTTTGCGACTCCCGCATACCCCCCGCTCCCAGCCCACACCCCATTCCTGGCACCTTCCCCTGCCACCACAGGAATAGCAAAACCTGTACACACACCACTCCCCCCACCTCCGTCCAAGGTCCCAAAGGATTCTTCCATATCCATTAGAAAGTTACCTGCACCTCTACCAATGTCACTAATGTATCTGTTGCACCAGGTGTGGTCTCCTCTACATCAGGGTGACAAGACACCTTCTTTCGGATTGGTTCGGAGAACATCTCTGGGATACCTGCACCCACCAACCCGACCACCTCCTGGCTGAGCGCTTCATCTCCCCCTCCCACTCTGTCAAGGAAATGCAGGTCCTGGGACTCCTCCACCACCAAACCGTTACCACCCAATGCCTGGAGGAAGAACACCTCATATTCCGCCTTGGGACCCTGCGACTACAGGGGATGAATGTGGAGATCAACAGTTTCCTCTTTTCTCCTCCTTCCCCATTATCCCAATCCCAAGCTTCCAACTCAGCACCACCCTCTTGACTTGTTCATCACCTTTCCCAAATATCTGCTCCACCCCGCCCGATCTATCACCTTCTCCCTCACCTTCATCTACCTATCACTTTCTCAGCTACCTTTCCCCCAACCTCACCCCCTTCCCATTTATCTCTCCACCACCCGCCGGCCCACAAGTCTCATTCCTGATGAAGCGCTTATGCCTGAAATGTCAACTCTCCTGCTTCTCGGATGCTGCCTGACCTGCTGTCCTTTTCCAGCATCACACTCTCGCCCTTGATCTCCAGCATCTGCAGTCCTCACTTTCTCAAGGGCACAGATCTCTCAGATGAAGTACATGACTGCCTATGGCCAACCCTCTTGGTTGGCAGAGGATGAACCCCATGACTGACTGTGGTATCCTCTGATAGATTGTACTCTGTTCTCAGCCCATTAAGCAGTCATTTCCTTTGACTTTCACACAACACTATTTATTTCTAGCACATGCAGTGCACTTGCTTGTAAGGTGTTGGCAGGTGCTGCAGCCCTGATATTGATGTAACACAGCACTACACAATTCCATGATCACTCCAACAGAGACTGAAACATTTGCCCTTCAGTTCTTCCCAGTGTCACAAGCTTCCTGATCCTAAAAAGCAGGCTCTCAACCACAGAAGCTCCTTATCTTATCTTTAAAGAAAAGACCTTGTGCAATATAAAGCAAGCAAGGACCCACAAGATAAGTAGCCCCATGTTAACACTAAAAAGATAAATGCCTGTCCCTGAACAAAAAGCAACCTGGTAGAAGCATGCAAATAATAGCTGACCCTCTGCTCCAAAGAAGGTGGTTGATGCTCTGTTGATCAAGAGCGCATAAGATGATGTGAGGCTGGTGTCTTGCCAGTGTTGGGTTGCATGGATGAAATGTCCAGGGACAGAGTAGCCACTGACCATGGAGGTAAAAGAAGTAATTCCACATAACGAGAAGCACAGCCAAGAGCTGCAACAGATGCTGACGAGATAAGTTGTCAGATACCAGTTCTGTTTTACCTGTCAAGATTATGCATCATCTAGTTTCTCAGTTGAAGAAAGGAAGATTGGAAATATAATGATAATATATCAGGTTGAGGTACCAATGGGATGCAAATTAATGGAAATTAATTGCCACCACTTGAGGGTGATGTTCAGGATTTGCCAATTAAGCCTCAGGATTAAATCAGGTGAGTTTTTCAATCGGTGATTTTAATGTGCGATCACCTCAAATTCACTTCATTAACTACATACCATGGGCCAGTAGTATCATGGATTAACATTTATTGCCTATCCCTAATTAGTTTGTTCACAGTGTCTTGCTAGAGTCATTTCAGAGGACAGTTGATTCTTCAACCCCTCGAGTCTGATGATGGCTTGATTCACCCATTTGCGATAGCTGAAAGCTGTTGCTAAGATACCCTGGGATCCCTGGCACCAGTGCCATTTATGCACCTGATCCAGCTCCTCAGTCCAGAGCTCCCCTGCACAGTTTATGACATTTGCCCCAATATGGCAAGTAAAGAACATTAACAGTCCACTCTGTAGACAGGGATGCGAGGTCCTGGGAGATGTGGTCATGCACAGTTGGGATGTCCTCTTCGCCCAGAATTGGCAGAGGAGGCCATGACACCAGATTTTGCAAGCCTTGTCTGAATTTGATTTCTGGGTCAATGCAGCCTCAGCCATCTAGAGGAATACCCAGTATTGTAGAAAGAAAATCAATGGTCTCCTCCACTCCATCAGTGTAAGCACCATCTGATGGCTCACATTTACTCTACCTCTGCACTGCATGATCAGTAATGATTATATTGTATGGCAGAGCATGCTCAAAGAGACAAATGGCCTACTTGTGTTTTTATTCTCTAAGTTTCTACCCATTTCCTACCAAAACTCATGCTCTACCACATCCTCCCTCACTTCCTCTTACCCACCCAGTTCCCCCACATTACCAAGTCAACTACTCACACCCTGGAGCTCAGTTTCAGATTTCTTTCTAAAAGCTGTTTATTTCTATAAGCAGGTCACAAAGATATTTATCCATGCCTAATGGTTGTCTTGTTCTAATTGTGATTTCCTGGTCTCCATAACTTCAGGTATTGGTCTACAACCCACATTTTTTTAAGTATGTTTATGACAACTGGAATGAGCATCATGGAAGATACTCCTCAACTGGCATGCTGGTTATCATTTTTGCGCTTCATGTCTGTGATGAGGTAAATGTGACTTTTGATACATTTAACTGGCTAAAAGAAAAATATAAGCCCTTTAGAGCTCTATTTCTTCTTTGATAAATAAACCATTAAAAATAACTCAAGATCCATATAGATTTGATTTGGAGTTGTTGGTGTTGGACTGGGGTGTACAAAGTTAAAAATCACACAACACCAGGTTATAGTCCAACAGGTTTAATTGGAAGCACACTGGCTTTCGGAGCGCCGCTCCTTCATCAGGTGGTTGTGGAGGGCACAATTGTAAGGCACAGAATTTATAGCAAAGGTTTACAGTGTGATGTAACTGAAATTATACATTGAAAAATACCTTGATTGTCTGTTGAGTTCTTTCATTTGTTCGAATACCATGATAGTTTCACTTCTTTCATGTGTAAATCACAAAACCTTTTTTTTAAAGTTGCATTCTCAGGTTAGCTGTAACAATTGATGTTAACTAGACAATATGTTGAAGGTGTTAGCCCTGTGTGTTCTCTGTCTATGCCATGATGTTTAGATTGATTCTAATTTAAAAAGTGAGATAACAGGGTTTTACATGAATTCATGCAGTTTTTGAGCAAAGTACAATGTAACTCTGCAAGTACAAATTCACCCCACAAAATATATCTGTGCATGTGGGTCTTTGTGTCTGTCTGGGTTGGGGGTTGTGAGTGTGAGAGAGAGTGTATATGTGTGTGTAGTGAGTGTAGAGTGTCTTAAGTCTGTGAGGGAGTGTGGGAGTGTGTGTGTGTGTCTGGGGTGGGGGGTTGTGAGTGTCTGTGAGAGAGAGTGTATATGTGTGTGCATGAGTGGAGAGTGGTCTAAGTCTCTGAGAGGATGCCTGTGTGCATGTGGGAGTGTGTGTGTTTGTAAGGGTGTGTGTGAGTGTCTGTGTGCGTGTCTGTGTATATGTGTGTCCATGTGTATGTGTGTGTATAGGAGTGTCTGTGTGTGTATAGTGCAATGGTGATCACCTGTAGTGTAACATGAACCCAAGGTCCCGGTTGACACCCTCCCTATGGGTATGGAACTTAGCTATCAGCCTCTGCTCGGCCACCTTTCGCTGCTGCCTGTCCCAAAGTCCGCCTTGGAGGATGGTCACCCAAAGGTCCGAGGTCGAATGTCCTGGAACACTGAAGTGTTCCCCAACTGGGAGGGAACACTCCTGTCTGTTGATTGTTGTGTGGTGCCCATTCATCCGTCGTCGTAGCCTTTGTTCGGTTTCCCCAATGTACCATGCCTCAGGGCATCCTTGCCCGCAACATATAAGATAGACAACGTTGGCTGAGTCACATGAGTACCTGCCATGTACAAGGTGGGAGGTGTCCCCACACGTAATGGTGCTCCTATGTCCACACTCTGACACGTCCTGCAGCGTCCACCATGACAGGGTTGTATGGAGTTGTCCTGAGAGCCGGGCAGCTTGCTACAAACAATGATTTGTTTAAGGTTTGGCGGTTGTTTAAAGGCAAGTAGTGGAGGTGTGGGGAAGGTCTTGATGAGGTGCTCATCCTCATTGATAATGTGTTGCAGGTCACGAAGAACATGGTGTAGTTTTTCAGCTCCTGGGAAATACTGAACAACGAAGGGTACCCTGTCGCTTGCAGCACTCACTACACAGACATATACACTCTCCCTCACATTCACAACCCCCAACCCAGACAGACAGACACACACAAAGACCCACATGCACATACATATTTTGTGGGGTGAATTTGTACTTGCAGAGTTACATTGTACTTTGCTCAAAAACTGCATAAATTCATGTAAAGCTCTCAGCTCAAAAACTGCATGAATTCATGTAAAACTCCGTTATCTCTCTTTTTAGATTAGAATCAATCTAAACATCATGGCATAGACAGAGAACACAGGGGGCTAACACCTTCAACATATTGTCTAGCTAACATCAATTGTTACAGCTAACCTGAGAATGCAACTTTTAAAAAAAGGTTTTGTGATTTACACATGAATGAAGTGAAAGAGTCATGGTATTCGAACAGATGAAAGAACTCAGCAGACAATCAAGGTATTTTTCAATGTATAATTTCAGTTACATCATACTGTAACTTATTTCTATAAATTCTGTGCCATACAATTGTGTCCTCCACTATCACCTGATGAAGGAGCGGCGCTCTGAAAGCTAGTGTACTTCCATATAGATTTGAGCATAGAAGCTTGAGGGGGTGATCTAATTGAGATGTTTAAAATGTTCAAGGTAATTGGCCAGGTAGATTCTCTGATAGGAAAATCAAGAACAAAGTTTGTAAACTTAAAATTGAAAGCAGACCATTTAGAGTGAAATCCGGAAGCTCTTATTCACACTGTCCAACTTGAGAATTCTCTTTCACCAAAAGGTTGTGGTTGCTGTGGCAAACAGGGCTTCCAAGGAATTAAGGGATTTTTTTTATTCATTCATGGGATCTGGCCATCCCTGGCTGGATTAGCATTTACTGCCCATCCCTAATTGCTTTGTTCTAAGTGTCTTGCTAGAGCCATTCAGAGGGCAGTTCGGAGTCAACCACATTTCTGTGGGCCTAGTGTTACGTGTTAGGCAGACCAAGTAAGAATGGCAGATTTCCTTCCCTAAAGAGCATTAGTGAACTGGGTGGATATTTATGATAGTCGACAATAATTACATGATTGCTATTAGACTGGATTTTAATTTGGGAATGGAATGTAGATAAAGAGTTGCCAATGATCTAATTCAGTGATGAACTTAGCTCAAGGGGCTGAATGGCCTACTCCTGGTTCTTTAATATTCTGCGAAGAAGTTGTGAATTTTATCCCAGTTCTATACACTTGAGACTGCTAATCTCACTGGACTAATTAGCTTCAGCACCCCTGTGGAAGCAAGTTGAAGTATGAGCAGGACTTATTTTCCAGTGATCTTTGTTGGAAAGATAGAGGACATTACTCTATGTGTGGGCCATCTAATGCCTCCACAATTTGTGAGGGTAGTCCTACCCATATAAGAGTGATAAAAATGGGAATAAACTGGGACCTCCTTCTCATGTGAAGCATTACTTTAACATCAGTGTTGCCTCTGTTGTCCAGGTGAACGTTTATGGATTTGGAGCCAACAGCATAGGACATTGGCATCATTACTGGGAGAAGAATGCAGGTGCAGGAGCCTTCAGAGCAACAGGGGTTCACGATGGAGATTTTGAAGCCAACGTCACAAAGACGCTTGCTGATGTTGGTAAAATAAATTTATTCAAAGGCACTTGACACTGAAGCACTGTGAGTGAGCTCCCGGCAAGCATTATGAATCTGTAAATATCTTTGTGATTACTGTGGTGATGGATTGTTGAACTAAGAAAATGACAGTACTTTGGAAACTCAGAAATTTAGTTCCTGTTTATAATTAGCCAAATGGAAAGTCAAAGTGCTTCTACTCTCTAACCCTAACCATACCTTGCTAAAACACCAGTTTTGTTTTTGTTCCCTATTTTACAATTATCTTCGAAAAGTCTGTTTCTCAATCCGGTCAAATTTGTACCAAACTACAAGCAATTTGTTGACCTATACCAATGACAGACTATTGAAATTATTCACTATGTCTGTCCATAGTTTTAATCTGGGAGAATGTGAGGACTGCAGATGCTGGAGATCAGAGTTGAAAAGTGTGGTACTGGAAAGGCACAGCCAGTCAGGCAACATCCGAGGAGCAGGAGAGTCGAAGTTTGCTCTTCATGAGGAAGAGCTTGATGAAGAGCTCATGTTCGAAACATTGACTCTCCTGCTCCTTGGATGCTGCCTGACACAGCTGGTCTTTTCCAGCACCACACTTTTCGACATAGTTTTATTCTGAAAACCAGTTCTCCAGTTAGGGAGTGAGAAATAGACAGAACCTGACTGTTGTGCACTATATTAAAACATAGGAAGTGTCAAAATAAATCTGAGTTTAGTAGGTGTGATCAGATCATGTAGACAGCTTTCCACTAGGGCCAAGTTACAACAGGATTATCAACACGAGAGACACTGGTACAGCCAACAATCCATGGTAAAGACATTAGTGGCAAGAATATTCTTGAAATGTAAATAAATGAAGTTATAAAGAGGAAAAGCTGGACACTTTACATAACTGATGAAGGCTATGAAAGAATTGTGAAGATTTAAGAATGCTAATTGACAGATTTGAAATAATTTGCGTTGTATTCAAATTTGAGACCTTGTTTATCTTATAGACTGATATTTAACGAAATGTGATATGGGGTCAGCACAACACTCAGTCCAACTTAGCCAAACATAAATCTGTAAAGTCCAGAATGACATCAGGTGCAACTTTTTTCAGAAAATGTTGAAGTTCCATCACTGGCCCGTGCTCAGTTAAATAATCTAAGCAACGTTCCATGCAATAGAAGAACCCAGTCTGGCTATGTCTTTCAATCACAGCTGAGTTTCCTCAAATTCAGTGTGTCCATCGGGGCAGATATTGAGTAAGGTCAGAATCAAAACTAGGTCATGATTCCTGTACAATTGAGTATCCAGATCTGAAGTTGGGTGAACTTAATCAGATTACTCAGCATCGTAGAACCATTTCCCAGAAAGTAACCATGGTATTCAGGAAATGAGTCAAGTGAAAGAAATCCCACCAATCGTCATGCAGCTTTTCACTGTCAAAAAAAGTTAATGGTTCATGAAAAATTGAGGATAAAACATTTTCTCATTTTATTACAAATTGTGTTGGAAGTCATTACCGCATCTTGGACTTTATATAACGAGCCACTCCCATCATCAAAACAAAATGTCGGATGCTGTTTTTAACTAAAGTCTGTGACCTTTAATCTCATTATATTAGCATCTTGAAAGGACACTGATCTTATTATGATATTACCCAGTGAAGTACTTAATTGGATTAGGTTTCGTACAGAACTATATCTGTTTGAGCTGATAGGGATATATAATTGATTCTGCTTCCCTGCCCTGATCTTTAGCAAATCTGCAATGAATTGGTCTTGGCATTGATTTTCATTATGTTTGATCATTCTATCTGGCTCTATAGCTAGAAAAATCAGGAAATTCAATCCCCGTACGGACCTCACTTTAAACAACACTATGGTTGCTACTGTTGGACTTGCTGCCTCCGAGTAAGGGAATGAAACAGCCAGAACTTCTGCTCCTGATCACTATACTGTTGGAAAGCATACTCTTGTGGCTGTTGGCTGAAGATGGGATCGGATTCAGCTGTGGTGCTCTCTCAGTAAAGTAAGCTTGCTGGCACTTGCCATTGAGGCTTATTCATGAAACATGGCTGCATGAATTTGAGTCAAACTATACTCCAGCAAAGCCACCGTCTCTTTTGAAAAGTTCTCAAGTCTCTTCACCGTTCAACCAATGCACTGACCAGTTGATGGGACAGAGGTGTACGGGTATCTCCATGTCATTTTAAGCATTTAAGTAGAAATGAAACTGAACAAGGTGAATCTCCAACATCGACAGAATGAAAGTTGAAAAACGCTACCTCTTACACTGAAAACTGGACTTTTGAAAAGATCATAACCAAATAATTATCTGACTAGACCAAATTGCCTTAAACCTAGCTGTAAAATGCTTTCTATGACTGAAGCTGTGGAGTAACAGCAAAACAGAGAAGTGAAAGCACTTCTTGCATTACTGCATCATAGTTTAATCAAGCAATTACATAGGCAGGTTAAAAATTGATGGACGTCAATAGTGTGTGTGTGTGTGTGTCAATTAAAATGGCTTGTTCTCATGTTATCGTGTGAAGCCAGCAGAGTTATGCAGAAGACTAATACATACATGCTTGGCTGATCATTTTCACCTGAAAAGACTGTCAAAGCATAGATAATACCTCTAGAATTCTACGTCATACAATGGAAGGTGAACTTTGAAATGAGGTTAGAAGGGTTAATTCCTACTATCTCACTCCTCCTTACTCCCATACTCCTAACAAGGTCAAGTTGAACTTAGATCTATAACACTATTAGCCTTACTTTGCTAATCTCATACGTCCCCAGTGGGTGTCACAAGGAATTTGAAGTTAACTCTTCAAAACTAGAAACCAGGAAGTTATTAACTGTATCTATCAAATTAGTTGGTGAAATGGAAGGACACAGCCACTAATAATAACTCCTGAGAGAGTAATGAAGGGTTCTATTGTTGCACAGAATTTTTCAGTTAAGTGTGTGTAAATGGCAACCAGCTAGTAATCTGACTTTCGAAGTTTCAATGAAATGCAGGCTTTCAAAGGAATATTTTTCTATCCTAAACTAACACTACATTATTGAAGTGGCCCAGTGATTCGAGAATCAAAATTTTTGAAGACTTGAAAATAGTTAATGGGAAAAGAATTCTGAATTTTGTTCACATAGTTTACTACTCTGTATCTCAAAATATATGTTTGAAATTAGAATTGTAGCACCTGGGATCCTGGTGTCACCTTGGACTCCTACTTGGTCTTAGCATCTTTCGATTAAAAAGTATAACCAAGTGAATGTGGTACGTAATTTAAGAAGCAGTTAAGTCTCCAAATTAGGTCACTTATTACTTGGCTGTAAGACCATGACAGTGTGGGCTTTGTTTGGTGCTGAATAAAGATGATCTCAGCATTACAGTGTCAAAGACGTGGGAAATGGTCTTACTGACCCATAAGGTAGATTGAGAAAAAAATCTACAGAGTTTTGATCATTATCAATGTTCATTTAGACCCTGCTGCAATATGAAATACAATGCACTACTGGCGATGCAGTAAAAAGCCTGCTCGCGCACACATGAAGAATATAAGGGAGTGACCAAACAGCAAGTCACTGCCACCTGAAGAAGTGTACCTAATAATGAGAAGTGGGCACATTTTAGATATCAGACTTTAGATATCAGATCAGTCACCAGTTATACATCTGTCCCGATTTTTATTTCTACTGAAGTTGATGGAGGAGAAGTTTGAGACATTTTTGTAGCAAGAGACTGAAACTCTAATGCCTATAACTTTATATTTAAGATTTTTCCAATATCCTTTGTGGAAGGAAAATGGGAAGCTTAGCTTTTATTTTGATTGTCTTTTTTTAATTCTGGGATTAAAAATGTGAATGGGATGATAATTTTAGTGAAGTACTTCTGAAATTATATCATGTATTATGCCTTTTTACTTCATTCAGTGCCTTTCTATGTCAATACCAGTTCTATGTAATGTTGTGAATTTAAGTGTTTAACTTAGGAGGATGGAGAGAAAAAGTAGGAGAGACGAACAATTAAGGATTACAATTTTTTTTTAAACCCTTACTTAACTCTTGCCTTGGGTTACCTCGTGCCATTCACCACCACAGAGCTTGACTAATGCTTCTATGAAATTGTTCTTGAAGTCAGGTGGCAGGGAAATAGTCAATTTCTTTTATAAGTGTCCATAAGTCCCACCCTATGTTCAGAAACGTCCTCATGGTATCATCAATGAGAGTTTTCCCCTTCCCTGTCCTCACTGTGGCACAGGATTTCATTGCAAGTTTGAAACTGTGCCAAACTAGCCAGACAGATTCAATGTCCATTTTCCACAGCACCACTGTTTAATCGCATTCGAATAACAACATTAGAACTAAGAGCAAGAGTAG
The DNA here is from genome assembly GCF_037043375.1 of Chiloscyllium plagiosum. Taxonomy (NCBI): domain Eukaryota; kingdom Metazoa; phylum Chordata; class Chondrichthyes; order Orectolobiformes; family Hemiscylliidae; genus Chiloscyllium; species Chiloscyllium plagiosum. Next base: position 118,062,082 of record NW_028270142.1, on the reverse strand, counting down.
GCAATTCAGCCCCTTTTGAGCCTGTTCCATCATTAGATACGATCATGACTAATAATTTCTCAGCCTGCTCTCCATAATCTTTCAAACTGTTACTAATTAAATATCTATCTATGTCCTCCTTCAAATTTACTCAATGTCTCAGCGTCCACTACATTCTGAGTAGTGAATTCCACAGATTCATGACCCTTTGAGAGAAATAATTTCTCTTCATCTACTCTTCGCCACATGAACAAGTTACCTTTTGATTTGTAACTTGATAATGTAATAGCCACTTGCATTTCCAACAATTTATGATTAGAATTTTTTTATGTCTATATTTTCATTTGAAATCAAATTCCTGTGTAATGATTGGAATAACGGGATTTTCAACAATGTTCTGGGAGCCAAATTTCATTCACTATTTAGTGACAATTATAAATTAATGCCATAGAACTGTAGAATAGTCAGGTCCCCATCTGCAAGAGCGATTCAGCCAGCCCCATTCAATTTCAACCTCTGTCCTTGTCCTGTAGCCTTGCACATATTTTATTTGGAGATACTTATGCAATTGCCTTTTAAAAGCCCAACTGAAATTCCATCCATCACACGTTCAGATAAATAATAAAAATCACTGTTTAATAATGATTCACCATAACTTCCATGTTTCTGTATCCTGTACTTCTACACATAAAGCTAAGAAACACGTATGCTTTTTGGCATGATTTTTTAACCCTATCAACACCTCCACTGATATTTTCTGCATATATCCCCAGGTCTCTCAGTTGCTGTGTTCCTTGAGGGTTGCCTCCTTTGGTCTATATTACATCACCAAGACCTTTTAACCAAAATAAATATGTTTCTGATTTATTTGTGTAAAATTTATGGTACATTAAATTTCATCTGCTTATTATAAAACAATCAGTAGTCTTTGTATTTGGTATCACTATAAACAACATTGTATTAAATAGTCTGAAAACAACTATTCATCACTACATTTACCATTCATTGTCACTCATCCAACTTTGAATATATGCTATCATTGTCCCATTTATTCCATTCACTGACAAGCCTTTCATTTGGATATCCATAAATCAATAACTTTTCAATATGACTTGGTAGTAAAGGCAAATGTCAAGTACTTATTTAATACTTCATCTATGACCTCCATTTGAAGATCCCCTTTTTGGTCTCTAATTTTTCTTATCCCACTTTTTAGTACCTTTTTCTTACCTATATGCCTTCACCGGACTTCGTTGCCATTTTGTGCTGAATTCAGTCAGCCTTTTGCAAAGGAGCATTGACAATTTCATAGTGTGAGAAAAACAATCTTTGGATATCCTAGCTGTCACTTCCAGGCTCCTTCATCTTTCCCACACACACACGCACACTTGGTTGGCTCATTGTTAAGGCTGAAGAATGACCACTTGGGTATGAGGGACAACCATCATCTGTATCCCTGTCAATGAGAAAGTTGAGATAATTGGAGTGAGGCAAAAATGGAATTAGTGTTATCTTGACCATTATAGTGATTATAATAGCACGTAGTAACAAATATTAATAATTCAGAGCTCATATCCTGGTGTATGAATCACCAAGAAATGGTTATGCAGATGCAAGTGATTAGGAAGGCCACAAGAATGCTGGCATTTACAACAAAATAAATTAAATTCAGAAGTAGGAACGTTTTACTGTATCTTGTGTAAGAACCCATGCAGACACGGGGAGAACGTGCAAACTCCACACAGTCAGTCGCCTGAGGCGGGAATTGAACCCGGGTCTCTGGCGCTGTGAGGCAGCAGTGCTAACCACTGTTACCACTGCTGCCTCACAGCGCCAGAGACCCGGGTTCAATTCCCGCCTCAGGCGACTGACTGTGTGGAATTTGCATGTTCTCCCCGTGTCTGCATGGGTTTCCTCCGGGTGCTCCGGTTTCCTCCCACAGTCCAAAGATGTGCAGATTAGGTGAATTGGCCATGCTAAATTGCCCGTAGTGTAAGGTAGGGGGTACATGTAGGGGTATGGGTGGGTTGCGCTTCGGTGGGGCGGCGTGGACTTGTTGGGCTGAAGGGCCTGTTTCCACACTGTAAGTAATCTAATCTATCTAATCTAATACATTTGCATTACTGTCTACAGTTTTAATCTCCTTACTTGAAAAAGGATACCATTTGGAGAAGGTTCTCTAGACTCACTCTTGGGCTGATCGTACGAAGACTGTCTGAACACGTTGGGCTGTACTCACTGGATGTTCAAAGAATGAGAGATGATCTTACTAAAAATATAAGATCCTGAGAGAGCTAGGTAAGAGGAGTTTAGAAAGGATGTCTCCTCAGGTGGGGTGAGATCAGAAATAATAAATTTAATAAGATTAGAATAAATTAATACATTTAAAAATAAGGGGTCTCCCTTTTAAGGCAGATTATAAAAAATGTTTTCTCAGTGAGTCATCAGTCTTTACAATTTTCTTTTTAAAGCAATGAAGGCAGGGTCATTGAACTTTCTCAAGATAAAATGGATAGATTTTTGATACACAAGTCAGTGGTTAAGGAGGAGCAGTGAGAACAGTGACATTAGGCATGACCTCATCAAATAATGAAACAGGATTGAAGAACCAAATAGCATTCCTGCTCCTGCTTTCAATGAAAAAATGTTCTGGAAATGCCACTGAGTTAACAGGTTGCTGCAAAAGGGGTGGTGCGTTGGCTCAGTGGTTAGCACTGCTGCCTCACAGCACCAGAGACCTGGGTGACTGTGTGTGTGGAGTTTGTACGGTCTGCCCGTGGTCTGCATGGATTTCCTATGGATCCTCTGGTTACCTGCCACACTCCAAAATGGTGCAGATTAGGTGGATTGGCCATGCTAAATTGCCCATAGTATCCAGGCATGTGCAGACTAGGTGATTTAGCCATGGCTAATGCAGAGTTACAGGGATAAGGTAGGAAGATGGGTCTGGGCAGCATGCTTCTCCGAGGGTCAGTGTGGACTTGATAGGCTGAAAGGCCTGCTTCCACAGTGTAAGGCTTTCATGATTCTATGAAAAGGCTGAAGCTGTTCGCCCAAGTCCTTTGGGGAAAGAAATTTTCTTTTCTTATTAGCCAGGCCCTTATGTGGCTCCAATGTGGTTGTTAGGAACTACCCTCTGAAATGCCTTAGCAAGCTACTCAGCTCAAGCAGGAGGTCTAGCAGTGCTTATTCAGAGTAGCTGACAATCAATGCCAGCCTTAGCAGCATAGTCCACATCCTGAGAATTAACAAGGAAAAGAGAAATTCGCCTACTCTTTCTTCCATCCTCTGAATGAATCATTTTCAATATTCATATTTGTTGTTGTCTCTTAAGAAAATCTGTGTCCATATTTGACATGGATATTTTACAGGATAATTTTTTTTATGTTAATTGATGGGTAAGTGAATATTTTGAAATTCCTGGCAGTTTAGGTTTACAAGATCAATTTTATTTCTATTAATGATACAAATTACTGAAATTGTATCCATATTTAATAAAGTGTTATTTGTCATAATGCTGGTTAGAGGAATTCTTACTAGGCTACAGTCTGTATTTATTTTCAGCATTCACTGTTTGACTCTTTAGAGGATATATTGATTAAATCAGATTATTTTAATGTAGATTGTCATTGACGCATCATCCAGTATCAAAGGGGGAGATGCCTTTATATTCGTGCTTTTCTGACTCACTTCCTTTCAAGCTTCGTTGTCATCTAGTAAAATGTTGCAGCCTGTGAGCAGCGATTTGACAAAGAGCTGTGCGTCTTCCTGTGACATCATAAGCTGTTGGCAATGATCAGGGAAGACCTGAAACACAAACAGGTACACCTTTCACACAGGGTGCCAGCTTTTGGTTGTTTGTAATGAGTAATAACCTCCAAACAGAGGTGGAGACCAGCATTCTGAGTATTGTACTGAGCTAGGGAGAGAAAAGGAATGAAAATTATTAGCAGCTGAAATTATTGATTCTGTTTGTTGTGCAGTGAAACTTCCCTGTTGATGAGTACAAGGTACCAAAGTAGTGTCCAAATACTGGCTGCTTAATGTGTTGCCACCATATACCTCTGTTAGGAGTTAGTGCCTTTGGTGAAGGAGGGCAGGAGGGGAAAATGTTTGTGAGTAACCATTCTGACATGGGGTACGTTTAAACACTGGAGGTAATTTTCTAAGTCCATACCAATGATGGAATCTATCAATCAGGAATCATGGAAATATTGCCTGTGACTTTCAATACATAGGAATTGATTAAATACCTAGTCCTAACCCAAATAGTGGGTATAAGCGGTGCGTGTGAGCAGCATACAAGTGATCTTCTAATTTATACTTCGATTGTGTAAAGGCATGCCTGGAAATTATCCCCTATCTACACAACATTCATTTTCAAAACACTAGCTGTGCCAATGATTCTCCAGTCTGTCTTTGGCAGATCATTTGATTGTTGCCAAATTTCTAATTCAAAGTCAGCCAGGTTTCTTCCTTATGTATTACAAGATGTTGTATACTCATGTTGTCAATGAAAATAAATCATGTCTTATATTTCTAAAATGTGTTTCTGATTATGGGGTATGATTAATTCCAATAAAATCTTATTGAAAGTTATTGTGAACTTTTTTTGGCCTCTTGAACTCTTGCTTCACTTCCCTTGTATCCAGGAGTATATTTGTAAAATCAACTTAGTCATAGTGATAAGTGTAATTAATAACCAGCCTACAGTTCCAATAGTGCATATTCCTGTTGTGACAGAAGACCATAAGATGAAAATGCAGAACAAAGCCATTTAAGTCTGCTTCACTTACAATAAGATCGTAATTGATCTGATGGTGCTTAACTCCACTTTCCTGGTTTTTTTCCCAGTAACCATTGGTTCTCTCACTGCTAAAAGACCTATATATCTCAACCTTGAATATACCTACTGACCCAGCCTCCATAACTCTCCATGGAGGTAAAGAAGTCAATAAATTCACAATCCTCTCAGACAACAAATTCCTCCTCATCTCTGCCTTAACCCTTTGTTCTGAAATTGTGCTATCAGATCCCTAGACTTACCCACAAAAGGAACAATATATCTGCATTTAGGCTGTCAAGTCCTTTAAGAACTTTGTTTAAATAAGATTGTCTTATTGTTTTAAACTGCAATGAGTACAGGCTCAACCTCTTCTCATAAGACAGATGGGCCGGTCATATGGGCTTCTGGATTAGTGGTGCTGGAAGAGCACAGCAGTTCAGGCAGCATCCGAGGAGCAGTAAAATCGATGTTTCGGGCAAAAGCCCTTCATCAGGAATACAGGCAGAGTGCCTGAAGGGTGGAGAGATAAGTGAGAGGATGGTGGGGGTGGGGAGAAAGTAGCATATAGTACAATAGGTGAGTGGGGGTAGGGATGAAGGTGATAGGTTGGGGGGAGGGTGGAGTGGATAGGTGGAAAAGAAGATAGGCAGGTAGGACAAGTCATGGGGACAGTGCTGAGCTGGAAGTTTGGAACTGGGGTGAGGTGGGGGAAGGGGAAATGAGGAAATTGTTGAAGTCCACATTGATGTCCTGGGGTTGAAGTGTTCCGAGGTGGAACTTGAGGCGTTCTTCCTCCAAGTGTCTGGTGGTGAGGGAGCGGCGGTAAAGGAGGCCCAGGACCTCCATGTCCTCAGCAGAGTGGGAGGGGAAGTTGAAATGTTGGGCCACAGGGCGGTGTGGTTGATAGGTGCAGGTGTCCCGGAGATGTTCCCTAAAACGCTCTGCTAGGAGGCGTCCAGTCTCCCCAATGTAGAGGAGACCGCATCGGGAGCAACGGATACAATAAATGATATTAGTGGATGTGCAGGTAAAACTTTGATGGATCTGAAAGACTCCTTTTGGCCTTGGATGGAGGTGAGGGAGGAAGTGTGGGCGCAGGTTATGCAATTCCTGCGGTGGCCGGGGAAGGTGCCAGGATGAGAGGGTGGGTTGTAGGCGGGCGTGGACCTGACCAGGTAGTCACGGAGGGAACAGTCTTTGCGGAAGGCGGAAAGGGGTGGGGAGGGAAATATATCCCCAGTGGTGGGGTCTGTTTGGAGGTGGCAGAAATGTCGATGGATGATTTGGTTTGTGCGAAGGTTGGTAGGGTGGAAGGTGAGCACCAGGGGTGTTCTGTCCTTGTTACGGTTGGAGGGGTGGGGTCTGAGGGAGGAGGTGCAGGATGTGGACGAGATGTGTTGGAGGGCATCTTTAACCACGTGGGAAGGGAAATTGCGGTCTCTAAAGAAGGAGGCCATCTGGTGTGTTCTGTGGTGGAACTGGTCGTCCTGGGAGCAGATACGGTGAAGGCGGAGGAATTGGGAATATGGGATGGCATTTTTGCAGGAGGTAGGGTGGGAAGAGGTATAATCCAGGTAGCTGTGGGAGTCGGGTTTGTAAAAAATGTCGGTATCAAGTCGGTCGTCACTGATGGAGATGGAGAGGTCCAGGAAGGGGAGGGAGGTGTCAGAGATGGTCCAGGTAAATTTAAGGTCAGGGTGGAATGTGTTGGTGAAGTTGATGAATTGCTCAACCTCCTCGCGAGAGCATGAGGTGGTGCCAATGCAATCATCAATGTAGCGGAGGAAGAGGTGGGGAGTGGTGCTGGTGTAATTACGGAAGATCAACAGTTTTACGTAGCCAACAAAGAGACAGGCATAGCTGGGGCCCATACGGGTGCCCATGGTTACCCCTTTGGTCTGGAGGAAGTGGGAGGATTCGAAGGGGAAATGGTTGAGGGTGAGGACCAGTTCGGCCAAACGAATGAGAGTACGGCTGGAAGTGTACTGTTGGGGACATCGGGAGAGGAAGAACCAGAGGACTTGGAGGCCCTGGTCATGGCGGATGGAGGTGTAGAGGGATTGGATATCAATGGTGAAGATGAGGCATTGGGGGCCGGGGAAACGGAAGTCTTGAAGGAGGTGGAGGGCGTGGGTGGTGTCTTGAAAGTATGTGGGGAGTTCCTGGACTAGGGGGGATAGGACAGTGTCGAGGTAGGTAGAAATGAGTTCAGTGGGGCAGGAGCATGCTGAGACAATGGGCTGGCCAGGGTGGTCAGGCTTGTGGATCTTGGGAAGGAGGTAGAACCGGGCAGTGCGGGGTTCCCGGACTATGAGGTTGGAAGCTGTGGATGGGAGATCCCCTGAGGTGATGAGGTTCTGTATGGTCTGGGAGGTGATGGTTTGGTGATGGGGGGTGGGGTCATGGTCGAGGGGGCGGTAGGAAGAGGTGTCCTCGAGTTGGCGTTTGGCTTCAGTGGTGTAGTGGTCAGTGCGCCAGACTACCACTGCCTCCCCACCTCTATCTGCTGGCTTGATGGTGAGATTGGGATTGGAGCAGAGGGATTGGAGGGCTGCGCGTTGTGAGGGTGAGAGGTTGGAGTGGGGGAGGGGGGTAGTCAGGTTGAGGTGGTTAATGTCCCGGCGGCAGTTGGAAATGAAGAGTTTGAGGGTGGGTAATAGGCCACCGCGGGGTGTCCAGGTGGATGCAGTGTGTTGGAGGTGAACGAAGGGGTCCTCTGAAGATGGGCGGGAGTCCTGATTGTGAAAGTAAGCTCGGAGGCGGCGGAAGATGTGTTCGACGTCACGGCGTGTATTAAATTCATTGATGCGTGGACGGAGGGGGATGAAGGTGAGTCCTTTGCTGAGGACTGATCGTTTGTCCTCAGTGAGAGGGAGGTCTGGAGGGATGGTGAAAACTCGGCAGGGCTGGGATCTGGGATCTGGTGTGGGTGTGGACCTGGGAGTGGGGGCGGGGCCTGTAGCTGAAGTGGGTGTGGTGGTGGGGGGAATGGGGATGGAGACATGAGCTGGGGTGGTCTTCCCCTCAGGGTTCTGGGGGCCGGGGATGGTGACAGTGGGATATGTGGGGTGGGGGGTGTCAGCAGAACGCAGGTGAGTGGCATTGGTGGGGGCAGAAGTGGTGGCAAACACGGCATTGGGGGGCGGAAGTCACTGAGCGTGTGACATCAGCGATGATGTCAGGGGCGGAAGTGATGTCACGTGTGGTGCATGAGGAATTGGGAGAGGCAAAAGTGGCCATGATGGGTGTGGGAGTGACATCATCAATCAGCGTGGGGGTGGCAGCTGCACCAGCCACATGGCTAATGGCATCCAAGCAGTTCCAGAGGCCGGGGGAATCTACTGGAATATTTGAGGAGCGCTGGTTATGGAGGTGGGTAGATAAAAGTTTGTTGTACTTACAGTTTTTGATGTTTGAGATGGAGTTGAAATACTGTTTGTTGAGAGTATGGATTCTCCTGAGGATGTTGTACAGAAGGGGTCCTGGTCATATGGGCTGATCAGTGGCAAATGGAATTCAATCTGGATAAGTGTGAGACAATGCACTTGTGAGGGACAAAGAAGGCAAGGGAACACTTGATAACCCTGGAATCAGCAAGAATCAGAGTACCTTGGTATCCATGTCCACTGGGCCCTGAAGGTAGCAAGACAGGTAAGTAAAATCCTTAAGAAGGTATAGGGATACTATCCTTTATTGGCCAAAGCATAGTGATTAAGGGCAGGTAGGTTATGCTGAAACTATAAAAGGTTGGTTAGGCCACAGCTGGAGCATTGTCTACAGTTCTGGGATCCACATGATAGGAGGGATGTGATTGCACAGGAGGGTGCAAAGGAGATTTACCAGGATGTTTCCCAGGTTGGAGAGTTTTAGTTATGAAAACAGATTGGATAGACTGAGGTCATTTCTCTTGGAGCAGAGGAACCTGAATGGGGCAATGATTGAGGTGTGTAAAATTATGAGGAGCATAAATAGGGTAGATATCATAGAAAGCAGGCTAAGATAAAAGGTAGGGAGGAGGGACTTGGGGGAGGGCCGTTGGAAATGCGATAGGTGGAAGGAGGTTAAGGTGAGGGTGATAGGCTGGAGTAGGGGTGGGGGTGGAGAGGTCAGGAAGAAGTTTGCAACCCCTCCCCCAAGTCCCTCCTCCCTACCTTTAATCTTAGCCTGCTTGGCACACCTTCCTCATTCTTGAAGAAGGGCTCATGCCCGAAACGTCGATTCTCCTGCTCCTTGGATGCTGCCTGACCTGCTGCGCTTTTCCAGCAACACATTTTCATGCCAAACAGAAACCCAAATTAATTTAGTCCTATTGCCAGCAGGTGACCTTTATACCTCTAAACCCTTCCTATTTCTATACCCAGAAGCCTTATAAACATTGTAATTGTACCAGCTTCCACCGCTTTCTGGCAGCTCATTCCATACACCACTTACCTTTTGTGCAAAGACATTGCTCCTTAGGTCCCTTTTATATCTTTCCCCTCTCACCTTAAACCTACGTCCTATAGTTTTGGACCCCCCACCCCCACCCTAGGGAAAAGACCTTGGCTATTCACCCTCTTCATGCCCCTCATGATTTTATAAACTTCTATAAGGTCACCCTCAGCCTCCGATACTCCAGAGAAAATAGCCCCAGCCTATTCAGCCTCTCCCTATAGCTCAAACGCTCCAACCCCAGAAACATCCTCATAAATGTTAAAGAGAATAAGGTTGAGTGGTGACTAAATTGAGATATATAAGATAATCAGAGGGTTAGATAGGGTGGACAGTGAGAGCCTTTTTCCTCGGATGTGATGGCTAGCACTAGTGGACATAGCTATAAATTGAGGGGTGATATATATATATATATATATATATATATATAGGGCAGACGTCAGAGGTAGTTTCTTCACTCAGAGTGTAGTAGAGGCATAGAATGCACTGCCTGCAACAGTAGTAGACTCACCAAGTTTAAGGGCATTTAAATGGTCATTGGATAAACATATGCATGAAAATGGAATAGTGTATGATAGATGGACTTCAGATCGGTTCCACATTGGTCAGTGCAACATTGAGGGCCGAAGGGCCTGTAGTGTGCTGTAATGTTCCATGTTCTATGTAAATCTTTTCTGCACTCTTTCAAATTCAATAACATCGTTCCTATAGCAGGGAGACCAGAACTAAATACAATATTCCAAAAATGACCTAACCAATGTCCTGTACAGCCACAACATGACCTCCCAACTCCTATACTCAATGCACTCGCAAATACAGGCCAATGTACCAAATGCCTTCTTTACCACACTGTCTACCTGTGATTCCACCTTCAAGGAACAAAGCACCAACACCCCAAGGTCTCTTTGTTCTGCAACAGTCCCCAAGGCCCTACCATTAACTGCATAAGTCATGACTGTATTTGCCTAACCATATTGCAACACCTCACATTTATCTAAATTTAACTCCATCTGCATCTCTACTGCAGTGTTCTCCCACTACCATGTTTAAAGTTGCATGCAATGTACTAGATTACGCCTTGTTTGAGGTGATTAAAAGTCTCTCCTGTGTTGCTTCCACGGTGAAGATTAATAATCGCGCAAAGCTAAACATGGTGCCCAAAATCCTGTAAATTAAATAAAATACCCAATCAGTTGTCACTAGTTGGTTAGGATTCATCTGCAGCTCAGAGTCAATTGCACAGTGCTTCTAACATCTTCTACATTTCATATCTACACAGGAGCACTGTCACTAGTCACATTGACCTCGTATGGTCCTAGCTCTTTAGGCACGAATCCTGGTTTGTAGGATGCTATCTTAACCATCACCTTTATCCAAACTCCTAGTACCTTGGCTCGCTCAATCATAGCATCTCCCTCTATATCACATAATATCTGTTGGTCTCTGACCTCTTGGCTTAACCCATGTAATTGTTTGCACAATTCTCTTGCAAACTGTTTTGCTCTCTCACTAGTTCTATCTCCTTGCTTCCTACAATGATGTCCCCTGGCAGTTTCATAACCTCTCTAGTCATTAACTCATACATGCTGAAAATGTGTTGCTGGAAAAGCGCAGCAGGTCAGGCAGCATCCAGGGAACAGGAGAATCGACGTTTCGAGCATAAGCCCTTCTTCAGGAATTAACTCATACATGGTCAGCCCTGGCATTCTATTGAGTGTTGCCCTTAGTCCAATCAAAATATTGAGTAACAGATCCACTCAGCTTTTCCCAGTATCCCAACTGGCTTTAGCTAAAGTTTTATCATGGTTCGATTCATTCATTCGACCATGCCTGAACTCTGCAGATGATATGAAATGTGAATTTTTTACTTTACACTCAGCTATTTCCAAACTTCCTTGCTCACTTTCTCTGTGAAATGTGCTCCCTGATCTGACTTTATCTGCAATGGAACTGCCCATAAGAGAATCATCTCCTTTAACGTTATTTGAGCTGTGGGTGCAGCTGAACAATCTCAGGTAGAAACACTTCTACCCATTTTGTAAATCGGTTGATGATGACTGGGCAATACTGTTTCCCCTTGCTCAGTGTAGGAGGTCCTATGAAGCTTATCTGTTCTCATTCCCACAGGTTACCCAATTTTTCTCTGCAATGTTACGACGTTTACCTCCTCAAGCCCAACTTCTGCTGTGGCTATCTTGTAAGTTGAACTACTTGCCATAGCCTCCTTAGCTACTGTATTTCTTAAATTGTTCATTGATTACCCAAATTATTATCCAAAGATCTGCCACCTTCTGGTGGGTTTTGACTTTTATTACTGCTGTGGGTTTGCAGCTTCCACTAAATGCTTGATTATAATCATCAGCTTTTTTCACATCCTTGTTCATTATTTCATTCAGGTAAAGCCCTCTTAAATACTTAAGCGTAGTAAAACATTGCATGTTATAATCAGTGCCCAACATTTCACTTTATTTCAAGGTTCCCTTATGGTTAGTGATTAAACACAAATGAAGTTATAAGATCCTAATGTTCTCCCTTTACCTGCATCACTTCTTTTGATGGTTTTAAAGCCTTTTGCCATATGGAGTGTGTGTCAGTGCCTCATCATTTAAAGTATGGCTTACTCAGATCAAAAGTTCAAGATATTGGGGGAGGGGGTGCATGTCTATCCTCCCCACTCGATCCCAATGTTTTGGAATGGCAGCCAAATAGTCCATCCAGTTCTCTTCAAATGCCTTGTTCAAGAACACACTAATCTCCAAGAGAAAGTTGTCAATTAATTTGCCTATCTATCCATACTTTCCTCCCTTTTGAAATACCTCATTTAGCCAATCCCAAGGTTATTCATATTCAGTATTCATTTTTCCTGTCACTATCCAGTTAAACCATTCTCACAATATTCCTAAAACAAAAAGCATACATTCCTATTTAATCATAACTACCAACAACTCTCATCAACTAATTGTTTTATGATTGGGTATCTCAGGTTGCCAAAAGTAAAAAGGTAACTTGCTAATTTTCTTTAGATTTTCTTTAGACTTCTCTAATATTCCAAATTTATAGTAACATGTTCCCATCAGAACTTGTCACTTTCCTTCTTGCTATTGACTGGACATTTCATTTTTAGTGAAGTACAACTGACACAATCCTTTTAACTAAACCACCACCCCTCTCCCCCAACCCGTTTTATCAATTCTTGTTCAGGTGCAGTGATTTAGGGAAGTTCTTCACAAAGGGTTCTACAAAAATTGAATAATCCCATTGATTTATCTTGTATATCCACAGACATTGACAGTCTACTGTGCCCTTACCAATGCAGGAACGTTCTCTTTGATTGAGGCTGACCTTAAACCCACTGCTCCCAGCTGTTCCCAGCTGCTGAAGAATGTACAGTAAAGTTCTATGTATTCATTAAAGTTTCCCAGGACGATTAAAACATTCTCCACACATTAGATCACTGCTGCTTCTTAACGTCCATGTCATTTTCGAATTGAATGCTTGAAATAGCAATTTTTTAAAAATGATTTCTCAACCCGAGGTACAGTTAGTAAGTTTGCAGATGACACCAAAATTGGAGGTGTAGTGGACAGTGAAGAGAGTTACCTCAGATTACACTAGGATCTTGACCAGATGGGCCAATGGGCTGAGAAATGGCAGATGGAGTTTAATTCAGATAAATGTAAGGTGCTGCATTTTGGGAAAGCAAATCATAGCAGGACTTATACACTTAATGGTAAAGTCCTAGGGAGTGTTGCTGAACAAAGAGACCTTGGAGTGCAGGTTCATAGTTCCTTGAAAGTGGAGTTGCAGGAAGATAGGATAGTGAGGAAGGCGTTTGGTATGCTTTCCTTTATTGGTCAGAGTTGCAGCTGTGCAGGACATTAATTAGGCCACTGTTGGAATATTGCATGCAATTCTGGTCTCCTTCCTATCGGAAAGATGTTGTGAAACTTGAAAGGGTTCAGAAAAGATTTACAAGGATGTTGCCAGGGTTGGAGGATTTAAGCTATGGGGAGAGGCTGAACAGGCTGGGGCTGTTTTCCCTGGAGCATCAGAGGTTGAGGGGTGACCTTATAGAGGTTTACAAAATTATAAGGGGCATGGATAAGGTAAATAGGCAAAGTCTTTTCCCTGGGGTCGGGGAGTCCAGAACTAGAGGGCGTAGGTTTAGGATGAGGGGGGAAAGGTATAAAAGAGACCTAAGGGGCAACTTTTTCACACAGAGAGTGGTACGTGTATGGAATGAGCTGCCAGAAGAAGTGGTGGAGGCTGGTACAATTGCAACATTTAAGAGGCATTTGGATGGGTATATGAATAGGAAGGGTTTGGAGAGATATGGGCCGGGTGCTGGCAGGTGGAACTAGATTGGGTTGAGATATCTGATCAGCATGGACGGGTTGGACTGAAGGGTCTGTTTCCATGCTGTACATCTCTATGACTCTATGACTCTATAATTCAGAAGCAATTACCCGGCTTCACAGTTTTAAACCGTTCATTTAGATCAGAGACCCAAGAGATCAGAGTCAATTTTCATCATTCTCCAACACTTTGTCTCAGAAAAAAACACATAATCTGACTCTGGATTAGTGGTGCTGGAAGAGCACAGCAGTTCAGGCAGCATCCAAGGAGCAGCGAAATTGATGTTTCGGGCAAAAGCCCTTCATCAGGAATAAAGGCAGAGAGCCTGAAGCGTGGAGAGATAAGCTAGAGGAGGGTGGGGGTGGGGAGAAAGTAGCATAGAGTACAATGGGTGAGTGGGGAAGGGGATGAAGGTGATAGGTCAGAGAGGAGGGGGTGGAGTGGATAGGTGGAAAAGGAAATAGGCAGGTAGGACAAGTCTGGACAAGTCATGGGGACAGTGCTGAGCTGGAAGTTTGGAACTAGGGTGAGGTGGGGAAGGGGAAATGAGGAAGCTGTTGAAGTCCACATTGATGCCCTGGGGTTGAAGTGTTCCGAGGCGGAAGATGAGGCGTTCTTCCTCCAGGTGTCTGGTGGTGAGGGAGCGGCAGTGAAGGAGGCCCAGGACCTTCATGTCCTCAGCAGAGTGGGAGGGGGAGTTGAAATGTTGGGCCACGGGGCGGTGTGGTTGATTGGTGCAGGTGTCCCGGAGATGTTCCCTAAAGCGCTCTGCCAGGAGGCGCCCAGATCTCCCCAATGTAGAGGAGACCGCATTGGGAGCATCGGATACAATAAATGATATTAGTGGATATGCAGGTAAAACTTTACCTACACAATCTGACTGGTCAAGGCCAGGCTCTAATCCCCATTGGATATCTGGAACTTTCCAAAACCACATACCCAGCAATATGGAACATGTATGGTGGAATTAAATGGCAGAGTTAACTCTGCTGGTCTGAGAAGTGAGACAGGAGCAAAGTCACCAAGTGATATTATGTTGTAATTTTACTTTGTTTAGAAAAGTACTGACATCTTCTGATTGGTTCAATTTTTACAGAATTCAAATGTCGCTGTCTACAGTTGGATTCAGAAACCATGTCTCCAGAGGTGTTAGCTCGGGGTTCTGGATTACTAGTCCAGTGATATTACCACAATGTCACTGTGATGCTTGAATCATTAGTGCTCTTAAAATCAGTAAGTAAATAGAGTCATAAATATGTACAACACAGAAACAAACCATTTGGTCTAACTCATCCATGCTGAAAAGATATCCTAAATTAGTCTAGTCCCATTTGCCAGCACTTGGCCGATATCCCTCTAAACCCTTCACATTCATATACCCATCCAGCTGCCTTTTAAATGCTGAAATTGTACCAGCCTCCATCACTTCCTCTGGCAGATCATTCCATATATGCACCATTCTCTGCGTGAAAATGTTGCCCCTGGGGTCCCTTTTATATTTTTCCCCTCTCTCCCTAAATCTATGTCCTCTAGTTCTGGAATCCCGCACACCAGGGAAAAGACTTTGTCTATTTACCCTATCCATGGCCCTCATCATTTTATAAACCTCGATAAGGTCACCCCTCAGCCTCCGACGCTTCAGGGAAAACAGCCCCAGCCTATTCAACCTCTCCCTAAAGCTCAAATTCTCCAACCCTGGCAACATCCTTGTAAATCTTTTCTGAACCCTTTCAAGTTTCACAACATCCTTCCGATAGCAAGGAGACCAGAATTGCTGGCAATATTCCAAAAGTGGCCCAACCAATATCCTGTACAGCTGCAACATGACCTCCCAACTTCTATACTCAATGTTCTGACTAATAAAGGAAAGCATAACAAATGCTGCCTTCAGTATCCTATCTACCTAAGAACTATGAACCTACACTCTAAGGTCTCTTTGTTCAGCAACACTCCCTAGGACCTTACCATTAAGAGTATAAGTCCTGCTCTGATTTGCTTTTCCAAATGCAGAACCTCACATTTATTTAAATTAAACTTCATCTGCCACGCCTCAGCCCATTGGCCCATCTGATCAAGATCCCATTGTACTCTGAGGTAATCTTCTTTGCTGTCCACTACGCCTCCAATATTGGTGTCATCTGCAAACTTACTAAAACTCCTATGTTCATATCCAAATTATTTACGTAAATGACAAAAAGTAGTGGATCCAACATTGATCCTTGTGGCACTCCACTGGTTACAGGCCTCCACGACCACCCTCTGACTTCTACCTTTGAGCCAGTTCTATATACAAATGGTTAGTTCTCCCTGTATTCCATGAGATCTAACCTTGCTAAATAGTATCCCTTGATTTGGAGATGCCGGTGTTGGACTGGGGTGTACAAAGTTAAAAATCACACAATACCAGGTTATAGTCCAACAGGTTTAATTGGAAGCACACTGGCTTTTGGAGCGCCGCTCCTTCATCAGGTGGTTGTGGAGTGCACAATTGTAAGGCACAGAATTTATAGCAAATGTTTACAGTGTGATGTAACTGAAATTATACATTGAAAAGTACCTTGATTGTCTGTTGAGTCTTTCATCTGTTCCAATACCATGATAGTTTCACTTCTTTCATGTATAAGCCATAAACCTTTTTTTAAAAAGTTGCAATGTCAGGTTAACTGTAACAATTGGTATTAGCTAGACAATATGTTGAAGGTGTTAGCCCCCTGTGTTCTCTTTCTGTGCCATAATGTTTAGACTGATTCTAATCTCCCTGAGGAACTTTGTCAAATGCCTTACTGGAGTCCATATAGATCTCGTCCACCGCTCTGCCCTCATCAATCCTCTTTGTTACTTCTTCAAAAAACTCAACCAAGTTCGTGAGACATGATTTCCCACACACAAAGCCATGTTGACTATCCCTAATCAGTCCTTGCCTTTCTAAATATTGTTGATCCTATCCCACAGGATTCCCTCCAACAACTCCAACACCGATGTCAGGCTCACAGATCTGTTGTTCCCTGGCTTTTCCTTACCACCTTTCTTTAATAGTGACACCACGTTAGCCAACCTCCAGTCTTCTAGCACCTCACCTGTGACTATCGATGATACAAATATCTCAGCAAGAGGCCCAGCAATCACTTCTCTAGCTTCCCACAGAGTTCCAGGGTACACCTGTTCAGGTCCTGGGGATTTATCTGCTTTTATGCATTTCGAGACATCCAGTCCCTCTTCCTCTGTAACATGGACATTTTTCAAGATGTCACCATCTGTTTCCCAACTTTCTGTATCTTCCATGTCTTTCTCCATAGTAAATATTGATGCGAAATACTCGTTTAGTATATCCCTCATTTCCTGAGGCTCCACACGTAGGCTGCCTTGCTGACATTTGGCGAGGCCCGATTCACTCCCTAGTTACTCTTTTGTCCTTAAAGCATTTATAAAACCCCTTTGAATTCTCCTTAACCCTATTTGCCAAAACTATCTCATGTCTCCTTTTCGCCCTCATGATTTTCCCCTTAAGTATACTCCTACTGCTTTTGTACTCTTCTAAGGATTCACTCGATCACTCCTGTCTGTTCCTGTCACATAAATACATTTTCATGTTCTATGTCAATGCAAAGCATTTTCAACTTCACAGCATTGTAATAATTTCTCCCTCCCTGAACAGAAAGATGTTGCTTCAGCCCCAGTCTGAGTGTATAGTCTATGCCAAAACCTCACTGCAATGCTAACAATAGGATTTATCCAAACAAAACTTCAAATGTCCACTCAGGCATTTTAATCCATTCTAATCCCATTTTCCAGCATTTGACCTACAGCTTTATATGCTGTGGCCTTTCAAGTGCTCATCTAAATGCTTCTTAAAAGTTGTAACGATTCCTGGCTCCAACATTAATTTAAGCAGTGAGTTCCAGATACCGATCTCAATCTTGGTAAAAACATTTTTCCTCAAATCCCGTTTAAAACTCCTGCTCATTACCTTAGAACAGTGTCGCTGGTTATCAAGCCCTTTAATAAAAGGTAAAAAGTTCTTGCTATCTACCCTCTCTATGCCATTCACAATTTTGTACATCTCAATCAGATCTCTCTTAGCCATGTGTCCTGTTTTTTCAAAGAAAGCAACACCAGCCCATCTCGATTCTTTTCAAAGTCGAATCACTGCAGCCCAAAAAACATTCTGGTGAATTTGTTCTGCACCCACTCTAGTGCCATCAACATCCTTCTTACAGTGTGGTGACCCAAACTGAATGCAATACTCCAGCTGTAGTCTAACTGATGTTATATACAACTCCATCATAACCTCCTTGCTGTTGTACATTACATTACATTAACATTACATTACAGTGTGGAAACAGGCCCTTCGGCCCAACAAGTCCACAACGACCCGCCGAAGCGAAACCCACCCATACATTACCCCTTACCTAACACTACGGACAATTTAGCATGGCCAATTCACCTGACCTGCACATCTTTGGACTGTGGGAGGAAACCGGAGCACCCGGAGGAAACCCACACAGACACGGGGAGAACGTGCAAACTCCACACAGTTAGTCGCCTGAGGCGGGAATTGAACCCGGGTCTCCGGCGCTGTGAAGCAGCAGTGCTAACCACTGTGCCACCGTGCCGCCCACAGTGTACTTCCTTGCCTTGCTAGTTTTTCCAAAATGCATCACCTCACTCTTTTCAGGATTAAATTTCAGCTATTATATCATTTGCAAACAAATTATACCTCCTACATTCACATTTAGATCATTAACCTACATTACAAGCAGCAAGGGAGCCAGCACTGAGCCCTCTGGAAACAGGCTTCCAATCACTGAAAGAGCTTTCAACCATGACCCAATGTTTTCTGCCACAAAGCCAATTTTGGAACCAATTTACCAAATTGCCCTGGAGCCCATGGGCTCTTAAGTTCTTAACTGGACTACCATGCAAAATTTTGGCAACAGCCTTACTGAAATCAATGTAGATTAGATCAAATGCTTTGCATTTGCATTCATCAGATGAAGGAACAGCGCTCCAAAAGCTAGTGCTTCCAAATAAACTTGTTGGACTATAACCTGGTGTTGTGTGATTTTTATCGATGACTCTACTAATCCTTGCCTCGGAATGTTTTGCAATAGTTTCCCTTCCACAGAAGTTAGATTTAATACAGATGCAAAGACCTCATTTAAAATCTCAGCAATGCCTTCTGGATCCACATGCATATTGCCATGTTGGACACTACTCTTCTGTTCCTAATATTCTTCTCAGCTGCCTTTGGGTTTTCCTTAATATTACCTGCCAGTGATTTTTCATGTCTACTCTTCACTTTCCTGAATCTTGAAAAGTTCTTAGAACCTTTAAAGTGGGTGAGGGTTCCCTACCATTGCCTGGAATCTAACTTGTATTCATGACTATCTCATGGCCAGCTGGAATTATACGCATGGACACAATCTCCTTAGTTCACCACAAAAAACACGTGTGTTACAAGCCCAATTATTTGCATGAGGCACGTACCTGGCAAAGTAAACTTCTGCCTCCAAGTGAGTGCAAACATCTTCAGTGACTTGACTCCTTAATAGGTTCTTTTTCAGAATGGCAGCCGGTGACGAGCGGTGTCCCGCAGGGTTCGGTGCTGGGGCCACAGCTGTTCGCATTATATATTAACGATTTGGATGAGGGAACCGGGGGCATTCTAGCGAAGTTTGCCGATGATACGAAGTTAGGTGGACAGGCAGGTAGTACTGAGGAAGTGGGGAGGCTACAGAAGGATCTTGACAGGTTGGGAGAGTGGTCCAGGAAATGGCTGATGGAATTTAACGTGAGCAAGTGCGAGGTCTTGCACTTTGGCAAAAAGAATAAAAGCATAGACTACTTTCTAAATGGTGAGAAAATTAATAAAGCCAAAGCACAAAGGGATCTGGGAGTGCTAGTCGAGGATTCTCTAAAGGTAAACATGCAGGTTGAGTCCGTGATTAAGAAAGCGAATGCAATGTTGTCTCTTATCTCAAGAGGGTTGGAATATAAAAGCAGAGATGTACTACTAAGACTTTATAAAGCTCTGGTTAGGCCCCATTTGGAGTACTGTGTCCAGTTTTGGTCCCCACACCTCAGGAAGGACATACTGGCACTGGAACGTGTCCAGCGGAGATTCACACGGATGATCCCTGGAATGACAGGTCTAACATATGAGGAACGGCTGAGGATACTGGGATTGTATTCGTTGGAGTTTAGAAGATTAAGGGGAGACTTAATAGAGACGTACAAAATAATACATGGCTTGGAAAAGGTGGATGCTAGGAAATTGTTTCAGTTAAACGAGGAGACTAGGACCCGTGGACACAGCCTTAGAATTAGAGGGGGTCATTTCAGAACAGAAATGCGGAGACATTTCTTCAGCCAGAGAGTGGTGGGCCTGTGGAATTCATTGCTACGGAGTGCAGTGGAAGCCGGGACGCTAAATGTCTTCAAAGCCGAGATTGATAGATTCTTGTTGTCTCGAGGAATTAAGGGCTACGAGGAGAACGCTGGTAAGTGGAGCTGAAATGCGCATCAGCCATGATTGAATGGCAGAGTGGACTCGATGGGCCGAATGGCCTTACTTCCACTCCTATGTCTTATGGTCTTATGGTCTTAATATCTACTGCATTTCCCTGGTCAAACATTAACAGTAAAGTTTCTCCATGTTGATCAGCTCATGAATAGTCTGTTGTTGTTAAGTGCTAACAGTGTTTGGGGCAAAGCCTGACCATGTCAACAATCTTGCCCATGAGAAGCAGCATCTCTGGCTTATGCTAACAAATCTAGATAGGTAAGCAGGGCTGAACTCAAAAGGGGATCTTTGTCTTTGTGTCCCATGGAAACCTTTGGTGAAAGGCTAACATGACTGTGTTCCCAAAATTGCAACAAAAAGTCAGTGATTTCATTGGAATATGGAGCATCAAGAAGTAATTCAGAAGTGTAGAGTCATAAAGTCATAGATCATGGAAACAGACCCTTCGGTCCAACTCAGAAGTTAGATTTACTATCTTATAGTGTTCTAGTTTACACCTACCTCTCTTCTTGAATAATTATACCACCTTAGCTGTCCTCCAGTCCTCAGGTACCACTCCTTAATACAGGCAACTCTTCTCCCTCAATGCTAATCTGTTCAAACATATCAAGCCCACTCCCTGATTTCGAGACTTAAATGTTCCGTCTCTTGAGTCAATATCCTGTTCGACAGTGATAGAATCCCTGCAGTGTGGAAGCAGGCCATTCAGGTAGGTAAAAACAATGACTGCAGATGCTGGAAACCAGATTCTGGATTAGTGGTGCTGGAAGAGCACAGCAGTTCAGGCAGCATCCGAGGAGCAGTAAAATCGATGTTTCGGGCAAAAGCCCTTCACTGATGAAGGGCTTTTGCCCGAAACGTCGATTTTACTGCTCCTTGGATGCTGCCTGAACTGCTGTGCTCTTCCAGCACCACTAATCCAGAAGCAGGCCATTCAGCCAACTGAGTCCACACCAACCCTCAAAGAGCTTCCCATCCAGACCCACCCTTCTATCCCTGTAACCCTGCATTTCACATCTAGTCTGCACATTCTTGGACACTATTGGCAACTTCCCATGGCTAATCCACCTAATCTGTTCATTTTTGGACTGTGAGAGGAAACTGGAGCAAACCCACGCAGACACAGGGAGAATGTGCAAATTCCACACAGACAGTTGCTCAAGGGTGGAATCAAACCGGGGTCCCTGGTGCAGTGAGGCACTGAGCCACCATGCTGCTCTTTGCATTGCTACCTCACACTTGTAGCAGTGCGAAGCGTTGAGTAGACACTTGTACATACCCTGATGGAGCATAGCAAGGCATTCATCCTCTTGCATTCATTTGGAGCCAGACTTTCTTGAGCCGCTCATGAGTACTGACATCTGCAGCAACCTCTATCCAACTTGTCTTTTCTCAGTTAGGATGGCCTTTTCTCTCCTGGACAGTCTTCAGGAGAACATCCAGAGAGCCATTGCTAAAGTCTTGCTTCACGTTTGTTCTGGTCTTTGACCAGGGGTGGGTGGGGATGAAAAACAGAGTTTGAGTAGTGCACCTGGGTTGCAGATTGATGGCCGCCTGGATACCTTTAAAATATAGTGCACGCATGTTGGAGTGCGGAAAGTTCTGGAGGGGACCATAACTTGTCCCCCATGAAATTGCCCATGCATATTTAATAAGCTTGAGTTAACATTAGCGTGTGGGAACGAACCCACTTTTATGCTTGCCTCAATGCTTAGTTTGAAAAGGAAATTCCACCCAGATCACTATCGCCTAGAGAAATGTAGCAGCCAATGTGCACACAACAGTGTCTCACTATCAGCAATATAAGGTAGTTCACCAAAAAAATCAGTTTCAGTGATAAATATTGGGCAGGACAACTTTCCAGCAGGTTAGTGCTATAGGGATCTTTTATAGTCACTCAAAGGATTTTGACAGAGTCTCAGTTTAACACATTGTCCAAAAGTCACATCTCCAACAACCTACTGCATTTTCAGTGCCGCCTGCTGCTCCAGACTAGCTCATACTGGAGTGGAGATTGATCCTACCGCTACAAACAGAGGCAACATAGCCAAGGAAGCAAAACGGATTACCACATGCAGTTTACGTCATGTTTGTAAAGTCATGTCAGTACAATAAGTCTTTTTATAAGTGCATGTTCTTTTGACTATTCCTGATTCAACAACGCAACCATGACATACTCCTAGAAGGGAATAAGTCATAGAACATTTCAATCTGACAGCCTGACATTCGATAGAGTGAGCTGTGTTATTTTGTAGTCCCAGTGGGAAACTTACATTCACAGTTCTGAACTGCTTCATGTGTTTTGAGATGCTCCCACCCATTCTGACAGCATATTTACAATTATAACAGCTGGACGAAGCACTTACTCCCGGCTGGGAGAATCTGAACCAGAGTCTGGCCAGACTCGGATGACATGCAGTCAGGCACTCAACCAGCATATACAGTATGAGAATAAAATAAAAATTAACCCCTACCTGTCTAGAACCTGTGTTGTATCCACCAGTCTCTACTCAGCAGAGAATCGCAAAAAAACAGTGTCAGCATAACTTTTTTAAGGGGAAATCTCATTTTCGTTTCCTGGTTGAAATATACCACTTCAGGCTAACCAGCAGTGTAAAGTTACAAATTATAAAACACCAGGTTATAGTCTCCAACAGGTTTATCTGGAAGTACAACAGGTTTATCTGGGTGGCATGGTGGCACAGTGGTTAGCACTGCTGCCTCACAGTGCCAGAGACCTGAGTTCAATTCCCACCTCAGGCGACTGACTGTGTGGAGTTTGCACATTCTCCCCGTGTCTGGGTGGGTTTCCTCCGGGTGCTCCGGTTTCCTCCCACAGTCCAAAAATGTGCAGGTTAGGTGAATTGGCTGTAGTGTTAGGTGCAGGGGTAAATGTAGGGGAATGGGTCTGGGTGGGCATGCTTTGGCAGGTCGGTGTGGACTTGTTGGGCCGAAGGGCCTGTTTCCACACTGTAAGTAATCTAATCTACAAGTTTTTGGAGCGCTGTTTCTTGGTCAGTTAGTTAGTGGAGTAGGATCATAGGACATCTCCACATCACAGCAGTGTAAAAGCAAATCCCTCTTTACACGCTTAACTATTGTGGCTTCTTTCATGAATCATTCATGGGAGTAGGTGACATTGGCTAGACCCAAATGCCATGGAGAAGATGGTCCCACTAAACGATTGGTGGCTCAGTGGTTAGCATTGCTACCTCACAGTGCCAGAGACCCAGTTTTGATTCCTCCTTCAGCTGACTGTGTAGAGTCTGCACATTCTCCTTGTGGGTTTCCTCCTGGTGCTCTGGTGTCCTCCCACACTCCAAAGATTAAGAGCATTGGCCATTTGTTAAATGTTAAATTGCCTATTGTGTTCAGGAATGTGCAGGCTAGGTGAATTAGCTGTGGAAAATGCAATGTTACAGGGATAGTGTGGAGGGTGGGGTGGGGTGGGATGCTCTTCAGAGGGTTGGCATGGGCTGAATGGCCTGATTCCACACTGTAAGGATTCTATGGTGATGAGTTACCTTCTTGAAGTTTTGAAGTTCTTGGGATAAAGGCAATGCTGTTCGGAAGAGTGTTCCAGCATTTTGACCTAGAGAAAGTAGTGATAGTTTTACAAGTCAGAAAAGTGAGTGGCTTGGTGGGGAATTTGTAGGCAGTGGTGTGCTCATGCATCTGTTACCAGAGTCCTTCGAAATAATAAAGGTTGCAAGTTTGGAAGGTACCATTGAAGAAGATTGGCACTGCACTGGATTTTACATACTGCTACATTTGTGCATCGGAGGTGAAGTGTGTGTTGAAGGGAACAGCTGGACTGCCCATCAAGTGGGTTGCTTTATCCTGGATAGTGCCAAGCTTCTTGAGTGTTGCTGGAGCTGGACTCATCCGGGCAACCAGGGAATATTTCATCACACCCCTGACATGTGCTTTGTGGACAAGCTTTGGGAGATAGGAGGTGAGTTAGTCACCACAGGTTTCTAGCCTCTTGACCTGCTTTTGTAGCCATTGTATTTATATGCATAGTCCTATTCTGTTTTTGATCAATGATAAGCCCAGAATATTGATAGTGGGGGAAACAGCAATGGTAATGCCTTTGAGCATCAGGGGAGATGGTTAGATTCCCTCTTATTGGAGATGGTCATTGCATGGCATGTATGTGGCCAAAATGTTATTTGCCAGTTTTCAGCCCAAGCCTGGATATTGTCTAGATCTTGCTGTATTGGAAAAGGACTGCTTCAATATCTGAGGAGTCATGAAAGAAATCACAGAGTCATAGAATCATAGAGATGTACAGCATGCAAACAGACCCTTCGGTCCAAACTGTCCATGTCGACCAGATATCCCAACCCAATCTAGTCCCACTTGCCAGCACCCGACCCATATCCCTCCAAACACTTCCTATTCATATACCCATCTAAATGCCTTTTAAATGTTGCAGTTGTACCAGCCTCCACCACTTCCTCTCACAGCTCATTCCATACCCGCATCACCCTCTGTGTGAAAAAGTTGCCCCATAGGTCTCTTTAATGTCTTTCCCCTCTCACCTAAACCTATGCCCTCTAGTTCTGGACTCCTCGACCCCAGGGAAAAGACTTTGCCTATTTACCCTATCCATGCCCCTTATAATTCTGTAAACCTCTATAAGGTCACCCCTCAGCCTCCGATGCTCCAAGGAAAACAGCCCCAGCCTGTTCTGCCTCTCCCTATAGCTCAAATCCTCCAACCCTGGCAATATCCTTGTAAATCCTTTCTGAACCCTTTCAAGTTTCACAACATCTTTCCGATAGGAAGGAGACCAGAATTGCACACAATATTCCAACAGTGGCCTAACCAATGTCCTGGACAGCTGCAACATGACCTCCCAACTCCTGTATTCAATACTCTGACCAATAAAGGAAAGCATACTAAATGCCTTCTTCACTATCCTATCTACCTGCGACTCCACTTTCAAGGAGCTATGAATCTGCACTCCAAGGTCTCTTTGTTCAGCAACACTCCCTAGGACCTTACCATTAAGTGTATAAGTCCTGCTAAGATTTGCTTTCCCAAAATGCAGCATCTTGCATTTATTTGAATTAAACCCCATCTGCCATTGGCCCATCTGGTCCAGATCCTGTTGTAATCTGAGGTAACCCTCTTCGCTGTCCACTACACCTCCAATTTTGGTGCTGAACATTATGCAATTATCGGTGAACATTCCCGTTTCTGACCTTATGATGGGGGAAGGTCATTGACAATGCAGCTGAAGATGGTTGGGCCTAGGACATACACCTGGGAACTGTTTTAGAACTGAAATTAATAATGCCAACAATATTAACCATTTTCCTTTTTGCTAAATATAACTCCAACTAGCAGGACAATTTCCTCCGATTCCCATTGATTTCCATTTACTTCTCAACAATTCAAAAGCATTTACTTCCATCTCTCTATCTGGAAATTTATTTTATCCACTGATCTATCTGTATGCAAATAAAAGTCTTAAAATGCCCTTGTTTTATTCAGTTGAATCCGAACCTTAGAACCAATCTGGAGGTTTAGTAAATGTGATTTCTATATGGGCTGAAAGAGAACTCACCTATGATGAGAAAGAATGGGACAAATTCCAGGTCAACATCTCAGTGGAGTTGAGGTAAATTGAGGAAAAAAAATGATCTCACTGTTCCACCAGAGGGCACTCCACTCAAAAGATATATAATAAACTAATTTGGCCTCTCCTTCCTCCATAATTGAGGAAGGTCATTTGAACTATCATTACCACAGAAATGACCCAACACTTATCTATTTTAATATCTATCTGGTCCTAAACAATTCCACAGCTTTTACTTCCATTTCTCTCTCTGGATATTCATTCCATTCAATGGCCACCTTTTCGCAAAATGAAAATCAATCTTAATACTACTTCTTTTTTCATTAGTTTGAAACTATAACACTAGTTTCTTCAGATCAACCTGAATAAGTATCTTTTATGGCTTAATGAAATCACATCTCAGCCGCAGATGAAAAACCCAAGTTGTAAAGAATTGATTTCAATTATTTGAATTATTGTAGTCACATGTACCTAAGTACAGTGAAAAGCTTTGTTTTGCGAACAGTACAGGCAGATCATAGCAAACAAGGACATACAGATAATAGGGTGCTTAGACAGAGTGAGGTTATGGCTGATGGAAAGTGCACAAAGCAAGATCAACATTTTTTGAAGTTACAGAGGTCCAGTCAAGACTCTAATAACAGTAGGGCAGAAGCTGTTCTTGAACTGTTGGTGTGTGTTCAAGTCTCTGTCTCTTCTGCCTGATGAATGAAGTTGTAAGAGAGCCTTACCAGAGCAGGACGGGTCTTTGATGTTGTTGGTAAGCTTTCTGTGGCAATGAAAGTGTAAATACAGTCCACGAATGGGAGATTGGCGTCCATGATGGTTTGGGCTTTGCACACAACCTTCTGTATTGCTTATGGTCCTGGGCTGAGCAGTTATGTACCTGGATAGAATGTTTTCTCTGGTGCATCTGTAAAAGTTGGTGAGGGTCCTTATGGCCATGCTGAATTTCCTAAGCCATCCAAGGAAGAAGAGGTGTTGATGTGCCTTCTTGACCATCACATCCACCTAGGAGGTCCAGGACAGATTGTGGATTATCGTCACTCCCAGGAATTTGGACCCTCTCGACCCAGCTCCGTCGATGTAGATGGGGGTGGGGGGGGGGGAAGCGGAGGAGGGGGGGTGGGATGCGTGCCATGTCCTCCTTTTTTTTCTGAAGCCAATGATCAGTTCTTTTGTTTTTCTGACATTGAGAAAGAGGTTGTTATCATTGCATGATGCCACCAAGCCCTCTAATTCCTTCCTGTATTCTGATTCATCATTGGTAGATATCTGTCCAATCAGAGTGGTGTCATCAGCGAATTAGGAGATGGTGTTCGCACAGAATTTGGCTACACAGGCATGGGTGGACAGAGAGTACAGCAGCGGGCTGAGAACCCATCCTTGCAGAGCGCCAGTGTTGTGGGTTATCGTAGAGAAGGTACAGTTGTCTATCTTCACTGATTGCAGTCTGTGGGTCAGGGAGCTGAGGATCCAGTTGCAGAAGGCAAAGCCAAGACCTTGGTCTCAGAGTTTTGAGATTAGCCTGGTAGTAATTATGGTGTTAAAGGCGGAGCTGTAGTCGATGAATAGGAGCCTGATGTAGCTGTCCTTGTTATCCAGATATTCCAGGGATGAGTTCAGGGCCAGTGAAATAGTATCTGCTGTGGACCTGTTTCACCAGGAGGCCAATTGTAGGGAATTGAGGCAGGCTGGGAGAGTTGATGTGAGCCATGACTAATCTCTCGAAGCACTTCATGATTATGGAGGTCAGTGCAACTGGGTGGTAGTCATTAAGGTACGTTGCATGAGCTTTCTTAGGTACTGAGATGATGGTGGTCTTGTTAATCAGGTGCTGAAAATGTGTTGCTGGAAAAGCGCAGCAGGTCAGGCAGCATCCAAGGAGCAGGAGAATCAACATTTCGGGCATGAGCCCTTCTGAAGAAGGGCTCATGCCCGAAACATCAATTCACCTCCTCCTTGGATGCTGCCTGACCTGCTGCGCTTTTCCAGCAACACATTTTCAGCTCTGATCTCCAGCATCTGCAGTCCTCACTTTCTCCTTCTTAATCAGGTGGGACTTCAACTTGTAGCAAGGAAAGTTGATGATGTTGGTGAATACCTCCACCTCCAGGTTCACATTGGATCAAATTGCATGGCTGGGGACTCTGTCTGGGTCAATCACTTTCCTCAGATTGACTCTCAGTAAGACCGATCTGTCATCCGACAGAGAAAACAGGTGCATCTGGGGATGTTGGGGCAAGTGATACATGCACCACTAGCATTCTGCTCAAACCAAGCATAGAAAGCATTGAGCACATCAGGAGGGGATGTGTCTTTGTCAACTATCTTGCTCTGCTTCATTTCATTTCCCGTTATGTTGTGTAAGCCTTGCCACAGGCAGCGGATGCCCGTCTGGTTAATTTGGGCCTTTAACTTGGTCTGGTACTGCCTCTTGGTATCTCTGATGGTTTTACGGAGGTCGTATCTGGATTTTCTGTATAGGTCTGGGTGGTCTGACTTGAATGCTGCATGCCTGGTCTTCAGTAGACAATGGATTTCCCTGTTCATTCAAGGTTTCTGGATGGGGAACACATGGATTGGCTTCTTTGGTATGGAGTGCGCGATATATTTGTGAATGAAGTCCGTGACAGTAATAGCATACTTTTTAAAAAATTCATCTGTGAGACGTGGGCTTCATTGATAGCCCAATCCTATTTACCCATGAGCAGATAGTGGTGAGCTGCCTTCTTGAATCGCTGCAGTCCACTTGCTGTGAATTGAACCACGATGTCGGTAGGGTGGGAATTCTAGAATTTTGATCCAATGACTGTGAAGGAACGGTGATATATTTCCAAGTCAGGGTGGGAGTGGCTTGGAAGGGAATTTGCAGAAGGTGGTGTTCCCAAGTACCTGCTGCCCTTGTCCTTCTAGATGGAAGTGGTCGTGGGTTTGGAAGGTGCTATCTAAGGATCTTTGGTGAACTTCTGCAGTGCATCTTGTGGATAGTGTACACTACTGCTACTGAGTGCCAGCAGTGGAGGGATTGAATGTTTGTAGATGTGGTGTCAATCAAGCGGGTTGCTTTATCCTGGATGGTGTCAAGCTTCTTGCGTGTTGTTGCAGCTGACCCCATCCAGACAAATGGGGAGTATTCCATCACACTCCTCACTTGTGCCTTGTAGATGATGTATAGATAGTCCCTTGTAGACTTTGGGGTGTCAGGAGGTGAGTTACTCGTTGCAGTATCCCTAGTCTCTGGCCTGCTCTTGTAGCCACTGTATTTATGTGTTTATGTGGTGAGTCCAGTTGAGTTTCTGGTCAATGGTGACCCCAAGTGGGGGATTCAGTGATAGTAAAACCGTTGAAAGTCAAGTGTGTTGAATGTTACTTCCCACTTGTCAATCTAAGCCTGGATATTGTCTAGATCTTATTCCAAGCAGTCCTGGAGAAGCTCTTGCACTGCCTCAGACCAGCCTTGTACTACTTTCTGTGAAGGATCTTCCTGTTTCAACTTTTGCTGAAGGATCAGTGGACTGAAGTCCATATAGATCACATCTACTGCTCTGCCGTCATCAATCTTCTTTGTTACTTCTTCAAAAAACTCAATCAAGTTTGTGAGATATGCTTTCCCACGCACAAAACCATGTTGACTATCCTGAATCAGTCCTTGCCTTTCCAAATACATGTACATCCTGTCCCTCAGGATTCCCTCCAACAACTTGCCCGCCACCGAGGCCAGGCTCACTGGTCTATAGTTCCCTGGCTTGTCTTTACCACCCTTCTTAAACAGTGGTGCCACATTTGCCAACCTCCAGTCTTCCGGCACCTCACCTGTGACTATCGATGATACAAATATCTCAGCAGGAGGGCCAGCAATCACTTCTCTAGCTTCCCACAGAGTTCTCGGGTACACCTGATCAGGTCCTGGGGATTTATCCACTTTTAACCGTTTCAAGACATCCAACACTTCCTCATCTGTAATCTGGACATTTTGCAAGATGTCACTATCTATTTCCCTACAGTCTATATCTTCCATATCCTTTTCCACAGCAAATACTGATGCAAAATATTCATTTAGTATCTCCCCCATTTTCTGTGGCTCCACACAAAGGCCACCTTGCTGATCTTTGAGGGTTGAAACTTTATTGCTGGAACAGCACAGCAGGTCAGGCAGCATCCAGGGAACAGGAGATTCGACGTTTCGGGCACAGGCCCTTCTTCAGGATCTTTGAGGGGTCCTATTCTCACCCTAGTTACCCTTTTGTCCTTAATATATTTGTAAAAACCCTTTGGATTCTCCTTAATTCTATTTGCCAAAGCTATCTCATGTCCCCGTTTTGCCCTCCTGATTTCCCTCTTAAGTATACTCCTACTTTCTCCATACTCTTCTAAGGATTCACTCAATCTATCCTGGTTATACCTGACATATGCTTCCTTCTTTTTCTTAACCAAACCCTCAATTCCTTTAATCATCCAGCATTCCCTATTCCTACCAGCCTTCCCTTTGACTATCTATATACCGTTGAAATTGATTTGCATTTCCAAATTTGTATCACTGATAATATTTGAAATTTTACTCTCTAAAGCATTTATACGTATCAAGAATCTGTGATTAGATTACCTGCACTGTGGAAACAGGCCCTTCGGCCCAACACGTCTACACCGACCCTCCGATGAGTAGCCCACCCAGACCCCTTTCCCTCCGACTAATGCACCTAACACTATGGGGCAATTTACCATGGCCAATTCACCTGACCTGCACATCTTTGGACTGTGGGAAGAAACTGGAGCACCCAGGGGGAACCCACGCAGACACGGAGAGAATGTGCAAACCACACAGACAGTCGCCCAAGGCTGGAATCGAACCTGGGTTTCTACTGCTGTGAGGCAACAGTGCTAATCACTGGGCCACCATGCTGTCCCATAACTTATTTCTCAGAACTGAAGGCTCTGAATGAGGATCAGCTTGATGGCTGTCCTTGACACTACCTAATTTTCCCAATTTTCTCCAAATATCACAACTGGACGCCGAATTCAATTTAGCAAATAAGAATCTTATGAGCTTTGTCCAGAATACCTTCACTTCTTCTGCACTCAATACCGCTATTTACCCAAGATATCATTTACAGGGTCATTTAGTAACGATCTCTCAGATTTGAGGACTATCTACAATTCTGTAGTGTGGAAAGTGAGTGAGGGATAATTTTACACTGTTTGCATAGTATATTATCACTTGCCTGACTGTTGAAGTAAAATATGAATTGGAAGTGCAACATTAATGAATGGTTCTTATAGAGGTGTGTTTAAAGACCCCAGTTGACTCTAATGCACTTGTACATTAACAGAACCAGTAAGGGACAATGGGTTGAATGGACTCCTACTGCACTGTAATAATTCCATAACTCTGTGACCACAAGTTAATATCTTCTATCCTTCAGCCAATTTACATAGTTGACATTGACTCTATTTTCCCATTCGCATCAATTTAGTTTACGAATCTTTTATGTGGTACTTTGTCAATTTCTTTTTAAGAATCACGTGGACAACTTCCGTTACAATGCTTTTGACAACCTGGTTTGTTAATTCATCAAAAATCCATGTAGAATATGAAATCAAACAGGATTTGGACATGCTGGTGTTGGACTTGAGTGTACAAAGGTAACAATCACACAACACCAGGTTATTGTCCAATAGGTTTATTTGGAAGCACACTAGCTTTCAGAACGCTGCTCCTTTGTCAGGTGGTTGTGGAATATAAGATCGTAAAACACAGAATTTGCATCACTGTAACTTTTGCTGTAAATTCTGTGCTGTAAAACTATAAATTTTAACAAAATCAAACGTAATCTGCATTTTACAATCTGTGCTGATTCTCCTGAATAATAGAAAAAATGTTCAAATGCCTGTTAATTCTGCCTCCCCCGCCCCTCCTGATTAGTGCTTCTAAAAAGTTACCCACTGAGAAACTGACTGGACAATCATTCCCAGAAATGACAAGATGATTTTTGAAACATTAATGTGAATAGAAATAAAATCTAAAATGTAAGCCTTTCTTCCCATGCATTTTAAAATGCTTATTCGGAAGTATGCAAGAAAATCTACTTATCTAGTTTGGACTCTGGATCAGCAGTTTAATAATTTAGCAACAGTGAGAGAAGTAAGGGTTGGATTAGGTGCCTTCACTGGACCTATGATACTGCATTTTTGAGCAAAAGCCTTTGACTGCAGTTTGCACTAATCACAGAATCAACTGCAGCAGTCACTAAATTACTTCAACAGCCCCACCTGCGTCCACAACCTTAGTTCATGAAGTATTGCTGTAATGTAGGAATCTCAACAATTAATTCACACAGTGCAAGGCTGCCAGAAACAACATTAAGATCATATAGCAGACAATCTGTTTCACTGATTTTAGTCAGCACGGCCAGCAGGAGAGAGATAAGAGCAGAAGTAAACTACCTGAGGAAAAAGAAGTTTTAATAAATGTATTGCTAGCTGAATTCGGGTTGACAATGTCAAGGTGTTAGCAAAATCTTTAAGATAAAACAAACACTAGATGCCATTCTTCAGGGAATTTGAGAGGCTTGACCCTGCCAAATTCTCAAGCAAAACATGGACAAAGAGAATACTGAAGCTCAATATTGAATGTTCACATGAGGCATGTAGGTTCAATAGAGGCATAGTATCTTCACTTTCCTGTTGTATGAGGCCTAATTTCACAGCAAATGCTGTGTCTCAAACTAATTTGTTGGAAAGGAGTTAAAAGTGACAAGGCAGTGAAAAATAGAATTTAATTAGAGAGTTGGTGTTAGTTTTTTTAACATTCACTTTTCCAAGTTAACCTCAAATATGAGGGAGAGCCTTAACTGAGGCAAACAAATGTTAAATTATAACATTAGAGATTAACACCTCTCATTTTGACTTTAGCTATATACCTGAATATGTTTCGAAATTATAATACAATGACAACAGTCACAAGTGCAAACATACAGTCTGCAAACAATTTGAATTTTCTTTTAAGTTCTGAAATTCTCAAGTTAAATATTTCCTCATGTATATTTACAAATTTAATGAACAAAGTTAATTTTTGGGAAAAAAAAGTAGAAATGTTCAGTTGATTTTCTGCACTCCTTATAGGTAGAAATTAATGCAGCTATTTCCAATGACACAGTTGACAGATCAACATTCCTACCACTTTTCTGGGCAACAGCAGCTTTCAAACAAGAATCGAATAATTGAAGAAATTGGAGGGGTTCTGGGGGCGGCACAGTGATTAGCACTGCTGCCTCACAGCACCAGGGTCCCAGGTTCAATTCCAGCATTGGGTGACTGTCTGTGTGGAGTTTGCACATTCTCCCTGTGTCTGCGTGGGTTTCCTCCGGGTGCTCCAGTTTCCTCACACAGTCACAAAGATGTGCAGAGCAGGTGAATTGGCGATGCTAAAATTAGATTGGATTCCCTACAGTGTAGAAACATGCCCTTCAGCCCAACAAGTCCACACCGACCCTCCGAAGAGTAACCCGCCCAGTTCCATTCCCCTCTGGCTAATGCATGTAACACTATGAGCAATTTAGCATGGCCAATTTACCTGACCTGCACATCTTTGGACTTGTGGGAGGAAACCCACGCAGACACGGGGAGAATATGCAAACTCCACACAGATGTCACCCAAGGCTGAAATCAAACCTGGGACCATGGTGCTGTGAGGCAGTAGTGCTAACCACTGAGCCACCATGCTGCCCTAAAATTGCCCATAGTGTTAGGTGCATTAGTCAGAGGGAAGTGGGTTACTCTTCAGAGGGTCGGTGTGGACTTGTTGGGCCAAAGGGCCTGTTTCCGTACTGTAGGGAACCTAACTGGGACTAGGTATGTTGTTCTTACAGAAAGATGACACGGACTTGATGGGCCTATTGGCTTGCTTATATGCTGTAACCATTATTGTATATGGTTTTAATACATGTTTTGTCTGTTTCCGTTTTAACAGCATAAAAGTTCAATATCTCTGCAGCTACATGATTTTCTTCCAAATTGCAGGGCATCTATGCAAGAAATACCACTGGGTGTGGCCTTTTTGCAATACTGCTCTACTTTGCCATCCAGATGAGTAATGTGGTTGAAAACAAAGTCAGGATTGTTCTCAGTGCTGTTTTACAACTTGTCACAAATAGATTTGTTAACGTCAACCCTTCTGAAACAGAGTGAACACCTCATTTGCAGGACAACAGAGCTGCAGTCCTTTTGTTAGTCTTCAACTTTTCTTCCAGGACTGAGGTTAGATTATCGTAGGTTGGTAACAGTTCCTCCTTGAATATACATCCTGTCTTGCTAATTGCCTGCATTCAGATGCAAACTGGCATCGGCTCCACAATCAAAGGCTCAAGATAACAACCGAGGGAAAAGAGAGTTTTGGATTAAAAGAATACTTCAATGCAGAACATGGCTTTCAGTGTCATTCAGGAGATTCCTTTTTCATAAACCAGAGAATAATTATAGATATGAGAAATGATTTGATCTGTCATAATTTTCCCACCAAAGTGGGATGAAAACTACCCTATTGCAAGATCCAATTGTTTCTTAAATGATTCTCAAAGTTTTTGACACCACTATTTATCTGGAAGTTTATTTTGCACATTGATTACTCTGTATGAAAAGAGTTTCCTGATTTCACTTTGTAAATGCTAGTCTGACCCTGTGACTCCTAACTGTGCACCAACAGCTTCTTTTAAAATAACATTCTGAATTACATTTTCTTCATGTCATTTTAAAAATCTTACACCTCTCTTCACTAGATCGCCACTCAGATGTTCCTTTACAAGTGTGATGAGACCAATGAATTGGGCTTCATTGTAAGCCCTGGGAGTAACCAATAGCCTCATGGTTTTCATCTTAAAATCCCCACAGTGTGGAAACAGGCCATTCAGCCCAACGCATCCACACCAACCCTCCGAAGAGCATCCCACCCAGACCCACCTCGCTACCTATAACCCTGCAATTTCCTATGGATAATGCACTTAACACATCCCTGAACACTATGGGTAAATTAGCATGGCCAATCTACTTCACCTGCACATCGTTGGACTGTGGGGGGGAAACTGGAGCATGCAACAGAAACCCACGCATAAATGGGAAGAATGTACAAACGCCACACAGACAGTCACCTGAGGTGGAATGAAACTGGGTCCCTGGCACTGCGAAACAGCAGTGCTAACCACTAGGCCACCATGTTGCCCTGCTCTCCTTCCTGTCACAGTTAAACATTGAATCTGCAATTCTCCACCACAGAGTCAATTCCCAAACCTCTCTATTCTTCATTTCTAAAAAGACAAAGTTAGATGTTTAAAAAAGGCTTACAATTTCTTATGGTCTTACTACTACACTTTGAAGTAGGACTCCTGCTCAAATGCCAGAGATGTCCCAGACTTGGTTCCTTTTCTTACTGTTTAGATTAGACTCCCTACAGTGTGGAAACAGGCCCTTCGGCCCAACAAGACCACACCGACCCTCTGATGAGTAACCCACCCAGTTACAATTCACTCTGACTAATGCACCTAATAATATGGGCAATTTAGCATGGGCAATTCACCTGATCTGCACATCTTTGGACTGGGAGAGGAAACCAGAGCACCCAGAGGAAACCCACACAGACATGGGGAGAATGGGCAAACTCCACACAGTCACCCGAGGCTAGAATCAAATCTGGATGCCTGGAGCTGTGAGGCAGTAGTGCTAACAATTGAGGCCCTGATGGCTTCAGTGATGGCCCTAGCCCAAACAGAGCACAGCGCCCTTGGTACAGGTTGCCAAAATCTGACTTGTCTGTGCTCTGAACACAATTGCCTCACCCTCTTCCAAGCACAGAGACTTATCCCAGCTCTGGGCTCAGTGACGTCACCTCCAACATGAGTTGAAGTGTGTGGTGCTGGAAAAGCATAGCCGGTCAGGCAGCATCTGAGGAGCAGGAGAATCAACGTTTCAGGCATAAGCCCTGATAAGCCCTCGATTCTCCTGCTCCCCGGATGCTGCCTGACTGACTGTGCTTTTCCAGCATCACATTCTTCGACTCTGAGCTCCAGCATCTGCAGTCATCACTTTCTCCACCTCCAACACAACCCCAGTTAGCCCAAACTCTCTGCATCCCTCTCCTGCCATCACAGGAACAAGTCTAGTGAAGGTGTCCTCCAAGATGGTGCGGGAGCATGGCAAGTTTTCCTAACCTAATCATTCCCTCACATCTATTTAATCATTCTACTCTTTTAAATCTTAATTGTTAGTCTGTCAGAATTACTAACAATCTTCTTTTAAATCTGCTTACAGATCTGGCAAAATTTCAACCTCAAGAAATAACCGATTGCATCGGACCATGGAGAGCAGGACCTCCTGGAGGGGCCGACAGCTTATGGGACCCATCAACTGAATTGCAACAACAGAGTGACTATTCCCTTATCAGCTTCTCAAAGGCCTGACACAGAGGTTGATCAGTGATCTGACTTTGTGGAGTGGACCCTACCTCATGGAGACTCGACATTGAGGCCCGACCAGACCGAGAACAAGATCCTCCAGAGTACCTGAGGCTGTGACCAGTGCTCTGGGCCCCCTCAGCTGCATCCACTTATCTTCCAGAACAGTAGACCATCCACTCTGACTCCCGGTCCCAGACAGAAGCAGCCACTTACCTCGGAAACATGGGAGATCCGTTGGCCTGCATGTAAGACTGAAACAACGTGGATTGAAGTCTGCCTCCCCAGCATACTCCTGGTAAGCATTCAATCCATTGAAAAAAGCTGGACAAACTTAAAGCTGACTCACCTACCAAAGGGAGTTGAGAGTCTGTTGGGAGTTCTGTTTTAAAAAGACATGGCTTACTCCTGCTGTACCTGACTGTGCATTACATCCTGAGAGTTTCTCAATCCACTGGATAGTCCATATGGTGTCCTTGGGCAAGGCAAAGGGTGGAGGGGTCTGCCTCCTGACCAATAGTGGCACAGTGGTTAGCACTGTTGCCTCGCAGCACCAGGGTTCCAGGTTCAATTCCAGCCTCAGGCAACTGGCTGTGTGGAGTTTGCACATTCTCCCCATGTCTGCGTGGGTTTCCTCCGGGTGCTCTGGTTTCCTCCCACAATCCAAAGATGTGCAGATCAGGTGAATTGGCCATGCTAAATTGCCCGTAGTGTTAGGTGCATTAATCAGAGGGAAAATGGGTCTTTGCAGGTTACTCTTCGGAGGGTGGGTGTGGACTGGTTGGGCCGAAAGGCCTGTTTCCACCCTGTAGGGAATCTAATCTCTGGATGCTTGGACATGCTTACACTGGCGAGTTATTGTTGCTGGACCGAGCATATCAAATGGTGAAGTGCCATCCCGACTATCTGCTGGGGGAGTTACTTCCACTATCCTGAGAGCAGCTTACATCCCAACCCATGTAGAATGCGATGAAATATATATCCCACAAATAATCTTGAAATGGAATACCCTGGTGCCTTGTTCATTATAGCCGGCGACTTCAACAGGCAAACGTCAAGAATGTGCAGCCAAGATACCATCAACATGTCTCCTGTCCTACCAAATACCCTGGATACAACCATCAAAGATGCCTACTGCTCACCCCACCCACACTTTGCTCCCTCTCCTAGTTTACCAGCAGGAACTGAAGTGTGAGGATCTGGTACAGAAAGTCGTACAGTGCTGGTCTGAGGTAACGGACAAGATTCTACATGACTGCTTGGTGTCAGTAGACTGGTCCATATTGAAGAACTCAGTGGCCAACCTCAAGGAGTATTCCACTAACCTCAGTAAGTGAATAAAGGACTGGGTGTCAAAGAAGTTAATCCAAGTGCTTCCCAACCGGAAACCATAGATGAACCGAAAGATTCACT
Source organism: Chiloscyllium plagiosum (assembly GCF_037043375.1). Lineage (NCBI taxonomy): Eukaryota > Metazoa > Chordata > Chondrichthyes > Orectolobiformes > Hemiscylliidae > Chiloscyllium > Chiloscyllium plagiosum. The sequence goes on along the minus strand of NW_028270142.1, from coordinate 118,024,565 downwards.
CCCTACAGGAGCCAGGTCTGAGGCATCCAAGTCAGCTGATCCTGCCCTATATAAGAAATCTCCTTATGATCTTCACAAAGCCATCAGGGATGTCAAGAGACAACACCAACCTAAGCTAAAGTCCCAGACTAACCACACAAGCACGCATTTACTGTGGCAATGCTTACATTATATAATAGGCTATAAAGCCATGTTGGGTAGAATCACTGACAATAATGCATTCCTCCCTAATGAGATCAATGCATTCCATGCTGGCTTTGAACAGAAGATCAGTGAATTAATGTCAACTGCCCTGACAGCCTGAGGTGCGCCTGTCTTCACAGACTTCAGATCGCCCTCCCTAACAGTGAACCCACGGAAAGCAACTGGTCCAGATGGAGTCCCCAGTTGTGCACTCAGATCCTGCACAGATCTGGTGGCAAGAGCATTTGCAGACATGGAGTTATAGAGTCATAGAGATGTACAGCATGGAAACAGACCCTTCGGTCCAACCCGTCCATGCCAACCAGATATCCCAACCCAATCTAGTCCTACCTGCCAGCACCCGGCCCATATCCCACCAAACCCTTTCTATTCATATACCCATCCAGATGCCTTTTAAATGTTGCAATTGCACCAGCTTCCACCACTTCCTCTGGCAGCTCATTCCTACATGTACCACCCTCTGCGTGAACATGTTGCCCCTTAGGTCTCTTTTATATCTTTCCCCTCTCACCTTATACCTCTAGTTCTTGACTCCCCAACCCCAGGGAAAAGGCTTTGTCTATTTATCCTATCCATGCCCCTTATAATTTTGTATACCTCTATTACATTATCCCTCAGCCTCCGATGCTCCAGGGAAAACAGTCCCAGCCTACTCAGCCTCTCCTTATAGCTCAAATCCTCATCTTTAATGTCTCCTTACTATGATGTGAGGTTCCCGCCTGCTTCAAGAAGAACACTATCATTCTGGTGCCAAAGAAAAATCAGGCAACATGCCTTAATGACTATAGCCCGGTGGCTCTGACATCCATCATTATGAAGTGCTTCAAGAGATTAGTAATAGTACATGTCAACTCTAGTCTCCCAGATTGCCTTGATCCACTACAATCCACCCATCGTCAAAATAGGTCCATGGCAGACACCATCTCCATGGCCCGACACCCAATCCCCAGACTCCTATTTATTAACATTTCTCCACCTTCAACACCATAATTTCAACTAAACTCATGTCCAAACTCCGAGATGTAGGATTCTGTTCCCCACTCTGCAACTGGATCCTCAACTTTCGGACCTGTAGGCCATGATCAGTGTGGATAGGTGACAACACCTTCTCCACAATAATCCTCAACAGCGGTGCCCTGTAGGGTGCATACTCAGCCCTTACTATACTCCCTATATACTCACAACTGTGCCACCAAATTTAGCTCTAACTCTATTTTCAAGTTTGCTGATGACAGCAAAGCAGTGAGTCAGATTTCAACTAACAACGAGACAGAGTAGTATGGTGTGAAGAGATAGACAGCTTAGTGGCATTGTGTAAAGACAACAATCTCTCCCTCAGTGTCAGTAAAATGAAGGAGCTGGTCACCACCCTCAGGAAGTGGAGTGGAGGACATGTCCCTCTCTGCATGCCCCTCAGCCCCCTTCACTGAGGTAGATGTGTTTGAGAGCTTCAAGTTCCTAAGACTAAATATCAACAATCTGTCCTGGCCCATCCATTTTGACACTACAGTCCCAAAAGCACAGCAACAGGTCTACTTCCTCAGAAGTCTAAGGAAATTTGGCATATCCGCAATGACTCTTACCAATTTTTATGGATGCACCATAGAAAACATGCCACCCAGATGCATCACTATGTGATAAAGCAACTGCTGTGCTCAAGACTGCAAGAAATTACAGAGCATACAGTGAATGCAGCCCAGTCCATCACACAAACCAGCCTTGCTTCCATTGACTCCACCTACACTTCCTGCTGTCTTGGGAAAGCAGCCAACATAATCAGAGATCCCTCCAACCCCAGTTATACTCTCTTCCACCCTCTTCAATCAGGCAGAAGATATAAAAGTTTGAAAATATGTATCAACAGATTCAAGGACAGCTTCTCTCCCACTGTATTCAGACTTATGAACGGACATCTCATATATCAGAGTTGATCTTTCTCTGAACTTTCTCTGTAACTGTAGCACTATGTTTTGCATTCTGTTCTATCAGTCTGATGTACTTATGTGAGGTATGATTTGTCTGGTTAGCACACAAAACAATACTTTCCACTGTATCTCAGTATCTGTGACAATAATAAATCAAATCAAATCAAAATCAAGTTATTTATTCATTGTACTCCCTTTATGGAACTAATATCCTTCCTGAGATGAGGTAATGAAAACTGCACACAGTACTCCAGGTATTCCAGTCTAACCAAGCTTCTATACAGGTGAAGGTGAGAACTACAGATGCTGGAGATTAGAGTGGAGAGTATTCTTTTACCCGAAACACCGATTCTCCTGCTCTTTAGATGCTGCCTGACAATGCTGTGCTTTTCCAGCACCACACTCTCAACTCCAAGCTTCTCTACAATTGAAGCAAAGCTTCATGATTCAGAAATTGAATACAAAAGTAATAAAGTAATGCTATACAGAGCACATATTAAACCACAGATGGAGTACAGTGCACAGCATTGATCTTATTTGAGGAAGGGTGTGCATTCAAAGTAGTGCTCTATGATTCTATGACTCTATAAGGTTTACGAGATTAATAACTAGTAATGACAGCCTGTCCTATGATGAACAGGCGAGGCTTGTATCTGCTGGGGTTTAGAAGAGAAAGAGGTCACTTGATTGAAACATTTAGGATCAATAAGGAGTTAACCCTGACCAAATATTGCAGACTAAAGCTGATGGCAGCTGTCATCAAGGTACAGTGGAGAAATACCACAATCTAAGGTCCTTCTACTGAAGTTAAATTGGGGTCCATTCAGTTATCGGACTCTCCCAGTGTCTCAAATGCATATAAATGTAGTCTTGTTCAAGTAAGAGATACCCTTGGTTTGTTTGGATAGAGTTGAACTCCAATGTTTGTTTGTTTCTTTGATATGCTGGTGTACAGAACTGAACTGTGTTTAAAGGATATTTTCGAAATAAAATAAAGGATCCCGAAGGTCTTTTGCAGATGTGGAGAAGATGTTTCCATTTGTGGAAGAATCGAGAACTCGGTGTAAAACTCAAGGCTCGCCCATTTCGGACAGAGATAAGGGGATATTGTTCTCACACATGAATACAGACTTTGGAATTCCCTTCCTTAAAAGGGAGTCGAGTCTGTTAAAATTTTTGAGGGAAATCTAAATAGATTATTGAAGCAAGCATGTGAAAGTATGTCAGAAGGTGTCCACTGTGTGCTGTAATCAGACTGGCCACATCTCATTTTAAGGCAGTGCAGACTGGACGGACCAAGTGACCTCTTCCCATTTTAATTTGTATGTTTTTATGTTTGAAAATCCCTCACCGGAGGTTTCTCTCTACTTACCCTATAAATTCCTTTGAACGTCTGAAACACTTATAGACAAATTGCTTGTTGCAGAAAGTTGTTCTGATATGGAAGTTGAGTAACAGACAGGAACCTAAATAAGCGCGAGACAGAAAAGAATACAGAGATATATTGATGGGGTTAGATGAAGCAGGATAGGAGGAGACTTATGCAGACCACAAACAGCAGCAGGGATCAGTTGAGAAAACAGCCTTTGTGTTAAAAGGGTAGGGAACCCTAGTAACAGTATAATGCAAATCTACAGATCTGAAAGTTTAACACTGTTTTCCTCTCTCCCCAGATCTGCTGAGTATTCCAGCATTTATTTTTGCTTTAACACCAAGTAATGCCTTACTTTAATGTCTTGCATCAGTATTGGTCTTAAATATTTTCCTCTGTCAGATTTCACCCTGTGCCATTTCATCTCCCCATTATAGCTGGAACAGCAATCGCTCAAATCAGCCATCGTTTAATGGTAGCAATACACTTCAAAATTAGCTAAATCTGATGAAGTGAGACTGGAACCAAAACATTAGCTCTGACTGCTGTCCACAGATTCTACCACACCTTCTGAATTGCTCCAGTAATGCATGGTGGGTCAGTGGTTAGCACTGCTGCCTCACAGCACCAGGGGTCTGGGTTTGATTCCCACCTCGGGTGACTATCTGTGTGGAGTTTGCACATTCTCCCTGTGTCTGTGGGTTTCCTCTCACAATCCAAGGATGTGCAGGTTAGGTGAATTAGGCAAGAGTGAGGACTGCAGATGCTGGAAACCAGAGTTTAGATTAGAGTGTTGCTGGAAAAGCACAGCAGATCAGGCAGCATCCGAGGAGCAGGAAAAGCGATGTTTCGGGCAAAAGCCCTTCATCAGGAATAGGTTAGGTGAATTGGCTATTCTAAATTGCCCAACGTTAGGTGCATTAGTCAGGTCTAAACCTAGAGGAATGGGTCTGGGTGGGTTATTCTTCAGAGAGTTGGTGTGGACTTGTTGGGCCGAGGGGCTTGTTTCCATACTGTAGGGAATGTAATCATTTCAGCATTTGCAATTCATTGTTTTATCAAAGTTAGCTTGTTGGGACGTCCCCTCTATATGAAGCCTTTCTTATTACTGTCTGATTCCCGCAGAATATCCATCATATTGGATGGTTGCTCCTGTCTCTGTCTATGTTACCCTTGTATTCCCCAAGGAGGTACCCATTCACATTTCCTGTGGATCTCAGGAAGTGTTGGAGCAGTTGCAAGGGTTGAGCCACTAGTGTCCTGGCTAAGCACCTCTCCAGAGACCTCTGTCTTTTGAATATTGCATGAAATTCATTGGGATACTCAGCAGGATGGTCTTGGAAGAGTGATATCTAATCTGACCCAATCCCCCACCACATTGTATTGCATCTGACCAACATTCCTTTGCTCAGAAACAAAAACAGAAACTGCTGCAAAAGCTCAGCAGGTCCACTGACCCTTCCGCAGAGTTCTGGAAGAAAAATGTTAACTCCAATTACTCTCCGCGGACTCTGCCACACTTGCTGAACTTCCCAAACATTTTCATTCTTGTTTCTGATTTCCAGCATCCGCAGTTCTTTCAGTTTCCCATTGCTTCGCCTCCACTGTGACATAATTTAATTCCTGAGAGGGGAAAGTTTTGATTTTTAAAACTCTAATCCTTATTTTCAAACCTCTTTATTCCTCCAGTCCACCTTTCTAATGCCCTCCAGCCACGAAACCCATTCCTCCAATTCTAGCCTCCTGTGCATCCCCAGTATTAATTCTCTGCCATTGGTGACTGCACTTTTCTCTGTCAAAACCCTCCCTGAATCTCCCTATTTCTCTTCCGCACTTTAAGAAGCCTCTATAAGAATAGTTTTTGACCTGGTTTTCAATCTGTCCTAAGTACTGCTGTGGCTCAGTGTGAAATTTTGCTTATAACCCTCATGTGTTAACAGCTTGGGACAATTTATTATGTTAAAAGTGCTATATAAATGTAAATTGTTGTTGTCTGTGCAAACAATAAGTCTTCAATTTCAGAAATGCAGAATATGGGTATGGGATATTCCACGCTTTAAGACTTTCTTATCATTCAATTAGATTATGATTGCAGTGTATCTTAACCACCTACTCATCTTGGATTTGTAGCAGCCCAATAGCTTACAACAACTATCTGCATTCATATAGTATCTTTAACATAATAAAACATCTCATGATGCTTCACAGGAGTATTATAAAACAAATTGTGGCACTAAGCCACAAAAGGAGATATGAGGGCAATAACTTGGTAGGTTTTAAGCTGTGTCTCAAAGGAGGAAAATGAGGTAAAGAGGTAGCGAATTTAAGGAGAGAATTCCCGTGCTGAGAGCTTGGATGGCCATCAGTGGTAGAATAAATAAAGCTGGTAATGCCGTAGAGACTGAGAAAGGGATGGGCAGATGTTTTGGGGGGTTATGGAGATGGAGATTGTAAAGTATGCGAGGGAGACAGGTGATGGAAGCAGTTGAAGATAGGGAAGAAAATTAGAGGGAACACTGCTAGGAAGGCATTTGGTTGTATCAATCACTAAACAATCTAAGAAGAAATTAGTTAAATTAGACCTACCCCCTAGCATTGATCTTGGCGTGGAAATAACTTTGACAAACTCAGTCCTATTAGCTCTGCTAAGTCCTCCTTACCAACATCTGGGGCTGGAGCCCAAATTGGGAGAACTGTCACATAATTATATTCAAGGAATTAAAATGCCTCAGTCAACATATCACCATCTCTGCAGAAGTGGCAGAACAGGGGCGTTGTTATGAGGGAGTTGTAGCTGGAGTCCTTAACATTGACTTCACACACCCAGAAGTCTCATGGCATTAGGTTAGTCATTGAATAAAGTGCGACGCTGGAAAAAGCAAGCAGGTCAAGCAGCATCTGAGGTGGAAGAAAGGGTTATGCCCGAAACGTCGACTTGTTTGTTCGTTAGATGCTGCCTCACCTGCTGTGCTTTTTCCAGCGCCACGCTTTATCAACTCTGCCATCTCCAGCATCTACAGTCTTCACTATCTCTTAGGCTAAACACTGACAAGGAAACTGTCTGGGGATTATTATGTACCACTCCCCAAGCCAGGGGAACAACCATGATTCAATGAAGATTGCAGCTGGTCGCAAATAATTTGGATGTGAGCTTAAGAGATATAGTTAGTAAGTTTGCAGATGAGGTGTAGTGGACAGCGAAGAAGGTTACCTCAGATCACAACAGGATCTTGATCAGATGGGCCAATGGGCTGAAGAGTGGCAGATAACATTTAATTTAGATAAATGCGAGATGGTGCATTTTGGGAAAGCAAATCTTAGCAGGACTTATACACTTAATGGTAAGGTCCTAGGGAGTGTTGCTGAAGAGACCTTAGAGTGCAGGTTCATAGCTCCTTGAAAGTAGTGTCACAGGTAGATAGGATTGTGAAGAAGGAACTGATAATAAATGCTGGTCAGCCAACAACCATGTCCCATGAATGAAAAACAACATAAATAGAAGAATGTTAAGACCACAGCATTTAGAACAAGAACAAAGAACAGTACAGCATGGGAACAAGCCCTTTGCCCCACTAAGACTATGCTGTGACTGCACCAAGAATGCAGTCTAGACTGTTTGGGCTAACAAATGCAGAGTGATAAGTTGACAGAATTTGGCATCAATTAAGTCATGGACAATAGTTGCTGAATTTCATAACAATGGCTACCTCATATGTTGTTAGACATGGAAGAGAAGATGAAAGTGTGTATTGCAAAACAATTCTCAAATGTTCAGCTAATATCCCTTACCCAACTTTTGGTATTAGAAAACAAGAACAGTTATTCAGCAAACCCCACCCCCCACAGCCCGACATAGGCAGTGAGTAAAATCCAAGTTAACATTGATAAGGGAAAGTTTTGCAGTTGCTTCATCAGACTGGCTCCATCCTGTCCAAGGTCTCTCCTTCCCCAACAAAAACAACATTTGCAAATGCGCATGCTGGAACTCTGAAGTGATTACAGTGTGAAGTTCAAAGCACATGGAGACATGTGTGGGTTGGGTTTTACTCAGTACAAGCAGGCCAGTGTTGTGACTGCCTAGAGGCAAAATGCAATATGCTGATGACCCTTTTCACCTATGCATAAGGAGACCATTGAAAAGTTCCCTGCTGATGTCAAATTACTAAGACATTCTGGTCACAGTTGGATCAAACCACAATGAATCAACTCTCCTTGTGCTTTTTCCTATAGATGTAAGCTGCCCCATCAAGCGATTAGCTACTTAAATATTGCAAAGCTCATTGTTAATGTCTGTCTCCCAATACAGAGCCATTTTATCTTCCCCTTGTGTAAAACAATAGGACCCACTTCTGACTACAACTATTTCACAGTAGGTGGGTTACTGTGTGGAGTGGGCTATTGTATTTCAAAATGTAAGACAGCAGAGGAATTTACACTGATACACTGATGAATAAACATTAAAGGCGGCGGAAAAGATCCCATCAAACTGGCTCCGAGATGACAACATTCACTAAAAGGATGATCCTCATCCTTCTCCCATTCCCTCGTTTTTTATCAGTAAGACCAATAGCTAAGGTATAAGGTTGAAAGAGATGCAATAGTTTCCTGTCAAGGTTCATTCTGATCAGCTCCATGGCTTATGACTCTTCCCAGGAACACCCTGCCCCCGCTGCATTCCACCTCATAGCTCCCCAGAGTTGCACAGTTGATTTCTGCTTCCCTCCCAAAATCAACAAGCAGGATTGAGATACAACCATCCCTCCATTATCTGGCCAATTGACTCTCTCTCCACATCCATTCTCTGTCAGGATGGTCAGAATAATGGTCTCCACTTCTTCCTTGCAAAGACGCCACAACAGACTCCATCCACAACTATCCTCCTTTGCCTGTCTTAGGTCATTCTCATTTTGAGCAACTTCTCCTTTAATAAGGAATTCTGAAGCAGAGTCATAATGGACTTGAGATATTAACACTGTTTCTTGCTCCACAAATGCTGCCAGAGTTACTGAGTTGTTCCAGCACTTATCTGTTTTTATCCAGGTTAAATATCGACTGTAGATGGAGGACAATTTTGTAAAGGACACATTTGGTTTGCCTGAAATTCATTTGACTTCTCTGCAAAATATTATCAATGACTCGCTAGAATTTAGAAGAATGAGAGGGGATCTTATAAAAACATATCAAATTACAAAAGGGATAGATAAGATAGAGACAGGCAAGTTGTTTCTGCTTGTAGGTGAGACTGGGACGAGGGGACATGGCCTCAAGATTAGGGTGAGTAGATTTAGGACAGAGATGAGGAGGAACTGTTTTTCACAGAGAGTCGTGAATCAATGGAATTCTCTGCCCAAGGATGTAGTAGCGCAGCTTCATTAAATATATTCAAGACACAGTTGGATGGGTTTTTGAATGGTAGGGGAATTATTAAGGGTTACAGGGATAATGCGGGTAGGAGGAGCTGAGATGATGGATACATCAGCCATGGCTCAATGGGCCAAATGGCCTACTCCTGCTTCTATTACTATGAAACTATGAAACAGATGTTCATTTCTAAAAGGTTTTACTGAGCCAGTTTGGATATTACAGCGATCTGAAAGTTTCGCTGTCACTATTACAGGGAAATTTCCTAGGTATCATGGTGGGATTTGAACACAGTTACTGATGATTACTACTCATGGAATCATAGAGATGTACAGCACCAAAGCAGACCCTTCAGTCAAACTCGTCCACATCAATTTGGGGCGGCACAGTGGCTCAGTGGTTAGCACTGCTGCCTCACAGCATCAGAGTCCCAGGCTCAATTCTAGCCTCGGGCAACTGTCTGTGTGGAGTTTGCACATTCTCCCCGTGTCTGCGTGAGTTTCCTCTGGGTGCTCTGTTTCCTCCCACAGTCCAAAGATGTGCAGGTCAGGTGAATTGGCCATGCTAAATTGCCCATATTGTTAGGTGCATTAGTCAGAGGGAACTGGGTCTGGGTGGGTTGCTCTTCGGAGGGTCGATGTGGACTGGTTGGGCCAAAGAGCCTGTTTCCACACTGTAGAGAATCTAATCTAATAATCCAAACCACATACCCTAAACTAATCTACTCCCACTTGACCTGCAATTCTCTAAACCTTCTTATTCATATACCCATTCAGATGCCTTTTAAATGCTGTAATTGTACCAGCAAGTCCTCTGGAAGCTCATTCTATGTATGCACCAGGCTTTGCATGAAAAGGTTGCCCCTTAGGTCTCTTAAATCTTTCCCCTCTCACCATAAGCCTATGCCCTCTAGTTCTGGACTCCCATTGTCAATTTGCCCTGTCCTTAGCCAAGCCTAATAATTATTGAATTACCTGTTTAATAACATAATTATACCCCATCATGAGCTATTTTGTCCCCTCATGCCCCCACCTCCATGAATCTTGGGCTTGGCATGACAATTAACTCTTCCATTGCCTTCAGTCTCATGCTCACTTCTTTACTCAAGACTCTTTGTCCCACTCCATGTCCCCTCTCATCTGCCTCCAGTATTCTCTCTCCACCTCAGCCCCTGTCTCTGGTCCGTTATCCTCTCTTAGCCTTTCTATTGAAAACTTTGTAAAGGTAAAAACAGTGACTGCAGATCCTGGAAACCAGATTCTGGATTAGTGGTGCTGGAAGAGCACAGCAGTTCAGGCAGCATCCGAGGAGCAGTAAAATCGACATTTTGGGCAAAAGCCCTTCCTAGATGGAGAGCTAACCAAACAGCATGCTTTGTCCCAGTTGGCATCGATATTCTTGAGTGTTGTTGGAGCAGCAATCATCCAGGGAAGTGGGAATGTTCATTCCTGTCTTGTGCCTTTCTAGAATTTGGGAGTTAGAAGCTGAGTTACTCAACACACAATTCCCAACTTCTGACCTGCTCTTGGATTTTACGTCGATTTTACTGCTCCTCGGATGCTGCCTGAACTGCTGTGCTCTTCCAGCACCACTGATCCAGGATATTGAAAACTTTGTGACATCCGTCTTCTTAATTTCATTGCTTCCTTTACCCTCTCTAATATGCCTCCCTCTGATCTAACTGCATTCTTATTCCCTCAAGTGTATCTCCAACTTTTGTATCAAAACTGCTACCAATAGGGAATGTAATTATTGTCTGTAAAACCAGCCTCTGCTTTCAAAAAGCCAAGGGAAAATTCTCTGAGATTGCTTCCCACCATCCCCTGGACTTTGGCCCTACCAGTTGCAGTTCCTGATGAAGGGCTTTTGCCCGAAACGTCGATTTTACTGCTCCTCGGATGCTGCCTGAACTGCTGTGCTCTTCCAGCACCACTAATCTAGAATCTGGTTTCCAGCATCTGCAGTCATTGTTGTTACCTGATAGAAAAGGTCATCAACACTGCTATCAACAACCTGCTGATTGATGCACAGTTTGGGTTGCATCAGGGTCACTCAGTTACTGACCACCTTTCAGCCTTGGTTCAAACAGGCATAAAAGAGCAGAATTCCAGAGGTGAGGTGAAGGTTACTGCTCTTGACATCAAGGTTATATTTGATCAAGTGCGGCATCAAGGAGCCCTAGAAAAACTGGAGTCAATGTGAACGTGGGGGAAAGCTTCCACTCATTGGAGTCATACGTGACAAAACGGAAGATAGTTGTTGTTGTTGGGGGTCAATCACCTCAGCTCCAGGCCATCTCTGCAGGAACAAAAACAGAAATTTCTGGAAAAGCTCAGCAGATCTCGCTGCATCTGTGAAGAGAAATCAGAGTTAATGTTTTGGGTCCGTTGACCCTTCCTCAGAACATCTCTTTCGGAATTCCTCACAGTTGTGTTAGGCCCAACCATCTTCAGCTGCTTCATCAATGATCTCCTGTCCATCATTATGGCAGAAGTGGGCATGTTCACTAATGACTACACATAACTAGATACAGAAGCAGTCCATATCCAAATGCAACAAGACCTGGTCAATATTGAACTGATAAGTGGAAAGTAGCATTCCACAAGACCATAAGATATAATGGAAGAATTGAAGGCATTCAACCCACCAAGCCTGCTCCACCTGGTATGGCTGGTATGTTTATCAAATCCATTCTCCTGATTTCTTCCAGTAACCCTTGGTTCCCTTAATATTAAAGAACTTACCTATTTCTGATAGATGTTCAGGCCAGGCAATGACTATATCCAACAGAGAGTTGAACCATTGCACTTGACATTTAATGGCATCACTGAATTCCTCACTATCAACATCCTGCGTTTTACTCAGTCATTGAATATTGTAGCTCCAAGAGCAGGTCAGAAGTTGGGAACTGTGTGGTGAGTAACTCAGCTTCTAACTCTCAAATTCTAGAAAGGCACAAGACAGGAATGAACATTTCCACTTCCCTGGATGATTGCTGCTCCAATAACACTCAAGAATATCGATGCCAACTGGGACAAAGCATGCTGTTTGGTTAGCTCTCCACCCACCACCATAAACGTTCTCTTCTTCCATCACTGAAACAATGTGTACCATACACAAGATGCATTGCACCAACTTACCAAGGAGAAAGTGAGGTCTGCAGATGCTGGAGATCAAAGTTGAAACTTTATTGCTGGAACAGCACAGCAGGTCAGGCAGCATCCAGGGAACAGGAGATTCGATGTTTCGGGCACAGGCCCTTCTTCTCCTGAAGAAGGGCCTGTGCCCGAAACGTCGAATCTCCTGTTCCCTGGATGCTGCCTGACCTGCTGTGCTGTTCCAGCAATAAAGTTCCAACTTACCAAAGCTTCTTTGGCAGCATCTTCAACAATTGTACAATCTAGAAGGATAAATAAATGCATCAGAGTACCACCACTTGTAAGTTTCCATTCAAACAACACACCATCCCATGTTTAGGGATGGTGGATAGGTTAGAGGGGTCAAGTGGCCTAGTCTAGCTGATCATTTGTATGTTTGTATATCTCCCAGTGTTGGAAAATATCCAAGAAACACATAATCTCTGTAACTTTTCAACCCAAGGGCAATGTTCACACATCTCCCCAAATATAGACAATATCCATACATCTCCCCATTAACATTCAGGTATCAGATAATATCTCAATATTTCTCCACATCAGGCAATCATACATTTCCCCATGACAGATTGTGTTCACATATAATTAGGCAATTCTCAAGCGTCCCAAACTGATTGGCAGTAATCTCCTATTTCTCATCATCAGCAATGTCCATGTTTCCCCCTGTCTCATTATTTCACTGTCACTGAAAGGTAAGTTATGAAGAGAATATAAGAAGGCTACAAAGGTGGGTCCAAAGCAGGTGTGGGCAAAGTGGGTAGAGGAGGGGTGGTAGCTCAGGTGTCATTGGTGAGCTGGCTGAGGGCTCTTTTTGAGTTATATCTTTTATCCTTTTATTCTTAAATTATACAAAGTTGTGCCAGATTGTGGCAACCAGTGAAGCTTTTCATTTTTTTTGACCATATTGTTCACTGCAAAATGCAAGTGATAATAAATAAATAAATAATTCATGGTTACGCTTCAATGCACAGAATGTTGATGAGACCACATTTGGAGCACTGTGTGATGGATCTCCTAATTTAAGGAAGGTGTAAATCAGTAAGTCATAGAAAAAGCTTATTTGACTAATACCATGAAATACCACGTTGTCTTATGAGGAAAGTTTGAACAGGCTAAGCTAGTATCTGCTGAAGTTTAGACCAGAAAGAGGTGATTCGATTTGAAACATAAGATCATGAGGTTTCTAACAGGGTCAATGTGGAAAGGATGCTTCCTCTTGTGGTAGAATCTAGAATTAAGTGTCACTGGATACCCTGGTTAAGATAGAGATGAGGATATATTTTCCTTTCAGAAGATTTCAAATGTTTCTCCAACGGGTGGCTGAAGCAGAGTCTCTGAATATTTTTTTAAGGTGGAGGCAGATAGAATCTTGATAAGCAAGGTGGTGAAATGTTATTGTGGCTGAGCATGAATCAGACCAGCCCATAATTTTATTGAATGGTGGATAGGTTAAAGGGGTCAAGTGGCCTAGTCTAGCTGATCATTTGTATGTTTGTATGTCTCCCTGTGTTGGAAAATATCCAAGAAACACATAATCCCTGTAACTTTTCAATTCAAGGGCAATGTTCACACATCTCCCCAAATATAGACAATATCCATACATCTCCCCATTAACATTCAGGTATCAGATAATATTTCAATATTTCTCCACATCAGGCAAACATACATTTCTCCATAACAGATTGTGTTCACATACCTTATATTTAGGCAATTCTCAAGCGTCCCACACCGTTTGGCAGTAACCTCCTATTTCTCATCATCAGCAATGTCCCCTTGCAATTCTACGTGTTGCCATGCGACAGGCAACACTCAGATGTCACTCAGTGATTGAACCATTGATTTCTTGCTAATTAAGGGAGATTCACATTTCTTCCATCACTGTCCTGGTACACTACAGTCTTTAACAAGATTTCCCTGCAGCACTCCTGCTGTTAAGGCTCACTGCAGTGTTTAAACCAAACAAAGCTACGCCAGAGTTAATCTAAACTCTGATTAACTGCTTTTGATTGCTTTTTAAGAGATCTACTAATCACAACATTCACTCTCTAATTCCATCAAAACATTCTATAGATCACATTGCTGAGCTGTTGGCCCAGTAAGTGTCCATCAAACAAAAACACTAAAACTCATACAGATCAACTACACGTTCACTTTATATGAGACTAATGTGGTCCAGATTGTTACTGCATTTAGCAAGTAACAATGTATGTTCATCCAGTGTGTTTAATAGAAAAGATCCAAACAACTTTGGAAGCCTATAAGGAGATTACTAAAATCATCATTACAATGAATTTCAAGGAATGAAGCAAATCACCAAAGTTAAAAAGCTTAGGGAGGAGGCTTCACAGAGAGGGGTCACTGAGGCTGACATGAATTGGGGATCTGAGAGGGGTGTGTGGGTAATGACCATCAAAAGTATTTGGACTGAACGGCCTCAAATTGCAGATGTACACAAAGACCTTCGGATTGCAAGTGTGTTACATTGTAGTTTAGGGTTGTGTCCAACCATTGTCAGAAGATTGTGTCCGACTGTAGGTCAAGGGTATCAGATCTCCGAATGTGAGTGTGTCAGTGATTAGGGGAAATGTTAGATCAAGAGTTAGTTGCAGTATCAGTTTGCAGGTTGGTGTGGTGTCAGATCATGAGTTCAGAGTGGCTTTGTGTCACAATGGCCTTGGATTGTGGCTATTGGATTATCTACCTGGGTGTTTCAAATTTGGACAGCGTGGTGGCTCAGTGGTTAGAGTTAGCATATTCTCCCTGTGCCTGTATGGGATCCTGCTGCGTGCTCTAGTTTCCTCCCATAGTGCAAAGATGTGCAAGTAGATGGATTGGTCATGCTAAATTGCATCATAGGGTCCAGGAATATGCAGGCTAGGTGGATTAAACACAGCAATTTTGGGGTAGGGTGGGGAGATGTGTTTGTATGGGATACTCTTCGGAAGATTGGTGCAGACTCAAAGGGTTGGATGGCCTCTTTCTGCATTGTAGGAATTCTATGATCCTAAATCTTAGGGAAATGTGGCTTCAGGTTGTTGACTGAAAGCTTGAGATCAAGGGGCAGGATGCTCATGACGGGATTAGAAGCTATTTAGTTTGAGTGAAAAAAGGCCTTAAACACATGACATTTTGGCAATGTGCACAGATCCAGCCACCAGCAAGCAATCATAGCAGGTGTTGGGAAGGCACTTAACCAGCATAATCCAGTCATTCTGGTCACCCTTTCAGATAAAGGGTAACACCTGACAAAGGAATGTATGCAATGTAGCATTTATTGGTCCCTTTCCATCAGTGGATCACAAGAGGAAAAGTAGCCAACTCATTGTTGACAAAAGAAGGCAGTATTAGATTCAAAGAGGAGTCATCTAAAGAAACAGAAAATATAGACTATTTGAGGATTGGGAACACTTTAGAATTCTTCAAAGAAGGACTAAGAGGTTGATTAAGAATGGAAGTAT
This sequence comes from Chiloscyllium plagiosum, assembly GCF_037043375.1. Taxonomy (NCBI): domain Eukaryota; kingdom Metazoa; phylum Chordata; class Chondrichthyes; order Orectolobiformes; family Hemiscylliidae; genus Chiloscyllium; species Chiloscyllium plagiosum. The sequence goes on along the minus strand of NW_028270142.1, from coordinate 118,009,090 downwards.
GGAGAATGAGAATAAACTTGCAAGGCATATGAAAGTGGACTGTGAAAGCTTACATAGAAACATAGAACAACACAGTGCAGAACACGCCCTTCAGCCCTCAATGTTGCACCAAACTGAAATAATCTAAGCCCATTCCCCTACACTATCCCATCATCATCCATGTGTTTAAATCTCCGTAATGTGGTTGAGTTAACTATATTAGCAGACAGGTCATTCCATGCCCTTACCATTCTCTGAGTAAAGAACCTGCCTCTGACATCTGTCTTAAATCTATCACCCCTCAATTTGTAGCGATGCCTCTCATACAAGCTGACGTCATCATCCTAGGAAAAAGACTTTCACTGCCTACCCTATCTAATCCCCTGATCACCTTATATGTCTCTATTAAATCCCCTCTTAGCCTTCTTCTTTCCAATGAAAACAGATCCAAGTCTCTCAGCCTCTCCTCATAAGACCTTCCCTCCAGACCAGGCAACACCCTGGTAAATCTCCTCTGCACCTTTTCCAATGCTTCCACATCCTTCCCGTAATAGGGGGACCAGAACTGTACACAATATTCCAAGTGTGGCCGCACTAGCATTTTGTACAGTTGCAGCATGACATTCTGGCTCCAGAACTCAATCCCTCTACCAATAAAACCTAACACACCTAGTGCCTTTTTAACAGCAATATCAACTTGGGTTGAAAATGTGTTGCTGGAAAAGCGCAGCAGGTCAGGCAGCATCCAAGGAGCAGGAGAATCGACGTTTCGGGCATGAGTTCTTCTTCAGGAATGTTCTGATCTCCAGCACCTGCAGTCCTCACTTTCTGCTATCAACTTGGGTGGCAACTTTCAGGGATCTATGTACATTGACACCAAGATCCTTCTGCACATCCACACCATCAAGAATCTTTCCATTGACCCAATATTCTGCCTTCCTGTTATTCTTCCCAAAGTGAATCACCTCGCATTTATCTGCATTGAACTCTACTTGCCACCTTTCAGCCCAAGTCCCCCTGCTACCTGCAGCATTCTTCCACTGACTTTAGTGTCATCTGCAAACTTACTAACCCATTTACCTATGTCTGCGTCTAAGTCATTTATAAAAATGACAAACAGCAGTGGTCCCAAAACAGATCCTTGTGGCACACCACTAGTAACCAGACTCCAGGCTGAATATTTTCCATTCATCACCACTTGCTGCCTTCTTACAGAAAGCCAGTTTCTAATCCAAATTGCTAAATCACCCTCAATCTCACGTCACTGCATTTTCTCCAACAGCCTACTTTGTGGAACCTTATCAAAATTCATATTGAAGTCCATGTGCACCATGTCAACTGCCCTACCCTCATCCACATGCTTGGTTACCTTCTCAAAAAACTCAATGAGGTTTGTGAGACATGACCTGCCCTTGACGAAACCAAGTTGCTGATCTGCAATCAAATTGTTGCTTGCTAGATGATTGTAAATCATATCTCTTAGAATCCTTTCCAAAACTTTTTCTACAACAGACATAAGGCTCACTGGTCTATAATTACCTGGGTCAACTGTACTGCCCCTCTTGAACAAGGGCACAACATTTGCAATCCTCCAGTCCTCTGTTACTAAACCTGTAGACAATGATGACTCAAAGATCAGAGCCAAAGGCTCCAACACCTCCTCCCTAACTTCCCAGAGAATCCTTGGATAAAGCCCATCTGGCCCAGGGCATCTGTCTACTTTCAGTCTTTCTAGAATTGGTAACACCTCTTCCTTACGAACCTCGATCCTTTCTAGTCTAATATCTCATATCTCATTCTTCTGCTCTACAATATTCTCCTTTTCCTGAGTGAAAACCAATGAGAACCCCACCCCTCCAACCATAACAAGGACAGAACCCCCCGGTGCTCACTTTCCACCCTACCAACCTTCGCATAAACCAAATCATCCGCCGACATTTCCGCCACGTCCAAACGGACCACACCACCAGGGATATATTTCCCTCCCCACCCCTTTCCGCCTTCTGCAAAGACCGTTCCCTCCGTGACTACCTGGTCAAGTCCATGCCCCCAACAACCCACCCTCCCATCCTGGCACTTCCCCTGCCACCGCAGGAATTGCAAAACCTGCGCCCACATCTCCTCACACACCTCCATCCAAGGCCCTAAAGGAGCCTTCCACATCCATCAAAGTTTTACCTGCACATCCACCAATATCATTTATTGTATCTGTTGCTCCCGATGTGGTCTCCTCTACATTGGGGAGACTGGACGCCTCCTAGCAGAGCGCTTTAGGGAACATCTCCGGGACACCCGCACCAATCAACCACACCGCCCTGTGGCCCAACATTTCAATTAACTCCCCACTCTGCCGAGGACATGGAGGTCCTGGGCCTCCTTCACCGCCGCTCCCTCACCACTCGACGCCTGGAGGAAGAACGCCTCACCTCCCGCCTCAGAACACTTCAACCCCAGGGCATCAATGTGGATTTCACCAGTTTCCTCATTTCCCCTTCCCCCACCTCACCCCAGCTCCAAACTTTCAGCTTAGCGCTGTCCCCATGACCTGTCCTACCAGCCTACCTTCTTTTCCACCTATCCACTCCACCCTCCTCTCTGACCTATCACCTTCATCCCACCCCCATCCACCCATTGTACTCTTTGCTACCTTCCCCCACCCTCCTCCCTGACCTATCACCTTCATCCCCACCCCCACTCACCTATTGTACTCTATGCTACTTTCTCCCCACCCCCACCTTCCTCTCATTTATCTCTCCACCCTTCAGGCACTCTGCCTGTATTCCTGATGAAGGGCTTTTGCCTGAAACGTCGATTTTCCTGCTCCTCGGATGCTGCCTGAACTGCTGTGCTTTTCCAGCACCTCCCTACTCCATTATTAGTTTTGCACCTGTCCGATCTCCACAGGGTCCACACACAACAAACATAGAAAATAATAGACCATTCAGCCCTTCAAATCTGCTATTTCATTCAATACGATCATGGCTGATCATTCAACTCAGTACCCTGCTCCCACTTTCACCCTACAACTATTTATCCCTAAGAACTATACCTAATGCCTTCTTTAAAATAATTGATATTTTAGGCTCAGCCACTTCTGTGGCAGAGAATTCCACATTCTGTGGCAGAGAGCTCACATACACCAGGTAAAGACATTTCTCATCTCTGTCCTAAACTGCCTAAGCCATATCATTACATCATGACCCTGATTCTGGACTCGCTGGTCATTGGGAACATCTTTACTGTAGTCCTATTAGAATCTTATAAGTTTCTGTGAGATCCACCAGCTCCCTGTCCCCATTCTTCTGAACTCCAGTGAATATAATCCCAACCAATCCAGTCTCTTTTCATATGTCAGTCCTGTCATTTCAGGAATCAGTCTGATAAACCTTTGATACACTCCCTCCATAGACAGAACATCTTTCCTCAAATAAAGTGACCAAAACTATGAGCAATACTCCAATAGTGTGGTCTCATCAGAACCATGTACAATTTCAGAGAGACATGGCATTTCAACATACTACTGCATTTCTGTTTCAGGTCTACTTAGCACTCTAACAATTGCAAAGTAAGCTGGAAGAACAGCCAGAAGAAGGGCTTATGCCCGAAACGTCGATTCTCCTGCTCCTTTGATGCTGCCTGACCTGCTGCGCCTTTCCAGCAACACATTTTTCAGCTCTGATCTCCAGCATCTGCAGTCCTCACTTTCTCCTGGAAGAATAGCATGTCAACTTTCACTAAGGGACCGTGCAGCCTTCAGGACTCAACATCGAGTGCAATAATTTGAGACCTTAAACATCTCCTTTCATGTCTTTTACCCACCTCCACATCATCCATGTCATGAAATGAATTGCTTTCAGCAAAGCCAACTCATTTTTGCCTACTTATAGTCCCTATTATCACTAGCTTGTCTCCTCCCTTGACTTACTATCTACAATCACTTTGCTTGCTTACCTACTTTTTCTCTTTCGTTCACTCTCTGGGCACCATCTCCACCTATCCACTCATTCCTTCTTGCCTACCAACTCCCATCGTCAGCATAAATATCACATTTGCCTCCAAGCTATCAGTTCTGAAGAAGATTCACTGGCCTCAAAACATTAACTCTGTTTTCTCTCCACAGACGCTACCAGACCAATTGAATTTCTCCAGCAACATCTGTCCTGTTCCAGATCTCCAGCATTCATTATTCTTTGTTTTACATATATATCCCTGCTCCTGAACTGTGATTCTAAAAGTATGTGAAAAAGAAAGAGATTGGTGAAGACAAATGTAGATTCCTTTCAGTCTGAAATGTGAGAAATTATTCTGGAAAACAAAGAAATGAAAGAGCAAATAAACAACTACTTTAGTTTTGTCCTCAGAGAAGATGGTGCAAATCATTTCTCATAACTATTAGGGAAGCAAGGGTCTGTTGGGGAGGAGGAGAAAGTGAGGACTGCAGGTGCTGGATTCGGGGCATCACACATCAGGATGAAGTGAAGGAAATTAGTATTTGTAAAATGATAGTGTTGGAAAAATTAATGTGACTGAAAGGTGATAAATCTCTCGGGTGTGTAATCTACATCCCAGGGTACTAAAGGAGGTGGTTGTGGAAATAGTTGGTTGTCATATTCCAAAGTTCTGAAGATTCAAGGACAATCCCAGTAGATCGGAGGGTGGCAAATGTAACCTCGCTATTGTAAAAGGAGGAAGGGCGAAAACAAAGAATCAGTTAGCCAAACATGTGTAGTGGAGAAAATGTTGGCAGTCTATCATAAACGATGCAATAACATGACGATGTGAAGATACCAACAGGATTGTACAAAGTCAGTATGGATCTATAAAGGGGAAATCATGCTTCACAAAACCTGCTGGGATTGTACCTAGTAGAGGGATCAATGGATATGAAGTATTTAGATTTTCAGGAAACTTTTGATGAAAGCCCACATAAAAGGTCAGTTTGCAAAGCCATAGTATATGGGATTGGGAGTAAAATACTGGCATGGATTGAGAATTGGTTAGTAGACAAGAAGCAGAAATTAGAAAGAAATTTGTTTTTTGTTTGAAGTAAAAACTGGTGACTAGTGGGATACCTCAGGAACCAATGCTTGGGCCAAACTATTCACGACATATTTCAAAGTTTTGATTACCATAATCAAAAGTAATACTACCAAATAAAAAACAAGGTAATGTGGATGTTGAAAATCTGAAATAAAAAACAGAAAATGCTGCAGAAACTCAGTGGGTCTGGCAGCATTTATAAAGAGAGAATGAGAGTTAATGTTCCAAGTTCAACGTGTTTATGAAAGATGATTCACACTGGACTCGAAAGAATTAAATCTATCTCTCTCCACAGTGGCTGTCAGATGTGTCAAGCTTCACTAGTACCTCCTGATAACGTTTTCAAGTTTACAGGTGAAACATTGTCAGGTTGGATGGTTTGAGCTACAAGGAAAGGTTGAATAATCAGGAGTTATTTCTCCTGGAATGTCAGAGGCTGAGTGGTGCCCTTATAGAGGTTTATAAAACTATGATGGACATAGATAGGATGAACAGCTAAGACCCTTTTCCTAGTGTAGGGGAGTCCAAAGCTAGAGGGCATAGGTTTAAGGATTTAAGGGGCAGTTTTTCACTCAGAGGCTAGTGCGTGAATGAAATGAACTGCCAGAGGCTGGTACAATTACAACATTTCAAAGGCATTTGATTAGGTGCATTAATTGGAAGAGTTTAGAGGGATATGGGCCAGATACTGGCAAATGGGACTAGATTAATTCAGGATATGTGGTCATCATGGATGAGTTGAACCAAAGGGTCAGTTTCTAAGTGTTACACCTCTATAACTCCATGACACAAAGAAAGATGGGATTGTAAATGGTGAGGAGCCTTCAAGGTGATTGAGACAAGTTGGGTGAGTGGACAAATACATGGTAGAGTATAATATGAATAATTGAAAGGTAATCCACTTCAGTAAGAAAACCAGAATAGCTGAGTTCCCCCATCTCACCCTAGTTCTAAACTTCCAGCTCAGCACTGTCCCCATGACTTGTCCGGACTTGTCCTACCTGCCTATCTCCTTTTCCACCTATCCACTCCACCCTCTCCTCCCTGACCTATCACCTTCACCCTCTCCCCCACTCACCCATTGTACTCTATGCTACTTTCTCCCCACCCCCACCCTCCTCTAGCTTATCTCTCCATGCTCCAGGCTCACTGCCTTTATTCCTGATGAAGGGCTTTTGCCCGAAACGTCGATTTCGAAGCTCCTTGGATGCTGCCTGAACTGCTGTGCTCTTCCAGCACCACTAATTCAGAAAATGGATTAGGAAATGTTGACTTACAAAGGGAACTTGGGTATCCTTGTACACCTAAATGCACACCAGCCTCTGGAATGGTGTTTTGACTCTACAATATGACAGTATGACTGAAATAAGGTTGATACCATTGGGACCATGTCCAAAATATTGCACTAGTTTTTCTGCGTTGTGTAGTGTCTGCAGCACTGCCTTCCTGAGTGCTGCCCAACGTAGCGAGAACATAGACTGCTATCGTGACTATGCTTCAAAAAGCGCACTACTCTCTTCAGAGAAAAATAATTCTCTCATCTCTGTCCTGAAAGCAATATCCCGAATGTTAAAGGGGGTTTCTTTTAGTTATGGACTGAGCCGCACAAGGGAACATCATTTCCACATCCACCTTGTCAAGGCCATTCAGAATTTCATATACTTTCAGTCATATTACATATCATTCCCCTGATTTCCAGTGGAAACAAGCCAAACACAATGCACAGAGAATTATAGAATCATTACACTGTGGAAGCAGGCTATTCAGCCCAGTGAGTCCATACCAACCCTCTGAAAAGCATCCTACCCAGACCCACCCCATCCATTTCCTATGAGTATTCCACCCAGCTTGCACGTTCCTGAGCACTAAGGGCAATTTAGCATGGACAATCCACTTAACCTACACATCGTTGGACTGTGGGAGGAAACCGGAGTACTGCAAACTCCACACAGACAATCCTCCAAAGGTGGAACTGAACCCAGGTCCCTGGTACTGTGAGGCAGCAGTGCTAACCAGTAAGCCACTGTGCTACCCGTTTGAAGAGAGGGCCAAATGGCCTTCTTCTGTGCTGTAACAGCACAGTCATTCCATTAGTTACAAAAACGCAAGTTTTCCTCAGTTTTACTAAAAAGATTTTACAATTCTATGGGGAGTTGGAGGGAGGGGTGGTGAAAGGATAGTAGTTAACTTCCAGTACAAATAAACCAGATCTAGAATAATAATTTAGAAAGTGAGGAGTTAAAATGGCAACTGGGGATTTAAATTCAGTTTATCAATCAAATCTCAAATAAAGTTAGCGTTAGTAATAGGAAACATATATGAAACTTCCTGATTGCTGTGTTTTTTAAAAATCTGCTTCTCAGTATCATATCTCTAAGATCTATTGGAAACCAGTTGTGGATATCATTCAGGGGTTGAACTGAGTTCAAATGTTAATGCTTGCCAATGCTGGCATCTACAATATTGCCGCTTAGGTTGCTGCTCCGTGGCACTAAGCCACATCCTCAGAAGAAAATATTAATAGTTTCTATATTGTTGTATAGTACAATGAAATATGAATTCAGACTTCAGATCAGACCTTTCTAAACACCAAAAAATTGGTTCTGGCTACTCAAGTTCTGTCACACCAGTGGCAAGGTCTCTTATCTATCTAATCCTTTCTCGGTAAATTAAGCAAATCTTTTCATTCAGTTAAATTAGAATGGAACTGCTGCTGGGAGGATGGAGTCGGTGCCCAAGCCTTGATTAACATGTCTGAGGGAAGGGCATCCTGTCCAGTGTTTTGTTTTCCTGTAAATGATGGGACCAACCTACTGAGTGTAAATACAGAGCAGGTCACCTAGTGATATTCAGACATCCTTACATTGAAGGAATGATGTTGGAAAGACATCTGTGTATTGCTAAGAAACCACACATTTTCTGTGATAACATCTTAAAGCCTCTTGTGTATTCAACAGTTATAATTGTAAAATGAAGAGGAACATAATTTCATTAAAAGTGTTAGGGAAAGTGATGTTTTATAAACATAAAGCAGTAACTGACCTCTATCTGTCTGATTACACGTTTTCTGAGATGTTATAAAAGGGCTTAAGAATATAGGAAAAGAGGTTGGACTTTATCCATCAAGCATGCTTCTAAGACCATAAGAACATAGGAGCAGAAATTAGGGCATTCAACCCATCGAGTCTGCTTCATCATTCAGTTATGGCTGATAACTTTCTCAACCCCATTCCCCTGCTTTCTCCCCATAACCCTTTATATTCAAGAACCTATCTTTCTCAATCTTAAATATACCCAATGACCTGGCATACACAACCTTCTTTGGCAATGAATTCCATAGATTATGGCTGAAGAAGTTTCTCCTTATCTCCGTTCTAAAAGGTCTTCTCTTCACTCTAAGGCCTTGGGTCCTAATCTCTCCCACCAATGGAAACATCTTCCCAATGTCTACTCTGTCCAGGTCATTAAGTATTCTCTATGTTTCAATTAGATCCCCACTCATCTTTCTAAACTCCATCAAGTATAGAACCAGAGCCTCAAACGTTCCTCATACGTTAAGCTTTTCATTCCTGGTACTACTTTTGTGAACTTCTTCTGAACATGCTCCAGGGCCAGTACAGGGCGGCACAGTGGCTCAGTGGTTAGCACTGCTACTGGGGACCTGTGTTCAACTCCTGCTTCGGGCGATTGTCTGTGTGGAGTTTGCACATTCACCCGTGGTTTCCTCCAGGTGCTCCAGTTTCCTCCCACAATCCAAAGATGTGCAGGTTAAGTGAATTGGCCATGCTAAATTGCCCATAGTGTTACTTGCATTAGTCAGGGGTAAAATGTAGGGAAATGAGTCTGGGTGGGTTACTCTTCGGATGGTCAGTGTGGACTTGTTGGGCTGAAGGGCCTGTTTCCACATTGTAGGGAGTCTAATCTAATCCTTCCTGTGATATGAGCCCTAAAACTTTGCCCAGTACTCCGAACGTGACATCAGACTATTGACTGATCAATTGCCTCAAAACCACTTTTCCAAATTATTTCCATATTCCTTGAGGTCATTATTCTCCAGAACTCCATTGATTTCTTTCTTGAACATGATCAATAATTGAGCTTCCACAGACTTCTGGGTTAGAGCATTCCAAAAATTTGCTATCGTCTGAGTGAAGAAACTCCTCCACATTTCAGTTTTAGAAGTTCCACTCACTATCCTAAGATTATGCCCCCATGGCTATAGATTCACTATCACTAGAGTAACTATCTTATATATCCACTTTGTAATAATTTTGTAAATTTCAATGAGGTCAGCTCTCATTTTTTCAAAATTCTGTGGAATACAAATATAATTTCCTCAACCTTTCCTCATGATGATAAACTTTTCACCCCAAGGTTCAACTTGGTAAACCTCCATTTCACTCTTCTGAGATAAAAAAAAACCTCCTTAGGTAAGCGGACCAAAATCAAACATAATGCTTTAAATGAGATTTAACAAGGCTCTATACAACTGCAGCAAAACATCTTTACTGACTTAAATTCCCTTGTGATGAAGCCAAACGCATCATTTGACTTCCTAATTTCTTGCTGCACCTGCATACTAGACTTAAGTGACTCATTAGCAAGTATAATTTGGGAACTGCACTTCCCAACCTCACACTATTTAAGAAATAAATTCCTTACAGTGCAGATAGAGGCTGTTTTGTCCATCGAATCTGCATCGACCCTCCAAGAGAAGACCCCACCCAGGCACTCTTCGCCCACCTCCCATCCCCATAACCCTGAATTTCCCATGGCTAATCCACCTACCTATATGTCCCTGGAATCAATGGGGCAATCTAGCATGGCCAATCCAGCTAACCTGCATATCATTTGGACTGTGGGAGGAAACCTCCCACAGACACAGGGAGAACATGCAAACTCCACACAGATGATTGCCGAAGGCTGAAATCGAACCCAGGTCCTGGCAACAGTGTTAACCACTGTGCCACCCAATTCCGCCTTATATTTATCAAAGTAAATAACCTCACACTTATTCACACTACATTCCATGTTCCAGCAAATTCACTCATCCTGCCCAGGTCTATGAAGATAGAAGGGCCTGTTTCCACACTGTAGCTAACCTAATCATTACCTTCTTCTCACAATTTAAGTTCCCTTTGTAGTATTGTGTCACCAACAAATTTGGAAATATTATAATTGGTCCCTATATCCAAATCATTTATATAGGTTGTGAACACTTGAGGACTGAGCAATGATCCTTACAGTACCTGAGTAGTAACAGCCTGCTGTCCTGCAAAGGTTCAATTTAATTCTAGTGTCTGCTTTTTGTCTGTTAATCTCTTCTTAATCCATACTACTGTATTACTACCAATCCCATGCACTCTAATTATGTTTGCTAACCTCCTGTTTGGAACATTATCAAAAGCCTTCTGTAATTCCAAATACACAATATTCACTCATTCTTCTTTATCCGTAGTAGAAGCAAAGTCCTCAAAAACTCCCCAGCTTTGTCAAACATGGCGTCCCCTTCATAAACCAATGTTGGCTCTAGTTCTTCCATTGTTTTCAAAATATCCAGTTATCACCTACTTTATAACAAAAAAACTTTTGTTTAATTTACAAAGACAGATTACAAACTTTGCAGTCAGTCCCTTGAGTTTAAAAATTGGATATTGAGTTGATCAAAGTCTTTAAAATGTTTAAAGGATTTCATAGGGGAAATATTTTTCCCAGTGGGACATAAACATAAAATGTGAAATTGGGAGTTGAGATAATTGGGAGATTTCAAACTTGAATTTAAGGTTAAGCAAATATGGGATATGGTGCTATGACAGGTAAAATGGTACTGTACTACAAGGTGGGACAAACCTCATGGTCTAAATAGCTTGTCCATGTGCTTAACGTTATAGTAGATATCTGGAGTTTACAAAGTGCTCAGATTAAACAATCTTTATACTGGAATTCTAAATGTGTAGCATTACTGGATTAAGCTCCCACAAAGTCATTTCCAATTACGGAGTGTCTAATTCTGAGTCAGGTGACCAATTTTGCATTTTTGTAACCATCTTGTATTCATTTATACACTTCTGGCAGGAATTGCAACATTTAGAACAAAGTGCAGCACCTCATTCAAGAATTGGGATGTTATGTTGAAGTTGTATAGAACATTGATGAGGCCACTTTTAGAATACTGCGTACAATTCTGGTCTCCTTGCTAAAGGAAAGATGTTGTTAAACTTGAAAGGGTTTAGCAAAGATTTATAAGGATATCGCTGAGATTGGAGGGTTTGAGCTTTAGGGAGAGGCTGAATAGGCTGGAGCTTTTATCCCCTGGAGCATCGGAAGTGAAGGGGTGACTTCACAGAGGTGTATAAAATCTTCAGCGATATGGATAGGGTGAATAGCCAAAGTGTTTTTTCCACAGGGTAGAGGAGTCTAAAAATAAAGGCTATAGGTTTAAAGCGAGAGGCAGAAAGATTTAAAAGTAGGCAGAGAGCAGATATTTCCCTTTGTAGGGCAATCTAGAATGAAAGGTCATAGTTTTAGGTTAAAACGTGGGAGATTTAAAACAGAGATGAGCAGAAATTACTTCTTTCAAAGGATTATCAATCTGTGGAACTCACTGCCCAGAGTGTGCTGGATGCTGGGACACTGAATACATTTAAAGTGGGGATAGATTTTTAATTAGTAATGGGAATACAGGAAGAAGTCAGGAGAGTGGAATTGAGGCTGAACTGAGGTCAACCATGGTCGAATTAAATGATGGAGAAGGCTTAAGGAGCTGAATTATCTACTTCTGCTCTGAGTACAAAGAAATCAGATTCTATCAAATAAATTAGCTTGACATGGTGTCAGAAAAACAGTCTAAAAATCAGGGACAGAGAAGACACGTTGGTCATAAAGTAAGTATACTTCGGCCATGACTTTGTTACCTCAATTTGATTTCAGCTTCACCTGCACCCTTTAATAGATATGCACTCATTTATAAAGAAGTGTACTCAATAATAAGAACTACTTGGATTAAATAACCTACTAAATTTTCAATAGCGAGAATCTATAATGGCATTGCTGGATACCTTTTCATGTTTTAAGGACATAGTATAAATAATGTTATCGTTTTGTATACTAAATAAGGACTACCCACATGATTCATTCATTCCCAAGATTGATCTATCAATGGTCCACAGGTAACTCTCTGAAGATGCAAGTGCATGATTAAGTAAACAACTATATAAGTAGCTAATTCATACAGACCAGAAAGTGCCCAGGTTTTCATCTCCAGCCCTTGTTGAGTTTGCATCTCCTGTGGATTACAAATTATTTGTCAGTGGCCTGCATGTACAAAGGTCAGAGGCAAAAATTGTGGCGCTGGAGAAGAACAACAGGTCAGGCAGCATTGAGGAGCAGGAGAGTCAATGTTTCAGGCATAAACTCTTCATCAGGAATGTGGGCGGGAGGTGCAGAAGGGGCCTGGGAGATAAATAGGTGGGGGTTGGGACGGGGGTGTGGGGAAGCTAGCAAGGAAGGCAATAGGTGGATCCACGTGGGGGCTGATGTGATAGGTCGAAGCAGATTGGTGGGCAGGAAGATGGAGAGGTAGGACAGTTCAAGAGGGCAGTGCTGAGTTGGACCTGAGATAAGGTTGGGGGACGGAAGATGAGGAAACTAGTGAAATTGACATTGATGCTGTATGGTTGGAGGGTCCTGAGGTGGAAGATGATGTGTTCTTCCTCCAGGCAGTGGGTGGCTTAGGATTTGGTGGTGGAGGAGGACCGGGACTTGGTGGAATGGGAGGAGGAGTTGAAGTGCTCGGACACAGGGTAGTGGGGTGTGTCCCAGAGGTGTTCCCTGAAATGTTCTGCAAGTTGGCATCCTGTCTCCCCAATGTAGAAGAGACCACATTGAGAGCAGCAGACACAGTAGATAAGGTATTTGGATGGCATGAAAATCTCTGCCAGATGTGAAATGATCCTTTAGAGCCTTGATAAGAGGTGACAGGGGAGGTCTGGGCACAGGTTTACACCTCTTGCAGACTCCTCGCACTTCCTTTGCCACCGCAAGAAGCGTAAAACCTGTGCCCACATTGTCCCCCTCACCTCCATCCAAGGCCCCACAGGATCCTTCCACATCTGGCAGAGACTTTCCTGTGCATCCAAATACCTCGTCTACTGTGTCGATTGTTCTCAATGTGGCCTCCTCTACACTGGGGAGACACGACGCCAACTTGTGGAAAGTTTCAGGGAACATCTCCAGGACACACACACTGAACAATCCCAACGTCCTGTGGCTGACCACTTCAACACCCCCTCCCATTCTGCCAAAGACATGCAAGTCCTGGTCCCCCTCCACTGCTAAATCATATCCACCTGGAGGACGCACGCCTCATCTTCTGCCTTGTGAGTCTCCAACCACACCGCATCAACATCCATTTCACCAGTCTCCTCCCCTCCCCTCCCCCACCTTATCACAGATCCATCCCTCCAACTCAGCATCACCCTCTTGAACTTCTCTCACTGTTACATTTTCCTTCCCACCTATCTGCTCCTCCCTCCTCTCCAACCTATCACCATCTCCACCAGCATTCACCAATCACCGATTAGCTACTTTCCCCCACCCTTTCTTTATTTATCTTTCAGGCCCCTTGGGCCTCCCCCATATTCCTAATGAAGGGCTTATGCCCAAAACCTTGACTCTCCTGCTCCTCGGATGCTGCCTAACCTGCTGTATTTTTCCAGTGCTATACTGTTTGCCCCTGATCTCCAGCATCTACAGTCCTCACTTTCGCCTCCATGTAAAAAGGTGATGAGCACAGCAAACTATTAATTTCTGAAGGCAGATTCTCTCACAGGTATCCCACCATGAAGCAACTGATTTGGAGGTGCTGGTGTTGGATTGGGGTGTACAAGTTAAAAATCACACAACACCAGGTTATAGCCCAACAGGTTCATTTGGAAGCATTGACTTTTGGAGCACTGCTCCTTCATCAGGTGATTGTGGGATATAAGATCGTAAAACATAGAATTTATAGCAAACGTTTACAGTGTGATGTAACTGAAATTATATATTGAAAAATACCTGGATTGTTTGTTAAGTCTCTCATCTTTTAGAATGAACATGTTGGTTTCAATTCTTTCATATGTAAATCACAGAACTTTTTTAAAGATACATTCTCAAGTGAACTTTAACAATTGGTGTCATGTCGGCTCAAATTTAATGTGTGAGGTGCCCTGTGTGAGGCTGTCTGTGCCACAATGTTCGGACTGATTCCAATCTAAAAAATGGATTTACAGAATCTTACATGGATTCTTGCAGTTTTTGAGCAAACTAAAATGTAATTCTGCAAGTACAAATTCACCCCACAAACGTATATGTGTATGCGTGTGTGTGCATGTGGCTGTGTGTGTGGTGGTGGTGGTGATGGTGGGGGGGGGGGGGGGGGGGGGGCGGTGGGTTATGAGTGTCTGTGAGATAGCACACAGACATTCCTACTGACACATACACACTCCGACAGACCCGTATACTCACGCAAACCCTCTCTCATATGCTCACACATACATACACGCACCCTCTCACAGAATTATACCCCTTTACATTCACACTTACGCACATACACACAGTCTCTCACAGACACTCATAACCCACACACACATACACATTCACACGCACACAAACACATATACGTTTGTGGGGTGAATTTGAACTTGCAGAATTACATTTTATTTTGCTCAAAAACTGCATGAATCCATGTAAGATTCTGTAAACTCACTTTTTAGATTAGAATCAGTCTAAACATTATGGCACAGATGGGGAACACAGGGGGCTAACACCTTCAACATCTCAACATCTTATCTGCGCTGACACCAATTGTTACAGTTCACTTGAGAATGTAACTTTTTAAAAAGTTCTGTGATTTACATATGAAAGAACTGAAACCAACATGGTCATTCTAAAAGAGAGACCTAACAAACAATCCAGATCTTTTTCAATATATAATTTCGGTTACATCACACTTTGCAATAAATTCAGTGTTTTACGATCTTAGACTTCACAATCTCCTGATGAAGGAGCAGCGCTCCAAAAGACAGTGCTTCCAAACAAACCTGTTGGGCTATGACCTGGTGTTGTGTGATTTTTAACTTTGAAGCTACCAGGTGTCATTATTGATTGTTTTGACACTAGCATGTTACCAAACCATTATAATCATTGTGGTGGTGCATGCCAATCCCAAGCACAGTCATAGAGCTGTACAGACCTTCAATCCAACTGGTCCATCCTGACCAGAAATCCCACATTAATCTGGTCCCATTTGCCAACATTTGGGCTATATCCCTCTAAGCCCTTCCTATTCGTATACCCACCCAGATAGCTTTTAAATGTTGTAATTGTACCAGCCTCCCAACAATTCCTCTGGCAGCTCCTTCCATACACACACCACCCTCTGTGTGATAAAGTTGCCCTTTAGGTCCCTTTTAAATCATTTCCCTCTCACCTTAAACCTATGTCCTCTAATTTTGGGCTCCCCTACACTGGGAAAATCTTGGTTATTCACCCTATCCATGCACCTAATGATCTTACAAACTTCTATAAGGTCACCCCTCAGTCTCCGACGCTCCAGGGAAAATAGCCCTGGCATGTTCAGCTTCTCTATATAGCAACATCCTTGTAAATCTTTTCTGAACCCTTTCAAGTTTCACAACATCCTTCCTAGAGCAGGGAGACCAGAACTCAATGCAGTATTCCAAAAGCAGCCGAACCAAAATCCTGCCCATCTGCAAATTGACCTCCCAATTCCTATCCTCAATGCACTGACTAATAAAGGCAAGCATACCAAATGCCTTCTTCACTACCCTGTCTGTCTATCTGTTACTCCACTTTCAAGGAACTATGAACCTGCAGTCCAAGGTCACTTTGTTTGTCAACACTTCCCAGGACCTTACCATTAAGTGTATTAGGGACAACTGAAATTTGTCTATCTGTGGGTGAGGCAAGGATAAGAATAGAAATAGTTTATTATGTTTCTTACCATAGTTGAATGTCAGACTAGGCTTGCATAAAATTGTCACTTCTGAAAATTACTGGCCAACTATCAGGCAGAGTCAGAATCAGACATTATACAATCGGTAATCGATTTTTTACACTTCACGTTATGCAATCACGCAGGTCAAATCTAAAAATCAAATTGTTCAGGAGGGAGGAAAGATAAGTCCCAGTCACAGCAAAGATAACACATATGATAAAAGAACCACCAATTGTACAATAGGATGTTCAATGGAATATTCTTGAAACAACATTGGATAACAAAAAGTTATTTCAAGACAGTAAAACAAATAAACAAGGGGAATATAGGCTTATCATAATTCTTGCGATTAAATTTAAGCAAGACATTCTCATAGTGCTTGAACATTGCCATTACTCCTCATTAGAAAAAAACTTTTAATCTTCAGTTACAGGAGGTAGATATCAATTCTTTAGTGATGGACTGTGCAGATAGAGAGCTTGCATTGAGTGTCAGTGTCAATGGTAAGACAATAGGTTCAATGAGACATTCAATACACAGGCAATGGGAGATGCATCAGCTTGGATATTAATGTTGAACAAGGTTTGGTGCAAACAGAACATTCAACGATATTTTAATATGAAAATAATTGTCAAGTATTCAATCTTTTTGTGCCAGCTGCATTATTTGCGTTTCTTTGGTGCAACTTCTTTAGATAGAATTATTTTTCTTGTATGCTTCCCTTCTAATGCTCTTCAGTGAGGCTCTGTCACTCTTCAGGGATCTTGAGGTTCTTGTCCAGAGCCCTGAAGGCATCTGGACAGGTTAATAAATGCAGTTAGGAACTCATACAGGATGCTTGCCTTTATTAGTTGAGATATAGATAACAAGAACAGGGAGTTTATGATGGAGTTGTACAAAATTTTGATGAAACCATAACTGGAGCACTATGTGCAGTTCTGGTCACTACACTATATGTGATTGCACTGGAGGGGGTGCAGAGGAAATTCACTAGGATATTGCTTGAGAGGAAGCGAACGAAGAGAGGCTGGATAAGCTCAGGTTGTTTCTTTTGGAGCAGAGAAGCTTGAAGGGACATAATTGAGATGTAGAACATTACAAGGGATGCGGACAGGGTGAATAGAAAACAGCTGTTCCCCTTAGTTGAAGGGTCAGGAACATGGGGCATAATTTATAAGTGAAAGGCAAGGCATTCAGGAGGGATTTGAGGAAAACGTTTTTCACCCAGAGAGGTGGTGTAGGTCTGGAATTCACTGTCTGGGAGGTAGTTGAAGTGGGTAACCTCACAAGCATTAAAAAGTACTTGGATTAGCACTTATGTGTATTAACGTCAAGACTATGGTCCTAGTGCAGGAAAGTGGGACTAGTGTCAGTAGTTGTCTATTTCTAGTGGTATAGACTTGATGGCCAAAGGGCCACCTCTGTACTGTATAACTTTTTGATTCACAATGATCAACGGTAGCAAGGTTTACAGTAATTAATGTTGTACACAATTTCACCACGTTAATGACAGATTGATACACACATATGATGTGCCAATTTCACTCAGTATAAATCAAAGAATTCAGACTGTGATGTAGATTTAGCATCTACAGTCATATTTACACTTTCCTAGTGAGAGGTGAGGTTGGGCTGGGCTAAATGATGAAGGGATACTTCACAGGATAACATTTGGGTTCTCAAATTGTAGACTCAATGCATTTTTCATTGATTTAATCTTTATTGACTCTCAAATGGAAGCCACTTTTTAAAATCACAAACAATGCCTGTTTTTAAATCACAGTGTTTAAGTTCCATGTGCACGCAAAAGTTATTAACAAATACTATTTCAGTTATTGAGACCATGCAATTTCTCATTAGAAATATTACTCTCAACCAGTGCATACACTTCCCAGCAAAAGTAACGAGGCAGCCAGAACACCACAGGATCCATTTATCTCCCCATTCTTAGTCTAAAGCCAATGAGGCAAACTGTGAGGGGTTTTCACCATTATATTGGCACGGCTTTGGGTCAGAGGTTTGAGTTCAAATCCATAAACTAGTAGTTATGCAACTTTCTGAGCCAAACATGCTGAAGGATGCTACATTCTCCAATCAAGATTTTGTTCAATGTTTTAAGGCACTGTTTGAAGCATTCCCCTCACGTCCTAGATCACAGTCCAGATGCCAAAAGCAGATTAGTCAGTCATTCAGCTCACGGCTGGTGCAGAATACTTTGGCATTTGTCAACAGAAGAATAATTGCAGTTCCGAAGGAATTCACTTTAGAAAGTACTTTTCAGATGTTCCCAAGTAACAGTGACTCTGGTTGTTGTGCTGGTACAACCCACAACAGTATCCCAATGATAAAAACTTTAATTCCTGGAGATGTCAAAAGAATCCAGGAGGTGGCAATCCTAGCATTTCAATATTCTGTTCAGGGCACCATCGAGCAGAAACCACTGAATGATATCAGCCCTTAAAGGATTAAATTACATTGATGTTTGCATAACCTCACATATATTCCTTTCATTTTAGACAGTTGAGTGGCAATGGATAGAGAGACTTTTATTTTCTCTGATAGAGGATCCTGGATAATGGGCAACAATCTTAATGTTGGAGCATGACTACTGTGGAGCGAAATCAGGAGGCATTTTGTTTCTACTCCAGAGTTAACAGAACTCTCGCTTCCAGAAGCATCTGGATTTCAGACCATTTGAAAGTTTCAAACTAACCAATAACTTGCATTTATGTAGCACCTTTTACTAAAACAGGTGATGGCATTGTTCAAGACTGAGATGCCTAAACCTTTGGTTAAATTGTAGAATCAAAAGTCAGACAGTTGGAGTTAATGTGTAATTTGAACATTACTGTGTAACTGAATAGTCCCAATGTACTCCTGTTTGTAAAGCATGGGTGAGCTATCAGAATCTATTTTTTTTTAAAGTTATATTTAGGCTTATAGCTGTCATACAGTTCAATTATGAGCCAGAATTTAATAGATGGTGTGGAACAGGAACAGAAACATGACCTCAAAAACAACTTTTTTCTAACTTTTGTTCAAGTTAGTGTTTCAAACAGAGAGATGAAACTATGGGTACAATAGGAGGCGATGAGGATGATGTAAAAAATGAGATTTGTCAATACCTAGTTGTACAGTCTGCTATGAAGTGTGTCATTAATGGATGGTTCCCAAATGAAAACGTCAACTCTTTGATGCAATTCAACTACAGGAGCATCACATCCAGGCACAATCCCAAAATTGCTCAATATCCGCCACATCACAGCTGGGAATGTGGGAATTGTGGCCAATTTTCTCTTCACTCATTCACACGCATACTGATGCCAATTATATAATACCTCTGACCCAAGGGAACAGCACCTAAGAGATCATCCCAACAGACTGTGCTTACTTCCTTCAATAAACTTGTAGAGTCCGTGCAAACAATACTCCCAAAACACCTGATGGAAAGATGGAGGAAGCTTGGCACATTGGGAAAAATAGTGTAGAAAGAAGAAAATCATTGTTTATCTAACGTTTACAGTCACAAAACACAGGACGGGTGAGATGATTATTTCTACGATAGCTCCTTGAATGTAAACAATGCACATAAATCACTTAAAAGTCCAAACTAAAAATGTTAAAAGTTTCCATGTAACTGCACACAGTTTGGGCACTCAGTTATCAAATGGCATGTATCGAGCCCTTACCACATTGCTCACATGGGGTGACATTCCAGTGCCCACATTAGATGGGTAAAACTGATGAAATACAGTATCAAAAACACTCTTGTTTGGTGGGACAACTTGCAGCATTCTGTCCAGATCAAATATAAATGGTTGACGTAAAGGTGGCAAAGAGTGTGGATCAGGTAGAAAGGGCCAGTTGGGTGGGTTTAAGAACTGCGTTGGTCTATACGGATAGAAGAGATTTGAAGGGCTGTTGTACTGAAAAAGTGTGGAATAAGGTAGACTCATACTTGGAGGTGCAATTACATTTGGAGGGGGATATTTAGTGTAAGACGTTGGCAACTCCCAGGGCATGTAAGGCCTGAATGGAAGTTCTGAATAACTGGTGCAATGGTTGTTTAGCAGCGAGAGAGGAGTAGATGCGCCATAATCCATTGATAACCTCAGCCGTTTGGATTCATGCCGATGAGGGAATTCTCGTTGTGAAAAGTTGGTGTCATCTTCAGTGGAGGAAGAACTTGAAGTTGAAGTGCTTAAGGGTGAGGGAAATTGGTTCTTGCGATGATCACTCTGAGAGAAAGAGAATGAAGAAGAAGCCTGTGGGCTCTCAGATACTGCCTCATGAGGATGCCAAGTGTCTAAGTCCAACCTTCCCAATTGTGTTGAGTTTTCATTTGATGGCTTACTTTGCAGATCACACTGAGAGGTCTTTGAATAACTTCTCTCCCTTTCAGAATGAGATGCTTCCAGGCTATTCCACAACGTATCAATGGAAAAGGCATCATCCGACCTGCTGCCACCCTGTTGTGGAGGGGTTATTTCAAATCCAGAAGGGGAGTCAGTCACTGGCTGTGCTTTGCTGCTATCTTCAGAAGCCATGAGGCTGGCAATCCCACCTTGGATATAAGCAGTTGAACTGGCTGCAAACTTTCTTGCATCTTGTCGTGAGACGGATGTGTTTTGTCGCTTTAATGCTTCGGGTGGAATGCGAGTAACGTCGACTGTCCAGTAGTTCCCCTTCCCTTGTGGTCGTTGTGGGTCATTTAATACCTAAATAACAAAAAAGAAGCATCTTTAAATCATCCAAGGCCCATTACTGTACTTTAGCCATATACAATTACTCAATGCTGAGATAGATTTCTATAGCACTGGTTCTGGGGGTTGTGATTTCTCATTTATAAGTCACAGTCAGCTTCTTTGATAGGTAATTATATACTCGGAGGCATCACAAGCGAATTTTCATAGCCAAGTGTCTACCAACCTCATACATTATTAATGTATTTATGCTTTCCAGGATGTTTCAGTTAAAAATAAGTGGGAAGAAGTGGTTGGCCCTACTACGTCACAGCACCAGAGAGCCAGGTTCGATTCCAGCCTTGGGTGACAATCTGTGTGGAGTTTGAAGCTTGCACATTCTCCACATGTTTGCATGGGGTTCCTCCAAGTGCTCTGATTTCCTCTCACAGTCCAAAGATGTGCAGGTTATGTGGCTCAGTCATGCTAAATTGCCCTGTAATGTCTAGGGATATGTAGGCTCGATGGTTTAGTGGTGGTGCTGAGTCTGGGTGGTAGGCTTTTTGGAGGTTCAGTGCAGGAATTGATGGGCCAGATGGCCTCTTTCCACACTGTGTGGATTCTAAGAAGGATCCTGGCTAATTCCTCAGGTATGCATCTCTTCTGCCATCAGTATTGTGCATCCAATTATAGACAACTTATTAGATCAAAGAATCCCTACAGTGTGGAAACAGGCCCTTCAGCCCAACAAGTCTGCACCGACCCACTTAAGAGTATCCCACCCAAACTCATTCCCCTACATTTACCACTAACTTATTACTATCCAGTTAACTCAATACAATTTGGTGATAAAATCTGGGACATACCCAACTATGTTCCTTATTCAGTCACATATTTAGCAACTGAGCCAGACTGTGTACTTAATTGTATGATACTGTGATGCTGTAGTTATTGAGTTTAATTAAGTCTTAATTATTATAAAATCTGAACTCTTCCAATGGCTTAGAAATTTATTGAGTGAGGAAACTATGTGATGTAGGACAATAAGGAAACAGACCTGACTGATAGTCTTATCAGGAACTTGTCATTCAGCCATCGCTAATAATTTCTGCTATAGATCTTCTGACAAGAGAGGCTAGTTGCAGCTTTAGGAAAAGGGCTGGCACCAAGATTGTAATCGCGGTCTACTATTCCTGATTCTATTCAGCTATTTCCTCTGAATGACATTTTTGCTTTGTGACCACATCAAGGTTTACCCTTCCTTTCATGCCCAAAGATTTCCACCCTTCCGTTATAATGGCACCTTCACACTGTGGGAGAGTCGAGAATCACAAATTATAGATGAAAGAGCTCATTTATTCTATATCATTCA
The DNA here is from genome assembly GCF_037043375.1 of Chiloscyllium plagiosum. Taxonomy (NCBI): domain Eukaryota; kingdom Metazoa; phylum Chordata; class Chondrichthyes; order Orectolobiformes; family Hemiscylliidae; genus Chiloscyllium; species Chiloscyllium plagiosum. The sequence continues at coordinate 117,987,018 of NW_028270142.1, read as the reverse complement.
AAATTCTATAGAAACCTGTAGATTGCCAAAGTATAAATTCAGTTATTTGGCTTCCACAACCTTAACAGGTACTGATCACTTGTTCTTGATCCAAATGTGGAATTTGTCTGTATTTCCTAAAACAGATATTTTGCAATCATAATTTAACTTAAATGTTTTAGAATTTATTTTTTCTAATCCACTGCCTTAGTTGAGGAAACATCAGAAGTAAATATGACTTCCCCCATTCCAATCTCATTTATCTTGCTAAATTGAAATTGAGCCTAAAATGGATCAATATTATCCAGAAAAGGAGCTTCCTGATATTCCAGCACAGTATCGAAGGGACAGAAACAAAATTATCTTCAATTCCACTTCTTCATCACTGCATCCAGGAAGCAAATCCATAAAGTCGGCACCACAGGAGTTACAAATGAACTCAGTGGTCAATTTCTTTCAACCTCCTCCTCAAATGCTCAAATATTTAAATGCCTCATATTTGATCTTACACTTATCAGCATCTTACACTTATTAGCATTTACATGTTGAATTCTGCCCACTTAGAGTCACAGATGTACAGCAAGGAAACAGACCCTTTGGTCCAACTCATCCATGCCAATCAGACATCCTAACCTAAACTAGTCCATTTGCCAGTACTTGGCCCATATCCCTCTAAACCCTTCCTATTCATATATCCATCCAGATGCCTCTTAAATTATGGAATTGTACCAGCCTCCACCACTTCCTCTGGCAGCTCATTCTATACACGCACCACCCTCTGTGTGAAAAGATTGCCCCTTAGGTCCCTTTTATATCTTTCCCCTCTCAACCTAAACCAATGCGCTCTAGTTCTGGACTCCCCGACCCTTGGGAAAAGACCTTGTCTATTTATCCTCCCCATGCCTTTCAAGATCCAGCCTCTCGCTACAGCTCAAATCCTCCAACCCTGGCAACATCCTTGTAAATCTTTTCTGAACCCTTTTAAGTTTCACAACATCCTTCCCATAGGAAGGAGACCAGAATTGCATGCAAAATTCCAAAAGTACCCTAACCAACAACCTGTACAGCTGCAACATGACCTCCCAACTTCTATATTCAATGCTCTGTCCAATAAAGGCAAACATACCAAATGCCTTCTTCACTATCATATCTAACTGCGACTCTACCTTCAAGGAACAATAAACCTGCACTCCAAGGTCTTTTTGTTCAGCAACACTCCTTAGGACCTTACCATAAACTCTATAAGTTCTGCTTTGATTTGCTTTTCCAAAATGCATCACCTTGCATTTATCTAAATTAAATTCCATCTGCCACTCCTCAGCCCAAATTTTAGCTTCATTTGTCAGTTGCTCACAGGCTTAGCATTGCATTTGATGCTCTCCCCAACTCTCCTTCCACTATCCGAGACAATCCCTCACCAATATTCAATTGCAAACTGCCCATTTCCCTTGGAAGAGGAAAATGTTTGCAATGAAAGAATCTCTAGGAGCTCCAGCTGTAAGTTATTTGAGTCCCTATCTGTCAGATATATTGAGGTAGAAACTTGCTGGGGAAAATTGTCGATGGAAATGGGTTGGCCAAGCTGCTCAATAAGTTCAAAGAGCACTCCAATTTCAGTACAAAATCTCCTTTAATGTTGTAAAAGCTTATGAATTGAGAGCAGAAACCAGCCTTTGGCCTCTCTAACCTGCTCCACTATTCAATATGATCATGATAGCAACAGAAACAGAAATTGCTGGAAAAAGTCAGGAGATCTGGCAGCATCTGTAGAGAGAAATCAGAGTTAATATTCAGGTCCAGTGACCCTTCTTCAGAACTGGCAGATTTAACTGTAGCCTCAACACTATAATGCTATCTACCCCTGCTAACCTTTGACTCCCTTGTTAGTCAAAGGACTATCTCTGCCTTAAAAGTATTCAGTGATATCACTTGTACTATTCTCTGGGGAAGGGAGTTGCAAAGACTCTTAAACATCAAAACGTTCCTCCTCATCCTTCAGAAAGACACTTCCTATATTTAAACTTCACTCCCTCATCCTAGGTTCACACAAGGGAAATCAGCCTTTCAGCATTCACCCCCCCCCCCCCCAAGTTCCCTCAGAATTGTGCATTACAAAAAAAACCCATCACCCTTCTTCGTTGGTGGTTAGAATACTAGTAAGGAACCATCCTAAAACAGGCCTAGATTTTTCACATTTTCCTACCCAGATTGTGGCTCTTAAAAACTGATTTTACCAGAGGATATTCTGTATCAGAGAACTGCTTTAAGTGAGAAAAGCAAGGAAAAGAAAAGGTCACAATGAAGATAAGGTTTATGTGAAAAGCAAATGGAATCTGCCAACACGTGTCCTTAACATTTATCACCAAGTGTAAAACTGACAATAATGGATAGCAACTTATTTTACAGCTCAAGCTGATTTTCTTCTCTATTATTGATGGGGACAAAATTAGGTTGGGGTGTAAAATGGGTCCAATTTGCTAATCATTCAATAAAACTAAATTATTCACAACTATTCTGAAGTACCGTTGAAGGAAACATACTCAGTGGCAGTATGTGCTAATAGTCAAAGTTAAAACATTCCCCTAGTACAATGATATTAATTAACACCTACATGCCAAGTCAGAGCTAAGTATAGGCCTGAGATTCTTGCAGTTAGCAGGTACTTTACACAAGCTCTTAAAACAGAATGAAAGGATCGATGAGACCTCAACTCTCATATGCAATACTTAATTTAAATTTGCTTTGAATTAAAACATTTATAAAAATCTGCAAAGTAGGTTCTTTTATGATTCCCTATTACTTGAAGTCTTAAAAAGCTAGAGCAGCAATTTTCTAAGTGGCTAGAGGAATAATCGAATGGTAGAGAAATGATTTAATCTGGTCAGAGAATCCATTAAACTATAACACATAGAACAAAGTCAGAAGTCACATAACACCAGGTTACAGTTGACAGGTTTATTTGAAATCACAAGCTTTGCAAGCGCAGCCCCTTCATCAGGTGAAGGTGGATTATAATCGACATTATAACGTTGATTCTCCTGTTCCTTGGATGCTGCCTGACCTGCTGTGCTTTTCCAGCAACACATTTTCAGCTCTGATCTCCAGCATCTGCAGCCCTCACTTTCTCCTCGAAGATTATAACCTGGCGTCATGTAACCCAACACCAGCACCCTCGTATTATAAAATATAGAAGCAGACGTAGGCCATTCAGCCCAAGAGGAGAAAGTGAGGACTGCAGATGCTAGAGATCAGTGTGTGCTGGAAAAGCACAGTAGGTCAGGCAGCATCCAAGGAGCAGAAGAATCAATCATCAGGAATGATGAAGGGATCTCGCCTGAAATGTCAATTCTCCTGCTCCTCGGATACTGTCTGACCTATTGTGCTTTTCCAGCACCAGGTTCCTTACATTCACCCCAGGAGATCTGCTCTTCCATGCAATGAGATCTAATCCACAACTCCCCTTTCCCATTCTACCATACAGTTTTAATTCAGACTGTAATTGACTGTTGTAGAACTTCGTTTACATGAGAAAACTGCACTCCTTGTTTCCGTAACACTTACTGATTAGTCCCATACTGATTAAAAACCTGTGTACTGAAGTCTTGGATATCCATAATGACTCAAGCCCTTAACAGTAACAAATTCCACAGATTTGTTTCCTGCAGAGAAAAACAAAAATCCCTCTTCATCTCATGTTTTAATGTGTGACCCCTTATGTTGAGATTATACCCTCTGGTCCTAGACTCACAAGGGGAAAACAACTTCTCTTCATTTAACCTGTCAAGCTGCCTAAGAATCCTATGCTGAAAATGTGTTGCTGAAAAAGCGCAGCAGGTCAGGCAGCATCCAGGGAACAGGAGAATCGACGTTTCGGGCATAAGTCCTTCTTCAGGAATCCTATGTTTCAATAAGGTCTTCTCTCATTTTCCTATACACCAATGAGTATAATACAAATTACTCAATTTCCCTTCAGATGAAAATTCCTCCTTACCCAGGATCAACCTTGCGAATCTTCCAAATCCAAAGCCATAGTCATAGAACTGTACAGCATGAAACAGACCCTTCAATCCAAATCGTCCATGTCAATCCTACATTAATCTAGTCCCATTTGCCAACATTTAGCCCATATCCTTCTAAATCTTTCCTATTCATATACCTACCCAGATATCTTTTAATTGTACTAACGTCTACCATTTCTTCTGGCAGCTCATTCCATACTTGCACCACACTCTACATGAAAAATTTGCCCCTTAAGTCTCTCTTGAATCTTTCCCCTCTCACCTTAAACTTTGGATTCCATTAACTTGGGGAAAAGGCCATGTCTAATCACCCTATCTATGTCCCTGATGATTTTATAAACTTCTGTAAGGTCACCCCTCAGCCTCTTGACACCCCAGGGAAAACAGCCTATCCTTATAGCTCAAACCCTCCAACCCCAGCAATCCTTGTAAATCTTTCCAGAACCTTTTCAAGTTTCACAACAACCTGTCCATAGCAGGGAGACCAGAATTGAATGTAATATTTCAAAAGAGGCCTAACCATTGTCTTGTGCAGCTGCAACATGACTTGCCAACACCTATACCCAATGCACTGACCAATAAAGGCAAGCATACCAAACACCTTCCTCACAATTCTATGTGTGCGTGATTCCACTTTCAAGGAACTATGAACCTGCACTCCAAGATCTCTTTGTTCAGCAACACTGCCAAGGACCTTACCATTAGTGCATAAGTTCGCTCTGATTTGCCTTTCCAAAATGCAGCAGTTCATATTTATCTAAATTAAACTCCATCTGCCACTCCTCAGCCCAACAGCACATCTGATCAAATTGCGCTCTGAGGTAACCTACTTGGCTGTCCATTACACTATCAATTTTGGTGCCATTGGCAAATTTACTAACCATACCTCCTATGTTCACATCCAATCACTTCTATAAAATAACAAAAAGCAGTCAATGCGTCTTTTCTTAGGTATGTCAATCAAAGGTGTTCATATATTCCAGGTGTGGGCTGACTAGTGTCTTGTGGAATTATGGTATGGCCTCCCCAGTTTTATACTGCCTTTGACATTCTCTTTTAACCTAGCAGATCAAAGGGTCATAAGATTAAAATGAAATCCAGTCTTTTTCAAGATGATGTTGGGAATTGTCAAAATAAAGTGCTAATCTAGGAATCCCCCTCCTCAGGGGCTTTTGAGGCTGGGTCAATCAAAAACATTAAAACAGTGATAGAGTTGCTAAGTAAGGAGCTAAAGCTTTTGGAACCACAGCAACAGAATCACAATACACATAAGGCATGATCCCACTGAATGGTCAAACACTAACGGGCCTCAAGATCAATATGTGTTCTTAGGTGTGGTTTAACTCAGTTGGTTGGATGGCTGGTTTTAAAAGCGGAGTGGTCCCAATAGGGTGAGTATTCCTGCTGAGGTTACCAATGAAGAGCTCTCCTTAACCTTTCTCCCAGGCTGAAGAGTCATCTCTCCATGATGAGAGAACAACCCTCTGACCTGACATTTCAGATTGGGTCAGTTCTGAGGTGTGGTATGTGTCTAGTGGTTTAGGGGTGGGTATTGGGGAGGTGGGGCGTGAGTGCTGAGTGTTGGGGGGGGTCCTGGTTGAGAAGCCCCCAACTGGCCCGTCAGTTGGCCTGCTGAAAGTTCTGTCAGCACTTTCCCAAAGGGCAGTAAGGGCGGTTTCTCTCCTTATTCCGGCCAATATTGATTCCTCGACTAACACCTTTGAAATCAGGAAAGCGAGATATTGCGAACTGCTGAGAATCTGGAATAAAAACAGAAAAGAGCTGCAACTACATGGCATTAGAGCGGCATCTCAGGAGACAATTGATCATATCGCCACAGACCACCATTGGTGTGGTTGTTTTTCCTGCAGACGGTCCCAGAACATTGTGGTTGAATCCCATGCTGACCAATAAAGACAGCGTTTATTCATTTTACTGCGGCCGGTGAAACAAGTTTTGCCGTGCAAAGGTTAACTGTCACGGTTTCTTATATTTGTAACGGTGGCAGACTCGCTTAGTTAACGAGCCTGTTTCAGTCCTCTCCTATTTTAATTCAGACTGCCCAGGAGGAAATTGCACTCCTCTTTCTCATGCCTTAAAAAGCTAAGGAATGAACAATTATGTCTTCAATTCATTTTTCGCGCTGGATCGATCGGAAAAGAAATTAAGTGTGACTTTGCACGCATCAAGTTGCAGTTATGACTGAATTAATCCCCAGCAGTTCTGGATGGTATGGTTCAGCAGTTACAGGTAACCTGAGCGGGTCAAAGCAAGGATTAAAATTAACCTCTCCTCTCAATTTTGTATGTTCGTTCAAATGATTGCATGGTAACGAAAGGGAGGGGGGGGGGGGGGTGAATAGAGTACAAACATTCACAATCTAGTTTGTTAGCATAGAGACATAAATAACTCTGCTTTCTTTCCACAGATGCTGCCAGACGTGCCGAGTTATTCTAGCAATTTCTCTTTTTTTTTGTTTCCGATTTTGCAATATTCACAGATTCTTTTCTTTTTGGCTAGTCTGAATCTAGTCTAGTTTGAAACTGATCTGACACGCATCTTTCGGGCCGAATGGTTTGCTCCTCGCGTTTTAATTTCAACTCAACCGTCCCGGTTTACTCTGAGTAAGGAAGGGTTTTTGTTTGCATAGCCAGTGGTTTTCATTAGTCGGGCCTGGTGAAAATAGATAAAATAAACATTCAAACGGAAGTATATTATGGGGAAATCCACACCGCCTTCTGTTTTCTCGACCAAGATAGCACATGTCCCACTCTCCTTCCTGCCCCCCCCAACCATCTGCGGGGAACAGCAGAGAGATTGTTTCCCCACTTTATCCCAATCGTTAAATAAATCACTGAAATACATAACACAGGTGACCAGGAATACCCTATTCACAGGAATTGCACTCCCTGCAATGTTGGAAAGAGTGTGAGGGTTCTTTCCAGTTTGTTCACTGTAAGCTGCGGAAATTCCGGGAAAAACATCAGGTAGAAATCATTTCAGTGGGGTTTACCCGTCTCTTCCACAAGCAGGAGAGCTGCTCTTAAATGTCAGCTTCTACATTCATTACCTGCATTTAAAATCGCCAATGCTTGCGATCAAAGGATCTATTATAGAGTCATGACAAGCTTCAAAGTCAGAAAAGGTACAAATTTCTAACTGTCCCCAGATGATTAGTTTCAATCCCCAGTCATAAACTGGGGATTCCACATCCCCACCATTAGGCCTTGCTTGATGAGAATGCAAAGGTTACAAGTGAGCCCTTCAATCTCTCTCCCCCTTTAAATTACTACACTGGCCTCTGCTTTACAGTATAGTTGCTAAATACAATTAATAGTTAAAAGACTTACTTTTATAAAACAGTCATTCAGAGACAAGTTGTGTCTGACAGAATCTTTCCAGCCTTTGTAATGTCCTTTGAAAAATGGAAACATAACACTAATTTCATGGAGAATCTGTAAACACAAAACACACGGGCGTTTTGTTACACATCACATCCTCTCTGAAATTAAGAATAATATTGCCACACACACCAGTCACAAACAGAAAACCTGTACCTGAGAGAGCTTCAGTTTCTTCTCTGGTGAATTAAGGATAGCAATGGTTATTAGAGCAAGGTATGTGTAAGGTGGCTTGGGGTATCTTTGGTAATTTTTTTTCTTCGATGGCTGTTTGTCACTATCTCTTGCATTTTCTTCATCGCAGTCTTCAGCAAGCTTGGGGTCTCTTATATCCTGGACCTGAATTGTAGAGACATGGGTATGACAAGCTGAATCATCAGAAATATGAACTGACCGCTTCATCCTGGGAGCCTGGGATGAACCCTCCAAATGCATACTCTGAGAAGAAGAGTTTCTTCGGTAGAGAGATTGTTTGAAGTCAAGAGGGGTGGTTTTTGCAAGAGGAAGAGAAGAAGCCAATGCATTGTCCCAGTCTTGCATTGCAAGTTGAGCATCACTGCTGCTAGCTACTGGAGACGATGTTGAAATCATCTTGAATCTGTCTACTTCCCAGCTCATTCTCATGCTGATAAATGGAGCCGCACAAATAGACTACAGCCAGAGTTGTTTTCTTAGAAGACAATCAACATTTGCATGATCATCCAAAGTGTAATCAGTCTTGACACAGGGGGATTAGCTGATGAATAAAGGGGTGGGATCAAATGGGAGGGGCATCTGAAAACTTGGGAAGCCAATGGAGTTCAGCAGCTCCACAACTTTTTGCCCCTTTCAATGTTTTTTCTCTCAAACGCTAGAATCCCTCCTTATATTGTGGCTTAAATTTATTGCTCTGGGTCCCTTTATTTTCACCTAAACCTAGTTTCCCAGATGATAAAGGTCATTGCTATTAACAGAGTGACAACTCTTTTCTACTTGATTAGAATAACTCTTTGTGAGGTTATCAGTCCTCATTAGCACATGGTGCCTCGCGGACAAGAATAAGAGAACACCTCTTTCCCTTATCAACTACAAAAATGTTTGCCCAGCTGTAACTTCTTCCCTCCCATGAAGAAAACTTACCTTTTTAAATCTTTTTCTCTCATTTCAATGTGCTCTGTCAGGAAGTTGCTTTATTTTGCTGAGATGTTTCTTTGATTTTGTTGCTAGTTCTTCCTTTTCCCTTTGTTAGAACTCTAATTTTTGTGTGAATGTTTAATGTCCCTTCCTCCCTTTTTTAAGTCATTTTCTCCATTCTCAGCCCTCTTTCCTGGCATTAAGCCCCTACATTCCTGACATCCTGAATCATTTTTAAAAATCCTTTTTCTTTCCCCCTCTCTCTCTCCCTCTTTATTGTTTCTCCATTTACACTTCTACCATCTAAACCTCCTTTTACAGTTTTTTTTTTCTGCATAAACCCCTCCAAGGCCTTGCCTTTTACTTCCTCTGATGCCTTTTTCCAGACTCCTGTTCCTCTAACTCTGGCTCTGTCCACCCAAGTCCTTAGCTCCACTCCACCCCCTAACCCGCCCTGCCCAATCTCTGCTTCCCCATCCCAGTGCACCTCCCACGCCATCCCACATCAACACCCCTCACCCTTCCACACCTTAACATATTGTAATCTTCCTGAAGTAATTCCCAAGTATCATTCACTACAAAGTCCAGTTATTCAAATGTAGGCCTGGTTAGCACTGCTGCTTCACAGCGCCGGAGACCCGGGTTCAATTCCCGCCTCAGGCGACTAACTGTGTGGAGTTTGCACGTTCTCCCCGTGTCTGCGTGGGTTTCCTCCGGGTGCTCCGGTTTCCTCCCACAGTCCAAAGATGTGCAGGTCAGGTGAAGTGGCCATGCTAAATTGCCCGTAGTGTTAGGTAAGGGGTAATGTATGGGTGGGTTTCGCTTTGGCGGGTCGGTGTGGACTTGTTGGGCCGAAGGGCCTGTTTCCACACTGTAATGTAATCTAATCTAAAAAAAACATTGAATACCTGCAGATTATTTGCAAAACTGAAGGTTCTTAGCATTTATTTAGCACCACGACCATCATAAAATGATTCATGGATCATCATTGGTGAAGCTTGACACTAAATTACATGAAGTAACAGAAGAGGAGATGGCTAAAGATTAATGTAGGAGCTATTTTTAAGGAATAGCCTAGAGGAGGAAGGTGGAATGTGGATAAATACATGGAGTGAATTCCAAAGTTTAAGGGCCAAGATTAGAGTGGTGCTGGAAAAGCACACCAGGTCAGGCAGCATCAGAAGACCAGGAGAACCGACATTTCTGGCAACAGCTCTTCATCAGGAATGCTCCTCTGATGCTGCCTGACCTGCTGTGCTTTTCCAGCATCACTCTAATCTTGAATCTAATCTCCAGCATCTGCAGTACCCACTTCTGCCTTCTCCGAAGTTTAAAGCCATGGCAACTTAAAGCATGGATATCAGTGGCAGACAATTAAAATTCAGAAGGCTGATGAGGCAAGAATCAAATGAGTGCAGATATCTCTGAGGGTTGTGAGGCTGAGGGAGATTACAGAGAGAAAGAAGGCCCGTGCTGTGAACGGATTTGAAACAAAGGATGAACATTTTAAAATCAAGGCATCACGAAACTGAAAGTGAGCAGAGGGTGAATAGCTGAACAATGGTGTGAGCAATGATGTAGAGTTTTGGATAACCTCAGCTCTATAGAGGACAGAACACAAGAGTACAATGGATTTATTAAGTCTGATGTACCAAAGGCATGGATGACACTAACAGCAGCAGAAAAGCTGATGTAACACTGGAGTTGGGCAGTGTAACTGAAGTGGAAATAAGTGATTGTGATGATCGTGCCAGGAATGTCGAGAAGCTCGTTTTAGGAGCAACCATGACACCAAGATTGCAAATAGTATAGTTCACCTTCAGGGAGAGTTTTGGGGATGGTAATTAGGGAAGAGAGTTTGTAGTAGGCACTGACAATGATAGCTTTGTTCTGCCTCATATTTGGGGAAGCTTATGGTCATCCAGTCCTGGATGTTGGATAAGAAGCAGAAATAATGACTCTGCAGAGGTCAATTGAACTCACTGAGGGGGCATCCCCCAATTAATAATATAAAGTGCTGACAGAAAGTGTACCCTTAGCACTGACCACCCTCCTCTCTATCTTGGATTTGTAGGGATCATTCAAAACTGTAGTCTTTTTTTGAATAAAATCCCTAACTTGAAAAAAAACGAAAGAGGTCCCTGTTAGGTAGCTCGTATTTCCGTGCTAACTGATCGAAGGACATCATTGTGTCTCCCTCAAATAAATCGCCCATGCAACGTTTGAATCATTAATCTATTATCCCCAGTTGGAAACCCAGCATACCCACTAAAGATGTGAAGAAGATGTTTTGCCAATATTGCCTTCCCTCTGCCGAATTGCCCTCCATGCTTTAACAGTATTGATAACTATTGGATTACGGCAATATTCTCGAACTGTCCTCATTTTGTCCAAAAACAACAAACTAGTAAGGTGGCACCCTGACTGGGAGGCTTCGATATCTAACCATGTTGAAAGAGGGTCCTCACAAGCCCAATCACTCACATAGGATAAAAGCGAGCTTAGTTGGTAGATTTTAATGTTCAGGAGGTCCACTGCTCCCAGCCTGTGAAGTAGTTGCAGTTTAGCTAATTTACTGAGGGGCCGCTTAACGATGCCAAATTAAGGTTATTTGCTTATTGAAAATCAGGGCGTGCATCAATACGGGGTATAGCAAAAGTGGGAGAATATTCATCTTAATGAGCACTATCCGACCCAACCATGAGACCGGAAGTGCCTCCCATCTTTGAAGGTCTTGTTTGATTTTGTCAAATAATTGAACAAAATTGGCTTAGATTAGATTAGATAACTTACAGTGTGGAAACAGGCCCTTCGGCCCAACAAGTCCACACCAACCCGCCGAAGCGCAACCCACCCAGACCCATTCCCCAACATTTACCTTAATGGTTTTGAAAACCGATCCAGAACTGGTGTAATGAATGTGCCCAAATACACAAAACCCCCCTGTGACCACTTAAATAGGAATTGATATTCGCCATCAAGACCTTTCGTAAGACCACCCACAGGCATAGTCTCGAAAAGGCACCAAATGCACAGATGCATTGTATCAGGCAAGGCACTGAAACTGCAGGATTTGACAAAAAAATTTGAACATCATCCGCATACAACAAAATCTTATGTAATTTTGACCCCACTCCTGGAGCTGATAGATAAGGATCCCTATGAATGGCCTCCACAGGAGGGTTCAATCACTAACATAAAAAGCAGTGACGAAAAGGGACAGCCCGGCTGCCCCTAAAAATGTTAAAATTGCTTGATTGTACTCCATTGGTGATGACCGTAGTGAGAGGGCCATTGTAGAGAACCTTTACCCATCTTATAAAGATTTCACCCAAACCAAACTGGTCCAGAGTATAGAAAAGGTACAACCACTCAACTCGGTCAAATACCTTCTCTGCATCTAGAGAAATCACCAATCCCTGTATTGACTGTTAACACGCTTCATAGAATCCCTACTGTATGCAAACGGGCCAGTTGGCCCAACAAGTATCCCACCCAGATCTTACCCCTACACTATCACTCGACATTTACCCCCAACTAATGCACCTATCCTATACATCCTCTTGAATTACATAAAGCAACCTCCTAATATTTTTGGAGGATCTGCAGCTCTGTGTGAAACCCGTCTGATCCTCTTTAACAACAGAAGGTAACACAGTCTCTAGCCTTAACGCGAGAGTCTCAGAGAGGATTTTAAAGTCCATATTTAAGAGTGAAATGGGCCTGTTCAAAGCACAGTCCTCCGTCACCTTTCCTTTTTTAAGAATAAGTGAAATTTTGGCCTCTCTCAGAGGTGGGAGACAATCATGGCTGTATGAGTCATTGAACATGTTGAGCATCAGGCCTGACAATATGTTTATAAATTCCTTATCAAATTCACTGGGAAGTATGTCAGGACCGGGCACCTTTCCACTCTGAAGCTGCCTCACAGCTTCCTGCACCTCTTGCTCCAATAAGGGGGCATTGAGAAAGGACTCTTGTTCGGGGGTCATGCCCAGGAGCTCCAAGTCCTTAAAAAAAAATCCAGTTTGGTCCGCCCCTCCTCACAACTCTCAGATTGATATAACTTAGAGTAAAGTCTCTGGAATGCCACAATAATCTTTTTGGAATCACGTTAAGTTCCCAGACCCTTCCCTAATTGCCATAATGGCTCCTTTTCCTGGTGAGATATGCTAAGTATTTGCCTGGCCTGTCACCATGCTCATATAACCTTTGCCTTTCAAAGGTAAGCTCCTTCTTTGCCGTCTCCGTGAGCACGGAATTCAATGCAGACCACAGCACCGTAATCCTCTGTCGTTTGACCAACAAGAGTCTGTCAAAGTAAACCTTCTCGGCTTCCTTCAACCATGCTTCAAGGAGATGCTGCTGCTCACTTTTCTGCCACTTCATATTGATACAGAGTAGGAAATACCTTACCCCCTGGCATAGGCTTTGGCAGTTTCCCGAAGGACAGATGGACTACTAACCAAGCCTGAGTTAATGTCTAGGAACACCTAAAATTCCCTCGAGAAATACTCCACAAACGTATTATCCTTGAGGATAAAGGGATCCATTTGCCAGTGCCTCGGACCCACTGTAACGTCCTTAATCTTCACCAACAGGTACACTGGAGCATGATCAGACATGAGTCCACAGAACTTTACCTGGGCGTCTGGATTAATAGTCTAACAATAATACCACAAGATCATCACCTGACCTATACCTAAATGCTATAACTATACCCTGAACTATATTCCGGGGACGGCAGAGACGTGTTTAACAAGATAGTTTTCAGCCAAGAAAAGAATGTAGAGACATTATAGACCATTACAGCCCATTAAATACACTTAAATATACCAAAATTCACAAAATAGCATACAACAAAAACTTGAATTCATATAGCATCTTTAACATGTTAATGATCAATAATTGCCAGCACGACAAAGAGGAGGACATTTGGTCATATATCCTATCATTTGGTCAGAGATAGCTTCACGGAGAATCTTTATAGAGGAGAGCTGGATACATTGGCAGAGAGAATTACAGAGCTTAGACAGGTAAAGGCATGGAAGCAGACAGTGGGGAATCCACAGAAGGCCATAGCTGAAGCAATGTAGAATTTGGGAAAATTTGGAGGGCAGAAGGAGATAAAGAGACAAGAAAATCTAAGGCTATGGAAGGGTTGCAAGACAAGGGTGAGAATTTTGAAGACAGCGTACTTCGATGTTGATAAATTAGGATGTTGCGTGATTTACTTTCCACATTTCTGGACTTGAACATATGAAACTTTGAGTTTGTGTTCACCTGTTTAAATTCATCCCACAGTCTTGTTCCAAGCTATTTTTGAACTCCTCCAGCTTTAAACCCAGCTGAAACCATGTCATTTCATTTTCTGGTAATTACCTCTCATTTCGCCTCCCATTTGGCCTTTTTATCAATGATAGTACCATGGCACAATGGTCAGCATTATTGTTAAAATCAACGAGGTAAAAACAATGACTGCAGATGCTGGAAACCAGATTCTGGATCAGTGGTGCTGGAAGAGCACAGCAATTCAGGCAGCATCCGAGGACAGGCAAAATCGACGTTTCGGGCAAAAGCCCTTCATCAGGAATAAAGGCAGAGGTCAGCATTATTGCCTGACAGCGCCAGGTACTCAAGTTTGATTCCAGCCTTGGGTGACTATCTGTGTTTGTGTGTTCTTCCTGTGTCTGTGAGAGTTTCCAATGAGTGTTCCAGTTTCCTCCCACAGTCCAAATATGTGCAGGTTAGGTGGTCAATATGGAGGGAGGGAGGATCTGGCTGGGTTGCTGTTCAGAGGGGCAGTGCTAACTGAATGGGTCAAATGACGTCTTTCTGCACTGTAAGGATTATATCATCATTTGCTCTCTTTCAGTAGACTGCAATCTATATAGCTTGGCCTTTAGGTGGTGGTATTCCCACACTAAATCAAAGACAAGACTACTTTGAAAATGAACCTATAGAAGTGATCACTTCCCTGGATCCCTTCTCCAACACATCTGTCACCAATTATAATTAAATTGGCTGTAATATGAAAATCGGATTTGCTAAACGTTGCTTTTTATACAGATACAATTTCCAGACTACAGCTACAAAGACAAAACAGAATTACTGTATTGGAAGGACTGTTTCTGAATTTCTCATTTCTTTATTTTTCTGATTTATTCCTATGATCTATAATCCTGGACTTTTTGTTTCTTTATTTTTATTTGTTTCCCCCTAAGAATTTGTACTTAGGAATCTGTGCCTAGATACCTTGTACCTAAGATGGCACTGTAAGTGGTGACTTGTAAACTTTTCATTGTACTCATTTGAGTACATGTGACAATAAAGCTAATTCTATTTAATTCTATTTCTATTCTGTTTTCTGACTGTTTGTTAATTTATCACAATTATATTAAGTGGCCAGAAGAGGCTGTGAGATCTATTTCATCTGGGCTCAAATTTTGCCGTCACCGGACATCTAACAGTTTGTCATTAGTTATTTTTGCCTTTGCGGAATTGCGGAAAATGTGAGCTGATACCAATAGGTTGAGGGCAACAAGAGCATCTGAGAATGAGTCAACAGGTACTCAACAGGGTAGCTGATGAGTTTAGGATTGAGTAATAAAGAGGAAGAACTGAGAAATGGATGATTAAAACAGGTGAATCAAGTGTTCAATCAGATACAGTAAGAGGAAGGAAGAAAGGATTTGATTCCGAAACAACAAAAAAGACAGAAATGTAAAAGCAATTCTTGAAAGAAAAGTAACATTTTTAAAGTTTTCTCTTAATAGGGAGCACAAATCCATAACAGCTAAGCACTTAAGACCATTGAAACTTTAACTTTATTTCTTTATTTTTCTACTTAATACGAAGAATGACTGTAATGTTTAACTTTTAACTATTTCTTGATTTTTCTACTTCGTACCTAAGATTTTATACCTAGGTACCTTTGTGCCTAAGGTTTTGTCTTGATGTAGTTGCTGGAACTCTTACAATCCATGGTCCCCTCATGCATTGCCTGGAATAGTGAAACAAATTTGTAATGCATCATTAATCACCTTAACTAGCTTTTAACTACCTGCTGTTTCTTTTTTCAAAACTGTGGCCATCACACTGATTATGTGCCGTTCCTACACTCTGCTTGTGATATGTAATAGAATGATTCCCTCTGCACCCAGCACCCATGCAAGCACCTAATGTCACAAGCTCATGTTTCTATTGGGCCTTTTATGGGTTTTTCTTTTCCTTAAGTCATTGAAGTCAATAGTGACAGGCTAACAAGGAGAAAGTAAGGACTGCAGATGCTGGAGATCACAGTCCATGTAGGATCAGTCAGTTCTGTAGGCAGGCATGCTTACCTTCATCGGTCAGAGCATTGAGTACAGGAGTTGGGACATGGTGTTATGGCTGTACAAGACATTAGTAAGGCTATTTTTAGAGTACTGCATACAATTGTGGTTGCCCTGCTATAGGAAGGATGTTTTTAAACTGGAAAGGGTGCAATAAAGATTTACAAGTATGTTACCAAAGCTAGAGGGTTTGAATGATAAAGAGAGGCTGGATAGACTGGCAACTAAACTCAGGCTCACAACTAAATGCAGCTGAAGTGAGCTAACCCAGCAGTGACCAGATACTAAACTGAAACCTTCATCAAATTTTGAGAAGATTTGTAGCTCAGATTGAGGTTCTGGATGTAGGTTTGCTCACTGAGCTGGAAGGTTCATTTTCAGACGTTTCGTCACCACACCAAGTAACATCTTCAGTGAGCCTCTGGACGAAGCACTGCTGATGATTCCTGCTTTCTATTTATATGTTTGGGTTTCTTTGGGTTGACAATGTCTTTTCCTATGGTGATTTCATTTCATGTTCTTTTTCTCAGGGGGTGGTAAATAGGTTCCAAGTCAATGCGTTTGTTGATAGAGTTCCAGTTGGAATGCCATGCTTCTAGGAATTCCCGTGTGTGTCACTGTTTGGCTCATCCTAGGATGGATGTGTTGTCTCAATCAAAGTGGTGTCCTTTAGAATTGGCATGAGGAGGAATTTCTTCAGCTAGAGGATGGATAATCTGTTGAACCCATTGCTACAGAGGACTGTGGAAGCCAAGTCATTAAGAGTATTTAAGACAGAGACAGAGGTTAGGAATAGGAAAGAGGTTAGGAATAGGAAAGGTGAGGTCACCCTGTTAGGAGCTTTTTACAGGCCTCCTAAAAGTCTTAGAAAAGTAGAAGAAAGGATTGCGAGGATGATTCAGGAGAAGAGTGAAAGTAATAGGGTGGTTGTTATGGGGGACTTTAACTTTCCTGATATTGATTGGGAAAGCTATAGCTCTAGTTCGTTAGATGGGTCGGTGTTTGTCCAATGTGTGCAGGAGGGTTTCCTGACACAATATGTAGATAGGCCAACAAGAGGTGAGGCCATACTGGATTTGGTTCTGGGTAACAAACCAGGCCAGGTGTTAGAATTAGAGGTAGGTGAGCACTTTGGGGATAGTGACCACAATTCGGTGACTTTTACTCTAGTGATGGAGAGGGATAAGTGTGCACTGCAGGGCAAGAGTTATAGCTGGGGACAGGGAAATTATGATGCGGGGAGGCATGACTTAGGATGCGTGGCTTGGAAAAGTAGGCTTCAAGGAAAGGGCGTAATTGATATGTGGAGCTTGTTCAAGGAGCAACTATTGAGTGTCCTTGATAAGTATGTACCTGTCAGGCAGGGACGAAAGGGTCATGTGAGGGAGCCGTGGTTTAATAAGGAATTGGAATCCCTTGTTAAATGGAAGAGGGCGGCCTATGTAAAGATGAGGCGTGAAGGTTCAATTGGGGCGATTGAGAGTTATAAGGTAGCCAGGAAGGACCTGAAGAGAGAGCTAAGAGCAGCAAGGAGGGGACATGAAAGGTCCTTAGTTGGTAGGATTAGGGAAAACCCTAAGGCTTTCTATAGGTATGTCAGGAATAAAAGAATGACTAGGGTAGGAATAGGTCCAGTCAAGGATAGTAGTGGGAAGTTGCATGTGGAGGCTGAAGAGATTGGGGAGACACTGAATGAATACTTTTCGTCAGTATTCACTCAGGAACAGGACATTGTTGCCAATGTGAATACTGAGTCACAATTAAGTAGAATGAATGGCTTTGAGGTATGTAGGGAAGAGGTGTTGGAAATTCTGGAAAGGGTGAAAATAGATAAGTCCCCTGGGCCTTTTGGCATTTATCCTAGGATTCTCTGGGAAGCAAGGAAGGAGATTGCAGAGCCATTGACCTTGATTTTTATGTCCTCGTTGTCTACAGGAGTAGTGCCAGAAGACTGGAGGCTAGCAAATGTGGTTCCCTTGTTCAAGAAGGGGAGTAGGGATAACCCTAGTAATTATAGGCTGGTGAGTCTCACTTCTGTTGTGGGCAAAATCTTAGAGAGAATTGTAAGGGATAGGATTTATGAACATCTGGATAGGAATAATGTGATCAAGGATAGTCAGCATGGTTTTGTGAAGGGCAGGTCGTGCCTCACAAACCTTATTGAATTCTTTGAGAAGGTGACTAAGGAGGTGGATGAGGGGAAAGCGGTAGATGTGGTGTATATGGATTTTAGTAAGGCGTTTGATAAGGTTCCCCATGGTAGGCTACTTCAAAAAATACGGAGGTATGGCATTGAGGGTGATTTGGAGGTTTGGATTAGGAATTGGCTGGCTGGAAGAAGACAGAGGGTGGTAGTTGATGGTAAAGGTTCATCTTGGAGTGCCGTTACTAGCGGTGTTCCACAAGGATCTGTTTTGGGACCATTGCTGTTTGTCATTTTTATAAATGACCTGGAGGAGGGCTAGAAGGTTGGGTGAGCAAGTTTGCGGATGATACAAAAGTCGGAGGAGTTGTTGACAGTGAGGAAGGATGTGGCAGGTTACAGCGGGATATAGATAAGCTGCAGAATTGGGCAGAAAGGTGGTAAATGGAGTTCAATGTAGCTAAGTGTGAGGTGATTCACTTTGGTAAGAGTAACAAAAAGATGGGGTACTGGGCTAATGGTCAGATACTTGGTAGTGTGGATGAGCAGAGGGAACTTGGTGTCCATGTACACAGATCTTTGAAAGTTGCCACCCAGGTAAATAGTGCGGTGAAGAAGGCATATGGCGTACTGGCTTTTATTGGTAGAGGAATTGAGTTCCGGAGTCCTGAGATCATGTTGCAGTTGTATAAGACTCTGGTGCGGCCGCATCTGGATTAATGTGTGCAGTTTTGGTCGCCATACTATAGGAAGGATGTGGAGGCACTAGAACGGGTGCAGAGGAGGTTTACCAGGATGTTGCCTGTTATGGTAGGAAGATCATATGAGGAAAGGCTGAGGCACTTGGGGTTGTTTTCATTGGAGAAAAGAAGGTTTAGGGCTGACTTGATAGAGGTGTACAAGATGATTAGGGGTCTAGATAGGGTTGACCGTGAGAACCTTTTTCCACATATGGAGTCAGCTATTACGAGGGGGCACAGCTTTAAATTAAGGGGTGGTAGGTATAGGACAGATGTTAGGGGTAGGTTCTTTACTCAGCGAGTCGTGAGTTCATGGAATGCCCTGCCAGAAGCAGTGGCGGACTCTCCCTCTTTATGGGCATTTAAGCGGGCATTGGATAGGCATATGGAGGATCGTGGGCTAGTGTAGGTTAGGTGGGCTTGGATCGGCGCAACATCGAGGGCCAAAGGGCCTGTACTGCGCTGTATTCTTCTATGTTCTATGTTCAATAGGTAGGTTCTTGATTAGTAAGGAGATCAAAGGTTACAGGGAGAAGGCAGGAGAATGAGAAATGTAAAACATACCAGTCATGATCATCACTACCTGTTCCTCCACCTATCTTTATGTCATCTGCATATTTAGCAACAATGACCTCAGTTCCTTCGTCCAGATCGTTAGTGTCTAGCGTGAATAGTATGGGCCCAACACCGACCCCTGTGGAACACCACTAGTCATTGATCAACATCTAAAAAAGTCCGCTTTATCAAGCAGTGTAAAGCTAACTGGCCTATAATTTCTGATTTTATGCCTCCCTCCCTTCTGAAACAGGAGTGTTCCATTAGCCATTCTCCAGTCCTCTGGGATCCTCCCGGATCACAGTGATTCCTAATCTGAAAGATGATCACAACCACCTCAGCCTTCTGCTTTAGAACCCTGGGGTGAAATACTTTCCATCTGGATGATTTATCCACCTTCAGACTTTTCAGCTCCCTCAGCAACTTCTCTTGCAGTTCAAAAAGGAAACAAAACGTCTTTTGCTATGAAGATCAACACAGCACCATGAAATATCTTACACAGAATTGAAAAGAATCGTCAATTCTACAGGGCCAGAAGTGGAAGGGAGGGAAACTATTGCTTAGTTTTTTCGGAGGAACAGGGGTTGAATGGCTTCCTGCTGCACTGTACTAATCCAAAGTATCAGTTTCTTCATCTCTGTGTTTGAAAGAGGCATGTTGACCACACACTTCAAGGTTGTGAGCTCAGCTGAGAGTGGAACAAGATGTCAAAAGTGGGTTCAAATTGCACAAAGGGGATGTATGGAGATATATTTTCTGTCAAGAAGTCAGCTTTATTTTTTTTGTCAATGTTTGAATGGATAAACATTTGGCTTTTGCATGAAAAGCAATGAACTGGATTCAGGGAGATGTAGGGACTGGTTAAACTCAGCACATATTTAGGAAGTTGACTGCTCAATCATTAGCAGGTATTGTTGGCAGGCACAGGAGGAAGTTAACCATGGAAATTGAGGGCTTTCCAAGGATAGCCAAAGGTAAATGAGAATAGAAATTATTTGAAAGATTTGCTACTTAATTTGAGAGAAGGATGCAGCGGAACTGTGAAAGGAAGTGAGCCATTGAGAGATACAATAGAGGAGGAAAATGGAGACTAACCATGTGTCAAGGTCATAGTCACAGTTGATGAGTTTAATCCCACTGTGGAGTTTTCCTGTGGTTTAAATGAAAACTGGATTGCAGAGTTTCCATGTGAGATGATTGGAATTTAAGCAGCAGTTAGATCATGCAGAGGTGGGTTTTTAGACTTGGACATGCTACAAAGTTTTGAATTTAATGATCTTTATGGTGACTCTTTTCAATGAATTGAACAATTGTATCATTGCAGTGAGCAATGAGAGACTCATTAACTAGTAATCTAAAACATAAACCATCTGCTGTAACTACACCTTATTAAATTCCACATCAATACAAATATTTGACACACACACAGAGCTCACATTACACTTATGACGCTGACAGCTAATTATGTTTAGCAAGTATTCAGGATCTGGTCTCTGTTTACTACTTGTATATAAATGGTGCTTCATTATTTCTCTCAGACACGTAAGCAGATAGGCCAGATGTAATATTATGTGCAGGAGTGCTGTTATGTCTCAGCGAAGCGATAAGTCTGTTTATGCATTTGTAATAACTCTGAAATCCCACGTTTGGACTGTCTTGCTTCCTTTTTGAAATCCTTTTCTTTAATATGTTGGTTGAGCTGAAAATGTTGGCTGGGACACAAGGGGGCACTCAACTACTGAGTGAACCTCTGCTCACTTTCTTTGTAATATCGTTTTGAATTGAACTTGGTTTGATGCAGGACAGTCAAAAACTGTATTCAGTACTTCAGTATTTCTCATGAATATGAGCTATGAACTTAAACTCTGGTCAAAGTTACAATCTTCAGACTAAGAATGTGAACAACTAAGCCCACTTGGAATATCATGTCAAAATAGGGTTAATGTGAGTTATGTATGGAGAGAGGTTTTACTGCTCCTCTTTGCTGAGTGAGCAGGTACTGAATGGGACAGTCATGGGATGTTATTTTCTCTCTGTTGTTAACAAGAGAATAATCTAGAAGCAATGATTATCAGCCTATCTGTTGAAACATAACCAAACACCATCAGTGCTGTGACAAAATAAAACAAATTTGGTTGAGTGCCAAAGATACTTGTAGAATATTGGATGACAAAAACAAGTAATATAATGTTCTACAGTTCAACAGGTTTAAAGTTTGTTTTGCTTGACCTAATTTCACCCATTACTTTTGTCATGTTGGGACATGATTTAAAGAGAGCCGATT
The DNA here is from genome assembly GCF_037043375.1 of Chiloscyllium plagiosum. Lineage (NCBI taxonomy): Eukaryota > Metazoa > Chordata > Chondrichthyes > Orectolobiformes > Hemiscylliidae > Chiloscyllium > Chiloscyllium plagiosum. The sequence continues at coordinate 117,965,450 of NW_028270142.1, read as the reverse complement.
GTCCTGAAATCCAAGCCTCCGTTCCAGGCAATTATTTAGGCATTGAGGGGCAGTGTGTGATTCATCCATGGTAGGCATTGTTGTACATAGAGCGAGACTGAGTCTGCACCTCACCATGTTGTAGGTTTGCTCTCATTTTCTTCTTTAAATGTAGGGATCCAGACCTAGTGAGGTGGAGGAAAACCACTTACTGGTCTAACACGATGAGGGTCTTCTATTGAAAAAGACATTGTTTATTGCACATTAGAACTAGTTACAGGTTACATTAATAAGATAGACATCTTTAAGTAACCATGAGAATGACCTGGATGTTAGATAACATTATCATAATGGATGGTGTAAATTGCATCCTTCACTATTAGCCATGAGATTTCTAAATTCTTGGAAGTACAGGGTTGGATTAGAACAAGTCAGCATGGATTTAGTAAGGGGAGGTCATGCCTGACAAACCTGTTTGAGTTCTTTGAAGAGGTAACAAGACCAGGGAGACCCAGTGGATGTTATATATCTAGACTTCCAAAAGGCCTTTGATAAGAAGCCTCGTGGGAGGCTGCTGAGTAAGGTGAGGGCCCATGGTGTTCAAGGTGAGCTACTGGCATAGGTTGAGGATTGGCTGTCTGACAGAAGGCAGAGAGTTTGGATAAAAGTTTTTTTCTCGGAATGGCAGCTGGTGACAAGTAGTGTCCCGTGGGGTTCAGTGTTGGGGCCATAGCTGTTCACGTTATATATATTAATGATCTGGATGAAGGGACTGGGAGCATTCTGGCGAAGTTGCTGATGATACAATGTTAGGCAGACAGGCAGGTAGCACTGGAGAAGTGGGAGGCTGCAGAAAGATTGAGACAGTTTAGGAGAGTGGTCCAGGAAATGGCTGATGAAATTCAACGTGAGCAAATGAGAGGTCTTGCACTTTGGAAAAAAACAATATTGGCATGGACTATTTTCTAAATGGTGAGAAAATTCATAGAGCCAAAATACAAAGGGATCTGGGAGTGCTAGTCCAGGATTCTCTAAAGGTTGACTTGCCGGTTGAGTCTGTGGTTAAGAAAGCAAATGTAATGTTGTCATTTATCTCAAGAAGGTTGGAATACAAAAACAGCGATGTGCCTCTGAGACTTTATAGAGCTCTAGTTAGACCCCATTTGGAATACTGCATCCAGTTTTGGGCCCCACACCTCAGGAAGGAAATACTGGCACTGTGGGTCCAGCAGAGATTCACTCGGATGATCCCTGGAATGGTAGGCCCTAACAAATGATGAACGGATGAGGATCCTGGGAATGTATTCACTAGAGTTTAGAAGGTTGAGGGGAGATCTAATCGAAACTTAGAAGATAATGCATGGCTTAGGAAGGGTGGACACTGGAAATTTGTTTCCATTAGGCGGGGATTCTAGAACCCCTGCGCACAGCCTTAGAATTAGAGGGGGTCAATTTAGAACGGAAATGAGGAGTCATTTCTTCAGCCAGAGAGTGGTGGGTCTGTGGAATTCATTGCCACGGAGCGCAGAGGAGGCCGGGACGTTGGGTATCTTCAAGGCAGAGATTGATAAATTCTTGATCTCGCAAGGAATGAAGGGCTACAGGGTGAGTGCGGGTAAGTGGAGTTGAAATGCCCATGATTAAATAGTGGAGTGGACTCGATTGGCTGAATGGCCTTACTTCAACTCCTATGTCTTATGGTCTTATGATCTTATTTTAGACTCTTTCAGAGCCATCTCCAATGTCTCTCTCTATACATGTTTCTCTATTATTACAATTATACATTTATGTATATAATCACATTTGCTGCAACCCCTCTTCCACCGTCTCCCAGGATGCATTCTCTTCAAACTTGAAAGACTGGTATCTTTATGATGGAAGACCATTAGATTGTCATTTGACTTAGATCTCTTCTTGACAATCTGATCCCTTTAAATTTGGAGTTAAAAATCACACAACACCAGGTTATAGTCCAACAAGTTTATTTGGAAGCATTTCATCAGGTGGTTAAATTTAGAGAACCTTTCTTCTCTTGAATATCCTTCATAGTAGTGACTTTCTTATTGAAACAGGCAATTTCTTCTTTGCAGTATCTTGCATTGTTGGACATTGTTTGCCCTTTCCCAGTGGTGGTTTTCATGCAGTTGTGTATATCGTGTCTTCGATCTGTGTCTTCGATTTTTATCCTAAGTCTGCCTGTAAATCTGTGTTGAATAATGTGGATTTGCCTAATCCTTTCACAGGGGTGGGGGGGGTAGACTGGATAATATTTTAATTGGTCTCTCTCTCTATCTCTCTCTCTCAAGGGGCCAATGTGTAAAATGCAGAAAGATGAGATTAACCACCGAGTGAACATATTTTTCAGGTTAACAAAACCAATTATAAAACAATATATTGATCATTTAAAAACAACCACTCCAAAGTACAAAGATAAAAATCACACAACACTAGGTTATAGTCCAACAGGTTTATTTGGAGGCACTAGCTTTCGAAGGACAACCACCTGATGAAGGAGCAGCACTTCGAAAGCTAGTGCTTCCAAATAAACCTGTTGGACTGTAACCTGGTATTGTGTGATTTTTAGCTTTGTCCACCCAAACACTGGTTCCTCCACATCAAAGTATAAAGAAGCAGAGCTAACCAATGAGACTCTTATTTCCCATTTTTTATTAAGAGGCAGACTAGAGAGAGAAAATTACCAAGCTCCTAGCCCTGAGCACTAGCGATGTGGGTGGAGATGGGAGTCGAGCTAAGGAGTTGAGTTTCACTAACACTGTGCTTTGTTCATTCCAAGGATCAATGCTAGGGCTCAACTTTTTACAATTTATAGAAATGGCTCTATTAAAAGTACTGAAGATATGGTAGCTAAATTTGTTGATGACACAAGCATAAGTAAGAAAGTATGTTATGAAGAGAGTGTAAGGAGGCTGCACAGGAAATGTAGACAGGTTAATGGAGTAGACAGTGACCTGACAAATCACAGTAAAATCTGATAAAATGTGAAATTGTCCATTTTGGCAGATGAATTTTTAAAAAAGCATATTATCTAAATGGTGAGAGATTGCAGAGCTCTGAGCTGCAATAGGATCTATGTGTCCTAGTACATGAATGGCTAAAGCTTGTATGATAGTACAGGAAATAATTAGGAAAGCTAAAGGGAAGTTACCATTTTTTTTAGGGGAATACAAAGCTGAGACATCACGCTTCAGCTATAAAGGACATTGATGAGACCACATCGGGAGTACTCTATACAGTATTCTTCTCCTTGTGTAAATGCACTGGAAGCAGTTCAGAGAAGGCTTACTGGACTAATACCTGAAATGAGTCGAGAGTGTGGAGCTGGAAAAGCACAGCAGGTCAGGCAGCGTCCAAGGAGCAGGAGAATCGACTTTCTGGGGAAAAGCCCTTTCAAGAATTCTTAGTGAAGGGCTTTTGCCTGAAATGTCGACTCTCCTGCTCCTCGGATGCTGCCTGATGTGCTGTACTTTTCCAGCACCACAGTCTCGACTCTAAACTCCAGCATCTGCAGTCCTCACTTTCACCTTAAACCTGAAATGGACAGCTTGTCTTATGATGAAAGGTTGGACAGGCTTGTATCTGCCTGAGTTTAGGTAAGTGAAGGGTGATTTGATTGAACATATAAGGTCCTGGGAAGAAAGTGAGCACTGCAGATGCTGGAGATCAGAGTCAAAAAGCGTGGCATTGGAAAAGCACAGCAGGTCAAGCAGCATCCTGATGAAGGGCTTATGCCTGAAACATTGATTCTCTTGCTCCTTGGATGCTGCTCAATTTGCATATAAGGTCCTGAGAGGACTTGGCAGGGTGTTTCCCCGACAAGAGAATTTAAATAAAGGGGCCACATGAAAAATAATGAGTTGCCCATTTAAGACAGAATTTGATTTCTCACTGAGGCTCGTCAGTATTTGGGACTTTCTATAAGACAGTGGAAGTCTTTAATGATTTTTAAGGCAAAGAGGGATAGATTCTTGATAATTAAGAGGGTGAAGTGTTCTTGTAAGTAAGCAGGAATGTGCAGCAAACAGATCTTGTTGAATTGTGGAGCAGGCTTGAGGGGTAGAATGGGCTACTCCTGCTCCTATTCTGTCGGTTTGTGTGTACTCAACGTTCTTCAGCCAGAGCAAGGGCAAACACTAACTGGACATACAGTCATAAAGTCATAGAGATGTACAGAACGGAAACAGACCCTTCAGTCCAACCTGTCCATGCCGACCAGACATGCCAACCCAATCTAGTCCCACCTGCCAGCACCCGGCCCATATCCCTCCAAGCCCTTCCTAGTCATATACCCATCCAAATGCCTCTTAAACGTTGGATTATACCAGCCTCCACCACATCCTCTGGCAGCTCATTCCATACACGTACCACCCTCTGCATGAAAAAGTTGCCCCTTAGGTCTCTTTTATATCTTTCCCCTCTCACCCTAAACCTATGCCAGACAAAGTCAGTTTTCAAATCTAGGAGTAAAGCAGCTCCCCCCTTCCAGGAATAACTTTTTCACTCTTCCACATCTTCTCCAGATCTAGGCATGAACATCTTAATAATGGCCAATTCATTACTGTCACCTAGTGTCACCAGCTCCCACTCATACATTTTGAATGACAACAGCAACTTTCAGATCTGCTAAAGCAGCAGCAGATATTGGCCAAAAGAAAATTGTACCTACCCAGCTACCAGTCCTTCTCTCCCCATTCAGTAAATCCTCCTCCAGATCCTGATCCTTAGCTCCCGATCTGGGCTCCCCCTCTGCTGGAGGCCAGGCAGGGTACAAGTCATTCTGGTATAATGCGTAATTTGTCAACGCGAATTGGCTATAACACAATTGACAAATTGTGGACCCTGTTTGGATAACGCAAACTTTCTACTGAACAGGTATAGTAACTTTCTATTAGTGATCTTCTACAGCGTGATTTTCTATAGCGCGAGATTGCAGGGGAACACAGCTGTCTCATTACAGTAGAACGACCTGTACTGCTATCATTAGCTCTAAATTATAGCTCATTGTCTTCACTTGTGGACAAACTGTCTACTGTTGCCTCTTCCTTTGCAACTTTCCCGTCAAAGACTGGTCCGTAGACTAACTCTGCTCTAATTACTCTTAACATGCCCTTTCTAATTTCTCTCATAGGTTAATGGGATGTTATGTTACTCTATGTATCCACTTACCTTTCACAGCTGTGCGGGGTCTGTGATACTGTTCCCATCTCTAATTATTCCTTTCAAGGAGTTCTTGAGAAACTTTCCTCTCTCTTCCTCCTCTACTTCAAATTAAGCCATGTCCCATTCACCATGATTTTATTGCTTATCTTTTCCAATTGGTTTTATTCTCCAGGCAAAATCTATGATGCCTCCCTTTTGAGTTTTGTTTAGTTTTAATACCTTTATCAAAAATATTACACAAACTTTTACAGAAGATAGCCCTTTATCCTGACTGAGCTATGTGACATTTTAACAAATGTAAATCTCCACCCATCTCATCCTTTCATCACATCATTCCATTCCTTTCTTCCTCATTCACTTATCTTCTACTCACCTCAAGATTATATGTTTTCCATATTCCTACTGCTCTTTGGGGAAAGAAATTTTTCCTGAATTCCTTTTAGATTTATTGGTGACTATCTTAGATGTATGACCCCTACTTTTATTTTCATCAGAATTGGAAAGATCTTCTCTACATCGATCTTGTAAAATTCTTTCATAATTTTAGAGACCTCAATAGGTCTGCCCAACATTTCACTTTTCTAGAGATAACAGCCCTGCCCTTTTCAGTCTGTCTTGAAAAGTGTATCCTCTAAATTTTGTATATATTACATAGTGAAGTTGAATCAAATCTCTTATCTTATCGGACTTTGCCTTTGACAGTCCACCAGAGAACATTCAACTCATTCACAAGGATGCTTCCAGCAATAAGGCTCTTCAGTTATGCAGATAAATTGGAGATGCTGAATTTTGCTGCAGATGTTCAAAGTCATGAATAAACTGTTCCCACTGGCGGAAAGACCCAGAAAGAGAGGGAAGTGATTTAAGGGAATGGGATAACAAAACAAGGGAGATATTGAGGAGAACTAGGAAAAAGTAAAGACTGCACATGCTGGAGATCAGAGTCGACATTTCAGGAATAAGCCCTTCATCAGGAAACCCTTCATCAACCCTCCTGATATAGGGCTTATGCTCAAAATGTCACTTCTCCTGCTCCTCGGATGCTGCCTGACCTGCTGTGCTTTTCCAGCACCACATTCTAGACATCAAGGAAATTTCTTTTCACTCAGTGAGCGGTAACATTTTGAATACATGACCAGCAATTATGGTACAGGAAAATTCAATAAAGCACTCAAGCCAAAATTATACTATTACCTGGAAAGGAAAAATGTCAGGGCTACGGAGATGATGGTACTTAGTACAATGTTTATTTGTAGAGCTGGCATAAACACTAAAGAGTGAATAGCCTCCTTCTGTCCTGGGACAATCCTGTGATTCTGCAAAAAGACAAGACCTGTTATGACTCCCTCACATCAAATGAATTTTAAAGGAAATCCCATAGCCTCTTGGCCCTTAAAGTAAGCTTACATCTTGCCTTCCAGATCCAGTTGTGTCAATGGATAGGGAGCAGTGGGTGATATATCTAGAGATGATCTGGATTCTCTTTGTGTCAGTCAAGGAAAGACAGCAGAAAGGAAGGAGGCAGCCATATCAAACCAAGCACATTTATTCTGCTGTCAGTGCCATGTGAGAGACCTAGGTGTCAGTCAGCACTGACATCACTAAACCAATATAAAGTAGCTTTTGCTTGCTTACCAGAACTAACAGGGTCTGCTCACTTAGGTTCAGTGTGTTCTAATCATTGAAGCATTCAAGTTTGACATTTTCAGTTTACTGTTGACTGTTGATGATAAGGCTGGACTTTGTCTACTGCAATGACTTACTGGGACACAAGTCCAACATACAATGGCACCAGGTCACTAACCAACTCTGTTAGTCAACACACTCAGAGTAGTGCACAAGAAATTGCAACATCTCCTGACTCAGTTTGTACACCTCCAATCTTCTATTAACAGTGAGACTAACAGGTTGTTGCAAGGACTGCCTTGGCAGGAGCTGTATGGAATCAAACAATTTGGAAATCAAGACCATTCAGTCAAACTCATTGTTTAATTTGTTGTTTAATTTTATGGGAAATTAGGTGAGACAAATAACAGACATATAAAATAGAATGATATCTGAGAGAAAAAAAATGATCACTACACAGTTGGTTTTACTGTGAAAGCCACAAAGGATAAATACCTTGTTAAAAACCCAAGTTTATTACTATTCAGGCTTCCATCTTGCCAAAGCAAGCTCAATGTCAGGATAACGTGCCAAGGCAACCTGAGTGAGCACCTAGCAGATTCAGCTCATTACTTATTTCAAAGGACCTTCATGTTGGAAACCAGGCAACAGCATCTCAGGCATGCCCATGTGCAACAGTCACATGCACCCCTTCTCCACAGATCTTGGCATCTGATCATGTTTCAGTCTCAGAGAGACCTCATGGCGCATCTCCAATCTACTTACAATACGCTTTTGCACTTCAACACAGCACCCTGGGCTGCACCAGCAGCTGTCATTGCAATGCTGCAGTAAGGATGTTATTCACTCACAGCCAATATTTAGTAGCCGAAGGATGGACAACCCACTAGCCGTCTTGACCCTTTCTCCTCTATTAGGGGCTGTTTCTCTCATGCAATGAGAGAGAAGCAGATATTAAGGGGCATGAAAGTTGGTAGCACAGCTATCACTGTTGGTGTAGTGAGGAAGTATCCTGAGCAAATGAGTAGGTAGCAGAGAGGGTAAGCAAGGTTAGTGCTGTCAGAGTTGGGGTGAATGAGGGTAAATGTTGCAAGTGATAGTGACAGTGAGAGAGTCTGAGCCTTGGCAGGAGGTGGGTACATTCACAAAGATAGGTTGAGTGCGAGGTATCAGAGAGAAAATGGTGGCTCTTTCATTGGTGGAGTGGAGAAGGATATTAACATTCTTTCCACAGTGTACGGCATTTCTCCAGACACCCTGAAAGTGCACTAATCTGGGTGACAATCTCAGACCCAGGCTGGTACGTTGTGGCATTGTGGTCTCCATTGTTGGTCCTGGGGGAGAATGAAGTCATGTGTCAACAATGCCTCCTTCCAGCAGGACCTCTAGGACCCTGCCTGCACAATAGGGAGCTGCTGTGCCCCTGTCTGCCATGTCCAGGATAAATGTCAGGAGCCATGCAGGGCAGCATCAGACTGATGGTGCATGTCCAAGTGCATAATAGGCTTTTAAAGGTGGTGTGGGTGCAAGGGATGCCGGTGAATTCCACGATATCCGCTGAGTGGCGAGTTGTTCCGAGAATGGCACATGGCATTGGAACTCAGTCATGAGAGGCACCAAAGAGTTGCGGTAGGCCATTAACAAGGCAGGTTTAAGACATGGCAATAAGACACACTTGTGCTCACCAGAGTTCCCTTAATTTACAGCTTCTCAGGCTCCCAAGGTCCGTGCATGGTAGAGTTTTCCTGAACCAGAAACCAATGCTAAAGGCAATGTCCATCAAGTGGGAGTGCTGATACTGATCATGGTGCATGGAGCCTTGAAGAGGCAGTTTGTGTGCATGTCTGCACAGATTGGAGGGAAGATTGGTCCTCACAACAACAATCCCTCTAAAAAAATCAACACAACATGCACCTGGCAAAAAAACCCTAAGATTCAACCATTGACTGCTTTCCCAAATTCTCCTTCTACCTTCAATGACTTATCCCCATATATACCAATGTCCATCTGTCCTTCACATTTTTTGTAACAATTCTAGTCTTTATTTCATCTTGCTGTTCAATGTTTTTAGATTAGATTAGATTACTTAGTGTGGAAACAGGCCCTTCGGCCCAACAAGTCCACACCGACCCGCCGAAGCGCACCCACCCAGACGCATTCCCCTACGTTTACCCCTGCACCTAACACTATGGGCAATTTAGCATGGCCAATTCACCTAACCTGCACATTTTTGGACTGTGGAGCACCCGGAGGAAACCCACGCAGACACGGGGAGAATGTGCAAACTCCACACAGTCAGTTGCCTGAGGCGCGATTTGAACCCAGGTCTCTGGCGCTGTGAGGCAGCAGTGCTAACCATTGTGCCACCGTGCCGCCCACATGTTCTTCTGCATTAAATTTCAACTGCCTCCAGTCAATGCATTTCACCAACTTGTCTATTTCCTATTGAAGTTCTACTCTATCCGCCTTGTATTTTCATATAATTTGTGCAGCAAAGTCTGCATGATTAATAAATGTCAATAAAAATCAAGATCCCAACACCTAATCTGGAGAACTCCACTACAAACCTTCCTCCAGTGCAAAGAATATCTAGTAACCATTACTCTCCCTTTCCTGCCACTGAATTAATTTATGATCAATTTCCATTTTATTCTGTGAACTATAGCTTTGTCCATAAGTCTGTTGTATGGCACCACATTTCTCGCTGATGCTGTCATTGGACAATCTCAGTGCTCCAAACATGAAACTCGATACCCACAATGTGTAACGTTCATTAAATGGAAAGAGATCTGCAATGGCCAATTACACGTCGATCTTGCAGAAAACCATTTTCTGCTTTCCCCACTAAGTTAAGACAACTAATAGAAAAATAAGGAATCTGCACCATTCTATCAGCACTTTTTATTCATCCAAAGTATATGGCCATCAGTGATAAGGTATTTATGTTTAATTTAATTAATTCCAATCTCTAGTTGCCATTGAGAAGATGATAGTGGGCCTTCTTCTTCTTACTGGGTGCTCTGATAGTGCAGTTAGGCCATACAATCATAATCTGAACAATCCCATCCACCCTCTTCTGTCTTTCTAGCTCTGCAAATTTATTTTCCTCAAGTGTTTTTCATAATCTCTGATTTCAAAATCCTTGTAAGAATTTTGGTGTAATAAACAAGCAGTAATATCTTTCCAAGTCAGGATAGTATGTGACTGAGGTGGGCATGTGTATCTAGCAGTGATCTTTTGTGTCTATGACCCTACTCTTTTTAGTGTTAGGTGTTGCAAATTTGGGAAATGCTGTGAAACAGGCCTTGTCAGGCAAGACCTTTTTCTAACCTTTCTCGGGTGACCAAGGCAAAACATCTTCCAAAGAAGCTCTGTCCTGTCTGAGCATAATGTATTATTTAGTAAAAATCAAAGAAGAGACAAGGTCACCAGATACTTGATTTTGCTGGACCAGTCCCAATTTTTATTAAAAACTATTGCTAACTAGGCCCACGTTCATTGCCCATCCTTAATTGCCCTTATTATGGTGAGTTGCCTTCCTTTAAAATGCAGTGTTAGATCACTCACAGTATTGCTAGGGATGAAGATCAGAATTTTGACCCAGTGATGGAATGGTGATATGGTTCCAGGTCAGACTTGGAGGCCTATCTGCAGGTAATAGCATTCCCATGCATCTGTTGCTGTTGCTATTCAATGTCATGGCTGTGGTTTTGGAAGGTTCTGTTAAAAGAACCTTGGTGAGTTGTTGCAGTGCATCTTGGAGACGGTACATTCTACTGTCACTTTGCTTCAGTTGTGGAGGGAGAGAATATTAACTTGTTCAAGGGGATGTGATGAAGTGGGCTCCTTTGATGGAAAGATGTCGAGAGTGTGGTGCTGGAAAAGCACAGCAGGTCAGTTAGCATCCAAGGAGCAGAAGAATCTATGTTTCGAGCAAGGGCCCTTCATCAGGAAGCCGGAAAGATGTTGAGTATTGTTGGACCTACATTTATGCAGGCAGGTGGAGTTTATCCTATCTCAATCCTAATTCATAACTAAAGAAGTGAGTTATTCATCACAGAACTCCCAACCTCTGATCTCCTTTTGTAGTCACAGTTTTTATGTCGCTAGTCCTACTCCATTTATGGTCAATGGTAATGCTAATAATGGGGGATTCAGCAATGCTATTAGATATCAAGGGACAATGATTAGGTCATGAAATGATTGACATCCAGCAGCCACAGCATCTTCCTTTGCGCCAGGTAGAACTCCAACAGATTTTCCCTCTAATACTCATTGACTCGATGTTTTGCTAGGTTTCCCTGATGCTACGCTCAGTCAAGTATTGCCTTGACATCAAGGGAAATCGCTCTCACATCAAATATCATGAAATTAGAGTTTATGGTGTAGGTAACAAATTGGTATGGATAAAGGATTGATTAGTTCACAGGAAAAGAGAATAGGGATAAATGGTCATTTTCTGGTTGGCAAGATGGCCAGTGGGATGCCACAGATATCTGTGTTATGGCCTCAACTGTGTTTTTATAATCTCACTTGGTGACTTCAATGAATTGTGCAATCAGTTGCTTTCTTAAGAGAAAAGTGATCATTGAAGTCTGGGCTTTCAGAAGCCTAGGTCCTAAACTTTGGAATTCTCTTCCTAAAAGTCTCTTCCTTTAAGATCCTACTGAAAGCCCTTCCTCTTCTATAAAGCTGTTAAATACCTGTCCTGACATCTATTCACTTAGATTAGTATCAAATTTTATTAGATAATGCTGTTATAAGGTATATTGGGATATTTTACTATATTGAAGTTATTCTAAACACAAAGGATAACATTGTTATAAGTGGTAGTAATGTTTTCTTCCATTCAGGCACCCTTAGTCAGCTGACCTTTGCATGATAAAGCATTCATCTTTCTAGCTGGGTTCTTTTCTAACAACATTAAAAGTAAATGATTAACAGACAGGACAGGTTAAGAGAGCAGTTAACTAAATTTGCAGTGTGACTTTATTAAAAAGGGCATACAGTACAAGAGCAAGAAAATTGACCTTTTACAAGACACTACTTTGCGCTCAGTTCGAGTATGCCCAGACGTGGATATAAATGTGTAATCTTTGGAAAGGATGCAGAAAGGATTCACAAGAATGGTTCCCAGGATGAGGAAGTGCAGACAATGAAGCTAGATTGGAGAAGTTAGTATAACTGTTCCTTGGACAAAAGAAGATTGATAGATGTATTCAACACTGCGATAGTTTTGAATAAGGAGAATCTGTTCCCACTCGTGAAAGGATTGAGAATGAGAGAAAACAGATATAAGGTAATTTGCAAAAGAAGTAAAAGCAATTTTCACACAGTAAGTGATTAAGATCTGGAATGCAGTGGGAGAACCAACCAGATCCAATCTTCCAACTCAGCACTGCTCTCTTAACTTGTCCTAACTGTCCAACTTCCCACCTATCTGCTCCATTCTCCTCTCCGACCTATCACCTTCACCCCCTACTTCGTCTACCTATCACATTCCCAGCTACCTTGCTCCAGCCCCACACCCCCCTCCCATTTATCTCTCAGCCCTCTTGGGCCACCTCTTCATTCCTGATGAAGAGTTTATGCTAGAAACATCAATTCTCCTGTTCCTCGGATGCTGCCTCACTAGCTGTGCTTTTCCAGCACCACACTCTTCAACTCTGGAATGCAGTGGCAAGTTTGACAGAGACAGATTAAATTGAAGTATCAAAAAGGGCATCGGATTGTTTTTGAAAAGGAAGCATCTGTATGTTTTCAGGGAGAAACCAGAAGAATGTGTGAAGAAAATTACTAATTTGAAGAGCCAGTGGCTGAGTGGGTTCTTTCTGTGCTGCAATTATTCAGTGATTCTGCCATCAAACAGTTAGAGAGCTTCAATCAGATAAAATAATCTGATTTGCGAAACTAAATTCAAGGTCTTAGCTGGTTAAACTTTAAACCACCTGATTGTTTCTATTGCTGTTTCTTAATTATAGTGCTATTGGATACCAAAGATTTCCTGTGATAGAGATAAAGCGGTTCAATCGCTGAAGTACCAGCCAAAAGCTGTTCTTGTTTTGTTTGCTTTGATGATTTTCTCTAGTTGCAGATAATACACAGGCATCAGACAACCATTGGCTTCCAAGTAAACATTCTTAACTTATATTGCTATGTGATTTAACTGAGGGAAAAGATGTCATAGTCATTCTGCCTTTTCATCTGCCTGAAACCCAGGTGCATCTGGGATAGTGATGATAGGGGTGTGGGTCACTGAAAAGTGATATTCTTATTGGGTTTGCTGAAGTTGAGTGGAAGGAGGCTCATGTGTAAAATAGACCAGTGGAATTAATGGCCTATTTTTTGGGTGTAGCTTCACTGATAAGGACAAGCAACCTTACACTACCCATTAAGGGAATATTAAGGCCTGAATTCACAGCACAGTTGGATTAGAACCAAAGCTACAATGTTTTCTGATCGACACGGCTCAGTAACTTCCTGGATAAACATCCTTCGTCGTCAAAGAATGTCAAGGTTATTTTTAAACTGCTGTAGGAGCTACAATAAACTTTGAAGTGACACCGCTCAGTAGCAATTGATCTTGGGCAGTGCAGCTTTGTGCAACCTGACATCAGATTGAAGCCTGACTAGTGGGGCATTCTTTCTGTTGGGGCTACGTGAGTTTGCCTACAATCCAGGTTCTGCTATTTTAAGATGAATACATTAAACAAAATTAACATAAATGTCTCATAAGGCCACTGAAACAAAAATCAAAATACCAATGGAAATTTGTTTTTAAATCTGTACTACCTACCTATTGAAGAAGGCTTGAGGTTAATCCCGACCCAGTTTGCACAAAATTCTGTTTGTCATTGAACTGACAGTCTTATTCAGAAAGGCCAGAGGACTATTCACATTGTGAAATGGAGCGGTTTCATTGCCATTGCAATGGCCACTTTTGCTTTGAAAATGAACTCATTCTTAGGCTGAATTGGAAAGAAAGAGAGCACTCTATCAGACACACAGAAAGGAACATTGACTTTCAAGTCAGTCATGATAACCATGCCATACAAAATCAAGGACTGCCTAATGAGGTTACACAGAGATGACTTACACTGCAAGTAACCTATTGCAACAATGAGTACCTGGCAAGGTTCTGTAGAAGGTGTTTCACACTGTAAGGTTAAAAAAGAATACAATGAAGAGGGTGGAAGGTGCAAAACATGTTCTGTATGCCTCAGATTTATGGTAATGATATGTACAATGTCAGGACACACAGTTCCATTTGTAAGAACACATGAAGAAATAATTAGAAGTTAATTATCTTGAAAACCAACTCGTCTAAACATGCAGAGAATATGATCAGGGAGCAGCTTGGTCATTAGATATTTGCTAGGTCTGATTTCCAGTTTGAAAGTGTGGTGCTGTAAAAGCACAGCAGATCAGGCAGCATCTGAGGAGCAGGAGAATTGACTTTTCAGGCATAAGCCCTTCATCAGGAATTTGCAGTTTGAAGCGATTTAACAAATTGAAGCCAAAAAAATATAAACCTTGGTCTCTTTCTCCATAACAGTCTTCCATATGGTCTCTTCAGCCATGTCTAATGATTAAGAAATCTTGCTTCTAATTTCTTTTTTATTCCATCAATTGTCTTCCCTCCCCTCTGCTGAAGTGGTTGCCTTGTTACTTAGCCATAGCTCCATGACTCAGGTTGTCATACATTACTGCCTCTATTCTTCCACAGTGAGCTGGGGCATACTGCATTGGCGGGCAATATAACAATACCGTTCAGGTACCAATGCCTACCTAGTCACACGGTAGGGATTCAAGTCCGACTCAATGGCTTGAGCACAAATGTCTATACTGACATTTCAGTGCAGTTCTAAAGATTAGATGTCTTTAAGAGAAGACAATAATCTGATAACCCAGTTTATCTTTCATGGGATGTGGGTGTCACATGGGGTCAGCATTTATTGCTCTTCCTCAGTTGCCCTTAAGAAGGTGGTGGCGAGCTGCTTTGTGAAGTCCAGTTTGGTAGGTACACCCACAATGCTGTAAAGGTGTGAGTTCCAAGATTTTGATATGGCATCACCAAGGCAACATGGCTCAATCTCATGGCACTATTTCAAAATGGAGCAAGGGGACTATCTGCTGTGCCCTGACCAATTCATCTGCCAGTAAATATCATGAAATAACAAACTGTTTGATCATAATGTACTGCTGTCTGTGGGTGTCTGCTAAAGACAAATTGGTCATTCACAATCCTACATTACAACAGTTTTTCTATTTCAACAGTTCTTCATTGGCTGTAAAGTGGTTTGACATGTCCAGTGGCCATGAAAAGCACCATTTAAAATGTAAATCTATCTTTTTTCAACAGCTTGAATATAATGCAACACCTTTACTATATAAAAATAAAGTCATACACTTCACAAAGGCCCACCTCTATCCCACTACCTTCTCTTTCAATCTCTTCACTAGCTGCAAGTTGTTAGAATGTTGACCAGTATTATATGAGCAGAAATTTCCTCAGTCCAAATACTGGGAAGACCAAAGTTACTGGCTTAATTTCCTGCCACAAACTGTGTTTCCTGGTGACCAACCATCCCTCTTCTCAGTATGTAATTGAGTTTTAACCAGACTGAACCAGACTCTTCACCATCCTCGTATTAAAGGGAGATGATGCCATAGACATAATGTGACTTGAAACATTAGCCAGTGGGTTCAGAATAATCCTCCAGGAACAAGGGTTCAAATCCTACCACCACAGCTGGTGGATTTGAATTTAATCAGTAAAATCTGCAATTGAAACCTCACCCAATAATGGTGACTGTGAACCTACAATTGATTCTTCTAAAACCCACTTAGTTCACTAAAATCCTTCAAGGAAAAAAAAAATCCAGTGTACTAACCTGGAAGGGCTAAGCAGACCACTCATACCACTGCAAAGTTTAAAGACAGGAATGAAAGCAGATGGACAACCGAGCATTGATCCAGGCAATGGAACTGACAATGGGAAATCCAGCTTTGTCTTCATGTACCAAAATTGGAAAAGATGTCACACAGTCCAGTAAAGCAACAGCCTGACATAATCAAACTCATATAATCATACCTTACTCATACATTCTTGATACCTCCATCTCAGGCTGACCCACCAAACATTGTGGCATTGTGGTATACAATTAGGAAGTGGCTGGCCTCAGAGATCTCAACATTGACTCTAGATCCCAGGAAATTTCATGGTGTCAGTTCAAACTGGGGCAAGGAAACCTTCTGTTAAGTACCATGTATCCAGCAACCTACCATCTTTCCAGCAACCTACGTCTACCCTACCAGCTCAGCTGATACATCCTCAATATTGAACATCTACCAGAAAATCCACTCCATAAGAACACTATAAGACAATAAGAAATAGGAACAGGAATAGACCATTCAGCCCCTCGAGCCTATGCAGCCATTCAATAGGGTCATGATTGATCCAACATTCCTGGTGTCCACTTTCTTGTCCATGCCCTGTAACCCTTGATTCCCCTGCTGATGAACAATCTACCTACCTTAACCTTAAATATACCCAACGACTCTGCCCCACAGCTCTCTGTGGCAAGGATTTCCAAAGACTCAACTCTTTGAGAGAAGAAATTCCTCCTTGTTGCCATCTTAAATTGGTGCCTCATTATTTATAGACTCTTTAGTCTGTGCATTCTGGTCTTAGGATTTCCAATGAGATGAAACATCCTCAGCATTTGCACTGTCAAGTCCCTTAAGATTCCTTTATGTTTCAGTAAGATAACCTCTCATTTGTCTAAACTCTAATGAGTAGAGTCCCAACCTGTTTAGCCTTTGCTTATAAGGCAATCCCTCCATCCCAGGGATCATCCACGTGAATATTTTTTGAATTTCCTTCAGTGGAATAATACCTTTCCTTAAATAAGGTCACTCAGTGTTTCAGATGTGGTCTCACCAGCACCTGTACAGTTCCAGTAAGACTTCTCTAAGCCTATACTCTAACCCCCTTAAAATAAAGGCCAACATTCTATGTGCCTAACTGATTACCTATTAGCTTTCTGTGTTTCATGCACAACTACTCCTAAATCCCTTTGTGACACTGCTTTTTGAAGTTTTTCTCCTTTTAAATAATACTATTTTTGTCCTCTATTTTAAAATGAATGGTTTCACATTTTCCCATATAACCCTCCATTTGCCAACCTTTTTGCCCACTTAATTAACCTATCAGTATCTCTCTATAAATGTTTGAATTCCTCACACACCTCTGGATGGCATTCTGGATGTTGGTGAGGCAACCAACAAGAGGCAAAAAGAGGAAAATTATCCTCATCAAGGTACCTGCCCGAGATGCATCTCTCCTTGACACTATGCGAAGGAGTGACCATTGCACCATCATTGTGAAGACAAAGTCCCATATTCGTATTGAGGATATCTTATATCATGTGGCACAAACACCATGTGAATTGCGATAGATTTTTGAAGTCTCCATACTGGGAATCCATTAGGTACTGTCGGTTATCAATAGTAGCAGAATTGTACACAGTCACAATCATGGCCTGATATATACTGTTCAATGAAGAATGCAACAGGTAATGGAAGGGGCAGCACCTAAAAAAGAAAAGAGTTGTCAACCTGGTGAAGCCACAACATGAGACTACCTACCTGCCAAAATATAGAAGCAGCATATGATACAAAGAACCAGCAATCCCACAGACCAGAACCACCCTCTTCTATCTGGACATATCAGCCCCAAGTGCTGGTGGGTAATTACACAATTAACAGAGGGATAAGGCTGCGTGCAATCTCCATTCTCAATGATGGGAGGGATGACCAGCCCATGAGTGCAAAAGGTAACAACCTTTAGCTGGAAGCACCAAATGGATGATCCACCTTGGGTACTTTTGTAAAGCTCCCAGCATCACAAATGCCAGTATTCAGCCAATTTGCTTAATTCCAGTTGATGACACTGGATACTGTAAACCCTGTGGGTCCTTAATAGTGTTCTGACAAAACCACTGAAGACTTCTGCTCTAGAATTAGCTGTATCACTCGGCAAGCTGTCCCACTTCAAAAATTACACAACACCAGGTTTATTTGGAGACACTAACTTTCAAAGGCACTAGCTAGTGCCTCCTAATAAACCTGTTGGATTATAACCTGGTGTTGTGTGATTTTTAACTTTATCCACCCCCCCGTCTAACAGTGGCACCTCCAAATCATACTTCAATCACAACAATGACATCTGTCTGTCAGTGTGTCCAGGTATGCTCTGTCTACTAAAAGCAGAGTAAATCTAAACTGACCAATTACCGTCACATCAGCCTACTCTTGACTGTAAAGGAAGTGATGGAAAAGATCAACGACAATGCTGACAAGTGGCACTTGCTCAGCAATAACTAGCTCAGTGACACTCAGTTTGGATTTTATCAGGGCCAGTCAGTTCCTGACCTCATTGCAGCTTTAGTCAAAGCCTGGGCAAAAGAGCTGAATTCAAGAGGAGAGGCAAGTGTGATGGCTTTTGACATCAAGGTCACACTTGACTGAATATAGCATGGGAACCCAAGAGCTGTGAATGAACAAAGATGGATTTTTGTCCTACTTTTGTTTTGTATATGATTACTGTTATTGACATAAGCACCCGAGTATGGCGAATGCAAAAACTTTCCCTGCATTTTTTTGGAAAAATATAAGTGACAATAAATTACTATTCTATTCTAAATCAGGAGGAAGCCCCTTCATTATTTGGAGTCATACTTGACACAAACAAAGATGGTTGTGATGGTTGGAAATAATTCATCTCAGTCCCAGGCCATTAATGAAGGAGTTCCTCAGGTAGCAACTGAAGCCAAACCATCTTCAGCTGCTTCATCTGTTACCTTCCTTATACTAGAATATCTGAAATGTGGATATTCACAATGCTTCAACAACATTCGCCACTCTGCAGTTATCCAAGTATTCCGTGATCATATCCAGGTTTGGGCTGATTGATGGCAAGCAGCTTATGCCCCACATATCTATCAGGCAATTAATGACACCCTCCAATAGAAGTTTCTAATTTTCTACTCTTGACACACACACTACTGACTCCCTCACTTGGATCATTCTGGATGTTATCATGAACCAAACTGAAATGTTATATTAATGTTGAACAATGCGTTGGATTCCATCCAATAGGATGATGTCATATGGACCTGCATGAAGAACTGAAGAATCCAGTGCAATGCTTTCTGACATGTCATCCCTGGTTCCTGAGAGTCTTACTATTTATCTTCAATGGACCAAAATAACCTTAACTCATTGATTATGGGCAATAAAGTGCATCTTGTGGTTAAGACTAGTCCCTTTTCATGTTAAGACTCAAAAGGGTTGATTCTCTATCACTTCAAACCAAACAGGACACTGTTTCAAAGGGAGAATTGGTGTGGCACCACTCGACTCCAACCATCAGCAGGTCTCACAGCTAGATGACATGGTGATCAGCAGTAGGATCATGGCTTGAATACCTTAAATGTAACAATGGTGAAAAAAATCCAGGAGAAAGAATTTTCTGAAGATAAGTGAGTTTCCTGCTCTAGGAAAATCACCACTTTAAGGATATTTGGACTGTCAGTCAAAAATAGCAAATATTTGAACATGCAAGCAGTCAACAGAAACCACGGAAAGACAATCAGGGGAAAAGCAGGATTCCGTGCTAAAACCTTCTCTTCGATAGATAAGCAGGAGGCTGGGAGAACACAGAAATCCAAGCAGCATCAGGAGGTGGAGAAGTCAACATTTCGGGTGTAATCCTTCTTCAGAACTGGGGGTGGTGTGGGGGGAACTGCAGATAAAAGGGGTGGCGGGGGCAGGGTAGTGAAGTGGGGGTAGGTGAAGACAGGTAGAGGGTACAACCTGGTTGGTCAATGGGAGGGATAAGAAGAATGGAAGGGAGAGGGAGGGGCGAGGAAGGGAGTCAAGGGATGGGCAAGGAGGTGGTGACTGAGAGGTCAGGTCGGCGCCTGCAGGCCTGGCTGAGATGCTCGGCGAAATGTTCCCTTAGTTTAAGTTTGGCCTCCCTGATGTGGAGAAAACCACACCGGGAGCACCTGATGTAATAAACTAGGTTGGAAGAGAGACAGGTGAACTTTGGAAGGACTGTTTAGTGCCCTGGATGGAGGTGAAGGGGGTGGTGTACCTGCTGGTTTTACATCTTTTCCATTTGCAGGGAAGGTACCTGGGGGTTCAGGGGGGTTGGTGGGGACAGTGGCACAAACCAAGGATTAATGAAGGGAATGGTCCTTGTGGAAGGCAGAGATGGATGGGGAGGGGAAGGCGTTCTTGGTGGTGGGGTCTAGTTGGACTTGGCGCAAGTTTTTAAGGATGATACATTGGATGCGCGGTGGTAGGTAAGGACAAACGAGCCAAACTAATTACACAGTCTTTGGAGAAGAACAATCTTTAGGTGCAGTCTCAATTTGATGTTTGGCTGTAAAGGGACCATTTCAGAGATTTCTGCATAAATTGCTTTAAATTAATGACTTAAGGAAAGGATAGAGGTAAAGAAAGGAAAGAGGTAAAGTTTCAGTGAGCATCACCCAGTAGAGAGTGCACACTGAGGCATGTCTACATTGCAAAGTCAAGGGCCATTAAATTAATGATCACTGAGGCATAGAATTGAGAAGGTCGTGGAGCAGATTTCAGACAACAAAAGAGGAATTTCAAAGTTTTGGAAAACAGTCTGATAAAAGAAGATAGAACACTTACAAGACTGTGACAATATTGGGAGACATATAATTTAAACTGCAGGTTTGGCATGAATATTTAAAAAAACAGAACCATTGAGTTTTATTTAGATTATTGCAGGTAGGGGTATGCACTGTGTGTTAGGCCATGATAGGCAGGAAAATATCTTTTTTTTCCATTTAGGAAGCAGGAAACTGTATAGAACCTCCTACCTGTAGGAGGTGGAAAACTAATTTTTAGATCAGGAAATTGCAGAAAAACTCTAGCAAGCAGTACAGAGATAGAGGCTGCTATGTAACAGAACTGAAATCTAAAAGCTTTATTAGGGACAAAAAAACAACATTGCAATAATTCAACAGTTAAAAGCTTGGGTAGATTATAATACAAGGGAACTTAACAACATTGAAATACGACAAGATTAAAAGCTTAAAGGGCAGCGGATTACCACCTGATGCTACAAATTTAAAACAGCTTTAAAGTATTAAGCACAAGTAACCACCTTAAGAAGGAAATGGCATGAAAAATAATGTGGCTACAAAGATTTAATGTCATTTTTGAGCTTGAGATCTCAATGGAGTCTAACATGTCATTCCTTTTTCCTGATAGTCTTCATAATTAAGTCTAAATAATCACCATTCTTATTGGTATGATGACTCCGTTTTGTTGATATAAATGCCACTTCTTGTTAAGCCAAAGTAGTGATTCATCTTCTACTGCTGCTAACCAACAGGACTTTAGACTCACTATAGAAAGGAAGATCAGTAACAATACTTTAACCTAACCATAAGCAGCTGCAGTTGGTTCAGCAGATGTGTGACAGCAGCCATCTAAACTCACACTGACGGCATTAAACCAATCATCTAGAAAATTATCTGTGGCTACAAAAGCAGGTCAGAGGCTAGGAATACAGGTAATGTACCTCCTGACTCCTCTAAGCCTGTCCACTATCTACAAGGCATAAGTCAGAATGTGATGGAATAAGTCTCAACTGTCTGAATGAGTACAGCAGTGACAACACTCAAGAAGCTCGATACCATCCGGAACAAAGCAGCTTGCTCAATTGGCACTCCAACTACCTTCAACATTCACTTTCTCTCCCACCGCTGCACTGGGGCAGTAGTGATGTACTGCAAAAACTCCCCACAACTCCTTGACCTCTAACATCTTGAGTCATAGAATCCCTACAGTGTGGAAACAAACCATTTGACCCAACAAGTCCACACCAACCATCTGAAGAGTATCCCACCCGGACCCATTCCCCTATCCTATTACTTTACATTTCCCCTGACTAATGCACCTAATGTACACATCCTTGAACACTATGGGCAATTTAGCATGGCCAATTCACCTAACAATCTTTGAACTGTTGAAGGAAACTAGAGCACCTGGAGGAAACCCACACAGACACAGGGAGAATAAGCAAACTCCGCACAGTCGCCTGAGGCTGGAATTGAACTTGGGTCCCTGGCACTGTGAGGCAGCAGTGCTAACAACTGAGCCACCAGTACAAGTACAGCAGATACAAAGCGACAATAGCACTTGGGGTATCTCTACACCACAAAGACTGCAACAGTTCAAGAAGGCAGCTTCTCCAGGGCATTAACAATGAGGAATACACTTTTGTTTACTCGGCAGTCCTCAGTGCGGAGCAGGACTTCCTTTCACTTTGGTTGTATGGTACCTAAACTGCCTGATTTTGGATCTGCAATGGCCTGCTACAAATGAGGCATGTGGTGTTTGATGAGGTGGCTGGGATTCTCAGTTTTCAGGAGCACTTGGTCTCCACCTAGCCTCTCCGGGATGCTTCAGCTGGGAGTATTTTCAGGATGTTGCAGTGATATTTTTCTTGGGATTTGAAGTGTCTATTGTACGTTGTTCAAATTTCTGACACCTTTAGAATGACAGATAACACTGCTGCTCTGTAGACCATGAGCTTGGGCTGAGTTTGAGGTCTTCATCATGAAACATCCTGAACCTGTTATCAATCCTGTATGCCAGGATCACAGCTTCAGCATCATTGTGCAACAGGTGGAAGGTGGTGATGAATTTCAGTGGCAGCCAGCTTTAGAAAAGGTGTTCCCTAATCCCTCCTCATTGACAGTGTCAAAGATCTTTCTGAGGTCGAAAAACGTGAAGCACAAAGATTGCTACTGCTGTCTACATATTTCTCAGATTTGTCTTGCTGTGTAGGTCATGCCCACTATCTTTCTTCATGCATTGTGACTGTGACAGGAGCTCTTCAGCCACTAGGAGAAGGTGGATCAAGGATAGATTTTGCAATTACCTTCCTTGTGATAGGCAACAGGGAGATACCTCTGTAGTACTGCAATCTCATCTACTTTCTTAAATATGGTCAGAATTATGGCATCTCAGAGAACTGCTTTCATGTTACTCTCCTCCCGGATTTGTTTTTATTTGCTCATGTGATAAAAGAATCGCTGATTATGTTGGTCTTTATTGCCCATTGCTAATTGTCCTGGAGAATTCGATGGTGAGTTGCCTTCTTGAATCATTGCAGTCCTTGCAGTAGGTAGATCCATAGGACGGATGTTCTAGGATATTGACTGGAGAGCAACTGTGAAGGCATAATGATTTAGTTCAAAGTCAGGATGGTATGTGACGTGGATGGGAACTTGCATACAGTGGCATTCCCATGCATCTATTGTCTTTCTCCTTCTAA
Organism: Chiloscyllium plagiosum; assembly: GCF_037043375.1. NCBI lineage: Eukaryota > Metazoa > Chordata > Chondrichthyes > Orectolobiformes > Hemiscylliidae > Chiloscyllium > Chiloscyllium plagiosum. The sequence goes on along the minus strand of NW_028270142.1, from coordinate 117,942,277 downwards.
GTGACAGGGGTCACAGATTTGGAAGCTGCATGACAAATGCTGCAGTGCATCTTGTAGGCAGTACACACTGCTGTGCATTGGTGGTGCAGAGAATGAATTCTGAAAGTGTTGGATAAAGTACCCATCAACCAAGCTGCTTTATTCTGGATGGTGTCAAACCTCTGAGTATATTGGAGCTACACTCATCCAGGAAAGAGAAGAGTATTCCAACACTTCTGACTTGTGCCTTGTGGATACTGGACTGTCCAGTGGAGTGGACAGAGTCCAGTAATATTATTACAACACCACTACCACCACTTCCCACTGATCATTAACTTTTCTTTTGCCTATATACTTTTCAAAATACTTAACACTGTACAAAATGGAGACATGAGGGGAGTTACTTGCCCCAGAATTCATAGCCTCTGACCTGCTCTTGTCACCACAGTATTTAATAGGCTTTTCCACTTCATTTTCTGGTCAACGATTAGCCCCAGGATGTTGAGGACAGTGAGGGAGATGAGATCATGCACTCATGCCAAGAATATTGCTCTGCCATAATTCAATATTCACTCTTTTGCTATGGTGATCTTTTCAGTTCTCAGCTCTCAGATGTCCTTTCCAAACTCATGTCAGGCTAGGGCTATGTTCGTTAGTGGCAGTAAGCATGGTCAAGGGCTTTCAGTTTGAAAACTGAATCTCAGTTGAGGACATCCGTGAAGTGTTCCTTCCAATGAATGTTGACTGTCTCTCTGTCCTTGATTAATATAATTACAATCTTAGCTCTCAATGGGATATATTCTTGGGTATTTGGACCATTGGATGTGTTGACTGTGTTGAAAAATCCATACACGGCTGTTGGCAAATTGTTGATTTCTGTTCTTTTAATGCTAATCAACAATGGCTTGACAGTCATCTTGAGACCAACTTTTAATTCCAACTTATCAATTAAATTCAAATTTTACCATCAGCCAAGGTGAGATTGAACCTAAATTCCAAAGATCATTCACTTGAGTCCAGTAACATTATTACTACACCACTACCATCACTTCCTATTGATCATTAGCTTTTCTTTTGCCTGATGTATTTTTCAAGATACTTAACACTGTATCAAAGGTAGACATGTCCTTTGTGCACTGCTTGAGTATTCATTGGCCATCAGCCATGAGGCAAGAGAGGAGTATTACCTTCTTGAAGGTTTCTGTTACTTGTGGACTTCTTGTACCTGGTAGGTCTTAGACCCCAAAATCCATCAGTTCCTTGGCCTTGTTGGATCTCCTGGAAGTATGCTGGAGCTGGTAGGTTGGACATATAGTCCAACTTTATCACTGATATTGAGCTTTAATGCCCAGATATTTGGTACAAACACATAAAACAGAAGCAGAACTAGGCCATTCAGTGCCTTAAATCCACTCTATCATTTAGTAATATCATGGCTGATTGGTTTATGTTTCATGGTTTATGTTTCAAATTCCATATTTGTATCGACCTTAACAACCTTTACTTCTCCTGCCGAATGAAAATCTATCTACTTTTGTTAGAAAAATATTCAATGAGTCATCTCTTTCGAAGACAGAATTCCAAAGTTGTACAAGCTCACCCCTTGAGAGAAAACATATCTCCTCATCTTTGACCTGAAAGTGCAATTTCTAATTTTAAAACAGTGGCGCCCCATTTTAGACTGACCCACAAGAGGAAACATCCTTTCAACATCAACCCATCAAGACCATTCAGGATTTTATAAATCTTTCAATCAAGTCACTCCTCACTCTGCTGAACACCAGTTGGAACAAGTCAAGTCTGTTCAAACTCTTCTCTAAAGATAATGCACTTGTTCCAGGTATTGATCTAGTAAACCTTCTTTGGACTGTCTCCAATGCCGTTACAACCTTCCTTAAATAACGAGATCTAACCTGCATCCAGTATTCAAGATGTGGTCTCACCAATGGTCTGTAGGAGTGAAATATAACTTCCTTAATTTTGTGTTCAATTCCTGTTGTGGTAAAGGACAACAGCCCAGTCGTCTTTATGACTGCACTTTATCTGCATACTAACTCTTTGTGACTCATTCACTACAACACCTAATCCTCTGATAAGATGTGCTTATAGAGGTTTATAAATAATGAGGGGTATCGATAAGGTGACTGGCAGGTGTCTTTTCCCTAGGCTGGGGATTTCAAGACAACAGGGCAAATGTTTAAGGTGAGAGGAGAATGAATTTAAAAACAGACATGAGTGGCAATTCTTTTACACGGAGAATGGTTCACCCGTGGAATGAACTTTCAAAGGAAGTAGTAGATGCAGGTACAGTTAAAATGTTTAAAAGACATTTGGATAAGTGCATGAATAAGAAATATTTGGGAGCATATGGGCCAAGTGCAGGCGGATGGGACTAGTTTAGTTTGGGATTATGGTCGGCATGGACTGGTTGGACCCAAGGGTCTGTTTCAATGCTGTATGACTCTAGAGTTCTGTAACTTTGCATTTCATTTCATGTGACCATACAATAAAAATAAAGCCTTATTTTTCAGCAGCCTGGATGCCCCCTCCTTCATTAACCATTCCCTTCGCCTGTGCTTAGTCGCACTTTTCAGTGCCACAATGGGCAAGTACTATACACAGCGGTTGGGCACTGAGAGGCACCTTGAGACATAGAAGGACTTCAGGATCCTTGAGCAAATTTTCCGGCCATGTCACAGAGCCCATACACATCACTGTGTGTAAATAGCACGTTGTTGGTGGTACTAGAATACACAGATTAAACTAAGTTATACTAGGCAAGAAAGATTGAAGAGCAAATGGATATAAATACATCAAGAGGATAGATTAGTTCTTAATAATGTAACTATAGAATTCAGATCCTAGTATATGTGTATATCATGCCACTATGAAACTCACAAGAACTCATTTGTGACATAATGTTTGTATGTCTCTCAGATACACTACTGAACTGAACTGCTCCAATGAAAAGAGAATGTAACTCTAGAATGATCAGTCCAATAGCAGTGAATCCAGCATCAGAAAACTGTTCAACAAACATTATACAGCAAATGTTCCTTTTAAGGTGGATAAGATGAATAGCCAAGGTCCCTTTCCAAGGGTAGGGGAGTCCAAAACTAGAGAGCATAGGTTTAAGGTGATAGGAGAAAGATTTAAAAGGGACATATGGGCAACTTTTTCACACACAGGGTGGTGCGTATATGGAACAACCTACAGAGGAAGTGGTAAAGGTGGACACACTTACCACATGTAAAAGATATTTGGATAGGAAAGGCTTCGAGGGATATGGGCCAAATGCAAGCAAATGGCTCTAGTTCAGTTTAGAAAACCTGGTCAGCGTGGACACATTGGGCCGAAGGGTCTGTTTCTGTGCTGTATGACTGTATGACTCTATAACTCACATGCAGAACATTTTATACAGTCTGCTGATTTCTTAAAGTACAATAAGCCATCTGACCAGAGGAGACACAATTCTCTTCTCAAAAATATACGATATATTACAATGTCACACAGGGTGTGGTTCCGAAATGCCACGTCATCAAAGACAAAGATGTACAGCCTTCTGACAACAATGTTTTGAAGTGTTACTATACCTGGTTGTAGACTTTCCTGGCCCACCTATCAAAACAGATGAATCAAGTCAAAAATTTGATGAGGGGTTAGGAGGGATAAGCTGTAGGTGCTGTAAACAGCAATAATTTAGAACATGCATTTGAGAATTTATATAACTCCTAATCCGTGTTTATGATGAGGGGAATAAAGGTTGAGGAGGGGCATTGTACAAGGCTTCAGCAGCCTGGAGCAAATTTGCTGTGGTGCTTTAGAGCTGCACATCACGGGCAGCACGGTGGCACAGTGGTTAGCACTGCTGCCTCACAGCGCCAGAGACCGGGGTTCAATTCCCGCCTCCGGCGACTGACTGTGTGGAGTTTGCATGTTCTCCCCGTGTCTGCGTGGGTTTCCTCCGGGTGCTCCGGTTTCCTCCCACAGTCCAAAGATGTGCAGGTCAGGCGAATTGGCCATGCTAAATTGCCCGTAGTGTTAGGTAAGGGGTAAATGTAGGAGTATGGGTGGGTTGCGCTTCGGCGGGGCAGTGTGGACTTGTTGGGCCGAAGGGCCTGTTTCCACACTGTAAGTAATCTAATCACTGAGTATAAACAGCAAAATGTTAGAGCAGTTAAAGTTCTCGACACCAGACCATAGAAAACTGGAAAATTGAGAAAACACAAGGTCATGAGCATATGGTGAAGGCAGATTTGACCTTACCTGATGTGAGTAGAAGTCAGAACAAATGTCAAGTATATGATTACCAAAAGAAGCAGTATTTAGTATTAATGTATAACATAGACTTAGAAGTCTAAGCCTGAAAACAGTCCTTCACTTTGCCTTCTCCTCAACCAATCTGTCTTGAACCCAAACACATACTGGCATTAAACACACAATAAAAGAGATGACTGTTGCCTTTCCTCCTTTGCAAGGCACCCTTTATCTTTCTGCTCATCTGAGGAGCCCAAGAACCTGAGGAAGACTCCAAGCACCTTCTTCATCTTGCAACATCTGATAAGATGGCACTGGAGTAGGGCTTCTGAACACAGGCTTTATACAGTCCGTCTGCTTCTGTTTATGTTTATTTTCTTTTTTCTCTCTTTTCATGTTTTGTTTTTTTCTCTTTTATTTTACTTAACCATTGTTGAATACCTCAGTGGCAGCAACAGCACTGACGTGGCAAGTGAGCCCAGTGCAGACACGAGTGAACCAGCATGGACTCGAATGAGCCCAGTGCGGACTTGAGTGAGCCCAATGTGAACTTGAGTGAGCCCAGTGTGGACTCATGTGGGCACAATGTGGACTCGTGTGGGCACAATGTGGACTCGTGTGGGCACAATGCAGACTTGAGTGAGCCTAGGGTGGATTTGAGTGAGCCCAGTGTGGACTCAGGTGAGCCCATGCGGATTCTGGTGGGCCAAATGCAGACTTGAGTGGGTCTAGTGTGGATTTGAATGGGCCCAGTGCAGATTCAAGTGGACCCAGTGTGTACAAGAGTGGGTCTGGTGTAGATTTGAGTGGGCCCAGTGTGAACTTGAGTGGGCCCAGTGCAGACTCGAGTGGGCGTAATGTGGTCTCAAGTGAGCCGAGTGTGGACTCAGCTGGGCCCAATGTGGATTTGAATGAGGTGAAAGTGGATACTGCAGATGCTGGAGATTAGAATCCAGATTAGAGTGGTGCTGGAAAACACAGCAGGTCAGGCAGCATCCGAGGAGCAGGTAAATCGACATTTCGGGCAGAAGCCCTTAAAAAGGCCTTCTTCCTGATGATGGGCTCTTGCCTGAAACATCAATTTTACTGCTCCTCGGATACTGCCTGACCTGCTGTGCTTTTCCAGCACTACTCTAATCTGGGTTCGAGTGAGCCCAATGCAGACTTGAGTGGGCCTAGTTCGGACTCGAGTGGGCCCAATGTGAACTTATGGCAATGTCATTGGAGGTGAGTTTGGATTCCTGGCAACATTTGCATCCAGCGCAGATTTATGGAGGTGAGTTTGGACCCAGTACCAGATCCGACGGTATCAGCAGTGGCTGCATTGACAAGGTGGGCCTGAATTGGACACATGGCAGTGGAGTTGAATTTGGGCTGGTGTGGTACCTGGCGGCATCAGTAGTGGCCGCGTTGGTGAGGTCCAGTGAGTGCGGAGATTGGTGGAGGTGAGATGGTGCCAAAGAATGGTGGCAGTGCAGCAAAGGGTGCATATACCTAGCCACCAGGCTCATGGCCAATGGTAGAGGACCTAGCACGAAGGACTGGAAAGTTGAAACTTTTTTCTTTATTTTTGTACTTTTATTTATTTTTTGATTTATGCTTTGATTTATTTTTCTGTGTTTTATGCTGGTGGTGGAGAGTGGCAACATTATACAACACTTTTCACTGTATTTTGTTACAGTTTCTGGATCTTGCTCTCTATGAGAGTCATCTATCACTCAATGGAAGTGCCATCAGACACATGGCAACATTCATGACATGGATGGACCCCTCCTTCAAGGTATGAGGGACAAGTTGGTTCTGATAGAATGAACATGATGATGGTGGACAATGGTCAATATTTAAGGAATGCATGTATGCATTGCAGGAGTTATATTTCCTTTTGGGTGAAAGAATATAACAGCTACCCAACCATAGCTGCCAAATAAACGTTAGGGATAGTATTAGAAGAGTCATAAAAGTGCTGGAAAAAGTTACAAGCCTGAGGCCTGGGAGCAGGTTAGAATTTAACAAAAGAGGACCAAGAGGTTGGTTAAAAGGGGAGAAATAGGAAATGTGTAAACTTACAAGGCACATAAACGTGAACTGTAAGCAATTTTGTAATTACGTAAAATAGAAGGTTGGTGAAGACTGTTGGTTGCAGTCTGAAATGGGAGAACTGACAATGGAGAACTAGGAAATAATACAGCAATCAACAACTACTTTAGTTCTGTCTCCACAAAGGGCATAAATAATTTCCCAGAAATGTTGGGGAGGCAAGATCTTGAGAAGTAAGAATTGAAGGAAATTAGGAAAAAAAATGTGCTGGAGGAATTATAGGGAATGAAAGTTAATATATCCCCAGGACTTGATAATCTACACACCAGCGTACTAAAGGAAGTGGCCATGGAAATAATGGATGCAATGCTTGTCGTCTTCCACAGCTCTATAGATTCTGGAGAAGTCCCAATAGGAATGAGCAATAAGTGGTAGCCAACTAGTGACGCCCATATACCAAAAGTGAATTAAAAAAAAAAGATTGCAGGTTGACAAATGTAATCACACTGTTCAAAAATGGAAGAGGGAGAAAATGGGAATTATAGGTTGGTTAGCCTGACATTATTGTTAGAGAAAACATTAGGATCTATTATAGAGGATGAAGACATTTACAAAATACCAGTGGTAATACACAAAGTCATAACGCATGGAAAGGAAATCATCTTTGACAAACCTACTGGATATTTTTGAGGATGTAACTGGTAGGTTAAATAAAGAAGAATCAGTGAATATACTCAAACATTTTCAGAAAATATCCAATAAAGATCCATAAGAGGTAATTGAGCAAAAGCAAAGCATATGAGATTGGTGACAATACACTGGCCTGGGTTTGGAATTGATTAGCACATAAGAAGTAGAGAACAGGGATAAATGGATTGTTTGCTGAATGGAAGGAGATAACAAGTGGGGTGCTGAGGGATCAGTGCTTGGCGCCCAGCTATTCATAACATATATCAACAGTTTGGATGAGGGAATCAAGTGTAATATTTACAAGGTTGCTGACAAAACATGACTAGATCCAAGTGTGAGTGGTAAGGAAGATGTAAGGAGGATTCAGGATAACTTTGACAAGTTGAGTGGATTGACAGAGTATAACATGAATATAGGCAAAGTTGACCATTTTGATATAGAACATAGAATAGAATGGTAGAGCACGGTACAAGCCCTTCAGCTCTCGCAGTTGTGCCGACCTTTTATTCTTATTCTAAGATCAAGCTAACCTACATACCCTTCATTTTACTATCATCCATGTGTCTATCCAAGAGTCACATGAATGTCCCTCATGTATCTGACTCTACTACCACTGCTGGCAATACATTCCATGCATCCACCATTCTCTGGGTAAAGAACCTTCCTCTAACATCTCCACTAAACCTTCCTCCAATCACTTTAAAATTATGCCCCCTTGTGACAGTCATTCTGCCCTGGGAAAAAATCTGTGGCTATCCATTCTATCCATACCTCTCATCATCTAGGTCACCTCTATCAAATCACCGCTCATCCTTCTTTGCTTCAATGAGAAAAGCCCTAGAGTCTTCAATCTTTGTTCATAAGACATGCCCTCTAATCCAGGCATTATCCTGGTAAATCTCCTCTGCACCCTTTAAAGCTTCCACATCCTTGCTAAAATGAAACGACCAGAAGTGAACACAATATTCCAAGTGTGGTCCATAGAACTGCAGCATAACCTCGCGCCTTTTAATCCCCGTGCTAATGAAAGCCAACACATCGTATGCCTTCTTAACAACCCTATCAACTTGGGTGGCAACTTTGAGGGATCTATGGTTCATGGACCCCAAGATCTCTCTGTTCCTCCACACTGCCAAGAATCCTGCCTTTAACCCTGTAATCTGCATTCAAATTCAACCTTCCAAAATGAATCACTTCACACTTTTCCAGATTGAATTCCATCTGCAACCTCCCAGCCCAGCTCTGCATCCTGTCAATACCCTGTTGCAACCTACAACAGCCCTCCATACTATCCACAACTCTACCAACCTTCGTACCAACAGCAAACCTATTAACCCATCCTCCCATTTCCTCATCCAAGTTATTTATAAAAATTACAAAAAGCAAAGGCTGAACACTTTCCATCAACTACCACACACTGTCTTCTATGGACCAGCCAATTCTGTATCCAGACAACCAAATTTCCCTGTATCCATGCTTCCTTACTTTCTGAATGAGCCTACCATGGGGAAATCTTATCAAATACCTTGCTAAAATCCATGTACACCACATCCACTGCTCTATCTTTATCAATTTGTTTTGTCATATCCTCAAAGAATTCAGTAAGGCTTGTGAGGCATGACCAGCCCCGCAAAAAGCCATGTTGACTATGTCTAATCATGCTATGCTTTTCCAAATAATCATAAATCTTAAGAAACAAAATGACAGAGTATTACTTAAATGGCGATAGATTTGGAGATATTGATGTGTAAAGGAGCCTGTGCATCCTTGTACACCAGTCACTGAAAAAAAATATGCAGGTGCAGCAAGTAGTTACGAATTCAAATGGTATATTGGCTTTCATTACAAGCATGTTTGAGTACAGGAGCAAGGACATCTTACTGCAACTGTACAGATCCTTCATGAGACCACAGCTAAAATATTGCATGTAGTTTTGGGTTTCCTTACCTAAACAAAAGTTCCATTTGTAATCAAAGATCTGCAGAGATGTTCCTGGAATGGTATATTTGTTGTATAAGGACAAATTAGGTACGCCTCTCTGAGAATGAAAGATCAGTCCTCAGCAGAGGCCTCACCTTCATTCCCCTACGCTCTCGGATTAACTTGTTCAACATGCGGCAAGACATCGAACAATTCTTCCGCCGCTTTCGCCTCCGTGCCTACTTCTTCCCACCCACCCTCTGACGACCCCTTCTCCCGCCTCCAACACACCCCATCCACCTGGGCACCCCGTGCTGGCCTCTTACCTGCCCTCGATCTCTTCATAGCCAACTGCCGCCGCGACATTAACCGCCTCAACCTCTCCACCCCTCTCACCCACTCCAACCTCTCACCCTCGGAATGTGCAGCCCTCCACTCCCTCCGTTCCAACCCCAACCTCACTATCAAACCAGCAGACAAGGGAGGCGCGGTAGTAGTTTGGCGCACCGACCTTTACACTGCTGAGGCTAAACGCCAGCTCGCAGACACCTCCTCCTACTGCCCCCTTGACCATGACCCCACCTCCCACCACCAAACCATCATCTCCCAGACCATCCAGAACCTCATCACCTCAGGGGATCTCCCATCCACCGCCTCCAACCTCATAGTCCCACAACCCCGCATCGCCCGTTTCTACCTCCTGCCCAAAATCCACAAACCTGACTGCCCCGGCCGACCCATTGTCTCAGCCTGCTTCTGCCCCACCGAACTCATCTCTGCACACCTCGACACGGTCCTGTCCCCCTTAGTCCAAGAACTCCCCACCTACGTTCGGGACACCACCCATGCCCTCCACCTCCTCCATGATTTTCGCTTCCCCAGTCCCCAACGCCTTATCTTCACCATGGACATCCAGTCCCTGTACACCTCCATCTCCCATCATGAAGGACTTAAAGCCCTCCGCTTCTTCCTTTCCCGCCGTACCAACCAGTACCCTTCCACCGACACCCTCCTTCGACTGACTGAACTGGTCCTCACCCTGAACAACTTCTCTTTCCAATCCTCCCACTTCCTCCAAACCAAAGGAGTAGCATGGGCCCCAGCTATGCCTGCCTCTTCGTAGGATATGTGGAACAGTCCATCTTCCGCAGCTACACTGGCACCACTCCCCACCTTTTCCTCCGCTACATCGATGACGGTATCGGCGCTGCCTCATGCTCCCACGAGGAGGTTGAACAGTTCATCCACTTTACCAACACCTTCCACCCCGACCTCAAATTCACCTGGACCGTCTCAGACCCCTCCCTCCCCTTCCTAGACCTCTCCATTCCTATCTCGGGTGACCGAATCGACACGGACATCTACTATAAACCGACTGACTCCCACAGCTACCTAGACTACACCTCCTTCCACCATGCCCCCTGTAAAAATGCCATCCCATATTCCGAATTCCTTCGTCTCCGCTGCATCTGCTCCCAGGAGGACCAGTTCCAAAACCGTACAACCCAGATGGCCTCTTTCTTCAAGGACCCCAATTTCCCGCCAGACGTAGTCGACGATGCCCTCCACCGCATCTCTTCCACTTCCCGCTCCTCTGCCCTTGAGCTCCGCCCTTCCAACCGCCACCAGGACAGGACCCCACTGGTCCTCACCTACCACCCCACCAACCTCCATGTACAACGTATCATCCGCCGTCATTTCCGCCACCTCCAAACGGACCCCACCACCAGGGATATATTTCCCTCCCCGCCCATGTCAGCGTTCCGAAAAGACCACTTCCTCCATTACTCCCTTGTCAGGTCCACACCCCCCACCATCCCAACCTCCACTCCTGGCACCTTTCCCTGCAACCGCAAGAAATGCAAAATGTGTGCCCACACCTCCCCCCTTACTTCCCTCCAAGGCCCCAAGGGACACTTCCATATCCGCCACAAATTCACCTGCACCTCCACACACATCATCTATTGCATCCGCTGCACCCAATGTGGCCTCCCCTATATTGGGGAGACAGGCCGCCTACTTGCGGAACGTTTCAGAGAACACCTCTGTGACACCCGGACCAACCAACCCAACCACCCCGTAGCCCAACACTTTAACTCCCCCTCCCACTCCACCAAGGACATGCAGGTCCTTGGACTCCTCCATCGCCAGACCATGGCAACACGACGGTTGGAGGAAGAGCGCCTCATCTTCTGTCTGGGAACCCTCCAACCACAAGGGATCAACTCAGATTTCTCCAGTTTCCTCATTTCCCCTCCCCCCCACCTTGTCGCAGTCAAATCCCTCGAACTCAGCACCGCCTTCCTAACCTGCAATCTTCTTCCTGACCTCTTCGCCCCCACCCCATTCCGGCCTATCACCTTCACCTTGACCTCCCTCCACCTATCGCAATTCCAACGTCCCTCCCCCAAGTCCCTCCTCCCTACCGTTTATCTTAGCCTGCTGGACACACTTTCCTCATTCCTGAAGAAGGGCTGATGCCCGAAACGTCGATTCTCCTGTTCCTTGGATGCTGCTGGGCCTGCTGTGATTTTCCAGCAACACATTTTCAGCTCTGATCTCCAGCATCTGCAGTCCTCACTTTCTCCTCGACAAATTAGATAGACGAGTATTATACTCACTTGAATTTAGAAGAATGAGAGAGGGTCTTGTTGAAATGTATAAATCTTTGATAGACAGGATGCAAAGATGACATTTCCCCTAACTGTGAATTTCAAGAATGAGAGGCCATGATCTCAGTCAGCAGTCTAGGCCATTTTAGATTGAGATAAGGAGAAATATCTTCACTGACCTGTGGTGGTGAACCTGTCGAATTTTCAGCGTGGCTGTGGGAGCAAAGTCACTGAATAGATTTCTAGAAGTGAAAGTTGTTAAGGGGATGGGGGAGACAGTAGTAATATGGTGTGGAACTAAACAAGCAGCCATGACTATGTCAAATGAAGGAGCAGGCTTGATGGGCTGAATATTTTATTTATCCTTCTATTTGGTATGTTTCTATGTTATCCATTTATGATTGCACAATTCTTCGGAAATCCTTGTCATGTGTTCTCTACCTCAGTGCAGTTGCAGTGGCAGCCATGTTGCTGACAACATCAAAGACACATCATTAACCTGGGGCAAGCATTGTCCTGGCCTCCCACATTCCTCTGATAATTAGGTTACATGATAGTGAGATTTCTGAGACCCTTTGACATGTCAAAGAGTCATAGAGATGTACAGCATGGAAACAGACCCTTCGGTCTAAACCGTCCACGCCGAGCAGATATCCCAACCCAATCGAGTCCCACCTGCCAGCACCTGGCCCATATCCCTCCAAAACCTTCCTATTCATATACCCATCCAAATGCCTCTTAAACGTTGGATTGTACCAGCCTCCACCACATCCTCTGGCAGCGCATTCCATACACGTACCACCCTCTGCGCGAAAAAGTTGCCCCTTAGGTCTCTTTTACATCTTTCCCCTCTCACCCTAAACCTATACCCTCTAGTTCTGGACTCCCTGACCCCAGGGAAAAGACTTTGTCTATTTATCATATCCATGCCCCTCATAATTTTGTACACCTCTATAATGTCACCCCTCAGCCTCCGACGCTCCAAGGAAAACAGCCACAGCCTGTTCAGCCTCTCCCTGTGGCTCAGATCCTCTAACCCTGGCAACATCCTTGTAAATCTTTTCTGAACCCTTTCAAGTTTCACAACATCTTTCCAATAGGAAGGAGACCAGAATTGCACACAATATTCCAACAGTAGCCTAACCAATGTCCTGCACAGCCGCAACATGACCTCCCAACTTCTGTATTCAATACTCTGACCAATAAAGGAAAGCATACCAAATGCCTTCTTCACTATCCTATCTACCTGCAACTCCACTTTCAAGGAGCTATGAATCTGCACTCCAAGGTCTCTTTGTTCAGCAACACTCCCTAGGACCTTACCATTAAGTGTATAAGTCCTGCTAAGATTTGCTTTCCCAAAATCCAGCACCTCGCATTTAACTGAATTAAACTCCATCTGCCCCTTCTCAGCCCATTGGCCCACCTGGTCCAGATCCAGTTGTAATCTGAGGTAACCCTCTTCGCTGTCCACTACACCTCCAATTTTGGTCTCATCTGCAAACTTACTAACTGTACCTCTTATGCTTGCATCCAAATCATTTATGTAAATGACAAAACGTAGAGGGCCCAGCACCGATCATAGAACATAGAAGAATACAGCGCAGTACAGGCCCTTTGGCCCTCGATGTTGCGCCGATCCAAGCCCACCTAACCTATACTAACCCACTATCCTCCATATACCTATCCAATGCCCGCTTAAATGCCCATAAAGAGGGAGAGTCCACCACTGCTACTGGCAGGGCATTCCATGAACTTACGACTCGCTGAGTGAAGAACCTATCCCTAACTTCAGTCCTATATCTACCCCCCTTAATTTAAAGCTATGCCCCCTTGTAATACCCGACTCTATACGCGGGAAAAGGTTCACACTGTCAACCCTATCTAAACCCCTAATCATCTTGTACACCTCAATCAAGTCACCCCTAAACCTTCTTTTCTCTAATGAAAACAGCCCCAAGTGTCTCAGTCTTTCCTCATACGATCTTCCTTCCATACCAGGCAACATCCTGGTAAACCTCCTCTGCACCCGTTCCAGTGCCTCCACATCCTTCTTATAGTATGGCGACCAAAACTGCACACAATATTCCAGATGCGGCCGCACCAGAGTCTTATACAACTGCATCATGACATCAGGACTCCGGAACTCAATTCCTCTACCAATAAAAGCCAGTACGCCATATGCCTTCCTCACCGCACTATTTACCTGGGTGGCAACTTTCAGAGATCTGTGTACATGGACACCAAGATCCCTCTGCTCATCCACACTACCAAGTATCCGACCATTAGCCCAGTACCCCATCTTTTTGTTATTCTTCCCAAAGTGAATCACCTCACACTTAGCTACATTGAATTCCATTTGCCACCTTTCTGCCCAGCTCTGCAGCTTCTCTATATCCTGCTGTAACCTGCCACATCCTTCCTCACTGTCAACAACTCCTCCGACTTTCGTATCATCCGCAAACCTGCTCACCCAACCTTCTAACCCCTCCTCCAGGTCATTTATAAAAATGACAAACAGCAATGGTCCCAAAACAGATCCTTGCGGAACACCGCTAGTGACGGCACTCCATGAAGAAACTTTGCCATCAACTACTACCCTCTGTCTTCTTCCATCCAGCCAATTCCTAATCCAAACCACCAACTCACCCTCAATGCCATATCTCCGTATTTTCTGCAGTAGCCTACCATGGGGAACCTTATCAAACGCCTTACTAAAATCCATATATACCACATCTACCGCTTTCCCCTCATCAACCTCCTTCGTCACCTTTTCAAAGAATTCAATAAGGTTTGTGAGACACGACCTGCCCTTCACAAAACCATGCTGACTATCCTTGATCACATTATTCCTATCCAGATGTGCATAAATCCTATCCCTTACAATTCTCTCTAAGACTTTGCCCACAACAGAAGTGAGACTCACCAGCCTATAGTTACTAGGGTTATCCCTACTCCCCTTCTTGAACAAGGGAACCACATTTGCTATCCTCCAGTCTTCTGGCACTACTCCTGTAGACAAAGAGGACATAAAAATCAAGGCCAATGGCTCTGCAATCTCCTCCCTTGCTTCCCAGAGAATCCTAGGATAAATGCCATCAGGCCCAGGGGACTTATCTCTTTTCACCTTTTCCAGGATTTCCAACACCTCTTCTCTACATACCTCAAAGCCATCCATTCTACTTATTTGTGACTCAGTATTCACATTGGCAACAATGCCCTGTTCCTGAGTAAATACTGAAGAAAAGTATTCATTCAGTGTCTCCCCAATCTCTTCCGCCTCCACACGCAACTTCCCACTACTATCCTTGACTGGACCTATCCCTACCCTAGTCATTCTTTTATTCCTAACATACCTATAGAAAGCCTTAGGGTTTTCCCTAATCCTACCGACTAAGGACCTTTCATGTCCCCTCCTTGCTGCTCTTAGCTCTCTCTTCAGGTCCTTCCTGGCTACTCTATAACTCTCAATCGCCCCAATTGAACCTTCACGTCTCATCTTGAGGTAGGCCGCCCTCTTCCATTTAACAAGGGATTCCAATTCCTTATTAAACCACGGCTCCCTCGCACGACCCTTTCCTCCCTGCCTGACAGGTACATAATTATCAAGGACACTCAATAGTTGCTCCTTGAACAAGCTCCACATATCATTTACACTCTTGCCTTGGAGTCTACTTTTCCAAGCCACACATCCTAAGTCATGCCTCACCGCATCATAATTTCCCTGACCCCAGCTATAACTCTTGCCCTGTAGTACACACTTATCCCTCTCCATCACGAGAGTAAAAATCACCGAATTATGGTCACTATCCCCAAAGTGCTCACCTACCTCTAATTCTAACACCTGGCCTGGTTCGTTACCCAGAACCAAATCCAGTATGGCCTCACCTCTTGTTGGCCTGTCTACATATTGTGTCAGGAAACTCTCCTGCACACATTGAACAAACACTGACCCATCTAACGAACTTGAGCTATAGCTTTCCCAATCAATATCAGTAAAGTTAAAGTCCCCCATAACAACCACCCTATTACTGTCACTCATCTCCTGAATCACCTTCCCTATCCTTTCTTCAATGATTCTAGGACTATTAGGAGGCCTGTAAAAGACTCCTAACAGGGTGACCTCACCTTTCCTATTCCTAACCTCAGCTCAAACTACCTCAGATGGCAAGTCCTCATCCATCGTCCTTTCCACCACTGTAATACTATCTTTGACAAGCAATGCCACACCTCCCCCTCTTTTACCCCCACCTCTGACCCTACTAAAACATTTAAATCCTGGAACCTGCAACAGCCAATCCTGTCCCTGTTCTAGCCATGTCTCCGTAATAGCCACAACATCGAAGTCCCAGGTACCAACCCACGCTGCAAGTTCACCTACCTTATTTCGTATACTTCTTGCATTGAAGTATACACACTTCAAGCCACTTTCCTGTTTACAGGCACCCTCCTTTGAAATTGATGCCATGTTCCTAACCTCCCTACACTCCAGGCCCTGCACCCTGAAGCTAAAATCTGGGTTCCCATGCCCCTGCAGAGTTACTTTAAACCCCCCCCAAGAGCACTAGCAAACCTCCCCCCAAGGATCCTTGTGGCACTCCACTGGTCACAGGCCTCCAGACTGAAAAACAACCCTCCACCACCACCCTCTGTCTTCTACCTTTGAGCCAGGTCTGTATCCAAATGGCTAGTTCTCCCTGTATTCCTTGAGATCTAACCTTGCTAATCTGTCTCCCATGGGGAACCTTGTTGAACGCCTTACTGAAGTCCATATAGATCACATCTACTGCTCTGCCCTCATCAATCTTCTTTGTTACTTCTTCAAGAAACCCAGTCAAGTTTGTGAAACATGATTTCCCACGCACAAAGCCATGTTGACTATCCCTAATCAGTCCTTGTCTTTCCAAATACATGTACATCCTGACCCTCAGGATTCCCTCCAACAACTTGCCCACCACCGAGGTCAGGCTCACCGGTCTATAGTTCCCTGGCTTGTCTTTACCACCCTTCTTAAACCACGTTTGCCAACCTCCAGTCTTCCGGCACCTCACCTGTGACTATCGATGATACAAATATCTCAGCAAGAGGCCCAACAATCGCTTCTCTAGCTTCCCACAGAGTTCTCGGGTACACCTGATTAGGTCCTGGGGATTTATCCAGTTTTAACCGTTTCAAGACATCCAGCACCTCCTCCTCTGTAATATGGACATTTTGCAAGATGTCACCATCTATTTCCCTACAGTCTATATCTTCCATATCCTTTTCCACAGTAAATACTGATGCAAAATATTCATTTAGTATCTGCCCCATTTTCAGCGGCTCCACACAAAGGCCACCTTGCTGATCTTTGAGGAGCCCTATTCTCTCCCTAGTTACTCTTTTGTCATTAATATATTTGTAAAAACCCTTTGGATTCTCCTTAATTCTATTTGCCAAAGCTATCTCATGTCCCCGTTTTGCTCTCCTGGTTTCCCTCTTAAGTATACTCCTACTTTCTTTATACTCTTCTAAGGATTCACTCGATCTATCCTGTCTATACCTGACATATGCTTCCTTCTTTTTCTTAACCAAACGCTCAATTTCTTTAGTCATCCAGCATTCCTTATACCTACCAGCCTTTCCTTTCACCCTGACAGGAATATACTTTCTCTGGATTCTTGTTATCTCATTTCTGAAGGCTTCCCATTTTCCAGCCGTCCCTTTACCTGCGAACATCTGCCTCCAATCAGCTTTTGAAAGTTTTGCCTAATACCATCAAAATGAACCTTCCTCCAATTTAGAACTTCAACTTTTAGATCTGATCTATCCATTTTCATCACTATTTTAAAACGAATAGAATTATGGTCGCTGGCCCTAAAGTGCTCCCCCACTGACACCTTAGTCACCCGCCCTGCCTTATTTCCCAAGAGTAGGTCAAGTTTTGCACCTTCTCTTGTAGGTACATCCGCATACTGAATCAGAAAATTGTCTTGTACATACTTAAGAAACTCCTCTCCATCTAAACCTTTAACACTATGGCAGTCCCAGTCGATGTTTGGAAAGTTAAAATCCCCGACCATAACTACCCTATTATTCTTACAGATAGCTGAGATCTCCTTACAAGTTTGTTTCTCAATTTCTCTCTGACTATTTGGGGGTCTATAATACAATTCCAATAAGGTGATCATCCCTTTTTTATTTCTCAGTTCCACCTAAAAATCTTCCCTGGATGTATTTCCGGGAATATCCTCCCTCAGCACAGCTGTAATGTTATCCCTTATCAAAAATGCCACTCTTGCCTCCCTTTCTATCCTTCCTGTAGCATTTGTATCCTGGAACATTAAGCTGCCAGTCCTGCCCATCCCTGAGCCATGCCAGCTGACCCATCCCTCCAACCCTCTGCTTTTTGGCCTGCCATGTATGTAATTAAAGGGTTATATACTTCACACTGTGTTATTCCAACTGGCCGTACTATGAAGTTACATGTGTTTAATGGTGGACACATGAAGACTAAGCTGGGGTATGACTCTGTATTTGGCCATACACTCATATAGACCTGCAATCCTGGCTCACCATCAATGATAGAATGACTGCCACACTGACTTGTAGGTTCCAAGGTCTTGTTCTTTCTGGAGGCCAGGGTGGCAGGCAATTCACCCATTTATCGGTGATATTGCATGTCTTATGCCATCAGAAAGCTGAATAAGGACAAGCACAACACCGATACCCATGGATCATGAACTCCATGATCAGACACATGAATCTCTTCTGTATGTGGCCATTCTCAAGAGCCCTTATTGGGGGGGTTAACAATCAGAGATGATTGCCATTAGAGAAGACCTACAATCATTCCTCTGGCAAGATGTGTTGGTGCCTGACCACTATACCACTCTCCAAAAGGTGCACCTCTTGGGGCTACCATATGCAAACCTGAAAGGACGAGGAGGTATAGAAAACATACCTTGGCTGAATGTCTTGGGTCTTCTTAGCCAGGAAGGGGACCCTGAGGGAGGCAATGCTAAACCATGGAACAACCAGCCAGGGTCTTCCTGCTGCTGTTCTCACTGCCATTTTGCTCGTTTCTTAATATTTCCCGTTATTCAACAGTATCGTCTCAGTGTGACCAGACACCAACTCTGCTAGGTCAATATGACATTTCACTTCCTTAGTGGTTGACCTATGTACTTCCCAAATGTTAATTCATTGGCTGCCAGATGATCGAGTATGGTTGGTCAGTCCCTGCCCGATCAACAGTAACGAGAGCTGGAGCCTACCTACAAAATTCAACCCCATGACTTACCTTAGTTGCTAAGCTTAGTGGCTCGTCAATTGGTTATTAATGGAGCTTGTTGTCAGGATAATTAATTGCTAATTAATGTTTTTGTATCTGGAGAAAGAACTCAGTGTCCTGCTTTTATATTTAACTTCAGATTCTGTTTGTTTGCCATTTGTATAAAGTTAAACTCAATGCCAGCTGCTTTGCACTAAATTCATAAAATACTTTAAACCAAACTAAGATCTTGGCCTCTGAAGGGCTGAATGTGCTTTATAACCAACTAAATGCTTTTAAAATCATTGTTGAAATGTAGGAAATGCAGCAGTTATTTAGTGTGCAGTGAAGTCCCACAAGCAGAACTGCAATAATAATCACTTTGCCTGTTTTAGGCATTATTTAAGGGTTTGTTTTTTTTCTAGGACATGAAGAGGCCTCTACAAACCATTACTGAACTGTTACATTAAATGTGCTTTGCTTTCCACAGAATACTGCCGGACCAGTTGAGCATTTTCTATGTCCTTTGTTTGAATTATCCCCCAAATCTCTGTCTTTTTCAACTCTCTCTTTTGCCTGATGCTTTTGTCTTGTTTGGATACAGATGCTGTCTTGTGACCATATTGGCATTTTAAAGTGAGATGGCAGGAGTTAGTGTGAAGAATTGTGGCAGAGTTGTGTGAAAATTCGGCTGAGTTTTCTCTTGACGTCAACAGCAGCTCACTATATCTTTAAGCATCTGACAAGGCGGATTTCTTGCTAGGCAGCAGTGACTTACCAAAAGATTATAACTTGTTAAATGCCTTGTTAATGTCATAACTTGTCTCATTAATCTTCAGCTTCCTATCTTACTTTGCTGAACAAGCCAGATGTTGCCCCATTCTATCTAACAGGAACTCTTGGTTGCTATTCACAAAGTGGGTGGAATTTCCCCTTTACTTCCACGTGTATCATTTTTGGTACAAAGTAAGAGCTGTCCCAAGCAAGTGAATTAGCAGCCACGTGGAAAATATCAGGAATCATGCAAGGCAGCTCCAGACTGATAGTGAATAACAGATTTTTAAAGATGCCTCTGGGAACACCTGAGATGCCAGTCAATCTTGGCATGTCCTGGCAATGGCGAGTTATTCAAGTGGTGGAATTAGCTAGAATTGGGGAGGCTTGCATCATAGAGGTGAGGTAAGTTAATGAGGCAGGTTTGGTAAGTTGTAGTGAGAGTTCTCACAAAACCTCATGGAGACAAATCTTCCGTAAAACGAGACACAACTGGCACTGAGCCAAAAAAGTGTAAGACTCAGCAAGTTAACTCTGTTTCTCTCTCTGCAGATGCTGTCAGACTGGTTAAGTTTCGCCAGCACTTTATGTTGATTTCAGATTTCCAGCATCTGCAGTACCGCATTTGGTTTTATTTTTATTGCAGATTTTAACTGAACACTAATTCCCTAGCTGCCATAGAGAGATTCGAACTGGATTAGGTGGGATTTGGTGCAGCCTTCTGGATTTTTAATCAGGTAATAGAGCCACTCTGCAACTGCACTGTGTTAATATTTATAGATTCTTTGACACGTGGCCTCCTATTGTGTATTTTGAGCTCTTTTCAGTGTAAGTGCATAAGATCATCGTCTTATAAATTATTGTGGCACCATGTGAGAATTTTTAAATTGAGCCACTTCTGTGACAATAGTTTAGATTCGAAATCTTCTGCCTATAGATGCCCGCATCCCTTTCCTCCCCTCATTGCCCTCTCTTTGCTCTGTTTCATATTTTCTATCCCTTATGCCTCTTATTCCCTGCCTCCCTGCCTGTCAATCTACTGTGTATCTATCAATCCATATTACACAAACTGGAAAATTTAAACATCCATCTGAACATGCAAATTTGGAACAAGCGTAGGCCTTTCTGTTCTGCTAATTCCATATTCCTGCCTACTCCAAATGATGAGTTTTGAGAAGATTTGTACAACAAATCCATCCTAGGACAAACCATACAGAGACACGCACGAAAATTCCTAGAAGCATGGTATTCCAACAGAACTCTATCAACAAACACATTGACTTGGATCCCATTTACCACCCCCAGAGAAAAAGAACAAGAAATGACATCACCACAAAATTGATGTCACCACAGGAAATGATATCACCAACCCTAGGAAACTCAAACATATAAATAGAAAGTGGGTTATACCACCAGTGTTTCATCCGGTGTCTCTCAGAAGATGTTACCTAGTATGGTAATGAAATGTCTGAAAACGACTCTTCCAGCTCAGTCAGCAAATCTACATTCAGTACTCCAAATAATCTTTCAGCCTCATGTTTCTAAAGATATAGTCACTCCCAGACCTGTTTGATTGATTAAAGGTCTATGAACTAAATTTCAGAGTCATATGCAGGGTGCGCTGGTTTTCAGATCCTTAGAACTTTCAAGTCTGCAGAAAATGGATAGGGTAAATGGACAATTTTTTTTTTCCCTGGGGTGGGGGAGTCCAGAACTAGAGGGCATAGGTTTAGGGGGACTGGGGAAAAATTGAAAAGAGACCTAAGGGGTAACTTTTTCACACAGAGGGTGGTGCATGTATGGAATAAGCTGCAGGAGGAAGTGACGGAGGCTGGTACAATTACGAGATTTTAAAAGGCATCTGGATAGGTAAATGAATAGGAAGGGTTTAGAGGGATATGGGCCAAGTGCTGGTAAATGGGTTGGGATATCTGGTCAGCATGGACGGGTTGGACTGATGAGTCTGTTTCTGTGCTGTACATTTCTATGATTGTATGACTCTAGTGACCTTCCCCACCTTACCTTGACACGAAAAACTGAGTTCCAACTGTCTATTCAAGTGGATCTCAAAACATTCCAGGCATTGATGCACAGAACAGGCAAATTCTCATCATGACTGGGCCAACATCAATCTCTCAGGAAAGCTACACATACAGATGAAATGGCTATCCATCTATTTTGAGATTTTGACTCTTCCAGCTCAGTCTAGTTTATGAGATTTTGCTATGCTCAAATTGACCTGCACACTATAATTCAACGACACTCGATTGATTACAAAGCGATTTAGTGCATCCTAAGGATGTGAAAGGCACTAAATCAATGTACATCCACTTATGAATAGAGAGCTTCCCCTCATCCCTTTATATCTTCCTTAAGATTTTGGGGGCGAATTGTAACTTTGTTGGAGGCAGATGATGAAAGGCTGTAAATTGGTTGCTTGCTATACATCTCACCAATTTTTTATTCCATTGAACTTTGACTTTGTTGAAGTTGTTGTGGTGAAATTGAGGACTGCAGATGCTAGAGTGCTAGAGTCAAGAGTGTGGTGCTGGAAAAGCAAAGCAGGTCAGGCAGCATCCGAGGAGCAGGAGAATCAACATTTTGGGCAAAAGTCCTTCATCAGGAATGAGGCTGGGAGCATCAGGGGTGGAGAGATAAATGGGAGGGGGCTGGGGCTGGAGGGAAGGTAGCTGAGAGTGCAATAGGTGGATGGAGGTGGGGGTAATGATGATAGGTCAGAGAGGAGGGTGGAGCGGATAGGTGAGAAGGAAGATGGACAGATGGGAAAGGTCATGAGGATGGTGCTGAGCTGGAAGGATGGAACTGGGGCAAGTGAGGGGAGGGCAAATGGTGAAAGTGGTGAAATCCACATTGATGCCCTGGGGTTGAAGGGTTCTTCCTCCAGGCGTCAGGTGGTAAAGGAATGGCGATGGAGGAGGCCCGGGACCTGCATGTCCTTGGCAGAGTGGGAGGGGGAGTTAAAGTGTTCAGCCACGAGGGCGGTGGGGTTGATTGGTGCGGGTGTTTTGGAGATATTCTCTGAAGTGCTCTGCGAGTAGGCGTCCTGTCTCCCCAGTGTAGAGGAGATCGCATCGGGAGCAACGGATTTCTTTATACTGTCCTTTGTTTCTTCAGAGATCGCCTACTGAATGCAATCCTGATTTGCTTTTTATTAGTAAAGTTGTGATAACATTTCTGAGGTCTGATGATATGTCACTGACCTGAAATGTGAACTCAGTTTCTGTCTGCAGATGCTTCACTACCAGCTGAGCTTTTCGAGTTATTTTTTAACCTTGATTTTGTTCCTATCAACTCGTGCAGATCTCAGAAGACACCACTATATGCTCCAACCCCCCACTACAATAACTTTTTAAATTGCAGAATCTGTTTGTCAATTGCTACAATTGGGATTTATATTTCACATGGACCTTTCAGTGAGCTGTAATAAACAAGTTTATGATGAGTGGTGTAAATTGCTATTATTCTGTATACCCTGGGTAAAGTCTTTACCTTATCAGTCATAACTAAAAAGGTAAACAAATTTGATCCAAGGTATAAACTATGGGAACAAAGTACACTGCCCTTCTCCTATTGTACTCAAATTCACACCCTACTTGGGAGTAAGGAAGAGTTTCTGTCTGTTCATTAGCTGTGCAAGTCCTACATAAGGTGAACTCAAGACAGTCTCCTTCCTATCAGTCGTTATTTTATGGTGCAGAATGGGAAATGATTAACCGGCTATAGATTAATTGGTCTTTTAGCCATCTATTGGTGGGATCTTGCTGTGCACAGATCGTCTGTCCACGATTGCCTACAGAGTAACTATCGCTGTATTTTGAAGTAACCTATTGCCTTTGGTACACTTTGAGATGTTTCCAAAAGCGATCTTAAGACATTGTGTTAAAGCTAATTCTTTCTCATTCCACAGTGACAATGTCTTGTTAAGTCATATTCTTGTCCTCTTGTCATAATGGTAAGTGCAGATGAGATCCAATTCAACTTCCCATTGTAACCTGGAGTCTATTTGCCCAACTGCTCCCTTGTTCCCATAACATTGAATTGTATCCTGCTTGATTCCACAGCATCGTTTATATTCTGCTACCTCAATGTTATTAACTAAGTAAATGGATCCAGTTACTAGGGGAAGAAATAGCAGAATTAATATCAACTAAAATGGATAAATTAACAGCTGTAAATTATTTTCTATATGCTACATTCTTGCTCAATCACCAAACTGATCTCTATGTCTTTGCAGCCTCTTTCCATCCTCCCCACACCTTACTTTCTCACTGAGTTTGAGAAGGGCTTGATGCAGTGTAGGATTCAGGAAACAGAGTTTGGATGAACTGAAGTTGACACAGGGTGGCCAACCAGGAGAGATTTGGAATAGTCAAGTCTGGAGATGAAAAAGATAAAGAAATAAAATTCAGCAAACAAGGAGCTCAATTAAATTTGGAGGTGAGTAATATTATGGAGATAAAAATATATGGAAAGGATATGGAGCCCAGGAAGTGATGGGTTTGGTCTTTCATCTAAATTCATCCAAGATTTCAGGTTTGTCAAACAGTCTGAGTGACACAGAGATTCTCTGGAGGTTTCAAGGAAAATAGTGGGGAAACAGAGCTTGATTTTATCAATGTAAGTGTGGAAAGTGTTGACCTGTCTTCCAAGAGCCAACCTGTTGTTGAGGAAGTTCAGGGGATTTGATGTGATTTATTTATTGTCCCATGTATTTAAAAATAATTACAGGGAAAAGTGTTGTATATTGCAGTCAATCTCCAGCGCCATTTTAAAACACAGAAAATAAAGCAAACCGCAGAATATAAAGCTAGAGAAATAAAACATTAAAGTTCCTTTTATAGTCTTATCTCAATAAAGTTAGCTGGTCTGTGGAAGAGCTCCCGCTTCTAGCTCAGTCATGGGCCTGGATCCAAGCTCCTCCATCCCAGTGCTCCGAGTCCCACCTGCTAAACCAATGACACTGCTGTAACAGCACTTCGCTGCGCTGGCACAGACAGAAAAAAAGAGTTGTCTCCCTCTGGTGCCATCTTGCCTCCACCACGCCGAGTCAACCATGTCGATACAGCAGCCAGTACCACAGGGTCCTGCGTTGCGACCAAACCCATTGCTGTTGCCGCCTCTGCTGTCAGCCGGCTGGGCCTAGCCACAGACCTGGAGCCTGGGCTTAGTCTGTGAACCTGGACTGGGGCATTAGGCCTGAGACCTGCTCCTAGCTCGCCAGAAGATCTCAGGTGGAGCTGCGTCAGCCTTAACTTGTTGTTGCTGCTGCCACTGACGGATGGCCCCTCCATCAACAATTACTTGGGATTGCTGCACACTGACCATTTTCGTCCACCGTTCCACGCAGGACCTGTTCTTGTCAATGCCATCACCGATGCCACTCCAACTGAGGTGAAAAGATGTGGAAAAATGCTTTAAAGACAAAAATAGCAAAAGTAAGAACAGAAAAAGAGAAGTAAAGTAGATGGAAGTGGACGAGCCCTGGGAGCAGTAGCCCGAGCGCTGCTTCTTCACCACCACCATCTTGGAGTAAAGGATCAAGGATAGCAGTAGAATATTGTCAGTAACAAGCTGTCCCAAGAAGTTATGAGTTATGAAATCATCTGTCATCCAGATAGAGTCGGTCATAGAGATATACAGGAGGAAACAAACCCTTCGGCCCAGAAATCCTAAATTAATCTAGTCTTATTTCCCAGCATTTGGCCTACATCCCTTTAAAGTTTTTAAATCTCACCGTGGAATTTGGAATCTGGAACTGAAAGCTGGTGTCAGTGATAATTACCATAAATGGGGAAGAGGGAAGAAAATATGTTCAATCTGCATTAATTTCTTTGTGTGATCTTTGGTGTGGTTAGTGTTGCAGTTTGGTAGCTGGGGGGCTGACATTTGGTTAATTATATATAGTAACATTTATTATAATAATAAGGCACAGAATGTACTAAGTGCAATAATCTCTGATGTATCTGGTACAAAGTGGGGGAAGGGGATAGTTCGATTAGGACAAATCTCTCCATTTCTCTGCTGTATCTCAGCAATCTTCTCTGTGACCACTTGTATGAATATTTTGGCCGCCATTTCAGACCAGGGCCTTTGATTGGAATTCTTTCCTTTATTGAACCCTCTAAGACCCTTCTCCCCATGTCGGGCAGAATCCAAGGAGCAGGAGAGTTAAGAAGGGTTTATGCCCGAAACATCGACTCTCCTGTTCCTCAGATGCTGCCTGACCTGCTGTGCTTTTCCAGCTCCACACTTTTCAACTTTGATCGGCAGTCTTCAATTTCTCCCAGATTCCTTTAAACCCTTCCTAATCATATACCCATCCAGATCTTAGGAATCAGGAGCAATAGGTTTGCAGGAGCCTCTAAGTATGTGGCAGAACTAGCTGTGCATCAGATGAGCTTGAGGATAGGCAATTTTGGCTTCTGCTCATAAGGAGTACATGATGGGTGCTCTTCTTTGAACTGTCAACAAACAGTTGTTCTTGGATTATTCAAGACTTAGAGACTGATCCAGAAAATAAAGAGGAAATCAAAAAAGGACATGATGGGGAGATGGGAAGGAAGAAGGGGAGAAGGGCCTTAGAGGGTTCAATAAAGGAAAATATTCCAATCAGAGGCCTTGGTCTGAAATGGCAGCCAAAATACACATACAAATGGTCACAGAGAAGATTGCTGAGAGACAGGAGAGACAGGGAGTGATTTGTTCTAATAAAACCATCCCCTTCCCCCAACTCTCTGCTTTTTTCAGGTGCTTTGTAACAGATACATCAGAGATTGTTTCACTTCGTACATTCTGTACCTTAATATTATAATAAAAGTTAATATATATAACTAAGCAAATGTCAGTTCCCCAGCTACCAAACTGCATCACTAACCACACAAAGCTCAAAGCATCACACAAAGCAATGTATATTTTCTTCCCTCTTCTCTATTTACGGTAATTATCACTGACACCAGCTTTCAGTTCCAGATTCCAAATTCCACGGTGGGATTTAAACATGCCACAGTCCATTAGCTTGAGCCTTTGGATCACTAATCCAGTGGTATTACCAATACACTGCCATCTAATCTTTTAATTCATTCAGGGATGTGGGCGTCACTGGCTAGACCAGCAATTTTTGCCCTTAACCAAGTGCCCATGAGAAAGGAATAGTGAGCTGCCTTCTTGAACCCCTGCAATCTATTTGGGCTAGTTATTTCTGCAATTCCACAGGGGAGGGAGTTCCAGGATCTTGACTCAGTGACAATGGAGGAATGATATCCTTCCAAGTCAGGATGGTGAACAACCTCTCCCTTACCATCTGTATCTCTGAGCTCCCATCAAACATCTCCTTGTATTGAATAGAATAGAATTACCTTTATTGTCACATATACTCTAATGACTGCAATGAAATGTTTACAAGTCACCGCTTACGACGCCATCTTAAGTACAAGGCACCTAGATACAGATTCCTCAGTGCAAGCTCATAGGAAATAAATTAGAAAAGTTAAGAAATAAAAAGTCCATCATTACAGATCATAGGAGTAAATTAGAAAAATAGAGCAATAAAAAGTTCAGAACAATAGTCCTTCCAACCCAGTCCACATCGGCCCCTTACCTCCAGTATGCACTAGGCATTGAATCACCTCCAGATCAGAAGTCCATGCTGAGGCCACGCTGGGTTCAAAGACCACCATTGACCATTGAGAGACCCCTACGCTGGGCTGGAAGTTCACCAGGCTGTGCCAGGAGACTTCCATGCCAGGCCAAGACGACGCCACTCTGGGCCGGAAATAGACCACCACGGGCTGCTGAAAGACCACCATGCTGGGCCGAGAGACCACCATAGGCCACCAGGTGATGGCCACGCCGGGCTAGGAGACCATCACACCAGGCTGCCGAGCAACTACCACATCGAGCTGTTAAGTGACTGCCACGCCGGTCTGGGAGATCACCATGCCGGGCAGAGAGGAAGTCACGTCAGGCTGAGAGGACACCTCACCAAGGTCGTGCTGAAGTTGAGCGTTCAGGACATCACCAAGGGGAAAGAAGAGAAAGAAACACAAATGAGAAAAAAGAGAGAAATTAAAGAAAAAGAAATGGACAGAGCAGATGAACTCCAGCTGAAGCATCCTACTCTTCCACCATCTTGGAATTCTGTCTCCAATCATCATGTGTCTCCTTCCCCCTGTGTTTAATTATTACCCAACAAGCAATGAATTGTTTGTGAAAGGGCTTGAGATACGCCAAGGAACTGAAAGGTGCTTCTATAAATGTAAGTTCTTTTTTTCTCTTGACCTTCCCAACCTTTCTGTGAAGCTGACAAAATTGATTATCCCCTTCTGCTCCATTTCCTCCTGTCAGTCATCCAGTTTTGGGGTCCCACTCTTGTCTATGTCATAAGAATTAGGAGCAGGACTAGGCCACTCAGCCCCTTGCTTCACTGTTCACAAAATAATGGCTGATCTGTTAGTGGTCCCTACTCACTTTCCTGTTTGACCCCTATAATCATTGACTCTCTTGTCGATCAAAAATCTATGTCCCAGCCTCCAGTGCTCTCTCGGGAGGGAGAATTCCACAGAATGATAAACCTCTGAGAGAAAAAAAACTCTCTCACTTCCTAATCCTAAATCAGAAACCCCAATTTTCATATTTATAGACTTTCCTACAGAAAGAATTGTGCTTTCTGCATCCACACTATCAAATTGGCTCAGAATCTTGCATGTCTCAATAAGGTCACCTCTTACTCTTTCAAACTCTAATACCTATAGGCCCAGCTTATTCAATTTTCATCATAAAATAACCCCTTCATTCCAGCAGTAAATCCAGTGAACCTTCTCTGAACTGTTTCTAATGCCAATATAACCTTTCTTCAGTAAGGAGAGCAAAATTGTACACTGCCTTCCTGATGTGGTCTCACCAATACCCTGTGCAACTCTAGCAAGACTTCCCTATCTGTGTGCTCGATTCCCTCTCCAATAAATTGCAATATTCTGTTTGTACACCTATTAATTTGCATAGTGATAGCTACATTTTTTGCACAACTGAGATACTTGGAGGGGTGATGGCAAAGAGATACATTTATTTTGAGGAAATGTGGGTCAGTCAGAGGAATATTTACCATATTATTTACTTCTGATCTCTTCCAATGATGATGGTAGGACCTTCCTGGTCAATCCTACACTGCATATTTCATTTAATAATAGAGCCTTTGAGAGAGCTCTAATTGCATTTTTTATAAATGCTGGATTTATTAGAAGAAGCAAATTCCAAATTGTATCCAGAAACGTCACAGCAGTTCTAGAAATTTAGAGATGAGGCATATCATATGTTTCTGCCTCTGCTTGTGTTTACATTGGATTGCTAAATGAATGACTAAATAGGTCACAGTTTAAAGTTTGACAAACTGACAGCTTCTTTTAGTCTTAGGTTGAGAGAATTCCAGAACCAAATACAACCATTCTTTGTAAACTGATGTGTCTATCAGAATTTAACTGAAAACCTCTTTCCCTTCTCTCTCTCTTTTCAAGATTAATGCTCAGTTTCTCTGGACCAATTATCGAAGCTGGTCCAAAACATTGCCAGTCCAGTGGGAAGGAGGAAATGTGATACCAGGGAAATGTTTCTGGCTTATGCCAATACAGTATAAAGCCATTGAAACACTGCCTTGGGTTCACGCCAGAGGAAAGTAGGGTAGAAAAAAAAGGCATGAATACACTATCATTCATAACCAAAATATGGCCCAAAATAGATCACAGTAAATTAAAGTTGAAGTATAGCCACTGTTGAAATGTATGGAATGCACCAGTAATTTACCCACAGCACGCCTCAAACAGCAATGTGATAATGACCAGATAATTTGTTTGTATTAGTGTTGAGGAATATGATCAGGACATCAGAAGCTTTCAAAAATGAAATTAGGCAACATTTTTTTCTCATAAAAATCAGTTCAGATCTCATTTCAGCAAATAACAACTGAGTCGTCAATTTATAACCAAAATTGATAGATTTTTGTTAGCCAAAAGAGATATGGAGCAAAAGCAGGTATGATGTTTGGGTCATACTTCAGCTTTTATCTCAGTAAATGTCAGAACTGCAGACTTGAGGGGCTAAAGTGGGCGGCACGGTGGCACAGTGGTTAGCACTGCTGCCTCACAGCGCCTGAGACCCGGGTTCAATTCCCGCATCAGGCGACTGACTGTGTGGAGTTTGCACATTCTCCCCGTGTCTGCGTGGGTTTCCTCCGGGTGCTCCGGTTTCCTCTCACAGTCCAAAGATGTGCAGGTCAGGTGAATTGGCCATGCTAAACTGCCCGTAGTGTTAGGTAAGGGGTAGATGTAGGGGTATGGGTGGGTTGCGCTTCGGCGGGGCAGTGTGGACTTGTTGGGCCGAAGGGCCTGTTTCCACACTGTATGGAATCTAATCTAATCTAAATGGACCACTTGGATTTTCATCTCCTTTGCATTATTTCCCAGAAGCATGTGATGGGGTTTTTAGCTCTGGCAGAACAACATTGCACAGGAAGTGTCAACTGCTTTTCTTCATTCATGGATTTGGGGCTTCACTGGCTAGGCCAATATTTCATGGGCACTTCTAATGGAGTCTAATGCTAAGACTCAAACCAGCGGACAGTTTTCCACCAGATTCACATTGACTCCAGTTTTGCCAGAGATCCTTGATGTCATAACTTGGTTGAATGCTGCTTTGGTGTCAAAGGAAGTTATTGTCACCTCACTAATGGAATTCAGCTATTTTGATTCCGAAGTGGGAGAATTTTCACTAAACCAAGGCTTGAATTATCAAACACACTAAAGGGTGGCAAAAAAGAGGTAAGAAATGCATCAGCCAGTCAAGAGAGATAGGGGATTGGTTTATTGAAAAGATTATCAGGTGCTAAAGTGTAATGGTGATACAAAAAAATGATTCACACGTAGTTATAGATAACCAATAAATTTAATTAGTTTTTTTCTAATTAGATTCCCTACAGTGTGGAAACAGGCCCTTTGGGCCAACCATTCCACACCGACCCTCCGAAGAGTAACCCACCCAGACCCATTTCTCTCCTACTAATGCACCTGACACTATGGACAATTTTAGCACGGTCAAGCCACCTAACCTGCACATCTTTGGACTGTGGGAGGAAACCGGAGCAAACTCACGCAGACACGGGGAGAATGTGCAAACTCCACACAGACAGTCGCCAGAGGCTGGAATCGAACCTGGGACCCTGGTGCTGTGAGGCAGCAGTGCTAACCACTGACCCACGGTGCCACCCAATGCAATAAAAATAAAATTTAAAATAACAGAAGAATTACAGAATTATGAACATTTCAATATACAAGTAGTTAGCAAAGTAATCATAGTTCCAGAAGGCTGCTCCTTCATTAAAGAGAGATGATTGGTGGCCAGTTTTACCTGAGGGTCACTACATCTCAGGAAGTGGTGAGGTGCACCTTCTTTAGCAAATTTGTTAAGGGTACAACAACAGTGCTGAAGCTTAGCATAAACTGGTGATGAAATCTACTCATGTCGTCATTACTTCCTCTCATATACGCAGACCAAAACCCACATTGTGACTTTAGCTGGTATAGGTATTGAACCCACACTACTGCTGTCATTCTGGATTACAAACTAGCCATCCAGCAACTGAGCCAACCAATGCCATTAGCCAGGCCACTTGTAGAATATTGTGTACAATTCTGGTCACCACGCTATAGGAAGGATGCTGTTGAACTAGAATGGGTACAAAAAAAAATCACAAGAATGTTGCTGGAACTGGAGGTTCCTGATAAACGTTACTTCCTCCCGAGATGTGGTTACCCTCAGGTAAAACTCACCACCATTTCGGTTTAATGAGGGAGCAGCCTTTGGAACTATGATTATCTTGCTCACTACTTATAAATTGAAATGTTCATAATTCTGTAATCCTTTTATTATTTTAAATTTAAATTTTATTTTGATTATCTATAGTTATATATGAATTTTCTTTGTATCATCATTACAATTTAGCACTTGATAATCTTTTCGATAAACCAATCCGCTATCTCTCTTGACTGGCTGATGCATTTCTTATGTGTTTTTTGCCATTTTTTTAGTGTGTTGAAAGCACTCCCACTTTGGAATCAAAATAGCTGAATTATAAGGAGAAGCTGGATTAGCTAGGACTTTTTTCTCTGGAGGGTCAGAAGCTGAAAGGTGACCTTATACTGGTTTATAAAATCTTGAAGGATACAGATAAGGTAAATAGCCAAAGTCTTTTCCAAGGGTAGGATAGTCCAAACGAGAAGGCATAGATTTAAGGTGAGAATGGAAAGATTTAATAGGTACTGGAGGGGCAACTTTTTCACACAGAGGATGGTGTGTGTATGGAATGAGCTTTCAGAGGAAGTGGTAGAGGTGGGTACAATTACAGCATTTAAAAGCATCTGAACAGGAATACGAAATGTTTAGAGGGATCTGGGCCAAAAGCAGGCCAATGGGACTAGTTCAGTCTAGAATAGAATAGAATGGCATTTGTTGTAATGTGTATTTTCACAAAAGAATACAGTGAAAAGTTTTATCAGTCACTATACCACTGTGCCTAAATTAATCACAGAAATCATAAACATGGAGCAAAAAAAGCAAAAGTTCATCATAACTCCATTAACGGCTCCTGGGTTCAGGGTATAGTGGCAAACCAGGCTGAAAACCATGCTGGGCTGAGACCTCAATACTAGGCCGAGACTATCTGCCATGCCGATGAGTCTTCCATGCCAGGACTAGACCTCCACACTGGGCCGTTGGAAGACCCAGAAGTCACCAAAGCAAGATGAGACCTCCATGCCAAGACGAGACCCCCACACTAGGACTTCTCCTCCACGCTAGACCATTGGAAGACCGACACATTGCCAAAGAAGACCTCTACGATGAGACGAGACCTCTATGCCAAGTCAAGAACACCTCTCCAGGCCAAGATCACCCCTTCCTTGAGAAGACAGCCAAACCGGGAAATCACCACACCAGGAGACCAACCTGTGAGGCGCCAGGCCTATACTGGCATTCCAGGCCAATGGAAGCCACCTCAGTGGGCCTTGGCTGCAAGAAGACACCTTCTTCAAAAGTTGCCATATGCAGGTTTCCATTACTGGCACAATAAGACTGAAATGTCTATTGCACTCGGTATTTTGTGTTTTAAGTGTCTACAGTACTTGTTATCAGATTGAGTTAATTATGTTTTCACTTGTTTAAATGTGTTTTATAAATGAGGGATTGGACTGATTTGTCGATTCACTCTACGTCTTATTTGTGGAACAGTATCTTTTCATCTTAATTCCATTGCAGGTCTATGTTCTTGCAGTTGTGGCAAGAGGTAGCAGTGGGAGATGAATTCAAGAGCTTTTCAGTGAAGTCCAGGCAGAGCTTTTTCTGCCTTTCAACAAAGGAACTCATTTTCAGCTGTTTGATTGTGCTCAAGTAATTTTGGTTTAGATTACCTAAGGTCAGTTACAATGCTTTTTCCTGAAAGCTTTCATTTTTATTAACATATTCTATAGTAAGTCCAGCATTCCAAATTGGTGCTATGTATTCAACAATGTAGTTTTTAATCAGAGTGAATAGCATTATGATCTCAGTTGGTATTATTAGACGAGTCAATTCCCAGCCTGAAATCTAGCTTAATAGATTGCTTTTTTTTTATTTCATAAAATACAATACAGTACGGCACAGGAGCAGGTATTTTAGCCCATCAAGCGTGCGCTGAATCCTAGTCCTTATTTAGACCAGCTAATTATTACCCATGTGCAGTACCTATACCTCTGTTTGCCTCATGTTCATGTGTCTATCAAGATATGCCTTAAACTTCACTAACTGCTTCCACCATTCCTACTGGCAGTACGTTCCAAGCACTCAGCACCCACATTTTCCCCACACTTCTTAACTAAACTTTACCCCTCTCAACTTGAACCTGTACCTCCTTGTAGTTAAGCTTTCCACCCTGGGAAAACATCTCTGACTATCCACTCTATCTATGCCTCTCAGAATTTGTAGACCTCTATCAGGTCACTCCTCAGCTTCTGTCTTTCTATTGAAAATAATCCAAGTTTATCCAACCTCTCTCATAACTAAAACCCTCCAGACCAGGCAACATCCTGGTACCTGCTCTGCACCCTCTCCAGAGCAGCCACATCCTTCTGGTAATGTGGCAACCAGAACTGCATGCAATATTCAAAATGAAGTTTAGTACAGCTGTAACATAACTTGCCTTCTTTCATATTCGATGCCCCACCCGATGAAAGCAAGCTTGCTGTATGCCTTCTTAACCACCTTATCCAATGAAATGCCACTTTCCAGAATCTGTGGATCTATATGCCCAGATCCCTCTGTATGTCAATGCTCCTAAGAGTTCTGACATTTTTTGGATAATTTGCACCTGAATTTGATCTTCCAAAGTGCATCATTTTACACTTATCTGGATTAAATTCCATCTGCCATTTTTCTGCCCAAATCTGCAATCTATCTATACCCTGCTGTATCCTATGACAATTCGCCTCATTATCTGCAACTCCACCAATTTTGGTATCATCCGTAAACTTACTATTCAGACCATCTACATTTTCCTCCAGATCATTTATATATATTGCAAACAATAAAGGTCCCAGCACTGATACCTGTGGAACACCACTAGTTACTGATCTCCTTTCTGAAAACCATTCTTTTACCACCACTCCTATGAACAAGCTAGTTTTGTATCCACCTCACCATAAGACTCGACTTTCTGCACTAGCCTGCCATGCATCTTACTAAAGCCTATTTAGATGACATTCACAGCTCTTCCCTCATCAATCTTGCTGGTCACCTCCTCAAAAAAACTCAATCAAGTTGATGAGACATGACCTTCCCTGCACAAACCCATGCTGTCTATCACTGATAGGTCCATTTGCTTCCAAATTGAAAAAATCCTGTCTTTCAGTATCTTCTCCAACAGCTTCCCCACCACTTTCCCATCATCAGTCTGTAATTACCTAGATTACCTTTGCTTCCCTTGTTAAACAAAAGAATAATAATAGCCTTTCTCCAGTCATAGAGTCATAGAGATGTACAACATGGAAACAGACCCTTTGGTCCAACCCATCCATGCCGACCAGATATTCCAACCCAATCTAGTCCCACCTGCCAGCACCTGGCCCATATCCCTCCAAACCCTTCCTATTCATATACCCATCCAAATGCCTTTTAAATATTGCAATTGTACCAGCCTCCACCACTTCCTCTGGCAGCTCATTCCATACACGTACCATCCTCTGTGTGAAAAAGTTGTCCCTTAGGTGTCTTTTATATTTTTTCCCTCTCACCCTAAACCTATGCCCTCTAGTTAGATTAGATTACTTTAGATTACTTACAGTGTGGAAACAGGCCCTTCGGCCCAGCAAGTCCACACCGACCCGCCGAAGCGCAACCCACCCATACCCCTATATTTACCCCTTCACCTAACACTACGGGCAATTTAGCATGGCCAGTTCACCTGACCTGCACATCTTTGGACTGTGGGGGGAAACCGGAGTACCCTGAGGAAACCCACACAGACACGAGGAGAATGTGCAAACTCCACACAGCCAGTCACCTGAGGCGGGAATTGAACCCGGGTCTCTGGCGCTGTGAGGCAGCAGTGCTAACCACTGTGCCACCGTGCGGCCCACCCCAGGACTCCCCGACCCCAGGGAAAAGACTTTGCCTATTTATCCTATCCATGCCCCTCATAATTTTGTAAAGCTCTATAAGGTCACCCCTCAGCCTCTGGCCAAAGAGGATGCAAAGATATTTGTTAAGGTCTCAGCTATTTCCTGTCTCGCCTCCCAGACTATCTTGGGTTCGCTTCTGTCTGTTCCTGGGGACTTGCCTACCTTACATATTTTAAGACACCCAACACTTCATCCTTCATTATGTCGACCTGCCTGAAAGTATTCACACATCTTTCCCAAACCTCAACATCCCTCACTTCTCTCTCTTTGGTGAATATTGATATAAAGTACTTCTTAAGGATCTTACCTATTTCCTCTGGCTCCAAACATAACCTTTATCCTTGAGTGGGTCTATTTTTTCCCTAGTTACCCTCTATCTCATAATATATGGATAAAATGCATATTCTCCTTAACCCTTATGGAGTGGTCTTTCACAGTAACATAAACACAGAATATTGTGGATTTAATTTTAACAATAAAGCAGAAGATTATTAAGCAACAGAAAAGAAGATAAAATAGAATAAACCTAGTTATCTATATATAACACAATTCAAAAGACTTTGAAACATAGATAAAAAAACAACCCTTCTATCCCAAAACCATCACTCAGATCCTGGAGAGATTTCACTTTTTCGTCACAACCATAGGTTTTAACTTAACTGTTTATTTTGGTAACTTCTTTCTTATTCAGGCACACAACTGTGTTTTGACTTTTTCAGCTTCCTATAATTCCCCTGGGTACTAACCAAACACTTTTGGGCTGGAATTTTCACACTGAAACAATTACACTGCAGTGACCTATTTCCCAATAGTTCTGAAGTATCTTTTTAATCAGGAGAAACTGTTTTAGACATTCAATTTCCAACAGAAACTCTGTGAACTGAATACAAAAGCTCCCCAAGCTTTACCCTAAGCAAAAAACAACCTGATCCTTCTAAAGTGAAAGCAATCTAATGCTCTCCAATGTTTACTCTGTCTGCTCATAAAATTCTTCCAGTGTAAACAAATTCTCAATATCATCCCAGAGGCTCACTCTCCACACTAGTTTGAAAAGAAATTATGACTGCAGAAATATTAGCAAATTAAGTATGAAACCCCTTCATACCCACAGATTGAAACCATTATGTCACTAGTTCAAAATCCAAATGGTTAACTAATTGATTTTACAATATAATAAATCACACAACTTACATGACATCTTCCTCCCAAAGAAGGCGGAAAAAGTGCATTTAAAATGCATTTCCATTACCCTTCAAAAAGTACATTACAGCAGTACATATTTACAGTATAAATTAACAGCAGTACATATTGATATTAAACATACAATGAGTTACACAACAATCATACTTTACATAAGTCTCTGGGTGCCACAGAAATCAATGCCCTCTATATGTGCTCTGAATAAAGCATCCACTTTCATAATTTCTTTTCTAGGTCTCAACGATTTTCAATTTATAAGAGTGGAAAATTAAGCTCCATTAAAATAATTCATAAGTTCGTGGCCCCCCAAAGTTTTCCAAGGAAGTCAAAGTTTTATTTGTGGTAAATGGTAGTTTTTTCATGCAGTTGTTAATGTGTATTTCAAAATGATATACAGCGAACACAAGACCCAAAGTCTCCTTCTCAACCAATGAATATTTTTGCTGACATGTAATCAATTTCTTTGGAAAATAACTGACAGGCCCTTTTCTTGTCATCTTGCAGCTCTCACCAATGTCACTGGCACTAACACCCAATTTGAGTGGTTTCCCATAAACATGGTGCAACTAAAACTGCTATGGTTGTCAGCACAGCTTTCAAATTTTCAAAGACACAGTGACACTCTAATATCCATTCAAATTTCTGCCTTGCTTCATCAAATTTGTTAAAGGAACAGCAACAGTTTTGAAGCCTGGAACAGACTTGTGATAAAATCCACTCATGCCAACATTAACCTCCTGTCATAAACACAGACCAAAACCCACATATAACTAGTTCAAAAGCCAAACTCTAAAATAAATGATATTAAAATTATATATAAAGTACACCTTAGATAACAAAAGGTCAGTTTGAGATGGGCTGCGATGTTTGAAAAGACATAGTTTTCTATTTAGACTTTATGTATTTCATGCTCTTGGTAAATGCATTGGAGGTCACTATGAATCTAGATTCCAAATGCGTGCAATTTCAATGTTGTGTAAATTGTTGATGGGGTGTCAGGGGAATTGCACATGAAACACAATTCGGTTTTGAGCGTTCCAACTCATGTGTTTGTTTGACAGAGTGAATGCCACTTGCATGTGAGATGCACAGCCTTCATTATGACATTCTAAGAGTGTCAGATCCCCATATTTATAATGATTAGGCATGATGGTCTCAGTACAGGCATTGTTCAAAATTACTGAATATAAAACGTGGTCTAATTTGATTGCTTATACGACCTTTGCATGTAATTCAAATGGAAAGACTTGAGTGGTATTGAACAAATTGTCATCGATAGTTGAAGAAGTCCAAGATCCAGCATATACTTGACAAGCTCATTTGTAATTGACAGAGTCTGTGGATTGCAATGTTAGGACTGATGTGATCAAATGCATTGCTAAAACCAGCTAGCACTACAGTTGACGATGTTTGTTGTTTGTCATCAGGCGGATTGAAGAGATTCCCGAAGCATTGTACTGTAGATAATCCTTTTCTGTTATCAAACTGCTGATGGTCTAAATGTTTTATCATATTACCTCATTATCTACTTCACAATGGAGCTTTCAGCTAATTTGGCAAAATGACCAGGGAGAGTGATGAGGTATAAATTCTGTTTAGTAACTGGGTTGACTTTGGCACACGGTGTTTCTAGTGGTGTATTCAGATGTTTCTTTATTTGTTCTATTATTATTTGTGGTAAATGAACAGTGGATAACTTTATTTAAATTGAAATAGAAAGGAGCTAAGGCCATAATCCAGAAGAGCACCAAGGGTGAAAAGGAATATGCAACAGAGAAATAGTAAATAATTTGGTATGACCACTCTTAGGTTTTAGAATTTCGAAGATTGTAGGAGGAAAGGAAGAAGAAATAACTTTCAATTATGTAGTGTCATTTATAACCTCAGTTCTATTAATATTAGATATAATGTTTCAATGGTATGGATTAAGGCATACAAATTGACCAAAAGATTGGCAACACTTTTTGGTTCTTTGAATGGTTTAGTTTAAGATACAGGTTAATAAAATGCTTAGCTATAAAAGGCTCAGTATCATCAACAGTTTTGCCAGCGCTATTCAAATTCTGGAATTAAATTTCAACTCCAGCCAGAGAAATGTGAGCATATCTTTAAACATTCAGCAGTTTAAAAACATTCAAAACCTATCCACATTTTTGCAAAGAGCTGGAAGTTAGAAACCTGCAGGAGCCATAAAACGCTAAGCTTTCCTGAAAAAATATCAGCTGAGTTGGAAGTAGTGAAAACTATTGGAAGTGTGATGAAGAACAAACCGAGTCTAAACAAGATAAAAAATCCAAATCATTATCCCAGGATACAGTTGTCAATATTGAGCACCCACTGTAAACTGTGTCTCTAAGGGAAAGAGAAAAAAAAGTTGTATACAAAAGGAAAATTCTATGCATAGAAGTTTGAAGAATGCTTAAAATGTTGCCTTAAGCAAATAAACATTTGCATAATTGTTACAAATCAGGGAAAGCTCCAACACAATCTCTGAAAGGAAGGACACTCAATTGACTAATGAACATGAGAAGATTTGAGGCAGAACAGTTTGTTAAAAACGTGCTTAGAAGGAAAAAATATTTTTTATTGCTTAACTGAAATTATTGCTTCAAAATCTCAAATGAGCACAGTATCACTTAAATAGTGTAACAGGTCCAGAGAAGAAACAGAAAGGACATGACTCTGCTATGGCGCCAAATATGGCATGATAATCAGGGAGAAAGAAAAAAATAGTGCAAAAAGACAAGGTTTCTGCCAGGTCACTGGCCAGGAAAGGGAAAGCACCTCCCTACAATTTGGACTTGTCTTTGCAGAAACCCATGGCTGTATTTCATGTTTAATTAGATATGGAAGGAGTTAAATGCTTCTTTCTGGGGGTTAACAGTGGAATTTGAGGCTATGGGTGTGGCCTATAGTTCCAAGCACCTGGAGAATTCTAACTTTGATGAAGACTTACTTGCTAAACTTGTATTGAATATAATGCCTGGAAAAAAATGCATTAATAGTTTTTGTTTTCAAACAGTCATAATAATGCATCAAAATCTGATATAATTACTTGAAAATTTAATTGC
Source organism: Chiloscyllium plagiosum (assembly GCF_037043375.1). Lineage (NCBI taxonomy): Eukaryota > Metazoa > Chordata > Chondrichthyes > Orectolobiformes > Hemiscylliidae > Chiloscyllium > Chiloscyllium plagiosum. The sequence goes on along the minus strand of NW_028270142.1, from coordinate 117,902,772 downwards.
AGAGTTTTTTTTAACAAAGGGCATACAATGAAGAGATAACTGCAAATGCAAATTTAGTGGAAGGTAATAGATGTGACGTTGGAGAAGCACATAAGGCCAGGTAGCATCTGAGAACCAGGAAAGTCAAAGTTTCAGAGCTGAAACCTTTTATTAGGAGTGGCAGGGGGAAGGAAGCCCAGAAGTATATAGAGGGGGCTGGGTGGGATTGTCTGAAGAGAAACCTTGGAATGTCACACCTGACAAGGGAGCTTCAAAAGAATGGAGTTAAAAATGAGAAATACTCTCTAAACTGAGCTGTATTTCCTGACAGTTATCTCAAGACTGGACATGATGGAAGAAACATCAGCAGACTGGGTAAGAGACGCATTTTATGTTTTCCCCTTTCAGGAATATAAAAGAACGGGGGTGAGAAAAGCCATTTCAGCCCTCATCTGTGTGTGAGTGGAACAGGTGAACTTGGCTGCCATTTATGCCAGTGGGCTAAGGTACTTGTATTTACTAGCTAAGATCAGAGTGCTAGAGGAAGATGGCTCAGTCAATGCAAAGGCACAGGTTCGAGGAACGGGCCAGACCTGCATCTCATACATCAACACCGACAATACCTCATGCCTGATAATTGACTGGAAAACTCGTTAATTCAATTGTGTCACCCATTGTCTCTCACAATGAGCTGGTGGCCAAGATAACTAGTACAATAACATTCTAATTTCTTGAGAAAATTTGCAGAGCGTTTTGTAGAATCGTGAAAAACTCTTCCAGGGCTTTCTCATTGTTGTACAGACTTGTTGTATATTTTGCACTTGAGTTTCCTTTGTGGGTGCAGTCAGTGATCATGATGCAAACAAAATTATGCTTATTTTGAGAGGTTTTCATTGAAACCATTCACATGTTGGCAAGAGGAACATTTGCCATCAACCAATGCAATCTGGTAGGGTTTTAGCACATAATTAAAAATAAACCTTTGGAACTTTAAAACATTGCCTTTACATGCTTATGGTTTGGAGATGCCAGTGTTGGACTGGGGTGTACAAAGTTAAAGATCACACAATACCAGGTTATAGTCCAACAGGTTTAATTGGAGGCACTAGCTTTCAGAGCACTGTTCCCCTGATGAAGGAGCGATGCTCCGAAAGCTAGTGCTTCCAATTAAACCTGTTGGACTATAACCTGGTGTTGTGTGATTTTTAACTTTACATACTTAAGAATGGTAATTTTGAGCAGTGCATTCATACAGGTGGAAATGGTTAATCAGAAAATAAAAGCATTTTGCACCAATGCCAATCCAAAGTCTATGAGTAACTTGTTTTTTAAATAACTGAAAATGACTTTTAAAGTCTCTACAATCCTTTGTTATTATATCGGTGCATATGAAACATGCCCATCAGAACTTGTGGGAACTAGTTAAATTTCACTGAGTTCCCTCAAAGACCCACCAACAAATGTAATTAGTGCAAACTGACAATAGCAATTAATTTAATCCATTTGGGACATGATCAGTTTTCTGGGTGTGTCAGCATCTAGCAGGATATGTTTTGAAAATAATGCAAAGAATTGCAGAGGCTTAATTTACACTGAATATATTTTTTTAAATTCTTTTGTGGGATGTGTGTGGGAATGTTGCTGACAAAGCCAGCTTTTGATGCCAATTTCTCATTGAGTAGTTTCCTATTTCAGAAGGCAGTTAAGAATGAACCATATTATTGTGGGCCTGGAGTCACATATAAGCCAGACCAGGTAAGAATAACAAATGTCTTTCCCTAAAGAGCATTGATAAAGCAGATGAATTTAAATTTCAATTGACGATTTAATGGTCACCATTACTGGTACTAGTTTTCAATTCCAAACTTGCTGCTGTGGTAGAATCTGAATCCATGACCCTAGAGCATAGGCCTCTCCGTTACTAGCCCAGTTACCATCATTTTGTACTGTCTCTCTTTGAAGTTGCACTTTCAGGCATATTGTATTGAAAGATAAAGCTCAACAATGTGAAGACTCAAATCACTTTAGATAAATCTGGGGAGATATTCAACTAAAATCTTTTGGGTCCATTATGATTTGGATCGAGACTGTAAAATTAAAATATTGTTCCAGGTGAGGCCATTACGTATGTTGCGATCTGGTTTTGGACCAGGATTTGTTTTGTTTAAAGCTGCCAAATTTGAAATCCTATGTACCTACACAAAGAATAAAGCCATAATGTTACCTTTTTGAACAAAAGGACGAAGTGTCTATGTTAGACTACATTGTAGAGAGACATGAGCTCCTCAGCCAAGTTGCAACCAACAACTGGTAATCTCTCAGTTATTCAATCTCTTTTCCTAAGATTGTATCCCACTGAGCTTCACAAGGCTGCACTCTGATCACGGGCATAATTTTAGCTCCCTAGGTGCTCTGAGCAGAATGCCATCATTCACCAACCATCTCATGGCCCAACTGAATAGAATCAAGCAAGGACAGCTCTTTGAAAACATGAAGTCACTTTTCTGACTCCATCTTTCTCACAGATAACCTGGCTATTGAACTACTATTCAGTGATCCTTGAACTATTCTGAGTGACCTCTGGAGACATTCTGATGGGGTTTTGCCTCTGTTCTTAGGTAAAATAAGGTGTTGCAACCATTGGAAGATTTTAAGCCCCAAATGTTACAATATTCACAACTGCCAGATTTCACAGTAGGCGGGAATACAGAAAAATCAACTTTATCACAATTCCCTACTGGCTGGTTATCTACGGGAGATTCAGAATCTCTTGTAAAAACATGAAAGAACTGTGGATGCTGTAAATCAGAACCAAAAACAGAAATTGCTGGAGAAGCTCAGCAGGTCTGGCAGCATCTGTGCAGAGAAATCAGAGTTAACATTTCAGGCTCAGTGACCATTCCTCAGAACTCAGATTTGATTTGATTTATTTATTGTCACGTGTACCTAAGTACAGTGAAAAGCTTTGTTTACGAACAGTACAGGCAGATCGTAGTAAGCAAGGACACACAGATCATAGGGTGAAAATAAAAACTTAGACAAAGGCATGCAGGTTACATCACACACGACATATGCTAGGCAAGATCAACATTAGCAAGATTAGCATCAAATCCGCAGATGATAGGATACAAATTATGGCTTTTAAAATTCATTCAAGTATTGGCTGAGCCAATATTTATTGTTCATCCTCGATATGGTGATGGTGGTGCTGAGCTGCTTTCTTGAATCATTGTAATCCATTTGGTGTAGGGTATTTCCATAATGTCACTCAGGAGTTCCAGGATTTTGACCCAGCAGCACAATTCTGGATGTCACACTGTAGGAAGGTTGTGAATACATTGGAGGCAATGCAGGAGAGATTTCCAAAGTTATTTCAGGGATGAGAAATTTCAGTAATGAGGATACTTTGCAGAGTTGGAACTGTTCTCCTTGGAGAGAACGAGGTTAAGAGGAGATCTGATCAAGGTTAAATAAAATATTGAGAGCACTAAGGGAGAAACTGTTCGCACTTGTAAAAGGATCAAAAGTTTCCAAAAACAGAAGTCGCTGGAAAAGCTCAGCAGGTCTGGCAGCATCTGGAAGAAAAATCACAGTTGACATTTTGGTTCCAGTGACTCTTCCTCAGAACTGAGGGCCACCAGACGTGAAACATTAACTATAATTTTTCTTCACAGATGCTGTCAGACCTGCTGAGCTTCTCCAGCAACTTCTGTTTTTGCTCCTGATTTACCGCATCCTTTCGATTTTTATCAACAACTTTAAAGATCCTTCAAGAACCACTGGAATTAGGGAGGATCCCAAAGGACTGGTAAATGGCTAATGTAATACACTGTTTAAAAAAGGAAGGAGTCAGAAGACAGGAAACTATAGTTTGGTTAGCCCTGACCTTAATCTTTATTAAGATTTTGGAGTCCATTATTAAGGTTGGGATTGCAGAGTACTTGGATGTGCAGGGTGACATAGGGTTGAGTCAGCATAGCTTCATGATGGGGAGGCGATGTCTGACAAATCTGTTAGAATTCTTTGAGGAGGTACAGGGCAACCTCTATTGTCCGAACGACATGGGCAGGGAGTATTTTGTTCTAATAATCACATGTTTGGATGACAGATTTGAAGGCCTGGGGAGTGAGCATGAGACCAGGTTGCAGTTCCCCTGGTGGCCGGTGGTGTCACGCGTTCCCCTTGCTACAGGCACGCCATGGCCCTGGATCTGGCTTCTCTCGCTCGGCAACTTCTCTTATTTAAGTTCTTATGTAATATGTAGCTATTATGTTACAACAAAGGATCTATCATACTTCAAGTGATACCGTGTAAGATGAAGCAGGAGATGTTTACGTCCTCAGGTCTCAAGCTTTATCGTTCTCACAGTTTACCCAAGCATCGGAATCTTGAGATCTTGTTCAGATAATCCGAACTTCGGATGATCAAGGACCAGACAATCAAGGTTGCTCTGTAATAAACAAGTTGGACAAAGGAGAGCCAGTGGATGAGATCTACTTGGATTTCCAGAAAGCCTTTGACAGAAGGCTGCTTAATAAGATAAGAGCCCATGTTGTTAGTTACAAGATACTGTCATGAATAGAGGACTGTCTGATTGGCAGAAGGCAGAGAACAGGGATACAAGTGTCTTCTTCAGGATAGCAGCTGGTGACTAAAGGAGTTCCACAGGGGTCAGTGTTTCCACCACAACTTTTCATGTTATATATTAACAATCTGGATAAAGGAACTAAGGGCATTGCTGCTAAATTTGCAGGCAAAACAAAGCTAGGCTGGGGGACAGGTATTGTTGAGGAAGCAGGGAGCTGCAGAAGTACTTGGACAGTCTAGGAGAGTGGGCAAAGAGTGGCAAATGGAGTACAAAGTGGGAAAATGTGAGGTACTTTAATAGAAAGAATAGAGGTGTTGGCTGTTTTCTAAATGGAGAAATACTTGGGACATCCAAAGCACAAAAGGACTTGGAGTCCTCATTCAAGATTCTCTTAAGGTTAACGTATAGATTCAATTAGCAGTTAGAAAGCTAAATGCATTGTTCACATTCAACTTGAGAGTATTAGAATATGAGAGCAAGGATGTACTGCTGAGGCTTTATAAGGTTGTGTTCCAAATGTATTTGAATTATTGTGAGCAGTTTTGAGCCCTTTATCTAAGGAAAGATGTGCTGGGCTTGGAGGGTTCCAAAGGAGGTTCACAAGAATGATCCTAGGAATGAAGGACTTGTCATATGAGGAGCAGTTGAGGACTCTGGGACTGTACTCGATGAAGTTTAGAAGGAATGAAAGGCGATCTGATTGAAACTTACAGAATACCGAGAGGCCTAGATTGGATGTATAGGAGATGCTTCCGTTAGTAGTGGAGACTAGGACCCCTTTAGAACTGAAATGAGAAGGAATTCCTTCAGCCAGAAGGTGATGAATTTGTCACAGATGGCTATGAGGCCCAAGTCACTGAGGCAGAGATAAATATGTTCTTGATGAATAAAGAGATTAAGGTTATGGGGAGAAGGCAGCAGAATAGGGTTGTAAAACATATCCTGAAGAAGGGCTTATGCCCAAAACGTCGATTCTCCTGTTCCTTGGATGCTGCCTGACCTGCTGCGCTTTTCCAGCAACACACTTTCAGCTTGCAAAACATATCAGCCATGATTGAATGGCAGAACAGACTCGATGGGCCGAATGGCCTAGTTCTGCTCCTACATCTTATGGTCTTAGTATCTTAATAATAGGCTAGCACAGATTTAAGCAATTTGCAAACGAAGTAAATGAAAGGTGAGATTTTCACATAATGAGTGGTTTTGTCTGGAATGCATTCCCTGAAAGAATGTAGACATGTTCAATTGAAGCATTCAGGATGGCATTGGATGGTTATTTAAATAAAAGTAATGTTTGAGGGTATGGGAAGAAGGCAGGAGAATACCTCTACGTGATCACGCTCAGTGGATAGCTGATGCGGACAAATAGGCTGAATGGTCTCCTTCTTCATCATAACACTTCCATAACTCTGTGGTCAGAGAGGGTCATCCACAGTAGAGAAGAAAACCCTTTTTTATTCCTGGCTCTCAAACACTTTGAGATAGATGCCTATAATGAGATAACACAGTCCATAAATGTTTGCAGAGATGTTTAAGATCCAGAATGTCAGATCATTCTGTTGAGTTTGTTCCTGCAACTATGTCAATTAAATGTCACCCAGATTGCTTGGAAATTGAATGTAATTGCAGATACTTTATTCACAAGTTAAAGAGATCCAGTTAGAACTGTAAAGATAAGATTGGCTAAGGTTAAGAATAATTATGTTTGTGTAAATGTGTTTGCTGTTTCTATCTTTAACTCTTTTTCACTCCATGTCATACAAGGTAGTAACATGAAGACAGATCGGAACATCAAAGCACTATAGATTTTTAAAAACACTTAATTCCAAAATGTAAGAAAGAGCAAAATATTGACTACAACTCTGCTGTAGAGTTAGGGGGGATATTAGGTCGGAGGGGATGTAGTTTGTCAGATGCTACCAAGGTAACAGAGAGTGTTGTGTCAGACTGGGAATGATGTCAGGGTGGAGTTGACAGGAATTGGCAGTGGTTGTAGTCGGGGCAGTCAGTTGTGTGCCTTGAGTTCGGTTTAATCGTTACCTAGGAGTTTAAGTAGATTTTTAATTATCTAATATTTATAGGTAAATTTGAAGCTGCAGTGAGTTGAAACCATCCTAAGTTTCTGACTTCACAGACACAGTCACAGGAGAGTTGCCAATAGGAAAATTCAATTTCCATGGAGTCAGATATCGGGGAGACCACCCCAGTAAGCAATTATAGTCTGCATTGCTTTACTGCCCAGGAATACCTCGGCCTTTTGGTGGAATCTTCCCAGTCCCTGAATGAAATAGGCCACAGTGGAAAAATAGGAAAATTGTGTGAGATGGCCAGCCAGAAACCTCACAGCGTTGAGAATAAAAGGTTGCATTTTCCAACAGCGAGGTGATTTTTTTTCTTAAAGATTCTAGAGAAGCCTATTGACATGTATTGACATCTCATTGTGAGAATCTTGCTCATTAATATGCAGCTTCCGATTCTTCCAGATGGTGAAAGTCCCCGACTTAAAAGTCAGAGCATTCACCTGGCAATGCGATTATCCCTCCTCCAGACCTCCACCTTAGTCTTCTGGCACCAAGATCTTGTGACAGTGTCCATGGACAGTGACTGCATCCACTCCACATCGACTGACATTTGCATCATATCAGTGTCACTGCAAAATCATTATGGCCCATCTCTGAATCACTTACAGTTCAGTTCTGTTAGAACACACCAACATCTCTCATTTGAAAGCTCATGCTAGGTCGCTTTGCACTTCGGGACAGCTCTTGTATTTATTAGATTGCATCATAGGGCTGCTCACTTGCTTTCTCAGTACTCACTGGATGTTCGCAGTAGTTTTGCCTTGCCTTTTGCATTGAATCCCGTCAGCTAGAGTTTTCAGGCTCACAGTACTATTGTTTTGCTGTTCAATGCAGACAGAAAAACAGGCAGCTTATCATGTTAGGCAGCAGTCATCAGTAAAGGAGATGAATATGTTGCTGTATGGCATCAATCTCACACCTACACCACGTGTCACCAACCATGCCCAGCAAACATACCACATGTGCTGCAAGCAAGCGGCCATGTCTCAAAGACTCAGTCAAGTCAAGGGAGTCACCTTTCAACCATAGGGTCTCAGTACAGCTTCCATTATCTATCTAGGGACCTGGGCGTAGTCAGTCATCCACTTGGGTGATCTCACTACAAACCTTCACAGTCCGGAGCTTGCAACCAGTCCAGGAAGTCATCTGGAGAGCTATATCCAAATCAGTCAGGGGTCTGCTCATTCATCATTCAGGATTGTCCATCTAAGTTGCTCAAAGTAGTGGGTCATGCTCAGTATTGTGTGTGAAAGCCCCAGGAATTCTGGGAGGTCTCAGCAATGCCAAATAAGTCTGTTTACGATGTGTGGGAGAATAGGATGAAAAGGACACCATAGGAGAGTGGTGCATGCTTAATGAGGTGAGTGCTTAATTGTGTGAGAAAACTCACTTGGCCTTCCAGAGAGAAACCCTCTGCGAAACTTGCCAGAAACAGCTGATCACTGGTAAGCTTCAACTGGGCTCTTTCTTTTCATTATAGAATCATAGATGAGGCCCTTCAGCCCATTGCATCTGAACCAACAAAAAAACGACTCTAATTCTGCAATAGTTCCATTTTGGCCTACAGTTTTAATTATGTTTCAGTCAAGTGCCTTGAGTTGCTTTATTGTGTTCAAGGTGATACATCAATGCAAGTTGTTTGATGTATAAATAAACCTTTTTTAGATACCTTCCATGAAGGGAGAAGTCAGATTAAAACAGATAATGGCAACATTTGTGGAGATAAGAAAGTTATTGTTTCAGAAAAATGATGCTTCAGGATAAGAAGGAAAAATCAGAAATGTGACAGATTTTAATCAAGTTAAAAAAAACAGCCAAATGATAAGGTTAGGAAGGGAAGAAAGGGACAAAAGGAATAGAGGCCTGAGATACCTTTTTTTGCATTTGCTATAATTTCTTTTAGACAAAAGATCTGGCTGGATTTTCCAAGGAGTGGCAATCTCCCTCAGAGACTTCCACTCTGTCCTTTTGCTTTCACAAGAGAGAGCACTGCATTTCTGAGTGGAGATTTCAATCAGGTCTCCCTCAGAAATGCAGGGTTGTACTTCCCACATAGGTGCAGAGTTGTCAGAGATAGGTAAACCATGGTCCCCTCTTTCAAAGTAGTCAGCTGCCATATTGCGAAGAATAACACAGCCACTGTCAAACAGTAAATATATCTGTGAGGTAGGGTGCAGGAAGGGTAGGATGTAGGGTGCCAGGCTGGATAGGGTGCCAGTTTGCAGCGTTGCAAGGCAGCTAAGTGATTGATGCAGTGTTTCGAACAGGCCAAGGTGATTGTGTGTAATTGTAGATGGTGGTTTGGAGGGGGGGTGTGTATTGCTGAGGCAGACCAGAGTTGGAGCAGGTAAAGGAGGAGAGTCAGAGAAGAAAGAAGCAGGTCTGGAATGGTGGTGGGGTATCAGCACCTTGGTGGGATTTGGGGAGGAGCAGGTGAAGGGGAGTTGATTCGAGAGACAGTGAAGGAAGGCACTGAACACTGGTGGGGTGAAGGGATGCTAGGTCTGGAGTGATGCAGGCTGTTTAGGTCCCAGGTTTGAATGCGGAGTTTCGTGGAGATAGGTTAGGACTTGTGGTGGGTGAAGGAAGGGGTTATGGATGTTTAAGGGGGAGGGTCAGGTCCAGAATAGAGGAGGGGCCAGGGTTTGGTTCAAGGGGGTGGAAGGAGAGTTGGTTGAAGGGAGATTGGGTCAGGAGTGGGAGAAAGGGATTTGGTTCCAGATCAGGGTAGGATAGTCGGATCCCGAGGATGACCTATGTGTGATTGGGAAATACTTAGTTGGAGGAGGGGAATGTGAAGTAAGTATAGGCCTATTGAACAATTACTCAGAAGTTAGACTGAGTATTTAATTATTTAATATTTACTGCATAATGATTTACTGAGTGTCATTATAATTCTCCAATTGAAATGGCGACTCTGGGGAGATAGGGGAATTGCCAGTGGAATTGCCAAGTGTATGAGAATTGCCATTGGAAAATGCAATTGAGCATTTCTGTCAGAGTCTGCTACGATGGAGATTCCACAGAGTTCCCACGCTCACCTCCTATTTACACTGGAATAACGATAGTCTGGTCTTTGGAAAATTGGCCCATGTTAACATTGTAGTGTAATCTAATTCCAGGCCATTGATTCCATTTGAAGGTTCATCTCAGATAGTACTGATGCTGTTAACCTCCAACGTGATCTGAAATCAAACCTCAGGTCTTTCCAACACTGCAAATAGGAGCTCAGGCAATTATAAGTCTAAGAATACCCTTACAAGATGGCGGTGGCAGAGTAGGCAGCATCTGGGCTCCCGAACCCAGGCTTGTCCTCTTCATCCACTTTTTCTTTTCTTTTCCTTTATTCCCCCTTCTTCTTTTTTCAGATTTTTTTTCAATTTTTCGCTTAAACTTATCTTCCGAAGAGACCTCTTCAGTAGAAAGATGCCTTCAATGGGATCTGGAGGGCTGTATCTTTACAGACAGCTTGGCTACAGAGTCAGCTGACCTGTGAAGTCTAAAGCAACACTCTATGTCAGAGAAGGTAAAGTTGGACTTACTTTATGTTTTTTATTTTATTTTAAGTTAATGAGAATGGTGCCAATTCTTGGTGAGTACTTTGCATTGAATACACATGACAATAAATTTAATTCAATTTAATTCAAATAACCTTTCATGTTTGCAGCTGAGATTGGTAACCCAACCTCCTACACTTAAAGCGAGTGAAATTTTAACTGTTTAGTTGATTGTTCAGCAACTTGTTAATTGTAAAATTTTTGAGCTAGTTAAAAGTTTTGACACTAGCTTAAATGATAAAAGAACTTAAAGGTTCAAGCAGACAGTACTGTGATTTGCATTGCAATTGGTCATTTATCTGAAGAATATGTTTGTTACATGTAACTGGAACTAATAAAGGAAAGCATGCATATTTATTATTCAGAATCAGTAACCATGGGACACAATCGTGCATCACTGTTGTAAGTTCCAAATTTTAAAATAAATATGCTCCATTATTCAGAATCAATCTGCTCCACATTTTGCATTAGTTCTGTTCCATTTTGCAGACAAAAAAACTTGCTCCATATTTTGTGACTGACAGCAAGCTCAGTTTAATCACAAGGGGGAAGCAGAGCAAGAAGTCATAGGCACCAGATGTTGTGAGCTGGAGTCAACAATTCAGTGTCAAACTCAGGATGTTGTCAGCCAACAAATCTGTCCTTTGAAGAACTGAAAAGGTTTGCTAGTGAGGTTACAATTCCAAATATAGTTTGAGCTGCAACGAATGACTGAATAACAACTCTCTTTGCTTCTCTAAATGGTAGTGCCTGACATCAAGGAGGAGTAAAACCACAATGAGTAAGAAATCATGACAAGAAAACTTATCCATAACTCTTTGCTCTCTTAAATCAAGACAAAGTTCACTTATATTTCAGTACAAAATGAATGGGGGGTTTCTTTTGCCTCTTTTAAACATATTGCCTTTCACTGAGATGCATTTGAAGTGATAGTTGAGATGATTCCAGATCCTTCTCCTCCTTTGTGGCCAATACAATAGTTCATTTCTCTAGGCAAGACCTGACTTCCTCTGAACCACACCATGACCTTATGTAGTGAATATTCTGGCAGACCATACGGTGAACAATGAATCCTTTTTACTTTTCAGATAAGCACCGGAAATGGTGCTGGATTCCAGCACAAACTCCAGGGCCTAGGTCTCCTGCTCTCTCGCAATGCTGATGGAAGTGACTTTGAATGGCCTTCTGTACTTTGAAATTATGCACCCAGCATCTTAGCCAGTTTTCTAGGCTTTCGGACATTTAACTTGCTTCAGAGGGCCACTGTCTGTGGCAGCCAGCCATCCTAGTAATGGCCAGAATGGTCGCAGCAGTTTGTGGAGGTTGTAACAAAATAGTGTAACCAGCTGCCTTGAGGAAAGCAGAAGAGGAGCAAGTTTATTTCCTTAGTTTTCAAATTGCAGAATGATGTAATTCCATAATCACTTCTGCTCTCACAATTATCGTAATGATGAAGCCAAGTTCAGAGCAAAATTTGTATATAGTATTACTGACAGGATGGTAACCTGAAGAAGGGCTTATGCCCGAAACGTCGATTCTCCTGTTCCTTGGATGCTGCCTGACCTGCTGCGCTTTTCCAGCAACACATTTTCAGCTCTGATCTCCAACATCTGCAGTCCTCACTTTCTCCTCCAGGATGGTAACGTAATCATGTACAGAAAGAATTGCATTGATAGACCAGCTTTCATGACCTCATGACATTTCAAAACACTTTATAAATCTATTGGGTTACCTTTGAACTGTTATCACTGTTGCTATGTGTAGCAGCCAATTTATACACATGAAGATCCCACAAACAGTAATGCAATAAAGAGGCTGGTGTATTGGTAGTTAGGGGTAGTGAGGGTAATGTGGGCAAGTAATCCAGAGGCCCAGACTAATGCACTGGGGACATGGCTTCAAATCTCATTATGCCAGTTGGTGGAATTGGCGTTCGTTCAACAAATATAGAATATAATGTTGGTCTCAGTAATGGTGCCATGAAATAATTGTAGATTGTTGGAAAAAACCTATTTGCTTCACCTTTTATGAAGAAACATGCATTTTCCTGGCTAAGGAAATCGGTCAGCCTCACCTGAACCACTCCAGTGTGAAAAAAAATATACTGTAACACTTTGAAATTAATGTTCTGATCCTCTGTTTGAAGTATAAAGGACCAGTCAGAGCAGTTTACCTCCTTTACCAGTTTTACTGTTTCTTTTCCTTCTGGGAAAACAATGTCACTAACTCTTCACTGCTTTCTGAAATGGCCTGGCAAGCCATTCAGTTTAGCAGACAAAAGCGGTATTGCCAGCAACACTCACAACCAAAGAAAGAATAAAGAAAAGATTAAGTGTGTTTTTGTTATACAGGTTGAAGAATAGACACTAGTTAGGACACCAGGGAGAACTGTTTCTTTCTTCATAATAGAACAAAGGGATTATTTATACCCAATCAAGAGGATAAACTGGGCCTCAGTTTAAAATCTCAGCCAATACACAACACTAGTGTTAGAGCAGTCCCTCTTTGCTGACCAGACTTTGTACCCAAGTATAGAGAGCAAAGGTCTGAAATTTGATGACTCAGTGATAGTCTTACCACTGGGCAATGTGAAACCTCTAGTAACTGCAGAGCAGCAGCTTTCTGGGATATTTTACTGTGTTAAAGGTATAATATAAAAGCACAATGTTGTTGTTACGGCTGAAATAGTAATCATGGGGGGTATAGATAGGGTTAATGGTAGTTGTCTTTTCCCTAAGATGGGGGATTTCAAAACTTGGAGGCACATTACATTTTTAAGGTGGGTGGCGAGAGATTTAAAAAAAGACATGGGGGCAAAGTTTTAAACAGAGGGTGGTTCACGTGTGGAATGGACTTCCAGGTGGATGTGGGTACAATTACAACATTTAAAGAACATTTGGACAAGTACATAAATAGGAAACCTTTGGAGCAGGCAAGGAGCAGGCAAGTGGGACAAGTTTTGTTTGGGATAATGTTCAACATAGACTTGTTGGACTGAAGGGCTTGTTTCTGTGTATATGACTCTATGATCCAGAGGATGTTAGCTCAAGGCACAACAGCGTTTATAAAACATCTACCAGCAGCAAAACTGACTGTAAATCTCTCAGGTTATCATTAGGATCCCAACGCATTCATTAATATCCCTTATGGGAGGAAACCTGCATTCTTATCTTGTCTGGTTTATACGAGACTATAGTCTCACAACAATGTGGTTGACTCTTAATACACTGAAATGTAACTGATTAATGCATATTGGGCTCTCCTCCAGGCCAATTGGGTAATTTGGATTTAAAAAGAACGTTGCTTGTGACGTGCAGTCAGGAGAGGTTCCAGAAGTAATCTAACCTTAATCCAAAACCTACAACCTAAAGCATGATATCTAGACATATTCTGGATCCTGTCCTGACAGCACTTCATAAAATCTGGGTCAATGGATCAATTACAGAAACCAGGCATTTCAAATCACTTACAGTCATTTATATAACACTGAAAACTGTTGCCTACAATGATGCACCAGCAGTATCAAGGTAGCATCTCAGAAACCAAGAAGTATTTACCTTACAGAAATAACCTAATTTTGATAATCCCCCTTGAAAAATGTTCTTAAGCAGGAGGCTGGAAGAACAGAAAAAACCGGGATGTATAATCCTGAAGAAGAGTCATACCCGAAACGTTGACTTCTCCACCTCCTGATGCTGCCTGGTTTGCTGTGTTCTTCAAGCCCCCTGCCTGTCTAATTTGGATTCCAGCATCTACAGTTTTTTTGTCTCTGAAAAATGTTCACATCAAAGAAGGATAAGTGATTGATAGCCCTGTGATTAATATTGACTATGTCTCTTTACCTGGTTGGACCCTTGTCCCCACAAACCTGTTAATTGGTACATAGAACTTAGACTGCTGGTACAGCACATATACACCAAAGAAAGAACGAATGGCACTTTAATAACATTAATAAGAAAAACAAAAAGTGCTGGAGAAACTCAGCATCTATGGAGACAGAAACAGAGGTTGTTTGACCATTTCACTATGACTCCTTCTTCACTTCGATGTCATATTTTTAATAACATCAGGATGCACTTGCTTGTCTCTGATTCCCCAGAAACCCACTGATGGTCAAACAAACGTATGACCAAGGGACAAGGGTAGGCAATTCGGCCCTTTCAACCTGAGCTGTCATGGTCTGATTTTAACCTCAAATCTGTATGTCCCTAATAATCTTTTATCCTTGTGGTAATCAAGAATCTATCCAACTCTGCTTTAAAAATATTAATTATTATATAATAATTATTATAATCATAAATAAATAATCATAAATCTCAAATATATCAATTGCCTTTGGAGGAAGGGAACTCGAATTTCAATCCTCTGTTATAGATTTGACCATAAGAAGAAATATCCTTTCAATAGCCAACTGGTCAAGCCCCCATATATGCTTCAATTAAGTCACCTCTGACTCTTTCTAAACTACAGAGGAGACAGGCCTAGGCTGTGTAACCTTTCCTCAGAAAGCAGTCTGCTTATTCTAGGTATTAGTCTAGTAAACTTTTTTCTGAACAGCTTCCAATGCATTAACATCCTTCCATAAGTATGGTGACCATTACTGTACACAGTACTCCACATGGAGTCTCATCAATGCCCTGTATAACTGAAGCATAGCCTTGCTACTCTTGGATTCAGTTCCCCTCTTAATAATACATTGCATCCTATTAGTTCTCCTGATCACTTGCTATAACTACATAGTAACTTCCTGTGATTCATGTACTAGGACACCTGGATCTCTCTTCATCAAGGGCTTTGGAAGCTCATACCATTTAGATCATATGCTTTTTAAAATTCTTTCTGCCAAAATGATCAATTTTCGACTTTCACATATTATACTCCAACCAGATCTTTGTTCATTCACTTTGCCTAAATGCATTCCTTTGTTGGGCTTCTTAAGTCCTCTTCACAAGTCACTTGTCATCAGCAAATTTAGTTATCATAACTTTGATCCTTTAACCAAATCATTTATGTAAATTGAGATCCCAGCACTGACTCCTGTGGCACACCACTTGTAACATTCTGCCATCCTGAAAAAGAACAAAGAACAATACAGTACAGGAACAGGCCCTTTGGCCCTCCAAATCTGTGCTGACACATTTTGCCCTTCCATTCTAAAACTGTCTTCACCTAAAGGATCTGCATCCCTCTATACCCTTCTTATTCATGTATTCGTCCCGGTGTTTCTTGAACGCTGCTATAGTGTCTGCTTCCACCACCTCCTCTGGCAGTGTGTTCCGGCACTCACCACCCTTTGTGTGAAAAATGTGTCTTGCACCTTTATATAGAATAGAATTTATAGAAGAATACAGCGCAGTACAGGCCCTTTGGCCCTCGATGTTGCGCCGAGCCAAGCCCACCTAACCTACACTAGCCCACTATCCTCCATATGCCTATCCAATGCCCACTTAAATGCCCATAATGAGGGAGAGTCCACCACTGCTACTGGCAGGGCATTCCATGAACTCACGACTCGCTGAGTAAAGAATCTACCCCTAACATCTGTCCTATACCTACCCCCCCTTAATTTAAAGCTATGCCCCCTTGTAATAGCTGACTCCATACGTGGAAAAAGATTCTCACTGTCGACCCTATCTAAACCCCTAATCATCTTGTACACCTCTATCAAGTCACCCCTAAACCTTCTTTTCTCCAATGAAAACAGCCCCAAGTGCCTCAGCCTTTCCTCATACGATCTTCCTACCATACCAGGCAACATCCTGGTAAACCTCCTCTGCACCCGTTCCAGTGCCTCCACATCCTTCCTATAGTATGGGGACCAAAACTGCACACAATACTCCAGATGCGGCCGCACCAGAGTCTTATACAACTGCAACATTACCTCAGTACTCCGGAACTCAATTCCTCTACCAATAAAAGCCAGTACGCCATATGCCTTCTTCACCGCACTATTTACCTGGGTGGCAACTTTCAAAGATTTGTGTACATGGACACCAAGATCTTTCTGCTCATCCACACTACCAAGTATCCGACCGTTAGCCCAGTACCCCATCTTTTTATTACTCTTACCAAAATGAATCACCTCACACTTAGCTACATTGAACTCCATTTGCCACCTTTCTGCCCAGTTCTGCAGCTTATCAATATCCCGCTGTAACCTGCCACATCCTTCCTCACTGTCTACCACTCCTCCGACTTTCGTATCATCTGCAAACTTGCTCACCCAACCTTCTAACCCCTCCTCCAGGTCATTTATAAAAATGACAAACAGCAATGGTCCCAAAACAGATCCTTGCGGAACACCGCTAGTGACAGCACTCCAAGATGAACCTTTGCCATCAACTACTACCCTCTGTCTTCTTCCAGCCAGCCAACTCCTAATCCAAACCTCCAACTCACCCTCAATGCCATACCTCCGTATTTTTTGCAGTAGTCTACCATGGGGAACCTTATCAAACGCCTTACTAAAATCCATATACACCACATCTACTGCTTTCCCCTCGGGTCCACCTCCTTAGTCACCTTCTCAAAGAATTCAATAAGGTTTGTGAGGCACGACCTGCCCTTCACAAAACCATGCTGACTATCCTTGATCACATTATTCCTATCCAGATGTTCATAAATCCTATCCCTTACAATTCTCTCTAAGATTTTACCCACAACAGAAGTGAGACTCACCGGCCTATAGTTACTAGGGTTATCCCTACTCCCCTTCTTAAACAAGGGAACCACATTTGCTAGCCTCCAATCTTCTGGCACTACTCCTGTAGACAACGAGGACATAAAAATTAAGGCCAATGGCTCTGCAATCTCCTCCCTTGCTTCCCAGAGAATCCTAGGATAAATGCCATCAGGCCCAGGGGACTTATCTTTCTTTTAAACTTCGTCCCTCACACCTTGAACCTGTGTCCTGGGTAATTGACCCCCTCCATCCTGAGAAAAAAACCTCTTACTTTCCACTCTATCCATGCCATTCACAATCTTATAAACTTCTATCAGATCACCTCTCAATCTCCTGCGTTCCAGTGAAAACAAACCCAGTCAATCCAACCTTTCTTCATAGCTAAAATCCCTGATACCTGGCAACATCCTGGTAAGCCTATTCTGTACCCTCTCCAGAGCATCCACAATGTTCTGGTAGTGTGTGGCCAGAACTGTATGTAATATTCCAAGTGTGACCTAACTAAAGTTCTATAAAGCTGTAACATAATTTGTACTCAATGCTCCTCCTAATGAAGGCAAGCATGCCATAGGCCCTTTTTACTAGCTTATCTACCTGCTCTGCCTCCTTCAGTGATCTGTGGACCTGCACACCCAAATCCCTCTGCATATCGATATTCCTAAGGGTTCTGCCATTCATTGTATAATTTCCACATGTACTTGACCTTCCAAAATACATCATCTTATATTTGTCCAGATTAAACTCCACCTGCCATTTTTCTGCATGTGCCTCCAACTGATCTAAAACTGCTGTATCCTCTGAAAATCCTCCTCACTATCTACAACTCCACCAACCTTTGTATTGTCTGCAAACGTACTAATTAGACCAGCTATGTTTTCCTCCAAATCAGTTATGTAGACTCTGAATAGCAGAAGCCCCAGCACTGAACCCTGTGGAACACTGCTAGTCACAACCCTCCACTCTGAAAAGCATCCTTCCACCACAACACTCCGTCTCCTATGACTAAGTCAGTTCTATATCTATCTTGATAGCTTACCCCGATATCATGTGACTTTACCTTGTGTACAGTCTGCCATGAGAAGCCTTATCATAAGCTTTGCTAAAGTCCATGTAGGATAAAGTGAGGACTGCAGATGCTGGAGATCAGAGTCAAGCGTGTGGTGCAGGAAAGATGATGAAGGGCTTATGCCCAAAAAGTTGATTCATCTGCTCATCAAATGCTGCCTGACCTGCTGTGCTTTTCCAGCACCACACTCTCAACTAAAGTCCATGTAGACAACATCAACCACTTTTCCCTCATCAATCATCTTTGTCACCTCCTCAAGAAACTTGATCAAATTAGTGAGGTAGGACCTCTCCCACATAAAACAATGCTATTTATTGCTAATAACTCCATTTGCTTCTAAATGTGTACAGATATTGTCCCTGAGAATCTTTTCCAATAATTTCCCTTCCACTGTCGTGAGGCTCACAGGCCTGTAATTTCCTGGATTATTCCTGTTACCCTTCTTAAACAATGGCACAATATTGGCTTCTCTCCAATCCTCTGGGACCTCACCTGTAGCCAAAGAGGATACAAAGACGTCTATCAATGCTCCAGCAATTTGTTCTCTTGTATCCTCAGTATTCTGGGATCGATGTCATCAGGACCTAGGGACTTATCTATCTTAATAGATTTTAAGACTCACACCATCTCTTCCTTTTTTATAGCAACTTGGCTTTGAGATTCAACACTCCCTTCCCTGATATCATCCTCCACTAATTCCTTCACTTTGGTGAATACTGACACAAAGTATTCATTTAGGACCTCACCTATCTCTTAAGACTGCTCACATTGCATCCCTCCTTTGTCCTTGAGTGGGCCAACCTTTTGCCTGGCTACCCACTTGCCTTTTATATTTGTATAAAAAGCTTTGGGATTCTCCTTAATCCTGTTCTTTAACATTAAAAATCACACACCAGGTTATAGTCCAACAGGTTTAGAACAGGTTCTTAAACCTGTTGGACTATAACCTGGTATTGTGTGATTTTTAACTCTGTCCACCCCAGTACAACACTGGCACTTCCACATCATGGCCTGTTTTTTTAACAACTTTTCATGACCCGTTTTAGCTCTTCTAATTTCTTGTTGAAGTTCTATCCTACTTTCCTTATATACTTGAAGGACTTCATCAGTTCCCATCCTCCTAGACCATACATGTGCTTTCTTTTTCTTTCTGACCAAGGCCATAACATCCCTGGTCATCCAAGGTTCACGTAACTTGCCATATCTATCCTTCATTTTCACAGGAATGTGCCAGTCCTGAACTCTTATCAACTGCTGTTTGAAATACTCCCACCTGTCCAATGTGGATTTACCCTCAAAAAGCCACTTCCAATCAACATTCTCTAGTTCTTGACTAATATTGTTGGAGTTTGTCTCCCCTCAATTTAACACCTTCACAAGAGGACTGCTGTTATCCCTATCTGTCAGTATCTTAAAACTCACGGTATTATGGTCACTACTTCCGAAATGCTCCCCCAGTGAAACTCTACTCACCTAGCCAGGCTTATTTCCCAAATCCAAGTCCAGTATAACCCATCCCCTGGTTGGACTGTCCATATACTGTGTCAAGAAACCCTCTTGAATGGTCCTTACAAATACTGCCCCATTCAAGCCCCTTGTATCAAGTGAGTCCCAGTCAATATAGGGGAAGTCTCTGATGTATCCTCCCTCCTTTGCCAGTTATGAAACTCCCTATCCCTTTTACATCGCTTTCTATCAGACCTGAAACATCTAAATCCTGGGACATTCAACTGCTAGTTCTGTCCCTCATTTAGCAAGTCACTGTAATCACAGTAATGTCATAGTTCCAAATACTAACAAAAGCTCTAAGTTCATCTACCTTGCCTATTCTAGCCTCACATCGAAACATATACATTTCAGATTGCCACCCCTCCTGTTTTCAGCAGGGTTTCCCTGTCTGTTCTTGTTCTTAGTCAGGTTTGCCTTGGTTTCTATCTCTCCACCAATTTCTGCATCTACTATGCTACTCCTCTGGTTCTCCTGCGCTACTAGTTTAAACCCTCCTCAACCACTCTACCACGTATTCCCTCAAGGATGCCAGTCCCGGTCCTGCCCAGATGTAACCCATCCAGTTTGTACTGGTCCCATCTCCCTCAGAACTGGTCCCAATGCCCCATGAATCTGAAAACCTCCCCCTCTACCCCATCTTTTCCAGCCATCTGTTCATTCTATACACCCTGCTGTTTTTACTCTGACTAGCTTGTGGCACTGATAGTAATCCTGAGATAACTTTTTTCCTAGTTCTCTATATTCTGCTTTTTAGGACTCCCTCCCTTTTTTTTAACCTGTGTCATTAGTACTATCGTGCATCACAACCACTGGCTGTTGTTAGAAGAAGATACCTGCAGTATGGAAACAGGCCTTCGGCCCAACAAGACTACACTGACCCTCCAAAAAGTATCCCACCCAAACCCATACCCCATTATTCAATTTTTACCCTTAACTTACACATCGCTGAACACTACAGGCAATTTAGCATGGCCAATTCACCTAACCTGCACATCCTTTTGATTGTGGGAGGATACCAACACAGACACAGGGAGAACATGAACACTCCACACAGACAGTCACCCAAGACTGGAATCGAACCTGGGTCCCTGGCACTGTGAGGCAGCAGTGCTAACCATTGAGCCACCATGTTTGCCCCTCCCTCCCCCACCAGAATGTCCCACAACCGCTCCAAGACATCCAGGACCTAGCACCAGGGAGGCAACACTCTATCCTGAACTCTAATTTGCAGCCACAAAAACGCCTATCTATTGCCCTTACGATTGAATCCCCTGTAACTAAAGCATTTCAATGTCTGTTCCTCCCTCCCTCTGCAGCAGAGCCAACGATGGTGCCATGAATTTGACTACTTCTGTTATCCCCTGAGAGGCCAATCCTCTCAACAGTATCCGAAATGGTGTATCTATTTTGCAGGAAAATAGCCACAGGAGATTCCTGCACTCCCTGCTTAGCTGTCCTTCTCTGCCTAGTGGTCACCCATTCCCTTTCTGCTTGTGAGTTTGAGTCTGCAGTGTGACCAACTCTCTTTATGTGCTGTCCACAATATTCTCTGCCTCGTGAATACTCAATAGTGTTATCAGACGCTGCTCCAACTCCAAAACTCGGGCTTTCAGGAGCTGCGGAGACTTACTTGTTCCTACTCGCTGCTTTCTGTTAGCAAGTCAATCTTCTATTCATGCCAATATGTCACCCTTTACATCATTAGTTTTCATTTTCCACAATAACTTTTGACCCTTATAAGAAATACAGCAAAAACATTTTTAAAATTTCAAAACTGAAATTCTATCACTTGCTAAGATTTGCATTGTTTCTATGTGTGCTTATCAGTGTACTGTGACGGACAGCAGAAACAAACCCAACTGTGCTCTTTAAAATAGAAATTGCTGGAGAAACTCAGCTGGTCTGGTAGCATCAGTGGAAAGAAAACAGTGTTCACATTTCAAGTCCAGTGACCTAGTGAGGCAGCATGGTGTGTAGCACTGATGCCTCACAGTGCCAGGGACTCGGGTTTGATTCCAGCCTTAGGCGACTGTCTGTGTGGAGTTCACAAGCTCTCTGTGTAGGATGTTCTTTGCAGGGTCAGTGCAGACTCAATTGGCTGAATGGCTTCTTTTTACAAGGTAGAGATTCTCAGACCCTTGTTCATTTCTGTATTTTTCAGATTTCCATCAACTATAGTTCTGTTTTGTTTTATCCAACTATTGTCCTGTTCTCATGAAATAAGTGCACGTACATTGTTAGTAAAATCTCATCATGTAACTTGAATATAAAATGAACCATGAGTAGATGAATTACAACAAATGTAAAATGAAATCACTTAAAATGGAATTAACCAAATTGGGTAATGTATGGGATGGCATCAAGACATAGGGGAATCTCATGACATGCATGCCCAGCTAGGTTACTTTTGGAAGCAGGTAAGCTGGCTGCAGAGATGATACCAATCCACCAACAACATGGGCCAACACAGTATCCAGGGAGAGCTGGTGTAATTACATTACTGGACTAGACATCCAAAGATTTTGGGTGAGAATGTTAAAGGTGGAGCAGGCTCGCAGGGCCTAACCCTGCTCCTATTTTCTATGTTTGTATCCCCTGATGAGACAGGTTCAAATTCCAGGATGGCAGCTGGCAAAAGTTTTAGTTTCAATAAATTCAGTTAATTAAGGACAAAATCCACAAACAAAAAACTAGTTTCAGTAATGGTACCATGAAACCATCATTGGCTGATGTAAAAATCTATCTAGTTCACAAAAGTACTTTAGAGAAGGTAATTATCTGTCCAAGCTTCTGGTCTCATGTGACATGTCACCCAGAACTTGCAGCAATGCTTTGAGTCTTAACTGCCCCTGAAATGGTGAACAAGCCACTCAATTCAAGGACAGTTCGGAATGGGCAACAGAACTGACCTCATCACAATGCCTACACCCCATGAGATATTAATGGAAAAGCAATAATTTATCAGTTATAACAATCATCAACAAATGTTCATTTTTTGCTTGCATCTTGTTTCTAAAACGTTAAGACTAAGGAGTAAGTTATTTAATCTTGCTCACTCGTCATTACAATCATGGCAGATATGACGAGGTCTCAACTTTACTTCTCTATCTGCCCATTGCTCCCTTTCTATCAAAAATCTGTCTAATGTAGCCTTGAATAAATTCAATGACCCAACTCCTGCTGCTTTCTGTGGAAGAGAATTCCATACATCAATACATTTCTGAGTGAAAAATATTCTCTTTGACCCTGTCTTGAAAGAGAGATTGCTCTTCTTAGGCACTGTCTGTTAGTTGTAACTCACCCACAAAAGAAAATAATCTCCTTGTTTCTACTCTATCCAGTCCCCTCAGGATCTGTTACATTTCCATAAGGTCAGCTCTCATTCTTCTAAATCCAATGTGTACAAGTCCAGTCTGTTCAACCTTTCTTTATGAGGTCAGGCCTTCACCTAGGAATGAGCAGAGAGCTGCTTCTAAAGCAATTATATATGTTTTCAAATAAAATGAGCAAAACTGTAAGGAGTCATCCAGATGTTGTCTCAACATGACCTTGTACAGCTGCAATAAAACTTTTCTGTTTTTATATTCCATTTCCCTTCCAATAAACTCCAGTATTCTAATTGCCTTCTTGGGAGTGCTTGTTCTGTAGGTTTTATTGTTATCAAAAAGTCCCTCACCAAATATAGGCATTTGCTTCCTTACTATAATATTAGCCAAGAAAATCAATTTAATTAAGCTATTTTACATACTAAACCTAAAACAGCATAAGCTTCATAAGTTTCTTGTTCTTTTATTGCCCAGCCATCAGTTATCCATAACTATTGTGCTTTTTCCTTAAATGATCTGGAGCAGATGCCATTAGCCTAAGAAACCAAATATAAACAAAAGAAGAGCTAACATTTTGAGTCCAGTAACCCCTCTTCAGAATTGAACATGAAACATTAACTCTGTTTTCTCTCCACAGATGCTGCCAGACCAACTCCAGCAATCTGTTTTTGTTCCATATTTCCAACATCTGCAGTTTTCTGTTTTATTTCAGCTGTAAATCAGTATCAGTGTAAAGAACAGACAAGCTGACATGTCAGCTGCAGACATGTTATCAGAAAATAGAGATTAATTCAAAAAGCACAGGATGTGGCAAGTGGAAAAGTGAACACACGCACACACTCACAAGAGACAGCGATGCTGATGGAGGAGTGTGGGAGGTTAGTTATGAAAGAGTAAACTGAAAACATAAGGCACAGTTCCTTGAGTTTGGGTTGCGTTTCATTGATGCTGTATAGGAGGTCAAAAATGATCATGCCAGGAGGTCAGTGGAATTGAGAATCGCAGTAACATAACTGAGATGTTTCAGGCAGTGATCACCTAGACCCCAACTTACACTTAGACCCCAACTGGAGTCAGGCCATAACCAGTGGGTGCAGTGTATTGATTTGGAAACGGTACGTGGAATTGGCTCTCTCACATTAAAGGTGTTCTTGATGCTTTGGTTAGTGGTGTGGAGGGGCTGGTAGTTTTATTCACTTGTTGGATGTGGGCATCGCTGGCTGGCTGGGTCAGTAATTATTGCTCACCCATGGTTGCCTTTGCAAAGGTGGTGCTGAGCTGCCTTGTAGAACCCTTGCTTCCCATGTGCTGATGGTAGACACACAATGGCCTTAGAGAGAGAATCCCAGGGTTTTCACCCAAAGCTAGTGAAGGAGTCATGATTTATTTCCAAGTCAGGGTGGTGAGTGGCTTGAAGGGGAACTCGCAGTTGGTGGTATTCCTGTGTACCTCCTGCCCTTGTACTTCTAGTTCAGAATGATAGGGATTAGGGTTAGAGATCTTTGGAGAATTTCTGCATGCATCTTGTAACTAGTAGTTCTGTTGCTACTGAGCATTGGTGGTGGAGGGAGTAGATACTTTTGAATGTGATGCCAATCAAGTGGACTATTTTGTCCTGGATGGTTCCAAGCTTCTTGAGTGTTGTTGTCGTTTCACCCATCCAACAAGTGGGGTTTACTCCATCATACTCCTGACCTGTGCCTTGTAGATGCTGGACATGCTTTGGGGAGTCAGGAGGTGAGTTACTTGCTGCAGTATTCTTAGCCTCTGACCTGCTCTTATAGCCTGCCAATGGTAACCCCCAGAATGGTAGCTCCCAGAATGTTGACAGTGATGGAAACACGATTGAATTCCAAGAGGTAGTGGTTAGATTGACTCCTAATTGAGATAGTTGTTGCTTGGCATTTGTGTGGCATGAATATTACCAATCACCTGTCAGCCCAAGCCTAGATATCGCCCAAGTCTTGCTGAATTTGAACATAGACTGCTTCATTACCTGAGGAGTCATGAATGGTGCTAAACTTTGGCAAACAGTACCACTTCTGACCTTAAAATAGAGAGAAGGTTATTGATGAAGCAGCTGAAGTTGGTTGGGCCTGGGATACTACCCTGAGGAAAGCCTATAGAAATGTCCTGGAGCTGAGATGACTGACCTCCAACAACCACAACCATCTTCTCATTTGCCAGGCAAGACTCCAACCAGTGGATAATTTGCCCTCTGGTTACCACTGATTCCAGTTTTGTTCAGGCTCCTTGATGGCACACTCAGTCGAATGCAGCCTTGATAAAAAGGACTGTCACTCGCACCTCACCTCTAGAATTCAGCTGATGTATTCATGCTTGAATCAAGACTGTAAGAAGTCAGGAGCTGAGGGGCCCTGGCAGAACCCTAACTGGGCATCACTGAGCAGGTTATTGCTATATAGGTGGAAGTGGTGTATGGCAGCCAATAGGAGGTGTCCTCATTTCTCATCGGTTACTGACACATATTTGCAATAATCATGTCGTGTCTCAAGGTATACACTGAAGCAAAGCTTTAGGTCTCCCTCTGGTTGCCTGGCTCCAGATATCTCACTAGTCAGCAAGTATTTGGGTGTGCAATTGTCTTCAATCCTGGGATACACCTGAGCTAACAAAATCAGCTCTGTTTGATTAGTACTAACAAACCCAGGAGCACTACCATTGAAAGATTTGCCAGCTTCATGATTTGATCAGGCCAGGGCACACCAATACATGCTTCATACAGCAAAGATGGAAATTGTTGAGCCTCTTTTCATGAGAACTTTAAGCTGACAATTCTTCATGGCCATACAACAAGGTTCTGTGATTACAGTCTTATAAATCAGCAGCTCAGTCTTAATGTCAGCCTGATATTATTCCATACATGCTTCAGGAGTCAGCTAAATGTGCAGTGGCGCAGTGGTTAGCACTGCAGCCTCACAGCACCAGAGACTCAGGTTCAGTTCCTGCCTCAGGTGACTCTATGTGTGGAGTTTGCACATTCTCCCTGTGTCTGCGTGGGTTTCCTCCCACAATCCAAAAATGTGCAGGTTAAGTGAATTGGCCATGCTAAATTGCCCCTGGTGTTAGGGGAATGGGTCTGGGTGGGTTGTGCTTCAGTGGGTCAGTATGGACTTGTTGGGCTGAAGGGTCTGTCCCCACACTGTGGGGAATCTACTCTAAAGTTGGTAGCAGTTTTCCCTGTGTGTGTACCATGTTCTGATTTCTCTATCACTGCGGACCCAAGTTAGCAGAATTTGTTGGCCACTACCGAACAAGATGTTATTTATTGAGGTCAGGGGCAAAGAAGCTATACTTTTCTCAAGCCCCTGGACCTTTATTCAAGGCTTTTATTCAGATGGTGATTGGAATGTTGAAGTCACTGCCACATGAATTGGTTGATGCAAATAGCTTAGATACTTTCAAACAGACAGTAGCTGAATGCATGGTGAAAAGAAATAGTAATTTTTGATGGAAGGCTCAGACAAGATTGATTAGGAGAACATTTAGAGATTGGGTTGGGTGAACAGCCTATTTTAAGACCATAAGACCATAAGACATAGGAGTGGAAGTAAGGCCATTTGGCCCATCGAGTCCACTCCGCCATTCAATCATGGCTGATGGGCATTTCAACTCCACTTACCCGCATTCTCCCCGTAGCCCTTAATTCCTTGTGACATCAAGAATTTATCAATCTCTGCCTTGAAGACATTTAGCGTCCCGGCCTCCACTGCACTCCGCGGCAATGAATTCCACAGGCCCAGCACTCTCTGGCTGAAGAAATGTCTCTGCATTTCTGTTCTGAATTTACCCCCTCTAATTCTAAGGCTGTATCCATGGGTCCTAGTCTCTTCGCCTAATGGAAACAATTTCCTAGTGTCCACCCTTTCCAAGCCATGTATTATCTTGTAAGTTTCTATTAGATCTCCCCTTAATCTTTTAAACTCCAATGAATACAATCCCAGGATCCTCAGCCGTTCCTCGTATGTTAGACCTACCGTTCCAGGGATCATCCATGTGAATCTCCGCTGGACACGCTCCAGTGACAGTATGTCCTTCCTGAGGTGTGGGAACCAAAACTGGACACAGTACTCCAAATGGGGTCTAACCAAGCTTTATAAAGTCTCAGTAGCACAACGGTGCTTTTATATTCCAACCCTCTTGAGATAAATGACAACATTGCATTCGCTTTCTTAATCACGGACTCAACCTGCAAGTTTACCTTTAGAGAATCCTCGACTAGCACTCCCAGATCCCTTTGTACTTTGGCTTTATAAATTCTCTCACCGTTTAGAAAGTAGTCCATGCTTGTGTTCTTTTTTCCAAAGTGCAAGACCTCGCATTTGCTCACATTGAATTTCATCAGCCATTTCCTGGACCACTCTCCCAAACTGTCTAGATCCTTCTGCAGCCTCCCCACTTCCTCAGTACTACCTGCCTGTCCACCTAATTTCGTATCATCGGCAAACTTCGCTGGAATGCCCCCAGTCCCTTCATCCAGATCATTAATATATAACGTGAACAGCTGCGGCCCCAACACTGAACCCTGCGGGACACCGCTTGTCACCGGCTGCCATTCCGAAAAAGAACCTTTTATCCCAACTCTCTGCCTTCTGTCAAACAGCCAATCCTCAATCCATACCAGTAGTTCACCTTGAACACCATGGGCCCTCACCTTATCAAAGACCTTTTGGAAGTCTAGATAGACCACATCCACTGGGTTTCCCTGGTCTAACCTACTTGTCACCTCTTCAAAGAACTCCAACAGATTTGTCAGGCACGACCTCCCCTTACTAAATCCATGTTGACATGTTCTAATCTGACCCTGCTCTTCCAAGAATTTAGAAACCTCATCCTTAATGATGGATTCTAGAATTTTACCAACAACCAAGGTTAGGCTAATTGGCCTCTAATTTTCCATCTTTTGTCTTGATCCTTTCTTGAACAAGGGGGTTACAACAGCGATCTTCCAATCATCCGGGACGTTCCCTGACTCCAGTGACGTTTGAAAGATCTCAACCAACGCTTCCGCTATTTCCTCAGCCACCTCCCTCAGAAGTCTAGGATGTAGCCCATCGGGGCCAGGAGATTTATCAATTTTAAGACCTTTTAGCTTTTCTAGCACTTTCTCTTTTGTAATGGCAACCATACTCAACTCAGCCCCCTGACTCTCCTTTAATTGTTGGGATATTACTCATGTCTTCCACTGTGAAGACTGACACAAAGTACTTATTAAGTTCTCCAGCTATTTCCTTATCTCCCATCACTGAGCTTCCAGTATCAGTTTGAAGTGGCCCAATGTCTACTTTTGCCTGTCGTTTGTTTCTTATGTATTGAAAGAAACTTTTACTATCATTTCTAATATTACTGGCTAGCCTACCTTCATATTTGATCCTCTCCTTCCTTATTTCTTTCTTTGTTATCCTCTGTTTGTTTTTGTAGCCTTCCCAATCTTCTGATTTCCCAGTGCTCTTGGCCACTTTATAGGATCTCTCTTTCTCTTTAATACATTTCCTGACTTCCTTTGTCAGCCACGGCTGTCTAATCCCTCCCCGGATAATCTTTCTTTTCTTGGGGATGAACCTCTCTACAGTGTCCTCAATTATACCCACAAACTCCTGCCATTTTTGCTCTACTGTCTTCCCCGCTAGGCTCTGCTTCCAATCTATTTTCGTCAGTTCCTCTCTCATGCCCTCATAATTACCTTTATTTAACTGTAACACCATTACATCTGATTTTGCCTTCTCTCTTTCAAACTGCACACTGAACTCTACCATATTATGATCACTGCTTCCTAAGTATTCCCTTACTTTAAGATTTTTTTATAAAGTCTGGTTCATTACATAGCACTAGGTCCAGAATAGCCTGCTCCCTTGTGGGCTCCATGACAAGCTGTTCCAAAAAGCCATCCTGTAAGCATTCCATGAATTCCCTTTCTTTGGATCCACTGGCAACATTATTTACCCAGTCCACCTGCATATTGAAGTCTCAGTTTTTGTGTAGTTTGTTCTCTGTAATCTGCTATGTTGCAGAAACTAAACAAGCCAGTTTCAGGATTATCTCCCAAACAGATCAGCCAACTCATCAAAATGATCATCACCTCCAATTACACTTTCAAATCGCATACCATCCTGTCATGAACATACACTGCTGTATTTATAATGTGGCCAGGTCAAATTCTCAAAATTCCCCACTTAATATCACTATGGGAGCACCATCAGCACAAAACCTGCTATGACTCAAGGCCTATACTACTTTCCCACATAAATAATTTTTAAACATTGGTGCAACATACATATTGTTATAATTTAATTTTTAATTAAATCTGAAGTCAAATATTCCAGGAAGAATTAATGAATGAATGACACACACACTCTTTTGATACACCTCAGGCACTGACATTTCATCGTTTTATCCCTTATTTGTGCCAAGGGCCACTATTGTTGTTCTAGTGAGTGGAGAGATTTTCAACTGACATGCCAAGAAAACATCAATTTCCACTTGTATGACTGAATATGTTGGCTTATGACACAATGCACCTATTTTTTCATAATTATTTATCTTTGAGGACCAGACAATGCTGGAATTGTCATAAGTGAAGCATTGGGCACAATCTGATTTTTCTGTGGCATAACGCTCCAAGCAGTTTAAATGTACCTGCACTCTCCGCTAAAAGTTGGTCTTGAAAGAAAAGGTATCGTGTTCCATCTTCACTTGTTGATTCTGTACCTGTTGTGTAAAATTAAAGTCTCAGCCTACTGCAGTTATAGAGCTAAATGTCTTCAATCACAATATCATTGAAGATACTCTATTCTGTTTTTGATAAACAATAGAAATACTTGTAGATAGCCAAAAGCAAAAAGGAAGAACAAACAGTCAGCAGTGCACAGTTGTAACAGGAAGCCTGACTGTGATCTGAGTTTGTTCCCTTCTCAGGATGTGGTCAGATCCTATTATCCTCCACCAGGCTCTGGGATAGCATTGGAAAGGACAATGTGAAATAAAAACTTTATTAAAAGAGCAGAGTAGATTAGCAACCAACAAACCAACAGAAAGGCTGCACGCAGCACACGGCAGAGTAAGCTCTCAACTCTGTACAGAAGTAAAACGTGCATTTTACAGTTGCCTTTGCATCTGTTAGTTATGAATTTTCATTAGGCATTTCCAGACATTACTCTTAATGTGTCCTTGGAGTTTAGAATGGCTTCAAGCCAGATCTGAAAGACCTGCACTTCCAGGAAATAGCGCCATCAACACAATCCTCATTCAAAGTTAAAGCAGCTGTGGGAAGGCATCAAGCAGTGTCCATGGACCTAACCCAATGGGGAGAAAACGGAAAAAGTAAAATGGATAGAAAGGTCATCTCTGTCCTTCTTCGGAGTTACTCTTGTTTGCCAGCATGCATGGAAATAACAATGTTGATCCTGGCAAATTGTTTTGTGTTAATAAGGTTTTTAAATGCAGAAGGTCATAGGTAAAACATCAGGAAATCAGAGTTAGAGCAGAAAGAAGTTTAAATTTTTCCATTCTAAGAATGATTGATTTATATTGACGAGGGGATCACTCAAATTACAGACATAAGCAGCTTCAATGGACTTTGACATGAACCACTGACAGTGGAGATGAGAATAAGTTCCATGATTCTGTATTCCAATAAGATGTGGAGTGAAGAATCAAGACCACAAGTTTGCAGTCCTTTGCTGGTCTGTATTGCCATGGCTTTCTCAGCATGTCATTGGGACTGGAACATCTAATTGTCTAGATGAGAGTGGTGCTGGAAAAGCTGAAACTTTATTGCTGGAACAGCACAGCAGGTCAGGCAGCATCTAGGGAACAGAAGATTCGACGTTTCGGGCACATGCCCTTCTTCAGGAATGAGCCTGAATGGCTCATTCCTGAAGAAGGGCATGTGCCCGAAACGTCGAATCTTCTGTTCCCTAGATGCTGCCTGACCTGCTGTGCTGTTCCAGCAATAAAGTTTCAGCTTTGATCTCCAGCGTCTGCAGACCTCACTTTCTCCTGGTGCTGGAAAAGCACAGCAGGCCAGGTAGCATCAAGGAGCAGGAAAATCGACGTTTCTAGCAAAAGCCCTTCATTAGGAATGGAGTTAGGGAGCCTCCAGAGTGGATAGATAAATGTGGGAGGGGGCTGCTGGGGAGAAGGTAGCAAAGAGTACGATAGGTGAATGGGGGTGGGGATGGAGATGATAGGTCAGAGAGGATGGTAGGGAAAGGTAGCGAAGAGTACAATGGGTAGATGGAGGTGGTGATGAAGGTGATAGGTGAGAAGGGAGGGTGGAGTGGATAGGTGAGAAGGGAGTTTGGCAGGTAGGACAGGTCATGAGGACGGTGCTGAGCTGCAAGTTAGAAACTCGGGTAAGGTGGGGAGAGGGGAAATGAGGAAACCGGTGAAGTCTACATTGATGCCCTGGGGTTGAAGTGTTCTAAGGCAAAAGATGAGGCGCTCTTCCTCTAGGCGTCAGGTGTTGAGGGAGCAGTGGTGGAGGAGGCCCAGGACCTGCATGTCCTCGACAGAGTGGGAGGGGGAGTTGAAATGGTGGACCACGGGGTGGTGGGGTTGATTGGTGTGGGTTTCCTGGAGATGTTCCCTAAAGCGCTCTGGAAGGAGGCGTCCAGTCTCCCCAATGTAGAGGAGACTGCATCGGGAGCAATGCATACAATAAATGACATTGGTGGATGTGCAGGTGAAACTTTGATGGATGTGAAAGGCTCCTTTGGGGCCTTGGATGGAGGTGAGCGAGGAGGTGTGGGCGCAGGTTTTGCAATTCCTGCGGTCCCAGGGGAAGGTGCCGGGACGGGTGGGTGGGTTGTTGGGGGGCGTGGACCTGACCAGGTAGTCACGGAGGGAATGTCTTTGCGGAAAGCGGAAAGGGGAGGGGAGGGAAATATATCTCTGATGGTGGGGTCCGTTTGGAGGTGACAGAAATATTGGCGGATGATGCGGTTTATGCGAAGGTTGGTAAGGTGGAAGGTGAGGACCAGGGTGGTTCTGTCCTTGTTACGGTTGGAGGTGAGGGTTTGAGGGACCGCTCCCCACCTCCTCCTCTGCCCCTGTCTCTATGTTGGCTACATAGAACAGTCCATCTTCCGTAGTTACGCTGACACCACTCCCCACCTCTTCCTCCGCTACATTGATGACTGCATCGGCGCCACCTTGTGCTCCCACGAGGAGGTTGAGCAGTTCATCAACTTCACCAACACATTCCACCCTGACCTTAAATTCACCTGGACCATCTCTGACACCTCCATCCCCTTCCTAGACCTCTCCATCTCCATCTCCATTAACGACGACCAACTTGACACTGACATTTTTTACAAACCCACCAACTCCCACAGCTACCTGGATTACACCTCTTCCCACCCTACCTCCTGCAAAAATGCCATCCCGTATTCCCAATTCCTCCGCCTCCACTGTATCTGCTCCCAGGAGGACCAGTTCCACCTCAGAACACACCAGATGGCCTCCTTCTTTACAGACCACAATTTCCCTTCCCATGTGGTTGAAGATGCCCTCCAACCCATCTCATCCACGTCCCGCACCTCCGCCCTCAGACCCCACCATTCCAACTGTAACAAGGACAGAACGCCCCTGGTCCTCACCTTCCACCCTACCAACCTTCGCATAAACCACATCATCCGCTGATATTTCCACCACCTATCTGCTCCACCCTCCCCTCTGACCTATCACCTCCATCCCCACCCCCATTCACCTATTGTACTCTTTGCTACCTTCTCCCCAGCAACCCACCCTCATCCCTCCTCCCCATTTATCTCTCCACCATGGAGGCACCATGCCTCCAATCCTGATGAAGGGCTTTTGCCCGAAACGTCAATTTTCCTGCTCCTTGGATGCTGCCTGATCTGCTGTGCTTTTCCAGTACCACTCTCATCTAGACTCTGTCTTTCCAGCACTGCAGTCCTCACTTTTGCCTGGAACATCTAATTGGCTACACTGACATTTTCAGCACATTGCCCAAATTTGATCAAACCAATGCAAAATCTTCAGGAGATTTTAGAACAAATTTATTCAGTGCAAATGACCCCATTAAAAAATAAAGAAGAAGGGCATATGCCCGAAACGTCGATTCTCCTGCTCATGGGATGCTGCCTGACCTGCTGCGCTTTTCCAGCAACACATTTTTCAGCCCATTTAAAAAATAGTCTCGATAGAGGCCCTATCCACAAAGCAATGTTCGTGCACCCAAATCAAATTAATCTAGTTTATTACTCATGCTTGAAGCTCTTTGAGAGAACTTAAAATTGAGCTTTTTTCTAAACACAAGCATTTTTAAAGCTTTAAATGTTAATACATGTCAATACATTGAGTAAGATGCAATAGTTAAACTTTTAATAATTTGCATAATTGTAGAGTTGTTTTCTCTAATGTTTTAGAGTTATTCTGAGTGACTTAAAATCACGTTACTATAAGTGGTTGACAATCTGTTCAAACTATACATTTTGATCAACCCATATTTAGCTACATTTGTAAAACTATACCACGTATTACGACCATGTATATGAAAGGTTATTTTATTTTTTTAATATAAGAAGTATTCGTTTCTGCAAAGCTGCCCAAGGTTCAAGGCTGATTTTATGTTTGTAATTTTATAAATTAATTTGAGTGGACAGCTAAATCACAATATTAATTCAGAAAAACAGCAGAACATTAAGTGAAACTTTTGCCTGGACTGTTGATATTGGCCAAAATGGGAATCTTTCTAAGCTGTTAAGTTCCTATTTTTCTTTTGATAAATTACACCTAATTAACTTAGTTAACTAGTGAACCATCTCTGAGACGGGAACAGCGACATTAAAAATTGAAACTGCAAAGTCAACTTAGCAAATGAAAATAATATTTCGCAGACCAATAATGCACTCCAGCCACAGTTTTTGATGTTTTGGGACCTGGAGTGAATTAAAACTCCATCCAAAATGGAATGAGTTCAGGTGGGTGTCTACCACTCACTTGAGTCACCTCAATACTATAAGTGAACTCGGAGCTAAGTATCACTTTTTTAAGACTCTGGTTGACATTGGCTGTGATCTGAACATCCACCAATGCATGATGCATATGTTCTTGTGGCATTATCCAGCCATTCTTCTGTCTGCATTAATAGAGCTGCAGAATCCCAAACAGTGGTCCCCTGATGCCAACCAGTATTTCTGTTGATCGAGAGATCCAGCACGAGTCAACTAAGACCCAGATTATGACTAGGTTATGTTAAAAGACAGAAAGCTCCCACAATGCTGGGTAGATTAGATTCCCTACAGTGTGGAAACAGGCCCTTCAGCCCAACCAGTCCACACTGACCTTCCAAGGAGTATCCCACCCAGACCCATTTCCCTCTGACTAATGCACCTAATACAATGGGCAATTTAGCATGGCCAATTCACCTGACCTGCACATCTCTGGACTGTGAGAGGAAACCGGAGCACCCGGAGGAAACCCGCTTAGACAAAGTGCAAACTCCATACAGACAGTCTCGTGAGGCTGGAATCAAACCTGGGGCTTTGGTGCTGTGAGGCAGCAGTGCTAACCACTGGGCCATCATGCCACTCAAAAAAGAGAGCATGGAGGTCCCCTCAGGTCTTTAACCAGAAGCAGCAGATCATAATTGCAACTGTGCATGTGGTGTACAATCGGGGAGGGTCCTCATCATAAAAGTATGCTGCTGGGTCTGAAAATGGAAAGTCAGCACCTGGACATGAAGGTCAGCTCCTGACAGCCCTTTCTAAGTGGGAAACTTCGAATCAGAGCATTGATCCACTGCAGCCTTCTGCAACATCAGTCAGGCTTCTTCTGTATCTTAACGACAAACCTCAGGGGAGGATTCAAAGTGACAAACCACTATTACTGGTACTGCACTAATCGGAGAGTTTATGACCAGCACACAACTCTTATAGGAGAGTATTGAAAGCAGTCCTGTCCAGTGCCCGAGGAGAGTAACGATGTTGGTGTTCAGATCTTGCCAGTTTGTCGGCTTGGATTGCTCAGCAGACTCTCAATATAAGGGAAAAGGGCCTGACAGGGAACCTGTCTGCCAGTGGCCAAACAGGAGTGCATAAGATCTTCGCTGAACTCAGATTTCTCCAGTTTCCTCATTTCCCCTCCCCCCACCTTGTCTCAGTCAAATCCCTCGAACTCAGCACCGCCTTCCTAACCTGCAATCTTCTTCCTGACCTCTCCGCCCCCACCCCACTCCGGTCTATCACCCTCACCTTGACCTCCCTCCATCTATCGCAATTCCAACGCCCCTCCCCCAAGTCCCTCCTCCCTACCTTTTATCTTAGCCTGCTGGACACACTTTCCTCATTCCTGAAGAAGGGCTTATGCCTGAAACGTCGATTCTCCTGTTCCTTGGATGCTGCCTGACCTGCTGCGCTTTTCCAGCAACACATTTTCAGCTCTGATCTCCAGCATCTGCAGTCCTCACTTTCTCCTGCATAAGATCTTCCACAGTTGACCTTGGTCGTGGATTATGGAGTAGTACAGTTGGCACTTGCTGCGTGCCAGCCAGATTACAAAGATCTTGGAAATGATCAACAACTATTGTCAGAAGGACCAAAAGCCACTAGATGGTACCTCCTTTTGTTCTTGTCAAGCCCGCTGCAATTGGAAAAAATATGAAGTAAAATTGTCTTCCAAAACCAAAAGGAAATTCCTGTCAGGGACTATAATAATGTGTTTCATATGTTTAGAGTGTAATGACAGCTGTGGGGAAAAAACAGGTGATGAAGGCGGAGTTGTCAGCATATTTTGCTAATTTCCACATAAAAATATTTTTTCATTTGATGATAAGCAGCAATATAACAGGAAATGTGGATATTTTGAGAACTGCCAGGGGAATTCAACAAGGAACATAGTCGTCGTGGAAAAAAAGTTTGCAAAGCATCTTTTTCTGTTTGTTTTCACACACGCAATACTAGAATATAAATCTCATCAAAACATTGTCTTTTGTTACATTTGCATGAAGTTGTTATAGGCAAAACTAAACAAATTTTCCCTTTTATACAACTTGTTTTCTTTCCTCTTAACTTGCCCTAAAATGATTGTGTCACTGTAACCTTCTGAGTAATCAGCAATTCTGTGTCAAGAAGGATTCTCCATTGTGGGTGGCTGGTTTTAAGTGAGATGTCAATGCTGGTGGTGGATTCACAGATGTCCCTGTCTTAGCCTAGCAGTCTCTCCCTTAGCGAGGGCTTCATTTGATGGCTGCTAGTAGTCATGCATTGAGCTGCTACCCTCTCTCTTTGTTCCTGTTGCCATTCCCTGTCAGTAGCTGCTATTGTTCATTAGAAGGTGACACCATTTTTGATAATGGTCACAGCAGACATCCCCTTCCCATATGTTGCCATTAATCGACAAGAATTTCATCAAGTTGTTGAGATTGCTTTTGGAACCTTTTCTGTGTGAATATTCTCCCTGTACCTCTGTGTAGAGGTCAGTTTTAAGTCAGGAATTGAAACAACATGTCCAGTTCATCCCACTTGTTATCAGACTAACATGGTCTCTACATGGTATAATTATGGTTTACACTTTATTTATTCTGTTCTCACACTTTATTTCCAAGATCCTTCTAAGGAAGCCTTCTGGTGCCTAGCACAAGTCATTTTATCCTCAAGTATCAGCAAGTTATTTGACGAAGAGGTTTTCAATTTTATTTTTCAATTTTTATTTTCAAATTTTCAATCGCCATAAGACCAGGGATAACATGTGAGTGTCCCATGCCCTGAGGGTACACTAAAATTTCAATGTGAGCCCGGGGATGGGATATGTTAAGAACATGCTTGCCTGCAGGTTTTCATCTGCTCAGTTCCTTGAAGAGCTTGTTAATTGATGAGGAAGTGGAGATGACAATCTTCAATTTGTAAATAACCAAACTAAATCTGATGCGCTGAAGATTCAGATTCAGGTAGAAATTAAGGAATTATTTTATGATACTAAATTTGGGAACTAGGAGAGTAACTCTCACATCAGTCACAACACTGTTGGCAGATTAGGTTTCATTTTTATGTGCAGTGAGGCTGCTGCTCCCTTTAGCTGCTTCTTTAATTAATGCAATGGCTGCTGATTGCTTTTGACTCAACAGTAACAAGTGGTGAAAAGGGAAACAGGGCTGGGTTCAAGGTTCTGTCTTCACCATTCTTCTTTGTGTCAGTCTTCACAGTGGAAGACATGAGTAAAATCCCAACAATTAAGGAGAGTCAGGGGGCAGAGTTGAGTATAGTCGTCATTAGAAAAGAGACAATGCTAGAAAAGCTAAAAAGGTCTAAAATTTGATAAATCTTCTGGCCCCGATGGGCTACATCCTAGACTTCTGAGGGAGGTGGCTGAGGAAATAGCAGAGACGTTGGCTGTGATCTTTCAAAAATCACTGGAGTCAGGGAAAGTCCCAGATAATTGGAAAATCACTTTTGTAACCCCCTTGTTCAAGAAAGGATCAAGACAACAGATGGAAAATTATAGGTCGACTAGCCTAACCTCGGTTGTAGGTATAATTCTAGAATCCATTGTTCAGGATGAAATTGCTAAATTCTTGGAAGTGCAGGGTCAGATTAGAACCAGTCAACATGGATTTAGTAAGAGGAGGTCGTGCCTGACAAACCTGTTAGAATTCTTTGAAGAGGTGACAAGTAGGTTAGGAACTTCCATATCCGCCACAGATTCACCTGCACCTCCACACACATCATCTATTGCATCCTCTGCACCCGATGTGGCCTCCTCTATATTGGGGAGACAGGCCGGCTACTTGCGGAGCGTTTCAAAGAATACCTCTGGGACACCCGGACCAACCAACCCAACCACCCTGTGGCTCAACATTTCAATTCCCCCTCCCACTCCACCAAGGATATGCAGGTCTTTGGACTCCTCCATCGCCAGACCACAACAAAACGACGGTTGGAGGAAGAGCGCCTCATCTTCTGCCTAGGAACCCTCCAACCACAAGGGATGAACTCAGATTTCACCAGTTTCCTCATTTCCCCTCCCCCACCTTGTCTCAGTCTAATCCATCGAATTCAGCACCGCCTTCCTAACCTGCAATCTTCTTCCCGACCTCTCCGCCCCCACCCCAGTCTGACCTATCACCCTCACCTTGACCTCTTTCCACCTATCACATTTCCGACGCCCCTCCCCCAAGTCCCTCCTTCCTACCTTTTATCTTAGCCTGCTGGACAAACTTTCCTCATTCCTGAAGAAGGGCTTATGCCCGAAACGTCGATTCTCCTGTTCCCTGGATGCTGCCTGACCTGCTGCGCTTTTCCAGCAACACATTTTCAGCTAACAAGTAGGTTAGACCAGGGAAACACAGTGAATGTTCTCTATCTGGACTTCCAAAAGGCCTTTGATAAGGTGCCTCATGGGAGGCTGCCGAATAAGGTAAGGGCCCATGGTGTTCAAGGTGAGCTACTGGCATGGGTTGAGGATTGGCTGTCTGACAGAAGGCAGAGAGTTGGGATAAAGGGTTCTTTTTCGGAATGGCAACTGGTGACAAGTGGTGTCCCGCAGGGTTCAGTGTTGGTGCAGCAGTTGTTCACTTTATATATTAATGATCTGGATGAAAGGAATGGGGGGCATTCTGGTGAAATTCGCCGATGATGCAAAGTTAAGCAGACAGGCAGGTCGTATTAAGGATGTAGGGAGGCTGCAGAAAGATTTAGACCGTTTAGGACAATGGTCCAGGAAATGGCTGATGAAATCCATCGTGAGTAAATGCGAGGTCATGCACTTTGGGAAAAAGAATACAGGCATGGACTATTTTCTAAACAGTGAGAAAATTCATAAAACCAAAGTACAAAGGGATCTGGGAGTGCTAGTCCAGGATTCTCTAAAGGTTGACTTGCAGGTTGAGTCCGTGATTAAGAAAGCAAATGTAATGTTGTCATTTATCTCAAGAGGAGTGTAAAAGCAGCAATGTGCTTTTGAGACTTTATAAAGGTCTAGATAGGCTCCTTTTAGAATATTGTGCCCAATTTTGGGCCGCACACTTCAGGAAAGACATACTGGCACTGGAGCGTGTCCAGCGGAAATTCACACGGATGATCCCTGGAATGGTAGGCCTAACATATGATGAACGGCTGAGGATCCTGGGATTGTATTCATTAGAGTTAGAAGGTTGAGGGGAGATCTAATAGAAACTTACAAGAGTCTGCATGGGTTTCCTCTGGGTGCTCCGGTTTCCTCCCACATTCCAAAAAAATGTGCAGGTTAGGTGATTTGGCCATGCTAAATTGCCCGTAGTGTTAGCTGAAGAGATAAATGTATGGGAATGGGTCTGGGTGGGTTGCGCTTCGGTGGGTTGGTGTGGACTTGTTGGGCCGAAGGGCCTGTTTCCATGCTGTAAGTAATCTAATAATGCATGGCTTAGGAAAGGTGGATGGTGGGAATTTGTTTCCGTTAGGTGGGGAGACTAGGACCCGTGGGCACAGCCTTAGAATTAGAGGGGTTCAATTTAGAACGGAAATGGAGGAGACATTTCTTCAGCCAGAGAGTGGTGGGCCTGTGGAATTCATTGCCACAGAGTGGAGTGGAGGCCGGGACATTAACTGTCTTCAAGGCAGAGATTGACAAATTCTTGATCTCGCAAGGAATGAAGGGCTACTGGGAGATTGCTGGTCAGTAGAGTTGAAATGCTCATCAGCCATGA
This sequence comes from Chiloscyllium plagiosum, assembly GCF_037043375.1. NCBI lineage: Eukaryota > Metazoa > Chordata > Chondrichthyes > Orectolobiformes > Hemiscylliidae > Chiloscyllium > Chiloscyllium plagiosum. Next base: position 117,863,318 of record NW_028270142.1, on the reverse strand, counting down.
TTGAATGGCGGAGTGGACTCAATGGGCTGAGTGGCCTTACGTCTTATGGTCTTAAGAGCCAAAAACTGATTTGCACATGAAGGCAAGGGGCAAGGCTGAGATTTTTTAATGAATACATTATACTAGAATGTCAAGGCAATCTAGGCTATGACAAAACGAGAGAAAACTCTGTCATAAAAAGGGTTCAAAATTGACAAGGAGGAAGTGTTGGATGCTATTGATGCATAAAGTTGACAAGGTACCAGAAACCAGCGGAGATGCATCCAAGGATATCCAAAGGAGTGAGACTGAAAATCAGATGCACTAGCAACAATCTTTCAGTGTTCCCTCAACACAGGGGAGATTCCATTAAACTAGAAAATTGTAGCTTATGGTCTTGCTCAACAAAGACTATAACGATAAGCTTAGCAATTATAGATCAGTCAGTTCAATCTCAGTGGTAGTGAAGTTTGTAGAAACAATTTTTCAAGATAGAACTGGTGGTCACTTGGAGAAAAGTGAATTGATTAGGAAAAGCCAGCATAGATTTCTAAAGGGAAATTGTGTTTGTCTATCTGTTAGAGTTGTTTGAAGTGGTGTCAGACAGGGTCAGAGAGCATTATATTGTTGATGTGGTGTACGTGGACTTTAAATAGGCATTTAATACAGTGCCAACAACAGACCTTTCAGGAAATTTATTGCCCATGGAATGAAAGGGTAATTTTAGCAAAATGGATACAAAATTGGCTGAGTGTAGGAAACAGAAAGTATTAGTCCAAAGATATTTTTCAGGCTGGAGAAAGATAGAAAGGAATGTGAAAGGGGTGGGGCATTTTCATTACTGATTAAGGATAATGGTCACAGCTACATAAAAAGAGGACATCTTGGGGGATACATCCAGCAAAGCTATATGAGTAGAACTCAGAAATAAGAAAGGTGCGATCACAATGATGGGGTTATACACCAGGCCTCCAAGTAGTTGGCAGGTGATAGAGGAACAGATATGTAGGCAGATCATGGAAAAATATGAAAAGTTGTGATAATGGGTACTTTTAATTGCCCCAGTATTGACGGATAGTTTTGGGTCTTAGATGGGGTAGAAATTGTTAGGTGTATCGAGGATGATTTCTTGAAACAATATGTAGATAATCCAACAAGGGAAGGGGCCATTCACGATGTAGTATTGGGGAATGAGCCTGGCCAGCTGATCGAGGAAGGTGAATTGATCGTAATTGAGTACATTTGAAGATAGGTGAAAGTGAGGACTGCAGATGCTGGAGATCAGAGTCAAAATTAGAGTGATGCTGGAACAGCTCGGATGCTGCTTGACCTGCTGTGCTTTTCTAGCACCACTCTAATCTTGACTACATTTGAAGATAGTTATAGATAAGACTGGTCCTTGGGTGAAAGTGCTAAGCTGGGGAAAGCTAATTACAACAGTATTAGACAGGAAAAATAAAATGGGGGTGGCTGTTTCAGGGTAAATCCATACCTGAAGTGTCGGAATCTTTTGAAGGCCAGCTAATCAAGTTGACAACCCAGTTAATGAGAATGAAAGGTGGCAAGATTTGAGAATCCTGGATGACGAGATATTGAAAGTTTAGTCAAAAAGAAAAAGGAAACGTACAGTTTAGGAATCTAAAAATTGACAAGGCCCTTAAGGAATATAAAGGAAGCAGAAAGAACGAGGAATTAGAAGGGCCATAAGGGGCCATGAAAAGTTCTTGGCAAGTAAGATTAAGGACAATCCCAAAGCATTTTAAATGTGTTAAAAGTAAAAGTATAGTGGGCGGCATGATAGCACAGTGGTTAGCACTGCTGCCTCACAGTGCCAGAGACCTGGGATCAATTCCCGCCTCAGGCGACTGACTGTGTGGAGTTTGTACATTCTCCCCGTGTCTGCATGGGTTTCCTCCCACAGTCATAAAGATATGCAGGTCAGGTGAATTGGCCATGCTAAATTGCCCGTAGTGTTAGGTGAGGGGAGTTGCGTGTCGGTGTGGACTTGTTGGGCCGAAGGGCCTGTTTCTACACTGTAAGTAATATAATCTAAAAGGATAGCTTTCAGAAAAGGTAAGTCCACTCACGGACAAAGGAGAGTGAAATATCTCCACAGTGGCCTGTATCCTAGCATCAAGTCACCTTTTATTTAAAAGTGACACTGATCCAGATTCCTCCGAATTAGCTCTCAGAGTAAACAGGACCTCTGACACTCTGTTTATATCTATCAGCCAGGGCTCCCTGAATGAATCACATTAGCAACTCCATTCAGGTAACTCATATTCTATGAGGTCTATTTGGCTGACCCCAATACAATCACTCCAGAGGGAATTTATGAATGGCGCCAGAGGAAGAAAAACTGTTTTGGCTTGTTCTTAACCATTCCTAATCCAGGTTCGTTAGTCAATGGCAGATAGTCCACCCAGTTTCAGATCACTTTCCCTTTCAGTCTTTATTCAGCCATATCAGGGGCAATTAAGAATAAACCAAGTTGCTGTGTTTCTGGGTCACATGTAGGCCAGACCAGTTAAGGACAATAGTTTCCTTCCCAAAAAGACATCAGTGAACCAATTTAGTTTTTACAGTAATCAAGATTAATTTCAGGGTCCTCATTAGACTTTTAATTGTAGATTTTGATTGAATTCAAATTATAACATCAAACCCGAATCACCAAAATGTTAGCTGAGTCTTTAGATTACTAGACTTTAGATTACAGTGGTGCTAGAAAAGCTCAGCAGGTCAGACAGCATCGGAGGAGCAGGAAAATCGATGTTTCGGGCAAAGGCCCTTCATCAGGAATAGATTACTAGTCTAGTGACAATTCCAGGCCATCATCTCCCCATTGTAAGACCTATACTGCTTAAAATTATGAAGTTAAAAATCACACCACACCAGGTTATAGTCCAACAGGTTTAATTGGAAGCACACTAGCTTTCGGAGCATTGCTCCTTCATCAGGTGATAGTGGAGGGCTCCAAATCATTAAAATTATATAGAATTTGTGAAGCATAAACCTACAGACCAGTTGGTAGACCTATCTAGCACATAGTTGTTTTGGTATTTTAAGAAAGTGAGGATTAGTGCGAAGGTCCATCCACAGTTACCCTGAGATGGTGGCCGTGGATTTGCTTAATGCACCACAGATCCTTCTAGCCATGCAGCAACTCTTTGAATTTCACTGCATGGCCATTCAAGAACAGGAATATAATTTAGTTTTTCCTTTCCTTTCTCAGATAAAGACACTACCCCCTCAATATCACCCTGGCTGACATCAACTGACTTAAAAACAAAAACAAAATTTGTTAGAAAATCTCAGCAGGTCTGGCAGCATCTGTGGAGAGAAATGAGAGTTAACATTTCAGGTCCAGTCACCCTTCCTCAGAGCTTTTCCAGCAGTTACTATTTTTGTTTGATTTCCAGCATGTGCACTTCTTTTAGTGTTTTTATCAACTAACTTAGCACAGACTGGATTTGAGTTTGTGACCTCCCAATCACCACACAGAGCAGTAAAAGAACGAAGCTAAGAAGCATACTTAAATGTGTAAGAATTAGACTGTTTGGATTGAAATGTAATCAGGTACAAATATCTTTCTTGGTCTCCTGCAGACATTAAATTTCTACCATGAGGCAAATATACGGAGGCAGACATCTTAGGTTCACTTAAATAAAGACCTCATTTTGAACATACTGCTGCATTGCATATTTGAAGCCATAGACTGCAGTGGATAGACTGTATTGCCAGACTGAGTTTTACCTAGCTGTTATAAAGCGTAGAAAGCAAAACAAAGACACAATGGGATACATTTGGCCAGTGAACTGAAGAAGGCTTGAATCGGAACAAAGTATCTTATTGTACTGTCAAACTTGCAATGGATTCCATATTCGGAACAGATTACAGAGACCTTATCCACCTTAATTACTTTGTCACTAAACCATCAGACACTCAATACAAATCAAGGATTAGTGCCTTTAGCAACTAAATCCACAGCGTGAGACTTACTATAAAAAAGAACAGGCACTTTGATTTGTGGAGTGGTTTTATGTTTGTTGAAGCTTTTGATCAATGAAGTTTTGCAACTGTGGATTAACAATTAGTTCATTACATGCTGTATTACTGTATTTTACACTTAACTGTACTGATGTAACAATTTTTCAATCCATACAGTTCAAAGTACTGAGAATAACGAGGACATTCCCTGCTTATGACCTGTCACTGCTAATCTATGTGATGCCTGTGTGTCCTGTGCCCATGCACATGGGAACTTTGTGCTCTTGAGCTAAGCCTAAATCCAGTGCATCGTTCTCATTCTCTTAGCCACTGGGAACACCACCTACTTCCAAACTCGCCATGTTACCCCACACTACACCCCCCCCCCCCCCCCCCCCCCCAACTCAAACCACTCATCATCCTGACTTAAATTTGTATGGCTGTTCCTTTGCTGTTGCTGAGTCAATATCCTGCAACTCTCTCCCATAGACTATGCACTTCAAGTAGGCAGCTCACCTTCTCAAGTGCTGTTGAGAATGGTCCATAAAAGCTGACCCAGCCAAAGGCACCCACTTCCTGTGAATGCATAAAAGGAAACTCCAAAATCACTAGCCTCCTTTTCTTCTCAACATCCATTTAATTTGTGCATCCTTCCATCCTCAAAAGATGATGGACAAGCAGCATACAAAGCTAATGGAGATGGATTTTGTAGAACATTTGGCCAATCCTTGTGAGGCAGGAACTGCCACATGCTCGTCATGAGGCTATCAAGTGTTGTTGCAAGTTGTTCTTAGTGTTGGCAACTGTTGCTAAGACATTATAGCCACTTGTCACTATGGCACCAGCTCACAGGAAGTGTTGCTGTTTCCTTCTACCATCAGTTCATGACAACCATGATAAATGTCTAAGGCCTTCATGTCACTCTTGCAAACATCCTTGAAGCAGTTGATTTTTTTTTACTGCAAATAATCATGAACATTCCACAGTCCTTCCTTAGTTATTCCCATGGCCTTTTATGTGGTTTCTTGTGTCGAATATTACTGCTAGTAAGATATAATCTGAGTGCTGCCCTCCATGATAGCTCATGTAATACATACCTCAAAGTCTCGGTTCTTGCTGAGACAGATGTGTTAAAGTTTAACAACACTAACTAATAAGCACTGTTTATAATATCTCAGATTTATACATGGTCTGTTTCTATGTTTACTGATGCTTCGGCTATATCATGTGACTGCAACACGATACATAGCTGACTGCACTTACTCCATTGCACTGAGAGACACAGTGCTGAAAGTGAGCCAAGAACCCGCATATTGGAAGTCACATGTTATAGAGTCATAGAGTCATAGAGATGTACAGCATGGAAACAGACCCTTCGGTCCAACCCATCCATGCTGACCAGATATCCCAACCCAATCTAGTCCCACCTACCAGCACCCGGCCCATATCTCTCCAAACAATTCCTATTCATATACCCATCCAAATGCCTCTTAAATGTTGCAATTGTACTAGCCTCCACATCATCCTCTGGCAGCTCTACCATACACGTATCACCCTCTGTGTGAAAACGTTGCCCTTTAGGTCTCTTTTATATCTTTCCCCTCTCACCTATGCCCTCTAGTTCTGGACTCCCCGACCCCAGGGAAAAGACTTTGCCTATTTATCCTATCCATGTCCCTCATAATTTTGTAAACCTCTATAAGGTCACCCCTCAGTCTCCAACACTCCAGGGAAAACAGCCCCAGCCTGTTCAGCCTCTCCCTATGGCTCAAATCCTCCAACCCTGGCAACATCCTTGTAAATCTTTTCTGAACCCTTTCAAGTTTCACAACATCTTTCCGATAGGAAGGAGACCAAAATTGCATGCAATATTCCAACAGTGGCCTAACCAATGTCCTGTACAGCCGCAACATGACCTCCCAACTTCTGGACTCAATACTCTGACCAATAAAGGAAAGCATACCAAACGCCTTCTTCACTATCCTATCTACCTGCGACTCCACTTTCAAGGAGCTATGAACCTGCACTCCAAGGTCTCTTTGTTCAGCAACATTCCCTAGGACCTTACCATTAAGTGTATACATCCTGCTAAGATTTGCTTTTCCAAAATGCAGCACCTTGCATTTATCTGAATTAAACTCCATCTGCCACTTCTCAGCCCATTGGCCCATCTGGTCCAGATCCTGTTGTAATCTGAGGTAACTCTCTTCACTATCCACTACACCTCCAATTTAGGTGTCATCTGCAAACTTACTAACTGTACCTCTTATGTTCGCATCCAAATCATTTATGTAAATGACAAAAAGTAGAGGGCCCAGCACTGATCCTTGTGCAACTCCGCTGGTCACAGGCCTCCAGTCTGAAAAACAACCGTCCACCACCACCCTCTGTCTTCTACCTTTGAGCCAGTTCTGTAACCAAATGGCTAGTTCTCCCTGTATTCCATGAGATCTAACCTTGCTAATCAGTATCCCATGGGGAACCTTGTCGAATGCCTTACTGAAGTCCATATTGATCACATTTACTGCTCAAATGTTTTAAAATGACATTACCTTGCTGGGGTTTATTCTATAATAGAACAGATTCAAGCAACAGCTTCATCTCGGTCCACATCCTTTTATCCCTCACAGTTCCCAGTCTCCACCAGCAATAGTCCCTTCTGTGTTTGCGCTTGTAAAGTAGTATACTTTCGGACTTCAGCTGCTTGCCTTCAGCCTTCATTCCCAACAATATTTCTGCAGTTGTCAGTTTGCTCATTCCCTCCCTCATTCTTCATGCCCTTGTCTCGTGAAAACCTGAAACTTGCCAGCTGTTTTCCTGTCATAACTTCATCTTCATTTCCAAAATCCAAAGAGCACAAACAAATCAGACACATCCACTCTACCAACGGTCATGAATTAAGTCTTACATCACTGAACTGCTATGGTGCAGAAGGAGGCTATTTGGCTCATCAGGCTTGCACTGGCTCTTCAAATAAGCATCACTGCTTAGTCGAAAGTGAGGACTGTAGATGCTGGAGATCAGAGTCAAGAAGTGTGGTGCTTGAAAAGCACAGCTGTTCAGACAGGATCCGAAGAGCAGGAGGGTCAATGTTTCGAGCATAAGCTCTTTATTAGGAATGATGAAGAGCTTAAGCTCGAAACATCAATTCTCCTGCCCTTCGGATGTTGCCTGACAGGCTGTGCTTTTCCAGCACCATCTTTTTGACACTCATCATTACCTGGTGCTAATCTCTTGTTTTACCCCTTTGTTCTTGTGCACTGTTTCTATCCAAGTAATCTTCTCCAATGCCTCAATTGAATCTGCCTCCAGCTTTTATTTAGTGCAGTACTTTGGAAACAAGAGCAAACAAGATACAATATAGGGAAAAATTAAATAATTTTGTTACTGTCTTATAATATTTTTATCACTTCTACATTTCAGAATTTTTTTTTCTACTGTGTTTTCTGGTTTACGCACTTGTGAATGTTATTAAACTACCAAACCAGAAACCAGAAAATTCCAAAATTCTGAAGTGATGAATCTTTCTGGACTGGAATGATTAGAGCATATTATGACATAATATTGAAATATACACTGACAAACCCAGTTCTCCTTCATCCCCTCCCATCAACTCTGTGTTAGACATTTTGTCTTGGATAAGATACAATTTCCTCCAGCTAAGTACTGCCAAACCTTCAGTTCTTGACACAATCATATTGAGCTTGCCAACCCACTGAATAGCCACTGTCTCAGGCTGAACCTTACAGTTCATAACCTTGGAAGCCTGGTCACACGTAAGCTGAGCTGCTGACTTCATATGCCGACCAGCACAATCACCACTTACTTTAGGTTATCTGAAATCTTATGCATCATTGTATCCTATCCAAACTCCAGCTCATTGTACTCTTCCTGAACTGCAGTGGTTTCTTCAACAGCGCAAATCTAAATTAGCATGTAAATGTGTCCATGTCTTTCTCCCTCCCCATTATCAGTAACCTCTTACTAATGCACCAAACGCCGTTCTTTCTGGGGATTTTGACTTGTTTTGCACACTCCCATTCTCACTACCAGGAGCTGTTCTCAGAAATTCCTTTCTAAAATCTTCCACTGCTCCAGTTCCCTACAATGCATCAATCAAGCTTATTGGCACAAACCAAATACTTCTTCCTTTTAAAAGCAATTTCTTTTCCAAAAATAAAAGCAAAATACTGTGAAAGCTGAATATCCAAAATAAAACAAAGTGCTGGAGAGGGGAAAATTCTCAGGGGAGACAAAAAAAGGGGGTAATATATCTGAAATTCTGGCATGGAAAGTTGCAGCAGCTGGACATATGACAAGATAAAGACACTGGGAAAATTAAATAAGATCCCTAAAGGAAGGGATGCCAACATGTCTATGAACATGTTTGGTCAAAGAAACTATGGGAGTCTGTTGGCTAGGAGTAAATATTAATATTCATAGAAACAGAAGTTGAGAAGCCAAGGAAAAGATAACAAACAAACAGATATGGGCCAGCTGAAGGTGAGAGAAGGGTGGAAATTTGAAGCAAAGACATTGAAAGTTTTGAACTCATGACAAAAGCAGGAAGTGGCACGAACAATCATCAATGTTCTATGTGAGAGTAGTAAGAAATAGTTTTTCTGAATCACTTTATCAACTCATTTTGATACCTTAAATACTTCAGTCAGATCACTCCTCAATCTCCTTTACTGAAGCCCTATTTACGCTACACCCCGACTCTTCTTTGGGTAGTTCTGTGGAAATTTGCCATCAAACTGTGAAAGCATAAGGTAACCTCAGATTGATATCCCATTCCACAGGCCCTCCACTCCCCCGACATCATTGAGCAGCAACCACTTAACATTGTGTTGAAATATTAGCCTTGATTATGCGCACAGTGTGAAATTTGAACCTATGACCTCTGCCTCAGTAGCAAGAGAACTGCAACTGTGCCAAGGTTGAATGTACTTAACATGCCTTTATTTTGCAAAGTTTATTGAGGCACAAGTACATCATTTTGCATTAGAATGAAATTTTCAACTGATTTTTTAGATCTTTTCTCACTCTTTTAACAATAAAAATCATTTAAAAGGCTTGTCCAGATATTTTTCAAGATGATAGTGTTCATATTCGTTTAGTGTAGATTTCTGACTTGTTCCTACTTGTTAAATTACATGGGAGCAGAAGTGTAGGTCTGAATTATTGTGGAACTGATTCAAAATCCACATCACAAGCAATGTTATTTAAATAAGGATAAAAAAACAGATAATGGGTCTGGATCAAAGTTCCATCGGCTTTTCATCTCTTAAGTAATTCACCTCAACCTGAAAGGATAAAACCTTCTCTCACTGAAGAAACATTTGCTTTATATAACAGCTTTCACTAAATTTCAAAGCAGTTAGCAGTCAATTAAATCATTATTATGTGTTACTATTGGATGGATTATGAAATATGGGAGGCAGTTTGCAGCCAAGATCCCTCAACTAACATTGAGATAATGGCCAAACAATAATGTTTGTTGAAGGAAGAATATTGACCAAGATATTGGGAAGACCTTCCCTGCTCTTCCTCAAAATAGTGATATTGGATCTTTTTTATTCACTCATGTCATCTGGGCATCACTATATAGGCCAGCATTTATTGGCCATCCTTAATTGCCCTTGAGAAAGTGGTGCTGAGCTGCCATCTTGTACTGCTCTGCTGCAGTCATGAGGATCTAGAGACATCGAAAGTGCTGTTAGGAAGGGAGATCTAGAATTTTGACTCAGCAGCAGTGAATGAATGCTGATATACTTCCAGGTCAGGATGTGTGTGTGGTTTGGGGGGAGTTTTCTGATTGTGGTGTTCCTTGTTCTTCTAGATGCTGCTGACATGGAAGGTGTAGTCTTAAGGGTTTTGATGAATTGCTGGATCTTGTAAATGGTGCACACATTGCTGCTATTACGGTCTGAAAGTTTCTGACAGCTTAATGCCTGAAGCTTTCCCATTAGAAAACTGACTTTTTGCCTTCTGGCAAATTGAGTTCCTCCACCAAATGTTCTGAAAGTTCTGCAAGGCCTGCAAAACTTTGCTTCAGAGTGGGGCTTGAACCCACATTTGACTCAGTGGTGTGTGTACTATTGTTGAGCCAGAACTAATTCCCCTTGCCCTCTCTATGGTCAAGGAAGTGAACTGGCATAAACATTCGTTAGGTTATCAGTTTCCTAAAGTTATCTTGGTGTTTTAAGGTTCAGGAGGTATTTTCTAATGGAATATCTCCTGCTGAAGCACTGACAGATGAGCATCTACATCTAGAAGCTTTGCCCATATCAACATTCCACTAACTTCCAGGAACTCTTTCCACCTTCATTCTATTCCCATCTCCACCTGGCATCAAAGGCACTTGCTTTCCCGCTCAACCTGCCCCCACGTCCCCCCCCATCCCTACACTGTCCCCACGTGCCTCTTTGCTTGGCCTCACCCCTCTCCTCTTCAGTATGAAGCCTGCCGCCCTACGGCAACAGGGAAAGTGAACAGTAAGGTAACATGGCAGTAAGGAGATGTAGACAATGGAAGGTCAAGATTGGGTCAGACAAATATTTGAAATGGTAAAGTGAGCAAATCGTGATCCCAGGATTTGAATTCATTCAAAGCATTTGCAAAAAACAAATTTATTTCTCTTATTTTTTGATGCATGCCCCTCACTACAGGGTCACTAGCAGTGAGTGAGCCTCCTGTGATTGTGGTGGAGACAAAAAACTGCAGATGCTGGAATCCAAGGTGCATGAGCAGGAGGCTGGAAGAATACAGCAAGCCAGGCAGCATCAGGAAGTAGAGATGTCAATGTTTCGGGTGTAGCTCTTCCTCAGGACTGGGGGTGGGTGTAAGGGGAGGTGCAGATAAAGGAAGGTGAGGGGGTGGGGGAGGGTTTTGAGTGGGGAGATGGATGGGTGGTTAGGTAGGGATAGGTGAACACAGGTGGAGGGTATGACCTGGTTGGTCAATGTCAGGAATGAATCCAGTTGGTAGCTGGAAGAAAGGAAGAAAGAGAAATAGAAGGGACGGGCAGGGGCTGGGAAGAGAGTTGGGCGGATGGGAAGGAAGGTTAATTGAAATTGGAGAACTCAATGTTGAGTCCTATGGGCTGTAGGCTGGCAAATGAGATGTTGTTCCTCCACTTTGCGGTCTGATTCACTGTGGCAATGGAGGAGGCTAAGGATCATCTTGCAGGAAATAGAGTGGGAAGGGGAATTAAAATTGCTGGTGACTGGAAGGTGCTCTTCCTTCAATTTGCCATCTGATTTGCTGTTGCAATGAAGGAGGCCAAGGGATGGTCATGTCGAAAAGGGACTGGGAAGGGGATTTAAAATAGGTGGTGACTGGGAGGTCATGTCGGCCCCTGCGGGCTCAGCTGAAATGCTTGGTGAAACATTCTATTCCCTTCAGCAATCATTAGTTTGTGCCACTCTCCCCACCAACCCCCACCAAACCCTGTGGTACCTTCCCCTGCAACTGGAAAAGAATCAAAACTTGTCAGCACGCCAACCCCTCACCTCCATCCAAGGACCCAAACAGTCCTTCCAGATGAGACAGAGGTTCACCTGCCTCTCCTCCAACCGGGTTTACTGCATCAGGTGCTCCCAATGTGCTCTCCTCTACATTGAGGAGACCCAGCATAAACTCAGAGCACATTTTGCTGAGCATCTGTGCTGGGCCCACAGGGGCCGGGCTGACCTCCCAGTCTCCGCTCATTTTAAATCCCTTCCCACTCCCTTTCCGACATAACATCCTTGGCGTCCTCCATTGCCACAGTGAATCAATCTGCAAATTGGAGGAACAGCACCCCATCTTCCACTGGGCAGCCTACAGCCTAAGGATTCAACATTGAGTTCTCCAATTTCGTATAATCACCCTTCTCATCCCCTGACTCCCTATCCAGCCCCTCCCCCTCCTTTCCATTCCTCTGACCGACCCTTCCTTCCAGCTACCAACTGGATTCAACCAGGCTATACCCTCCAGCTGTGCTCACCTACCCCCACCTCACCACATCGCCCCTCTCTCCACCCAAAACTCTCTCCCAACCCCCCCCCTCCCCTTTATCTGCAGTTTCCCTTGCACCCACCCCCAATCCTGAAGAAGGGCTACACCCGAAACATTGGTGCCTCTACCTCCTGATGCTGCCTGGCTTGCTGTGTTCTTCCAGCCTTCTGCTTGTCTACCTCCTGTGATTGTGGTGGCAATAAAGACAGACTTTTTATGAATGAGGTTATTCCTAAATGGGTCTATCCAGGGCAATGGTGAGATGGCATCTTGAATACTGTGAGCACTTTTTAGTATCCTTACTTAAGGAAGGATGTTAACACACTGGGGCAGTTCAGACAAGGTTCACTAGATTTATAATGGAATAGTTTAACCATTGGGAAGACAATGGCCTAATGGTGTTATCCTTAGGCTATGAATCCAGAAATTCAGCTAAATGTTCTGGTAGATGGTGGAATTTGAATTCAATAATGAATCTGGATTTAAGAACTTAATGATGTCCATGAAAACGATGTCAATTGTCAGGAAAAATCCATCTGATTCATTAATGTTCTTTAAGGAAAGAAAGAAATCTGTCATCCTTACTTGGTCTGGCCTACATGTGACTCCAGACTCACAATGATGAGGTTGACTCTTCCCAGCCCTTTGGGCAATTAGAGATAGTAATAAATGCTGGCCTAGCCAGTGACACACACATCCTGTGCGTGAATAAAGGAAAAATGAATGGGTTGCTTTATAAGAACAGGTTTGACAGGCAAGGCTTGTTTCTACTGGAGTTGAGAACAGGGCTGGGTGACTTGATTGAAGTGTATATGTTCCTGAATGGACTTGACAAGGTGGACATGAAAAATGTGTACTTTCTTGTAGGTGTGTCCAGAATGAGGGGATATGGTTTTGAAATTAGGGGTAGTCCTTTCAGGACAAAGATGAGGTGTTTGTTTTCTGTGACTCTGGTAACTCTCTGCAACAAGTAATGGAGGCCTGTCTGTTCAACATTTTGAAGTCAGAGGTGGATAGCTTCCTGTTGAGCAGGGGAATCAAGTGTTATTGGGGGCAAATCAGAATGTGGAATTCAAAAAACAAACAGATCAGCCAAGATGCTACTGAATGGTGGAGCAGGCTTGAGGAGCTGAATGGACTACTTCTACTCATTTTCCATACATTTGTATTTCTGCCGTCTCTAGCAAATTATGTGACTTCGGGGAATGAATTGAAGGTTGATAATGAGCATAGGCTACTCCATGCTTAGATGGAAAAGGCTGAATGGATCAATTTGTTTATTCAATTGTTCTTTGTCATTTGTTTATAATCTGTATGTACTATGATCACTCTGGTGAACAAGACATGTAGCCAAACATACAGTGGCTGATGAAATGTGACTCACAGACTCCAATTCAACTAATTTTCTTAAGTCAATACATAAATCGAAACAATGATGTCAATTCTTGGTAGTTAATCTGGGTTTGTTTTGTTCTGCTGCTCTGTGGCTTGGCTTCAAGCTACTTTGAATTTAGGATCTTGGCAGCTGAGCAAGTCATAGGATATATTGAATCATGAAACAAAATCCGCATGCTGCGATGCCTGAAAAAAACATTTCTAATAAACGCAGAAGTGTTAGCTTTCAGACTTGGAGGATCTGATTCTGTTGTTCATTCCTCTTACAGATGAAGGTAATGGGTCAAATTTCATAATGGGCATCATAACGCAGTCTTAGAAGCTTGGATCAAAATTCCTCAATCATGCTTGGCCTCTGTAAGTGTGACAGTGTGACAATTCATATCCCTGAGCTCCTAACCAAACTACTGGGATTCTGATCATCTGTATAACACATAGAAGTCAGCTGCAACTAGGGTTGTAAATCTGGATAGGAAAGCAGTCTGATTATGTGATATCTGATCACATGTTTTCTATGAATGCTGTTGCATTTAGATTTTAAGGATTGTGTGTCCCATGAGTTGAGTAGTTTTGCAAACCAGCAGCTGATTGTGAGAAGTTCTAAGAACCAGAACCTCTCTGAATATCCAGCGTGTAAAATAAGGGAGGGGTAAATTCAGAAAGTGGGGAATGATTTGTGGAGTGAAAACAAGAGTGGGAAAGCCTTTTGATTCACTGAGAACTAGTCATACGTCACTAGAATTACACAATGAACTAATGACAAAGTGTGGAGGTGCCAGTGTCTGACTAGGGTGGACAAGGTTAGAAGTCACATGATATCAGGTTATAGTCCAATAGGCTTATTGAAAATCACAAGCTTTCGGAGTGTCGCCCCTTTGTCACCTGATGAGGGGGCTATGCTCCAAAAGCCTTTGATTTCCAATGAATTTTTCGGACTATAACATGGTGTTGTGTGACTTCTGGCTTAATAACAAAATGGAAACAGTTATTATGCTCCAACTGACAGAAATAGAAGAATTTGCCATACATAAACATTGGTGACAATGCAGTACCCCAACATCTAGTTGTAAAGAGGATTAATGCCACAGCCCATGGATATTCACCCTGAAACCAGAGTCAGAAACTCCTGATAGTGTAAGTTACATTTAAGCTCCCCATCTGATGTTACTTATAATTCACTAGATGTTGCTTCCAATATGTGGTAAGTGACAACATCAGATGTCTTGGGTGCTAAATATTGGTGGGAACTCTGCTGCTTTTCTTTCAAAAGTGACATGGAATCTTTTATATCCACCTGAGAGGGCAGATAGAGTTTATGTTTAGCAATGTGAGCACTTCCATCACTCCATTAGTAAGCAGTAGAAATATTGATCTAGATTATGTGTTCAAATTCTTGTAGTGAGGCTTGAACTCATGTCATTCCAACACTTAGCTGCAAACTATGTTCCAAACATTCTCAGAATATCTAGGAATCGTCCAGGATAGGTATGAGTCTCTAAGCCTCTGCTCTAGCAGCCTAGAAGATGGATTTTTATATAGATTATTTACATGTCAATGATTATTTTAAATTTTCCACCAGTTCCTCCATCCTCCACTTCATGACACTGCCCAACAACTGATTCAGATTTAGAACGCCCTGGAATAATGCAGTTGGGAGGGGATAGAGAGTTAGGAATCAGGCATTTAAAGATGAAAAGAGGGATGTTTCTAAACTGGAGGTGGCCTCTGAAATGGGGATTGCTGAAAATGGAAATCTTTAAAACAAGGTCAGCTCTTTTGTTCATAAAACTCATTCTCAATTTCTTTACCCTCTTCAAAAACTGTTTAATATATTCTTTAACTTTTATAGTTAATTACGGTGGCGGGTCATCGCCTTGAAATTTCTCTTTCTTGTTGGAAGGTATCTACCCCGTGAGGCAGCAGTGTTAACCACTGAGCCACCATGCTGCCCACTGTCCTGTTCACAAATCTAGAATATGAGAAAGTGAATTGAACAATTAAATGTTTTGTTTGTGTGACAGCGGCACAAAAAATGATGGAGTGAAGGAGAGTCCAATAGTACTATCAAAAACCTAGGATTCAGCATGATTGCATACACCACTGTCAAGCATGCAGCTAATTGTGAACTGATGGGATATAAATTCATTTGATTTATTTAATGGTCATCGTTGTTTTTATGGTTGTCGTTCTTTTGGTTATTCAGGCAAGAAAGCATAGTCACCTAAAGTGAACTAGTAAATTAGGATAGGGGATAGGCCAATGAGATGCAATGACAGACTTTAAAGGGAAATTTTTGGAATTCACAAATAGATACCTTCCAACAAGAAAGAGAAATTTCAAGGTGATGACCTGCCAGCGTAATTAACTACAAAAGTTAAAGATTGTATTAAAATTTAAGGCAAAAAGCACATGAGGATGCAAAAATGAGCGGAAAGCAGAAGATTGGACAGAACACACTGTGTGGAGGTTGTTAGCCATTTCTACCGGCAGAATAGGAAGTCAAATAGGACGATACCTATTTGAAAGTCTAAATTGCAAATTGTTAACTAAGATCAGTTAATCTCATGCAAACTTGTCATAGAGTCATAGAGGTCTACAGCACAGAAAAAGGCCATTCAGCACATTATGTCAACACCAGCCAGAGAGAAACACCTAACTCTTTTAATCCCACTTTCCAGCCCTTGGCCCTTAGCCTTGTATGCCTTGGCATCTACATAATTCTTAAATATATGAGACATTCTGCCTCTACCACCCTTACATTTGACCACGTCAACCAGTTGGAACAGGGTTGACCCATTCGCCATTACAAAATCACAGGCAAGCCATTATTCAACATTAAGATCTGTCTGTGAAACACTGCATGATCCTGAATAGTATTAATTTCCTTGCATGTTCCTTTGTTTATCAACTATGGATCAGTTGGAGAGACAGTTAGAAGCAATGAGGAACTTGCAACAGCAATAGTATGTGATGGATGGCAGTTATAGGAAGGGGGGAAAGCCTCAGATACAGGAAAGGTAAGAAGGTAGGCAGCTAGTGCAGGAGTCTTTTGTGGATATACCCATTTCAAACAGGTATGCTGTTTTGGAAAATGTAGAGGGTGATGGATTCTCAGGGGAATGTAGCACAAACAGCCAAAGTTTCTGGTATTGAGACTGGCTCTAATGCAATGAGGGGCATGTCGGGTTCCAAGAGATCAATTGTGTTCGGGAATTCTCTAGTCCGAGGTACAGACAGACATTTCTGTGGCCAGCAGAGAGAAAGCAAAATGGTGTGTTGCTTCCCTGGTGCCAGGATCAGGGATGTCTCAGAGAGGGTGCAGAATGTTCTCAAGGGGGAGAGGAGCCAGCAAGAGTTCATTGTCCACACTGGAACCAACGACATAGGAAGGGAAAAGGTTGAAATTCTGAAGGGAGATTACAGAGAGTTAGGCAGAAATTTAAAAAGGAGGTCCTCGAGAGTAGTAATATCTGGGTTACTCCTGGTGCTACGAGCTAGTGAGGGCAGGAATAGGAGGATAGAGCTGATGAATGCATGGCTGAGGAGCTGGTGTATGGGAGAAGGATTCACGTTTTTGGATCATTGTAATCTCTTTTGGAGTAGAAATGACCTGTACAAGGAGGACGGATTGCACCTAAATTGGAAGAGGACTAATAAACTGGCAGGGAGATTTTCTAGAGCTGCTCGGGAGGATTTAAACTAATAAGGTGGGGGGGATGGGGGGGTAGCGGTATGGCGGGTGGGGGGTGGGGGCAGTAGGACCGAGGGAGATAGTGAGGAAAGAAATCAATCTGAGACTGGTACAGTTGAGAACAGAAGCGAGTCAGACAGTCAAGTTCTGGATTAGTGGTGGATCAGGATGAAGGGCTTTTGCCCGAAACGTTGATTTTGCCCGTCCTCGGATTTTGCCTGTCCTCGGATGCTGCCTGAATTGCTGTGCTCTTCCAGCACCACTAATCCAGAATCTGGTTTCCAGCATCTGCAGTCATTGTTTTTACCCAGTCAGTCAAGGCAGGCAGGGACAAGGTAGAACTAATAAATTAAACTGCATTTATTTCAATGCAAGGGGCCTAACAGGGAATGCAGATTAACTCAGGGCATGGTTAGGAACATGGGACTGGGATATCATAGCAATTACAGAAACACGGCTCAGGGATGGACAGGGCTGGCAGCTTAATGTTCCAGGATACAAATGCTACAGGAAGGATAGAAAGGGAGGCAAGAGAGGAGGGGGAGTGGCTCATTTGATAAGGGATAGCATTACAGCTGTGCTGAGGGAGAATATTCCCGGAAATACATCCAGGGAAGTTATTTGGGTGGAACTGAGAAATAAGAAAGGGATGATCACCTTATTGGATTGTATTATAGAGCCCCTAATAGTCAGAGGGAAATTGAGAAACAAACTTGTAAGATCTCAGCTATCTGTAAGAATAATAGGATGGTTATGGTAGGGGATTTTAACTTTCCAAACAAATACTGGGACTGCCATAGTATTAAGGGTTTAGATGGACAGGAATTTGCAAAACTTGACCTACTCTTGGGAAATAAGGCAGGGCAGGTGACTGAGGTGTCAGTGGGGGAGCACTTTGGGGTCAGCGACCATAATTCTATTATATTTAAAATAGTGATGGAAAAGGATCTAAAAGTTGAAGTCCTAAATTGGAGAAAGGTCAATTATGACGGTATTAGGCAAGAACCTTCAAAAGCTGATTGGGGGCAAATGTTCGCAGTTAAAGGGACAACTGGAAAATGGGAAGCCTTCAGAAATGAGATAATGAGAATCCAGAGAAAGTATATTCCTGTTAGGGTGAAAGGAAAGGCTGGTACGTATAGGGAATACTGGATGACTAAAGAAATTGAGGGTTTGGTTAAGAAAATGAAGGAAGCGTATGTCAGGTATAGACAGGATAGATCAAGTGAATCATTAGAAGAGTATAAAGGCGGTAGGAATATACTCAAGAAGGAAATCAGGAGGGCGAAAAGGGGACATGAGATAGCTTTGGCAAATAGAATTAAGGAGAATCCAAAGAGTTTTTACAAATACATTAAGGACAAAAGGGTAACTGGGGAGAGAATAGGGCCCCTCAAAGATCAGCAAGGTGGCCTTTGTGTGGAGCCGCAGAAAATGGGGGAGATACTCAATGAGTATTTTGCATCAGTATTTACTGTGGAAAAGCATATGGAAGATATGGACTGTAGGGAAATAGGTGGTGACATCTTGCAAAATGTCCATATTACATAAATGCATAAAGGTGGATAAATCCCCAGGACCTGATCAGCTGTACCTGAGAACCCTGTGGGAAGCTAAAGAATTGATTGCTGGGCCTCTTGCTGAGATACTTGTATCATCAATAGTCACAGGTGAGGTGCCAGAAGACTAGAGATTGGCTAACGTAGTGCCACTGTTTAAGAAGGGTGGTAAGGACAAGCCAGGGAACTATAGACCAGTGAGCCTGACGTCGGTGGTGGGCAAGTTGTTGGATGGAATCCTGAGGGACAGGATGTACATGTATATGGAAAGGCAAGGACTGATTAGGGATAGTCAACACGGCTTTGTGTGTGGGAAATAATGTCTCACAAACTTGATTGAGTTTTTTGAGGAAGTAACAAAGAGGATTGATGAGGGCAGAGTGGTAGATGTGATCTATATGGACTTCAGTAAGACGTTCGACAAGGTTCCCCATGGGAGACTGATTAGCAAGGTTAGATCTCACAGAATACAGGGAGAACTAGCCATTTGGATACAGAATTGGCTCAAAGGAAGAAGACAGAGGGTGGTGGTGGAGGGTTGTTTTTCAGACTGGACGCTTGTGACCAGTGGAGTGCCTCAAGGATCAGTGCTGGGCCCTCTAGTTTTTGTCATTTACATAAATGATTTGAATGCGAGCATAAGAGGTACAGTTAATAAGTTTGCAGATGACACCAAAATTGGAGGTGTAGTGGACAGCGAAGAGGGTTACTTGAGATTACAACAGGATCTTGACTAGATGGCCAATGGGCTGAGAAGGGGCAGATGGAGTTTAATTCAGATAAACGCAAAGTGCTACATTTTGGGAAAGCAAATCTTAGCAGACTTGTACACATAATGGTAAGGTCCTAGGGAGTGTTGCTGATCAAAGAGACCTTGGAGTGCAGGTTCATAACTCCTTGAAAGTGGAGTCACAGGTGGATAGAATAGTGAAGAAGGCGTTTGGTATACTTTCCTTTATGGGTCAGAGTATTGAGTACCGGAGTTGGGAGGTCATGTTGCGGCTATACGGGAGGGTTGGTTGGGCCGCTGTTGGAATATTGTGTGCAATTCTGGACTTCTTTCTTTTGGAAAGATGTTGTGAAACTTGAAAGGGTTCAGAAAAGATTTACAAGGATGTTGCCAGGGTTGGAGGATTTGAGCTTTGGGAGAGGCTGAACAGGCTGGGGCTGTTTTCCCTGGACCATCGGAGGCTGAGGGGTGACCTTATAGAGGTTTACAAAATTATGAGGGGCATAGATAGGGTAAATAGGCAAAGTCATTTCCCTGGGGTCGGGGAGTCCAGAACTGGAGGGCATAGGTTTAGGGTGAGAGGAGAAAGGTATAAAAGAGACCTATGCGGCAACTTTTCATGTAAAGGGTGGTACGTGTATGTAATGAGCAGCCAGAGGAAGTGGTGGAGGCTGGTATAATTGCAACATTTAAGAGGCATTTAGATGGGTATTTGAATAGGAAGGGTTTGGAGGGATATGGGCCGGGTGCTGGCAGGTGGGCCTAGATTGGGTTGGGATATCTGGTCGGCATGGACAGGTTGGACCGAAGGGTGGTGTACGTCTCTTTGACTCTATGACTCTATAACTATTTGGAGATAATTCTCTTGCATTCCTGACTTGTGCCTTATAGAAGGTGGACTGGCCTTTGGAAGTCAGGAGGTGAGAATTTCAACTATATGAACTTATCCTATGCTCACAATATTTACAAGCCTGTGCCAGTCAATATACGTTGAAAAACGTGATGCTGGAAAAACACAGCAGGCCAGGTAGCATCCGAGGAGCAGAAGAATCGACGTTTCGGGCATAAGCCCTTCTTCAGGAATGAGGCTGGTGTGCCAAACTGGCTGAGATAAAAGGTAGGGGGGAGGGGATTTGGAGGAGGGGTGCTGGGAATACGATAGGTGGAAGGAGATGAGGGTGAGGGTGATAGGCTGGAGAGGGGGTTGGGCGGAGAGGTCGGGAAGAAGATTGCAGGTCAAGAGAGCGGTGCTGAATCCCGGGGTTTGAACTGAGATAAGGTGAGTGGAGGGGAAATGAGGAAGCTGGATAAATCTACATTCATCCCGTGTGGTTGGAGGGTACCTAGGTGGAAGATGAGGCATTCTTCCTCCAGACGTCATGTGGTCAGGGTCTGGCGATGGAGGAGGCCAAGGACCTGCATGTCCTTGGCGGAGTGGGAGGGGGAGTTAAAGTGTTCAGCCATAGGACCGTTGGGTTGGTTGGTGTGGGTGTCCCAGAGGTGTTCCCTGAAACATTCTGCAAGTAGGTGGCCTGTCTCCCCAATGTAGAGGAGACCACATTGGGTGCAGCGGATACAGTAAATGATGTGTGTGGAGGTGCAGGTGAATTTGCGATGGATATGGAAGAATCCATTGGGGCCTTGGAGGGAGGTGAGGGGGAGGTGTTGGCGCAAGTTTTGCACTTCTTGCAGTTGCAGGGGAAGGTGCCGGGAGTGGAGGTTGGGTTGATGGGGGGTGTGGACCTGACAAGGAAGTCACGGAGGGAGTGGTCTCTCCGGAACACTAATAGGGGTGGGGAGGAAAATATATCCCTGGTGGTGGGGTCTGTTTGGAGGTGGCAGAAATGACGGACAATGATACGATGTATCCGGAGGTTGGTGGGGTGGAAGGTGAGGACCAATGGGGTTCGATCCTGGTGGCGATTGGAGGGGCGGGGTTCAAGGGCGGAGGTGCGGGAAGTGGAGGAGATGCGTTGGAGAGCATCGTCGACCATGTCAGTGGGGAAATTGCGGTCTTTGAAGAAGGAGGCCATTTGGGTTGTTCGGTAGTGGAATTGGTCCTCCTGGGAGCAGATGCGGCAGAGGCGAAGGAATTGGGAATATGGGATGACATTTTTACAGGGGGCAGGGTGGGAGGAGGTGAAATCTAGGTAGCTGTGGGAGTCGGTCGGTTTGTAGTAAATGTCTGTGTTGAGTCGGTCGCCCGAGATAGAAATGGAGAGGTCTAGGAAGGGGACGGAGGAATCTGAGACAGTCCAGGTCAATTTGAGGTCGGGGTGGAAAATGTTAGTAAAGTGGATGAACTGTTCAACCTCCTCGTGGGAGCACGAGGTAGCGCCAATACAACCATCGATGTAGTGGAGGAAAAGGTGAGGGGTGGTGCCAATGTAGCTGTGGAAGATGGACTGTTCCACATATCCAATGAAGAGGCAGGCATAGCTGGGGCCCATGCGGGTGCCCATGGCTACTCCTTTGGTTTGGAGGAAGTGGAAGGATTGGAAAGAGAAGTTATTCAGAGTGAGGACCAGTTCAGTCAGTCGAAGGAGGGTATCAGTGGAAGGGTACTGGTTGGTACGGCGGGAAAGGAAGAAGCGGAGGGCTTGGATGCCTTAGTGATGGGAGATGGAAGTGTACAAGGACTGGATGTCCATCGTGAAGATAAGGCGTTGGAGGCCGGGAAAGTGAAAATCATGGAGGAGGTGGAGGGCGTGGGTGGTGTCCTGAACGTAGGTGGGAGTTCTTGGACTAAGGGGGACAGGACAGTTTCGAGGTATGCAGAGATGAGTTCAGTGGGGCAGGAGCAGGCTGAGACAATGGGTCGGCCGGGGCAGTCGGGTTTGTGGATTTTGGGCAGGAGGTAGAAACGGGTGGTGCGGGGTTGTGGGACTATGAGATTGGAGGCAGTGGATGGGAGATCTCCTGAGGTGCTGAGGTTATGGATGATCTGGGAGATGATGGTTTGGTGGTGGGAGGTGGGGTCATGGTCAAGGGGGCAGTAGGAGGAGGTGTCCGCGAACTGGCGTTTAGCCTCAGCGGTGAAAAGATCGGTGCGCCAAACTACCACTGCGCCTCCCTTGTCTGCCAGTTTGATAGTGAGGTTGGGGTTGGAGCGGAGGGAGTGGAGAGCTGTATGTTGCGAGGGTGAGAGGTTGGAGTGGGTGAGAGGGGTGGACAGGTTGAGCTGTCAATGTCACGGCGGCAGTTGGATATGAAGAGATCGAGGGCGGGTAAGAGGCCAGCATGGGGTGTCCAGGTGGATGGGGTGTGTTGGAGGCGGGAGAAGGGGTCGTCAGAGGGTGGGCGAGTGTCCTGGTTGAAGAAGTAGGCGCGGAGGTGAAGGCGGCGGAAAGAAATGCTCGATGTCTCGCCGCGTGTCGAACTCATTGATCCGGGACATGGTCAATGATAATCAGTGGATAATGATGATTGGGGATTCAGCAATCAGAATGACTTTAGAGAGAAACACTACCATGCTGAAGACAGTCATTTCTTGTTTAGGTGGGTTTGGATAATGATTTCTAGTAATGCTTGACAGTTTTAAAATTAGTTTTATTTTATATTTGCTGAATTATGCTAATGAGGTGAAGGAGACATTTTAAGTCTAACACGTCTCTTCCTGCAGCCATTTCACATTTTGTACTTACTTGTTTTGATTTGCATTTCGATACTAGTCAGAAATGGGCAATTAAACAAGTAGTGAGCTTCAATTTACCATAATTGGAGATGTAATAATTAATGTGTCATTATTAAAAGATTGGGTTTTTTCTTTAAATTGATCCTAAATACACACAAACATTGCTAGATGATGCAGTTAGCAGAAAATATTCAGACAAAGTAATTGTTCCAACTGTTGATAAGCCACAGGACATCATGGTCTGCCAAGATCCAACTCAAGAATAAAGCTTATTGTCTGTAATTTCTTCAAGATTAGTTATTAAGGAGTTAATGTCTTCCATAAACCATGGATGTGAACTGAGATGCTATTATTCAAAGATGCAATTTTACATCAATCAATAAGCTGACAGTAGCCTGACCAACAATAGCATGATGCAGAAGTGGGAACTGCAGATGCTGAAGATTAGAATCAAGATTAGAGTGGTGCTGGGAAAGCACAGCAGGTCAGGCAGTAACCTGAGGAGCAGGAAAAATTGACATTTCGGGCAAAAGCCCTTCATCAGGAATGAATCCTAGCCTCATTCCTGATGAAGGACTTTTGCCCGGAACGTCAATTTTTCCTATTCCTTGGAAGCTGCCTGACCTGCTGTGCTTTTCCAGCACCACGCTAATCTTGTCAACAATAGCATGATGTCCACCAAAAGAGCTTCAATACAGAATCACAGGAAAGACACATTGCTTGTAGTAAGGTTTTGAATCAGCATCCTTGTCAAAGAAGGGTACCAAGAATCAGGTTTATTTAAACTGATGAACTATCAGAAATTGTAAAGTCTATCTTAAATTGATACAACCTTTTACTCTTGTACTGATTATAGCTTTTCTGGTTCCAAAGGTAATGAGTTATTTGTAATATCTGTGTATTCAGTGTATTTGATAACGAGGCCTTATGCAAACTACACCCGCTGCCCCCCCCCCCCCCCCAAACCCTGCACCGCCCTCCACTTGCCTTATATAATTGGTACTTTGTGCTCAATATTACAAGGAGCCAGGCTGCTCATGCCCTGAAATAAAAAGTCAGTCAGTCAACCCAGAGAAGAAAAGCAAAGAGGTGAGCGTTATTGTCAAGGTGATTATGTAGTGTTAGTGTCAGTGCATTGGTAATCCAAAGCCCCAGGCACGTGCTCTGGAGACTTGGATTCAAGGCTCACAATGGCAGACAGTAAAATTGGAATTCAATAAAATGTGGAATTAACAGTGACCAAGAAAGCATTGTAAAATTCTGTCTGGCTCTCCATTTCCCTTTCAGGAAGAGAATCTGCTGTTTTCTTTGGTCTACAAGTGACTTGGACAAACAGCAATGCAGTTGATTTTCAAGATCCTCCTGAATTGATGTAGCAAGCAGCACAGTTGTATCAAACCACTGGAAAGTCTAAAAAAAAAATGATACCAACAAATTATCACTGGAAATGAAAAATATAGAGTTGTCAACACCACAGAATCCTCATTACCAAAATGAGGGCTTGTGCCAAAACTGACTACAGACTAGTCAAGCAATAGCCTAACAGTCATACTCACAGAAGCATACCTTCCAGACAGTGTCACTTACACCACCAACATCATCCCTGGGTATGTCCTATTCTATTGTCGGGACTGATCCAACAGGGAATGGTAGCACAAAACTATACAGTCAGGAAGTTGTCTTGGGCGTCCTCAACATTGACTCTGAACCTAATTAAATCTCGTGGCATTAGATCATGCTTGGTCAATTAAACCTCCTTCTGATTACAAAAACTAAAAGATCTGCAGATGCTGGAAATCAGAAACATGAACAGAATTTGCTGGAAAAGTTCAGCAGGTCTGGCAGCACCTGTGGAGAGAAAGCAGTTAATGTTTCAGGTCCAGTGAACCTTCTTCAGAACTGATTAATAGCTAGGAGAAAGTTGCTTTTTGTGCAGATGATAGGATGGGGGGAGGGGTTAAGGAGTAAACGATAAGTAGAGATAGAACCCAAACAGAGAGAAGAACAAAGAGATCTTAAAGTGCAGGTTCATAGTTCCTTGAAAGTGGAGTCGCAGGTAGATAGGATAGTGAAGAAGGCATTTGGTATGCTAGTATTTATTGGTCAGTACGTTGAGTATAGCAGTTGGGAGGTCATGTTGTAGCTGTACAGGACATTGGTTAGGCCACTTTTGAAGTATTGTGCGCCATTCTGGTCTCCCTCCAATCGGAAGGATGTTGTGAAACTTGAAAGGATTCAGAAAAGATTTACAAGGTTGTTACCAGGGTTGGAAGATTTGAGCTATAGGGGAGAGGTTGAATAGGCTGGGGCTGTTTTCCCTGGAACATCGGAGGCTGGGGCATGACCTTATAGAAGTTTATAAGATCATGACAGACATGGATAGGATAAATAGACAAGGTCCAGAACTAGAGGGCATAGCTTTAAGGCAAGAGGGGGAAGATTTAAAAGGGACATAAGGGGCAACTTTTTCATGTAGAGATTGGTGCGTGTATAGAAAGAGCTGCTGGAGGAAGTGAGGGAGGCTGGTACAATTTCAACATTTAAAATGCATCTGGATAGGTATATGAATAGGAAGGTTTTAGGGGGATATGGGCAAAGTGCTAGTAAATCGGACTAGATTAGGTTGGGATATCTGGTCGGCATGGACGAGTTGGACAGAAGGGTCTGTTTCTGTACCGTACATTTCTATGACTCTGTGACTCTAAGAACTGTTTGACAGAAAACAGTCAGCCACAGTGAATGAATGGCTGCTAATGGATGTTATTAGTGGCTAACAATGGGCAATGTGTAATAGTAGACCAGGTGATAAAAAGGCTTGGTGTGTGAGGTTTGGGGAAAAGACATGGGAGAAGGTGTCTCAAGTTCTAAAATTATTGAGCTCAGTATTGAGTCCAGAATGCTATATGATTACATAGATCATAGAACATGGATCAGTACAGCACAGGAACGGGCCCCACAATGTTGTGCCGAACATGACGCCAAATGAAACTAATTCCTTCTGCCTGCCCTTGGTATATATCTCTCCATTCCTTGCATATTTATGGGCTCATCTAAAAATCCCTTAAATGCCCTTATTCCATTTGCCTCCACCACCACCCCTGGCAGTGTGTTCCAGAGTCCTACCACTCTCTGTGTAAAATACTTGTCCCTCATATCTGCTTTGAAATTTCCTCCACTCAATTTAAATGCATACTTCCTAGTATTAGACATTTCAACTCTAGGAAAAAGATTCTGACCATCAACTCTATTTATGCATCTCATACTTTTATTGACTTCTATTAAGTCTTCCCTCAGCGTCCACCACTCCAGAGAAAACAACCCGAGGTTTCCTAGACTCTCCTTATAGCTCATACCCTCTAATCCAGGAAGAATCCTGGCAAACCTCTTCTGCACTCACTTCAAAGCCTCCGGTAATGTGGCAACCAGAATTGAATGCAGTACACTACATGTGGTCTAACCAAAGTCTTATAAAGCTGCACCATGACATCCTAACTCTTGGACTCAATTCCCTGTCCAATAAAGGCAAGCATGTCACACGCCTTCTTTATCACCTTATCTATTTGCATAGCCACTTTCAGGACACTTCCCAAAAGAAAATGAGGTGCTGTTCTTCCTGCTTCCAGCTTCACTGGAGCACTGCAGCAAATCTGAGACAGAGATGTTGGCCAGGGGACAAGATGGTATGTTGAAGTGGCAGGCAACTGGAAGCTCAGGGCCTTTTTCACAGACAGAACATAGGTAATCTGCGAAGCAGTCACCTAGTCTATCCTTCGTTTTCCAATGTAAAGGAGACCACATTGTGGGCAACAAATACAATTGTGCGAAGTACAGGTAAAACACTACTTCACCTGGAAATTGTGGGGAGGCGTTGGATACTAAGGAGGGAGGAAGTAAATGGACAGATGCTAGACCTTTCGTGGGGCTGTTGGGGTGGGGGGGGAGGGGCTTTTGGGAGTGAACGAGGAGGGGACCAGGGTGTCCTTGTGGAAGGCTGACAAGAGCAGAGAGGGGAATTTGTGTCTAATGGTGACATCTTGCTGGAGGTGGCAGAAATGGCTGCTAATTATCCTCTGGATGTGGAAGCTGGTAGGATGGTAGGTGAAGACAAGGGGGACCTTATTGCTGTAGTGGGAGGGAAAAGGGAGGTGACGGCGGAAGTGTGGGAGATGGACCGGACCTGGCTGAGGTGCCTGTTAACCACATTACTGCGGAATCCTTAGTTGAGGAAGAAGGTGGACATGTCAGAGGCTACCTTGACAAAGTTGGCATCGTCAGATTAAATGCAACTGAGGAACTTGGAGAATGAAGTACAGGAAGTTGAGTGTGTGGATGTATAGTGCAGGTAACTATGGGAGTCGGTGGTTTGTAATGGATATTTGTGACCAGCTTATCCCCAGAAATAGAAACAGAGACGTCAAGGAAGGGAAGGGAAGAGTCAAAGTAGGATCAAGTGAAGGTGAGAGCGGGGTGGAAATTGATCCACTCCAACTCAGATCCAACCCTGACTTCATAATTAAGCCTGCTGATCAGAGTAGAGCTGATGTTATCTGGTGGACTGACCTCTACATTGCAGAAACTAAGCATCAGCTCTAAGATACCTCCTCCTATCTCCCCTGGATCATGACACCACCATAGAACATCAGACCATTGTGTCCACTATGGTCACTAACTTCATTTTATCTGGCGATCTCACCCTGCTTGCATCTGAGCTGACATCCTCCCAAACCTGCACAATCTCTTTCCCAAAATCCACAAAGAGGACTATCCAGTCAGACCTATTGTTTCTGCCTGCTCCTGCCCCACACAACACAGCCCTTCCTACATCAACTCAGTTTTTTCTCACCTTGTCCAGTCCCTTCCTGCTTACATCCATGATTCCTCTGACACTTTACATCAGTTTCAGAATTTTCAGTTTGTGGGGTCCAGCTGCCTTCTCTTTACCATGGATGTGCAATCCATTTACACGTCCATCTACCATCAGGTTGGTCTCAGGCCTCTCAGCTTCTTCTTGGAAAAAAAGCCTGAACCATCCCCACCCACCCTCACTCTCCATCGCCTGGTCAAACTCATCCTCATTCTGAACAACTACTCTTTTAACTCCTCTCATTTTTTTCGAGTTCAGAGGGGTAGCCATGGGTACATACAAGGGCACCAATTATGCCTGTCTGTTTATGGAGTAAGTGGAAGATTCTTTGTTCCAGTTCTACTCCAGTCTCCATCCACAACTCTTTCTCTGGTATATCGATAATATAATTGGTGCTCCTTCCTTCTTTTGTTGGAATTGGGAAAGTTTATCAAGTTTCCTCCCAATTTCCAACCTGCGTCCACCTTTACCTGGTCCATCTCTGACTCTAGAGAATAGGTTCAGTATTCCCATTCTTCAACTTTGACATCAAATGCATAATATAGGCTAGTTTTTGGCAGTTGCATGATGGCTCAGTGGTTAGCACTGCTGCCTCACAGCACCAGGGACCCATTCAATTCTACCCTCTGATGACTGTCTGTGTAGAGTTTGCACATTCTTCCTGTGTCAGTGTGGGTTTTTCTGCTGGGTGTTCTGGTTTCGTCCCACAGCCTAAAGATGTGCAGGCTAGGTTGATTAGTTGTGGGAAATGCTGGTTTACAGGGATTGAGTGGAATGCTGTTTGGAGTAGTTGCATGAGCCTGGATGGCCTATTTCCACACTGTAGGGGATCTTGCTGACACCCATTCTCTAGCCTATTGCATTCAGTCAGCAGTCCTGAAAGTAAACAGCAGTAAAAAGTCCAAAGCTTCCCCAGCAACCACTACTTGCATTTATATAAAACTTCTAACATAGTGAAATAACCCAAAGCCACAAAGAAGGATTATCAGACAATATAATTGCCAAAGGAAGATGTGTTAGGGGAGGTGACTAAAAGCATGGAGGAGAAAGAAAGAAAATGGAATTTGGGAACTCCAGACCTTAGGACTTAGTGCCTAAACAGTTGAAAGCACAGCTTTTCCTGGTGAGGCAAAGCTTCATGGCTGGAGACAGACACTGATATAAGGAGGTAGAAGACCATGGAGAGATTTGTTCACTAATAACAGAGATTTAAATTTCAAAATGTAAATGCTTCAGGACAAAATATTAAGTGAGAAAATTAGAAGTGTAAAGTATAGCAGACAAAAATGGTGAACTGTGCCTTGATAAAGTGAATTCAGGCACGTATTTGTCTGCACTGATAGTGTAGTTTATTGATGTGTCTGTTTTGCTCATTGACCTGACCTTGAATTAAATACAACACCACTAAAGTAAACTGCTTGAATCTGGTCCCAAAAACTCTGTTTGTGAATCCGAGCTGAAAGCTGAATGTTACTTTTCCTGTTTTAGGCGTGTATAGTTAACAGTGTGAAGTATCCTTTGATGATCAGTTCTCACCTTCCCGTCCACCCCATGTGAAGGCATTTTAATGCTACTGAGCCAAAGCATTATCTAAGCCATGTGATCTCCTACTTATTACTCAAGTACTCATTCTTGATGTGAAATCCTGAATGGTGAGTACTGCAGACCATTCAATTGTGAGAAGATCACTCCAATGCTCATCTTCGAAGTCACACAGGAACTCATCTATTTCGAGAGCAGGAGCCTCTAGCACTTACTGTTGCCTCTACTCTGCCAAGCTCAGTTCCAAATAGATTCTCAGGGAGGTAAGTTCTGTATTTGGCCTCAAAATATTTTGCTTATTGTTAGGTCTTTCTGGTTTTGCTTTGGTTTTCCCAGATCCCAAATTAATGAGTTTTATAGGTACCTCTGGTTAATCAACAAGCAATTGGAAAAATAATGGGAAATGAATATGTGTTGGCACAAGTCTGCTGAATGTTTCTCCTTTACTTTGACAGACATATGCCATACAGTGAAGGATGAGAAGCAGGAGGCTGGAAGAACACAGCAAGCCAGGTAGCATCAGGAGGTGGAAAAGTCAGTGTTTCGGCTGTAACCTTTCTTCAGACCCCTGAAGAAGGGTTACACCGAAAACGTTGACTTCTCAACAATTTGATGCTGCCTGGGGAGGCTTGCTCTGTTCTTCTAGCCTCCTGAATGTCTACCTTGGAGTTTAGCATCTGCAGGTTTTTTTTGTCTCGAGACAGTGAAGGATAGCAGACAAATTCAAAATCTTATAATTGTTCAACATCACCCAACCTGATACAGGGCCATAAAAACAGACAAAAAAAAATAGTTTTTACTAATTAATTCCTTTAATGATTGTCTTAAAAGGGACAGTAATGTTTATTACGGGAACGTATAGTTTAAGGCCTAGGCATCAGAAAGCATGGGAGACAATGAGTGGGATGAAATAAATCAGAATCAAGAGTGTAGTGCTGGAAAAGCACAGCAGGTCAGGCAGCATCCGAGAAACAGGAGAATCGACGTTTCAGGCATAAGCCCTTCATCATACCCAAAACGTCAATTCTCCTACTCCTCAGATGCTGCCTGACATGCTGTGTTTTTCCAGCACTACGCTCTTTACTCTGAGCAGTCCTCACTTTCTCCTTCCATGAAGTAAATCAGGGTTCATTAAAATTAAATATTAAGAGTTAAGATGGCTCGTTGAATATTTATTTAATTTGCCCCTTTTTAAAAATTCTTCAATGGGATGTGGGCATCACTGGCAAGGCCAGAACATGTTGCTGATCCTGAATTGACCTTGATCTGAGTGGCTTGCTCAGCTTTTTGGGGGACAGTCAGAGTTAACCATGTTGCTATGGACCTAGTGTCATTTATAGGCCAGACCGGATAAGGATGACAGATTTCCTTCCCTAAAGAATATAACTGAACCAGTGGGTTCTTCTTACAAAAACCAAAACTTTCCTGAAATAGGGATGTTCCCACATGCCTGTAGCTGCTGGTTAATCAGAGGCCGGCAGTCACTAAGAGTGGCAGCACACTTTGAAGATTAAGGCTACAATGGAGCAGCAATATGGACGACCTGAGCATTGGGTAAAGTAAGTGACTTTCTGGTGTGGTGAAATCATAGGGAGGGAGTCATGGGGAGAGTTAGGGCAAGGATCAGAGGTAATGGATTAGGCTTTCAAAATGCCACGCCCCAACTCCCATCTATATCTGTTTTTTAACTCATGAGGGTTGACACTTTCTCATCTATTGGCAGTAGTGATCGTAGAAGTAATAATTGACCTCTTAACATGCTTGAATTCAAGCGAATTGGAAAGATCAACTATGGGTCTTCTCATCCAAATCTTAATTTCTGAGGTTTACGCTATCTTGCCAGTAACAAACTGCCCTATCAAACACCTTTCCCATTCTACTGTATAATACTGTCTTACTGAGATTTGAACCCATATCCTCAGAGAATAAATTTGGATGAGGTGTTCAGTGGTATTACCACTGTGCCACCAACTCCCTAACCTATAAGTGCTGAAGTTTCCCATGGACGTCAGTATCCTGATGTTGGTACTAAATGGAAGGACTGAGCCAGCACTTACTGGCTGCACTCCTGATGGCATAATGCTCCCGGAAGCCATCACTTCATTGATTGTCTCTGCACTTGTCCTTTTAGAGACAGGCTCTCAATAATGTCGGTCCAAATAGCAAGCAATTCTGGAGGCTTGACAAACACCACCATCGGGAATCATGAGGGGATCATTCTTCAATATGGAGTCAACATAATGTTTAAAGTTAAAATTAAATACAATTACAATTAAATTCTAAAACTTAAACTTATTGCAGATGAAGGTCTTTGGTCCCTTAAAGGTTTTTTTTTAACATTGTTTGGGCCGCAGGTGAAGCCTTTAGTGTCAATGGCTCCCCTCTGGACAGATCCACGTCCTGTCACAGGGATACTGTTTACATGGTTACAGCCAGACCCCCTCAAATGGGTGAGGTTGCTCAAATTATTACAGTTCTGGATGGATACTCCAAATCATTAGGCTCCTGGGTAAGGAAGGAAGAACTGGCTCCCCTTCTTCACTCACTGTCCCCCCACGGTTGGGCACAGCACATTTAATTTGGAAAGGATTCTTCCCTTGTAAATGTCTTTTCCCAAACTAATGAATTTATATCAAAAGGAGCTAATTTAACCAAGCTTTCCTCAGATAACAAAAGAGTGAGTTTAGTTGTTACCAAATGTGGAAAGAATTAATTAAACAACAGGCACGAACATAGATTAGGAATGAAAATAGTTCAAAAAGATTAAAACACAACCAAACTGATAAACAGTTTATTTTGAGATTGTTGGCTTGGCAGGTTTTGATGAAATCATTTGGTTCTGTTTCCTTTGGTGGTGGTTGACTGGTAGCCCTCCCTCAGAATGAGTGAATCCTTCTGTTGCACCATTTCCTTTTGTCTGGCTTGTTGGCTACTAGCACTCAGAGTTAAAGAATCCTTTTAGTGACAATGCAGGGGTGATTAGTGGGTGGTTATTAGCCTGCGACCATCATAGCATTCAAACCCAGTAGTGCACACATATGCCTCAGTTCATCAGCACATTTTCCTTTCACTAGTACACCTTCATCCACTAGCGCACACAGACCAGGGTTGCAACCAGTTTTAATCCCTTTTCCTGGAAGGGAAAAACACAAACATTGCCTGCAAGAGGTGGCTACCTATTGATATTTAGCCTCTATTATTTCTTCCTGTAGTGTCTGTCTCTGAGGTTTCCCTGACCCTCTACAAGTGCGACAGATCAGTCCCATTGTGAACTTTGATAGACAATACTGAATTCACATTCACAATCTGTTTTCATCTGTAGCAGTCCTCTTTGAAAGAACACATTTTAGAATCAAAGGTTAACAATATCCCTAGGACTTCAGAGTTCCAATCCATTGTCATAACAATAAAGAGATGATGAGCTTCCCAGAAGGTGGGAGGTTCACTCTGGTATGCCCCACACCTACAAAAATCCATTCTAATTAGTATCAATTGGCAGACAATCTGAGCCCCTCTTTCTGCATGAGAATCTTTCTTGTTGGCAGGAATCCATCAGGAAGCCTTACCAAGCTCCTATCTATTCTCTTGGTCCCCCTACCATTTCCAAATCTGCAATCATGACCCAGGAAGATTCAGCTCTTCATGTCTGTGCAAGATACTCAATGGGAGTTCAATTCCATGCTTTCACTTGTATTTATTAAAGAGCTTCTATATTTCAACCCGTTTGTGCCAACTGTTCCGCTCGTCCCTGAAGACATTACATTAGAATACACCCAACACCCCGCCATTCTTGACAACCCTTGATAGCTGAGGAAACTTAGTTTCCAAGTTAAAGAGATGATGACAATTGGATTAAAGCAAACTACTGATTTTACAAACATAAATGACTGAAGCCTGTGTGACAGGTTCCCCCAATCACCTCAGTTCAATAGATCCATTCCTGTAAAATGGACCAATATAGAATGCTGATACTGATCAAGATGTTTATATAGAACCATGGATACCTGATGTGAGTTAGAGGAAGAGGGGGTTTTCAAGACTAGGGGGCACATTTTTAAGGTCAGAGGAGAGAGATTTAAAAAAGACATGAGTGGCAAAGTTTTTACCAGAGGCTGGTTCGAATGAAATACCTGAGGAATTGATAGATGCAGGTACAATTACAATGTTTAAAAGACATTGGATAGATATATGAATAGGAAAGGTTTGGAGGGACATGGGCCAGGAGCAGGCAAGTGAGACTCGTTTAGTTTGGCATAGTTCGGCATAGACTAGTTGGACTGAAGGGTCTGTTTCCATGCTGTATGACTCAATGGCTCTATATAGAATCTAAATCAGGATTTTACCCAGAAATGGAAACTCAAAGTGTTTATTATTATTGTGTGTGATTGGAGATTAGGTGACAGCTTCATAACTTATTAATGCTTATGTTTTCATTGCTATAATCTGGATATTATATTTATCGGAGAAAGGATAACCATCACTTGATGCATTCCTGCTGCTAATCACTATCTGGTGACACCTGCTGGAAGTATGCATGTGTTGATATTGGTGGCACATGATCAATGTTGATTGTGAAGTCTCCACGGTCAAATAGTCTTCCAACTACCACAACATAGAATGGACCATCTAGAGAAAAAGAAAAGATAAGATATGGGAGGCAATTTTACTTCATTCATGGTTTGTGGGTGTCACTGGGAAGGGTAGTATTTGTTGCTCATCCCTCACTGTCCTTGAGATAATGGTGGTCTGCTTCCCTCTTCAACTTCTGCAGTCAATGGAGGTTAAATACATCCACAGTGCTGCTATAAAGGAAATTCCTGAGAATTAGTGGTATTAGGTGAATTTCCCCTGCAGTGGACCAATTGGGTTGATAGCTTAAGTGGTCTCCTTCGGTGCTGTGACTATTTTATGGTGTGTGACAAGGTTTCAGATGGTAAGTCTGTGAAATTATCCTAAGAAAGATGGGAAAGGTTATAAGAAAGGAGGAGGAATAAAATGAATTTAAAAAGTATTTGGAATACATTAAAAATAATAGTCACAGCTCAGGAACAGCTATTGCTGTGTAAAATATTTTTATTTATTTTCATTGCACACCAGCACAACATTGTGAAGTCAGAGGAGTTCAAGTGAAAAGCAAAATTAAGGCATGAATTGGGAGATAAAGTCACACACAATTTTTTTTAATTTCAAAAATATACTTTATTCATAGAAACTCTTTGGTACCTGTACAGTTAATGGAGCCGTTCAGATCTATTCTGTCTTAACTTACAGAGATCAAATTAAGTCTTTGACGTTCACCATTCTCTATATTTGTAGTCAACCTCTTGGCATTTAGCTGAGGCATCAGAAGGGGCCAATTACTGAATGGACCCCCATTATTCTTCAGTAGAAGGATCTTACATAGTGGTGCTTGCCCACTGCGCCTTGGCGGCAGCTGCCCAAGCTTCAGCACGTCTCTCAGCACGTAATCTTGCTCTTTGGAATGTGCCAGTTTTTAACATTCAGTCAGAGTCAATTGCTTCATCTAGAAGACCAACAAGTTTCAGGCAGACCAAATAGAGTCTTTGACCAAGATGATGGTACTTCACACATAGTTGATGTCCGTCTCGGTGTACATCCTGGGGAACAAACTGTAGAACACGGCATCCCACATCACAGAGCTGCTTGGGACGAACCTCGACAAACACCACTGGATTCCCCTCCAAAGGCACATTACAGAAGGAGTTACAGTCTTGTCCCCTCCACAGCCGCTTTGAGGGCAGTGTGCGGTGGTGCAGAGTGTCCAGGCATGCATAAAGGATCTCACAGGGAGTGCCCTTCTCACCATCAGCCAAGCAATGTCCTGATGCTTGTTTGAAAGTTCTGGTGATGAAGCATTCTGCCATAATCACTTTGACAGTCTGCTCAGAGAACCGCTCGACAGGATCTACTCTCTCATTTTCCTGTAGGGTCTCAAGGACACTACATGCTGATCACTTCCTTATGGACTTATAGTGAAAGATGCTTTTCTTCACAAATTTCTCCCCGAAGGACAGATAATACAGAACAGTCCAACTACTTGGAGCATTCTGCGTCAGTGAGGCCAGACCCATCCTTTGCAACACAGGTAGAACCTCAGTATGTAGTGACACTTGGTGTTTGCATACCAGGGATCCACAAACAGCTTGGTGTAGCCACACACAAAGGTGACCATCAGGGTGAGGGAAGCGTTGGGTGTGTTTTGACCCCTCTTTGTCCAGATCTTTGTACATGGCATGCCTTTGGATGCGGTCCATATTTGATTTCCACATGAAGTGAAAGATGGCCCGGTTGACAGTGACGATGCAGGCTTGGAGAATAGGCCAGACCTGTGCCACTTACACCAACACCGAGAGTACCTCACACGTGATGAGCAGATTTTTACCTGCCATGGAGAGCGGCCAGTGCTCCCATCTGCCCAGTTTCTGTCTCACTTTAGTAACATGCTCCTCCCAAGACTTGGCGCACACCCCAGCCCCTCTGAACCAAATACCCAGAAACTTCAGTTGGTGTGTCCTGACGGTGGAGGGATAAAGGATTGGTCAGTCCAGTTTCCAAAGAGTATGGCATTGTTCTTCCCTCGATTTCCCTTGGTCCCGAAGCCCATTCAAACTGGTCATAGATGCACATGAGTCTGTGCACTGACTGAGCAGAAAATAGCGATGTCATCCATGTACCTGTAGGCTCCTGCTGCCAGGAATAGTCACCTCTCTCAGGCTCGCATCCTCCCTGATGGACCCTGCGAATCGCTCTATAAAACATGCAAACAAAGCAGGAGACAGGGCAGCTTTGCCTGACTCCACATCTGATTGAAAAGCTTCCTGATTCCCACCTGTTGATTGAAACTACACTAACGCTGCTGGTATTGAGCAGCCGCATCCAATTGCAGATTCCCACCCCAAAGTCCATTTTGGACAGAACATCTCTCATGTACATGAGCGATATTCTGTCAAAGACTTTCTCCTGGTCCAGGCTGATGAGGCAGGTATCCACCCTTCTGTCCTGCATATAGGCAATCGTATCCCTGAAGAGTATGAGAATCTCTGTGATCTTCCTGCCAGGTACAGCACATGTTTGGCCAGGGTGAATCACCGATCTCAAAGCAGACCTGACATGGTGGGAAATGACTTTTGACAAGATTTTGTAACCCACATTTAACAGTGAGATTGGTCACCAGTTTCTGAAGCTCTCCATCTCTCCCTTCCGCTTATAGATGAAGGTGAGGAACCTTTCCTCATGGATTCGCTCACAGTATCTACTGGGAGTATACTGTCATACACCTCCAGCAGGCCAATCAAATTCTGTGGAGTAAAATAGGACTCAAACAGTAAGCCATCGCTTCTGGGAGTTGTATTCTTTTCAAAGGACTTGAGGGCACGGTAAGCTTGACCAGAGAAAGCGGCTGGTCCAACCTCTCCCGCTGCTGTCATCTAAAACCTCCATGATAGAGGACAGGATCGACTGGAAGGCCACACGGTCAGTGGGCTTCATGACACACAATTAATACACTTGAAAATCTACCAGTTGAATTGGTTCTCCTGCTGATTGTGGTACACTGCAAGCTGGATCTGAAACAGCACAGTAGTATTAAAAATGACTGCATTTTTAAAAGCTCTTTATTTATGATGAGATCATTGCGAGCTCAGCCTGCATTCATTCCTCATCTAATCTCTTTCTCTCTCACACACACACACCCTTCAATTTTAAAGGGGATAAGAACAATAAAAGCTGAAAAACTCAACAGATCAAGCAGCAACTGCGGAAAAAGAGTTAGCACTACAGGTTTCATTAGGTCATCGACTTGAACTGTTGACTCTATGGAGAAAACTTTCCGTTCTGTTATTTGATGATTGATAGGAGACTGATGGGACTGTAATTGGCCTGACTTTCTGCTTTTCAGGGACGCCACATGTTGAATGGCCCAAAGGAGCCTCATTTAAATGGTATGAGCTGATGCAATCTTCAGTTTGTACCCAAACTCACTCCAACTGGAGGACCACCTGTAAAGTCGTGGATATATTTGGAGAAGACTATTTAAATCCCATCTCATTTCATGATAAATTACAGAATCTGAAAAACTAACAGGAGTAGGCCATTAAGCCCTCCCACTGCACCACTATTCAATTAAATTGTGACTGATCTGCACCTCAACTTAGCGGATGTTTCTTTTCGATATTTGCCTTTGTCAACATTAGCACTCAACGCATTAAATGATTCAGTTTTCAAATTTTTATGATTAACTTTATGGCAGGTTATATGTGGATACAAACAAAACAAAGTTAAATTTGTACCTTAATTGTCAATAGTTACAGTTGCTAAAGAAAATCGATTAATGGATATTTGATGCACTGAAATTCAATCAGCCTCCTAACCAAATTCTAAAATTTCTCTTAATCAAACGGTCTGGTGTTTACTATGGAGACCACATGATGTCTCGATTGGACACTTACCCAAACTCAGAAAGTGTGGTGTGTGCATTTTTGCAGAATTCAACATATTCAAAACAATAGAGTATGTTAATGAATAAAGATACATAGAAATATTTCATAATGGTTAAGCAAAACTCACTTTGCAAACAACTGAAAATATTTTTTAAAAATTCAAAAAAATACACGCAATTGAAGATTAAATTTACCAGGAGACCATAATGCATAGTAGTACACCTTCAATTTCTTTGACGGCTAACAGGAAAAATCTGGATTTCCTGTACATCTGAACCACCAAGATTAGCAAGAAAAATGTTCGATTCTTGGATTTTGCTGTGTCCTTCAACATTAACTGGAGTCACTGTGACTATATTTATGGTGCTCTGGCAAGAAAATAAAGATATAAATTGTAGATTGCTTTTTTGATTGCTAAAGATACCTGAATAGACATTTAGCCCCTGGAGAATACTGGACCCTTCAATTTATCATGACTGATACGTACCTGAACTCCATTTATCTGTCTTTACTTTATATTTGTCCGGATCAGGATGGGGGAGGCAAGAGATAGCACCACTGTAATACCATCCAATTCTAAGCTGCCTCCCTCCCCCTACAGTTATAATATTTGCATTCATCAAACAATGTAAAAAATTATCTAGGTACTTTCAATCTTTAACAAAGTAATGTAAAGTTTATCCATGGTGTCAGGAGGTGGGACTTACACAACAATAAACTACGTCTGCACAGCCACATAACTTCTGACTTTATTATAGCCTTGTTTCAAACAAGGACAAACAAATTGAATTTCTGATGTGAGTTGACAGTCGCTGCCTAGACATTTAAGAATCATTTGACCAAATGTGGCACCAAGGAGTCAGATGGAAAAATGCAGATGATGGGAATCGGGGTGGGGGGCAAAGCTCTTTGCTAACTGGAGTCATACATATTATAAAATTGCAAAGTTGAGGTCCAATCATCTCAGGCCAAGGACATTATTGTGCAGGGGTTCCTCAGGGTAGTGCCTCATATTGTTTTTCTTCAGCTGCTTCAATGTCCTTCCCTCCATCATAAGGTCAGAAGTGGGGGTGTTCACTGATACAATTCAAAATGTTCTGTTCCATTTGAAATATTTTGAGTACTGAAGCAGGCCTTGCACATGCAGCAAGCCTTGGACAACATTCAGGTCTGAGCTAAGAGTGTGTTTTAAAAATGCCAGGCATCCTGGGTGTCATTATTGACTAGGAATTGGACTTATCACATTTGTACTTTGGCCATAGGTGCAAGTCAGAGGCTCGGTATTCTGTTATGAATAACTCCCCTCCTGTCTCCACAAAACCTGGCAACCACAAGCAAGATACAAGTCAGAAATGTTACAGAGCACTTTTCACTTGTTTGGATGATTGTAGCTCCAGCAACACTCACAAATCACACCACCATGCAAGAAAGGCTAGCCTCTGGATTTACACATATCCACCAACTTAAACAGTTCATCTCTTCACCCCCAGAATAAGATGGAAGGTTTGTTTCAGAGGTAACTTCCAAACTATGACCTCTGCTCCCTATCGGGATAAAAACACAAATTGCATGGGAACACCACCACCTCCCATTTCATTTCCAAATCACACATCTTGTTGACTCTTTCCAGCATGGACCTAATGGTCCAAATGGCCTTCAACAATTTTAGAACTTGTAATAACTTCATTGTTGCAGGGTGAAAGTTATTAACTTTGGAAGTACATTTTCTTTTTTATATATTCACTCATGGCATGTAGTTATCAACTCTGGTCTCCAGCATCTGCAGTCCTCACTTTCTCCATGTAGGTATCACTGACTGGGTCAGCATTTATTGCCCTTGAGAAGGTGGTGGTGAACTGCCTTCTTGAACCGGTGCACTCCATGTGCTGTAGGTAGACCCAGAATACCTATATCATGCAGACAACCACAATTCAAGACTATGTAACTACCCCATCTTTCTCAAGGACAATGAGGATTAGGGCATCAGTTGCTGGCCTTACCAATGAAGCACAAGCCATAAATGAATGTGTTGAACCAGTTGTTCAAACTGATAATAAATAAAACTTAAAAAGAGAAGAGAAATTAGGGAAGACCCGACATTTACTCAACAATAAAAATAAACGTTTAAATACCTGGGCTCCTTTATTTTGTTCATGATAAATTCAATGCTTTCAAATATTCACTTATGTTGTAAAATCCACATTATTAATCTAAATTTATACAAATCCATTTTCACTAGTAATAAACCAAAATATTGTTATGAAAGCTTTGTTCGTTATCAGCAAGTTTTGAGTAAAAGAGTTGGGCAAATCTTGAATATGAGAAGGCGAATATTTATTTGACTTTTGACATTACAGGATACTGGTCAGCAAATTAAACAATGTCAATACATTGCTTTCTCCATCAATAATAGATCTGACATAGAAGTAAAATATAAGTAAATATTCATTTGTCATTCACTAGTACGAAGAGTTATATTAGAACTAGAATATCTCACCACTTTATTGGCCATTGAACTCACTGCAGTTTATGGAGAGATTATCAAATCATTGACAGAGATCTTTGTTCTTTGGTTTCTGATACTGCATTGTATAGAGTTATAAAGTACCAAAAGTCAGAATTTGATCAACTTTGAATGATGTTGATTGCTTAACGGAATAATGATATCTTTCAAACATTATAAGGTACCGTTCTACATGTACTACAACCGCTGTTTGAATCTGTTGAGCTCTCTGCAGTGCTGACTCCAACAGCTTGCCCAATAGAAATCATTAACTAATCACAGTTGTGACCACAGTGGCGGTAATTTAGCCATGTGTATTATTTATAGATCAAAACCATCTGTATACAATAAAGGTCAAGGTAACTCTTGCCTCCATTTATTCAACAAACATCTATAACCATACTACATAAACTCATATAGTGTTTCTCTACCAAGCAAGCTTAATATTCTGACATAAAGTCATCTTGTTGTAGAAACAATTTCAAATGGTGCTAAATTCATTAGAATAATTGCTGATCATGTTTAAACTCATAGCAGACCTGACCCTCCTTTCCATCCAGAATACAGTGTCCACTTTAGGTCACTTCTTTGCTTCAATGATATTAAAGTTTTTGGATAAGTTCAGAGCAGGTGGGTGTGTGGGGAGGGATTGGAAGGGGCCAATTCCAATGGGAAAGAGACTAGGAAAGTTATTCTTGGATTTGGTGGCTGCAGGCAAGGGGTAAGGTGTAAAAACAACTGTGAAAATGTGGGGGGTGGGGGGGGGGGCAGTCAAGAGTATCTGAAAGTGCGGGAATACAATAAAACTTGGATGGGAAGAGGAAGATTCATCCAAGATCTGGAGCAGCTTGGCTTCAAGGTAGAGATTATGGGTACCTCATATGTCAGAGGCTGATGGGGAAAGATGGGAAGATGCAAGCTAATGTAGACAGAGGGGTCGGGAGAATAGCAAAACCTATGGTGTTCAGAGGAATGGCTATCAGTGAGGGGATTTGGATGTTTGGGGCTCACCAACATGTAGTTGCAAGCCATTGGTGAGGAGCGCTCACTGTCACCATCCAACTCGCTGGAAATTGAAAGTCCACAACGGGGAGGTAAGTAGTGTAACCAGCACTTGGAGTAGTTCGTGGGATCAAGTGTCTCGACCTGTGAGGCAGGGAGCTGCAAGCCCTGCCAATATGAGGGCATTTAACAGGAAATAACCTTCCATACAGACCCATTCACTGCTTAGGTCATGGAAGTGCATGATTCCTAATCCTTAGCCATTCTAATACATTGGTTTCTTATTTGCTGCACACCTCCCTGGCCCAGATATCACTAACCAACTCATTTATACCACTGCCTTTGGATATAGAGGCCAGGGCAAGAATAGGGATATTGTAGGACCAGAGTCAACGGTGTCAGGATGACTCATTGCCCTCTACATACTTCACTTCATTGGCCAGCTGCAGAGCTTTGTAGTAAGATGTTCATCAGATTATGCTCCCAAACATTTTAACACAATCTTTCCCCTTGGTATGTTAGTATTTGGTTGATGGGGAGTGTAGGAGGAGAAAGTGAGGTCTGCAGATGCTGGAGATCAGAGCTGAAAATGTGTTGCTGGAAAAGCGCAGCAGGTTAGGCAGCATCCAGGGAACAGGAGAATTGACGTTTCGGGCATAAGCCCTTCTTCAGGAATGTAGGAAGCAGACTTGTCAATGCTTCTTCTGTGGCATTGGTATTCTCATTCTCAGAGTTTGAGAAGATGATTTCTGGTGGAGTATGCTGTTTTACCATGGGTGGTGGAGATGCTGGCTGTACCTACAAGACAAAAGAGAGATAAGGCATTGCAAGCCAATGGTTAGAAGTGGTGTGCACTGAATGAGACTTACATCAGGGTTAATATGAGATTTGTAGTGGAATGATGAATGGTGCTTACCCAGACAGACCTGAATGTTTTGGTATCAGTGTAGGCACAATCCTGTTTTTTTTCCCTGTAAGGGCCAAAGTTCTGTCCTCATAAGGAGTGAGGATCCTAAACTTTGCTCTGCCCTGTTAGAGTCTGCTTTTTCTGTAATGAGAGACAGGGCAGAATTGAATGAGAAAAAAATTTGTGGCACTGCTAACGTAAATCAACAAGAGGTTGTAAGGTGTCCTGAGTGAGTGAGTGACTGAGCTATGTAGAGGGCATGCAGGGTGAGTGCTGTTGGGGATTGATGTGGGTGCCAACAGACAACTGATGATTAAAATGATAGAACATGAGTCTTGGTGGAAGATGGATGCAGCTGCAGAGACAGAGTGAGTTTGAGGTTCCAGAGAGGAGTGTCACACCTACTGCTGTGGAAATGTTGTTGACCTTCTTGACCTGGGTGGCACGGTGGCAGTGGGTGGCACGGTGGCACAGTGGTTAGCACTGCTGCCTCACAGCGCCAGAGACCCGGGTTCAATTCCCGCCTCAGGCGACTGACTGTGTGGAGTTTGCACGTTCTCCCCGTGTCTGCGTGGGTTTCCTCCGGATGCTCCGGTTTCCTCCCACAGTCCAAAG
This sequence comes from Chiloscyllium plagiosum, assembly GCF_037043375.1. Classification (NCBI taxonomy): domain Eukaryota; kingdom Metazoa; phylum Chordata; class Chondrichthyes; order Orectolobiformes; family Hemiscylliidae; genus Chiloscyllium; species Chiloscyllium plagiosum. The sequence continues at coordinate 117,820,450 of NW_028270142.1, read as the reverse complement.
ATGTGCAGGTCAGGTGAATTGGCTATGCTAAATTGCCCGTAGTGTTAGGTAAGGGGTAAATGTAGGGGTATGGGTGGGTTGCGCTTCGGCGGGGCGGTGTGGACTTGTTGGGCCGAAGGGCCTGTTTCCACACTGTAAGTAATCTAATCTAATCTAATCTAATCTAATCTAATCTAATCTAATCTAATCTTCTTGTGGCGCTGCTGGATCATGGAGTTGGCACTAACCTGGATGACGATCATAGATCAAGCTACCAGGGTGTGGGTGACATGGCCTCGTCTGCTGATCCTGTAGGTACAGGACACCTGTCCTTTGCAGTATTCTCTTGACCAGGCCCCATAGGTCCTTGCTGGAGAAATGTGGTGCCATCTTCCCCTTCTCATCACCTTCTGAGAAATTCCTTGACTGATCAGAATGCTGCTTGACAGTGTGCACAATGGTCCTTTAAGTATACAAGTGGATACAAGTGAGACTGATCTTTTGGTAAATATGTGCTGAATGATGAGTTGTTCTGGGAACATTGCATGGTAAGATGGAGCTAAAATCAAATGTGAAGGACATCATTGGGGTTGGGTAGGTCATTAATGAGGCATGTTCAGTAAGCTATAGTGAGAAATCTCGCTAGGCCTCAAGGAAGAATTCCCTCCAAAATAACTCAACACAACATAGCCAAAAATAAGTAAGATTCAGCTTATACCCTTCATTTTATAATGTTCCTCCATGGTTTCGTGAAAATACATCAATTATTTCGAAGTGAAATTGAATGTTAGCCTTTATTGAAAGGAGAATCGTGTATAGAAGTAAGAAAGTCTTGCAAGAACTGTCCAGGGCCTTGGTGAGATCACAACTAGATCCCTGTGTGCAGTTTTGGTCACGGTTTTTAGGGAAAGACATGGTCACATTAGAGGCAGTTCAGAGAATATTTGCTAGGCCAATATTTGAGATTATCTTATAATGAAAGATTCTAATGAGATTTAACATTGCTATGCAAACTCAACAGGGAAGTCAAAATAAATAGCTCTAAACAGAAGCATCAAAGATAGGAGCAGGAATAGGCCATTTGATCCCTCAAGCCTGCTCCGCCATTCACTATGACCATGGCTGATCATCAAGCTTATGACCCTAATCCTGCACAGCTCCCTCACTCTTCCCCTCCCTCCTCCACACCCCACCAAAGTCCTGTGTTCCTGAGTGTTTAAAACATGGAACTTGCTATCATAAGGAATAGTTGAGATAACTTACAATGAAAAGCTAAACAAACATGGGTGTATGTTGACCAAGTTAGATGAAGAAGGATGGGAGGAGTCCAATGTGCTGAGTAAAGAGTGGTATGCACATGCTCACAGCTGCCCCTATGCTGAAAATACATAGTAATGTGATTCATTTACTTAAGATAAGCAGGATCAATTTGATTGATGTCTACAAATAATGAACAGACTAGATTGTATTCATTTGGCAAATTATTTCCAATAGATTGGTTGAAGACATTTACATAGTTTATTTGAGAGAATAAATATGTTAGAAGTTACTTTTCCCCACAGAACAGAGGATCTATGAAATAACTTGTCATAGAGTCATAGAGATGTACAGCATGGAAACAGACCCTTTGGTCCAACCCATCCATGCTGACCAGATATCCCAACTTAATCTAGTCCCACTTGCCAGCACCTAGCCCATATCCCTCCAAACCCTTCCTATTCATACATCCACCCAGATGCCTTTTAAATGTTGCAATTGTACTAGTCTCCACTACTTCCTCTGGCAGCTCATTCCACATACACACCATCCTCTGCCTGAAAACGTTGCCCCTTAGGTCTCTTTTATATCTTGCCCCTCTCACCCTAAACCCATGCTCTCTAGTTCCAGACTCCTCCACCCCAGGGAAAAGACTTTGTCTATTTATCCTATCCATGCCCTTCATGATTTTATAAATCTCTATAAGGTCACCCTCAGCATCTGACACTCCAGAGAAAACAGCATCAGACTATTCAACCTTTCCCGAGAGCTCAAATCCTCCAACCCTGGCAACATCCTTGTAAACCTTTTCTGAACCCTTTCAAGTTTCACAGCATCCTTCCAATAGGAAGGAGACCAGAATTTCATGCAATATTCCAACAGTGGCCTAACCAATGTCCTGGACAGCTGCAACATGACCTCCCAACTCCTGTACTCAATGCTCTGACCAATAAAGGAAAGCATACCAAATGCCTTCTTTACTATCCTATCTACCTGTAACTCCACTTTCAAGAAGCTATGAACCTGCACTGCAAGGTCTCTTTGTTCAGCAACACTCCCGAGGACCTTACCATTAAGTGTCTACGTCCTGCTCTGATTTGCTTTCCCAAAATGCAGCACCTCTCATTTATCTAAATTAAACTCAATCTGCCACTTCTCAGCGCATTGGCCCATCTGATCAAGATCCTGTTATATTCCGAGGTAATCTTCTTTGCTGTCCACTACACCTCCAATTTTGGTATCATCTGCAAACTTACTAACAATACCTCCTATGTTCACATCTAAATCATTTATATAAATGATGAAAAGTAGTAGACCCACACTTGTGGCACTCCACTGGTCACAGGCCTCCAGTCTGAAAAACAACCCTCCACCACCACCCTCTGTCTTCTACCTTCGAGTCAGTTCTGTATCCAAATAGCTAATTCTCCCTGTATTCCATGAGATCTAACCTTGCTAACCAGTCTCCCATGGGAATTTTATTGAACACCTTATTGAAGTCCATTTCATCAATCCTCTGTTACTTCTTCAAAAAACTCAATCAAGTTTGTGAGACATGATTTCCCATGCACAAAGCCATGTTGACTATCCCTAATCAGTCCTTGCCTTTCCAAATAGATCCCTCAGGATTCCCTCCAACAACTTGCCCACAACTGACAACAGGCTCACTGGTCTATAGTTCCCTGGCTCGCCCTTACCACTTTTCTTAAACAGTGGTACAATGTTAGTCAAACTCCAATCTCCCAGCACCTCACCTGTGACTATCGATGATACAAATATCTCAGCAAGGGGAAGGGCTTTTGGCCGAAACATTGATTTCCCTGCTCCTCGGATGCTGCCTGACCTGCTGTGCTGTTCCACTAATTTATCTCAGTAAGGGGCCCAGCAATCACTTCTCTAGCTTCCCACAGAGTTCTAGGGTACCCCAGATCAGGTCCTGGGGATTTATCCACCTTAATGCATCTCAAGACATCCAACACTTCCTCCTCTGTAATATGGTCATTTTGCAAGATGTCATCATCTATTTCTCCACATTTTATTTCTTCCATTTCTCCACAGTAAATACTGAAATAAAATACTCATTAAGTACCGCCCCCATCTCCTGCGGCTCCACTCAAAGGCCGCCTTGATGATCTTTGAGGGGCCCTATTCTCTCCCTAGTTACCCTTTTGTCCTTAATGTATTTGTAAAAACCCTTTGGATTTGACAAAGCTAATTCATGTCCCCTTTTTCCCGTCCTGATTTCCCTCTTAAGTATACTCCTACTGCCTTTATACACTTCTAAGGATTCACTCGATCTATCCTATTTATACTTGACATATGCTTCCTTCTTTTTCTTAACCAAACCCTCAATTTCTTTAGTCATCCAGCGTTCCCTACATCTACCAGCCTTTCCTTTCACCCTAACAGGAATATACTGTCTCTGGACTCTCAATGTCTCATTTTGAAGGCTTCCCATTTTCCAATCGTCCCTTTAACTGCGAACATCTACACCAATCAGCTTTTGAAAGTTCTCACCTAATACCATCAAAATGAGCCTTCTTCCAGTTTAGAACTTCAACTTTTAGATCTGGGCTATCCTTTTCCATCACTATTACAAAACTAATAGAATTATGGTTGCTGGCCCCAAAGTGCTTCCCCATTGACATCTCAGTCAATTGCTCTGCCTTATTTTCCAAGACTAGGTCAAGTTTTACACCTTCTCTAGTAGGTACATCACATACTGAATCAAAACTTTTTCTGGTGCACACTTAACAAATTCCTCTCCATCTAAACCTTTAACACTTTGGCAGTCCCAGTCTATGCTTGGAAAGTTAAAATTCCCGACCATAGCCACCCTATTAATCTTACAGATAACAGAAATCTCCTTTCTCAATTTCCCGCTGACTATTAGGGGGTCTATAATAAAATCCCAATAATGTGATCATCCTTTTCTTTCTAACAGTTTGGTGGGTCATCCGGGATAACTGTTACGACACAGAGTAAACCTCCCTGTTTAATTTAAACCATCAACATAGAAAGCTTTATCTCATGCAGTAACCTGTGAAAATTCGAGAGGCCAAGAACTATTTAAAGTAAAAAGTAACAACTTTATTTCTTAAAGTATAACAGAGAATAATTAACTAACAGCTATTTACAACTCCTTCCTCTAACCTATCTTTTACTTAGCCTTCTATAATACTAGTTGGATAAAACCCCCAAGTAAGATTTACCAAAAACTTCAAATTTCGAAACCAGCCAGCTGTCGTATCTTCCACTGTAAATTTGCTCTCCAGGTCAGTGTCAATGTCATTTTTTCTGTGCAAACTCCTTCTCTAGACAAGTACTTCTCAGAGAGTTCTTACTAGTAGTCTCCATCTGTTGGTCTTTTGGCAGTTCTCTCTCAACTGTTCAATTTTCCCCAATCTTATACCCACAAAGCATCGAATTGCATCATTAGCTTTTAATATTGTCAATATACTGAATTCAAACTGGATTGGAGGTTGTTTTTTTGGGGGGGGGGGGGGGTGTATATTTTAAACTGATTGGCCTAATTCAAATTTGTTTTTGTCTCCAGGCAACCAGCTACCCTAGCTGCTGGACCAAAAGATTACATTATATCTTGTTCAGAACACTTGGTGCTGTTTGGTAGTTCTGCTAGCTTTTAACTGTCTTAAAGGTACAGTACCACTTACACTTTCATAACAGCTAGCCATCCTCATCCATGGAAAAAAGGCTCTCATTGTTCACCCTATCTCATCCTCTGATCATCTTGTATGTCTCTATCAAGTCACCTCTTAACCTTCTCTCGAATGAAAACAGACACCAATCCATCAGCTTTTCCTCATAAGACCATCCCCCCTTACAAGGCAACATCCTGGTAAATCTCTTCTGCACCCTTTCCAATGCTACCACATCCTTCCTATAATGTGGTGACCAGAACTGTATGCAATACTCCAAGAGTGGCCACACCAGAGTTTTGTACAACAGCAACACGCCCTCATTGCTCCGAAACTCAATCCCTCTACCAATAAAATCTAACACACTGTATGTCATCTTAACAATCTATCAACCTGGGTGGCAATTTTCGGGGATCTATGCACATGGGCACTGAGATCTCTCTGCTCATTCACACTATCAAGAATCTTACTATTAGCCTAATATTCTGTATTCCTGTTACTCCTTCCAAAGTGAATCACCTCACAGTTTTCCACATTAAACTCCATTTGCCAGCTCTCAGCCCAGTTCTGCAGCTTATCTATGTCCCTCAGTAAACTGCAACATCCCTCTGCACTATCCACAATCCACTGGCTTTAGTGTCATCTGCAAATTTACTAACCTATCCTCATCCAGGTCATTTATAAAAAATGACAAACAACAGTGGCCCCAAAACAGATCATTGTAGTACACTGAACTCTAGGATGAACATTTCCCATCAACCACCGCCCTCTGTCTTCTTACAACTAGCCAATTTCTGATCCAAACCACTAAATCACCCTCAATCCCAGGCCTCCATGTTTTCTGCAATAACCTATCATGGGGAACCTTTTCAAATGCTTTACTGAAATCCATATACATCACATCAACTGTTTTATCCTCATCTACCTGTTTGGCCATATCTCAAAGAACTCAATAAGGTTTGTGAGGCACGACTTACCCTTCATAAAATCATTTTGAGTATCCCTAATCAAAGTATTTCTTTCTAGATGATTATAAATCCTATCTCTTATAATCCTTTCCAACACTTTACCCACAACCGAAATAAGGTTCACTGGTTTATGAGTTGTCTCTACTCACCTTCTTGAACAAGGGGATTACATTTGCTATCCTCCAGTTTTGTGGCACTATTCCTTCAGACAATGACAACATAAAGATCAAAGCCAAAGGCTCTGCTCTTTCCTCCCTAGCTTCCCAGAGAATCCTAGGATAAATCCCATCTGGCCCAGGGGACTTATCTATTTTCACACTTTCCAAAGTTGCTAACACCTCATCCTTATGAACGTCAGTCCCAGCTAGTCTAGTAGCTTGTATCTCAATATTGTCCTCGATAGCATTTTTCCAATGTGAATACAAAATATTCATTTAGGGCCTCTCCAATTTCTTCAGACTTCACACACAACTTCCCGCTAGTGTTCTTGACTGGCCCTAATCTTACTCTAGTCATTTTTCTGTTCCCAATTCCTCTGCCTCCGCTGCATCTGCTACCAGGAGGACCAGTTCTACCACAGAACACACCAGATGGCCTACTTTTTAAAAGACAGTAATTTCCCCTCCCACGTGGTTGAAGATGCCCTCCAACACATCTCATCCATGTCCCGCACCTCCGCCCTCAATCCCCACCCCTCCAACCGCAACACGGACAGAACCCTCCCTTGCCCTCACCTTCCACCCAACCAACCTTCACATAGACTTCATCATCTAACCATATTTCCACCACCTACAAACGGACCCCACCACCAGAGATATATTTCCCTCTCTACTCCTATCTGCTTTCCGCAAAGACCGTTCCCTCCGTGACTACCTGGTCAGGTCCATACCCCTCAACAAACCACCCTCCCGTCCTGGCACCTTCCCCTGCCACTGCAGGAATTGCAAAACCTGCACACATACCTCCCCCCTCACCTCCATCCAAGGCCCAAAGAAGTCTTCCACATCCATCAAAGTTTCACTTGCACTTCCACCAATGTCATTTCTTGTATCCGTTGCTCCTGATGCGGTCTCCTTTACATTGGGGAGACTGGACGCCTTCTCGCAGAGCGCTTTAGGGAACATCTCCGGGACACCTGCACCTATTAATCACACCACCCCGTGGCCAAACATTTCAACTCCCCCTCCCACTCTGCCGAGGACATGCAAGTCCTGGGCCTCCTCCACTGCTGCTCCCTCACCAACCAACACCTGGAGGAAGAACGCCTCATCTTCCGCCTCGGAACACATCAACCCCTGGGCATCAATGTGGACTTCACCAGTTTCCTCATTTCCCCTCCCCCCATGTTACCCCAGTTCCAAGCTTCCAGCTCAGCACCACCATCATGATCTGTCCCACTTGTCAATCTTCTTTCCTACCTATCTGCTTCACCCTCCTCTCTAACCCATCATCTTTACCCCTTCCTCCATCCACCTATTGCACTCCCAGCTACCTTCTCCCTAGCCCCACCCCCTCCCATTTATCTCTCCAGCCCAGAGGCTTTCAGCCTCACTCCTGATGAAGGGCTCCTGCCCAAAACATTGATTTTCCTGCTCCTCAGATGCTGCCTGACCTGCTGTGCATTTCCAGCACCACTCTAATCTTGACTCTAATCTCCAGCATCTGCAGTTCTCACTTTCACCTATTCTTTTATTCCTGATATACCTTTAGAAAGCTTTAGATTTTTTCTTGATCCTATGTGCCAAAGACTTCTCACGTCCCCTCCTTGTTCTTCTTCTTAGCTCTTTCTTTAGGTCCTTCCGGGCTAACTTGTATCTCTCAAGTGCCCTAACTGTGCCTTCATGCCTCATCTTAACATAAGCCTCCTTCTTCCTCATGACAAGAGATTCAACTTCTTTAGTAAACCACTTCCTACTTGCCTGACAGATGCATACTTATCAAGGATGCGCAATAGCTGTTCCTTGAACAAGCTCCACACTTCAATTGTGCTCATCCCCTTCATTTTCCTTCCCCATCCAATGTATCCTAAATCTTGCCTAATCACCTCATAACTGCCTTTCACCCAGCTATAACTCTTGCCCTGCGGTATATACCTATCCCAAAAGTATCGCTAAAGTAAATGCAATCGAATTGTGGTCTCACCCACCTCCAAATCTAATGCTTGGCCAGGTTCATTACCCAGTTCGCCTCTTATTGAACCATCTACATACTTTGTCAGGAAACCCTCCTGCATACCTTGGACAAAAACTGACCCATCTAAAGTACTCGAGCTATGGCGTTTCCAGTCAATATTTGGAAAATTAAAAACCCTGTAACACTATAACAACTACCCTGTTACTTTCACTCCTATCCAGAATCATCTTTGCAATCCTTTTCTCTACCTTACTGGAACTATTCAGAGGCCTATAGAAAACTCCCAATAGATGACTTCTCCTTTCCTGTTTCTAACCTCAGCCCATACTACCTCAGTAGACAAGTCATCATCAAATGTCCTTTCTGCCACTGTAATAAAAGATTTATTATCCTCAGCGAAACAACTCCTCCTCCTCAGTTTATGCTCTTGGTCCAAACTTTCCCCATCCAACCTATCAAGTCTCCTAAGAATCTTTTATGTTTCAATAAGGTATCCTCTCAATCTTCTAAACTCCAATGAACATAAGCCCAACCTACTCAGCCTTTCCACATCATAAAATCCTTCATACCCAGAAACAATCCAATGTACCCTGTCTGGAATAATTCCAATGCCAGTCTATCTTTGGATAAAGGACCAAAACTGTTCTCAGTATTCCAGCCGTGGTCTTACCAGTGCCTCGTATAGTTTTAGCAAGACTTCCTTATTTTTAACAGTCTATTCCCTTTGAAATAAAGGCCGACACTCCATTGCATTCCCTATTATCCATGAATATGAATAGTAGCTTTCTGCAATTTATGTACAAAACCCTTCAGATCCATTGTTCTGCAGCTTTCTGCATTTTATCTATGTTTAAATAATATTCATCTCTTCTCTTTTTACTTTTCCCACATTATATTCCATCTGCCATGTTTTTTCCCCACACACTTAACCTGAAGAGGTTTTGTGTTATCCTTACTACTTGCCTTCCACCTATTTTTGTGTCATCTGTGAACTTGACGACAGTACATGTATGTAGTAAACAATTGTGGCCCCCAATACTAATTCCGGTGATACTTCATAGTTACAGGCTACCATTCTGAAAATGCCCTCTTTACCCCAACTCTCTACTTTCTATGAGTTAATAATATTCTATCCCATGCTAACATACTCCCCCTGGTTAAAACTTCAGTGGCTGGCAATCGAGCCCTGGTCGGAAACCTGGAATAAAGCTCCACTCACCACCATACTATCACCACTAACTGCAGTAGTGGAGGGAGTGTAGCTTTGTGAGAGGGTCAAAATATGTTGTATGTAAAATAGTGAATGCGTGGGACTACGAGTGGTATATGCTTCTTCAAGAAATAGGCTGCAATTTTGGCCATGATAGAAAGTGTCTCACTTACAGCAGGAATAAAAGTTGGGAATTCTAAATACTGCCCCAATCCAGCATTTCTAATTTGCTCATGTTCAGTTTGCAGAGACAGGTTTTAGTTTGAAATGATCAGTTGCCTACACTGAAATCAGATTTTTGTTATCCCCAGTGTTTGAAATTCAGAATGAGAAGTTTAGACCACTTAAGAGCAAGTCTGTCCTCAATGTATATGTTTTGGATAGGCTGAATAGAGAGAAAAGGTACCCTTGCAGATCTGTCCCAGGGCACCTTAGAAGTGGGGATCAGAGATCCTTTGGGAGTGGGGTCAGAGATTCTATGGGGGGAAGGTCAGGTATCTGTAGGACTTTTAACTGTGGATGAGATTGCATGTAAATGGTGGCAACTTGGAACTGTTCAACCTGTCAAGTCCCACAAAGACCAGTCAACAAATATCAATTAACCAAGAAATGATAACCTGTCAATGAGTATCCATGTGTTAAGAATCGTCAAACTGTTACGAAGTATCAATAAGCATTGACCTATCAAGAAGTGTCAGGAAGTGCCAACCTTTCAAGAAATATCAAATTCTCAATAAATGTCAAGCTGTCAGCAAATATATCAACAATTGTCAACAAGCATTGACCTGAAAAGAAGCATCAGGTAATAGCAACCCAATCTGAACAATTATTAATCTATTAAGAAGTGTCACCTGTTGAAAAGGATCAAGAAATGTCAAGATGTGGCACCAAGCAGCGACCTCGCAAGAAATGGCAACCTGTCAACAAAAGTCAATGTTTATAGAACTGTCAATAAGAACCTGTTAAGAAGGATCAGGAAATGTCAAGGAATATCATGTAGCATCAACCTGTCAAGAAGCATCAGGAAATGTCAACCAAATGTCAAACTGTAAACGATTAGGTAAAAACAAGGACGGCAGATGCTGGAAACCAGAGTCCTGATGAAGGGCTTTTGCCCGAAACGTCGATTTTCCTGCTCCTCAGATGCTGCCTGACCTGCTGTGCTTTTCCAGCACCACTCTAATCTAAACTGCAAAGAATTGTCAACCTGTCAACAAATATCAACTTGAAAAGAAGTGTCAATGTATTTGGAGGAAATGTGAACCAGTCAAGAAATATGAACCTGTCAACAAGTGTCAACAACTGTCAACATTTGCCAAAAGCATTGAATTGTCAAGAAGTGTAAGGAAATATCAGTAAGTATCACCTGTTTAGAAGCATCTACAAGTATTGATATGTTAATGTGTCAACCTGTCAAGAAGGATCAATAAATGTAAAAATGTGTCAATGAGTATTGGCCTATCAAAGGTTATCAAATTGTGTCAACAAGTCGAGAAGTTTCAACAACTGTCAACAACTGTCAAGAATGATCAAGAAATGTGAAGAAGCATCATGCAGCATCAACCTATCAAGAAACATCAAGTGTGTTAAAAGTGTGAATATGTTTATTTATGTATGTGAGTGCTTTTTTAATAGTGTAGGTTTCAATATAGAATTTTAAGTTATAGAATTACATTTTTTCTCCTACTTATGGGGTTACTTGTGTAGGAATCATAAGTGAAGAGGTGGTGCATTGAAGTAGGTGCTAAGTTGGCTTATGGGTATGAGGGGCCATGGCAGATGGATAGAGGACATTAGGTTGCATGGGTTAGTCTGGGTGGAACATTAGGAGTGTGTGCGAATAAGGACAGTGAACAGGGTGTGAATGGTAAAGGCTGGAGGAATATTTTAAATTCCTCCCTTTTTGGAGAGACTATAAGATGATAAGAAGTAGGAACAGGAGTAAAACTTTCAGTTCCACAAGCCTACTCACCAGTCGATAGAACCATGGCTGAAAAGACATTCCTCACATCCACTTTCCTGCCATTTCCCTTACTTCTTGGATTCTCTTAGATCAAAAATCTATCTAAGTCTTAAATATACACAAGGATAGAGGAAAGATGTCCCTTTGGATCTGGTCCCCAGATACTTCTGCTGGTGTATGTAAGGCACCCTTTGGGATTGTGAAAAGGCATATTTGTGTGTAACAAGTGCATAAACCCATTAGTGCTGGCAAATCTGTCAAAAAACTGTTCAAAATATATAGTGCTAACAAAAGGAGTAGGCATTTCAGAATGCTTGCTCATGTAAAACTGCTGTGGGATTTTTATTACAGAACTATTGTTTCCACAATAAAGTGTCTATTGATTGGTAGTCTCAACTATACATTGAATTAAACTGTTCATTGACATAGAGATTAAGCTCTTGATTTTTTTTTAACTCGCTTGTGGGAGACAAATGTTGCCAGCAGCCAGGATTTAGTTGCCTTTGAGAAGGCGGTAGTGAACTGCCTTCTTGAACTGCTACATTTCACATACTGTAGGTTGATCCACAATGTCCTTAGGGAGGGAATTCCAGGACTTCAACCCAGCAACTGTGAAGGAACGGCAATATACCTCCAAGTCAGGACAGTGAGTGGCTTGAAGGGTAACGTCCAAGTGATGGTGTTCCCATGGATTTGCTACCCTTGTCCTTCTAGATGCAAATGGTTATGGATTTGAAAGGTGCTGTCTAAGAATCTTTGTGAATTTTGCAATGCATCTTGCAGATAGTATACATTGCTGCCACTGAGCAACGGTGATGGAGGGTGTGGATGCTTGTGGAGGTTGTTGGAGGCCAATCAAGTAACTACTTTGTCCTGGATGGTGTCAAGCTTCTTAAGTTTTGTTGGAGCTGCACCATCCAGGCAAATGGGGAGTATCGCATCACATGACTGACTTGTGCCTTGTTTATGGTGGACTGGCTTTGGGGAGTCAGGAGGTGTGTTTTTCGCAGTGGTATTCCCAGCCTCTGACCTGCTCGTGTAGCCACTGTGTTTATGTGGCAAGTTCCAGTTGAGTTTATAGTTAATGGTAACTCCTTTGATGTTGATAGTGGGGGAATTCAGTAATGGGAACATTACTGAATATCAAGGGTTGTTGGTTAGATTGTCTCCTATTGTAGATGTTCATTGCCTGGCATTTGTGAGGTAAATATTACTTGCCACTTGTCTGTCCATGTCTGGTATTGTCCAAATCTTATTGCTTCAGTTTTTGAGGAATCCTGAATGGTGCTGAACATGGTGCACATGCTCACCTCTGACCTTATAATGGAGGGATGGTCATTGATGAAACAGATGAAGATGGTTGGGCCTAGGACACTACCTTGAGGAGCCCCTGCAGACATGTCCTGGAGCTCAGGTGACTGAACTCTAACAACCACAACCATCTTCCTATGTGCCAGGTATGACTCCAAACAGCGGAGAGTTTGCTCCCTAATACTCACTGATTCCAGTTCTGCTAGGGCACCTTGATGCCACATTGAATTGAATGCAGCCTTGATGTTAAGGGCTGTCACTCTCACTTTAAATGAGATATTTATTTATTGAGCTTTTAAATGAATTTCTTGTTTACAAAAGGGATTAGCTGATGCAATTTCACTGTATTGAATGTTTTTATGTCAAAGATAACTTTTTTAACCAATAGTGACATTATCAGTAGATTAGTAACTCTGTCAGGTTGCCTCCTGTTTAATATCTGTGAGGCAGCATTGGTTAGCACTGCTGCCTCACAGTTCCAGAGACCCAGATTCAATTCCCACCTCAGGCAACTGTCTATGTGGAGTTTGCACATTCTCCCTGTGTCTGCGTGGGTTTCCTCCGGGTGCTCTGCTTTCCTCCCACAGTCCAAAAATGTGCAGGTTAGGTGAATTTGTCATGCTAAATTGCCCATAGTGTTAAGTGAAGGGGTAAATGTAGGGAAATGGGTCTGGGTGGGTTGCTCTTTGGAGGGTCGGTGTGGACTTGTTGGGCCGAAGGGCCTGTTTCCACACTGTAAGTAATCTAATCTAATCTAATATCCCTCCTAAATAATAAAAGAGTTGTTATAGAAAGTAGGTTGGTGAGATATATGTTGGCATATTGGCATATAGTGGAGGTTGAGAGGTTATATTGGAATAAGGCTTATAACAGACTATAAGGATAATGGAGGCATATAGGACATGAAGGGTCATGGTAGGTAGATAGATTTACATGAAGGCATGCAGGATTATGTGAATGGGTACAAGGGTATAATTTGGCATTGAATGATTGGGGGTGGGGTGGTGCAAACAGGATTGCTACATGCAGATCCTGGGACTGTTTACATCACATTGATTGCATCAGACCCCAATAACTGGGACCTAGGGCTCTAGAGGGCATGCTGGGTTTATGGACTGCTGTACCTGTGTCAGGGGCTGGAGGTGGGGTCAGGTGCCCGGGCCAATAGCAACGCTGGGGCATGTGATATCTCGCACTGTCTCTGGATCATGTGGATAGGTTGCCATGGATGGGCCATGGAGAGTGAAGTCAGTGAGGAGATATTTTTAGTCTTTATTTTCAAATTTCAAACATAGCCCCAAGACAGGCTTTCCACTCAGCCTACCTTCGGCACTGGCAGCCAGTTAGGCTCTTTCCAAGTACCTTCATCAACTCCCAGACCAAATCAGAAGAGTCAGATTCCATTTTAAAAGGTCAAGTTCATGGAGCTGTGAGTGTGTGTGCACTTGTATGTGTGCGCGTGCGCGCCTGTGTGTGTGTTTATGTGAGTGAGTGTGTGTGTGTTCAGCAGTGGGGCATATAAAATTGAGTGAGTATCCAGCTCACCATTTTCCCACCAACTCTTACACTTCACCCCATAATTTAGGTCGGCGCAGTGGCTCAGTGGTTAGCATTGCTGCCTCACAGCCCCAGGGATTTGATTCCAGCCTTGGGTAACCGTCTGTGCAGAGTTTGCACATTCTCCCTGTGTCTGCGTAGGTTTTCTCTGGCTGCTGTTGTTCCCTCCCACAGTGGAAAGATTTGCAGGTTAGGTGGGTTAGCCATGCGATCTCTATGTATGGGGGGAGCTGCTCTTCAAGGTCAATGCAAATTGGACCAAATGACCTCTTTACACACTGTAGGGATTCTATGATTCTAACATGGAGGGTAGCAGGTGCTGAAATTGGTAATTCGTCTGTCTTCTTTATATAAATAATAAAGGATCAATTGAGTTAATTAAAAACTTAATTGACTCAAATTATTAACCTGCTCACATCATAACATGATCGACGTGGCAAAAAGGTAGCTGTCTATTTACTTTAAGAAAGGTTTTTCAAATTATAGGACAAAAGGGGTGTGTCATCTACATCCCCTCCCCTTCCCATCATTTCAAACTCCACTTTTGTATGGAATCTCGCAAGGCTAATTTGGAATACCATATATATTTGATTAATTATCAAATTTATTTGACTACTTTTTAAGGTTAAATTTATGGGGTTGAGTATTACATGGATTCTACTGGATGTAGGTTTGCTCGCTGAGATGGAAGATTTCATCACTATACTAGGTAACATCATTACTGAGCCTCCAGATGAAGCGCTGGTGGCATGGCTCGCTTTCTATTTGTGTGTTTTGGTTTCCTTGGGTTGGTGATTTCATTTCCTGTGGTGATGTCATTTCCTGTTCTTTTTCTCAGGGGGTGGTAAATGGGATCCAAGTTAATGTGTTTGTTGATAGAGTTCCAGTTGGAATGCCATGCTTTTAGGAATTTTCTATAATGTCTCTGTTTGGCTTGTCCTAGGATGGATATGTTGTCCCAGTCTAAGTTGTGTTCTTCTTCATCTGTATTTAAGAATATTAGTGAGAGTGGGTCATGTCTTTTTGTGGCTAATTGATCTCTTCTCGAATGATCAGGATTCGGATCCATCTCTTGCTCTGTTCCTTTCCAAACATGATAAAGAAAGGTTTCATTTGTTAGGTCTACTGTTTAGCATTTTAAAAAATTAATTACTCATTTATATATATTTTGAAAAGATTGTTTTGGAATTGATTTTATATTGAACAATGTTGTGCTAAACAGAATAAGAGAGAAATTGAAATATGTCCCAATCCTCAATGGGAAACATTTGGAGAATTCTGTACCAAATCTTTTTGAATCAGTAATAAGCTACAACTAGGGCATTGTATCCAGTTTTGAACATTACACTTTTTGATGTAGGTATAGAGGAGAATTACCTTAATAATACCGAAGCTTAGAGAGTTCATTGCATGCAAAGATGAATAAAACTAGTTATTATTATTTAGAATAGAAGAGGTTAAGGGAAGATTTAAGCAGGTATTGAAAATTCTGTGGGCTTTGAAAGATAATTAAGGGAGAAAAATCAACAAGAAAAGTAAATAAGGTGGACATTGTGGTGCAGTGATACCATTTTTACCTCTGAATCAGGAGACACAGGTTCAAGCCCTAACCGCTTCAGACCTGTGTAACAAATGCTCTGAACAGGTGGATTAGAAACTATCAAGAATAATCAAGGATCACCTTTGTTTCGTTTGTACGGCCTTAAACAGGCTCTGCATGTTAATTGTTTATTAATTGGAAACACGGGTGATTTAGTGATGGTGAAATGTTACACTGGTGATTTGAAGGCCGTGAGAAAAAAACTTTCACTTGTGCGTAAAAGCACTTCTGGAAATAGAAAATATTAAAAGAGTAATTAAAGAGAAGCTGTTTTTACTGGCTGGAGTGTTGGTAATAATAATTGATGCAAGTATTAGAGAGGAAATTAGGAATTTTTTTTATCCAACAAGTTTTAAAATTTTGTTTATATTAATCTTAAACAGATTCAACCATAATTTTCAAAATTGAATTGCATATATTCTTGAAAAGAAAAGAAATTGCTGACTACAGAGCAACTATAGAAGAACGGGATAATAGGCCAAATAGCCTCCTATTGTGTTGTATGATTCAATAATTCCAAGTTTTGTAGTGAGTTTTGATGTATTATGTATGTTGTGCTGATGTCACATGACCATCTGGCACAAAATTTAAAATGCAGGGGCTTAAATTATGAGAAGCAGCATGCATGAGTTTCAAGTGAGAGATGGTGGTACACTGGTAATGCCACCGAATTACTAGTCCAGATGCCCAGGCTAATGGCCTGTAATTGTCATCAGTCTGTTCTTGTAAAAACCCAACTGGTTCACTAACATTCTTTAGAGAACAAAATATGCTGTCTTCACCTAGTCTTGCCTAATGCGCCCACGATAATGTCATTGACTCCTACCTGCCCTCTGAAATAGCCTAGAAATTTATTTAGTACAAGGACAAATATTTATTTGTCAAATGTGAGCCTTGCCAGTGACACCCACATGAAAGTTTTTAAAAAAAGATCCCATTCTAGAATCCATAGCAACACTACATCTAGTGAACTAGATGAGAATGTTCCGCAGGTTGGATCCAATAAACAAAACTTTGCATTAAACTACAGTCTCTTCAATTGATTTGATGTGAAAAAATCCCTTGGCGTTATTCAAATAGCAAGCAGAGAGTCCTCTAAGTATACTTGCTAATACTGATTGCTCAACCAATATCTTTGAAACAAATTATCTGGTGATTTCTGTTTGCTACACCCATCTGTAAATTAGCTGACATGGTTCCCTGGATTGTAACATGAACGTTCAAAGCTCTTAATTCACTAAGGCTTGAAATGTGTTAGATAAATATAATTTCTTTCTTCTTAAAAACAATTACTTGACTACAGACATCTTTAGAAAATAAATTGGAATATTATAAGCTCAAGTTTTGTTTATTTTATGGAGAATATTTGATCTGGGTCAAGAATCAATAAGAGTTTTAACAAACAGTAATTTTTCATACTGAGGAGGAGCAAGATAGAAATTCTGTAACCTAATTTATTGTTTAGAGCTGTAGTCATCCGGTCTGCAGAAATGTTTATCCTTCTGCCAATTTAAAACTAGAGGATGAGAGAGCTGCCATCAACTCTTTAAGCTATGACAGCAACAAGAGCTTCAGCTTGATATGACATTCCCAGACAGTGGGGCAGTATGAGGTATTTCTCAGTCCTTTTCCAGGAGAATCAGGAATCATATCTCAATCCACTTAAGAAAACAAACTCTGTTTTAAGATTTCATTTTCTGCCTCTGCAGGATTAACAAACTAATGAAGATTTTTACACAATAAATAAAGAATGAAATAAACATAATACATCTTTTCAAAAGTTGTTAAACTTTACTAATACAACTTTAACGGGAAAATGGTAAAATATTCATGCAAGGCTAATTAACTTGTGTTAGTTTGAGTAATTCTTTCTTTGCCATCTCATGAAAATATTTCAACAGTCCTTTTATCTTCAAATTCTTAGTTAGTTTATCTCTCTTTGAAGGTTATAGTCTTACCTTATTTTGGCCTAGATTTTGCAGCAGGTATAACAGTGAGGCTATCAGGCTTCCACCCAATCACAGTACTGAAACAGATCTTTTCAAATTCCCAGGTGGCATTCTATTTGACTGTAACAAAAGTAAACTGTCCCTCCTCATCATAATCCTTTGCTCTGGCTGCCCAATAATCATCCTCCACCTAAATTAACAGTTTTCAGATGAATGGGTCTGTATTTATCTGGTCTCATTCTTTGTTATTCAGTCATAGCCAGAAAATTACCTTCATCTGCACCATTACCTCTGATGGACCACAAGGATATATCTTTAGTTTCACCTATTTCTCATCTAAATCTTGGCAACAGAAATAAATCCACAGAGGCCAGTATCCTGTCACCAAACTGCCCTTTACTCATGCAGGAACAGTCCTTGACTGTAGTACGTGCCTCATACAGACTCAGGCACCAGAGCATCAGTATCTCTGACATCCATCTTAATCTGTCAGCCAGGGCTCCCTGATTGGACCAGATTAACAGCCCCAATCAGGGAACTCATATTCTACAATCACTACAGTAACATTACATAAAACACAGCAATAGTTTTCACAATATTGACACCACAGTCTACCTCAACTCTATTGCAATTCCTCCTCCATTTACAGTAAATCATCACACTACTTGTTCAATGTCAATTGCAGCATGAACAGTAATTTCCTCCAATTAAATTTAGAATGAACAATGCCAATGCTCATTGGACATTGTCCAAGGCCATTGTTTTGATCTCCATTATGAATTCCATTCCCTAGTCAGCGATTGCATATATCTGTAAGCCAACTAGATGAACATGAAGCAGGTCATTCATATAATTGGTGTAAAACATAACTCTGATGTGCGATTTTATCCACGCAACCACATCATCACGAAGATAGGCAATCTTGACTCGATAGCATTGCCTGACTCTGCACCAGTTCAGGTATTCTAATGCTGAAAGTATCATCTATGCCTCATTTCAATACTTTATTATTTCAACACAGTCCTTGCCTTTTCAATTATTTCTTCAGTGGATGTGGGTATCATTGGCTGGAACAGCAGTTATTGCCCATCCATAATTGCTCTCGAGAAGGTAGTGCTGAACTGCATTTGTGAACCACTGCAGTACATTCGGTGCAGGGACACCCACAATGCCATTAGGGAGGGAGTTCCAAAGGTTTCACCCAGCGATACTGAAGGAATGGCAATGTATTTCCAAGATGAGATGGTGAGTAATTTGAAGAAGGAACTTGCAGATGGTAGTATTCCCATGTATCTTATCCTGCCAGATGGGAATGGTGGTATGTTTGGAAGGTGCTATCTAGGTGAATTTCTGCAGCACATCTTGTAGATGCTACACACTGTTGCTACTGAGAGTTGGTGGTGGAGGGAGTATTTGTGGAGGTAGTGTTATTTAAACTGGTTGCTTTGTCTTACATGTGTCAACCTTCTTTCTTGAGTGCTGTTGAAACTGCACTCATCCAGGCAAGTGAGGAGAATTCCATCACACTCCTGACTTGTACCTTGTAAATAGTGTCGATAAGATGTAGAGCTGGAAAAAGCACAGCAGGTCAAGCAGCATCAGAAGAGCAGGAGAGTCAACATTGCAGCAGGACTCTTTATCAGGACAACAGGCGTTGGGGAGTCAGGAGATGAGTTATTATTGCATTATTCCTAGCCATGACCTGCACATGTTAGCTATGGTATTCATATAGAAAGTCCTATTCAGTTTCTTGTCAATGGTAATCCCCCAGAATATTGATCATGGGAAATTCAGTGATGGTAATGCCATTGAGTATCAAGGAACAGTGGTTAGATTCAAGGAATAATGATAGGGTGTGGCCATTGTATGGCATTTGTGTGGCATGAATGTTACTTAACACTTGTCAATTTGGACCTAGTTGTTTTCCAGATCATTCTGTATTTAGTCCTGGACTGTTTTAGTATCTGAGGAGCTGTGAATGATGTTGATCATTGTGCACTTTTCAGGGAATATCCCCGCTTTGACCTTATGTTGGAGGGAAGGTCATTGATGAAGCTGCTGAAGCTGATTGGACTAAGGATACCACCCTGAAAAACTCCTGCAGCGATGTCCTAGATCTGAGATGACTGACCTGCAACAACCCCAACTATCTTCCTTTGTTCATGATATGACTCCAAATGATGGAAAGTTTTCCCTCTGATACTCATTGACTCCAGTTTTACTAGAGCTTCTTGACGACACACTTGGTCAAATGCAGCCTTAATGTCAAGGGTTGTCACTCTCACCTTGCCACTGGAATTCAGCCTTTTTGTCCGTGCTTGAACCAAAGCTGTAATGATGTCATGAGTGGCCCTGGCAAAACCCAAACTGAGCATCAGTGAGAACAGGCTATTGTTAAACAAATATTTCTTGTTAGCAAATTTGATGACCCCTTTTAACATTTTTTCTGATGTTCGAGAGTAGCCTGATGGCGTGGCAATTGTCCGAGTTGCATTTGTCCTGCTTTTTGTGTATAGGATAATACGAGGCAATTTTCCTCATTGCCAGGTAGATACCGGTGTTTAGTTACAGCTTGGCTAAGGGCATTGCTCATTCTGGAGGCACACATTTCAGTACTATTGCCAGTATGTTGTCAGAGCTCACAGTTTTTATTCGCTCCAGTGCCTCTGGATGTTTCGTGATATCGCATGGAGCAAATTGAATTGACTGAAGACTGGGCTCTGTGATGCCACTTCCAAAGTGTTCCATTCAAACGTCACCCCGTGCTTGCTAATGCACATTAGCATCAATTAAACATTGCTTTGATTTTACAATTTTGATCTTTATTGTCAAATTGCTCCATGGGTCCATTCCTCCTTTTCACCATAATTGTCTGCAGCCTCATAACAAGCTCACACCCCAACCCAAATACATCTCCACTCCTCTAAGTCTGCCTTCTTGACAGTTTCCAGTTGCTCCACTAATTACCTTCAGGTATCGAGATGGTAAGTTCTGGAATTCCCTCCCGAAATGCTTCTGCCTCTTTAATTTTAAGATGCTCCTTAAAACCAAGTTTTGATCATCTGCCTTGATATCATCATATGCTGTAAGGTGCCAAAATTCTTTTATGATGAACCTGTAAAAGGTTTTGACCTATTTTATTGTGTTAAGGGTGTTGTGTGAATGTGTGCCATTTATAAATGTACTAGAAACAGTTGTGGTTTAGCAACTCAAGAGTACCTGATCCTTTCAACAGTGTGATAACTCTTAATTATCTACTAAATAGACTTCCTGGCACTGAAAATATAAGTTTACAGTTGTGGACTCTCATTTCCTTAGATTTTAATTGTTAAAGTATTTTTTGAAACTTAAATTGAAATAACTGTTAAATTTCTTTTTCTTTTTCTTAATCTCACTTAATTCTATCTTCCTTTCCCTGTCTTTATTTGTACATAATTTTTACTCAGAATTGAATATCTATCCGTCTTAGGAAAAATCATTCAGTTTGATTACTCACAGAAACACATATCTGCTTGCCCTATATGTATAGGTTCCTACTAACAATGCCATGCTCCTGGTGACTATACAGAAACCAACAAAAAGTAATTGAGCACCTGTAAAATTACTGAAGCACCATTAGTTTGCCACTAACCACAAAATTTGGGTTATTATGTGAAAACATCAGGCTAAGAAATACATGTAAAAACAGTTGGCTGAGAGAAGTTATTATTTAAATAAATGTTTAAACTTCAGGATACCTTATCAAATTAATCTAGAGCATGATGATCTAGTGTGGATTTTTTGTGGAATTGGATGATGACTTTAATATGAAATAAAACAGAAAATGTTGGAAATATTCAACAGGTTTGTCAGCAGAGTGCAGAGAGAAACAGTTAATATTTCAGATGTGACCTTTCAACAGAATCTGCTTCTCTCTCCCCAGCTGGTGCCAGGCATGATGAGTATCTCTAGCATTTTCTATTTTAATTTCAGATTTATAGTATCCATAGTATTCTGCTTTTGGTATCTTTCATGTGATTAGACTTCCACAAGCCTCAAAGGCAAATTTCTGATCCAGGATAAGATAATAGCATTAGCATTGTTTGCATAAGTGTGACAGTCTCATCAATCTCTGCCAGCGTTTTGCCTTAAAGGCAGCGGAGAAAGTGCACATAATGTTTTAGAGGATTGTTTAAGTATTATGGTGCTCATTGTTGATCTTATTTTGCCTCCTGCGGTATTTTATTTGACCGCTGATGCTTACTTTATTCTTCACAACATAAGAAACTGTGTGTGCATATTATGGTATTGAAAATCCAATTGCTGTTTATTGCAGCTAACTTCTGTATACAAATGAGAGATTAAAGTTCTCAGACACATTACTGTTTTGGCTTCCATTGAAATTGCACAGTACAGCATGCTCCTGGCAGCATATCATGCTTCAAGTGATCCCTGTGCTAAGAAAGAGTATGAGATCTTCTTTCGGCCCAGGTCACATGCTTTGATACAATGATGATATCATGAATGTACTTCTTAAAGATATATTGACCATGAGGTATGACATAAAATGACCACTTTGGTGGCCTAAGATGCATTTGAAATAATTGAATTAACAGTGAAAAATGTGTAAAACTATCTTAACCATGTTGAATGTACATTATTAAAAGTTAGTTTTTGGGCTATTCCAGAGCCTGCAATGATTCACCAATTACTCATGGGTAATTAGCATTGGACAACAAATGCTTCCCTACTCAGCAGTGCCCATATCCTCGGAAAAAATAAAACTTAGCACAATTAAATAATAAAATTTCACTCAAGCACTGTGAACTATTTCTGGCTCATGGCTGTTCTAGTGCTTCCAAAGTGAGCTCTTTTGTTTCATAATAGTGGGATGGAAATCTTGTTATGATTTGAAGTCTCTGTTAGCATACCAAAAGTAGTCAGTCTTCCCTACTATAATGTGGTGCTGGAAGGTTGTAATCAGTTTTTGGCTGCAATTTAAATACCTAAGGGATGTATGCTTACTTCTGGCAAACTGATACAGGAAAGCAAAGTTTGCAGCAAGACAATGTGGAAAATGGAAACAACAGAAACAATAGTTATATTGTCAGGGTTATTATCAAAGCTGTTTGCTCTTTCTGCTGTTGTGTTCATCAATCTGGAGAAGATTAGCATTGGAACATTTTTCCTATTTGTTTTAACATTATCACAGATGTGTGTGTGAGATCGTCAAGCCCAAAGTGGTTTAACGTGGATTAGGATAGCCACCTTTCTGGTTCAACTAGAGCAGTCTGATTGAATAAACAGCATGAAATTTATTTCATTACTGCAAATATTTAAAGATTACATGACTGTGACCTACATTCGTACCAAAATAGTTAAGAGCACAAATCCTTTGGTTTGTATCCTACAAACTCCTTCTTGACTCTGACCAAGTCACTATGACATCATCACAATGGGTTTTGTACACTACTTAATCAAGTAGTAAACCTTTGTGATGCTTTAAGACTCTTATATCTTCCTCAAATCCTTGCTTTCCCTCATAAAATTATTGGTATACATTTGTTTATATTTAGCACCATCCCATCTCCCCCAAGTCTTTGCTTTCACAAATCCCAATGATCTGGAGAGTTTATAATTCTCCAAAAGGTGTTCTTTGCAAACTTGGAACAATTGTAGTTTTTTGAGGGCAAAAATTAGTTTACTTAAACTGTCTCCCTGATGGTCTGTGGTCTGTGGTTTCCTGTTGAATTGTACAGTGTTTAACCTCTTGTATTTCTTTCTTGGAGGACTTTGGTGATCTCTGTCTGTACTTTATGGCTGTCAATATAGTCCCTGCTATAGCAATGGAATTTTTCATGCAGTGCTTTGAATCTTTCCTGTTGCTTGTTTCTTTTTAGTAGTGTTTTGTCCATAGGTTGTATACACCATATCTTTGACTTGTCAGTGAAATGTTATTCTCATTCCATATGTAGCTCTGTGTTGAAGTAGGCAAATTCATCATAGAATCATAGCGTCATAGAGTCATACAGCATGGAAACAGACCCTTCGGTCCAACCAGTCCATGCCGAACATAATCCCAAATTAAACTAGTCCCACCTGCCTGCTCCTGGCCCATATCCCTCCAAACCTTCCCTATTCGTGTACTTATCCAAATGTCTTTTAAACACTGTAATTGTACCCACATCCACCACTTCCTCAGGAAATTCATTCTGCGAACATCCCTCTATTCAAAACATTTTCCCCTCATGTATTTGTTGAAATCTCTCTCTTCTCACCTTAAAAATGCACCCCCTAATCTTGAAATACTCCATCCTCGGGAAAAGCCAACTACTAATAACTCTAACTATACCCCTCATTATTTTATAAACTTCTATAAGGTCATTTCTCAATCTCCAATGCTCTAGTGAAAGAAGTCCCAGCCTATTCAGTCTTTCTTTATAACTCAAATCTTCCGTATCTGGCAATATCCTGGTAAGTCTCTTCTGAACCCTCTCCAGCTTAATAATATCCTCCCTATAACTGGGTGACCAGAACTGGACACAGTATTCCAGAAGATGGCTCACCAATATCCTGTACTACCTTGACATGACTTCCCAACTCCTATACTAAAGGACTGAACAATGAAGGTAAGTGTGCCATATCTGATGCAAACTTCAAAGAATTATGCATCTGAACCCCTCTGTAATACAACACTAGCCAAAGCTCAACCATTAATTGTTTGTTGTACCAAAACTCAATACCTTTCATTTATCCACATTGGACTCCATTTGCCATGTTTCAGCCCATTAACCCATTTAATCAAGATCCCTTCTTCACTGTCTACCAAGCTACCAATATTTTGGCGTTATCCATAAATTTACGAACCATACTTTCTATTTTCTCATCCAAATCATTTACATAAATGACAAACAAAAGAGGTGTCCCTGTGGAACACCACTGATGACAGGCCTCCAATCCATAAAGCAACCCTCCACCATCACCCTCTGTCTCCTGCGGAAACCAAATATGTATCCAATTAACAAGCATACCCTGAATCCTATGTACCTAAATTTATTAATTAGTCTTCCATGCAGAACAACATAGAACATAGAACTGTATGGAATGTGCCCTTTGTCCCACAGTGTTATACTGAATATGATGCCAAATTAAACTGTCCTTCTGCCTGCCCTTGGTTTATATCCACTTGGTAAAAACAATGATTGCAGATGCTGGAAATCAGATTTGGATTAGTGGTGCTGGAAGAGCACAGCAGTTCAGGCAGCATCTGAGGAGCAGCAAAATCGACGTTTCGGGCAAAAGCCCTTCATCAGGAATAAAGGCAGAGAGCCTGAAGCATGGTGAGATAAGCTAGAGGAGGGTGGGGGTGGGGAGAAAGTAGCATGGAGTACAATAGGTGAATGGGGGGGGGGGGGGATGAAGGTGATAGGTCAGGGAGGAGGGTGGAGTGGATAGGTGGAAAAGAAGATAGGCAGGTAGGGCAAGTCATGGGGACAGTGCTGAGCTGGAAGTTTGGAACTATGGTGAGGTCGGGAAAGGTGAAAGGTCCACGCCCCCTACAACCCACCCTCCCATCCTGGCACCTTTCCCTGCCACTGCAGGAATTGCAAAACCTGCGCCCACATCTCCTCCCTTACCTCCATCAAGGCCCGAAAGGAGCCTTCCACATCTATCAAAGTTTTACCTGCACATCCACTAATATCATTTATTGCATCCATTGCTTCCAATGCGGTCCCCTCTATTGGGGAGACTGGACGCCTCGTAGCAGAGCGCTTTAGGGAACATCTCCGGGACACCCGCACCAATCAACCACACCGCCCTGTGGCCCAACATTTCAACTCTCCCTCCCACTCTGCCGAGGACATGGAGGTCCTGGGCCTCCTTCACCGCCGTTCCCTCACCACCAGACGCCTGGACGAAGAACGCCTCATCTTCCACCTCGGAACACTTCAACCCCAGGGGATCAATGTGGACTTCAACTGTTTCCTCATTTCCCCTTTCCCGACCTCACCCTAGTTCCAAACTTCCAGCTCAGCACTGTCCCCATGACTTGCCCTACCTGCCTATCTTCTTTTCCACCTATCCACTCCAACCTCCTCCCTGACCTATCACCTTCATCCCCTCCCCCACTCACCTATTGTACTCCATGCTACTTTCTCCCCATACCCACCCTCCTCTAGCTTATCTCTCCACGCTTCAGGCTCTCTGCCTTTATTCCTGATGAAGGGCTTTTGCCCGAAACGTCGATTTTGCTGCTCCTTGGATTCTGCCTGAACTGCTGTGCTCTTCCAGCACCACTAATCCAAAAACTTGGTTTGTATCCCTCCATTCCTTGCATATTCATGTGCTTTTTGAAAAATCCCTGAAATGCCCCTATCTGCCTACACCACCACCCCTGTAGTGTGTTCCAGACTCCACACTCTTTGTGTAAAAACTTGCCCCTCATGTGTCCTTTGAACTTTCCCCTCTCACCCTCGTATTAGACATTTCAACTTTGAGAAAATGATTCTGACCGTCAACCCTATCTATGCATCTCATAATTTTATAGACTTCTTTCAAGTCTCCCCTCAGCATCCGCCACTCAAGAGTTTTTCCTGCTTCTCTTTATAGCTCATACCCTCTAATCCTGGCAGTATCCTGATAAAGCTCTTCTGCACCCTCTCCAAAACTTCCACATCCTTCCTGAAATGTGGTAAGTAGAATTGAACCAAAGGCTTACAAAGCTGCAACATGACTCCTGTACTCAGTTCCCCGACCAATGAAGGCAAGCATGCCATATGCCTTCTTTACTTGCATGGCTACATTCATGGAGCTATGGATCTGAACCCCAAGATCCCTCTGTACATCAATTCTGTTCAGGGTCCTACCATTAACTGTCTACTTTTCCTTAAGTTTGATCTCCCAAAGTGCAGCACCTCACACTTACCTAGATTAAACTCCATCTGCCATTTCTCCATCCATATCTGCAACTGATCTATATCCTGGTGTATCCTTTGACAACCTTCTACACTATCCACAATTCCACCGATCTTTGTAACATCTCCAAACTTACTAACCCACCCATGTGCATTTTCATCCAAGTCATTTATATATATATATATATATATATATACACACACAAACAGCAGAGGTCCCAGGAGGATCCCTGTGGAAAACCACTGGTCACAGGCCTCCAGCCTGAAAAATACCTTCCCACCACTACCCACTGTCTTCTATGGCCAATCTAATTCTGAAACCACACAGCCAAGTCACCATTGGTCCCATACATCTTAATCTACCACGGGGGACCTTGTCGAAAGCCTTACTAAAATCCATGTAAACAACATGCACTGCTCTACCCTCGTCGATTACCTTCATTACCTCCTTGAAAAATTCAATCGAGTTAGTGTTGAAGGCTTTACTGAAGTCCAAGTAAACAACATCTACTGCTCTGCCCTCATCAGTCTTTTTGGTAACTTTCTCAAAAAACTCAATCAAACTTATGAGATACAATTTTCCTCGCAAAAAAACATGCTGACTATCCATAACCAATTTTTGCCTCTCTAAATGTCCATAAATCCTATAATCACCTCCAACAAATCCCTGGGGTGGAGGAGTCCAGACCTAGAGGACATAGGTTTAGGGTGAGAGGTAAAAAATTTAAAAGGGATCTAAGGGGCAACTTTTTCATACAGAGGGTGGTACATGAATGGAATGAACTGCCAAAGGAAGTGGTGGAGGCTGGTACAATTACAACATTTAAAAGGCATGGGTATATGAATAGGAAGGGTTTAGAAGGATATGGGCCAAGTGCTGGCAAATGGAACTATATCGGTTTAGGATATCTGTTCAGCATGGATGGGTTAGACCGAAAGGTATGTTTCCATGTGTACATCTCTATGACTCTATGACTTTATAATTTACTCACAACCAAAATCAGATTCAGAAGTCTATAGTTCCCAAGCTTCTCTTGACAACATTTCTTAAACAAATGTACAATATTAGCCACCCTTCAGTCATCAGGTCCCTCACCCATACTTCTGGATGGTGCGTATATTTCTGCAGGGGTCTTGCAATTTTCTCCCTTACTTCCCACAACTTTCCAGGTTATATTAAATCAGGTCCCAGAGATATATTCACCTTTACATTCTCTAAAATCTCTTCAATTTCCTCTTCTGTAATGTGAACTGTTTTTAAAACATCAAAATTTAGTTTTCTGCATTCTCTAGCTTCCATTCCTTTCTCTATAGTAAAATCTGATGCAAAATATTCATTTAGTACCTACCTCATCTCCTGAGGTTCGACACAAAGACAACCTCCTTGATGTTTAAGCAATATGTTTACATATTAAAAAACCAAACCTAGCATATTCCATTCCAAAAAAATGAAAGACTTAATCTAAAATTTGTTTAATATTTCATTACAGTTCCATGACATTGCAACCCCTTTGCTGTAAATTCTGTGTCTTGTGGCCGTGTTCCAAACCACTTATTGAAGAGGCAGCGCCTTGAAAGCTAGTGCTTCCAAGTAAACCTGTTGGACTATAATCTGGGGCTGTGTGATTTTCAACTTCTTAAGGATGGAATTGTGGCTTAGCGGTTAGCACTCCTGTCTCACAGCGCCAGGGACCCAGTTTTGACTCTTCCTTTAGGTGACTCTATGGAGTTTATATTGTCTCCCTGTGTCTGCGTGAGTTTCCTCTGGGTGCTCTGGTTTCCTCTCACAGTCCAAAGATTAGGTTAGGTGGATTGGCCATGCTAAATTGCCTATTGTGTCCAGGGATGTACTGCCTAGGTGCATTAGCCATGGGAAATGCAGGGTTATGAGGGTGGGTCTGGGTGGAATGCTTTTAGGATGGTCAGTGTGGACTCAATGGGCTGAATGGCCCACTGTAGGGATTTTACGCTTCTTTGGAAGGTGGGGAGGTTGGACATTTTGCTTGATTTGGCCTTTTGCCAATCATCCCACCTCTGAATGGAATACCTGAATTTTGGGGTAGATAGTTACTCAGTGTGCTGTATGGCAATTTGTCTCAATTGTAAATGCTTTGATTTCCAGTTCAGCACTGTCCCCATGACCTGTCCTACCTGCCTATCTTCTTTTCCACCTATCCACTCCACCCTCCCCCTCCGACCTATCACCTTCATCCCCTCCCCCACTCACCTATTGTACTCTATGCTACTTTCTCCCCACCCCCACCCTCCTCTCACTTATCTCTCCACCCTGCAGACTCTCTGCCTGTATTCCTGATGAAGGGCTTTTGCCCGAAACGTCGACTTTACTGCTCCTCGGATGCTGCCTGAACTGCTGTGCTTTTCCAGCATCACTCTAATCTAGACTCTGGTTTCGAGCATCTGCAGTCATTGTTTTTACCTGTCTGTCATTATCCATCCTTTCCAGTGGCATGAATGGTTATGTTGCTGTCTGTTTCTTTGAACTTTTCTTAAATATTGTTGTCACCTCAATCCGAACTCTCTTCAGTTTTAATAACAATAGAAAACATTTCAGCTAAACCATCATAGTCTCATTTATGGTATGAGGTCATTTTTTAAAATTCCCATGTAACTAAATGCAGCTCTATCCTTTCAGATTTAAGCAGCTCAGTCTTTGAATATGGAGTACAATTTCTGCTTTTATCATCCTTCTTGTTTCTCCCAATTGTTGTTCAACATGGTTGCGTGCTGATCGTTAGCCAGTGGAGAAAGAGAATAGGCAGGGGGAGCAGTAATGTGGTATCAGAAAGAGGCTTCCTTGCCCATGTTTGACCGGATGCCATGAAACTTCATGGGGTTCAATATTCAGGACTCCCACGGCAATTCACTCTCTCACATCTCTGGTAGATCTACCCTGCCAGTGGGACAGGACAGACCTTGGGATGTAATAGTGGTATCTAGGACATTGTTTGTAAGGTGTAATTCTATGAAATGAGAGTTAAGATGAAGAGAAATGTCTTCACCCAGAGAGTAATGAGACAATGTTTTGCCACAAAAAGCAATTGTCTAAAACATTGAATGTTTTCAAGAAGGAATGACATATAGTTCTTAGGGCTAAATGGATCAAAGGTTATGGGAAGAAAGCAGGAACAGAGTATCGAAATGGATGATCAGCCATGATCGTATTGACTGGCAGAGCAGACTCAAAGGCCGAATGGCTAACTCTTACTCCTATTTTCTATGTTTCAACAGATATGATTATGTAAGGCTTTTGCTTGATTAACCTGTGAGATAGTGCTCCCAAATTTTGGTTCAAGCCTGACAAGGCATAGGTCAGGAGTTTGATGAAAACTCCACAATTATCTGAATGATTGCAATTCCAACAATACTTGAGAAGTTTGGCAACATCTAGGACAAATCAGTTGACACCACTCTAAATATTCACTCCCGTCAATACACATGATAATAGCATTGTGCACCATCTTCAAAATGCGCCACAGAAATTTACTAACCCTCCTAAGACATCTTCCAAATCCATGACCACGACCATCTAAAAGGACAAGGACAGCAGTTATTTGCTGCAAATTCCAACACCTGCAAATTCCTCTCCAAACCACTCACCATCCTGACTTAGAATGATAGCACTGTTCCTTCAGTGTCACTTGGTCAAAATCCTAGAACTCTTTCCCTAACAGCATTGTAGATGTACTAATATTCAATGGAATACAGCAGTTCAAGAAAGCTGTTCATCACCACTGCCTCAGAGGCAATTAAGAATGGACAATAAAGACTGACCAAGACACTAACGTCCACATTGGTAGAAAGCTCATCTGTTGAATTGAATTGAATTGAATTAAATTTATTGCCCCATGTATCGAGGCACAGTCAAAAGATTTGTCTTGCGAGCAATACAGGCAGATCACATAGTTAAATAGCATAGATAAGTAAATATTAGGTGAACAGCGGCAAAAACCAAAACAAAGCAAATGCTAAGAGTTTGTGAGTCCATTCAGTATTCTAACAACACTAGGGTAGAAACTGTTACAAAACCGGCTGGTGCGTGCATTCAGGCTTCTGTACCTTCTCCCCGATGGTAGAAGTTGTAGAAAAGCATTGGCAGGGTGGGATGGATCTTTGAGAATGCTGGTGGCCTTTCCTTTACAGCGGGCCTGGTAGATGGGAGGTTGGCCTTTGTGATTGTCTGGGCCAAGTTCACCATTCTCTGTAACATAACTTAGTTGCAATTCAAACTATATCATTGATGTAATGAATTTGGCCTTTGTTATCTTCTTTTTGGACAAAGCAAAAGTGAAGACTGCAGATGCTGGAAACCAGAGTTCGGAGTGGTGCTGGAAAAGCACAGCAGTTCAGGCAGCATCCGAGGAGCAGGAAAATCTCTGCCTCTATTCCTGATGAAGGGCTTTTGCCCGAAACGTTGATTTTCCTGCTCCCCAGATGATGCCTGACCTGCTTTTCCAGCACCACTCTGATCTAAACTTCTTTTTAGACAGTCCATTAGGATTGAAGATTGCTTTATTCCGCTCTGAAGTCATGAGTCCTGAGGTGAGTAACTATATTGAATCCAAAGCCCTGGCCCAGTTGAGGAAGATGATATTTGCTGAAGCCAGTGGGTTGGCTTCTTGGGGTTTTTACATGTTCCACCATTTGACATTGTTCTCCATCTGAACCTAGCAGAGACACTGAAAATGGTTGGCTTTTTTGGGGTTGCTTCTTCTCCATGTTCTCCATGTAGAGATTTCCATGAATTTTTAGGAATATTCTATTTCTTTCAGGCAGGAATTCAGAATATCCTTGAAGCATTTGTTACCACTTCCCTCTTGTAACTGTTTACTGTGATGAAGCTCAGTGAAGCGAGCTTACTTTGGAAGTTGTATGTAAAGCTTATGGATAATGTAGCCCATCGTATGTAGCAGAATGATTGAAACCAGTGTCCCAATGTGTGAGATAATGTTAGTTATGTTGGTTGTGAGCTGTGTTTAGCAAGACTCTCTGGCTGCAATCCATTATGTTGTCGATAAGGAGCAATGCAGGATTGCTAATGCTTGTCAAGGTGTGCAGCAACCTTTCAAAATGATGTGGGTGGAGGGATAATTTATTTTGGCAGATATCCACTGGGTAGTGAGTTGTTCTGGGGATGACGTGGTAAGATTGGATAGAAATGAATGAGAGGAACACCTGAGAAATTGGATTCATGGTTAAGGATATGCCTTTTGGTACTATCGATCTGGAGTCACACATAGGCCAGACCAAGTGAGGATGGCAAATTTCCTTCCCTAAAAAATATTAGTTAATGCGATGGATATTTACCACAATCAGCAGTATTTATATGGTGTCCATTAGGCTATTTAAAACTTTTTTAAATCAAACTTCACAATCTACCACAATGGGAATCACACCCATGTTCCCAGATGATTACCATTTCCCTGTTTGTGCAAGTTCTCTTCTTTTTCTTTAACTCATGTAATCCTTGATATCTGCCCAGTGGCATTGTGGATAGGCTGCACTTATACAAATAATTTGGATGTGAACATAGGAGGTATGGTTAGTAAGTTTGCAGATGACACCAAAATTGGAGGGGTAGTGAGAAGAGAAGAAGGTTGCTTCAGAGTAAAATGGGATCTCAATCAGATGCACCAATGGGCTGAGGAGTGGCAGGTGGAGTTTAGTTTAGATAAATGTGAGGTGCTGCATATTGGAAAGGCAAATAGGGCAGAATTTATACATTTAATGGTAAGGTCCTGGGGAGTGTTGCTGAACATAGAGACCTTGGAGTGCAGGTTTGTAGTTCCATGAAAGTGGAGTTGCAGATAGATAAGATAGTGAAGAAGGTGTTTGGTATGCTTTCCTTTATTGGTTAGTGCATTGAGTATAGGAGTCAGGAGGTCATGTTGCGGCTGTACAGGACATTGATTAGGCCACTTTTGGAATGTTGTGTGCAATTCTGGCCTCTCTGCTATAGAAAGAATGTTGTGAAACTTGAAAGGGTGCAAAAATAGTTTACAAAGATCATTTGTAAAGCTGATTTACAAAGCTTTGCCAGGGTTGGACGGTTTGAGGTATAGGGAGAGGCTGAATAGGCTGGGGCTATTTTTTTCTATAGTGTCACTGGCTGAGGGGTGACCTTATAAGAGATTTATAAAATCATGAGGGGCACGGATAGAGTAAATAGATAAGGTTTTTCCCTGTGGTGAGGGAGCCCAGAAATAATGGGCATAGGTTTAAGGTGAGAGATTTATTAGGGACCTAAGGGGCAACCTTTTCACACAGAGGATGGTATGTGTATGGAATGAGCTGCTAGAGGAAGTGGTGGAGGTTGGTACAATTACAACATTTAAAAGACATCTGGATGGGTACATGAGTAGAAAGGGGTTAACAGGCATATGAACCAAATGCTGACAAATGGGAATAGATTTATTTAGGATATCTGGTTAGCATGGACTGAAGGGGCTGTTTTTGTGCTGTCCATCTCTACGACACTGTGATTCTATGGTCAATTATCGGAGGTGTGGTTGGTCAGGTGTACAAGAGATGGGGCATTTGGGTAAACTGCGAATATAGAGGTTGACAGTGTGAATGATTGGAATGTCAGTTTTATTGTTAGCTTGAAGTTTGTGTAAGTGTAAGTTTTAATGCCATTAACATTTCCTGGCTAACTATTACAGTAACTAAATCTCCCCTTTGAAGTCTTCAATTCTAACTCAGAGTTGAGGAGTTTATTGGAGGATTCCAGACAATGAATAATTGCCAATTGGAAGTTTCAACATCATGGTAATTACCACATGGTCAGAACTCTTGAAAGACTTGATGCACGTCTCTCACAACAATTGCAATCTTCAATATATGGAGTCCAGACCATCTAGGCAAACGTCACATGTCTAAGTGTTTGGTGCCAAGCAATGGCTATCTATAAAAAGAGAGAATCTTACCATCACCCCTTGGCATTCAGTGGTGTTACCATTGCTGAATCCCATACTATCAACATTCTGGGAGTTACCATTGACCAGAGATTGAACTGAGCTAGCTACATTAATACCATGGCTACAAGATGAGGTTAGAGGCTAGAGGTTCTTTAATGAGTAACTCACCCTATGCCTCCAAAGTGCCTGTTCAGCATTTGCAAGACACAGGTCAGGAATGTACCTGAATACTGTCCAATAGGTAGCTTAACAACGCTCAAAAATCTTGACACCATTCAGGACAAAACAGTCCAGTTATTGTATCCCATCCATCACCTTCAATATTCATTCCCTTCACCACCAATGTTCAATGGCAGCAATGTGTCCAATCTACATGATGCATTGCAGTAACTCACAGAGGCTCCTATAACTGCACCTTCCAAACCCACAAACTCTATCATCTAACAAGAGAACAGGTATACAAGAACATCACCTTCTATGAGTTTTCCTCCAAACTACTCACTATCCTAACCTGGAAATATATCGCTTTTCCTTCACTGTCACTGGATCAGTGTGTCCCACACCGAATGGAAGGCAGAAGTTCAAAACTGCAGCATCATCACTCCAGAGCTATTAAGAATGGACAATAAAAAATGTATAGCAATGTTAATTGAGGAGTTCTGTGATTTGTGGAAGTTTTTAAAAGTTTGTATTTCAGAAAGTGAACCCAATAGAGTGATTTTGCCTACACATTATATGAAACACAATGGTCTAAAAACAACCTTTGCAAGAAAATCACAAGCAAATTGCAACTCTGGAAGAGCAGGGACAGATGTGAGCCAAAAGAACAGCTTACTTCCTTTTTAAAGGGTTTTGTTTCAGTTCACATAATGAACAATTATTACACCTTTAGGGGAGATATCTTGGCAGAATTACTGAGTGCCACTTTTTTTTTAATGTTAGGAAACCCCAAGCAAATGGCCAAAAGCGTATATGCAAAGCTCAAATAGAAATGAAATAAATCGAGTAGTGTTTGTCAAGGTAATATGATCCTTGATCCTCCATGGCCTTGCCCTCCCTTTATATAACTTCCTTCAACCTTACAATTCTCTGAAATCTCTGCATCTCTCCATTTCTAGACCCTTGCACATGTCTGATTTTTGTCACTTTACCACTGTTGGCTATGCCTTCAGCTAGGCCTTAACATTTTAAACGCTTTCTAAGCCTCTATATTAGTTTCTTCTTTTAAAACACACTGTGAAATCTATCTCTTAAAGCAAGTTTTTGATCACCAATCCAGAAACTGCTATATGTGGCTCAGTGTCAAATTTTGTTTAGTAATGTGATAGTTCCTATAATATGCTTTAAAATTAATATTTAAAGGCAAAACATACACATGGATATATACAAAAAATTTAGTTATCAATCCCATATTTCTCTTGTTTTTTGTTTCGTTTTGTCTTGTACAGTTTACGCAAATAATTTGATTGCTGGCATCTCATGCAATTCATCATAACACTGCCTGTAATATGAATTCTGATCTATGTAAGTCCATTGCCACATTCTTAGTGACTGAAGTAAACTCTGTTGGGAACTATTAAATTCAAAATTTTTGTTTACATCTGTCATTCCTCTATGGCCTTGCCCTATTTCTTTTCTATGCAACTTCCAAGTCAAGCATATGCACAGCATGAAGGTTATAAAACAAGAATAATTTAGTCTGCTGGTATCGAACCTCTATAACTATAACTTTAGAAGAACAAGCTATTGACATTCACAGTCTGACCTCCAGGAGGCTATTGAAAAGTTAATTTCAAACTTCCAATCCTCCAAGTAGCAGAGTTCAGGTGATGGTGTTTCTATTGCTAACTTCCCCTGACCATGTTATCCAGAGTAGCTTGTCTCCCCAAGTGGTCTTGCAGACTCGGTTGTCCGAGGTGGGTGAGGGACAAAAGGTATGATTGGTGCAAGATGAAAGGAGATGATAATGTGACAGGAAATACATGGATCTAGAAGAGATGTTAATGAACACCTGAATCATTGCCAGCTGCTCCATCTGTAAAAATCTGACATTTTTGAGTTTGATGTTGTGTTCAGAAGGCTTTACTGTGCCCAATTGAAGAAAAAGGTTCTGCTTCTCAAGCTTCCATTGAGATTATTGGAACAAGGTGGGACAGTGAGGTCAGTGTAGGAGTGGGTGGAGAATTAAAATAACATGCAACTAGAAGCTCAGATTTTAACCTGTGTCCTGAACAGAAGTGTTTTACAAATCTGCATTTGCCTTCCCCAGTGTAGAGATCACATCAGGATTAGTTAATATAAGGTACAGTTCCAGTAACAACATCT
Source organism: Chiloscyllium plagiosum (assembly GCF_037043375.1). Classification (NCBI taxonomy): domain Eukaryota; kingdom Metazoa; phylum Chordata; class Chondrichthyes; order Orectolobiformes; family Hemiscylliidae; genus Chiloscyllium; species Chiloscyllium plagiosum. Next base: position 117,784,710 of record NW_028270142.1, on the reverse strand, counting down.
CCCCTTTCTGCATTATGAGAGACTCAAGTTCACTTTTCATTCAACAAGAACAATGTGCATTTATTTGACTTCTGAAACTTCACTGGAACAGTATGAAGCAAGATTAGATAAACAGCAACTTTTCTTTATATCTTTTTCTTGGGATGCAGGTGTAGCATTGGTGAGGTCAGCATTTGTTACTCCCTCCTGGTTGCCTTTGGAAAGATCATTATGAGTCATCTACTTGTATAGGTATATTCAAAATGCTGTTGGGAACAGAGTTCCAGCACTTTGACAAAACAATTCCATAGTTCAAAGTATCTGGCCCTAATTCAATGTCAAAGCTTCTATTTTTTCAAAGAGGGCATAAAAGGCTGCAAAAGATGTTGTATGTTGTGAATTTAAACTACTCCCTTTTCTAAACAGGGAACAAAAGGAAGCTTCAAGGCTCCTAAGAATCATTGCTCTTCCTGAAACCAATTGATAAAAGTATGATCATCAAATTGAGTGGTCATTCCAATGCAAAGACAATGGTTGTCTCAAGCTCTCAAAGTGTTAAGCAACAACACAGAGTGTAATTCAGGCCTCCATATTTAAGCGACTCTTGGATAGTAAAATGGCTGATAGTAAAACAAAGGGTATGCAGGTTAGTCTGATCTTAGAGTAGGATAAAAGGTCGGCACGACATTGAGGGCCAAAGAGCCTGTACTGTGCTGTATTATTCTATGTTCTATGGTGACTATCAATTCCCAACATTGCATGTCATACTCCATGGGCAGTGACTGTCTCCACAATCCATCCACAAAAATCAGTATTGGCAAAACACCAGCCTCACCACATGAGTATGGCTAATCTTAGACAAAATGATGATACACTTCACCACTACACTTTGGAGTTCACCAGCATATTTGAATCATAATGCTCAATGCCTTGGAAATGTTATGAACAGTCAAGTGCAAACCTTTTTTTAAAATCTTTATGAATGAACTGCCTTTTTCCCTGTTCCTATTTACATTTCAAAGCAGAGAGAGAGATATAGAGATAGAGATAGATAGAGAGAGAGATAGAAAGAGTGTGACAGAGAGAGGAGAGTCATCATTAATCATAAACTGAACTAGACCAGTCAGTTAATCATCAGCGGCAACAGTAGGTTGATAGATGGGAAGTTAGCATTGTATAATGCACATCCTGACTCCCCATCATCCCTCTACCTTCAATAAGACACAAGTTATAACCGTGTTGGAATGTTGTCCATTAGTCTGGATGAGTGCAACATTCAAGATGTTCAACACCATCCAAGCAAAACAGTCCACTTGATCAATAATACATCTACTACTTTAATTGTTTATTCCCACCCCACCAGTGCAATGCTGCATTCTATTTGCAAAATTCATAGCAGCATCTCATAGCACCTTCAATGATACTTCCAAAATCCTTTCTTTGTTTTTATGTGGAATGTGAATGTTGCTAGTAAAACCAGCATTTGTTGCTGTTGAGGATATGCTGGTGAAATATGACCTCTATGTAGGAACAGAAAGTCTTGTGAAAAATATATAATTAAAAAAAGACAAGTTTACTGAAGGAACAGGGAATCATGTGAAATGATATAATTAAGAGATGAAATTACAGGGAAGAACAGAAAACAATGTGGAAACATGACATGCCTCCTAAAGTTTACTAACAACATAAATTGTCTGTTTTGCGTTATATTAGCAGAGTGGCAGTTTACATTAGTGAGGGTGACTGAACCTGCATATGCTGGAATGAAAAAGGAATGCATGATCATCTCAACATTCGAGTCTCAAAGATGTTTATTTAAAAGGAAATCAGGAAGGACATTTCCTTTGATATTCTGCTACCTAGAAGGGCAGCACATGTGAGGGAACATCCCATATTTCCATGGCAGATGGTGGAATTTGAGTCCAATTAAAAAAATGGAATTAAGAATCTACTGATGAAACCAATGTCCATTATTAGAAAAATATTCTGGTTCACAACTGTACTCTGGATGGGGGATTTCAATGTCTACCACCAAGAGTGGCTTGGCAATAGCACTACTGATTCGGCTGGTTGGGTCCTAAAGGACATAACTGCAGTAGGTGATCAGGGAACCAACAAGGTGCTGGTTTCATGCATCTGTCCATCACAGTATCAGTAACAGTGGCCATCACATAATCCTTTTGGAGACTAAGTCCTGTATTCACATTGCAAATGCCCTCCATTACGTTGTGTGGTACTACCACTGTGTAAAATGAGATAGAGTTCAAACAGTTCTGGTAACTCAAGAGTGGGCATTGATAAAGCATTGTGGATCATTGACAGAAGCAGAATTATACTCCAATATAATCTGCAACCTCATAGCTCAACATATTCCCCAATCAAGCATTACATCAAACCAGGGATCAACACTGGTTCAATGGAGACTGCAGGATGGCATGCCAGGAGTAGCACCAGACACATCTAAAAATGAAGTATTTACCTGGTGAAGTGACCAAGTAGGACTACTTGCATGCCAAACAGTATAACCAACAAATGACAGAAGGAGATAAGTGACTTCACAAACAACAGATCAGATGTAACTTTGCAATTCTGCCTAATCCAGTCATGAATGTTGGTGAATAATTAAACAACTCACTGAAGGAGGAGGCTCCATTTCCTCATCCTCAATGATGGAGGAGACCAATACATCAGCGCAAAAGATAAGGCTGATGTTTTCGCAGCAGTCTTCAGCCAGAAGTGCCAAGTGGATGATTCATCTCAACCTCCTCCAGTGGTTCACAGCATTACAGATACCAATCTTCAACCGTTTTGATTCACTCCATGCTGTATATGAATCTATGACTATGACTTCACATAATATCAAGAAACAGTTGGAGGCATGGGATTCTGCAACTGCTATGTGCCCTGACAACTTTACAGCAATAGTACTGAATACTTATGTCCTCAACTTGCCACTCCCTTTGCCATGCTGTTCCAGTACAGTTATCTATGTGACAATATGAAAACTTGCCCAGGTATGTCCTTCATACAAAAAGCAGAACAAATATAAACCAGGCAATTACCACTCCAACTGTCCACTTTTGATCATCAGTAAATTGATGGAAGGTGCCATCAACAGTACTACCAAGCAGCACCTACTCAGCAATAACCTGCTCAGTAAAGCCCAGTTTGTGTCCCGGCAGGACTACTCAGTTCCTGACCTCATTACGGCATTGTTTAAACATGGACAAAAGAGCTAAAATCTAGAGATGAGGTCAGATTCCTTGACATCATGTCCGCATCAACTGAGTATGGCATCAAAGCGACACAGAAAAACTGCAATGAATTAATCTCCACTGTTTGAAGTCATACCTAGCACATAGGAAGATGGACCTTCCCTCGATCATAAGGTCAGAAGAGGGTATGTTCGCTAATGATTGCACATTGTTCAGTACCATTTTCAACTGCTCAGATACTGAAGCAGTCCATGTTGAAATGCAACAAGATCTAGACAATATCTATGCATGGGCCAACAAGTGGCAAGTAACATTTGTGCCATACAAATGCCAAGCTATGATCATTCCCAATAAGAGACAACCTTACTCCTGCCCTTTAACATTTGATTGTATTTTGATCACTGAATCCCCCACTATCACCATCCTGGAGGTTACCATTGACCAGACACTCAACAAGTCTCACCATATATATATATCTATATATATATATATATATATATATAATAGCTACAAAGGCAGAACTGAGGCTAGTAATACTGCTATAGTAAATAATTTCCTGATTCCCCAAAGCCTATCCGCCATTCACAAGGCACAAGTCAGGAGTACGATGGAATACTGCCCACTTTCCTGGCTGTTTGCAGCTTCAACAAAACTCAAGAAGCTTGACATCTTCCAGTATAAAGCAGCCCTCTTGATTGGCACCACATTCACAAACATCCACTCTCTTCTCCAAGTCAGAATGGTGAGTAGTTTGGAGGGGAACTTGCAGGTGGTGGTGTTAATATGTATCTGCTGCACTTGTCCTTCTAGATGGAAGTGATCATGAATTTGGAAGGCGATGTGCATCTCAGTACACACTGCTGCTACTGAGTATCAGTGGAGGAGGGAGTGAATATTTGTGGATGTGGTGGCAATCAAGCAGGCTGCTTTCTCCTTGATGATGTCAAGCCTCTTGATTGTTGTTGGAGCTGCATCCATTTAGCCACATCAGGTAAGAATGGCAGATTTTCTTCCCTGTTATACATCGGTGAAGCAGATGGGCTTTTGTATGGGGAGGCGATACCCTCGTGGTATTATCGCTGAACTATTAGCCCAGAAACTCAGCTTATGTTCTGTTGACCCAGGGTCAAATCCTACCATGGCAGTGGTGGAATTTGAATTCAAAAATGAATCTGGAATGCAGAGTCTAATGATGACTATGAAACCATTGTTGATTCTCAAAAATAGCCATCTGGTTCACTTATGTCCTCTAGGGAAGGAAATCCTTACCTGGTCTGGCTTATATGTGACTCCAGACCCATAGCAATGTGATTGAGTCTTAACTGTCCTCTGGATGTGAAATAAATACAGGCCTAGCCAGACGTGCCCACATCCTGTCAGTAAATAAAACAAAACCAATCAACCCTTAGTCTTGTTCGTTTTTTTAGATTTTTATTGGATTCAAATTTGTCTATTCACCATGGTGGGATTTGAACCAATGACCCCAGAACATTAGACTGGGATTCCAAATTACTACTCCAATGGCACTATGTCACTATATCTGCTTTCAAGCTGCAATGTTCCCCGAGATGAACATTAAACAACAACAAATGGTTCTTGTGATCTCTTAGCACCTCATGGAATTTTTGTTTTAAATTAGTTTGCATGTTAGGTGTTCTCTGTTTTAAATGCAGAATCAGGTTGGCTAAACACTGCCAAAAACTTTTGTGCCATTGCATTTTGAATGAGAAAATTTGATTGTCTTACTCTGTGGCTAGGCATGCCTGGTCCTGTGTTTGCCTATTAACAATATGTCCCACTTTGTGTTTCTGTCTACATCATTAGCCATAATTTACTAGAAGTGATTTCCAAATAACAATACAAGGCTTTGATCAATTTGCTTTGCTGCCCAGGCAAGTGGCTGAACATTGGGGGGTTTTGAATATTTTCCATAAGTTCACATATTTTATTTTTAAACAAAACATCAATTGATTTTGTATTTTTTTATTAAATCTTTTTAAAGTCTGACCGTTGTTGCTCCTGTAAGGTGAAACATTTGTTTCTTGATTTAATTTATTCAACCCAGTATTTAAACTTTTAAAAACTCATTCACAGGATTTGGGCATCATTGGCAAGGCCATTTATTACCCACCTCTAGTTGAGTTGAGTCAACCACATTGCTGTGGATCTGGAGTCATAAGTAGACCAGATTAGCTGACAATAACAGTTTCCTACCCTAAAGGCACTGGTGAGACTGATGGGTTTTTCCAATGATCAGCAACAGATTTTGTGGTCATCATTTGCATTGAATTCAATTCCATGTGTAATGACACAATTCAAACCCAGCTTCCCCGACGATCATGTATGTCTGAGGTTAAATTTTTAAACAGTAATACCATTAGGCCATCACTTCCCCTTTCATTGCATTAGGAGTATTATACATTTACAGTGGATGGTATACATTAATGGAAGTGAACAACATTCAGGTGTCTGGACCTTTATGGCTAGAGGACTTTTGGGGTTCAAGGACTCAGCCTGTGTCAGCACCACAATTCTGCCCAGAGCAGACTAACCCTCCTCAGCTGGAACTTCAGTTGCATTGGGAAACACCGATAGGGTGGAGATAATGGGGCCTGGTACCTTCGAAGCTCCCTGACAGGAGACATCTGAGGAAGGGAGGGAGGGGATTACTGTATGTGGTTCCTCTTTCATCTGAGAACCTGCTGTAATCACCAACTCTCTTGAGATGAAACAGCACCGAGTCTTTTGTATCCAACTCTCTTTTCAGTTTCTATTGAACTCCAATGGCTAATGTGATGAAATGCAGATCTGCATGCATTTCCAGCACCTCTGAGCTTTCCCCTGCATCTGGTTTTCCATGGCTGCTGTCAACCTGCCCAATGAAACAAACAAATGCACAAACGCTGAAGCCAGCAGAGTACTGAGAACATTGGTGTCTTTTCCAATCTTTGATCAAGTTTGAGTGTCTTGAACAAAAATGCTCGCAGTTCCTGGGACTCCCTGTGCACCCGAATCATAGATGACACCAAAGGGCATTTCCGCCTGGGGTGGAGTAGGCTCCTTGTGCATTACAATCCTCTAAGGACTAGCAACCTGGGGCATTTCTTTCTCATTCACCTGTGGAGTTGTCAATGATGCTCAGCAGATTGTGCTCCTGAGTCTAATCTAGTCAACTTACCCTTTGAAGTGTCAGTAACTGAACTGAAGGAAGCAGGAGAAAGCCTTGCTGATGCATCCTCTGAGGTATTGGTGACTGCTTCCTCAGAGGTGGGGCAGATATTTGCAGGAGGGGCTGAACTTTTAACTGGGGTGGAGAGACTCTAAGGATGCTGCTGGTGCCTGATGTTACCTAGGATGGTGACGTAACATCTGAAAACAAACCTTCAAGCTCAGTGAGCTAACTTACATACTTGCCATCAACCTGAGCTACAGATCTACCCAAAAATAACAAAGTGGGGGAATTATTCGCATAATAGAGGTAGAAGCTTGATCGTGTTACAAACAAGTTCAAAGTGGTGATAAAGGGAGAGTAGTGTGGTACAACACAATTATGCTTATTTGGTTGCTGTGACATAGCAGTCCTCAGTATCCCTATATAGAATCCCTACAGCTCATCAAGTCTGCACTCATGCTCTCAAGAGCATCCTAATCGAACTCATCCCCCTATCGTCTCAATGTAACCCCATGGTAAAAATGGCTAATCCAACTAGCCTACAACCTGAGACATTATGGGCAATTTAGCATGGCCAATCCACCTAATTGGCACACTTTAGGATTGTGGAAGGACACTGGAGCACCCAGAGGGAACCACGTAGACACACGGAGAATTTGCAAATTCCACACAGTCACCTGAGGCTGGAATTAAATCTGGGTCTCTGGTGCTGTGAGGCAGCAGTGCTAACCACTGAGCCACTATGCAAACCTACCTGATGAAGAAGCAGCACTTTGAAAGCTAGTGCCTCCAAATAAACCTGTTGGACTATAACCTGGTGTTGTATAATTTTTAATATTGTCCACCCCAGTTCAACACCAGCACCTCCAAATCATGCTAGCCTAAAGCAGTTTTGATCCTTTTCAAGTAGTTTATTTCTGTTCATAGGGAGTGAGGAGGTGAATGTCAGCCCTCATCTTTGCCCTTTCTAATCCATTATAAGAGAGTTTCTCAGGCAATGGGACAATAGGAGTATTAAATGAGATGAAAGTAGATAGAAGAGCTGGTCATGATTATCTAGGAGTGTGGCCGGTGGTAAAGTGTCAAATGATGGATAGACAGAGTGGAGGACAGGAAGTAGTTTGGTTGAGAACTATTGAGGGAATGTACCACATGCAATAGTGAAGGTATAGGCCTTTTTTTTTGGTTTTACTGTGCAGAGACAAGGTGAATATAAAGTGGTAAAGTGCAGAGCAGAGAGGGTGCTTTGCTGCCCATTTTTGCTGATCATTGAATTAGCACTAACCCAGGAGATGTGCAGGCTCAGTAGATTAGCCGTAGAAAATGCAGGGTTACAGGATAGGGTAGGGGATCTGGTAGAAATGCTCTTTAGAGGGTTGATGCAGACCAGATGGCCTCAATAGTCTCTTTCTGTACGGTGGGCTTATGACGTTAGGTGTGAACTCTTTGTACCACATTGCCATGTGTGCCTCCCTAGGCTGAGCAGCAAGGTGAGCTGCGTGTTTGTGTGACTGTACTAATTGGCATTGAAAAGCCAATTGAGGCAAGGCAATAAGAGTACAGGTTGGTGCTAAGTGTGTGAATATTAAGAGAGCAGGCAAACATCCCTGAGATGCAGCATAGTCCAAGCTGTGCTCGTGTGCAAATGTGTCCCTGCTGCTGTCTTCCCATGGTAGTTGCTGAAGTACAGAGTGTACTGAGAGTGCATCAGGGAACCACCAGGATGGCTGTGAGGGGTTAGCAGATGCCAAATGCAAATTTTTGTGGGTGCAGCTGGTTGGTGCTCTGGGCTGTGGCTTTGTTGTATACAATGTGGAGATTGTTCAGAGGAAGTGGTGAGCTGAAACAACTCCAGTTCCCTGGTTGGGTTTTCCCAATGTTGAGATCGGAACAGTAAGATGGGAGGTTGAATATTAATGCAGCGAGTTAGATTGTTAACAAGGCATTTAACAAACAATAAGTTCAATTGGTTTCCAAAAAAATAAACTGGGAGAACAAAGACGGGACATGAGAAAATATTGGCAGGTAACGAAAAGGAAAATCCAAAGGCACTTTACAAGTAGAATTCCTACAGTGTTGAGGCAGGCCATTCAGCCCATTGAGCCCACACTGACCATCCAAAGAACATCCCACCAAAACCCATCCCATACTTCCCATGGCTAATTCACCTAGCCCACACATCCTATGACACTATGGGCAATTTAGCACAACCAATCCACCTAATCTGCACATCTTTAGACTGTGGGAGGAAACCAGAGCACCTGGAGGAAATCCGCATGGATGTAAAGAAAATGTGCCAACTCGACACAGACAGTCACCCGAGGGAACTAAATCTGGGTCCCTGGCACTGTCAGGCAGTAATGCTAATCACTGAGTCACTGTGTCACCCTTTGGGTGTATTTGGAACAAGAGAATAGTCAGGGAAAGAGTAGGGCCTACTCAGAACCAATGTGGTAACTGTGTATGGAGCGAGAAGGTATGGCTGTGGTTTTAAATTCATACCTTGCATCAGTATTCACTGTGAAAAAAGGCACAATGTAGATATAGAAATCAGGGAGGGGAACTATAATCTACATGAAGAAAATTATTGAGAGACATGAGGTATTAGTGGTTTTAGCAGGTTTGAAAAATCCCAAGGATAAATCCTAAGGCTGAGATGAAATGTATCCCAAGTTGTTGTGGGAGGCAAGGAAGGAGATTTCGGGGTCTCTGACATTAGTGTTCAAATGGTCTCTGAACTCAGGTTGTGTGCCAGAGGACTGGTCAACAGTAATGTCTGATTATTCAAGAAAAGTGGTAGGGATAAACCAAGAAACCCTACAGGCCCGTAAGCCTAACATCTGTGATAGGGGAACTATTGGAAAGGATTCTGAGGGACAGAATTAATCTCCACTTAGAGAGGCAATGATTAAGCAAGAATAGTCAGTATGCCTTTGTAATGTTGAAGAAAGTTGGTGCAATTTTTCAAGATGACTAGGTCTGTAAATGTAGTCTACATGGACTTTATTATGGCTGTTGATGAGATCTCATATGGCAGACTGATTAAGAAACTAGGGCAGCACGGTGGCTCAGTGGTTAGCACTGCTGCCTCACAGCGCCAGGGACCCAGGTTTGATTCCAGCCTCGGGTGACTGTCTGTGTAGAGTTTGCACATTCTCTCATGTGCAAAGGCGTATGTTTCCTCCAGGTGCTCTGGTTTCCCCCCACAGTCCAAAGATGTGCAAGTTAGGTGAATTGGCCATGTTAAATTGCCCATAGTGTTCAGGGATGTGTAGGTTAGGGATAAATGTAGAGTAATAAGGTAGTGATGCAGGTCTGGGCGGGATACTCTTTGGACAGTCAGTGTGGACTTGTTGGGCCAAAGGGCCTGTTTCCACACTGTAAGGATTCTATAAAAGAAAACTAAGAACCTGGGGTAGTTTGGCATTGGATCCAAAGTTGGCTTAATTGTTGGAAGCAGAGAATAATGTTTGAAGACTGTTTTTTGTATCTGAAAGCATGTGTCCAGTGGCATAGCACAGGGTTCAGGGCTAGTACATGACTTTTTATTGTGTACTTTAATGATTTAGTCATGGATGCAGGGTGTATGATCAGTAAGTTTACAGATGATATGAAAATTGATGGTGCTGTAAATAACAAGGAAGAAGGCCTTACAATACAGGATGATATAGATGGACTGATCAGATGGGCGAACAGTTGTAAATTGAATTTAATCCTGAAAGGTTTGAGATGATGCATTTTAGGAGGGCTAACAAGGCATGGGAGTAAGTGTTGAATGATTGAACTCTAGGAAATAAAAACGATCAGAGGGACCCTGCTGTATGTACATAGATCCTTGAAGGCAGTTGGACAGGTCAATAAGATAGATTTTAAAATATCGGGATAGTTGTTTTTATTAGTCAAGGCAAGGAATACAACAGCAAGGTAATTATGATGGAGCTGTATACAGTCTAATGTTAGTTAGGTCACAGATGAAATAGTAGTATAGCAAACAGGAAATATTTGCAAAAGGAAATTGGATAGGCACTTGAGAGAAATAAACTTGCAGAACTATAGGAGTGAAGAGAGGAAATCAGAAAGACTGGTTTTCTCTACAGATAGCCACCATTACAATCAATGGGCTAAAGCATTTCCTTCAGTGTTATAATAACTATAACTAAAATTCATTTGGCAACAGTTAAACAGCTTGACCCGTTGCTGAGCCCAACACAATGCAAGCTTTGCTTAACAATTTGCTTAGTCACACATTCCAATCTTGTAAATGATTCTTGAGAGCTATGCAATTGGCTTGTTATGACAGGTAGTATGCTTCAGTAGGCTTCCTTTAACAGACTAGAAATATTGACTATGCTGGAACATGTCATCCTGCACACAGACTTATTTTCCTGTTTTCTCACAACTGCATTGTGAATCATTAGAAGCACATGAAAGGTGACAGAACATTAGGGCTGTTTCAATACCTTAAGTGGAACTAAAATCTGGTTAAACTGTCATGTAATTGTTATTTTGAAAGGAGTTTTCAGCATCTCCTCCCCCAGCCCTGACAAAATAAAAGTACTCCACACACTATGTGGAGTAGCCATTTTATACTCTCATTGCATTGTTGAGATTTGGTGCAAGATGGAACATTATCCAGGTTACATTTATAAGAGCCTGAAAGTCAAATCTTCATCATTCATGTACTCTTTTGTGTTAAATAGGGATACAAGCCTGTCCTGTCTAACCTTGCCTTATAGGACAACCTGCCCATTCCAGGTATTAATTTAGCCAACGGATTGTGAATTTTTTAAACTCTCTACCCTAGAGGATGCACTGTTGTTGAATATATTCAAAGTATATAAACAAACCTTTAAGGAGTAAAGTTGGATAATACAGAAAAGTGCAATTGATATAGAAGCTCAGTCATAATTTATTGAATGGTAAAGCTGGGTTGAAGGGCCAGAATGCTTTTTACTGCTCATATTTCTTAACTCCTGGTCCATCATACATATGTTGTATAACATGCCCTATCTAACATCCATCATGAGTTCTTTGGACTGTTGACTTCTGCCTCCTATATTTTGAACATCTACTTGACTGTTAAAGGAACCACTTCCAAATACTTTCCTATTCTCACCTGACTCCCAATTTTCAAGAAGAATTTGGAATTGCTTGTTACCATCTATGCTTATGGGTTATTGATTTTTTTAGTGGTATTCCAGCCACAGCTCTGGTCGAAATATTTCACCATTTGTAGCATTTACCAATTCAATGATATCTTATTTAAAACTACTAGAGAGACAATCGGGTCTTGATCTCTTTAAGAGGCTTTCCTCAGATGTCTCAGTTTTAACACCTTTACAAATGTTTAGCATATCTTTGTTCTTTCTCTTCATGATCTAGATGAATTATGAGAAAAGCAAAGAAAGGTGAAGGTACTCAATATAAAGAGATTGTACTTCATTGTGTTGAAAATGGATGAGGCCCAGCAGAAATAGAAACAAAGATTATCAGAGAATACAGTAAGCGATCAATTGAATGTCTTCAATAAGCAGATCGTTTGGGAACAAACCAGATACATTTCAATGAAAGAGTAAAGATGTGTATCCAAAGTTGGAGCTCACTCAAATAACTGAAAATTAATTGTAATTGAAAAGAATCAGAGAGAAAAAAAAGAGGCTTATGTTAAATGTCATGATCCATAATAAAGTACAGAATCAAGCAAAATATAGAAACAGCACAGAGGCCAAAGTAAATTATAAGAGAAAAAAAATTGAGGATAACATAAAGAAAGCAAAATTAGTTAATAAACATTACCGCTAGACTTTTATTAATTTTTAAAAAAGCTTCTTCACTGTCTTCACTGTGGTACCTTTCTCCAAAACAAAATAAATTTTCATTTTAAAAGGAATCAACTTCACCAGAATTTCTTGAGTTAACAAAAGTGAGTTTTCCGTTACTAATCAGGGAAAAAATTATGCAACCCATATACGCACAGATTAAAAAAAATTGAGGTGAGTCCGGAAAGACAAAAGCTAAAAAAGATATGCAGATCAGTATTTAAATTCCATGAAGAACAGACAATGGGACTTTGAAGCCGTCATATTGGCTGATACCAATAGCACTAATGTTGGTAGATGAATAGTTGATTAAAAGATGCTTGGCTTTGCAGGTCAGCACAAAGGCCTCTGCCCTGTTTTCTTTCACCTGTGATTTCTTGCTTCCAGCAAAGATAGAGAAAGGCAGAAAATGTGAGAGCAGCATTTCCTTTTACCAGCAGCATAGGCTTGAGTAGGGCTTTTCTCAGCTGAGATCCTTACCGCCCATGAGCACATACAGGCCAGGATGGAAACTGATTGTTATTTCCTTTTCATGTGTATTCTAGACAGGGGAAAATACAAACATGCCTTCTGCCCAGACTGTTCTTTGTTTCTCTCATCATGTTCACAGTATGAGATAACAAGAGATTGCAGTTCAGATTACGGTGCATTTCTCTTCTTGAAATCTTTCTATTTGAAGCAGGTCATTAGACACAACATTCCAGGTTTACCTCAAGTATGAGGATGATCCACACAGGCCCTCGAGTCAGGATTTATATACTCAGTCATTGTTTTTAGCTGTATGTCCATTTTACAAAAGAAATCATAAAAAAATTAGCCTGTAGGTAATCCAAGGTAGTGATCTGTGCCTATGAAACTTTCTAGAGACTACAATCTGAACAAAATTAATTGTCACTTGAAAGACATGGATGTAGCAAAAGCAAACCATACCAAGCATTAATGATTGAGTTCTTCAGTATATATAAAATGTATGAATGAGGTTAGGGTAGTTGTTGTTGTGCATATGAACTTTCAGAAGAGTAAAAGTGCCAACAACATAATAGTGAAACTGAAGTTGATGGGATTAAATAGGAAGTGGGACTATGGAGACAAAACCAGCTGAGCCAAAATCAGACAATAATGGTAAATCATTATTCATAAAACAGGAGGGAAATATGCATTGGTATTTTCAGAAGTCAGTATTAGGGTGGCTAAACCTTTTGATACATATTAATAACCTGGATGAATATTGAAAACATCATTTTAAAGATTGTAGATGGCACAAAGCTTAGAAATGCAGCAAGCACAAAGGAAGATAACAGCAGACCGGGAAGACAGAGGCAGCCTGATGAAATGAGAAAGAACATGTAAGATTACATTGAATGCAAAAAGACATTATGTGAATCATTTTGGAATGAAAAGTGAGGGTATGCAATGTGAATTGAACAGTACAATTTAAATGGTGTACAGGGAAAAAGTGATTTTTTTTTGCATACATAAATCTTAGAATGTAACAGTACAAATTGATGAGGATGTTTTAAAAAAAAATCACACATGGGATTCTTGGCTTTTTAAATGAAGACATTGTGAACAAAAGTAAGTAAGTTCTGGTAAGCTTTTACAAATCACTAGTTATATCCCAACTAAGCATCTTGTATTTTAAAGAAGACATCTTTCATATAGCATCAGTGATAATGCACTTCAGTCATGAAGAGAAAATAGATAAATTGGAATTATCTGTATTTACAAAATTCTGAATTCAAATTCTCAGACAGGGTTTGAAATATTACTTAAATTATTGTCTGGACTTCCTACACCTACATGCTTAAATTCCTACATTTTTGTGCCTAAGCACTGATTTTGCAGATGCTGAAGCCAAATTTTAATTGTTACCTTATAACCCACCATTTAGATACCATTGATCTCTTGTGGTATTGAATATCATAGACATTTACTACACAGGCACAGGACATTCAGCTATCGTGTCTGTGCTGATCAACAAAGATCTGACTATACTAATCTCATTTTCCAGCTTTCGGTACCTAACTCCGGAGGCTATGTTTATGCATAAATATCTAAATACTTTTTAAAAAGTTACAAGAGTTTCTGATTCAGGTAATGGGTTCCAAACTCCTACCACTCTAAAGTGAAAAAGATTCTCTCAACTCTTCCCTTAGTCTTCTCCCTCAACTTAAACATAAAATCATTTTGACACCTCTGTTAATGGAAAACTAATGGCTTCCCATCCACCCTGTTTATGCCCTCATAATTTTACACACCTCCGTCAGGCTTCATCTCAACCTTCACTGCTCAACAGAAAACAACATCAGCCTCTCCCAGATTTCCTCGTAGCTCAGACTCAATTCAGGCACCATCCTGATAAATCTCCTCCATACCCTCTCTAATGCAATCACATTCTTCCTATCATCTGTTGACCAGAACTGCATGCAGGAATCTATACACATGGTTGTGAATTTTAGCTTGGTGACTCCTGAATCTCACAAACTGAGAAGCAGACGATAGCAGGGTCAGCACTGTGAAGATACTCAGCAGATCATGAAGTCACAGAATGAATTAAATAAGAAATGAAATCCTGGGAAATAGGATTAATAATGCTGGTTTGTGCACCTTCAATTTGCTATCAGTTGATTTCTTGATTTCAGCTATATGGTGAGTGAGGACACTGAACTGGGTGGCACGGTGACTCAGTGGTAAGCAGTGCTGCCTCACAGTGCCAATGACATGTGTTCAATTCCATCCTCGGGCAATTGTGTGGAGTTCGTGCATCCTCCCTGTGTCTGCTTGGATTTCTTTCAAGTACTCTGGTTTCCTCCTGCAGTCCAAAGATGTGCAGGTTTGGTGGATTTGCCATGCTAAATTGTCTTTAGAGTCCAGAGATATGCAGATTAGGTAGGTTAGCCATGGGGATTTCAGGGTTACAAGAATGGGATAGGTCTGGTGGGATGCTGTTCGGATGATGTAGACTCGATGGACTGAATGTCCTGCTTACACACTGTAGAGGTTCTATGATAACAGATTCTAGATAACAGAGAAGTCAGTTTGAAGGAAATATTTGGAGAATGATTCATCCTCTCCAAAACAACAGCTATATGTCTTACTATCATGCTGGAGTTCTGGAATGGCAATATTTGACATTGCAGTAGATTACAATGAAGATAAAAGTAAACAATTCAGTGGCTTGACCTCCATGATCACTGCTGTGTACCTGTATTGCAGTTTGGTCTCAAGTTCTCCTTGTTTATAAATTAGCACAGAATCCTGAAAAAAATTATTGTACATCAATAAAACCTCCTCTAGGTTAAGATTACATCATTCAATTTTTCCTGAATCCTGATGCATTCTCTAAAATCCCAAATGTACAGTGATAGTTAATCCTGCAGCTCAGTTTCTGCACGAAAATGATAGACTACTGTTTGGTTTGAACAAGGATAGCAAAGTGTACGCATCTGGCTAAATACATGTGTGATGGAAAATAACTTGTGATAGAGTTTGGTTTTTAATAATTGGAGGAGAAAAGAGAAAAAAAACTCATTCAAGTTTTTTTTTAGATGCCGTCTTTACTAACAATGTACATTCTTACCAAACATGTTTTTTGATTCTTGTATCCTTTGATTTGTGGTTGCATTGGCATGCTCAAAGGAAGTAAACTCCCCAATTCACGCAAGTTATGAAATCTTACATCATCTGATAGGCAGTTACTCATAATCGTCTGTGATTTCATCTTATGGACATAGCCATATTATGTGAGTTCAGTCACATCTCCAGTGAAGTTAGCAGTAGTGAAATGTATTTACGTTGCAAAACAAACTGGAAGAATGCGCAGGGCACTTTTATTGAAATAGTGAGTTTGTTTGGATTCTTTTGTTATATGTAAACTTGAAATACAATATGTTGAAAATACAACACGTGCAACAAAAGAAAATACAAATGTTTGCATAAGCCCATTTTATAAATGGACTCTTTGAGCTGATGTCAGTTGAAATAAAGGTGCTATACTTAGCTTCAATAGTCTGGATTAAGTGGGGAAATAAAATAGCCAGAGGTTGCTGTTCATGAGTCACGCTGTAATCTTCCACATTCTGAAGTACACAGTTTAGTATATGGAATCCCTTATCTTGATTTACCTCTAGGTAACTCGGCTCTAGAACAAAAGCATAAAATCCATGAAACTTTCAGCAGGTCAGACAGTAATTGAGGACAGAACAATACAATTCACAAGTAACATCTATGAAATACCATCAGTTCTAGTGTGCCCTGTGGAAAAAGAATCACATTTGTCAAGATTCCCCACTTGCCCAGACGATTGCAGTTCCAACTACACTGTCCAAGCTTGACGCATTCCAGGAAAAAGCAGTCCACAGGATTGGCACGACATCCACAAAGATTGACTGCTTGTATCACATCCAGTAATAGCAGTCTGTGCCATCTACAAGATGTATCGCAGAGGTTCACAAATCTCCTTAGCACTTTCCAACCCATGACCACTTCCAACGTGAAGAACAATGACAGTAGATACATAGGAAACCACCACTTGCCTGTTCCCCTCCAAGAAATACACCATCCTGCATCTTGACTTGGAAGTATATCACCATCCCTTCACTGTTGCTGGATCAAACTCCTGGAACTTCCTCCCTATTAGCACGTGGAGCCAAGGTCAAAAAGGTAACTCTCTAGCTCCTTCTCAAGAGCAAAAAGAGATGAGTAATAAATGCCCATTAGATTTTTGATTTTGATTTTTTATTGCATGTATTTTACATAAGAATACAATAAAATACAGCAAAACGCTTTCATTTGTTACCAGGTACTGTGTCATTTTGAATCATTTAAGAATAATGATAAAAAGAAAGATATGGCTTGAAGAGGGTCCATCAGTCAGTCCTGAGCCAGCTCATCAGCATCAAGATGCCTGTGCCACCACTTTGCCACCAACTACACCGGACCCAACTAACATCAAGCTTGCTGATCCTCAGGTGCCATCTTTGTTGCTGGGCCAATTCACCTCTGACACCACCTCACTACAGCCTGTGCTGGACCCAATCAATGTCAGAGTCATGTCTCTCCCCACTGGGCCCACCTCACTGGGCCCTTCCAATGCCAGACACAAATAACTACGAAGTCGCCGATCCTCAGGCACCATCTTTTACTGCTGCATCCACCTCGTCAATGTCACCTCTGCCAATAAAGCAGCCGCCAATTCCAGGTCTTGTACTTTGTTCAGAAAAATAAGTAGCAGCTCACCCTGGGAATGTGCTGGGTCCATTCTCCTTCACACCGGTCCTGCTCGAGGCCCGCGCCCTGGGCTCTCGCTGCCGCTGATGCTGTACAAGCTCTGGACAAGCTAAGTAAGTAATAAAAAGTCAAGAGGAAAGAACAAGAAAAGCATTCAGAGCAGATGAGTTCCAACTCAACCACTATTTAGGACATTATAAATGATAGGCATATCCCATAAATGAATAAAAACAATCCACATCCTTTCCATAGTATATAAAACAGAACTGTGTGCAGTACAGCATATCCAAACCAGGTCTATACTTCTCTTTGTTTTTTCAATTCCTTTCCGCCTGAATGGTAATATTTTGATGTTCGCATTTTCTGGTCTAATGCATCTGTTTTGCTGCCTTTTATAATTTGTGAAAACAGTACCCTTATATTGTTTAAAAGTTATATTTTCTTCATAAAATTTGAAAAGATACATTACATAATCAGCAGCATAGTGGCACAGTGGTTAACACTGCTGCCTCACAGTACCAGGGACCTGGGTTTGATTCTGACATTGGGTAACTGTCTATGTACAGGTTGCACACTTTTTGTGTCTGCATAGGTCTCCTCTGGGCACTGTAGTTTTGTCCCAAAGTCCAAAGATGTGCAGTTTAGGAGGATTCGTCATGTTAAATTGCTCCGTAGCATCCAGGGATATGCAGGCTTGGTGGATTTGCATTGTAAATGTGTGGTTACATGGGATAGTTTGGGGGGATGGGAATAAGTGGAATGCTCTTTGGAGCGTCAGTACAGACTCAATGGGCTGAATGGCCTCTTTCTAGACTGTAGGGATTTTATCATATTTTAAGTTTGACTTTACGTAAAGTCCAATATAGGTGAGTTATGTCAATATGAATATTAGGTTGCACTTTCAATTTGCTTTTGTATTTGCATTTCAAGTGAACTGTTCTCTGTTGCAGACAGATTGAAGGGTTTTAAATGGTTTCCAGCCTCTCAGTGTACTATGGTGGGAGGGATCTTTTCAGTTGTCTTTTTCCATTAAGCTTGTACAGTTTCTCTCAGCCGAAATATGTTAATTGACACGGTCCTGAATCTTTGAATATACCAGTGTGCAAATTTGGTTGTGGATAGCTTCGTCTGCTGGAAGACCAACAGGTTTAGGGCAGATCAAATGGCATTTTTCACTATGTTCATAGTCCTCAATAGTTATTGATATTTATTTTGATGAGCATCTCTGACAATCACACATTAAGGATAGACTATTGTATTGTGTGGAGGCTCAGGATGAATATCTCTCTGCAGAACTGTTTGAAAAGGTACATTCCAGAAGGAGGTCAATGAAAATGTTCTAGGAGAAAGTGAGGTCTGCAGATGCTGGAGATCAAAGTTGAAACTTTATTGCTGGAACAGCACAGCAGGTCAGGCAGCATCCAGGGAACAGGAGATTCGACGTTTCGGGCACAGGCCCTTCTTCAGGAATGAGCAGAGAGTGTTCAGCAGGAGAAGATAAAAGGTAGGGAGGAGGGACTTGGAGGAGGGGCGTTGGAAATGTGATAGGTGGAAAGAGGTCAAGGTGAGGGTGATAGGTTGGAGTAGGATGGAGGCGGAGAGGTCAAGAAGAAGACTGCAGGTCAGGAAGGCGGTGCCGGGCTGGAGGGATTCGGCTGAGACAAGGTGGGGGGAGGGGGGATGAAGAAACTGGTGAAGTCCAAGTTCATCCCCTGTGG
Organism: Chiloscyllium plagiosum; assembly: GCF_037043375.1. Classification (NCBI taxonomy): domain Eukaryota; kingdom Metazoa; phylum Chordata; class Chondrichthyes; order Orectolobiformes; family Hemiscylliidae; genus Chiloscyllium; species Chiloscyllium plagiosum. The sequence continues at coordinate 117,765,578 of NW_028270142.1, read as the reverse complement.
TTGGAGGGTTCCCAGTCGGAAGATAAGACGCTCCTCCTCCGACCGTCGCGTTGTTGTGGTTTGGCGGTGGATGAGTCCAATGACCTGCATATCCTCGGTGGAGTGGGAGGGGGAGTTGAAATGCTGTGCTACAGGGTGGTTGGGTTGGTTCGTCCGGGTGGCCCAGAGGTGCTCTCTGAATCGGTCCGCAAGTAGGCGGCCTGTCTCCCCAATATAGAGGAGGCCACACCGGCTGCAGCGGATGCAGTAGATGATGTGGGTGGAGGTGCAGGTGAATCTGTGGCGGATATGGAAGTTTCCTTTGGGGCCTTGGAGAGAAGTGAGGGGGGAGGTGTGGGCGCAAGTGTTGCACCTCCTGCGGTTGCAAGGGAAGGTGCCGGAAGTGGAGGTTGGGTCGGTAGGGGGTGTGGATCTGACAAGGGAGTCGCGGAGGGAGTGGTCTCTACGGAAAGCTGATAGGGGAGGGGAGGGAAAGATATCCTTGGTGCTGGGGTCTGTTTGGAGGTGACGGAAGTGACGGCGGATGATGTGCTGTACATGGAGATTGGTGGGGTGGTAGGTGAGGACCAGTGGGGTTCTGTCCTGGTGGCGGTTGGAGGGGCGGGGCTCAAGGGCGGAGGAGCGGGAAGTGGAGGAGATGCGGTGGAGGGCACCGTCGACCACGTCGGGGGGGAAATTGCGGTCCTTGAAGAAGGAGGCCATCTGTGTTGTACGTATTTTGAACTGGTCCTCCTGGGAGCAGATGCGGCGGAGACGAAGGAATTGGGAGAATGGGATGGCGTTTTTACAGGGGGCAGTTAAAAATCACACAACACCATGCAATAGTCCAACAGGTTTATTTGGAAACACTAGCTTTTGAAGTGCTGCTTCTTCATCAGGTGGTTGTGAAGCAGGGCGATAAGACATAAAATTTATAGCAAAAGATTACAGCCTCATGCAGCTGAAATGATATATTGAACAAATAAACTTAACAGGGCGAAAGTGAGTACTGTCGATGCTGGAGATTAGAGTAAAAAGTGTGGTGCTGGAAAAGCACAACAGATCAGGCAGCATCCAAGGAGCAGGAAAATTGACATTTTGGGCAAAAGCCCTTCATCAGGAAATATGTTTGTTCAATATATCAGTTCAGCTGCATAAGGCTGTAATCTTTTGCTATAAATTCTGCGTCTTATGGTCCTGCTTCACAACCACCTGATGAAAAGCAGCACTTCGAAAACTATATAACCAGGAATTTGGGAGGAATTTCTTCACATTCATTTTTTTTTGAGAATGTGGATTGTTTAAAACAGGTAACAGTGACTAATTAAGGGTAAGCGTCATATTCACATGGTGAGGTGGAATAAAGGGAACAGATAAGAGGCAATTAGCATGAGGAGCCACATGTGGAGCATAAACACCACTGGGCTGAATGGCATGCCTCTGTATTGTAGATTCTATTCAGGTTACCTATAAGCAGTGGCAACAAATTTCTTAAAATGTGTCACCTCTCTGCCCACGTTCAAAACTACGATGATTGGGCAGTGAAGAAATACTTCCATTCAAACTCAATATTTGCGAAGGAACTAAATCTCTTTCATTGCATACTAACCGTATTTCTGCATATGCGAGGTAAACTTAAACATGATTGCTTCATTGAACAATTGTCCAGAGTTACTTATCTATTCAGAGCTCCCTACGCGCCCTCATCCCACGTACTTCTCATGTAGGCGACTTCTACTGCCTTCCAAAGGTACACAAAGCCAACACACCGGGATGTCCCATCGTGTCGGGAAATGGGACTCTATGTGAGAATCTCTCTGGCTATGTGGAAGGCATCTTGAAACCTATTGTACAGGGGATCCCCAGCTTCTGTCGCGACACTACGGATTTCTTAAGAAACTCAGCACCCATGGACCAGTCAAACCAGGAACATTCCTCGTCACAATGGACGTTTCCGCACTCTACACCAGCATCCCCCACAATGATGGCATCGCGGCAACAGCCTCATTACTTAACACCAACAACTGCCAGTCTCCAAACACCATCCTACAACTCATCCGCTTTATCCTCGATCATAACGTCTTCACCTTTAACAACCAATTCTTCATCCAGACACACGGATCAGCCGTGGGGACCAAATTTGCATCCCAATATGCCAACATTTTTATGCACAGGTTCGAACAAGATTTCTTCTCTATGCAGGATCTCCAACCAACATTGTACACCAGGTACATTGATGACATTTTCTTCCTCTGGACCCATGGCGAGGAGTCACTGATAAAACTACACAGTGACATCAACAATTTTCATCCCACCATCAAACTCACCATGGACTACTCTCGACTGTCTGTCTCATTCTTGGACACGTGCGTCTCCATCAAGGACGGACACCTCAGCACCACACTCAACCGCAAACCCACAGACAACCTCACAATGCTACACTTCTCCAGCTTCCACCCAAAACATATTAAAACAGCCATTCCCTATGGACAAGCCCTACGCATAAACCTGATCTGCTTAGATGAGGAGGAACGTGACGGACACCTGGGAGTACTCAAGGATGCCCTCACAAGAACAGGGTACAATGTTCAACTCATCGACCGCCAGTTCCGACGTGCCACAGCAAGGAACCGTAATGACCTCCTCAGGAGACAGACACAGGCTGCAACTGACAGGGTACCCTTCGTTGTTCAGTACTTCCCAGGGGCTGAAATTTTACGCCATGTTCTTCGTGACCTGCAACACATTATCAATGGAGATGAGCACCTCACCAAGACCTTCCCCACACCTCCACTACTTGCCTTTAAACAACCACCAAACCTCAAACAGATTATTGTTCGTAGCAAACTGCCCAGCTCTCAGGACAACTCCATACAACCCTGTCACGGTGGACGCTGCAAAACGTGTCAGATTGTGGACATAGATACCACTATTATGCGTGGGAACACCTCCCACCGTGTACATGGCAGGTACTCATGTGACTCAGCCAACATTGTCTATCTTATGCGTTGCAGGCAGGGATGCCCAGAGGCATGGTACATTGGGGAAACTGAACAAAGGCTACGACGACGGATGAATGGGCACCGCACAACAATCAACAGACAGGAGGGTTCCCTCCCAGTTGGGGAACACTTCAGTGGTCCAGGACATTCAGTCTCGGATCTTCGGGTGACCATCCCCCAAGGCGGACTTCGGGACAGGCAGCAGAGGAAAGTGGCTGAGCAGAGGCTGATAGCTAAGTTCGATACCCATAGGGAGGGCCTCAACCGGAACCTTGGGTTCATGTCACATTACAGGTGATTACCATTGCACTACACACACATACACAGATATTCCTACACACACACACACACACACTCTCACATGCACACGGACACAGATACACACAGGTGCACACACAGACACCCACACACACCCTTATAGACACACAGACTCCCACACATGCACCCCCTCACAGACTTAAGACACTCTGCACTCACTACACACACACACACTTTCTCACACTCACAACCCCCACCCCAGACAGACACACACACAGACAAAGACCCACATGCACACATATATATTGTGTGTGGTGAATCTTTTTGGTACTTTCAGAGTTACATTGCACTTTGCTCAAAAACCACATAGATTCATGTCAAACTCTGAGCTCAAAAACTGCATGAATTTATGTAAAACTCTGTTATTTCACTTTTTAGATTGGAATCAATCTAAACATCAGGTCATAGACAGAGAACACAGGGGGCTAACACCTTCAACATATTGTCTAGCTATCACCATTGTCAACAGCTAACCCGAGAATCCAACTTTAAAAAAAAGGGTTTTGTGATTTACACATGAAAGAAGTGAAACTATCACTGTATTCTAACAGATGAAAGGCTTAACAGACAATGAATTCTTCAATGTATAATTTCAGTTACATCACACTGCAAATTTTTGCTATAAATTCTGTGTTACGATCGAGCCCTCCACAATCACCTGATGAAGGAGCGTCGCTCCGAAAGCTAGTGTGCTTCCAATTAAACCTGTTGGACTATAACCTGGTGTTGTGTGATTTTTAACTTTGTACACCCCAGTTCAACACCGGCATCTCCGAATCTTATCTATTCAAAATTGCATCATTTTGCGTGGTTTCATGGAATGTTAGATGTGCACGTAATCACGTAGCTGTACAGGAGGCAATTATCTGAGTTTAGGCGTCAAAAATTTAATTTTGCCTCTTGACAGCATTAATTACTCTCGTACGCGGATGTGTTCGGCAGCACAGAGGCATTATAAAAAGCTTTTTTTTTGAAAAAAGGAGTGACTGCTCAAAATGCACATTTGTTGATTTGTTCCTTTTTCAATTTATCAAAACGCCTAGTTGAAAAACAATTTGATTTATTTTTGTCTGTAAAGTAACAGCTTTAAATGTAAAGTGTTTTCCTTTCTAATGAAAGACACGTGTCTGTGAGATGAAAAAAGTGGGCAGGGCTGAATCTGGACTCTATAAAAACCTCCTACATCCGTCATATCAAAACAGCAGTGGGCAGCGGAGAAAAATATACAGAAAGAAACTCTGTGAACTTTACAAGATTGCGTTTTATAAACAAACAAACCGGCTGCGATTGCTCAACAAGTTTGCTAAGTGCGAAATCTTTAGCTTGGGGTAAGTTTGTTTTGTCTTTTTTTCATAACGCTGCCTTCCTCGTAGTATAATCTTGATTTTTAATTTGGATAAATGTTCTCGAAGCGCACATTCTGTTTTTTAATATTTTAAAAAAACACATGTATTACTTTTGTCGAGTGCAGCAGTGGAGTTACTGGATCTCCCAAGGGACCAGCATCGTGCAATATTTAGGAGTTCGAAATGAGAAAATATTGTATTCCCCTCTCATCTCGGTGTTGCAGCCGCGTGGAAAGTCTAAGTTGACTGCATCGTCGTATGGTTAATTCCCTTCACGATGTTTTTAATGGGCATAACTGTTTACTGAACTAGATTTAGACATCCTGTCCTCTCATCTTCCTGTGTTATACAATATTCCAGACTTAAGGCCATTGACCGTCCCACCCACCCCAGTAGCCCATTTTGCAATAGCACGTACTAATGTTCAAACTAATTTTGAAGTCCACGAAAGCTTTATCGTTGCGCAAACGAGTGCGCTCCTGAAAAGGCAACGAACCAACAACTTTTCAAATAATCCCCAGGACAGGCCATACGTGTTAAACAGGTGCCACTCAGCATTTTTTCCCTCTGTAAATTATTGATCCTAGGTATTATCTAAATGTAAACAAGAGTTCAAAGAACCGAATGCAGTTTAAACATGTGGTCAAACAGTTAAGGAAGGGCTGAAACAACTTTTGCCCACAATCCAGCCACCCCCCCCCCAAAAAAACACACACAACTGGATGAATGGGAGTGCCCTTTTTGTCGATGTTTTTACAGTTTTGAAGAGTTTTTGAGCAGCAGGAATCTAACTGAGAGCCTCCAGTGTTATTTTTTCTAGCTGCCATCATTTCCAAGGAAGGGTCAGCGGACCCGAAACGTTAACTCTGTGATTTCTCCTCACAGATGCTGCCAGACCTGCTCGGCTTTTCCAGCAACTTTTGTTTTTGAGTCTTTCCGTCCTATTGGATTGCTCAGAAGGCAGTTTTAAGCCACCCACACATCGGTTGCCACGCTGAGGCGTGACTGGCACCAGCTCAATAAGACACCTTTCCAGGCCCTGCACCGTGTTACTGCTGCAATCAATGCGTTGCAATTAAATTAAATTAAATGCATTCAGAATATCTCGAAATGAGAACAGAAGAGTACTTTAATGCAATATTCGAGTTGGATTATGGGCATTTTCTCCTCCTTCGGGTTTTTTGGGGTGTTTTCTCCTCAGTCAATTGCTACCTCAAAAAGTGAAATGACCGATCAGCTTGTCTTCTGGGCTGGTGATTATACTTTTTTTGTTTTGTTTTCACGCTAGGTTTAGCTAGGGAGAAACTGCTGACTTTGTTTCGCGGTGGGAAATGAGGCGAGAAGAACTTCCCTCCGAATGGAGAGGGTGGACTAATGGAAGACAAGAAGACTTTCTCTTCCGTTCGTTGATCCACGTTCCCGACTTCCTACCCCACCCCACCCCGTCCAAAAGTGAAATAGTGTTTGAAGGCTTGCATGCCATTTCCAAAATTCACTGCAAACCTCCCACACGCTGATCCTAACCGTCTGGCATGCTCTCGGGGGCACTTTGCCAACAATGGCTGCTCTTGCTCACTCTCTCTGCCGCACTCTAGGCGGCGCCACTGGGCACTCGAGACCGATTTCTAGCAAAGTTCATTGTTTTGATTTTTTTAAAAAAAGTCGTCATTCAATATGATTTCAAGTTTGGGGGAACAAGAGAAGAGGAAGACAGTGCTGATTGAGAAGGTGCTTTGCTTTCAAAGTTGGAAGGTCCGGAAGCGCTGGTTTCGGAACGGTTTGGAGGGCTGGGTGATTGACGTTTCGGCTCAACCAATCCCGTTCCCGCTCGGGTCCCTGTCCCGCCTCCCAGCCGTTTTCATCGCCGCCGGAATGTTGGGGCAAAAATCAAAAGCGGGAGGCGGGAGTGGTGGTAGCGGGCCCCGCCCACTGCGGTTGGAGCTCCGTGATTGGGTGGCGCGTGGTAATTAGTCATAAAAGTTGGCCTCGTGACGTTGGGGCGGCAGTGATTTCAAAACAAACCGCTTGACGGGACCAGTAAGGCGGCGTGACTGGTATCGCTGCCCCTTTTTATTTTGGAAACCCTAAGGAGACTAGGGAGGTAACGTCTTTGTCCGTCACTCATTTAACCGTCAAGTTATTAGTTTCTTTTAGAAAACTATATTTCAGTTTTGAAACGAGGAAACTATTTGACTTTGATGCTCTTTAGCCAACGGAATATTGATGATAGAGCATGTCAGGTAATTGAGACGCAGTTCTGTGCCTAAACCTCAGGAAGGGCCTGTGCCCGAAACGTCGAATCTCCTGTTCCCTGGATGCTGCCTGACCTGCTGTGCTGTTCCAGCAATAAAGTTTCAACTTTGATCTCCAGCATCTGCAGACCTCACTTTCTCCTAAACCTCAATGGTCGACCTGTTCTGATATCACTCAAAACAAGTCAGCTTGGTTGCATCTGTGGAGGAAAATAGGGCCACGTTTCGAGTCCTGTAAGCATCTGCTGATTTCCTCCACTCTGGTTGTATGTCAGTATTCACAGAGCTGGATTTGTTTTGAATGATAGTGGTGAAGAGGATAACTGTTGTCAAACTAGTGCTGATTTTGTGATGGCATCCATCTCATGCCTGGTTTTGAATGTTGTCTGTAAATTTACTTGTGATCATGCCATCTCTGCACTTGAGTGTTTTATGTATGACCTGTGAGGGCAGAGTACTGTCAATGAGTGCAACATTACTATTTGTTTTTTAAAAAAGCATTGAATTATACTGGTTTGAACTTCCGAGTGTGACCAATGGTTCCATGTTAATTTTTGAACTTTGGCACCTTGTTAAAATTGTTTAGCTGATATGTTGCCTACCTGGATGACCTTTTTTGGATGAGTTTTTATCTGATTTCCTGCACACCAAATGCTTTTTGCTCATGGTTGACATCCCTGTCAGTCTTGTGAAATAACTGAGGATGGTATTGCCACTCGGTCACCTTTTACACATGAACAGTCTTTGACTTTAGTACTGCTGTTAAAATACCTATTCAAGATGGCTCCGGGAATCCTTGATGGACTCTACCTGTAGTCTGTCTTGGTTTGTCCTGGAGGTCATGTTCTGATAGTCTGGAATATAAAACTAACAGACAATTTTAGTTTAAATTTATTACCTTTTTTATTTATTAGAGGCATCTATGTTTACAGTATAATGAGCTAAGGTTCTAAAACCATTAGCAGAGCTCTTTGTTGCAGACAAGCTATCTTTATAAAGAAACTTGCATTAAAACTACAAAAACATGTCCTTAATGAGGTAAGCAGCAATAAAATGGCAAAAGTTTGCAGAGGAAGAGAAACTCACTGACAGGTCTGAGTATGCTTGACTAATTAAGCTACATGCACATCGAATTGGGGAAACTTTAATTCAACCAGGCCCCAAATGGCTGATTACTTTGGCTAGATAATTTTTGCTTTTAACAGTACATCATAATGAGGGATTAGTTGAAACCATGTGCAAAGGTTGAGGTAACCTTGCTCAGCTAACATGTCCAGTATCATTGTTCTACAAAATGCCTTTCCTTTCAAATTATCTGATTCCCAGAATGCAAATTAAATTCTTAACCTTCTTGGACCTCGAGCTGCAGGGAACAAGACGAAGTCAATCCATGACGAGCCAGTGTTTACTCTAATCCAACCATAAAGGTTGGAGGCTGAGGGTGACCTTTATCGAGGCTTACAAATTTGAGGGGCATGGAAAGGATAAATAGACAAAGTCTTTCTTTACCCTGGGGTCAGAGAGCCCAGAACTAGAGGGCATAGGTTTAGGGTGAGAGGGGAAAGATTATAAGAGACCTAAGGGGCAATGTTTTCAGAGGGTGGTATGTGTATGGAATGAGCTGCCAGAGGATGTGGTGGAGGCTGGTACAATTGCAACATTTAAGAGGCATTTGGATGGGTATATGAATAGGAAGGGTTTGGAGGGATATGGGCTGGGTGCTGGCAGGTGGGACTAGATTGGATTGGGATATCTGGTCAGTGTGGACGGGTTGTACTGAAGGGTCTGTTTCCATGCTGTACATCTGACCCTAAGTCTTTGATATAAACCAGCAATTTAATTATCCAGCACCTTACTGTGAAATTTGTGTGCCTCTGGCATGAGAAGGTGCTGCCACACATTCAACAAGTGAACAAATGTTATAACTTTATTTACACTGATCCATTGACAGTAAACAGATGTCCCCAATTCCTGCGTTCTCTGCAGCAAGTGTCATATCTAAGGCTACATGCTTTCTCATTGCTTCAGTCAACTACCAGAGTGTCAGCGTCAGCATATCTGACAATTTTTTAATCTGTCAACCAGTATTCTTTTAGATTGTTAATCTGGTCCAATCAGGGAACTCCTGTGAGGTCCAGTTGGCAGACCTCATTACAATCATTACATCCCTCCCCTGCTGAGTTTGAGGGCATAGGCCAATCCTTTTATGTGCAAGCCTCCTGAGGTGTTTTAGCATTCAGAGGAACCTGACGTGGGCAGCATGTAACACTAAGCTTGGTTTTTGCACCAGGAGCACCTTGGCAAAAGTTTGCTGTTTTGTGATAAAAGTATCAAAGTAGCTACATATGTCATGTCTATCTCGAATTCTGAGGACTCCACAATGCTGAACGGTGAGGTTAATCCACTGGTTCCAGCAGCTTTTCTGACAGTTCTGAGGCGGCAACACATTTTTGCTCCTGCATGAGTTGTGAATTCATGGCTTTCAAACAGTCTGTGCTTGTTCAGGACTGCTGCACCTAGTTGAACTTTAGGTGACCATGCCTCTTGTGTGGAAGTGCTGTTTCCTTGACTAAATCTGTGCTGTTAGAAGGTTCTCCTGGATTTTGATTCAGCAACAATGTAGTTAGTCTTTTGGAATGATTTTTATTTATTGACATGCAGTCTTTATTGACAAGCTATCTTTAATATAGTTAAGTGTTCTATAGTGTCAACACTGAATAAAACAAAAGGAATATTAAGGCAGAAAAATGTTCAACTTTACAGTCCTTGCTCTGCCATGGGCCCAAGTGGCCAGGCATGAGGCCCCTTTGCTGCGCCATTACTGTTGGAATGAAAGCTGCCACTTTTGGCAGGGCCATCTCACCTGACTCCCTCATCACTGAATCCTTCTGGTTTTTTAGATACTGGACAGGTAAAGGGAGCTTGGCAATATCTAGGAAGAAAGCTTTATTGATTCATTAGCTACCACCAGCAATCATTCCTGTTGTTACCAGGGAGACTATGGTAGTGTATGGTGCCTTGGGCGGCAGCTACCAAAACCACAGCCTCTTCCACAGGACAGTAGACACATGGAAGCATCACCAACTGCAAGTGTGTCTCTAAGCAAAACACTATCCAATATTTGAATAATTATATTGTAATTTCTGAGCTGCTGGTCAAAGTCCTTAAACACTCTCTCTCTCCTGGAGTGTATTTGCACCAGGTTGTCTGCTGGAGTTCAAGAAAGTGGGTTCCTACTATATTCTAGAGTATTTAGATAACCTAATATCTTAAACAATTGAATTGATTGAGCAGCAAATCATACCATAAATCTAATTTTATTTTCAAAATTCAACTTCATATTTCATGGTATTTCAATAAGCTATAATCTGTTGAAAAGTAAGCTTAAATCTAAACCATTTGCAATTGAAAGCAATAGCATATCACCACTAAAAAATGACCCAAAGTCTGCTGCAGATGGATGACAGCACAAATAAATGACAGCCCCCTCAAACTCCTGGCCCTGAGGCCTCCTTGGCCAGTCTTCCCTAAAAGTGACTGCAGTAAAAGTTTAATAGCCTGGGCTACACGATTAAAATAACCTGTAATTCAATTATAATCTAACGCTTCTTAACTTTTTAGGTTAATTATATTATTGCATTTAACTTCAAATGAAGGGCATTAACTGAGCATCACCTCTTCCCTGTTACGAATTATGAAGAGACTGAAACTGTTATTAGATAGAATGGGAAGTGCATGTTTGTAACCTGAACCCCTCAAAGCTTACGGTGCAAAAGGAAGCCATCCACTCTATAGTGCCTGCACTTGATCATACACTCTCTTGTTTGTTCTTTTACAAGTGGAAACAGTTTCTCCCTATCCGATCTATTCCATCAGCTCAGAATTTCTCTATCCCATCTCCTATTGACCACCTTCTATCCAAGAACAGTCCAGTGAATTTCCACATCCTTGGAAGCATTCTGTAATCTGATTCTAGTCACTATCCACTGCCTTCACAGATTGCTATAATGTGGTGCCCAAAACTGAACACTACTGCAGCTGAGGAAGAAGGGCTTATGCCCGAAACGTCGATTCTCCTGTTCCTTGGATGCTGCCTGACCTGCGCTTTTCCAGCAACACATTTTCAGCTATTACCTGTTGCACTTGGTGCTGACTTTTTAAAAAAAAACACAAGTAGCCCCAGAGTCTCTTTTTGTGATGCAGTATTTCTCTATTTAGACGAAACTACTCTTTTGTTATCCCTTCCAAAATGAGCAAGCCATAATTTTCCCACATTACACTACACTTGCCAATGTTTTGCCCTCTTACTACTGATCAATATCTAAAACTATATTCCTCTTGCAGCCTGTAAGCAGTTGCAGCCCTTACACTGACATCTGTGGTCGCTCAACTGGTGTGGGGGTGGGAAATAGTTGAAACTTTATTGCTGGAACAGCACAGCAGGTCAGGCAGCATCCAGGGAACAGGAGATTCGACGTTTTGGGCACAGGCCCTTCCGAAACGTCGAATCTCCTGTTCCCTGGATGCTGCCTGACCTGCTGTGCTGTTCCAGCAATAAAGTTTCAACTTTGATCTCCAGTGGGAGTTGAACCCTGCTATTGGTGTCACACTGCATTACAAACTAGCTGTTCACTCATAAGATATGGAAAACATCTGATTTATTCTGAAAACTGAGCCATCTTTGTTGAACAGAAGTATAAGAATAGTGTTATGAGCTTCAGTTTGCTATTCTTTCATTGCTTCTGTGCTCCCAATTGTTTTCAAAGTAATTTTTTGAAAGTGATAGGAGCAAATGAGGTACATACACATTAGCAATCTAGCAGCTCAACATGGTCTTGAAGTCCAGAATGTAATAGAGATCTTAATCTGAAAGACACTCCTCTTTCTCTGATTCTATATACACCATAGAATCTTAGAATTCCTGGGAATCTGTTTTAGCTCAGTTGGCTGGATTGTTGGTTTACAGAGCAGTGTGATACTAAAAGCTGGGGTTCAGTTCCCATCACTAGTTTGAGGTTACCATGAAGGACTTCTCCTTCTCCACTTCTTCCCTAGCCTGAGGTCTGGTGGCCCTCTGGTTAAGTTACCACCAATTACGACTCTCTAAGAGAAAAGTAGGGTCTGGTAAGACTGGTGACACAACACAGAACCCCTACAGTGTAGAAACAGGCCTTTTGGTCCAAGCAGTCCACACTGACCCACTGAAGAATATCCCAACCAGACCCATTCCCTTGCTGTATTGCTGGACACTTTTCCCTGAGTCATGTACCTAACTTGCACATCCCTGAACGCTATTGACAATTTAGCATGGCCAATTCCCCTAACCTGCACATTTTTGGACTGTGGGAGGAAACAGAGTGCAACATTCTGGAAGACCATGTCATGCAGAGATTGAAAGTCTGGACACATTAATTTTCCTGGACTTTTTGCCATTTAACTTGTCATGTACACTTAATTTTATTTTTACTGTGGGTTTCTACAGCATGTGTAAAATAGTCAAGTGGCAGCCACAAGCTTTGGGGAAATACTGCCCTTTAGTAAGGACACTACACTAACCTGTTAAACTTCTGTAACTTAAGTGCTTTTGAAGCTAGAAACAGGAGTTATTAAAGTCTATACCTGAACAGGAAGTTACAGCATTACATCGGTGACCAGTTTGGATTCTAAGAAGTGGAATGAGAGTGATAATTAACATGAAAGTTTGAGTGAACAGAATTTAGAACTTAGATGGAAACTATTTTTTGTCTGAAATTCACAATCTAGATTAAATTTTAAATTTGCTTGATCATTAGAACCAGAGAGAATGCTGTCTCCATGTGACAAACAAATAATGAGCTCAAAGAGGAATTGGTGCAGATGTTTATCTGTAGTCTGCCTGAACGTATTTGCATAAGATCAAACACTACTTTGATCATGAATATTCATTTGGAAATGAGTAGTTATTACTCAATTAACTTTGTAAATGAAAAACTTGTAGCAACAATGGAAGACAGTAAAGCTGGACATTGTCCATTTGAGTGTTCAAGTTGCATTCATACAGAAGTGAGTATTGCATCACTCCTGTCTTGCGCCTTAAATGGTGGGCAAGTTTTGAAGTCGGGAGATGAGTTAATCACTGTAGGATTCCTTGCCTGTGATATGCTCTTGTCATGGTATTTATATGGCTGGTCCAGTTCTTTCTAGTCAATGATAATCCCAGGATATTGATTTTTAGTTGGGGGAAGGAGGAGAGGAAGATGTTGAGCAATGGTAATGCCAAGGGGGTGATGTTACCAGACACAGCATGAATGTTGCTTTGTCACCCCAAACCTCTGATCTTTGTGTGTGGACATGCAATTCATATACTGAAGCAGTCCAAATGGTGCTGAACACTTTTTTTTTGCAGTCATCAACAACTATCCCTGCTTCTGATCTTGTACAGCGCGTTCTGGTAAATACACATTGTCAATGCAAGTTGACAAATGGTGAATGCTGTTTGGATAATAAACTTTCTCCTGAATGGGTATAGTTTTTTAGAGATCTTCTGCAGCACAATTTTCTATAGTTTTCCATAATGCCATTTTCAATACCATGATGTTACAGAAGAATGCAACAATCATGTTATAGCAGAACAACTACATGATTGAATCAGCTAAAGCTGGTTGACATTAGGACACTATATCCTGAGGAACTTCATCCTGTTTCAGTTTTTGCAAATCTGTTAGACTTGAACAAATTAATGAGTATGTCTGCAGTTCATTTTACTGGTTGTTTATCTAATATGCTCACTTCTGGGGTGATGTCTTGGAGTGGGTGGGACTCAATTAAGATGAATCTTTGATCACTGACTAAAAACCATAACCTAGGAAAGAAAAATGGAATGCTGATTCTGGCCAGAGGTGAATTCTTCTGCTGCATCCTACCCTCCCAGTCTAGAACCTCCTGGATAAGGTAGAGGGATTGTTTACTTTACACTCGTTGAAAACTAACCTTCCAGCTCCGTGAGCAAACCTACATCCAGAGCCTCGACCTGAGCTACAAATCTTCTCTGAATTTGCTAACTTTGCACTCTGTTGCAAATGCTTCAGCCTTGGTCTTTTGCAGTTTAATATTAGAGGATTAGGATGGTTGTGGAGCTAACTCCTTCAATGAGTTGCTGTTAGTCTTTAGCTTTAACATGTGGATGTCGCCACTGTTAGGTACCTGCTGCTGCTCGTGGCTTGTCCTCCTGCACTCCTTTTGAACCAGGATTGATTCTCTGGCTTTATTGATTAATGGTGAGGTATGGTCAGGTTGCAACTTGTCATACAATTCTACTGCTGAAAGCCCACAATTCCTCTGGAATGAGTTGTTAGAGATGTTCATAATGTTTCCCATTATCACAAGAGGTTGTGCCCCATAAAACAGGATGGTGTCCTCTGTGAAAATGGAACTTTTGGTCTCCACAATTGTGATTGCTCTCTTTCCAGTGCTGATTAGAACAGATGTATTTGTAACACTTGCATTAGTAAGGATTAAGTATTTCACTCTCTTTTTGGGGTTC